>NC_059116.1:69674793-72314793 GCF_020740685.1 Jaculus jaculus | reverse complement strand
TTATTGTTTTTGGTGAACAGATATCTCATGTCCTTGATAAAATGTATTTCTAGGTATTTTATTGTTTTTTGTTGTAGGTGGGGTTGCTTTGTTAGTTTATTTTTGCCTTTTAGAATTTCACCGTTAGTATATAAAACTGCAACTCAACAGTAGTATTCCATTTATAGTGAATTCACTGAATATTTGTTTATTAAATGAGTATTCTGTAAAGATAAGTGCTTTTCCGTTTTACTTTAACTGTCTGATCGGTCTTCATGTGTTTAACTGATACCTGCCATGAAAGCTGTGTGTGTTTAAGCAAGTGGATGTTTGAAAGTAATACCTTTCTAAATCAATCCCTGGTATCTATACCATTTATTTTTAGAGAAATTAAAAAACCTACAGTTAGGCAGATCGAACTTTGCTGAGCTCTATATGCGCGTCTCTGCTGAGCACGTCGCTCAAGTTCACTGCGTGTGAGCCTCTTGTGCCGGTGAGACCCAAGAGCCCGGTGTGGTTCCCAGCTGTTCTCTCTCCCCTGTGCCATGTGAGGACTTCCCTTTGGTTTGTGGTTATAACCTAAGAGCTCCGAGACTGTTTGTGGTGCTTTACCTTATGGACTTTGTAGATACAGGGGCTCTAAATAGCTACTGCCATTTCTCCAGTTGCTACTTGGCAAGGTGATCAGCAGTTGCTTGCATTATTTCCTAGCATTTTAGGGAGCAGAGTATGGTTTACAGTAGTGAACACTCAACCTTGACCTCCCTTCAAAGATGTTTAGACTCAACTACATTTAGTGGATTCCCTTGGAACACTAGATAACTTTGTAAGATATATTACCCATCTTACAGGTGAGAAAATTGAGACAACAAGGAATGTAGCTAACCTATAACATGGAGCAAGCCAGGATCATATGTACTCCCCTGTCCTGTGATTTATCTGCCAGACAGGACTGACAGTGTTAGTTGTGTTTCTACCTCCGTTTAAATCGTTTAAAAAGCCCACATTATTTATTTATTATTTTTGCATGCATGTATATGCTGATATTTATGTGGATACATGTGCATTTGTGTATGTGTAGAGCAGAAGTCAATGTCAGGCATTTTAATTACTTTCTACCTTAGTTCTTAAAAATATATATTTTATTTATTTATTTGAGAGAGAGAGAGAAAGGGGCAGAGAGAATGGACATGCCAGGGCCTCCAGCCACTGCAGACAAACTCCAGACGCGTGCGCCCCCTTTGCATCTGGCTTATGTGGGTCCTGCAGAATCGAACTGGGATCTTTTGGCTTTGCAGGCAAATGCCGTAACCACTAAGCCATCTCTCCTGCCCTCCACCTTAGTTTTTTGAATTTAGTGCTCTCTGATTCTGCTAGACTAGCTATCCAGCAATCCCAGCATTGTCCCATCTTTACCGCCCAGAGCTGGGATTATAGACATGTGCCACCATGTGGTTACTGGGGATTCTAACTCTGATACTCATGCCTGTGTGGCTCTTGACTGACTGAACCTTCTCCCTAGTGGCACCTCATTTATACTTATCCATCTGACTTCTCTTTGATGACATCCACTTGGGGACTAAATCTGAAATTACAGTGTGACCTCTTTGTTTCACTCAGACTCTCATTACTTGTTACCTGGACCACTGCAACAGTCTCACACATAGTCTACCATGACATCTGTGGGATTCTCTAACTTAAAGATGGTAATGACTCTCCACTGGCTACTGGGGAAGGCTTGATAGTGAAGCTGACCAGACCTTTTATAATCCTTATAGACTTCCCTCCATTTCCCCCACCCCCAGGGCCTCTTCAAACTACAATCTACAAGCAGATTCACTATGTAATTTCCTAAATCTGGGTTTTCACCCACCCACTCCTATTTAGCCCTCAAGATCCACCTGGTGTTTTCACTTTGAACTGTATTTCTAATTCTCCTCTGAAAAGTGACTCTTCCTTTTGGCTATACTCTTTCCCTTTCAGGATCTTGTTATAGTACCCATGATATTCAGGGACACTTTATTTATTTACTCTTTTCTTTTTGTAGATTTCTAAGAATTTCTATCCTTGTTACTTGGACGTTAAATCTCTAAGAGCACAGTTGCAGCTAAGTGTCTTTGTGTGATCGGTGCCTAGCAGAAAACATAAACATTAAAATTTAATAAATGTTGGCTGGAATATTTAATTAACTTCCTCAGAAGATGTTACAAAGATAGAAAACAATTCTTTATATCTCAGAGAACACGCTTTTTGGTGCAGTAAAGAAAGCCAAAGCAAAAATAATATTATCACACATTTGGTATTTTAAAATTTAGTCTTTTTAATGCACTATGGGTTAGATGGGAAAAGGTAGAGAAAATGGAGTCTGGATGAAGATTAATCAGGGAGGGATGGTAAGCTAAGTTTTTAAAATAGGTAAGGAGAATGTTAGAAATGAAGAGATCACATGTGGTAACCATGCTTAATTTAGCCTGGGTCATATCATTGAAAAGTAATTATTTTATTTTTGGTCATTTCTATTTTACAAACAAAAACATGCAAAATTATCAATATTAATCTTATGTTGGAAGTCTAAGGGAGTGGGTTGGTAAGAACGAGAGGCTGTGTGTTGAAGAGAATAAGAGTAAGAGAAGGATATAGAGTTAGTGAAACCATCTTAAGACTAACTCTGGAATATTCTAGAATATCAAGATTATGTGGATGACCTTCTATATTTCTTCATAGATGTTTCAACAAATAAGATTACAAACAATTATTTCCATCCTCTACTTTTCTGATCCAATTAATGATTTAGTCAATTTACTAATTATGTAATTCATAGGAAATCCAGCAACATCTCCATTGCCTTCTAGTCTTTCATGTGCTGCATTTGGCTTTCGTGAAATTTTCGATGAATTCACTACAATTAAGTTAATTAATTGTATTTTATGACTTTGGGTCAGAATGCCAGAATTTCTGGTGCCAACCACATTGTACTGGTTGGAACCTCCAGAGGGTATTTCAGATATTGGCTTTCAGACTTTCTTTTTGAATACATTGCTATTTACTTACTATGTGCCAAAGCCGCCATGTCAGTGTAATTGAAAACAAGCAAGAAGGAGACTGGATGGCTCAGATGAATGGAAATGTGATCCCGACCCTTCCACCCACAACCCACTGGCTGGAGTCCAGGCGAGGCTGCTGGGGACTGAAAGTAATTACCATCTGATGGCTGGACAATGGCCTGTGCGAAATGAGCTGGTTATCTCTAGTCAAGTTCCTCATGGGCAGGTGTTCGTATTGCAGCTTCCACCTCCAGTGACACCAGCCCAGGAACTGAATGAGTCAGAGACCAAAGCTGCCTTCTCTCTTATTCGAGATTGATGCCTGTCTGTGATACAAGGGAACTCAGGCGTCTGCCCAAAACTTAAAAATAGGTGAGCAGGCTTTATGTTTTATACTTCCCTGAGTGCTAAGATTAAATGTAAAACAAGAAATGTTAGATACCTCCATTTGCCTAATTGAAATTTATTCTAAGATTACCAAAGGAAAAAGGCAATAACAGACAAATGAGAACAATATGACTATTTTTAGCACTATAATAATCTACCCCAAGGTCTTAAAATTCTAGTCTTGGATTAAAAAAAAAAAAAACCCATTGAAGAATAATAATGAGAACTCTCCACATCTGTTATAAAAATCATAGGAAACAACCAAATTCAGTATCAATATTATTATCCCTTCTGCCAAAGTTGAAGATTATTTCCCCTATTCATTTAGCAAAAGATTTTTCCAAACTTTATAAATATTGTTATGTCTCTCCAATGCATTACCTCACAGGTCTCTTCTGAAAGGTATCCAAATTCTACATTAAGGCACTTGTGGGAAAAGTAGAAAAAATAAATGGTTTACTTTAAGTGGGATTTGGAAAGGGTATGATTACGGTCTGAAATGTATCGCACTGACATAGTAAAACTGAACTTCCTAATGGATTCTTAAGTTTTGAGTAAGCATTAAATCCATTTATTGAACTCCTTTCTGTATGTCTAAAAGTTACAATAAATACATATATTTCTTCCCCCCTGATGGACTTTCTACAGGGAAGGATGTCATGCATTAGTTGCTTAGGCTGTGCTTGAAAAATGCTGAGAACACAGAGCTGGAGACTCAACTCCAGTGTAAGGAGAGTCAAAACAATTTTCTGAGTAACAACGAAGTGTGTGAACAGAGAGATTTGGTAGCAACTTACAGAAGAATTGCTAAGATGCACAGAGCCAAAATGTCCTTCGATAGCCTTACAAGTGGACGGCGCCTCCACCGCTGGTTTCCACGTGACCGTGTAACTGGAGCCGCGCTGCAGCCAGAGACACGCGGCATCTTGCATTTTGGTGGGGCCAGAGAGACAAGTGTACAGAAGGGCAAACAATGGCAAAATTCAAACATGATTAGAGAGCTAGGCTTTCATTGTTTGCTCACAATACCTCCTGGGGTGGAAGGAAGGAAACAGGCTGTAATGCCTAATAACTCCAAATGCCCCCAGAGAAAGAAAAACAGGCAGATTCCCATTCTGGTGGCATACTAGCCGGGGTGGCCAGCCGTTCCTGGTGATAAGTTTGTCAAGGGCAATTTTGCAAACGGTGCTCAAAGTTTCAAGCCACAAGCCATCTGCATTGTCAGTAGGTCTGTCTAGCAGTGATGTATCCAAGGCCATGATTTACAGTTTCTGCCAGAAAGACGTCTCCATGGGAAAGTTTGCTAATAAGCTGTGCACGGAAGAGACCAAGGATGGGAGACTGGTGACAAGCTACTGTTTCTCCGCTTGATGAGTTAAATAGAAAAAAACAAACAAAGCACAACTGTATTTTTGAGCTTGTGAAAGTTTGGTTTGTGCTCTTGGCACAAATTTTAACGGGTATAAATTTACGTTTTGGCATTTGTTCAGTAAGAGCAATAAAACCAGAGCTTTAAGATAAAGGAGAGTAGAAGTCATGTAACCTAAAAGCACACAGGCACACAGATAAATGCTAACTGATACTTCAGAGAGCAAAACGCCGCCTTAGAAGGCTTCTCCCTGAGCTTGGCCAGCTGAAACAGGACCAGGTATGAAGATCTTTCAGTAGTTGTTGTAAATGCCTTAAATTCCACTGTCCTAGTTGGTCTTATTTTTATCGGGATAACCTAATGATTTGATGTTGACATAATTGCATTGATTGGTATTTTCATAGTGTTTAATTTGGGTCTTTCCTTCCTGCTCTTGTGACCACGGCGCTGGGTGACCTCTACCAGGTTCCACTGCCCCGGATGACAGACCTGCAGCATGCCAAGAGCACTGGGGTCTACCTGGACCATCCTTACCCTAGCCGTCTGAACAGAGGAGTCAGTTGTTAATGTTGTTCCTGGGTTCTGCCTTTAAAATGTATTTTTATTTATTTACTTGGGGGGGGGGGAGGGAGAGAGAGAGAGAGAATTGGCACACCAGGGCCTCAGCTACTGAAATTGAACTCCAGGTACTTTCCCCACCTAGTGGGCATGTGTGACCTTGCCCTTGCCTCACCTTTGTGCATCTGGCTAATGTGGGACCTGGAGAATAGATCATGTGTCCTTCAGCTTCACAGGCAAATGCCTTAACTGCTAAGCCATCTCTCTAGCACCCTTGATCAGATTTTAATGTTACTTTTTGTTTTGTTTGTTTTTTTTTTTTTTTTTTTTGGGTGGTAGGGTCTCTTTCTAGCCCAGACTCACCTTTACTGTTACTTTTTAAACTTTTAATTTTTTTGTTCATTTTTTTATTTATTTATTTGAGAGGGACAGACATAGAAAGACAGATAGAGGGAGAGAGAGAGAATGGGCGCTCCAGGGCTTCCAGCCTCTGCAAACGAACTCCAGATGCGTGCGCCCCCTTGTGCATCTGGCTAACGTGGGACCTGGGGAACCGAGCCTCGAACCGGGGTCCTTAGGCTTCACAGGCAAGCGCTTAACCGCTAAGCCATCTCTCCAGCCCTACTGTTACTTTTTAAAAAGCAGGGAAAAAGAAATAAAGGATCCTTGTATATCATCTTGCCATGTCATTTTTTCAATAATTCGTTCTGAATTATACTTTTAATTACTATTGTTTTTGAGACAAGTTTGGCCTTAAACTCCTCATGCTCCAGCCTCAACCTCCTGAATGCTGGGCTACAGGTGCGCATCCCTGTGCCTGGCCCTGGATTCTGCTTTCCTTTTACTTTTGAAAATAATTGACATAGGTGTTAGTCTGTTAACTGTATGGTAGAACTTTCCCTCCTCATTCTCCTTTCCTTCTCCTCTTTCTTCCTATTCTTTTGTTGTTGTAGCAGAGTTCCACTCTAGCCCAGGCTGACCTGGGACTCACTTTGTCACCCCGATTGGCCTCAAACTCGTAGTGACCCTCCTCTGTGAGCAGCCTACGTGCTGTAATTACAGGTGTGAGCCACCATCCTGGCTTTGCTGTGTGATGTTACGTTTATCCGCAAGTCAAATGTGAAGCAATACTTTGTGTA
Source organism: Jaculus jaculus (assembly GCF_020740685.1). Lineage (NCBI taxonomy): Eukaryota > Metazoa > Chordata > Mammalia > Rodentia > Dipodidae > Jaculus > Jaculus jaculus. The sequence goes on along the minus strand of NC_059116.1, from coordinate 72,308,317 downwards.
CACTTTTGTCAGGAGTCACCTAAAAAAATCACTAATGTCATTCATGCACTTTGTATCTCTCAGGTGATTTCCAACCGTTCAAGTGCTGTACAGAGATTATTTATGTCAGCGCCTCTATTTCTATATCTAATACTGATGTGGGACCCATAGGCTAAGGATAAGGAAGTAGCATGTGTTCCGTGTATGTGCATACATCAGATATTGATTTATAGTCATTGAAAGAAGCATCATTAATTTGTTAGTAAACCTCCCCAAATCAGCTGGGTCAACTATTTTACCTACTAAAACAATCATTTTTGATTTGCCTACTTTCTATCATTCCATCCACATAAAACACTCCTGCTTAAGCAACTCTAGTTTCTGACTTGTAGTTGAATCGTTTAACTGGGGAAAATGAATGATTCTGATCATGTCTTTATTTGAGTGGCTTGAGCATATCTGATTGCTTTTGGAAGAACAATGACATTGATGTACAAAATAAAGAAAACAGGGCTAAGTCTGTGGCTGAGCACACCCGGTCTTGTTTGAAGCAGGCTTGGGCCTGCTGAGTCCTTGTGGGGGAAAACGGGGCAAAGACATCCACATGCCATCAAACACCACTGACTCGTGCTCGACGTTTCAAATCAGACTTCCAATAGTGCACGCCTTAGAAGAAACCCAGTTCTTCTGTGGAATCAGGAAAAGAGCCACAGGACCATCAGAAATACTCACCTTGGGCTGGAGAGATGGTCTAGTGGTTAAGGCGTTTGCCTGCAAAGCCAAAGGACCTAGGCTTGATTTCTCCAGGACCCACGTAAGCCAGATGCACAAGGAGGCGCATGTGTCTGGAATTTGCTTGCAGTGGCTGGAGGCCCTGGTGAACCTATTCTCTCTCTCTTTCTGTCAGATAAATAAATAAAAATAAAAAATATTTTAAAAAAAGAAAAAAAATACTCACCTTTTCATCACCTCACAAAAGTAGTGGTCTGTTTTTGACTGAGAGTAGAAGTTATAATGTCAGCCCAGTGTGGTGGGCCACCCTGCCATCCCAGCACTGAGGAGGCAGAGACAGGAGCATTAGGAGCTCACCATCATAGTCTCAAACATAGCCAGTTCGAGGCCAGCATGGGTCACATGAGACTTGCAGACAAACGAGGAAGTTATTGTAATGGCAAAGCTTCCAGATGCCTTACAGACACCCTCTGTTTTGGGGAGACACTAGTGAGATGGCTGAGTGAGTACTACGCAAGCATGAGAACCTGACTTTGTACCCCTGAACCCATATAAAATTCTGGGGGTGGTGATATGTGCCTGTAATGCCAGAGCCAGGGAGGCACAGACAGCCAGCTCTCCAGGGCTTGCTTCTTGAGCCAAACTGGTGAGTTCCAAGTCCATTGAGAGAGTCTATCTGAAATAATAAAGAAAAAAACGTTGAGAAAGACACTTGGTATTGACATCTGGTTTGCACGCACGTGTGCATATGAACATGCATATTTGCATGCATGCACACCATGCACACATACACATCCAAAAATTATCTTCTATTTTAGGGTTTTACCATGACCTAGATTCTTTCTCATGCAACCACTGTGTGACCTCTATTCACTGTCTACTTGGCCCTCATGGCTCATATCTGAGCAAGGACAGGCTTGGTTTAAACTGCAGGTCTGAGGGAGCTTAGTGGATGACGGTGGCAGGGAGGGAGGAGTGCACGTGTGATGGCCATTCAAGGACACGGTGGGCACGCGTCCCAGGGCTGTTGAGGCAGTGAATGATTCCCGGTTATTGCCCATACACAGAAGCACTGTGGAAGGGTTGGTGGTTCCCGCCCAGCGGTGGGGAGTGTGGTTTTAAGGGACACCCAAATCATTCTCAAGTGTGAACAGCTATAAAGAAGACCACACAGAATAAAAGAAATGACCTACAGGGCACGAGCACTGATCCCCCTTCCCAGACAGGACCAAGAGCCGGTATGCTCCACTTCCTCATGATCCTGACTTAGTTGCTGTTGAGATTCTGTTGTAAATTACTTTATGATTGATTCACTGGCTCCACCTTCTCCAGCTCCTCCTGTCTCCTCCCTGCGTTGCGTTTCCCTCCCACCGCTTTCAGAGGAAACCCACAGATGATAAGCATCTAGCCTGGTGTTCACAAGCTCTTGTTCTAGTGGTGCCAATCTTGAAAAATGAGAATGAGAAAGAGCTAGATGAGAACCCAGGGTGGAGAGAGAGGAGGGCTAGGGAGGGAGCCAGGTGAAATGAACACTGCTCAGATATCTCCCCTTTTTCCACATTCAGAAAGGAGCTGTGGGGCAGCATTGAAAGACATGGTATTATGATTATAAAAACCAAGCAGATAATACCTCTATGAAAGCATCTTTGTTCTTTGTTGTCATTTTTTTTAAAGCAATCAAACAAATGAATCTACAATGGGATTTTTCCACCTTTCACAATGTTTGGACAGATACGAGGGATGTAAAGTGGCCAGCAAGATGCAGTGAACAGTGAGTGCTACATTGCAATGAGAGGCTGTCATGAGGTTGAATAAAATTATAAAGGAAGCCAGCAAAAATAATAAAAAATGTAATCACTGGCTTTATTAAAGCTAATAAGTGAACAGGAAGTGACTGAGGGCAATGTCACCAAAGGACATCCTTTAAATACTCTCTTACTAAAAAAAAAAAAAAACCCAACAACACAGTCATACTATAAAAGTTATATGGTTTATAATTATAATGATTTATTATAAAGTAATATGTAGCTCTGCCCATACTGTCTAATGTCTTGCCACCACAAGCCTTTTATAAGCCAGCATCTCTACCGACTAGCAACTCTTCCTTTCTTCCTTTGGTTAGAGGGCTATGTAGCTCTGGCTGGTCTTGAAATCATGATTCGTGTGCCTCAGCCTTCTCAGTGCTGGGATGCCAGCAGCACCCTTTCATTCTCGTTGATTCCATCTGCTCCGACAGCACACACAACAGGGACAGCTGTCCATGAAACTGAAGGGTCTGAGACCCAATTAGATGGCACTGACGAGCGCTGTCAGCTCCTCTGACCTGGTTTCGATGCATCCGCGACATCGTCCGCAACGGTCAGCGCGGACACCAGTGGAATCAGGAACATTAAACTTAAGGAATGAGGATATGGCTTAGTAAATAACATGTCTGCGTTGCAACCTTGGGGCCCCGGGCTTGCTCCGCAGCACCAGTGTAAAGTGTTAGGCATGGCAGATGGCAAGGTGTGCCTGTCATTTCCGCACTGGGGAGGCAGAGACAGGAGGCTCGCCTACTTCGTCCAGCCTAGTGGGTGAGCTGCAGTCATGAGAGAGCTTGCCTCACACAGGGGTGGGCACATTCCTGAGGATGATGCCTCTACGTGCACATATACATGCTCTCCCATGGGTGCTAATCTCACCACGCTTGACCTGAAAAATTCAAGTTGTTTGATTTCCCATTTCTTTTTTAAAATATATTTTTTATTTATTTTCAAGGAGAGAGAGAGAGAGAGAGGGAGGGAGAAAATGGGCATGCCATGGCCTATAGCAACTGCAGAAGAACTCCAGATGCACGTGCCACTTTGTACCTCTGGCTTTATGTGGGTACTGGGGAATCAAATCCAGGTTGTTAGGCTTTTTAGGCAAATGCCTTAACTATTGAGCCATCTCTCCAAGCCTCATCTTCTGAGGAAAAGGGAGATAGAGGGAGAGAGAGAGGGAGAGAATGGGTGTACCAGGGCTTTCAGCTATTGCAAACAAACTCCAGATGCATGCGCCCACTTTGTGCGTCCAGCTTGCATGGGTCCTGGGGAATAGAACTTGGGTCCTTAGGCTTTGCTGGCAGGTACGTTAACCACTAAGCCATCTCTTTATCCCTTGATGACCTATTTCTAAATGATTACCAAATAATATAAAGTTAGGAACTCAAAGTATCAAAGAGGATTCTGAAAATTTTGTGATTGGTTTGGATCTTTCATGATCCATCAGGTTCACAGGCTAGATTTTCACTTTTGCAGCATTCTCGGCGCTCTTCCATGGAGCTGCCCAAAGCCCTGTCACATTTACAGCCTCTGCTGGTGCTGGGAAAGCTGGTGCCCTTCTACATCTAGGTGCACCCGTAGTTACTTTGTTGCACACTGAAAATTAAAATCATGCCTTATCTTCCAGTACCGGTGAGATGCACATTGCAATATGACTTCATGGGCATGTGCTGGTAACAAATGACTTCTGGGGAAAAAAAAACAACTCATCTACAAAATTTTAAAGCTATGTGAAGCACAGTTTTAAGTAATGTCAGAAAATAATGCGTTGCCTCATGGGGCAATTGTGCATTCTGCTTGCGTCGAGGTGGCCCGCTGAGCGCTTAGACTTGTCTCTCTCTCCGTTTGAAGGACATTTATACGTCAGACGATTAGTATAATGGGAACAAGTGACGTTGCTCACTGTGGCTAAGCACATTCACCAGCCACACATAAGTGAACAATGCAGCCTTTCACTGGGCAGGTATCTTTCGAGATTGTATTAAGCAATAATTTGTTCCGTTATTGTTTCCTGAGAGCAATTACTTCCTATGGCAACTATATTGTACCAAAAGAGGCATTTGGAATGGGTCCGTACTTTAGCATTGTGTAAGGAATGCAGGATAAGCACAACTGGAGAAAAATACGGGGAGAGACAGAAAATGGAATCCAAACTACAAAAGGACAGGAAGCCATACATCATTGCACGAAGTTCCATCGTGACGTGTGGTGGCATTAGCAGGGACTTCTGTGGAGCTGTGAGCTCTCCCCGGAAGTACGTCAAGAGCCTAAACTTAGCAGGTGGCTTTCTCCTTGTGCCGGAGAGCGTCCACGCCGGCCCTCCGCCTGCTTTGTGGTCCCTGACACGCCGGGAACAGAACTGTGCTCAGTGTGTTTCTGAACGCACTGACCTGCAGCCCCGGCTTGTGTTGAGTGAAAGATTCTTTTTTTTTTTTTCTCAATTTTTATTAACATTTTCCATGATTATAAAAAATAACCCGGGCTGGAGAGATGGCTTAGCAGTTAAGCACTTGCCTGTGAAGCCTAAGGGCCCTGGTTCAAGGCTCAGTTCCCCAGGACCCACGTTAGCCAGATGCACAAGGGGGGGCACGCGTCTGGAGTTCGTTTGCAGAGGCTGGAAGCCCTGGCGCGCCCATTCTCTCTCTCTCACTCTTTTTCTCTCTTTCCTCCTCTCTGTATGTCACTCTCAAATAAATAAAAAATAAAAAATAATTTATTTTTAAAAAATCCCATGGTAATATCCTCCCTCCGCCCACTTTCCCCTTTGAAACTCCATTCTCCATCATATTCCCTCCCCATCTCAATCAGTCTCTCTTTTATTTTGATGTCATCATCTTTTCCTCCTCTTATGATGGTCTTGTGTAGGTAGTGTCAGGCACTATGAGGTCATGGATATTCAGGCCATTTTGTGTCTGGAGGAGCATGTTGTAAGGAGTTCTACCCTTCCTTTGGCTCTTACATTCTTTCTGCCACCTCTTCCGCATTAGACCCTGAGCCTTGGAAGGTGTGATCAAGATGTTACTCAGTACTCCAGTCACTTCTTTACAGCACCATGATACCTTCTGAGTCGTCCCAAGGTTACTGCCATCTGAAAAGAGAAGATTCTGTACCCAAAGTGAGAATAGCATTAATAGAAGGGTATGCATATTAAGAAAAGTGCTTACTGGGCACTTTGATAAGCATAGTATATACATTTATCCACTCATCAGCAGGAAAGATTCTTTATTGACCATCTTCTCTGTCCTTTTTCTCGGCCTATACAGTGAATTCAATCCTTTTTTATTATTTTAGTTGATTCTGGCCAACTCTGCTCAAGACCTCTGCCTCTAGGAGGCGGGGAAGTGAGGCTGGCCTGGGCGAGTCGACTGGACTTTGCGGCGAGTCAGGCACGTTGGCATAAGACCGCGCTCCTTGACAGTAACCCCAGCCCTGCAGGAAGCGTGCTGTGTGACTTTCGAGTAAGTCATAACCTTTCTGTTTTTAGTTTCCTGGCAAATGGAGATAAAGCTGCAGTGCTTTTCATCCATCTGACTCTGAGGAGCTGTGTGAAGGCTAGTTAATTAATTGTCAGGCCTGCTGCCCATGGGGTGTGTAAAGGAAATGTCAAAAAAAAAAAAAAAAAGACGTACTGGGCAAAGGAGAGAAAGAAAGGCACTGAGGACTAACTGCTGATGTCTACATGTTCACATTTCTAGGGCAGTTGTCAGGTAAGCTTTCCTAATTTGATGATTCTGAAATTATTTTGATGTCAGGTCGGTTATTTTTAGCTGTATTTTTTCTATAGGGCTTTATATAGGAGTGTTTTGTTTCATAATTGTATTTTAACTTCTGTCAAATTAGCAAAACTTGGAGGGACTTTTGCCTATAACTATGACATTTATCTTTCTATATTTTAATTGTTTAATTTTATTTTGAAAGAGAGCCTTCCTCTGGAGCCCAGGATGGCCTTGAACTCACCTCACTTCTCCTGTTTCCCCTTCCCAAGGGCTGAGATTAGGTGTGAGCATAAAATCTTTAAGCACATATTTAATCAATGTTCACACAAAGAGAACTACTCAAATATTTTCTTTGGAAGTCTAGTTACCTCTAGCCAGGTTAGAAAAAGTTAGCTGAAAATTCTAGAAGTTGGAACTAATTCTTTATGTATATATTATTTATTTATTTATTTGCAGGGAGAAAGAGAGAGGGGTGGGGGAGAGAGAATGGGAGTTGGCTGGGGCCTCCAGCCACTGTAAACAAGCTCCAGATGCATGTACCCCTTTGTGCATCTGGCTTTTCGTGGTTACTGGGGAATCAAACCCAGGTCTTTAGACATTGCAGGTGAGCACCTGAACTGCTGAGCCATCTCTCCAAACCTAGACATTGTCACTATAGAAACTCCTACTGCTTTGATAGTCAACAGTGTCCTTTGACTATACTTTTACTATGTCATGTATTTAAAAAAACAAAACTGTAAAAATGTCATCCCCCACAACCCTCCACCTCCCCCAAAATTACAAAAGCAATAAAGCAGCTAGTGGGAAGGATGGTTTCTCCCCTAACTCCTATTTTGTAGTTCCTTGGCAATGAACTTAGACCTCTCCAAGAGCGTGGTTGGTGACAAGGTGTGACCATGGGCACAGCAGACATGAACTCCTCTCAGGGATGACCCAGACCTGTGAACAGTTCCCACTTTGAACAATGACGTTAACTGATGAAGGACCTGTGAGGCATAACACAGCGCTCAAGGTCAACACGAAGGGCTAAAGCTTGAGCTGACCTGCTGATCCTGCAGTCTCATTCTTGGAAGATAGTATGTGCTGGTTGGCCTGTACAATTTTGTCTTGGGCATGAAAATATTCAACTGAGGGCTGGAGAGATGGCTTAGAGGCTAAGGCATTTGCCTACAAAGCCCAAGGATCCAGGTTTGATTCTCCAGGTCTCACGTAAGCCAGATGCACAAGGTGGCGCATGCATCTGGAGTTCATTTGCAGTGGCTAGAGGCCCTGGTGTGCCCATTATCTCTCTCTCTGTCACAATTAAATAAAAATAAATATAAAAAAGAAAATAAAATATTCAGCTGAGACATACTGGGAAACTAGAAAAGAGTATGGGATTATAATACTGTGAGGACTACATTTTTACTTCTAGATAGATTTGATAGAACTAGAAAACTCAGAAATGGTAAAAATGTGTTTGTATGTGTGTGTGTGTGAATGTGCATGTATAGGCTTGTTTTTCTGCATGTTTAGTTTGCTCATGTTTGGAAAAATTGGAGGGGAGGATGGATAAGAACATATTCTACCTTCTAATGTGTAAAAGAACTAAATATTGGGGTATAGCGATGGCTCAGGGGTAAAAGCATCCATAAGCCCAATGACATGAGTGTGACTCCCCAGAACTTAGGTAGCGCTTACACAGCAGCAAGTATCTGTGATCTCAACCTCTGAGAGTGAATGGAAAGGCGCAGACAAGAGAATCCCTTTCGCTCGAAGGCCACCATGCACACATAGCAGGAAGTGACCAGATATCCTGCCTCACACGAGCTGGAAGACAAAGATTGACACCTAAAGTTGACCTCTTACCTGCCCATGGCCATCTTCTCTCTCTCATTATAACAAAGATAATTTTTTTATAAAAAGAACTAAAAATTGGGTGTGGTAGTACACACCTTTATCTCAGCAGGAAAATCTTGAGTTAAAGATGAGCCTGGGGTATGTAGGGAGACGGTATTTTAATCAATCAATCAATCAATCAGTCAATCAATCAATCAATCAATCAAAGGACTAACGTGTTTATGTAGCTTATAGTTGCTGATTTGGCCAACACTGAAAACTTGGGAGATGTTGGATCCTAGGGAACTCTTCCTACATACTAGGCTGCTGGCTTAGTTACAAGATTTGTCTCTTGATTCCAGAGTGTGATGCACTAAAAGTGTTAACAGTATTCTTTACCAAATGGGTGGAGAAGTTAGAGGCAGTTTGTAGAAATATTATGCCCTAGAGGGGTGCCACATGGCATATCATGTTTGTAGACTACTAGTGAATAGTCATAAAACATAGAAGTCATGCACTGGTATACAGATGTAGGCGGGCTAGGGTTCACATCCCCAGGACCCAGGTAAAGCCAGGTGCACAAAGCGGCTCATGCACCTCGAGTTCCTTTGCAGAGGCAAGGAGCCCTAACCTGCCCATGCTTATTCTCTCTCTCTCTCTCTCTCTCTCTCTCTCTCTCTAAGTAAATAACAAGGTAAAAGAAAAGTTAGTGCAATTTTGGACACATGGGAGTAAAAATAGCAGCGGAAGAATGTTTTCTTCCTTCCTTTCTTCCTTTTGCAAATACCTACTATCTCTTCAAGGCAAAGAGACCGTCTGGTATCCCAGGCTGAGAAGGTTGAGAGTGTGGGCGGCTTACATGCAGAACTCAGAACTCAGAGTTAAAACAAAAACAACAACAACACACACACACACACACACACACACACCCACACCCACCCACACACACCCCTTCTTGTCTCAGGCTTGTGGAACATGTCTGTGGGGGCAGCAGCAGATCTGCGAGAGTTTACGGGGAGTCACAGCGGACTGCAGGCCGGCCTAGGGGAGAGCAGCCTGTCGCCCCACACGCTGCACTATTTATAGTTCCTCGTGGTGAAAAAGAACAAAGCCAGCGAGCAGATTCTACCTGCTGTCCCCAACCGAAGCTCACAGCCGACGGAGAAGCCCTCTTTTCGTTTGCTTTTGTACTTCTAACCGACACGCTCTCTTCAGTTCTGGCTTTGCCCTTCCCCTCCTGGGCCCGGAGCAGGTGGGAAGCCGCGGCCAACTCCCTTCTCCTCCCCGCTTGCTCAGTCCCCATTTCTTCCAAGCAAAGCCATGCCTGGTCTGCTGCCCAGGCCTCCTGCCCTCCCCGCCAGCCACTGCGGGGCCGGGCAAGGGGAGTGCGGGCTCAAGGGCAGCCTGGGCAGGCTAGTCAGACCCTGTCTCAAAATCAGAAGTGAAACGAGGATTTGGGTCTGGATGTCAGAGTCAGGGGTAGGTTGCTTGCTGTTCCTAGAACCACAAGCACAATAAGTTTTTTTTTTAATGCTCCCTTTTGGGTGAAAGTTTATGAGTTATGTTTGAGAGCTTTCTCTTTCAAAATCTTCTTAGCAACAAAGTACCATGAGAAACATTTATCTTTCATATCTGTTTTCCCTCCTCCAGCTTATGTGCAACACACACACACACACACACACACACACACTCCACAAACCAAACAACACAAGCACCAGGGCAGAACCCTAACTCTTATAGCCTGTCTTTTTCTGAGGTTCACCTACTACCTGCGTCTCTGGGTCCTGTGTGTGTATTACAGCCTTCCTGTGTCTAGGACCTAAGAGCTAAATGCGCTCGTTAGAATTACAGCATTTGAGGCTGTGTTTTCTTAAGGATGTCTGCAATGAAAGCTTGTTGCTGTTACAAACTCTTCCACTCCCGTTGACAAGACCTTATGATCTTGATGAAGGAAAATCTCTGAAGAGCCAGGACCTTGGGTGGCAGAGGTGGCGGGCGGGGTGCACCCTGTGCGGCCCCCCGCGACCAGGGCTGGCAGTGCCCCAGGCTGCAGGCAGGGTAGGCAGGAAGCTGTGGCTGGGCTGAGCCGCTGTAGAGCTACGGGAGCTAATAGATTGTGGTCATGAGGAGAGGCGGCATCTCCGTAGTGATGGGAACGCTCAAAAGCGTCGTCAAAACAGTTGCAGAAAGGTGCTGAGCTCTGCACCCCTGAGCCCTGGCGGCCTGCTTGGAGTGTGTGGGAAGCAACTGCAGCCCCTGGCTGTGCCTGCAGTCCCCCAAGTCCAGCTTTACCCACCTGCACCCAGCTGGAGGTTGCCATGAGCCATGCAAGAGGGATGTAGAAGATTGCATGCTGCGTGGAGAAGTGCAAACTTGGTCCTAATTCCCTTGCCCCTCTCGTGTGCCCAACACATTGAAATGTTTTCTTCTATATAAAGGGGTGAGTGGTAGAAGGAAAGTCGCTTAAGAATCAGGACCTAGGGTGCTGCAGGGTGGGGACCGAGGTCCACCTCAGGCTTCAGAAAGCATCACATGTAAAGTCTCCTGGGGACATGGCCCCTGCCAAACGACATTCAGGCAGTGCCACTGAGCATTCAGACTTAACAGGGTCGTTCTTGTTTCTAGCCCTTAGTATTTCTGTTTCCAGTTCACTCAGTATTTCTGCTTTTCTCTCTTCTGTTCTTTATTATATGAAGTCCCAGAATGACTCCACAACTAAGGGTTCTAAAAGAGCACCCCACCAAGGAACAGAGATGTGACGTTTGCAAATGTGACTGAGGTGCTTCTTGGTGGACCCTGACGCTGTACTTATACCCGGGATGCCTCATCCCCTTGAAAATGGGGAAAGACTTCAAATTAGGGGTGATGATGCCCCTCTGAATTCCTAACACTATAGAGGTAGTTGCATCTGGATCAAGAGTTCAAGGTCATTTTTTACTACATACTGAGCACAAGGTCAGTCAGGGCTATTTGAGAGCCTCTCTCTCTCTCTCTCTCTCTCTCTCTCTCTATATATATATATATATATATATATATATATATATATACATATATATATATATATATATTTCAACTTTAGTATATTTTTGTCCAATTCATTGTATCATCTTATCTTTTAACTGTGCTAAAATAGATTAAGCACACAACCCAATTAAATGTGCACACTTCAGTGGTATTGGCTACATTCTCAGAGTATAGAAGTTTCTTTGTTTTATGGTCTATTGCAACAGGGTCTCATGCAGCCCAGGGTGGACTTGAATTCCTAACTCTCCTTCCTCCATCTTCTAAGTGCTGGAATTACAGTCATTTGTCACCATACCTAGCTACAGAACTTTAAATAGTTTACCAAAGTGTTCAGCTTTATTTTAAAGCTCATAATCCCGCCCTCAAATAACTATTGGGCAGAGTATGTGGCTTTTTGTTGTGTATTTCTCACACTTGGTTCTGTCCCTCCTCCCCATTCAAACTGAGTTCTTTTACTTTTGCAATATGCTATCCGTCTATGGCTTAAATTCAGATTTGACAGTCTGTCCCAGAAGCTCACACTTTTAAAGACTATTTCTTAACTCTACATCAAGTTAGGAGAACAGGTCTATTTATTCCAGCTGCCATGCTTAAATACAAACCTCCTTTTTTTTTTTTTTTTTTTTTTTTTTTTTGACAGAGTCTTCCTATATACTCAAAACTAGCCTTGCACTCACTCTGTCGCTGAGGCTGGCCCAAACTCATGACCCTCCCGCCCTGGCCCCTTAGATGCTGGACTTACAACTGTGTCATTATGATGCCCGACTCTAAAAGTTTTATATTCTGTCATACCAGCTCATTTGCCATGAAAACATAGTCATCCTGGCTTATGATAGACATCTCCCAGTAGCTGCTTCTTACTGGAAATCCACTTCCTGAAGCCCACACCTCTCCCCAAAAAAGTGTGCTCTAGCCTCAAGTGTGTCGTCGGAGCGCTGCAGAGCACTTCCGCACGCCGTGCCTGGGCCTCAGGACGGGCCTTTGAAGTCAACACGATCTCTGCTTCTCCCACGTTCACGCAGATGTGCGGGAAAGTTCAGTGACATCCCTGATGCCAGGCAGCACACGGGACCCAGGACCAGCCTTGAAGTCTGAAAGCTCATCTCCTGATGGCCAAGGCTCAGCTAATTTAAGGAGAAACAAACCAGCCTTTTCAGGGTGCAGGCAGGTTGGTACTGACTGACCTGCATGGAGTTAGTCAGGTGTTTAAGTGGAGTACAACAATGTTCCCTTATGCCAGTTAAGAGGGTGATTGCTCAAGCTTGTGTGTGTGTGTGTGTGTGTGTGTTGCTATGTGTGTGTGTACACATGCATGGTGGTACGGTTGTTGTCTAATGCCTCCCTCAGTTGCTGTGCACTTTATTCTTTGAGACAAGGTCTTTGCTTCACCTGAGGTCCCTGGTTCAGTCACTACTGAATTGTCAAAGAGCCCCAGCAGCTCCTTGTCTCTTCCTCCTCAGCAACTGGGGTTATAGGCCTTAATGCCAGTCCTTTTATGTGGGTGCCTGAGACAAACTTTAGGTGCCCCTGTCCTTCAACCATGAAGCCATCTCTCCAGCCCTGCTTGCTCGTATTTTCACTAAGATAAATATATCCAACTGAAGAGGCAGAATAATTCCTTGACTTATAGTAGTGACTTGCATTATGAAACATGACAACACAAGAAGAGCAGTTTTCTCAGGGTGTGTGTGGTTCTTCTTTTAAAAATATTCATGCAGAATAAAAGATCTGTGCCACTGCGTGCTTTCTTGCATTAAGCAGATGTAAGGACTCTGTGGTAGAAAGTAATGAGTTTGGGGCTGGGTAAAACTGCCATCAACTTCCTGGAAACACACTTGGTAACTTCTGAGCAGATGTGTTGTGACCTTTCTTTTTTCTCCTTTTCTTTCTTTCTTTTTAACTATTTGCTTCTTATCTATAAGGAGAGAGAGAGAGAGAGAGAGAGAGAGAGAGAGAGAGAGAGAGAGAGAGAGAGAGAATATGAATAGGCATGCCAGAGTCTCTTGCCACTGCAACTGAACTCCAGATACATGTGCCAATTTGTGTATCTGGCTTCATGTGGGTCCTGGGCTGTCAAGCTTTGCAAGCAAGTGTCTTAAACCAATGAGCCATCTTTCCAGCCCCTCTTCTCTCTTTCCTTCCAGTTCCTGCCCCTATAGGGCCTGTGTCAGAAAAATAAGTGATGTTGTTTCCCCTTTTTTTCCATGCAAACTAAGAACAGCTTTATTAAGTCTTGGGAAAAGTATGTATTTTATTTCTTAATGAAGAATATACTTAGGGAGGTGAGGCTGGAGAATCAGGAGTGTAAGGCTAGCCTCAGCTATATAGTGAGTTCCAGGCTAGTCTGGACGACATAAGACCCTATCTCAAAATAAACACCCAAAACGTATGTATAGTTTTGTACCACTCTTATTAAATAGAAAAACATTAGTGAGAAATTTGAACAGATGTTTTGGCCACTGAGCTATTTTTTTTTAAACACTCTGAACTTTAAAAAAAAATTTTTTTTTGTTTATTTTTACTTATTTGAGAGCTACAGAGAGAGAGAGAAAGAGGCAGATATAGAGAGAGAATGGGCGCGCCAGGGCCTCCAGCCACTGCAATCGAACTCCAGATGCGTGCGCCCCCTTGTGCATCTGGGTAATGTGGGCCCTGGGGAATCAAGCCTCGAACCAGAGTCTTCAGGCTTCACAGGCAAGCGCTTAACCGCTAAGCCATCTCTCCTGCCCGTCACTGAGCTATTTGTATCCAGGCATGGAAAAGAAATAACAAAACAGAGTTATAGACTTCTGAAGTTAGACCTCAGGTTGTTTGGGGCAGTTTGGAGCCCGTGAGCACTTCATGCCAGCGCAGGACAGGGAGGCTGGAAGGGAAGCTGGCCTGCGCTGAGGGGCGGCTCCGACTGGCTCCTCTCATTCTGCAGCTGTTAGCAGTGTTGACTTTTGGTTATAGTGCATGTGTAGAAATAGTTCCACTTGTTACCTCATGGCAGAAAAGCATACCTCGTTGAGAACCACCTAGAACACTTCACGACAACAAGAGCTCTGGCCTTTGGCATTAAGTAAACAGAACTAAGCAAACCTCTCCTGGAGTGCTCGGATCTCAGATTGCTTTGTGGGCTTTTCACAGTCACTTGCGCTCAGGTCCCAGGACACAAATGCCACAAGGGGACCCATAGATGCCTAACATTGTTAGGCTTATTCCACTTATCACCAGTTTCTGCCATTCACTTTTTAAATTTTTATTTATTTATTTATTTATTTATTTATTTATTTAGTGAGAGAGAGAGAGAGAGAGAGAGAAAGAGGGAGAGAGAGAGAGAATGGGCATGCCAGGGCCTCTAGCTACTACAAAAGAACCCCAGATGCATGTGCCACCTTGTGCATCCGGCTTTATGTGGGTACTAGGGAGCAGAACCTGGGTCCTTTGGCTTTGCTGACAAGTGCCTAAACTGATAAGCCATCTCTCCAGCCTGTAATTCACTTTTTAACTTAAATTATCAGAAGGTTGTGTGTGGTGGCTCGTGCTTCTAATCTGGGGCTTGAGAGGCCGAGGCAGGAGGATAGGCATGAATTTGAAGCCAGCCAGGATTTCGTAGTGAGTTCCAGATCAGCTTGGACTACAGAGTGGTACCTTGTCTCAGGAAACAGCAAGCAAAATAAAATTAATAAAATAAAAAAAAAATCGAGAAGCTCTCCACATCACATGAGACTTATCTTCCTAACAAAGCTTTAGGTTTGCAGTATTATTTGTTATAGGTGTGTAAACAGATTTCTAGCACTTTCTGCATCTTGCCTTCACTGAAACATGGTCCATCGAATAAGAGCTCCCTCTCCCCAGCCCAAGTCACTGTCTTTCTACTGCTTGCTTCTATGCGCTGATTGCCTTAGACATTTCATGGGCAACAATAAGGAGGTGCCTCGAAAAAAAAAAAGTACAAGCAGCAAATCCTGTAGCCATCCCACCGTGGGGATTCACCCCGTCACAGCAACCTCACTTCGGGTGGTGAACTGTACTCCGTGACCCTGTGCACTCCTGGTGGGTCTAACCGGCCTGTGGGGAGGGCCGAGGGGCTCACTTTCAGGGAGGTAAACAATTTCACAGCTTGGAATTCCATTTTCGTCTATTTTACAAGAATCTTCTCTTCATGGAAAGAGGGGCACTGCTTCAACGCGATCATTTGTGAACTCATTGAAGTAGGGAGCGAGACACTTGGACAAAGGCTGGGACACGTGTTCTCACTGAGGAAAAGTGTGTGGAAACCAAATGTTCTAAATACTAATGTTTTCAGTGTTGTTCCGAAGACCGTCTGTGGGCTTGTAAGAGACGTGTTGTCATTGTATCAACATGCTGAAAATAATAGCTATCGATATACTAAAACTGAGTTAAAAATAGAGTAGATGGTCCAAAGCAAGGTATCTCTGCATTAGCTCTCCAAATGTACCTTATGAGGAAGCCTTTTTCTCTCTCTTTGAAGAGCACACAAAGGTATGAACTCCATCTGTAAAACTACGAAAGGCATTTTGTTTTCATTTGCTTCTGATGAAAATGGAGTCGTAGCCTAAACAGCTTGCTACTGTGACCACGGTAACGCCAAAATCATGGTGACACCTTTTCTTGTTAGGCATGTTGTGTCAGAAAGAGATGCTTGGCTCTAACTGGTGTTTTCCATTGGTGAGTTTTCACTTTAATTTCCTTAGAGTCATTTTCAGAGTCACAAATTACCATTTGATCCTTTCATGTTTACATGCTACCCCCCTGTTTGGAACAACCACCTTCTCAGCAGCATGCAGAAGTTTCTAGTCCACATTTGCTGCTAGCTGACTGTGTGGCTTCGGACAAAGCACTCAAGATTTCTGGGCCTCTTGTTTTCTCATCTCTGAACTATAGGCGGTAGGTGAGAAAGGCCATGTACTAGTTCTTAGGAAATCTACAGATTATTATGATGCTGTGGGACCAAGTATTCCTTAGGGCTGACTGGCAATTTGCATCTAATACCAAGGATGCAAGCATTACAAGAAGTGCCTGACACTACCTACCCAAGACCATCATAATGGGAGGAAAAGATGGTGACATCAAAATAAAAGAGACTGATTGAGAGGGGGAGAGGATGTGATGGAGAGTGGGTTTCAAAGGGGAAAGTGGGTGGAGGGAGGGAATTACCATGGCGTATTGTTTACAATTATGGAAGTTGTCAAGAAAAAATTTTAAATAAATAAATAAAAGATGTTATCTTAACATCTGGATCTCACAGGTAAGTTTGTAAGAGAAAAATCTTAGTGCCTGGGAGAGATGGATGGATTTCTTGAGTGAATTCCACCCCAACTCTTATTGTCGTTGGAAGTGATTTTGTTTTGATATTTCTCTGGGATCATAAGGTGCAATTAGCTTCATACATATTTCAGTTCTGATTTGAGCAGGGAAGAAAAATACTTAGTGGAACACATGGAGGGTCTGACTCTGACAATAACTGACAAAATTTATCTGTGTTCTCTCCCTGTTAGATAAAAATATCACGTAAGGCATGGTGAGAATGAAATTATTAGTCTATGTATTATTGCTCAAAATACATTATACCCCTCAATCTTTTTTAGTAGTACAGATAAATTGGTAAAAAAAGGAAGAAAGAAAGAAAGAAAGAAAGAAAGAAAGAAAGAAAGAAAGAAAAATAACTATGGGTGACAGAGGTGGCCCAGAGCACAAGAGCACTTAGCTGTGTAAACATGAGGACTATGGTGGTTTGAGGATGAAAGGTCCCCCACAGCCTCATGGGTTTGAGTTCTAAATCCCACTGGTGGCACTCTTTGTGAAGTTGTGCAGCCTTTGGGAGATGGAGATGGATCCTTGCAGGAGGAACTTTGTGAACTAGGGTGGGCTTTGGGGTGTGGGAGCCCCTACCCTTATATCTCCATTGAGCTTGCTTTTGCTGATGTGAAGATGTGATACCTGCTTGTCTGCTCCTGCCACGCTTTCCCTATAAGACGGTGAGCCGAAATAAAGCCTTTCCTTTCACAAGCTGCTTCTGGTCAGGTGTTTTGTCACAGCAATGAGAAAGTAATTGTTACAGGACCTGAGCTCAGTCTCTTGGCACTCACATAAAAAAAAAAAAAATAAAGTCAGGTGTGGCCATGTGTACCTGCAGCCTTAGTGCTGAGGTGGGTAGAGGTACTAGGGACACAGGGGCTTGCTGGTTAGCCAATCTAACCCCAAACTAGTGAGGTACAGGTTCAGTGAAGTACTGTCTTGAGAAAGTAGGTGGGAGAGTGACAGAGGAAGACACTCCATATCTCGCTCTGGCTCCATACATATCTACATCTGCACACACGTGTATACCCACCACTCAAGCACATGCCACACAAACGCCACCCCCACGTATACTTCGAAAATAGAATATTAAACAATTGTGGTTGGGCTGGAGAGATTACTTAGTGGTTCAGGCACTGGTTGGCAAAGCCAAAGGATCTAGGTTCAATTCCTCACCACCCATCGTAAGCCAGATGCACAAAGTGGTGCATGTGTCTAGAGTTCATTTGCAGCAGCTAGAGGTCCTAACACACCCATTCTCTCTCTCTCTCTCAATAAATAAATAAATATTTAAAAAAAAACTTGTGGTCTATAAATCTAGCACTCAGTATTCTGAGTTGCTGATGAATTTATTTGAAACTTTGTTCTCAGTGCAGCATCAGAAGTCAAATGAGGCACATTAGGACCACTGTAAATCCTATCACTGGCTCCAAATGAGGTGCTGAAGCTCTGTCATTTTATTGTGCTGCCTGGGTCAGCCAGGCCTCCTGCTTTTCACAATGACTATTTTAAATGCCCTCCACCCTTCAAACCTTTAATCTCTTTCCTCCTGCTTGCCTCATCCCTTCTTGCTTCTATCTCAGCTAATGATCTTGGCTCCTATATCATAAATAAAAAGAATCAGATGGGAACATTTTCAACTTCCTGGTACCAAAACATCCAAATGTTTTTTTTTATTTTTTATTTTTGCATATGTGTTTTGTTTCTTCCTTCTCTTTGTTAGAGTGGAACCATCCCTTCTAGCTAAAGTCAATCTGTCCATCACTATTTTGTATCCAATCATTTCCTATTCTCCTGGGAAGCTTACATTATTGTTGACTACTTCTTTTATCTTGTCATGCGCTGAACATCCCCCTCTCTAAAAGGATCTTTCTATTCACATTTAATATAGTCCTTTCTTTCAAGACTTCAAAATCCTTCCCTTGAATTTCTTTCCATTTCTCTCCAGCCCCAGCTTTTATTTTTCTTAAGGACTGCTTATGCTTAATGTCACCACTTGCTCACCTCACAATTACCCAGTAAAGTCTCATTGCTTCACTGGATTAGTTTTCCTTAAAGTTATCAAACTTTCCATGTTGTGGAAGTCAATGACTATTATTATTTTTATGCTTTGGGTTGTGTCTACCTGAATATCTCAGAGGCACTTTCAATTCAACATGTCTACAGTTAAGCCCTGATCATTCTTCTTTGAATGTGATTCTCCCTTGCCCAAATCTGTTTCTTTCCTTAAATCACTTGTTCTGTCTCTCTCTTTTTTTTCTTTTTGGGTTTTCAAGGTAAGATCTCATTTTAGCACAGGCTGACCAGGAATTCACTATGTAGTCTCAGAGTGGTCTTGAACTCAAGGCAATCCTCCTATCTCTGCCTCCTGAGTGCTTGGATTAAAGGCATGAGCCACCATGTCTGGCTTGTTTTTTTAAATATTTTATTTATTGATTTGCAAGCAGAGAGAGAGAGAGAAAGAAAACAACAGAGAGAGAGAAAGAGAGAGAGAGGGAAAGAGAGAAAAAATGGGTGTACCAGGCCCTCTAGCTGCTTCAAATGAACTCCAGATGCATGCACCACTTTGTGTATCTGGCTTCACGTCGGTACTAGGGAGTCAAATCTAGGTCATTAGGCCTTGCAGGCAAGAGCCTTAACTACTGAGCCATCTCTCCAGCTCACTGCTCTTGTCTTGACTTTTCATAGTCCTGCATTGTCACATGTTTTGGATTTCACCTTTTGTATGTCCCTTGAGTCTACCTCCTACTTTCCATGTAGGTAAGTGTGTTGTCATCCCTGCACACACTCTTGCACTGTCCTCCTAAGTGGCTATCTACACTCTCTAAGCCGTTCTCACCAGTAGAACTAAAGTGATCTTTCTGAAAGAATTTCATCACGGTATCTCTTGCCTAAGACACAGCAGCTTTTCATTGCTCTTGGATGATGTGAGCATGCTATTTATCCGAGGTGCTCTTATTCCCTCATGTTTCTTTAAATGTCTTTCAGTCCTCACTTCCTGTGTGACTTAGCTGAACCTTCCTGGGCTCCTTGAACCCAAGTTGTAATAACTCTGTCATCACTGTGATGATTTTGCACTTGTATGACTATTGGGTTTATCTAGACAGACATTCTGCCTTGAGATGATAGTCCATGCCTTTGACTCACCATGGGAGAGTGAATGAGTGAGTAATGTATCTCATGAAAACTGCGCAGATGCTTAGGACAGAGACAGAAGGGAGAGGGCAGAAACCTCTGCTGAGGACTGTTTGCATTAAAGCTTCGAGATTTCCCTTCTGCAGTGACCCCCCAGCAGCCTCATAAACCCATGCTCTTCTGAGGACGGCTAAGAAGCTCTTTGCTTGCCGGCTCTCTCCCACTTGTGTGTATGCACGTGGAAATTGCGCATTAATCTGGGTCCTTTTTCCCTAATAAGAATTAGAACTAGAACAAGAGAATTCTGACCTTGATTCTAGGAAAGGCAGAGCAAAAACTGGAAGAAATATGAAACCAGACTCCTATAAGAAGGAAAGATGCCCCCTCATCATTGATAAGAATTAATCAATTTGGAGTAAGGGAGAAATCCAGCCCTTCTTTTTTTTTTGAGGGTCTCTCTCTAGCCCAGGCTTACCTGGAATTCACTATGTAGCCCCAGGGTGGCCTCATATGCACAGTGATCCTCCTGCTTCTGCCTTCCAAGTACTGGGATTAAAGGTGTGCGCCACCATGCTCCATTAACTTTTTTTTTTTTTTTTTTGAGGTAGGGTCTCACTCTGGCCCAGGCTGACCTTGAATTCACTATGCATTCTCAGGGTGGCCTTGAACGCGTGATGATCCTCCTCCCTCTGCCTCCTGAGGGCTGGGATTAAAGGCCTGCGCCAGCACGCCCAGCTCCATTTACCTTTGTAAATAAAGTTTTATTGGGACACAGCAATGTTTGTTTGTTTATATCTCACTAATTTCTCAATGCAACAGCTGAATTGAGTAGTTCCAACAGGTTGTGTGACCCTTGGTAATTAAAATATTTATCTTGTCGTTTACTGAAAAGGTTGCTAGTATTTGGCTTATTATGGTAATCAACTATAAATTTGAAGTTTGCTATGGCAAAAAAGATGATTACTCAGAGAAATTTGCCTTTATATAAATAGTATATCCCCTTGCACTCTCTCATGAGGTGATACATTCTTTCAACAAGTAGTTATTGAACATCTAACATATTTTTTATTTTAATTTTTAATATACTTATTTATTTGAGAGGGAGAGAGATAGAGAGGGAAAGAGATAGAGATAGAGATAGAGAGAGAGAGAGAGAGAGAGAGAGAGAGAGAGAGAGGTCCAGAGATTGGGCGCGCCAGGGCCTCCAGCCACTACAAATGAACTCCAGACACATGTGCCCCCTTGTGCATCTGGCTTATGTGTGTCCTGGAGAATTGAACCAGCATCCTTTGGCTTTGTAGGCAAATGCCTTAACCACTAAGCCATCTCTCCTGCCCCTGACATATTTTTTATATTGACATAGTCAAATGCTATATGCAATTGCTGCTCTCAGGAAGCTTATTGTTCTGAGCAGAGATCAACAAGTGAATGGGCAATCAAACTCTTAGAAAAGTGCTCAGAACACAGGTAAAATAAGACTACTCCTGTCCGACATGAGAAAGGTAGGAGCTGCAGCCCAAGAGGTTCCAGAAGACTTGGAAAGGGGGTCAGCATGTGAGAGTTGCCCGTGGCGTGCTCTCGGGGAAAAACGCACGTCAGAGGAGGGGAGAAAGCAGGAGCAGACAGAGGGCGGCACAGCAAAGTTCTCAGTCAAATCCCTACAACGCTCTGAACCTGAGGTGCCCATCACAGTTGGGTGAGGAGCTGCGATACCCTGTGCCAACTAGACAATGGATCCAGGCTGTCTGCAGGGAGGAAGGAGTAAAACTGTGTGAGGTGGTTCTCTTCAGTACAGCGCTATTCTGGGGAGAAGCTGTACAACAGCCCTCTCAGTAGATGGGGAAAGAGTTCCTCCAGCTCAGCGTGCCCATTTGGATGCTATACATACATTCAAGTAGCCTTACGAAGGTTCTGTGACAAGTCAAAGTTCAATATAACCTTAACTATATGGTTATCTCCACCTTCCTTTTTTTTTTCTATGACAGGATCTCTCACTTTACAACTCATCAATTCAGCTAGACAAGCTTGCCAACAAATATTAGGGTCCTGCTTTGCCTCCACCTCCCCAGCATTGAGATTGTAGGCACACAGTTTCTAGTCACATGACAGCCCAGCCTGACATTTTCATGTGAGCGCTGGGGTCTGGACTCAGGTCCTCATGCCTGTGTGGTAGCATTTTATCCACAGAACTATCTCCACAACTCCTTAACGGAAGCTCTGTGCAGTGATTTCTCACTGCAAGAGTGGGCTGCACAGAGTGGCAGGGGCAAAGGGCAGAATATGTTGAAATCCCTGAAGATGGGAGAGATCACAGAAAGTTTAAAAACAGAACTTCCGGGCTGGGCATGGTGGCACACACCTTTAATCCCAGCACTCAGGAGGCAGAAGTAGAAGGATCACAGTAAGTTCAAGGCCACCCTGAGACTGCATAGTGAATTCCAGGTCAGCCTGAGCTAGAGTGAGACCCTACCTCGGAAAACAAAATCAATCAAACAAACAAAAAAAATAGAATTTCCCCTCTGACTTATCAATCTGGCTTTCCATATGAGTATTTTCTGCTTCAGAAAGACAAACAAGGGACAAGGAAGTTGTCCATGGGCATCACTGCTGATTAGCAAATGAAGAACAGACAAGATTCCAAGACCCAAGTCACAATTAAAATTATCTCACATTAAAAATTTTATTTTTAGGGCTGGAGAGATGGCTTAGCGGTTAAGCGCTTGCCTGTGAAGCCTAAGGACCCCGGTTCGAGGCTCGGTTCCCCAGGTCCCACGTTAGCCAGATGCACAAGGGGGCGCACGCGTCTGGAGTTCGTTTGCAGAGGCTGGAAGCCCTGGCGCGCCCATTCTCTCTCTCTCCCTCTATCTGTCTTTCTCTCTGTGTCTGTCGCTCTCAAATAAATAAATAAATAAATAAAATATTTAAAAAAAAATTTTATTTTTATTTATTTATTTGAGAAGGAGTCAGAGAGAAAGAGTCAGAGAGTGAGAGAGAGTGAATGGGTGTGCCAGGCCCTCCAGCCACTGCAAATAAACTCCAGATGTGTGCACCACCTTGTGCATCTGGGCATTGGGGAGTTGAACCTCGGTCCTTAGGCTTCACAGGCGAAGCGCCTTAACCACTAAGCCATCTCTCCTGCCCTATCTTATATGTTTCAGATGAAGTCTCCTTTCCACAGGTACCATTTAATGCAATCTGGCATCTGGTTGCAGGTGTATAAGATCTGTATTATGAATGTAATATCTTATTCCTCCATCGTTTGAGTTAATTATCTCAACATAGTGGCTCCACATCCAAATCATGATTTCTTTATTCTCTGGAAGTTTCTATTCTGTTCAGAAACCCATTTGTTACTTACCAAGTTCCTTTGATTGACTCATGCAGATGTGAGCAGAATTGTCAAATCTTTATGTCAGTGGAAAACAGCCATTATTTGATTTATAAACACAAACATAGGACATGTTTGAACCATTAGGCAGGGTAAATGGCAAAATGATTGGGCTCACAGTTCAAAACAAGCAAATGTTGTTCTAAAACCCAAAACAGATGAGGAAATAAACAATATGATAGAAATGCTTCACAAAATGTGTTTATTGTAAATACACAGAGAAGATCTGAATGTATTTTACATCCATTTTTAAAGCTCTGCATTCCTAAGTTTATTGCTTATCAGGCAGATTCCCTGACTTGATAAATTGGGACTCTATTTCTAAACAACTGGCCATTATTTTTATTGAATTATTGTATATATTCTGTTAGATAATATTATGTTGTGCTACATTGTAACCTAAATGCAATGTTAGTGCTTTATTTCCTTGCCTTCAACTAGCATATTGGAAATTGACATCACCCCTTTATGCCCCTATCTCTTCCAGTTGAATTCTAAGAAGAGTCATGGCCATCTTATACTATTTGTATGTCATTAGTTTATTTCACTGTGACTCTTTTAGATAAAAGTGGGCACTAACATTAAAAATATTTAGTGCCTTCCTAAATTATATAAATTGTTAGAACCACAACCAGAAAGGAAGCCAAAGTTTCTGATTTTGCTCTGTTCATTGAAACCAAATCAAGCCAAACAAAAACGATACTTTTGTTTCCAGTCTGTGTCACAATCTGAAATACAGTCTGGAGGGCTGAAAAGAAGTGAGAGCTCATTCAGTTGCTGAGTATGATAAAACTAAAAGGCAATGTGTGGTAATTTGAATAGATGGGCCCCAATATACTGGAGGAGGTGTCACTGAGCGGACTTAGGGTCCAGCCCTAAGGTGTGATGGACGTGAAATTCCAGTCTGAAGATGTGCAAGGTGCCTGGAGGTCCTGAAGAGCGCGTGCTGCGTGGTGTGGTTTTCAGGAGGTGGCTTGAGTCTTCTCTCTCTCTGTGTGGACCTGTAAAAAACATGCCAGCTTCTTCTGCCATTATGGAACTTCTTCTGGATCTGTAAGCGTCAAATAAATCCCTGTCCTCCATAACTGTTCCTGGCCTGGAAGTTCATCTCAGTGACCTGAAGCTGTCTGCTATACAGTGTTTCACAGACTTCCAGGGAAGAGCAAAGTCCCTTCGGAAAGCGTCTAAGGGATCTGTTTGTTCTCCCACACTTCCTTCCTCCATTGCATTCCGCTTCTTTCCCTAAGTATGAGCTCATTGCCTTGAATTTCCTTCATTCTCCAATGAGGAGTGCTCATGACTCTCTATCTTACAGCTCTTAATTTTTTTTTTTTTTTTTTCGAGGTAGGGTCTCACTCTGGCCCAGGCTGACCTGGAATTAACTCTGTCATCTCAGGGTGGCCTTGAACTCATGGCAATCCTCCTACCTCTGCCTCCTGAGTGCTGGGATTAAAGGCGTGCGCCACCACGCCTGGCTTTAATTTTTTTTTAATAATTGTTTTTTAAAGTATTTTATTTATTTATTTGAGAGAGAAAGAGGGAGAGAGAAAGAGAGAGTCGAGAGAGAGAGAGAGTCGAGAGAGAGAGAGAGAGAGAGAGAGAGAGAGAGAGAGAGAGAGAGAATAGATGCACAAAGGCCTCTGCAAATGACTTCCAGTTAGACGGACCACCTTGTACATCTGGCTTATGTGGGTCCTGGGGAATCAGACCTTGGTCCTTTGGCTTTTCATGCAAACACCTTAACCACTAAGCTGTCTTTCCAGACATTGTTTTCTTTCTGAGACTAGGTTTCACTATGTAGTCTAGGCTGGACTCAAACTTGTAATCACTCTGCTTCTGCTCCCAGTCCTAGGATTATAATCTTGTTCCACAATGTTCAGCTCTTGATATCACTTCAAAGCCTCCTCAACGTATCTTTGTGTATGTCAACTCCATGGCGGAATACTGAGATGCTACGAGTGCCTTAACGAGCTCTCCGGAGTAAAGTTATTTTCCAGTCAGCACAATGCCAATGAAGACACTACTTTCTGAGATAATGAGCTCTCATTCTTTTCAGGAAAATCTCCAGTATTTCTACATTTCACACCACTTGAGAAATAGAAGTCCATTTACATTACCTAGAGGCCAAGTGTTTCTGGAGCATAGCTTTTCTTCGCCCAGACATTCGGAGAGTCCACTAGCCCATGTTCCTGAACTCACCATTCTTTAAAAAATTATTTATTTATTTATTTATGAGAGAGAGAACAGAGAAGAAGCATGCCAGGACCCCTTGCCACTACAAACAAACTTTGTGCATCTGGCTTTTGGGGCGTTGAACCTGGTTTGGAAGGATTTGTAAGCAAGTTCCTTTAACTGCTGATCTTCTTCCCAGTCTGAGCCTGTCATTCTTTCAATACTCAGCACAGACCTAATGAGACGTCAGGCTTATGGGTTCTGAGTTTTATACTTTCTCTTTTGAGTTACGCTCTTGAACAACTTCTCCCCTCCTACCTTTTTTTTTTGGTCAAAAAAGAAATTACTCGGGGCTGACAAATTCAATCAAGAGAATGTTACTGAGTTTAATATCTTTATATATATTTGTTCCTCTATAGAGGAGGCTAAAGAAATTCTAGAAAATTCTAGTTTGCTGGATACTGATATAATTATTTTGTGGTATGTGTATATATTTGTATTGTTATAATTTTTTAAATGAATAAATCCTTTATTTATTTTTATTTTTTTATTTGACAGCGAAAGAGAGAAAGAGGCAGATAGAGAGAAAGAGAGAGAGAGAGAATGGGCATGCCAGGGCCTCCGGCCACTGCAAACAAACTCCAAACACGTGTACCCCCTTGTACATCTGGCTAACATGGGTCATGGGGAATCGAGCCTCAAACTGGTGTTCTTAGGCTTCTCAGACAAGCACTGAACCACTAAGCCATCTCTTCAGTCCTCTGTTTGGTTTTTCAAGGTAAGGTCTCTCTCTAGCTCAGGCTGATCTGGAATTCACTCTGTAGTCTTAGGGTAGCCTTAAACTCATTGTGATCCTCCTACCTCTTCCTCCAAAGTGCTGGGATTAAAAACATGTGCCACCACGCCTGGCTTTTATTTTTATTTTTTTGTTTGTTTCAGATAGGTCTCACTGTCTCACTGACCTGATTCACTCTGTAGTCTCAGGGTAGCCTCAAACTCATGGTGATCCCCCTACCTCTGCCTCCCTAGTGCTGGGATTAAATGTGTGTGCCACCACACCCAGCTATGACTGCTTTTTTTTTTTTTAAAAATTTTTGTTTATTTTTATTTATTTATTTTTATTTTATTTTTTTATTTTTAAATTTATTTTTTTTTATTTATTTATTTGAGAGTGACAGACACAGAGAGAAAGACAGATAGAGGGAGAGAGAGAATGGGCGCACCAGGGCTTCCAGCCTCTGCAAACGAACTCCAGATGTGTGCGCCCCCTTGTGCATCTGGCTAACGTGGGACCTGGGGAACCGAGCCTTGAACCGGGGTCCTTAGGCTTCACAGGCAAGAGCTTAACTGCTAAGCCATCTCTCCAGCCATTAATTGCTTATTTTTTTAGGAAAACCATTTATTCACACATGGGCATGCACCAGGGTTTCACCATTGATACTTGTCTGGCATGTTTGGGCAGCTAAGAAATTGAGTTCAGGCCATCAGGCTTTATAAGCAAGCACTTTTAACCACTAAGCCATCTTTCCAGCCCCAAAAGAGTGCTTTTTAAGAAAGTACCTTTAATCACTGTGCTATCTCTCTAGCCCAAGAGTGCTTTTTTTTTTTTTTTTTCTTGAGGTAGGGTCTTATCTAGCCCAGGATGACCTGGAATTCACTATGGAGTCTCAGGGTGGCCTCAAACTCACGGCAATCCTCCTACCTCTGCCCCCTGAGTGCTGGGATTAAAGGCATGTGCCACCATGCCTGGCTTCCCAGAGTGCTTTTTAATGAAAGAAAAGAAAAAATGAGGTACAAGTGATCAGGTCTTAATAAACCCTACCCCACTCTCATTGTCAGGTATTTGCTTTTTATCTGTTGGTAGTTAAACTTGCCTAAAAAGAAAATCAATTAATTAATTTGAATGTACTGTTATAATTTTTTATGACAGGTTCTCATGTATCTCAAGCTAGCCTTGTATCCAATACGTAGCTGGGGCTCACCTTGATCCTCCTGCCTCTACCTCCTTAGTGTTTCTATTGACAAATATAATTTTGCTCCAGAAGTTGAGTTAACCATGGCAACAAACCCTCCTGCAACCCATGACCTTGATTAACCAAACAAGTAATCTCAGACCTAAGAGAAGAAAAGAAGCTGAAAAAAACTTGTTCCTTTAACATTCTATTATACCTTTGCATAAGAAGTCTGATTTTGACATATTTGTTAAATTCAAGTCTAAATTTGGGGGTTTATAATTAGCTACACAAGGTGATATGCCTGAACTGAATTGTATTGTGTTCTGTATCTTTAAAAAGTTAGTTTTATATGGTGTTGCTAGAATCAACCAGAATGCTCCTATATTTAAAAAAAATATATTAAAACCACTGTTGGCAGTGTTGTGAGCTTTGGTTACCTTGCTTTCTTTGCTTCCTGCATTTCTAGACAGATTTTCAAGTTTCTTCCACTGCCACTGACAGTCATCACAATAGGTTTTATTGTGAAGTTTGCTGGGGTGTCAGACTACTAATGCCGGAGCTGGAGCCTCTGGGGATCTGTTTCTGAGGACATGGGTGTTCTCGAAGCCAGTCCCTTCCTTCACCACCCGCCCCCAGATTTTAAAGCCAGCACTGTACAAACCCAATCAAGCAGATCATTAGCTGAGTGTCACTCTTGGTACAAAGTTGGTGAAGGTCACTGTGTTTAGTAACATGCAGTGTCTCTTGCAAGTAGTTTTGGCATCCCCAAATTAAGAAAAATAAGTGAGCAGTAAAGTGCAGTGGCCTTTTGAGGGTGCAAGGACAGTCGTACAGTAGCAAATAACAGAGAAGGATACCAAGAAGAAAAAGAAGTCAGCATACACACACTGAAGGCAGGCTATTGGAAAAGATTATGGGAAAAACAATGGAAGAAGACTTAGATTCATCTCATTTGAAGGGAAGAATTTTCTTGGGTAGAGGATTAACGTTGAACTCTCCACCACTACGCTCAACAAAGCAGCAAGTTGTCTTAAGATATATGGCGGCTGGATAGGGAGGTGACTCAGTTTTATCCAATAGGACACTTTCCATGCAAGCAGAAATCCCTGAGCTAAGGTGTGCAGAACTCATGTAGGGCTGGTTGCTGTGGTGGGCATCTCGAGTCACAGTGGGCCTACAGGGAGAAGGGAGGTAAGGCAGGGTTTTCCTAGGAGCTCTCTGTCCAGCTAATCTGGTGAAAGCGTTGGTGAGCAACAACGAGAGTTCCTGCCTCAAACAAGGTGGAAGGTGGGGATTGAACACCCAAAGTCATCCTCTGACCTTCTTTCACATACGTGCACATCATACACAGGCAAGAACAGAACAAAAGCAAAAACCACATATGGACGCTAGTATGGAATTCTGATGGACATCCAGAACTAACCAGGGTTTTAGCAAAAAAACAAAACCTGAGCAGGTCTTGGAAGAGCACACAGATTGGAAGACGAAGGCTTTCAAACTATTACCAGGACATTCCAAGTAAGGTGGGAAGGCATAGACTCAGACATCTTATTTATTTATTTATTATTTATTAATTTAAGAGAGACAGGGAGGAAGACAGAGAGGCAGAGGAAGCGGCAGATAGAGAAAGAGAATGGGTATCCTAGGGCCTCCAGCCACTGCAAATGAACTCCAGACACATGCACCATCTTGTGCATCTGGCTTATGTGGGTAATGGGGAATCAAACCTGGGTCTTTAGGCTTTACAGACAAACACCATAACTGCTAAGCCATCTCGGCAGCCCAACTCAGACAATTAAACACTATTTTTATTTATTTGCAAGCACACCAAGGCTCTCAGCTATTGCAAACAAACTGCAGACACATGCACTACTTTGTGCATCTGGCACTAAGTGAGTATTGGAGAACCAAACCTGGGTCATTAGGCTTTGCAGACAAGTTCTTGAATTACTGAGCTGACTGTCCAGCCCGCCTCAGGCATTTTGAAGTGCATGCAGAATAAGGAGAACAAGCATTTGATGAGGTGAGAGAGAGGAGCAACTGTGTCTGGCAGCAGTCAGAGGCTGAAGTTGTTTTGTAGATGATCAGATATGATTTGGTCGGCAGTAGGGCAATACTGAAGCTTTTTCTGGAAGAGTGGGATCAGAATTTTTGAAATTTTTGTAAGAGAAACTCAAAGCTTTAAAAAAAAAAATACTAGGAATCTGTCACTGTCTTTCTCATAGTAGGCAACGGGGATGAAGGTCAGGGCTGAGCCAGTGATGCCTGGATGACACTGATGGATGCCAATTCAGTGAGGAAGAACACTTTCTGGTCCTACACATGGCAGTGGCTGGTGTCTGCCTTGACCTTCACCTCCTCAAGCAGAAAGTACACTGTGGCTATTGTCAGTCCCTTTATCAAGATCAGAGAACTTGGGCTGTTGACATGGTTCAGTTTGTAAAGTTCTTGCCTCAAGTCTTGAGAACCCAAGTCTGAATCCCAGAACCCTGTCATGCCAGTGCTGGGGAGGTAGAGATGGGCAGATCTCTGGAGCTTCCTAGCTAGACAGTCTAGCCTAATTGGTCAGCTATATGCCAATGAAAGACCTGCCTCTGCAAAGGAGGATGGTGCCCAGAACACCTGAGATTATTCTCTGGCTTTCGCATACACATGCTTGTGCACACACACACACACACACACACACACACACACACGCGCGCACACAGAGATCAGAGAACTTAACCTGTTGCCCCAGAGTTCCAGTTGACCTTCAGGTTTTTTTTTTTTTTTAAATCTTGGTTTTGAGCCGGGTGTGGTGGCGCACGCCTTTAATCCCAGCACTCGGGAGGCAGAGGTAGGAGGATCGCTGTGAATTCGAGGCCACCCTGAGACTACATAGTGAATTCCAGGTCAGCCTGAGCCAGAGTGAGACCCTACCTCGAAAAACCAAAAAAAAAAAAAAAAAAAAAAAAAATAAATAAATAAATAAAAATAAAATCTTGGTTTTGGCTACTGATCTTAGTTTGGCTGTGAGCATCACCCATGAGTTCATGACATTTAAGAGCCTGTCTCCTGGCTCAGGTTCTGCTGCATGGCCCTGAGAAGCACCGCCTCCTTTTGGATCAACTGTCTTCATCATATGCACTTCTGTTTTCTTCTTGGTGCACAGGGCTGAGCTGTGCTGAGTAACCAAACAGTTTTGCAGTATTACCCTTTTAGACAAGAATTGGAGGTTTTCTTACATGATATCTTCTCAGATATATCACCTGTGCCAGCTTCCAGTTTATTCTACATCCAGTAAAAATGCTTACTTGGACTTTTAGCATGCCACCCATTCGTATCATATGATCTGCAGGGGACAGAGGAAATAATCAACACATGTAAGAAATGTAAAAAGGCTTAATTGCATCTGTTGCCATAATCTTATATGAAGATGTTATGGGACAGACACACACACACACACACACACATAAAAGCTTCTGAAGTGAGAAAACTGACAAGTCATTTTAATGAGTTCTTTAAAAATTTATTTATTTATTTATTTATTTATTTATTTATTTATTTATTTATTTATTTATTTATGTGTGTGTGAGAGAAAGAGAGAGAGAGAGAGAGAGAGAGAGAGAGGGAGAATGGGCACAGCAGGGCCTCCAGCCACTGTAAACAAACTCCAGATGCATGTGCCCCTTTGTGCATCTGGCTTACGTGGGTCCTGGAGAGTCAAAACAGGATCCTCTAGCTTTGCAGGCAAATGCCTTAATTGCTAAGCCATCTTTCCAGTGCTGACAAGTCATTTTCAAACATAGATACCTCAGTCAAAACGAAAAGCACTTGGAAGAAAGGGTTATAGGTAGAGATTCTGAAGATGAGTTCTTGGCCCTTCTGTTGCCTCCTCTGGAAAGCCAAGAATTTGGCCTTTCCCTTCGACATAGCTGATTAAAATCTTGACTCAGATGTAATTACTTTCCCCCAGGTTTGGACGTTGATGGTGTTGTTCTTTGGGGGGTTTCCCTCAATGTTTCCATTTAAGTTACATATCTGTGCCTCCTCCCTTGACCTCTCTGTGCAGGAAAGAAGTAAAACAGTGTGCATTAGCATAACTTTGAGAGCCGACAGGTGGTGTTTAGCCATTGATTTATGGTCTGTAACCTGCATTAATTTCCATCTTCTTCCACACAGCATGGAGAGACCCTGTGTGCTCCATAGATGCTTGCTGTTTTTTTTTGTTTTTTGTTTTTTTTTTTTAATGGATGTGAACTTAACCATTAATGTAACATCTCTGGTTTAATGCAGATACTTTTGTTAAATGACAATATAATTACTAGTCATTGGCAGACCTCAAAAACGTTGGGAGGTTTGGTTCAGTTTAAACACCCAAGAGCTCAGATTGCTATCTGACGTTTACCCCTTGAGTTTGGCAAGTCCAGGCTGGAAACCCCTCAAGATTCACCTCTGTCAGCAATTCTGCTGTCTTTCTCAATATCAGTACCTCTATGTTTCAGTCTTGATTCATGGAGTTCAGTAAAACACAACCATTAAAATGGAAAGTCATCCGCACCCAATGGAGCTGAATAAAATTCTCACAAAGATGGAGAAAGTGCTGAAAAATATTTCAGGTTGGAAGGAAAAGGCTACCACATTGCCAACCTTCTTTTCCCAGATTGTGACTTAAAATGTTTACAGCTATAGTGTTTTGTTGGTAGTTTCTCCCTGACATTGGTTAGGGGTGCGAGCGAATTTGCTGTAAATGGCACAGATTAATTCTATTTGAAAGCAAGTTCTCCCCTCCCAGCCTAAAACTGTTGATGTTTAAACTTCTTTTGGTGTGCTGAGGCAAGCCAGCAGGTTATGTACTTAAAAAATAATTAAACTACTTTCAACACTGTGCGTCTTATGTTTAGTTTAGCAGGTATGCTGTGGTTTTTCCAGTTTTACAATTTTCTAAATGGCTTTTTTGTCTTTCTCTGTCTTCTGTTTAGGAAGACAGTTTTTAAATGTGAATGACCTTTAGTCACGTGGATGCCTATATCCTTGCCTCAGAGAAGTGACATTGTCAGCTGTGTTGGTGGCAGATTTCTAGTTCCTGCTGCAGGAGGTGAGACTCTGAAGACAGTACTTGCCACAGAACTCTTGAGATCTGTGTGATACTTGATCCTCCCCATTACATATAATATGGCCTTGCTGTGAAAAGCTTAAAGTTTGAGATGCAAACATGATGCTTATAGTGGGAGCTAAATATTAAGAAAAAAATTAGCTCAATTAAATTGCTATCATCTCAGAGAAATTTAGCCTACCTGGAATTCCAGGGTTGGGGAGCCTTCTCAATGAGCTTGGGGTGCTTTGGATGGCTTTAATTATAAGCAGGAATCTTGAGGTCTTTTCTGAATGAGCTATAAATAACTAACGATGTTTTGAAGATAATGTACTACCACTGAAACCTAAATGTTAGTCTGAACTTGGAGCCCAGTGTCATAATTTTTACTTTAATTTTAGAGAAAAATCCTTAAACAATTGTGCACAAATGGGTAATCCTTTAACATAGTTCGCAGCTACAAAATTATCACTGCTGTGTGAACACTATGTTCTATTCTTTCCATATCGTTGCTTACAAACCTGTTTGTTTCCTTCTTTTTTCTCTTTCTTCCTCCTTCCTTCCCTTTCTCCATTGTTACCTTTTCCCTCCCTCCTCCCTTTCTCATATTCTCCCTTCCTCCTTTCCTTTCTTTTTCTTTCTGTTTATTTTTAAAATTTTTATTTATTAGAGTCAGAGAGACAGAGAGTGAGAGAGCGAGAGAGAGAGCGAGAGGTAGAATGGGCGCCAGGGCTTCCAGTTACTGCAAACGAACTCCAGACATGTGCACCCCCTTGTGCATCTGGCTAACGTGGGTCCTGGGGAATTGAAGCTGGGTCATTTGGCTTTGCAGGCAAGTGCCTTAACCACTAAGCAATCCCTCCAGCCCCTCTTTTTTTTTTTTGAAACAGAGTCTTATAATAGCCCAGGCTGGCCTCCAACTCTCTCTGTAGCCAAGGATAACCTTGAACTTTGAATCCTCCTGCTTCTATGTCCCAGGTGCTGGGATTACAGGCACACACCACAGTGAAAAGTTTATACAGGGCTGGGGATCAAACTTGGAGCTTCAGGCATGCCAGGCAAGCACTGTGCCATGGGAGCTGCATTCCCAGATGCCTGGATTTTCTTCTCGTAGCTTTTGTTGGGCTCGGAGATGCTGGCCTTGGTTTCTCCATGGATAGAGCTGCTTCTTCCCTTATCTGCCATTAGGTGACATTGACTAGAGTTTACCCTACATTCTGCCGCATCCAATGTCATCAAGTCATTGGAGATAGATTGCTCAATGGGTGATGCATTTTAAGAAAAGTGATTTCCACAGGATTGCCTCCCACCACCCACTGGGAACTGAAAAATCTTGATTAACCAAAGAGTAAGAAACTGTTTTCTGCAAACCTCAAGCCTTCTCTCTCCGATTAGTCAGTGGGGATTCTCACCACCAAAGATAGGACAAACTACTGACCATAGGTCACTGGAGGCCGGTTGGCAGTACCATGTCTCCCAACCTCATTCTCTTGGGTTAGGCAATAAATGAGGGCCAGGTGAGCCTGGTTTCTTCTCCGGTAGAGCATCTTTGTTTTCTATGGCAGGTTTTAAAAGGGTATTCAGTAATGCAAGTAAAGAGGGTTTTTCCATCATTTAAAAAGGGCTCATTAGACTCTGCAAATTGATGTAGTACAAACATCATTGAGAGGGTCTGGGTTCCCACATAAATTAGCTGAGTTTGTGCACGATGAAAAATGCTTTGGCCTTAACTGCCAGCACTACAAACACAGCCCTGCTTGGAAATAAAACAAGGTGTGCCCACCGCGCCTCTTACATCACCAGCGGTCATAAAAGTGCTGCAATTAAAACGGAGCTGACAATTTGCTTAATGATGTGTGAGGCACAGGAGAATCCAAGCACGGCCCCGTGTGTGTTTGGCTCTGGTTTCTCCCATCCCACTGGCCGCGGCCCTGTTGGTTGCAGCTGCAAGACCATTACACTTGAGAGATTGGTGACTCATTTCAGAGACCGTGGGGAGGACAGGGAAGCCGCGCCACGGCTTTGAAATCAAGACCACTCTCCCCATCATGAGCTTGTGTGAGGAGGAAGGGACTGAAGGTGTTTTGGAACCATCCATTTATAATTAGCTAGGTAGAATTAAAAAAAAAATAAATGATTCCCCACAATATAAGATAGACCAATTAACAACTTAATTGGCTTAGTATAATAATATGAGGTCGGGTTTATAATTCAGTCTTCTTGCTTCAGAATGACTATTATTATATAAGAAAGAATCTTTTTTAACATCTGTGAGATATTAGGGTTCAATTGGAACTGATATAATGCTGAGAGCCTTGCTGTTGATCATACTCTCTCATCCTAGTACTGTCAGATTCCTTTCTGAGCCTTCACCATGTCATTTCCTAATTCACAAAATTAGGAGCCCAATTGCTACATGGAAATGATTCCTGAGCTGCACTTTATGAAAACTTTAGGAGCATTCTAGAAAGGGCCAGCTCACTAGTTGCTCAGTTATTGGGATAAGTCATTGTACTTGACATTTCTTGAGTTATTCTTTAATAATTTAAAGATCCATTTCCTTAAGTACTCTTAGGGTAAAAACAATAATTGAACAGTAAACATCAGGAGACATTTTCCTGACACATGATGTTAAGCATTTAAGTTAAAAAATTTATCCTTGTGTCTTTTCTAAAGGCCAGCCTACCATTAGTTCATAGAAAAGCACTCAGTGTTTGCATACATCTAAATCAAAGAACTACTTCTAATAATTCTGCTCTCAGGCTAAATTGACTAGAAAGTAAAAGGATCTTTAGTGTCAATGAGACCTACCTGATGAAGGAAATTGAAAAGTTACAATCAATGCTGAATAATATGAAGAGACAAGTAGGAGGCAATTCTTAGAATCTGATATTCATTATTCTCTTTCTCCCCTAACCCTTCAATTTCTAGATAAGTTTATGCATTCATTTATCAGAATGAACCTCTCTTTTGGGACAAAACAACAGACACGCTGGTTTCATTTCATCATATAGATTTCATTGGGACAGTCATTGGCCACAAAAACTCATGCACTTAAAGGTCCGCTTTCTCCCGGTGCTTCTGAGCTAGGCCCTATCTCCTGCAACCACACAGTTTCCAGTGAGAAGCATCTGGTTGAACAGAGTAGCAGGGTAGAAAATTAAGTGGGATTGTGTCTACTGGGATTCAAAACTGTCTTGTTGTCTGTAATCAAACGGTTCCAAAAATGGTTCTAAAGAACATGAGTCAGGCTTTCTGCAAAGTGAGGAGAGTGTTGAATGCTGCATGTAGACAAAGCCTACACCAGGTCTGAGATCAGCCATGGCCCGTAGCGCAATAGTTTTCTTATATAACACATTACTTTAATTTGATTTAATCTGAATTGTCAATATGATTTTTTCCCATAGAGGTTTTATAGCATTTTCACCTGTTTAATGTCTATATTGGGATTTTATGTTTGTGTTTTACACACAGCAAATATACCAAAATTATGTTTTTAGAGGCTAGTGACTAGTTGAAAGGGTTGCCAAGGAGTGAGCAAACTCTTGAATTTATATTCCAGTTTTGTTCTTTAGGAAAAGAATGACTTGGGTCTCTTAAATCTCTCTGAGCTTTATGGTTTTTTAATCAACAAAATAGGATTAATAAAATACTTAGTTCATAATGGTTGTGAGACTTAAATAACATGGTGAATGCAGCACACCCAATGAAGAAAATAATAGGATATCACTGTATTCTAAAAGCAACTTGATGAATTTTCTTTTTTATTAATATCTTATTCATTTATTTATGAGAGAAAAAGGCAGATAGAGGGAAGGAGGAAGAGAGAGAGAAAGAAAGAAAGAAAGAGAGAGAGACACAGAGAGAGAGCATGCCAGGGCCTCTAGCCACTGTAAATTCCAGACATATGTGCTACCTTGTGCATTGGGCTTTATGTGGGTACCGGGAATCAAACCTGGGTCCTTTGGCTTTGCCAGCAAGTGCCTTAACCACTAAGCAATCTGTCCAGCTCTTTATGACCTTTCTTTCTCAACTTTTTATACTCAGTGGTCAGCTTCTTAACTGGTATATAGTAAGCATTAAAAATGTTCATTGACTGATTCAACAAATACTTTAAAAAATATTTTACTTATTTGTGTATGCGTTGGGAGAAGGGATGTGCTAAGATCTCATGAGCCTGCAAATGAATGCCAGGTATGTGCAGCACTTTTTGTGGATGTTGGGCATTTGAATTCAGGCCAGGAGGTTTTGCAAGCAAGTGCCTTTAGACACTGATCCATCTCCCCAGCAGATACCTATTCTTCTCTAGGTGGGCTAAGAGGACTACTTGGTCTGTTTGTACGAGCAGGTGTTGGTGAGGAAGGTGCCGGCGGATGAGGGGTGGTGATGTGGTGAAAGGAAAAGGGAAAGAGCACAGTGTCTATCTAGAAACTACTCAGGGCTAGAGAGAGGGCTCGGCGGTTAAGGTACTTGCCTTCAGAGCCTAAGAACCTGAGTTTGATTCCCCAGTACCCACGTAGAGCCAGAGGCACAAAGTGGAGCCACGCATCTGGAGTCTGTTTGCAGTGGTTGGAGGCCCTGGCACACCCACGCTGTCTGTCTCTCATCTAACTCTCTCTGCTTGCAAATAAATAAAAATAAAAGTAAATTAACAAAACAGAACAGAACTTTTCAGCCGGGCATGGTGACAGTATGCTTTTATCCCACTCGGGAGGCTTGCTGTGATTTTGAGGCCACCCTGAGACTACATAGTAAATTCCAGGTCAGCCTGAGCTAGAGCGAGACCCTACCTCAAAACTCCAAATAAATAGAAAGATAAATAAATTGAAATAAAATAAAAAATTTAAAAATTCAGTCTGGGTGAGAAAGAGGCAGGAAGGTGACATGGAGGGGGTATGCTCTATGCGATATTGTGCATAATTCATAGGCTCAATGAAAAAATTTAAAAATTCCTGCTCAAAGTATTTTACTTTTGACCACTTGAACCTAACACTAAAATTCTTAGTCATTTAAATATGTTTTGTTGATTCTGAAGAATAATTTCGTCGCAGTGGGGCTGGGAAGGAGCCTCCGTGGTAGAACACTTGTGAAGCTCGCTAGATGCCCCGCATTCTATCCTCAACAACACCCACCTACAAAAACAAAATCGCAAAAGCGATGGGCACCTTTATTTTATCTGGGTGGGGCTCAGAACAGTTTTGTGATAGTCTTGTCCATATCCCTTGTCCAAAGCAATGTATAGCGAGAGAACACCATTGGTTCCTAGTACAGGCATATGTTCCTCAGAACACCAGACACCCTTCTAGAATTTTCACTTGTGGACCATGGAACCTCCATCCAGTAGCCACACAAATGCTTTTACTTTTTTCCCCAGCCTTGGAGTCCAGCAGTCCACTTAGTCATTTGACTTCCCGGCTACAGTTCTAAAAATAAATGGATGAAGAGAAAACTTCTCCTGGCAAGGGCTGTGATATGTTGTCTTCTCAAAGGCCCCTCCTGATGGGCTTACTGAGAAACGACATCAGCAGAGCCAGCCTCAGCCAATCTCCCCGTGAGCATCCCGCTCCCGAGGAATCTAATATTTAATTTAAGTGGATGGTGGTCAAAGAAGCACAGGTTCTGCATTAGGAGGCAGGGGCCACGGTGGTTCCTGTTATGACTGTTGAAAGGAGAATATTTTGAGAGGTTAATAGAAACAAATTGATTCTCTACAGTTTTTAATATATATATGCCATGTACTGGGTCTGGATTTTGTAATTTGTGGGTGATTTATTGATGAAATTAAAGAACTCTCAAAATAAAATATATAGTTTTACACTGTGTTATTCCATTAAAGAAGGAAAATATTTCCTTCAAAGAAGGAGAGGAATTTAAAAATCCTGGGTCAATTTCTACTCAATTATTAACAGACAGGGCAGAGCCTCTCTTTTCCTTTCTGTCTCCTCAATTCCTTCTTTTTGCTTCTCCTCCTCAAAACCCATACCTTGTATACATTTCCCTCCTTCTTTTCCTCCCTCCATCTCTCTCATTTCATTCTTCCTTTCTTTTCTCTTTCCTTCCCTCCCTCTTTTTATCTTTCTCCCCCTCCTTTTATTCTTCTCCTCCCTCCCTCCCTCCCTTGTTCCTTCCTTCCCTCCCTCTCTCCTTCCCCTTGCCCCTGCTTTTCTTCACGGTTTCTCCTCTAATTTCTTCCCTTGGTGACACATATCTTTCATCATTCAAGACTTTCACTCTAATTTTACCCATTGATTGTAAGTCTGCCATAGGTTAGGAATGATTCCAGTGTTTGAATGAATGAATCCTCTTCAAAAATATCTAGTCCTGGGCTGGAGAGAAGGCTCAACAATTAAGGAGCTTGCCTGAAAAGCCAAAAGACCTGGGTCTGATTCCTCAGTACCCATATAAAGCCAGATGCCCAAAGTGGTGGAAATGTCTGGAATTCGTTCGCAGTGGCAAGAGACCCTGGGGCTCTCTCTCTCTCTCTCTCTCTCTCTCTCTCTCTCTCTCTCTCTCTCCTTCTTTCTATATCTATCTCATATAAATAAATGAAAAATCTAGTCCTTATTCTAGCAGGGTTTCAAGAGCTCACGTGACTACATTTTTGTATCTCTCATGTATTCCAAATAAGTATGCTTTTCTGTGGCTTTCACGGCAGATTCTCCTTTGTAATCTACAACTCAGGACATTGAAGTTATAATTCAGGGGATCTTGAGTTGGCTGGTATTTGCCTAGGCATGAGGGCAAAATATTTCATGTTGGAATTAGTTAAGAAAATTAGTAAGGAATTCTATTGGACACGTAGGAAGATTTCCATATTATGTCCTATTTATGTGTTGTTTAGTACTGAGGTTCTCAAAGAGGAAAAACAATGTGTGTGAATCTTATGTAATTATCCTTCATTCTTTGCTTTCTTCGGAAGATCTCCAGTGACCTGCTGGTGGGAAATGCTTCTGCTTTCCTTTGCGGAGACAAATGAGGTGATAGAGGAGGGGAGAGAGGCTTCTGATGGGGCGGTTGTGGCACTCTTCCCGTGGCTCCTTGGGAACGAGAGCTAGCTCACTTGTGGGAAACACGCAGCAGACATGTTGGGATGAGTCAGAGTGAAAAAATGACCGTGGAGGCCAAATGCAAGACGGGGTTAAAGCCTTCAGGTTCTCAGGAGGTACAGGCCCTACAGGCAAAATGCCATCCAAGGAGCTCCTTGGTCAGGTGGAGGGTAGCATAGAGTATTTGGAAGCAAGCGTCTTTTGACTGAATCCTCAATCCGGCAGTGGATGATTTAGGAGCCTCCTCTGGACCCATATATAGGTCGAGGACTGGTTTCTGAGAGGTTATTTTCACGTGGGAATCTCTAGCTTGGAACATAACACAGCACTTGGG
This sequence comes from Jaculus jaculus, assembly GCF_020740685.1. Lineage (NCBI taxonomy): Eukaryota > Metazoa > Chordata > Mammalia > Rodentia > Dipodidae > Jaculus > Jaculus jaculus. The sequence goes on along the minus strand of NC_059116.1, from coordinate 72,268,838 downwards.
AAGACACCTCCATTAGGAAAACCATCCTGAGCCAGGCGGTGGTCTAGGAAAGCCAGTGCCACCCTTGTTCCTCCTTCAGCAGTGCGTTGCGGAGCTGGCCCGAGCCCCGAGCACGTTTGGTGCATGTGTGTTTTGCCACTGAGCGCATCACTTAAGGCAAATGACTAGTAACATCGCCTGTTTTTCTGAGTGTTACTTTGGGTGTTGAGTGTGGAGGCTTAGATCGAAGGACAGAAGAAGACATTGTCTCTGGAACTGTCTGTGAGATCTCAATCAAGAAGTTAAGCTGACAGTTCAATGGCTAAGTTCAATCCCCAGCATCCTTCTCCCAGCCATGCCAAATGCACACGCCCATGTGCGTGCACACACGTACACACCAAAAATAAAAATAGAACCAAGAAGGTAGAACTTACTGAAGATTTTAATAAACATGCTTATAATTATCCTAATATTCCCAAATAAGTAAATTTAAAATAAACAACAGTCTGTAGAAATACTTATAGCCAGTGCCGCAGACAAATATTTTGAATCCTAATTTCTAATATTTTATGCAAATTGACTTGAAAAACAATATTAACTCAATATATACATGGGGAAGAAAAATAAGTTTGAAAATGGTAGGGTTTATAAACATGGTTTTATTTTATTTTATTTTAAAATTTTTTTTTTTAATTTATTTATTTGAGAGCGACAGACACTAAGAGAAAGACAGATAGAGGGAGAGAGAGAGAATGGGCGCGCCAGGGCTTCCAGCCTCTGTAAACGAACTCCAGATGCGTGCGCCCCCCCTTGTGCATCTGGCTAACGTGGGACCTGGGGAACCGAGCCTCGAACCAGGGTCCTTAGGCTTCACAGGCAAGCGCTTAACCGCTAAGCCATCTCTCCAGCCCTATAAACATGGTTTTAATAAGAAACTCAAATTAGTATAAGAAAGAAAAACTTTTGGAGGGAATGTCAACTGAAATTACTTACTGTATTTATATTGAACCTGCTGGTTGTTTATGTATTAAAATATATTTTTGTAGTAAGGAAGATTTTTATTTTATATATTTATTTATTTATTAGAGAGAGAGAATGGGTGTTCCAGGGCCTCTAGCCACTGCAAACGACCTCCAGATGCATGTGCCACCATGCTTACGTGGTTTTCATGGGATCTGGAAAATCGAACCTGGGACCTCAGGCTTCGCAGGCAAGTGCCTTAACTGTAAGCCATCTCTCCAGCCCAGCATGGAATATTTTAAAGCCAATATCTGGGCCCAGTGAAATCTCTAGGAGCAGGAAGTAGAATACCATTTTTTTTTCCTCCTTGATTGTTAAAATCAGTACAGAGAGAGAGAGAGAGGGAGGGAGGGAAGGAGAGAGAGAGAGAGAGAGAGAGAGAGAATGGGCCTGCCAGGACCTTCAGCACCTGCAAACGAATTCCAGACATGTGCATCCCTTTGTACCCATGTGTGACATTGCTTGTATCACTGTGCGTCTGGCTTAAGTGGGACCTGGAGAGTTGAACATGAGTTCTTAGGCTTTGCAGGCAAGTGCTCTAACCGCTAAGCCATCTCTCCAGCTCAGATGCAGGGGTTTTATTCCCTCCCAGTCTTCCTCCTGTCCTCTCAACTCTGTCCTCTTTCTCTCTCCTGGATTGAAACATCCTCATTGCATGCTAAGCCTGGACTCTGCGACCGAGCCATGCTCCAGGCCTGAGTGTGTCTTAAAGTCAAACTGTCTTTTATCAAAGCAAGTAGCAAACTCTCATCCCATTGAGAAATTACTATTTGCTTCTGAAGCTTTATGTCTCAAGGAGACACTGTTAGTAAGTTACGTTGCCTTTGGCGTTCACCTAGTGTCCAACATTAGCTTCTATTTCTGTTCATTTGATATAAGCAGTTTGACTTCTGTCAAAACAGTTTGTGATTCCTTGCTAGCTTCTATAACATGGATTCTTTAACTACCCTACCCAGCAGCTGCATGTGTCTTGAGGTCACGCTCAAAGTTGTGAGAACAACTCAATCCTTCAGTCATTCCATGACCCAGACACTATTCCTTGCCTTTTCTGTCTCAGTGTTCTTATATTTAAAATAAAATAAGAAAACTTACCCACTATAAAAGGACATTGACTATAAGAAGCTCAAAAAAAGAACAAAGTGTTCTAAAAAGGTTTAATAATAAATGACTAAAGGGATGAAGCATTTCATTTTGGGGCTATTAATCCAGTACCTTTCACAAGGGCTAAACTTATTTAAACTAAATAAAAAATAGCACATGACAGGTTATATTTGTATGGGAAATCACAGAGAAAACAGCAAAGACATTGGAAAATTGCATTTTTTTTCAGATAATTAAAGGTCAGACTATTTAGCCAAACCATAATCCATCACAACAAGCAAGGCATTGATTACTGCTCCAGCCACGTTCATTTTTAATTCCATTAGTGAAATAAATGACAGCCTTTGAATTTGCCACTCTCTTGATATACAGCAATAAGAATGGCAAATTACTCTAGACTCCAGAATAGCTGAACAGATAAGCTTCTTTCTCCCTCTTTGGCATCTCAAACTACAAAGTTTTAAGGAGCAATAAATGTAACAGCTGCCTTCTCCAGTGTGTGGTAATAGCAGCTCCACAGAGATCTGAGAATGTTCAAAGCGAAGCTATTCTCACCATTTACACAGCGGAGAGCTGCAGAGACCCAGCACCCACACCCACCATGCCCAGTCGTCCTGGGAGGAAGCTGGTTTTCTCCAGAGCCCTGAAGCTGACAGTTTCCATTCACAGAACCACCACACAAGTGTCCTGCAAACAGGCTGAATTATATCTCTAGGGACACGTGTTGTAATGGCTGTCAAAGAGAACTACTTTACCAGGCTATGTGGTTTCCCGGTCTTCCTCAGGTGTGCCCTAGTCATTCATTTTGCTACCTCTCTCTGTATTGCACCCTAGAGGAGACCACAAACTGAAAAATACACACCAGTCTATTTTCGCTCTCTGCTGGCCTGTTTGTGGGAGTAATTGTTTCGCACTCAGTGAACCACAAATGAGCTTTTATTTGTGTAGGGACATTTAAGAGAGCAGAGGGCGTTCTTCTTTGTAGGTTAGATATGGGGACCCTTTTACCTGTGAGAACATAGATGCATGAGTATAATGGCCAGGTTCTTGACAAATAATTTTCCTCTAGTTTTTATAGGGTGGTTTGCATTGGTGGAGGGATTTTCATTGAATTTAACCTACTTTAGGACCATTACTAGGAGGACTCCCTTGAAGTTATTTTTTCAAGTCTTTAGAGCACTTATTTGTATGGCTAATTCTCTCTTTCCAACTCCTCAACACACACACACACACACACACACACACAACTTCATATGCAGCAAACACTAAAATACCCAATGCATTAACACCTAAATTTTCTGTAACAGGCCAACTTTTGCTTACTAGTAAGGTTGCAATTCTTTTCTTTGGGTGTTCACCTACACAGCTTATGACACTGTTTTACTTGTGATTAATTATTGCTGCTTCCTCTGCCATCCCAGCTCTTGCAGGAGGCCCATGAGTTTCTCATGCAGCAGTGATGCGCCTGCTCTGCCATAGAGCACAGTATCTAGCTGTAGCAAAAGTCTTAAGGAAAACCTACAACTGAATTAAACTTAGATTGTTGGCAAATAGTTTTTCAGGGAGGTTAAGCAGGGCATATGCTATCTTGGGAGCAGAGAAAAAGGCTGCCAAGTGGCTGATACAAAATGCAGCCTGGTGGGTAAACTGAGGTAATGACAGGGGTGAAAATGTATCATGCTTTGGGGCACAGGTGATTGCAGGCAAGAGTCAAAGAGGAACTTCTACCAGAGCAGTATTAAGCAGGAAGCTGAGTTCTTGAAGCAGTCTGGAAGCTTGCCTGGAGCAGGAAGTCTCGCTTGGGACATGAGAGTCTAGCCAGAGGCTCCTCTGTCCCTTTGTACTTTCTGAGCATGCAGGCAGATCCCTATCTTGGTCTTTGCGCTGGGTTCCCTGGGTTGGCTGTTCATTGGCCTTACTCAAAACCTGATGGAAGTGGGGATTAAACGCGTGGTATTACTCTGCCTTTTGTTTCTTTCAACCCTGATGCTTGGCTATGAGAAATGCCATCCTGAAAACCAAGACAGATACCTGAGAGCGTTTTTGTCCTTATTCTTAGATGTAAAGAAGAGTAGATATTGTGTTAACTTACCTGCTGTGTTCCTATTCCTTTCAGTGTGAGTGTATGCGTATAACATACACATTTCATTTTCTTCCTTAATGTAAGCGCTGAGGAGTCCTTAGATTTTATCCTATGCTTAACTGCATCCCATTCACCTTCAACCACCTTTGCAGCCACGGGCCCTTGTCTGATGACCGGATACAAGAAATTGTTTGAGTGACTACGTTCTAAATTTCCCCAAGGAAGGTATGTAGTTAAGACCTTCTTAAATGCATTGGAGAGAGAAAAATATCATTGTGTGGGGAGATGCGTTATGGGAAACTGCTTGTCCTGGGCAAGTTTTATCCTTCCCAACTTCTACAGCCTATTGTTTCTTCCTGGTGACACATCAAAGCATTTGGTGCCCAGGCTCCCATCTACACCAGCCTGATCACGGTCCTCAATTTATGTGCACCTTCCCAGAAGAGTGGGTCATCCTCGCGGAACACTAGCCTATTTGCCTGTTGGGATGACTCTCTGTCTCACTTCATTAAGGACAAGTAGGATCAAATCGGCAAATCTCCCTTTGCAAGCTACTCAATGCTTAATCTACTGACTGAAAAAAAAAAAAAAATCAGAATGTTTCTAACCGATCCCAAAATGGCAGAACACTTCAGTTGTCTTTGAAGTCTGGTGGAAAAGAATTATTATTTATTTAATTACCTTTATTGCATACCCTGTATTATCAGTTAGATGTTAGGCCCTGAAGTACAGACATGGATGGAATAAGACTCAGGTTTTTGTGGGTTTTTAGTAGTCAAGTTAGTGAGAGAAAGATGCCAACACATACAAACAGTTTGAAGACCATGAAATTTCATGTAAACTCTTCCCAGAGTCTGTGAAGAAGGATGGAAAGGTTTAAGGTTATAAGTACTCTGGCTCTATTTACCCGCTACGTCGGTGTAACATGGCTGGGAACAGGCCGGAGCAGGGTCCTGAAACCAGGGCCCACAGAGTGCTTAGAAAGTTCTAGAAATAACCTAGATAGACAGTCTGAGCACAGCTCTAATGAAAGGAAAGGAAAAACTCAAACGGGTAGAGATCGATTAGACAAGGTGGCCTGATTGGTGATTAGATGTGAGAATTGAAAAAGAAAAAGGACTGAGAGGCCAGGATGGAAGGGCAGGGTTGGCTCTGAGCATGCTGAGCTTGAGGAGCCGCGTGGCCTTTGGGCGGAGGCCGTGCGAGGGCTCGGGTTCGGGAGCCGTGGCACGTAGAGCGCGGGTGCCGATGGGCGGGGAGGCAGGGGAGAAGAGACGGGAAGGGTCCCGAGGGAAGGCTAGGCTGATGCAGGCCAGCAAGGTCAGGCTCCGGGAAGGTGCAGACTCTGTGGTCACCATGTCCAGCCCTGCGCACATTTGACAGTTGCCCAATGCTCGATAGCTAATAATCTTTCTCTTTGTCATTCCCTGCAGCTCAGGGACTGTCTCCTCGCACTTAGAATTCCAGCATCTTGAGCTGTTTTAGGCACCTGGCAGATAACCCCAAAATGCATCTACTGGCTGAGTGAGTAGGGCCCGTGATGGAAAGTGTGGCCAGCGTGGAAAGGCAGTTCCAGGTGGAGGTGTGGTCACAGCTTCCACATACCACCCATGCGCAGATAAGGGCTGGGAAGCGTCCATCATATCTTGCAGGAAGGAGGTCCTTTGTGACTGCAGGGGGCGGTCGCCGGAAGACACGGGGCTGACAGATGTCTTCCAAGAAGCATGGTGGCCGCAAGTGTCTCGGCTCCTTCACGATATGAGACAGTGAAGGGAAGACATTTGTGCCGGCCAGTGGCTGGTGCCCTTTAAATTGCCCGAAACAGTGTTCAGACTCCATTCTCAACAGCTTACCTATCTCCTGTGCTGGCTTAGGAACCCCAGCTGCAATAAAGTTTGCTGTTCCCAGTGCCCCAGAATTAACTTTTATGAAATTCTTAGTCATAGAACATCCAGGGTCTTCCTTGTAAATTTTGCCCATTGCTTCTGGTCCTCATTTTTGAGCTGTTATATGAGGTGGGAAAAAAAGAAAGAAAGAGAAAAAAGAGGTTGCTTCTGGAGACAGGATTCTCAGGAGGATATTATGCCCCCTTATCTGTGTTTTTCTTAAACTGCTTTGATATACGTTGACAAGCAAAATTAACCTCATAATTTCCACCAAGTTGGTGACAAATTTAGAAAGTGGAGTTATCTTTAGATGATATGACATTTCAAAACATCTAAGCCACTGTGAGATGCAGAAGAAACACTATAAAAATGTACTTATTGAAACTAATTTATTTAAATTATTTATTAAGATACAAACAAAAGTAATTTTTTTAACTTTTTTTTATTAATTCGTTTTGTATTCAGTGAATACAGTCAATTTGGTACCATTGTTAGGCTCATCTATGTCCTACCCCCTGCCCCGTTCCCCTCCTTGTTGAGGTATATGGGTCATGCATTCTAGACTTAGCCCACAGTTATGGGTAAGATAAATGTCTGCATATCATGACCCAACAACACACAAAAGTAATTTTATAAGCAAAACAGAGCAATGTTTTTCCCCTCCCTTCATTTTTTTTTATCTTTTAGAAAGAAAAATAAACTCATGTTCAGGAGAAGTTATGGTTTTGGTGCTTAAACTTTTAAAAGATAATGGAGACATCTCATTTATCAGCCATAAGCACTTACTTAATTAACTACTAACAATTTACAAACAGTAGTATAGTTGATTGAATATCATGTGTTATTTATTACCACTATAATTTTAATAGTGGATAAATGGTAACATCTATGAACATAAGCTTGAGAGTTACTTGACACTCTATTTTTGATATTTATTTCTAATATCATCTAATTGGAGAGCTTTTGAGCCCTATGACTTAAGAAGCACAAATTTCAAGCTGACCCATTTCAGTGTGAAAACACTGTTTTTTTTTCCTTGATGAAATGCAGTATGTGAGGCATGAACGTAAAGAAAAGTGTTTTTCAAAGGTTAGCCTGGCTGTTGGCATGATTTATAATGGCAGCTGTCTATATTTTTATACAATTGAGTCTTCACTGCCCTAGAAACAGGTAAATTAACATGTGGTTAAGTTCTAACCACAGCTCTAAGGAGGCCCAATTTCCCAGGCGTGTTCCATTTTGCAGGTCTTTTTTTCTCCACGGTTTTATATTGGTTGGCCTGAGCACAGTTCATCAGAAATGGGGGTGGCAGGAGAACTCGCTAAGCTTTGGGGTACACAACAGCTCTAGGAGCCCCAGCTGCCCTAGAGTCTGATTCACACCATGTGGGCCATCTCTGTGGCTGAAGGTGTGTGTGAGTCTTTATGCTTCCATCCCTCACACAGGTTGGGGTGCGCGACTCCTTCCTGCCCACCCACTTAGCCGCACAGTTTGGAAACCTGTTCTCCTGTGGGTTGGAAGCAACCAAGGGTGGGATTCTTCCTCCGTGACACTCAAACACTTTCCTTCTGAGTCTGAACCAGTCCAACCTTTCTCCCTCCACGCTTGGAGGGAGAGCCACCCCTTTGGACTTCTCTGTGGGGGAAAGCACACTGGTTCAGTCTGCTGAAAGGAGCATTTCGTTGAGATGCCTGCTCTGCTTAGCTGTGTTGGGAAGGGGGTGGACATGGATGTGGTCATAACTGTTACAAACATTAGGCATCTGTTGTGTGATAGGGATGTGGTGGACCCCATGGACACCACGATGAGAAGACAGCATTTTCTCTCCAGGGGTCACAGATCAGCACGGAGAGCAAGGCTGGGGATCAGCACAGATGAGAGGGAGCAATGGTCACGTGTGAAAAGTGGCATGAGCAAAGGGCTGTGGCGCTGGCGAGCGCTTTGTTACGGGGGTGAGGAGCGAGAGAAGGCTTCCCAGAGGAAGTGGATCTGAGCTGGTCCCTGAAGGACGGAATGAGCTGTTCTGATAGGGAAAAAGAGGACTAGCTGCCAAGGCTTTCTGAGAAAGCAGAAAGTGCCACCAAGATATAGGCTGGGTAAATATTTATTTTTATTATTTGGATTTTTGAGTAGCATTTTTAAAAATTTATTTTTATTAGATATGGACATATTTAGTATATAAACAACACAGGTTGGTACCATCCCTGCTCCTTTTCTGAAGAGGCCTTTCTCATTGGGGATGCAGGTCAACACCATGGGGATTGTGGGTCATGCATTACGGGGGCAGCAATCAGTTATGGGGGAGAGGCAATGTCTCCGTGCAAAATGTCCCAACTTGTGGCTCTAACAGTCTTTCCACCCCTTCTTCTGCAAAATTCCCTGAGCCATGTTGGGTGCATTTTAAGTCTACTTCAGTGATGGGCACTTAGGATAGGCTGGGTAATTTTAATATCATTCTTTCTTAAGGATTTTAGTGAGCAATTGATGTCTGCAACAAAATACTCTACTTTCTATCATCAAATGGTATTTGTGGAGCCAGGCATGTAGTTTAGTGGGTAAAGCCTAGCGTATTGCCTAGCGTATTTGAAGCCCGAGGTTCTTTCCCCAGCACTGCATAAACTATGTGTGGTGGTTCATGCTTATAATCCCAGCATCTGGGAGGTGGAAGCAGAAAGACCAGGATCGCAAGGTCATCCTTGCCACATAGAGAGTTTGAGGCCAGCTTGGGTTACATGAGAGTCTGCCTCAAAAAACAAAACAAGTACCTTCATGCATATGTGCTAATTAACATTACAATGAGCAGAGAGAATTCTTCATGTGTAAAACCTAATCTTTTGACTTCTCAGTCCATATTCAATAGAGGTTGAAAATAGCCAACCATCTCTGATGTATGCTAAACATTTTTGTTTTTAGAGAGCTCTCTCATATGGTTATCCACTTAAAAGTAAGTTATGGATAGAGAACAAAGAAGTTGTTAATACATGTGCATAAATCAATAATTATAAGCACTGGGCCAGATCCTGCCAAAACTATGATATGAGCTCACGTCTGTATCCCAAGGATTATCATAAAGCAGGTGCTGGTATAAATAAAATCACCAAATGAGATTTCAGTATTTTATCTAGTGTGTATGGATTGCCTTTTGCGGTGAGTTGTTGATTTTAAGGACCTCAAAATACCAACCATGCTGGAAAGTGTTTATTTTGACTCACAGGCTGGAGAGGAAGCTCTGTGATGGCAGGGGGAAATGATGGCATGAGCCCAGGGTGGACATCACCTCCCAGTCGACATCAGGTGGACAACAGCAGCAGGAGAGTGTGCCCAAACTCTGGCAAGGGGAAACTGGCTGTAATGCCCATAAGGTCACCCCCAGCAACACAGCTCCAACTCCAGCAAGGCTCCAATTCTGAAATTGCCATCAGCTGCTAATCAAGCATTCAGAGCACACGAGTTCATGGGGTACACCCGAGTGAAACCACCACCACCACACAGGGCCTCACAACAAATGTGGACCTCAGCAATTCAACTGACAGCAAGCCCCGAGGTCCTCCCAAGTCTGCTTCCCCAGGACTGGAATTATAGGCATGAGGCAGTTTAGGGTGACTGGGTTCCCAAAAGTAAAAAGCAGGTATATTCTTGAGTCAGTTTTTGTAGTCTCTACTTCATTAGAGACCAGAGAAAGATCAGGCTTCACCATATTTCTTGCCTAAAGGAGTTCCCCTTTCCTAGAATTAAGATTCCCAAAAGGTTTAAATCTGATCCTGGCTTTGTGATTGGATAAACTTAGCCCCAAAACTTGGAGCCCCCATTCATAATCTATAAATGGCAGAGTGGGCTTTTTATTCCACCCTACCTTCCACACGGCAGGAGCTCTCTCTACTTGCTCTTCTTTCCTTCTCAACCACCACACTTTGCTTTTACATGGGTGCTAGGGATCCGAACTCGTGTCCTCATGATTGTGTGGCAGGCACTTTACTCACTGAGCCATCTCCTCCATCCCTATCTCCAGCGCCTCAGCCCATGCTGTCTTTTGTGATCGGCCTTCCAGACTAATAAACCAGTCTCCACGAGTGGCACACTGCATGGTGGATGAAAAGTAGCCATGGGGGCTGGAGAGATGGCTTAGCGGTTAAGCGCTTGCCTGTGAAGCCTAAGGACCCCGGTTCGAGGCTCGGTTCCCCAGGTCCCACATTAGCCAGACGCACAAGGGGACGCACGCATCTGGAGTTCATTTGCAGAGGCTGGAAGCCCTGGTGCGCCCATTCTCTCTCTCCCTCTATCTGTCTTTCTCTCTGTGTCTGTCGCTCTCAAATAAATAAATAAATAAAATTAAAAAAAAAAGTAGCCATGGATTTGGTTTCCATAGCAAGCCATGGGGTCTTATGCTTAGAAATTTTCCAGAGAAGGACAGGTAGCTGTTGGGATGACAGGAGTCTGCCTGAGGCTTAATGTTTACTAAGAGAACCTCTGTCATCTCTCACCCCTGATGTCCCTTGTGTTACGGACAGCACCTCCCTTCATCACCAAAGCATTTTATTTGATTATGAAACCAAATCCACTCCCTCGAGAACACTTTCCAATAGCCGTGCATATGTGGCGTGAGCCACAGTGATGGCGACAGTGGTCCCACTTCTTAGCAATCATCAGCTGACTTGTGTTGTATAAAGGAGGTGAGGGGGCTGGAGAGATGGCTTAGCGGTTAAGCGTTTGCCTGTGAAGCCTAAGGACCCCGGTTCGAGGCTCGGTTCCCCAGGTCCCACGTTAGCCAGATGCACAAGGGGACACACGCGTCTGGAGTTCGTTTGCAGAGGCTGGAAGCCCTGGTGCGCCCATTCTCTCTCTCTCTCTCTCTCTATCTGTCTTTCTCTCTGTGTCTGTCGCTCTCAAATAAATAAATAAATAAATAAATAAAATTTTTTAAAAAAAAGGAGGTGAGGGAAGGGGAGGGAAAACCCTTTCTTCTTCTTCTTTTTCCTCCCCCTCTCTTTTAGATCAGGAACCACTAAAGAAAGCAGTGAACCATCACAGCATGTTTTTCCTACCCCTGCAGAGATTGGCTGAGGCCTCTTGGTCCCCACGATGAATACCAATAACCCTACCTAAGACCCTCAGCAGAATTGGGGTGGGGAAGGGGGGTCTGTGTGTGCAACCTTTTTACAAAAATAAAATCAATAAATTAAAAAAACAGCATATGGATCTGTCTTATCAAGATGGTTGTGAGGGAGATGAATAGATGGCTCAGCAGTTAAAGATGTTTGCTTGAAAGCCTGGTGGCTTGGGTTCAATTCCCCAGTACTCCCCAAAAGCCAGAGACACAAAGTGGCACATGCATCTGGAGTTCATTTGCAGAGGCAAGAGGCCCTGGCGCACCTCTTCTCTCTCTCTTTGTCTCTCTCATTTTCCTTGCAAGTTAATAAATAAAATTTTCAAAGATAGTTGGGAGGATGAACTGAGATGATAAATTGGACATCTCTGACACACAGTGAGTTGTCAATACCTGGTATTTCCCAGGGTTCTGAAATACCAGTCTTCACATTGCAGATATCCTGGTTTCTGTCCTTCCTCATGTCACCATGGGCAAATGAAACAATCAGAATAAACTAGTCTTCTACTGGCTTTAAGGAGACCAGAGATCTTAGGAGGTAAATAAAATGAAGACACAGAGTTATTGGGACCCATAGATTTATGGAGAGAGGAGAGAGAGAGTGTCTCCAGCAAACACATTCTATAAATGCAGAATGCATTAATCATTGCAATACTGGAAGTAACTGCAGCTTGACTGATGGAGTATAATATGAATAAAACCATAAGGGGGCCTGGAAAGAGGGCTGAGTGGTTAAGAAGCTTGCATGCCATGCCAAAAGACCCAGGTTTGAATTCCCAGGACCCACATAAGCCAGATATACAAGGTGGCACATGTGTCAAGTTTATTTGCAGCAGCTGGAGGCCCTGGTGTGTGCCAATTCTCTCTCTCTCTCTCTCTCTCCCTCTCTCTAAAAACAAATTAAAAATTAAAAAAAAACACAAGTGCATGTGGAACCTTGGTAGATGGGGCTTCATTGAGACTATATGGAGTCAAGATGAGCAGTAGAGTTTGGTGAGCATCAGTGTTTGAGTAACCAAGCATATTATTTCCCTTGTTGCTATGACAAAATACCCAACAAGAAGTAACAGAAGAGAGGAAGGGCTTACTTTGGCTTCTGGTTGGAGGGGATAAGTCCGTCTTGGCAGGGCGACGTGGCGGCAGGAGCAGCTGGCTACATTCAGCCTGCAGGATGAAGGTCAGTTTCTCTTTTTCATTAACTTCAGGCCCTCAGCCTATGGAATAATCCTGCTTACAGTTAGGGAGGGTCTTCCCACCTCAATTAGCTTCATCTAGAAACTCCCTCAGAGACAAAGCCAGAGACTTGTCTCTTATATGATTCTACATCTAACCAAGTTGGCAATTTAGGGTAACCCTTACATCAGAGTTTTAATTTGAATTCTTTTGGACATTGATCTCTAGGATGAGAGTGTTTTTAGCACTGCTATAGCAAATGACCCACAGGCTGGTAGCTTGCAACAAGAAAACATTATTCTCATAGAAACCTGGAGTCCAAAATTCTAAATAGAGCCATTGGTTTCCATTGGGCGGGGGGTGGGGGGTGGGAAGGGAAACCCATCAAGTTTTTACAGAGTTTTTAAAGAGTTAGGGCTCTGTGTGAGTTGAATTGAGTCCTCCAAATTGAGTCCTCATCTTTAAAGCACTAACCTCCAATATCTCAAAATATAAAGATATTTTGATATATGACCCTTGAGGAGATAATTAAGCTAAAATGTAATTTTTAGAGAAGTGTCAAATCTAACATGTCTGATGTCTTTAAATGAAGAGGAAATCTGGAGTCGCTAGTGACATGGAGAGAGAGAGAGAGAGAGGGTGGGGGGATGGCCATTTGAAGATGTGCCGGAAGGTGGTCTTACGCAAGCCACAGAGAAGATATGCCGGAAGGTGGTCTTACGCCAGCCACAGAGAAGGGCCACAGAGAGAACCAGCACTGTTGGCACCTTGATCTTAGACTTTCAGTGCCCAGGACTGTGAGGCCCAAAGGAACGAGTCTGTGTTGTGAAGCCATGTAGTCTGTGGGGTCCTGTTTCTGTGGTCCTGCCAACCTCACGCAGCGAAGCGTAGCCTTGTGGTGCAGTAGTGGCTCACGTGGCAGTAACCATGAGGACACGGCTGCCCTTGAGACGCTGGCTTCTCGTCCTTTGGATACGCCAGACGGGAGAGGACACGGACTCATGTGGCATTTCCATGTGTACTGTTCTTTTGCATGTGTGTGTACTTGCGCATGTGAGAGGATGTGAGTGTGTGTGTGTATGAAGGACAAAGAGTGACACTGAATGTCTTTCTCAGTCACTTTCCACCTTCTTTTTGGAGACAGGGTCTCACATTGAACCTAGAGCTGACAGATCTGGTTAGCTAGCTAGCTAGCTTGGAGATCCATTTTTCTCCTCATTCCCAGGGTGAAGGTGTCAGCTATGTGCTGGCACACTTGGTTTTTGCATGATCGCTGGGGTTCTAGCTGAGATCAGGTTGCCACATGCTTGTGTGACAAGCAATTATCCACTGAGCCATCTCCCTGGATCTGTTTTTAATTTTTTATTTGTGCATTTTCATTTGTGTGTGTGTGTGTGTGTGTGTGTGTGTGTAGACAGCAAAAGTGGGGGGGGAGAGAGAATAGGTGTCAGGACCTCTTGCCACTGCAAATCAACAACATACACTTGGGCCACTTTTTGCGTCTGACTCATTATGGGCACCTGGGGACTGAATCCAGGCTCGCAGGCTTCACAGTCCAGCATTTTCAAGCGCTAAGCCATCTCCCAGCTCTAGTTTGAATATTTTGATGAGCCTCATATTATTTCCCATGATGGGTGCATCATTTTTTCAGTCCCCCTTCACATATGCCAGGTTCTATTCCTGCGCATTCTCAGACCGTTTGGATGTTCCTTTTGGTGCCTGTGCGGCGTGGGCCCCGCGCGTGCTGCTGTGCCGGCCCGGTGTGCGCATGTGCGGGGAACGCGGAGGATGTCAGATGACCGTCTCTTTCACTCTCCGGTCTTATTTTCTTGAAATGGGGTCCTTCGCTTAACCTGGAGCTCTCTGCTTTCCAGGTAGACTTGCTGACTCGTGAGGCCCTGCAATCCTCCTGTCTCCCCTCCCCTCCAAGCACTGGCCACGCAGGTGTGCGCTGTCCTGGCTTCTTATGTGCATGTGTGGGACTGACTTCACGATTACCGTGTTGCCCTCCCCACAGCCCTGAGATTTCCTGAAGCAATCTCTGGCTTCATGCTTCCTCACAGTACGGTCACCTGCCCACAACACATGTAAGAACGGACAAGAGACCAGGCCCCGTTCTCGTTAGCAAACAGGCGCTGAGTTTGCTTTCCCAGCATGGGCTCTGTCTTTTTCAATGACTTTACACCGGCGCACCGAAAGCTTGCCCTGGCCTGACCCTTCCCTCTCGGGGGGCATGGGTTCAGCTGAACAGCAGCCAGCCCGGTGTTTCAGAGCTGCACCTGGAAGATGGAAATTGCCAGAAGCTCTTTCTTTGCATCACCCCGAGAGTGCCTCCACATTCACACTTGTGTCCAACCCCCTTGCCGTGGCCCCCCTCTCTTCCCGGAGGACCAGGACAGGCGGTCGCAGTTCCTCGCAGCTCAAACACATCTGTCCGAGTAACACTGGAGTTAGTATAGCACCCAACTGTGTCTCCAGCACCCCAAGGCAGGGGAGAAGGGAACCAACCTAGACCAATCTCCAACCTGTTTTTATAAACAGATTTCCTTATTAATAGGAGAGAGAGGGGGGGGGGCAGAGAGAGAGAGGGAGAGAGGGTTAGTTCTAGCCCTTCTAAAACCCAATGCTTCTTCGAAATGAAATTAGGCATTGTGGTTCCGCTGAACACCTAGGTCTAGTGAGGGACGTGATGGCCAATCACAGCATCTTGTGGCCTATGATCACGCAGCCAAGGAGTGTTACAGAGCCGTGCACCTTGTCAGGGGCACTTATCTGACCTCTGGCTGGTAAGCTGGAAGTGCGTGCGTCTAGCTCCCACCAGAATAATAGCACGTTTGAGTCCAGCTCAGGTTATCAACGTGACATCCCGAAATCCATTTCTAAGGTAGAAAGGAAGCCTAATTGGAAGGAAAATCCATTTTATGAAAGTAGTCTCCCAAAAAACTTGATGTCAAGTTGTACTCTGCTATTCCTGGTCACCTGCTACCACTGTGAACAAGCCACCTTATTGAAATACACAGTGGGTACCCTTTCATTTTGGGGGTCTCTAGAGTGGCTTTATCATGAGCTGTGATAGTAGTCAGAAAATGGCTCTTGTTTCTTTGTCCTTCTATTTTTAGCTTAAAATTTATTTATTTATTTGACAGAGAAAGAAGGAGAGAGAGAGAGAGAGAGGGAATGGGCATGCCAGGGCCTCCAGCTACTGCAATGAACTCTAGATGTGTGCACCCCCTTGTGCATCTGGCTAACTTGGGTTCTGGGGAATCGAACCTGTGTCCTTTGGCTTTGCAGGCAAGCACCTTAACTGCCCTCCACCTGGGCCAGCAGCAATCAGACTCTGGGGGACCCTGGAGCTGGGTGATTTCCCCGAGTCTCCTTGCAGTTATCATCCTTATCAGCCCAATGTAGCTAACAATGGAGAGGGCGACGGAAAGATTGAATTGCTTGACCTCTCTTTTTTCTTTGCATGCCTGGGTAGCATGTGTGGTGTGGTGTGTGTGCACGCTGCATACATGTGAGCAGGCAGATGCATACACCCTATAGGCACGTGTGTGTAGGCCAGAGGAAGACTTTGGGCATCTCCTCCATTTTACTCTTCCATGTGTCTCTTTAAGACAGAGTCTCTCATGGAAGCTAGAGCTGCTTTTTGTTTCAGTCAGACTGGATGATCAGCAAGCCCTAGTGCATCTCCTGTTTGTGCCACCCACAGGGTTGGGTTTATAGGCACGTGTGACCATGCCTGGTTTTCCACACTGGTGGTAAGTATTAAAATCAGATCCTGATTTTATGTATGTATGTATGTATGTGGCGAGTATGTAACAAGCACTTTTTTTTTTTTTTTTTGGTTTGTCGAGGTTGGGTCTCACTCTGGCTCAGGCTGACCTGGAATTCACTATGGAGTCTCAGGGTAGCCTCAAACTCACAGCGATCCTCCTACCTCTGCCTCCTGAGTGCTGGGATTAAAGGTGTGCGCCACCACGCCCAGCTGTAGCAAGCACTTTGACCTGTGGAGCGGTCACCCCAGCGCCAGGCTGGTCCCTTACAGGGACAAGCGTGAAGACACGCGGACGTCTTCCGACCAGGCAGCACTGGTTTTCTCTAAGGCTTCATCAGTGACGGAGTCCAGCTACTCCATGGGCGCCGTCAGTGGCCACAGCCCATCCAGCAAACTTCCAAAAGCAGCCTAATTTTTATCTTGTGATTCGTGTGGCATTTACCCAGTGGATAGACAGAAAAAGCTCAAAAAAAGTGGCATTTCCAAAAGACATGCTGGCCCCTACTTCAAAACAGCCTCGGAAGATTTGGAAGATGAAATGGGGTTATATTATGTAAATCTACATCTAGGCTCTGGATGCCATTAACAACAAAACAAAATAAAAGGGGGATTTTGGAATAGTTCCACAAGGACAATTTAAGTTTACTGAGTAAATAAATAGTAAGCAGTTAAAAAATTCTACACAGGGAAAATTCAGAAAGTGATTCTGCAGTTAGAGATGGAGGAGGTCTGTTTTATGACTTTCTTGGTTTCTGTCCTTCCTGATGAAATCATCTTAAGGAAGCGGGTGTGACCTGGGCTAGTAAGTGTAGTCCAGGCAGCGCTGTGGCCCATATCTGGGCAGAGCGCTCCTCCTTCGGCTAAGCCTTTCTGGGAAGCTCCCTTACAGGCAAGCATGGAGCCTTGTTTCCATGGTTCCATTCTAAATCCAGTCAAGTTGACAATGGAGATGAACCCTAACCGACAGACATTAATACTACGAATTGCATATGCCCCAACCCCAGGCCCTGAGCAGCAAAGTCCTGGGATGTTCATATCTGATGCGACTCTCCTTGCTCATAAGGCTTGCTCAGCGTCACTTGTTCCGGAAGAGGGGATGCCATGGTGAAGGGTGACCAGGGGAGCAAGCCTCGTGTCTATGAAACCTTTGTCCTGACAGTGGCTGCTTCCGTTTTGCCCTGAAAGAAAATCCTACACAGTTGAGTTTATTAATTTCATTTTTTTTTTTTTTGTGGAATAGTGAGGTCATTTATGCCTTTTGAAATTGACGTAAGTGGATATAATATATTTTTATTTAATATGATATCACATAGTAGGAAGTTATACTGTCTCTTCCCTTTTTATTTTCTGTATTTTTAATATATATTTTTAATTAATTAATTTGTTTGACAGAGAGAAGCGGCAGAGAGAGAGAAAGAGATCGGGGGGAGAGGGAGAATGGGCATGCCACAGCCAGCAGACACGGCCACCAGCCACTGCAAACGAACTCCAGATGCATGTGCCACCTGGCTTACATGGGTCCTGGGGAATTGAACTGAGGTCCATTGGCTTTGCAGGTAAATACCGTAACTGTTAAGCCATCTCTCCAGCCCTATATATATATTTGAGAGAAAGAAAGAAGGAAAGAGAGAGAGAGAATGGGAACGTCAGGGCCTCTAGCCATTGCAAATGAACTCCAGATGTGTGCACCCCCTTGTGCATCTGGCTTACAAGTGTCCTGGGGAGCTGAACCAGGATCCTTTGGCTTTGCAGGCAAGTGCCTTAACTGCTAAGCCATCCCTCCAGCTCCTATTTTCTACGTTTTTGTGTGCATGTGCATGTGTGTGCTCCTGTGTGTGTGAGTGAGCATGAATATGTGGAGACCACTTTTTGAGCAGAGTCTTTTATTGAACCTGAATCCCACCATTTAGGCCAGCCCGCAAGCCCACGTATAAATAAATGCCCCGTGGCACTGCCTCCCCAGCCCTGGGATTACCGGTACCTGCTACCACACCTGGCATTTTTACGTGGGCTCTGCAGTTCCAAACTCAGGTCCTCACTTTCTCAATGAGCCACTTCCCCATGTCTGCTTCTTTCCTTTTAATGCCTTACTCTACAGAGCATCCTTCCCAGAATTCCTTGGAGCAGTTTTCTTGCAGACATAGAAATGTTAAGGGTCAATTATGCTGAGGAACCAGGTTTCCATCTCCAACCTTGGAGTGACAGACACTGCACATGTCTTCTATGAGCCTTTTTCCTTGGAGGATTGGGATGGAATAGGTCCTGCAGGATCACTGACCTATGGCCCATCACTAGCTTGTGAGGTTAGTCTTCAGAGGTCAGGGCATTATGCAGTTCCCAAGGACAAATGAGACTAAGGAAAGGTTTCAATGCCAAAACGTGTATACACAAGAGAAAGGCTGGCTGTAAATAAATGCCTTTAAAAGGAAAGGGTACGAAGAAAGTTATTTTAATTAATTAACTAATTAATTTAGGTAGGTACTTGTTATGCATTCCCAGCTAGCTTTGAACTTTTGGTCCTCCTGCCTCAGTCTCCCGAGTGCTGGGGATACAGGCGTGTGCTGCCATGCCCAAGAAGTCAGCCACTTATAACAGAAGTAAATAAAGCCAGGCGTGGTGGCGCACGCCTTTAATCCCAGCACTCGGGAGGCAGAGGAAGGAGGATCACCGTGAGATCGAGGCCACCCTGAGACTCCATAGTGAATTCCAGGACAGCCTGAGCTAGAGTGAGACCCTACTTCGATAAGCCACACACAAAAAAGTAAATACACAAACAAGCAGGTACAGGCTAACAATAACATCCGGATAAATTCACCCTCTTAACCTTACAGGGGATAATAGCGAACCGTGTCTGTTGCTGTGCAAGTTTGCTTTTATTCCCAGCCTTTTCCTCCCTGTGCAGCACCAGGAGGAAATACGCGCAACCTTCTTTCTTTATTTTTTAGATTTTAGTTCAACATGTGTACTTTATTTAAACATCTTTTTTATTAAGTAGGAAGTTTGTGTGGTCACATCATGCGCTGGTGCCATCATTTCCCCCGTCCCTGGCCCCATTCCACGGCGGGCCCCCTCAGTGGGATGGAGGCGTTCGCCGGGGGGCTGCGGGTTGGGAGTCGCGGGGCAGCAGCGATACCTCGGGATCCGCCCTCCCCAGACTGCCGCTTTCTTCTGCAGGTTTTCCCGGCTCGGCTCCGCTTCTCAGCGCCGCTGGCCTGCTGCACATTTGCATAGCTGGGCTGGGCACAGGCCGGTGAGGGGTTGTGAAGCAAAGGTTTTCCACCTGCTGTGGAGGGTCAGCGCTGACAGGGCTGGTCCTCGGTGGTAGAGGGGACCTTGTTGTCCCAGAAGGGGCTGCCTTCAGCCCACCTGAAGAATGACTGAACTGGGGGGGGGGGGGACGCAGGACATTTGATGTCATTTAATTATCTCAGAGCCACTGCTGCTGCCTTCCGTGCCTGTCCACATGGGGACTTCCGCTGCAGCTTGGCTCACTCGCAGGAATTTGATGTTTAGAAAGTCACTTTCCTGTCCTTATAAACAATTCCATCATAATAACCTGGCTTCTGGCACCAGAGGTTCATTTGAATTTTGCTCAGCTTGGTTTACAATTAAGATTTAATTAGTAAACTTGTTACAAAGACAGGAAAGCTCTGACTTTCCCCTGTTTCTCTTTCAGGCCTCTGCAAGGACCCAACCCGTCCTTTTGGCTCTTAGGAATTGGCAGAAAGGTTTCTCCAGACGTCCTTATTTATGTAACTGCAATTCTAGGATAAAATATTGTTCTTTGCTTTTTGGAAATAGAGGGATGTAACCCGGTAACTTAGAATTCAAAGTTCCAAGTTCTTTATTTAGAAAACACATCCTGGTCATATTTTTAAACTTTCTTGGATCTCAAAGAGCAGGAATAGGAGCTAGGCTTAGGGATGGAATGTTAATGGGGATAAGGGATACCGAATGACATAATGACACACTCAGAGAAATTCATAAACCAAGGCTGTTTCATTCTTGCTCCCAGACTGTAGGGAAAGATGGGTGACCTCTAATCCAGTGGCCCAATGTGGAGGTTACTGTTTGGTTAAAGAGCAGGATAAGGGGTTGGACAGAGGGTCAGTGGACACAGAGCTTGTCAGGCAGGCAGAGATACCCCAATCGCTTATCTCCAGCAGCTAGACGTGGACAGCAGCCCTACCACTGGCAAGTGGAGACGGGAGCAGCTCTGAACTCGCTGCCTGGCTGACTTGGCGCGTGTCAGGTTCACTGAGAGACACTGCACAATTTGAAAGAAAGAAACAATAAAGTAGAGGGCAATGAGGTGCACCTCTTCGTGACTTTTGATCTTCACGTGCAGCAGCACACACACGTGCCTGAGCACACATGGACACTGCAGCTCACACATATGTGCATGTGCACAAACTCATGCTCACACACTACACATATGCACATGCAAAATAAATACGAAAGGAACGAGAAAGCCTTTGCTGATGTGCTCAGAAGAGTGAGGAGTGTAACAAATGCACACGTAACTCTGACTGATGAGTTGTGCAATGTTGGAAGTCCAGGCCTCAAACCTGTCCATTGGTAATATTCTCACTGGGAAAAAGCAGGATAAATTCATCCTGAGAAAATGAGGTCCCTTAGGTAAAATGATAGAAGCATGGGCTAGAGCTCAGATGCTGTTGTCATACTGCTTGCAATGAGATTAAGATGGAAACACCCTGGAATCCGTCTCCAGCATGACATAAACCAGGCGTGGCTGTGCATGCCAGTAATCTCAGCACTTGGGAGGTGGAGGCAGGAGGATCATAAGTTCAAGGTCATTCTCTGCTACATAGCAAGTTGGAGGCTACATGAAACCCCATCTTGAAAGAAAAGAGAGGTCATATTTTCTAATAATTTCTATGATAGTACTATTTTGAGCATAACTGAGGGGAGAAAAGCAACTTTCTTGAGGTCACATAGCAAACTTTGTAAGTAACATAGGTGGACACTATTTGAGTTGTGTGCCGAGCTCTTGGCAAACTGTAAAAATGTAGCTCATGATACTTGGGTGCTCTGTGTGCCTAATGATCTTGACAGCTTTTATGAGGCTATGGCATGTGTCAGCATAACACTGTCATCTGGGGGGCGATGCAGAGAGCAAACCAAACCCTTCTTCATTCAACCCCTGCTCCATCTAACTGTCCCTCACAGGAAAAAGTGCAAACTTTACTTTCAAAACAGCTCAGCCAGAAGACTTTAGAAGACATGAGGCTCAAAAGGATATGCTAGTGAAATTAAAGACATCAGCTTCATTGCTAAGAGAGACTTCCTCTTCCTGTCTGTAAAATTGTCCTTCCCGTAGGATTTTGGAATCAGGGTGGGAAGAAAAGACTCAGACTTTCATAGTAACATTTCAGTTCTCTCTTGTGATGCTGGGTCTCACAGTGAGAATGTTAGATGAGGGTTTTGCCTACAACTGAGCTTCTGTTCAAAAGAGGGACTAGGAACTGGGAAGGGAGGGGAATCTACAGGAAAAAAAGGACTAAGGAGTTCTAAAATAGTAAGGCCAAGAAAGAATGCAGAAATGAGGGCACAGAGGACTATAAAACACTCAGGAATGCTTCAGTGGTGACAGGGTCGATGACTGATACCCAGAGGTGACTGTTTTCAATTGAGGTCTCACTTAATAGACTTCCAAACCTTAGAGTCCTGAGTAGATGTTCCTCTAAGCTACCCGAAGAGCAACAGAAGTGAACAGAGAGGTGCACAGGCTGAGGTGCCCCTAAATTTCTCCAGCTTGAGAATTCTCCTTAGCAAGATATATTTTCATTTTCCAAGGTAGAGTCTCACTATAGCCTAGGCTGACCTAGAATTCACTATGTTGTCTCAGGCTGGCCTCGAACTCACAGACATCCTCCTACCTCTGCCTCCCAAGTTTTGGGATTAAAGTTGTGTTTCACCATGTCAGGCCTAGGAAAGTGTATTTTTTAAAAAATAATTTTTTAAGCAACTGTCAAAAGCAAAGGAAAAATGCAATGTGCAGTCCTTTACTAGACACTGTTTGGAAAATAGCAGCTATGTAGGGGGAAAAATGTTGCTAAACTGGGTGTGGTACCCTTGTTTAAGCTTGGCAGAGGCAGGAGGATCACAGACAAATTCCAGGCCAGCCTAAACAGCAAAGGGAAACCCTGTCTCCAAAAGCCAGCCAACCAGCAACAATCAAACCATCCATAAGAAAACTTAGTGTCCTGGGCCAGCTGAAGGCTAGCTAGCTGTTTTAGTAGCCATTGTGGAAACAGCAATTTTCTTGGGTATGATGATATAATGGTGGTTAATAAGGAACTCATGTTTTAAATTATTGCAGTGTATCTCTAAACTATTTTAGGTTAACATACAAAGTAATGGGTTTCATCATGACATCTTCATAAACATGTCATTATATTTTGCTCTCTTCCCCCATCCTTTCTCCCCGTCTACCTGTTTCCTTCCTTCTCCCAGTTAGTCCCCCTTTTTTCTTTGGTATTACATGTATTCTATTTTCAACTTCCCTCAAGAGCTTTCTTTTCTCACTATCTACACATATAAAGATATGTGCGTACATATATAATATGAAAGAAAATACTGTGTTTGCCTTTCTGAGTCTGGCTCACTTCACTTGGTGTAATGATTTCCAGTGATTTTCTTTATGGACAATTAGGCTGAGATTCCATTTCCTGGCTGCAGTGAATAGCTCAGCTATTGGCGAGGCTGTGCAGGTACCTTTGTGGTATGTTGACGGGTGTATACTCACCTGACACAGGGAGGGGCCTCTCGGTAGTTCTACTGTCAGTTATTGAGGAAACTCCATACTGATTTCCATAGCGGCTTGACAGTGTACCTGGTGGGCTGAAGTGCAATGGTGTCTGAAACCTAGAAAAGTGTGTCTGTGGGGACCACACAAACATGCTTACGCAGAGGATGGTTGAAACAATACTGGAGACAGACACTGGGCTTCTAAATTTGTTAATTCCTTAGACATTTTGTATTAATAATAGCTTAAATAAGAGGAGCAAACACTTATATAGGGTTTGCTATATGCCAGATCATCCCAAGGGCATATATATATTCCATCTTCATAGAACCTTTTTATTAATGTCCCCAGATATTCCCACAATTGGAGCTGCCATTAAAATCCCGACAGTTTGATGTCAAAATTTTGCTTTTAACTTAAATAAAATGTATTTATTTATTTATTTGCAAGAAGAGAGACAGAGAGAATTGGCACACCAGGGCCTCCAGCCACTGCAGCTGAACTCCGGATGCATGCACCACTTCTTGCATCTGGCTTTACACAGGTACTGGGGAATCTAACCTGGGTTGTGTTAGGCTCTGCAGGCAAGCACCTTAACTGCTGAGCCATCTCAGGCAAGCACCTTAACTGCTGAGCCATCTCTCCAGCCATTTCTTTTAACTTTCGTATCATTATTTTCCCCTCTCTCCATACATACTAGTGGCTAACGAGTAAATGATGTTCTGATTAGACTATGTTCTAGAGTTAGATTAGAATATGTTTTAGAGTCTTTCATCATTACAAGTTCAGATCCAGGTGTGCAAAAGTAATGGAAGAAATACAATAGAACACACACGGGACAGTACACCTCCCTTCAGGTGTGCATTCATTATTTTCCTGATGGCAGCACCTGGAGGAAAGAGAGATTTATTCTGACTTATGGACCAAAGGGCATAGCTCATCATGGCAGGAAAGGCATGGTGGCCGGGCACAGTCTGTGGCAGTGGAAGCTTGTTGTTAAAGGGGATCCGGCAGGAAGCAACGAATGCAGCCCGAAGGTGAGCAATCAGCCTGGGTGCCCACCCTGCAGTGGCCCACTTCTCCACCTAGGCACCACCTTCTGAAGACTCCACAAGCTCCCTAAAGATCACCACCAGCTGGGGAGCAAGTGCCCAAGCACATGAACCCGTGGGGGATATTCACACTCAAACTACAACAAGGTGTGAACTCGTAGCTTCCAGGAGTAGTTGGACTGGGTCAAAGAAACGCCACCCTTAAGAGAAAAATTATAGACTAGATCTTCAAAGACAGGAATTGGTATGAGAAATCTGTCAAAACAGACATCTCAGGCTGTGTGTGTGTGTGAGAGAGAGAATGTATGAAAAGGCAGAGTTCATGGAAATTATGTATTTGCATGAGCTGTCTCCAAACCGACAAGGAGCCCCAGCCTGCCTCCCTGGGACATGGCCGGGACGTGGTTACGTGAACTGGGATGGCTTTGTATCCAAGTTCTTTGCAGTTCTGCGTGGCCTTGTGCTGACTTCCTTTGTCTTATTGTATGTCCAAACACACAGAGACCTCGATTCTTGACCGTTTCCTCTCCTTCCTCCTCCCACGTCCAAGTGGAGCAGAGAGCTGGTGAGCTTTGCACTTAGTTAGTCCTCTGTTTCGGCCCCAGTGTTGGAAGCTACGCGATCATGGAGGCTCAGAGTCAAATTTAAAATTCTACACACTGGGTAAAACTTGCCATCTGCCCTGACCTGAGCTCTTCAAGCATCCTGGCCATGTGGCCTGTTGCCAAAGTCACCTACAGCACACAGGCTCCTCATCTGAAAAGTGAGAAGAATATACGAGTGCGTTCTTTCAGGGGGGTTGGTTTTAAGTTGTGTGTTTCAATATCGACTATACTTCTACACTTGGACTAAACAGTTGGTACTTTTGTAGAGGTTTACATTTCAATACCTACCTTGATGTTCATAATTATTTGTTGAGCTATATGTATCTAATATCTTTTTTTGCAGATTATAATTGCTCTTTCTATAATTTCTTGCAGAGATTATGATACTTAAACTATCTTCAAATTTCTGCTACTTGTTTAATTAGAAAGGTCAGTGGTCCTGTCAGTCAGTTACTTGATCAAATACTTAGTTCATGTGCATTGTGAGTGTGGTGTAAAGTGCTATGCAGGATAGAAAACGGAACAGTGAAACAGGGCCTCCTTTCAGGGATTTTATTGTGTGAGCCTGGAAAGAAAACCCACAATCTTCAAGATGAATAAAGTAAAAAACATAAGGTATAGACTGTGAAGAAGGCAGTTGAATATCTGCTGCATGACAGACTCCACTCCAAGCGCGACAAGAGTCATGGCCCCTTAGAGCTAAGATTCCACCGAAGAAGAGAGGCGAGATAAATAATTAAATATGTGGTGTGCTAGTAAAAAGTACAATATAGGGAAAGCAAAGCAGGGTTGTAACTATTGAGGTTGGAAGTAGTGAAAATTTGTGTGTGTGTGTGTGAGAGAGAGAGAGAGAGAGAGAGAGAGAGAGAGAGAGAGAGAGAGAACATGTGTGTATATGTTCATGTGAAGGCCAGAAGTTGATGGCAGATACCCTTTGCAGCCTCTCTCTACTTTTTTTCTACTTTAATTTTTTAAATAGTTTATTTACAAGGAGAGAAAGAGAGAGAGAGAGAATGAGAATGAACATTCTAGAGACTCTCACCACTGCAGATGAACTACATGCATGTGCCACTTTGTGTATCTAGCTTCACTAGGGAATTGATCCCAGGCTGTCAGGCTTTGCGAGCAAGTGCATTTAGCCACTATGTCAACTTTCCAGCCTTTCTTTCTTCCTTGCCCACCCCCACTATTTATTTATTTGCACATATGCCAGTGTGCCAGGCCCTCTTGCTGCTGCACACAAAAGCCAGATGCATGCACCAATTTTTGTGTCTGGCTTTATGTGTGTTCTGAAGAATTGAATTCAGGCCAGCAGATTTCTTTGCAAGCAAGTGACTTGAACCATGGAGCCAACACTCCAGCCATCCACTTATTTTCTGAGTCTCAGGGTTTCTCACTGAACCTAGAGCTCACTGATTAAGCTGGACTGGTGGGTCAGAAAGCAGCAAGGATGATCCTATCTCTACCTCCCCAGCCCTGGGATTACAAGCATGTGCTATTGCGCTTGGCTTTTTATGTGGGATTTAAACTCAGGTCCTCATGCTTGCATGGCAAGCACTTTTATACACTGAGCATCTCCCTATCCCTTGACCATGTTCATTACACAGAGGGTCACTTCAGAAAAGACGCGGAGGAGGTGAGGAGATAGATATGAAGCAAGCTAGTGCAACAGCATCTCGGGTGGAAGGCACAGGCAATGCTGAGGCCATGGGGCAGAGAGGGTGTGTCTGAAGAGGGTGTTTGAGAGAGGAAATAAAAGGCTAAGACCTAAGAGAAGTAAGTTAGAACCTTACTGATTAGGGCCTCATTGATCATGACGAGAACCTTGGATTTGACTCTGACGGAGCAGATGATTTTGATACGACAATGTGACTTGAGAGATGACAAGGGCAGAAACAAAGATCTAATCAGTTATGATAAGATTTCATGTGTAAAGTAATGACGGCTAGTGGCAAGATGGGATGGAGGAGATGGTGAGAAGTGGCTAGGCGGGACTTGGATGGATTTGGAAACAGGCATGAGAGAAAGATGGGGATCAGTGCTTTTATGCCAAGCACATGAGCTTGAATAGCTATAAGAAGAGGGCCGGTGTTAGCTGAGGAAGAGTCAGGTGTGGGGAAGACATCAAAGGCTCAGTTTTAGACTTGTTAAGTTTGGACTGTCTAGGATGATAAGTGGAAACATGCTAGCAAGTGTGATGTGAGAGTGAGAGTTCAAAGGAGACACCTGGACCGCAATCATAAAGTTGTCGTCATTAGACGGTGGATGGTACCCAGAAGACCGTTCTGCTGTGGTTAGGAGTATAGAGAGCTCAGCACCTGCAAAGAAGGCAGAGTAGGGCTCAGGCGAGGTTCAGTGTCGGGCGCTTGCCCAGTATACGTGAGGTCCTGGGTTCAATCCTCAGCGTGCATGCACACACACACATGTCCAAAAGGATAGAAGGATACCTTTGTAGGTGTAGATTAATTTCTGGCTGTGTGTGGTGATTGGTTTTGCCAGTGAAGTATTAAGGTCCTGATCAATATCAGTAACTCCTGATTTTAAATCAATAAGAAAACAGTAAGCTTAGCTGCATTTCTCCAGAGATGCTCAGCCGCTGGGTAAGAGAGGTGAATTAAACCAGAGTTGTGACTTTGCTGAGTGAGCATGAGGCAAGAGATTTGAAATATATGTGAGATTGTAAAGAGTAGCCATGAAATTAATGTGGCCAAGGAGGGAAATTAGAGTCTGAAGAGGTTAAGTGATAGCCTCAATAATATGAAGACCCCAGACAGACACAGAGGTTATTGGCATTGAAGTGTTGGGAATGGTTTGGAAAGAAAGATTGCGATAGATGAAGACTGGGTGTTCCAGGTTGAAACCAAAGTAAAGGGGGGCTGGAGAGATAGCTTAGAGGTTAAGGAGCTTGTCTGCTAAGCCAGAGGACCCAGGATTGATTCCTCAGACTCCATGTATGCCAGATGCACAGGGTGGCGCATGCATTGGAGTTCATTTGCAGTGGCTAGAGGCCCTGGTGCATGCATTCTCCCTCTCTCTCTCTCTCTGTCTCTCTCTCTCTGTCTCTCTGCCTCTTCCTCTGTCTTTCAAATATATAAATAAATAAAATAACATAATAATAAAAACTAAAGTGAAGGGATTTCAGTCACTGCCTATAATACACTTAGGGATACGTCAATACTTATAGGGATTCATGGGTTGGACCAGCTCCCTGAGAAGGAGAAACCAAGGGCTAGAGTGAGGAGACCATCTGTGTGGCTGTGGAAATCATTAACATGGCAACAGGAGTTTGTTACAGAAAGCTGTATCTAGACAGGAGTGGAGATCTCTAAGGAACGGGGAATGGCTGGGAGTAGGAGCAGGATAGAAAAGTTTATTTCGGCCATGAATGGCAATCAGTGATAGAATTCAATGACACAGGCTTCCAATCTGGGAATTTTAGACAGGACGGCAGGAAAGGAGTCTAGGAATCATACTGAAGTGGGGAGAAGTGAGCAGGCTGCAGTTTCCACAAGGCATCCAGGTGAGCCAGGTTCTTGGAGATATAGGGGTGATTGGAGACGGCCGAATGTGAGTTCCGGGGGCAGAGAGGATAGTTTGAAGGGTGGGGTGGATTAACAGATGAGCTTAGAGAAAGCTGTGCAGAAAACAACTGAGGATCTGAGTCCCAGAACAAGGGATGGCAGGAGATCTGAGCTCATGACCTGAGCGGGGGTGAAGGATGCGGCCCAGTTAGTCCTGATGGTTCCGCCTCAGCTCCTGGGAGAGAAATGGAGCAAAAGGAACCTGTCTGAGAGAGTGGAGCATCCTCAGATTCTCTCTTGACCACTGTCATGAGTCCTTCACTCTGAGACGCGGATCATGAGTAGGGATCTCCATTTCTTCCCCCCGGATGCTGGCACGGCTCTCCTCCTCTCCCAGCATCTTGCTCCTTGTTCCACAGGCATCCAGGAGTCTGCCACACGCAGCCATTCACCTTATTTCTCTCTTTGTTTTTTTGGTGTGTGGGTGAGGACAGGCACATGTGTGGAGCAGGGGACAACTTCTAGGTGTTGGCTCTTTCTTTCCACTTCATTTGAGGATGGTCTTTCCATTGTTCACCTCTCCATTGGCTCTTCTAGCTGCACTGAGTGCTTCTGGAAAGTTCTTTGGTTTCTGCCTCCCTTCTCACCCATAGGTGTGCTGGGATTACAAGCACCTACTATAGCATCTGGTTTTATGGCACTGCTGGGGATGCGAGGCAGCTCCTCATGCCACCCCTGCAAGTGCTTTAGGCACTGAGCCATCTCCCCACCTGCAGTCCTTGTTTGAACACTGAGCCTGTCCAAGGCTCCAAAGTCCAACTGGGTTTGGGTCCACTAATATGAAGAAGGTACAACCTATTTCCTTGCTTCTCACAATTATCACAATAATCTAGAATCAATTTGTCCATATTTTCATGGCAAACACTGTCTAGAGAACATCTAGCTCCCAAACTCTCAAGCTGAATTTTGAAAGAACTTTATCTGTCTGGTAAATATGTAGCATCTTTTGCTCCAATCCATTAAGTCAACTCCAGAGCTGGCTGATCAATCGTGATGGACAGAGATGGTTAAGTTAGTTACTTCTCTCATTGCGGTGCCAGGAAATCGGCTAAGGCAGGTCTGTTGCAAGATAGCATACAGTTTGAGGAAATGCAGCCCTCCATGACAGGGATGGTGTCACAATGGGCACTGGCTTGACCTGCAGCCTGAGAGCTTGCAAGATGGCTTCCTTGTATCTGCAGGAAGTACAGAGCGTAGGTTAGCAGGAGGCTGGACTCGAACCCTCAGCCCTGCCCCTACAGCCCTCCATGTGCTAGCTAGGCACCAGTGGTAAGTCTGAAAAGTTCCCCAAACTCCCCAGACAGCATCACCTGCTGGGCACATGGTGCTGAACATATGAACCACACGGGGGGCGGGGGGCATTGCACATTCAAACCACACAGGGGGGAGGCCCGGAGTCACTTTCCTCTCTCAAGCTCGCCAGTCAGTGCTCCTCCCTCAATGCTCAGCCAAATGGAGCAACAAGTCCCCGCAGTCAGGCTGGCCATTTAAAAAATATTTTATTTTTACTTATTTATTTATTTGACAGAGAGAGAGAGAAAGAGGGAAAGAATGGGCGCGCCAGGGCTTCCAGCTACTGCAAACAAACTCCAGACGCATGTGCCCCTTTGGGCATCTGTCTAACATGGGTCCTGGGGAATCAAACCAGGGTCTTTTGGCTTTGCAGTCAAACACCTTAACTGCTAAGCCATTCCTCCAGCCCAGGCAGACAATTTTTTTGTTTAAGGATGTCTAAGTGGCTCAATCTCCATATAGGCTTTTAAAACCCATTAGTAGAAAGTTGCCATTCATATCTGAATTTTGATTATTCAAAGCAAATAAAATTGAATGTGCAGTAATGAAAGAAAAAAGTGTGTGGCTAACAGCAAGTGACAATAAGAGAGAGAAGGCTAGTTTGTTGAATGATACAGTTGATGGCTTCAGTTCCATTGCATGTCCTCTTGACCAGCAGTGCAACTCTTACCAAGAGACTCTTTCCACTCTTGAGGACAGTGCTCAAATCCCCATTAAGACCTGAAGTTTCAGAGACCCCAGCTAGGGAGCCCCCGTGGTATAATTAAAATGGATGAATGAAGTGTCTCTGGGTTCTTTCCCATTGCCACAGAATAGGTCCTGAGCTTCTCAAATTGCCCCAAGGGTAGAAAGAGACATTGCAAGGAGTCATTAAGTACAGGCTAAAGATGGCAAGGGTTCTGAGAGGACGCCAAATACCAAAATGGCAGCCTGTCAACTTTTATTCCCATATACCATTCACACATATAGAAATTTAATCATTTAGGCTCACATTACTCTTTCCCATGTCCCTCCAACTCCCACAGAACCTTTTCTTTCTCCCACATACTAGCGGATACATCACTGGAGACAATGACTCCCCCTCCCCCAGAAAGCATTAACTACCTATAGGTCCTCAGAGATGAGTGGAGACCAGGATGGAAGGTGAGTGGCCCCATCACGTGCAGTTCTTGACAGGGAACCACAGCCGCTTTGCGTCCTTGAGTGCCATGGCCACGTCCCATCCATCTGAGAGCTCCAGTCATCCTCCTACCCTGCAGCTCTTCCTGCATCCACTTCTGAGGTTCTCCCTGCACCCTGGGAGAGGAGAACATTGACATTCTGCAGTCGCCCAGCAGTTCTGTGGGTACTGAGGTCTGAACTCACGTAGTCATGATTACATGGCAAGCCGTTACCCACCAAGCCATCTCCCCAGTCCTGCCCGGGCGTCGTCTGAATAGAATAAGTGATCACAGCTGTCATCCTTATCAGGGTGTCAGCAGCACTTATGTACTGAACTCTTTCAACACATAAGGTTTTATTCATAGATAGGGTGAATTTTCTCCCCCAAATACTGAACATTTCTGCTCTTTTGTTGAATTCTGCTGTTTTGTCACAGTACTCACCCATGTCTCAAACATGCTTAACTTCAAACAAATCTCTCCATTTTTTTTTTCAAATTACATATGTTTGTGTCCTAGAGAGTTCTGGAAAGAACTTTACCTGATGTTCTGCCCATGCATATTTGGCCTTCAGAGATCTTTCCTTGCTTTCTCCTCCTGCCCACTGGCTTTATTTTACACTGGATTGCAAGGACAGGAAAAGCATAGTTTCAAAACCTGCCTCCTATTCTAATTGTTATGAATTAAAGCACTTTAAATGAAATTCTGTAACAGAGCTCTCCTGATACTGATTGCTAATAGAATAGGTAGGAACACGCAGGTTATGTGTTCCTCTTAGTGAAGAATGAATATGATTTGCTCCAAGGAGAAAACAATCCCCATCTGAAAGGTTGAAGTTGAAGGCAAATATAGATTTTCTAAAAATGGTGCCAAACAGAATTTGTGTTTGGAAGTCTCCTCGGATGTGGGGCCGACCTGCAAACAAAGCCGCTTGAGGCCTGAAGCTTCGCAGCAAACAATGACTGCCTGCAAGTCTGATGACTTTTGTCTTCCTAAACCGAGTCCCGTGATAAACCTCTTGTTTCCTACACTTGATGGACCCCTCTTTGACTGGTCCCAAATCCATCAGGCACATTGTGGTTGGCTCGTTGTGAACAAACACAGCTGACAGTTTCCTTCCTCCAAGTAAACAGTGCGGGCACTTAGACACAGTTCAAAGGTTTTGCCACCCCAGTGTGGCTGCTCCTTTTAGGTGGGCAAGAAGGGCCAGCTCCATCTGACTTCTGATTGCAAGGCTTTATTCTCCACGGACACACCTAATTTTCACTGGTCGTAAAATACTGTAGAATGACTCAACCCCTGGTCTGTTTTCATAGCCTTA
The DNA here is from genome assembly GCF_020740685.1 of Jaculus jaculus. Lineage (NCBI taxonomy): Eukaryota > Metazoa > Chordata > Mammalia > Rodentia > Dipodidae > Jaculus > Jaculus jaculus. The sequence goes on along the minus strand of NC_059116.1, from coordinate 72,236,936 downwards.
TTTTCCCTTGCTGTCATCTTGCTCCCCTCACTGCCATAATCCTTAACTCTCATCCTCGTTTAATTTCACTGCTATTTACAAACACAGTGTTGCAGTTAAAGTGATGGGTGGCCTCATTAGATCACCTTGGTGCTGGACTTCTCTCTGTTTTAACCCTGGCTAAATTACGCCTAATCCAGTCAACATGCTAACTTCCTTGGCCGTCCCCTTATTCTGCTAGTTACCACTTGCTGGATAACTGGAGGGACAACGGAGAACCCAAGGACTCTCCCCCGGGTGACAGAACATGGACGGCGGATGACCGGACAGACGTGTGACGGCCACGGCGAGGACCCGTTCTCAAGCTCTTCAGAAGACCAACTGTTCATATTTTCTATTGTTCCCCCAGGCGCTTGTTTCCTTCTGTTTATTCTAGCTTTAATAAACCAATGAGTCACACCATTTACTTCTGAGTCCAAGCGATTTCCCATTTCAAGCTCGTTCCGGAATGAGCACATTCAAAGATTCAAGCTATGGCTGGCACAGGAGTTTTGTTTGGGGGCTTTGTTCTATTAAGCTGGGCTCTATTGTGTCTTTCCCTACTGAAAAATTCCAGAAGCACCACCTTCAGGTGCCTTCTTGCTTCCTGGAGAGCTTATCTCTCAGAACTTGTAGAGCAAATTCACTTCATTGCTTTGAGAGTCTAAGCACTGTGTTTGGGGGTCACTAGCTCATCATCAGTTTACAGAACTTCATGGATTTCCCTAACATATATCCATCATTGAGCATGGCCAGATGGCACACAACTTTCACCTGAGCACTCAGGAGGCTCGGGTAGGAGGATCACCATGAGTTCAAGGCAGCCTTAGCTACAGATGGAGTTCCAGGTCAGCCTGAGGTAAAGTGAGACCCTGTCCCAACTAAACAAAGTGAAACAAAACAAAGCAGATGCTTTAATTGCCTCTAGGCAAGTGTAGTAGGTATCCAAGAGGAAGGGGAGGAGCCTAATTTTTAAAGACACTTCCTGGGAATTCGATTGCTCCCATACTTTGCTGAAAGAGCTAAGGGTCCCCAGAGACCACATTGTCAGGCCATACCCTGGGCTGCAGTTCAAACCAGCCATGGCAGAGAGCCTCTGGTGGCCTGTATTGACCATGCTGCATTCTTAATTTATGGGGGAGAATTCTTCTTTAAAAAGAAGCAGGGCTGGAGAGATGGTTTAGCAGTTAAGATGCTTGCCTGCAAAGCCAAAAGGTTCAATTATCCATGACCCACATAAGCCAAATGCAAAAGGTGTATCTGGAGTCTGTTTGCAGAGTCTGGAGGCCCATTCTTTCTATCTCTATCTGTCACTCTCTCTCAAACAAATAACTAAAAATAAAATATTTAAGAGAAGCCGGTAAAAAGAAAGGAGGTGGTATTTAAAAAGTGTAATATATGAGAGTAGGAGAAAGATTTCAGTTTTGGAAAGGCTTAATACTTTAATTCCCTCCAAGGGAAAAATCCAAAACATTTTTTTTCCAGTGTAACTCAGCATGGGGAACCCCAAATTGCTAACGTCCTTATTTCCTGGTGGAACTAGACTATGAGATAGAATTCAGGACAGGCAGCAGCAGGCCACTGTGGTCTGGGGGCTTCCCGTTTCTCCCCTTTCCTACCCTTCTACCCTCTCTATCAGTATCAAACCCCGTTTTGACATTGACTGTAAAAATCACTCTAGTCTATATACCAGGAAATCTAGAGGTTTGTCCTCTCTGTCCCTAACACTGGGGGAACCCTTCCGCTCCTTTGTCTGCTCTTTGTCCTAGGTTCTACCTGGGATATAGGAGATCAATCTCTGTGGGAGCTCAGAGGTTGCTAAATGGAAGGGGTGACACTCAGTAACCCTTAGCCAGAGAAAAGGGTAGGCTCAAGGGGGTGGACAGAGAGAGGGGATTCCTCAAAAAGCACACGGGAGTGAGGGCTCTAAACCGACAGACGCTCTGAGTGCTCAAAGCTATGGAGGGCTGTTCATAGCTGGAACTGGACAGCTGTGGGCTCAGGGTGGGGTCAGGCAGGACTGATGCTGATGTGAGAGGTAGAAGCCAGGTCAGAAGCTGCTTGCATTTATTCATGTGTGTGTGTGTGTGTGTGTATTATTGCACGTGTGTGTGCACAGATGTGGGCATGCATGCAGAGGCCAGTGGGAGACATCAGGTACCTCTGGTGTCCTCCTCCAGTGCTCTTCTTCCTTGCTTCCCCTAGATAGTCTCTCACTGAGTCCGAAGCGCTCTGAGTAGCGTTTGACTGGCTGACCAGGGAGCCCGGGTGACCCTCCTGTCTCTGCTTAGTGCTGGGATTCTAAGCAGGTGAGGCCATGCCCAGCTTTTTGTGTGGATGCTGGGAGTCAAGCTAAGATCATCTTCCTTGTGCAGATGGCATTTTTACCTGCTGAGCCATCTCCCTAGCTCTTGCAGACTATTTTGATATTGATAACAGCAAGGATCCAGCAAAATGCTTTTGCAGGTGACTGGCTGGATGACAGAAGAGTGTGACTACATTTTCAACTCAGTGCAAGCAGGACAGGCTGACTCACCTCATAAGCCTAGTCCATTTGCTTTAAAATTTGGAGCACAAAATATTGCTGTTTGTTTATACATTTATTTATTTTCCGAAGTAGGGTCTCACTCTAGCTCGGGCTAACCTGGAATTGACTATGTAATCTCAGGGTGGCCTCAAACTCATGCTGATCCTCTTACCTCTGCCTCCCTCCCTAGTGCTGGGAATAAAGGCGTGCACCACCATGCCTGGCAAATATTGCTACTTTTTATTTGCCAAAGGGACCTAATGGAAACAAGTATCATCATTATCTTTTCATTTTTTTTAAAGGAGGGACTATTTGAGCAAAATATAAAAAAGAGGACAATCTGGGGAAAATGGAGATAGATGCTTTAATTTCACTTAATTTGGCTTAAAGAAGACAAACAACAAAGTATGTGCTTTGGACACAGAGATCTACCCCATGGCTGGAATTGTAGTTGCACTGGCTTTGAGAAATGACTGTCAAAGCAAAGAGCTCATTGGGTGATGAGGGAAAAACACTAAGTGTGCGTACTCTGTGACCGATAATTACTCTGCTGGAGTCGGGAATGGCTGAGGATGAAGGATAATGGAACTGAAAGTCTCTTAAGTGCTCCCAAAGCAGGAGCCTGCTGCGGCGGTGAGCTCCTGCAGACCCAGCGTAGCTGACGATGAGGCAGGAGGATCACAACCATGAGGTTTGCCTGGGCAACATAGCAAGTCTGAGGCCAGTCTGGGCTACAGAGTGAGACCATGTTTCAAAAACAAGTATTTAAACAAACAAACCAAAAACCTCAAAAAAAAAAATCATGCAACAAGCCTCAAATCATCTGAGACCACGTTTCAAATAAACAAACAAACAGCAAAACCCCTAAAAACAAATTTAAATGATCAAGAAGAAATGCTTACAAAACTGTAATCACTTAGTAGGCCCCATTTGGCCCTCATACTGAATTTAATAGTGCTAACAGCTAATCTTGGTGGAATGAACGTTTCTGCAGCCAATGTGTAGTGATTACAAGGGAGGTATTACACTTCCCTTTTCATAGGTGACTTTTACGCTGTCACAGAGGCAAATGACTGGCTCAAGCTTCCTAACAGGCAAAGGTTAGGCTGTGATCTATTGATTTGGGGAAAGCAGGAAGAAAAATGTCATCATGAAAAACGACTTGGTAAAGATGTGAAGTTATAGGGGACGTGAGCAGAGGAGTTAGGCTAGAGTAGAAAAACTGAACAAGAAGCAAAGTGAAAAAGTGTTCTGTCTCACCATTTCTCTATTGCTTATCCAGGTTAGAAATGGTGATTTCTGACCAAATATGATGTGTCAGCATTATCAATACCCATATGGATAGATTAAATATGCCCAGGATTGAGCTAATTCGGCTGCATTTAATGGTTTATTGCGTGCCTTTTCCTCACCTGGCATTCAGAGCAACTTGGATTTTCTTTTTCCATTCAGCATACACTCTAACCGCTTGTCTCATGGTCTCTGCAGAAGATGACATATACTAGAAAGAAGAAAACTAGCTTCATTTTTATTTTTCCTTGTTTATGCATGCGTGATATGCACACTGTGCATGTTTATATGTGTGTGGGTACACGTGTGTGCAGGTGTGTGTGTGTGTGTGTGTGTTCACATGTGTGGGGAGGCCAATCTGGTGTCTCCCTCAGTCATTCTCTACCTTGTTGTTTTGGGAGGGACGGTGTCACTCAGTGAACCTAGAGTTCACCAATTCACACAGACCGGCTAGGCGGTAAGCTCTGGGGACCCGCCTGTCTCCACTTCCCCGGCGCTGGGATGAGACGTGTGTGCCACCGTGCCTGGCATTTTCACGTGGGTCCTCATGTTCATGTGGAAAGCACTTTACCCACTGAGCCGTCTCCAGTCTAAAACCAACCTCTACTCCACATCTCTGCTGAGAAATGGCGTGAAGAATTAAAGCTATCATTTGTGCGCATTTCCACTTTGAATGTCACATTCTTCAGGAAGGCCCTGTCCGGGCAGGGAACGGGTGTGTGGATCCTCACTTTACTTCTGATGTGCTTGGTGAGGATAAAGAAAAGCATAAAGAGCAAGTGTCTGATGAAAACTTGAATTGCTTCCTAATCAAGAGAGTAGCTAGGGAGATGGCTTAGTGGGTTAGGGTGTGTGCTGCAAGCATGAGGGCTTGGGGGACCCTGAGAGGGGCTGAGGTGGCTGGACTTTGATCCTCTAGGATCCGTGTAAGAAGCTGCCATGGCCACACACAACTGTAACCCCATCACTGTGGGGAGCAGAGCCCAGAGAATTGCTGGGGTTTATGAAAACTGCAGCTCTGCATTGAGAGACTGTCTCAAGGAGCCACATGGGATGGGTGATAAAGGAAGGACACCCAATATAGCTTCTGGCCTCCGCATGCGGCTGCACGTACATGCCTGCAGCAGCCAACACATGTACACACGCCAAACCGCACATACGACACGTGCAAACAGAGGTATTCTGTTTCTTTTGAATAACTGTCCCTCCTTCCTCTCTTCCTCTTTCGAGGCAAGGTCTCACTATTGCCCAGCCTTACCTGGAACGAATTCTGTAGACCCAGGCTAGCTTTGAACTCATGGTGATCCGCCTACCTCAGTGCTCCCAGTGCTGGGATTACAGGCATGAGCCACCACATGTGGCTTCTTTGCTGAATTCTTTATTTAAAAATATTTTTATTTACTCACCTGTAAGAGACATATATGTATGTATGTATGTATGTATATATACATATATATACACACACACATACATACACACACACACACACATACACACACACATATACACATATATATATACATATATATATGTGTATATATATATGTATGTATGTATATGCATATGTATATGTGGAGAGAGAGAGGGAGAGAGGGAGAATGTGCATGCCAGGTCCTCTTGCCACTTCAAAGGAACTCCAGATGCATGCACCATTTTGCGCATCTGGCTTTATGTAGCACTATGTGTAGAACCTAGGTCAGTGGCTTTACAAGCAGTTCCTTTAACCACTGAACAATTTTCCAGCCCCACAATATATTTTTTAAAAATAAAACAAGCCACACAGGGTCTCATGAACCCTGAGTTAACATCATAACTCAAAATGTAGTGGCCGATGACCTTAAACTTCTGAGCTTTCTGCCGCTACTCCCTCAGTGTTGGGACGCCAGATGTGGACCACACCCCGTCTGTACAGTGTCTGTACAGTGCTGGGGATCCACAGCGTGGGTCCTTCCTCTCCTCCTCCTTAGGGGCGAGGTCTCACTGCAGCCCAGGCTGACCTGAACCGGATTCTGGCAACGCTAGCCAAGCACTTTACCAACTGACTGACACCCCTAGAGCCCCAGGTTACAGTACTTTTTAGAAACTTGAGTGTCCTCAGGCTCTGATGCTTCTAAGAGCCTAGGATCCCATTCCCTGTAGATCCAAGCGATGACTAGTCACTACACCCACACGGAATGTGCTCTCAATAGTGCTTGTAGGCTTATGGTGGTGATCAGTGAGAACAATTTTCTGAATGGGCCTTGGCAGCTCTCAGCCTGACACCTCCACCTGCGTGTGCCACTCACCAGTGCTGAGCAACTCCAGGAACTCACTCTTGGCCTCTGCTGAGTTGAGGCAGTTTATAGCAGGGGCCAAGGGGCCTCTGATCTGCAACTTATACCATCAGAGAAAATGGGAACTGCAGTAGCTGGGAGTCAAATATTAGAAAGCAATGGAAGAGTCAAGCGCCCACCCTTACTGGGCCTCTTGGAGCTGACTTCCTTGAATTCATCGGTCATGGAATCTGACGGACTCTGTCCTTCTTCATCTCACTTAAGTCCAACCCTGGCCTCCGGCAGATGGTGCTTTCTAACTCTCCCGTCCTTGCAGCCTTTTCTCTTGTATTCAGTTCCTTACTTGTGGCCTCTCTGTGGGCCCCTACCATGTGTTGACGTCTCCCAGCTTCTTACTCTGGCCTTTTCTTCTCCTTGGCCACACATCTGAAGGCACTCTCGTTGCAGTGGACGCTCTCTGGCTCTACATCTACTTTGTATTCTTCAGTTGCACTGTCATTTACTCTGTAACCTCAGATTCAAAAGCCCTCACTGACCTGGGATGGAGCTCAGAGATAGAGCACATGGTTAACTGGCAAGAGACTCTCGATTGTCTCCAGCACCCAAACAAACACGAGATTACACTGAAGTCTATCCTTCCATTTCTTCCCTTCCTTTCCTTGTACGCCTGCCCTCCTTGATGAATGGCCTCGTGACCCATCTGCAGTCTAAGCAGAGATCATGTGGCCCTTCTTGACCTCTGTTAGTCTCACATGCATTGCCAAGTTCTGACTGCATTTGGGTTGCACATATCTCAGCTGCTCCTACCTCTTGCTTCTCATCTCGCACTGCCAATCTCTTTATACTGTGTTGCAGTCAGGTTCGCATTGCTGGTAGAAATCACCCAACCAAGAGCAGCTTGTGGGGGAAAAAAGAGGTTTATTTTGGCTTACAGATGCAAGGGGAAGCTCCACGATGGTAGGGGAAATGATGGTATGAGCAGAGGGTGGACATCACCCACTGGCTCACATAATGTAGACAACAGGAACAGGAGAGTGTGTCAGACATTGGCATGGGGACACTGGCTACAACACCCATAAGCCCGCCCCCAACAACACACCGCCTCCAGGAGGCGTTAATTCCCAAATCTCCATCAGCTGGGCACCTAGCATTCAGAACACCTAAGTTTATGGGGGACACCTGAATCAAACCAGCACATACTGTTATCAAAAAGTTTCTATAACAGATTAACTGTATAATTCTGCTACTTAAAACTTTTTGTTTCTGGGAAACAGTGCGAATGTCTTCAGAGGTTCTTCACGAGCTATCACCGTGCCTTCATCTTTGGTCTGGTCTCTGATAATTCGAGTTCTCTGCCCTTCCTGTGGTACTTGTCTAGGACCCACTCTCTCTATCTCCTCTCTTCCTTCTCCTCTTCCTCCTCTACTTTTTAAAAGTTGTCTCTTTGTTTTAAGGTACTTCCCACTCCAACTTCTCAGCTACAGCATGGATATTTCTTACTTGCCCTCTCAAATGCTCTCAGGTGTCATGTTGGGAAGTCCTCCTGGAGGCTCTCCCTCCTCCCTCTGTGCTGTCACGGCACCCCACACGTCCCTACCAGAGTTTTATTATGCTTCATGATCAAACCAGTGTCCTCCCTCCACAAGCACCCTGAGGCTGAGGCATCTTCAGTATCACGCAGCAGCAGCAGACACTTGCTCCACAGCTAAGGGGATGAACGGTGGGCAGGTTGGTAGTAACTGGACTGAGAGAGCTAAGAGATATGAGAAGAATCACTGAGCTCCCTCTTGTGTGGATTAGGAACTTGGGAAGGCTCTCTTCTCTGCAAAGTCTGTGGAAAGCATTGCCTAATCCTGGGTTCCACCAGGCCGAGAGGACAGTCACGGAGCGTGCTTGGTTTGAGACACCACTCTACATAGCTCTTGGTAGGCAATAGGTCATGTTGCTTCTGGGCTCTTGGAGTCCATTATGCGCTCAGCTCTGTCCATCATCTCTATCCTGGTCTGATCCACCTCCTCCTATGATGACCCTGGCACTGCAATGGATGTCTTGATCCACTGAATTGTCATTCTTGAGGCAGTCCTTTTAGGTCTAGATTTTGTGTGTGTGTGTGTATGCACATGTGCGTGTGCATGCATGTGTGTACAGAAAACATTAATATCTCATTTTCTTCTTCACTTTCCCTTTCCCTTTTCTATTTTCCACATACTGAGTACTAATAAATGCTGACCCTTTTGCTAAGTCATTTGTATATATGCATATTGTATATGTTTAATCATATGTACATATTTATAAATGTTTTTTAAAATTTTTTTTAAATTTATTTATTTGAGAGTGACAGACACAGAGAGAAGGACAGATAGAGGGAGAGAGAGAGAATGGGCACGCCAGGGCCTCCAGCCTCTGCAAACGAACTCCAGACGCGTGCGCCTCCTTGTGCATCTGGCCAACGTGGGACCTGGGGAACCGAGCCTCGAACCGGGGTCCTTAGGCTTCACAGGCAAGCGTTTAACCGCTAAGCCATCTCTCCAGCCCTACATATTTAATCATATGTAGTATACAAAAGATTTAGACTGATGTTTAGAAAGCAGAGAGCTTTCTTGGTTCCATAGCTAGGATATCGCAGAGGCAGGTTGAGATTGTTTCTGTGTGTCTGTCCATAAACCTTTCTAACTGCCACCCTTATACGAGCTTCTATATTGTACTCCTTGCAAACATCCAACCGGAAACAATTGCTACATGGATTTTCCTTTTCTTCTTTTTCTTCCTTTTGTAAATAGGTGATTGAGCGAATGATCAGCATGTGCTGTTTCGAGTAAGCTAATGAGCTGCTGGGCTTTGTATCAGGAACCTGAGTGCGGTATAGCATGGGATTGTAAGATGGGGTTGACTTGAGTGGTGTGGGGGTACTCACCTGGAACCCCAACACTTAAGGGATCCTGGTGGGGGGTTCCACAGCTTGGGCTACATAGTACGTTTGAGGTCAGCCCAGGCTACATAGTGAGATCTTGCTTCAAAACAATGCACAAATAAAATAAAACCCACACAGAAATACCTCAATGGGACTCACCTTGCCAATGAACACTATGGGAAAAGAGATTTCCTTTCCTCCTTTCCTCCCTCCCTTCCTCGTTCATCCCTCCCTCCGTCCTTTACTTCCCCTTCCTTTCTCCCTTCCTTCCTTCCTTCCTTCCTTCCTTCCTTCCTTCCTTCCTTCCTTCCTTCCTTCCTTCCTTCCTTCCTTCCTTCCTTCCTTTCTTCCTTCTCTGTTAAATCAAACCTGATTAATAAATACTGACTTTTGATAAGATATGCTTTTTATTGTCATAATTAAATCTCCCTTGACTTTTCCTTTTCTCAGTCCATCTTCTCTCATCTTTGCTGTCTCTCATTTTCTTGCTCATGTGAATCTATATGAAAGTACTTGATGAAATTTGCCCTTTTCTTCCACTTTAAACAAGAAGTTTATTTAAAAACAAGTCTTTGACTTGAATGATGATACGTTTATCCTTTTGAAGTGCTTCACTAACTTTTTTTTTTTTTTTAAGGATGCAGGTTCTTTATTGGTATCTGAAGAACAGGGCCCTCAGCCCCGAAGGTAAGGCAGAAGCTGCCCTCCCTCGGTACTCCCAGCTCAATTCCAGGGGAAGGCTCTGTGTCTCCCGCCCCCTGAATCCCATGCCTCCATCACCTAGTTAGTCCTCTAGTGTCCAGCCGGGGCACATGCGTTCTTTCTAGAGCATTCTCCCCGGTGTGTACTGGGGGCCATCCACCCATGTTTCAGAGATGCTGCCATCAGTTCTGGGGATGATTCTTCCTGCTCTTGTAGAGGCTTGGACCTGCTCTGCCTCAGCAACGCTCTACTCCACGTCAGTGGGTTTCCTGTCCACAGTGTCCACTAGCTTGAGCTGGTGCTGGAGCAAGGGGCTTTGTGAGGGGTCATGGTCCCCAGTGATGCCTGGTCTTTACAACATAGCTGTAATGTCTGCTCATCCCTTCCAGGACAACGTGAACAACTTTGCCCTGTTTCATGGAGTCCCTGCCTTTCCTGATGGCCACCGTGTCCTTCCTTACAGAAGAGATGCCAGTCTTCATCACAGATGGGTACCACCAACGCTGGGCGCCACGTGCTCTCTGGAGGGTTTTTTCTTGTGCCTGCCAGAGAACCTGGGCGGCTCATCCCATAGCAGGAGTAGAGAGACAGAGTGACATTAGAGCAGAGAGTCCCATAGCTCACTAAGTTTTAAAGCATATTTATTTTCTCCTGCTTGCTCTTTTCTTCCCTTCCTTCTCCTTCCCATCTCTTCCCATCTCTTCCCATCTCTTCCCATCATCTCTTCCCATCATCTCTTCCCATCTCTTCCCTTCCCTTCCCTTCCCTTCCCTTCCCTTCCCTTCCCTTCCCTTCCCTTCCCTTCCCTTCCCTTCCCTTCCCTTCCCTTCTCCTCTTCCTCTCCCCCCTCTCTCTGTTGCAAAATGGCTGATTTAGTTGAAGGATAGCGTGTTGCAGATGCTGGCCAAGTGCACCCTTCAATCGTATCTTCATCTTCCATTCCCAACTGTGCACGTGTGTCTGTTTCATTGATTGGCTGCCCATCAAATCCCAATTTGATCTGCCTCATTGACAATCCCTGTCCTTCACAACAGGCTTTCCTTAGTTTACTAACTGATGCCTCTTAATCTTAAACCTCACCACAGAAGCATGCTGCCCCTCAACCTTCAAATTAATACAATCCTTGTTTGCAGTCCTGATTCCTTCCTTAAGGTCTTTTTGGGCCATGTGAACACCTAAGCCTCCTGAGCTGCCGCATCACAAAAGAGGTCCCTTGTCTGCAGCAGGGAAGGGACCCACAGGCAGCACCAGGAGGGGATGAAGAAAGAAATTTGCTCTTTAGGGAAAGAAGAGTGTTCATCAGATGCGGGTTTGGGTCTCCCTTTTGTTCCTCAAGTTTGAAGTGTGACAGGGGCTGTAGGGGAGCCTGGAGGCGGGGAGGGAAGGGGCAAGCAGGAGGGGCCACAGCAGCCCACAGGTGGGATCTTTTGTTGGGACTGGAATTCCTTTGTCTGGGACTGGTGAGAAGATAAACCATCAGTGTTGTCTGGATGAGTCACAGGGCTGCTGAGACAACCAGGCTCCTGGAGAAAATGCATGCCCTTTGCTCCTAGTCTTAGGGGCAATGACAAGCTTCCCCTCCCGCACTCCTGCAGGCCTTTGGTTAGAGGTTAACCACGTCTGGTGGAAAACAGGATAAAGGCCTGAGACATTTTGAATATCCTATTTGGTTTCTGGGCATTCAAGGAAGAGAAAACAGGACCCCCTGGCTCTTGCAAATCTGTTTTGGTTTGTTTTGAATGTTGATTAGCTGGGATCCCTTCCTACAAACATGTTTGCTATATAAAGGTGCCATGCCGCCACCTCCGCCATCTGTTATAATGCCATCCAAAGTTCCTCACTTAGAGCCACACAAACAGACTTTAGAAAGGGATTTAGAGGAGTTGGCCTGTATGTCCCCATCCAGAGGACCACGTCATGCTATATGATATGATTCAACTTTTTTGAGTAAAAATGGGGCATTTTTCTTGAACGAGTGTTTGGTAGTCTCCTTTGGATTTTCAGTTGCATATCTATATCAGACATTATTGACCTGCTTGCCTACCTGATTAAGGCTGCTGAAGAGAAAGCAAAATGCATTACAAAAGACCTCCACCCTGGAGGACTCAGACTCAGAGAGAGCCGTGCAGTCTACCCCAACAGACTTGCAATACCTGGAGGCCAGGATTATGCTTACGCAAAATCTTTATACGCCCAGCACATGCAGGGCCTGGAACTGTGCTGTGTTTGAGAATGCAATGGTTAAGGAATGCATGGCATCCAAAGGGAGAGAGTCTGCACTGAGTGCCAAGGGAGAGAAGCCTTCTAGAGATGCAGTGGAAGGATGCAGGCTCTGTGGGGTGATGAGATAAGGCTTCTGAGGGCATCTGAGTTAGTTCTTGCAAAAGAAAAGGATTAAAAGGAATAATGAAAGTATGTTTCCTGGGGCTGGAGAAGGGTTGATAAATTCAAATTTAAGCTTAAGAGAGTGTGGTAAAGAGAGGGAGGATAAACAAAACAAAACAAAACAAAACAAAACAAAAAAACAAAAACCAAAGATCAACCAAACAAAAACCAGAAAACGCCTGGAGAGTACCGTGGGTCTCCGGAGCTCCATCATCACTGTTTTTCTGTCCAAGGTGAAGAGCAGAGTGAGATCGCTGCTGCTCTTATTTGTGACATAGCACGGTTGTGATTCCGGCCTGCTCAGTCTCTCTTCTCTGGTTTAAAGGTACAGAGTTCAAGGGTGATTTAGAGGAGGTCGTGGCCATTACCAAGGAAAGCAGATACCCACGCCGCGTCAGGAAAGTGCGACCACGCCTGTCTTGAAGGATGGTATGTCTGTCTTTCTGAAGTGCTTCACAAGTTTTCAAGCATCTTTGCTTCTGCATGATCTTTCCTCCCTGTCTCCTTCCTCCCTTCCCTTTCCCATCCTTCTTCCCCTCTCTTTCTCCCTTTCCGTTGTAGAGTGTTTGACTCTGTTGAAGGGTGTTTGGCCAGCATCTACAATAAGATGCAGGTATTTTTTATATTCTTAACTTACAAAACCATCTTGGAGAAAGCAGTGCTCATCTTCCATGGTGAATGTGTAAATTTCAATGCAAGGAGAGGTAATAAAAAGAATAAAATCCTCTCTCCTTTGCTCCCAAATATAACCTCAGGATTAACACCTGGAACTCTTGGACTTGTAAAACTCATTACTGTTGAGTCTCATGATCTCCATCTCTCCAAACAGAAAGGATATTTTAAATGTAGGAAGTAAAATAGTCAGATATAAAGAGACAGATGTAAATGATAAGCCCAATAATATAGCAAAATAGATATCAAAATGACACACTGAAAATCAGGGTCAAGGAAAAAGGACCAAGTTAATCTCTGTTTCCAAGGACTTTATATAGTCAAGGATACAGTATGATTCAGCTACACAAGGAGGAAAAAAAATCACAATTCTATTGAGGCAATACTCAAATATATACAAATTAATCAGATGTAAATGGAGTATGTGCTTTTTGACAGGATATCAAGCAAAGGAGATGAAGTATGTGCTTAAGGGCACAATATTCCAAATGGAAAACAGCCTGGATGCATTTCTGTTCTGTATGTTTAGACACCAAAAGAGTCTGACTCAGAGTGGAAAATGAGTAATTTTTTGTACTAGTTGGGGATAAGTTACAGCCATCTAACCAGCTAGGGCCCTGAGCTGGAGAGAGGCAGGCAGCCGTCAGATGCTTGCTGTGCGTGAACTCCCTGCAGAAACACAGAAGGGTTTGCACTCAGCTTTCCTCTTCCACTTTGTTGGCTGCTTTCAGTCACGATCAGTGAATCAGTCGCGCCAACCTGTAAAATGGAGGGAAAAAAGGAGTTGAAGAGAGAACAGGAGTATTTTACGGCTCCGCTGAAGCTCACTGGATTAGAAGAGCCTCGCTGATAATAGTATTTCTTATTTAGCTCCCGTGACACCTTCCCATGTGCTGAAAGCATTTTATAGACACTATCTCATTAATTCTTCCAACATCCCAGGAAGGTGGTAGTTTATTGCCAAAGGTAAGTTGTTATCACTGTATGGATTTGGAAATTGAATTAAATCACTTCTCTTTCTTTTTTTGGTATGGTTTCTTTATTTTTTACCTTTTTGAGAATTAAATACACACACACTATATATATGTATATATATGTGTGTGTGTATATATGTATATGTATATATGTATGCATCTATTATAATGCATTTTGTTCATACTCCCATTACCATCTTCTGTTCCTGGTTCACTCCCACTAGACACTTTCTTCCCAATTAAGCCCTTTCCTACTTTTTTGTTTTGTTTTATTTTGGCGACTCACTGCTATCCAGGGTTGCTTGCACAAGTGTGTGTGGGGATATTTCCTGGAATGTGGCAAGTGACCTGTGCCTGTACCAGTGAAAGACAAGGGTTCCCTCCCCCACAAAGTAACCTCTTATAAAATACGTATGCCATTTGGGAGTTTCAAGAAAGTCAGCAGTTTTCTGAGTCCATTTCTAGAATACTCTTGCTGAGGTTCATCTTCTTTGCCAGTCTGTCTGATCAGATGCCTAAAAATGTCAACAAGAAGCATTGACTTCTTTTTTGACAGGTTATGATCTTAGGCTTTTACGTTAGGTTTGACTCTGTGCTTAAACTCTTGACTGGAAAGTCTCTAGACTTCAACAATGGTCTGTATCATAGTAAAACCTCAATATTCACAAGTCAGCCTTTCCGTGAGTCGTGTGCTGAGGATTCACATTCCCTCCGAAGGCCCTGGCTTCCCAAACCTCATTGTCTCTATCTGTCAACTACATGGTAAGTTCAAGGGATGTGGAAATTGTGGGGTTGCAGGTACCCACCACTGCGCCTTTGTGATGTAGTCACTCTGTGGATGAGAGCTGAACACAAGAAGGGATGCATTTCCTAAAAGGGTGGAACACAGCCACAGAAGCTTCTAAGTTCTATGATGTAACTCCAGTCTTTTGAGTTATCTCCCAGACTAAGTTTAAGGATATAGTCCACAGCAAGGCAATCATGACCTTCTTGATGCTACTCCAGCAAGGGTGGGTTTTGGATGGTCGTATTTCCTTCCTTCCTTTCTTCCTGCTTTCCTTCCTTCCTCTCTTTTTTCTTGTTTTCTTTCCTTCTTCCTTTCTTCTTCCTTTCTCATTATCTTATTTGTTTGTGTGTACATATGTGGGACTGCAGGTAAGTGTGTCACGGCGTGTGTGTGTGTGGGTCAGAGGACACCTTTCCGGTCCATCCTCACCTCTACACCTCATTTGAGGAAGTTTCTCTCTGCTGTTGTTCTTTGCGGCCCTGTCCACAGACTTGCTGGAGAATCTCCTGTCTCCACCTTCTGTCTCTGTCAGCAACCTGGGATAAGGGAAGTCCACCAGGTGCTCTTTGTACCTGGGCTTTAAGGCTCAAAGGGGGGTACTAGGCATCTGCTAATTTCAGCTCTTCTCCTTTTGTCTAATACTTACTTCAAGGCAGGGGCGGGAAATAAAACTTGCTCTCTCAAACCACGAGATCAGCAGGCAGGAAATCCCAGTTCACTATTTCTGTGTAGATCACAGGTGACCCTTGGCCAGGTTAGAGCCTGTCTTCCTCCAGCCACCCAGCAGGATAGCGCAGTCTGCCAAAGCACCTTAAGGGATGGGGGTGGAGGCGGAGGCCTGGCCTCGGAGCCTAGGGCTTTAGCCTGAGGCATCTACCTCTGTCTCTCTCCTTTCCCTTTAATGGACATACTCTCTCACTTTACTTTCTAGGCCATGGATCTTAAACTTTGGTGAGGAGTTGAATTAACTTAAATAGTTGGAGGAAAAAAAAAAAAAAAAAACTTGACAGGGGAAGGACTTCTAGTTTTTAATTTCTGAATGCTCCTGGCGTCCTGAACAGACATCCAAAACTTTCAAGAAACCCCGGCGATATTAAAATGCAGAAGACGATTTGCTCCTTGCTTTTTCCACCGGGTATATGAGATTCAAATTCCTTCCCACAGTATGGGAGAGTTAGTTGCCCCTCTGGGAAACTCAATTAAATTGTACTAGGCAGTATTTATTCTATTTTGTCGGCAATTTCGTTTGTGGGTTTGTAGTTGAGGGACTGACCCCATAGGGAATTTGGATACCAGTACAAACTTTTACTTCATTTAAGGTAAAAACCTTTTTGACTCTATTTTTAATTTGGTGTTATAACCTTTACTCTTTCTAGATTTTTTTTTACAACTTTTAGTTTTACTTTGGAATCCACCTTTCAGACTCCCTGTGGTTTGCAGTAGTCGTGGCTCTTGTCACCTTGGCAATGTGGCAACGGAAATTATTTGTGCCAAAATAAGATGACCTTCTTACTTTTCTTGACACCTTGTTGCAAAAACCAAATAATAAATTCAGTTTGTATTTGTCAAAACAAGCAGCAGATTCTCTTTTCCCCCATCCTTTCAAAGGGAATGAATTGTTCTAGATAGTTTTTAGTTTTTATTTGCTCAAAATCATGCTGGCCTCTGTTCTTCCTTTTTTTCTTCCCGCTCCCTCTGTTCCCCTCTCGATAGCTCAGAGCTGCTGAGAAACCCCAGCTCGGCCAGAATAGGCAGAGGCAGAGGCGGCTGTCCTCAGCTGGTTCACGGTCAGGCGCGCAGCGTAGCCGGGCAGCCGCAGGACTGACACTGGGCTCAGAGGCGCTCTGAGCTGTGAGCCGGGGCGCTGGGCTCGCTTCCCGTCTTCACCGCGTGTCTCTGCAGTCACGGGCGTGAAACGAGGCTGGTTCTGGTGGCACAGGCCTGTCACCCAGGCTGCTTGGGAGTGTGAAGCAGAAGGACGGCACGTGCAAGATTTACATGGGCTACGCAAAGAGTTCAAGGCCAGCCCGGGCAACTTTGTGAGCACTTACTTGTCTCAAAATGCAATGTGAAAAGAGGGTTGGGGATATAGCTCAGGAAGAGAGACACTGCCTGGCATGTGTGAAAGCCTGAAGCTCTAGGTTTTTTCTGTGATGGGGGGACAAATGGTGCACACTAAATGAGTGCTTAGAAAAGTGCCTGGTGCCCAGCAAGTGCCCCAAAATGCCCCTCACCGCCGGTATAACCCCCGCTCTTCTGGAAGCCCCAGGGCACTGAGCGGGGCTCTGACCCTAACGAGCACTAGACTAGTTCAGAAGTGTGTTGGTTTTCTTGTCTGCGAGTGTTCACGTGCGCGCTGCACACACGCGTGCCGACAGGCACGAGGCCAGAGCACAGGCTTGGGTGTTGTCACCCAGCAATGCTTGCCACCTTTATATGTATTTTTTAATTTATTTTATTTTTTCCCATTTTGAGACAAAGTCTCTCATTGGCATGCAACTCACCAAGTTAGGCTAGACTGGCTAGCCAGTGCATAACACCATCCTTGGCTTTTTAATTTATATTCTTTGATTCAGTATTTACCAAAATTACTTTTTTTTTTTTTTAAAAAAATCTTTCCTTCTTGATGTTTCTTGAAATTCACTTGAGGGAGTGATGGACCATGTGCTGTTTAACCCTTGTATTTCTGTCCAGTTGTTACAGAAGGTTTTATCAGTCTTGCGGGATTAATTACATAGGTACACAATAGATAACTTCCAGAACTTCAGCAAATGCATGTTACAAGGCGGCACGCACTGGGGGCCGCAGGGGCTATGATGAGTGGCCGCAGGAGCTCTGTCCTACGTGCTCTTTCCTTCCTGCCCAATAAAGGTTCCTGTCAAAATAGAGATGCCTGAAGTCTCTACCCAAATTTCGCCTGTTCTTTGTGCGCTGATATGGCTTTTGATCAAACCTTGAATTCTGGAAGTAACGATGTGATTATGGAAACAAGGCGCCCTCCTAGTGATTGATTGGCTCCTAGAGGGATTTAAATAGCCAAGAAAACTAGCACAGTAACTGGAACTACTGCGATAATATTACGCCGTGATCAGAAGAAACGTTACAATGCAGTACAGCCATGAGAATGAAACGCTATTATTCCTTCAAAGTCAAGCACTCTACTGTGACCCACACAGTGTGTCCACATAAAAACTATGGTGGGTCTCGTCTGCTGCTTGGTCTGAACTTGCGATCCTCTTTCTTCCAGCCCCTGGGCATTAGGATTGCAGGCGTCCACCACCATGTTCAGTTTATGTGGTACTGAGGGTTGGACCCAGGACTTTGTGAATGCTAGGCAAGTACTCTACAAATAGGCCTACATTACCAACTTTGTTCATCAGCATTTTTAAAAAATCCATTGATGGGCTTTCTGGATCCAGGAACAAGACATGCATTCATCTTGGAAGTATCTAGCTAATTCTGTACCTAGGAGGTTGTTGCTAACTTTTGCATTAAGAAAGGTTTGGAATAAAAGCTGAGAAGGGAAAGCAGGCAGAGCAGGCCAGACGAAGTCCTAGAGGAACATGTGGCTGAGAAATTAGGACAAGAATCAGGATGTACTGCAGGCCAAGTGTGGCGGTGCATGCCTGTGATCCAGCACTCAGAAAACTGAGGCAAGAGGGTCACAAGTTTGAGGGTGGCCTGTGCTGTCACAGATGACAGACATAAGCAAACAGTGCTGAACAAAGAGACCAGGCCAATGAGAACATGAGTTTCTTCAAGATGACTTCTGTTCCAGGCTTGTCTATGAGTCACCAGGGAGCAAAGTATGGCCTAGTTTTTTTTTTTTTTCTGGGACAATTCTGATTTCAAATATTATATTTTATTGTCTCTACCCCCTTGGATATATGAGAGGCTCACTCTGATCTGAAATGAAAACTTCCATGACTCACAGCCTTTTGGGAACAAGCCCAGAATCCCAGTCTTGCCATTCATAGGCTGTACGCCATCAGGTGTTTATTTCTTCTCTGAGCTTCTGTTTGTTCACTTATAACAATAAGTATGTGGGCTAAGTGATTTCTTTTCTTTATTTTACAACAAAGATTTGATGCCACGTGACTTAGTAACAGATTAGATCAGCTCTCTTTCGGTTCATTCATATATAGAGAGGAGTTATTATTTGCTAACTATTCTCTACTTCCTCTAAG
Source organism: Jaculus jaculus (assembly GCF_020740685.1). Taxonomy (NCBI): domain Eukaryota; kingdom Metazoa; phylum Chordata; class Mammalia; order Rodentia; family Dipodidae; genus Jaculus; species Jaculus jaculus. Next base: position 72,218,210 of record NC_059116.1, on the reverse strand, counting down.
GTGATTTTTTACTCTGCAGAACGAAAAGTATTAATCTAGAGCTCAAAGCCCCATCCCTAAAATGACAGCTGCAACAAGCCGATTGGGCGACTTCTAACAGCTTATGCTGGAAATTGCTATAGTAATTACTCCTTGTTTACTCAATAGCAGAGTTTAGTAGTAAAAGTATCAAAAACTTAACAACCTACCAGCTTCTTGTTTTTCAGCTGCCCAAAGGCAAATATTGCTATCAGCTTAAATCTTCACTCTAAACCAAATTCCTCCTTAGAATAGGGCATATGTTTGTATCTGACTTCTTTTCTTTCTTTCTTTTTCTGTTTGTTTTTTTGAGGTAGGATCTTGCTCTAGCCCAGGCTGACCTGGTATTCACTATGTAGTCTCAGGGTGGCCTTGTGCTCAGGGCGATCCTCCTACATGTGACTTTTTTTCTCGGAAGGGCTGGGCCCTGGGAGAGAATCTATAACCTCTCCGTGTGAGGGTTCCTTGGTCTGTTTGAAGGCTTCTGTAATGATGGCTGTGTGATCCTTCCAGCAGGTTTACAAGCCTCTCCCTGAAAGCAGAAGCAGTGTTTGAGAGCCCTGTTGTTGTGCGTAGACTTCACTGGAAGAACAGCTGGGCTCTGAAGGTTGGGTGCTTGCAGGGTTAACCTTCTAACATAGGAAGGAGATTCCTTATTTTTGGCCAAACACTAAACATTGAGTTGAATATTCCATCTCCACAGACTAAAACTTGGCATAGTTTGTCACCTTGAAAGCATTCAAAGTTGGTGATTGGGACCCAGAGCTGAGCTCAGGATGACTGGATGTGCACTTAATGCATCCGTGGATAAGTTATGACCTCTCTAAAGTGTGCTGATAGAAAGCCCAGATGTTACTTTCGTTCTGTCCTTCAGGAAGGCTTCAGTGTAGTCTAACAGTTTCACGGGGAATACATGCTTGGAGGGTTGAATGCGCAAAGAGATGAGCGGAACTATGGAGAAAGGACGGACGGGCAGGTGGCGTTCCAGAACCCCAAGCTCGTAAGTGTCCATCGTGCCCCCAGTCTCTCCCTGGCAGCATTTGCCCACTTCTCCAATGTTTGCACTCACGTTGGAACATTTTGGCTTTTGATCACTAAGGACAGTCATGGATCTTCACTTTTCACCTCCAATCTTCAAAACACTGCGGGGAAAACATGAAGTAGAGAGGAACAGAAGAGGCGTAAACAACACAGTCTTCATTTCTTTTAGCCATCTGGTCATGTTTTACCTTAAGTTGCAACCTGATTTTCATTTGCCCCTACTGTGTAATCTAGTGAGTTTTGTCATGATTGAACTGAAAGTTTTATGTATTCTAAGATTCCACCCCCAGGTCAAATAAAACCAAAAAACAAAACACACGGAGTTTGCAGCTAATTACCAGAAAGGGAGGAGTAAAATTTGGTTTATGGGTTTTGAGATCATTCTACTTAAGAGGTGATCTGTGTGGCACCTGCAGCACAGAGGAGTCTTCTAAATGGGATCCTGTACTCATGTACCTGTGCGACTTGGAGAAAATGTACGATGGTAAGCTGAAGGTTCTGGAGGGCCGGAGTCTGACTCGCAATAGCTACATTACTGTTGCAGTCAGGTTTCGCATTGCTGGTAGAAATCACCTAACCAAGAGCAGCTTATAAGAAAAGAGGATGATTTTGGCTTACAGGCTCGAGGAAAAGCTCCATGACGGCAAAATGATGTCATGAGCAGAGAGTGGACATCACCCTCTGGCCAACATAAGGTGGACCATAGCAGCAGGGGAGTGTGCCAAACACTGGCATGGGAAAACTGGCTATAACACCCATAAGCCCGCTCCCAACAACACCATCACCTCCAGGAGGCATTAATTCACAAGTCTCCATCAGCTGGGAACCTAGCATTCAGAACACCTAAGTTTATGGGGGACACTTCAATCAAACCACAACATTTATTCATGCTCTTTTATAAAACTGAATGGTAAATTTTTAGATATTTTTCTCCCTTGGATTTATCTCACTCCATCTAAACACTGACATATTCTTATTTGCATTTATTTCTTTATCTTCTCAGTTTTTGAGACAGGATCTTGCAATGTTGAACTTGCAAGCCTGTTGCCTCAGCCTCCCAAGTGATAGGAGCACAGGCATGCAACACCAAGCCCAGATTCAGTTTTATTTTAAAATGAATTTCTTTTGACAATATTCAACAATTTTTTTCTTTGAGCATGCTCTGTATGTTACATCATATGATCAGCACTGGTTTAACAGTGGAGAACAAAGTAGATAAGTGCCCGTCTTCTTTCTGCTGTAGTATGTGGTAGAGGTTGGCATTGCTACCTTTGCAGATGTAGTTAAAATAATGAAAAGTTCTATGAAGAAGAATAGGGTGGTGAGGCAGGGACCTGCTTGCAAAGGAGCTTTCAAGAGGAGCTTGTGGGTGACACAGCATTTTAGAGGTGGTCTCAAGGATGAGGACAAAGCAAAGAGAGAAGAAGGGACACCCCAGATTTTAGGAATAGTGTGTAGGAAAGCTCAAAAGTGAGAGAAACTGAGGCAGCTGGGGACCTAAAAGAGACCCAGTATAATTGGGTTGTAGGAGTCAAGACACGGAGGGATATAGTTCAAGATGAGAGAAGTCAAGTAAAGCACGCAGTGGGGCCTTGGGGCTGGGTGAATGGAGGGTGATGGAAAGGCATTGGTGAGCCATGTGGTCAAATTGGGGTCAATACAATTTCAAATGCATCTCTTTGCTGCTTCATGGAAGGGAAAATGAACAAGCATTGAAAAAGGAAGACCACAGTGGCAGCGATAGCAAAATACCTACCTATTCCCAAAATTCTGGGACCAAAAGCGAATGAAGGTAGGCCATATCTCAGCGGCAGTGAATCGTGAGGCCAGAGTATACACAGGAGGTACTGCTTGCAGTCCTAAATTCTTACGCATTTTTTACTGATAATTCATAGATGCCTAGACAAACTATCACAATTGTAGAAGAACTCTTTCTTTCTCTTTCTTTCTTTCTTTCTTCCTTCCTTCCTTCCTTCCTTCCTTCCTTCCTTCCTTCCTTCCTTCCTTCCTTCCTTCCTTCCTTCCTTCCTTCCTTCCTTTCTCCCTCCCTCCCTCCCTCCCTCCCTCCCTCCCTCCCTCCCTCCCTCCCTCCCTCCCTCCCTTCCTTCCTTCCTTCCTTCCTTTCTCCCTCCCTCCCTCCCTCCCTCCCTCCCTCCCTCCCTCCCTCCCTCCCTCCCTCCCTCCCTCCCTTCCTTCCTTCCTTCCTTCCTTTCTTTCTCTCTCTCTTTCTCCCTTTCTTTCTCTCTCTCCTCCTTTTTTCTTCTCTTTTTCCCTTCCCCTCTCTCTCTTTCTTTCTTTCCTTCTTTCTTTCTTCTTCTGTCTTTTGAGATAGGTTCTCTGTAGCTCAGTCTAGCCTCAAACTCTTGATCCTATTGCCCCATCCTTCCCAATGCAGGGATTACTGGAGAGTGTCACAACACCTGACTGAGAGCTCCTTTTAAAAAATATAGCCAGGCTTGATAGTTCAGACCTGTCATTCCCAGTACTCCAGATGCTGAGGCAGGAGGATTGCCATGAGAGAGAGAGAGAGAGAGAGAGAGAGAGAGAGAGAGAGAGAGAGAGGGAGAGAGTGAGTGAGCAGCTTGGGCTAGCCTGGACTGTAGTGTGAGACCCTGTCTCTACAGTAAAAAAGAATCATCACGATGAAAACATCATGGGTCTAGAGGTTCGACTGCGTTGCTGCATGTGTCTTGTCTCGTACCATGCCTGGGAGCATTTAGGGACCTTTCCCCTCTTAAGCTTCACAGTTAGATCTCATCACGTCTGTAAGACCAGCTCTGACCAGTGGATCTTCAGTGATATCACTGAATCACTTCCAGCACTGTAGATAGTTAAAGGACTTAAAATTCACTTTGCTCCTTTCTCATTATTCTTGATTTTGTAATCTTTTAAGAAAGCATTGTTTATACATTGTTGTCATAAAAAATATTGAAAATTTACTTTCATAAATGTATACATGTGTCTACAAACATTTTCCTTCTTGGTCAGTTTTGCTCAGCACACCTTATATTATTGGTTATTCTGTAGGGAAATGATTACATTTTTATTTTTAATCTATTTTAATTTGGCACATAGCAATTATATGGAATTACATAGTAATTACAATAGAAGACTGACATTTCAGCACATTTATACAATATGTAATGTATCAGGGTAATTGGGTAATTAGCATATCTATCACTTTCGAAATATGTCATTTATTTGTGAACATTCAAGATATTCTTTATTAGCTATTTTGAACTAATTTATTTATGCTTTCCACCATAGTTAGACTGTTGTTCTGTAGAACTTTAGAAATTATTCTTCCTCTTGCAGGGAAATTATATTTTTTGCCTATATCACATTATTTTCAAGGTCTATATTATAATTTTTTTGGTGGGTGCTCCACTATTTCTCCAGAAGTGTTTTAAAAATAATGTCTGGGTTGACGTAAGAAACTTCTGAGTAGCAGCAAAGACAGACCCTAGAGTTCACAGTTTACAATCATAGTTCTTTCTAGGCTTTCTACTCTTTATCTTGAGCATTCCTTAAGTGCTCTATTTTTTTTTCAACAATGCCTAGAGTGGCTAATTGTCCACCAACATCTGTTGAAACATAAGAATATATGTCAGAGGAGGAAGGCCCCACTGAGGAAGCGTGGTGGATGAATAGGTAGAAGAATTTAGCATGCTGTGGCATGAAGGAGGCAGTGTCTATCAAAACTCAGAGCTCATGAACTACAGACAGAGGAGAAGAAAGGAAGAGAAGAATGAATCAAGACTCAGCTTAATCGAAATAAAGTGGCATGAGTACCAAGGATGAGAATAATATACCCCTTAACTTTGATTTGAAAAATACCAGGACACCGAATTATTGAGATGTATTTATTTATTGAGTTAGTGAGATGTATTTATCTATTTTTTATTTTTGTTTATTTATAGAGAGAGAGAGAGAGACTGAGTAAATGGGTGCGCCAGGGCCTCCAGCCCCTGCAAACAAATGCCCAGATGCATGCACCACCTTGTGCATCTGGATTACATGGGTCCTGGGGAATCGAGCCTTGAACCGGGGTCCTTAGGCTTCACAGGCAAGTGCTTAACCACTATGCCATCTCCCCAGCACCTGTCTATTTTTATTTATGTAGAGGTAGAGATCAAACTCACCCTCTTGCACATGGTGCTCTATGGCTAAGCTACATTCTCAGCCCAACGTAGTGAGTTTTCAAACAGCAGAGACGTCACTCCAGAAATACTGAACAACATGGAAAATCCTGGGAACTGAATGAGGATGATGGCAAAGGAATGGTCCTGGGGGCTGTGGCCTGTGGTTGAGGGGTCCAGTTCCCACACAGTCTTGCTTGCGTGAGCCACAGCTCTGAATTCTCTCCTCTTCCCTTCACCCCAGGACTGAAGAGACAAGATACTGAAGACTAAAGGCTGAGAATCAAAGCTTTTCTGGATTTTTGTTCTCACTTTCTCTCAGTGTTAATTGCCTGCTCACGAAGGTTCGAGAGACTGACACTCACAACTGGGCTTGAGATGAAGGAAATGAAGTTGTCGCCCAAGACAAAAAATGTTGGCCCCTGTCAGCTTAGCACAAAAGAGCCCTTAAACAGGAAGAACTGAGCTTGATGTCGATCTGGAAAGTGCGCCTCCATCACTTGGTTTTAATTAGTTTTGAAGTGTCCTGAAAGAATTCCTTTGTTTTCCCTCTGAGCTGGTGGGTTTGCACTCTACGTCTGCTTTTCTGCATCTCTGTTTGACACTAGGGTGACCTCTGCTTACTTCACACTTGCTGGAAATAAACATATCTAATGCCATCCGCCTTGGTGATAAGAGCGAGAGAAAACAAACAGTGGAACCCTTTAGAAGCAAGTCACTGACCATTAGCTGGAGTCAAGGCACTGGACTGATCAGGACAGAGGCCAGGACATCTTCCGTGGACAGAGTCTTTGCGCTCACAGCCTTTGAGCCTTGGAACAGAAATCTGGAGATCACTCTGGCAATAGTTTTCCCTGCATGATTTGTTTCTTGCTGGAGGGAGAGGTTCTATTCCACTCAGGGATTTCCATGCTCTGCATTCATTCATTTAGATGACCCCAACTCCATAGGCAGCACAAGTCTTTAGAGAGTTAGTGTCCAGTGATATCCTGCTACTACTTAATTTTTCCCTTGGGAGCCATTTACCTTCATCCTTACCTCCATCTTCCTCTTTCTTTATTTAAAACTATTCAGTCAGATATGATGGTGCACATTTGCAATCCCAGCACTCTGCAGGCTGAATCAGGAGGATTATCATGAGTTTAAGGCCAGCTCAGCCTAACAGAGAAGGTCTGTCTTTCAAAAACAACCCCCAAACAACAAGATACCACCCCAAGTGCTCAAAGGTCACCATAGTGCTGACTACTTGGTTGTTCTGGGAATAGGATGTTGGATAGTTACCATGATGTGAGGTTTGAGTGACAAACCCCAGTCAGAATGACTGTCATCAAAACAGTAAAAAACAACAAATATTGGTAAGGGTGTAGGGAAAATGAACCTTTATACGCTGCTGATAGAAATGTAAATTAGTCCAACCACTATAGAAACTACTAGAAGTTCCTTAAAAAAATGAAAAATAGAAAGTTTTAAGTATCCAGTTGTACCATTTCTGGGGATATACATAAAAGAAGCAGTTCAGCAAAGTATAGAGCTACCTGCACACCTGTGTTTATTGCTATACTGTTCACCATAGCCAGGTTATTGAATCAGCCCACCTGCTCATAAATGGTAAATGGATAAAGAAAATATGATATATCTAGTCAATGGGGTTTTATTCAGTCATAAAAATGATTGAAATTTTGTCATTTGAAGGAAGATGGATGGGACTTAGGTCATGCTATGAACCAGCCTCATAAACAAGCATGGCATGCTTTGTGTCACAAGTGGAATGTGGAGGATCAAGAGGATGTGAATGAGAAGGGAGGCCATTTAGGGATCTGTATGGGCAGAGGGGAAAATGCAGGCTTGGGGAGTTAGCATAACTCAGTTGATTAATATGCTCAAAGTATCTTATATGCATGTGTAGAAATGTCATAATAGAATCTCTTTGTACAATTAAAACAATAAATCAAATACAGGAATATTAAGTAATCAGAACCTTTTTGGAAAATGGTAACTGTACAATTTTAGTCTATATATCAAAGGAGATTTAAAATGATATGGTTTGGGAAATAAAACCTATTATAGGTTATTGTCAATTTTTCATTATAAGAAGCTCACTAAAACATTGACTGAGTGGAAAGACCTTTGGGTAGGGTTTTAGGGCTAGAAAGTCAAGCCTGAGAATGAGGGACTGCTTGGAGAAAGCAATGGTCAGGACAGACAGGAAAGATGGCTGCTTCAAGTCCAACAACTCTAGCCAGTGACAAATCTCCAAATCTGATAATTCTAACCAGCAACAAGTCTTTGGAGTTCCAATTCCACCTCGTCAGCTAGGCTACTCACAGTCCTGGAAAACTTCATCTGGCGGGCAGCTCTCCTGAGCAGCCATCTTGTGGTCCTAACATCTCCATTGCAACCCATGGTCCATCCTCACAGTTCCATGGGCTCTCCGTGCATACATCCAGAAAACCTGCTTCACATTGCCAATGGCTATTTCCAAAACACAAGACTATGTTGCAAATTCAGTGGCCCTCTCTCTCCTGCATTTCTTATACTGCAGAGTACCAGGTGGGTCAACTTCCACTTAAGATGGCTGGCGGTATAGGAACTACGCCAAAGCACCTAGGGGAGAAAAAGCCAAGATAAACCCAGCAAAATACACTCTTCTACTAAAAAGTGAGGTGTATAAGAAATTACCAACTGCAGCAGAGAAATAGAAGAGATCCAGAGTGTCTAGAGCCCACAGAAGCAGGCAGAAGGGGCTCCAGCAGAGGCAGCACCAGGTCTGCGTGGCCATAGCTGCCAGGCTTGGCCTGTGCCATAGGAAATGTCAGGTGAGGGGATTCTCCACTCACATGGCCCTGCACACAAACTCAAGAAATGTGAAGGGAGGACGGCAGGGAAGAACAGAGGAGCGGCTCCCGAGGAAGAGGACCAGCAGGAGAACTTCAGCCGCCATCCATAGCATCCTCTTCCCTACTTCCTGCACAAGTGCCAGCAAGCACCAGAGACCTGGGGAGGGGAGCTCACCAACACAGCACCCGACACAAGCGATCAGAGCTGTGATCCAGAGACCTAGCCAGCCTACCTGAGTCCACACCACAGCAAAGAGGGACCCAAGTAGGCACGCAGCATAATTGAGACCAAAACCATTCCAAAAGGTAACTGGGATCACAGCAGGTCAGTAACCACCAAATAAGCCTGGCATGTAGGCTTGAAGTGGAAGTGCTAATTGCACCTCTCATGTCAGGATAAACTATATGTTAAATCTGATGGGTGGTTGGATTTGCCATTCTTAAATAAGCTATATTTGAGGTTTGCCATTTGTTGCTTCCTGATTTATCGTGACTTTGTTTCCTCTTTTGTCGTTCATTAGGGAAGGGTCTCACATGGTCACAAGCTGACTTGGAACCCCCAGCAGACCAGAAATCTTAGCCTCCTAGTTGATAGGATTAAGAGTATGGGGCAACACATATCCTAAGGGACTGTGACTTTATTTTATTTATTTATTTTTTTAATTTTTAAATTTTTATTAACATTTTCCATGATTATAAAAAAAAGTCCCATGGTAATTCCCTGCAACCCCACCCCCACACTTTCCCCTTTGAAATTACATTCTCCATCATATTACCTCCCCATTACAATCATTGTACTTACATATATACAATATCAACCTATTACGTATCATCCTTCTTCCTTTCTCTTCCCTTTATGTCTCCTTTTTACCTTACTGGCCTCTGCTACTAAGTATTTTCATTCTCACGCAGAAGCCCAGTCATCTGTAGCTAGGATCCACATATGAGAGAGAACATGTGGTGCTTGGCTTTCCGGGCCTGGGTTACCTCACTTAGTATAATCCATTCCAGATCCATCCATTTTTCTGCAAATTTCATAACTTCATTTTTCTTTACTGCTGAGTAGAACTCCATTGTATAAATGTGCCACATCTTCATTATCCACTCATCTTAGATTCTTCTCTCTCGCCATGCACAAGAATTAAGTCCAAATGGATTAAAGACCTTAACATCAGACCTGAAACTCTGAAACTGCTAGAGGAAAAAGTAGGGGAAACCCTTCAACATATTGGTCTTGGCAAAGACTTTCTGAATACAACCCCAATTTCTCAGGCAATAAAACCACAGATTAATCCCTGGGACCTCATGAAATTACAAAGATTTTGCACTGCAAAGGACACAGTGAAAAAAGCAAAGAGGCAACCTACAGAATGGGAAAAAATTTTCACCAGCTATATATCTGATAGAGGATTAATATCTAGGATATACAAAGAACTCAAAAAGCTAAATAATAAGGAATCAAACAAGCCAATCAAAAAATGGGCTATGGAGCTAAATAGAGCATTCTCAGAGGAAGAAATACGAATGGCATATAAGCATCTAAAAAAATGTTCTACGTCACTAGTCATCAGAGAAATGCAGATTAAAACTACATTGAGATTCCATCTCACTCCTGTCAGATTGGCTACCATCATGAAAACAAATGATCATAAATATTGGTGGGGATGTGGAAAAAGAGGAACCCTTCTACACTGCTGGTGGGAATGCAATCTGGTCCAGCCATTGTGGAAAACAGTGTGGAGGTTCCTAAAATAGCTAAAGATTGATCTACCATATGACCCAGCTATAGCACTCCTAGGCAAATATCCAAAGGACTCATCTCATTTCCTTAGAAGTATGTGCTCTACCATGTTTATTGCTGCTCAATTTATAATAGCTGGGAAATGGAACCAGCCTAGATGTCCCTCAACTGATGAGTGGGACTGTGACTTTATTTGAAGATCTGGTTGTCATAATACCTACTTTTGCACAAATACTCTGTGCTGTTTTTCACTGAATGAATAAATTGTTTAATTACATTTCAGAATCTGCCTGAATTTTATTCTACTCAGTCTACTTGATTACTCTCATAGCAGGCAAACCTGACATCTAGGGTCACTTTTGTACTTACTCTGAGATTCTTAAGAGCCACACCTAGTACTTTAAGCTCCTAACTGAAGATACATAATATCAGATTGATTGATATGCTTAGTAATACTGCAGCTAATTAGAAAATCTAAGCATTAAATTAATCCAAGATGCAAAAATATGTACATTATAACACAAGAAACACAAAAAAAACAAGAGAATATAAATCCACCAAAAAGTATTAATGCATCAGAAATGTCCTCCAGTGAGACTGATTTAGAGGAAATACTTGAGAAAGATTTCAAAAGAATAATTATAAATATGTTCAAAGAATCCAAAGAGGAAATCAAAGGAATCAAAGAAGAACAGGAAACCAGTTTAATCAAATGAGGAAGTAAATACAAGACATAAATAAGGAAATGGAAATAAAAAAGAAAAACCAGTCAGAATTACTAGTAATGAAGAACACAGTCAATGAAATAAAAAACTCTGTAGAAAATCTCACCAGTAGAATGGATGAAGGAGAGGACAGAATATCTAAACTAGAAGACCAGGCGGCAGGTCTAATTCAGTCCAACAAAGAGAAAGACAAACCAATAGGAAAGTATGAATGGAAATTTCAAGATATTTGGGACACCATGAAAAGACCAAACAAAAGAATTCATGGTATAGTAGAAGGAGAAGAATTTCACTCCAAAGGCATAGTAGGTGTCTTCAACAAAATCATAGAAGAAAACTTCTCCCAAATTGGGAAAGAGATGCCAGTGTAGATATAGGAAGCCTTTAGAACACCAAACAGGCAAAACCTGGAAAGAACCTCTCCTCACCATATTATAACTTAACTACCAAACATACAAACCAAAGAAAATATATTGAAAGCAGTCAGAGAGAAAAATCAAGTTACTCACAAAGCCAAGCCCATCAGGATCACAGCAGATTACTCAGCACAAACTTTCAAAACCAGAAGGGCTTGGAATGATGTATTCCAAGTTTTGAAAGAGAACAACTGTCAACCAAGGTTACTTTATCCTGCAAAGCTATCCATTCAAATAGATGGAGAAATAAGGACATTATACAGCAAAAGCAGGCTAAAGGAATATTTGAAGACAAAACCAGCTCTACAGAAAATACTTTAAAGGATCCTCCATGCCGAAAAGAAAGAAAAATACACCTGATACCAGGTAGGGTGCCAGTTTGTTAATCCAGGGAGGAATACAGAAGATTTCAAAGAACAGGAAACTTCTTCAGCATTCAGGTCCCTTCAAAAAGAGTCTACATTCTTCCTGTGTCCCCAGTGTAGGTCAGCTTGCCCAGTCTTGATGGTTGTAATCTTGTATGCAATTGCAGCTAAGCAGGGAGAACTTTCAGCCCAATGATTTCATTTCTGTGCCACATCCCTCTGCTCACACCAGTCTATTTCTATACAATGCAACCCTGCACAACTTCTCAGGACATGACCATAACAGCAAGCCTCTCACACAAACTGCTTCTAGCCTAGTACAGGCAAAGTTCTTTCTCACCCTCATAAGCCAAACCTCACAGTCCACAGTTCTTACCGCATTCAGGTCTTTCAACTCTGACTTGAATAGTCCAGCAAGCTGAACTTATAGCACTGCACGGTGTCTCTTAGGCCAAGCTTTCAAATCCTCCCATATTCCTCTTGAAAATCAGCTCCAAAAGGCCAAAGCCACACAGTCAGGTGTCTAGCAGCAACCCACACTTGGTACAAACTATACTGTTGCAGTCAGGTTTGCATTGCTGGAAGAAATCACCTGACCAAGAACAGCTTTTAGGAAAAAATGGGTTTATTTTGGCTTAGAGACTCGAGGGGAAGCTCTATGATGGCAGAGTAAGATGATGGCATGAGCTGATGGTAGACATCACCCGGTGGCCAATATAAGGTGATTAATAGCAACAGGGGAGTGTGCCTAACACTGGCCAGTGGAAACTGGCCATCATACCTATAAGCCTGCTCCCAACAATACACTGTCTCCAGGAAGCTTAAATTTCCAAATCTCCATCACCCGGGAACTTAGTGTTGAGAACACCTAAGTTTGTGGGGGATACCTGACTCACACCACCACAGCATCCACCTTTCTCTTTAATTCTTTTACATATAACTGAAAAATTCCTTTAAAAACAGAAATCAGGCATCTGGACAGATGCCTCAGCAGCTAAGAGTGCTTTTGGCAAAAGCATGAGAGGCCAAGACCTTTCAATTTCAATTCCTCAGCATCTCTATAAACAACTGGGCATGGCCATGCTCATCTGTAACCCTGCCCTGCACAGGTAGAGTGGAGGTGGACACCCCAGAATCACTGCGGCTCACTGGCCACATAGTCTGACAGCAAACAGCAGCTCTGGGTTGAACGAGGGACTCTGTCTCAAAGAAAAGGCATATGAGCGAAGAGAGGAGGACGCCCAACATTTTCCCCTGGCCTCGGCATGTGTCTGCACAGGGCATGCACATCTGCACACATGTGTAGACACTGCAGATGTATCGCATCATTTTCCACACCACGCATACTCCACACACATCCCCCCTTAGACTTCGGCAGCCATCAGCACAGCCAGCGACCGTTGATTGTTGCACTCTACACTTGTTTGACATTCTTAAAGGCTCTCGGGCTGGGTTATGAGGAAAGCACAGTGGCACTTTAGTTTCTTTTGTTGCCAGGGAGATGGACCATAAATCATACACAGAAACCTTCATTTCTCTCATAGGTTAGAAAATGCCAATTTGTTGGGCTTGTCTGATGAGACCTTTATTATTTATTTACATTCTTGGTGATAGTCTGCACACCCTAGCAGTTTCATGAGCTCATCATCTTCAGTACTATGTAAAATACCTGGAAATCCAATATGGTTTTTGTTGGGTGAATAAATGAATTTAAGTCAATCCCTTAATATTCCAAAGGCAAAACATCAGTAGGAACTTGACCAATAAGTAATGTTAAAATGGTTTCATTTATTGAGCAGATCAATCTAGTTGGATATCATATGATCTGATGAGTCCTTGTCAGTAATATTCTGCTGTAGGGTGAAGAAGACCAAGTCATTCCTGAGAAGCTGTTAGGGAAGAAGGGGAGCAATCTGAGCAGGCGATGCCCACCCTTCCTGGTTGTGAGTGCATAAAGGAGAGGGAGAGCAGTTCTGGAGGACAGTTTTCCTCAGTGCATCTCTGTGAATCAGCTTCTATGGGCTGTACCATAGGTGGCATGATAAAGTCCTGAAGAGAGAAGGAGGGATGGACAGAGGGAGAAGAGGATGGATGGAGGGAGAGAGAGAGAGGAAAAAAATCCCTACAGGAATCTGAGGAACAAAGGCGGTTTTGGGGGGAAAGGAGTATGTCTGAACACAGATGACCTGACAGAAGTCAGAGGGGAAATGAGAAGGGTGTGGGAATGAAGAAGGCCTCTGGCCCCTCAAGGTTGCTCAAGCCGCTCTGCCCTCCATTGTTACTTTTGCTCTGGGGATAGGTTAGGCGGAGGCAGGAAGGCACTATGGAAGACGGTGAAGGTATAATTCAAGGTTGCTGTCGCTCAGTCAGCAGGGGGGTGAGCAAGCCCACCACGCCTTGGAAAGGTGCACTGCAACTTCCACAACGTCGCAGCGGGGCTTTGCCAGCTCTCTAGAGAGGGAAGGCACAGTGAAGTGGGTTGCGGCCTGACTTGTGAAGCCACAGATGCTGATCTCTTTATCATTTTAATTGTTTTAATTAATAAAAAAGATGTGCCACCAGGCATGGTAGTGCACACCTTTAATCCCAGCACTCGGGAGGCAGAGGTTGCCATGAGTTTGAGGCCATCCTGAGAATACCTAGTGAATTCCAGGTCAGCCCGAGCTAGACTGAAACCCTACCATGAAAAATAATAATAATAATAATAAAAAAATGTGCCAACAGTGGGGGGCATATTTTCAGCTTATACTATTAAACATTGAACACACATTTTTATGGGGACATATAGTTCATATAGTTCAGTGTTGAGATGATTTATTTTTCAAGATCCTACTCAGTAAAATTATTTGTATCACAGTAGTATCTCTTTTTGTATATGTTGAGTTTGTATATGTGTGGTGTGGCATGTGAGTTTTATGTGTATGTGGTTGTATGTGTACACATATGCAGGAGCCAGAGGAGAACTACATGTATCCTTCCGCTTTCATTCATCCATAAGTCTCCTTTGAGATACAGTCTCTCACTCAACCCAAAGCTGCCTTGGTTTCGTCTGGCTGACGAGCAATTTTCTGGTCTCTGGGGTTATAGGTGTACAATGGCCACCCCCAGCTGGCTCTGTGAAACTCAGGGTGGCTCTGGCGCTCTCAGGCCCGCATGTTTTCATGGCAAGTACTCTCAGCCACTAAGGGGCCCCTCGGCCCCCCGCTGTAGTATTACCAGCAAGTTTCCAAGTCAGCATCCATGGTATAACAACAGGAGCCCAAGGTCACTGTCCACGTTCAGCTTAGGGACTTGCGTTAATCCACTAATTCATCATAATGGCATGAGAAGTGAAATGGACTTAAAGCACTCACAAAAACTGACTTCTGACTCTGAATCTAAAGCTGGCTGTGGTGGTGCACACAGGCACTCCCAGCAGCTCGGGAGGCTGAGGCAGGAAGACGGCTGTGAACTTGAAGCCCGCTGGGCTACATATCAAGGACCTGTTTCAACAAAAACCTATAAAAAAAAAAATGACTGGGTCTAATGCTTCCAAAGTGTGTGACTAAGCAAAGCAGTTGGGTTTTCTGGTTGTGTGTATGTATGTGTGCACACATATGTGTGGAAGCCAGAAAACAACCAGGCACCACTTGCCTCTTTTCTTGAGAGAAGGTTCTTCACTGGCCTGGGTCTCACCAAGTAGGCTAGACTGACTGGCCAGCCCGTCCCATACAGATCTCTCTTTATCTCTGCACTGGGATTACAAGAATATTATATGGAGCTTGGCTTTTTTGTTTGCTTACTTTTCAAGGCAGGGTTTCTCTCTAGCCCAGGCTGACATGGAATTCACTATGTAATCTCAGGATGGCCTCAAACTCATGGTGATCCTCCTACCTCTGCCTCCCAAGTGTTGGGATTAAAGATGTGTGCCATGACGCTCAACTTTTTTTTTTAATGTGGGTTCTGGGGATTGAACTCAAATCCTTCTGCTTGTGAGGTAAGCATTTTACCAGGTGAGCTATCTCCCCAGTTTTATTTTAAATCTATAAAATTGAGTAATACTCATCTTGCATGTAATTATGGGAATCATAAAGTATGAGGTAAGTTAACATTCCTTGGTAGACATGAGGTACTCGAATGTTACTTGAACGATAGCAGGTTTGCAAGCTTCCATATGTTTTTGATTGTGTGAAAATGTTCCCTAAAATATAAACCCCAAAAGACAGAATCTAGGCAGGTCATATGCATGGTGTAGAAAGAAGTCTTTTGCTGTTACCTGCAAGTATAAGAATGCTCAAATAAATTGATTGAAACAGGGAGGCAAATAATCTTGTCTTTCGAAAGATGCTGCCGGTTGGGCTTGGTAAATTCCTCAAGGATCTCTTCAATCCGTTGTCCCAAGGGTGTTAGTTTGGTCCTTCGGATCTGAATCCACTGCTTTCACAATAGTCACTCAGGCTATGCAGATCACATCTGCCCTGACCAGAGGCTGGGGCAGCACGCCTGTCCTGGACATGGAGATCAGACTCTCCACTGTGTCTCTTAGATTTGTGAGCCGCATCTGGGAGTGGCCGCGCCCCTGGTGAAGGGAATTAGAATCCCAGCTGATGGCTTCCGCTTACCGTTTTCTCCCTCGGGGTGGGAGGAGCCCACTTTCCATGACCCCGTGACCCCTGACGCCCCAACAAAAGTAGTGTTTTGTTTTAGTGAGGAAATAGTGGTGGTGTTGGTAATCAGGAACCATCTGCTTCACACCCCCTTCATCCTTTAAAGGGAAGGAGGGAGTTCTGGTTATTGGAAAACCCAGAATAAGAGGATGTCATGATGGTTGAGTGGTGGAAACCTTAGTCATTTAGGCTTTATGATGGGACAGGGATCACCTTTCCATTTGTTTTTAAAACTATCCTTAAATATATATTCAAATACTCAAAGACATAAGCACATTAAAAACTCTAATATTAGAAAATTAACTTAATTCATGCCTCTACCTTTTTTTTTTTTTTTCCCAGAGAAGCCTTTTTGCCATACAAATTTGATTGAATGAGACGATGATGTAAGGAACTAGAGAACATTTAACTTAGAGACCAGGAACTAAAGAAGAAGTCGATCAGGAAATAATAGCATTAGAAAATATAGCAGGGGGACTTTACGAGTATTTTTTTAAGGGTACCTAGAATAGAGAAAAAGGCAAACATTTAGAGAAAGCCATCCTGTGATGTTTCTTACCACCCAGACCACATTTCTTTGCGTGCCATGTGTCTGTCCCCCAGTCTTCTGTCAGGACTGCATTTTTTTTAAAATTATTTATTTATTTATTTGAGAGCGACAGAAACAGAGAGAAAGACAGATAGAGGGAGAGAGAGAGAATGGGCGCGCCAGGGCTTCCAGCTGCTGCAAATGAACTCCAGACGCGTGCACCCCCTTGTACATCTGGCTAACTTGGGTTCTGGGGAATCGAGCCTTGAACCGGGGTCCTTAGGCTTCACAGGCAAGCGCTTAACCGCTAAGCCATCTCTCCAGCCCAGGACTGCATTTTTTATCTAAAGCTTTTCTTCTCCAGACGTTGTTCTTCAGTAGTGTTTAATCACTGCAGAGGATCATGCAATGCCCCAAGCACATTGGCTGGAAAAGAGTTTATAAATAAAATTATTATTATTATTATTATTCTCATGTTTATCTCTTCTAACAATACTCATTATAATAAGATTATATCTCGCCTAGAAATAGTTCAACATATGTGATTATATGTAATCAGCATGTTTTTCTGCTTTATTTAAAACATGGCTGTTCTCATTAAACTTTGTTCTTATCACTAAACAAACTATTGTTTCGAAGTTGTGGGTGACTCCAATTTGCTTTGAAGAGTAATTCTTCACAGGTCTCAACAAGATCTTGTTCCTGGTGGGACTGGGATCTGCATAAACTCCTTGTTCCCAGTGGACATGCACCCACAGTTATCTCTAAGATGTTCCATGGTAGTTGGATTGTCAGAGCTTTCTCTGAATGTGTCTAGAGGAGAGCACGGTGATTAATAGAAGTAGTAGAGAGACTTATTTTATCTTGTTATTAATATAGCTTTATAAATACTTAAAACAGATGTGTATGGCACGGGCTACTCTGTGAGGTTATGAAGCTCCCATCAGTACATGCGTTCTAGAACTCTTCAGGGCCACTTATTTGGAGTTTATTCAAATGTTTGCTGACATCATTGAATTCTAGAGTGGTATTTAGTAACTCTCAAGAGATTTGCCTTTCAAAGACTCTATTTTTATACAGATTGAAATCTACAACGTGGACTGTAGTGTCCTTTATCTAGTGTCCTTCAAGGACACCATGTAGTGTACCTCTTTCCTTTTCCTTTTTAAAATTAAAAAATCTGTGGTGTTCAGCTGTGCTGATGCACTTGAGAGGCTGTGGTAGGAGGATCGCTGTGAGTTCCAGGCCACCCTGAGACTACATAGTGAATTTCAGGTCAGCTTGAGCTAGAGTGAGACCCTACCTCAAAACAAACAAACAAACAAACAAACAAAAAACACTTGGGACTGGTGGCGTGGTGGCGCACGCTTTTAATCCCAGCACTTGGGAAGCTGAGGTAGCAGGACTGCTGTGAGTTCAAGGCCAGCCTGAGACTACATTGTGAATTCCAGGGCAGCCTGGGCTAGAGTGATGTCCAACCTCGAAAACAAACAAACAAAAAAGGTGTAAGTGTGTGTATGTGTGTTGTACATGCTTGTGGATCCACATGCATGTGTGTGCACACATGTGTGGAGGACAGAGGTTGACGTTAGTTTCTTCTTCAGTGTCCCTCCACTCCATTTTTTTAAAACCATGCCTTGAAGCCCCACCCCCAAATAAAAGAAAGAAAAAGAAAAGGGGGCTGAAGAGAGGGCTTAGTGGTTAAGGTGATTGCCTGCGAAGCTCAAGGACTCAGGTTTGATTCCCCAGGACCCACATAAGCCAGATGCACAAGGGGGCACACACATCTGGACTTCGTTTGCAGTGGCTGGAGGCCCTGGTGCACGTATTTTATCAGCCTCTTTCTTAGGAAACTATGTACCAGATAGGACCCATTTTGGCAGCACCCCTGACCCATTCCATGCCAGAAGTAACTATAACTACAGCCTCAAGTTCTTACTACTTTAGTACTTCCGTATTTTAAAAAATTTAAACAAAGGACTGGAGAGAGTGTCATGTGACCTCCTCTACTGCTCTTCTGTGTTTTTTCCTTTTAAAATATTGTATTTCTATTTATTTATTTGAGAGAGAGAGAGAATGAAGGAGAGAGAGAGGCAGCGAGAGAGAGAGAATGGTCACGCCAGGACTTGCAGCCACTGCAAACAAACTCCAGATGAGTGTGCCCCCTTGTATATCTGGCTAACGTGAGTCCTGGGGAATCAAGTCGAGGCCCTTTGGCTTTGGAGGCAAGTGCCCTAACCGCTAAGCCATCCCGCCAGTCCTGGTTTTTCTTTAACACAGTCTCTCGCTGAGCTGCAGCTGCTGTTTCCAGTGGCACTGGCCGACCAGTGAACTCCAGCTATTCCTTTGTCTCTGCTCCACACAGGTCTAGAGTTCCAGGTGTGTGAAGGCATGCATGCCTTTGGAGGGAGAGTCTTGCTATATAGCCCAAGGACCTCAAATTTGAGATTCTCCTGCCTCAGTGCCCAAGAACCAGAATGCCGAGCGTGTGCCGCCACCTGGGACTGAAGTCCGGTCCTCTCAGGCCTCATCGTTGCATGGCAAGTGTTCTTACCCACTAAGAAAGTTCCTCAGCCCCCAGCACTTGTATTTTTGTCGTTCGTTTTGCAATTTTCCAATTACAAAATGGTTAATGGTTACATATATGTGTGTGTATATGTATATGGAATACAGGTAAATGCCTTTTAGCCCTTGTCTATATAAAAGGAATATTCAACCAAGGCTTTATTAATCTTATTTGAGGTTGCTTACTACGAGGCACTGTCTGCTAAAGCCTACAGGTCTCTGGGTTCTTGATCTCCTGTGACATCTGTCCTCCTTTCAAGGCCGGCATTGTCCGAGGGAGAGTCCTAGAGAGGCGCTTGCATTCCGCACGCCCATCTTCTTTTGTGGGTCCTTCTCTCCAAGGCTGGCTGAAAGACAGCAAGTGCTGAATGCTGCTCCGTGGAGTGTTTGCTTATGAACGTGGTGATTGTTCCTGTTTTCCAATTAAGTCTCAGTGTGCAAACAAGAGCTGATGTTGCGCTGGGCAGCATTCAAAAGCTGACATGCGTCTGTGACATGAAGCGCTGGCAGGTATGTCAACTGTGTTTTGCTCCTGGCATGCACCAGCTGCGGGCTTCCTCTGCAAAGACGTCTTATATCCACTTCTTATTCCTCTTCTGCCTGAGGGATGGGGAAGCATGAGTGACAGGCCAAAAGATGCACTCACGGGGTGCCATCACGTGGGCCCCGAACTTTGTGGACTTGGCTCATAATCTTTCACTCGCCCACAGTGTCAGGGAGGACGCAGAGCTGCAGACCGTTCTTTCATTCATACTCCCTACATCCTGAGCGGACAAGGCACTTCTTAGCAGCCTGCATCAGCTTTGCCTGCTGGGACTTTGTCAAGAGAAGCCAGCAGCTTCCTTTCCCTGAAGTTCTCTCCGTGGCAAAGTTTCTTTCTGGCACCGCGCATTGAACTTCGCGCTCGAAGCGCTCCGCCTCCTGTTTCCTTCCTCTCTGGACTAGATGCTGGAAAGTGCTCTCAGCCATGCAAAGTACAGAGGCTTGTGAGGTTTGAATGAAATGTTTCTGGACCTTGAGGAAACTCTGTCCGGGTTACATGGAACATAGTCAGCGGGCAGAATGAAGACCATCCACGGGGCTCTCCCTGTGCCCTGTGCCCTCCCTCCTGGCTGTGTGGCCCATGAGGGACCATGAAGCCTCGAAGATGAGCACCACGCAGCCTAGAGCTTTCTCCGCGCCTCTCACCAAGGGAGCTCAGGCACCCTTTCCCAGGGCTGAAATGGAGCTCCGGTCTTGGGCTTTTCTGTGGGGGAGCAGCATGCCAAAAAATTGTGGGAGACGTCCCATCAGATCACAAACCAGGAACATTTGGATTTCCTGGAGTTCATTTCCCTTTGCCTCGAAAATTCTACATTTTTCCTTTTCCCCTAAATTCTATACTGATGAAATAATCATTTAATTCCTGGGGATGCATGATACAGCCCTTCCATAGGACACTGGAGAAAAAACATTTGTCGGTGAGCAGTGGATCACAGCCGTGGGGCTGGGGCTGGGTGTGGAGGGAAGTGTTAAATTTGCAGTCGAAATTCTGAAGAGAACGGCCTGTCCATCAATTATTGAAGCTTCCCAACAGACTCAGGCATGCTGCTATCTTGAAGACTTTATCTTCCAGGACAATGTTGACTAACAGCTTTCCTTTTATTCAGGTTTCTGTCCTGAAAGACTGACAACTAAGCTTAATTCTCCACAAAATCTTCAGCGTGCTCCTATTTTGATTTAGCACAATGGCAGCTATTTTAAGCAGGCCGGCAAAGGAGTGTGCTGGCTTTCTATTTTTTATTTTTATTTCTTTTCTTACTTATATAGAAGCATTCAATCACATTTAGTCTTGGCTTGCACCAAACCACATTAACTTTGTTTGTAAAGAACTGATATAACTGCCTTTAGCTCATCTTTCTCTGTTTTTCTTTTCCCCACTTAGCCTTACAATTTAAATAACAGGCTCAAAATTTCTCAAAACAGGTGATTCATAGATACGGTGTATCTTTACTCACTGTTACTTCTGGGATCTGATTCTATGCCCAACCTGTGCTTGTTGAAGGCAGGGAGCGACTTGGTACACCACATATAAGTAGAGACAGAATTCAAAAAGGGCTTGACCAATGAAGGGGAGTGCTCCGAGAGAAGATCCCTTACAGGAATCTGCAAGGACAAGCCTCAGTGTGCAGAATGACTCGTGTCATCTTTGCCAGGCAGGGGCCGGAAAATCTCCATCCTCTAGAGAAAAGCACAGTCTAGAGGGTTTCATGAACATCGCCAAAGCCAAGCGCCCCGTGACTTTCAGATGGGGTTTCCTCGTGTTACCATCCGGCATGTAAGACTGTAAGTGGAACCAGCTCCTCACTGACCCTGCAGCCCAGGGTTTAGCCTGCCCACCCTACCAACTCACTTCATCTCTTGTGTTCTTTTTATTTACTTAGCTTTTCCTTATGATGAAACTTTTCAGACATGGTCATAATGTGTTTTCATCACACCCCTCCCATTACTCTTCCTTGTCCCCTCCTGTTTTCCTTCCACGGAACCCTTCTTCCCAACTACTCACTGTTCTATTTTGATGGCTTTTAAATAAAATTTATGTTTTGAAGACATTTTATATTGAGAAAAAAGTTGAAAAGATAACACAGGATTTTGGTTTACCCCCAAGGTATCTTTCTTCTTAAAAATAATACTTTATTTACTTATTTGAGAGACAGAGAGGGGGACAGGGCATGAAAGGGCCAGGATCTTCTACCACTGCAAACAAACTTCAAATGCATGCCCTAGTCCATGTGTCTGGCTTTACAAGGCTAATGGAGAATTGAACTCCAGCTCTCCCTCCACCCCAGGTTTCTTTTTTTAAATTTTTTTTGTTTATTTTTATTTATTTATTTGAGAGTGACAGACAGAGAGAGAAAGAGGGAGGGAGGGAGGGAGGGAGAGAGAGAGAGAAATGGGTGCACCAGGGCCTCCGGCCACTGCAAACGAACTCCAGATGCATGTGCCTCCTTGTGCATCTGGCTAACATAGGTCCTGGGGAATTGAGCCTCGAACCGAGGTCCTTAGGCTTCTCAGGCAAGCGCTTAACCGCTAAGCCACCTCTCCAGCCCCACCCCAGGTTTCTTCATGTTCTCTCACATCATTCTGGAGCTGTGACCCAATTAATTAAGGTTTGTTTTGTTTTGTTGGTTTGTTTCTCTGAGGTAGGATCTTGCTCTAGCCCAGGATGACCTGAAATTTACTCTGTGTTCTCAGGGTGGCCTTGAACTCATGGCGACCTCCTACCTCTGCCTCCCAAGTGCTGAGTCTAAAGGCATGTGCCACCACACCTGTGTAAGTAAAGTTTTTGAGGCAGAGTTTCAGTCCCTACCTCAGGCTGTCATAGAACTCACTGTGCAGCCACAGCCCAGGCTGGCCTAGGACTCGCAATGTTCATGCCTCAGCTTCTCAAGTGCTGGGATTAAAAGTGTAAGTCACTATGCCGGTGCTTGATCCCATTATAAAAGCCCACATCCTTGCTCATTTTGCGGTGAACACCAAGTGCCTGTGATTTCAGCAATTCTTAGGATTAATAAAATGCTTTGGGCTGGGAGATTCTCGGTGGTTAAAGGAGCATGCTTGCAAAGCCTGCTGACCTGCAGTTCAATTCCCCAACATCATGTACTGCTAAGTTCAAGGTGGTACATGAGTCTAGAGTTCATTTGCAGTGATAAAAGACCCTAATGTCTCCTCATGTAAGTAAACAAAATAATAAAAAATAATATACTTAGGGGCTAGAGAGATGGCTTAGCAGATAAGGCACTTGCTGCAAAGCCCAAGAACCCAGGTTCAATTCCCCAGGACCCACGTAAGCCAGATTCACAAGGGGGCTCATGCATCTGGAGTTTGTTTGCAGTGGCTAGAGGCCCTGTCATTCCCATTTTCTCTCTATCCCTTTCTCAAATATAAATAAATAAATATATATGTTTTAAAATAATATATTTTGTATTTTGCCAATTGTTTAATCTTTAGTGGATCTCCCTGCATTATTCATTTTAAGAAGTAAAACTATGTATTCAAACTACTCTCAAATTGAAATATACAAGTGAGACAAATTTATTTTTTTAAATTTTTAAAAAATATTTTTATTTATTTATTTGAGAGTGACAGACAAAGAGAGTGAGAGAGAGAGACAGAAAGAGAGAATGGGTGCACCAGGGCTTCCAGCCACTGCAAACAAACGCCAGACGTGTGTGCCCCCTTGTGCATCTGGCCAACGTGGGTCCTGGGGAATCAAGCCTTGAAACAGGTTCCTTAGGCTTCACAGGCAAGCACTTAACCACTAAGGCATCTCTCCAGCCCAAGACGAATTTCTTGATGACACTTGTGAGTGGAGATCGTGCCAGATTACATCTCCATCACTTTTACTGCAGACGGGGGTGTGGGAGGGGACAATGGTTGTGGATCAGGCTTTCCACCACCTGAACATCCTAGCAGGCTTCTTCCCTAGGACCCTGGCTTTCTCCACACCTTGCCCCTTGTCTGCCCACTCTGTACAAGATCGTGTCTGATTGTGCATGTCATAAGAACTACTGCTGAGTTGAGGTAATGGTGATAAGAAAGATAAAATACTACTGCTTGAACTAGGGACTAGTAACGGCCTGTGTGGCAGGAATGACGCGTTTCCCCACGTGATTTATAAGCACATGAGGGAGTAAGCAGGGAGAAGAGGATAAAGCTCTGGCTTGTTTTTGGTGCATAGTTGGTAAAACTCATATAAAGGTGTCTTTTGGGAGGTATGGACATGTACCTAACAAAGTATGGAGAGAATCCCAAGTGACAGATGTACTTGGCTGAAGGAATTAGGAAAGAATGACCACAAATGCCCCCAGTCCATGGATGGTTCATTTGTCTTTGTGATGGTAGGAACAAGGCTCAGACAGATGGCCGGAGGAAACTAAAGCAAAAGTGTCCTCTGACTCCAAAGGACAAGGACAAGGGCAGAAAGGTGCTTGGGAGAGAGTTGGGTCCTGAGTCCACTGTCTGTTTCAGGTGGATGTCTCAGTTACTTGCTTATGTGTGTCTTGTCCGTGAGCACAGTCACTCCTCTTCTTCCTCTCCCATGTTCCCGCTCCTCAGCCCACCCTCTGAAAGATCTCATTTATTTCCCCAGAAAAAAATATAGATTAAAAAAGATAACATTGCTAAGCAGGAAAAATGGAATTTTAGATATCTGGTAGACTCAAGAGTTTTTTTTCCTATAACCCTTTTGACTGCAGTTAATAAAATGATTGTTTCTTCTAATCTCAAGTAGGAGGATTAAGTAAATAGAAATAGCATACAGAAACTTGCTATGTGGTTTCTTGGCATTAACTTTGCTATACTTTGAGAGTGCAATCACTGCTCTGTAGCTGCTTTCCAGAAGAAAGCAAAGCAGAGGGCCTAACTTATAATTCCTTTCAAGAAGCTTTAATTGGGGAATAGAGTTTTGTGGGTCACTTTCATTTTTGGACATGTAATGAAATCATCAGACAGATCTCTTGATGAAATCCATAAGGCAACAAAAGTTAGCAAGGTAGCCAAACCTTCCTCACGGACATAAAATGAGATCGAGTTAGACATTGACTTGGGAACTTAGGGATGTTATCTGCAAAGGGTAATTTTTAAAGTTTTTTTGTTTATTTTCATTTATTTATTTGAGAGTGACAGAGAAAAAGGGAGAGAGAGAGAGAGAGAGAGAGAGAGAGAATGGGCATGCCAGGGCTTCCAGCCACTGCAAATGAACTCCAGATGCATGTGCCACCTGGCTAACGTGGGTCCTGAGGAAATAAGCCTTGAACCAGGGTCCTTAGGCTTCACAGGCAAGCGCTTAACTGCTAAGCCATCTCTCCAGTCTTGAAATGGGTAATTTAATACCTAAGCTGGATTTGAACCCCAAAGGACAGATTAGATTGGTCTTTAGAGACGTGAAATGTACCCCTCCATTTCACTCTCTGCAGTGTAGATGAAAGGCCGCTCCTCCGCGACTCGTTCTCTACTTTATTTCTCCAGAGGACGCTCCTGTGGCTTGTTGGTGAGCCCATGGTCTGCGCTGCCAGGCGTCCTGATGTCACCAGGCATCCTCTGACACGGTGGAATTGGGGTGGCCATTGCGTCTGGACTGCTGCTGTTCTCATCACGCCGCAGCTTGAATACCGGTGTTACTGGTTAGCCTGGGATAAGGCTCGTGTGTTGTAACCACAGGAAGACTCACGTCTCAGCTTGTTAGGTAGTGGGCAGGGTGGGTAGTGGGGTTGCTTAACACGGGAGCTCAGTTCAAAGCGAAGGCAGGAGGGAGTGGAGATCGTAGATCACAGAGCAGATGCTAGCCCAGAAATGCCAGAGCTCCTCGGTGGCACAGAAGACTTGCAGGCACACGACCGATCGATGGAACTCACCAGCATGTGTGCAGGGAACATAAAGCCGACCGAGCACTCGGAGGAATCCATCCAACTAATAAGAAGCTTATAATTCTTTGGCAATTTGTTTAACTTGGGAGTTAGTGCAAAACGAGAAAGGTATTGGGCCCCCGGGATATTGGCAACATTACTGGGAATCTCCTGATGTTAGAAGCGAGTTTTGCCAATGGGATTTTTTTTTTTTTTTAATTCAGGTGTTCAGTGCTGAGTTTTGCAGACAAGGCCAAAACTTCTGGAAAAATCAACATTAATCACATTGGTATGTTAGGTTAATGTGGCTGTACAAATTCCCCCCATGCTAATGTGAATGGCTAAGATCTTTCAGTTGGGATAATGAGACATGTTCGCTGACTCATTCAGTAAATGCTTGCTGAAGTCTTCAGGTGTCATTGGAACACAGACCTAGCTAGGATTTATCTTCTCAAATCTGTGACCACATGTTAAAATGTTTCTAAATTTTAGTTCCGAATACTGTATTTCACTTCTTTTGGTGTTTTGAGTCAGGGTCTCACTGTGTAGCTCAGGCTAGCCTTAAACTATCATCCTCCTGCCTCCACCTCCCGAGCACCGTGATTACAAGCACAAATCACCATGTCTGGTTTCCACTTTCTGATTCTGTGATGTCGTCATGTCCTGTTCTTAACTCATGACTCTGGAGTTCTGCTTTGAAAGACAGGTGGGGCAGAAGTTTCAGAAGTGTCAACTGAAAGTATTTGTGGTTAACTCACTCCACCTTCTAGAACACATCATTGAGTTCCTCTTGTGTGGTGCTCCTTAGAAATAGGGGGCCAGGGCAAACGTTATGTAGAGGAAACTCTGGCCTGTCCATGTTCCTCACCATGGACCTTACACTGCACGTCTTGGATTTTGCAGGAGTCACAATTGATTACTGTTCACATGCCAAAGTTTGGGCAAATATGGATTTGTAAAATTCATACTTTAGGGGGAAAAATCCAGGAAACTCACTGTCTCTGTGAATCTGAGAGGGCGACTGGCTCAGGGGAGGTCGCTCTTTAGCTGCCACATGTCCTCCAAGCCAGTTCTTCTCACGCCTCCCACTGTGTGGAAGCCTAGGAGCTGCCTCTGACTCTGCCTCCGTAATGTTCTGCGTATTCCTCTTTCTTGCCTTCCCTTTCGACTGTCATTGCCTCAGAGCAGTCGTTCTTATTACCCTTGCATATGGGCCATTACTGTCGCATTCAGGTCAAGGGCACCCTTATCTCTGTCTTTCCCTGCTCCAAGCAGGGTGATGGGCTGTGGTATTCATGCTTTCCTTAAAAATCACAGCTTCTGCGATGTTGCTTGAGAGAGGCTCACAATGACCAGCAGAATGCCCAGAAAAACAGCATGGTCATTAAGAGTTGACTCTGGAATTACAAAAATACCTTGCTCAAAATCCCAGCTTGGTTTATTAAACCTTAGTTTTCTAATCTGAAAAGTGAGAGTGATGCTCATATTCCATGTAGCTATTAACAGTATGACAGGGCATATAAGCAAGTACTTATAAGTGATGTTATATATATATATATATATATATAATATTATTACTAATAATTATTATTCTCTATAACTATGGACTAATTTTGCATATCTCTAAGATGCTTCCATGTGCCCATCCTTGCTCAAGCTGTCTGCTCCGTGCAGACTACTCTTTCTTTTGTCTTCTTTATCTCTCCACTTTTTGATCATTTCCAACTAAATATGTTACCTTCTATTTTTCCTCTCCCTCCTTTCTACAGGTCTCATGTAGCTCAGACTAGCTCCAAACTCATTATATAGCCAAGGTTGGCCTTGAACTTCTGATTCTCCCGATCTACCTCCCAAATGCCAGGTGCTGGACTTCTAAGTATGTGCCATCAAACTCTCCCTTGTCCCTCTGTTTTCAACTCCGTGCTGTGTCTCGGTGTGTGCTCCGGGCTCCTTCACCTGCCTGAATCCAAATACCGGCTCAGGCCGTTGGCTTTTCAGAGTAGACAGTGGATCTTTACTTTTCTAGTACAGCCTTGCAGTGGGTGACTTCGTTTGGTTTGAGACAAGGTTTTACTGTGTGGCCCAGGCTGGCTTTGGTCTCTGCAACCTTCCTGACTCAACCTCCCTAGGGCTGAGATTTCAGATGTGTGCCACCACACCAGGATGCGGTGGACTGCTTTTGATTTGGTTTGTTCACGTGTAGAAAGGTCGGCATGAATTTCTGGTGGTTGGAGAGAGACTGGGCAGGAGAGCTACTTGTCCATGGGGCTGACAGGGGGCAGTTTGTGTAGTGACGTAATCCCACTAACCCCAGTGCTCCCCGAGACTTCCTGGCTCTGAGTGCTCCTGCTCTT
The DNA here is from genome assembly GCF_020740685.1 of Jaculus jaculus. Classification (NCBI taxonomy): domain Eukaryota; kingdom Metazoa; phylum Chordata; class Mammalia; order Rodentia; family Dipodidae; genus Jaculus; species Jaculus jaculus. Next base: position 72,190,448 of record NC_059116.1, on the reverse strand, counting down.
CAGGAATTTTTGCATTATTCATTCAATTATTGAATTTTCAAAGCTGTAAGAAAACTGGGAGACACATGAGAATCTGTCTTCAGGAGAAAAATTTTAACATTTTTTTTTGCAGTGCTGGGGATGAAACACAGACCCTTGGACATAGCAGGAAAGTCCTCTGCCACTACCCCAGCCAGTGCCGTATTATCTGGAAAACATTCTCTAGAAGCTGGTTACGGGGACACTCAAATGCAGTCGCAGGTATTTGGGAGGAATGGGTATTTAAGAAGAGCACTTGAGTTCATGAGTTTAAGACCAGTCTGGGAAACACAGTGAGACTCCATCTTAAAAGAAGAATAAAGTGGGGCTGGAGAGGAGGCTTAGCAGTTGAGGCGCTGGCTTGGGGAGCCCACAAACTCATGTTCAAACCTCCAGGTCCCATATAAGCCAGACACACAATGATGCAAGTGCAGAATGTTGCACATGTGCCTCTCAAAATAAATTACAAATATAAGAAAATAAAGATGAGGAGGAAAGAAGGGAGGGAGAGAGAAAGGAAGGGAAAGAAAGAAAGAAGGGAGAGGGAAACAGTCTCTAAAGTCACCCTAGGGCACTGTCCTTCCTTTGGGGCACGGTCCATGTGGACGTGTGTGTTAAGCTCTCTGAAGGAAGGCAGTGACTCACTTGCTTCCGTACCCCAGAGCTCAACACAGCGTGCAGTGCGTGTGATATAGTCCCTAAATATTGACTAACCAGAATGGACTGCAGAGCAGAGACTGACTCATGGCTTCACATCTCGTAAGCCCCAGGCCCGCTGTCTCTTCATAACACCAGGCTGCTTTTCCTCACCAGATTTCTCCAGTCTTCCTTCTAGAGCACTAAAACCAAACCAAAACAAAAGCCCCCCAACTCTGGGTGCTAATTGATCACCAAAGATTCAGTATTGTTGCTTACTTACAAACACAGTAAGAAAACATTTCAAGCAGGAAAAATCTCTTACCTCTGGCAGGAAAAAAAAAATCAAGAAGAAATGAGATGACACTGATGACCATGGTTGGTAGCAGAAGCCACGTGATATAGATGTACAGGTGTCCTAACAGTTTTTCCTTCTGAAATGTCAGCTCTGCGGTACCAGAGAGGTGAGGGAAGCTTGGGCCCTTTGCTTGAGCCAAGGGTGTGGTTACAAGCACTTGCAGAGTTGATGAAGGCTGTTGAAAGTGAGCTTCCGTTGGTGGTTAACTCTCCACCTTCAGGTTCCTGCGACACATGTGACAGACCATGTGCTCAGGCTCACGAGCACAGGGAAAGGATTGCCACTCTGGGATATGCAGGGGAGCTGAGCAAAGCAGACGTTTATGACAGCTGAGTTTCCAGTCTTGTACCGTGAGGCACTCCGTTGTACATGGGACTTTCAGGCTGGCCTTGGAGCACAATGTACTGAGTTGGAGTGAGGGTAAAACTGGGGGTTGATCCGAGAAAGGAACAATAGATGGAGAAGTGGGAGAGGCGAGTGTAGATTCAGCTGCAGTGTGATCTCTATGTGAGTCACCCAGCTTATCGTTGCTAGGCCTTCATATTTGTGAAGTCGTGACATCCTTGATATCTGAGGGTTTGTCCCAGACTTGAATCTAGGTGACTGTAGACTCAGGTACACATAACTGCCCCAGGCCACCAGAATCATGGACAGGAATTTTGTTTGTGCCGATGGTCAAATGTCATCAAATGACATTCCCCCCAAATTTCACGAGTTTCTAATGGGAACAAATGTCTTATAGAAGCCTTTGCTCAACCCAGGATGCAGTGGGTTTGGAGGCAAGAAAAAGTTTAGGTTTGAGTAACTGCTTATTTCTTTACCAATGAGGAATAAATATTCTTCCTTTACCTTGAGGAACGGCAGTTACCATGCAGTTCTCTGACATGTGATTTAGAACCAGCAATATCTTTTTCACAGGGTATTTGTAAAGAGTACTTTGTATATTCCATTGCCTAAGAAATAGAACAAATAGGATGCACTATAGAGGCATGCAGATTTATTTTAAGAAATGAGCTCACATGATGTGTGGGTGAAGTCTGAAAACTGTGGACAGGGCGGGCCAGCAGTATGGAAGCCAAAGCTTAGGTAGGGTTTCTACAAAGGCATAATTTCTTCCTCTTGGGGAAACCTTACTCTTTATTCTTTTTTCTGCATGGGTATGTAATGCGCATGCATGTTCATATGTGTGTGGGTGCCCGTGTGTGCGTGGATGTGTGTGCACATGTCTCAGGTGTTATCTTCAAGAATGCCATCTGCTTCTTCAAGACAGTGTCTCTGGCTGGTCTGGAGCTTCTCAGGTAGGCTAGACTGGCCAACAAGCCCTCAGAATCCTCCTGCCTCTGCCTCTCCAATATTTGGATTATAGGCATGTATTTCTTTATCTAGCCTTTGTTAAAGAAATTAGTTATTTGAGACAGGGAGAGAGAGAATGGGCACACCCCTGCCTCTGGGTACTGCAAACAAACTCCAGAGGCAGGTACCACCTTGGGCATCTGGCTTATGTGGGTTCTGGAGAACTGAACCTGGGTCCTTGGGCTTTGCAGGCAAGTACCTTAACCATCAAGCCATCTCTCCAGACCCATACCTGGCCTTTTTATGTGGGTGCTGGAGATGGAACTCAGGTCCTTGTGTGTGGGAGGCCGGCACTATACTGACTGAACTTTCTTCCCAGCCCCTTCCATTTTTACTGGAGGTCTTTAGCTGATTGTTGAAGACCCACCCAAACTAGGAAGAATAATCAGCTTCTCTCAAAGAGAATTGATTTAAATGTTAGTCGCATCTATAACAATAAAGCTCCTTTGCAGTCACTTCTACACAAGTGTTGTACCGACGACCAAGCCCAGCCTAACCAAGTAGTCACGAAAATTCAAGTGATTTGTGCAGTCGGTCCCAGACAAGCCTCCCTCTCCCTGTCTCTGTCTCTCACCACCCCAGTCTCTCTTTTCTACTCATTCCAGTGTATTAGATTCACTGTCTTGCTCCGGGTTACCACCCTACTCTCCTAGCATTCTGGCTCATCATCTCTCTTTTTCCTCCCCGCTCACTTCTCCTACGTCCTTCGTGTGCCCTCTTACAACGGTCTTCCTTCTTCTCCCTCCTCCCCTCACCGCCAGCTTCTTCTCATTCCTCCTCCTGTGTCTGCAGGTGGGTTGGGACAGGAATTGTTTGCCATTTTAGGGAGGTGGGAGCCAGCTCTTCAGGATGGGGCTCCAGGCTCCTGGTGAATCCCCTTGGCAAGCTTGACCCGTGGTTTCCGTTCTGCTCCTCCTGCAGTGGGGTGAGGATGGGAAGATGTGCCGCAGGGTCATCCTGCATGCGCTGGCAGCTCGCGTGGCCAAAGCATGCCCGGTTTGTGTCCTCAGAGTGTGGGAGAAGTCACACCCAGCCACAGGGCGCAGGTCGGAAGTGGAAACATGACGCTGAGCCGCAGAAAAGGAGCAGATTCTCAAAGGGATCAGCTGCTGCTCAAAATGCCATTTCCATTGTCAACGGAGACCCTTTAAGGGATTGATTGGGGGGTCCCTACCTGACCTATCTGAAGCAGCCTAAAGCTGGGAGAATCTGGGAAGGCCCCGGGAGTAGCCATTTCTCAACCAGCCCAATGGAGACGTTTTCAGGGGAGGAATCTGAGAATAACTACGTAAATCATACAAATAATTTTGTCAGTATACAGATTATGTAAAAACTAGGTCTCTTGTCCCTCCTTCTCTTTCAATGGACTGAATCTACTTTTTTCCCAAGAAACAAATGTTATGTCTAGAAAGAATTCCTCTGGTAAGCCCTTGCTGCTCATCTCCTTTGGTCTCAGAGATGCATAAAAAGTACAAGTCGTGGGCTGGAGAGATGGCTTAGTGGTTAAGCACTTGCCTGTGAAGCCTAAGGACCCTGGTTCGAGGTTCGGTTCCACAGGACCCACATGAGCCAGATGCGCAAGGGGGCGCACGTGTCTGGAGTTCGTTTGCAGTGGCTGGAGGCCCTGGCGCACCCGTTCTCAATCTCTTTCTCTCTGTCTCTTTCTCTCTCTGTCACTCTCAAATAAATAAATAAAAAATAAACAACAACAACAACAAAAAGTACAAGTCGTTCTGTGAAGAGAAGGAATATGTCTTGTTAATACTTAAAATCTAGGGCTGCTTTTAAAGGACTCAGTATTTCTATATTCAGAACTACCGCTACCTATCAGGCTGTCATCATCATCATCTGTTTGTTGTTGTTTGATTTTTTGAGACAGGATCTTGCCATGTAGCCTTGGCTAGTGTCAAACTCACTCTTCCTGCCTCACCATGTCAACTGTTGCATTATCATTAAGCTGGATATCATTTTCTTGATGCCGAGTTTCAGAAGGCAAGGTTATCCATCCATCAAATTAATGAGACATTGGTTCATTCAATTTTCTGCTATAGAATATAATAGCCATTGGGCCAAAAATAACTTAGAGTAAACTGCACTGTTAGGCTGCTCCTGTTCCCTAAGAATTTATTATTGTTATTGTTATCATTATCACATCATTAATATTTATTAACCTTTCTCCCCAGGGGTCGATGCGCCGAGACTTGTCAGGACCATGTCATCTCTGCGAACATCTCTCTCGTGCTCTGACCACCTCTGCTCCCCACCCACCATGCCCAGCTGTCGGCATCCACTTGGGTTGCTAAGAGAGTGTTCTACCTTGACTAAGTTCCTGTGTCTCACTCACCTCACTGACAAAACTCCCCTGGCATCTAGTAAAGACAATTAAAAACTTTCAGAGCATTCTATTCAGTTGGGTTCCTTCAGATGCTTCCTTTATTTCACTTAAGGTTGACTAAGTAATAGGTTGGCAAAGTTGTTTAAACAGATCTATAAAATTTGCAGCTCTGTATTTATGGGAGTTTGTATTTCCAGAAATCCTTGACTTACATTATTTTAATAGACTGATATCTGTACAGAAAAACTTTTTTAAAAACACACTTTTAGCCAATCAGAAAGCTATTGGTTACACACAGAGGCTGTGTGCCACTATTGCACTGGTGTGTGCATCATGTCTGAGTGTTTGCTTCTGAGCAGCTTAGGCCTCTGGTTGCTCAGACTATTGTTGGTCACTTCCCTCAGTGGCTCATGTAGCACTTTCCAGCACTAGATGGGCTGTCTGGGTACAGGCAAATCACCCTAAAGAGCTTTACTTTATGATTGTTGCAAAATTCCCATAAATATTGATGGGAGGAACTTTCTCTATCAGCAGAAGGAATCAAGCCCTTTCAGAGTAAAGCCAATAAATGGTAGTTCTTCATTCCCTCAGTATTGAAGCACCATGCTTCTGTAAAAATAACATATATATATGCAAGCAGAGAGAGATAGGGAGAAGAGACACACAGAGAGAGAATGGCATACCAGGGCCTCTAGCAACTGTGAAAGAATTCCAGATGCACATACCAGTGTACATCTGGCTTTATGTGTGAACTGGGGATTTGAACCCAGGTGGTTTGACTTTTCATGCAAGTGCGTTAACCACTGAGTAATCTCTCCAGCCTTTTCAAAAAAAAATTTTTTTAAAATTTATTTATTTGAGAGTGACAGACACAGAGAGAAAGACAGATAGAGAGAGAGAGAGAGAATAGGCGCGCCAGGACCTCCAGCCTCTGCAAACAAACTCCAGACGCGTGCGCCACCTTGTGCATCTGGCTAACGTGGGACCTGGGGAACTGAGCCTCAAACTGGGGTCCTTAGGCTTCACAGGCAAGCGCTTAACCGCTAAGCCATTTCTCCAGCCCTCTCCAGCCTTTTTTTTATAAACACACATCTAATTTTTTTTCTACCTGCCCTTTACACTAAGATTATGAGCTCTGAGTGCAGCATTTATGTCTAGCTCTGCTTTTCCATACTCTTCTTTTATTATTGCAAATGAATTAGGGAACTGGAGGGATGGCTTAGTGGTGAAGGTGCTTCCCTGAAAAGGACCCAGGTCTGATTCCCCAGGACCCATGTAAGCCAGATGCACAAGGTGGCACATACATCTGGAGTTCGTTTGCAGTAGCTGAAGGCTGTAGTGTATTCATTCGCTCTCTCTCTTTCTCTCTCTCCCCCTTTCTGCCTCTTTCTCTCTCTCTCAAATAAATTAATAAAATAAAGAGCACCAAAGTCCTTCCAAAAAATGAATTAGGAATGGCAGTATTAAATAAGCTACAGTGATGATCATATCAAGGATGTTATTGAGTATATACTATGCATGTATATTTCACATTTATTATTTCTGTTAATTTTTAAAATTATTTTTATCTTAAAAAATTTTTTTGTTGTTTATTTTTACTTATTTGAGAGCAAAGGCGTGTGAGAGAGATAGAGGTTGAGAAAGAGAGAGGGAGGGAGAATGGGTGTGCCAGAGCTTCCAGCCACTGCAAATGAACTCCAGATGCATGCACCCCCTTGTGCATCTGGCTAACGTGGGTCCTGGGGAATTGAGCCTCAAACCGAGGTTCTTAGGCTTAACAGGCAAGCTCTTAACCCCTAAGCCATTTCTCCAGCCCAAAATTATTTTTATCTTTATTTATTTATTTGAGAGAGAGAGAGAGAGAGAGAGAGAGAGAGAGAGAGAGAGAGAGAGAGGGAGAATATGGGTAGGCCAGGGCCTCCAGCTACTGAAAACGAACTCCAGACACATATGCCCCTTGTGCATCTGGCTTATGTGGGTCCTTGGAAATAGAATCTGGGTCCTTCGGCTTTGCAGGCAAATGCCTTAACTGCTAAGCCATCCTCCAGCCCTTTCTGTTCATTTTAATAAGCATTGTGGACAGCCAGGATGAGTCCTATCTACTGGCAACCAAACCAAGCTCAAAGGGCTGCGGTTGTGCAAGACCCAGAGAGAGAATGTCCACTGCTTCATAACGGAGACTTCATTCATCACCAAGGACCAAGCAGTGTGATAAGCATGCTCCTGTAGAGCCAGTATTTACTACCTAGCTTGGCTCCAGCAGGGTGCTGTGTTAGCCGAGTGAGAGGAAGAAAAGGCCATGGTAGAGGGATGTGATGAAGGGCCCTGACTTCGAATTTAATCTGATCATGTTCCACGAATTTCTCATTTGGAGTCTCTTTTTTATCACCGCACATCAAGGCAATTCTAGAGAGAGGAAATTGAAGAATATCTACGGAGCAAAGCTGTGCCCCAGAGAGAGGTCGAGCTGCTGTCTCTCTTTTCTCTCCTGGAAGAACGATGTGTTCCAGTTAGCAAACGCGGGTCATAAACCAGTTCATCCTGAACTAAATGAAATAAATCAACAACCGCCTTGTCTCCTTGTTCCTTGTGGTTCTGGGTTCAAGTAACTTGCTGTTGCTTGGGTCCCTCACAGGAAGGCCCTGCCCCTCAGGCTTGATTACTATGTTCCTGGGAAGAGTCACAGCTGAGGGCTCCACAGGAGATGTGGGGGATGCGCTCTTGGGTGGCTGTGTCTCACTGGTCTTTATGTGGTCTCTCCAGCTTGCTGGCTTTCAGAAGAGGAGAATTTTGACCATGGTGGACCAACCCCATGGAAATATGTGGAATGAGAGAGAGAGGGTGGTGAAAAAGCTGCAGGGCTCCTTATGACCTAATCTTGCAAATCACTTCTGTTGCATGCTGTGGTTCAGGCTGTCACTGGGAGAGGGGAGGTAGACATCTTCTTCTTCCTCTTTCTTTTCTTCTTCCTCCAGTCCTTCTCATCCCTCCTCTACCTTGCACTTCCCTCTTCCACTTCCTCCTCCACTTGTCCTCCTGATTCTCTCCTGCTCACCTCTTTCACTTAATCATTTTTGCTTCTACCCTTCCTCCTTTCTTCTTCCTTTTCATCCTTTCTTCCTCCATAACGTTTCCTCCCCTTCTTCTTTTCTCATCTTACTTTTATTTTTCTTTTGAGGTAGGGTCTCACTTCAGTCCAGGCCTACTTGGAATTCAGGCTGGCTTCGAACTCACAGCGATCCTCCTACCTCAGCCTCTTGAGTGCTGGGTTAAAAGTGTGCATCGTCACTCCCTGGCCCCCTGCTTGTTTCCGAGACAGGGTTTTCACACATAGCCCAGGTTCATATCCAGAATCTCACAATTCTCCTGCCTCAGGCTCACAAGGGCTGAGAGGATAAGCAGCGCATCTGGCTCACTTTTTAGGAGAGACGTGCTGCGTTCTCAAGGGCCAAGTGCCATTCCTGAACAGATGTGTTGGCACGCGAGCCTCTGTTTTCAAATTAGTGAGGTGACTTAAGTTAGCCTGGGCGATCTATAAGGTTCTCTGTGCATCATGCATGGGGTGGCTTTGTAAGTGAACCAGCCACTCTGCCATACTATATAGCATAAGCCTTAGATCCTCACAAATCCCTTGCAAACTACCATTACAGTTATTACCATGAAGCATCCTTTTCAATGACGCTGCACAGCATGCTTGGTCCAAAGGCAGTATTTTGTCTGCCTGGGATATGGTGATCCCCAATGCTTATTGCTGTGGAGGCAGAATTTTGTTTAAATCAGTTCCACTGATGATATAAGGATGTAGTCATATTGATGTGGCCTAAGTCTTCCATTTCACAGATGAGAAAATGGGTGAACATGGAGTCTCATTATTTAAACAGAGAGGTGTAAAATGGGAGAATGTGTGGAAGGATGTCATTAGGATGGTGAATGACTTAAAAGTCTGGTCAAGGGGAGTGCTTAAAGGAACATTGGCTTGGCAAAAAAGAAGACAGCTGACTATCATGTTACAATATTTAAATGCCTGCCTGTGCGAAGAGAAAATCAATGTTGCTTGGTGAAGCTCTGTGGGTAGAGTTTGGAACAGTTGATCAACACAGTTAAGGGCTTTTTAAAAAACTCATATTATAAAGGAAACCTTTTGGGGTTCAGAAGCAGTAAGCTTTGCCTAGCAGGCTTATAGTTCTAGGATCAGTCATCAACAATTAAAAAAAAAGAAAAACAACAAAAACAAAGAACAGTGAGCTATTTGCTACTTGCCAAGCAGGGTTAAGAAACGGTTGTTTGCACAAAGTGTTGAAAATAAGTGATTGGTGGCTACTTAGCCTTAATCAGGATACACCTATCGTTCCCCCTGTGGATCTGGGAACATTGCAGACGAGGGGACGGGAAGGTAAGTGAAAATGCTGTTGAACGGTGGTTTGGACACGGCCAGGCCATTTCACTCCTGAGCTCACAGCAGCTGTGGCTCCTGCCCGTGATGTGCCCCTCACCCTGCTCTGATGAGGGGAGGGGCGAAGGAGGTGCCTGTCCTCCCTGGGGAGCTAAGGACACTTAGTGATTGCCGGGGGGGCGGGGAGTTATTCTCTCCCATGGCATGGCCACTGCTGAGTGAGGGAAGGGAAACGGGCATGGTGAGACTAGGGGATTGGTGGAGGGCACTGTGGAATGCATAGGGCCAAAATGCAATATATTTGTATGAAAATTTCCAAAAACAAATAATTAAACTAAATCATAAGTGGTTTGTTATTCATGAGTACAATTGCACCTTGAATAAAGCAGTGAGCTCTGGGGCCCATTTAAATATTTAAACTTGGGCTGGAGAGATGGCTTAAGTGGTTAAGCGCTTGCCTGTGAAGCCTAAGGACCCCAGTTCGAGGCTCAATTCTCCAGGATCCACGTTAGCCAGATGCACAAGGGGGTGCACGTGTCTGGAGTTCATTTGCAGTGGCTGGAGGCCCTGGCATGCCCATTTTCTCTCTCTCTCGGTCTGTTGCTGTCAAATAAATAAATAAAAATAAGACAAAAAAATAAAAAAATTAAATATTTAAACTCATGTTTCCACTATCTCCACACTATTATTGTTATTTTCTATGGTCTAAATGTTAAGAAATAATGAAGGGCTGGAGAGATGCCTCAGAGGTTAAGCACTTGCCTGTGAAGCCTAAGGACCCTGGTTCTAGGCTCAATTCCCCAGGACCCACATTAGCCAGATGCACACCCCAGTGGGCTTGTTTACTCACTTCCCTCTCAATTTTTCCTAGAAATTCAAGTTCAGGTCCTTGTTTGGACTATAAACAATGAGTTTAAGGCCAACTTGTGCAACTCGGTTCAAAATAAACAGTGAAATGGGGGCTTGGAGTATCACCAGTGGTGAGTCTCTGCCCAGTGTGTGAGAGGTTCTGGCTTCAATCTCCAGCACTACATGCTCACTAATCATACCTACGTGGTCGGGTTGCATCTGACGGTAGAAAGCACTCTCCCTGCTTCTGAGCTTGTTGGATTTTCGTGAGGCATCCACAGTGCCTGTTTCAGGAAAGGTGCTCATCCCATCTGGGATGGTCCATCTTGTTAAAGTGATGGCATTTGTAATCATAATGGGCACAGACCTCTGAACTTATCTCCAAGGGGGTTTGTAGAATAGGTTAATTGAAATGAAGAATCTCAACTTAAATGCGGTCAGTGCTTTTCCACGGGCCGATGCCCTGGACTGTATAAAAGGAGAAAGTCAGGTGAGCACCAGCACTCATCCCTCTGCTTCCTGACCCAGGCTGTGATGTCACCAGCCCCCTCATGCTCCTGCTGCCTTGCCTTCCCCGCCACAAAGGACTGGAACCTGGAACCATAAGCTGAATCAAACCCCTCCTCCTGGGGCTTCCAGCTTTACCCTAAACTGTGAGCCAAGCAAATCCTTCCTACCTTAAGTTGCTTTTGTCTGGTGTTTTGTTGCAGCAAGGTGCAAAGTAGCTAATATACCTGCCCAGAAATCAACACACACAAGAGGACTTGGTTATCTCCTTCACCAAGCAGTGTTTGTTCAGTTGCATACTCACATCACAAGACAGCTGGCTCCCTTGCACTGACATACCCTCCATGGGCCTTGACAGACTGGGAGAGGGAGGGAATGTTATAGACACAGGGCAGCTTATACGTGTTTTCATAGCGTAGTCCCCAAAACAGGGCTTCAGAGAGCAACCTCCTGATACTAGAGAATTCCTTGGGGGATGAGCCCTGCCATTCTCACAGCAGACAGAGGCAGCCAGCTCATATGGGGTTCACTGGATACAGTCAGGACACCTTTACTTTAAAACACCAAGGATGACTCCAGAAATAGCATTTCATTTGACCGGCTAAACACGGTCCATTCTCCTGTGGTTAAGCACTTCCAGAGCTGGGGAGGCAGGTGGTCCTCTTACTGTCTGCATAATGGGTGGTGGGTGGGGGAGACAGGCAGCCCTGGCTCACCCCTGCGTCGTGCTCACTGCAGTACTGGTGAGGCAGCAGGTCCTGCTTTTTCTCTGCAGAGCTGTCCCTGCACCGTTGGGGACGCAAGCTGTCCTGTTTGCTCTGCTCAAAAGCCATTGCACTAAATGGAATTTTTTTTTTTTTTTCATTCTCCCTTAGCGCAGTGCATCACTGGCTGGCGCATGCAGGCAGCCATTTGCTTAAGGTGACTTTATTCAGAGAGCTGGTGCAGCTGTCACACCTCCCTCAAGGTACAGAGGAAGTGTGAGGTTACCCTTTCTTTTCCCCGAGGCTTGGGGTTTTATGAAGCATGGACCTTCCAATCATGAAAAGCCTGATAGTCTAGATGTTCCTCAGTAACTCATTTATCAGAGGGAACCCAGCAAAGGTGGGCTTACACCTGTAATCCCAGCACTCAGGAGGCTGAAGCAGGAGGATTGCAGTGAATTTGAGGCAAGCTTGAGCTGCATAGCCAATTCCAGGCCCAGGTACGGGTACATATCAAGGCTTTGTCTCAAGAACAAATCTTGCAAAGACAGAGTACTTGGGGCTGGGGAGGTGGCTCAAGGGAGAGTAGTGATTGCCATGCCAACGTGAGGACCTGGATTCAACCCCTAGCCCCCGGGTGAAAAGTCAGGCAGAGCCACGGATGTCTCACCCCAGCGGGAGGTGGGGCGCAGGAGCAGAGGTGGGGTCACTGAGCAGCCAGTCTCGATGAGGACAGCGAGCGTCGCGTCCAGCGAGAGACACTGCCCCATGGGAGCAGGACAGAAGAGCAGTGAAGGACGCCTGACTCCTCCTTTGGCCTTGGCATGCATGTACACAAGGCACAGCCATCTGCACACATGCACACACCATACATAAATATAGACACCAGAACCACAGCAAAACAAAATGTCACAAAACAACCCAAAAGATGGAGTATGTGACAATTACCATGCACCGCGTAGCTCCGTTCTCACCGTCCTTCCTTTGAAGTGGCAACGTGAGGCAGAGGTGGTGAACACTGAGACCCTATTCACATAGGCTTGATTTTGCCATAATTTGCCAGGCTCTTTAAAGGAACAGCTGAGGAATAATATGGTCCTGGGTTATAAGATCTTCCCTTCAAAATGTCCCTTCAAAAGTCCTTATAATAAATTAATTTATAAAGTTACTATTTGAGCCAGAGTTTTAGACAAGGACAGGGATAGGCCATGCACTCATCTTTGTTCCTTGAAGGGCTGACATTACGTAGTTGTGATGGAAGACCCGAGTTGGGCTTCTTAATGTGGTGAAAATTAAAGTGATTAAGCCGTGTGCTCCTTCCAATTTGCAGCCATGCTTTATGGATGCACTAGTGAGACCCCCTGATGGCTATTGGTTAAAACCACATTTTGTTAATTAGAAGCCTATATTAAGTAATGAATCACTTATTTTTATGGCACACGTGTCTATTCTTCCTTCACAAAGGTTGGCGTCTGGCACTGATGAGGTCCCATGGGATGGCTACGGGAAGTATTCCTGTGCCTCACCCGCTTGGGTAGAACTGTGCCTGAAACTTTACTTTTGTAGAGACCAACTAGGAAAGGACACTGATCATCGCAAGCAGGATTGTCCAGCGAGCTAGACAAATACCCATACCATCAGGGCTCTGGGAGCATTTTCAGGGCTTATAACAATCTTATTGTACTTTTTTTTCTTATTTGGACAAAAAGAGTTAAACTATAGCTTTACTAAGTTATTCTATTTACCTCTTTTTAGGCATTGCAAAGATACATGTATAGTATGTACATATTTGTGTGGGGGGTGTACGTGTGTGTGTGCACACACATGTGCGCATATGGAGGCCAGAGCACAGTTTTCAAGTGCTGTGTCCTCCCAGTGCTGTCTGCCCTCCCCTTTTTAAGACAGGGTCTCTCTTTGGTGTTCAGCTTGCCAGTCAGGCTACACTGATGGGCCAGCAGGCCACACGGACCCTTTGGTCTCATCTCCCCAGTGCAGAGATTATGAGCATGCCATCATGCCTGGTGGGTTTGATGCGGGTTCTGGGAATGGGACTCAAGTCCTCATGCTTGATTCAAGCACTTTGACCACCAGAGCTATCTCCCAGCCCAGCCTTAATTCACATGCACAGGAAGAATATTAGGAAAGTTTGGTAAATATTGTTTTCATTTTAAGGAGGCCCAGTGATAGTCACACATTGTATTTTGTACACTGAACTTCTTTGTCCTTTGTTCCAACGCAAAGTGGTGGTCAGGTTATTAGATGGTCTGCAGATTTCCTCTGAGCAGCTCCCATTCAGGAGCTCACATCTGTGACCTCTGGGTATGCTTGATCTCTGGGTTCCTTAGATCACCTGCCTGCGAGCTGGAGTGGGGATGACACAGGTCGTGGGAAATCGTGCTTGTTCGAAGCTTTCTGAGGGGTGCTGCTGTTCTCCAAATGAAAAGATCTGTTGTTATTTTGAAAAACAAGTACTTTCCATTTTCCTGATGAGGCTGGGGTATATCTTAGGAACCCGAGTCTCCTAATAAACAAGAAGGTATAATGGGAACATTCTAGGGAGCATGTTTGTTAACTCAATATGTACTTAACACGAACTGCAAGCCTGTGTTCCTCCATGTGTGCAGGGAACAGGAATGAACAGCACTGTCATGTCTTCTAGATGCCTCATTGATGTGGTCTCAAAGTGGGAGGGACAGGGATGCACCATTAGATGCAATAGGAGTTTAATCTAAGAGTGATTAAACAAGTATTTGTTAGGCTCTGGAAGTTCAAAAATGATGATGAGGTCTGAATTTTAAGAAATGTTGATTTGGGGCTGGAGAGATGGCTTAGCGGTTAAGTGCTTGCCTGTGAAGCCTAAGGACCCCGGTTCGAGGCTTGGCTCCCCGGGACCCACTTTAGCCAGATGCACAAGGGCGCATGCGTCTGGAGTTCCCTTGCAGTGGCTGCAGGCCCTGGCGTGCCCATTCTCTCTCTCTCCCTCTTCCTCTCTCTCTCTGTCGCTCTCAAATAAATAAATAAAAATAAAATTTATATATGTATATAAAAAGAAACGTTGATTTGGTCAGAGAGCTAAAAGGAACATTTAGTCTGAATACAGAAACCATGGTCTCAGAGATCCAGACATAAGGCAAATTTTGAGATTTCTCTTTACCTTCATATCCTCAAGGAGTGCAAACATTCATTCAGCCACTTTCTTAAAACAATGTGTTCCACTGGGAGGTAGAGGGGTAGAGGTAAAGCCTGTACAAGTAGCACAATAGCCAAAAGTGAATCTAAAGAGGTGAATGGGAAGCAGGGTGAGGGAGGGGTCAGAGGACATGTGTGAGCCGTGAGCAGAGTGGGGCAAAGATAAGAATCAGCTCAAACACATTGTATTTGAAAATGCCAGCATGAATGAAACCTAAGCCTCTATGCCAAGAAAAAATAATTAAATAAAAAAAGTATTTTACACATCTCCAACAAAACTTACCATCTTTCTTCCTATCCCACTAAGAAAATAAAAACAAGCAGAAGAGAATCCCTTGGTGTGTCCCCTACAGCTGCTACCATATCGTGAGCACCTTCCATTTTCGGAGGTGGGAGAAGAGGAGGGGGTCTCACCATGCAGCACAGATTGGCCAGGCCCTTCAATCAACTTCACAATCCTCCTGCCTCAGCTTTGTGAGTGCCGGGGTCACGGGTGTGCACCACCAGGCCTTGCCTGCACGAGCACTTGCTCTCGAGACGAGTGGAGCAGCCTGTTACGCTGTGGGCCTTGGTCATTGCTTCCTCTGTGCACTGTAGCCCATCCCCTCTGACCCATTTGCAACACGGCTTGTGTCTCTCTTTCCTCTCTGGAATTCTTACATCTTCTCCCTTGTAATGGCTCTTACTCATTCTCTTCCAGCTGATGAAATATCTCTTGCTGAAAACATTTACTCCATTGACTCCACTTCATTTCCTTGCTTTTTTTTTTTTTTTGTTTTTTCGAGGTAGGGTCTCACTCTAGCCCAGGCTGACCTGGAATTCACTATGGAGTCTCAGGGTGGCCTCAGACTCACAGCGATCTTCCTACCTCTGCCTCCCAAGGGCTGGGATTAAAGGAGTGTGCCACCATGCCCGGCTCCTTGCATTTCTTTATAGTAAGACTCTTTAAAAGTGTTCTTTATATGCCCCAGGCTGAAGTCCCAGGATATGAAGAGATCACACTGGAACTGAGAAGGAAGCCAGCTCCTTGCTGGCTAGCCCTCATAAAGCTGCAAAGCCCTATGTACACTGTGGGAGATAGTGATCACCAGCAGCCGGAACAAGCAGTGGATCTTGCAAGCTACAAAACCCAGCCAAGCAAAATGTACACACCAGCGCAATAGTGGCACATAGTCAATGGGGGCAATCAACTGCTCTCTGATTGGACATGAGGTCCACTCAATGGGAGGGAATTCATACCTGGTACTGAGAACCAAGTCAGAGGTCTATGACCTAGAAATTCAGAGACCCTAGAAGGAAGCTCCCACTGTTCTTTGTCTAAAAGGAGAGGGTATTCCCATCCAAAAGTCTTCTTAATGTCCCCTTTGACCCACACTGCTTTTATGTTTGGTTAGAGGGTCTGCATTTTACACATGGCAACAAGTACCAGGGAGACCACAAACCCATCAGTACAAGAAGGAGAGAAAGATGACTGCCCAGCCCGAGATGCGTCATCTCTATCACATCCATCAGGACTCAAGAAACATTACTAAGAATGCTGTGGATTAAACACGTGTGCTGCTCTCACTGCTAGCCTGACAACCTCCTCCAGAGAGATGGTAATAAGACACTGAAGAGACTCAAAACTCATTGAAGCAGAAAAAGAGGCTGCTGAGAGCTCAGCACTTAAGGAGTCTTATAACATGCCCTCCAAGGCTTAGGGAGCTTTGCAGAAGAGGGGCAGAAAGAATGTAGACTGACTGGAGCATACATGACCCCACAATGAATACTGATAACCCACTGAAGAGGGCCGTCAGTGGAATGGAACAGGGGAGAGGAGTGTAACCTGCTGGGAATACGACCACTAAGCAATATGTTCATACAGAAAAGTCCTCAATTAATAAAATAAAATGTTCTTTATAATCACTGTTTTCACTTCCTCATCCTTTCTTGAGCTAATTCTACTCAGGATTCATTTCCACCACTTTACCAAAATGTTTTTGTTAATGTTATTCATGACCTTCGCTCTTCTATTTCCAGTAGTCAGTTCTTAGTTCTCTTTGGACTAGTCAGAACCGCAGGTCTATAGGACACAGTTGGTTCTCCTTCATAAAATATTTGCTTCACATGTGTATAAGGTGTTTTTCTATTTGTTTTCTTTTAATCATCTTTGCCTGTAAGGATTATATGTGGTCACTACGTGTGTGATTTTACTCAATTTCATGGCTTTAAATATCTATATAATCTGACAACTTCCTATCTTTATTTATTTATTAGAGACAGAGAGAGGGAGAGAGAGAGAAAAATAAAGAGAGTGAGAATGGGTGCACCAGGACCTATAGTCACTGCAAACGAACTCCAGACGCATGTGCCACCTTGTGCATCTGGCTTACCATGGGTATTGGAGAATCGAACCTGGATCCTTAAGTGTCATAGGCAAGCACCTTAACCACTAAGCCATCTCTCCATCTCAACTCTTTATTTTTATCTATATTTAGAGATATAAATAATGGGCCTCTCCCCTAAATGCCTGTCTTGAGTGTCCAAAAGCACAATCCTTGTGTCCTCTAGGACACTTATAGATATCCCAAGTATGTCAGGCGCAGGAGTGGACTGATTTCCCTTCCTTCCCCTGCCCTCTGCCTGCTCCTGTCAGTCCTCTGGTCTCCCTTAGAGACACAATCAAGCTAATCCAGCAGAGGATTTGGGACTTTCCCTTTGGTCCTCATTAACGTTGCCCCTGTACCAGCAACACGTCAGCAAGCCCGTCAGTTTATCCTCAAGGTAGATCCCAAGCGTCTGCCTCTCTTCCAAATTCTTTCCAGGTAGCCCAGGTTGGCTCAGAACCAAAACTCATGGCATAGACCAGTGTGGCTTCAAGTTGGGAATCCTTCTGCCTCCACTTCACAGAGCTGGGGATTACGGGTGGGAGCCTGTGCCCCGCTCAAACCAGCGTCTTTTCACATGTCACCCTTTCCTCATTTGTTCAAGTCACCGGCATTACACATATGTGGGATTGGAATGGTTTCTGTCTTTGCTGAGCCTGTATCTACCACTGCTTTTCTTCTGTCTCCTCCCTGGAGACTCATTCTTTCATGTAAATCTGCCCTGTTCTTGTGGTGAAAACACCCAAAAAGCTTCTGATCTCACTCAGACACAACCTGAGATCTGGTCTATCCTCCAAGAGCCCATCTTATACGCAACCCCCTCCCCCTCCCCTTGTTTTCCAACCTTATCGCTCGCCTCCTCTCCCATATTTTCTGTACTCTGCCCTCTGCATGGTTTTTGGAGCTGCCCAGAGGCACACACACCTTTGGCCTGTTTGTGTGGTGTCGCTTCTGCCGTGCGGCTCTTTGTCAGACGGCTCGCCGGGTTGCTCATTCCCTCATTTCCTTTAAGCCTCTTCTCGACTTCTCCACGTCTTCTGATATATTGTATATCTTGATCGAATTCTGAGTCCACATTTCACTTACCGTCACCATTCTCATGGTCATGATCTCGTCACTATCACAGAGCCAGGCAGATGCTCTGGGGACAACATTATATAGACGTCCCACCCCCACAGCAGACTGCTACACAGCTAATACGATCATTTGTCTGCCTTTGTGAGTGACACTGGTCACCACTGAAGGAGTTCCAGGTACAGATCTATTGCGCCAGCTAGGATCCAGTCTTTGCCATTAAAAAAAAAAAAAAAAAAAAAAAAATCAGTCAGATTTCAAATGCCAAGATAAGAAAATAATTAAATCTAATCTTTGGTACATTTCTACTAAGGAAAGTGAGTTTTATAAAAAAGGAGAATAGATAAGAATCTGAGGAAGTCATCCATAGATTATAATCACAAATTTCCATAGGGAAGGAATAAAGCCTTGACTTATCAAAAAGGAAGGCATAGAGGAGTAAAGGAAGAAAAGGAGAGGGGGAGAGGAAAAGGAAGAAGAGGAAGAGGAGGAGAAGGAACAGGAAAAGGAAGTGAAGCGAGGCAACAAACACACATGGTTTAAATAGGTATTTGCCCTTGACCTGCTGTAGGAGTAAGACATCTATATGATACCTGCGTCCACAGATCTGAGCCCACACTGTGGTTTACCCCGAGTAAATGAGTGCTGTGTTGGCCTGACATGTGGCAATTAGTGCTGTATCTTTTCCTTCTTCTAACTTTCCTTGAAGTCAGGGGGAGCTTGCGTTCCACTTTAATCTAAGTCCAAAATCACTCAAACACCTTTGTGTTTTGGCCTGTATGTGTGTGTATGTGTGTGTGTGCACGTGCGCATGTGTGTGTGTGCTTGTGTAGTATGTGTGGTGTGGTTTGTGTGCATTACTTGTATGTATAGTGTATGCACATGTGAGCTTGTCTTCTACTTTAACCTACTCAAGTGTCTTTTTGTTTTTGCTTGTATGTGTGTGTAGAATGCGTGGCATGGTTTGTGTGGGGTACTCATGTGTACAGGGTACATACATGTATGTGTGCAAATGCATATATGCCATGGTCATGCATGCAGATGCCCAAGTAGAGCAATGGGTGTCTTTCTGTACAATTCTTCTGCCTCGTTTCCTTGACACGGAGCCTCTCTTTGCACTGGGGCTGCCATGTTTTTTTGTCAGACTGGTTGACCATTGTGGTGGTTTGATGCAGGTGTCCCCCATAAACTTGGGTATTCTGAATGCTAGGTTCCCAGTTGATGGAGATTTGGGAATTAACACCTCCTGGATGCAGTGTATTTTGGGGGGTGAGCTTATGGTTTTATAGCCAGTGTCCCCATGCCAGTGTTTGGCACACTCCTATTGCTATTGTCCACCTTATGTTGGCCAGGGGGTGATGTCCACCCTCTGCTCATGCCATCGTGGAGCTTCCCCTTGAGCCTGCAAGCCAAAATAAACCTCTTTTTCCCAGAAGCTGCTCTTGGTTGGGTGATTTCTACCAGCAATGTGAACCTGACTGCAACAACCATCTAGCCAGAAACTCTCAGATCTCCACCTACAATAAACCTGGGGCTATGGGTGCATCTGGCCACACCCAGCCTCTTATGTCAGTGCTGGGGTTGGACTCAGATGGTCTCGGGTCCTCTCTGACCCTCATGTGCAACCATTCTTACCCACTCAGGCGTCTTCTCACCCTCCCCCCATATTTTTAGGCCAGACAGTTTATGTTTTACCCTCCAACTTGCAGGGGTTGAGTCCCCACCATGTGCTGATGAGTAAGTGTCTTCAGTAGTGAATGCTGGTAGCTACTTTTGTGGGTGGCCATGTTCTGACAGCTCTCAAATGTATTTTCTTTCCTTGGATTAACTTGACTTCCTTTCATTTTATCTTGGCTTAGAAAACTGGCCTTTTAGTATCACATTGTGGCTTTCTGTTTCTTTCCTTCATTTTTGCTCAGGCAACATATCTCATTCCTAGAGAAAATATTTAAAGCAAAATATTGCTCATTCCAGCCCCTTCCTTTTCTATGCTTCCACATTTCTTATATACGCACGAAGCATTGGAAACCAAATGCAGTTCTGTAGCTGTGGTGTGCTTTCAATACAGTTTACAAAGGAAAAACCTTCCGATTGTTTCCTGCAGAGAAGATAGCTGCTTTCAGAGCAGACATTAGCTCTCAGGAAAAGATTGCTCTTGAAGGTATTCCATAAATATTCACACAGTCCTCATTTCCCAGTTGGCTAACACAGCATACCACCAAGAGTTGACTCTGAAACGAGAATGCGGCATTTAAAAGTCACTCCGTCACTTACCAGTGCTCTAACCCTGGGTTTGCAACTTGACCACTCTGACTCCGTTTTCTAAATGGAAATGGCACCACTGGTACCTAAGACAGCACTTTAATGGAGACTAAACCAGTGCCATGAGGTCCCTGCGCCTAGTGCACCTTTAAGGAATGTTCACTGTCACATTGTTGGTTAACACTGTGCCCGTGAACCTCAAAGGTTTTGCCACTTCTGCCAATTTCAGCGACTTCTCTAATTGTTACCCCCACACCCCACCCCTTTTCTTTCTGCTGTCCTCTGTCTGTGTGTCCATCTTTTCTCCTAGCCCACTGCTTAATGTCCTGCTTCTTTCCCCAGCTCCCATCTTCTCAAGACCGTCAGCCTGGCATTGCCTCTGTTCTTTCTGTTCTCCCCATGCCTCGTGATGGGCCTGTGGGAGCAGCCCCTGCCTGGTGAACATCCTGCCCGTGTGTTGCTCCAGCCGGGCTGACACGCTCCATTCTAGAGGTCTGTCTTGCCCAAATTCCCTTTATACCAGAAGCCACGATGGATGCCAGAGACTTGGGGTGATGTCACAGATGTGCTGTGACCCCTGTTCTGCCTCTGCCATTTCTTTCTATTCATTTGCAAGGAGAGAGAGAGAGAGGTTGAGAGAGAGAGAGAGAGAGGAGAATGGGTGTACCGGGGCCTCTAAGCCACTTGAAACAAACTCCAGATGTGTGTGCCACCTTGTGCATCTGGCTTTATGTGGATACTGGGGAATCAAACCCAGGTCGTTAGGCATTGTAGGCAAAAACACCTTAACTGCTGGGCCATCTCTCCAGCCTCCATTTCTTTATTTAAAACAATTTATTCCTTCTCCAAATACTTCAAAAATATTTTATTTATTTGTGAGAGGGGGAAGCAAGAGGAGCAGATAGAGACAATGGGTGCACCAGGGCTCTTTCTCCAAATCTTTGATTGATCACTTGGGCAATTTTCCCCCAGAACACTTTAGTCTGCCTTGTATTAGTTATTTGCCAATCATTTCCTAATGAATTTCAGGAGAGTACAGGCACTGAATTCATAATTAGTGCAAACATGATAACATAAATTTGGCTTCCCAGAACTTACATAAAAACTGAGATGGACTTGCACGCCTATGATCCTGGTGCTGGAGAAATGGAGACAGAAGAGTCCCTGGGCTAGCTAGCCTCACCAAACTCTTGAGCTCCAGTGTCAGTGAGAGACACTGTCTCAAAGAACAGGGTAAAGAGTAGCTAAGGAAGACGCTGATAGTGACTTCTAGCTCGCACATTTGTGTACACGTGCACCCCCTCATACATATATGAACACACGAACACATGCAAAAAAAATAACAATAAAGAATTTAGAAGTACACATACAACTTAAAAATCTGTTTTTGGGCTGGGGAGGGATGGCTTAGCAGTTAAGGCATTTGCCTACAAAGCCAAAGGATCTTGGTTCAATTCTCCAGGACCCATGTAAGCCAGATGCTCAAGGGGGCTTACGCATCTGGAGTTCATTTGCAGTGGCTGGAAGCCCTGGCGTGCCCATTTTTTTCTCCCATTCTCTCTCTCCCTCTGTCTGCCTCTTTCCTGCTCTCAAATAAATAAATAAAAATAATTTTTTTTAAAAAAAAATCTGTTTTCCAGCTGAGCAGGGTTCCACACACATTTAATTCTAGCACTCAGGAAGCAGAGGTAAGAGGATTGCTGTGAGTTTGAGGCCACCCTGAGACTACATAGTGAATTCCAGGTCAGCCTGGGTTAGAGCAAGACCATACCTCAAAAAACCAAACCAAAAACAAAAAAGTTTCCCTAAGAGCCATAAAATTTTGTATACCTGAAATGACAATACATATTGAAACTATTAGACTTTGTGGGTCAATGTGCTATGTAATTTAGTAATAAATCCAGAACTCAAATTTTTATTCTCAACTTTCACTGTAACTCCAAAAATTTAGCCAAGGGGACATATCAAAACCAAAGTTGTGATAATTACTTCCTGAAATATTCACACTTTGAATTCTTCAATGTGAAACTAAGCCAGAGATGAAAAGGGCAATGTTAAAGAAATGAGGCAGCCCTGGTGCAGGAGTTGGGAAATTGGATCATTAAATAAAAGTGAAACAAATGGGAATTATTTATACCATGAGAAAAGACCATTGAGAAGTAATTGAGCTGAACATGTTGTAATATGGAGAACTTTGGACAAAAGCCCATTACCTCTGTAGAAGACAAGTAAGGAAGTTTGCTTAAGCTATAGAAGGGAGCATTAAAGATTGTTATAGAGCCAGACATTAGCAGGAAGTGGTGATGATGCTGGTAGAGTGGAGAAACTGGCTGCCTTGGAGGACTCAGCCACACTGTGGACATCAGCGAGGCAATAGTGAAGGACACAATTCCTCCAGGGGCAGGATTCATACGATGCAACCCCCTTCAATCTGCTTTCTCCAGTTTTGTCATAGCTCTCTCATTATTTATTCAACATGTGCAGATTAAAAAAAAAATTCCTTTTGGGCCTATTTCTGGATTGGCTTTTAGGGGTCCTGAGTCATCGCAAATCTCCTTTAACTTCAGGATTATCTGCTTAGCCTGAGGTGGGCGTGGTGCTGAATGCTACCATCCACGCCTGCCGCACTAACTATACCGGTAAAGAATTCCCAGAGGGTTTTTTTTTTTTTTTTAAATAATAACTCCTCTACTCCTAGAAACTTTCCTTCTCAAATTATCAGCCCACTTACCAGCCAAGGAAATGATCCAAAAACCTATTCTAGCTTTCTGATGACTTTCACAGTATGTGCAGAGAGGTGAGACAAACTGTTGACGAGAATTAGGGCTGGGGCTGGTCTCTGAACATGATGAAGAACAGACCCTCAGCATTCCTTTCATGTGTTTCCGAGGTTCATCTTGGGAAGATTTTCTTAGCTCTTCTCTTCGAAGTTTAGAATAGTTTTTTAGGGCTGTTGGCCTGAACTCATGTCACGAGCCATGTTTGAGAACGTTTACCTGCTAATCTGATTAGGTCAGTTTACCATGGCAAAGGAGGGGGGAGTGGGGATGCAGTGTCTCTCTGTGTGCTGGTTCATACTCAGGCTGGTCAGTTAGCACAGAATGGCATAAATTTAAAAAAATGTTTCTACATGGGTACTCCATAGTCTTAACAATAGGAATGCATGTGGTGACCCAGAGTGTGTGTTTTAACAATTCTCTCTACCATCTGAAAGTGTCACTTGTAGAGTGAAGAAAATGCAAAACCCACCATTACAGTGTAACATAAAAGAGAAGATAGTATGATAAGGAATTTTAATTTAATACAATCTCGAAGAGACTGCCAGGAGTTTAAGGCTGCACTGGGCTGCAGAGTGAGGACATGGTTACAAAAGAAATGAGACAAAACAAAACGAAAGGTCAAGGAAGCGGGTGGAAGGAGGAGTGACTGGGTCTCCTATGCAGGGGTGCCAGGTGGACTGAACGTGCAGGCCAGGCCTGCTCTACTCTGTCTACTACACACTCGGGAAAGGTGGCCAGGATCCACGTAGGAGCCCAAATGCCCTCACTGGGGGTTGGGGGAGGAAGACGATTTCCTATAGGTCATGCTTTCTGAGGTTCCTTCTCCTCTAAATATCTTTATCAAAACAAATCAGCTTCCCTCAAGGGTTACGTTTAAAACATCTGCTGCTATAATACAATATCTGAATGTAGGTATCTGCATAAAGAGACACAGTTTTGGTGGATCTGAACAACATGGCACTGCTTTCCTGGTGAGAGCCTTCAGACTGTATTACAACAGCTTGCAGAGAAGTGGATGCAGACAATCCAGAGAGACGATACGGCAGGTCAAGAAAGTAGAGACACTGGGGAGACAGGCTTCCTCTTATCATTCATGATCTCATCCGGGGTACAGGGTTACATGAGAATCACACTCATCCCCTTCCAAGGCCAGCATGGCCTATATGCTAATACCTTGTACTAGGCTCCACCTCTTGAAAATTCTACCACCTCTCTACCTTGTCACACCTGGATCACCAGGTCTCCAGCAGGCTTCAGAGCATATGCTCAAACCATATTTATACCATGACACTTGCTACTGTATTGGGGACCCTTCAGACCCACTCCTGATGCCTATCCACCTGTTGTCAGGAATGCTTTCAATGGAGCATAAAATCTTTTGATTCCATTGTTCGACTGAGGGCTTTCATATCCATTCATATGTAAGTAAAACGAAATACTGATTGAATAAATCAATGAGATAACAGCTGCACTGGTAGATATCTTTTTGCCTATTTTGGTTTTAGTGGTAATTAACCCAAAGTAGAGAAAGACTAAAGAGTCCATGACGGTGAAGGTGGACAGTTGAGCTGTGCTGGTTTCAGACCGAAGCCGTGTGTGCGCAGCGGTGCACTGGCATTGGCCGCACACGTGTACGGTTCACAGTAGGCATTTCTCCACTGACCATGGCACATCTCCATGTTCCATGATTTGTAAAGTGTTGTGGTTTTTTGTGAGTAATCTCACTGGAGAGGAGCTTTAACTCCAGTAGACTTAACTAACGGATTACTAAATTTCCAACAACCATGGGCCTTTGCCTTCTAGAGAACTGATTTGCATCTTGAGCAAGTTAAGCATGTGACCAGTAAACAGTCAGTTAACATCGTAAGAGCTGGTTAAGATGGGCCTGGGTCTGAAGTGGAGATCAACCTTTCTCCCCACCCACCTCCATGTTTCATATCTCACTAGTCTTTAATAGTGATTCCAGATATTGTATAAGTATTTTTTCCTCTCAGCTTCTTTAGACAAAGGTCTTTTCACTTACTTACTTCTTTTTAATTTATTATTTAAGAGAAGGGGGAATGGGCATACCAGGGTCTCTACCATTACAAACAAACTCCAGACACAAGTGCCACCTTGTACATTTGGCTTTACATGAGTATGGGCGAATCAAACCTGGGTCCTTAGGCTTTTCAGACAAACACCTTAACCTCTGAGGCATCTCCAGTAGTGACAAGTGTCTTTTCTAATTGGGTGTACAGCTTCTTGACTTCGGACCTCTTGGCCATGTGTGCTCATCTTTGACTCCAGTTTGTCATTTCATAACAGTTAGTTTACTAGCCTGTGAACTACTGGATGCTTTAGTACATCTTTGTTTTCATCTAATTCATCAGGTGATATTAATGAGTGTGATAGTCCATGTTAGCTCCTTTACTGGGGAGACTGGTCCATCGTTCAAGATTATATAAATCAAGAAAAAAATAATTGGAGTTTCTGAGTCAAAGTTAAGTAGGGGACATTTCGAGCATTTAGTTTTGTGACATTGCAGTGTTTTCATCATTCAAGAGGAGTGATGTGAACTTCCCAGTTGTCTAGTTAATCTTAACCCTGAAGGTTAGAGAGAACAAATGAGTTTCGTTTTAACTCCAACGTTACCTCAGTGTTGGGCTGGGGCTGGGGTCATTGTGGATGGGCAGGTGGAGGTGTACGTGGCGCCCATGCTGCCTTTTGGATCTTTGCTGTAATAAATTGTTAACTTTGAGGTGAAAATTCACTGTGGGATGCTCTGTGAAATCTTTACAGAACAATGAACCCTTCTTTGAGGCTTTGCCCTGTCACTGGCTCCTTCCCTGTCAGTAGTGTTGGAGCCACTCTCACCCATTCATACTTCCTACATGCTTTGGCGTGTGTGGATGGGCTGTGGGTTAGAACAAGGGCCTATGCATATGATGCCACTGAGCAACATGCCAGCTCTGGATTTGATAGGTTTTACTTTGCAAAAGTTCTCAGTGATACTTTTGAGCCTCAGATATTTGCATTCAAACTCCTTTCTTCTTTTTCTTTTCTTTTCTTTTCTTTTCTTTTTTTTTTTTTTTTTTGAGTATCCTTGTGTGGTGTGTGTGTGTGTGTGTGTGTGTGTGTGTCTGTCTGTCTGTCTTCATGTGTGTGTTTACAGGTGTGGAGACCAGAGGTTGGCTATCATCCTCAGTTGCTTTCCACCTTATTTTATTGACACAGGATCTCACAGTGACTCTAGAGCTCATCAACTTGCCTAAATTAGTTAGCCAGTGAGCCCCAGGGATCCTCCTGTCTCTGCCATCCAGTACTGGGATTAGAGGTGTGCACTGCCACACTGGGCTTTAACGTGGGTGCTGGGGATCTGAGCCCAGGTTGTCCTGCTTGCGTTGAAAGCATTTTATTCACTGAACCAACTCCCCAAGCCCCAAGTTTCTAAATGTGGGGTATTTCTTTTGTGTCCAGATGCCACAAAGAGTGTTGCCAGGCAAGCTGAGGAGGATATCAGTGCACCTTTCCTAGCAGTAGTCTAAGGACACTTTGGTTTCCAGGTTGCCAATTTCATTGTTGAGGAATTGTGATGCCTGACACATAGTCGGAGGATCATTCCTTTAGTGATAACAGCCTTAAAACACTAGGTAATGGGAAAAAGTAGCAAATGAAGTAAGAAATCAAACTTCTGTCTAGATAAGCTACATGATCTGAAATTAATTCATTTGCTCTCCCTCAGGACTTCATATTGACAAAAATGTGGATTTCATAAAAACTTTAAAAAAATGCATGCAATTTCTTCACTCAGAGATGATATCAGTTATGTATTTAATTGCCTTTTAACCCTTTACCTCCTTGTATGGTTTTAGGATATGTTTTGCATAAATATTTCATTAGTTAATAAAATCAATTCATCATCAAATTAATCACATTTGTGCTCATACTCATCACGTTTTGAACAAGCAGGAATGTCTGTAGAAGGATAAGATTCTCGTCCTATCATCAGTCACAAGGGCCACAGATAGGCAGCAATTCTTCAGGTTTTTCAGTTACTATTACATAGGATAGAGCAGCCTTCTGTAGAACTTAAATTGAAGCAGTACCCAATATGATAATCATTGCAATAAGAACCATTATTTGTTTACAGCTTTCCATGTGTTTTCTTAGTAAGTCCTCATGAAAAGCAAACAAAATAGGCACAGCTTATTGTGACATCTATAGTGACTGGGTTCAGAGGGATTGACAAGTCCTTTAAGGTCACATAGCTAGTGAGTAGCAATTCCAGGTTGTACAAATCCAGACCCTGACTCCTTAAATGTCATGGTACACTGCTCTCTGGATCATTGCAAAGACTACATTTTTAGGGAGCATTTGAGGACAGCTCTTGCAGCCTTGGCTGTTTTTGTTTGAAAGAGGATCCTGATATACTAAATTTTTGTCTTTTTGGTGTTCTTAAGGTAGTGTCTCGTTCTAGCCCAGGCTGACCTAGAATTCACTATGGAGTCTCAGGGTGGCCTTGAACTCACGGCGATCCTCCTACCTCTGCCTCCTGAGTGCCGGGATAAATTCGTGCACCACCGCATTGGCCTGATGTACTAACTTTTAAGTGCCCCCTAAACACATATCTGACACAAGTTCCTTATATTTAGTCTATTTTATTAAATCTCAGTCCACAAATTTGTCTACATACAAACATTAATGCACACATCATACCTTACTAAAATTCTAACTCTTATACTTTTTGAAAGGAGTGCGTGTGCATGCCCGTGAGAATGTGGGTGCATGTGTGTGTGTGTGCGTGTGCATGGTGGAGCACAGAGGACAACACTAGGCATCACCTTCAGGAACGCTGTCCACCTTCTTTGAGACAGGGGTTCTCACTGGACTGCAACTATCAGCGATTAGGCTAAACTGGCGGGACAAAGAGTCCCAGCCATCTGCCTCAGTGATAGGATTACAGTGTGTGCTGCCACACCGAGCTTTGATGTGGCACTGGGTATCAACGTGGGTCTTCAGGCTTGAGAGGTAAGCACTTTACTGCCTGAGCTGTCTCCTCACCCATCACTCTCATACTCTTAACCCTTTGAGTTATTTTCATTGATTCACTCTTTTTGACAATTTCCTGCCTTTGCTAGAGTAATACAGGTATTTACTACCACTCCCCTCCAAAAAAAATTTATGGTAATAAGTCAACATTCACGTGGAGAGAATCATGAGTCCCTGATCTGAGCCCAGCTTTTCAGGAAAACATCCCCACTGGAGCCTCTTCCATGGTGCTGGATAATGTGGGCCAATTGTCTCAAGGCTTCTCCCAGAAATTTATTTATTTATTTATATTTCTTTTTTATTTTTAAATAGAGCAAGAGGAAGAAACAGAGGCACAGAGAGAGACAGAGAGAGAATTGGCATGCCAGGGCCTCAGTGACTACAGTCACACTCCAGACACTTGCACCACCTAGTGGGCATGTGTGACCTGCAGTAATTTATTTCTAATAATTTCCCCCTAAGGGACTATTTTCTCTTCCAATATCTCCTTTCCACTTTACCACAAGTTTGTATTTGCCATTAATCCCTGTATTAATATATGTTCCAATCTCTATGTATCTACAAACAGGTAATTGTATCTTTAACTATTCTACAATCACTTATTGAACACTATTACAGGCAACAAACATGCAGGCAAACAATATAGTTCCTGTCTGAAGGGACAGCCTCATCAAATGGGAGAGAGAAGGAGGAGAGAGTAGAATTATCACAATGTGTCGCAGAACCCCACTGAACTTAGCATGGTGTGGAGGGGTCCCAGAAGATGTGTTCTACATCATGGGAAGAGTTAGAAAGCTGCTTCCTGTGAGAAAAAGAAATTCATTACATCAATTTGTTCAGAGCATGATTTCCTCTTGTGTTCATAAAACAGTCTTCTCCCAAGCCCAGTCACCTCAATGACAACAGCATACATACAAGGAAAACCCAGAAGGAATTGAGAACTGTGCTTCAAATAGGCAATTCAATGCTCCTTTTGAAAATAATGAAAAGCAACTCATCCCCAAACTCAGCAGAACACTACCAACAGGAGCAGCTATCTTCAACCCTGGGTGATTCGAAATCAAAAAGAAACAAAGATCTGGCATCACAAGGAAAAGATAGTTTGTCCCAGCCTGCATATCCTGACAGGTCCAAACTGAGCAAGAAAACTCAACACACAGTCCTTGGAGGAGTGACCTGGGCTGCTGTGTAGTTTTACATTGCCAGTCATCACATGCCATGCGATGTGCCCTCTCCAAGAAAGCCTTTGTTTTCTGCAGAGACCAGGTGGAAAAAGACTGACATTCTGGAAACGTTCTCGCTGCAAGAGGAATAGTCCAGAGTGATTCTGTGTAACAGCGGTGAACTGTGAAATTAATTCCAAACAATGAATAAGTCCTGCTTCCCCCCATAAGTGTTCAAACTACAAAGTGCTCGAGCTCTGTGCTTCCTGACATTTTGTATGCTTAGTGGGTCTCGACTGTCTTTCACTGAGCTTGGATGTCCAGTCAAGCGAGGGACCTGTGCTTTCCTTTAATTTTTTAATCTTTATTTACTGTATTTTGGGGGTGCTTTACCTTCTCAGGACTCAATTATTCTGGAGCACCACCATCTCCTGATTCCTGCTCTGCTGAACTTCACCGGAATGAGGAGTGTTTGAAATTAACAAGAGTCACAGGATTCGGGTGGGCAGAACTGGGTGTAAGCAGGCGAATGCAGTGAGGATGGGTGTTAACTGTTGTGTACTTCCATGGGTGTTCTTGACTCTATCCCAAACATAAAAATGCACTGACTAATTTACCTGCCAGGTTCGTTATCTAAATACCAACATCAGCCTACTTAAATTCTTGCCCAAAACTTAAGAGACAAGACACAAGGAGCTTTGCTATATATCTTATTGAGCACCCAGGTACTGGTAAAATTTGTGTCAGTGGGAGGGACATGGGGACATTTTAATCTATAATGAAGAAACAAAGACACAAGTGGTTATGAGAGTAGCTGGGAGTGTAATTTGAGCATAAGATTTGGAGTTCATTGAGTTGATGGATGGTGTATCTTGGACAAAAGAAGGTTTAATCCAGGAGTGATTGAAAACGAGAGGCTGTGATGGTTAATACTGTCAGTTTGACAGGGTCTAGAATCACCTAGGAGAAAGCCCCCTGGGCAGGCCTGTGAGGGACATTCCGCATGGGGTTGACTGAGGTGGGCAAACATGCTATCAGTGGACAGCACCATTCTACGGGCTCAGGTTCGGGGGATGCGGAGAAGAGGAGCTGAGGCTGAGCACGCGCGATCATCTCTCCCACAGACACAATGTGACCAGGGGCCTCGGGCCTCTGCCGCTACGCCTTTGCCATCATGAGGGCCTGTGTCATCTCAAACTGTAGGCCAGATTAATCCCTTGCCCCCTTCAATGGCTTCTTGTCAGGTCTTTGATCACAGCATTGAGCTAAGTCACTCATACGAGAGTCATGGGAGGGTTAAAAGTAGGAAAGTGACAAAGTGAGACACATGCTCAAAGGTTAGTGACTGAGCGGGGATGAAGATGAGTGGTGACGGGCTTGTCTGGCACGTGCAAGGCTCTGGCTTCCGCGCTCAGTGCTGCTGAACGAAATGAGCAGACAGCAGCCAAACTCCAGTCCATTTGGTGTGCTGTGATGTGCCAGAGATGCGGGAGCAGACTGATGGAGGGGAACAGGAGTAACCTTCCCTAGTACTCCTTGAGGAAGGACAGACTCATAGAGTGGGCTTCAGCAGCACAGAGGACAGGACAGACAGACAGCTTGATGTATCAGCTGCTTCACTAACAGCTGCAACCAAGCACTGGACAAGAAACAACTTAAGGAAAAGTGTTGATTTTTGGATTTCAGGGTTAGTAAAAAATATATTGATGTGTGTGTGTGTGTGTGTGTGTGTATGGGCATGTTAAGGACTTTGGGGGCTGCAAACAGTACCAGACGCTTGTACCACATTTTTGCATCTGGCTTACATATATGGCTTGGTGAGTTGAACCTGGGACCACAGGCTTTTCAAGGGAGCACCAGCACCAACCCGGGGGCCATTCTCCCAGCCCCTGTCTTTCAGTTTTGAGGAGACCCATTCCATAATAACAAGCAAGGCAGGGGCCAGCAAGAGGCCAGCTCATCACATTGCATCCAAAGACAGGAAACAGAAAGCGTGAACAGTGAACAGGAAGCGAGACTGGGTTATAGAACCCCAAGGCCCACCCCTCACTCTTCCAGCAAGAATTCACCTCCTAAAGGCTCACCGCCTCCCCAGAGTGTCACCAACTGGGGACCACGTGTTCAAGTACATGCGCCCATGGGGGACATTTCACATTCAAATCATAACACCTGAGAATTATGAGGGGGATAGATGTGAATCAGGCGATTTCTGCTCTGATCCAACAAATTAAAAAAAATGTTCAAAGGGAAATGGAGTGTTGAGTTTAGACAAGAAAAACATTGTTGTGCTCTTCCCTGGTGACAGTGACATTTGAAGTTTGAGGTGACTATGAGAAAAGGACATGTTCAGCTCTGGGCTTGCAGAATGTGAATTCAGCATGTTATTCAATGTCAGGGCTATTAGCACAGACAACAGGAAAGGAAGCAGAAAAGTCAAGAGGATTTAAGAAAGAAAGAAAACTGTCTAACTCTCTTAGCCTGAGCAAGATGTTAAATGAAACTTTTATAGGCTGGGTAATTCTGAACTTGAGAATTCTGAGCAAAAGTAGATCTACTTATCAAGTTTCTCATAAATTTCTGATCTATTCTTACTTTACATAGCATAATTTGCTTAATTAGCTTAGAAAAGATTTTGACACAGGATGCCATCATCAAAAGTTGGACTTGCCTTCTCATTCATCATCTTGGGACCATTTTCTTGGGAAATAGCTTTCCTATTTGAGTATGCATATTACCAAGAGCCTACCTTTTTAAAGACAAGTGCCATAATTATAGACAATAACCCATGGTAATTCCCTCCCTCCCTCCACTTTCCCCTTTGCAACTCCACTTTCCATCATACATTTTCCCCTCTCGATTTCTCTTTTATTTTGATGTCACCATCTTTTCCTTCTACCAAGGCTCAGGGTCCATTATGGAAGAGGTGGCAGGAAGAATGTAAGAGCCAAAGGAAGGGTAGGACTCCTTACAACGTGCTCCTCCAGACACAAAATGGTCTGGATATCCATGACCTTGCAGTGCCTGATACTACCTACACAAGAGCCTAACTTTTTAATGAATTAATTTTCTGACAACTTCATATATGTGTATAATGTATTTTAATCACATTCACCCCAACACACTTTCTTATTCCTCTCCCACAACTCCCTTTCCTGAACTAGTCCCTTCTTCATATCTTTAGTGTGAGCGACCCGCTGAGTTTAGTTAGAGCTACTCCCATGACCATGGGTGAGGGGTGATTTACTGGAGCACGGTAAGCTTACCAGGGGCCACACTACTGAGGAACATGACCCCTCCATGCAGTAACCAGTAACCAGCAGCTCCTCTGGGAGGGATGGGATCTCATGAACCTCCCCCATCCATGACAGAATGTTCATGGCCCCAATCTTGTACAGGAAACTCCAGCTTCTGTGTTTATGAGGGTGGCGGCTATCTCATACCCAGAGGACAGCTGTCTTTGGCATTCTTCCTCTGGTTCTTTCCCAGTGCTTCCTGGGCTGGTGTCTGGGAGTGATGTCCCACTTAAGGATGAGCACTCAGAAATCAGTTAGTCTCAGCATTTTGACCAGATACGCACCTCTGCACTGACTGTAGCCCACTGTGAGAAGAAAAGCCTCTCCCATCGAAGTTGAGAGCAGCACTAACCTATGGGTATTAGCCTAAGTATTTCAAAGGCAGTTTGGCAACACGTCCATCTAGCAAAGTAGTAGTAATAACTTCTCTTGAGCTTATGAACTCCTCAGCTTTG
This sequence comes from Jaculus jaculus, assembly GCF_020740685.1. Lineage (NCBI taxonomy): Eukaryota > Metazoa > Chordata > Mammalia > Rodentia > Dipodidae > Jaculus > Jaculus jaculus. Next base: position 72,157,682 of record NC_059116.1, on the reverse strand, counting down.
GGCTTCTAACTAGGTTCACAGGACCAGCAGTCTTCACATCCAAGCAGAGAACAGCTGCTGACCTCCACAACCTAATCGTAATTTCCCATCTACATTTTCAATGTCAAGAGCTGCATGACCTCAGTGGTGCTCTGGCTTATCCTGGAGTCCACTCCACCCCAGAGTCGATGTGTTAATAGGCTTGGTTTGCAGCATGATGCTTTTGGGAGCCGGAATAGGGCTTACTAGATGGAACCTAGTGGGAAGTCACTGGTGGCTGGAGGTGCATCCTTAAACATGATGCAGGGACCCCACCCACTTCATCTTCCCTTCTTGCAGCATGGTTGTAAGGTGATGCATTCTGCTGCTTGCCATGTGCTCCTTATGTTGCTCCAGCACAGACCTGGTAGTAGCTTGAAAGCATGTCCCCCAATAGACTCAGGTGTTTTACTAAAGTTTTGTAAGTTGGATTTCTAGCTGTCTGACTAGAAGAGGTGTCACTGTGGGCAGATCCTGGGGTGCAGACCTAAGGGGAGCTTGGGGTCAGATTTGATTCTCAGTCCAAAGGTAGGCAGAGCAATCTGAGCTCTGCTGGTATCCCTGCTGGTTTTGCCGCCAGTTTTGTGTTTGCTGCTTTTGGCGTTTGCTGGCTGCTGGTTGCTCTCTGTTTGGATGTATGGAAGCAGAGTCTTCGGCCATTTGACTGAACTTCCCCTGGATCTGTGAGCTCAAATTAAATCCCTTTGTTCCCTAAACTGTGGCTGGCTTGGATGTTCATCCCAGAAATGTAGAGCTGACTACAACAGACCCTATAGCAACAGGACTGATGAACCATGAGCTACAACCACTGGACCTGTGAGCTAAAATAAAACCCCTCCTTGTATAAACTGACAATCTCAGTCATTTTCTACAGTAACAGTTGATGCAATTAGTAAACACACAATTAGTACCAACAATAGTTTTCAATTCTGGTTGTCTACTCAAATGACTAGAGACTTTCTACATATTACTGGTCCTAAAACAATGACATTAGTATCTTCAAGATTAGCAATCTTCCCATCCTCGGAACCGTCATCTTTTGACTTGTAAAAGTGAATCAACTTTGAACTCACATCTCTGAGACATTCTGTAACATCTATAAGAGTCTGACTGGGCAAAACTCTTCCAGAAGACAATGTAAACTTAATGCTTCCCTGGATACAGAGAGTAGCTCCTCCTCTGGAGGACAATTCACTCTTTCATGAGGGTCTTCTGGTACATTAAATGAGGACTCCAGCATGCTCATGTTTGTATCTATATAGATGCCTTGGTCTCCTTCCCTCCCCATCTATATATTCTTAGATTTATTTGAAATATATGTTTTAAATTTAATTTGTTTTATTACTTATTGTGTGTGTGAGTACATGTACCATGGCTCATGTGTAGAAGTCAGAGGACAACTTTGGGGATAGCATTCACCTGTCCACTTGATTTGAAGCAGGGTCTCTCACTCTGGATTCTCTCTCTGTTATTGCTTGCTCACCACAAACTTCCAGGAAATCCTCCTACATCCACCTGCCATGTTGCCATCTGCAGCAGTGTTCTGGATTACAAAAATCTGCCTCAGCTTCTGGCTTATTATGGGATCTAGGCATCAAACTCAATTACCCTAGTTTGAACATCGAGGCATTGAGTGCCTTACCAACTCTGAGCTATCTGCCAGCCCCAAATATGTTTCTTAAAAGGCTATGCAGAAATTGGATTGTCTGTTCTTCCCTCAATTGTGTTTTAGCTATAGCTTGTTTACTATATTGTGTATATGTGACCTGATGTTCTGAAAGCAAGCACACCCCTGCCTGGAATGCCCCTGGCATTAAGACACTGCTGCTTTGTACAGTTTGTTCAAGTCACAGCCAGTCTATGAAATCTCCCGCCTCCATCTGTGGGGATGCCTTCACTCCCTTGCACCTGCACGGTCCTTACCTGTTCCATTCATGCAGCGCATGGGACGAGACCCTGTTCTGCCTTTTCTTCTTAACTGGATTGGAAGCTCCTCATGAATAGAGGTGAAATATGGCTCATTTTAAAACCTTTATCCAGCAAAGCACCCTCTATGTGGTAGACGCCTACTGAATTGGGGTTGGGTGGTGACAGATTTGCCTGGTTTTGCTCTGTGCTTTGTGGTGGGTCCCTTAACCTCTCTGAAATTAGTTTCCTTATCTACATGGTGGAGCTATACTTCACCCGGAGCGATGAGGAGTACTTCAGGAGATAACATGCATGAATTAATGAGCACAGGCTGGCACATAGCAAGCCCTTGATAAGTGATTGTTGCCTGTTAAGTAAACTGAAAGTAACTTTTCTTTGTCCACAGACCAGGGAGCATGGACAGGAATGCCAGGAAGAGTAGAGACTATGGAACCTATAGCAGTGCGTGTTTGCCCGTGACCCGATCATTTCATTGCAGAAGGCGCAAGGAAGGTCCATGCTTAGCCAGAATAGCTGTGCACATTAGGCAACAGCATGCGCAAACAAAGAGGAGAGATTGATGAAAAAGTGTTGGCTGCTGAAGCTATGGCTCAACAGAGACAGTGCCCGCCACGAAGTATGTGGGCCTCAGTTTACAGTGACTTCCATTTTCTTTAAATGATAAGTCCAAGCCTCATAACCTGGAACATGGTTTAGTTATTGATTATAAACTTCACTAGAAAACACATGCAGCAAAGCCTCAGTCAGTATTGTGTTTCAGTCTTATTAACGAAGGTCACAAAATGACTCAAAATGACAAAATAACTCAAAAGAATTCAAGCCGGGCTTGGAGGTGCTGGCCAGTCATCACAGCTAATGGAGAGGCTAAGGCAGTCATAAATTCACGGTCTCCTTAAACTGTAGGACCAATTCAAGGCCAGCCTGGGCAACTTAGAGAGACCCAGTCTCAAAAATGAAGAGAGAGCCGGCGTGGTGGCACACGCCTTTAATCCTGGAACTATCAAGGTAGAGGTACTGGGATTGCCATTGAGTTTGAGGCCAGCTTGGGACTATATAGTGAGTTACGTCCAGGTTAGCCTGGGCTAGAGTAAGACCCTCCCTCAAAAAAGCAAAAAGATAAAAATAAAAATAAATAAAACCAGAAGTGGTCTGGGGCCGTAGTTAGTGGTAAGTGTGCCACGTAGCCCGCGCACAGCCTGAGGTTTCATGTCCAGTGGGACAACACACAGGCAGACTCAGAATCCAATGGCTGTGTATATAACAGACGTGATGTTGACGGAATCATTAGTTACCTCAGGAATCTTGGCTCTCCGGGTGCTCATTTGTGACATCAGGACTGAAATTGCCTATGCTCATCTCTCTCTGTTCACTTGCCAGTAAGTTCCATCACCTAAGCAATGTCCTGGGGCCAAACTCCCCACCTGGGAGAAACAAGCACAGAGGTGTGAGGTCATGAGCTGCAGGGAGCTGCATCCGGCTGTTCTGAAGCCAGGGGCATGCCTCCTCCCGAGTGTGCTGGGGCTCACTCCCCCTGACTGCCTAGGCGGCAAAGCTACACAGCGTTCACAAGCTTAGAAATAACAAAACATACACACGTACCTCCAAACAAAATAGTTATTGCATAAGCATGATGATCAGAACCCTTTAAAAGAAAATAATTCAAAAGTATCACCATTAGAATACATTTTTGTCTATATTCAGACAAATTTCCATGATTGTTCACCATGGAAAAAATGTACATTTTATCCTCTCTGGTCAAAATAACATAATATTTATGCACGTGGTCATGGCCCTGAGGTGGTGTGTAGGTAAGTGTGGAGGGAGGAAGGTTTATAATTGATCCCAAGGTTTATTTCATGAATGATCTTGGGAAAATTACTTAACATCTCTCTTTCTCAGTTATCCATCTTTAAAATAATTTTTTTAAAAGAAAAACAACCTCCTTTTGAAATGTGCCTATGCTACATAGCTCATAGCAGATGCAGAGGCCCTTCACAGCTATGATTTTCTCGTTATATAAGAAATTGGAATAATTAGTTGGTGGATTTAGTGAAGGCACTAGAGACTCGGGGTTTTGGCTTGTTTTGTCTATGTCGAGTCTGTCTGTTGTGGTGAGATGTGCTGCGTGTGATGCAGACGCCTGCATGTGTGCAGATGAGCTTGTGTCACGAGTGCACAGGTAGAGGACAGAGGCAAAGGTCAGGTTTCTTCCTCTATCGCTCCTCTGCATGTTTCCAAGTCCTGCATTCAAACCAGGACTGCCATTTTTGGTCAAGAAGACCCAGCAATTTAATCCTCTGGTTTCTATCCGCTGCAGACTGAGGTTACAGAGCAGTGCAGCTGCCACACCCAGCTTTGTGATAAAGGTGGTGGAAAACTCCGAATTTTCAGTGGTATCCAGGTCTCTGGCCCTCCAGGCCCCCATGCTTGAGCCACCTCTCCAGGTGTAACAGATTCTCACGTGTGAACAGATTCTTCCTGCAGACTTCACCAGGTAGCTTTGATGCAGTCATCATTTGTGAACGTCTGGTCCGTAGTTGTGAGTACCTGACTGAAGTGTGTGAAAGAAAAGTGGAACTCAATTTTCCTGGTGATGTGACATAGAAAAAGGCACTTCATGCATTAATTGTTTATTTGCTTAAGAATAAAAAAGACTGTACAGTAGATTTAAGTAAATAATATACAAATAATATAGGGCAATTAAGTAGAATATATCTAATAAAATGTTCCATGAGTACATCTTGTTCTATTCGTATTTAACTGTATTTAATTCATATAATAAACATGTATTTTTATTGTATTTACATATTAACACATGCATTTTCTATTTTTCTAATTATATCATAAATTATATACTTGATGTGCTGTGTTACCTCTGGAGCCCATTTTGAAGCTCATTCAGACGGTCTTTAAATTATAATCAAATAGCTAGGTGTGGTGGAGCACTCCTTTAATCCCAGCACTTGGGAGGCACAGGTAGGAGGATCACCATGAGTTCAAGGCCACCCTGAGACTACATAGTGAATTCCAGGTCAGCCTGGGGCAGCATGAGATCCTACCTTGAAAAACCATATATGTATATGTATATGTATATGTATATGTATATGTATATGTATCTGTATATGATTATGTATATGTATATGTATATGTATATGTATATGTATATGTATATGTATCTGTATCTGTATCTGTATATGTATATATATATATATTGTCAAATACAGTTCCAGGCTCCTGAGATCTTTGCTGTGCCTGAAGGAAAGGCTAGAAGACACTATTGTTTTATAAGCAGGAAGAAGAAGGTGTCAGAGATTTCCCCTGAGCATAGCATTAGGGAAACAGAGGGCAGAACGCCACTTACTGAACATCACATTTCAGAATGTAACTCTTCATTAGGAGAACTTAATGATCATAATAAAGTTAATAAGATGCAACACTTTATAATCATTAGTTCGCTAATCTGTGAAACATCTCAGTGACTTGGAAATGGTCATTGCCCCTGTTACGTTCATTCTCGCAGGATCCAGAGGGAGAGCGGTAGAGTCTTGGGCCCCGACTCCCCAGCATTTAGCACTCAGCTTCCTTGCGCGAGTCCGGAGAACTTGCACCAGGCAATAAGAGCTGAAATCCACACTTTCACGTGGAGTCGTTCTGAGCCTTGGGAGTTTGCCTTCTCTGACTCTATTTACCTTGGAGAGCTGTAGGTACGCGAGCTTCACTTCATGCGGGGCCCTTCACTCAAATCCTAGCAAAGGACAAAACAAAAGTCCAGCAGAAAAATCTAAGAAATTATGGACAACTTCAGATTGTATTTGCACATATTTTCCTCACTTCATGAACACTGTATACCATCATGCTTTTCTTTCTTGGAAGTAAAAAGAATTTGACCATGTTTCCAAATTCCTGGGTATTTGGTGAAAATTCACTGTCACAAAACAAGTTCATTCTAGATTACTTTGCATTTTGTTTGGGGTAAGTCTTTCAGTAAGTCTAACCTAGAGGAGTTAAAATGCAGCTGGGTTTGGTGGTGAGGACTGTACTCCCAGCACCTGAGGAGGCCGAGGCTGAGGATCTGCTGAGCCCAGAGCTCCCTTCTTACCTGGGTAATATAGTGACAAACAAACCAACAAACAAACACAACAGCAAAAACACAAAAACAGACTTGTGTCCCTTCCTGCTATCCTTCTTTATACCCTTGAATGTTGTAGTAAATATATGCATTCAATTCATGCCTTATTGCCTTAGCACTAATTGCATTGGTTAAAATTTACTCTGTAACAACTGGCCAGATACAAATATTTTTTTTCCTCTTCATTATTGTTAAACCCAAAAAACTTTCACTTGATCAAATCAAGGCATTTAGAAATTGAGTATATTAAGTGGACAGCATTCTAGTTTTTCTTCAATTAATGTTTTCTCCATTTTTTATTCAATCATTCAATAAATGTATATTTACATTGTTGGGGAAGATTATATACCAAATATGGCTAAATCAAAGGGTGATTCAAGTTATAAACACTGGGAGGACTAAGCAGATGGAGTAGTGTTTAGAGCTGGTACGTGGTATGATGTAGTCCAAGTTCAGATCTTCACTCCACTACACTCCAGGCTTGGGGCACTGGCAGCTAATGAGTCTGTGAGTTAATTTAGTGATCAATTGAAACCTCCCTGTCAAACTAATACAAGGGGGCAAATAAAATAGATATAAAACAAATAATGCATTGTTGGAAATACTGAATTATTGATAAAAGCTGGAACTTTATATATATATATATATATATATATATATATATATATATATTATATATATAAGATACATATTATTTACACATATGAGATATACATATTATATATCTTAATCTAAGATCTTTAAGGCCCTGTTGTATCTATGACTAAGTTAATTTCTCTAAAAAGAGCTCATGTATTAACCTGACAGTTACTTGAGACCCAGAGATGACCTTTCTCACAATGGAAAGGATCGCATTTAAGCTCTTTCATTTGAAGCCCATCCCTAAGCAAGGAACTACAAGATTGTATCTTCCCTATGAACTTAGCTATGATTTATGGAATAAGAAAAATTTCCTAAGGAGCCAGTACCCCAAATCCAAATGGCTTGTTTCCAAGCACCCTTGGTATTGACCTTCTCATGTTGGCCTTACCGGAAGCTTAAATGGCAGGGCCCTAATTAGTGGAGCTTGGGTTTAGATGACAGCGCACGAGTTAGAGAAGCGTGGGACGTAGATGCACAAAGTGGCACATGCATCTAGAGTTCATTTTCACTGGCTGGAGGCCCTGGTGCACCCATTCTCTCTCTCTTTCTCTCTCTCTCTGCCTCCTTGCTCCATCTCAAATAAATAAATAAACAAATAAATAAATAAATAATATTTTTAAGCCATGAGAATTAAATAGATATCATATATAAGCACCTTAAAATTATGAATATAATTTTGGAGTTTGAATTCTTAGATTTTGTTCTCTGTACTTCAAGTGGGAACATTAATTATTACTAATTAACATTTGTGAGTATTGTAAGAAAGCTGATGAAGCATGTACATTTTATTACTAGCCTTCTTAATAAACCTTCATAGTAATTTTAATGTTTTCAGTTGATAGAAAAGTTTTCAAGAGGAATCATCTGTTAGCAATCAAAACTTAGTCTTTTTAAAAAAAAAATTTATAGCATTTAATTATTTTCTTATACTGCAACTTCCATAGCAGATTGCATCACAGTAGTAACAAGATGTGAAGCAGTCTCTATGTTTACTAATAGTTCCTACTTCTCCTTAGGCAGATTTATGCATTTCCAATTTGTGGATGTAAATTTTACTTGGCTGTGTGGCTTCTTTGGTCAACTACGTGTCACAGTTTCTGAAAGAAGTTCTAGAGCTGAGCATTGTCCATCACGATGTCTCCTTCCTTCCTCAACCGAACATCAGTAACCACATGGAGACCTCTGCCCTGGGGAGAAAAGCAGAGTATGAAGCAAATCTTTGTTATTTGGAGTCATCAGAATTTGGAAGGAGTCATTTATTAGTGCAACGTACCTCTTAGATTTAATTTTCTTATGAGCAATCTAATCTTCCTTACTACCTCTTAGCAAGTATTTTTCTTGAATCTCTTCTCTCTTTTTTTTCTCCAGACACTGATTTTCAAATTAGAAAACAAATATAATATCATCACCATTCTTGTTTCCATCTTCTTTTTTCTTTTTTGTGGTCCTGGGGATCTAGCCAGAGCTTCCCATGTGCTGAACAAAACTACCACAAAGCTATTTCTTAGCTCTTCAGTGACACTGTCTTTGAAACAAGTAGAAATATCCCCAAAATGTCAGTATGAGAATATTATAGGCAATATATCATAGCATTACAGTCCCTGATCACAAGAGAAAGAATTACACTGTCTCAAACTTATAGTTGCATGTAAATGGTGTGAGATGAGCTAGGCAACCACTGGGGTAGAACCATTGCTTTCTGTGGACACTGTTTAGGTATTGCTTTTAAATCAGTTGCATTTCATTTGGGAGAGGAATAACTAAGAGATTTAAAGTTTTTTCTTCCTTAAGTTATAATGTAATTTTCAGATCATCTGTAATGAATGTGTATTTCTCACTTTTACATTAGTTTCTTTCCTCAGTGCTCTGACCAAATACTAGGCAATGTAGTCCAAGAGAAAAAGGATTTATTCTGGCTCATGGTTTGAGGGACACCAGGTCACTTGTACGAGCAGGAGCATAAGGCTGCCTGCTCTTATTTCTGCAGACCAGGAAGCAGACCAAACACCTGAAGTGCGTCATGCTGTAAACTTCAAACTCCATCCCCAGTGACCCATTTCCTAAATATAGGCCTCACCACCTACAGGCTCCACAACCTCCCCAAATAGCACCATTAGCTGGGGTCCAAGTGTTCAAACACACTGGGGTCATGGGGGACAATTTATATCCAAACCTGCAACAACTTTGGTGGTTAGAATATAAGTTATTTATAACAAGAATTTAAAAATCTTAGTACCCCATGAAAGCTGGTGTGACATTTGGAATATGCAGGGAAGTTTGAGCAACAACAGACATGGAGAACATAGGGCGTGGAGAAGTTGTGCAAGTGAGAAGGCTGGGTCTCCAACAGTGGCAGAAAAGAGCACACAGTAGGATCACCTGTGCCATAACTTAATGAAGATATGGGACCTTTCTGAGAGTTCAGATAAGCAACTGAAGGCAAGAAAGAGTTTAAAATTTCATTCCCCAACCCTTTTCATGTTTTGCAATGTTAGTAATTAAACCCAGGACCTCACGTGCACTAGGCAAGAGCCCCACTACTGAGCCATACCTGTGTTTTCTTTAGAGTTGCAGGTAGATGATACCATCATTGAGGTAAGGATACACAAGTTCAAGGAAGGGAAGGGTAACCAATCCACAACGAGATAATTTAGATTGAGATGCATATAAGAAATGCTTCCAACAAACTGGCTACATTGCTATTTGTCAGAATATTGGCTAGAATTTCTGTGGGTGGTGGGCCACTGTGATTCTCTGCATCCACTAATGGCTTGGGAAAATGAGTTTATTCTAGCAGGACATTTCTGAATAATTTCCAAGGTAATCTTTTCCTGTTGTTGAGCCTGTTCTAAAAAGATTAGTTTACCATCTCTATAGGCTGAATTGGTAGCAACAGAATACAGACCTCTGGGTGCGTCTTATTATTCGACCACTGCATTGGCAGGGGAAGTGGAGGAAGACTGGATTTGTTGCTGCTGGTGCACACCCCTGCGCCCACTTAGCATCTGCCCAGGTTCCACCGGCATTTTCCTATTCAGTGCAGCAATTTCATCTGTCATCTTGCAACATTCAACAGTGGTTCCTCCAATCTTTGGAAAGAAGTACAATTTTTAAATGCCTGAAAATGAAGTTATTTTGTTTCATTTATGCTTAAAAATAATATTTTGCATGGTATATATTCATAACCAAAGCAATAAGCAGCTTTTCCATGTGGCTTGGTAATTACAAAGTATAACTCAAACGGTGAATAATTACGGATCTAAAACCTTGTGCTTTGACTCTGTGTGGAGAAGACACTAAAAACCCTCTTGTGGGGTCAGTCCCTTAAATTTTGGCTTCTCAGTCAATTTATTTGCTTAAAAAGTAGAGGCATGTTTTTGTCTTCTCCAACTACCTTATGCAGTTGGTACTGAATTTAACTGTGACTATATATGTAAAATGGTATAAAAACTCCAAGGCAATACATTCACATGTCCATAATTCTTACCATTTTCTTAGTATGCCCTTATTTGTCTCTATTTTAAAGTATATGGGAATTAATTTTGGAAATGTAACTACTATTGGACATAAAGAAAGTTAGTGAATAAGAGAAATACATTTCTTCTTTTTTTTTTTTTTGCAAACAATTAAACTCTATTTGAACCTTAAAATTTACACAGTGGAAAATTATTGTAATATCTAGTGGCAATAGAGTTCTAATTCAGTACAAAGCAAAAGAATCAAGCAAAATGCTATATGAAATGGGCTTGCACTCATTTTTGAGGAAACTAGCTGTTTACAGAAAAACAAATAAAAGCTAAATAAATATAATAAGGACATAACAATTAGCATAATTTCTAAAAGCTGCATTTAAGTTCACATTAATAAATGAATAATAATGAAGAGTATGTGATATATTGTCATAGGTATGAAGCAAAACTGGGTGATGTGGTGACTAGATGTCCAATTCGGACGACCCAGTGGCGCGTGCCCGAGAGCTGAGCACCTGGGAAGCTGAGGCAAAGGCTGCTGTGAATTTGAGGTCAGCCTGAGCTGAGCAGCTAGTGCTAGGAGAGCCTGGCCCACGTAGGAAGACCACCTCAAAAAACAAAATCCAGCCAAATTCAGAATGAAACCAGACCATTGCTTATGAATGTATTCAAAGAAGAGGAACTTTATTTATTTGCAAGCTGAGAGAGAGAGAGTAGAGAAACAGAGAGAATGGGTGTGCCAGGGCCTCCAGCCACTGCAAACAGATGCCAGATGCATGAGCCACTTTGTGTATCAGGCTCTATGTGGGGAATCGAACTCAGGTCATCAGGTTCTGCAAGCAAGTGCTTTAACTGCTGATCCACCTCTCCAGCCGATAGAGTTTTATTTCTTTTATGAAACAGTGGATTTTAAAGCCTGAGAACGACACAACTCATCCTTTATGTGACTTTCAATTATTTAGTTTATCACCTGTAATTCTAACCAGTAAGATCATTGCTATTTGGCAAAGAAATGGATAGTCTAAAACTTTGCTGCGTACATTATTATTATTATCATATATATATAAATTATAGTTTTTATTCAAGTATTATTGGGATAATATTATATTTTATATTACAATTAAAATATTTTGCAATATTAAAGACATTTATCCAAACTATCAAATATGAGCAGTATAATTACAAGAAATTGCAAAGTAGAGTAAATGATTATTTAATGAACTTTCCTTTTGTGTTTTTTTTTTTTTGAGGTAGGATCTCACTCTAGTTCAGGCTGACCTGGAATTCACCCTGTAATTTTAGGGTGGCCTCGAATTCGTGGTCTTCCTACTTAAGCCTCCCAAGTAAAGTGCCGAGATTAAATGCGTGTGCCACCATGATTGGACTTCAACTTTCCGATACTGAAAATTCTTTCTAATACTGAAAACTCTGTTTATTTCTAAATCTTACATAATTTTGTACTCTATGTGTGGATGTATAGTTTGAATATGTATTTACATTGATTGCTGCCAGGCTTTCTTGTGAGTCGAGTCTTACTCGGAATGTATACACACTGACAGCTCCGCATCTGTCTGCTCTGGCTGGTGCCACAGGCTCAGGAGGAGGAGTTCCCAACTCCCTCACTTCTCTCTCTCATTGCCAGCTGAGAGATGGTGGCTTTGGAGCGCGGGGAGACAGCTTCAGTATTCCCTTGCACGGCGCATACTTTGCCTGGGTGATTATTTCCTTGGGAGGCACATGCGTTGGCTCTGTCTGCTTTCCGCGCACTTCCATTCCCAGCAGCGGTATGTGAAGAGTTGAGGGTCTTTCCTGTATTTTCTTTCAAAATTCTTTGTCAGGTTGAATGGTTACTGTTGAAATGCTAATTCTGTTTTAACTTTGATACAAATAAAGCTGAATTCCTTTTTCTTTCTTGGTAGTTTTTTTTCCCTCCTTTTGTGAATTTCTTCTTCTTTTCCTTTCTTCTTCCACTTTGTCTGGTAACCATGTCTACACGTTGTCCAGGCTGGCCTTGAACTCATGACCTTCCTGTGATAGCTTCCCAAATGCTGGGTTTACAGGTGCTTGCCATCACTCCCAACTTCCGAATTGTTTCTCAAAGCTATAGCCTGAAATTTTTGGGGGAAAGTATTTTTTTTTCACTTGAAAATGCCTTCTATATTGAATTCCTGGCCCATATATTGAAATATCTTATTATTTTGACACATCTCTATTTTATTTATAGGATCTTAATCTGTTGGAAGTTTACATTTTTGTATGATTTAGCCTTTCCTGTAGAATTTCTGTTTTGCTTAGGTGTTTGGTACTTCTTTTCCTAATCTAATATTATATAAACACTTATCTGGAAAAAAAAACTTATCTGCATTTTAAAGGTTCATCTATTATTCATTAATTTAAGCCATTTAAAATTAAATTTTCTTTAAAAGATACATGTCTTTTTTTAAGACTTAACAGGGACTGGGAAACAGGTTTGGGAAGGACTAGAAGAACAATGTATAATATATGCAAGTATGGAAATAGTATAGTAAATCCTATCAACTTGTATAGTAATATATTACCAATTATAATAAAAGCTACATTATTTAATTAAAGTTTCCTTCCAAGTGTATTCTGGAAGTCACCTGTGCTCACCACTACACATACCACCGCTGCTACATCAAAGGGCAATTTGTTGAGTAATCACTCCTTCCTCATCTTGCTCAAAAGGGTCTTATTGGGGCTGAAGAGATGGCTCAGCCTTTATGGCACTTGCTTGCAAATCATGATGGCCTGAGTGGGTTCCCTAGTACCCACATAAAGCCAGATACACAAAGTGATGCATGTATCTAGAATTTGTTTGCTGTAGCAACAAGCCCTGTGGTTCCCATTCATATTCTTTCTCTTTTTATCTTCTTGCAACTACGTAACAATATTATTTAAAACCGTTTCCTTTTGCACTTTTTCTCTGCACCACATTTTCCTCATTTGGCATTGCGCCTAACAGTCCTATGGTTCCGAGTGCCATGGAGCCAAGTACTGTCTCCTCATGTACTTCTCTCTTGGGTCCACAGGAGCAGGGTTAGAAGCCACGAGGCTGCAAATACAAACACTTATCGTACTGTGACTGACTAAGTGGATGCTTAAATGCAGTTTGACTTTTCCCTCTCATGCTGTGTGATCCATAAAGGACGTGGCAGAAGAAGGGACAAATGACTTAGTTTACTATCTATACTAATTTTTTTTTTAATGAGAATTCAGTGTGTGCTTATCCTGAATTTCTCATTCTTTTTTTTTAAACACTAGAAGCTCTGAAGATGCCATATATTACAGCACAATTGGATTGGGTTTCTTTTACCATAGATAGGCAAAGTAAATGATATGGCATAACTTAATTTACTACTTTAAATGTTGTTAAGAAAAGCAGCAAACACTTGATTCTTCTGTAAAAGGCAGGTTAGCTTTTCTGTTCTGGGTCTTTGCACCCTAAGTAAGCATGATTTTACTTATATTTAACTTTATTTTCTATAGAAGACATCCTTAGGAACAATCTGACAGTGGCATGTCTTTCTTCCAGATTCGGACATATAAAATTGTAATAGGGAAAACAGAGAAGTTGGTATGACAATTCTTGCAATGTTAACCAGTTGTAAAGCAGAGACCCAAGTCCACGCTGAGTTTCTACAGCTCTTACAGTGGAATTGCTCAGGTGTAAGTTTGCAATTGGAATTCTTCTGTACTGCCATCTAGGGCTAATTGGCTTTAAATTATCATAATGCTATATAGTTACTTAGGAAAGGGTGGCATATATAATCCTACAATGAGCTGTGTATATGGTTTACAGTAATATCTAAGTGTTCATTATGTTGTCTTTTTCCATTCTTTTCTAAATTGAATGTGTAATTCATCTTACAATTAATAGACTAAATTCGAGCCGGGCATGTTGGTGCATGCTTTTAACCCCAGCACTCGGGAAGCAGAGGTAGGAGGATCACTGTGAGTTCTAGGCCACCCTGAGACTCCATAGTGAATTCCAGGTCAGCCTGGGCTAGAGTGAGACCCTACCTCGAAAAACCAAAAAGAAAAAAAAAAAAAAAAGACTAAGTGCAATTGTTAAATGATTAGATTTTTGTGCAGTAATCTAGAGACCATAGGCAATGAACATGTCATTAACCAACCAACCATGCACATGTCAGTGTGACAACTTTGAAAATAGCCCGTCTGGTGGCTGCACGCTTCATGACCCATTGTCTCAAAATAAAGTGATGGTGATCATGAGACACTGTTCATTATTCCTCCACCAAGAAACAGCCATTGACTAAAAATAAACATAACTAAGACAAGCCTATACACACTCAAGAACATTTTTTTCTGCTTTTCATTATTTAAAACAATAGTTTTGAGCAATTTCATACATCTTTTCCTATTTCTTCTCTTGTCCACAGCCATATTTATGGAAAAGGCTTTATGGCAAAGAACCATCAAGCACTGAGGCCAGTCTCGGTGAAATTCCTCTCTATGAGAGAAGTCTGGGAGCCCATTAGCAGTGCCTGCCCTGTGGGGGCCAGGCTTGTCAGACAGCACACATGATCTGGAAAACTGTACGTTAAGTTTAGAGATAACTGGTGCTCAATAGTCTCTACAAAGTAGTCCAGAGAATCCCACGATGGCGCATTTCCAGGTGCTATGTGGGGTTACTGAGAAGGAGAAATATACATTTATGTAGAAGTCCTTGGTCTACAATGTTGGCTGAGTTCTAGTAGAAGGCTCTCTAAACTTGCTGGGGACATGAATTTGTGATATATTAAGTTCTTAAGATGTTAGCAAAAAAAAAAAAATAATAATAATAATTCCTTAAATGACATAATTAAAGCAGGACCCCAGATTTCAAATATTATTTTAGACTTCAGAAAATGCTAAATAAGTGTTGTTTTTGGACAGTTCTATGGGTTTTAAGCATGCCTGGACTCCACAAACAAGAACGGGAGTAATTCCAGCACCATCTCCATCTGCCCTCCAATCTTGCAACCTGGCCCGCCCCTGCCCACACCACCCTTATGAGGATCTTTTGTAGGCTGATATTTCCCCTAACTTTCATCCTTGGACTTGGCAAGAGTTCTGAGATAAGATACCAGAAATGCTTTCAAAAAAATTCATAACCTGGACTTAGTCAGAGCTTTAAAAATGTCAAAGACGAGATGCTAGAAACATTTGCAAACATTCAAGACAGAAGATTGAATTGAGGCATGAACTTTTTCCACAAGTAATTACTAGAATGGGTACAGAGATGGACATGTAATATACAATATATGAGGCAGAATACGATGAGTGGCAAAATAATGATAGTATACAAAAAAGGCAGGTGTGATTTTGTCCAGATTACAGAATTGAAGATTGTTTTGGGGGAGCATAAATAGGTAGGAATGTTCCAGAAAAGAAAACTCACATTAAAAAAGACCATGGGAGCCAGGCGTGGTGGTGCACGCCTTTAATCTCAGTACTTGGGAGGCAGAGGTGGGAGTATTGCCGTGAGTTCGAGGCCACCCCGAGATTCCATAGTGAATTCCAGGTCAGCCTGGGTTAGAGTGAGACAGTACCTTGAAAAAAAAAATTAAAAAAATTTTAAAAAGGCCATGGGAGTAGGGAATGCAGGGTGTAAACTGAAGCTGCAAGTTAGCCCGCTCAGCTCCTAGCAGCACTGTGGCACGCCAGATAGAGTATGAAGGAACGCAGCTTCCGGTACAGGCAGCCCCCCCCCCCCATTTCAATATCTGAATCTGCTAAGGCCTTTAGGGAAAACAAGCAGTCATTTTGTAAGTGAAGTTTGCCCCTTAAGCATGGGCTCACTGGTTATGCTGAGACATAGGAAACCATTAAGGGTCATTTACAACACACGGAGATGTCAAGATGGTCCACTGGAAATGAAAATGTTAACTACCCTGTGATAAGCCCCATAAACAAAACAATGAAACCAATTAGAAAGTACTTTTGAGACCTTCCAGCTCTGATTAGTAACAAAGGCAGAGAAAGAAGACTAGATTGTTTGAACTTGTTTATCTGGAGGTGGAGTCGATAATCGGAGTAGTTTTGAATAGTCCTAAATGTATTAAGGTACTTAGACGGCTGCCACGGGCTCATTTGTTATTAGACAATCTGTAAGTGAACCAGATGTTACAAGTCATTCATTTTGTGTAACATCATTCTCGTTTAAACATGCAATATTGTCATCCATGGCACTTAAGCACTTTTTTTTTTTCTACTAGGCAAAATTCCTGATATTTCGGAACATATCACTATTGCTCAGATATTGATATTCTCATACAATTAGGGTGTGGATATGTTAAAATAGAGTGTCAGAACTTTAATGCACACCGCGTTCTGGTTTACAGACACACAGCAGAGTTAAAGGCTACTTTTTAGACTTTCTTTTTGGTTTTTCAAGGTAGGCTCTCACTCTAGCTATGAAGTCTCAAGGTAGCCTTGAACTCACAGCGATCCTCCTACTTCTGCCTCCCAAGTGCTCGGTGGGATTAAAGGCGTGTGCCACTTCGCCTGGCTGCTTTCTATACTTTTTAAAAAATAAAAATATTTTAAAGCATTGGGAAGCATTGATTTTTGGCATGTATCCTCAGATATGATAGTAGATATGAAGTAAATTTTTAAAGAATTGATGGTATAATTTTTAGTGTTTAGTTTATTGTGTTTTAATAGGTACATACTCATAACTACCACTGCAAACATGATCCAAAATAATTCCAGTACTCCCACAAAATGTCCACACTCGGACTGTAGATAAGCCTTCCAACCCCGAAGGAGAAGTTGATTAGTTGTATTTTATCAAAGTTAAAAATGATTTCACTCTTAGAAGAATGCTAAGAAAGTGAAAGGACAAACAACTGTTTGGAAACAATTTTGACAAATGACTCATCATGTTTATACTTGGGGAAGAAAGGAAGCTCAGGATCCTCTAGGCAGAGATAAACAATCTACTCAATAAATGGTCAAAAGATTCAAACACGGGCCTTTCCAAGAAGATGTAGCACGCAAATAAGAAAATGGAAAAACACACTGCATCCTATAGCTGGGTCCTTATCTCTAACTTGACGTTGCTTCTGAATGCTGTATTCACAATTCACAGAGCTAATACGTACTAGACCTGCATTGCCAGCATCAAAATCAGAAATTAACTTACTGAGAATCCCATGTCTGAGTATCTTACTCTATATGACCTGAACTTTCTCAAGGTAAGCAAATAGTCAAAAATTGTAAGTAAACTAAATGCTACCCATGAAAGAAACTGTTCAGTCATTTTGTCCACTGGATGAGATAGAAATTATTCATGAGAAGGGAAGTGTTATGTAGGAATGGCTTTGAAATATCACATCATGATACTTCAGTGGCCTTTGCAGTCAGAAGCAAAATGGTGTATAAAAATATTTGAAGACCACAATTGGAGATAATTGTGCTGGGATGGTGAGTTGAATAAATTATTACTCCTTACTTGTCTTGATTTTTATAATACTTTGATAACTATGATAAATGTATTTAACACAAATACATTTATGTATGCATAATCCATAAAACTTATGTAATAAAATGCATATTGTACAAAGTAGTCAAGTAACTGATAAATATAAACATGCTATGTATCACCTCCACTTGCGTGTTTGTAATAGGTTTATTTCACAAGAGCAAAACCAAAGTAAAATGTCCTGAGCTTGTCATTTCACATGTCCTGCCATATTTTTGTTTATTTCCTTTTGTTCCTGGCGTCTAAAAGAAAGGCGTATTTCTCTTCTTCATGCCCCAGGTTGGCAGCTCCAGAGGCATCATTCCTCCTTAGGTGTGTTCTAATAGCCTCCATTTACAATCAACCTGTGGTTGTTCTGTACCTTTCTCCAATATCTCTAAAATAAGCTATTATATTTTAAATAATTAATAGGATAGATATAAAAGTTTCAAAATTATATGGGACTATATTAATATACACCAGCCTCCACTCTCTCCTTCCCTTGTTATGTCAGAGGGCCCGGGCAAATTTTCCAAGCCTATGGGCATTAGTTTCCTTGTGTGAAATGTCATGTTGGCCTGCTCACCCTGGGCATGCCTGTGAGAATTCAGTTATGGTATGCATGTAACACCTTGCACAGAACCTGGGATATAGTGGATATTGCAGGCACTCAATAAGTGATAGTTATCATAGAGAATATAAGAAGGTTGGGATGCAATCACTTCTATTGGCATGTTCTTCTAAAACGTCAATAAGAAAAACACATAAACCTGTACAGAAATTTAGAAAGAGGATTGTGTATTGAAATACTTATCTAAATTCATTCTCACTGATTCTCCAAGGAAATAGGAGAAGAAGCCCACATCAACCACAGGTGGCTGCAAAAGCAAGTTTACAATCAGAAATAAGATGCGCAGGAAAAAAAAATCAATGTCCCCTGTGTTCAATATTAATCTGCCATCAATAAAGACCCATATCTTCCACTCTTTAGAGTAACTGCCCCAGCGATCTGCTTCAAGTGCTTACAGGGCTTGGAGGGGTCTGCTGATAGCATCTTATCAGGCGCGCTCTGGGCAGCGGTGGCAGAGAGCACTCAGGAGCTGGGGCTGGGCTGCTTCTGCCAGAGGAGCTGCTCCGTTTGACAAAGGGTTCGGGGTGGCACACTTGAGGACTGGTAGTCAGTGGCTTTGCCTCTGCCTCGTACTTCCCTCCCTGCCACCTGGAGGCAAGTAACCATCTTTTCCTTCCTCCTCAAAGTTGAAGGAAACAAAGAGGCCTGGGTCAGTCCACCCCGTAAGCCAGTGTCCTTAGGAGTTTCATTGTAGGGCTTCTAAGTTTTTGACTTTAAACAAATTACTCCGCTGGCAGAAAAAAAAAAGATCTCTTCCCAGGAAGCCACATGGAAGGAGCTGCCTGGCCATGAGAAATGCTGTCCCAAGCCTCCACTCTTCCACAGAAAGCTTACTGCAACAAGTCACTTGCACTGTTCTCGATGCTAATATCAAGTTTGGGAATTTATCAACTCACTGACAGTGGATTACACTTGGTCGGCGATTCTTTGCTGACGGGGCTGGGGAGGTGGCTCAGCAGGCGAAGGTACTAGATGGCCAAGCCCGCAGGCCTGCGCTCGGTCCTCCCCGTGCTCATGCCGGGCACTCTCAGCATGCTTCACAGGGCTGCAGAGTGCTTGCAGTGACAAGACGCTCTGCACACCAATTCACGCTCTCTCTTGAATAAGTAATAAAAATTAACAAAAATGTTAAAAAGATTCTTTGAAGAGATTCTGGGGAGCTAGTGGCCCGTTATGATTCCCTCTCTCTGCAACCCACCCAGTCATGTGACTCCAGACAAAGCCCACGGGCCGCCCTCCACTCTCCTCTCCGCCTCACAGTTGGCAAGTGCAGCACACTCACCCTGCACGCACACCTCACAATCTCCACGTGCGGCCCAGCCGCCCTCCTCTCCCAGCTCACAACCAACTGCAACCGACCCACTCCCCTGTCACGCCCACAACTCCAAGCGTAACTCACCCTCTCCTCTCGCTCCTCATGACTTTGAAGAGCAGTCCACCCACTCCCCTCTCATACCTGACAACTTCCCAGTACAGCCACCTTCTCTCTTCTCACACCCGCGACCTCCAAACATAATCCCCCACCTCTGTGCTCACACTAACAACCGCCAAGGGCAGCCCACCCACTCCCTCTCCCAGGACAGGACAGTCTTGTTGCACACTGCAAGTCCCTGGTGCTTCTGGTAATGTGACAACTCTTTGTTGTTGTTTCTGGTTTCTCAAGGTAGGGTCTCACTTTAGCCTGCCTGACCTGAAATTCACTATGTAGTCTCAGGGTGGCCTTGAGCTTACAGGGATCCTCGAGTGCTGGGATTGAAGGTGTGTAGCCCCATGCCTTGCAAAACACATTATTTTGAAGTTGAGGACTCATGGGATGTCTTTGTAATTGAACAGAGATACCTCCAAGTTTATCAAGTATATGTATGCATGTTTTTATGTGCGCATGTATGCGCTCACATGCACACACACCCATGAAATAGTTCATTGTCCTATGTAGTCCCTATTTTCTCAATTGTGCTTCAGACTTTAGATGGACAGAATAATTGAGATCTTCACAGAAGAGCTCCATCACTTTCTGTATGGCCGTATTCTACTTCACTCTACTACATCCTTCTTCATATTTTACCCTAAGCTTTCCAAGTGGCACATGCTGTTTGAAATCATAATGACATACATCACTTTGATCTTACTTTTTATTCTTAACTTAGCCATCATTCACAGCTCCTTCATCTTCAATTGAACAAGGCACTTAAAAAGGGAAGATATTATATAAATTAAATTTTCATTGCTCTGTAACATATCAAAAGATTGCACCATTTCTGATTTACAGTTAGGATTGGAAATTAACTTCAAAAGGCAAGAAATGGGAAAGTGGAGGCATATTCGTTCATGGCTTATTACTAAAAAAGGGAGAAGTGATATAATGATAAGGGTAAGGTTTCTCTTCTCAACCAAAAAAAGGAATATCCACTTACATAGACCTGTGAGTTTATATCCATTTATAATCTTTGTCTGGCTCTTAACCCTTTGTTACCCATAATTATTAACGCAACCAACACCTACAATGCCATCAATATATTCCCAAGCTAGAAACTTAGAGGAACATAAATTAAAGCTTGAAGCTTTATCAAAGAATCAAAAACACCAGCCAATTGCTTTCAGAGAAATATAGTCTTTATTGTTTTGTTTATTTTTGTTTATTTAAGAGCAACAGACAGACAGAGAGATAATGGACGCACCAGGGCTTCCAGCCACTGTAAACGAACTCCAGATGCGTTCGCTCCCTCATGCATCTAGCTATCGTGGGTCCTGGGGAATCGAGCCTCAAACCGGGGTCCTTAGGCTTCACAGGCAAGCACTTAACCGCTAAACCATCTCTCCAGGCCCCAGAAATATAGTCTTAACAGAACTATTCTAGACCTGGCTCATTTCAACTTATCTCTCCAGTTTATAACACGTGCATGGTAAAAGGAGTTTGTAGCTCAGTCACCTATCTCCTAATTTGCTTCTCTTCCCAGTGCTACCCAAGGACTTGATCTTATAGTATAAGCATAAGAGTCCTCATTGGCTGCAGTTTTTATTCTTATTTTTTTGTTGCTGTGACGGCATGTCTGACAGGAGCAACTAATGGGAGGAAGGAATTGCCTCTGCTCTTGGGCCAGGGCATATCAGCTCATTCTCTCAGGAAAGGCATGACTCCTTGGAGGCTCTGTCTGCGGACAGGAACATCTTAAGGGGGAAGGAATGTTGTGGCTCACAGATCAGGGAAGGCGTGGTGCTGGGCCCTCAATCTGCAGAACAGCTTGCTCACATCTTTGTGGATAAGGCATAATGAAAGAGCTTGGGATCCTGAGGAGGCATGGGCTCTGTCTCTCAAAGACTCACCCATAGTAAAGCACCTCTGCCAGTCAGGGTCCAAACCTCTCACAGCAGCTCCATTACTTGAGAACTAATTATTCAAGTGCCTATGCCTATGAAGGCGTATTTACCACACACATCGACACGTTGGAGAATAACTTGATTTGATGCTCTTAAAGTTTTGAGACTGCTCAGCCTGGATTTCTGAATCATTGACTCCTACCAGCATAGCTTTATTTAGTTGTATTATCATGAAACATTTCTCAGTTTCTAAGACCTTCCACTTGAGACTCTCCATCTCCAACCATAACCCGTTAATCATCCCACACCTCCATTTATCTGTACTGGTTGACCTTTATTTCTTTTTCTTCTAATCCACTTTGTACTCCTTCCTTTTATCTAGATCTCTCTTGAAATTCACACAGTCACCATTTATGTAACACCCATTCTAAAACTTGAGAATTCGTCATCCTCTTTTCTTCTGTGTACTATTTTGATTCCCCCGTCACCTTGGCCACTGACTTTGTCACCTGTTTCTCTAAGAAACCATGTCCTTATCATATTCATGAGGTCCAGGCCCTTTTGTCTTCATGGAGACCTTCCGGCATTAAATGACTACTTTGGTATAAAGATGAATGTCCATTCTCTCCCTTCTGAATTGCATTAAAACATTTTTCTGGTCCTCTCAAATTATATACTGCAGGCCTAGGCTCTGTGTTTCCTCTCCCTGACAGAGAAGTTGACCCCAGGGTCAAGTCATGAAAAGATTGATCCCGGTCAGAATTAATAATGTGAGGCGGCCAGTGTCATCTGTTGCTTATTTCTAATTTCTTCTTTGCCCTACCCCTAAATATCTTTATTGGTGCTTGTTTTTTACGTGTGTGTGTGTGTGTGTGTGTGTGTGTGTGATGTCTTGTGTATGCACATGTCTGGGCCAGTGCCTATACATGGGCTTGCCTGCTATGGTTGGATAGGAATATCTGGTGTCGGGCTCCATTGCTGTTCCACCCATTCTATCTGAGATTGAGTCTCTTGAAGAAGAGACTCTGGTTACTGAAATCTGAGGCCATGACTAGCTGTTTATGTGGTTCCTGGGGAATCAAACTCAAGCTGTATTTCAGGCCGCCTAGGGACCTCATGCTTGCACAGGAAGTGCTGTTAAGTGCCATGTTCTCTAGCTCTGTTTTGCTTTTTGAGATAGGTTCTTGCTATGTAGGCCAGGCTAGCCTCAAACTTGGTTCTTCTGCCTCAACCTCCTGAGTGCTAGGATTTGGGGTCTGCACCAACACACCTAGCAAACTAATTTTTTTTTAATGTACACAACTTCTTATTTTCCTTTCGTCTTGCTAAGGAGGCAGAGTAACACAAAATCTTTGAAATATTTATTAATAAGTTAGTCCCATTACTGTGTCTGTATTTCTTTGATCCTGGTCCACAGCATGTATCTTTTCTCTTCAGTCTCTTGGCTTTGACTCCTCCCATTGCACACTCAAACCACTTTAGATCTCTCTATGCCAAGGAGTTCTCGATGAACTTTCTGTTTTCTGATTTGTATCTTTCTTTATATTCATAACTAAACTTCTGCTTTATTCTCTTGACTTCATGGATGTCAACAAATTGATTTAAAAAATCAGAATACCTATGTATGTATGTGTATTATCAAAGAAAGTAGAACAAAGGAAACATAGTTTCCCTAACATTTTATCACTTCTGTCCTTGCAACTTGGTTTCATCTCATATCACTCTACTTGTAAATGTTTTCTTTCTTTGTTTCTTTTCTTTTTTTTTTTCCTTTTTTTTTTGGTTTTTCAAGGTAGGTCCACTCTAGCCTGGGGTGACCAGGAATTCACTCTGTAGTTTCAGGGTGGCCTTGAACTCATGGCGATCTTCCTATATCTGCCTCCCGAGTGCTGTGATTAAAGGCATGTGTAAATATTTTCAAAGCTGGTACTGACTGCTGGGTTCTAAGGTAGTAGCTGCCCTTCATTTTGGGTTAATCAGGGTGTTTTTGTTTTGGCTGCAGGCATTGATTTAAAGAAAAATAAACTAGAAACAGATTAGAAAGACAAGAAGGACTGAGATAAGTTTAATTTCTATTTCATTGATTTAATAAAGTGTTCTGTAAAATGTGGTTGCCTGTGCCTCACCTTCTTTGCTAGGATTCGCTCTCTTTCTCCTCACTGACAATAACAGTCTCATCATGACTTCTCACTATAACTGTCACTCATTCCTGTGTTTTCCCTTGCCCTCCTTTCTGCAGGCAGGAGTGGATAGAGAAGGTAAGTCTCTATGGGACCATGGGGTTCCCTTTTACCCTTTGGTCCTCCTGTCCTTCACCTAAGAGATGGCCCCAGATTGGTGCTTGGGAACTCTCTTATTCCCTCTTTATAGTTTTTTAAATACAGAATTATTCTGACATCAAGCTGTATGCTCTCTATAGAATGTAGTTTTCTTAGTAACGAAGCATCTATCATTCTCCAAGGGCTCAAACTTGAAACTCAGGAGTGATCTTTGTTATTGCCTTCTTTGTCTCCTACACAAAGCCTGAGAAATGCCTGTGACTCCACACCAGTGTCCCAGGCATTTCTCACACAAACAAACCCATGCCATCACATGCTTCACTGAATGATAGAATGAGGTGAGGAGTCCAGCATTAAGTATATTTAATTTTCTGTACTTGAGAGTGAATGTTATCAGATTCTTTGTGGCTCAGTGTCAGTAATATATTAACGTATAATATATACTTGTATGAATGTATTTTGTTTCTTATTTCAGTCCTAAATTTTCTTTTGTCTAATTGGACAACTTTGGGGAGGTTCCATCTCAACTGGATCTCAGTTTTATTATTTCAGAATGAGCTCTACAGAACCCTGTTTGTTTAAAAGATGACTATGAAGCAATATAACCATACGATCGTCAACATCATTTGATGGAACAATTATAACAAGTTGGTGAATGTTTTTAATGAGTCAAGAGATTATCCCTTGAAAATTTCTCATTTCCACATAATGTCATGTATGGAACTAATTATAGTTCTAATATGATTGTTTAAGTATATATACACATATATACACACAGAAAATATGTACCTATATAGTTTATAGAGACAATTCTTGTGATGTGGCATATATTAACTTTTGGATCACTATATTTTTAAATTACTAAAATGTATTAAATATGACAAATAGTGCAGAGTGTGTGAGCTTACAGCTGTTGAAAAATGTGATATTTACTGAAATCTTGGGTTAATTATAATTAATGTATAATATAGACTTCTATGACAATTTTTTAAAAGAAATTTCTAAAATGCTCACAATTTTGAATAGTCTCTACATAGCCTACATATATTGATTTTTTTCAACTTACCCATTGTGTTAGGCATCTCTCCATTGCTATGGAAAAATATCAGAGAGAATCAACATCTGAAGAGGAAAGATTTAGTTTGGCTCACAGCTTTAGAGGTTTTTGCCATGGTAGTTTCCGACTCCATTGTTTTATGGTCTGGGATGAGGTGTGATAGTAAGCAGTATAAGGTTAATTAAGCAAAGCTGCTTATGTCTGGTAGCCAAGAAGCAAAAGGCGTAGGGAAGAAGAGGTGGGGTTCAATGTCCATCCCCATCAAGATCTCATCCTAATAATCTTCAATACTCTCCATAGTTCTACCTACTGAAGGTTCTGCTCGTCGCAACAGCTCATAGGCCAGTGGTCAAGCCTTTAACATATGTGCCTTTGGGGCACTTTGGACCAAACCATAACACCTATGTTCTTTCAACATTGACAACTGCCAAATTTCAAATGTTTCAGATGATATTTTAACGGGATGGAAGAAAAAGGATACTTGTTTTAGTTTCATTTATTGGTAAGTATTGTATTGAGGTTGATTTTTTTTTTTTTCCTTCAAGGTAGGGTCTCACTCTAGCCCATGCTGACCTGGGATTCACTATGGAGTCTTAGGGTGGCCTTGAACTCACGTGATCCTCCTACCTCTGCCTCCCAAGTACTGGAGGTTGATGTTTTTAATGAAAATTCTCTGAGATATTTATGGTCTATAAGAAAGGTATAGAACACATTTTTAACATTAAGAGTTTTGATTTTGTGTGCTAAGTTGTCTGTGGGTGGTGAGATTTACATTTCTAAATAATAATTTTATCTTGTTACTTATCAATATCTATCTATCAATCAATCTATCTATCGTTTGTCATCATCTATCTACATGCCTTACCTAATGTATTTGCCTCAAACTTGGAAAAAATATTGTCACTTCAATTATAATTTTTGTAGTATTTTGCTGTTAAGTATACTAAATAAAATTTCTTTTATGAAGACCATAAATAGATAATAATTTTAAATATGTTTTTTTTAGCCTTCTTCACATTAAATGTTAAGTGAAAAGTGTGAAGATCACAAAATAATAATAAAATGGTTAATCAGAACTGGGAAGATGGTTCCACAAACTGGCTGACCCAAGTTCGAATCCCCAGCATCCATGTCAAACTAGGTGCATCTAGCTGTAATCACAAGGCACCCTCGGCACTAAGAGGTGGAATCAGGAGAATTCCTAGGTTCATGAGCCAGCTGTCTGGCCTTGCACGTGGCAAAACATTAACAAGAGACTCCTTGTCTCAAACAAGGTGGAAGGGGAGGACCAGAGCCCAGGGGCCGTCCTCTGGCCTCCACATATATGCTACAACATGTGTGAGTTCATAGACATACATGCATCAAACACCCATACACACACACACATACAAAACCCAAATTAAAAAAAAAAATGGGGCTGGAGAGATGGCTCAGTAATTAAGGCACTTGACTGCTAAGTCTAACAACTCAAGTTTTATTCCCTAGTACCCATAGGAAGCAGATGCTCTAAGAGGCAAATGTGTTTGAAGCTTGTGTGCAGCGGCTGGAGGCCCTGATATATGTATTCTATCTCTCTCTGTGCCTGGTGTGGTGGCACATACCTTTGATCCCATCACTCTGCAGACACAGGTAGGAGGATCACTGTGAGTCTGAGGCCAGCCTGAGAATACATAATGAATTCCAGATCAGCCTGGGCTATAGCAAGACCCTATCTTGGACAGAAAAAAAAAAAAAAAAAAAAAAGGAAGAAGAAGAAAAGGAAATATGGCTATTGGATAATTTGTATCTATTTTTATGTTTATATAATTATTAAGAATTATCCTAGTTATACCACTCTTTGGCATGTACCCCAAAGAGTGTAGTCATTACTACAGGAATACTTGCTCATCCATGTCTATTGTTATTCTATTCACAGTAGCTAGAAAATAGAAGCAGATTAGATGCTCTTTAACTGATGTATGGATAGTGAAGATGTGATGTATACTTTTAATTTTATTGTTATTTATTTATTAGAGAGAGAAAGACAGAATGGGCACACCAAGGCCTCTAACCACTGCAAACAAACTCCATATCCATGGGCCACCTCTTGCATCTGGCTTACTTGCGGCCTGGAAAATTGAACCTTGGTTCTTAGGGTTTATGGGTAGGCATCATAACTACTAAGCCATTTATCCAGCCAAAGAGGTGGTATATTTACATATTGGAGTTTTATTCAGCTATAAAGAAGAGTGACATTGTGAAACTTATGAGAAAATGGGTAAATCTGGAGAAGATTATGTGAGGTAACATAGACTCAGAAAGTCAAACATTACACGTCCTCTCTCTTCTGTGGATCCTAACTTCAATTGTTTAGATCTATAAGTGAGTTGGGATAAAAGTCAGTAGTAGAAACCAAGAAGCTAGAAATGGGCTATAAGGGAGGGAGGAGAGGAGAGGTCTTAGGGGAGGCTCTAGCAGGTATGTAAGCAGAGAGACAGAATACTGGGACGGGAGAATGGCCTAAGGGGAGGTGCTGGAGGAAAAGGACGGAGTGGGAAGATGGCTAATAAAATTTAAGATTTATGTATAAGCTATATGGAAACCCACTTCTTTGCTATCTAATGATATATGTTAAAAAAGAGTTTGGACTGAAGTATCTTGTGGCAGTAGGCAATATTGTGCCCAGAAGCCATAAATTGTTATTAAAATTTTTTAGTGCCGGGGTGGGATACTTTCTAGCAAGTTGTTGGCCAGAGAGATCCCTGATGTCCCCAAAACATTACAGGGCATTGCCAGGGCTCTTGGTTGCCCACCAGAACTAGATCCTAAGACCCTATTGTTGAAGACTCCACATGCTTGGGCTGCAGGTCCCTGAGAAATTAATAGGAGCAGAGCTGGAAGCCTCCTCCTTTTTGACTAGCTGTCAGAATTCTGGAAAGATCTTTGCAGCCAGTTGGGGAGAAAAGTTGTCAACAGTCTTAACTAGCAGTAGACACTGCAAGATTTGTGGCTGGTCATCTAGACCAATTATACCAACTGGTATAATGGTGGCATGCATGTTATGGGGGAAACCAACTGCTCTCTGATTGGACTTGAAGCCACTCCATGAGAAAGAAAAATCCTGCTTGGTACTAAAACTCAACAGAAAACCTATGGCTGGAGAGATCATAAGCCCTAGTGAGGAAACTGCTACTGTTGTCTGGTTAAATGAATATAGCACACCCACCAAAGTGCGCCCTAAACACTGATTCTTATGCTCATGCATTAATGCTACTCTCATGTTCGGCTACAGAGGCTTCTCTCTTTTTTTGTAAAAAAAAGTTATTTATTTATTTATTTGAGAGAGAGAGAGAGAGAGAGAGAGAGAGAGAGAGAGGGAGAGAGATATTGAGAGAATGGGTATGCCAGGGCCTCCAGGTGCTGCAAATGAATTCCTGACACATGTGCCACCTTCTGCACCTGGCTCACATGCATCCTGGGGAATAAAACCTGAGTCCTTTGGCTTTGCTGGCAAGCCCCTTAACCACCAAGCCATTCCTGAAGCCCTAGAAAAGCTTTTCTTTTAAGATGGCAAAAATCACTGTGATGGCTCAAAACTCACCAAAGGGACTGGAGAGATGGCTAAGCAGTTAAGGCACTTGTCTGTGAAGACTAAGGATACATGTTTGATTCCCCTGTACCCATGTAAGCCAGATGCACAAGGTGGGACATGGGTCTGGAGTTCATTTGCAGGGTCTGGAGGCCCTGGAGCACTCATTCTCTTTATACCTGCGTCTATCTCTCTATCTCAAGTAAATTAAAAAATAAAATAAAATGAAATTAAAACTTCACCAAAGTGATGAGAAGTGATAGTGGAATGTTCAGCACAAAATGAGACCTTTCTGTCATATCCTCCGAGGCTCAGAGACCTTTGTAGAAGAGGTAGTGGCAGGATTGTAAGAGCCAAAGGAAGGGCAAGCTTCCTTACAATGCTGTCTTCCAGAAACAAAGAGGCCCTGATATTTATGACCTCATGGTGGGTGATGGTAAGAGCTGCATAGTAGGAGGGAAAAAATGATAACATCAAAATGGAAGAGTTACTAGTTGGAAAGAAGAGATTCAGTGAAGGGAAGATTTGAGAAGAGGGAATGAGAGGGTGGCAGAAGGCGATTATGATCATAGTATATTGTTTATATTCATAGGTGTTTTCAATAAACTTTTTAAAAAGAATTATATTAGCATGAAAATATATTACAAACACTTATTGCATTTTAAATGTTCTTTAAATGAAACATTTATCAGTGTGATTCAGTTTTATGTGTTATAACAAATTGCCTACTAATGAATATTTAGTTTTTTCTAAGTATGTTTAAAGTTGCAGTGGACAACCCTATATATAAAGATTTATAGACATTGCTGATTCTTTCCTTAGGATACATTCTCGGAAAGATTTTACTAGGGAAAAGTGTATAAATCTTTCAAGACTGACCAGATACATTTGCCAAGTCCCCTTCAAGAAATGCTATAAATTTGCATTCCTACCAGCAGTGTACAAAGATGTCTACTCTATTTTACCTTGTCCAACATAAAAATTAAATATACATGTATATACTGAATTAAATAACATATATGTGCACACATCCATCTAACTTTTGCAGAATCGAATGTGTGAAAATTGTTCTCTGTAATTATTTGGCTCTTCATTCATATTTCGTGAGATTGGTCATTCTTTCATGTTTGTTGATCACTGACCTTTTATTCTACATTGTCTAAGCATATTCTTTTTTTTTTTTTTTACTTTCATTGTTGATAAATTATTCCCCACTATGTTTTTCCTATTCCTTCATGTTTTTGTTGATTGCATTTATATCTTTCAATGATGGGTTGTTATTTTATCAGTAAAAGTGAAAAGACTCTCCTGGAGAAGAAAGAGCATAAATAAAAGCAATGTGTGACTATGCAAGGCATCTGACTACACAAAAGAAGTCTTCATGATATACAGAGGTAACACATGATAAAGAGAACGGGGAAGTAAACAGATAGTTACTGAGGACTAGGGCAAGACTTTATCAAGACCTTTCTTTCTTTAAATTGTGATTTTTTTTCATGATTGTGTGTATAGTATGTGTGATATGTTGTATACAATCTCTCTCTCTCTCTCTCTCTCTCTCTCTCTCTGTGTGTGTGTGTGTGTGTGTGTGTGTGTGTGTGGTGTATGCACGTGTGTAGCAGATATGCTTCCCCTGGGCACATGCATAAGGAGTTCAGAGGAGAACATCCACATTTTCCCTTGAGATGAAGCCTTTCACTGATTCTGGAGCAGCCTACCAACAGGGATGGGGTTACAGAATAGAACTCAGATGTTCTCAGGCTCTCATGCTTGTGCACAAACCACTGAGCTATCTCTTCAGACCCCTCTTCTCTTTCTTTCAGTAGATCTTCCTAGTGAGGTTCTGATCTATATATCCAATGGCGTATCTTTGACATCCATGTAGCTGAATCACCTTGCATTATGCCATCCATATTTAAAGTTATACTTGTACTCATCCCCACATGACCAGAACCGAGCACCTGCCCTCATCTTCCCTTACCCTCCTTCTTCTCCAACCTACTGTTCAAACACCACTGGTAATGCTTTTCAGCTACTGCCTAAGCCAAACACTGTCTGATATCTTCCCTGAGTAGCCCAGGCTGTTCCCAAGAGTCTGCCAATCCCATGTCGTCAGAAGCTCTGTACATACATTTGTCATCATGGTCATCCACTCCAAATGAGGACCGGAGACTTATGTAGATGCTTCCAGTTATTGTGATTGGTCTTACTCTTTCCTGAGACTGTCATCTCAAAGCAGCTGTATCCCATTTCAGGAATGGAAAACTAACCACTGTTTATGTTCTCTAGCTGCTTCCATGTCCCAGGGAAAAATATCAGGTCTTTAAAAAATTTATTTTTATTTATTTATTTGAGACTCACAGACAGAGAGAGAAAGAGGCAGATAGAGAATGGGAGTGCCAGGTCCTCCAGCCACTACAAACAAGCTTCCCCTTGTGCATCTGGCTAATGTGGGTCCTGGGGAATTGAGCCTCAATCGGGGTCCTTAGGCTTCACAGGCAAGCCTTTAGCAGCTAATCCATCTCTCCAGCTCCAGGTCTTTTTCTTTTTTTAATGGTCAAACTTAAAATAGTCATGTCCTTAAGTTAACTTCCCCATGTTACCTGTTCTGTGCTACATGATATTACCTGCTTTTTTTTTTTAATTTATTTATTTGAGAGCGACAGACACAGAGAGAAAGACAGATAGAGGGAGAGAGAGAGAATGGGCGCGCCAGGGCTTCCAGCTTCTGCAAACGAACTCCAGATGCGTGCACCCCCTTGTGCATCTGGCTAACGTGGGGACCTGGGGAACCGAGCCTTGAACCCGGGTCCTTAGGTTTCACAGGCAAGCGCTTAACCGCTAAGCCATCTCTCCAGCCCAATATTACCTGCTTTTTGTAAACGTATTTTTGCATTCCTTTACTACAATGTGGAGATCGTGAAGCTAGAAGTAGACTTCTTCGTAGTTGCACACAAAAAAGGAGTTAGCACATAGAGGTTCATAAATATTGGCCGAGTGGTTTGAGTATACTGGGACAATTCCTGGTACTTACAGTTTTTAGAATTTTCAGTTCCTGTTTCCTTTAACTTCAGATTGTGAATTATTCTTTTAACTTAGGAAATTATAATTGATCTGTTAGGACTCCACTACTAAAGGATTTTATTTATTTATTTGCAAGGAGAGAGAGAGAGACAATATCAGGGCCTCTGACCAGATGCATGTACCACTTTGGGCATCTGGCTTTACCTGGGAACTAAGGACGTAAGCTTAGGTCATCAGGCCTTGGAAGCAAGTGCCTTTAACAGCTGAGCTATCTTTCCAGCCCAAGACTCAGCTTTGAGGTTATTGGGATTTCTGTCCTGATTATCAGTGTGTCTCCTCATAGACAGCCGCTTGTCTGTTCTGACACTGACCACCCTGTGTTATAATTTCCCATTTCCCCTTGGTTTCCTAACATTGATGGTAGTCAGAAGACAAGATTTACTGACTTTATTATTGTTATTATTATTAATGTACACTTTCTAGGACATAGCAATGTGTTTGGTTCACCATAGATGTTTAATACATATTTATTTGAGAAGCAGATTAAAATATATATTTTTATGTTATGATTTTTAAAGACATCTAGAGTATTTAGTATAGCACACAGGCATCTATTAGGAGCCACTGAAACAGAAATGGTTAAAAGTACAGATTTTGAAAAATTATAAAATGTGAAATGCAAAAAATGCTTTAAATGTAACTGTAGAGAATAACAAAGAGTTATAAAGTGCTGCAATCTGAAAATTTTTTTATAATGTTGACAAGCTAACTCTTTATGTGATATAATTCATGCAATTACTGTCTTCATTCTGTTGACTCACATTTCCATTTTCCCCTAAAAACAAGTAAAACAAGGATTTGTGTGTGTGTGTGAGTGTGTGTGTGTGTTGTGTGTGTATTCAAACTGCTTTACCTGAAAAGTACATAAGTACTGGAAAGATTTTCTTTATTAAAAATATTTTATTTATTTATTTGTGTGTGCATGTGTGTGTGTGAGAGAGACAGAAACAGACACAGAGAAAGAATGGGCATGCCTCGCCTCTAGCCACATCTGCCTTTATGTGGGTCCTGGGGAATCAAACCTGGTCCTTAGGCTTCACAGGCAAGTGCCTTCATTGCTAAGCCATCTCTACAGCTGCACAAAGATTTTCTCATTGCTAACATTCTGGTGAAAATGGTTTTATGCATTTGGGAATTTAGTTATTTTTGCCATTTATGTATAGCTCTTTTCTAGGCCAGGATCTTGGTTTTGAAATGTACAGCCAATCTGGTTGGTGAAATTCAGGGATTTTTCAACCAATGAACTAGGTCACATTTGTATTTTTCAGCTTCATTTGAGTTCTGCATTGTGTCGGTCAGTCAAGCCTTTCTTTGGGAGCAGGCAAACTTGACGTGCATGTTGATCCAACCATTTAGAATGACCATGGCCGAACAGGAACTGACAGAAGTCTTACCTCTATATAATAAAGCCAGTGTCAAGAGAGTTAGGTGTTGTCTCACAACAATCATTGACATAGCTAATAAAACTGTATCCACTGACTTTAACATTTTTGTAAGATACATAAAAATTTCCAAACAAGCATATACTCATGAATTTCTTGTAGAAGAAAAATCAACAATGTGTACAGGCTTAGTTTACTTCAAGCTTTATTGCTTAGAGTATTTAATTTGTCTTTTATTTCAACAAAACAGAATGCCTTTTCCAGTCGACATTTAGTTACTGCTAATATACGTAATATACGTATGGAAAAAAAACCCCACAAATACTCCTTGTTTGTAGCTCCCCATTTGATTTAAGAAGGAATATCTGGAAAGAAGATAGGCAAATAGATTGATGCCATCTTTTGGAAACAATAATTGCAGTTATCAACCTTAATATATTTTGACAAGTTGGTGTATTAACAGCTATTTAAAAATAGCTGTTTAGCTGTAGGGAATGTCGCTGAATCCAAAGATACGTGTTGGGTGTTGCTACATATTCAGTAATCAATCACAGACAGAAAAGGCCTCGAATTTCAGCTGGAAGTTTTTATTTTTATCCCTTTCCTTACTCCTGCTCTTTAAACCTGCTCTGAGGAGAGCTATACATGCCAGGCTAGTGCTCATCAAAAGCGAGCAATCACAGCTAAATCAGCATGCAAAATGCCACTCAACCTTGGGCCTTTATTAAAATTTGCTGGGACTCAATTTGAGATAGCGATCATTCTTATTAAAAAGCAAAATGTAAGATAGTTTTTTTATATAAATCTCTGGATGGAATGGAATTGTTAATCAGCATAGGCTGATGTGATTTCTCTGTCGCAAATCCTGCCGAGGGCTCAGAAGTGGCACATTACCATAATTCGTAGGCCAGAGCTGGCAGCTTGAAAAAGGCCTGCAAGAATCTTTAAAATGCTTAAGCAAAGCTGCAAGTCACAGCAAAACAACACGGCGAGAGCGGCTGGTCCTCCTGTTATATAAGGAAGTTTTGGCCTCTCTCCCTCGTTGGCCGCTCTTGATGTTCCCTTTGTTTATGTTGCTGGCAGTTGTTTATGGACACTCCCTCAACACGCAGTTGCCGGCCTCGAGCATCCACCCATTTATCGCTGCTCTTGGTTCTCTACGGAGGCCACGTTTTTCTCTTAGCACAGAGGGGAGCCAATCAATTAACCACATGCACTTAACACATTGTTTGTCTCCCCAACCATATCCTTTCTCCCTGTTGGACAATACCCTCCATATTTTTGCCCTTAAAAAAAATGGAGCAGCTCCCCAAAGATATAGAACTCTAGTTGGATGCACAATGGCTTGTTTATGTACTGCCTATTTTTCACCTTGAGAAAATATTGTTAGATTTGGAGACCAACCCTTAAATTAAGTAAAGTCAGAATCACACATCATTTTTTTCCCCACTGAAGAAAGAATACGCTTTCTCCTTCACTGGAAACTTATGGCACCTCCACTAGGAGATGTCAGCTTGAACCAAAGGGAGCATGGCTCACATGTGGGAGAAGGAATTACCCACCAAGAAGGCACTCAGCTTCCTGTGAACTAATGACATTCAGACCCAAGCGCAAGAATTTACATGACACGGCTGTGTTTGGTCTTGGACACAAACAACAAGACAAATAAAACCAGCCCGCACACCTTTCTTATGAAAAGTCCAAATAGTATGGGCCCTGGAAGCTAGCTGACTATCAGGTCTGTTGTGTGCTTGGGAGGCTGAGGTTCTAAGGAAGAAAACCAACTGAGACTGGAGTTGCCCGGTGGCCTGGGAGAGTCTTTTCCATCCTTTGGATTATGACTTTCAACACACTGGTTCTTCGTTTTAATATTAAGATGTGTAACATTCATAGGCTAAACTTTAACTAGGAATCCATAGAAGTCAATGGCAGAGTCCAGTTGGCTCAACGCCAATGAGAAGTTATCGCTTCCCCGGGCATTGGGTGGGTTCTGAGGAGGGAGGGGCGGTTTCAGAGGGCCTGTAAATATCACAGAGTGGTGTGCATTTTAGTGGACTGCACCCTTCTTCCCTTCACGAAAGCAATTGTGTCACACCGATGAGAGACGCCAGTGGTACCCAGAACTCATTAGCCTCTGGTACAGCAGGTGATGTATAAAGTTCTAGAGCAAAAATCTAAATCCCTTCAAATTTAAAGGCACATCAGTTAAATGGGTTGGAAATATATCAACGAGAGTTGGAGAGACCCAGTGGGCATGTTTGAACCTTAGCACATTTGATCTGGGCACGAAATTAACGAAGGCCCTGACATTTCACTTTGTCATCCCTTCTGAAATCCTCATTAAAGGCAGAAAGCTAAAAATGATTTTTCTAGTTAAAAACAGCAATCAGATTAAACATAAAAAATAATCCAAAAACATATCATGAGGGCATTGTTTCTGAACCTGGGCACCAGGGGGTGGCGCGCAGTGCCAGCCACCTCCTCCTCAAGCGCCCGAGCCTGCCCAGCGCCGGGCGGCGCACAGTTGGACCTCACATTCCCATTTGCAGCCCGGGCTTCATCTGAAATGCTGGTAGTATTTGTCAGCCTGGAAGTGTCTTGAGGCTGCTTCTGAGAGATACAAGGAGGCAACTGATAAGAAGCGCATCAGAAGGGCAGTTAATTGCCTCCAGTCTCTCGGTGCCGGGAATATTTAAAATCTATGGGATTAAAGGCAGATTAAAAACTGTGGAAGCAGGGGCCCAATAGCGCTGAAAGATCACAATCAGCAAGGGTAATGGCAGAGAAAAAATGAATGTGGCAAATAAAATGACAGATAGGAAATTCAGATCCGCTTCTAATGCTCCAAGTTCCATCTTGTAAGCACAATTCATCTACGTGTAAATCATTTTTTGGCTTCAAGCTTATCAGCCAATCGGTGAATTAAAAATGCTCTTTCCTTGGAGGATTAAAGAGGTTGATTGAAGTCAGTGTGAAAACTGGCTAATAAGTCTGGAAATGTCAGGAGGGGGCTTCCGAGGAACTCGGTGTACTTAGTTTTTTTCTTTTCCCTCTCTCTCAGGGCTACGAAATAGGAAGTTTGCAAAGAGGTGTTCTGTTATTTTGAGAACGCTTTTGTGTTTTCTGTGGGTGATAAAAGCTGCCGAATGGAGTGTTTGGATTTACGGGGTGAACAGGCTAATTACCATGAAGATACAGGTAGGCGAATGTGGATGAGAAATGCACGTGGTAGAAATCAGCCCCAGATGTGTGAGAGACAGCAGCAGGACCTGGAGCCTACGAGTAGACTGTCTATGTGGAGCTGTGTCACTGTGACAAGGACTGCTCTGGATTCTGAGGCTGTTGACTCAACTGGAAAACTAGTACTGATCTAGGCTCATGGATTAAATGTATTATGCTTAAAGCTGTTAGGGAAAAATGTTTCTAGCACCTTCTTTCTCACACAGCTGAAGCAGAGATGGAGGAAGTGTTCCCTACATGCAAGACTTTCCCAAGGCAACAGGCGTTGTCAAATATGGGGTCATCTGCTATTTGACTTACATTTTTCTAGGAGGTGGTATTGCTAAGGACTTTCCATACCTGTTTTGGGTTTCAACACAATTTCCCAAGAAGAGACTTTAGTAACTCAAAGGGGAGGACTTTCTCAAGTAGTCACCAGTCTCTACATGTAGATAATTCTATTTCCATTCCAACAGTCTAGTTAAACAAGGACATTCCCAGCAGAAGTACCACATTGAGACACGTTAAAACGCTTGAGAAAAATGTCTTTACTTTCTTTGTTTTACAATGTCCATTTGCACCAAGAGTTGGGCACTTGCTCAGTGGTGGAGCCTGATGCCAGGGACTCGCATTCCACGCTTGGAATTACCGAGCAGCATTAGGACATCGTTTCTATGACTTGTTCTATAAAAGACATAGTGGGGGCTGGAGGGAGGTGAAGCAGTGGAAGGGCCTGCCTGGGAAGCCAAAGGACCCAAGTTTGATTCCCCAGGACCCACGTAAGCCAGGTGCACAAGGCGGTGCATGTGTCTGGAGTTTGTTTGCAGTGGTTGGAGGCCCTGGTGTGCCCAGTCCCTCTCTCTCTGTGTCTCTGTCTCTCACTCTCATATAAATAAATAATAAAACAGACATATCAGAGATGACGAAAAGTTGAGCAAGTTGCTCAAGGTGGGCCAGGAAGAAAAGGAAACCCATGGCAGCTCTTTCTGTGCCACTCATAACTTTTTCTCTCGACATGCCAGTCTCTTACCCTGTCTGCATCTTTTTCAGTGTGTGTGTGTGTGTGTGTGTGTGTGTGTGGTGCATTTATGTGTGTACACGTGTCTGTAGGTAATAAGGCCTATGTTTGTGTGTGATTTGTATCAGTGTCTGTGCACATGTCAGTAGGTAGGTGTGTGTGCATCTGTATGTGATATGTGTATTTATGTGTGTGTACATGTCTGTAAGTGCACATGCATGTGTGTGTGTTTGTAGGCCACAGGCAGAGGTCAGGAATCTTCTTTCTTGATAGCTCCCTTCTTTGTTTTACTGAGGCAGGATCACTTACTTGAACTCAGAGCTAATCAAGTCAGCTGGCCCAGCTAGCCAGCTTGTCCTGGGGATCCCCTGCCTATGTCTCCCAAATACTGGGAGTGCAGGCAGCCACCACATCCACCTAGCATTTATATGGGTGTCAAGCTTCCAAATTCCACTATTCATAGCTGAACAGCAAGTACTTTAGCTGCTAAACTGTCTCCCCAGTTCTTTCCTTTTGTCTTTTGAAGAATAGACCACACAGACACATATACATACTCACATGTACTCACAGACTTACAGGTTAAGGTGGTTTTAAGGTACAGAGTGAAGATGCATCTGTAAAGAAAAGTGACAAATTCATTGTCTGATTTGAAGAGTCCTGGAGGTCTTAGATGTGCTGTTGGTCAGCTTTCTATTACTACACCAAATACATGAAATGATGAACCTCCAGAGATAAAACGTTTGTGCTGGCCCACAGTCCTAGATGCTGAAGTGCGGTCTTGGCTGGCCTTGTTGCTATACAAAGCAAGAGCATATGATGGAGCAAAACTGCTTCCTTATAACTTGGTAGATGGGAGGAGGGAAAGGAGAGACTGGGATTCCACTCTTCTCTTCAAGCACATGCCCCCTTGACCAGAGGACTTCCATGGCCCACATCTTTCAAAGGGCCCACTAGCATCCAAAAACACCACCTTGGGGGAACAGGCTTTTAACACATGGGTTTTTGAGATAATTAAGACCCAATCATAGTAGGCCCTTTCCAACTTTGACTTTGAGAAGTCCATCATTGGCCATCTCTTGCATGGTGCTGAGATTTTTCCTGCACAGGAACGCCATTTACAAACACTCCTTTCTTGAGAAG
Organism: Jaculus jaculus; assembly: GCF_020740685.1. Classification (NCBI taxonomy): domain Eukaryota; kingdom Metazoa; phylum Chordata; class Mammalia; order Rodentia; family Dipodidae; genus Jaculus; species Jaculus jaculus. Next base: position 72,119,312 of record NC_059116.1, on the reverse strand, counting down.
TCAACTCATTCTTATCTCAAGAGTTCACACATTCACATCTGTTAAACGGAGGTCAGAGAAGGTGAGAGCACTGAAGAGATGGTAGGTTGACCTTGTAATGGCTATTCCTTCACCACCAAAGAAGCCATCACAGACAGACCTGCTGGGCTTTGTGTAGGAATCAGGAGCCACTTGCCGTGTCTCCTAGTTTTGACGTCCTTACTGTTAACTGGAGTCACTCACATGTCTCTCTCTCTTTCTCTTTCTATCCTTCTCTTTTTTCTCTCTCTCTTCCTTAACTTCCAAATAAAGTGTAAAAAGAGTTGGCAATCCAACCAGACTGATATGCCCAGTAGAAGGTGGAGAAAGCTCAATCCTAAAACCCCAGGATCCGGGTTGTGAATCCCAGGACAAGAACTGGGTTACCCTCCACAGTGAGCAGTTGGCCAGGGAGATCTATGAGGTCACCAAAACAACGTAGGTGGTGGCAAAATACGACATTGCCCAACAGAGCTAAACTTGAAGTAAGACCTTACTGCTGCAGACACCACAGAGCATCATCTCAGGACACAGACAAACCACATGGCCACTCAGAGGAAAGCCAGTCCTCTCTTGGCTAACCCTCATGGTGCTAGAAATTACAATGGCAGCTGCTATGTGATAATGGCCACCAACAGGACGAATACGCAGAAGACCCTGCAAACCACTCATCCCATCAGGGCGACAAGCAACACACTCTTGTGCAATAGTGGCACAAAGCCCTCGTGGGTAACCAAGTGCCCTCTGATTGGGCACAAGGCCTCCTTAGTGGGAGAGAGAGCTCAAAACTGGTGCTGGGGACCAAATCAGCATCCCATAGGAAGGAAACTCCCAACCTCCAGAGAGACAAGTAGAGTAGGTGTCCTCAACCAAATGTTTCTCAAAATTATATGCATTCCCCTTAATCAAAGCTGCTTTCACCCTTGGTTGGAGAATCTGTGTTATTTTTCTTGGGGAGATCCAAAATTCACCAGTTCAATAAGATATTATAGCTGACTGCTCACCATGAGATGTACCACCTCTAATACATTTACCTTGGTCCACAGGAAATCTCAGAGGAAGCAGTGACTTGAGTATTTCTCCCAATAGTAGCCTGACAACTGCCTCCAGGGAAATAACAACAAACACAGAAGTGAACTGAAACACATCCAATCATAAATACAGAGAATTCAAACTGAAAACAAATTGCTAACATAGCCAAGGATAAGGGATTGCTGTGGAAAAGGAGATGGGAAGATTGTAAGATCCACAGTTGGGTAGAAATATCCTGATGTATAGCTCCCCCTCCCAGAAACTAATAGATGCACTAACTACCCCCCAGTGAACACCAAGAACCCTACTGGGGAGGACCTTCAGGGAAATGGGTAACAGTGGGTGAGACTATAACCTATGTAAAAAAAAAAAAATAGGAGTTGGAAAGATGGCTTAGAGTTTGAGGCACTTGCTTGCAAATCCTAAGGACCCACGTTAGAGTCCCCAATACCCATGTAAGCCAGATGCACAAGTTGGCACATGCATCTGAAGTTTGTTTGCAGTGTCTAGAGGCCCAGGTGTGCCCATTCTCTCTCTCTCTCATTCTGTCTCTTTCCCTCCTTCTCAAAATAAATAAAATATTTAAATATATATGTATATTTAAATATTTTATATATATATTTTATATATATTATATATATAATATAATATATATATATGTATATATATATATATATATACATATTATCTACTTATCTGTCTATATATATACTTAAAAAGTAAAAAAAATTACAATACGCACACACCTGTATTTACCATTATGAAGTCAACAGTTTTCTAGCTGAGATGCTCCTGCTGATATAAATAAATGTGATGTTTTTTCTGATATTGTATAATGAAATATGCAATTGGTATTTTTTTTTTAAAGCACAGTTGCCAGTCCAGGTGGTACTTGGCTGGAATGTGTGCGCTGGCTGGTGACAGGTTGAAGGAACTAAGGAGTCATCCTAACTGTAGTTGCTCCATCATGTGGCTCAGTTGGGTCTGTGGGGAAATGTGTGTCTGAACTCATAACTCAGCTCTAATGTCATATAGCATTTAGAAATTTGGTCTAGATATGTTCTTAGCTCATATGAGAAACTTAGTGGTTTAGTCCCCACACATGCCGTTTGGAAATTGATTAATGCTGGCTTAGGTAGGGAGGAGAGCTGTAGTCACCTGCCTTTTATTGACATACCTGACTCCTTGACAGAACCGTGACCCATCCAATGCTACTGTTAGTCTTTATTTTTATGATGTTTCAGATTTTCTTCCATTTCAAAAGCTATATATACTTATTACTGAATCATGAAATATGAGTACTATTCTGCACAGGAAATTAGGAGGAAGTACAATTCTTCAGTAGAAGTGATCAAGGTTGGCATGTTTAGAGGATGTGCATCAGGATTAGTCATGGCCAGACAAAAATATATTTGTTTTTAGTAAACAGGAATTTAAATTTTATTTAGTAGTTTTTAATTTTTATGGGCCATATCATGAATATTTCATGTCAATAAACCTTTTTCAGTACATAGTTTTTAATTGCAGGTACTTAATTCTATTACATGATTATGTCATACCTTGCTGAATTAATGCTTGTGATTGGACATTGTCTTCTGATTGTGAGTTTTGTTATCATAAATAAAAAATACAAATCACCATCCCTTTATATAAAGAATTAATTAGTCTTTTATAAAATGTCTTGGTCAAACTAATCACATTCATTGTAGGAAATTTACAAGATGTATAAGGGGAAGGCATTTGAGAAAAATCAGATGTTCACAATTTCCGCAAGTGAGAGATAATCATTAACATTCATTTTGTGTTCTTTCAGTCTTTTTGTGGTAGGTGCATGTGTGTGTTTAAAAAAATGTGGGGGCTGGAGAGATGGCTTAGCGGTTAAGTCATTTGCTTGCAAAGCCAAAGGATCCTGATTTGATTCTCCAGGACCCAAGTAAGCCAGATGCACAATGGAGCACATGTGTCTGGAGTTTGTTTGCAAAGACTGGAGGCCCTGGCAGGTCCATTCTCTCTCTCTCTCTGCCTCTTTCTTTCTCTCAAATACATAAATACATATTAAAAATGTGACCATATAGCTAGTTATTGACGTTTATGCTGGAAACAACTAACAGTTGGCATTTGTCCTGTCTTGTAGGATTCAAAGGGCTGTACCGAGTTGAGTATATTCTATTCTCTTGTTTTACCTATAATAGTTTACAGCTCTCACTTCAGAGATGAGCACACTGAGGCTCGTCAAGGTTATTTTCACAAGTGGCAAGGCCAGGATTCCATCACAGAGCCCCCGCTTGTACTGGCCTCTCCTGGGAGTTTAGGACAGAGCTCTTGTTCAAGAATTCACACCATGCTGAGGGATAGAGTCCTGGGGAGAAGCCTGGTGGTCATGTCGTCCATTGCATGGCTTGGGTTCTGGGCTTTTCTTCTCTGTCTCTATTGCTGGAGGAGAGTGTTTATTTAGGCCCTTGCCCCTTAAATTTACCTGTCCCAGGTCTCTCTTTCTTGGGGCAAGGCTCTGTTAATCAGATAAACTAATCTGAGTCAAAGCTTGGTAATGGGTTAATGTGTGAGCCCCTCCAGGGCAAAACCAGATTTGCATGCCAAAGAAGGTTTTATGGAGAAGTCTCAGTTGCTTAAGGAGTTGGGCAACCTGGGAAACAGAAGAAAGATTTTGAGGGAAGGTGAGTGTATCCTTGAAAAAAACCTCATGGAACCCACAAATCTCCCAAAAGCCCAGCCTTTGTGCATACAAATAGAAGATTATACTAATACATAAATCATTCTTTAAGATAGGAAGTCTTTGAATGCCTTCTGCATTGGTAAGAGCTTTTTCTGTTTGTTTGTTTGTTTTTGCTTACTTTTTAACAAGATGGCTAGACTTTCTCAGCAAATGGTAGTGGTATTTTATGAGTGGAAAGGTTTATGTTTAGGAACATGAACCTGATATTTCATGCAGTGCAAAGAGAATTTGCAACCCCTAACTATGAAAACAATCACATTATATTTTCTTAGAGGACAGAGCCCAGGGAATAAATGCTCCTGGCTCATCTTCCTCTTCAGTGCCTGTAAGAGATCCCAGCAATTATTTCCTTTTGGTAGTTTATAAATCTGAGTTATTCTTTGCCCAGCCAAATGGGAATAATTTTCTCCAATGATGGATTTGGCCATTTTACTCAATACATTAGATTGGTAGGGAAAAAGCATTCAGAAAAATGAAGCAAATCTCCACTACTCTTCACTTGCATTCAATATCTATTGGAAGATGTGCTTCTGGAAAGATCTTGTGGACATTACATAAAGTAAGCAAGCAATCTGCAGGATGTCCCTCTAGGAAATAGTTCTCTTCATGTAGACACTACCTGACATTCGCTTTACCTTTAATTCTAACCTTAGGTGGATGAGCAGGAGCTGCCTGTGAGCAAAAATTTTTTGCATTTGCATCACAAAAATCTCTGCTTCTTGGGAATTTCATTTTTTTTTCTTTTCTTTTCTTTCTTTTTTCTTTTTCTTTTTCTTTCTTTTTTTTTTTTTGCCTTTTGGTAAATTAGCTTTTGCCACACTCCCAAAGATCAACCGTCATTTGTTTCTTTCAGTCCTGAAGGAAAAAAACACCCAAAAAACAAAAATCTTCAACAAAGACTGACTCTGAGAATTAAGGAATAGCACTCAGAGTACAAAGTTGGCTGAGACATGTTCATTTTTGAGGTAAGAGCTGTGTTCTGTGTTTGCGAGGACAACCCCCTCGTTCTGATGATTATGCATCTTAAAAGGAAAGAAAACCATAGGCCAGGACTTCCAAAACCACCTTGTGACCCAGCAGGCTCCTGTCGAGATGGAAGACATGCAGTGTGTCTGTTGCCTGGGCAGTCAGCCCTCTGTTAGCTGCCTCGTGCCTTCTCATCACCAGAGACGCCAATGAAAGCGGCTGTTTTCCTCACAGCCGATTCAGAGCTGATTCTACCCTTCTCTCATTCCCGGAGCCCAGATGCAGAATTGCAGGGCTCAGAAATCTCCCATGCGGTTCTCCATTTCCTCGCGAGTTGCTTGCTCAATCTGATGCCCTGTGATCCCTGGGTAGGCTGTGATGAGGGGAGTTAGGCAGCTGACTGCTCCATTTGAGCACACCAGTCAGCGCACCTCCTGTCTGCCCTTCTTTTACTTGCAAAACAGAAATCTCTCTAAGCTCCATCATCTTTGACATTGCTGTGAAAAACCAGTTTTAGTGATAAGATGAGCAAAGCCGAGTGGCACATGGGATATGTGGCAGGGATATATTTTTGACCCCATATTTTAAAACTTTGGATGTAGTAGACATATCTAAGTAAAGTTGTGTCTTGCTTGCTAAAAGGAAAGATTAATATCCAATAAATTACTTCCACAAGTTCTTAGTCCTGAATTGCAGTTTTAAATGCCCAGTACTATATTCTATCATGAAAAAAATCAATTCATCTTATTCAATTTTTCCCTGATGTTTTTGATTAATGTGTTTTTATTTTCACAAATGTCTCAAAGGTTCTTGCATATTATGACATTTTTTAATGTATCATTATAATTTGAAATTTTAACCAAAGTCATAGAATCTTCCTCTCAGAATATTTATTTAAAAGCAGAGTGGAGTGAGGATTATCATTTGAGATTTATTTTGGCCCAGTCCTTTCTGGAGTCATTATAATTAATTTGACCTCTAAATGTCTACCTCAGAATTATGCTTCTCTAAAAATATGACCTGACTCAGGTAAGGGGAGATGAATCTCTATAAGATGTGATATAATGCACAAAGTATGTATCTGTCTAAGAGACAAAATCATCTCAATTAAATCCTTTTAGTTAGATAATTCTGCATTGAGGGTGTAATATAGGACACATTATAGAGCTGGATGAGATTTGGTATTGTTTTCTGAGAAATACCCAGAAATATTTATTTGTGTGTCCCATTTATTCATTTATAAAATGGTATAAAGTTAATTCATTTTCACCCTTGAAGGCAGTATGAAATAGAAGAAAAACAATTGAATTTTAAAAATCAGAAGTACTTGAGCTTGAGGTCATTTTTTTCCCCATTTCATTGTAATATCTGGATAGTTAGGAATATTCCTTTAATATTCGGTGTGGTTGAGATAATCTCCATATAGACTCATGCATTGGATCATTTGGTCCCCAGCTGGTGCGGCTTTGAGAAGTTGCACAACTGTAGTGGGCAGAACCCCACTAGGTCACTGAGGGCAGGGCTTAGCGTTTTATAGCCTAGTCCTCCTGCCTGTCCGCTCCCTACTTCCTGGTTGCGGCTGCAGTGTTACTTGGTCCCTTCCACTCCTGCCCCAGGCCTTCCCCACAGTGACGGGTTGTGTCTCCTAGCACTGTGAGCCAAAATAAGCGCTTCTTCCATAAGCTGTTTCTTGCCAAGTATTTGGTCACGGCATCTCAAAAAGTATACTATCTAAAAAGATGAATGACTCATTCTAATCTTAGTTTTATTGTGAAGATTTGACAAGATTATGCATGCAATGCTTTTACCATAGACTAGAGTAGATGCCCAGCAAGTGCCAATTTTTTCCATCTTCCTTTTCTTACTTCAGGGTGTTGTGTCTGATAAAGGGTTGAATAGTGTAGTGTAGTGTTACATCACAATCATAAGATGTTAGGGAAGCTGATAAGCATTGTTAGTGTCTTATCACCTCATTCGAGCCTCATAATGACCCACTGAAAGGGATATTACTATGTTAACTTTACTGATGAAGGAACTGAAGAACAGAGAAGTCAAATGACACAACAAGAGCCACAAAGATGGAAAGAAGAGAAGCAATCGACCAGCACCAAAGAGGTGAGAATTTTGAGATCTTTCTTCCAACTTCTACTCCCTAGGACACTGGTGAGCAAGCTGGCTTTATTCAATTCTAGGCAGGGCCAATCATTGAAAGACTTGCTGTTGGTTATTTTTCTTTTTCATTGCTATGGTAGACTATCTAGCAGAAGCAACTTGAAAGAAATGTTCATCTTGGCTCACATTTTGGGAGGAAGAGTCTATCGTGGTAGGGGCATGGTGAGGAGAGCGCTCCCCATCTGGAGCTCCTGTGGGAGGCATCTGTTGTCTCATTGGCTGTGAGGAAGCTGAGAGCTAGGTCAGAGGTAGGGCCGGCCTATAGGCCTCAAGACCTGCCTCTGTGGCCCATTGGCCTCCCACCTAGGCCCCATGTGCAAAAGCGCCCACAGCCTCTCTGGAACAGCACCACACGTGGGGTACTCAGTGTTCAAAGACACAGCCTATGGAGGAACCTTCCACATGAAAGTCATCAAACTTCTTAGAAAAAGTTTGTCTAAGGGTTTGAACATCTATAGATAGTCTTAGGAAAATATGTTTGGGGAAAAGTGAGTGATGCAATTAGATTGGTATTTGTTGTAAAATGTTACTAAACTATCTCAAGGATCAAATATGCCAGCCTTTATTTCAGATCTCCAAGAAGTGTGTGTGTATGTCCCCCCCTCCCCTCTGTCTCTGTGTGTGTTTAATACAGTGGTTCCCAAACTTCTTTGGCCACATTAATCTTTTTTAAGGAAGATTTCTGAGAAACACTGTTTAATCCATGTGCCTATGATCTAGTGGTTTCATATTATAAACAGAGAAATGGACATTCAGGTATGGAATGGAGCCCAGGCCATCCTCCCCGTCCGGTGCTCTTGCCCCTTGCTCATAGAACAACTCTTGGGATAATAGTGCCAGAGATAAAGAATCACAATATGAGTTTTCCAATGCTCCTGCCTAATGCATTTAGTACACTGAGCAGAACTGACATGTGTCTTTACATTGTAATAAGTTAGTTTTTCAAAACAAGAGGCAATACTACTCCTAAGTGCATAATTAACATACTCGATGATGGCATTATTTCCCTCTTACTCTTGCTTCTGGGACTGTGTGGAGAGTTCTTAAAAGCCAGACATCAGCCTTAGGGCTGGCTCTTGATTGGTTAACATGCTTTCAAATGCCAGAGATCTCATCTCTAAAGTGCTCTTCAGATAAGAGGGTCATATGGGCAGCACAGCTTTGGAATACAATTCTAAAATCTTTGAAATACTTTTCACCCTACCAGAGTTCTGAATATTACATCTGAGTAATCTCACAAACACAGGATGTCATGTCAAAGATAACAGGTGGATTCTGGGAAGGGAGTGGAATGGAAAATGTCGGCAGGTTGAAAGGAAGGATGCAAATAGAATTATAGTGGCATTCATTATTTTGTAAATCCAACTTCCTAAGTACTGAAAAGGGGAGTCAGGAGGGCAGATTTGATTTGAGTCAGCAATCAGTCTCTTCCTAATTGAGGGAAAATATGTTTCATGGGAAGATACATTGAAGTCAGTTAATAAACTGAACTCACATGCAATGTTGCAACATACCCCAATTTTCCATACATATTTGAGTTTTGTCACCATTAGGATCTGTTGATCTTAGTGGCTAGGTTAAGGTTTGCATACCAAGAAACTGAAAAGTTAAAATGTTAGAGCATCTTGTGCTGTCATTCCAATTTTAGGAGACAAGTACATTAAAATTAGGCTAGTGAATAACACATTGAATGTAGGACGACAGGACATCTCAAAGATCTTGATTTCTGGAGGAGAGAATGAATAGGAGAGCAGGCTAATCCCTGGCCCCCATTCTTCTTCCCTAATCACTGTGGGCTTACAGATGTTCCTCTGCAGCTCCAGTGGGCAACTGGTTCTGTAACTGTCTGCGGGCCATGCCTGTGAGCAGCCTGCATACAATGATATATTTGATATGCAAATGACAAAGCAGAAAATGGAGCTAGCTGATAAGACTCAAGACAGATTTCAAGTGAGGGTCACAGTGGGGGGAAACACAATGGTCAAATTCATGAATTAGACGTCTGTTTTCCTCATCTTTTGTCAAAGTGAAATATTTATTAATTAAACCAAAGAAGGCTAGTGTGTACTGATGAGCAAATTAGCACATCAAAACCTTGGATAGGAGTTGGTGAGAATAGTGAGTGGGCCAGTGAGGGGAAAGGGGAAAAGAAGCTAGACTTTACCATCGTTTTAGATATAAATCAAGTAATAGCTAAGTGATTTATGAAATCATAGGCAAGAAGTTCAGGTAACACAATTGCTATTGGTCCACTGGAAATAATTTTTGCTCCCCTCCTTTATTTGCAAGCATGGTGATAGTGAAGATACGGAGACTGAAGACAGGGAATTGGTCATAATTGCCAAATTTCTCTCACATTACACTATGTCTAAATTATGATAATGTTTAAAATCAATGAAAACAAGCATAGAGGTGGAGATTTCTTTAGTTATTCTTTCTTAACTATTTTTGGAACTTCAGAATTCATTCTCTTGCCTTATTTCTCCTAAAGTTCAATCTTTTAGTAAGAAGTTCCAAAAGATCTTCTTTGGGAAGCCATCCTGCTGGTGCACGCACAGCCTAGTGAGAAAGGGTTTGAGTGGGATTTGTATTTTCACCCTCCTCGCACTGGGCAGGCTGCTTGGCTTTCTTCGGCTGCTGGTAGACCCCGTTGCTCCTCTTTGCAACACTTTTAATTTTAAATGACTTACCATTTCTTCTCGCCTCTTGGAAGCCTTTCCTTCAGTGCTCCTGGTGGCATATGCTGGTGGAACGTGGGTAAGTCACCTTACTCTTCATGTTGTCTTTTTCCTGTCAATGAAAGTGAGCCTCAAATCTGGGGTCCTCAGCATCGGTTCCACATTCATGATCAGCTGATGCCCACAAATTCTGATTTATTTGCTTTTGTATAGAGCCAAGCACAAGAAGTGTTCTTTTTCATTTTTTTCAAAACGTTTTATTAACAACTTCCATGGATAAACAATATCTCATGGTAATGGCCTCCCTCCCCCTACTTTCCTCTTTGAAACTCCATTCTCCATCATATCCCCTGCCCATCTCAATCAGTCTCTCTTTTATTTTGATGTCATGATCTCTTCCTCCTATTATAATGGTCTTGTGTATGTAGTGTCAGGCACTGTGAGGTCATGGATATCCAGGTCATTTTGTGTCTGGGGGGAGCATGTTGTACAGAGTCCTACCTTTCCTGTGGCTTTTACATTCTTTCTGCCACCTCATCCACAATAGACCCTGAGCCTTAGAAGGTGTGATAGAGATATTGTAGTGCTGAGCACTCCTATCACTTCTTTCCAGCATCATGATGCCTTCCAAGTCATCCCAAGGTCACTGCCATCTGAAAATAAAAGATTCTTTACCAAAAGTGAGAGTAGCATTAATATAAGGGTATGAACATTAAGAGAAGTGCTTACTGGGCAGTTTGATAAGCATAGTATATACATTTAGCCATATAGCAGCAGACATTACACCCCTAGGGCTCATGACTACCCCTGTTTTAAGTTTTCAGTATCAGGGATGTATTCCTTCCCATGGAGCGGGCCTCCAGTCCAATTAGAGGGCAGTTGTTTCCATCATGACAGACATGCCACTATTGCACCTGTTTTCTCATTTGCCCTGGCTGATCAAATATAATGCTTGCAGTGTCCACTGTTGAGTATATTCACTGGTGATTTCTCTCTCTCCCATTGAACTGCATGCAGGATGGCTTCTTCCAGCTTTCTGTCAGCTGGTCTACATGGAAGAGGTTATCAGTTCAGTTCCAGCAGGATTTCTCAGTGGCTTTGTAGCCCAAGTATGTGGAGTCTTCAGCAATAGGGTCTTACCGTCTATTCCTGGTGGGAAACCAAGGGCCTCGGCAATGGCCTATAATATTTTGGGGGCATCAGGGACCTCCCTGGCCAACATCTCACTGGAAGGTAACCCATCCCTGGCACTGAAAATTTTCTAGCAACAATCTATGGCTCCTCAGTGTTCTGTTGTCCAAAAAAGTAGGTTTCCATATGATTTATTTATATCTTCTTAGGTTTTGATTAGCCCTCCCTCTACCTTTCCTTTACTCAATCTCTTCCCCTGATCTCACTTGGGACTTTTCACCCCCATAAATCTATTCAACTTACATATACACAATACCATCCTATTAAGTACCCTCTTCCTTCTTTTCTCTTCCTTTTAGATCTCTTTTCTAGCTTACTGGCCTTTGCTACTGAGTTTTCTTTCTAATCAGACAGAAGTCCAGCCATCTGTAGCTAGGATCCACATACGAGAGAGAACTTGTACATTTGGCTTTCTGGGCCTGGGTTACCTCACTTAGTATAATCCTTTCCAGATCCTTCCATTTTCCTGCAAACTTCATAACTGCATTTATCTTTACTGCTGAGTATAACTTCATTGTATTTTTGACATTTTTCTCAAAGATCGGGTGGCTATATTCTGTTCCATTGATCTACATTTCTGCTTTTGTGCCAGTACCAGGCTGTTTTTGTTACTATGGCTCTGTAGTATAGGTTAAAATCAGGTATAGTGATACCACCAGATTTATTTTTGTTGCTCAGTATTGTTTTAGATATTCCAGATTTTTTGTGATTCAAAATTAATTTTTGGATTGTTTTTTTCTATTTCCTTGAAGAATGCCATTGGAATTTTAATGAGGATTGCATTAAATGTACATATTGCTTTTGGTAAGATTGCCATTTTCACAATATTGATTCTTCTGATCCAGGAACAAGGGATGTTTTTCCATTTCCTAATGTCTTCTAAAATTCTCACTTGAGTGTCTTAAAGTTTTCATCGTAGAGATCCTTCACTTCCTTGGTTAGGTTTATTCTAAGGGACTTTATTTTATTTTATTTTTGATGCAATTGTGATTGGGAGTGATTCGCTGATTTCATCCTCTCTCTGTTTGTTGTTAGCATATAGGAAGGCTACTGATTTCTGTGTATTTGTTTTGTATACTGCTGCATGGCAATAGGTGTTTATCAGCTTTAACCATTTGCTGGTACAGTCTTTAGGGTCCTGTATGTATAGAATCCTCTCATCTGCAAATAATGTTAACTTGATCTCTTCCTTTCCAAATTGTGTCCCTTTTATGTACGTCTCTTGCCTTATTGCTATGCTAAGACTTCCAGTACTATATTAAATAAAAGTTGTGACAGCGGACACCCTTGTCTTCTTCGTGATTTTAGTGGAAAAGCTTCCAGTTTTCCCCCATTTAGTAATATTTTGGCTGTAGGCTTGTCGTAAATAACCTTTATTATATTGGGATATATTCCTTATAGTCCCAGTCTCTGTAGGACTTTTATCATGAAAAGATGTTGGATTTTGTCAAATACTTTCTCTGCATCTAATGAGATGATCATGTGATTTTTGTCCTTTAGTTCATTTATACAATATATTACATTTATCTATTTGTGTATGTTGAACCATCCCTGCATCTCTAGGATCAAGCCTACTTAGTCGGGGTGAATGATCTTTCTGATATATTCTTGTATTCTTTTTGCCAATATTTTGTTGAGAATTTTTGCATCTATGTTCATGAGGGAGATTGGCCTGTAATTTTCTTTTTTTGTTCTATCTTTGCTTGGTTTTGGTATCAGGGTGATGCTTGCTTAGTGGAAGGAGTTTGGTAGGATTCCTCTTTTTCTACTTTATGGAATATTGGAATTATGGAGTATTGTTTTTTTAAGCTCAGATTTAATATACAGCTAAGGTTGAACAATCTTAAACCTTTCTTAAGCCTTGTTACTTGAAGTGTAGCAAATGAGTGTTGGTTCTGATGCATCCTTGTAAATATACTTACAGATCTATAGTATAGTATTTGCAACATTTCCTAAATTATCCAGAAAATTTAATATGCATAACTATTTCTTGCCAACAAATCTAAAATTTTGTTCAACCTCAGGTATTTCCTTTATTCAACCATAGATCAGAAAGCTGTCATTTTTCCAAAGTCTCAACTTTTACAAAGCTATGAAGCAAATTTGTCTTCCATGTACTTTTAGAATTTCTAATTTCCTTTTACTTTATTTCTTTGTGCTACATAATTCTAGAGAGAAAAGATTTTGAACGGCTGAGCCCAGTAACAACATAGAGAAGCCAGTCACGGTAGCACACACCTTTAATCTAGCATTTAGGAGGCAGATGTACGAAGATTGTTGTGAATTTGAAGCCAGCCTGGGACTACAGAATGATTTTCATTTCAGCCTGGTTTGAAAACAAACATACAACAACAACAACAACACCCCCCCCCCGCAAAACAAAACAGAAACAAATAAACAAAAACATAATAAAAGAGAAACACTTAGACCACAATAAATTCTTAGCACAGGCTTGCAATCCCTGGTACTCAGCTGGCTGAGACAGGAAGTCTGTTAAGTCCAAGGCTAGGGTGAACCACAGCGTGAATTCAAGGCCAGTTTGGGCAACATAGCAGGATCTTATGTCATAATATGAAGTGAGAAAGCGGGAGGCTGGGGCGTCGCTCAGAGTGGAGCAATTGTCTAGTACACAGGAAGACCTAGGTTGAATCTGAAGCATCATAAAAGAAACTTTCGGAGAAAAAGAATATTTTGAGCATGAAATTTCCTCAGCATAAGAGAGGTGGAAACTGCACATTTATATATGAGCTTCATTATGACCCTGGGCACTGAGGAAAAAAATGTGATACTCTGCACAGAAACTTAAGACATAGTATTCCTATGTTGACACAAATGTGAGCCATCTAGAAAAAATGGGCAGAACTCAGTTTCCCTTATTACTCCCATCAAATGTTATGACTGAGAACCAATATTTTCATTTCTTGACAAGTGGAGGCTGGGGAGCGAGCTGGTGGGTAAGTGCTGGTTGTATAAGCATGAGGACAAGAGTTTGATTTCTAGTATCCATGAAAAAAATAACGGCATGGCTGCACATGCCTGTGACCCAACACTGAGGGACAGAGATAGGAGGACTGCTGAGGCTCATTGGCCAGTAGGAAGAAAGGCACGAGTCCCAGGCTCAGTGGAAGACTACGTGTTGTGATTTGAATGCAAATTGTCCCCAGCTAGTTTTCATCTGGTGGTGTTTGGAAACTATGCTGGAGGAAGTGGATTACTGGGGTGTTGGGGGAGAGTTGAGGTTTTGTTGCCCAGCCCCACTTCCTGTCCACGGTCTGCTTCCTGACCTGCAATGTGACCAACTGCTCCAGGCTCCTTCTGCCACGCCTTCCCCACCATGGTGGGCTATATGCTCTAGAACTAACTACTAGCCAGATTATGCCCTTTCCTTCCATAAATTGTTTCTGGTCAGGTGTTTGTCCATAGCAACCAAGAAGTAACTGACATACTCTGTCTCAAGAAAATAAGATGGAAGAGCAATAGAGCAGTAATAGACACCGGATGTCCTCCCCTGGCCTCACATTGTGTGTGCATGGGGCACACACATCTGTATACAGATGTGCAAACACCACACACACACACCACAGATACTATACACACACCAAAGCAAAATGCATTTGGGTAACTGTTAGAGATCAAAGGAAGTAAAAGGAGAGCTCTAACCCACTGGGAAGAGTCTATCAGGATTTCCTCATTTTCTATTTGCTTACAAATTACTTTCCATTGCAGACAATGCTCTTAATATGCAGATGCAGTTTAATGATGTTACTCCTATTTGTGGATAGTAGGCCTGAAATACTATTGCACTAAATAACTTGGGATCTAAGTTATGAGTCTAATCAAGGTTACTGTTCAAGAAAGCTTGGGATGCACTTCAGTGGTAGAGCACTTTCCCCACATACACACAGCACTAGATTCAAGCTCTAATGGACAAGCAAGTCAGCGATCAAGCAAGCAAACAAAAACTACATGGGAGCCAGGCGTGGTGGCACACGCCTTCAATCCCAACACTTGGGAGGGAGAGGGAGGAGGATTGCCAAGAATTTGAGACCACCCTGAGACTCCATAGTGAATTCCAGGTCAGCTTCAGCTAGACTGAGACCCTACCTCAGAAAACAAAACAAAAACAAAATAAAACAAAAACACAACAACCACATGGGAGACCTTGAATCTCCGCGCAAGCTGTAATTTCAGGGCACAATTCCATAAGGTTGTCTTGGGACTTTCCCCATAGAACCAAGCTGTTTTTCTCTCTTCCTTGCAAGCCATGACTCCCAGAGAAGGCTCACATATGAAAGACCAAGCGCCTGGCAGAAATCACAAATGTCTGAGGTCATCATTTGAGTTCTCTGTCCTTCCTACCAAGTTAATTGTCACACTAATGAAAGCTGGGAACACTTTAGAAGAAGAGATAACCACTCGGTTGCCACTGGAGGACTCTTCCATTCCAGAATCGTGACCAGCCCACCTGGCAGTGTCTCCCTGGTCACCTGCCATCTTCTGCTTTCCCTGCCTTGCTCCCTACCAGAATCTCTTACAGGATTTAAGGAGAATTTTCTCAGATTCCCACGATGTGTAAGCTTTTCTTCCAAGTGGGACTTAGTTCATGGACTCTTCTCTGCACTCAGACTACCCTGATGTGAGAACTAGTATCTCTAATGTGATCTTGGAATAAACTACCCTCCTTTACTTAATTTTCATGGGGTAAGATAAAAACTGAATGGGATGTCAGATTTCTTTTTCTGTCTGTTCCCCTCTTTCATTGAAGTTATGTTATAATTTTGGGGTTTGGGCCATTCATCAACTGTTACAGTAACCTCACACCTATTTGGGCAAATGGGCTACAGCAGTTATAGCTAAGAACCACAGACAGGGTGGTTTAACCAACAGAAATTTACTGTGTCACACTACCGGAGTCTGGAAGTCCATTTCATGATAGAGGTGTTGGCTATTTTTGAAGCCCATGAACGGGGGATCTCTGCTAGATTTCTCTCTCTCTCTCTTTCTTTCCTTTTTTCTCTCTTGTTCTCAATTTCTCTCTCGATTGCAAACAGCTGTTTCTTTCTATGTGTGTCTGTCCATGTGTGTAAAGCTTCTCTTTTCATAAGAACGCCAGATATATTGAACTAAGTTTTTTTTCTAATGAGTGTTTTTAAATTGATTATTTAAAAAACTTGTTTATTTTTATTTATTTAAGAGTGACAGAGAGAGAAAGAGGCAGAGAGAGAGTGAGAGAGAGCAAGAGAGAGAGAGAGAGCGAGCGAGAGAGAGAATGGGCACACCAGGGCCTCCAGCCACTGCAAATGAACTCCAGATGCATGTGCCACCTTGTGCATCTGGCTTATGTGGGTCCTGGGGACTCAAGCTTCGAACAGGGGTCCTTAGGCTTCACAGGCAAGCGCTTAACCGCTAAGCCACCTCTCCCACTCAAATTGATTGCTTTTTAAGACCCAATTTCCATCCTGAGGTCCAAGGAATTAGCATTTAAGCCTTTTCTTCTTTCAAACCTTTCTTTCTTCCCTCCTTCTGCTTCCTTCCTTTGCCTCCTCTCTTCCTCTTCCTTCTCCTCCTCCCCTGTCTCTAATTCTGCTTCCCTCCTGCTCTTCACCTCCCTGCTCACTGTGGCACATAATCCAACCATTACACCTGGTAGCTAAATAAGACCTAACATACCTCCTCGTCTCTTCTCTCGCCCGTGTGCCCACCATGGTGCGTGCTGGACCAGTGTCCCCATTTTGCTTCCAGTGGCGGCAGTACAGATGGGTATCAAGGTACTACTTGCCGTCACAGGATGGCATCGGAAGCTGACTCTAGCGAGGCTCATGGGTTGCTCTCTGGAAAACGTAAGCATCATTTCCTTGATAGTTTTAGATATTTGAGAGAAACAGAGAAGATTGATCTGGTGCAGGGAGAGGAGCTTTTCTTTCGTTATTGTTTCTGCTGTTCTTGGTGCAGCAACACAGCCACATCTTAGGAGGGACAGGGTCAGTGGAGGTCTCAGAGTCAGCGAGCACGAGAAGAAGGCTGCGCACAGCTATGGAAGAGAGATTCTGTTTCAGCTTGATGAAACTTCTCCCTTTCCCTTAAGGAAACAGCGGTCCCATTTGTACCGTCCTGATAATCCAGATGGTTCTTATGCATTGAGCAATATTTTTCTATATGGTACCTTGAGGTCTCTAGAGGATTTCTACTATAAATACTGACTGCATAGCAACTGGCTTTGAAACACAAGTTAAGGAAAGACTGGAAAAGCACTAAAGAAGGGATGTGGTGAAGAAAAAAACAACCTCAACACACACCAGCGGGGAGAGAGCAGTTGAGGCTGTGTGGTTACTTACTGCAACTTAGGGTCACTCATTCTTGAGGGCCAGTGTTAGCACCCCCATTCAGGGCATATTGGGCTTTGGCTTGGCAGCTTCCAAAACCAACAAGCAGTAGAGTAAATATCAGACATACAACAAGGTTGCAATCTGAAACTAGCATTTCAGGAATATAATTTCATTTGGGAAATTTATTTGATCATTTAAAAGGGGAATTTAAGCAGAAAATATTGCAAGGAGTAGGAGAAAACATTTGAAAACACTGAGTGGTACCTGTCATACCTGGGACATGCCAGTGTCTGGTGATCCCTGTCATTCTTCAGACTGCCAACTCTGAAGGAAAGTCATAGGAAGGCCCTGAGTCCTCGGTGTTGGACGGAAGTAGGCATGGATCATTTGGGTTTTATTTCTGAGTGGAGAAATGGGGCCATGGTAAGGCAATAGGGAGGAGAGGCCTTGGGCAGTGGAAAGTTGGATTTATTTGGACTAGAAGGTATTAGGACAAGATCACAGAACTTGAGGAGAGCTACTTAAAAACGCATTTTATTGATTGACAATTTTTATTTGTGTATGCAATGTGTTTTGATCACACTTGCCTCCTATTACCCTCTTTTGAGCGCCTCCCCCTCTGGATGAACCCCTTCTTCCTAACTAGTTTGATTTCTACTAAAACACCTGTGTGTGCATGAGTGCGTGCGTGTGTGCATGTGTGAGTGTGTGTGTACTTAATCACAGTTTATCCAATGTTGAGTTTAACTAGGTTTGCTTGCATGGGCATAGGTGGTGAGCTATTTAGGAGCATGAAAAACTCACCACTATCTACATGACTGAAGAAAATGTCTTTCCCTCCACCAGTAACTATTACCTACAACTAAGTCCTCAGGGAGTGGTAGAGCCCCATCCATTACAAAATGCAGACGGGCTCAGTCTTGTGCGTTCTCAGTAGGTAAAGACAGTCCCTGTAAGTAAGCTCATGAGTGCAACAACCGTGGCATGTCATGCTCACTAGAAGGCGGGGTTCTACAGCGCTCCTCCTCTGGCTCTTACATTCTTTCTCCCCTCTTCCTAGTACCTGAGCCATAGAGGGTAGAGAGCTACTTTTATAGCTTTCTTTTAGAACATGATGATGTTATCACCTCATTGAAAACAAAACAAAACAAAAAAACTATGATGTTATTTCTAAATGTGTTGTTCCCTCCATTTGCTGAATGAATGGTACGTAGGACAAAATGAAATTATGAGTTTAATTAGATGCAATAATGAACGATGAAATAATGAAGACCATTCCACTCAACTATAGTTAAATCAAAGTTGATTGAAAATGTAACTACTCTAAATTATGCCTGGCTTGCATAGGTATTCAAAATACCAATAAGATAACCTAGAGGAATGCTGTAGTTACCTTCCATTGTTGCCTAAAAGCAGCTGATTGAAGGGAAGCTTTTTAAAATTATTATTTTGGTTTACAGTTTTGAGGGGAAGCTCCATAATGTCAGGGGAAAGCAGGGTGTCAGTAGAGGCTGGAAATCACCTCTGCTACAGCAGGAGGAAAAGAGCAGGAGGAGAGTGTGCTGACTCTACCAAGGGGAGCTGACCATAACACCCTCAAGCCCACCCTCAACAACACAGCACCTCCAGTAAGGCTCCACCTACAAATTGCCATCAGCTGGGGACCAGACATTCAAAACCCACGAGTTCCAGGGGGTCAACTGATTCAAAGTACCACAAGGTATAAGGCCTACTATCCTTTTGGCATAAAGATAGCTACTTGGTAGTTGGATCATTTTGATCTTATCCAATTCATCCACAGTTGGGAAGTCTTTGGTCTCAGTTTTCTGTGTGTCAACAGTAGTAATGCATATGTTAATGTCCCTATTCTCAAGGACATCACCCTTGTTTAAGTAATAGCTTTAGACTTGATGGAGGCTTTCATAATGCCAAACCATAATTACCTCCTTATTTGAAAATTAAAAAAAATACAGAGATGTAGGGAGCCAATGCAGACGCCATTCTCGCCAGTCTTGAGGTAAATACTTCATTTAGGCAGCAACCTCCCTTGAGGTTGTGCATGCGCTTGATGCACCTTGTCCTGAGCCTATCCCGTGGCTCCTGTGGGTGGGTGAGCCTATGGCAGCCAATCAGCAGGCGTCCCATAGTATTCTGCCCTATAAAAGCAGCTACACTCCTGCACCCCTCGCCCCTCGCCATCAACTTTTCTGTTAACCAAGAGGCTCTCCAATAAAGTGTGATCGAGAAGGATCCTTGTCTGGTGGTCGTGCTTTTCCTGTGGGACAGGGGCTCGCCGCAAAGTGGTGCCGAAACCCGGGAACGCTGGGTGTTTTGTGGTCACCAGGCGAGGGGCCGAAGAGGATCCAGAACTTGACACACGGAGAGGAAGACGTCGGAGAGGAAGACGTCGGTAAGTCATCCCCAGTCATAATGTTTTTTTACTTAGATCCCTACCTGGTCCTTCTTATTTTCATTCCTGTGTGGTTTATTGTCCTTGCCATTTGCTGTGAGTGCAACATGGGCAACTTAGAGGACAAAATTGGTAAGGGTACACTGCCGTTTTGGCGGCTGATTCACTCTTGCTTAAGTAAAGAAAACCACAAGAAACTTATTAGAAGGGGACGGGAAGTTCTCACAAGGCATCAGGATAGCCTTTCTGAGTCAGATTCAAATGGGGAGTCAAAAACTAGGCCTAGAAAAAGAAAAAAAATAAAAAAGAAGGGATTAAACAAAGAAAAAAGTTTACAAGATGAGCTCAAAGAAACAGGTAAAATCTATAATTGGCCCCCCCCTGAGGGGGAAAAAGGAGCCTTTAACAGGTTCTATCCTCCCATTGAGGAGCTTACACATGCAAATGTACTTGACACAGATAAGGAGGCTAGCTCCGATTCTGCAGAGGAGGAAGAAGAAGAATTATTTAAAGGGGAAGAGGAAAGACTAAAGGAGGCCACCGCCTGTCATAAAAGGGAACAGACAAAGGGGCCTAAAGGCCAAGGGTGTAGTCCTTTACAGTCCCTAGAGCCTTCCGCACCCCCACCCTATAACTCCCCTGGGGACACATGCTGCTTCATTAAAACAAAAACCTGGTCGCGGCTGGCCTCCACTAGGAGGGGCTTCTATTATGGCTTCAAGAAAAAAAAAAAAAAAAAAAAAGGAAAAAAAACTCCTTGGGAGCCCGCACTCTCCAATATTTTCCGCAGCTGGTAGCCCGACAGGCTTGTTTGGGGCTTAAATATTGCTTAATACACTTTACAAAGTTGCCTGACAAACTCATCATCCCCTATACTAAGGAACAGGTAAAAGTTTTGTCTGGCACTAGATGATTGGAGCATTCTCATGTGTGCTTTCCCAAATGTCATAGATAATCATTATCCAAAGAGCCCTATTTTGTCTTTTGTTGAAAATAATCTGGTTTACTTTCCTAAAATCACTGTTCAGGAGCCTATTACATCAGCCCCTGCCATCTTTACTGATGGCTCAAAGTCTGGTCGTAGGGCCTACCTGGTACAGGGATCGGAGCCTATAGTAAGAATGTTCAGACCTGACTCTCCTCAGATTGTTGAATGCTTAATAGTCTTGGAGGTATTTCAGACATTTCCCACTTCCTTTAATTTGTTTACAGATTCCTTGTATGTGGCCAATGCAGTGGCTAATTTAGAGATCGCAGCTTCAGTTCGCTCCTCTAGTTCAGTGTCCAATATTCTATTACAACTTCAATCTTTAATTCAGCAGAGAACTTGCCCATTTTATGTTTCTCATATCCGAGCCCATTCATTGCTGCCTGGACCCCTGTCACAGGCTAATGACCTGGTAGATCGGGCTACCAGGCTGGCCATGGTTTCCTTAGGAGATCCTAAGGCTTCAGCTATAGAATTTCATAGATTATATCATGTGCCTGCAAATACTTTAAAACTCAAATTTCTCATTTCCAGAAATAAAACACGAGACATTATAAAATCTTGTCAGTCTTGTGTCACCTTTTTACCCTCCCCACATGTGGGCGTTAACCCTTGAGGCCTACGTCCTGGAGACCTTTGGCAAATGGATGTGACACATCTTCCAGAGTTTGGAAGATTAAAATACCTACATGTCTCAGTGGACACGTGCTCAGGTATTATTTTTGCCTCACCATTGGCAGGTGAGAAGGTCTCTCATGTAAAAACTCACTGCCTAGAGGCCTGGGCTGCTTGGGGAAAGCCACACCGCCTAAAAACTGATAATGGCCCAGCGTACTCATCTGGTGGCTTTCGAGCCTTCTGTGCCCAAATGCAGGTTACACATACCACTGGCCTTCCTTACAACCCACAAGGTCAAGGTATAGTAGAAAGAGCCAATAAAAGTCTAAAAGTTCTTTTATTTAAACAAAAAGGGGGTATAGCGGAAAATGCAACTCCCAAGGAAAGTGTCTTTAGCCCTTTTTACCCTTAATTTTTTAATCTTGGATAATAATAATAAATCTGCAGCTGACAGGCACAGTCAACATGTGATTCAATCATCTAGTGAGATGGTGTTGTGGAAGGATGTCTTAGATAATAAATGGAAAGGACCGGATCTTGTTGTGATAAGATCCAGGGGAGCTGTTTGTGTTTTTCCACAGGAACAGGATTCCCCTCATTGGGTTCCAGCCCGGCTGGTGAGGACAGTCAAGCGATCTCCGGAGGAGAGTCCAGGAGACAGTGATGTTCATCAGGGCGGAGATGATGAAGGTCTAGTGAATAATCTTCCTCCTGTGCCTGGAATCCATGAATCAAGTGGAAGAGGAAGGGACACAGGATGAAGGGGCGTCTTGGAAGCGCCTCAATACATTTGGGGGTGTTAATGACATTGGACATGGCTGTGGGAGGAATACTTCCTTTGCCCCTGCGCTGGTGTGTGTTCATCCACCGTTTCTGTTCGTTCTTAGTAACTTCTCTTTTAGTAATTACACCAATGCTTCCTGCTATCTGTCATTTTAAGGAAGGGGTAGGAGTGGAAATGTTCCTAGTGTGCTGCCTGGGAGGATGCGTACTTTGCCTCTGGTTGATTTGCCGCCTGTGAACCCAAACCAAGAGGGACAAGGTGGTCATTTCTCAAGCGCTTGCTGCCTTGGAAAGTGGTTCCTCCCCCCAAATTTGGCTGTCAGCTTTAAAAGGCAAATAGCTCCCCTGGCCCTTGCACCCTCAGGGTCTCAGAGTACCCATTGCACGAGGATGGGCAGGGATCTGGTAGCTTTCGTTTGACCGCCGCCTTTGCACTCTCAGGGGATCTGTCCCATTGCACTGAGGAAGGGGAGGTTGAACTTCTTCCCTTGATCGGTCAACACATCATGAGGTGCGGACCTGATCGGGAAGGTGGCTATTTTTCTGAGCTATGCCATAAGTTAATAAAAAAGGGGGAACTGTAGGGAGCCAATGCAGACGCCATTCTCGCCAGTCTTGAGGTAAATACTTCATTTAGGCAGCAACCTCCCTTGAGGTTGTGCATGCGCTTGATGCACCTTGTCCTGAGCCTATCCCGTGGCTCCTGTGGGTGGGTGAGCCTATGGCAGCCAATCAGCAGGCGTCCCATAGTATTCTGCCCTATAAAAGCAGCTACACTCCTGCACCCCTCGCCCCTCGCCATCAACTTTTCTGTTAACCAAGAGGCTCTCCAATAAAGTGTGATCGAGAAGGATCCTTGTCTGGTGGTCGTGCTTTTCCTGTGGGACAGGGGCTCGCCGCACAGAGATTATCATGAATAATGACATCCTTAGAGTTTAGGGTTTTTACACAAAATGTCACTTTGTCTTGAGATCAGAAAATTAAAGGTTGACTACCTTCCTGGGGCGGGGGGGGGGGGGTGTCTCATGACAATGCACATTCCCTACACAGCAGTGGCTACCAGAAAAGAAGTGATGATCATGGAGGTCATGCTCCCTTTGGGTGACATACCTTCTGCTGCGTTCGGCTGCAGCTTTCTTGAATCATATCAGGTGGCACAGTGTTTTTTTTCCTTGTGTCTGTATGAGTGGTGCACATGCATGTATGTTTGCATGCTTGTGTGTTTGTACGCATGTGGAAGCCAGGGGTCAATGTTAACTGTTTTCTCCAGTCACTGTCCATCTTATTTGGGTGTGCACGTGTGGCGTGGCATGTGCATGCATGTGTGTGTGTGCGTGCGTGTTTGTGTGTGCGCGTGTGCGTGTGTGTGTGTGTGTGTGTGTGTGTGTACAGACGGCAGAGGAGAGCATCTGGTGCATTACTTCTCTACCACTTTTTCACCATTTTCATCCCTGTCTGCTTGTGAAGCTGTCTCACACTGAGCTGTGAGCTGCCGTCTTTTAAAAAATATATTTTATTTATTTATTTGAGAAAGAGAAGGAGGGAGGGAGGGAGGGAGGGAGGGAGGGAGGGAGGGAGGGAGGGAGGGAGAGAGAGAGAGAGAGAGAGAGAGAGAGAGAGAGAGAGAGAAGCACGCCAGGGCCTCCAGCCGCTGCAAACGAACTCCAGATGCATGCACCCCCCCTGTGCACCTGGCATCTGGCTTATGTGGGTCCTGGAGAGTAGAACCGGGATCCTTTGGCTTTGCAGGCAAATACCTCAACCGCTAAGTCATCTCTGCAGCCCTGAGAGCTGCAGTTTTATTGGTGAGACTGGCTGACCAGAAAGTCCTGGCACTTCTCTAGTTCCCGTCCCCCTAGAAGACTGGGCTCGTCAGCGTGTACGCCTACGCCCAGGCCCTCTCAAGCCCGCACTGCCTGCGTGGCAAGGAGGATGGGAGCTCTTATGCACGGATTCACCTCTCTAGCTCCACAACCTTAGTTTTCTGAGGTAGGATCTTCCGCTAAGCACGTGCGCCCGCAAAACCTCGGGACCCTCCTGCTTCTGCCTCCTCGAGCAGGCATTGCAGGCGCACGCCGGTGCATCGAGCAGGCATTGCAGGCGCACGCCGGTGCATCGAGCAGGCATTGCAGGCGCGCACGCTGATGCATCGAGCAGGCATTGCAGGCGCACGCCGATGCATCGAGCAGGCATTGCAGGCGCACGCCGATGCATTGAGCAGGCATTGCAGGCGCACGCCGATGCATCGAGCAGGCATTGCAGGCGCACGCCGATGCATCGAGCTTTTCCTCTGGGGCTGGGCATCCACCTCACGTCTCATGCTTGTAGAGCAAGCCCTCTCTGAGCCATCTCCCCAGCTCTCAGCACTTTCAAAATTAATTATTTTACCTAACGTCGCAAGATAATGGGTCTTACTATGACATATTCGCACACTGATCATCATACTTAGCTCAGTTACTCTCCTCTTTGATCTTCTCCCTCCCTACTAATGGCTTCCCATCTAGGCAGGGCAGACCTGGCATGGGAAGTCTTAACCAGAGACATGGCTGCTTTGGAAGACCTGAGGCTGTGCCCATTCAGCAGAGCACAAAGCATGCCTGGTGGGCACCTGTGCTGACTCTGACACAGGCTTCGGAAAAGCAAGGAAGCAGGAGCAAGTCCTCCGGCCCCCTCCTGGGCCATCCCCTTCCTAATCATCTTACAGAATTTATACTCAGCTCATCGGTATGCCCTGAGAT
Organism: Jaculus jaculus; assembly: GCF_020740685.1. Taxonomy (NCBI): domain Eukaryota; kingdom Metazoa; phylum Chordata; class Mammalia; order Rodentia; family Dipodidae; genus Jaculus; species Jaculus jaculus. Next base: position 72,094,658 of record NC_059116.1, on the reverse strand, counting down.
GCAATTTGAATGGGATGTTTGATAGGCTGATTTTTCAAGGCCATCCCAGGCAATTGATTCTCTTGTACCCATGGTGGTCAGCATCTAGCTTTTGCATCTCACCATCAGGAACTTAATTCAGGACTGACTCACTTAAAAGTACCAACTGCCTAGGGAAATTTCCCAGAGTCCTTTTAGGTTCTTAACTCCACTGTTGGCCAGGAATGAATTTATTTATCTAGTAATGCTAAATATAGCAGCTTAGTATTAAGCGACAGACATCAGAAGCAGTTTACTTTGAGATTATCAGCTGTTTATTATAATCGGGTAAAAAATGAGAGAAGTTTCAAGAAATGTCTCAAGGATGATTTTCCTGTGGATTGCTTTTGCTACTTCCCGTATCCAGGACTGGTTTTGCGCTGCTCAATTTCAGGAGCTCCAAATTTTCTTCCAGGGAAAAATACAGGCGAAAATGCCCTGCAAGCCATTTGCAACCCCCAGATTTTTGACTAGACTTTTTATCTTCTGTGAGCCTAAGTGTTACATTCATTCTTAATTTAATTCTTAGGGCAACAGTTGGGGTCATTGATGGTCACTCAAAATCCTTAACTTTTCCTGGGGATAGTTGACTTTTAGTGGGAACCAATTCATAAACTAAAGGAATGGACCTATTAACATTTTTTAAAATGTGTGTGTGTGTGTATGTGTGTGTGTGTGTGTGTGTGTGTGTGTGTGTGTGCATATGTGTGTGCTTGCACACATACGTGTGTCTGGCACATATATGGAGATCAGAGGGATTTGTGCTCTCTTTTTTGCCTTCCTTGAGACAGGATCTTCTTGGTGCTTACAAACAAGTGCCAGACTAGCTGACCTGAGAGCTTCAGACTCCCTTGACCCTAGGTGCACTGGGATCATGGACACACGTATCATTTTGTATTTGACTTTATGGGCTGTGCTGCAATTCATGTTAATAAGTTTTGCAAGCAAGTGCCTGCTGAGCCATTTCCTCAGTCTGAGAGATGAACTATTAATGGTATTGAATTGGGCATTAACAAATGAATATGGTGTTAATTTTTGGTAGCTGGGGGATCTGGTTTTCTCTAAGACTACTCCAAAACTGATTCTATGAAAGACACATTAAAACTCGTTGAATAAGCAGTAGGAGGGATTAGAGACAATAGCAGAGGGTTGACTGTGATTAAAGTACATTACGTGGATGTGTGGAGACATCATAGTGACAGTCACTTTTAATTTTATTTATTTAATTTGATTAGTTTTTTCTTTACTTTTTTCTTTTCTTTTTTTTTCTTTTCTGAGGCAGAGTCTTACTCTTTGGCTAGACTGGCCTTGAACTCACAGAGAATATCTTCCCTTGGCTTCCCAAGTTCAGGTGTGAACCCCTGTGCTTGATTGAAACCAGTATTTTATGCAATTGATGTACAGTAATTAAAAAAAGAATACAGTAAGGGATTTCTTTAGTGGTTTAAAGCTCTGGTGACTACTAGAGCTTTCATTTTCTGGGCAAGTTTAACTTTAAATGTTACATTAAAAACTGTACATAGACAGGAAGCCCCAACTTAAAAAGAACGAAATTATTTTTGGCATTCAGGAGGCAGAGGAAGGAGGGGCACCACAAGTTCAAGGCCAGCCTGGACTACATAGCAAGCTCCAGACTTGCCAGGGCTATGTAGCGAGATCCTATCTCAAAAATGCAAAATGATAATTGTTTCATTTACCTTCTTGTTGCTGGGGAAAAATACCCAACGAAAGGCAGCTGGCAGAAGGGAGTTGTGAGGGGAGTTTCACCATGGCCGGGGTGCAGAGCAGGGCGGGGGCTGGGCAGCGTGTCTTGTCACATCAGGTGGAAGTTAACGGTGACAGTGAGCTGAGCTCTGATGAGGGTGGCCTGGGCTATAACACGCCCAAGCCCACCCCAAGTGACACACCTCTTCCAGAAAAGCTTCACCTCCAAATTGCCACAGTCTGGGTATTGAATTTGAGGTTTAATCACAAACATATGAGGTTATGGGGGACAGTTCCTATTCAACCATCATAATTCTGAAATACACTCAAATTTCCAACATTTCAACTTTAATAAAATTGCAAAAATTTATAATTAAACTATATACAAAACTAAAGTCTCCTGGAAGACTATGCTTTGTAATAAGGGGTTCAGAAACTACTAATGTCATAAATATATTCTTATTAATTTTCAAGTATATCTTCATGGTGGATTGAAGCTATGGCCAGTATATAACTATATCTCTATCTATATCATCTATATTTCTGTCTATATCTAATCTCTATCTAATCTATCTCTATATCTATAAATCATCTATATCTAATCTGTATCTATCTATATCTACATCATCTCATCATCTATGTATGTATGTATGTATGTATGTATGTATTCTATCTATCTATCTATCTAGTTATCATCTATATATCTATATCTACTTTTCTTCAAGGACCAGTGTCAGTTTTTTCACGAAGTCCACACATGCCAGTTGAAATGCTTGTATTTGTTGAATGATGACATTCTTTTTACTTAAAACAAAATATGCACCAGTTTGAGGTTTACATTCAGGTCTCCAACCCTTCATTTGCCAATGGAAACAGACATTTTCAGAAGCACCTTGCAAATATTGGTGCTGTGGTTCACCTCACTGCATGCCTTCCTTTCCCTTGCTCACGGTATGTTTTGGGGAATGGACACTCCTTAGGAAATGTAAAAAGAAAAAAAAGTTATGAAAGTGAATCAAAAGATCCATATAATTTCTAAATTAGCATTTTATTCATGAATTTATTGAATGGATTGGATGCCCCAGTACTGTGAAAAATCTGACTTTAGATTTTATTTAACAAACACTGGCTACCAGCCAAGTGTCCAAAATTCAAGCCAAATATTTAGGACCAAGGAACACCCACTCCCAAATGTTTCTTCTGCAGTGTGACCTGCAGGATGTAGCTATGGGGGTCTGGAGGAGAGGAGCTGGTTTCCCCTTGGGCTGAAGTTAGAGGCAGTTTTCATGTTGTGTTCAATGGTCACCCTTTCCACTAGACCATGAGTTCAATGGTAGATTCTGGAACAGGTGCCCAAATGTCTATTGACTAAGGTTTTAAAAATAGAAGCCTACGTGGATTAAGTGAAGGTCAAGCAGTGGTGAATGCAATCGTCATAGCTTCTGCTCTGTAGTAACTCATGGGAAGAGTGGCATGTACTCTCAGGAGAGGTGCAGGGTACAATGGACAAGGGCAATAGAGAAAGTGATTCTGTTAGAGGATCCGAAATGGACTGGGAGTTTCACAGACTTGTCTGCTGCTACTGGAGAGCTGAGTGGTGGTTAGGAGATGAGGAGGAGGAGGAAGAGCCAGCCATGACGAAGGACTGCGTGGTCAGCAGGGTGTGGCCAGAGACCAGCAACAGGGTAGTAAGCTTGGGACTGGGAACACGCCTCCGCTCCCGCAGAAAGCTGCTTTGCTACAGCTACGATGTGCAGGACGGTTTTCCAGATGCGCTGGCTGGTTTCAGCTTCTTCTATAGGAGCTGTCAGTGGTTGTAACTCATTTTCACATTCTTCGGCTAATGGATTAGAATCACATCATAAAAGCCATGTTCAAGAGACAACCAGTATGGTATAGTTCTAACATCAATATCTAACTCAGAACCTAAACTTAGGCTGGAGAGATGGCTTAGCAGTTAAGGTGCTTGCCTGAGAAGCTTTAGGATTTAGGTTTGAATCCCCAGTACCCATGCAAACTAGATGCACAAGGTAGCACATGCATCTGGAGTTCGTTTGCAGTGGCTGGAATCCCTGGTACATCCATTCTCTTCCTCTGTCTGTCTCTGTCTCTCTCTCTCAAGGAAATAATAAAATATTTAAAAAAAATTAAAAGAACCCAAACTTTTCTACTTAAGCCAAATGAACACCCAGACATAGGTTTTACTGAGAAATGTTAGAAGTGGTGAAATTAAAGTGGTACATATTAGTTGAAATATATTAGATACTCTTCATATTTATATGAATAGGTTTCAATCCAACAAAGCACACACTTTGTCGTTAGGGTTATTCTCCAAGACAAGTGAAAGCATTCCATGTGGATCCACTTGTTCCAAGGATTTCTGGCTGTCTTTTTGGGAACCAGCCATGAAGACAAGAGAATGTTTTCTCTTCGGTGTTGCATTGGCCTCAAAGAACCCTCCAATCAGTGAAACCCCAGGACATAGCAGTGGAGGCAGCTCAGCCCTCTTCAGGCTTATGCCGTAGAACGTATACAACAGTCCTCTGCTTACTGTTGGGGACTGATTTGTCCCCACTCAAAGTCATATGTTGAAGTCTTAACATCTTTACATCAGAAATGTGTCTATCTGTGGAGAAGCCTTCAAAGAGATAGTTAAGGTAAATGGAGTCACCTTTAAATACGAGCAGTGTCCGTGTGAAAAAGTGTCTGGCTGTAAGTAACACACGGCCTGGGGATGATGGTGTGAGCAGTGAGTGAAGAGCGGCCGCTCCAAGCCAAATACGAGGACTCAAAATAAATCTAGACTTGCTGACACCATGACCTTCGGCTTCCAGCCTCCAAATCGGGGGGAAAATAAGAAAATAACTTGCTTTAGCAACCCAGTCTGTGGTAATGGAACCCCTAGAAAACCAATACATTGGTAGTTGTGGTAGTTTGAATGTATAGTCTCATAGACTCAGGTGTCTTTGATTATTAACAGTTGAGCTTGTAATTTGGGTCTCTAGCAGCCTGGCTGGAGCAGGTGCCACTGGGACTGGATCTTGGAGCCCAGACCTAAGGTGTGTTTGGGGGTGGATCTCAAGTCTGGCCTACTAGGTGTGTTCAGAGCAGTTTGAGCTCTGAAGGTGTGTGTTTGCTGGTGTTGGTGTTTTCTTGCTGCAGCTGTTCCTCTCTGCTTGGACCTATGACAGTAAGCGGCTTCTTCCACCATTGATGGAGTTCCCCTGGATATTCTTTATGTATATATTTTTTTCTGATTTATTTATTAGACACAGAGAGAAGGACAGAGAGAGAAAGAGAGAGGAAGTGTGTGTGTGTGTGTGTGTGTGTGTGTGTGTGTGAGAGAGAGAGAGAGAGAGAGAGAGAATGGGTGTACCAGGGCCTATAGCCATTGCAAATGAACTCCAGACACACGTGCCACCATGTGCATCTGGATTATGTGGGACCTGGAGAATTGAACCTGGGTCCTTAGGATTTGCAGGCAAGTGCCTTAATTGCTAAGCCATCTCTCCAGCCCTCCCCTGGATATTATACTCCTGAAATAAACCCCTTTCTCCCATAAGCTGTGTCTGGTTGGATGTTTGTCCCAGCAGTGGCTATGCATGGTCAAGAGCCTCAATGTCTGCTCTATGCTACTGTATTATTCCTTATGTTATTTTCCCAAAAGAAAATGATAACGTACAAAAGGCTTGTCTTTGATCACTCAACAGTATGGTGATGGAAAAATAATTACTTAGGGTGGGCTTAGGGTGGTTTCCATCACTCAGATCATGAGGGTCAGATGGAAATTTTAATTTTTAATCTAAATGGAAAATAATCTAGGTCTGTGATGAAAAGGAATGACATTATTCAATTATCCTTTATAAGAAAATTCTTGAGGCCGCATCCAGAAATAATGAATTAGATATGGTCAAGATGGAGGCAAGCAGGAGATTGTGCAGCAGCGGAGGCGGAAGTGCAGAGAGGGAGGAGTAAGGTCAGTGATGATTGAGGATCAGGTTAGGAGTGCTTTGGCAGGTAGGGTTGTCGGGAGGAGCTGGCGAAGAGCTGGATGAGGTTGAGAGGTACGGGATTGCAGGAATGACCCCCAGGTTTGTGGCAAGATGACATGGATGAATGAATTGCTGTTTGCTTAGATGGAAAACACGCTGAGGATTGGGCAAAGAGCACAGATCTGAAGGTCTGACGTTTGAAAAGTCTGCAAGAGAGCCACATGGACCTGCCAAGTATGTCTGGATAAGTGGTTCTGCACCTCAGTAAAGAGGGTCAGTGTTTGAGTCATTAGCAAGTAAGAGAGTTTCAAAACCATAAGGGCGAATGAGATTTTCAGTGCAAGACCCACATTGGAAAGACTTAGGAGGACTGGCATATGGCTTAGTAAGAGAGTGCTTAAGCATTCATGACGCCCTGGGTTTAAGGCCCTTGTATAGAAAGGGGGCGAGGCCCGTAAGACTGATTTGGAGGTATCCAGTGGCTGGTTACTCTCATTCTGTCTGCCTAATGTCTAACCGTGCTCCTAAGCTTGTGGAGCCCTACTTTCTGTGGGGCTACACAGGCGCAGAGTACGCGGAGTCGTCGCAAGTATTCCAGGGTTGCATCTGCAACCTGTCTTACACTTCAGGAACATTGTGAGGACTTAGCAGCCGGTTGCACTGACGCTGGATCTAGATGGGGAGCTGTCTGAGGAAGCGGAGGACTTTCTCCAGAGAAAAGCCTCACAGCCAGCGTTCGTGACAGTGCTTGGAACTGTCCAGCACAGGTGCGCTGAGGTCAAGGAGCTCCTAGGGATGTGGCCTGACAAGCACCTGCTCTCACGTGAGCCACCATGGAGAATCACTGTCTACCTGGCCGGCGTTGGAATCACCTAGAAGACGGGCTTTTGGGTATGTGTCTGTGAAAACATTTCCAGAGTGATTAACTGAGGACAGGAGAGCCTCCCTCCCCAAACAGCACTATCTCATGGGTTGGGGACTTGGGCTCAGTAACAGAAAAAGGAGAAAGTGAGCTGGGTACCCGCATTGGTCTCTCTCTGGGTTGTGACTGTGGAAGCAACGTGCGGGTGCACTGCCTGCTCCTGCCGCCCCGCCTTCCCCTCCACGAAGGACTGCACCTTCAAAGTGCCAGCCAACACAATTCCTTCCTTGAATGGTTTTTTAAAATCTCTTTTGCCTTTTAATTTTGTTTTGATAATTTCACACATGTATATAGTTCATTTTGGCTGTGTTCACCCTCCTTGTCCTTTTTAAAAATCTCCTCCCACTCCCACTAAATGCCTTCTCTTTCTGAACTAATCTCTTTGCTTCTTTGTGTTTTCTCTTCTGTGATGCCCTGAGTGAGGGCGGGCTTGTTTACATGGGCGCAGGTGGGTTGTTTACTGGAGCATAGGCATCTCACTAGTGGCTACGCCAGCGAAGAACAAAATAACATCGGTTAGTTATTTTGACTATTTCATACATGTGGATATTATGTTTCATTACACATACCTCAGAATACTCTCTTTTATCCTCTTCCCATTCACTCTGGGCCCCTTCTTCCTACCACTGTACCAATGACTCCACAACTGAACAGAATGGCGCTCTCCCTTCTCCAACCACCATTAACTTTCATGAGCAACTCAGGGAAGGATGGGGTTCTTAGAGTTTCTCTCCTACCCATGACAGAATGGCGACTGGCCCTATCTTGTTTAGGGCCAGATCTTGTGCAGGTATGAGGTGTTTTGTCATAGCAGTGAGAAAAATAACTAAGATACTGTGGTGGTTTGATTCAGGTGTCCCCCCTAAACTTACGTGTGCTGCACGCTAGTTTCACCAGCTGATGGCAATTGGAAATTAAAGCCTCCTGGAGGCAGTGTATTGTTGATGGCAGGCTTATGGTTATTATAGCCAGTTTCCCCTTGCTAGTGTTTGGCACATTCTCCTGTTGCTATTGTCCTCCTTATGTTGGCCGGGGGGTGATGTCCACTCTCTGCTCATGCCATCATTTTCCTCTGCCATCGTGGAGCTTCCCCTCGAGCCTGTAAGCCAAACTAAACCTCTTTTTCCCAGAAGCTGCTCTTGGTTGGGTGATTTCTACCAGCAATGCAAACCTGACTGCAACAAATACCAACTCTCATTGGCCTTGTCTTAGAGATGAAATGATCATGGTTCTGCAAGACTCAAACTAGATTCAAAGTTTGATGCATTATACTCCAACTTCTGCATTGTCTTCAAATTACCACAGAGCATCCACAATGCTGAGTGAAGTGGTTAACTCTACTGACCGTCCCTAAAATCACCATGGATACTGTGGCAGGATTTACTGACCATTTCTAATCAGAATACTTAACTGTAGAGTTAGGAAACAGGGTCTACTAGCATTGGGAGGGATACATGTTTACATAGATGAAAATGCTCATCTCTCTTTCACTTTAAGTCTCCCTTGAATGGCCTAGATGATCCTGATGGCCCACGTTAGTCCAAGACTACTGAGTAGAAAAGCTCTTTTCTGAGACCCATAAGTCAGTTGTGCGGCCATTGCCAGAGGCATCATTTCGTTTGCCTTGCTGCCTTGGAGTTATCTCAGGAAAAAAAAAAAAAAAATCTGATTTTCCAGAAATACCCTCCCTGACTTCCAGTATGACGAGGTTTACAGCTCCATGTCAAGCTGATGAGCCTGTTTCTAAAGCTGACTGGGTTTGCATACTAAAATTTCTTAGGGATTGTGTTAGGCCTCTCTGTCCTGAGCATGCGCAGTGGTGGCTATTCCAAATGAAAGAACTAGTTTGTTTGTGTTTTAATTATCTCTTCTTACAAGATCTACCCAGCAGTATTGCTCCACACAGCTTGAAAGAATTTAATTAAACAACAACAACAACAAAAGCCCTTGCTTTTGTTGTTGTTGTAAGTTCTGAGCTGCTGGAATGAAATCAGACTATGATTGTTCCAGTGCATGGAGATTTTTTTTTCTTGTACTTATGAAGAAACTGCTATTACCAAGGACATAAACACTATTTTTTTTTTCCCTAAGCACGTGGAGTGTCTCCCCTTTTTACAATGGGCCTGAAGAACACAAATTCCGAGATGAGTGCCCTTGCGTTCTGTGGAAACCTCAAGAACCCTGTAGGTAAATTGTAATAGAATTCAAAGATTTATAAGGAACTCAAGTGCATTTTTGCTCCTCCAGGAAAGTTGCATAGCCATTAACAGAGATGTTGTAACCAAGAACATCAGCTCTGGAAAAATTCTGAGACTATCTGGTCCACCTGAGGAAAAAGACAAGGGAAGGAGCTCAGGTAAAACGGTTAGTGGCCAAGGAGAGGTCTTCAGCTACCAGTGACATGAGTCTTTGTCGTCGGATAAACATACATACCTTGTTGTTCACAACACTCACTCGGGTTTATTATAAGAAAAGTGAGCAGCATCTGAAAATTCCTCAAAGGTTTGCATGACATCATCTAAAAACCTAGAAGAGCTTACTGTCAGAGTGTTTCTTTTTGCCTCATCTTCTTTCATCCCTTTTCCTAAACACTGGCAAAGGAAGAAAGAACAGATAAAAATCAAAAGAGAATCTGATGCTCGCTCACAGATTAGAAAATGTTTCCTACAGTGGAAGGATGAAAGTGAGTCTTGATTCTTAAGAGGCAACTCAATAGAACACACCTTTAATAGACAAGTTCTATAGGCAGACACCTTTGTAGAGAAAAAAATAAGAAAATTTAGCTGGCTTCCTTCAAGGTACTTCTTACCTAGTTGGATAAATCAGTAACATACTTCATGGTTTAAAACGTATGTTTTCCACTGTAGTGGCATGCACTGACCCAGGCTACTGAGGAGGGTACAATGAGCCAAAATTTAAGACTAACCCAGGTAATAAAGAAAAACCCTGCCTTTGTATTGTTAAATATTTTATTTACTTATGTATAAGCAGAGAGAGAAACAGAGAAAGAGAGAATGCGCATGCTAGGGTCTCTAGCCACTGTAAATGGGCTCCAGATGTATGTATCACTTTGTGCATCTGGCTCTACATGGGTACTGGGGAATCAAACTTGGATTGTTAGGCTTTGCAGAGAAGCATCTTAACCACTGAGCAATCTCTCCAGCCTAAAACCTTGTCTTTTAAAGAATGGAAGCTTTATTTAAAGACATATTTTCATACTTGGGAAAAAGATGTTGAGTGAAACAGAAAGTACAGCTTTCTTTAAGTTTCAAATTCTCCATGGTAGGTAAGAGGCAGGAAAAGGGCCAGACACTGCTCTTGGGATTTCTCCTCACTACTCACTTAGGTCTCATAAGCTCTTCCTCTATCACCTAACTCCAGAAGACAACATACAGGTAATTGCTTCTTTACTGCAATAAATTTTTGTTTCATTCAGGAAATATGAATGTGGGTTATTTTTATTTTTCAAAGTAGGGTCTCACTCTAGCCCAGGTTGATGGGAATTCACTATGTAGTCTCAGGATGGCCGTGAGCTTACATGATTCTCCTTCCTCTGCCTCCTGAGTGCTCAGATTAAAGGCATGTGCCACTATGCCCAGCTCATTTATTTTAATTTATAATTTTTTTATTAAGGCCTTGAAAAGTGATAGATATTTGAAATGTTTGTGAGAGTACTTATTTTTCCATTCACTGGATATTGGTTGATCATCTCTAATGTTTTAAGTGCTAATTATTTCACAGGGAACAACAATAAAGCTACAATTTTATGGAATTTATATTTTATGATTGCTGATCTTCTACATAAGTGTAAAACACTTGAGGCTTAACAGCAGAAGCACACTGTTCTCGTACATTGTGGTGTCCCTTGAAGGGCACTTAGTACCCTTACTTTAAGACACTCCCTCTTTGTGTCTGAAAATGCACCATGTCCCCTCATGTCGTTCCTGTAAAACATACAAGCAAGCTAGACATGGTGCACATGTCTTTAACTTGAGTACTCAGGAGATAGAGGCAGGAGAATCATAAAGTCAAGGTTCAATTTGAGATACAAGGGTAGATACTGTCTCACTAAACAAAAGCAACAAAAATTATTCAAATGCCTTTGAGAATGACCACAAGTGAAGAATTAGCAGCTTCTAGCAAATCAGTAAATGGTCTCTAGAACTTCCTAATGTGCTAGGTGGCCATGGACCAGTGATATGTGTAGGTTAGTATTGATTGAAGGTTGATGCCAACAGAGCCTGGGTGGGGAGAGGGGCTAGAATGAGGAGGGCAAGCCAGGAAAGTATGAGCAGAAGAAGAAAGGAGATGAGAGGCAAGGAGGAATACAGTGGAGAAAAACTCAAACCTTGCAATATCATTGCGGTTGGCTGACCTTGATGCCCGGATTGGTCAAATCTCTCAACTATTGTGTTCAGAGAGTAAAAGGAGTGACGGCAGAAATCACAAGAAACAACAACTGACCAGCTGATCTATGGTTGCAGCTGCAGGGGCTGAAGAGATGGCTCAGCTATTTAAGGAGTCTGATGGCCCTGTGGTTTAATTCCCAGCACTCACATAAATCCAGATGCACAAAGCGACACATGCATCTGGAGCTTGTTTGCAGTGGCAAGAAGCCTTGGCATGCTCATTCTCTCTCTCTCTGCTTGCAAACAAATAAACAAATAATTTAGAAAAAGTTACAGCTGGAAAGACAGTGTAACTGACCTACAGCTGCATGTGAACCAACAGATTCTACTGTGTTCTCAAAATACATGTTAAAGTATTGACCCATTTTGCAGCTGCCCAACATAATCCTATTTAGATTCTTGGCTCACACTATCTTACACATGATCTCAGCATTACATCTTTGCTTAGACTTTGAGAAACAGTTTTCAAACACGATGAAAAAATCCATGTGATATAATTCTCTTATACTTAGAGAGGTATATCTTTTCAACATTACCAATCTTTTCAGAATTGAAATAAACCAAACATGGACCCTCCAATCAATACCATTATTTTTCAAATTTGGAGCTAGAGAGCTATTTTGTTGAGACTGGGCATACACCCCTGGAAGCATGGGTTTGTAATTGAAATGTTGACACAACCTTAAAGTATCGCCGTGTGAGCAGTGTTGTTCTAGTAAACCTTGTCCCTAATCCGCAGAGAGAACCCGAAGAAGAATTCACTTTCTGTATCAGGTTTCATTTACTGAAAGGCTTCTGAAGATAAAGTTCATAAAGTATGAAGGGACAGATACAATGTGGGCTAAAGGGTTAAAGGGCCAGAGAAAGCTCCGTAATTCTCAGAAATGGGAAACAGATGTTGTTTGACATTTCGAAGCAGTTTCCTTCTCCTTTACCTACTTTTCTGCTATCATGGTTTTCAAAGCAAAGATGTATTACTGTAAATGAGAATAGCTTGGCAATGAGTTTCCTGCTTAGAGAACAGAGGGACCTAATATTAAGACTAATTTTTATTTAATACAGTGTCTTTATACATAACTGAATCACAAATTGCATTTGAAAAGCAAATGGCCTTGGTAGAGTTTATCATGAAACCCAGGGAATTAAATCGCACCTACAAAAATGAGTAAATATAATTGGAAAGAAACATTGCTTGAGCCTACGACTCTGCTACATATTAATTTTTGTTGCTTATGGTGCTACCCTGATTTGTGCTGATTTCTGGCAACGTCGGTGTCAATAAACACCTGCTGCTTTATTCCTGCAGGTACTAGCAGGAATCAGACTTGGTATTAGACTGCAAGAGAGAAGTCAGAAGGATTGTGGCCATAGCAAGTGGTTAGTACAAGGGACAGATCATGTCGGGCAGCCAGATCTGAAATGAAAAAATCTGAGGCACAGATTGTTACAAGAAAATTTCAATGTCAGGGGAGAGACACCTTATAGCAAGTTGTTGGTCAGCAAGGTCACTGATGCTTCCAAAACATTACAGGCTATTTCCAAAGCTCTTGGTTGCTTACCTGGACTGTATTATAAGATTGCATTGCTTTATGCCCTCCGCCCCACCCTTACCCTCCCCTCCTGCTCTACCCTCCCTGCTTAGTAAAACAGAACCCATAGCTGGAGCTGGGAAACAAGTCAGAATCATATCCAAAACAGGAGCCTGCTCTCCACTATAGAGCCCCCACCAATCATGGGCTACTAGAGGACTTACACCTATTAAATTCCCTCTGAAATAACATTTATCAGGTGCTGACTTCACTCTCCATTGGAGAACCTGCTTCTCTTTTTCAGATGGAAGCAGATCCTGATGAGCGAATCAGCACATTGCACCTCAAAAGGACCCCAGTTGAAGCCATAGAGTAACTGGGGAGATGAGTGAGAGTTCTGCTTTCTTGGTGAACCTGGTACCAGCACAAGGGTGAAGGAGACAGACACAGAGATCACTCAACTCCTACCAAACCAGAGATCCAGAGACACAGAGGCTCCCAAGACCTCATCACTGAAGTGGACCTAAAACAAACCTAAAACAAACCCAACATGACACAGGGAACTTTGTAGAAGAGGAGGCAGAAAGACTGTTAGAGGCACAAGTTGGGTCATTATGCACAGAGACATTATCTCTTACCCATAACTGATAGCTAACCCCACGAGGGTCCCTGCGGAGGGGGGAGGTCAGGGAGGAGGTTAACGATAGTACAAACATGACGTATGCACACTGTGTACATAGCTAATAAAAAAACCTGTATTGCTGAAACACCACATGTCTTGGTTGCAAGTCATTTTAAAATTATGCTAAAGCTGAGCTGGAAGTGTCTTCCCTGTTGACTAGCTATCAAGAGGCTGGAAAGAGCTGAACAGCATGTGTGGGGAGAAAAGTCATCAATGGTTTCAACCAGAAGTGGAATTTGCAAACTTTTAGCTGACTATCCAGTGCTATGGTGGCATATCTGTTATAGGGGAAACCAACTGCTCTCTGTTTGGACTTGAGGCCTGCTCTACTGGAGGAAATTCCTGCCTGGTATTGAAAACCTAATCAAAAGCCTATGGCAGGGGAAGTCATAAGGCCTAGCAGAGAGTTGGGGACTCCTACTGTTGTCTGGATGAATGAATGTATTATGCCTATCAAATTACCCTCTAATTATTCATGCTTATGCCTTTATATTAATGTTACTCTCACTTTTGGTTAGAGAAGCTTCTCTTTTCAGATGGTGGTAACCGCTGGGAAGACTCAAATCTCAGCAAAGTGCTGAGAAGAAGTGACAGTGGTATATTTAGCATCAAGTGAGACATCTCTATCAGAGATGTCTCTCTACCCTCCAAGGCTCAGGGACAATTGCAGAAAAGGGGGCAGAATGAATGTAAAGGCCAAAGGAAGGGGAGAAGTGCTTATAATACTGTCTTCCAGGCACAAAGTCGTCTTGATATTCATGACCTCACAGTGACTGAAGTTATCTTCACAAGTTTTACATGGCAAACAAAAACAAACAAACAAATCCAAAAACTGTTAACATCAAAATAAAAAAGGACTGATTGTAAAGAATGGATTCAGTGGAGGGGGACTTGGGGGAAGATAAAGGAAGGTGGTGGGAGGGGATTATGATCATAGTATAGTGTCTATATGTATGATAGTTGTCAATAAGAAATTGAAAAAATAAATTATTCAAAAAGAAAATTCAAACAATGTCCTAATCTTAAATGTGCAAGTTTCAATACAGACACTTAAGAAAAGTAAAAAGTCAAGACAATATGACTACTATCATATACTAATTCTACAGTAATAAACTTTTATTTTTTAAATTTAATTTAATTTATTTATTTACTTATTTGAGAGAGAGAGGCAGAGAAAGAGAGGCAGAGAGAGAATGGGCATACCAGGGCCTCCAGCCACTGCAGACAAACTCCAGATACACGCACTGCCTTGTGCATCTGGCTTACGTGGGTCTGGGGAAGGTTTATAGCTCTGTTTCTTGATTCTTTTCCTTGGCATTACTTTTTTGTTTATTTGGAGATCGGGCCCTATTTGTTTCCAAGACATTCTTTGATGCTACTTTCTTGAGTACACAGTGAATTCTGGCCATTTGGGAATGTTTGAAATGCTGCTTGTGCTCCCACGTCATCTTTATGGAATATAATTTAAGATTTGGCCACATTGTTCATCCTTTTCTCTCTGCGTGATGAACTCATTGGACAGTGACCTTGAAGCCACCTACTTAAAAACTTTAATAAAATTAAGAAATTCTTAAAATAAAAATGTATCAGAGCATAATTTCTTGTGTAAGGTAAACAAAAGACACTTTATTTTCTCCAATTGTTTCTCCCAACCAACCTGTATTGCATCTCCCAAGTATTTCTACTTAAATGATCCAGACCTGGAGGAACAGACCTATAAATCCAGCCCTTGAGGAGGCTGAGGAGAGGGGACTGTAAGCAAAAAGCCTACATGGGCAGGGGTAGCTTAGTGATACCCTGACTCAACATAGAAAGTAAAAACAGGGCTGAGGATACAGCTCAATAGCAAAGTGCTTGCCTAGCCTATGCAAGGCCCTGTGATCCACTCTCAGGACCAAAAAACAAAGCCAAATTAAAAAAAAAAATTATGGTGTGTGAAATGTATGACAGTTGTCTACAGAAATAATTTTGATGAAATATTATTTTATCTACCCATTATTTCACTGAAATCACAATGAGTTTCTTCTAAAACAGCCAGACGCAACAACCATTTTTCCATCTTGTTGCTTATGATCTTTTAATTTTTCCCTTTTATCAGGGCCAGGAGGTCAAGACAAGGGCCTTGCGCATGTTGGATCAGCGCTTAGCTTCTGAGATGTACACCCACCCTTCACTGTATGTTTCTGATCATCTGTAGTTCTCTCCACCTGTGTGAAATTGAGTCATCAACCACTGTGGCATCTGAGTTTCCAGGTCTAAAATGAACTAAGAAATTGCTGACATCTGCTGAGCTACTCTGAGTGGACTCACCATCTTTGTGGCAGAAAGTATGGATTTTCTGTCACGTAGTAACCATTGCCTATGCCAGGGCTTTGGATGTAAATGAACACCAATAAACATTTGTTGATGATGCGTAAAGGAATATGAATCTGAAGTAGATCAAGGAAAATATAGTATGCATAAGGTTCCCATGTAGGCCAAGCACACCATGGAAGCCTACGGTGTAGGCAGGCAAGCCAGCGTGGAGCAGATAGCTAAATTGTTTGCTTTCTCAAGGAGATCCTTTTGCTCCATGGGGCTCATTGCCAGGAGGTCATGTGCAATGGCTACACTCTGCTCCAGGGCCTGAGGCAGAGCTATGAAATATTAGAATGGCGTTGCTATTTTTTTTCTAGTGAGAAAACAGAAGCCTTTGTCTTATGGTATGAGAACATATATGCCTTACTGAGAACCTTGCGAGATGAGAATCTGGAAGCTGCTAAAAGAACAGGCTTCTCTCAGGCCTTTCTTCATGTCCTCATCCTTCATCAGTGCTTTTGAACTTGCCAGCATTTTGGTTCATACAAGCAGGCGGTGCCGCCTTGGGCACTCCTGTGGCCTAATGAGAATGAAGTAACATGGGCGAGCTTACTACCTCAAGGGGCAGGATGCCACCTATGCAGAGGTCACTTTCAGGCAAGCTTGGAGAGGACAGAAAGGCAACAGAGGTGAAGTGTAGAGATAGAACGTATCCAAAGGGCATGAATTTTGCAATATGGGGCAGGATCCTATGTTGGCATTACTGCTACCACTTTATAAAGGCCGTGGACTAGTGCCCATTCCTTTATGTACTGTGTCAGAGGTTAGTGAGAGCACTTTGAAAAAGTATGATTGAAAATAAGGTTGTCAACATGGACTTGAGAAGCTGGCATTCTGGGTGGAGGTAGAAATTTGATTAACTGTTTCCAGGAAGCTTAAGGGTGACTCCAATTACTGATGATGAAATCATACAGTGGTCCTATCAAAATACTAGTGAACTACATGAATTAGAAGACTATGGTTCAAGTTTTATTGCCAATCACATGTGTGAATCTGGTCTAATAAATTCTTTTCTACGGGCCTAGTTCTATAAAGGGCAAAATGTGGGTTAGATGAACTATAAGATCCTTTTAAGCCTTACAGCCCTTGGTAATTATTATTTTAAGGTGAATATTGCTCAGTATTTCCCAGGTCCCCCCTGGCAATTCCTGATATGCATGCATGGCAAGACAGCCCATCAGAGCAAGGATTACTGAATAGCTCTTAGCTCTGCAGTGACTTGTCGCAATGAACATTGCGCAATGTTCACTGAGAATTTTAGTGCCTTATTATCATGTCACCTTTTCTGCCAGAAGACGCGTTTGCGCCACGACAGCAAGGCCTTGCTCCCTCGGCTCCAGGCTTGGGTTTGAATGTTCACTTCCCAGTGAAGCTGTTCTTAGCATTCTGTGTTAGGAGAAACCCACCATCACCTTATCACTTCAATCCCCTTTCTCTGCCTCTTGTGTGCTGTTATCAGGCAGTCCATGTAAGAGAAAGAACCATAATTAATCTAACAGAAAGGCTTTAATTGAAAAGAAAGCCAGGTGTTTTGGTACATACCTGCAATCCCTGGACTAGAGAGGTATAGTCAGAAAGATCAGGAATTCAAGGTCATCTTTAGCTATAGAGAGTTCATGAGTTACTTGGGCTACAAGAGACTTTCTCTCTGAAAAACCAAACCAAAACAATGCAAACCAAACCAAAGCAAGCAACCAACTAAGCAAACAAAACATTGTCAGAGCTCTGCTTCGCAGAGGTGGCTGTTGCAGGAAGCACAGTTAGGACTATCAGTGTTATAAATCATGCTGGTATCCTGCAAAATTCCCACGGTGAAGTCCTCATTCCATTTCTTCAGAATGTTACCGCACGTGTGGATATGCTCTTCAAAGAGGCAACTAAGCAAAAGTGAGTTCCTATGAGTGGGCACCAATCCAAGCTGATGGAGGTTCTTGTCAACAGCAGGCATTTCTTGGGCATTAGATATGTCTCTAATCCCAGTGTTTACAAGGCTGAGGCAGGAGGATTACCACAAGTTTCAGGGCAGATGGTGAATTCCATGTCAGCCTAAGCTAGAGTGTCAGACTCTGTCTCATAAAAAGAAAAATAAACCAAGAAGAAGAAGGGAAGGAAGAGAAAGAGAAGGGGGGGGGGAAGGAAGGGACAGATGTATAGCACTGGTTACTTTTCTTTATCAATATTACTGAAATATTTGAGAAGACTTAAGGGAGGAAGGTTTTATTTTGGCTCACAATTTCAGAGTGTGCCACAGAAGAACGTCTTCATCATAGTTGACAGAAAGCAGAGGATGGAGAGACAGGAAGTGGCTGGGGGCTAGTGACCCGCAAGCACCTACTCACAGTGACCCGTGTCCTTGATCTGAGCTAGACCCTTCTGATACAGTGCTACAAGCGGGGGACTGAAGGCCTATCACATGAGCCTGTGGGGACGTTTCATACACAAACCATAGCGCAAACAGCTTGTGAATGGCACAACTAGAAGGTACAAACTGTATGGTCAATGGTATGAACTATGGCCAAGGAGACAGACTTCAGAGGAAACAAAGCTTGGCAGTGTCTTGAGGTCAGACTTCCAGTTCCCAGAGCTGTGAGAGAATACATTTGTGCTAAAGCACCCAGAGTGGTGATCAATCATCACTGTCAACTTGACTGGATGTACAACCACCTAGGAGACACATCTCTCCACATATCTGTGAAAGTATTTCCAGAAGGCTTTCACTACTGAAGGAAGACCTAGCCTGAATATGGGTGCCGTCATCCCAAGGCCTTGGGTCTCAAGCAGAATATAAAGGACAGAGTTAATGGAGCCCCAGTACTCATCTTTCTGGTTCCTGAATGTGGGCACAGTGTGACCAGCAACCTCACACTCAGCCACCATGCCTTCCCTGCCTGATGGACTGTATTCCCTCAGACTGTGAGCTAAGATAAACTTTTCCTCTTTTAGGTTGCCTTTGTTGGACATGTTGTCATGGAAACAAGAAAAGTAATGAATGCACTTGGTGTATATGTATGTATGTATGTATGTATGTATGTATGTATGTATGTATGCATATGTATATTTTATGGCAGGCAGCAAATTAACAGAACTTTGGAGAGAAAGAATAGGTTGGGTTAAGTGAATCCTGGAGGCTTGGGGGACAGAACCCCTGAGTTGAAATGAGAACCTTTGAGGATCCAAAGTGGTAGATGAGGTTCAAAAGAACTGGTTGACAAGGGACCTAAGAAGGTGTGAATGTATTGGTAAAGTAACGATGTTGTCCTAAGTAACTGTATTATGTAAAGTTCAGGATGTCTACCTCAAAATAAAGGGAATTTAAGACAAAGAAAATTTAAGTGAGGGCTACAGACAGCTAACATCTAAATGTTCATGATGGTTTTCCTTTAGTCCAGTAATAGCAGACAAATTCAGTAAAAGTCTGCTATACTTTATGTTTTTATTATTAACTTTTAGGGACTACTTTTGATTGCAAGTGTCATTCCTTCTCTCATAGTCTCTTTTCACTTACCTATTTATTTATTTATTTTTATTTATTTATTTGAGAGAGATAGACAGAGAGAGAAAGAGGGAAGAAGAAAAAGAGAGAGAGAGAGAAAGAGGGAGAGAGAGGGAGAGAGAGAGAGAGAGAGAGAGAGAGAATGGGCGCGCCAGGGCTTCCAGCCACTGCAAATGAACTCCAGACGCGTGCGCCCCCTTGTGCATCTGGCTAACGTGGGTCCTGGGGAATCGAGCCTTGAACTGGGGTCCTTAGGCTTCATAGGCAAGCGCTTAACCGCTAAACCATTGCTCCAGCCCTCACCCATTTGTTATGGATATATCTATCTCTGGTATTTTAACCATTTGATAACAGTTGGGTATATCCAGATTCATTGTATTAGTTAGAATACCTTTTTTACATTTGAGACATGTAGGAGGAAGTGTTTTAATATACGTAATGAATTAGGTTTTTTTCTCCACCATCATCCGTGGTTACGTATCTTATTTGTGGTTGCAGCACTCACACTGAAACCTCTTCTCCTGGCAGTCTTCAGTATGCAGCGCAGCTCTGTGGGCTCCGAGCTGTGCATCGGATCGCTAGACTTGGTCGTCTCACGTTAGTCAGACGCACACTTGAAGTCTGCTCTGCTTCTTTTCCTCTTCACTCTGGTTACCATGGTCCTATTGCTTTTATGAGGTCAAGTTTTACAGATCTACATATAAATGAGATTTTGTAATATTTGTCTTCTGGTCCCTGGCTTATTTCACTGTTTATAATGATTTCCAGGTTTATCACTGGTGTCACAGATGGCCAGTTAGGATTGTACTTGATATGAATAGCCCCAAATGGTGAATTAAGCCAGCCAGAGGTTTCTATCTCATGAAACAGTTTGCAGATGGGGAGTCCAGAGCTGGTATGAAAGGTCTATGTATTCCTGGGATTTAGGCTTCCCTCTGCTTTTAGTTGTTAACCTGGTACCTGCATTTTAAGCCAGGCTTTTCATGTTGTAGACTGGAGAAGAGAGAAAGACGAGCCAAAAGAATGCACCTGCAGTCGGTTCTTTTTGCACACAAAATGCCTCCGTACACCTCACTGGTCAAACTTTGGTTCCAAGGCTGTACCTTGCTGCAAGGGAGGCAGAGAGCTGTAGTGTCATGGTTATGTGCTATGCCAACATAAACAACAGTTTGAATTCTAGGCCATGTTGTGGACCCCACCCAAGGAGCCAATGGCTTTTCTTTAGGGTTCACTCAGCAATATGCCAACACTGCTGTGAAGTCTGTCCTTTGTTTCACTATCACACAACAGTCTACAACTTATGCTCTAAATAATTCTGTTGTGTTCCTACATATCAAGTCTCCCCTAGTCCATTCCAAGACTTCAAGAAAAGGAACCACCATGAAGCAGTTTTGAAACAGTGTCTCCCCATGAGCCATAAGTCTTCCTAATAGACAGAATCCTTACTGCCCAAAAGGCTACTTTCATTCTCCTACTGTGAAAGCATTCAAGAAACGAGTTCTCCACAGCCACCTCAAAACGAGCACTCTCCATCACTGCCTTCCTGTCTTCCCCACTGGTGGGTGGGTGCACACTGGTTAGACTTGGATTGATTCCACAGCAGAACGGCTTGTGATGCTTTTCAGCATTATGAAGTTATTTAAACATGAAGCCATTCATTTTCTTTTGTGTATGCTGGAGTTTGTTGACACAAAAAAAAAACATGTAAGTATTTTGACTAGATAAGAAAAACTCACACTGTGCCCAGTTATTATCAAGAGTGTTATTTTATTTCTCTCTGAGTTCTGACTTATAAGTGCCTCAGTTTGTCAGTGTTTCAAGCAGGCAGTTTTCACCTGATGGGGTATGAATAAAATCCTTAACTGATAGTAGCCCAGTCTGCAGTGATAGTGAAAGTGACTACTAGAAGAAAAAAAAAAAACAAACCCATTTAAACATTAGTCCATCATCAGCAAGGGAAATCTCCCCCTTCTGGGTTTCAGGCTGATTTTTTTTTTTTTTTTTTTTTTGTGGGAAAATCCAGAGAGATTGTAACCATAAGCTGTCTGATATCTTTTAAATCTGTCTTGGCAAGTGAGCTACTCCAGTGGGTTTTAAAGGCACTTGGGCGCTTGTAGTTGTAATGATAGACAGGCTAGGGGAATCTGGGCTTCTGTAGAATAACAATCATCAAGACTAGAAAAGAAAATGTTCTGGCTTGATGACATTGAAGCCTTTATTTGTACTGTCCACAACAGTAAAGTGTTAGGATATGCCATCTTGATTGGGTCTATTAAAAACTTAAATATAGGGGAGCCATTTTCAAAACCCTGAGAGAATTCCTAGTCTCAACTCCAAATTCTTCTGGTTATTTCCTGATTGTCAGTGTTCATTTCATGACACCATCAATACATTTATGTCATCGCTTTCTCTGTCCAGATATTTGGAAGAAATAGATATCAAAACTTTCATGTTTTATCTCTCAGTAATAGGAAATGATATCCACAACATATTCTAGATGTTATTACTAATTGTCCAATTTCATAGACACATGTTTTGAGACCAATGAGTGAGTCCTGTCTGACCTCCTCTCCTGGGACATGGAAGGTCATTGTAGACACAGTGCTGGAGATGTTTTTATTCCAGTTTATGCATAGTTTGTTTCATCATCTCAGTAACCATGGTTGGCTACATAATATTTTTGTCCTTAGCTATGCAAGTATTTCTTCATATGGCCTTGCTTCCTGTAATCTGCATTGCTATGCCACTGAAATGGCCCTACTTTAACAAGGATGATAACACGTTGTAAAAGCATCCTGGTTTAGAGAGCAGTCTATACAAGTTTTTATCTCACAAACCTCAAATAACAAGCATTTTAATATTTCCTGTACTTGTTGCCTTTCCACGGTCACAAAGGCTCAGCTTACTAGTCTACGGTATCCTGCCAATTTTTGTTTTAGTAGTTGGAATTTACAAAGCATTTTTGCATTATACAAATGTAAGTGAATTATTGATCCCGGTTTACAGATGAGACATCTGAGCTTGATGGATCAAGCAATGTAGTCAACATTGCAGAGCTGACAAGGAGGCAGGATTCAAGCCAAGGTTAAATCCTGAGGCAGGCTTCCTCATTGCCATGTGAGCACTGCAGAGTAGCCCGTAGACTTATTTTGGCAGATAGCCAGATATTATGACACAGAGGCCACCGTACACCTGACATTTTTTTTTTTCTGCTTTCCTTTATAGGAATCAATAAATAGATACTGTTTATTCAATTCCATGTTAAATGTAAGGAGCAATGAAGTTTATTTATAAATGAACTCCAGTTGTCCCCCTTTTAGATCCTTTGATCTGACTAGTTAAAGCTGGTTTGGATGAGGCCTTAGCTTTTGTCTTGCCAGTAAAAGTTCAGATTTTATGAGTAAATCCTGTCTATGATTCACATGGCCTCCTGGTTTCTCAATGAAAGTTGCATAGTGTCTTTTGTTACTGTCAAGTGGCATGCTTGTAGAGATAGATAAACCATAAAATGATAGGGTAGAGCTGTAATCACCTCTGCTTTCTAAACCGCAGTAGAGTGTGTTGTGGTATTTCCTTTTGAGTGTGATAGAGTTAATTGTTATTGCTGTGTTATCACGCAGCATTAATAACAAACCCAGCTCAGCTACCTAGTAATTCAAGAGCCCTTGCACAACACAGAACCTATGTGTGATCCATCGCGATAAACACTCACGTAACGTGCACACTGCCATCCTGCCATTGTCACCCATTGGGCTGCTGCCGCTGGGGTTCTGCTGGGGATTATAGCTCTTGTAAAAGCCTTAGGGCTGGTTTAGTGGCCAGAGACTGAGCTTGCGAAATACCCAGAGCTTCCCATGGACTCCCAGCTCTAGTGTGACCGATTCCAGGGTAATATCGCTCACAGGGCTGTTTGCATTTAGGATGAGAATTGAAAGCTTGATTTCCAGGGGCACGAAAGTAGACTCAGGGCATTTTGGAAGGAGTAGGAGTGTACTTGTGGTCCATTCACAGGTGAGCTGGTTATACGGCAGTGACACACAGAGAAACAGAAGAACTGGTTTGGAGAAGAGAACTCTTGTTCTTCCCTCTCTGACCTCTCACCCAGTTCTGAGAAATGTCTGGAGTCAGTTTGGAACATTTTTCCCCTCCTTGTAAAGCACATTTGAGTTCTGAAATAACAAGCAAGTATCCTTCCAATTATCCATTGTACTTGGATCTATGAGTTGATGTACCATGGTATCAGTGTATCTGTGTATCTTTATATCTATGTGTATGCCTATTTGGGAACTTGTGTATCTCTTTTTCTATCTTTATGGGACATGCTGGCAGGGATAGAAGAAGATTACTAACTCAGGTCTGAAGTTCACGGATAACAAGAGGAAACTCGAAAAGGTCCTAAACAGTTCAGGGCCTGCGGCTCCCTTGCTTTCCAGAAATGCTGCCTCTCTTTTCCTCCAGCACATCACTTCGGTGATGTCTCTTGCTTCTGTCTGCCCCCAGTGCTGCCGTGTGAGCTCGGTTCTGTAACTATCAAGTAGATTCTTTTTTTTTTTTTAAATTTATTTATTTGAGAGCGACAGACACAGAGAGAAAGACAGATAGAGGGATAGAGAGAGAATGGGCACGCCAGGGCTTCCAGCCTCTGCAAACGAACTCCAGATGCGTGCGCCCCCTTGTGCATCTGGCTAACGTGGGACCTGGGGAACCGAGCCTCGAACCGGGGTCCTTAGGCTTCACAGGCAAGCGCTTAACTGCTAAGCCATCTCTCCAGCCCTCAAGTAGATTCTTAAGATGCGTCCCTAGCCCGGCTTTTTCTTCTAGTTTCTAACTCATTGGAACTTGCTTATTCAATCTCATGTTCACAGGTTTTTTTTTTTTTTTTTTTTTTTTTACAGCTCAGCTTCCTGACTTTTCTAATTCCTTCTCTGGGTCCCTTTCTCACTATGGCCTGAAAGGAAGGAGTCTTGCATTGGTCTGGGTTGTCTGGAGGTAACGAATCAATAGAAGGAATATTACAAAGGCTACTGGCTGGATAGGCTCCCACCATACAGACTGGGGAGTCAGCAATGACCGCAGGCGGGGCGCGCTGAGCATATCCCGCAGGCTCAGCCCGTGAGGCTGGACGCCTGCGCCTCGGCAGCACCAGCCCGACACTGAGACCAGGGGGTTTCCAGACACGGTCCGGTCTGCAGTGCGGGTGGGAAGGCTGCAGAGGCTGTCCCCAGGGTGCTGGAGGGTGGCAGCAGCAGTGACAACAGGGTAGCTGCAGTCAGCCACCAACGAGGAGGCAGGAGGCAGGAAAAGCGGCCCTGTTTTCCTCTCAGATCTCTTTGTACTGGTCTGCCACCAGAAGGGCTGGCCAACGGGGGTGAGGTCTAACCGCCTCAGCTAGTCATTCTAGGAAATACCCCACAGAATGGTTTGCATGCACATTTACTAAGTTGACTTCTGATCCCATCACTTCAATGATCACAAGCTTCCAGTTACTAAAGTCCCACTGGAAACTTGAGATCCATGTGACATCTTGCTTGCCTGTTCCAATTCCTATGTTCATCCTTCTAATTCAGACGCTCTTCCTGTTGTCTCAGCTATTGGGGACATTTTTTAAAAAATTATTGTGTGTGTGTGTGTGTGTATGTGTGTGTGTGTGTGTGTGTGTGTGTGTGTGTGTCTATACCCAGTTGCTTACATGGGTGCTGGGGATTTGAACTTGGTAATATCAGTTCCTCTCAGACCCTCATGCTTATGCAGAAAGTGCTCTTAGCCACTGAACCATTTTACCCATCCCAACTGGGCATATCTAAGATGTAATTTTTGATATGGAAAACTTTTCTTTGATTTTCCCTAAAGGAAATCCCCTCAAATAGGTTTTATAACTCCTACTTGATTGCAGTCCTCCTGTAATTAGGGGCTCTCCCAATATTACAATTCTAACTTTCACCCAAATTTGTATCTTCTTTCCTCTCATTGCTGTTCCTGTGCCAAGGGAGGACAATGTATGCCTTATTATCCATCTTCACCCCACATGCATATGCCCAGTGCTCTGTAAACAATGCTAACTCAGTCTTCAAGACGCTACCTAAAATCCTGTCATAAAGGGGGATATTTGGGTATGGGTTAGGTTTTTTATGCTTAATTGCCTTCCATTAATTTTTAGAAATGAATGTGCAATTTTTACAGCATAAACAAGTCACTTTTTGGTTTCTTACTATTATGGATTGGAAACTTGTCTCTTCACATAACAAGGAAATCACTGCAAGATCACATAGGTGAATCTTATGGAAATTCAAACGTGTTACGTCAGCCTTCCACCATGTACTTTTGTTTCAGAGGCTTGCACTTTGTCACTCTGATTTCTTAGCACTTGCTGTCCTATCTCCCTGCCAGTGACTATTCAGGGGAGAGTGCTCTTGGTAACCTCACCCTGCGGCTGATGGCTGGCACTCCTGTCCGGGGAGCTTACCTCACCTCGCCAGCCATACTTGGATGTTTAGACACACCTTTGTTATGGTGTTGCCACATACCCATGTGTCATTAATTGTTACTCAGGTAGAGCTACCTAGATCCAAAAATAGATTCCAGGCAAAATTTTAGGTAGTCTCAAGATCAGAGGCCTGGTATTTTTATTTTATATCATGGAATGTGAGTCCATGTTTTGCAGAGAACAGAAACAGAACTAATAAGGGAAATCGTTATTTATTATGAGTTGCTTGGTCCCACAGTAATGGAGGCTGAAAACCCCCCATGGGGGCACTGGAAGTAGAGGCTAAGGGAAATGAGTGGTGTTTTAGAGGCCTCAGAGCTAGGAGGACAATGGTGCTGAGCATAGCCCAAGAATCAGGCGTGCTGAACACAGCAGAGTCATATCCTTGCTCAATCATTCAGGCATGAATGAATATATATATTTGGTTCTTCAATGATTGGATGATTCCCACCTCTAAGGTGACAGCGATCTGTTTTATGAAGTCTACTGATTGAAATGCAATTCTCTTCTGGAAGCACCTTATAGAAATCCCTAGAAAAAAATGTTTAATCAGATTTCAGCTATCTGGATCTCCTTAGCCCCAGTTTACTTGGCATAAACTTACCCACCACACCAGGGTGCCTAGGTCATGTCAAACTAGGGAGGTGGTCATCATTATTAATTGTCATTAAAAGAGTGTTTCGCTATGTAGCAAGGCAGGCTGCACACTAACTGTGCTTCTAAATCAGCCTCTGGAGTCCTGAGATTACAGGCTACTATGGTCAGTAGTTACTGTTTTACTAAGAGTTTGTGGATCTGTAAAAGGTAACCATTATCAAAGACCTGGAAAAGTGAGCAGAGATTGTTTGTATAGACCTTACATTATATAGCCGAGGAGCTCAGCATAGTACTGAACACAAGGTTTTATGTTCAGAAAATTTAATTTTGTTGATGAATTTTAGTAACAACTGAGTTTTTTTTTTTTTAATTTTGGACTTGTCTACTGCTTTTTTCAATTCTGTCAGGTTTTGGTTTATGCATTTGAATTTTTGGGGGTGCATAAATATTCAATAAATATTTTTTTTTTGTTCATTTGTTTTTTTGAGGTAGGGTTTTGCTCTAGTCTATGCTGACCTGGAATCCAGAATTCACTATGTAATCTCAGGGTGGCCTTGAACTCATAATAAATATTCTTAATGAATTCATCTTTTTATCTTTATGGAACCACTTTCCTACCTCTGAAAATACTTTTTTTTTTTCTGAAATCTACATTAGTCTGATACTAACTTAGACACTACTGTTTTGTTTTGAATAGTATTAGCATGAAATGTGTTTTTCTAATTGGTTGTTTTAATCTATATCACTCTTTGTATTTGAAGTAGGTTGTATCTAGTGGGTCTTGTTTTTATATTCAGTTTTAAAGAATTATGGCCTTTTAATGTAATTGTATTTAGACAATTTGTAATGAATGGATTATTAGTAAAATTGTTTAAATGTTTTTCCTTGTAATTTGTTTTATTTAGATTATTTTTATGATTCTCATTTGTTTTCTTTTTGTGGGTTTATAACTATACCTCTTTGTTGCTTTATTCAGAAGTTATTTTTAGGGTTCTGGAGACATAGTTTAGTGGTTAAGGTGCTTGCCTGCAAAGCCTAAGGACCCAGGTTCAATTCTTCAGTGCCAATGTAATGCCAGATGCAGAAGGTGGCACATTCATCTGGAGTTTGTTTGCAGTGGTTGAAGGCCCTGCTTCACCTAGTGTCTCTCTCTCCTTATCTCTTTTTCTCTTTCTCAAATAAAGAGATAAATTAATAAACAAAATATTTTAAAAAAAGTTATTTTTAGGGCTGGAGAGATGGCTTAGCGGTTAAATGCTTGCCTGTGAAGCCTAAGGACCCCGGTTCAAGGCTCGGTTCCCCAGGTCCCACGTTAGCCAGATGCACAAGGGGGTGCATGTGTCTGGAGTTCGTTTGCAGTGGCTGGAAGCCCTGGTGCGCCCATTCTCTTTCTCTCCCTCTATCTGTCTTTCTCTCTGTGTCTGTCGCTCTCAAATAAATAAATAAATAAATAATTTTAAAAAGTTATTTTTAGTAGTATGCATCTTTAATTAACATGTATAGTGTTTAATTAACAGTATATCATCAAATAATCATATATCATTTCATATATAGTATAAGAATGCTATAATAGCTTGTTTATAATTATCTTACCTAATACTCATGCAATTTTAGTATGTATTTATTTTTGAGACAGGGTCTTACTGTGTAGCCCAGGTTGACCTTGAACTTGTGAACCTCAAGTTTCAGCTTCTCCAGTGCCTGCTTGCTTTCATTTCTGACAGTTTTCTTCATCTTTATTCTTAGTTGTGGTTGAGTTACTTAGAAACATTTTGGTCCTTTTTTGGTGTTGCTGAGTTGGGGATGGGGTGATGGTTCAGTGGTTAAAGTACTTGCCTGCAAAGACTCATGAACTGGGTTCAATTCCCCTGTACCCATGTAAAGCAAGATGCATGCTGGTGTATGCATCTGGAGTTTGATTGTGGTGGCTGGAGATCCTGGTGTGTCCATTTTCTCTCTCTGTGTCAAAAAAATAAATAAAGTATTTTTTAAAAAAGGAAAGCCTCTTCAGAAAAGGGACAGGGAGGAGGGAAAGGATGGTACCAACGTGTGTTGTTTACATACAAAATATGTCCATATATAATAAAAAAATAAAAATAATATATTTTTAAAAAATAACAATCCTAGAATCTTTGCTTTTACAGGAAATGGCTTTGCTATAGATAATTTCTAGAAGCCAGTATAAGTGTCTAGTTTGTGTAAGTACATTTTAATATACAAATAAAGCTTGATTTTTTAAGGAAAAAAATTGCTGAGTTGGAGCCTTGCTAAGTGTAGGGACACTTATTCTTTGTACGGAGGAGACACTTCTATATCCTCTACCCAATGCTCAAGGCCTTCTGCTCTGGCCTAAGAACGGGCACAATGCCTAGCTTTGTGTGTGCTAGGCACTGCCATGACCATGTCCTTTGGGGTGGTTCTTGGGTGGGGTCTGGCAATTTTTCCATGTGCATGAACTGACCACAGCTAAATACTGCTGGGTGGGACTTTGCACATTCCTGACTTCTCTCTATTTAGCTCTCTCTCATACTTTGTTCTTAGACCTTTAGCTGCTCTGGCCCAAGAGTGCCTGAGCTGTAGTCCCCCCACGCCCAACACCATGACCTGGAAATGCTTTCACGGGTTACTGCGAGGCTCGGTTTGTTTGCCTCGCATCTTGCCAGGATTGTTGCCCTTCACCACCCGACAGACAGGGTTTTCAGAACCTTCGCTCCCCATGTGCTGCCTGCCTTGCTGTTGTTCCTTTAGAATAAAAGGAAACCTCACTGCGTGATTCCATCTCACTGGACTTGTCTATATCTGAGACTATATTTCCCATATTTCAGTTTGAATGTATGAATATTAGAGAAGGATTTGTCCTAATTAGCAAATATCCTTTCCAGTCAACCTCACCCTACCTTATGCACACTCAACCATCATGAAACATTCATTAAATATCAGCTTTGTTCCAGAAGCTGACAGTAGATGGACCAACCTTACGAAGGCAGAATTTAATGTCTACCCCCTCAGTGTTCAAATTTCTTAGTGACTTCTTTCCTTTTAGAAAATAAAATTCAAATGCGTTTGTACGGCAGTCATAAAATCTTCTGTAGCGTGCATTCTTTTTGTTAAATTAAGCAGCTCTCTGTTCTCTTTGTACATCAAACATTCTCTCTGCTTGTTCAACTTTTATGTAATATCCATTATTTTCCTTTCTTAAAAGTACAAGTCAAAGGCTTTCTTACCATAGAGCCTAATTTGATCATTTCCAAATGGGAGGTTTTACTTCCTTGTAACACTTCTCCCTTTTTACCTTATAATATTTATTTATGCATGTGTTTGTCTACATATCCTTTCTTCCTTCTCTTGCCCTTCCTCCCCCATCTGTCCCTCTTGCTCCCTCCTCCCTCTCTATTAATTCAGCTTCACTGCTGATTTTCAAATGTCCTTTGCCACACATGCACTGCCATATTTGCTTCTGCTGTGTACTATTGCATCATGTTTCATTATAAACAGAGTTTAAGCAAATTGTGGCTTAAGAAGATTTAGATCAATACTTACAGCTCTGTCTCTCATCAACAAATAATAATTCTATATATTATGAGATATGTGGTGTTTCAAAAATATATTAATATAAAATATATTAAGTATATATATATAAACATATATATATGTATATATTATATATTAGAAAAATTCAACCAAACTAATATATTTATGACATCAGCAATTCATCACTTTGTTTTGCAATTAGAACATTAAAAACCTATTCTTCTAGAAAGTTTGCAATATATAAATACATTGTTATTAATGGGTGCTCACTGTGCAGAACAATTGGGCATGAAAACTTATTTCCTAGTCCAACTGAAACTTTGTACCCTTGACCAATTCTATGAAGTCACCATTTTTAGATTCCACTTACAAGTGAAGCCATACAGTATTTGTCTTTTTTGTGCCTGGCTTATTCACATATAGTCATGTCCTCTATTTTTATCCTTGTTGCAAGTGACAAAATTTCCTTCTTTGTCACACTTTAGTTTATTCATCGACTACAAGACAGTCAAAAGGTAGGTCTGGGGTGGTGCCCATCTCACTGCTTTCTGTTCTTTGTACTGTCACAGGACATATGTGTCCATTGAGAACACAGGAACAGGTGATAAGTGAGGAGGGTGAGCCATTGAAATCCATTTGTGTCAAAATAATTATAAATGAACCAAAATTTCCAGGAATGTTTATTCTGGAACTTTCTTAAGACCACAAACAGAGAAGAACTATGACTCATGTCCCACTGGGCTTGGAAAGAAAGGAGTTGTGAAAGAGGATTTTTTAAAATGTTTTCCTCCCGAGTATATGAAGATTGATATATTAATAACTCAAGGCTCAATTGGGAAAACAATATGTGTGATATAGTTGACTATCGCCCATTCTAGAGTTTACCATAGCTGTATCTTTAGAGACCTATCATTGCAGACTTTGAGCTGTGATCAAGATGTCTTGATAACAAATGGGGACATTTGCTTGGCACATTGTATTAGAGTGGCATCTGCAGAATATGTTGACCTTTCTTTTAAATAAAGGATAGAATTTTGTGTCTTGAAGCTATAGAAATAGGAAAATTTGAAAACACTTTTTAGAGAAAACATTTATATTTTATTTTATATATGAATGCCCAGGTATACCACTTTCTAAATTGAACAAACAAGTTATCCTAAATCTCAAAAAAAATTTTGCCTGTAAAATAAGAGTGTTGACAATGCTGTGGGATTACATTAGGAATCCTTTGTGTGTGCACACGTGTGTGTTATATGCTTGTACATGATTGGACATGCATATGTGAATCGCTCTGTGTGTGTGTGTGTGTGGATGTGTGGTGTGCCATGTGCATGTGGAGGTTGGAGGTCAATCTCAGCCATCTTTTTCAGTCTCTCTTCACCTTCTTTTTGTGACAGGCTTTATTGCTGAGCCTAGAGCTCACTGATTTAGCTAGGCAGACAGTTAGCCTTAGGGATCCACCTCTTTTAATCTCTCCAAGCACCGGGATTACTGACACATGCTACCAAACCTGGAACTTTACATGGGTTCTAGAGATCCAAACTCACACCTTCTTACTTGTGCAGAAGGAGTTTACACATTGAGCCAGCTCCCTAGGTCTAAATTAATTATATTGAGCCAAGTTCTCTTCATTCAGGGCTTTTTGTTATTCTAGCAGCTTCTATATATGTTGTCACTGTTATATACTATAACAAAAATTGTTATAATTACTTTTTTCCCTTCTTTGATTGAAGGGCATGTGAAAGAATTTATGTTTCCTGATTAATATACTCTTGTCAAGAAGAATGCACTCAGACTTTACTTCTTTACTAGGTGAGTAAGAGTAGGTAGTCTGTGCTGCTAGGCAACCGTGACAACCTTGTGATGGGGGAGGCTTAAGACCAGAAAACACTCTCTGGCAGGGAGAGGCATCAAGTGCCCAGGTGAGAAAGCAAGTGAGGAGTCCTTTCACTGAGGCCTCTGGATTAGGATAGCCATTCTTTGGGACGAGGATTGTGTGAGTCACTTTAGATAGTGTCCCATCAGAAGGATTTGAGAAGACGAGAGGGTAGACAAAGTGTTTCCATTTCAGTGGTCATGTAACACTGCAGACACCAATGGTCTGAAAATGTAGACAACGCTAGCTCTTAAGTTTGTTCCTCCTCTACAAGCTTCAGGTAAACATCATACCTCAGGGGTATGATATTTGCTAGTCTCTTCCAGTCTGCTATGCCATACTACTATTGGCCTTTAGTATGTGAACTATAAACCAAGAGCTAGCAAAAAGAATGTAGAAAATATTAATGGCTGCTTCAAGTATGGAGAAGCCCTTTGTTTTACTGTCTCGGGCTGCTATAATATACAACAGGAGACTGAATAGCTTAGACAGCGGCATTTTATTTCTCATAGCTCTGGAAGTTGGGAAGTCCAAGGACAAAGTGCCGGGGCACACCCAGAGGATAGGTGTATAGAGCTTGCTTTCAAGTCTGTAGCTGGAAAATACAGATAAAGGGAGGAAAAGAGGAAGAGGAGAAGATCTGATGTCTTTCTCACAAGGACCCTAATGCATCAAGAGAGTTCACGCTCACAACCTAATTAGTTTCTAAAGTCCCTACCTCTTAAAGCCACCCTGTTGAGGGTTGGGGCTCCAACATGTATATTTTGAGAGGACACAAAAACTCAGTTCATAACACCACCTTAGTTTTGCGTTGCCACAATGCCTGAATCTCCATCATTATAAATTAGTTGGTTTTGGATAACACCTTTGACCTGATTGACCTATCCCAGTTTTCGTTCTATTAGCATAAAGAGGACATTAAGGCCTAGACCTTTCAAACCTTAGAGATGTTTTCTTGACAATAAGAGGTGAGAAATAATCTTGAAGAAAGCACTGGTTTCTATGAAGTAAGAGCTTATATATTTTTGATGGGAAATCTTACACCTCCCCTTGGGAAGGCCAAAGGGTTTCTTGACAGGGTGGCTTGGTATCTGTAGAATAGGGCTGTAGGCAGGAAAAAGGTCTGTTGGGGTTTGTGTGCATGTTCCTGTGTGTATGAGTATGAATACACACGTGTGCCTGTCCATGTGGAGGCCAGAGGACAGCCTCAGGTGTTATTCCTCACGCGCCGTCTGCTTTTCTTTTGACAAAGTTTCTATTGGCCTGCAGCTTGCCAAGTGGGGTAGATTGGCCTGCCAGCAAACTACAGGGATCCACCTGTCCCTGCCTCCTCTGTGTCTACCTCCACACTGGGCATCAAACTCAGGTCTTAATGCTTGGAAGGCCACCACTTTCCTGACTAAGCTATCTCCCCAGCCTCAGGACTCACAAGATTCTCAAGTGAGAACTCTCCAACTCCCTGTTCTTTCTTAACCGCACAGCACTCACAGCTCACGTGAAGGTATTCAACTGGACATGGTACTTTTGAGACCACTCCGTGCTCTGACCATATACCCCTGCCCTGGAGAGCAGGAACGAAGAGAAGGGATTTGGGTAAGCTTCTGGGTAGGACAATTACAGCTATTGTTAAGGTAGAGGGAGAGCCAGCAGTTACTATTTTTGCAGGCTTTCGACTTACTTGTCTGTGGTTGTAGTTTGGAATCCTTATCTACATGTTATTCAAGGTCCCCTTCAGCTTGTATTCCATAAATTATCCTCCATATAACATTCTTCCATATAGATGTGCTAAGTTCATCAATTTGGAATTTATGGCCTCCTCTCTTCCACAGTTTAAAGTTATCATCCAGGTATATGCACCTGGGCTGTGATAAATCGTGTCAATTATAAATACAACTCAGAAAAAAGTGCAAGCCAAATCCAGCACGTCTTCTTTCCTTACACCTTTCATCAAGTACCAGAGGCTTTAGGGTCTGAATTACCTCTATGAATTGCTTCAGCACTTCCCTCCAATTTCTCCATGGACATAAGTCAAATTGTGGCCAACATTACCATTGTCCTCAGTCTTTTCGTGGCTTTAAAATAATAAATATCCCTTAACAACTTAAAAAAAAATTGAGATGCCCTTTTCACTTTGACCATACAGATGGAGAAATTGTAAATAACAAATCTTTGACACTCTTCAGAAATAAAATGTGATGAAGAGTTCAGTCGTCTGATTAAATTCTCCCAATAAAATCTCACCCATTCTATTCTTACCACAGGGATAAGAAGTGCACACACACTGGACATTATTTTTCCTTTGAACATACCCGTATCTTGTCAAGATGTCATCAATACAAAGACTTTGACATTTTTAGTACACTGGATTGGGAAGCAGGTTGAATTTTTCAATCCCTCCAGCCAATATAAGTCAGTCTGTGATACTTAATTTCTATTTGAGATCCTTCGCTTCTATTATAAACAGATCCCGCAGTGGGAAATAAATTTCATGGCAACAGTTTGGACTTTTTTATGAACCACCTGCAAGTTTTCTGCAAACAACATGTTTTATGGGAGCTCAAGGCAATGTTCACCCATCAAGACCTGACAGTCAGAGTAGGATGGATGAGGCCTTATCTCAGGCACACACGTAACCTTCCCTGTCCCCTGGCCTGACCTCCCTCTGCACTCATTTATGAAAATGATTCATCTTTAAAGAGCTTCCTTGCTCTGCCTGCAGGCTGTAGATCTTTTTGCAGTGGACTTGTGTAGGCTGAGGTTATAAACTTCGATGTGTAAGCTATTTGGAGGGGTTTAATTCTGAATATTGGGAAAAGAAAAGTGTACAATACATGTGCTTCCTTAAAGGAACAGGCTCATCCTAGGATGTCTTTCTGCCATGGAGAGGTGCTTCCAAGGGCTTTCATGGCAAAGGCATTGTCAGGGTTCAACATTTTATTGAATTCTTGCTACACTGAGTATGTTGAAATAGCTGGCAAGTATTGCTGGCATTATGTTGACTTTTCCTTGGCATGGTCTCCCTGGGTGGGAATGACAAGTTTTGTGGTGAATGTTCCATGTTTGTGGGGGGCACATAGATGGGTGTTATTTGTGTCAGCACTAGTGGGAATCACGAGCTTCCTTTGGGTGGAAAACCTTTAGGAAAGGAGTGGAACTGGAGTGGAAGGGAGTTGAGACCTCAGCTACAGTAGAAAGACAAGGGAAGAAATGATGCCACAGACTGCTTTATTCGTGCAGGCTAGATTTGGGGAACTGAAGAGCCAGCTTTATTCCCAAAGTCTCATGGACTTGCGTCCTCTGTGGAGATATGGCAAGCAGGTAACTATGCGTGAGAGGCTGTGTTAAATAATGGGAAAGAAGGTGGAGTACATAGTTCGTGGTAGAGCAATGCCTAGCTAGCGCATGAGAGGCCCTGGGCTCAATCTTAGCATTGCACATAAATAAATAACAAATAAAATTTAAAAATGCACAGGAAAGACAAAAAATCCTGATGGAATAATTTTTAGACTTCATTTTTTTTTGTGAAACACAATTTAAGCACAAATGAGTTAGCCTGAACCAATAATGACATGCTAACGTTTTTCCTTCCCTTCCCTTCCCTTCCCTTCCCTTCCCTTCCCTTCCCTTCCCTTCCCTTCCCTTTCCCTTTCCCTTTCCCTTTCCCTTTCCCTTTCCCTTTCCCTTTCCCTTTCCCTTTCCCTTCCTTTCCCTTTCCCTTTCCCTTCCCTTTCCCTTTCCCTTTCCCTTTCCCTTTCCCTTTCCCTTTCCCTTTCCCTTTCCCTTTCCCTTCCCTTCCCGTCCCGTCCCGTCCCGTCCCGTCCCGTCCCGTCCCGTCCCGTCCCGTCCCTTCCCTTCCCTTTTCTTTCTCTTTTTCTTTCTTTCTTCTTTGTTTTGGTAAAGGGACAGATGTTAACTTTAAAAAAATACTTTTAAAATATTTATATATTTATCTGCAAGCAGAGAGAGGATGGGCATGCTAGGGCCTCCAGCCTTGGCAAATAACTTCAGATGCGTGCACCACTGTGCATCTGTCTTTACATGGGTACTGGGATATCAAACCTGAGTCCTCAGGTTTTGTAGGCAAGCCCGTTAATTGCTGAGCCATCTCTCCAGTCCAGATGTTAATTTTTAAAAATGTTTGCAGTCATGTGATTTCTGTCCCAGTTATTCAACTCTATAAGTAGATCATCAAAACAGGCAGAATTGATATGTAAGCCATTGGATTCAGCAGTGTCCTTATAGTTCTCTGATGTACAAGAGCATGAGCTGATATGGATATGGCCCATGGATGACACTTTACTGACCCTGGCCCTTGGTGTCTCTGTCCTGACATCACATCTCAAATAGGCAGAGCCAGTTTCCATGTTTCTAGACTCAGATCAATGCCAAAAGCATAATTAAAGAGTCACATTTCTTAGGCTGGAGAGATTGCCTAGTAGTTAAGGTGCTAACCTGCAAAGCCTAATGATCCAGGTTCGACACCCCAGTACCCATTTATGCCAGATGTACAAGGTGGGCCATGCATCTGGAGTTTATTTATAGTGGCTTAGAGGCTCTGGTGTGCTCATTCTCTCTCTCTCCCTTGCTCTCACTCTTAAATAATAGATAAATAAATTTTTAAAGAGTCTTGAGAGTCACATTTCTCTATGGAAGAGGAATGAAGCTGAGGTAAATGAAAGCTCATCTTGTACGTGAGATTAACTGGTGACCAATGAGAAGATTTTCATGTGGAAGCATGTTTGATAACTATGAGAATGTCTTTATGGAACTTTTGATTTTACAATATATTGAAAATCTCACAGAAAATGATATAGGGGAAACCTATCCCAAAACTTTATGTTCACAGGACCCTTTATACTCATGCTTACTACTGTCTCATCTTATGGCTTTGAAATTATTTTAACACAATTTGTATGACCCTATTAGGGTGCTTTCTGATATTGTCTACCTAGCATGGATTGTGAACTACCTGACGTCAGATATCTCTGAATGTAACAAGCCTGCTTCAGACCATTCTCTCAGATGACTGAAGTCATTAAATACAGTATTTCATTTGTCTCTTTGTTAGTTATTTATCACATTAATGAAGCACCTGGAGCAATTAATCTATTTTCTTATTGAACTTGTTTGGAGATTTCAGTTGAAGGTTTGTTGTACCCACTACCCTGGGCCTCTGGTAGGGTACTTAACTGAGAGTGGATAGTAATTGCTCAATTCATTGCCCAGGAACAAACAAGGAGGAAGAAGAGGAAAGGACTGCAGTCCACAAACCCTTCAAGGTCATGTGGCAGTGATCTAAGAACTTTCCATAAGGCATCATCTTTTAAAGGTCCACATCATCTCCCAAAAGTACATTTTTGGGGTCAAACCTTAACACTGAAACTTTGGTATGACTATTTGCTTCTTCTTTAAAACTTTTTATTTATTTATTTGCAATAAGGAGAGGGAGAGAGAGGGAGAGAGAGAGAGAGAGAGAGAGAGAGAGAGAGAGAGAGAGAGAGAGAGAGAGAGGGAAATGGGCACACTCTTGCTGCTGCAAACAAACGTGCATGCAGGTGCATGTGCCATTTAATGCATCTTGCTTTACGTGGACACTGGAAAGCTGAACCTGGGCCTGTGGGCTTGGTAAACAGTGTCTTTAACTTCTGAGCCACCTTTCCTGCTCAATGTTTTATTCTTAAGCAATTTTTTTTCTTTCCTACTAGGAATTTACTCATGTGCTACTCTGACCTTTGGGGTATCTGGACGATGTCAGTGTGGACATTAGCTGTTCTGCCTTCTCTTCATACAGAAAGATTCCTGTAGAGGATCTCCTCCTAGTGGCTCCCAATACACACCTATCTTGGAAGTTCCTCCTAAAAATCCTACCTTAAGAGAATCTTCTTGTCCCCAGGGCCACAGTGATCACACCGCATGGCTGTGGAAGCTCCAGGGAACACTGAGAATTGAGGTCATTCTGTTTAGTGCCTTCCACGTTCATGGCACGGAGTCATGAACTGTAAAGAATTACTCTGAATGACTATTCTGTCCTCAAGGAGATTAAAACTGTGCAGAGGTCAAAGGATCACAGCAGCGCATTGGTTTTCCGACGGGAGAGCTCCAGAGCTCCCCAAGGGCAGTGCACGGAGGTCTGCTTAGTCTTT
Organism: Jaculus jaculus; assembly: GCF_020740685.1. NCBI lineage: Eukaryota > Metazoa > Chordata > Mammalia > Rodentia > Dipodidae > Jaculus > Jaculus jaculus. Next base: position 72,056,920 of record NC_059116.1, on the reverse strand, counting down.
AGTGCTCTCATCCACGCTTTCATCAAAGTAGCTCGAAAGTTACCTGTCTTTTCTAGACAAAAGTGGGTGTTGGAGTCAGAAGGACACATCTCTTCCATCTTCCATGGTCTTGCTTAATCTTGCTGAGTCTTCTCCTTGTCTATTAAAAGTGGAAAACATCAGATGTGCGGTGAAGGTTAAATGAATGATTGCAGATGATACATCAGACCGATTCTTGGCACATAGCCACATTTGAGCATTGCATAGTTAAGGCCACAGAGTATATTATGATGCCGTGAGAAAACCACAAGGTACCTTGCATTTCATCTCAAATGTAGTTGGACTAAAAATATGTCTTGGACTAAATTAATAAGCATAGACAATATGAATGAGAGGAGAAGGGACAGGAACCGTTGGGTTGGCAGAGCCTAGAAGGCCCAGAAATAGTAAGAACATTGGTGCGGAGCCTGTACTAGGGGTGGGGTGAGCAAGCAGAGGGCGTCTTTGGATGAGGACCTCTTGGTGCAGGGATGGCAAATGTGGTGTGGATCACCCGGGTGCTTCAAAATCTTTGGGAAATCATTTTGAACATGTTCAGGTGGTATCATGGAAGTGGTTCCCTACAAAAAAGATGAGGAATAAAGAAGGGGAGGGAAAAGGCTGTGGTGGGAGTTAGATCAGGAGTAGAGAAAGGGAGAAAAAAAGAAGTGTGGGGATACTTAAAAGCTATGGTTCTAAAACTTACTGGAAGACATTTTCAATTTTATTATAGTTTTCTTTCTAAGTAAGGTCAGTATATTTTCTCAGAGTCTTTACCACATTACCAAAGTAGGTTTTCAGTTCCATGTTGCAGTCATCATATTTCTCTTTGATGAGTTTTACCCAAAATATTACTTATAATTGAAAATAGCATTAAGGTTAGGGATTAGGTTTATCTCAAATCTTAATCCCCTGTTGTGGTCTGGATATGAAGTGTTCTCCCAAAAGGCTTGTGTGTCAAAGGCTTGCTTTGAGGTTGGTAACACAATTCAGTGATGACTGAATCATGAGGAAGCTAATATCATCAGGGAGCTACCAGGAAGTGGGGCCTGGATGGGGCGAGGAGCTCACTGAGGGTATGTGTTTGGATGGCATATTTTGCCCTGACCGCTTCCTTGCTGCTATGAGGTAAACAGCTCTGCTTCGCCATGCCTTCCTGCCATGCCGTGCTACCATGTCACAGGCCCAGAAATCATGGGACCTCACAACCATGGACTGTAAGCTCTGGAAGTACAAGCCCCGACAAATCTTTCTTCCTTTAAGTGATTTCTCTCAGGTATCTTTCATGGCCATGAAAATTTGGCTAGCAAACCACCTTTTAATATCTAAATGTATGTGTCATCTCCTTTACATGCATGAGGGAAAACATTTCAGTGCTATGCTATGTAAGTATGCGGATGGACAGAGGGAAAGGAAGGGAATGAAGCTGAATCCATCTCTACGTTCTGAACAGAGATGTGTGGATGACAAACATTCGGTGTTTCCTCAAGTGAGAAGTACAGACGGCATTTTGTTTACATGAAGTGTAACTCCCTGTCTCTACTACTCACATAGCAGGCTGGATTAATCACTGTAGCTCTTCTCCTACGATTTCTTCTGTGAACATGTAGTGTTACTGCAGTTATTTGGAATCAAGAAATCTCAACTACAATCTGGATTTTATGGAACTAGACTCTCAGTTTTTAACTTCCCAGATCAGTGACCTCCCATCTCCTTTCCTACTTCCAATTATATCTAGGTTTCAATGGTATTTACAAAATAGCTCATATGTGGACTTTTCTTGGAGTGAGGAGGTCTGTTATTTTTGCCCTGTTTTATACTATCTTCTGTCTGAGTATTTATGGCTTGCTGGGTCACTTACACTGTCTTGTGTCCTGCAACTGGCTTCTGTCATGATAGTCGGCTATGTGGAAATGGCTTCTGGGCACTCACTTCAGCCAGGGAATGCTACTGTTTGAATTTACTTGTGGTATCAAGGTTTCAAGCCGTACGATATCATGGAACACCCTTCCCTACTTGAGGTGGTACATTCCACAGTTCAACAACACTTCTTGGAGAATGTGACTGGCCATTAATTGGTCATTAAAACATCCAAGGCTGTGACAGAATCACATGCTATTCTGAAGTGTTGGGCTTTGTCTTTGGGTTTAGTGTGTTCACACCATGATTCTGTTCTCTACTAGGAAGAAACACCTCCCCAACAGCAGTCTGTTTAGCCATCTACAAACAGATTTTCCATTCTTCTTATTTTTTATTTCTCTTAGGTCACCCAGGCATGCCTTTGAAGTACAGAGATGGTTTAGGCTTAATGTAATGGTGCTGCTCTATGTAAGGATGAAGGAACTAATAATGACATCATCATACATGGTTGTGTTTTCTTTTAGCTTTCTCCATCAATCAGGGAACCTGAAGACAAATTAATCTATTTCAAGTTTCAAAATGATCTGTTTTAAAGTTTGGGAATGTGACTCAGTGGTACAACACTTGTCTAAAATATATAATATCTTGGGTTCAATCCCCAGCATTGCAAACAAAAAACAAGCAAGCAAGAAAGAAACAGAGAAAGACATAGAGAAAGGGAGAAAGGGAAACATAGCTGTTGATGGTCATCTGACTTCAGCAGTACCAGCTTGCAATATTTACCTAAGATTCTCCTAACAGAAACCAGCAGAGAAACGAAGTGGAAGAGGGGAGAAGGAGAGGAATAAAAAGGGTGACAGAGAGAGAGAGAGAGAGAGAGAGAGAGAGAGAGAGAGAGAGAAAGAAAGGGAGAGAGGGAAGGAGAGAGAGAGAGACAGAGAGATAGAGATAGAGAGAGAGAGAAAAAAAGAGAGAGAGAGAGAAATCCACAGGGGGGGGGAGAGAGAGAGGAAGAAAGAGAGAGAGAGAGAGTCCCACTACAACTCTTCTATGTCTTTATCAGGGGGTGACAAATTGCACTCCAATTATCTACTGCTTCCTTTAAAGCTTTCAGAAAGCTTTGTTTACAATAGTCATTAATGTCTCCTATTACACATTCAAAACTGGCTAATGGATTGATGGATTGGGAACCAAGAACTTGCTGGTAGAAGAAGTCTAGAAGCACTGGCTTGAAGTGAAGATTTTTGGAAAAGTTTTGCTTTCCTCAGCTTGTTGTGAATGTGTGAGATGCTACTATTCGATGTTTACTGCTTATTGTTAGACATTACTGATTTAAAAAAAAAAATACCAGATGGCATAGGAAGAGACAGAGCACATCCTAGCATTATCTTAGTTGTGTTCACTATCAGGAAACTGATGATAGGAAAGCATTCCCAAGGAAGTAGCTGGCAGAAAGGGGGGGAAAGGAACAGTGCCTTGGAAGCTTAGAGGTAGGGTGGGTTAGAAGAGGTTACTAACCACTGCACATGTTTGTCTAAGATTGATCTCACAGGAAAATTTATAAATAGAGAGAATTCTGGGTCCAGAAGACACTATTCATACCTCAAGGTGCTTAATTTTATGACTAGAGTGAGATTATCTGGGTTACCAGACTCATCATAGGGTTTTTAATTAATTGAGTAATTTTGTGGTTCTAAGAAAAAATTTAAAATAAAAAATTGGTCAACACTGTTGTCCCAGATATAACTATAAAAACACTATAAATTAAACATCAAACAAAATATAGAGAAGATGATGGTATCCACTGTAGCAAGGAAATTGAGAAATTACCTACTAATATATACAGACCAATCTGAACTTGCTCAAAGCATTTTTCTGTGGAGATAGTTTATTAGTAACATAATTGGATCCATGACTGTTTGATTTCATATCAACATACTCTCAAAATTATCGAACTTGTTTCTTTCTCAGAAATGGCCAGGATCCTTTTTCCTATTCGAGACCACCAGTGCTGACATTTGTCTCCTGTGATATGCAAAGCTCCAGATGACAGGGGACTATCACTCATTCCCATTCCTGATGAATTGCTGTGCCCTTGTGAGAACACAACCCATCAGTCCTTGGAAGCAGAGGGTCAGATAACCAAGTTATACTCAGCTGATTTGCCACAAGATAAATGGTGGTCTTCACCAAAGCTACCTGCCCACCAGTAGTTTTGAGAGGAAAACACTCAGAGTTGAGATAGTAAGACTACTTTATGACTTTTAACTTAGTCATGCTTTTTCCTGGCCCTCTAGGTGCCAGTGCCAATGTCTGAGTCTTTATCAGCATCCTGTCTACATATCTAATCTTCAGTAGCACTTGCTGTAATCACATACATGAGGAGAGAACTCAATGATAACGGAGACACAGTAAATGTCCAATAACTATTGGCAGAGGCCACCAGAGAGTGACAGCTGTTCTTTGATTGAACCAGCCACCTATAGAGGAACCATTGCCTTTGTTATCTACCCAAGGAAGTTTCTACATACTTAGAGCCCAATTAATTAAGATTAAAAATGTGGTCCTTTTAATGCCTAGGCAGATGTTGTATCTCCTTGTTCTTACTATGGCCTGGGAGCATTGGAAATAAATACCCAAACAAGCTAAGCCTAGGAGAGTGAAATGTTTAAATAATTAGACTGTAGCTAATTACTGGTGATGAGCAGCCTGGAGACAAGAACAGTTCTGTTAATTGATGTAGACAGATTAATTTTTTTCAGAATTATTCTCTAGAATAAGGTGGAATTTTCTCTTTCTGCAAGGCTATGTTTGGGTGTGTTAGAGTGACCATGTAGAGTGAACCCTGGAGAAGAGATTTCAAGGACTTTGCTATTCACCTTACAGGCAGAAAGTCCAGCCATAGGGAGCTGCTGATGTGTGCTTCAGGGGATGTGGTCTTTTGATTTTCTTATCTGGGGTGATGATGTTGTTAATGATATTAGTAGTAGTAGTAATAAGAATTAATATTTATTAAGAGTTTACCACCTCCTGTAGTTGTGATAATTGCTTGACATCTATTATTTAATCTAATGTCTACACCAATCAAACTGTCATGTAACTGCTTATTAAAATAAGGAAGCCATGGCTTAGAGTGAAGTAAACTGCCCAAGGCTACACAGCTTGTTAACCATGGAGATGGGCTCTAGATTCTCAAATTAAGCTATGTGGTTTAGATCAGTCAGAAAGGAAGGATGGACAGTGATTTTCTGATTTCAATGAATGTAATATGAAACTAGCAGAACAATCACAAGATACATGCTTTGCTCTAAATATCTTTGTTTGTACTTTTTCAAGCATTTTGATCAAGGGTCAGCCAAACATGACTTCTAGCCCAAATCTGACCTGCCATCTATTTTTATATGGACTAGGAGATAAGAATGATTTATGTTCAAATGATTGATAAAACAGAATATTTTCAGATAATGTGAAAATTGCATAAAATTCAAATGTCAGTGTCTGTAAGTAAGTTTTATGGTCATATACGAAGCTTGTTTATCTAAAGATTGTCCCTAGGTATTGTTGGTCTACAGTGGCAACATCATGTGTGTTGTGGCAGGAACCCTGTGACGTAAAAAGGTGCAAACATTCATTATATGACTCTTTATGATACAATCCTTGCCAGAAGCTGGGCACAGTGCTGCATATCTGTACCCATAGCGCTTGGCATGGACAGTCAGGAGGACCAGGAGCTGGACGTAATCTTTGGCTACATAGTCATCCTCTAGCTCAAAAGGGAGACCCTATGTCAAAAGAAAAATCGATAAAACTGAGAAACAATAACAACAAAGGTAACTTAAGGAGAGGAACCAAGAAAAATCCCGGCAAGTCCCTGTTATTGATGACTTCAATAGAAAAGTGGCTGAGAAGAAAGACTTTGAAGTTGGGCGGCTGGGTAGGCATGCACGCTGTCTCCCTCACTTCTCTGCAGGCTTGGGGTGGGTTCCTTCACATTTTTGCACCAGTTTCCACATTTGCCAACCTAGCTACCTAAGGACTTAAGGATAGGGCTTGGCACATGGTTAATGTTGACTATTGTCACCCTTATCATGCTAAATATTTCCATGATAAGCCCTAATCATCCTTGTTAACATCTTGTAGCTATATCACTGATGAGTTCAATTAAAGAAGGAGAGTCCCTTCTTGACCTACTTTTCCTATTCTATATCAGAACTGGACCAGTTCCCTTGGCTCTTTTTGCCCCAGGCAAGAAGCATCAGGACACAGATAAGAAGTGCACAAGCCCATCTCAAGTAGGACGAGTTCACTGCTACTGGCCTTGGCCTCCTGTGGCCCAGGTTACTACATGGGTGGGTGTGGGAAAGCCCTGTGGACTTGGGAACTGAAGCAAGATTTGGTAAATGCATTCATGATCCCTACAGGATTATCCTGGGCAAACATAGGACACTGAAGCCTTACAAGTGAGTGAATGAACAGCTGCTTCTGCGAAGTGACTTTAATGGTGTGGTGTCACCCTCCAGACCATGACACTTCAACAACTCAAGACTTCACCATCACAAGAGGTCTGGAAAATGGATGGAGGGATGACAAGAGAGAACTAGCACCGAAATACGGCTTTGCCTTGGTCACCTTGTCCCAGGGGTTGTTGTCAATCAGTGATGATGTCACACAGGGTGAAGAGAGTATTGGCTGTGGTAGATGCTGGCAACAAAGCTGAATTTCTCCTTACTAGTGCCAAGAGACAGGGTCTTTCTAGAGTGTTCTAGATCTGATTTTAATGGAGGGTAATAACTTGATGTAATTATTTCAACATACTACTGAACTGGTCAAAGTAATGAAACCACTTGTGATTAGAAGACAGTAGTGGGCTTGAGAGATGGCTTAGCAGCTAAGTGCTTGCCTGTGAAGCCTAAGGACCCTGGTTTGAGGGTCAATTCCCCAGGACCCATATAAGCCAGATGCACAAGTTGGCATATGCATCTGAGTTCATTTGTAGTGGCTGAGGGCCCTGGTGTGCCCATTCTCTCTCTCTCTCTCAGCCTGTTGCTCTCAAATAAATAAACAAACAAATGAGTAAATAAGACAGTAGTGAAATATTATAGTGCATACCACAAAGCCCGCTGGATACATGTATTTTGTGATTTATTCCATCTTTCTATTTAGCATTGCTTTGATTCTTGGGGAGGTCACGATCTTAGAATGGTCAGTGAAGCTATCAATATGAGGTTACAAGTTCTAGATTCTGACTCTATGACTGACCGTCTTTACAACTTTGGGTTTTTGAGGCTTCCATTTCATCTTCCTTTAAACTTTAAGGAGAGTATAAGATGTTTTTGGGGGGTATTGTGGTAACTGAGTGGATTCTAAGTTCATGCCCACTTTATTTAATTCATGTTTTATGATCTTAGATCAGTAAGTCTTTTCTGTGCTTGTTTCCTCTATTATGAAACAGGCATTTTGAGTGCATTGCTCTCAGAAAGTTGTTTGGAGGATGGAGTGAGACACCTATCTAGAGAATTTAGAATGACCAGCATTATTAGGCTGTTTTCTGTGGTTGTCATTGCCGCAGCCCAGAGAGGCTGTTCTGTTGAGCATTGCACATATTGTTATAATGAACTCCCAATACTGGCTCCTGAGAGAGGCATTATCCCAACAGATTGAGTCATGGTGCTGTAAGATTTAATAACTTGCTTAAGGCCACACTGGTAAGTGACAGGACAGGGATTCAAACACAGATTATTAAGAGAAGACCCTGTGCTCTTTCTGTAAGAACTCGCAGTTCTCAGACTCACTGATCTAGACCCAGACTATGTCCAATAGTGTTAACTATGTGTACTTATTGCATTAACTCTAGCCTTCGAACATTTGTATGTATTTTTTATTTATTTTTCTTTATTTTTTTGATAGTGACAGAGACAGAGAGAGAGAGAGAGAGAGAGAGAGAATGGGCATACCAGGGCCTTCAGCCACTGCCAATGAACTCCAGATACATGTGTCCCCTTGTGTGTCTGGCTTATGTGGGTCCTGGGGAATCAAAACTCAAACCAGGGTCTTTAGGCTTCACAGGCAAGTGCTTAACCACTAAGCCATCTCTTCAGCCCATTTTATGTTTTTCTAATATTCACTTTTGTGCACACGTATGTGCATGTGTAAGTGCATGTGTATGGGTACATTAAGAGTGGGTGGCTACATGTGCAAGTGTGTGCACATGAAGCCCAGAGAGTGATATTAGGTATCTGTCTCAGTCATTCTTCACCTTATCTTTTGAGTCAGATTCTCACACTGAACCCAGAACTTACTGACATGTCTGCACTAAGGAGCTAACACTGCCCAGGGTCCCACTGTCTCCCCCTGCCCATTGCTGCTAAGTCAAATAGCCTATCAAGATATACAACTTTGTATTTGTTTTGAAAATTTATTTCCAAGGGGGAGGGAGAGAGAGGGAATGGGAACTGCAAACAAACTCCAGATGCATGTGTCACTTTTTGCACTTGGCTTTATACAAGCACTGGGGAATAGAACCCCAGTTGTTAGGCTTCCTGGGACAGGGCCTTAATAGCTGAGTCATCTTTGCAGCTCCAAGCTACACAGCTTTAAAAGTTAGTTTTGACTGTCTCTCTCCACTGCAGGTCCTCCACAGAAAGGCTATAGCAACATTTCCTTCCTTATCTGTCTCGTGAATGCCAATGCAGGGCAACTTCTCCTAAGCTTGTAGCTAAGACAGAGTGTGGCTTTGTGGGACATGGGATTGTGTGCTGGTGGAGGCGGGAGGAGGAAAGGGTAAAAATATAATTGATTGTCACCAGAGGGAAAAGTTGCGCTAACTGGGTGGAGGTTTGCAATGATTCACCAGGGTCTTTGACTCAAGTGACTTAATGAGTTTCTGCAACGCCTTCTGATAAAAGTGTGGCCAAGAAGGCTGCTTCGTGCAGGGTGTAACCATCCCACCTCTTGATTACTGTTCAGCAGCCACGACTTCCATTTTGCAAAATCATGATTCAAAGGTTAAAAAATGAAGGAAGAAGGCTTACCTTAGCTGGATTTGGCAGGATGTATACTAAAGGTGATCCACATTACAAGAGTTAAAACAATTAAAAAAAAAAAGCACTAAGCGTTGAACTGTTCTAACAATAAGATAAAACAGCTCAGAAGGGTAGAAAAGCAGATCAGAGGAGGGGAACCGAGGTTTTTCCAGAAATGGTTCCAAGCGCACAGCAAAGCCGGCTTGCATGGCAGCAGAGCTGCTTCTCCGTTGGTGAGCCCACAACAAACGCTTTGGATCACTGGGTCTTGCTCTACTTGTAACTTCCCCGTTCTCTACTTAGCTCAGGAGTTGACCCCAGCTATTATTATTATTATGCTTTTTTTCTTTTTGAGGTAGGGTCTCGCTATAGCCCAGGATGACTAGGAAATCACTCTGTAGTCCCAGGCTGGCCTAGGATTCACAGTGATCCTCTTACTTCTGCCTCCTGAGTGCTGCGACTAAAGGTGTGTGCCACTATGTCCACCTTTAATTTCAAAGCTAGTTTACTGTTTCTGTTTATAATTCAATTTGGTAAGTGTTGGAAAGAAGGAACCAAGACATTTCTACCTACTAGAGCTGTCTTTCTAAAGTATAACAATGGAGTTAAGTCTTTTCTTTAAGGTTATTAATAATTAATGATAATGATAAGTTGTAATGGCTTGAAGCTGTAAGAAAATACAGATATCAACATGCTTTCCTGAACCTTGTGAGGACTAGTTGTTTTTGTGTCTTCTACTTCTTTCTGGGAACTTTTATTTCATTAAAACAAAGCTAGAATTTGTGACCTTGCCAGACCCCTATAGTGTTTTTAGGCTTTTGGTCTCTGCATGGTCTGCCTGAAATATAAGTACAATTTTTCCCACTTGAAAAGCTTCTATTTCTTCACATTTTTGTCTATTATCCTATTTTAATTTAGTAATTATAAATATAAAACAGTATGTACAGTCAAACGCTAACCTTTCCTCCAATATTTGGGGAGATGACACATTTTTTCCCTTGTGAATGCATCAAAATAATTATCTTCACAAAAATGTATCCAACCTTTGCTGATAGTATCTGAGGAAAAAATTATAAAAATAAAAACAACTGGATTAGATATTTTAATACTTTCACATTCTTGGTAAATGGTCCAGGTTGGTTTCTATAATGGCCAATCCACTTACATCTTTACTAGTAGCACACCATGACCAGAGCACTTGTGCATGATAGATGTGTCTTAATTTATGAATCTTATTCTAAAAGCATGAAAGAGGAAAATACTTGCTTGTTTTTTAAACCAAACTGTTTATATTTAATATTTATTTTTCTGATTAGCAGTTAGGACAGAAGATGGAGCTGGAGATTACTATATTAAGTGAAATAAAATATATTCAGAATGATAAATAATCTAGATTACATATACATATGCATACATGATTATATTGACATATGTACATATACATTTCTGATTTGGAAGCAGAAAGGAATAATATGTTGAAGAGGGAAAGGATCTAAGGGGTAGGGAAAAGGGAAACAGGAGAAGATAATGAGGAGAGAAAGACAAATGTTATATGGTTTTTCTAGAAGACTGCAGAATTATACATGTACACATATGTATATATGCATATATGTTAACTGCACGAAAGCAGAAAGGTAAAGGGAGATTGAAGAGATATGGAGCCATATCTGGAGTGTTAGTATGTTAACCTGTTTTCCTGGAAATGTGTGGACAATGATGTTTTCAGTATATTATTTTACATTAACCCGAAATAAGCAGAACTTTAGCAGTGCTTTTTAAAAAGCTTAGAAGGAAGAGGTAAAATTATTAAAATTAGGCTCAAAGCCACCAATAAGGACAGGGAAGACATTTTATTTTCATGCTGTTGTTAATTTTACTTCAACCATTTGCTTCTTGATTGCTTAAAAAATCCACTGAAAATGAGGCTAATGAGTGGGGTCTTTGCTCCCATTTAAAATTAACTCCAACCTGCCTTGAAGCTACCACCAGCCTTGATTACAAGAGGGTTTCAACATTACATTTTATGTGAAGTTTCTAAACGTCATGTTTCTTTAACAAAAGCATGAATATTGATATTTTCCAGGTGCTAAACTTTGTGTAAGCACTTTCAAAGACATTGCACCTATGAGTCTCTTCATAACCTAATGATGTGGGAAAGAAAGACATTAGTTGTCTTCCTACTTTGTAATGAGAAAACTGAAGCTGCAGGAGGAAAGATGACTTATCCAGATAAGTCACTATCTATTAAGTGACAGATCTGAAAAGTCTATTTTAGGCACCTTGGCCAGAGATATGATTAGAACTTTTACAACCTTACATAGCAGAGTATCATGTTGTCTTTGGATTCAGACTAAAAGATTACACTTGATCAGCTAAAGTGTTCATGATTGCCAATATGTAAAATGCTAGCCATGTGCAATACATTGTAAGGTACTGGATAGACAGGTGGACATGTATGAAACAACTTTGTGGGCTTAATGTTTCTACCAGACATATAAAACACAAATACATAGTCAAATAAAAAATAACACACACAAAGTGACAGCAAGAATCTAAGAGAATATATATGTGCAGAATGGAAACCAGCAGTGTTGGGAGTCAACAAACAAGTCATTTCCAAAAACTCTATAGAGAAAGTATAGTTTGAATTTAGCTGAGGAAATTATCTGAGAGGAAAACACAAACACCCCAGACCAGCATGTACAGGGGATAAAGGCACAAAGAAAGGAAGACCAAGAATGTTCAGCATATGTCGCTATTAGGTTCACATCGCTGGTAGAAATCACCCAACCAAGAGCAGCTTGGGGGTGAAAAGGTTTATTTTGGCTTACAGCTTTAGGGACAAGCTCCATAATGGCAGGAAAAATGATGACATGAGGAGAGTATAGACATCACCCCCTGGCCAACATAAGGTAGACCATAGCAACAGGAGAATGTTCCAAACACTGGAATGGAAACACTGGCTATAACACCCATAAGCCTGTCTCCAACAATACACTGCGTCCAGGAGGCATCAATTCCCAAATCTCCATCAGCCGGGAACCTATCATTCAGAACAACTAAGTTTATGGGGAACACCTGAATCAAACCACCACAGCATATAATATACATAATGTAACATTGTTTAGAATAGATGGCTACTGTTTCCCCTTCACATGTGTGTGTTGTGCCTGTGTATAGGTGCATGTGTGTACAAATGTGTATGTGTCTGTGGGGAGGGCACTAAAGATCAACATTGGTGTCTTCTTTTAATCTCCACCTTACTGTCTGAGACAGGATCTCTTGCAGAACCTAGAGCTCACGAGTGGTGCTGGACTACCTAACCAGTAATCCCCAGAGCTCACCAGTGATGCTGGACTACCTAACCAGTAATCCCTAGGTATCTTTCTTCTTACACTTCCCTTGGCTAGGATTACAGGTGTGCAAGACCACGTCCAGTTTTGAAGTGGATTCTAGGGATCAATCTCAGGTCCTCGTCCTATGTGGCAAGCACTTTATCCACTGAGCAATCTCATTAGCTCTAGGGATAGATTGCTTATGCAATGGCACTACACTGAACATTCTATTCTGGTGAAGTGGGGAGATATCACAGGATTTTGGAATAGCAAATGAAGAATCAACTATTATTATTTAAAAAAAAAATTCTTCTTTTTATTTATTTGAAAGAGAGGGAGAAAGAGGGAGAGAGAGAGAGAGAGAGAGGGGGGGGGGGGGAGAATGGGCATGCCAGGGCCTTCAGCCACTACTAATGAACTCCAGATGCATGCATCACCCTGTGCATGTGGCTTATGTGGGTCCTGGGGAATCAAACCTAGGTTCTTGGCTTTGTAGACAAGCACTTTAACTGCTAAGCCATCTCTCTAGCCCTAAGAGTCAATTTTTTTAAATCCAATTTGTTTTATTGGATCCATTTAATAATCAGATGATGAATTCAGTTGAATCTTTCTGAAATTTCATCATATTAAAAAAAAAATTTGTTCTTTATTTATTTGAGAGCAAGAGAGAGAGAGAGAGAGAGAGAGAGAGAGAGAGAGAGAGAGAGAGAGAGGGGGAGAGAATGGGCGCGCCAGGGCTTCTAGCCCCTGCAAACGAACTCCAGACGCGTGCGCCCCCTTGTGCATCTGGCTTACGTGGGTCCTGGGGAATCTTGCCTCAAACCAGGGTCCTTAGGCTTCACAGGCAAGCGCTTAACCACTAAGCCATCTCTCCAGCCTATATTTGTTCATATTTTTTGTTTAATTTATTAGAAATTGGTCACCTTTGGGCTAGCTTCCTAATCACATTTTGGAACAATGGTTGCAACCAAATACATCAAAATAATAGCAGTTTACAGAATATCTGTACTCTTTTCTGCTTAGTTATTACGGTTTGTCAACAGCAGTTTGGCCCCTTGAAGAAATGTTTTATGTGCTAAGGGGGAAACACCCCAGACTCCTCTCGGAACTTTCTTGAGACTCTTTTTGACGTCAGCTCTCATATTGTTCACTGGACTGGGGACCAACATTTCCAACAGGGGAACATAAATGTCAAAAGTCAATGAACCCAGAAAGTGTGACAAGTTGCAGAAGATGGTCACATCTGACATTTAAATAATTTGTTTAGAACATAGACACACACACACACACACACACACACTTTTAAGGAGGTCCACATTGAGGCTATTTTAAATCTTATCAAAACTACTATCAGGAAAAATGAAAAAAATACCTCATGATAACTCCAACCTCTATTAATGTCTGAGGCCGGGTTTTACTCTAGCTCAGGCTGACCTGTAAATCACTACATAGTCTCAGAGGTCCTCAAACTCATGACAATCCTCCTACCTCTGCCTCCCAAGTGCTGGGATTAAAGGAGTGAGTCACCACGCCCAGCTCTTGTTTGATTTTTTGAGGTCAAGTCTCACTCTAGTCCAGGCTGGCCTGACACTCAATTCTGCAGTCCCAGGCTGGCCTAGAGCTCACAGCGATCCTCGTACCCCTGCCTCCCAATTGTTGGGACTAAAGGCATGTGCCACCAAGCTGGGCAGAAAATTCTTGCTTAAAAAATAGATTTTAGACCTATGATAGAATACCAAAAGATTTTGACTTGAGTTATGTAATCTTTCAATCATAACTTCCAATCAGCAATTCTGCCAAGATATTTACTTTTCAGTGTCTTGATAATTACACTGGGTCTTTGTGAGATTTGGGGGAAACTTTCATAAAATGAAATGTATGAGATACATGGTCATTTTTATCAAAAATAACTCCAGAATTTCCTTTGGTATCCAGGCCTTTGGCATTTGGTATCGTGAGTTTTGGTTACATTTGTCTTAAAGGCTTGTGTTGCCTTGCATCTTAATAGTGGAGTAGCTCAGAAACAACCAAACCTTCACCAATACTGAGAAAACAAAACAAACTACACCAAATCAAACGATGAACACAAAGGTATCTTGTGCCGGTTTCCATCCCCCAGTGAAGTTCTCCTCTAAGGGGAGTTACCAATGGAGATAGACTTCCATAGCATCAGAGATGCTCAGAAATCCATTCTTTAATTTCTAGCTCATATTTCCCCACCCTATCATGCTCTCAATTTTATTTCACATATTTCTTCTTTAGCAAATGGACCTGCCCCATTAATTTTGTTTCTTTTTAGGAAAACTAAATTTCTTCTTGTCTGTGAAAGACCAGGAAGGGGAAAAGAGAAAGTAGGTAGAAAGAATGACAGAGGGGTTGAGTATGATCAAAGCACTTTATGTCTGTGGATGATAATGTCATAATGAAACATGATACATTGTATAATTAATATAGGCTAATAAAAACCTATTTGTGTTCTATATAGACTTAATAAAACTTGATTTTATAAGAATGCCCATCATTCTCCTTATATTTCAAAAAAATATTGGAGGCTCTTAGTGCTTGATCTTAACTTAAGATAATGAAGTCATGAAAGGAGTCATGAAAGAAAGAGATGATTTATAGGAAAATGTCTTCATCTGCCTTCTTCATAATTTTTATTCTAATAACCACATGAAGACAACTTTGAGTTTAGGGAAATTCAGGTGGATTAAAAACATAAATGCTGTTGAGTTAATTTGGTTTGGTTTTGAGTTTTACCCACCTAACGCTTCTTCTCTTATACTCTTTGGTAAAGAGGGTAATTGTGTATTCCCTCCTCTCTGATATGACCACGGGCTAGGTATGTTATCATGACTATAGGAGCTAGGCACACGTCACCAGAGAAAGAAAACACCTGCTTTACTGATTGGCTCAGGAGTAGGTCTATAATACAAGTAGTCCCAACAGATAGATAAGGGACGTCTTACACGCAAAGCCTGGGGAAGAGCTTTCCCTATGTGCTAGTCACTAATGAGGGAGCTCAGAGCTCCACCGGTCACTCAGCCACTCAGGTGGCCTCGCGGTGATCAAAGCTTCTAGAGAGAAGCAGCGAAGTTCACAGTCTCTGGCTGCTGATTGTGAGACACACTCTCTTTGCGCTTTCTTCACTTGCAGTTACGTGAAACAGAGCATTTGCCTAATATTCCCACCAGTGTGCGAATGAGCTGTCTGTTGTCTCCAGCTGAAAACATCATCGCAGAGACCCCAGCAGTTCTGGAAGACTATGACAACTTGCCCTCCTTCTTGCTCACATCTTCAGTGGAAATGATCTTACTCCCATTAATAGAAATACTAGCATAGCAAAGCCGGAGGTAGAAGCCTGAATTCTGGCCCCGGCCCTGACCTATGCATGAGCTCTGTGACCCTGGACAGACCGCTTGCCAGCCCTAGCTTTGTTCTTTATATTTTGAATGGCTGTTACAGTATCTGCCCCACCTGTACAGCGTTTCTGTAGCAAAGATGCCTTATGTGAGTGTGCCTTGAAGATACAGGCCCAATTTAAGGTATTTTAATTATTAAATATCTGCTTCCATGTGCCATGTTCCTTAAACATGCTGGAACCTACATTCTTCTAACAAACCCCAGAGACAAAGGCATAGCATCCACAATGTGCAGGTGGAGAATCTGGGTCTTAGAAAGTCTAAGCAATGTCATAAAGTCCCAGGCAGAGTGAAGGGTGAGAAAGAAATTCCACCTGCATCTGTCCTACTTCAAACCTATATCCATATTAGTTTTTTTTTTCTTTTGCAACTTAAGAAAGGAAAGACCTATTTGGGCACATGGTTCAGAGGGTCCAATCTACCCATGGCTTGCTAGCTATGATGCTTTAGGCTTGTGGTGATGGGCAGATCATGACGGCAGAAGTGTGCATTGGAAGAGGCAGCCAGGAAGCAGAGAGGGGCAGAAAGGGTGAGGATGACAGATATAGCATATCCTTCCTGGGCCACTCCAAGTCATCTATTTTCTTTAACTAAGATTCACTTCCTGCTTTTTACCATGCCACACAATACCATTATGTTATAAATTTGCCATGGGAGTATATCTGAAGCTTAGTGCAAATTCTTGTGTGTGTGTGGGTGTGTGTCTGGGTATGTGTGTGTGAATATATTTGGAACCCAGAGGGAAACCTTGGTCATTATTCCTCTTAAAAAGTAACCAACTTTTGTTTTGTTTGTTTTAAATCTATCTATCAGACTGGAGAGATGGCTTAGCAGTTAAGGCACTTGCCTGCAAAGCTGAAGAACACAGGTTTGATTCCCTAGGACCCATGTAAGCCAGATGCACAGGTAGCACATAAATCTGGAGTTCATTTGCAGTAGCTGGAGGCCCTGGCACACCTGTTATTTCTCTCAAATATAATTAAAAAAAAAAAACAACTCTATCTGTCAGTTATTTGTTTGTTTGATGTACTTGGGGGGCAAAGTCTTTTACTGACATCCAGTTTGTCAAGTAGCCTTGGCCATCATTCCCACTATCCACCTGTGTCTTCTCCCGCAGGGCTAAGATTACAGGCTTGCACCACCTGGGATGCTGGCTTTTTGGTCTGGGTTCTGGAGCTTGAACTCAGATACTCCTTCTTGCAAGGCAACTACTTTACTTACTGAGCATGTCCCCAGGTCTAGTCTAGATTCTTCTTAAGGATCCAATTTCTTCCTGTCAGCTGGTAACAAATTCCCTCTCTGCCCGAGCCTGCAGACGCTACTTCTACTTGAAACCATAACAGTGCCTGGGGAATGGAATGAGCGGCACTTCAGAAGACGGGTCATCAATCCTTGATGCCATTATAATGTGGCCAAGGGCTCACTGTCATATGGTCAGTGTCTCCCTCTACATCTGCCCTGTTCTTTGTTTCCATTCCCCCATTTATTCTCCTTAACAGCTCTGGGAAGTGAGACATTATAGGTCACACCTAGTGAGAACAAGTGCTACCCAGAGAAGTCGCTGGGTCTTATCCAAAACATTGCAGAGCTGGCCAGTGACTGAGACAGGATTCAAGCTTTGTTCCACGTCTTCTGAGCCCTGATTCCCAAATTTGTTATCTTCAAGTCTGGACAAGGAGCTAGGTGACATGAGGTTGTCAGCAGGCGATCACTAGAGCTGAGGTATAATGAGACTATGGCAGGAGTTTGAGGTCAGGCTCACACAGGAGGGCTTTGCTCTAGCGGCTCTGCTCCCTTGCTGACTTGATATTCTCCAGCTCATGATCACCTTCCTACCAACAAGCAAGAGCCAACCTGGGCCATCCATTCTGCTTGGGGCCAGAGGAACCACATCCAAGATATAGGAGGACCAAGGCATCTAGCTAGAGGCTTCAACAGGAATCACTGCTATTTTGCCCATAAAGAAGATGATCAGAAAACTGACAACCCCCAAGCCAATAAAATTCTAACAGTTTCTGATAGAAATTGTTTTAATATTGGTCACTGCCTTGAGCAGTATGCAGAATGTAATTAGTTTTCGTAATGGCTTGGAGACATGTCCATGCATATGAACCTTATTTTGTGATAACAGTTGTTTACTCACTCTTTCCCTAATCACACACCACAATTGCTCTTGTTCACCAGGTGACTATCTCCCAATATTCTTTTTTTTCCCTAATTTGGGCCATCTAATTTGCCATAGCCTAGTAAATTAGATTAACACAGCATGGAAAGTAAGAATCAACAGGACTAGTAGTATGTTGGATAAGCTCTGGCATATAAAAGCAGATGAGGGCAGCTGGGGAGATTGCTCAGTGGGTATAGTCTTTCCATGCAAACATGAGGATCTGGAGTTGCCCAAGATGGTAGTGTATTCTTGTCATCCCAGTGCCAGGGAGCCAGAGACAGAATGGTCTTTGGCTGGCTGGCTAGCTTGTCTAGCTGAATCAGTGAGCTCCACATTCAGCAATAGACATGTACCCCCCAAAATATGGTAGAAAGTGATTGAGGAAGGCTCCAGACAGTGACCCCCAAACACAACACACACACACACACACACACACACACACACACACACACACACACACGATCTGAAAAGGGCTCCTTGTAGCTGCAGAGATTTTAAATGCTTGGGTGATTAGCAGTATTCTATATGGATAGTCACCCACTATAAGCCTCTGCTGCTATAGGTGAGGTAACTGTGACTCAGAGACAGTAAAAATGGCTAATAGCTATTGAGTACTTATGATGGCCCAAACAATGCTTCACACACATTATCTCATTCGCTGTTCACCACAGGTCTGTGAACTAGAAACCATTATTATTCTTGCTTTTATGGAAGAGAAAACTGAGGTGCAATAAGGTTAAGTATCTTGCCCAAAGTTACACAGCTATTAAATGGTTGAGAAACAAAATCAACACTTACTATTGTGGTTGACTAGAAGGGACTTGCCTGAGGCCAATCAGGAAATCAGTGAAGGTTAAAGATGAAAATTCAGGTCATCTGATCATAAAGTCAGGCACCATAAACTACGCTGATGCTTAAATCTAGTGCACTCTCTCCACACAATTGTTTGGCTTTCACAGTCTTTCAAAGTTATCTTTCAAATCATTTTCCCTTCACATTATTTTTTTCTCTTTTGTTTTGTTTTGTTTTTTTGAGGTAGGGTCTCACTCTAGCCTAGGCTGACCTGAAATTCACTATGGCGTCTCAGAGTGGCCTCGAACTCATGGCAATCCTCCTACCTCTGCCTCCCAGGTGCTCGGCTCCCTTCACATTCTTTATATAATCTTGTAATCATGTTTAGTACCATTGGATTGAGGCTTTTAGGGGAATTTGAACTATTTCGTATTTTGGTCTTTCATAGAATTTTCTTAAAGATAATGAATTGTGAACAGCAGAGAGGAAAAATATCTGCAGACACCGCTGTGAGCCTTGGTTTCATCATGAGTGACCAGAATCAGTATGCACAAAGCTGCACAGCCAAATGCATGGCGAGTATTTATTTTAAACAAAACCTGATCAGCAACTGATTTTAGACATTTCAGTCTTTTCCAGAGCTTTGTGGTTGGAAGTTTTCCAAGTTACCACCTTATTTCTTCAATCAAATCTCACAAAGTAAAGATAATAGTTGTGTAGGGATAGCCCCCTTTCTACTGCCAGCAAGAGCCATCCTAAGTGCCTGCTGCTTGTTGGGACAAGTTAAATATTATTTATAAAAGTAACTGCCAAGGATAAAAATCTTAAGAGATATCTCATCCAAGAAGCTATACACATAGCAAATATGAAAACGTTTCCACAGCATAGTCATTCCTGGGGTATGTAAAATAAAACAAGTGTGAGATGCTACACATCTACTGGAATGGGTAAAATCTCAGATATTGACACCAACAAGTGTCAATGAGCTGCACAAACTCTGCTTTGCTACCAGTAAAAATGAAGACTGTGGGGGTTTTAGAAGATAGTTTGGTATTTCATACAAAGCTAACCTTACTTTTATCATGAGATCCAGCATTCATGATCCTTGGTGTTTACTGAAAGAAACTGGGAATTTATGACTATACAAAAATATGAATATTTGTATTTTATAACTGTTTAATTCTTAATTGTCAAAACTTTGAAACAACCAAGATGCCATTAAGATGGTGAATGAACAAACTAGAATATATTCAGGTAACAGGATATTATTTAATAACAATCTATCAAACTATGGAATTGCATGGAAGAAACTTCAATGCACATTATTAAGTATAAGAAGCCATTCTTGGGGCTGAAGGGGTAGCTCAGCAATTAGAGACACTTAAGTTAAGGTACTTGCCTGCAAATCCTAATAAATCAGGTTAAGTTCCTCAATACCCACATAAAATCAGAGGTACAAAGTGGTGCATGTATCTGGAGTTCATTTGCAGTAGCTGAAGGCCCTGGTGGGCCTATTCTCTCTCTTCTCTCTCTCTCTCTCCTTACTAATAGATAAATAAAATATTAAAAATATGGGCTGTTGACCTGTTGGCCTGGGTTCAAGTCCTAAGTACCCAAGTAAAGCCAGATACACAAAGCGGCACGAGCATCTGGAGTCCGTTTTCAGTGGCGAGAGGCCCCAGTGCGCCCATTCCACCATCTCCTTCCTTGAACATAAACACATATTTAAGAAGCCATTCTGAAACAGCTGCATGATAGATGTTTGGAACTATATCACAGTACAGAAAGGCAAAACTACATGGTGAAAAAAATCAGTATGTGCCATGGGTGGGGGAATTTAGTAGGGCCTTGGTAGGCAAGGAAGGTATTTTCTAAGACACTATAATGGTGGACACATGTCAGTATATATCTGTCACACTCTATAAAACATTCAACATCAAGTATGGACCTTAATGACAACTATTCTTCACATAATAAAGACATGTTAATGCAAGTTCATTAACTGAAAGAAATGTACTTCCTGGTGACGGATGTTAGCAAAGGAAAGATGATCTATGTAAGGACGTGGTGGCTAAAGGTATACAGGAAATCTCTCTTGACCCCCTGTTTTAGTTTTGTGTGGATAAAAGTGCTCATAAAAATAAAATTTAGGGCTGGAGAGATGGCTTAGTGGTTAAACGCTTGCCTGTGAAGCCTAAGGACCCTGGTTCGAGGCTCGATTCCCCAGGACCCACGTTAGCCAGATGCACAAGGGGGCGCATGCGTCTGGAGTTCATTTGCAGTGGCTGGAGGCCCTGGCGCATCCATTCTTTTTTTTTTCTCTCTCTCTATCTGCCTCTTTCTCTCTCTGTTTGTCACTCTCAATAAATAAAAATAATAAACAAAAAATAAAGTAAAATAAAATTTAGGGCTGTACGGATGGCTCAACAGTTAAGGTACTTGCCCGCAAATCCTAATAAATCAGGTTAAGTTCCTCAATACCCACATAAAATCAGAGAGAGGTACAAAGTGGTGCATGTATCTGGAGTTCATTTGCAGTGGCTGAAGGCCCTGGTGGGCCCATTCTCTCTCTTCTCTCTCTCTCTCTCCTTACTAATAGATAAATAAAATATTAAAAATATGGGCTGGAATGGTTGCTTAGTAGTTAAGTGCTTTCCTGTGAAGCCTAAGGACTCCAGTTCGAGGCTTGATTCCCCAGTTCCCACATAAGCCAGATGCACAAGGTGGCACATGCATCTGGGGTTATTTGCAGTGGCTGGAGGCCCTGGCACACCCATTCTCTGTCTGCCTCTTTCTCTCTTTGTCTGTTGCTCTCAAATAAATAAATTAAAATAAACAAAAGTTTTTTAAAAATATATTAAAAATAATCTAAGATAGGCATGGTAGTTCCTGTCTTTAATCCCAGAACTCGAGATGCTGAGGTAGGAGGATTTTGCTGTGAGTTCAAGGCCACAGTTCGATTGCTTTGAGGTCTAGGTCAGCCTGGGCTACAGGGAGAGTCTGCTACAAAGAAAAGAAAACAAACAAACGAACACACACACACACCTGGCTGGAGAGATGGCTTAGTAGTAAAGGCACTTGCCTGTGAAGAGAGAGAGGAGTCAGTGGAGATAAACAACAGTGGACACTGCAAGCCTTAAACTTGGCCAGCCAGGCCAAATGAGCCAACAGTGCAATAGTGGCATGTCTGTTATGGGGGAAACTAACTGCTCTCTAATTGGAAAGGAGGCCAGCTCCATGGGAGGGAATACATGCCTAATACTGAAAACCTATGATGGGGGAACTCATGAGTCCTAGGAATGTAAAGTCTGCTAGTGTCTAGCTAAATGTATATACTATGCTCACCAAACTTCTCAGTAAGCACTTTTCTTAATGTTCATACCCATATGTTGATGCTACTTTCACCTTTGGTTAGAGAAGCTTGTCTTTTCAGATGGCAGTGACCTTGGGATGACTCAACAGGCACCACGGTGCTGAAAGGACGTGCACAGGAGTGCTCAGCACTGCAATATCTCTATCATAATTTCTAAGGCTTAGGGTCCATTGTGGAAGAGGCGGTAGAAAGAATGTAAGAGCCAAAGGAAGGGTAAGACTCCTTACAACATGCTCTTCCAGAAACGTATGTCCTGGATATTCATGACTTTGCAGTGCTTGGCACTACCTACACAAGACCTTCATAATGGGAGGAAAAGATGATGACACCAGAATAAAAGAGAGGCTGATTGAGAGGGGGAGGAGATATGATGGAGAGTAGAGTTTCAAAGGTGAAGTGGAGGCGGGGATGGGAATTACTCATGGGGCATTGTGTACAATTATGGAAGCTGTGGATTAAAACAAATAACAAAAGAAATGCAAACACATACTTCAACACACACCAATGGCCATGCTGTACATAATAGACACAGCTACGTAGACACACACAAATTTAGACACCTAAATACACGGGGCAAAGCCTCACATATGTGGTACCTGCTTTACAACACCTGTGTTGGTCACAGCCTATTTATTTTTTGGCTTTAATTATTTTAAAGTTGCATCATGTGAGGTGCTTTGTTATGACATTTTCATGCATGCATGTAATATAATTGATTACATTTACCCCTCTGCTAAGGTCATTTCTTGGCTCCTGTCTTTCCATATCTGGAATAAGCCCCTTTTTACTTTCATGTCTTTTTTCTTTTTTTTTGTTTCTCCTGGATTCTACATGGGAGAAAATTAAGAATTAATTATCTTTTTTGGGTCCAGCTTATTTCACTTAACATGATGATCCCCAGTTCCACCCACTTTTTTTTTTGAAAATGACATAGTTTCATTTTTTCTTTGTTCTGGGGAAGACTCTGTTTTGTATTTGCATGTGCACATTTTCTTCATCCCCTCCTCTGCTGCTGACACCTAGGCTCATTCCATCCCTTCACCACTGTGATCAGTACCACAGTAAACACGTACAGCTATCACTTAGTGAGCTGACTTGATCACACACTATTTGAAAGGAAATTTCTCACTGTCAGCTGCGAGAAACGTTGGTCAAGACAGAAATCGAGAAATTGAGAGTGTGTGACTTACAATGGCCAAATTAGGACATGCGTACTTTACCATTTGCTCTGTAATAATTCCATGCTATGCCCATTAGCACTTGACACCTCTTATTAGCCGTGGAGCCCAAATCTGTGACCATTGACAGTGGGACTCCAACTTCAGTTCAGAATCACAGGGGAAATGGTAAACACAGCAGAGGGACAACCCCCACCCCCACCCCCCACATTGTAAATCTTCCTATTTCAATCTGAGAACGCCACTTCTTCATTGAACTCCTCGCCCTCCCTTTGTGAAGGCGAGGGAGTAGAACAGGGAGGGAGAAGCAGGCTTCAAGAGAGGAAGAGCTGGTAGGAAGACACTCCAGGAGTTTGCCAAGCATCAAGTTCAGTAACAGAATCATATGCCTTATCTAACTATAACTCCATGGCTGCAACTTTCTTATTCCAGTCAAGGTGCCTATCCAAGTTTCCATCTCTGTATCTGCTCAAACAGATCTTTCTCCAGTAGCTTTCCCCATCGAATGTAAGTACTTCCTTTGAAGCCTGGTTATTAAGTCCAGGGAGTTCTTGATTGTGTATTTGCTCTTTCCCAATGGGAGCTCTGTTCAGCATATCATTTCATAGTCTTGTGGTTTGTTTTGATGGGTGAGTGGGAACACTTACTTAATTTCTGAAGTGAGAGGAGACAAATGTATGATAGATCTGATAATGATAAACTCAGGGGAAATAATCCAATAACAGTTATAAATAGTGGCTGCTGTTTATTGATTATGGACCACACATCTTTGAACTCAGTGCCATGAACTTTGCGTACATTATCTTAATCTTCTTACCACCCTGCAGCAGGGGTAGAGCCTTTCCATCCTCTGAATAAGGAAACTGGGTCTTTCTTGGATATGAAACACAATTTTTTCAAAGTAGCTTTTAGACATAGATGGAAGTTTTGAATGCTCAGAATATAATGTAGATTTTGGAGAACAACTCATCAGTTTATTTTTTCTACAACTTTTATATTTAGAGTTTTCACTGGACTATATTTTATTAAATGTCCTGACCACAGCAGAATTCCCTAGACATTGTCCCTTTACCATTCTGTGAAGTATGGGGTTTAAGTGTGTGTATCTAGAGCAAGATTGCTTGAATCTCAATTTTGGATTAACTGCTGTGTGACCCTGGGCAAATCAGATAGCAGTTCTAGGCCTTAATGTTCAACTCTATTAAATGGGATAACTATAGCGCCTACTTTATTGAACTGTAATGAGGAATAAATAAGTCAACGTGGGCAACATTCTTAGACCTGTGTTTGGCATGTGGTGTGCAGCATAATAGGTTAGTTATTATTAATTTAATTTTTGGTTCTTTTACCAATCTGCACAAGCTACTGGGGTATAGATGTGAACAAGAGGTTTTTCATATGTCTCAGTGCACTGAAAGTTGAATTGCTATTGAGAACACATCCCTTCATTTTTATTTTTTTTATTTTTATTTTTTAAACATTTTATTTATTTATTTGAGAGTGACAGACACAGAGAGAAAGACAGATAGAGGGAGAGAGAGAGAATGGGCGCGCCAGGGCTTCCAGCCTCTGCAAACGAACTCCAGACGCGTGCGCCCCCTTGTGCATCTGGCTAACGTGGGACCTGGGGAACCGAGCCTCGAACCAGGGTCCTCAGGCTTCACAGGCAAGCGCTTAACCGCTAAGCCATCTCTCCAGCCCAACATCCCTTCATTTTTAAATTAAGGAATGAAAAACTGAAAAAACAAACAAACAAACAAAAAAAAACCCAAGAACATGTGGTTCTAATGGGCCCCTTAATCCCAGGCCCAGCGGATTATCTAGATTGGTTGAAGCCTGTAAGAGCCACTGCAGGAACAAGAGTGTTCAGGGCCATTTCATTGCTTTTGTTAAGTAGGATGAAAATTGACCAACGAGTAGCCTATGGCAATAGGTTACTCAACCTGTGACTTGACTAAGAGGCAGACCATAATAAGGTAACAAGAAAAGTGAGCAAGGCATTTGAGTGGCAAGGTTGTGTGGGTGGCAGGCTTGTTGTTGAAGGAACTGATGTTATAAGTTTATTGCACTATTACTGCAGAGAGTGAAATATCTGTGACAAGCCAAGACAGAGCTCTGAAACAATGTGTATGCTGCTTGCCCTTTCTTTCTTTCTTTCTCTCTCTCTCTCTCTTTCTTTCTTTCTCTCTTTCCTTTCCTTTCCTTTCTTTTCTCTTTCCTCTTTATTCTCCCTTCATCCTTCCCTCCTCTTTCCTTTCTTTCTTTCTTTCTTTCCTTCTTTCTTTCTTCCTTCCTTTCTTCTTTTTTCCCTTCCTTCCCTTTCTTCCTTCTTTCTTGCCCTTCTTTCTCCTTCCCTCCATCCTTCCCCTTTTTTTCTATCCTTCCTCTTCTCCAACTATCCCTCTTTTCATTAGTCTTTTTCCATCCTCTTCCCTCCTTTCTTAGATTTTCTTTATTCTCCTCTACTCTGTTTTATCGTGGAAAGTTAGCTCTTTATTTTGGGGACAGACACTTTCATGACTAGTTAACTCATTCATGTGGGCTATTATAACAGTTTAGGGTTTCCATCTGCCCCAAAGATTAAAGAGACACTCCTATCAACACTGACTGTGGAAAATACAGAATAGATAAATGGCCCTAGCATACTAAATCAATGTAAATAACAAGAATAAAATTGTAAAGCATGTCAGGATTAAAGTGGCTACACATGACAAAAGAACTTAAAAACAATGCCAAGCTATCTCTGCTTCTTCCTCAGTTGTGTGCTTAGGAAGCTGCTCTGACTTGCTGGGATGACCATGACCACAATGTCGGAACGGTACACAAAGAAAAACCGAGGGTAATTATTCAGCGTTCACAGGTTTCTAAACACGGTGCCTCATCCTTCCTACCCAGCTCAGCAAATTCAGCTTCCAACTTCTTGGCAGAGACAGGATAAACAAAAAGAAACAAAATAAGAAGTCCAACAAAACGAAAACACCTTTCTCATGTCTGCTTCTATTTTCCTTTTTCCCAGGGACCAGAAGATTACCTTTTGGTTCTTCTTTAGATAGATTCAAAATGAATTAAGGATTATTGCATGTAGCAAGACATTGGCGCAAATTCTTGTATCTGAAGTATTTTGTCCCACCTCCAGCCTGCCTTAGACCATGATTCATTTCTATCCCAGCCATCTCAGGTCTCTGTGGTCTTTACTTTCTCTGAACTCCCTTGGGATGTACCTATTACTATGTAATCACTTGAGTTGTACAGCCACACAGGTTTTTTTTTTTTTTCTCCAAAGATATTTTTCATGTTTAAATCTCATTTCCTCATGGAGATTATAAAGCCCTTAAAGGCTGGGCCATATCTCATAGTGATGTTCATCCCATGACAGTCTCCTCGTACATTCAAAGTCTCTCAATCAGTGCTTGTTGCCTGATTGATGGCATGCTGTGACTGCCTCTCTCATGTGGGTTTGTACCAGAAACAGCAGGAGGTCTTTCTCTTTTATAGAACATGCCTCATTGCCAGAACTAGACGGTCCTTTCGTAAATCAAAGAAGCTGCAGAGCGTCTTTCTAGTTCAGCCTTTTGTCCCAGTGAAGTGGCTTTCCTTGACAGAGCTATTCATACGTACATGGAACTATTCCAGGTGTGCCTTACGTGTGAGATCAGAAGAATTTACAGTCCCGTCCATACATTCTCCCTGGATCTCCCGTGTTGCTCATTCACGTAGGGGTGCGAATAAGGCAAGCGTGAGGCCGGGTGAAAGAGAAGGTCCTTGGCTTGCTGGCTGGCCTCACATGCCCTATATTGCACACAAACTGTGGGGAGAATGAGACATAGCTTGAGGGGAAACTTTATAATCAGCAAGATTTTCGGGAAGTTTGAAAATGTTGCCCCTGTCAAGAGGAAAAGGAAAAAGTCAAGTTTCCTTTTATTCTCCACTTGGGAATGAAGCTAGTAAACCCCCACTGCTCAGCCTCTATCGAGCAAACCACCCCCCAGACTATCACTTTTAAGTTGAAAACCAACCGGACTGGGAAGTCTCCGGTCCACTTGGTGGTCATGACACTTGGGTGACAAGCAAGCAAGAAACGCTGAACCTCTCACTGAGCTTTTCAGGATCTGACTCCAAAGCAAATATATCACATATCTACTAGGATCTCTTGGAGGTATTTAGAGAAAGCAAGGGATGCAGATAGCAGTCAAGGCATGGAAGCTTCTGGAAGGGAAAATTGTCATCTGCCTAATTTCTGCATTCAATCATTCTGAGTGGTGCTTCATGGAACTGTTTAATTGGGTTGACTGATATAAGTAAAATCCATGGCAATTCCTCGCTCTAATTTATAATTGCTGCTCGGTCTTTTCAGGACGTCGGCTAGCATGAGTCACCTAAGGGCCCAACGGTCAAGCCTAGCTTCCAGACCTCAGTTGTGTCATTTGCAATAGGGTGACATGAAGCTATTGCTTTATTAAATGTTACATTCAGATTTATGCAAACAGAATATTGATCTGATGAGTGGTAGTAAATTTATCCATAAAAATTCTCTGGGTAAAATATCTTCAACTTTCTGTGTATTCGATGGGGCTGGGCAAGTGGAAGGGACGTTGATCCATCAGAGATATTAGGTCAGAGGAGCTGGTATCATACACTTTGTGTAAAATGACCTATTTAAATGAGTGCTTATAAAACTTGTTTGTTAGGCAAGTGAATAATGAGGAGGCCTGCCTGGCTTCATATTCTGTGTAAAAAAAAAAAATCAATACTTAATCACTGTGATGGGTGGTAATGATGGGTGAAGTTTATTTAATCAAAGGGTAAAACAAAAATAATTTTATTTTATTTTATTTTTTATTTATGTATTTGAGAGCGACAGACACAGAGAGAAAGACAGATAGAGGGAGAGAGAGAGAATGGGTGCGCCAGGGCTTCCAGCCTCTGCAAACGAACTCCAGACGCGTGCGCCCCCTTGTGCATCTGGCTAAAGTGGGACCTGGGGAACCGAGCCTCGAACCGGGGTCCTTAGGCTTCACAGGCAAGCGCTTAACCGCTAAGCCATCTCTCCAGCCCCCAAAATAATTTTAATAAGCTGTATTTTATTAGCATTTCATGGCTTTATAATAAATTTTAATAAATGAATATTGTATTCACTACCAAAATAACAAACCTGAAAACACAACACTATAGTTTCATGAATCTGTCCCATCCCCTGTCAGGCAAAGTAACAAACTACATTATGAGGCCTTAGTCTTCAAAAGTTAAACTTTCAGAAAGCCATTCTATACGGATTGACATTTGCTTAGGCTTATCCTATGCAACATTAAATTTACTACAAGTGATTGATTCTGATGAATTGCCAAGGCATTATTGGGATGATTAGGTGATTCAATCTTTTTTCTAAAAGTGGACATTATTTAATATTTTTGAGTGCTATGTTTAAGGATCTCTAGTCACCATTTCTATCCAGCATACTTCCTTGAAGCTTTTGAGGCAACTTTTAAAAATGTTTGTGCAAGCATGCCTATGTGTTTTCAAGTTGGCTACCAAGTACTAATTTTTATGCTATCTCTAAATCTGTATACTCGATCTTACAAAGTCTCTAGGGAAAAGATGATAGTGCTTCTGGTTTTTTTTTTAAAAAGTTTCCTCTCTGTTTCGGGAGTGTGAAAGATTGGGCTCAGTGTTTGCACTAGCAAAGGGTGTGCTCTAATCACTGACTCTCACCACCAGCTCTGACCTTTTTTGTGTGTATTTCATGTTGCATGTGTTCAAAGAAGCTGGGATTCTCAAATTTAAGGTGGCTTTGGCAATTTGCTTTTCCATGAGCAGCACCTAGAGAGCTATAAAAAAATTAAGTGCTTAAAAAATGCCTATCCTCAAGATGTTCTTCAGATATTTTAATTTCTTTAGTCTGAGACAGTACTCTGGAGGTTCCTAGGAACACGGAGACTTGAAAGCAGTGGTACCGAGTCAAGCTGAGGGTCAGAACACTTCTCAGAAAAGACTCATGCAGAATTAGCCAAGTAATAAAACCAGTCTAAAATATCTTCAAATAAAAAGTAAATATTCTACATATATATCATAAAATTGAGAAAAATCCTGTCCTTTTGATTCTTGAAAACCTAGGACTTTAAAAAAAGCACAGCCAATTAAACCTTACAGCTTTGGTTCTTTCTGTAATTGTTGATAGAACAATTCAAGGAAGGTTGTTAAAATGACCCAGTTCAATTTTTCACTTGCCACATGGGCCAGATGCCCAGCAGACATGGACGCACTGACCATTTTCAATTTCATTTGCTGGTTCTCATCCTTGGCTTATTTTGCAGGGTATAGATACTACCGAGGTAATAGGTTTGCAGAATTTTCAACCAAAAGCACTTTTGGGATTCTGGATTCTTATTGCTAAGCCTGGAAATGTTTGTGATTTCCTGGGTGAGCTGTGACCATGGCCTGCTAGTTTTGACTCTACTTAACAATCCATTATGAAATAATGGGCAAGCTTGTTTTTCTTGCTCCAAGTTTACCACAGCCAAGCGAGCGTGGGCTACAGGGTAAGCCAACTTCCTTAAAGCACACAAAAAAGTTTATTGTATGCTTTCTTCCCAATTTTCACCATTTTATTAGACTTTAACATTTACCACTTAATGTTAACTTTAAATTTTTTCAGTGCTTGACAGTTTGCAAATGCTTTAAAATTATTTTTATTAGCAGCTTCCACAGTACACTTGAAGATTAGGTTTATGCCTTTCCCCCTCTCTCATTTTTCTAGATGGTGTGTATGGGAGCAAATGAGCGAAGGACAGAGGCACAGCCCAGTTGGTAAATTTTCCTCCTTGCTCTCAGCTGCAGTGGGGACGCAGGAGTTGCCCAAGTAGTCATGAAAAGGTTTCAATGTGCAGCTACTTTGCTAATGAAAGCTCATAAATACATTGTATGGTAAGTTTGAGAAAACAAATTCTTGCCTTATAAAAATGAATGTAAAACAAAAGCTAAAAAATATCTGCAATTTCAGTTAGGAGTGAATTCCACAATATGATTTTTTAGTTCGATCATAACAATTAGTGTAATGGTATAATGACTTGTGTATATCTTTTCTTCACAAAGCAAGTGTTTAATTTCCTGAAATATAAACTCATGATTACGATCTGAGACTGTTCGTTAATAACTTTCTGAATCTCCAACTCCTACGAGCAATCCTTTACATTTGGCCCATCTGAGTGCTCATGAAACTAATTATTACAATTCCAAATGAGTCCAGGGTATTTCATTGCTTAACCCTTCACTAACTCAGTAACCTCCGTTAGTCATTTAATTGTGTCACTTACTGGGCATTTGAAAATTTGAGTTGGAAGACCCCTTTTTCAACAAATTCAGTGCATAAAATGTTAGAAAATGGAGCAATTAATGCTGAGCTAAGAAAGAATATGCACATATAACATAGCTTCTCTAGTGAAATTTATATATAAAAGCACAGGTGTTCTTTCTTCTCCAGTTAAAATCTAAAGTAATTTGTGTTTCCTTACTCATTAAGACAAGTTTTCAATATGATACAGTGTTCTGAACAGTAGAGAGAAGAAATTTAATTACATCAAGATTTTAAAAAGTTATCATTGCTACATATTTACTTTTTATTATATTATTTTTTGTTTGTGTTATTTTTATGACTTTAAAAGTTGAACTTATTCCTGCTTTTGTTGGCTTCCTCTGCTCCTTACACTCTAACTCTTACGTGTGAGATTGGAGACCATACAGCCCAGCAAATATGAGCCCAAGCTCAATTAAAAGCTCAAATACATGGAATTAATTATATTAGAAAATAGTTATTTATAATTAATAATGTTCTTTGAGAGATAATTTTCTTATCAATACAAAAAATAGAAAATCAAATTTAGTTTCTCTTTTTCTATTCATTAAGTTCAAGATAAAAAGCAAGCAAAACATGTCTTTTCGAGAAATATAAAATTATATGCACCTATTTGTGCTTTCACATAAAGATAAATTATATGATAAAATAGATTAAAGGAGCTTCTGAGTTCCTCACTTCAATGACACAAATGTTAATGTTCATTAGTTCATTTTTTAAATCTTTGTGCTGAAAATGTTTTTACTTCACACATTATAAATATTTTATATTCATTTCAAATTATCCATTTTATGGATACAAAAGTTCAATTTAGAGTTTAGTCATTTTCCTGTTGAACAAGTGGTAGTGATGTTGCAAAAGAACTCCTGAGAAACGTGAATAAATTAAAATTTCTTAGGAGGAGCTGAGGGAATCTTGTAATTAAATAGAAACAAAATCACTACCTGGAAACTGGTAAGTCAAATATTTTACATGGAGAGTAATTGCACTTTTTACCTATCATTTTCTTTTAGTTAATATGAGTCACCACTGTTATTAAGATTAGAAATCCATTATCTTTTTACAGAACTTTCCTTGTGTACCAACAGATGAGTCTCAAGTCCTGGTGGTTTATTGTATTGCTAGGATTTCTTCACAGTCTTGTCTGAGCTCTTAGGGTTGTTTTTGACTTGTGAATAAGGACCTGCTCCCAAGGATTTTCTTATGTGGCTGACCTTTTGCATTTATATCTTAACAGTAAACACTCAAATAAAGGGTGACATTTCTTCCCATCCAATGGGAACAGGATGAAATAAAATCAAACAAATTCTACTTGGTATAAAATTGTTACATTCCCTTGAACCAGAGTCAGCTTTTAGAGAATTTTTCTGGACTGTTGGCTATAATATGAAGGTGAGGATTTTTAGCTACAAGGTGAGGAGCCATCCTGGTATCATAGGATCTAAAATTTTAATGCAACATTCTAGAAAAACAATAATAAAGGTCCAATTAGTCATCATTTTAATCATGTTGACTATACACTTTCCTTAGTCATAATATGTGATTTAGTATCTTGGAAACTCAGATCCAGCCTGTACGAGTCAATTTCAGGTAAATCTTTACAAGGCCTAATCATTTCCCAAGGGGCCAAGACTGAGTGAATTGACTGGTGGTAAGACTGATGGCACAGATTTAAAGTGCTGCCCACACATCCCGGGGAGCCCAGAATGCACAGGGCAACCCAGAGCCTTTTCCTTCGCAGCAGTGATCACACACACACACACACACACACACACACACACACACACACACACGCACCAGTGGCATCACCCCACACTGAAACACACACAAGCACATGCGAACAAAGAGAACCCCAAGACTCACAGTTCATTTGAATTCACAAGGGAAAATTTTCGGGATGAATGCTGCTTTGACGCTCTCTTACTGTTGCAGAGGGAAGTCAAACCTGTTTTTAATTGCAAAACCAAAATGGTTTCTGCATGGGCTCTGCCATGCCTGTGCGAACACGTTGCTGCTGTGGACCCCTCCCCGCTCCTTGCCAGCGCCACATTTAACTTGAGAAGCCTTGCAGGGACTTTTCTGAAGATTGGGGGCGGGGCGGGGCGGGGAGGGATGTCAATCTGTCAGAGTTGTCACCAGAGGTACACCTACCTGCCTATCTGTTACCACTTGCTAATTAGGGATTGGGGTGATAATTGTCCTAAACATTGCCACAAAATGGGCAATAAAATGCATTTTCTAGGGGCAGAGGGTGATGTGTGGAGAGGGTGGAGCGGTTTCCCTGTTGAATGCCCATGAAGCCGCAGAGTGTTGCCTGCTTTGTGTTGCTTAGGGCAACATCAGTGACATTCCATTACAGGAATAGTAAGTGTACACAGGATTGCATCTCTACAGAAGTTTCTCTTCAATGGGCCAAAATGTGCCTTAAGGAATATTCTGCCCTTATTAGAGCCATGCCAGACAGGATGTATAAATGAAACAGAAATGAACAATAAAAGAAAGAACTTCCTTACATTTATAAGGAGAGGAGTAATCATAGCAAAGCTAGACTATGAATATTTTGTGAGGAATCTTAAATATTTGTTTTTCCAAAGATTACTTACCCAATTAGAGTCAGAAAACGAGGCCTATGACTTATGAAGAAAGCCTGGCTCCTTTGCACATGGCTGGTGAGTAAAGGTTTCACCTGAGAGTAATTCCTGTGTCGTTGTCCAGCGCCACAGCCATTGCTACCACCAGCTGTGGACGCACTGCCCACCACCACCATCTCACCTCGTCCATCGCCTTCTGGCTCTTACCGCCACTATCTTTCCCTGGATCACGACTACTCATATAAATAAATAACTAAATCCACTCCTGTATGCATGAGAATATCACAGTAATTATTATCAATCCATAAAAATAATGTGCAATTTGTCTTAATAATAATTATACCATGTAAAAAATTTAAAGAAGACTACTCTCTCCTCAGCAAATCAAATTGGTACCTCTATCTGATATTCCATGAAACACTGTAGTTTCTTTATTTTTCCCTCCCTTATTTCTTTCCTTCCCTTTTCTCCTTTTCCCTCCTCTTCTCCCTCTTTTTTCCTCTTTAATTTCCTCTCTCTCCTTTTCCTCCTCCTCTTCCTCCTTGTTCCTTTCTCTCTCTTCTTTCTTGGTTCTTTTGAGACAAGACTTTGCTCTTACCCCTGGCTATCTTGGAACTCACTAGGTTGCTATGGTTGGTCTTGAATTTATGGTGATTCTGTAACTTCTATTTTCCAAGTGCTGAAATTATAGGTGTGAAATTATAGGGGAGAGGTATGCTGGCTGATTTATTCATCTATCCTTCAAGAACAGGTTCATCAAACTTTGAAGAAGAACAGGTAATTCCTAAGACACATGGCTCTGAGAACAAGAATTTTTCACCAAGGGAACCTGAGGCGTGAGCAGAGCAGGAGCTCCAGGAGTTCGAGTTGGTACTGGTGCTTGAAAGTCCACGTTCTAACCAACGGCGTAGCTGTCTGCCTGCCGGAAGAAGGAGATGCAGAATAAAGGAATGAGCTTCTTCATCCTTAAGTAATCTGTGTTTAGCTAGATGCAGGGCATAAAGTGCAGTATATGTAAACATTCTCCACCGACACATCTGCCGGATAAGGACACGTAGTGACAGGCACATTTGATGCCTAAAGAGTAAGAACCAAGAGCATTCCAGATCAGCACTCGACACAAACTGTTTCTCAGTTGCTCAGCCTTTGGCCTACTAGCTACACCTGGACCAAAATTGACACAATCATGCACACACGGTGCTTGTATATTTCTCCCAACCCTAAAGGCTTGCTCCTTACTTCTAGCTTCAGAGACCACTACTACTGATACAGCTCAAGCTCTCCATCAGCCCTGAGTCTCGTAAATGAGAAGTGGTGTGCATAACTCTTAGTGCTTATGCGTGAAGCAGTCTTGTGATAGGCTTTCCTTGTCTGTGTTTCCTCTAAATTGTATGTTCAGAGAATATAACATCAGTGTGCATCCTTAAAATAGAGTGTCAAGCAGTAGAGATGGCTTAGTGGTTAAGGCACTTGCCTGCAAAGCCAAAGGATGTAGGTTCAATTCTCTAAGACCCACGTAAGCCAGATACACAAGGTGGCACATGTGTCTGGAGTCCATTTACAGCAACTGGAATTCCTGGTGCACCCATTCTTTCTCTCTCTCTCCCTCTCTCTCTCTCTCTTTCTCTCTCTCTCTCTCTCTCTCTTTGCCTTTCTCTCTCAAATAATAAATAAATAAAGCCTTAAACTGTAAAAGTAGAGTGTAAGCTCCTTGAAGGCAGGATTATAAATTACAATATCAGTTGCTGTATCAAGCATTAACAAACTATACAACAGATATTGTAGTGACATGACTATATCAAAAATACCTTAGAGAGGATATTAATATTAAGCCTCTTTAATAAAATGAGGAAATTTGGGTTTAGAGAATTTGAGTGCTTTGGCTAGAAGTATTTGCTCAAAAGCTTAACCAGGGATTCCAGTTCAGGATTTTTTAAACATTTTACTTTCCTCTATTTTACATTTCACTCATGTAAGTGAAATCTGAGACTAAAGACTGTCATAGGAAGGATGAAAGTGTTTGTTATTGGTGGCTGGGCGTGATTCTTAGATAGAATCAGGTTATTTACTGCACTACGTGGATCAGTGAAATGAGGAAAAGACATGAACATACGTCTTTCCTCTGCATATAGGGGCTGGGGGGAAATATGACATCACACCTGTGAGAAACTACACAGGGATGGCAGGAGATGGATGGCCATGTGCACCGGCCTATTGTAAGAGTCAGGACAACACATGATGAGTGACACAAGTTGTCACCTTGAGGAACCCGGGTCTCAGAGCTGCTTAAGAGTCCAACAAGAGGAAGAGACAACGTGCAAATGAGCCCATCAGGAAACATGAGGAGCTCTAGGGAATTGCACTGGGCACTCAGGAACAGAGAGGGACACGGAGAGGCCTGGGGAGTGAGGCAGCAGGCATGATGGAGCCTGTGTCGGCACGGCTGTGGGCGGATAGCTCCTCTCACCTCCCCACACATGAGGAGCTCCCCAGGCAAAGCAGTGGCTCAGGACCTGTGGGGATGAGTTCCAACTTGAAACCCCCTTGCTCTCAGGCTCACAGCACCTGTCAATCAGGCCTGGCTACATAATATTCAGACCCAGTGCAAAATAAAAACATAACTTTTTTTTTTGAAACTGGTTTCTTACTCAAATAAGCAAGAAAAAAAGATGCTGTGAAAGGCGCCCACATACAAACCTTCTCCCTTCTTCCACGGGCTAACTCTCTCAATGGGCCCTGTGCTTCTTATTTTCTATTTCGCATCATCCCAATGTGCAGCATGGATTCTATCATGCCTCTTTATAATATATGATGCCAGTTTTCAAATAAAAGTGATAGAATGTTAAAATTGCTTCCAGTCAATAAAATTACCAAAAATGAGGTATGTATGCTTCATAGCTTATACGTTCATATGTCATTCTTACCCAAACAATGAAAAATGTGAGAGAAACAATTATAAAAAGAATTTATTTGCCAGGCATGGTGGCCCATGCCTTTAATCTCAGCACCCTGAAGGCTGAGGTAGGAAGATCTCTGTGAGTTTGAGGTCAGCGTGAGAGTACATAGTGAATTCCAGGTCAGCCTGCTTTATTGCGAGACTCTACCTCAAACTACAACAACAACAAAGAATATTTATTATTGAATTCACTTCTTTGCATGCATTTGTATGTAAGTCCATGTACACGTGTGTGTCTGGATGTGTGGAAGCCAGAAGTCAGCATCCCTATTGCTTCTCCACCCTATTGTGATGACAGGCGCTCTCACGGAACGTGGAGCTCATGGATGAGGTTACACGAACCCGCCAGCAAACCTCGGCCGCTCCCTGACTCTGCTCACCGAGGGCTGAGGTTTCGGTGTACGTGGTTCTGGAGGAGAGTGCAGATACTCATCCTTCCACCCACCGAGCCGTCTCCCCAGCCCTTACGCCGCGTCACTTTTGGCACTTTTGGCTGAAACTGAGAGCCTTGTACCTGCTCAGCAAGTGTTGCAGTCCGGTTCGCATTGCTGGTAGAAATCACCCAACCAAGAGCAGCTTCTGGGAAAAAGAGTTTTATTTTGGCTCACAGGCTCGAGGGGAAGCTTCACGATGGCAGGGGAAAACGATGGCATGAGCAGAGGGTGGACATCACCCCCTGGCCAACAGACGGTGGACCACAGCAACAGGAGGGTGTGCCAAACACTGGCATGGGGAAACTGGCTATAAAGCCCATAAGCCCACCCCCAACAATACACTCCCTCCAGGAGGCATTAATTCCCAAATCTCCATCAGCTGGGAACCCAGCATTCAGAACACCTACGTCTATGGGGGACACCTGAATGAAACCTCCACAGCAAGTACACTGGGTCTGACCCTCAGCCCTAATTCAACTGTTTTTATTTCCCTTGACTCATGCCTGCTATGACAACCCCACTATACTTGTCATGTGTTCTGGAGTCTCTTGAACCCCACGCCTCTAGTAAGTACTCTGGAAGTGGGACTTCAAGGAAAGCAGGACGCGCACTGTATCGTTAGCTCTGCACACGCACATTCTTCCCTGCCTCCTTGGGTGTCATTTATATGTAATTAGCTCAGGGATAAAAACTTTTAAGAATTTAAAGGCAGCTACAGGGAAACCCTATATCAAGGTCAGGGACTGTCGGAGCACGAGGTCAGGCACAACTGCCCAGCTTGCCAGCCCGTGAAGCTGGCCTTGCTGTCAACATTTCATCTTTGACAACAAAGCAAGAGTCAAAGTTCAAGCAGGAGTCCTCCACTCTCTGACATTTCGGCTGAGGGATTCACCATTCTTCATTTTGCAACAGTCCAGGCCAGAAATAGTCAAGCCCGCATTGAGAAGGAAGCATAAATCACTGCCCATAGTGCATGCAGGTGAACTTTGCCAGAAGGCCAGCTGGGCACACACACTGAGTTCAGGTCTCTGCTCATCTTCATGCTGTCTGTAGTGGGTGGCTTGAATTTTTGCTCTTTGTTAATAAGGCAGGGAATGTGGGGAAGATTTCTAGTGTCTCATTTTTTTCTGGGAAATCAGAGGACAAGGCAATGACAGTGGGATGATAAATTCAAGAGCCCAGGAATAGGTTACATTCCTTTCCTTTATACACCCACTCTTGGGTATGCTGGTTTTCCTATTGGTTTATATTTTCAGCTACTGATTTTCTCCTGGACAACCTTTAGTTTTTTTTTTTCCCCCTTGGTCAATCCTCCCTTTTAATTTTATAAGCTAGTAACCTGTGTGCATTTCTCTTGAGGATTAAAACTCTTAGGTGTTGAAATCTAAGCTATCTTTAAACTATCCTTTAAAACCTCTTCCTCTCTGATTTGTGGATGCTTCTCCTCTGCGTTAGTGAAGGAAGAATCATTCTACTTTCATTTTTCACTAGCTTCATGGTATACACTAGGAGAGACATCAGAATCTTCTATTATTAATGAAGAGACAAATATCAGATAATATTGATTAAATGTTTATTATGTAATGCACCCTGTTCTAAATACAGTGCATATATTCACTCATTTTAATGCTCACAGCTCAATGTGGTAGCTATGTCACTTCAAGCTAGTTTGATGTCCTGGGTTTCTCTACTCAGGGTTGAATGGTTGAGTCCTGGTTCAGTCACTTACTAGCTGAGAGGTGGTGGCCACAGTCTCATTGAAGAGCTTCTGTTTCTTCCTTAATGAAACAGTGCCTTCTTCCCACGTTAAAGGAGTGCTAAAGGAGGGAACATATGAAAAGTGGCTTTAGAACAATGTTCAGGATGTAGTACCTTTCAATACATGTTAGCATATTATGATGTAGTGTGATATAATGCACACACGCATATCTATATCTATGTTTGTATCATCTACGTCTATCTATCTCATCTATCTAGCTATATATCTACATATTCCCCTTCATGACTTTTCTTCCAGGGCAGATTTTCTGTTCCATGACTGTGTGTCTGTGTACGTGGGGCTACTTGATTTCTCTGCGACTCTCGTCGCTCAACAGCACGCCTAGGCTGATTTGGGCGGAGGTAGAATAAATGAATGCAGAGAAAAGACCTTGCAAAGAACTGGGGCAATCTTCTCTGTGATTACCAGCGTTTCATTCCTTAATTACAACCTTATTGTATCCAGATGAAATATTCATTCTTCTTTCTTCATTAAGATAACAATATCAACCACATAGCTTCTTGCCTGTCACACTTTTTTTTTCTTTTTGACTCGAACTTAATCTGTTCTCCTCTGTTCTTTTGCTATTGTTGGTTGCTTCCCCACCTTCTTTGAATCCCACCTCCATTATTATTATTGTTATTACTAATTATTATTATTATTATTATTATTATTATTATTATTGACAGTTCTCCCTATCCATCTCTGACTGGTTGAAAGCCCACTATGTAAGCCCAGGCTAGCCGTGAATTCATAATCCTCCCGTCTTTGGGCTTTACATTTTATGCCATGTTTTTTCTGGCACCTGCCAAGACTAACGTTCTCTAAGCCACTGCTGTTGTGCTCAAATATTAGTCTAATTTAGCATTCCAGAAGTGCCCTGAGCTCTGCCAGTGAGGCTACCATTCCAAGAAAGTACTGAAGAAGAGGCAATAGATATGGAAGCTGGACACTGGATAATAGAAGTTAATCCATCAAACGTCCTGCTTTTCATAATTTCTGCTCCCTTTTGCATGTATAAAATGCAGTGAGAGCAGTTATTTTTGACTTATCACTTTCTTGCTTTATTTTATTGGCAGATTTCTTTTCTTCTCCAGGTTAACATTCTGCGCTCTTTAATAAAGTGAAGAAAGGGCAGATCAGTAGGAAGTTTCCCCAAAATTTCTTAGTTCACTGAACAGGCTTATTTCTATTCCATGTATATGATTATTAATCAAAACTCATAATGAACAAATACAAGAATGTCACCCTTTATGTTAGACTTTAGACAATTTATCATTTTAAGCTCAATTTCCTTGGAGTAAAATGGCACAATAGTAGTTTGTAGTAGAACATTTATAAGTTAAGATCTAAAATGTGAATTGAATTCAAATTGATAATTCAAGGCTACTTGAAGGAAATATGGTTCTTTTTCCAAAGCAAGTCAATTCTGAGCTCATGATGTCACGTAATGGGCTTTTAATTCACCCTTTCACCATTGCAGGATCTCATGTGCCCAGACTTCCCTAGCTTGATGAGTCATTTAATTGAATGGTAGAAAAATCACTTTTTCCGCACCTTCAATTTCATATTATTCAGAGCATCTAAATACCCAATTCATTAAAAAATAACTTAAGATATTATAAAGAGCCCCAAGAGAGTAATACTTATAACTTTTATTGATAATTTGATTTGAAAACACATTAACACTTTAACAAAAAACATAGCTTAGAATTTCATTCTAGAAATCAGAGATCTTGGTCTGGTTGCAACTTCCAAACAATATTCCATTATGTGGCTGTATACTGATCATCCCAGTCTAGTCATCTATGAAATGGGAAGAATATTACTGCTTCTTTGTACTTTTCAGGGGTAGTGTGAATCCAGGAAGATAAGGCATGTGGGGGAAACTTTCAATCTGTGAATCAGTAAGCCCATAACTATATTATGATCATCGATTATCTACACACACAAAGCAAATTGAAGATATGAAAGACTTAGCTTTATTTTCTGCCTTCTATAATATGAAAATACCAGAGCTATCAGATATCTAAAACAAGTTTTGAAAATATTTTTGGCTTGTATATCCTTGACAAAACCTCATTGTCTATTTCAGCTCCTTGGTCTCCTAAAGTATTTGTTCCAAGAGTCCAGCTCCAAAACAGGGCAAAAGCACAACAATGAATGCTAAAGTTACTTTTAACAGAATCTAACTTGCTGTGTTTTTTTTTAAAATGCAAATTTCATTTAGCTGTTATTTCTTTCCAGGAGGGATATCTAATCTAGTTCGCCAATTCAGAGTCAAGATTCTTTCCCCAGAGAGCACAACAGAGTTCTTTATCTCTGGGTCACAGGTTTGGTAATAATTATAGGAAGACAGATGTTGAGAGACCTTTCATGGAATGCTAAAGGCCCTTTTAAATAATAGTAAATGAGAGTATCTTTAATTCATAGTTTATGGTGCTATCACAGTCATTATTTCATTTGTTCCTCAATGTGGCTAGTTGGGTAGTTACTTAAAGTTGGCAAATCAGGTTTAGAAAAGTTTAAATGACATTCCTAAAATCAAAGTGCTAACATGTGGCCAACCTTATGGTATCAAAGTTTAGTGTTTCTGGCTCATCTCATTCAAAGGCCCATTCCCATAAGCCCTCCATCCTCTGCCACTTTGGAGGCACCATCCCCAAAGTCACTGAGCTCTTCCTTAGAAACCAAAGTCTTCAGAACTCAAATGATCCTTGTTTTATCTCATCTCTCAAGTTCATTTCCCAACTTTTTTCTTTTATTTTTAATAAATTTATTTATTTATTTATTTGACAGGAAAAGAGGGAAGGAGGGAGAGAGAGAGAGAGAGACTATGGGCGTGCCAGGGCCTCCAGCCACTGCAAACAAACTCCAGATGTGTTCACTCCCTTGTGCATCTGACTAATATGGGTCTTGGGGAATCGAACATGGGTCCTTTGGCTTGGCAGGCAAATGCCTTAACCACTAAGCCATCGCTCCAACCCCCAACTTCTTTCTTATCTTGACTTTTCATTTACTGCATCTCATCTTGCCTTCAGAATCTTGGAAAGGGGAAGACAACATGAATAAGAATAGGTATAGGTCGGGAGAGATGGCTTACCGATTAAGGCACTTGCCTGCAAAGCCAAAGGACCCAGGTTTGACTCTCCAGGACCCACGTAAGCCAGATGCACAAGGGGACGCACACATCTGGAGTTCCTTTGCAGTGGCTAGAGGCCCTGGTGCACCCATTCTCTCTCTTTCTCTCTCTCTCTCCTGGCCTATTTCTGTATCTCTCTCTCTCTAATAAATAAATAAAAATAAAATATATATAAAAAAAGAATAGATGGTAAGTAGTCATGAGTGGAGGCTGATGTGATGAGACTGAACAGGAAGAGCTAATGATTAAGGACGAGGGGAGCCCAGGGGGCTAGGACAAAGAAGGTAGAATAGTCCGTCCATACAGCTCAGAATAAGCAGATGATAGAAGCAGATGTCGGAGAACTGATTAGCAGAAATTCCACTAAGTAAGACTGCAGAGGCCGTGGTGGCGCCACTGGGGGTGTCGTAATACTTCTGTGAGTCCAGTTACAGACCAGGGGAAGTGCTCCAGTGTGAACACAGGCCATTTAATGTATTTATTTGTTCCCCGACCCATTTTTTATACCAAGTAACACTATGCAGAAATAGTTCTTCTGATTCCAAATATATTTGCAGCTGTTCCTGTGTGAACTTGTCTTTTATTGCATGTTCGTCTGTACTTGCACATTCACCTTCCATTTCATGGCAAAGTAGCCAAGTGATTCTAGGCCTCTGCATGACACTATAGTCACTAATGTTCTCCTGGGTTAATGCAAAGCCACTGCCAAGTGCTTTCTGGAGGCCTCTGTCCAGTGGGCTGTGCCTCCTCTGAACAGTTGTGTGGTTTAGATTAGATCTCCTCGGTTTGTTGATGAGAATGTCAGGTAGGACAGAATCAAAGGCTTACAGAAGTCTAGAGAGATTACATCTATTGCATCCTTTTTATCTACAAGGCCTGTCACTCCATCATAGAAGGAAATTAAATTGGTCTGGCATGATTCGTTCCTTTAAAAGCCCTGTTGGTTGCTACCCAGTCTGTTCCGCTCTTCTGGGTGATTGCAAATTGATCATTTTGCTGATTTATCTCAGAAACTTCCCTGGCACTGTGGTGTAGGCTGACCAATATTTCTTTTTCCTTCTTTTAAAGATGGACATCAAGCTTCTCTCTCTTTTTTTTTTTTTTTTCTACTTTAAGGATTTGCTATGATGTGCATAACTCTTCTTACATGTGACTGATTGACATCAGGCATTATAGTACAAAATGCTAATTTTTATATTATTATAACCTGCTACTTGAATTATTTTCCTATTGAATATTTTTTAATTCACTGTTATTTTAGCCAATATGCATTCATTTCCTCTCTTCTCCTATTTTACCACCTATTCTACATTTATAGAAAGATGAGAGTCATTAAAAACAATAGGTAAACAATGACCCAGCAAGTCTCTTCTTGAGAAACTAATAGTTAAATGAAGGAAATGAGTTAAACAAAGAGATGTATATGACATTGTGCGATGAGGTGGATCATATGAACTTATAAGGGAGTAGTTCCACTAATCTGGATACCCAGGGAAGGCTTCTGAGTGTGATATCTAAAGTGAATCCTCATGGCTAAATACAAGTTATCAGGAGTCAGGGAAAGTGATGGGGAGATAGAGCAAGATGCAGAGGAAGGCTTTTCCAAGCGTGACTCTGGAAGTGAAGTTGGTTGGAGACAGTGTGGTATTTCAGTAGGACTTGACAAGGCTTTTCTGTGTTCGATACTGGGGGCACTGTATTGCAAAAGACAGAACTAGAAAGATGGCAATTGCAGGCTATGCCCATGTAGAACATCCACAAAACAGATTTTTACTTCCTCTTAAGTGCAACTGGAGTGTTCCACACCATTCAGCTATTGAATTTCTACTACATGAGGATGTAGCAGAAGCTAGAAACAACCTTGCAAGCTACTCAAGGAATTGAGAACTTTCAAACACCAACCAATTAAACTTCAATATAAATTGTTTAGTTAAGGACCAACTAAGGTTCTCATAGGAGAGGTGCTTAGGGGGTCAGAGAGAGCAATCTGTGACACTGGGTTCAACAATTTTATTTAAATTAAGGATTAAGTAAGAAGCATCTCTAGTTTCAATTAATTGCATGGGTTCTTAGCAACATACATTCAAAATATAAATAACCCTGGGATTCCAAGTCCTCTCTAGATTCATGTGCTTGGTCCCCAGGTTGGGACAATTTGAGAGGTGGAGCCTTACTGGGGAAGGCATGTTGCTAGGGGCAGGCTTTTGGGAATTATAGCCCAGCGTCCTCTTTGCCAGAGCTCAGTGCACGCTCACGCCACCTGCTGTAAATCCTTTTTCTGCCATGGTGAAGCTTCTCCCTTGAGACTGTCAGCCAAAATAAACACTTTCCTCCCATCAGCTGCTCTTGGTAGGGTGTTTTGTCTCCAATAATGCATAAACTATGCATGGTGTTACATTCCTGTCATCCCCATACTTGACAGGTGGAGGCAGGAAGTCAGGAGTTCAAGATAGGTTATTCTTGGCTACATGGTGAGTTCGTGTCTAGTCTGCTCTACATGAGTCCCTGTTTCAAAAAATTAATTTATAAAACAAAATAACAAAGAAATCATTGGAAGCACAGATGTTTTTGGAGACTGTTAAAAGTACTTATGTAAACAACTGTCTACAGGGATGGAGGAATTGACTATGCCAATTACCAATATCAGAAGAGAGGAAATGATGTCTCTTTAGGTTCAGCAAATATGCAAAACAAAGGGAACCTTATAATCTATATTAAGTCATTAAATTTAACAACTTACTTGTAAATCACAAATCTTTTGAAGATATAAACTACCCAAGTTAACTAAGGAAGATAATCTTTAAAAAAAAATTTATTTGTTTATTTACTTGAGAGAGAGAGAGAAAGAGAATGGTTGCACCAGGGCCTCCAGCTACTGAAAACGAACTCTGGGTGCTTGTACTCCCTTGTGCATCTCGCTTACATGGGTCCTGGGAAATCGAACCTGGGTCCTTTGGCTTTGCAGGCAAATGCTTTAACCAGTAAGCCATCTCTCCAGCCCAAGAGCTATATAATCTTCACACACCTTAATCCAATAAAGAAACTCAATTTGTAATTAAAAAATAGTCTTCGAAAGCTATCGAGAGCATCATACTCACAGGTGAAATATATTTTCTCTACAGGGCAAAAACAAAAAACAAAGATTTCTACTATTGCCATCTTGCTTCATCATCTTGAGGAGAGTCTAAACATGAAAAAGGAATGAAAAAGAAGCAGCGTTCAGAAAGGAGTGAAAGAAGCACAATTGCATTTATTTGTAGACAGCACTATCATCTATATGAAAATATTTTTTACAAAAAACTACTAGAAATAGTTGATGTGTTTAACAAATTTGTACAACATAAGCACATAAGATATATTTCTATACAATAGACATCAAATTTAAAAGTCCTGCTTGTATAAAGAACAAAATATGAAGGATACTGAAAACTATGAAATGTTGCCCCAAAATTAAATAATATATAAAATAATGGAGAGATATGTTCAATACACTTGTTAATATTGATACATATTTCTTCTCTCCATA
This sequence comes from Jaculus jaculus, assembly GCF_020740685.1. Taxonomy (NCBI): domain Eukaryota; kingdom Metazoa; phylum Chordata; class Mammalia; order Rodentia; family Dipodidae; genus Jaculus; species Jaculus jaculus. The sequence continues at coordinate 72,011,997 of NC_059116.1, read as the reverse complement.
TTTATCCATACATTTTAGTTTAATTTTGTGTAAAAATTTAACATTATCATCATCAAGACCTTTGCGGTTGCTGGAAAGATGGCTCAGTTGGTAAGGTGTCTGACATGCAAGCATGAAGACTCGAGTTTGTACCCCAGTACTCATGTGAAAATTGGGGTGTGCTGGAATATAATGTAACCCCAGAATTGAGGAGGTAGAGCTGGGAGGATAAGAGGTTGGCAGCTGATTTAGCCAAATCAGGGCGCTCCGGGTTCTGTGAGAGACCCTATCTCAAAGCATAAGGTTGGAGTGAGTGAGGAAGGCAGCCAACCAAGGCCACGCTTCCCACAGCACAAGCACCCATGTAGGCCCACAAACAGCCACACGTAGACGGATACAGACATACCTCATAAGCACCTACAAGCAAAATAAACTTTTTTCATAAATACTGAAAATTTGGACTAAAAAGTTTATATGAAATAAAATATATTAGAAAAGAAAAGATTAAATTTGAGGAGTAGCTATTCCTCATCTCATGACTTATTACACAGTTGTGATCTGGACAGCACGGTGCTGATATAAAGAAGTGCAAACAGACCAGGGTTGGGTTAAAGTATCCAGAAATACAAAACCACATACATGGACAATTGAATTGTAAAAGTTGCACAGTGACTTCAGTACAAAGAAGGTTGCCATTAGAACAAAGGAGACTAGAACTTGGGCTATACGTATGTAAATAAATTGTGAATCATGATTATTTTCACTGGACATACAATTATTAAAAGTAAATTAAATTTTTTTTGTTCATTTTTATTTATTTATTTGACAGCGACAGACAGAGAGAGAAAGAGGCAGATGTGTGAGAGAGAATGCGCGGGCCAGGGCCTCCAGCCACTGCAAACAAACTCCAGACGCGTGCGCCCTCTTATGCATCTGGCTAATGTGGGTCCTCGGGAATCAAGCCTCAAACCAGAGTCCTTAGGCTTCACAGGCAAGCGCTTAACTGTTAACCCATCTCTCCAGCCTAAAAGTAAATTTAAAATACTTTGTATATGTGGCCTTTAAACTTTTTGTTTTTTATACATATATTTAAAAATTTATTTATTTTATTTTATTTTATTTATTTATTTGAGAGTGACAGACAGAGAGAGAAAGAGGGAGAGAGGGAGAGAGAGAAAAAGAGAGAAAATGGGCATGTCAGGGCTTCCAGCCACTGCAAATGAACTCCAGATGCGTGCACCCCTTTGTGCATCTGGCTAATGTGGGTCCTGCGGAATGAAGCCTTGAACTGGGGTCCTTAAGCTTCACAGGCAAGCGCTTAACCACTAAGCCATCTCTCCAGCCCTACATATATTGTTTCCAACATAGGGGATCAAACCTAGGGCCTTGTGTACACTATGTAAACATGTTACTACTGAGCTAAACCCCAACTCGTAAATATTATTTCAGTAGTCAAGGAACTGATAAATTTTTAGAAGAAGGTATAGGAGAAAATATTTTTTGTCACCTAGTGTATTAGTTTGCGTGAATTGCTAAAACAAAATACTACAGAGGGTACAGCTTAAAGAAAAGTTTATTTTTCTCAAGTTTGTAAGTTGGTACATCTAGGATTATGTCACTAATCAATTTGTTCTCTGGTGGGTATCATCTTTCTGATTTCTTGATATCTACCTTCTTATTGTCTTCACAGGATGCTGCCTTTTTCTATGAGGGCACTAGTGTTATTAGATTTAGGCCTATGCTGCTATCTCATTCTCATCTTCATTTCCTTCAAATACAGTCCTGTAAATCTTAAACACATATGTTTTGAGTACATTCAATTTACTCAATAGCGTCTAGGAATAGACAAAGCTTTCCCAGAAGAATACCAAAAACATGATTTATTAAAAAAATAGTGATATGCTGGGCATGGTGTCACACACCTTTAATCCCAGCACTCAGGAGGCAGAGGTAGGAGGATCACTGTGAGTTTGAGAGGCCACCTTGAGATTACATAGTGAATTTCAGGTCAGCCTGAGCTAGAGTGAGACCCTACCTCGAAAAACCAAAATAAATAAATAAATAAATAAATAGTGATCCATCTAAATTAACTTTTTTAAAACTGAAACAAAATTATAAGACTGAGGGCTGGAGAGATGGCTTAGTGGTTAAGTACTTGCCTATGAAGTCTAAGGACCCTGGTTCAAGGCTCGATTCCCCAGGACCCACGTTAGCCAGATGCACAAGGGGGCACACGCGTCTGGAGATCGTTTGCAGTGGCTGGAGGCCCTGGCTCACCATTATCTCTCTCTATCTGCCTCTTTCTCTCTCTGTCTGTCACTCTCAAATAAATAAATAAAATTAAACAAAATTAAAAAAATTATAAGACTAAGAAAAGCTACAGCTTGAAAAAATTTTTGTATTATCTACTAAAGGATTTGTATCAACAATATAAAAAGGATGTCAGAGAGCAACCCTTCTAATAAAGAACAAATAACTTGAACCTGTATTTCACCAAAGAAATTATGCAGATGTGAAATCAAATATGTGATGCAATGTTCTACATCACTAATTATCAGAGGTTTACAAAATAAAACAATTAACAAAGAGCATACCTAGTAGACTTTACGACTAGTATGCTTGTGGGTCTCAGGAACTCCGATTATGACTTGTGAGAACGGGAATAGTTTGATAATCTTTCAAACAGCTAAGCATATCCTTACCGCGTACTATGGTCATTCTGCTCATAGGTATTTATACATAAAAATGAAAGTATATGCCCGTGTACACAGACATGCACACAAATGTTCATAGTAACTTTGTTTATAATAGTCAAAACCGAAAACATATCAAATGTTATTTCACAGATATCGGAATGAAGGAATTGTGAGATTTGCACACAGTGGTTGCCTATCCAAAACAAAGTGAGTGATTTTTAACATATGAAAGAACATGGGTAAATCGAGAAATAATTATATTGAGTGAAAGAAGCCAGACCCAAAGAAAAAAGGTACTTGTATGCTTCTACAAATAATAGAATTCTAGAAAATGCAAACTCATATATAGTTACAAAGAAATTAGTGTTTAACAAGAGACAGAAGGTCATGGGGAAGGGTTAGGAGGGTTATAGAAGGGCACAAGGAAAATTTTGGAAGTGATGGATATGTTCTTTTTCTTGACATTGTGATAGTCTCTTGGGTGTATACATATGTCAATACTTATCAAATTGTACATTTTAAATACATTCAGTTTATTGTATGTGAAACATGCTTTAATAAAGCTACTCAAATAAACTTTCCTATCTATATAAAAGACTATAAATTAAATTGAATATTTTTTATAATATTAATAGCATGAAATATATCAGAATAAATTTGTTGAAGTATGCTAAAGTTTTTTGCATTGGTAAATTAAAATAATTATAGGGGAAAATTAAGAAAAAATACATAAAGTATATATTATCAAAATATTTAATATTACAGTTACATCTCTTTCTAATTCACAAGCACAAGCTGTGTATGCATGAGGAAGGAGGCGGGAGAGAAAGTGCCACAGAGAGAGAGATAGATTTCAAATGATTATAATATGGAAGAAAGATGAGAAGAAATTCTTGTAGAAGAAACAGATGGAAATGGAGAGTTGCAAGGTAGGATTTTAAAGATAGAGTATTTAATATAGGCTAGTATTTTCACAAGTATATACAATTAAATAGAGAGCTCACAAATGGATATTTATATACTAGTTTTTAAATATTTTTTTCTCAATTTTTATTAACATTTTTCATGATTATAAAAAATATCCCATGGTAATACCCTCTCCCCCCCCACTTTCCCCTTTGAAATTCCATTCTCTATCATATCCCCTCCCCATCTCAATCATTCTACTTACATATATACAATACCGATCTATTTTTATTTATAGTTTTACTTTTGCTTATTTATTAGAGAACGAAAGACACACAGTTTATCTGGCTTATGTGGTTCCTGGGAGTCAAACCTGGGTCCTTAGGCTTCATAGGCAAGTGCCTTAGCCACTAAGCCCTCTCTCCAGACCTCTCTCCAGCCATATGCATTTGTTTTAGACAATATTGAACTGTAGAATGTTTAGGAGAAGGATTTTTTTCAATAAACTGGACTAGGGTAGATGGTTAAGCAACCATACAGCAAAAATAATCCCTCTGATATTTATCTTTCACATTTAAAGTACACTGTATATAGATTATACTGAGATATACATTCTATATCTATTCTATATTCTATATACATATAGGAAGTATTTCATAATATGCAAAGATATATTAAGCTGTATAAAAATTGCTACATGTAACTGAAAAGTCAGGCAATTCAGACTACATTGAATGTAAGCACTTCTCATTAAAAGACATCAGAAAATGAAAATTCAAACTACAGAACAGAAAATGATTTTGTAATACATATGATATCCAAATAGGCAACATATATCCAATAGGTAGTATAGTCATACAAATCAAGTAAGTCAAAGACATATAACAATAAAAAATTATAACTAGTATCTTTTAAAGCTGAGGTAGCCAACTGGGCAGTAATTTATCAACTTATCAAGTGTGTTCTATGTCTCTAATAATCAGGAAGATGCTGACTAAAACCACAAAACATGACACTGACTATTCAACAAAATGGCCAACTTTCAAGTGTTTTGCCAGGAATCCTGGGACTGTCATGGATTGTTTATGTGAATGAAATTGGCCTACCCATTTTGGAAAGCATTTTTGCATCATCTACTAAAATTAAACCTTTATATTTGCCATGGTCTTCAATTTCATTTGTTAGTGCAGCCACAATGAAAAGTGTGTGACCATCATAATCCATTATTATAATAAACTGAACATGCCTGGCTTGGTGGCACATACCTTTAATCTCAGCACTTGGTAGGCCAAGATAGGAGGACCACTGTGAGTTTGAAACCAGTCTAAAACCTAGTGAATTTGAAGTCAGCTTGGGCTAGAGTGAGACTCTACCTTGAAAAACCAACAATAAAAGTACAATAAAATCAATCAATCAAACAAACAAAACTAGCTGAACCACTGATGTTATGATAGACAAAGTCTTCTAGTGGATCACACAAAATCAGTGAGTTAGTACTTTGCTGAAACAAATCTTACAAGATAATGTTTAGTGAAAGGAGTTAGACTCTACAAAAATGTTTAATATAGGATCCTACTTATGTATAACTTAAAAGATCAGTAAAACTACAATTTAGGGCCGTATGTATAGGTATTAAATCAATAAAATGAGAAAGTGGTTACTATACAACTACTATAAATAATTTCCTTGTGGGGAGAGGTAGCAGGCTTCTGATGAGAGGTGTTTCAGAGTCTTACCTTACAAGATTGACAATGTTTATTTTCTTGGCCATTAAACAGTCATCCATTTAGAAAATATTTATATCTTGAGTAGCTTGTCACTTATATGATAGGTTTCAAAATGAGTTTATTTTTTTTTTTTAAAAGTATTTTTTTATTTGAGAGAGAGAGGGAGAGAGAGAAAATAGGTGCACTGGGACCTCTAGCCACTGAAAACAGACTCCAGATGCATGTGCCACCTAGTGCATCTGGCTTTACTGGGAAATTGAACCTGGGTCCTTTGCCTTTTCAGGCAAGCGCTTTAACCTCTAAGCCCTCTCTCCAGCCCTAAACTGAGTTGTTTCAGTAGTAGAAGAAAAGGTAACAATAAGTATCTTTGGTGGAAATGCCCTCAGCAGTAGGTTGCTAGGGAGTCTGACCTGTGTCTAACTTCTTTCTCCACACTGGCTATTTTCCATATTGCCTTCTGTAGTATTACATGCATTTCCCCCAATTACACCTTTATTCTAGCACACTAAGCACCTTTTATTTAAAAAAAATGCAAATACATCTGGTAGTTTGAAGGGCTGTCACCAAAAGTCTCTTGTTTCTAGATTCCAGAATTATGTCTCACAGGTCTTCAATGATTCATTTACATTATGAGTTCAATTGTCTTTCCTGAACTGGGCAGGAATTTAACTGCGATTTATAACGTTGTTTCTGTAGGGATTAAATTCAGATTTCAAAACAAAGTAAGGGAATATGATCTATCTGTCATTTGGGGAATGTCTGTACAGGGAGTGCCATGGCGTGAGGGTGACTTGACTGTGGTGGATCGTTTCAGGACAGGGCTCAAGCTTTGCTTACACTGATCTCGCTTTGCTTTCCTGGTAGAGAATTATTAACTCTCTCCTTTTTATTTACTCAATTCTCTAATTTATAAATGAGATAAAATACCTATACCCAAAAGCTGTTTTGGCATTGCAAGCTACCGATATTGCCCAAGATACTTAGCAACACAATAGGAATCCAGACTATCACAAATAAAATTTGTGCTAGAAAGTAAGAAAAGCAATTGAGCAAAAGTGTAACAAGTTGAAGTGCATTTAGCTTTCTTTTTCCTCTGCATCCTCAACTTCAAAGGTCTGGTGCAAATCCCCAAACCCCTAGGTAGGCCATTGAGATGGCTTCAGTCACTTTTCCTTCTTGACGCGTCTTTGTGAGGAAAGGTAACAGTGAATGGTGGCTGAGCATCTCTCCAGGAGAGCGAGCAGCTGAGATGGCGTCCGCTGTGTAGGTTACTGGGCTTTGGGTCTGGTGAAATTGTTGGACAAATAGTAGAATCAGTAGAACATTCCGACTGGGAATTTTGCAGCTGCCTTCACAGAAAGCCTTCAACAACTATTCCATTTGGTATTTAAATTTTAATCAGGGTTGGGAGCTGGTCTGGGACTATTAAATATCAAAAGCAGAGACATGCTATCTTCTGTGGCTCTCTTAAATTCACAAAGCTTTATCTTTTCTATCACGTGGTCGTGCTTTTATAGGAAGAGGGTAATATCTACAAGGTAACTTATTACTTTTTCTAATGCTCGAGAATGAACCCAGGGCCTTGTCCTTCACCACTGAGCTACACCCAGCTCAAGCTCATGGACTTGGAAGCTTTCCCCCTGGACTTGCACATCCATGTGCATACCTGTTAGATGCAGAGACTGGAGGAAGTGTCGGGAAGCTGCCTCTTGGTAGCTATGCTTTCTGTATTTTTCCCGGAGGTTTCTCTTCCTACTGATGAAGGAAAGCACCTGGTGGTGGTCCTATTGTTTCTGGCCCCACAGGGTCAGAGGCGCTTGCAGACAGAAGCATGGCTGGTTTCACAGTGACCCAAAATTAGCCTGGACTTCAAAGAACTTCCTCTTTTCTCTGCATGAAGAGCTCTTTAAAGAAGTCCTTTTTCCTTTTACAAGGTGAACGCTTCAAAGCCCCGGGGAGGAGTATTTCCTTCTCAGTGTTTACCTTTCAAAGGTGAGGAGTTCATAGACATTTCTCTGTTTGTACAGTAGTATCTAATCGCTGGCTCCGAGGCAAGGGCTCTCCTCCGTCCTCCTCCACTGTCAGGAGATCCCCGCTCGGCTTTCACTTACTGATGCACTAAAGAAACTGTGCCAGGGACCCGAAAAAAAGCTGCATTAAAATCCTCTGGAGTACATTTCTGTCAACACTGCGTCACTAAAATAAGAACCGATCCCGTTTTCAAAGCTTGCTTTCTCTTTCACAAGTTACAAAATGTCTCCAAGTGGCCAGACATGACAAGCAAATCGCATATGTTTTCACTGCACATGGAAGAGGTGCAGCTAGCAAACAAGGGAGCAGATTTGAAACCTACCCACTTGGAGTAATGCATCCGATTTGAACATCAGCCCTTCAGTAAGATAAGGAATGGTGTTCAAGATATTTAACAGTGTATCACCATGGTTCAAGAACAGCTCTGGGAGCATCTGAAAATGTACTCTGAGCAGGAGATAGATCCTGTTATTATACTAATAACCTTTTATTTTCCCTGGAAGTTGTGTCAGGTGGAGGGAAAAGGCTGCAGCTTAGGAGCTAGAACCTGTCTTCGAGGAATAGGACAAGGATTTGTACTTTGTAAGAATTGTTTTAAACATGCATGGGATTTTTTCATTAATGTGTAAATTCTAGTGAATAATCATATTTGGAAATAGTTTACCATTTTGAATCTGGGAAAACACAATGTCAGTTTCTGCAATACTATTTAACATAATCAACAGATAAAAATGCATGGCAAGGTTTACATACACGCTATGATCATGGGCAATCAGGGAGTATCAAACCCGCTACAGCCACATGGAGGAAGCACATCCAAACACTAATGTGAGGGCAGTCAGATTATAGTTGCTTCATATGTTTGTGGTAGAAAGTAATAAATTACTGCTTTTTTGAAATAGGGTCTCATGTAGTCCAGGCTGGCCCATGTAGCCAAGGATGACCTTGAGCTCCTTTCTGGTACTCTTGCTTCTACTTCCTGAGTGCTAGAAATACAGATGGGCACCACCATTGCTTGTTTCCTGCTGCTCTGGAGATCAAACGCAGGCCCTTGGGCTCAGCAAACCTTTACAAACTGAGCTACATCTACAGCTTCACATCTTTGTTTTTTGTTTTGTTTTTGTGTTTTTCAGGGAAGGGTCTCAGTCTAGCCTGGGCCGACCTCACACTCAGTAGTCTCAGACTGGTCTTGAACTCACACTGATCAATCACACCTGGCTCAAATTCATGGCTTAAAAACCTGGTAATGGGCTGGAGAGATGGCTTAGCAGTTAAGGCACTTGCCTGCAAAGCTTAAACTCAGGTTTGATTGCCTAATACCCACGTAAGCCATATGTACACGGTGGCATGTGAGTCTGGCGTTCTTTGCAGTGGCTGGAGGCACTGGTGCACCCATTCTTTCTCTCTGTCTCTCTCAAAGAAATAATAAATAAATATAATATTTTAAAAATTCCAGTAAAGCAGATTTTCTTTTGCAATGAAGGAATTCTTTACCTGGAAAAAATATAAAAGCAGCATTTTAACCAGTGGAAGCCGCATTGTGACAAAAGCACTGTTAGATGGAGGTGGCTGCTTGTAGTGACCAAGCTGTGCTATGCCTAGCCCTGTGTTAGTCTGCTTCACGAGAATGTTCTCTAGCTGACAAATACCATGTGATACGAATATTTTACTTTCATACCTGTAGAAGTGCACTACAATTAGGTCATGTGTCAGAGGTCACACTGGAGATATGGATTCCAAGGCCCTTGATGTTTTAATGGCACCAGGAAGCCCACATGTCTACCTGGTCTTCCCACTACCTACAGACAAAGACGAGTGTTCTTGGAATTAACTGGTAGATCTTATCCATACCTAGCCAGTTAAACTTCCTGACTCACTTCCCAGGCTCTTCTGGAACTTTCCCATATCCACCTGCTCTTCCTCTCTGTTACTCTTCTAAACGTGTAGAGCAAACAAGTCCTCTCCAAAGCCTCAGATGTGTGAGCTTCTAACTGTCCAGGTGGCCACTGCTTCTTGGACATTCATGCTTGTCCATGCCATGTTTCAGTGTCTTATGGGTATATAGTATTCTCACATGATGAGAATTTTCCTTTTCTTGAGATCAGGTGTGCCATCTTTTATTTAGGTTTGCATGTATTGTGGCTTGGCATAATGGGCAAGGGAGCAGAACATGGAATTAGCAAGTTGGTGGCTCTACTGCTTTTGAACCATATGGCCATTTGTAAGATAGAGAATGCCTTACATTGTAGTTTTGCCATCTATAACCTGTGGCTACCATTACTAACCTCATAGAATTCCTACTAGGATTAAATAAAGCAATAACTGTAAAGTTTGGTATGTTTATGGGACATTGAAAGCACACAATAAATATTATTATTGGTTGTTGGAGTATAATATTTTCTTTGGTGGCTATACTCATTTTATTGCAAATAATATGTAATGGAAATTGTATAACAAAAGAAGAACAAACAAAAACTTTAAAGAATTAAGTTTTTAAAAATACATTTGTATTTATTTGAAAGAAGGGGCGATAGACAGAGGGATAAAGAGAGAGAAAGAGAGAGAGAAGGGGCATACCAGGAACTCCTGCTGCTGAAAATGAATTCCACATGCATGTGCCACTTTGTGCATCTGGCTTTATGAGGGCAGTGGGGAATCAAACTGGGCTATTAGGCATTGCAGCCAATCTGCCTGGATCTTGCAAACCTATTGCCTCAGTCTTATAAATGCTGGCATTGCATGCATGCACCACTATACCAGTCACCCTACAAATATATTTTTAAAATTATTTTGTTCATTTTTTATTTATTTATTTGAGAGCGACAGAGACAGGGAGAAAGACAGATAAAGGAAGAGAGAGAGAATGGGTGCGCCAGGGCCTCCAGCCACTGCAAACAAACTCCAGACGCGTGCGCCCCCTTGTGCATCTGGCTAACGTGGGACCTGGGGAGCCGAGCCTCAAACCAGGGTCCTTAGGCTTCACAGGCAAGTGCTTAACCACTAAGCCATCTCTCCAGCCCGCTCTACAAGTATTTTTCCACTTACAAAAAATATTCAATTTTTGTTGCATGTACCCTTATGGTTATGCTATGCTTTATTGCTATGTTTTATAAAACACTTGATACAAAATGCAGAGCATTAAGTATGTTCATTCCCACGTAGTAGTCAAAACAAGGAGCGAGACCAGAAAAGAGGCAGTTTCTGTAGTTAGTACTGAAACACAGCTGTATTTGAAAGCTTTGGTAGATCAAGCAAAAATAAACTTATAGGTAAAAGAAGTGTATCTTGAGTCTTGTGGTCTTTTTGTAGGAGCAGATACCTCACTGTGGTGAGCTTTGTGAGGAAATGGGAGAACCTCTATGGACTTCCCTGCTTGTCTGTTAGAAAGCCAGTGACTCACATATGTATCAGAGCATTAGTCTCTTTTGTAGTGATTATTAGTAAATGATGACTAATGTTTCCACGCTAATTGGCAATTCTAAAAATTTTTCCAAAGAACCAAGATATCCAATTATGCAACTGCATGTCTTGTAAATCTGATCAGATAAAATCAATTACCTCATTGCACTTCTCTCTGAGGCATACTATGAATAGTTTCCTGATATATCCAATTTAGTTCCAGTCTCAGTACTTCCAAAGATCAGACGTAAAACTATTGACATTAAAGTAATGTTGCCCAGCATCCCAAAAAAACAACTCTGGAATGTCCAGGCCTTCTATTCTCACCTGGAATGGTGTGTGTGTGTGTGTGCTCTCTTTGGGTCTCATGCCTCAGATTGTAATCATTCTGTGAGTGGCAGAAGGAAGGTGCCCAGTGCAGGTCACAATAAAGAGTAATGAGTGTGATCCATCACCTGTCTTCTCCGTTACTGAAAAGAGTCAAAAATATAAAGTCCTACTCAGAATTGCAGGGTTCTCACATTGATAGACTGAGCAAGCAACCAGACTTCATGGTGCCTTGAAACCTGAGCGTGTTTGAAGCTATGTAAATATCCATGAGCCGTCCTTCAAATGTTAAATTATCATATTATTCACAAATGTTTTCACTTTTCTCGTAGCTAAGTAAAAAAAAAAAAAAAACAATAACATATCTTATGGCATTTTATAAAGTGTATACAATCCCTGAGCGAGAAAAACTCAGTTAAAAATACTCCCTAAGGAGAACAAATCTATTATTTCAGTCAATAAGAGGAACATGATTTCATAAACAATACTGTCACTTTTAGAACCCACTAAATGACAGATGCTGTACACCCTAGCTGACCTTCTCTTTAGTTAACCTAAGCTTACTGAGCAAAAAGGGGTACTATTCCCTGCTTGACACTGCTGAGTGAGTTCTCTTGTCTTCAGGGCATGAAACAAGTGTAGCCTGGAATAGAAAAGGCTCTTCCATATCGGAAAGCTTCTTACTGCTCCATGTGGCGCTGAACCTCACTGTTCACCTCACATTCTCACCCCACCCTCGCCTCCAGTTAGGTCAGCTGCTGGCTGACCTTCAAGATGCCATGCTCTGGCTTGCTCTCAATTCTTACTTTTGATGTCCTCTCTGTGACATCCAGCCCTTCTAATGCCATCCCTCATTCCTGGCACCAACCTTCTTCCCCTCCTTGATCTTCTCTTTTTCCACATGTGTGTGGTGTACATTTGTCTATGCGTATTGGTATATATGTATATATGTATGTATGTGTATGTGTGTGTGTGTGTGCATGTGGAGTGCATGTTTGTTCATGCATGTCAATGCTAGAAAAACACCTCAAGTATTATCCCCAGGAATTCCATCTGTTTTTTGTTGAGACAGGGTCTCTCAATGGCCTGGAACAAGTAGGCTAGATTGACTAGCCAGAAAGCCACGGAGATACTCTTGCCTCCACCTCCCCCAGCACTGGGATCACTAAGTATGTACCACTCTGCCTAGTTCCCTTTTTTTTTTTACATGGGCACTTGGAATCAAGTTTTTATGTGGGTATGAAGGGATCAAACTTAGGTCTTCATGCTTGTAGGTAAACACTCTACTGGCTAAACTATCTTCAGCATCCTCTTTCTTTTTTAGGTGTCATCTTAGATGCCATCGACTCTGCAAAGCCCTCCTGGAGCATTCCTTCCTCCCAGGAAAAATTTAGAATCTGCCTCAGATGATCCTGAAAGTGTCACCCCAGCCCCCTCAAGGCACTGAGCACACTGTTGCATAATCATTCATCTGCCGTTGGGACTTCCCAGAAGACCTCACACTGTCTGTGTATTACTAATGGTACAGACTACAGTGGTGCAAACACCTGCTACCAAGAGGTGCTTGATAAATATTTGTTAATTAAATACTCCGAAGAGCTCATTCAAGGCTGATACTGCATCACCCTTGTATGGATGAAAAAAACCACAGCTTAGTGAGTCTAATAAACTTGTTTCCAAAGATATAGTAAGAGTGTAGCAGAGTTAGAAAAAAGCTAAATTTTCTTTGAATGCAAAACTCATTGGCTTTAGTAGGTGTACATTGACCTTTAAATTAAGAGGCAGCTGAACATGTAAAAATTGATAAGGATAAGTCAGCATGAGTTTTCAGAAGGTTGATCTTAATTTCATAAATGTAATTTAAATGATTAAATGAATGATGGCTCTATTTTAGGCTAACCAAAGACATCTACGCTTATGCACTGGGACCTTCCACGAGTGCAGTTGTAAAGGCTCAGGGCAAAGGCTCAGGGCAATGGACTGAACAACCTCTGAATTCTTCCCTGTCCACATGGTGATGGTGGGTGTTGGTTGACAGAAATGAAGAGGGTGGAGGTGGAGACAAGGAAATGAGCCCTAAGTGGCCATTCTAAGTTTAACTGATTCTCTTTACAATTTTTATTTATTTATTTGAGAGAGAGAGAGAGAGAGAGAGAGAGAGAGAGAGAGAGAGAGAGAGAGAGAGAGAGAGAATGGACATGCCAGGGCTGCTAGCCACTGCATCCAAACTCCAGATGCATACACCACCATGTGCATCTGGCTTACATGGGTTCTGGGGAGTTGAACCTAGGTCTTCAGGCTTCACAGGCAAGTGTATTAACCACTGAATCATCTCTCTGGCCCCTGATTCTTTCTGTTCTTCCTAAGAGTCACCTAGAGTTGGACTTTATATTTCCTTTCTTTTCATGCTGTCTTATTGCTTCCTAAGCCTCTTTCTTTTCCTCAGGAATCAGACTATACTCTGAATCATGATGAAACAAAACAAAGCAGAAGCATCCTGTATCCTCAATGCAGATGTATAGTTAACAAAACTGTGGTACGTATACACAATGGAACCTTAGCAGTTAAGAAAAATGAAATTATGAAACTTGCAGGAAAATGGATGGATCTGGAAACCCTTATATTATACCTAGTAACCCAAACTCAGAAAGCCAAGAAATGTCTGTTCTTGTCCTATACAGATACTAGCTCGTAACACTTACGTGCATGCATGTAAAGAGGGGTGGGAATGGTAAACTAATCCAAAAAGTGAGAAAGGAAACTAAGAGATGGTAACAAGAGATAAAAATGATGAAGGTATGGGAAGGGTAGAAGGACACAGGTGACATATAAACAGAAAGGAGGGGAAGACATAAAGAAGTGATGAGAATCAAGTAAAATTGTGTATTAAAATGCCCTAATGGTACCTAAAATTCTGCATGCTAATTAAAAACTTAAAAAACAATAACAATAAAACAACTGCAAAAGAAAATTTAAAATAATCATTCCCACAACCATTTGCCTTTTTTATTTTCCTATTTAGATATAGTATATAAAAATAGACCTGTGAAGTACAGCTGGGAGTCTTTGAACATACAAAGATGGAAATCAAACTCTTTATTTTAATGCCCTTTACCCATGCTTTTCAACAATGGGCTGAGCTAGAGCTCTGTGGTGGTGGTGGGGACAATGAGGTCTCATCAAGCAGACGTAGTGAGTGAGGTAAGGCTGCAGGAGCCCACAACTTTCTCTCCTCCCTTTCCTCTCACCACTCAGAGAGAATTCTGAGCATTCAGTAGCTTGGCAATGCTACAGTGGGAGCGCACCCAAGAAGTGGCTTCTAGCGTTGAAGAGGAAAGACCAATAAATGAAGGAGAAAAATCCCATTCCAGAGGAATGGGGAAAACAGGACCATTTCTTTGGGGTTGCTCTCTTAGGATGGCATCTTCTGGAACTTTCCAAGTGAGCTTATAAAAAAATGTTTTCGGTATTTTTAGCATCTCTATTACATAGACTATTAAATTATTCTCAGACTTGAACCTTAAGTGTTAATTCAACATATCAGAATGGCCTAAGAACCTAAATTTTAAAAAAAGCAACAAAAACCAGCTGACTAAAACATAGTTGATTTATTTCCCATACCTTGCAACACATTGGCTGTCCTATTTTTGAGATTTAGAAGTGACTTTGTGGAGTAAGATAGTCATATGACCTTATGCTTTTCTTCATGCATAGAGTCTATTAATTAAACAATAGCATTTAATTTAAAATATATACTGAGAACAAAAGACCTCTTTTTGTATATCTAAAGCAGACATTTATCTTATTGTCAAAAGGTTGGTGATAATGTTGTCTTTTTTCTCCAAATAATTGCCATTCTTCTATCTTTAGTTTTTGAATGGTTTAATATGATTTTTTAACCTGTTTTTGCTTTTGATTTAAAGTCTGCTACTGCCTTTTAAATCAATGTCCCTTCACAGCAAAGAGTGAGGCTGCTTTTGTTAGATTAAATATTCTTTCTTTCTTTCTTTTATCTGCCCAGCTTTCAGCTCCATATACTTATTCTACCTAAGGTTGGGAGCAGAAGTTGCCAGAATGTCGCCCAATGGGAAAATCAATTCAGGGAAGACCAAGCACCATGCATTTGACTATGGTGCATCTCTCTGCTTTTTTCCCAGCATATCTTTCTCAGCACACCTGGGTATTCTTCCCCAGGGCTCAGATGAAGCTTGAACTGCCCTGCTCTTAATTAGCACCGTCCCTGTCTCCTCACAGTGCAGGTAAGCATGATTCACTCCTTCGCATGTGTTCCTAAGGGAAGCACACACACTGCAAAGGGCACATCATTGTAAAATAAAGAGGAGGCCAGTGGCGGGGTGTTTGAAAGATAATGCTCTATTGTTTTAGAAAGTTGTTAAAATAAAGGCTTTTATGATATATTATGCTCTTCCCCTATGAAATCAGACATTTCAAAGATACATCTGCCACCCAACTTGACAGGTGGCATCCCTCAGCCTTGGACTTGTACACGGTTGTTCTTAACCTGGGTATGTGATCACTTACAGAGAGCACAGTAGGTCCACCTTCCCCGAGGCCATAAAATTCCTGATGTTAAATGATATGCATTTTTTTTCTGAGCTATTTCGTAGGCCGTGTGAGTTTCTCTGTGGAGCATGATCCCAACAAGATTAAGAAGCACCGAAGCAATAGCATAACATTGGACCATAAACATTAATCCCACTTTGCAGTACCAATATTTTTCCAGGGTCAGCTCCCTGATTGTTGCAGTCCAGTTCGCATTGCTGATAGAAATCACCCAACAAAGAGCAGCTTCTGGGAAAAAGAGATTTATTTGGCTTACAGGCTCGAGAGGAAGCTTCACGATGTCAGGGGAAAACGATGGCATGAGCAGAAGGTGGACATCACCCCCTGGCCAACATAAGATGGACCATAGCAACAGGAGGTGTGCCAAACACTGGGATGGGGAAACTGGCTATAAAGCCCATAAGCCCGCCCCCAACAATATACTCCCTCCAGGAGGCATTAATTCCCAAATCTCCATCAGCTGGGAACCTAGCATTCAGAACACCTAAGTTTATGGGGGACACCTGAATCAAACCACCACACTGATCATTTCCACAGGCAGCTCAATTTACAAGGGAAGGCTCTTACTTGTCATAGGGACTCTTGTTTTATAAGGAACTTCAGTATGAAGCCACCTCCACTCCTCAAAGCCTAAGGGTCTGTCCATCATGAGTTAGCATTTGTAATCACCATGTGAACCAATGGTGGGGAATTTAGTTGTGATGAATTGTACACTCAACTAAGAAAAAAAATTATTTTGTTTTTGTAGTGGTAGTGAGCTAATCTAGGGTCTTGCAGATACTAAGCAAGCCCTTTTCTAATATGCCTCATGCCCAGCCCCTCTACAACGCACTCCACACATATGACTTAACAGACATTCTAACTATTGATGGGGCTTTGAGGATGAGGAAAGGGAAGGTGGATAGCTGGAATACAAAGTACATATGCATTTTCCATCTCTCTCCTATACCATATACATCCATTTGACACAAGGATTTTATTCAAAAAATGCCATAGTCAAAAAGGTAGTCTAATAGCTCTTCTTAAAATTTTAGATGGATATTGAAGAGAAATGTGAAATCTTAATACCATAAATTGTTTTATTATTATTTAGTATCTAGGAGTTTACTAAGTTTCACCTTAAGAAACTCATCTAGCCTGCACTATGAAATTAAGATTATGATATAGTCTTGCATTTTGATATTTTCATCTTTAAAATGTGCAAAATGACACTAGCTTTTGTATAGAATCCTGAAAACAATTAATGAAATAACTTAGGTAAAGTATTTAGAAGAAAATCTAATGTACATATGTTGAACATATATTTTCTCAAATTACTATTATTGTATCTGCTAAGTGAAAATGCAAAAACAAGATGTTTGTAGTTTCTTCTACTTTATATTTGAAAATATTGTGAAATAAATAATTTCTAGAATAATATAAAGACATCATATAACTTTTTACTAGGTTCCCCTATTTTTAACATTTTCTATTTATTTTATTTATTTGTTTCAAAGAAGAGAGAGAGAAGGAAAGAGGGAGGAGGAGGGAGGAAAGTAGAAAGGAAGAGAGACAGAGAGATTGACAGATAGATAGATGATAGGTAGATAGATGATAGATGGATAGATGGTAGATAGATAGATAGATAGATAGATAGATAGATAGATAGATAATAGATAACATGCATGGCAGGGCTTCCTGTCACTGAAAATAAACTCTAGACACATGCACCATTTTGTGCATTTGGCTTTTTGTGAGCACTGGTAATGGAATCTGTTATGTCAGACTTTGTAAGCAAGTGCCTTATCCACTAAGCATTCTCTCCAGCCCTATTTAAACATTTTTGGTCCAATTTATTTTTAAGCTATATTTTTACTATGCCTTCACACATATTGTCAATATTATTATTGTCAACATTATTTTCATTTTTTTCAGAAATATTCAAGATTAAGCTGTACATATTATAACTCTTTTCACTAAAACTTCAGTGTACATGCTAATTTTTGAAAGATAACCTATGGTTATGAGTCTTTTCTTTCCTGCCAATATACAATCTGGGGAGATAAATCAAATCACAAAACATCCTGCTTCTTAGAATGCTTTCCACTTCTTTCATTACATTTAACATGCATTGATGAATTTTACTTAACTGAACCTCAGTGTGATCACTGCTAGAGGATCTCTTCAAAAACTTCCAGCTCTCTTTCTATCTCTTTCTCTCCCTCTCTCTCCCTGATTGTGTGCACAATGAAAATAGCATATACCTTCATAGTCTGCATATATCCAAGTGTTCCATATCTGGCTAGCGAAATTCATTCAAGCCAGCAACTGAGGCCCTAGTGACATTCCCCGTAAGTGTTTTGGGAACTTCTTAACTTTTCGAAATAAAAATGTTCAGGGAGGTGGCAAGAGAGGATAATGGGTACACGTGAAACAAAAGCAGAAGGAGGAACTATAGTGGAAGGGAGAGAAGGGGAATCAGCAAGAGAGGGAGGACGAGGCGGGCAGTAGGGAGCAAATAAGATCAAATGATAATGACATGTGCATGAAATGGTACAATGAAGTCCATGACTTTGTACACTACCAGATGAAAAATAAATAAAAGAATTAAAAAAGTTTAAACCAAAGGTACTTGGATTAGCAGATATCATTTGCTTTATGTTTGTTTATTTAATCTTCCTTAGGACTGAGTTTTTAGCACTTTTCTAGGTCTCATGAAGGCAGTTTTTGGCTAAGTGCATAAAAGACAGGTTCTACTTTAGTTTTTTCTTACCTGCTTTATTTGTTGTTGACTTTTTCTTTTCTGATATCCTCATTTCATGTCACTTTTTCCTGAATCATTCCTCTTGACATAATAAACTTATCTGTCATATTTCCTCAGAATTTTATATTTTATAGGAGTGTAATTTAAAAAGTGTACTCAAAGCTGCTAAATATTTTCTGCTATTATTAAAGCTTTTGTGTTTCTCTGATACAATTTTCACTTACCTATAGACACTGTAAAACTTGTGTATTAGCGGGAAGGACTCTACTAACAGAAATCTGGGGCATGCTGAGAAAGCTATTTTAAGTTGGCACATGATTTTCAACTTGAAGATTTGCTAGAAATGCTATTTCTCCCATCCGTGGACACAACGGCCACGTATTACACAGGCAGTTGAGGGTCAGTCTCGGATAGCAGTTGGATTGGAATTTGGTACCTAGCTCAAATTAAAGAGTGGATGGACTTTAACTTGGACTGACTGTAGCTATACTTTCCACTCTACTAAAGAACAAAGTAAGCAACTTACCTCAACATCAGTTTTACAAGAATGAAAAGCAAGTATAATACAAAAGACTTAGAATAACAAATGCTACATATAAATGCTTTTTAAGTTTTGACTTATTGTTTCTAGAGCAATCCGAATTTCACCTGTTTTTGTAAAGCACATTTCTATATTAAAGTTAGTTTTTGTTTTTGTGTCATGTGCTAAAGTAAAAAGGATGTAAAGCAAACATACTTAAATTCACCAAGAATTTTATGCAACATTATTTACTGTACTTATTGTTCACACTTGATTATCTAAAAGATCCCCATTTTACCACATGGGCAGCAGACGTGTTCCCACTCTATGAGACTGACATTTGCCAAGCAGCTAATGGGCCACATATGTCAAAAGCAGGGTCAGGACATGCAGGAACAAGAAAAGCCAAACTCCACGTGACATTTTATTAAGCTGAGCACAAGTACCGTCAGTTGTTTAACTCCTAAGTTTCCTTTCCAATTTATTTCTTGTTTCATCTTTCACTTTTTTTGTTGCATAGAGAGATAAGTGAAGATAAAATTACTTGCTCAAATCACATGAAACTCCCACTTGTGTGAAGTACAACCCAAAATTCATGTATAATCATAACCTCCAAAGGTTCATAGGTTTTCAGTTATGTCCTTGATGGGAGCATAAGAAAAAGGATTTTTCTCTTGGTGATGTCTTATGTTGTCACAGGATAAACCAGGCTGAGTTTTTCTTGGCTTCTAACAACTTTTGCCTCACCTGTGGAATCCAGAAAGGAAAGGTATTATTTCTCTGGTTTATAGTATAGCGTGTTTCTAATAGGGATTAACTATTTATATATGAAAAAGAAGCACATTTGCGGTTACTCCACTTTGGGTAAAATTACACACCTATCAGTCCTGAGGCTGTGAAGCATGAAATCAGGAAGTATTTTTCCCTCCACAGAATATTGTGTTGCATCGGGAGGTGTATTTTTGGAGCAGTGCTTCTGTCAGAGAGGAAAAGATGGAAAGTAAAACATACTAATGACATGGAATGCAATCAGCCCTTCGAGGCTGATGTCTGTGTTTCGTCCCCTCCTGAGCTCTCCGTCTCTGCCCCGGGCATGGAGCCTGGCGGGTCACTCTCGGCCCTTTGCCGTGCATCGAGTGGCCATCATTCAAGTTATTGACATGCACCACAATGAGCATACAGAGATATCAGAGGCCCATTGTAAGATAATGAGAGAAGGCCTGTGCTCCTGCTTCTTGCTTGTTTAAGAGGCAAAAAAAAAAAAAAAAAAAGATAAACAAGTGGTTTGATTTTTTTAACCCGTTAGCAAGTATGTAATGATTACTGCTCATCAGGTTTGCCTATGAAGATGACTTTAATTCATATTATTTTGATGCCAAGATGTTGTTCAACACAGTATCTACTGGTTCCAGGTAACTCTTGAGCACTCAGAATGTGATGAGTTCAAATTAATGTGGGTTGGAAGTAGAAGTAAGGACATGATGTTGTAGACACCATAAGAAAGTTCAATCATTTCTGTGTATTGCATGTTAAGGGGATAATATCTTGGAAATGCTGTTAAATACATCATCAAAACCAATGCTATCCGTGTCTTTTTATATTTTTTTTTAAATTTTATTTCTATTGGCTGACATTGCTCTATAGCAAATCACCAGATTCATAGCTCAAAGTTAGAAATCATAGCTGGAATACACACCACAGCACACCTCCTCTAAAGCACAAGTCACAACACAGTTTGTATTCTTATAGCTGGAAAGTAACACAATAACTTATTCCAAGGGACTTTCTGTTTGAAGTGCCTCACATATTCCAAATGTCACCTGTTGAATCTGCACATGATCACAGACATGACTTTTTTAAAAAATTAGAATTCTGGAGGCAGCATAGTTATGTTTTGTGAAGATATGAATTCTGACACAGTGTCATTAGTTCATGGTTAAGAGGAGTGCTTGAAGGCAAGTATTAAACAGTGATAAATTTAAAGTGTGTGCAGGTGAGTGTGTGTGTGTGTGTGTGTGTGTGTGTGTGTGTGAAAGAGAGAGAGAGAGACAGAGAGAGAGTGAAGAAACAGAAAAGAAAGGCAAATGTATTCGATGCTTGAAATGCTTCCATAACCTAAACATAAAGCATGGGGGGGGGAATCTCTTCATTAAGTTTTGGTGTTGAATACTTTTGGAAATGACTTGAAGAAGGCTAATTAGGGACTCTTTAAAAGATAAATTTTAATATTTATGCAACATACAAATTAATTAGCCACTTACATTGGTGGAATAATTTAAAAATAAGCCTTAAAGTAATGCTTGTCTGTCACTATTCAACTGAGATTGAGCAGTAAACTAGAACTATCATTATTACATGGATACAGTCAGGGTGCATCACCTATTCTTGGCATGCTAATCAATCAAGTGATGTTTGGTCCATACCAATGAATAAGAGTATGTAAGATATTAAAGCTATTTTAGCAGTTAGCTAAATTTAGCTGAGTAGAGAATTTACTGTCTAGAGTTCTTTGCACATTCCACAGCAGAGATTAAACTAGAAAGTAAAGAGAGCACAAGATACACCAGGGCATCGAGAATGATCTAGAGCTTTCTCATGAAGAGAATGGAAGCACATTTTTAGGAATGGGAGATGATGATTTTGACTTAGATATTATTGGATTTGAGGTATTTGCAGATATTTGAGGATCATGATCCAGTAGGAGAGTCATAACTCATGACTTAAGGCTCCATAAGATATATTTCATATTGACATGGGAAGAAAAGCCTGGAATATTCATCCACGGCTGGTGGGAAAGCAAAATGGTAGTCATTTTGGAAAATAGTATGCCAGTTTTATAAAAAGTTAAACACTGAGTAGGTATATGACCTAGAAAATCTATTCCTATGTATGTATGTTCCAAGAAGAAATACAATCACATTATTACATTATTTTTATAAAACAAAGCAGCATTGCTTTCTGAAAATGCATTCTGAAAATGTAGAAAGAACTCAAATTCCCATCATGATAAACAAAGTTGTGATATATCTATACAATGGACTATCATTTGGTAAACAGAAAGAAATGAAACACTATACTTCATAGATGGACCTTGGAGACTTTATACTAAGTAAAAGAAAAGCCATGTATTGCATGTTCATATTATATGAAATGTTCAAAATAGGCAATCTCATATGGACAATAAAACATAGAACAATGGCTATCTTAGTCTTGGGATGGAAAATTAGGGGAAAATGGGAGGTTAATGCTAGAAAGTTTGAGGGTGTGTATGTGTGTTGTTAAAACTGTTATGAAATTGACTGTGGCAATATTTTCAAAATTAAGTGAATTTCCAAGTCTATTAAACTGCACACTTTAAAAGGTGAATCTTGTGGTGTGTGAAGTGTTTCTTAATGGAGATGTTATAGTCAGAAGTGTACAGGTTAGGGAGCATTTTCTTCCCTGCCTTGAATCAAGATCATATGAGCACAGGGTTCAGGTGACTTAGCAACATTATGGTTTAATCTGACAGACAAACATTGCAACAATAACTTAGGAATACAGATAAAAAGTAGCAAGGTGTTCTCAGGATGCCACCTAACCCTGCAGGAAAGACAGGGATTCCTTACACCAAGTATTAGAATTAAGTGTGCTCTCTCTCTCTCTCTCTCTCTCTCTCTCTCTCTCTCTCTCTATATATATATATATATGTATATATATATATGTATATATGTATATATATATGTAATGTGTATATATATGCATGTGTGTTTTATGCACATATATGTACATATGTGCACATCCTTATGAATGCAGGCAGAGGCCAGAGGAGAATGTCACATGTCTTCTGTATGGATCTCAAGCTTATCTCAATGAGACAGATTCTCTCATTGAACCTGAAACTCGTTTTAGGCCTAGACTGGCTGACCAGAGAGCCCCATTGACCCTCTTACCTCACCGCTCTCAGACTAGGGTTACAGGCATGAACAAATATGCTTGCCTTTTAAAAAATGTTTTATTTGAGAGAAAGAGTAAGTATGGGCATGCCAGGGACTCCTGCCACTTCAGATGAACTCCAGATACATGTTCCATGTTGTATATCTGACTTCACATGGGTACTATGGAATTGAACCTGGCTAGCAGACTTTCCAATCAGTAAACAGAATGGAAACACAACTTTTGCACTGGGAAATGCAAACACATGGAAAATAAGTATCAGATTGGAAGCCACTGAAGAAGAGCAAGATGACTAACGAAGGACAAGAGCGGGATAATTAAACACAGTGAGATGCACACAGAGAAGCTGAGACTCTCCAGTCATTAGGAACGCGAGAATAGAATATTTTTCACATATGTCTAAAGGAAAAAGGAATTCAAGAAGAAAGAATAAGGAATGAAAAAGTAGAAATATTTTTGAAATGCTGCTAGGTTTTTAAAACAAATACAAGGTGTTAGAATGAAGAAACACATTGTAAGCCTCAAAAGATACATAAAATTCACTTAGCCAACTAATGGATAAGTTGTAACACACCAAAAACTAGACCTTAAAGCCACTGAAGGGAATGACAACCAGGCAAGGAGCAATTGTGCTGTAGCAGACATTGGCAAACACAGCCTAGAAAGCTGCAGAAGGACATTTTGAGGGAAATGTTGAGGGAAATTTTCTGTCAGTTGAAAATCCTATATCCAATGGTTCTATTATTTCAGAATACTGGATAATAATGATGTTTCCAGATTCACATAGCCAGTCTTTAAGACATTAGTAAGGATTATTACAAAAGCAAGTTTAACCCAGATGATAAGATGGGATGATACGCATGCAATTATCATGACCAAAGATATTCATAGTTATGTCAGGGAGGGAATTACCATGGGATACTATTTACAATCATGGAAGCTGTTAATTATAAAAAATAAAAATAAATCAATTCAAAAAAGCATTGACAATGAAACCAATGATAATACATAATACTATAAGACAATAATAGCAATGACAACAATGACTAATTTCAGGTTTTTTAAAAAAGACCACATAACTCACATGAAAAAGAGAAGCTAGAAGCAGTATATAGATTTATATAATATACTCTTTAATGACTATTTGCAGTATGATCCAGAAAGCAGTACTAATCAGCACGGAATCAGCAGACTATTTGATAAGTGGTTCTTGAACAATCAGCTCCTCCAAGAGAAACAGCTGAAGATCTAAATAAAAACAAGCAAAAGCTTTCAAAACATATATTTAAGAATATATTTATGATATTAGTCATGGGAATGATTTCTGAAACAAGACCTAAAAAGAATATATATATATATATATATATATATATATATATATATATATATATATATATATATATATATATATATAGAAACTTGGGAATCATTTTGCATGATATAAGCTTAGACCACAAGCATAAATTTAATGGAGAGGGAATAATGGCCAACTGACATGTGAAAAGGCCTCCCCGTCTCTGCACTAACAAGGACAATTCACACAAGACGATGGCGCTCTTCTACTTACCTTATTGCAAGTGTAAGTTAGATAACTCAAGTGTTGTTGAGTAGGTGGCCAACCAGGGCTTCCACTAACTACTGGGAAGAGCTGGACGTGAACCCCATTGTGGCGTGCCTGGTCCAGTGGAGTAGGCAACACTGTTTTTGCTTTCACCTCAACTTTACTGCCAGTCATCTCTTGGAGCTCTTGAAAAGGTGCAGAAGGTACTGGGTGAGGTTGTACGTGTATAGACCTAGTAAGCAATAGCAAACAAAGAACATGAGAGTAGAACATTTCACTGTCCCTCAGTGGTATAAACTCTGTCCTACAATGCTCTGTAGTGGTACAAACCAAGTCCACTAACTCTCCACTGCAGCTCAACGTCAGAGACCCAGGTAGAAGATGTATCTTATGCTTTTATATATTTTTTAACCTGGCATGTAGTTTGCCAGTTATCAATGTATAACTGTATAAAAATCAAAAAGATAAAAATAACCCACTGTTAGTTTTGTCTAGAAGGAAAGAGAAATATGTAAAATATAAGTGAGGTTTCTTTGCTATTATATGTAACTATTAAAAAGGAAAAATAGTGAAACATCACATGAAGCAAAATAATAGTAAAGTTATAGAAAACACAACAAGGAATTGACACATTTAATTTGTGTCTAGTAAATAGTCTTTCTTTTTTTTTTTGTTCACTTGACTATGCTTCAAATATTTGAATAAGTTTACTGACTGGAGAGACTGCTCAGTGGTTAAATTCACTTTCTACATAAGGATGAGGACTGGATGAGGACTGTAATCTCCAGAACCCCAGGCAAACAGCTGGGCATATGTCTGTGACCCCAGCCCCCAAAGAGCAGATACCAGGGACCCCTGTGCTACCAAAACAGCAGCTAGCTCTGGTATCAGTAAGAGACTCTGGCTCAAATAAGAACCCATGGAATGATGGAGCAGGACACCTGCTATTTTATTCTACTCCCACAGGTCTGTGTCTCCCCCTCTGCAAGGGCACACATATGTATGTATATGCCACACTACCACCACACACCCAGACACACTCACCCACACCCCCCACACATACACTCTACAATACATACACACAAGCAAGAAGAAATAAAATTTAAGGAAGCATGATACATAAGCCCACATAAAGCTGGGCTGTCTGAACTATTCTCCCCAGTGATAATATTTCCATAATTTTTACCCCTAATCTCAGTGGCTTTTTCCTTTCCAAATGGGAGATTTCTACACAAGCATCCACTTTGTCATAAATAGCAGCCTTGCTTTGCTCCCTAATCAATCTTTTTTTTTTTTAAATAACATTTAACTCCCATTTAAAAACAACATAAATCCTACATTGACCATAGGACTCTTTTCTGCATGTGATCTTCATAGATTGTGTTCCAGCTGCTTCTGACACTGTCCTTCTCAGAAGCGCTGTTTCTGCTTTCCAGTCCCTTACCCGTCAGCCATATTGCCATACAGTCTGCTTTTGTTTTGCTTTGTTATTATTATTATTATTTGTCTATAGTTCTTACTCTTTGCTCCTTGAATTTGACTTAAACTTACTTTGCTGACATCTCTGAGTCTGTGGGAACACATTTCTCACCTGTTCTTTGTCCTTTTACTAGCTAACATCCTCAGCATTAGATCATAACAAAGGCTCTCTTACTACTTATACTAAACTTATTCTCCTCTTTTCAGTATAAGTTACAAAGCTTGAATTCAGCAAACAAAGTACTAGTTATTTCTCTACCACTGGCTTTGTTAAGAACCCTGCTTTCTTTTCTGAAATCAGGTTCTCCAATGAAAGAGAAATTCAGACATTACCCATGCCCTCAGGACTCTGTTTGTTGACCTGAACTTCAAAGTGTAAAGAGATGTGCTGTAGATCTCTGATGACGATATCATTTGTTCCTACATGAACCAGCAGAGGTGGGTAGCGATCACTGATGGGTCCTGGCAGGCTGTCAGTTGCAGCTTGTGTACGTGATCCAGGATCATGGCATTACTCCCACATGGCTTCCTCAGAATTGTACATAGACACACTCATCTACTCCACTTGGGAGTCTTTCTTCCCACACATGCTCTTTTCCATGCTAGGCTAGGCACCTATAGGCTCACGAGTTCAAAGTAACAGTGTGTGGCACTTCATCACCATCCAGAGCATCAGAGGCTGGGGAGATGTCTCAGTGGGTAAAAGTCATGGCTGCCTAAGAGCAAGGGCTTGAGTTTGGGTCTCCAGAACCCATGTATAGCTGGTCATAGTCACAGGAGTCTGTAATGTTAGCCTCCTGCACTGAGAAGAGAGGTAAAGGCTGGGTGATTGCAGAAACTCACGGACCAGTTCGTCTGGTGATCACAGCTGTGAGCAGCACCAGAACACTGCCTCAGATCCGAAGGAAGAGAAACGACACTTGATGCCCTCTGACCGCCACGTGGGAGTGTGGCCCGCACACACGCACTCACATGCGCAAATACATGGGCGCTCTCTCTCTCACTTACGAAAGACTCAGCGAACCAGAATTGGGTTTTCTTCTTTTATTGTAGAGAACGAGAAACCAATAGCATTTCATGATAAAGTCCTTTGTCTTAAATGTAAAGTTTTCTGGGCTCTCATATAGGTCATGCCTATTCCACATTCCTTTTCTCTGCTCTGGGCATGCATATCCAATTAACTTTCCTTGCCCCAAAGAACACTTTATTAGAGGAAGAGAGTATTGGTCTATGTAAGGTGTTTTATAAATTATAAAACTCATGGTATAAAATTTAATGTAAATGTTTTAATCAAAAGTGTCATTCCACACAGGAAATCATTTTCCCCCTTTCTTTTTGTTCTACTCTATCCCTCCAGCACTCCCACAGATTGGCATCTCTTCTTTCATTCCTTTGGAAACTTTCTCTTATTGGCTTTCTTCCTAGAACTTTTCCCCTCTTCTGGTCTAAGAATCCTTCATTGTAGTTAATAATCTGGAGTGATGAAAGGTTTTATTTATGACCCGTTCCTCAACCTTGAACAGGAAGATGAGCTCACACTTGTCTCAAATACAGTAGTAGCTTGTCACCTTGGGCAGAGGGCTGGGACATCCTCAACCTCTGCAGCCCAGCACATCTGTCCCGAGTGCCTCTTTCTGTGTCTCTAACTGAAATAAGGTTTCTAAAGATTCTCCCATGGGCTCCTCTGAAATTTTATTTATCTTTGTATAATTAACAAGGTCTTTCCCCCACTGGAATTAAGCTCTGGGGAGAAATTTCAGGCTGTGGGAGAAAACATACTTTGAAGTCTGGAGGCCTTGGAATATTTCCATAAACAACACATAGGTGATGCCTGCCACACTGATTCATAAAGCCAAACCTGGGCTCATTAACTTGCATGAGGATACACGAACATTTTGCTGAGAACAAAGAAATGATTAATGTCAATAAGGTAGCAATTTATGCATTTATTTGATGGCTGCTCACTGATCTAATAGATGGTGATATTTAAAGCAAACAAATTTTTAAATTATGTATCAAAATTGATTTTTACTTTTGTAGAAAATTTTCAATGTATAGAAAAGTATAAAGGCAAAAATTAAAATATACATATATCCTGCAAGTTGTAGAGAATAGTACTAGTTAGCAGGAATGATCAATTTACTACCAAGTACCAGTGACTGTGATGCAACACAACTCTGGCTGTTTTATCACACAGCAGTACTCTAAAGACTACAATGACATTACCACCCATGCTTTTTCTTCTGGGTGCCTCATGGTTCCCAGGATAATCATAATGCTAGCAGTAAAGGCACATGCCACTTCATACGGATTAACACTGTGAAACCTTATAGTGACCCTCTGTTGTAGATACATATTATTATCACCTTCATTTTACTAGATGAAAAAAAAAAACAGAGGCTGGGGAAAAAGATAAAATGACCATTTTTATAGAGCTGGTGAACAGGGATACTGAGGTTTAAAATAGTCCTTTGGACAGAATCTTTAACTCGGGCACCATCATGAACGTTTTCTGGTCTCCTGAGCTGTTTGAATTGGAAGGGGTCTCATTTGTTGGGTTTGCCAAGTTGCTCATTTTATAGACGGGAAAACTGAGAAGCAGAGATGAGAAGTAATTTGCCAAAGGAAATAGAATCAGGTAATGGTCTTAGTTGGCATCCAGAGCTCCCAACTTGGCTGTAAAGTTCTCACTCTGTTGAGCTGGGCTCCCAATGGGGGAGGTGGAAATGTTTCTATGGAGTTTCTGATCACTTGGCAGTTTATTTCTGAGACCTTTTATTACCGTTTTGCAGCTCTGGAGATTGGATCCAGGGCCTGGTGCATGCTAGGCTGGCATTATGCCTCTGAGCTACATTTTCAGCCTGCAGGAGAGCTTTTGTAAAATATTATTTTATTAGCTATTTGAAAATTATTTGAAGAGTAGAATTTATACTGTTTTCTACCATTTATTTTTAGATATATCATTGCTTTTCTTTCTTATAACACTTAAAACTTAATATTTTTCTTTATGTTGAACATTTGCTTCAACAAAATAAATAAAATATATTTCTTAGTCCACTACCTGTTTGCACGTGTGTGGGTATGTGATGCATATGTAGTGTGTTTGTGTATGTGTTGAAGTGTGTGAATGTGCAAGTATGGGGAGGCCAGAGGTTGACATTGGCTGTCTCCTTCAATAATTCTCCATCTTGGGCTGGAGAGATGGCTTAGCTGTTAAGCCTAAGGACCCCGGTTCAATAATTCTCCATCTTGGGCTGGAGAGATGGCTTAGCTGTTAAGCCTAAGGACCCCGGTTCAAGGCTTGATTCCTCAGGACCCACGTTAGCCAGATGCACAAGGGGGCGCACGCATCTGGAGTTCTTTTGCAGTGTCTGGAAGCCCTGGCACTCCTGTTCTTTCTCTATCTGTCTCTTTCTCTCCCTCTCTCTCTCTGTCACTCTCAAGTAAATAAATAAAAAAATGAACAAAAAATATTAAAAAAATATTTCTTCATCTTATTTGTTTTTTTTGAGGACAGAGACTGTCATTGGACCTGGAGTTCATCAATTCACCCAAACTTGCTGAATAGAAAACCCCAAGGAATCTCATATCTCCACCTCCACAGCTATGAGATTTTAGACTTGTGTCTCTAGAATTGACTTTTTTTTTTTTGGCATGGGTTCTGGGGATCCATGCTGGGTCTTCATTCTTGTGCAATTAGCACTTTACCCACTGAAGTATCTCTCTAGCCCCACCAGTTTGTTTGTCTTGAGAAGAGGTTTTGTTGTAAATCCTCGGCTATCAAGTTGGCCTTAAACTCACTCTGTGGTTCAGACTAGCCCAGACCTGTGTAGCAATGGTCCTGTCTCAGCCTACTGAGTGCTGGGCTGCAAGCAGGAGTCACTGCTCTTGTTTCACGTCTTTGTTTTCTTGAAAGCTTTGTTTTGCTTTAGCTGTCCATTTATCCATTATAGCTACACACAAATGTTGGGCGACATACGTGTGTGTGTGTGTGTGTGTGTGTGTGTGTGTGTGTGTTAGTCAGATATATGTTCACTATGTAGAATGAACAGATCAGGAGAGTCCGTATTCCCACTGCCTTCAATATTAGCACTTCTTTGTGTTGAGAATCCTTGAATTTCCCTTTGCTGGTCTTTTATATAGTGCATGATACAGTGTTAAAAATTCTAACAACCATCGTGCTTAGTGAGAACATTAAAACTATCTTTCCCATATCACTGTAGTCTGGTGACCATGATTCAGGTTTCTCCCAATTTCAAAAATATAAAATCAGATTTTTGAGCTTCCCAAGGAACTACTTTCACTACTCCATACACATCATTTCCTACTCTATTTTATTGGGTCATTGTCGGTGACATCATAGAAACTCATATTTCTTTTAGGTTTTTATGGTAGGAATTCACCCAGGAAAAGAGCAGTCGTTCCACAAGGGTATTACACTCCTATTCCAAGAAACTAAAGACAGTGTCTGAAAACCAACATTCCAATCCCATGTTGGCCATTACATGGACTTTTGGCTCTTTAGTTTCAATTGTTAATACACTCCTCATGTACATGGATAGATCAAAAAGAAGAGAAAATAGCCTGAAAATCGTATCCCCAACTATGTGCAGAAAGCATTTCTGAATACCAAACATAATGAGCCTTTAACCTTAGCTCTGGTGAGAGAACCAGGTGAAGTGATTTCCCCCTTTGAATGGCCACAAAAATCCCATTTTCTATCCATTTTTCAATCAACAGAATCTCCCTGGAGAGCAAAGCACAAAGATGAAGGAACAAGGCAGTGGGTGAAATATTTCAGGTCATAAGGTGAGTGAAGCTCAGGAGCCAAGAAAAGAATTCCAGAGGCATCATTCCTAAGAAACAATGGATTGTGTCTTTTGCAAACGATGATCCAAATGGACAAGCTTATGTTGGGCAATCTTACTTTTTTTTTTTTTCCCCCTGAGCTCCTTGTTCTCTGTCTCTGTCTCCAAACTTTTTTTTAAACCTTTTATATGACATTATTCCTTTAATTCCATATCCATCTAGGATATGGAAAGGCCCACAAAACCTGTGCTTTTACCAGATTTCTTGCCAGTTGAGTATCAGGTGGACAACCAAAGATTCTCATTGGTTGGGCCACCAACCATGTGTTACTCAATGTGATTATTAAATTTCCTGGGTGCACAATAGAGGGAGACATGGCCTTCTGCTTATATGTAAGCATGCCTACAGAAAAACAAAACAGGTCTTCCCAGAGTTTTCTGTGCCATAGAATATCTTGTTATACTTGATATGTGATAAGTAATCTGCTATTTGACTTTATGTATATTTTTTAATTGGACATGTGTTTTTGGAAGCATTTAAGGGACACCCCAAAATTTTTTAGGAATGCCTAAAAAGATTTTCACAATTACATCATGCTTGTGTTCGTCCTTGTACTTAAAGACAGGATTGTGCTACAGATGGAAAAGGTAAGATCAGCCAAGCACATCTCATATTATGTCAGTTCCATGATCTCTAACAAAGAAA
Organism: Jaculus jaculus; assembly: GCF_020740685.1. Taxonomy (NCBI): domain Eukaryota; kingdom Metazoa; phylum Chordata; class Mammalia; order Rodentia; family Dipodidae; genus Jaculus; species Jaculus jaculus. The sequence goes on along the minus strand of NC_059116.1, from coordinate 71,980,595 downwards.
GACTATTTGATGGTTGATAATGCCTGCCAATAATTACCATGACATCTGCTTTATGGATCAATTTACTTGACTTACTGAATAATTGGATAGGTGAAGAGCAAACTTCTAATCACAAACTTCAGCGTTGCATAAGGGGATTGTCAGGAGATTCACTTTAAACATACCCATTATTTGGGGTTTGTCTTCCCCATTGCTCTAGTCCCTCATATAAGTTTGAAACAAAGTATTGCATTAAAATGTTATGCCCCTAGAGTACAAAATGACACATCCCCATTTGAAATACCTGATGGTAGATTGATTTTAGGAAATCTACCAGATCTGCTTCTATTCTCCCTAAACAGCTTATCAATTCCATTAGTATTAAACTAAGTAGAGGGGCTCACTTAGTTGGCCTATGCTTCCTGAGGAATTAAAGATAACCATCACCAGTAAATATTTTTGGCCCCCTCTGTATGGTTAAGAGACTGTGCCTGGCTCGATACAAAATCTGATTATAGCTCCACAGCAACTGCCCAAAGGGGCTTGTGATCTAATTATGATTTATCCAGATGAGATAACATGACAAGCACTGGCCAAGTAAACCAGTGGGAAAGAGGGAAGAAGAAAGGAGGGAAGAAGGAAGGAGGGAGAAAGGAGAGAGAGAGGAAAGAAAGAAAGAAAGACAGAGAGAGAGAGGATAATACATTTTATTGAGTTAAACTTGACTTTTCTTTTCCAATCTGGATTAAGAAAAATAATTTTGAATTTGGGTAGATACTGATCTTTATGAAGTCTTATTAATGATTAAATCTGAGGCACACTTCACAATGTTTTTTGACACTTAACTCCTTCCTTTTTCATCCTATGAGATCAAGCAAGCACCATTTAGTACTGAATGGTCTTCAAGAATCTCTTTTGCAACAACAAAGTTAATGAGCCTCTGTATGTTCTGAATGATGAGAGAAAAGTCAGGTGAGAAATGGAATAATGCAGGAGGTTAGCACATCACTCACTTTACATCAACACTTATGGAAACCAGCATCTGGGCCACACTGTCAGCATCACTCATTATAAGTTGACCAGAGTTGAAATGTGTTTCTATGAGGCAGGCAGATTCAGATGTCAGCAAAGAAGCACTGAACACATGGTGGAGAGGTTGGAGGCTTTCTCGAGGACGTTCCCCTTATGTGCACTCCAATCTGTTTCAGAAAAGGCTGAGAGTAGACGTAAGTACAAGAGCCTCTATGACCTGGTTCTGAGTCTCTGGCTGTAGTCAAGACCTCATAAACTACGACAGCCGTTACCAAGGGTATTGTCTCAGTGACTGACTTCTTTCTCATTCAATGAGAAAGAGATCAGTGAAGATCTTGTCAGTGGCAATTATCTCAAACCCAGGAAAGGACTATCTGTCAGTGCCTAGTGCCATAGATTGCAAAGTTGGAGATCTTAGACTTGGAAGAAGAAAGGAGATGGTCAAGAAAGTACATCAAGGTCAAGCTAGAGGAACAGGAAAACCTTACTGTTATCTCCAGAAAAATGGAACCATAACTACCTATATAGAGGTGTATGCATATCAAGCCAGGTTTATAGGCTATATAGCATCTGTGTGGATGTACTGTTTATGTGTATGATTCAATTAGGCAGGGAAAGAATGAAAGAGAGGCCCAAAGAAAGAAAAACTCAAGAACTCATGAGAGATATTTGGAAAGTAGGTCAAGGGCTCCTCACAACTTTAGAGACACTCTTACTTAATCCTCACACTCAGAGGCATTGTGCAAAGTCCCTATACATTCTAAATGTTGGAGTTAGGAGTTGAGTTCAGGCCAGACTCCAAACGCAGTAGAATCCTAACATGTAGAATTCCGAAGGAGATGCACCAAGCCATCACTTGGAGATGTGCACAAAGATCCTTCTTGTGGTTTCACCATCACTCCTGAGTCAGCAGAGGAGAGATAGAGGAGAGAGAGCCAGAGAGGGAGAGATAAAGACATAGAGATAGAGATAGAGATAGAGATAGAGATAGAGATAGAGATAGAGATAGAGAGAGAGAGATCTTATTAACAGTATTTGGCTAGCTGGAACAGAGCAGAGTAGAACCAGGAAGCTTCCATTTTCATCTCGTGAGGTGGGGAAATCAGGTGGGGGAATCTGACCTAAAGCGGTTATAAAAGCAATAACTGATCTCAGGAAAGGGGAAACCATGCAGGTCTGAATGAAGATGATTTATGGTAAAAGTATGAAGCCATATTCTGCTTTCTTTGTCAGGGAAAGATGTTCTTTTATCTTGGGAATATTTTAAGAGTCTGGATAAGAACTCTGCCTTTCCTTGTCTTGAGGATGACTGGGGCAAGACATTGATGGAAACCAACCTCTTCTATCAAGAAAGCAGGCATTTACCAAACCCAATCTTGCTCTTTTCGCGTCACTTAAGTGTCTTTTTCTAACAAATAAAGTTTTGACAGGGAAGTCAATAGTGACAGTTGGAGTAAGGATGGAAAAGTCTTTTGACTCAGGACCTGATCAAGAAATCCTTTTTTAAAAATTTTTTTATTTTTATTTTTAAAGGACTTGCTTTGCACTTGGAGACTGCCAGTTCTCATGAGCAGTTACTGAGCCATGACTTGAGTCAGAGCTGTGACTCTTTATTTCTCAAATATCTTTTCTTTAAAGATAATTCCTGAGTAATAGGTAAGCACTCTGAAAATATAGTACTTGATTTGACTTAAGGCATTACATTAAGAATTAACGAAAATTTAAAAGAATATATGTAGTTAACTTCAATTTTAATTAAGAGGCACATATTATTTTGCATCAGTATTACCAGGATGTTCAACAATTAATTTTAAAATGAATGTAAAACCTTTCCCCTTCCAATGTTTTATATAATGCATTTAAAAATATTTCATTTAGTTATAATTTGCATATATTTTCTGGAATATAATTAAGTATGTATGCCACTGATAGCCATTTATAAAACTAACTGTATAATTTCACAGATTTAAGCATATACAAATATAATTTTTGAAAAGACTTAGTATTTGGAAAGTTCTAATAAATATATACATGCATCTATATATTCATTAATACAAAAATGACTCCAAAGGAAATCATTGGATGTGTCTTTCAGTTTATGATTTGTTTTATTTCAAAAATGTACATTTAAAAGATTTGTTTGCTTTAAAATACACCAGTAAAGTTACCTATTAATAAAGTGCATTAGTTTGCTTGATAAAGAATGATGCCATTTAAAGAAATTCTGGGTCATTATGTCCTAACGACAAGCATAATTAGAAATGTCTGTCTCCAAATTTCACAAGAATAGAGAAAAAGTTGTTGTTCAGTGGAGCCAAAGTATGTTCCCTGTCCCATCTGAGTAATTTAAACCCAGGCTGAATGAGGAAAGGGACAGGTGAAATTGGCCTAGTCTCTGCTACTTCCAGCCTCACAATTACCGTAATAAGGTTGTCTATAGAAAGGTCAGAAGCTAACGGCCAGTTTGGCTGTACCCTCCCAAGACTGTCATCAGCTAGAGAAGCAGGAGTCCGTCGGGTCAGAAGGAAAAGCTAAATAGATGTTGTAATTGGTCTAGTGACAGGAAGATCTGCCAGAGGCAGCAGACGGAGGCAGCAGCAGTGAAAGATGAGGTAGCAACAATGATGAAGTAATAATGTCAAATGAGTGACTTCAGTGGATTTATAATCGCATCATATATAAGACCAAGGAAGGGGCTGCAAGGAGAGGTTAACTGTATGAAAATAATATCGATTAATATTAAATGTGTTAAGAAATAGAGATATGGCTGGGTGTGGTGGCTCATGCCTTTAATCCTAGCACTGGGGAGGCAGAGGTAGGAGGATCGCTGTGAGTTTGAGGCCACCCTGAGACTACATAGTGAATTCCAGGTTAGCCTGGGCTACAGTGAGACCCTAACTGAAAGAAAGAAAGAAAGAAAGAAATAGACATATACCTGTAACCAGCTTTCTTGGTTTATGCAAAATGCGTAGGTCCCAATGCAAATATCTTTGGAAGAGCACACTCTTCTACAAGTCAACAGGCAGCATCAGAGAGTAGGGCGACTTCATGATGGAACACTCCAAGTGCTTAGAATAGTGGCAGCAAGGAGGCTCGCTTTCAGCTCAGATTGTACTTGTTAAAAAGCACTTATGACATGGGGATCAGATGGTAGTTTTTCACTGCAGACATGATCCGCGAGATAGAGAATCTTCCATCTTTGCTTCTCATTCCAGCTGATGTGGCCCTGCAGGGCTCTTTTCATAGAATTAAATGCCAACCTATAGAGTTGGGGCCTTTACCTTTTTCACTGTGCATTTCCCTATATCTTCTGCCTCACCCCCAGTCCCTTTGCAGAATTAAAGCTGAAGGCACTCTTTACTGAGGCATCGCCACCAGCTTGGCAACACACTGAGAATGAATTCCACTGCAATAAAAACTTCCCTCATAATGCTCCTTTTTGGAAACTCTGTAAGGATGAGGGGTAGTTGGAATAATGAGATTCAGCTCAGTGACAACCTTTAGCCACACTGCCATGGACTTCTAGAAGCCATTCCTTCAGATTACCTTATGTAATTATGGAACTTCATGGGGGAAACTAGGAAAAAAGAAACGGGAGACTAGAGAAGAGGAAAGGCTCCAGGTACTCTGGCCCTTGGCTTTGGGAGATAAGGACTGGTTTCACGTCTGCCCCATCCTGACCGGGTTCCCCTAGGTGTCTCCTACAATGCCTCACAACGGCTCTACTTTATCTGCAGTTTGGCTTTCCATTGCCCATGGTCAACTCCAGTCTGACAATATTAAATGGAAAATTCCAGAAATAATTCGTAAGTTTAAATTGCATGCCTTTCTGAGTAGCATGATAAAATCTGACACTACTCTACTCTTTCCTGCTCAGAACACGAATCAGCTCCTTTCCACTGTATGAGCACGGTACCCACGTCGTGCTCGTTAGTGACTGAGTGGGCACCAGGCTTATCAGATCAGCTGTAAGGGTACGATAGCTCTTGTCTTCAAGTAACTCTTTCATGGCCCCAAGACACAACAGTTGTGGTGCTGGCAACTTGTATATGTTAATGAGATGTTGTAAAGTGCTTCCATTAAGTAAAAAGGTGAAGGTGCAGCGAAACATTTTGATGGAATGAACAAATACCACATTCATATAACATATTACAATATAAAATATATTACATCATATTGCTGTCACTTTTTCATTTTATTGTTGGTTACCATAGTTAATTTCTCACTGAGCCTAATCTGCAACTTAATCCTCACCACCAAGATGTTCTCTTTAATGAGAGATTGCACTTATGCAACTGGGCTGGTCACATTATGTTACCACCTCAGTTGTAGCCATGTTAGTTTAAGTACATTCTGTGATGTTCCCTCAACAAAGAAATAACCAAATAGCATGTTACTCAGAACTGATCATTCTTGTAAAGTGATGTGTGACCATGTAGAGTTTAGTATTACCCATGGGTTCCAGATAGGCACTGGGGGTCTTGAACCATACAAAATATAGACAAAGGAGTTTTCCTACATATTTTTATTGGAAAGTTTGGTGGATAAAAAGACAAACTGAATGCAGCGTAGAAAGTGATATACACACAGAATTACAGACTAGTATAAAGAAGAGGCCCTTAGTCTAAGCATGTGCGTGGACCAAAAAGAAACACTTGATACAAACTTGAGATAAGTAAGTGACAAATTAATTAAGGAAAGATTCCTGGATGAAGCTGCAAACTTGAACAAAGCCTAGTCATAAAAAGCAAGACAAAAAAGCAAGTGGAAAGAAAAGAAAATGTAGAGGGGTAATGCTAAAGAGCAAAATAGTTGCAGTATGCAGGACTTCATGAAATGCTTTGAAATGCCTTAAAACTGAAAGCAAATATTTATGGAATGCTATTTGATGATTCAAAGATTGGAATGTCACAGAATATTCCTGACAACTATGTGTAACTCTGTGTATAGTTGTCAGATTTAGGAAAAAGAAATGTCTTTTTAAAATATAGATTCTCTGTAGCCCAGACTGGTCTTAACTCACAATCCTCCTGCCTCAGCTTTCCAGGTGCTGAGATCACAGGAGTGAAATAACATGCTTTCCCAGTTACAATTCAAAAACAATGATTTTTAGCATGTGATAAATCTATACTAAAACATTACTTGTTGACTTGAAATTTAAATTTAACAGGGCCTTTCATTATTTTTTATGGCAATCTGTTCTAATGGCAGTACAAACAATGGGTTTAGGGAACCACAGGTAGGAGGATGGAAGCCATTAAAAGTGTGGTGAATGCCTTGAACCAGGGCAATAGAGTGGGGGTGCGAGAGGAAACTGGCGCTAAGGTGAATGACGGTGTTCCTTTATCCCCAAGAATCCCAGCTTGGCAGAAATGAATTTGATTCCAGGTCTCTTCTGACTTGCAAACCTATGGTTTTATAAACACAATGGTTCACTCCTCCATTAACTAGTTTATTTATATAACCCCATTTCTCCATTAAAATTACATAGTATAATAGGATTAAAAGTTATAATTAATCATTTTACAAATTCACTTCATCTGGTGCCAACTAACCTCAACAACTGACTTCCTATATATAAGGTTATTCCTTTAGATACATTACTGGCTACCTTTTCCTCAAAGTCAATGGTGGGTTACTTTCTCAGCAGATTCAATAAGCACAACAGAATTTACAAAGGACAGGCCTATCCTGTGAGTGTGAGGAGGGCAAGTTGAACGAATTTGAAAATGACTATTTCTTGTGGTTTTATCATTTCTCCACTTCTAACTTTTATTGACTTTCTAATATTTTTGACATAGGTATATATTCTGCTTTAATTTTCCACTTCCACCACAGGTGATAGTTCCATCATAGTTTTCACCTTACAAAAGAGGAAGGGAAGCAGAGGTGGTTAAGAGCTCACAAGTGAACAAAGCTGCTTCTAATTGACTGCCTCCCAAGCGCTGGGCATACAAAGCTATCAGAGAGACCTGTTCACAGCCACTGAAAGTTACCGCCAAACTAAAAATGGAATTATAATAATTATATCTTAAAAGACAGAGGCAATTTGTGAAGTTTTACATGCAGCATGAGATTGTCACACCAGGAATCTGAAACACAGGCCTTGTAAAACCAGGAGTGACCCTCTTTGCACAGTCTTTTCATGAAGAAGCATACTCATTATAAACCAAAAGATGTTTCACAAATATTTTCTCAGTATTGTATGATTTTTTTTAAATCAATAGAAAATTTCCACACATACAAGTTAAAATACTTAGTTCTAAGTATTCAATTATTATAAGATAATGAAGGTAATTTGTGATTATTAAGTGACTTAGTAAAAAGGTTTTATTATATGGCATCAACTTACATACCTTTTATTATTTTTCTATGTGAGGCTTGTTTTAAGATTCATCTCCCTTGACTCATTTCTAAGGGAATTTAGTTCTTTACTATAAAAATAATGACATTAAATGTCCTGTTCATTATTAGGGTTCCCCACAATGCACTTTTAGGACAGGGTCATATGAATGTATACTCTAATGTTATGTAATTTTAATTGCACTTTTGTAATATGAAATATTAACTAGATCAAGTAATAGATTGAACATTGATTAAAGTTATATTTTTATCAAATGAAAAATTAGTCAAACTACATATATTTTCATGTTGTTTAATTTCCTGATTAATTCAACTATACAACTAATATCATTAGGTCAGGGGGCACTAATAGAGATAGAAACTAAAGCTATTGTGCTAGTTATTTTTATTATCCTTCTGACCAAGTACCCGAGGACAGCAGTTATATCTTGGTTTGTTTTCCCTCATGGTTTCAGAGGGTTCTCTCTGTGGTTTCTTGGCAGAGCGAGCTTTGGCAGAACATCATGGCAGTCAAAGAACGTGGCCAAGAGGAGCTCTTCATTTCATAGTGGACAGGAAGTAGAGAGTGAGATAGAAAGGGGCCAGGGAAAAGATCCTCAAGGATTTGACTCTAATGACCAGCTTCTTCCAGCTAAGTCCCACCTCTTAAGGATTCTAGAACCTTCCAAAATAGAACCACGAGCTGGAGAATTGCTTAAAACTTGAGCATATAGATACATTCCATGTTTAAAGCATAACAATTACTTAGAGTAAAAACTAAAATCTCATATCAAATTTCTTCAAATCTCCATAACTCTATTTGTATTTTAAAAATCCTAATAAGTCAAATTTCCTAAATAAACACATTTTTGTTTGTTTGTTACTTTTTGTTTATTATAAATAACTCAGAATAATTAAAGGAGTTATTAGAATCTATTTTTAAATTTCTTTTTGAAGGAAAATCTTAATGTATTTATTTTCCTGTGCAGAACATTCATTTGCTGGTAAACAAGATTTTCTAAGACAGAGAGAGGGACTAGCTCCTTTGTCCATTTATTTTTGGTAATGTATCAAGAGTCACAGAAATAAGGCAAAATGTCAGCCAGTTTTATTATATCTGAATAGAAGTTTCAGATCTAAGGGCTGAAGGTTGGCAGGTCTGTGTTATTTTAAGCTTAGTTACAAATATAAGTAATTTAATAAGACAGTTTGTTTTAAGATTTTCTGGATGACACAGCCCTGTCCTTCCTTTCCCTCTACCAATTCAGAGGCCAATCTCAGGTCAAATTTGGAGGACAAGTGCTGGTAATATAAATATGTGTTGCTGGGTAATGTTAAGAATGGAGTGTGAGGTCCATCATCTGCCCTCTGGCTTCTTATTTCTTCATTTTGGGAGAGAATGTTGACTGAAGTCTTTAAAAGCATTTTAGGTTGGCATGCTTTCAGTTTCAGAGCCCGAGTAGCAATTATCTGGAGAAAAGCAGTTGATTGCATCAATACAAGAGTTTTCGTCTGGGTTTGCCAAGGCATTTTTATTAGTATGAATTAATTAACTTTGCAGCATTAAAGGTAGAATCACACTTTTATTAGGATTAGGCTACGCAGGCGAGAAGCTGGATGACATGATTCAAGAAATGTGATGGATAGATCGTCCGCAGTCATATTCCTAGTGTCCAGAAGATCCTGAAGGGTTAGTGACAAAGTCAGACTGTCATGTGAGCAATTTGCTTACCATCACGCCTTCTCTCTCAGTTCTGTGGCTCAAACCTAAGTATAGTAAGTAACCTGCCCCTCTATGGAAGTAGATGTGGAACCCCGTAATAAATTTATATTGGCCAGACTGGCCTTGCTTCTCCCTATTTTCCTAATCGGCTGTAGTTTGACTTGTTCAAATGAATTTAAGATGAGTGCTCTGATGTGTTAATAGGGTTTTCAACAACTATGACTTTGGAGGGAATTTTTTTATGGATAAGAACAAAGAAGATTGTTCTATTTAGACGTGTGTGTGTGTGTGTGTGTGTGTGTGTGTGTGTGTGTGTGCAAAAGTAGTCCTGGTGCCTGTGTGGAGATCAGAGGATGACTTTTGGCCATCAGTGGTTACCTTCCATCTGTTTTGAAGCAGAGTCTTTCTTGTTCTCACTGCCCTTGTTTGCTCCTCAATTGTGAGTTTCTGGGAAATTCTCCTGAATTGACCTCTTATTTTGCCACCAGTGTGCTAGGATTATAGAAGTTGTCATGGTTTCTGGCTTTTTTACATGGGGTCTGGGGATCAAACTCAAGTGTGCAGACTTGACAAGTTCCTAGTTTCTAGTTCTCTACTTAGATTTTTCTAGATTACGATAATTTTAATTATCTATTCTAATTGGCTACATATAAAATAAGTTTGCACTTATGGATAGTGATGAACCAATAAAATAAAAATTGGCATGTTAAGAGACAAGGTTGAAATGGAAAACTGGTTTTTAAAGTCATTGGTAAATTATTTAAGCATTTGTGGTGACGTGGGTTTTTACCCATATTCTCATTGCCTTGCATACCGGAGCATTGCCAAACTTCTGCCACTGGTTCATTTTTTAAACTTTAATTTGTAAAGGTAAGCTAAAAATGAGATACTAATAGTAATAGTGAATTTGGGGGGAAAATAAGGTAGCTAAGTGTGGTGGTGCATACCTTTAAACACAGCACTTAGAAGGCAAAGGCAGAAGGATCACTGTGAGTTCGAGGCCAGTTTAGGATAGAGTGAGACCCTTCCTCAAAAAAATAAAAGAAGGAAAAAGAAAAAGAAAGACAAAATAAGATAAGCATTCTTTGGGAAATTATAAAGTATATGATATGTTAAGGTAAATTCTGTATTTTCCAGAAAGTTAAATGTAATTATTTACATTCCCATTTCTAGAAAATACATTTTATATTCACATAGTGATTCAGGGATTCTCTGTCTTAAGGCAGAATTATTATGAACTGATGGGGGAATGCATAGGGACATTTCATTTCTCTTAAACAGGTTTTGCAAATTTTCATCACCATTATCTGAAGCCTTAGTTCTCAATAGCCTTAAAACCACAAACTTATCAGAGTTTTTCATCCGCCATCTTCTCACTATAGACAAAGATCCTGTCATCTGCTTTGATATTTCTATCTGATTAGCAGTTCACTGGGTCATATTTCCTGGCACCAATCTTAATGGCATTGTTTGTGGTTCATCTTTATAAAATTTTCAATCTTTGACCTAGGCTTGCTATGGGACAATTTGTTCACTCACTTATAAGCAGCCCTAAAATAAATACCAATTGGTATATCAATAAAAACCATTTTTATGTCCTTATTGGATTGTTGATTTTAAGTATAAAGTGCTTAGGTGACTGTGAGAGCATTACCAGCATCTCTCAGGGTGAGAACTGCATTGGATTTAAGAAGCCCTCCTCTGACTCCCATGGCTGACCTTAGAGCAGCGACCTTTGATGCAGCTGACCTCTGTGTATAAAATGCAGTTAGACTCATTTGTAATAAATGAAAGTAGGATGCAATTTCCTTGTGCTTCTAAAGCTACTTCATTCTATGATTGTTGTTATTACAATTATAGGATATCAGGCCTACACGGAATTTTGGAGTTCACCCATTCAACCCTGCCCAACATTTCATCAAGTTTCAAAAACAAGGGGAGAGAAAGAAGAAAATAAAAATTAGATGTGTACTTTTAAAAGGGAGAATGAAGCAACAGATTTTTCACTCCAACTTATTCTCTCATTTATGATGTAATTACCAAAATGTTTTCCTATGATATGATTCCCTGCCTTCCATTCATTTTGTGTAAATACAAGTGGCCACTACAAAAAACAAACAAACAAACAAACACCCCCCCCAAAAAAAAAAACCCAAAACAAACAAAACAAAACAAAAGTTTTCTTAGGTTGGCTTTGGGACTAGCAATATTCAAAACTTATTTGACTATCTGATGTAATTTATGTAAATATTTTTATTTTTCCCACAAAATTTGGCAATGACTGCAGGTTGGTGGGTTGGTTGACCCTTTCTGTCTTACAGATCTGGAATTGGCCCAAGACCCTCCTGGTTTGTAATACATTTAGTTTCTGAATTAAAACAGGAAATACAGAAGCAGTTGAAGATGGAAACAGCCACAAGTGGTATTTTCCAAAAATGAATAAAATATTGCTTTAAAAATGGAGGGGATTTCCATGACAAACTCTTTTTTTTTCTCTTTAAAACTATTCTCTGAATAGTTTTAACCATCTGGAATTGTGATATTCCACTGACAGAAACTGATAAAGATGAGCAACAGATAAAGAGATGCTTGGAGAAGAAATGAAGCCAGAAGTCCACTCCCAGGGGAGGTGCTTAGTACCCGTGGAAGTTGTCCAGGTGCCAGGGGCTTGATGTTCATAGTTTTTGTATTTAAAACCACAACTGTGCCACATATCTGCGGCTTCATTCCTGTGCTAAGACATGGACTTGATTGACAATGTTCCCACTACCTTGGAGCTGGAGGCTGGGCTCAACATCTGTAGTCAGTCTTTGTATCCCTGGTTAAGAGCAGCTTTCTGCAAAGACACAGTAATTCTAGTAGTGTTTTTGTATTGTCTGAATCATTGACCTGAACATTTAAAAAAATATTTTATTTATTTATCTGAGATAGAGGGAGGGAGAGAGAGAAAGAAAGAAGAGACACATAGAGAAAGACTGGAAGTGCCAGGGCCTCCAGCCACTGCAAATGAACTCCAGATGTGTGTGCCACCTTGTGCATCTGGATTACATGGGTACTGGGGAATCAAACCAGGGTCGTCAAGCTTTACAGGCAAGTGCCTTAACCACTAAGCCATCTCTGCAGCCCACCTGAAAGTTTATTTTCTCCTTCTCTCTTTGTAGGCTGCACTAGTTTTGAACTTGAGAACTCTTGCCTCAGCCTCTCTCCTTTGGGGGTAATAGATATTCACCCTGGCAAAGTGGGTGTTCTTCTCTGGGGCATTTCTTTCTGTGAACTTTGTCTTCTAATGCAGTGGACACAAATTCTTTCTGAAAAAAAAAAAAAGATATTTTTTATGTAGGAAGCTCCTTTCTCTAGAGACCAAGAACCTAATGTCTAGATGGTTTTACTATCTCAAAACATATGGTTTGATGCTTCAGAAGGAAACAGTGATTGACTCTGACAGCCATGGTAGTTTAGCTTCTCATTTGGAACAGTTTCTTTGAAGTGCCATGTCTGTCAAATAAATGCAAACTAATAAACATCCCTTTTAGTAAATGTTAAATTCAACAGTTGAAAAGAGGGTAAAAAAATGGCTGTGTATGTGCCCCAACTAATTTTAGTATAAATAAGAGTAAAATCACACATTTGGTTATCAGAAACATTTTCCTTCCTCCTTGTTTCAACTTCTTCCCTTCTGTCCTTCCATCTTTTCTTTCTTCTGTAGTTTTAATACTTTTTAACTGACAATTTTTACATATTATATATATATATATAATATATATATATATTTGTTTTTTTTTCAGGTATGGTCTCACTCTAGTCCAGGCTGACCTAGAATTAACTATGTAGTCTCAGGGTGGCCTTGAACTTACAGCAATCCTACCTCTGCCTCCCAAGTGCTGGGATTAAAGGCGTGCACCCTTATGCCTGGCTACTTATAATATATTTTGATCATGATCTCCTCCCTTGCCTTCTTTTGTTCTGCTTATATGGTTCCCCTTCTGCTAAATCTCTTTTTCTTTGTAACTAGGCCCTCTTCTATTTCAGTGTCTTTTTTGCTCCTCCTCCATCACCCATGATGAAATGTTGATGGTCTCAATATCATATAGGTTGTGTGCACATTATGACCATCAATGTGAGGTTGTAAATGCAACAACCACTTCAAGTCTGGAAGACAGCATTTCACAGCACTCTTTCCAATCCTCTGGCTCCTGCATTCTTTTTACCCACTATTCCACAGTGTTCCTTGAGCCTTGGAGTACACAACAAGGGTGCTTCCTCTAAGGCAGCACTCACGGCACACATCGCCATCTGCAACAAGAAGCTTCTCTGACCAGGGGTGAGAGCAGCCCGAATCCACGGGCTAGCTTCCTCCTCATGGCCAAACCATAGGCTTTTGACTAAGGTTTCAATATCAGGCATCAATTCTTCTCTCTGGAATGGGCCTCAAATCCAATTACTGATCAGTTGTATACTCCACAAGTCATGTCACTTTTGCGCCAGTGGGCACATCTTGCCTGGCAGGTAAGTATCATGGCAGAGTCCGTAATTGGGTATGAGCACTGATGATTTCCCTCCACCAGCCTACACAGTACTTTCAGGCACTACAGCAGCCATCCAGCAGAGAGGATGCTTCCACTCAGCTCCAGCCTTTATTCCTAGTGTCTACGACTAAAGCTGATATTGTCCTCGGCAGTAGGCTGTTATCTAGTAGCACTGAAAACAGCCAGTATTGTTTTGGGGGGTTTTAGGAGCTTTGGTGATCAACAACTCCCTGTGAGGTATCCTGCCCTTGACATGGGTATTTTTTTTCCTACACTAATCTATGCTTCTGGGGACAGCATTATCCACCCCCCAGAGAATATTTCTTACCAAATTCTATTAGTAATTGTATTTTTAAAAAAATATTTTGAAGGGGGATGTTACTCTAGCTCAGGCTGGTCTCAACTTCCTGTCTCTGCCTCCTGAGTACTGAAACCTAAGGTGTGCACCATGAAGCCTGGTAATTGTATTTTTTTTTTTTTTTGAGGCAAGCCCAACAGACCTTTTTTTGTTGTTGTTGTTGTTGAGAGAGAGAAATAGAATTGGTGTTCTAGGACCTCTAGCCACTCTAATAAACTCTAGACATGTGTGCTACCTGTGCATATGTGCAACTTTGTGCATGCAGCACCCTGTGCATCTGGCTTACATGGGATCTGGAGAGTTGAACATGGGTCCTTAGGCTTCACAGACAAATGCCTTAACTGCTAAGCCATCTCTCCAGCCAATAATTGTATATTTTTAAATTTATTTATTTTGAAAGGCACAGAAAAAGGAAGAGAGAGAGAGAGAGAGAGAGAGAGAGAGAGAGAGAGAGAGAATGGGCGCACCAGGGCCTTCAGCTGCTGCGAACAATCTCCAGACTCGTGAGCCCCCTTATGAGCATGTGGACATTGTGCACTTGCCTCACTATGTGTCTGGCTTATGTGGAACCTGGAGATTCTAACATGAGTTCTTAGGTATGGCTGGCAAGCACCTTATCTGTTAAGCCATCTCTCCATCCCACATAATGTATTTTTTAATTGAGTAACAGAGATGTACGATCCTATGTCTTTCTCATCGCATCTTTAGATCTGGTTATCCCCTGACTCCACTGACATCTTTCCTCACCTAGTAGTTTGTCCTTCTACTCCCCTATTATCCCATCCCCTTAGGCCCTCCCCCTTCTTCCTTTCATGGCTTTTTTTCTAGCTTCCTAGACTCTTCAATCTCTTACTCCAGCTTACAGACAAATCTAACAATTTAAAACTTAGGAGTAAAGAGAAAAAATAAATTTTCAAGAAAGTGGATGGATCTCAAAAATGTACTAAGTGAGGTAACCCATGATCAGGAAGACCAACACCACATGCTCTTTCTCATTGCAGAGCCTATCTGCTGCTGTTTTCTTTTTTCAGACAAGCTCTCACTATGGTGCTTAGGAAGGCTTCGGATTCAAACTTATGATTCTCCTGCCTCAGCCCACCCCGTGGTTAGATCACCGATGTGTGCTGTCATGCCGGGAAACAGCTTATTCCTTTATCCCGGGCAATAATTGGATTCAAGAGCTAATTTGCGGTATTTTGTTTAACCGAGGGGAATGCTGTCATTCTGGAGGAACTGGCAGGAGTTTGGTTTTGTGTTTTCACTTGTCAGTTCCCTTCCCTTGTCAAGGCAGACAAGACTCATGAAATCTCATTCATTCACATGCAGAACATAAAAGCTCTGCAATGCACAGAGCCGGAGGGTTATTTGGATTCCATCTGGCTTTTCAGTGAGTTAATCGAATGAAAAAGTGCACGTGAAAAGCCTCTGGTAGGGATGCAGCTCTAAATAAGTGCACAGTGATCCTCATTGTGGCATATTCACCCCAAAGGAATCATTTCTGTTTTGAAATAAACAGAGTTGATATAAATAAGGCCAGTACCTATAATAGTAACATTTTATGTTGTATGGCTTTTTAAGGTATATAAATTCCTTATAGTGAAAAGCAGATAAACTGAATCTTTTTGTTTCCTCAAACTTAAGTGACAAAGAACAAATATGAATTTAGAACCCACAGACTTGTGAATAAGAAAATACTATATTCTCAAGTAATATACAACTTGACTTTAAGAAGAGGACAAGTAGGACTTATAAGGTATGGACAGAGCAATTAATTAGTTTCATTTAGTTTGACAGTCTGCATATCAGTTGGGGAATTAAGTCAAGCCACTGGTGCTACATATATCTCTACCTCTATCATCTATATCTAATGTAATCTCACCTATATCTGTGTAACCCATATATCTACACTTACATCATCTGTATCTGTCTATAGCTATGGGAAACCATATTTATATAAGTCCTTTATTATCTTTTGGAAGAAATATACTAAGATCCTACTTGTCGCTTGGGAAAGAAGCCCCAGATACAAGTGGGATAGTCTGGCTCAAGGCTCTTTGGAAAGTACACAGAGATAGCAGAGAATTGACAGTGTAGTCTCAAGGATGGGCCACCGGGTTAAGTGAGTGAGGAGTAATCATTCTGAAGGCATCTGATGGCTGAGTCACATCTCCCTGTTTCTTATGTGACAATAGTATGACAGTAAGATTTCCTCTGATCTTGTACTGTCCGGTTATTCACAGTAAGAGTAATTTTTCTCTTCTCTTACTAATTCTTATTTTTAAGGTTACCTTAAATGTCATGTCTTTCAGAAAGTGTGTTTGACCCCAAGTTTGGAATACAGGACCTTATCATACACCCCAAGTGCACTGCTTCTTTTCTATCTGAGTGCTTATCACCCTTCACCTACTTGTTACTGATGCGTATCACTCTGTGGACTGGAAAGTTCATGACATCAGGACATGTGCCCCTTCGTTTCCCTGCTTCTCACCATTCTGAGTCATAGTCACCTTGCTGGCCTGCAACACAGTGACGACCCTCAGTTCTACAAGCTCTTCAAGCCACATCCCTCCTTTGCGGCCTCAGTCCTCCGGCCAGCAGTGCCATCCCCTCAGCTCCCCCCATGGAGTCTCCCTCCAGAAATCTCCTCTTTCACCTTTCCAGTCCGTCTTCACTCCTGTGGCTTCTCAAGGGTGGAATCACTGGTCTACTGGAGGTTTTTATTTCACTATGCTCATCTCTGCTTCCCTTTATTAGCACTCAGAGGCAGGTTGTGATCAGGAATATGAAGTGCACCTCTCTACTCAGTTTCCAGAATTTGCTCATGAGATGTTAGTCCTTTTTTATTTTTTAAAAAAATGTCAACTTCTTTTGTTCTTAAAAATACATGTGCTCAGTCCTGGTAGAATTAGTGGAGTCATCAAAAGATCCTCCCCTCCCCCACAACATACACCAAAACATTCTTTTCAAAAATATCAAAAATAAACAAAAACAGGCATCTATATACATATATATATATAAAGAACCTCACAAACCCCACTACTCTAATTAAACAGCACTGATGTTTCATGAACTTCATGAACATTGTTTTTCTTATTTGTCTGTTTCTTGGAAATGATGGTTGCAGAATGGAATAGAAATGTTAACAACCTTGACAAAGGAGACAAGACCAAAAGATCTCTGTGGAATATAATAAAATAGTTGAGTATTTCATTATAATTTCATTGAATTGGACACAGAAACTCTTAAAAATCAACTATGTTTCTAACAAGATGTTGATGCCTATAATGTCACTTAAGATCTAAAAATAAATTTAAGACAACATTAAGAGCTATACTATTTTAAACTGATTTTTTTTTCATTTAGACCATATTAGTGGACCACTTTTGCAAGACTTTGTAAGTCTGAGACACCTATTATGTCATTTCTGTGAGTTTTATTATACATTTGCATATGTAGTATAATATTTATGTTTTGCTCAGCAGGTATGTTTTTTTCA
Source organism: Jaculus jaculus (assembly GCF_020740685.1). Classification (NCBI taxonomy): domain Eukaryota; kingdom Metazoa; phylum Chordata; class Mammalia; order Rodentia; family Dipodidae; genus Jaculus; species Jaculus jaculus. The sequence goes on along the minus strand of NC_059116.1, from coordinate 71,963,139 downwards.
GGGATTTAATTTCAAGTAGTCTTGATTATGTATGTTCCTGTGTGTGTATAGAGGTAATTGGCTGGGCAGGCACATGGAAAACACATTTTATTTGTTTACTTGCTAGCGGGGAGAAAGGGGAAAGAAAGGGGCAGAGACGCTTGCTGCTGCAAATGAACTCTAGATGCAGGCACCACTTTGGCCTCTGGCTTTGCATGGGTGCTGGGGAATTGAACCGGGGCCATCAGGCTTTGCAAGCAAGTGCCTTTACCCGCAGAGCAATCACTCCAGATCCCAAAACACATTTTTTTTTAAGGCAGTTAATGTGGACAGGAGACATGATCTTGATTTCTGTTGTAAATTCATATCAATAATGGGCTAGGGAAAGATTTTAGATATTTTTTTAACAAAGATTTGAACCAAATGTGGTATAATTTAGTCAGGAAAGAGCTTGACTTTCTGACTTCTTTATATTTAAGGGAACTTGAATTTTTTTCTGTCTGGGAAGTTATAATAATGCAACTGAAATTCGTTCTAACAGGAGACTTTCAGACATGTTATTAAAATATATAAAGAGACAATTTTATTTTCTGGGCATCTACCATACTTAATATGGCATTTAATAATATTCCTGCCCAATATTTTCCCATTTATTTTATTGTAATAGGAAATTATCTCTTGTAAAAAATAATATAATAACCACATAAATATAAGTTCTTATTTGTCAATACATTGCTAGGTTGTTGCTTTTCTGCACACATCTTCATAATACAGTTTTAAGGTATGATGGTGTCATAAGACACATGATAAGGTAGGCATGCCTGTCTTACAAGACCAATCTGAGCTTGCTTTTACACTAATAAACCATGACTTTTAGATAATCACATAAGCAGTATTAATATAAATGGTGGACTTATTTAAAACAGTGACTTCAAATAAGGTTCTAGATGCAATTATGAATGTTCAAGTTATTTATACTCTGGCCCTTGGCCTTGTGTACTTTCTAGTTTTAATTTCTCACTACCTCTCAAAGACTAGAGAAAATTGCCTCTCAGGTTACAAGTATTAACACATACCAGAAAGCAGATAAGACTATGAGAGACTCTGATTCCCATAGATCCTGAGCATCAAAATTCTTCCAGAAAGCTTTTCTCACTTCCCAATAGTCTCTATTCGTGTCACTCACCAACAACATTTTCTCCATGCTTGGTTTGTGAAGCTTATTCAGAAAAGTGGCCTTGACCTTTATTCTGACTCCTTCGCTTCGTAGTTTTTCTTCTGTGAGAGGAGTGATGGGACAGCTACACTCTTCAGTGATAGGCAAGCAATGCGAATCTCCATCCATTTTAATTTCCTTTTAAGGTACAAGTACCTCTGTCTCGGTCTTCCTCCATTCATATGACTTGCTTAAAAAAATACTAAACCTACTTCTTCATTCTGGCAACTCCCTCCAAATTGGTTTGTATAAAAATACAAATTACCGCTGTGTTCTCAGATGTTTTTCTACAAAGCTTCATGGAGCGGATCTCTGTCATAGAACTGCAATGTGTAGCAGAAAGCTTCTAATTGTGGTAAACTTGATGATTGCATTTTCTTGTCACAAATTTATAAAACATTTCATTTTAAATTCACAATTCTACTATAACAGATAATCAGCCATCTGCACAGAGGCATGATCAAGGGCATACATTTTAGACTTATTTTAAAAATTTCTTTGTTTACTTTTATTTATTTATTTAAGAGCAACAGACACAGAGAGAAAGAGGCAGAGAGAGAGAGAATGGGCACACCAGGGCCTCGAGCCACTGCAAATGAACTCCAGAAGCATGTGCCCCCTGTGCATCTGGCTAACGTGGACCCGGGGGAATTGAGCCTCGAACCAGGGTCCTTAGGCTTCACAGGCAAGCGTGTAATGGCTAAGCCATCTCTCCAGCCCTAGACTTATTTTAAAAACTGGGAACAATGAGACTATACAACTATAAAATATTTTTCCAAATGATGACCATCCTTATTACAGAATACATACTGTGTCACTAACATCATTGTGAAGAATCAGCAAGTATGTGCTGCACTATTTGCAGGAGCTGTCTGAGCAAACAAAATTATCTGATCAATGCATGCACAAAATATATTTACAGGATGTGCAGCTTGAATTGGTCCTCTCTCTTCTCTGACTAGGCAACATTGTCTAGTGAAATCAAATGTTGTATTATAGCCTTCATCCTAAATAAAGGACATCCATCTTATTCACTAATGAAAGCTGTTAAGAGAGCAGCTGATTTTTCTTCAAAGATGTTCTTGCCCAAGCTTTCTAGCTCTAGAAAGAACAAGATATTAAATTCTACAATTAAAAATTCTGTTAGTATATAGAACTGAACACTATTTTGAAGCTATCATTGAATTTAGACAGCTTGGTTCAAGAATTTGTTCTTACAAATGGATGAATTTGAGAAGAAGGAAGCCTGTGTCAAGAAGAAAGCTGGGGAAAGACTGCAACCAGGTCAGAGCCTGGGAAGACGGTTGCCTTGTCACACATTAAGGTCTTTCTTCCTTCTTCATGATCGAATATGGCCAAAAGGAATGTCTTCTCCAGTTTCTGGCAAATGACTGCTATGAACTATCACCAGCTTTAGCAATGGGGACTTTTTGTTCTATTGTTATATACACACGAAAATGTAAGATTGAGCAAGCAGATAAACCCTTTGTGTGCATAATTAATAACTCACACTTGAGTTTCTGTATCTCATTAGAAGTAGTTGTCTCACCTTTAACTAGAGAAGACAAGCTTTATTTTTGTAGGGCTCAGCCTTATTATGCTCAAGAATAATAACTCTCAGTGACAGATGTAATCCACCAAACTCATTATTCTCAACCCAGATCCATTTATGTTGCATTACCAATACACTGCTGATGCCTATCATTCTCTGGACTGGAGTGCTTGATGAAATGTTTTATTGCACTATGTCAGAGTCAAAATAATTGACAGCAAGAATAAGGCCAAAGCCTTCTGAAGTTATTGTGCATTTTATAAAATAGTGTGTAACGTGCCCTGGAACTCACTAGCACAGGTCTTAAAGATGTGGTGGTAAGTAAATGGTTACCTTTGGTGTAGAAATGGAATCTATCTTAATAGAGGAACACTTTTCTTCAATGATTTTATATATAATACATAATATATGTTTTATCGAATAAAATAACTAAACAGGATTGAAATCTTTTTCCTTTCAGAAACTAAAAGTCTATTGTGAAAACTCTCACTAATAAATTAATATATTATAAAAGTTTTCTTTTCTTGATTTATAGTCCATCAAAATCCTGGAGTGGAACAGAAGGATACTGTCACCTGATATGCAGCATAAGGCTGTGTGACTTTTCTTTGACTTTAAGAGAATAGCAGGAAGTTCGCATTGCAACTATTCAGCCTTGAAGGGAGAGAAGCTATAAATGAAACACCTGTTTTTCTGATTACCATGCCACAAGGCCTTTTCATTAGTTTGTGGAAATAGAAGTTTTAGTTATTGAAGCATATGGTTATTTTCCCCAGAGAAAATGGGCATGTGACCACACACCATTAATTTGTGATTATTATTAAACCAAGAATGCAATTTAAGTGATTGTATATTAATAGATGTATTTTCTAGACTAGAAAAGAGCTAGAGAACAGAATAGGAGAAACACAGGCATAAAAATTCCAGGCTTTTACGTCAGAGCCTCTGATGCTCCTGCGGTGGGGATCAGCATGTGGGACAGCTGGGGTGTAAGTGCTTGGGCTCCCTGCTCAGTGAGTTCTCAGCGCATGGCTGCTTAGGGTCGGCACCGCATGAGACCTGCCTCTAATGCTCACGTAGCAGTAAGCCAGTCTGAAGCACAGGCCAGCGAAACGGGAATGGCAAAGTCCTTGGAAAATTTTCTTCATGTTCTCTTCAGCATGTAGAAGTGGAAAGCTCTTTCCAGCATGTTTTCATGCTGTACCGTATAAACTGAGAGCATTGTGCTGAACTGTCAAACGATCCTTCCTCTTAGCCAGATGTCTCCTAAGGTCACCTTAAGGACCTTAACTCCTGCAAGTAATTATTATTTGACTTGCATATGATTGGTTCTTTGACACCCCTGCAAGACACTGCTGGGTTTAATGTCCCTGTGGGGTGTTTCGGGTATCTGACACTGACACCTGATAGTTATTAATTAAAGTCAAGAAATGTGGGGTTATGAGTGTGGGATGAAGGAAATAGCAGCCACTGTGCGATCATATCTTGTACTGCATCCAGCCCCCCAAGCCACACTCCGTTCCTTACTCTGTCCTTAGTGGGCATTCATTCAGTACTTAAAGCTAAGTTGTTCTCCAGGAAATGCTTCTATGAAATGACTACTTGGTAATGAATGAAATAAGAGAGGGTATCATGCTGGAAGTGCAATAATTTAAACACAAACAGGGCCTCAAACCAGAGAACATCTTTACTGTCAATAAAATCATGTGAAACTACAAATAAACTACAAGTGTTCACAGTGGCAGATGTGACTCAAGTGTTGTGAAATTTGAATTTCTTTCACTGTTTATATTTAAATATGAAACATACCTGGCAACTGCATGAGACAGAACATGCCTTCTCATTTTTCCATATAATTTACACCATGCATTTGGCCAAAAGCACTGATTACAAAATATGACTGCAATTGGATAGCATGGCAAGATGAATTTCCACACCTATGGCATAAGGCTTGGTTTGTTTTGATTAAAGACATAATTGTGATCCAATTTCATAATGTTGATCACAATTTCATCACTTGTGCCTGCAAGGAGAGGAAAATATATGAGGGGTATAGGAAAGTGCAAACTCATTAAAATTATCTGTAAGAAATTATGATCATTACACTTAAAGCAAAGGTGTGGCATTGTGTTTAATTAAATGAAGTTTGTGAAGTGCTTTTTGGTGAGCTTTGCTCAGATTTTGCAAACTTGGGAAGGGCACTATATTCAGACCTATACTTAATGGATTATTTTAAAGGGAGCAAATAGATAAACATAATTAAAATGCCCTACATAATATTTTACTCAGCAAAAGATCTCATTATTAGAAGGTGAAGGATTTATACCATGTCTATCTAATTCTTTTTTAAAAAAAATTTTTATTCTTGGGATGGAAGGATGGCTTATTAGTTTAGGCATTTGCCTGCAAAGCCAAAGGACCCAGATTCGATTCCCCAGGGCCCATGTTAGCCAGATGCACAAGGGGACCATGCATGTGGAGTTTGTTTGCAAAGGCTGGAGGCCCTTGTGCGCCCATTCTCTCTCTTTCTCTTTCTCTGTCAAATAAATAAAGAAAAATTAAAAATTGTTTATTCTTCATACCAGCATACAAAGTATTATGTCTCCATATAGCATTTCAGACATAATTTTTTCCCTATTTCATCTTGAATGGTCAAGTAAGCATATTTGTTCATAGATGTTTAGAAAACTGTAATAGTTTTGCTTTATTGAAAATAGATTCATAGAAGGTAACACTTCAACAGAAAGTTTTATTTTGGGTGATATTAATGCTTATGAGTTAATTTTTAGGTAATTTTTGAAAGTTAATAGATGAAGATAAATCATTTGAAAATGCCATCAAACTTCAATAAACTGTGGTTTTCTTCAATTTCTTTATTAGTTATTTAAATGGAGCCATACTTATGATACACAAACGAAGGAAAGGAAGTCACCTTCGCTTTCTCTCAACCTAAGTATTTGCACTGAAAATATTCATACGTATTTGAAGAAAAAGCCAACTAGAACTTTTGACAAGAAGTGTTGTAAATAGAATTCCCCTCCCCCGGGTTTGTATTAGAGTTTGTTATTAATAATTTTTAAGAGATAGTGCAGTAAATCAGTTTCATGGAAAATTTTATTTTCTGTTCATCAACTAGAACGATTGATACTGAACACATAAGGCTAAAATTGAAAGGTTAAATTTTCACCTAAAAATTTCCAGCTACCCACATAATATAAATATTTTAAAAGTAAGTTTATATTGCTCATAAGTTATTACAGTCAGTTTTACATATTTCCTTGTCCCACACTGAAGCATCCCCTGCCAAGGGTCTTAGGGAGAGGAGGAAGAGGAAGGTTGGTTACACCTGGGAAAGCTGTCAAACTAAGTATTCAGGGAAGAGGCAGAGGAAATGGCTTAGTCAGTAAAGTGTTTGTCACTCAAATGTCAGTATCATGGTTTGAATCCCAATTACCCACATGCAATGCCGAGTGTGGTGGTGAGCTCCAGCACAGGCTAGGCAATCCCTGGGGCTTGTTGACTAGCTTGTCTATTCCACTTGGTAAGCTCTGTGCCAAAAGGCAAGTGGCACAGCAATCCTGTAAGACATTCCATGTCATCCTCTAGCCTCCACATGCACACGTGCATGCATGCACACTCAAATGCACCCAACACATGAATGAACGTGTATGCAGCCACTCATGTAAAACAAAAAATACATACAAAAGACAGAAGACCCATATGACATGACAACTCAGCATACATCCATACCTTACACAGACATGTACAAAAGACCTGTTGAGTTGTACATGCGAATGCAATAAGGCTCACGATTCACCGTACAGAACCTACTGTACCTGTGTAGGTGATAATTGCAATAATTAACAATGCCCTATGATGCAAGACCCAGTGGTTTGGAAATGGAGGAAAACAATTATCAAATTATCGAGGTTCAGAATTGGACATCCACTGTTGGCAGACCCAACGGAGAGGGGTGAGGGGAGAAGCCTGGGAGAAAACTGAGTCTGAGTTGATCTTTGAAAAGCTGTCAGTTGGGACAGTTAAGGATAAAATCTTCACACCCAAAGACACAAGTGCAGGGAACAGGATGAATGAGCCTATTTAGCTAGAGTGATGATCCCTTGGTGCTCAGAGCACATCACAGCACATGGGGCATGTTCACGAGCAATATTCTCACAGAAACCCACAGCGCAGTGCAACTGGTGTGAATACACAGTTTTACAGATGCACAGCACGATTCAGCAGGTACATGAAAAGTCTTAGAACTGGACCTCAAGCACATGTAGCTGACACTTTTGGACTTTTGGGCTTATTATCATACCCAGTGCAGAGTGTGAGAAATGCCATCACACATTAGATTAAATGGCAAAGGGGGAGTTTGCTCACTAGTGGAAATGCTGAATGAGCCCAGATTCATTTAGAAATTGGAAGAAATTAGGGCTAGAGATATGGCTTAGTGATTAAGGTGCATGCCTGCGAAGATAAGGATCCAGGTTTGATTCTCCAGGTCCCACGTAAGCCAGATGCACGTGGCGGCACATGTGTAGTTCATTTGCAGTGGCTAGAGGTCCTTTCATGCCCATTCTCTCCCTCTCTCTCTCCCTCTGATAAATAAATAAATCTTTTAAAAATGTTAGAAATTGGAAGAAACTGGTTTTTTTTTTGTTTATTTTTATTTATTTATTTGAGAGTGACAGAGAGAAGGAGGCAGAGAGAGAAAGAGAGAGAGGGGCAGGGGGGAGAGAATGGGCACGCCAGGGTCTCCAGCCACTGCAAAAGAACTCCAGATACATGCACCCCCTTGTGCATCTGACTAACGTGGGTCTTGGGGAATCGAGCCTTGAATCAGGGTCCTTAGGCTTCAGAGGCAAGCGCTTAACCGCTAAGCCATCTCTCCAGCCCAGAAACTGTTTTTTGAAAGCCCCAACAATAATCTGAAACTATTCATGAATATATGGCCAGGGCTAATAAGGAGATAAACACTTAATAAGTGTTTTCAAGCTAAAAACCAAATATCAAACGGAAGCAGGAAACAGTGGCGATGCGTGGCCTGGATCCTCTGTGACTTGCATGCTTTGCCCTTGCAGCCCCTGACTCTTGCTCCTCGCCCATGGTCATTCAGTAATCTCTATTTTCTAGGCACTCAAGCAGTACCTATGTACATTTACCATGGACACATGTGACCTTGATGACTAGAATGTGTCACCAGATATACAAAATGCATAAGGCCCTCCTTCCAATGTATCAACAAGAAAAGGATCATTTAAGCTGAGTGGCATAATTTTTTAGGTCAATTCGCCTACCAACATTAGTTTGCCTATCTCAGAACAACATGCAGAGAAGCAAGAGTTTAACATGAATAAAAAATATATTCAATCCATAATCAAATGAGAATGCTTTGGGCATGGTGCCAGGAAGCATTCCCGAATTAGACTTTCTCCAGCACCTAAACTTAGCCATGCAGCCTTCTATTTTAAGAACATTCAAATTTCTGGAGAGGCTTTGCCTGTTAATGAACGAACTGTAACTTTATTGTAAATAAGGAGCATGATGTCCTTGACTGGGGATATTCGGAAGTCCATGTCATGAAAAGAGGTGACCTCATGCGACATCTGTTTGATAGTCAGTACCAAGTAAAAACATTGACAACCAAAAATGTATTATTCTAGGATAACAGTAATTGTTCCAGTGAAATTTATTGACTAATATGCCCAAAGCTGTTATTAGGGGATAAAAACTGAACAGATCTGAGTAATGTACCACAGGAACTTTCTTACATAGTGCTTATTATGGAAAGAGCTCTAAAATTACTCTAAAGGACATGGTTCTATTGTAATTCATTTCCATACATAACAAAATGCACTTTCAGCATTAAAGAACCCAGTTGTGTTATGTATGTTAAATGCTGGGGTATTTTAAATTCAGTTCAAAGCTACTAAAGATACAGCAATTAAAATTTCTCCAAGAATGTTATTGTACATCATGGAGCACTCATTTATTTAATAGCTATAATTTCTTTCTTTTTTCTTTTTGTTTTTTCCAGGTAGGGTCTCACTAATAGCTATAATTTCTTGACTGTCATATGTTCCATACGATTGTGGGCATTGCTGCTACAATCACAAGTAAGAAAGACAAGATACCTGCGCCAATGAATCTCATAATAATGGGCGTTAGAATGAAATAAACTAGCATTGACTATATAGGGACAAGTTTAGCATGCTTGGAGGGCGTTTATGAGATGTTTATGCTCCGTGTGAAACTACCCTTAACAAACTACTGTGATTGTTATACTTCTCTGTGTAGATTAGACCTTTACAATACTCTTTACTTTGCACATGTTTGTGTGTGTTCATATGTGTATTGGCATTGAACTTAGAAGTCTTGCATCAAACTTAAGAGCTCTCTCACTGGGCTAGCTGGGCTAGCTAGTAAGCCCAAGGATGCCCTGGCTCTGTCTCCCCAATACTGGGACTAGGGCTTCCTGGGTTCTGTCTCGCCAGCACATGCCACCATAGTTGCATTGTATGTGAGTGCTGGGGATCCGAGCTCAGGTCCTCCACACGGGTGTCAAGCACTTAACCCACCCAGACCGATCTGTTTCCTCATCCCTATTGTATTAATCCTAATGGTGTTTACTATCCTTGCAGCTCTTTATTGAATCTTTATACTCATCAAACCACTTAAAGATTCATCCATGGCTGCCTGGAATAAATGGTATTCATTAGATTCAGAGAGCCTGGTGCTTTGCTTGGTGAAATTACTTTCCCTTGGCAGCTATGTGCCACATCACATATGCCCCTGCCATCCCATGTTAGTGTATCAAGGAATAATTTAGCTCAATTGAGTGAGCAAAATTGTGTATTACGAATAAATTTCATTGTGCAGACTTTGTTTACAAATAATTTGATGTGGTGTTGGAGATTAGCTTAGGGTATGAATTCTTTGCTGTCCAACTCTGAGAAGCTGGGTTCAGACCGGTAGACCCAGGTAAACACCAGATGCTGTGGAGACAGAGAATCTCCCAGGAGTTCACAAATGAAATGATGAACAATAGAGACCCTCCCCACCTCAGAAACAAGTTGGTGGGGCACGAGAGATGGTTCAGCACTTCTGGGGCTTGCCTGCAAAGCCTAACGACTCCGGTCATTTCCTTAGTATCCACACAAAGGCAGAGACACAAAGTGGAGCCTGCTTCTGGAGGTGATCTGTAGTGTCCGGAAGGTCTGGCACACCCATCCTGTCTTTCTCTCTTCTCTCTCTGCTGAGAAATACATAACTTAATTAGTGTTCCCTATTGATGAATCTTAATGCAGTGGCAGGAAGCAAAGGGAAGTAAAAGGGCCACATCCAGTTTTCTTTTCTTTCTTTCTTTTTTTTTTAAGAAATAGTGGTGACTTGGGAGCAAGGATGCGAATCACTTACCGATCAATAACATATCATCCTTGTTGACATAATTTATTGGTTACACAAATTATCTCTGGAACTCTGTGGGAGAGCTATATACAAAGGTGTGGACACCAGAAAGTAGCAATCACTGGGGGCTGGGCTGGTTAGCATCATCTACATCATAGCCCTCAATAATGCAGACTCCTCTTATATATGAAAAACATTGATATTAGTGCTGTATCACTGTTATCACCAAGTACCTCAGGATTAGGGCGTTAAGACAATGCCAGTTATTTATCTTACAGTTCTGGTGTCAGAAGTCTGACATAGTTCCAGCAGATTGAAGTCAATGTTTTGGCGTGGGCTGTCGTCCTCTCTGAAAGCTATTAGGGGAGGGCACACCTTTTCAAACTCTCTGTGGCTGCTTTCAAATCTCACCCCTTTTGTTATAGAGCTGATATTCCACTTCCTGCTAGTTCTTGGGGATCAGGGATTGGCTCTTTACCAATCCTATAGGCTGCCTAAATCTTTGTTTCATGTTCGTGGCCCTCTATTTTTCAACCCTGGGAAGACTTAATCCATCTTTTTCAATCTCTTTGGCATAGTTTTCTATATTACAATTTCTCTGCCTAGCTAGAGAATTTTTTCAGTTATTAAGCGCTCTTGTGATTGGATTGGATGCATTGGGATAAACTTGTCATGTGTACTGAGGGATAGATATGGGAGTCATTGGAGGACTATCATTCTATCAACAATTATACTTGATAATTCCTAAGCATTCCTTCCATCTCATGCCTCTCCAACCAGACCTCAAAGTCTAGAATACTCTAAGTCAGCCCCCAAGCAGATGACGATCTTCTGGTATAATTCTTCAGGATACACAGCTCCTCTGGACATTACACAATAGCTATAATAACCTTCCAATTCAAAAGGAAGAAGAACTTTTGAGCAGGCTTTGAACATTTCACAATCTATCTGGACATATTTCTGATGTCATGTGATAAAGGCTCATCCCCACTCTTGTTCATCAATTATTTTTTAATGGCTATGGACTCTACTTATTTCTTTTTAATTTATAGATTTGTTTATTGTATAAATTCAACAGATAAACAATAATATAACAAACACAGACATTATAAAAATTTAAGATATTTTTAAATTTAAAAATGCTTGTTTAGTATAAAATGCTACTGCTCCAAAATACAGAATTGGATCCCAATAAGACAATTTAATAAAATAAGCACAATGTTTAATAAGGCAAAATTCACTGGAGATTATATAAGATCACAGGTTTTTATGTCCTGAGGGAGGAGAATGGGAGTTATAGAAAATAGCTTAAACACTCTTTCTAGAAAGTTTGACAGCAAAATGTAATATGCCAATTTAATACAATAAACTAGATTTTTTGCAGAAAATCAACTTGGTTATTGAATCACATTTCAGAATTACATTTTGCCATTTTTAATTATGTGTATATTTGTACAGGTATTCAGAATTCTAAGACTGAAAATACAGAACATTAAGAAATTGGATCATGAATAATTTGACTAAAGTAAAAGTAACATATTTTTCCAGCATCCTTTGTTGCTGCTTTAAAGTCTCCAGCATTATAATTTCCTGAACTCTTGTTAAGTGTTTGTAGCTCCAGTAGAGACATCCTTCTCCCCTTCATGACAGGAAGCACTAGTCAGCTGAGTAATTCTTTCATCATGCTTCCTGCCTGTTTAGGGCAACGGCCATTCTTCGTTTTGTTAAATATCACTAGTAGGTTATAATAGCCATGTAGCAAAAGTATACAAATAAATACACTTTTCTTTTTAAAAAAAAATCAATGCATTTTGACATGTGCACAGATCCATGTCCTCAAGACATTTATCCACCATTTCAAATGATTCTTCTCATCTTGTAATGCTTTTACTTTACCCTCTCATTGGCTCACTCTGACAAAACCACTAATCTACTTTCTATCAGTAGTCTTTGCTTTCTCATTTTATTTAAATATGATACAATGCTACCTTTGATAAGGCTTTAATTAAATACCATACTTATTTTGAGATTCATAAATACAACATTTTTTTCTTACATTGCATAGTAGTATTCCAATATATGAGTTTGCTTACCCATTTACATAGTTGGTCAACATTTCTAGTTATTATGAACACAGCTGCCATAAACATTTGTGTGCTGGAAGCTGTATAGACAGGCTTTTGTTATCACCTGGGTGAATCCCTTGGAGTAGAAGTGAATCATAAAGTAGATTTTTTTCTGTTACCATTGTTTTACATTATTATTATTATCAACATATTTTGTATGGATACATCACATGTTAGTACCCTCTTTTCTGTGGTCCTTGACAGTATTCCACTGGGGAACCTGCTCTGAGGGCTTGCAGGTATTCTTCAGGGAATTGTGGGTTATGCATTGTGGGTGCAGTAGTCAGTTACTTTGGCGGGGGGGGGGGGGCATGCCTCTGGGCATGATGTCTGAACCTGTGGCATTTACAATCTTTCTGCCTTGTCTTCTGCAAAATTCCCTGAGCTTTGGTGGGTGAATATTTTATTTAAATTTATTTTTGTTAGATATGGATTTAGTGAGTATGTAAATAACACATGTTGGTACCATCCTTTCCCTCACCCCTGTCCCTTTTCCTAAAAGGCCCCTCCTGTTGGGCATGCAAGGCATCCCCGTGGGGATTGTAGGTAATGCATCGTGAGTGCAGCTGTCAGTTATGAGGGCTAGATTATGTCTCTGTGCAAAATGTCCCAGCTTGTGGTTCTAACAATCTTTCTGCCCCCTTCTCCAAAAAATTCCCTGAGCCATGATGGATACATTTTAAGCCTACTTCAGTGATGGGCACTTAGGAACCTCTGGGTCTCTAGTTTGGCAGGTGTTGAGTGTCCTCAGTATCTATCTCCATCACCCTTGTGCTGATATACGATTTACTGAGAAAGCAGCATACTTGCTCATTTCCCTTATTCCTCTGTGGTTTCAGCTGAGGCTGGGGTGGAGTACACTGGGTCATTTATCTCCTCAGGTCTAGCTCCCATCTGAAAAAGAGAAACATATTCTCCAATGAAGAGTGAAATCAGCACTGGTTAAATGGGAAAATAATTATTAATTTAGAGAGAATTTAAAGGGTGTAGATCCTTTTATAGTCTAAGATTAGTGGAAGCTTGACATTGAAAAACAAATTCGCTATCAGGATATGATTCTGACTTATTTCCCAGTTCCAGATATGGCTTCTTTTCCACTGAGTGGATCTGTTAGCCAATCCAAGAGCAGCTGGTTGCTCAACATGGCTGTGTGCCACTATTGCACTTTTGTGAGCATCAAGTCAGATTGTTTGCTTCTGAGGAGCTTAGACTCTGAGTTGCTCAGAAAGATGTTGGCCATTTTCCCCTGGTAGCTCATGTAGTGCCTTCCAGCATTAGATGGGCTAATTTTCCAGGGACTGGCTCTCCCCTGGATCCTACCAGGTCTCTCCATGGCCTGTGCTGACAGTGTATGGTGTCTTTAGCAGTAGGGTCTTACCATTAACCTATGGTGGATAATCAAGTGCTGTGACAGAAGTCTGTTTTATTTGTTTTGGGAGACCTTGTAGGTCTCTCTGATCAACAGCTCACTGTGGGTGTTAACTGCATCCTGGTACAGGGAATTACAGGCCAGTGCCAAGGGAAAAGAAAAAAAGAAAAAGACAGAAGAAAGATAAATAGGAAAAATTTAAGGTTAGGCTTCAACTCACCCTCTTCAGGGCCCTTCATTTCAGGTGCTCCCCCTAAGGTCCACTTGAAGGCTCCAGCTTGTAGTCTAATTTCTAGGACATAGGATTCTATGGGACCAGTTCAATTTGGGTTCAGTTTTGTGCCCCCCCACACCCTTTCCCTTCCTTTCTTCCTACTGTCCAAGACTTGTAATGACATTCAGGTATGTCAGCAACTCTGGCTAATCCAGGTTAGGAACTGCAGATGAGTGAGACTATGGGACAATTGTCTTTCTGTGATTGTGTGTAAATGCTAAGTAGAATTCCATTGTGTAAATGCATCACAACTTTGTTATCCATTCTTCCAATGATGGGCCCCTGGGTTGATTCCAGTTCTTAGCTATAATGAATTGAGCAGCTACAAACATGGTTCAGCAAATATCTCTATAGTGAAACATGGAGCATTTAGGATAAATGCCCATTAAGGGAATAACTGGGTCTGTTGGTAGCTGTATATTAATCCTTTTCAGGAATCTCCATATTGGTTCCCATAGTTGTACAAGTTTACATTCCCACCAACAGTGGATGAGGATTCTGCTTTCCCCACATACTTGACAACATTTGTTAGATCTTTTAATGATTGTCATTCTTACTGGAGTAAGAATAGTTGTTTTAATTTGCATTTTCTTAGTTATTATGGATGTTGAACATCTTCTTAGATGTGTGTTAGCCATTTTTATTTCTCTTTTTTTAAAAAAATCTTTTATTAATATTTATTTGTTCTTATTGAAAACTTCCATAATTGTAGACAACATCCCATGGTAATTCCCTCCCTTCTTTCACTCTCCCCTTTGAAACTCCACTGTCCATCACATCCATTCCCCACCTCTCTTTTGAGAGATAAGGGACATTTTCTTCAATAATTTTGTTGAATATTTTCTCTATGCCTCTCTTCTGGATTTCCTCTCCTTCTGGTATACCCATGATCCAGAGGTTTGGTTGTTTTAGGCTATGTCACAGTTCCCTCATATTCTGTCTGTATGAATTGTTTTCAACTTAGCAAAGTTTTTTGGTCTCCCAATAAATTTCTTCTGTCTTGTCTTTCAGCTCAGAGGTTCTGTCTTCCACATGTGTAACTCTGTTAGTGAGGGATTATAGGCAGTTTTTAAAACTCTATTTGATTTTTTTTGTTTTCTGTTGTGTTATTTTGCATTGTCAATCTCTTTTTTGAAGTATAATTTCAGATCAAGGTCTGATTTTCTTGATGCTTCCTTGAAGTCATTCATGCATTTGATCAATATTTTATTAAGCTTAATCAGCTGATTATTGAGATCTTCCATTTGTTGACTCACTTTTTTCCACGTATAACTCTTTTGAGACTTCTATGGTTTTCTCCAATTAAGCTAAGCCTATGACAAAAGCTGAATGCTCTAAGAGATTCTTCTGCTCAATTTTATTCATGCAATTGTTGGTTTTTTGATGGCTTGTTTCCACTTCAGAAATTCTTTTGATAAGGATCACATTGCTTGTTGTGTTTTCATGTGGGGATTCAATTTCTGTTGCTTTTTCTATGATTTCATTGGAGGGTTCCATTGTGGGACTAGGCATCCTTGGTGAATACCTCTCAGTTTTCTGACTTTCTTTTTTTTTCTTTTTCTTTTTTTTCCTGTGGAATACCTATCTAGGAGAAGTGTTTTATTTTATCAAGGGGGAAGCAAGTATTTGTCCTTGAAGAATCTTCAGTGAATGTTCTGTTTTAAATGTGAACTGGATTGGTCTATGATGGGGTTATCACCACAGATGCACAGATGGTGGAGATTGCAAATACTTCAAAAATACTGGAGGTGGGAAACTGGGAGCTCTGGTTTACTCACTCCACTTGCATGCACTCTTCAGCACACAGGGGTCAGGGGTTGGGAAACCAAGAGCTGGGAAGCTGGAGAGCCAAGGGCAAGATGAAAGCTCCTACAGTGGCTCGCACACCCTCTGGCTCAGGGGAATAGGAATTTGATTACTCAAGGGCCAGTCAGAAAACCCAAGCAAAAGGCCTGCTTCTGTAGCCCACATGAAGGGGGGAGGCTGCCAAGAGCCAGAGGAGGGTTATCCAGACCAGTGAACCTGGAGGTGGGGAGCAACCTGGGAGCTCTTGCTCTTGCCTACTCACTATGCACATCCACTCTGCAGAGCAGTGATCCAGGAGTTGGGGTCCCAGAGGCCATTCAGTCAGGAAGGTGGTGCAGGGGTCCTGTTTCTACAGTAAGCTCACAGGGTCCAGCCAGCCCCAAGCCGGCAGCAGGGGAACTGGGATTAGGAAACTGGGAGGTGGGGAAGAAATTGGGATCTCTAGCCAACTCACTTAGCAAGTGTATCCTCTGAAGCAGGGGATCTCAGAGTTGGGAATCCAGGGGACATTAACTCAGGAAGGCAGAGCAATGGGCCTGTTTCTTTAGCAAGCTTGCGAGGTCTAAGCAACCGCAAGCGAGCAGCAGGAGAACTGGGACCAGGGTATTGGGAGGTGGAAACAGGGAGATCTGGCCTAATCATTCTGCATGTGTACCCTCTGAACAAGGGATCTGAGAGTTGGGGACTCAGGGGCCATTAAATCAGGAAGGCAGAGCAAGGTCCCTGCTTCTGCAGCAAGCTTACAGCCTCAAGCCCATAAAGTAAAAGGTCAAACTGAAAGCCAAGGTGTATCTCAGTGGTAGAAAACTTGCCTGCCATGTGTAATACAGCCCTGAGTTTCATGCCCAGGCCCTCCTTCCACTTAGGGCCATCCTCAGTGGCGTGTTAGTATTCACTTTGGGGTCATGAATGCACCAATCAGTCTCTGTGGGGCAATGCCTCGGGATACTCTTTCTTATGCTGTGGCTCCTGTAACAACTCACTCTGCCCCCTCTTCTACAATGTTCCCTGACCCTAGTGAGCTTGTTGTATAAGTCTCCTTTAGTATTGAGCTCTCAGCAGCCTCTGATTTTCTATTTGACGTGTTTTGAGTCTCTTCAGTGTCTGCTGTTGTTTCCCTGGAGGAAGTTCTCAGGTTAGCGGTGAGAGCTGCACTCATGTTTAACCTGACATTTCCTCTGTAATGTTTTAGGCTCTGGAAAATGTGATAGAGATGGCTCATGTGCTGGGCAGCCATCTTTCTTTTCTTGTTGCACTAATGGCTCTTGGGTCTCCCTGGTATTTGCTGCCATTTATACAAAGAATATTCTCTAACCAAGAGTGAGAATAGCATGGACCAAAGGGGATAAGTGTATATATTTTGAAGACTTTTTGATAGGTGTGCCCTGTCATTGTATGCAATCAACAGTAGGAGCTTCTCTCTAGAGCCTCTGACTTTCCAAGCCACAGGCTTTTGACTGGTTCTCAGTACTAGGCATGAATTATCTCCCACTGAGTGGGCCTCATATCCAATCAGGAAGAAGTTGATTACACTGTAGCTTATGTGCCACTCTTGGACTGATGTGCACTTTTTGCCTGCATGATTGATTTAATAACTTGCAGGTTGCCCTACTTGTTAACAATATCAGTGACCATTATCCCCTGGCAGTTTGCATAGTACTTTCAAGAATTTTCAGATTTATCCCTTAGGTTGCTGGCTTCCATCTGATTTCCAGCATGATACCTTGATGTTCTGTGACTGCAGCCTGTAGTAGTTTCAGAATAGGGTCTTACCATTTATGTCTGGTGAGTACCAAAATCCTTTGACAATGGCTTGCATTGTTTTGTGGGCCTCATGGGCCTCCTGACCCATAGCTTACTATCAGGTTTAACCTTACTCTGGTACTGGGATTCATCAGCAAGAACCTATGGTTTTAAGACAGAAGTTTTTCCACCTTCTACAGGGTGCTTCTACCCAAAATATCCTCCATCTCTTATTAAAAGTTTTATCCTTTGATTAGCTTATGAAGAGGAATGTGCCTATGGTACTGACTCATGCCATTTTTAGCTTTGTGTTTTCCCCCTTCCCACCTTCCCCTATCCCAGTCCCCACAAGACCCTACTGCTTCCCCATCTCATAAACTATCCCTCGACTTGTCTGCCTGGAATCCCTTTCTCTCATCCTGCCTTGCTTCTCATCTCTCCAAGCTTCATTCAAGCTTTCTTGCCAATACTACTAATGTTTACCACACCTTATACACAAGACAAACTGTTCCAAGTTTAGGAACCACATATGAGAGTGAACCTGTGGTTTTTGTCTTTCTCAGCCTTTGTAAATTTAATTAGTATAAATTTTTCCAAGCGCATCCAGTTTCCTGCAAATTTTATTATTGAAATTCATTAAATAATCATCATAATGGAAGGTCTGCTTTTAGGTCTTAGAGAAACATCCACAGTTATTTGTATATTGGCAGCATAAGTTTCACCCACCAAGAGTGGATGAGCGCCACACTCTCCACCATTGGCTGTTGTTTTATTTTTTGATGACTGCTATTCCGACCTAAGTGAGATAGAATATCAAAGCAGTTTTAATTTGCATTTTTCTGATGGCTAAAGATGTTGAGCATCTTTCTAGATGTTTAATAGCCATCTGTATTTATTTCTTTGAGAATCTCCTGTCCAGTTCCTTGGCCCATCTTTTGAGAGGGTTGATTGATTTTATTGCTGCTTAGTTTTTTGAGGTTTTCATGTATTCAATATGCAAAACCACTGTTGGATGTTTAGCTGGCAAAGATTTTCTCCTATTCTGTAGGTTATCTCTTGGCTCTATAGATGTCTTGCTTAGCTGGACAATAGCTTTTCATTTTCATAAGGTCCCAATAGTCAACTGTTTGTCTAATTCCCTGGGTTACTGGTATCTTATTCGGGAAGTTTTTCCTTATATCTCCATATTCTCCATATTTTTTCTTCAGAACATTATTTTAGAGTTTCAGATCTTATATTAAGGTCCTTGATCCATTTGGAGTTGTTTCTATGCAGGGTAAGAAAAGGGGGTCTAGATTTATTCTTAGCCGTGTGGCTATCCAATTTCTCCAGCACCATTTATTGAAAATGTTTTCTTTTCTCAGTGTGTGTTTTGGCTCCATTGTCAAAGATCATGTTGCTGTAGCTTACTAGAATTTACATTTGTATATTCTATTCTATTCCACTAACAAATGTGTCTACTTTGTGGTTGTACTGTGCTGTTTTTATCACTATGGCTTTGTAGTGTATCTTGTGAGGCATGGTGACGCACTTGTCCTATTCCTTTTCTGTGGATTTATTTAGCTATCTAAAGACGTTTGTGTACCCACAGTATTTTGAGACGATTTTATGAAACTCCATGAAGAATGATGCTGGAATTTTGATTGGAAGGACATTGAATCTGTATATTGTTTTTAGTAGTATAACCATTTTCCCAACATTAATTATTATGATCAATGAGCATGGACAATCTTTTCTTCTTCTCGTGTCTTTTTCAATTTCTCTCTTCATTGTGTTTTTTTACTTGTACAAGTTTTTCATTTCCTTGGTTGGGGATATTCCAAGATATTTAACTTTTTTTGGTTAGTGTAAATGGGAATGCTTCCTTGATGTCTTTTTCCATATGCTTGTCATTGGTACATACAAAAGGTAGTGAACTTTGTGTGCTGGTTTTATCACTTGGCTAAGAGTTTTTTATTTTTATCACTAGGGCCTTTTGGTAGAGTTCTTCATGTGACTTAACTATAGAATTATATCATCTGCAAATATGATTAGTTTAACTTCTTCCCTTTCAATTTGAATCCACTTTACGTCTTTCAATTGACTTATTACTTGGGCTAAGACTTCAAGTACTATGTTAAATAGCAGTGGAGAGAGTGGGCATCCTTATCTTGTTCCAGACCTTAGTGGGAAGGCTTCAAGTTTTTCCTTATTTATTTTGATTCGAGCTTTCGGTCTGTTATATATAGTCATTATGATTTTAGGGTATGATCTCTCCATCCCTAGTCTCTCCAGTGTTCTAATCATGAGGGGTCATTATATTTTGTTGAAGGAGAGAGAGAAAGAGAGAAAGAAAATGGGTGCCCCAGGCCTCCAGCCCCTGCAAATGAACTCCAGATGCATGTGCCCACTGTGCATCTGGCTTATGTGGGTACTGGGTCATTGAACCTGGGTCCTTAGGCTTCACAGACAAGCCCCTTAACTGCTAAGCCATCTCTCCAGCCCTCATTTCTAAATTTGACTTTGCTGATTAAGAGGGAATTTTCAACACCTCAGCACTGAAGCAGACCAAAAATGAACCCAACATGGCTCAGGGAAATCTTGCGGAAGAGGGGGCGGAAAGAATGTCAGAGTTACATGTTGGGTCATGATTTGCAGAGACATTTATCATACTGATAACTGGGGGCTATCTCCACAATGCACGACCCATTTTCATTAACAAGGAGGGTCTAATGGGAGGGGGTAGATCACAGATGAGCCTAAATAATGGTACCAAACTGCCTGTATTCACTGAAATGAAAACTAATAAATTAAATTAAAAAAAAAAGAGGGAATTTTCTTCAAATATATCAGGACACAAAGGTCTTTACAATGAAACAGTTGGCATGGAGTATGTGATATTAAATTGAACAGTATATTTTGGACACAAAATATCTTACACTCTGATAGCTCCAATTTTCTGTTGTAACTGCATATGCTCTATGTCACATCTGTGACCCCACCCCCACCTTGACATATGCAAATGTTTATAAATTGACTAGTTGGTTAAATGAATGTAGAAAGTAGGCTGGGAAGATTAAGTCAAAATTGCTTAGAGACTTTTTTAGAGAGTCACCAGAAGTTTCTTATGCAGGTTTGCTTTCTTCTAGTATAACTTTTTGGAGGGACTACCTGAAAAAAAAATCACGAAGGATCAAATATGGTATAAACTACTACAGATTAGGTCATGGTGGTGTCTGGGTTTGAGAGCAAACTAGCCATGGAAAGAAATGAGGCACAGACAAGACAAGACGGGGCAGAACTTCACACATTCCAGTGAAAGTTCCCAGGCAACCCTTGTCGGGGATAGACCTTTAAAGGATGTGACCCAGGTGAGACTTAACCTGCTGAAGGCAACTAATCCACAATGAGCAAATTATCCTGCCCGAGGGTGCACCATCCTATCACCCACAGACTTCAGGAAGAGAAAATCCTATGTCCTGAGTGGGAGGAAACCGGTGCCAGTACAGGCTTGCTTAGAAACCGAGTGGAAACAGACGCTGAGGACTTGAGGTTGGTTAAAGGAAGAGAGCGTTCCAAATATGTTACCAAACGTTTCTAACAGGAAATGGGTTCCAATGAATAATGACAGTGGCATTCTCCAGAAAAGAATTTAACTACTTTACCTTGCGGAAATGAGTGATAAAGGGGAATTTCAAAAGTTGGGGCTGACCTGACTCTACTATGGAGTGGAATAGCTTAAAAATAAGAAAAAAGAGTGATCAGATAGTAGAAAATAAATATTTTTTAAATTTCCTCAAACTTGTTTTTCCTTTCTACAAATATGTGCACACATATAAATAAAAGTATGGTATCCTAAGCCCATTGAAAACATGATATAAATTTATACATACAAAACAATGCTGGAAAGTTTGGAAACACACCTAAAAATACCACAAAACATGAACCTCTTAGTTATTGAAACTGAAGCAGAGGTCCAACAATTCCATGCAATATATGCACTTATGGATAAAAAGGATGGAGACTAGTTGTCTTATATCATTGGATATATGTATGGGTGTATAATATATAAATGACTGAAATTGAAAATGCTGTTATATAGCTGTCATGATCAGATTGTGGGAAGGAAATTGCCAAGTGAATGGAATTGCCATTTTGTTTACATTAGAAGTAGTCATTGACCATTTTGATATATATGTTTGCTTAGTGAAGCTTAAGATATTGTTTAAAATTAGTGTGTGTATGTCAAATGAATGACAGGTTGGGTATCATATGATAAGCATAACATTCCAGCTCTGTTTGGACAATGTGAAGTCTAAACCACAAATGACTCAACAGACAAAGCTCATAGCGGCTGACCTTTCCACCCACTTTTGCTTTCTGTTTACTTGGGATTGCAATAAACTCTTCTAAGTGACTGTTAGTCTCTTCGACAGCAGGTAGTGGAAAAGACAAACATAGGGCAATGACATCCGCTTGTTAGGATGAGACCCTCAGAGAGTTGCTTTGGATACATTCTTTAGTAAAGTAATGACTTCCCTTACCATTGTCAGAGAGCTAGAATTATGCTGACAAGAGATAGGTCAACTTAAACATACATATATATGATGCATTCATCTAGAGCTATGGCCATAGTAGAGTTATTGTATATAATTTAATTAATATATAAATATTTATTTATAAGGGTCACAAAATATATTTATTAGAAACTTACACATAAGGAAAACATTTATATTATGTTCTATATTTTCAAAATAACCATTTACTATTTATTTATGGTGAGAGATAATTATTATGAATGGGCCCATCAGGGCCTCTAGCCACTGCAAATGAACTATAGATGTATGCACCACTTTATGCATCTGGCTATACATGGGTACTAGGGATTTGTACCTGGGCCTTCAGTCTTTGCTAGCAAAATGCCTTAATAAATAAGCCATCTCTCTAGTCCCATGTTATACACTTGATCATAGGATTTTGTACCTTAAAATACTTACATTATGAATATTTCAATTCCCTTATGTTCTTCCTTCATTGAACCCTGGAGTTTCCTAGTTTATCCATGAAAATCTTCCTTAAAGTGTGCATCCTACGTGTCAAATTGCAGTCAAACATTTAAGAGTGACAGGCTGTTCACAAACCTCTTTAAGACAGGCTTTCTCCTACTACCATGGCTGAAAGCTGCAGTGCGTGATAACTTGTAAAATCTTTGTGTACACATGTGTGTGTACATATATGTGTTGTGCCACACTTACATGGAGGCCAGAGGACCACCCTAGGATGTCAGTCATCTTCTTCACCTGTGTGAGGCAAGGTCTCTTGTTGGTCATTCTGTTTGCCAGGCTAGCTTGCCCACAAGCTGGAGGATGTCACATGCCCGGAGAAGCAGTCTAAGCATTGGTCTTGGAGCTGGGTTAATGAACCTGAGGTCTGCCCTCACCGACTCAGGTCCTCCAGCAAGACTCCACCTCCCCCACTGCCACCAGCTTGGGATCCAGGAGGAGACATGATACCAAACACGTGAGGCTGTGGGACGCTTTACACTGAAACTAGCACATTGCGTAATGCTGAATCTACTAAAATCTAACTTATGCAAAATAAAAGGAAAACTTTTATGTCACATAAAATTATAATAATAAATTCGTAATAAGACTTAGTTTTACCTGTGAAGTTCCTTTTGTGTTTATTTTGTACTTTGAGAAAATACACAGATTAGCCTGGAATTCACTATGTAGTTTAGACTGACTCAAACTCCTAGCAATGCTCTTGCCTCCACCTCCAAATGGATGGCTGGGATTACAGGCATGTACCATCACGACAGGCTGAAGGTTTCTTTCTTAAGTGTGGCTGTCAGAAACTGTGGGCGTACGTATGTGGCATGCACTACATCTCTATTGAGGGAGGGATAGGTGTGGAAGAGGCGTCTTTCATGGATGCGCGTGATGATGTGTTAGTTCAGTATTGGATGCTCAGCTCGGACAGAGCCCAGCCATGAAAGGATGGTTTGTTGGAAGTGTGAAAGTCAATATCCAACTGAAGTAAAAGACTGTGTTTAGAAAAGAATTTTTAGGAGATGAAATTTGGGGAAGCTATGACATATAACACCTCTTGATACCTAAGGAGCAAAGTTTGAACTTGAGGGCCATAGTTTTGGATGGGCTTACATAGTGAGTTCAAAGCCATCATAGGATACAGAATGTAACCCTGTCTTAAAACACTAAACAGGGCTGGAGAGATGACTTAGTGGTTAAGTGCTTGCTTGTGAAGCCTAAGGACCCTGGTTCGAGGCTCGATTCCCCAGGACTCACGTTAGCCAGATGCCCAAGGGGGTGCACACATCTGGAGTTCGTTTGCAGTGGCTGGAAGTCATGGCAGCCCATTCTCTCTATCGATCTCTCTCTCTCTCTCTCTCTCTCTCTCTCTCTCTCTCTCTGTCACTCTCAAATAAATAAAAATAAAAACAAACAAACAAACAAACAAAAACACAAAACAACAAGAAAAACAATAAAATAAAATAAAAATTAGGAAAATGTTGAATTAATGGTTAATTAAATTTTATTATATGGGTTTATATATTTTTGAACAGATAGTAAAACAATTTAAAATATGAAACATATTAAGACAGACACTTCTGAGAGAAATACAAACATGAACAAATGATTATTTTAAGTTAAGTAATACAGAAATACACTGTCAGAATGGACTTCTTTACTTCTCAATCTAAGTATTGTTTGAATTCACACTATCTTGGACCTAGCAATGCAATGAAATATTTATGTGGCCTTTCTGCAATGAATTCACAAAGCATGGGTAAGAATTAGGTAAGGCTGATTGCTGGAAAAATTAAGTATATGCATACTTTTTCTAAATTGCTAAAGATTTCTTTTTCTTTTTTCTGTTTTTTGAATTTTTTTTCACATGGCTTTTGATACATTTCTTTTCTATTTTAATTTTTTTATTTGATAGAACGTGAGAAAAAGAGGGGGAGAGAGAAAGAGGGAGAGAGATTGAGAGAGAGAGAGAGAGAGAGAGAGAGAGAGAGAGAGAGAGAGAGAATGGTCACGCGAGGGCCTCCAGCTACTGCAAAGGAACTTCAGAGGCATGCTCCACCTTGTGCATCTGGCTTATGTGGGTCCTGGGGAATCGAAGCAAGAACCTTTGGCCTTGCAGGCAACTGCCTTACTCACTAAGCCATCTCTCCAGCCTGGTACATTTCTTTTAGCTCCTTCATTGAAACCCCGGAAAATTTAGGTGGTATTTGCAAAGGTGAAGGGGTCATTTTGTTTTGTCACTATGTAACTAACTAACCAAGTAATTGATGGTTTATTAGCTTCACTTTGTGTTCATAATACCAATAGGTTTAAGATTTATTTCCGGTGTTCACATTACTTGTCAGGAATCTCTTTTTCCTGGCCTTTAGAAATGCACTCGTTGGAACGTGCCTTGTGCGGATGTTGGGGCGGTTCCACTGATGACCTCATGCTTCCCTGCAGTGGGGGCTCTCTGATCGCCCGGCAGCCTCGAGCTCTGATTGGAAGCGGTCGTTGGTAGAGATGCTTGAGCTTTGCACTTGTAATACTCTGCTCAAGTCTGGACTTGGCCCTTGTGCCAAACAGTTCTCCGAGCTACCTGGGAAGAAAAAATTTCATCTAGGGCATTATAGATGATAGTAATATTTAAAGGCCTACGCTATGTAAAGTTGGAAAATAATGGCTACAACTTGCTGTATTTTTACTTAATTTTAAAACCTTAGAGTGAGAGAGAAAGTGTGTCTGTGCATGCATGCATGTGTGTGCGTACATTTCTTGATGGATAATCAAAGAGTATATCCTAAAGTGGAGCTTAATGACGAAGTGAGTGTGTGACAATGAACACTTATGAAGTTGATATCCCAATGAATTTGCTCTCAAAAATTATTGTTGCAATCATATAACTACTATAAATTACTTTTAAAGCTATGTATTTTATAGTACATTACTTTAAACAGTGATAGTTCCGAATACCAATATTAGTTAACTGAGTAAGTTTTATTTGGACCAGAAAAGCCTGGTACTTGAACATATCAGAGCAATAATAGCTAATTTCATTCATTATAATATTGCTAATAATTTATATAGGAATATTTGCAGTGTGTTTTGATAAGCATCTCATTTAATATATGAGTACAACCATTCTGACTTGGCCACTTTCACAGTTTTCAACACATTTTGATATTGCTTCTTGGGATTAAAAGGACATCTTTGAGAAAGGATCTTTCTGTATCAAACAGCCTGGACTCTGAATCATGACGCTCCTGCCTGAGCTGCTGGCACTCTGGGATTATAGATGTTTATTAACATGAATGAAACTTTAGACTTATGAAATCCTATCTATGACAAATTAAATGCTCCTGAATTCTCTTGCATATTACTGCTGGAATTCAACCTAAACCTAGCGTCTTTTACTAGAGCCTACATCATAACTGATTCAGAGAGATGCTGAACTCATCCCACACCTCATGAACCACCTCAAGG
Organism: Jaculus jaculus; assembly: GCF_020740685.1. Taxonomy (NCBI): domain Eukaryota; kingdom Metazoa; phylum Chordata; class Mammalia; order Rodentia; family Dipodidae; genus Jaculus; species Jaculus jaculus. Next base: position 71,937,169 of record NC_059116.1, on the reverse strand, counting down.
TAAGAGCAAGATACAAAGCGGGCTCGTGGATCTGTCCATAAGGTCCAGGATTCATCTTGAAAGCTGAGAAAGCAAAAGGTGCTGAAAATTTTGTGGGTTATGGAGGAAAATGGTGATAATTCTATATTGAATTTATTGAATTGTATATTTATATTATATTATTATATTGAATTTCTCCTTTCCTTGTGCATTAACTAATTTTCTCATTTCTGTGCAAAAATACATGACATGTGCAACTTAAGGAAGGAAAAGTTTATTTTTGCTCAGTTTCAGGGTGTATTCCATCATGATAGGGAAAGCATGTGGCTAGAGTATGATGCAGCTGGGCACATTACACCTGTCAGAAGCAGGCAGATGTGAGCTGAGGCTCAGTTCACATTCTGTTCATTCAGGAGCCCATTCCATGTGCTGGTACCATCCACATTTAGTGTGGCTCTCCCCCACTCAGATAAGCCCTTCTAGAAAGAGTTCAAAGACACGTCAGAACTTTGTTTCCTTGTTGATTCTAAATTAAGTCAATTTGACAATGAGCACTACCTATCTTACCATATTTCTTCTTGGCAAAATAAGTGATTCTGTGCTTAATCCTCTCCAAAAATAGAAGGAAAGCTAGGATATGGCAGATTGGAATACCTGGTTAATGATAAGGAGATGGGCTATAATTTTCTATTTTATTGGTATAATTACAGAAGTTACATATGTGTTCTGTTTCTATTATTTTCTTCTGTGCTCTCTAGTGTATGCAGTAAGTTGCTACATAGAAATACAGAGAAGAAACATTCCATACCAGGCTTTCAAGCAGAAGTTCATATTTCTATTGCATAAAACTGTCTGTAAGATTTTAGTGAAAAAATCATAATTCCTATTGCACAAAAATGTTTTTCTCTGTTCTTTTGGCAAAGAAAGCAGGTAAAAAGTATATTGAAGGTTCCATCCCCACATTTCCTTTGCAAAAGAAAACACTTCAAAAATATTTTTATGTATCATGAATGTCAACTAGGTATTCCATTATACTGATTCTAGAAAGACTTGAGAGACCACCCACTGACAGTAGATAAATATGGTTCCACAAGGGAGGGAGGATGCGCAAGCCAGGACTGGCAGCAAGTGTGTTTCCCTTAGCCCTGGGCAGGGGAGGAGTAAAAGTGCTTGGAGATGCTTGATTCTAGATGTGAATGGCAGGGTCGTTTATAAAATAATTGAGCATATGTTTTGACTAATATTTTTGCATATATGTCTATCAACTGTCAAAGAAAGGAGTGTTGTTCTCACTAGTTTAAGAAGCGAATAGCCATATTTTCTAGGAAGGTCATGGACTCTAGCATAGAAAAAAGGAGTGTCTATTTTCACCGCTCTAGGTTCCAAGCAGTTGTATCTATCATGTGAGAATTGCAAGAAGACCAGGAGCTTTGACCCAAACAGGTTGCTGGCCTCTAGTGCTGTTCATGGTTATCAACAGTGAGCACGTGGCTGGCGAGGTAGCCCAGTCAGTAAAGGCCTTCAGCGCAAGCAGAAAGACCTGAATCCAATCCCAAGAGCTCAGGTAAAAATGCTGTAAATGTGGTAAGTACCTGAAATTCCAGGGCTGGGGAGACAGACTAGAGTATTCCTGGGGCTCACGATCCAGTCGGTCTAGCCGCGTTGGTGAACTCTGGGACAGTGGAGAGAGCCTATGGCATAGGTGAGGTGTGACATCTGAGTTGCCCTCTGGCCTACACACACACACACTTGCACCTGCACATACAGGAGGAGCAGGAGGAGCATGCATTTGCATATATGTCTGCATACTACATGCATGCACATGGAAAAAAATTGTAGGCATCCTTTTCGATTTTTATGTCTGGAGAACATCCTCTCCTTCCTAACTTGGGTCTGATATTTGAATTATCTGAAGGGTTGATCCAAATCTATGCCTAACTTTAATGAGGCGTATGTCATGAAGGAACTTGCAGATGAACTCAAAGACTTGGGCTTTTTTCATTAGCGCTTTTATTATCTGCCTGCAGCAGCATTGGGTGTGTGGGGGGGTCTGCCTTCATCCTTTGCTCTCAGTCTGTATTCCCCAGGGAAGCAGAGGGCAGTTTGCCAAAGGATTTGCAAACCTCAGGGATAGACTTGCCAGAATTCCTAGCACTTGCAGTATACTTCAAGAACTGGCTAGAAAAGTCTCAAAGATGAACACAGATGTTACAGGCTGGCGTAGAGAATATGTATGCATTTTTAAAATAAAGTGGTGTACGTCACAGGCACATATTGGTTTTAGATGGCTGATAGGCTTTCATCTCTGGGAAGAAGAGCTCATTTCTTGTCTTGTAGGAGGAGCAGGAAATGTAGAAAGTTCTGCTTTAAGAAAGGGCTTGCCTGGGCTGGAGAGATGGCTTAGCGGTTAAGTGCTTGCCTGTGAAGCCAAGGACCCCAGTTCAAGGCTCAATTCCCCAGGACCCACGTTAGCCAGATGCAAAAGGGGGCACACGTGTCTGGAGTTCATTTTCAGTGGCTGGAAGCCCTGGCACGCCCATTCTCTCTCTCTCTCTCTCTGCCTCTTTCTCTCTCTCTGTCTATTAAATAAATAAAATTTTTAAAAAAGGGCTTGCCTGAAGTCAGCACAGCTGCAAGTGGTTCTGGATGTGCTGTATATAGTCTTTATGACTTAATTGCCACAATAATCTTTTGTGTTTGCATGCAAGTGTATAGACTTGGTTTGTAATACGGTGTATGTGATATATGGCATTATATACATTATATCCAGATGGACCTGCCCCACTGAGTGTGCACACACAGAGGACAGGATCAAATGGGTGTACTCTGTGCACACAATGAGGACAGGTTCAAATGGGCATGTCCTGTGCACACACAGAGGACAGGTTCAAATGGGCATATTCTGTGCACACACAGAGGACAGGTACAAATGGGCATGTTCCATGCACACACAGAGGACAGGATCAAATGGGTGTATTCTGTGCACACACAGAGGACAGGTTCAAATGTGTGTGCCCCATGCACACTTCAGATATCCACTCTTATCATTCATCATGTATTCATGTTGGACTGATTCTCTCCTTAAACCCACAGTTGCTGTCTGTTAGTGAGTCTCAGCCATTCTCAAAGGCTTGTCCCCTCCCAGACTGGGGTTACAGATGTTCATGGCCATACTTAGTCTTGTACCTAGGTTCAGGGTTCAGATAAACTGGGTGTTCTCTGGCTCACATGGCCCTCAGGCTTATGTGGCAAGCACTATGAACCATAATGAACTTTTCAATCTTTACATTTTCTTTATTCTTTAACTTGCTGTGTGCTATCCTTTCATTAATGGAGTTCTGGACTTCTCTATGTTCTTCAGTCACTGGCCTCAGTGACTTATCACTGCTGTCAGACATCTGCCATGGTGCTCCACCAACATGATCCCCCAAACCTCCTGCAAGCTAAATGATTGTGTCCTTTAAGTAAGTCCTGCAAGCTAAATGATTGTGTCCTTTAAGTAAGTCCTTTACTTGGTGACACAGACCCACAAGCTAACTATGGTGTGATTCAATTTTTGTTCTTATCTCGTCCAGTACTTATAACAAGTTCGTGAAGTAGATAGTAGTAATGTGTTTCGGGAAACATAACTAGTGAGTGTTACATGATTACTCCAAACCCAAGCTTTTCCCCAGCTGATGCTCATACCAGGTTATGTTTACTAGGGTCTGGGGGAGCAGTGGGGAAGGGCAGAAAAGAAAAGTCAATGGTTTATTTACTATAGTAAAGAAAAAGAAACATACTGGATTGATTGACATTCCATAAGTTCAACAAACTAATTGAATTTATCACTTTTAACATGATGTCTGAAGTGCCAAGAAACTTGACCATGAAAAGTTGACTGATTTTTGCCATGTTAATAAAACTAAAAGATGCTTGTATACAAAGTGCGCATGCCAAGGGAAAGTTACAATGGGGCTCTTTTGTTCAGTGTAAAATTCCACTCCATATGACTTCATGGTAATTTCAGAATAAGTGACCTTGAGCTAGGTCAACCAGATAAAATGTCAGAGAAACCCAAATAATATGGATATCAGAGCACTTGAACAACATATGGGTTTAGGCTTCCATTGCTCAGGAATAATAGTGACAAGGAGATATTTGGGCATTTTCTAAGCATTTTAGGAAGAAAACCTATTACTTGTAATGTCTACGCTAATGCTCTTAAGTATTTTGTATAGCTGTGTTCCATTGGTCTGAATATCTAGGTCCTGTAGTGAAATGCACTAACAGCGTTAGCCCCGGCGTCGTCAAAGCAAGGGTTAATGACAGGTTTCTTAAGCATCTAGTGGGTACTCTGCACTGCGAAGTGGTAGAAAACACACAAGTCTACATTCCTGCTTTCCCGGATTATAGGACTTGGGGATACACCCGTTTGCTTACACATGCCTGTGTTTGTGTATTTAAAATGGTAAGACTGGTGTAGGAAGTGTGAGTGATGTTCCCAGAGTTTCCACTTGATAAATTAAAAAAGCTGGAACCCTTTACATCCTTGGGGTACTCACTGGCAGAGGGCTCATTGCCTTCATGTCAAATGGATCATCATGGTGAAGAATGCTGCCCCGCGGCCACACTGAGTAAAAGGGTTTTGACATCACTGTGAGTCCTATAGAGGCACGAAGAGAAGTGGACTTCGTAGAGTGGTCAAACTCCCCGTGTGACTCCGAGAGGTAATGATGGTAGAGAACATAACAGGAGAAAATGTGCTCTTCATCTTGCAACGCCAGAGTCTTTGACGTACTTTACCTTTACCAATCCACACTAGCTCTGGCACACAAGGCTCAACTTGGCCATACTGGCCACCATCCTGTGAGTCCTGTCTACTCAGCTACCATCCAGTTCAGTTGTGTGAGAATTTCTTAAACCCGTGAAGTTGGTTTACATATAAAAATAAACTACACATGTAAGTATTTTTCATAAGGGGCACTATATTTTATATATCTCTATCTCTATCTATCTATCTATCTATCTATCTATCTATCTATCTATCTATCTATCTATCTATCTATAATTTCTTTTATATAAGTATAGTCTGGAAAGTGTCTGTCTTTTTTGAATGCTGAAAACCATGAGCCTGACTTAAAATATTTATGATCCATAGACTATTTGTAATACCTGGTAGCAAAATATCCCAGGATTATTTGTAGTATATTTTAGAAATTAATAATAATAATAATAATAATAATATACAAATACTGATAGTCCTCCCAATGTGTTTTCTTCCAATATTGTTAGTTTCTGCACTATAATAATATAAACAAATCGATAACTGATTTCCACTGTGATTTCTCTCTTCTCATTTCCCCCATGATAGATAGATAGATAGATAGTTAGATAGAGAGATTAAGTTTGACTTTGTCATTTTTGTTGTTTGATATACTATGTAGTTAGCGTATGTCTATTAGGTGTCATTCATTCTAGCATTTTCAAGTCCAGCTTGTTGTAGCCGGTTCCCACCCCCCCACCTTGTCCCGTCCCCACCCAGCAGCCCCGTCTGTCTCTCCCCCTTACACTCCTCCTCTCTTCTGTTTTCAGGTCGCACTTGGCTTTCGTCTGTTTGCTTGTTCGTCTGTCCATAGTCACTCTTGGTTACCATTGTGCCTTGATGCAGTTCACCCACATTTGCCCCCTTTATCTATGTTTTCCTACATATTACAAGCTTGGCTTCGCCTTTATCAGACCTTAGTGGTAATGTAAACAGTGGGAGAAGCTTTAAATATATTGAAAACCTGTTCCTCTACTGGAAAGACCCATACAGCTTAATTAGAAAGAAGGGGTTTTCACCCAGAACTCTGCATTGTAAAAGGACTAATTTTATAGTAGGATCATATTGAATAACAGGCAAGAAGCCTGATTGGATTACAGTCATTATGGGTTGAAAAAGAAACAGTGAGTGGCTTGTTTCAGAAAATGCTATGCCACTGACTTTATTTAGATGTGATGTATAGATTTGGGTCAATTGCTATGATTTTTTACTTGCTTTCAGCCTCTTTATAGGGACCCTGGGAAAAGGACTTGTTCGGTTTAAGCAATTCCTGTGTCAGACTTTGGCTGGCGACGTTTATTAATATGAAGTAATTAACCCTTATAAACAGACATCTGACTGAATGTACAAAGTAAAGTTACCATGAAAAGTTCTCTTTTTTGGATATTTTGGTGAGTATTGTATTTTGTTACACACTTCTTTATTTGAATAGACATTAGGTGCAATGGGAAAATGAATAAACATCCTGGGTATGCAAGCACCTTTTATTTATAATTTAAATTCTTTTACATGTGTGTTTTTGTATGGGTGATGTGTGTGTGTGTGTGTGTGTGTGTGTGTGTGTGTGTGTGTGTGAATGTGTGCCTAGTGTGCACATATGAAGAGGCCAGAGGAGAACAGAGGTGTCTCCCCCACGCTCTGTGAGATGGAGTCTCTTCCTGAGCCTGGTGCTGCTGCTTTCTGTTAGACTGCTTGCCAATGAACTCCAGAGGCTCTCCAGACTCTGCTCTGCACAGGACTGAAGTTACCAGTGTGAATGACCAAGCCCAGCTGGTTACGTGCGTGCTAGGGATTGAACGCAGTGTGAATCAGGCTTTCCCAGGCCCACATGCTTGTCCAGCAAACACTCTGACCCACTGGGCCATCTCCATGGACTTTTGTTTGTACTTTTTCTAAAAACAAATATTTATACGCCAGTTGTGGTGATGCATGCCTTTCATCCCAGCACATGGGTAGCAGAGGTAGACCCACTGTGAGTGTGAGGCCAGCCCGCGACAATAGGATAAATTCAAGTTCAGCCTGGGTTAGAAGGACATCCCAACTCAATTTTTTTGTTCATTTATAAACATAACAATGTAGAATGGTTAAAAGACAACGTATCCAGAGAATTCTACTGGAAGGAAACCCAAAATGTACCAATAAATAAGTCAAATCAATACAGCATCATCAAAAGGCATACAGGTATACATTATGTTCAATAGGTATAATTGCTGATAACAATAAAATGTCTGAGTAAGCTGCCAATATACACACTGAGTCAAATTCATTTTCATTTTGTATAGTAGACTAGACAGCTATTGCTAGTCTTTCAGCTTCCTACATTTTTCTTGGTTGTGTTGGCGAACAAAAGACAGCATTCCAAACTAAGAGCAGCTGCGGTGGACAGAGCACTTCTCTTACCCTTCTTGGCAATCAGTGAGTCGCGTGGGTCAGCAGTGCCTCAGGAAGCCACAGAAGGGCCTCGAGCTGGCTCACAGCACTGGACCTCATATGGAAGGTGCGCTAATGCAACAGAAAGTCACTCATCTGGGTTTGCACTAAAGTCATTGCTTTAAGGGGTTTGGCTTCATCTGTAAGTACTTGGGGAGTGTTTCTGCACCCAGACTCTTCTCACACTCGCCCTTCACTCTCAGAAGCACTTGGGACTTGGTGAGAGGAAAGCCTGCCCAGTTTTGATGCATAAGAAATTGAAGATGAAAAAATGGCCACATGGGCAAACAAACACCCTACTGAAGGATAGATAAGGAGCATCAGCTCAGTGTGTGGCCAAGCCGGTTTGGAAGTGAGGCAAAATAAAAAATGTGACCCCCTAAATGAACTTATCAAAATATCTTTTTGGGCTGAGGAAATGGCTTAGTGGTTAAGGCATTTCCCTGCAAGCCTAGGGATCCTGGTTCAATTCCCCAGGACCCATGTAAGCCAGATTCACAAGGGGGCACATGGATCTGGAGTTCGCTTGCAGTGGCTGGAGCCCCTGGTGTGCCCATTCTTTCTTTTTCTCTATCTGCCTCTTCCTCTCTCTCAAATAAATAAAATATTTTAAAAATATCTTCTTATATTTCCAGTGAAGACGAAGCAGAAATGTAGCTCTAAAATAAAAACATGATTGCATAGAAAACTACATGCTTCTAGTCTCTTACCTTCCATTTGTTAAACTTTTAAAAAATATTTTATGTGTTTATTATATAAGACAGAGGGAGAGAAAGAGAGATGGGTGCACCTGGGCCTTGGGCCACTGTAAATGAACTCCAAACACATGTGCCACCTTGTACACCTGGTTTATGTGGGTACTGGAGTATCAAACCTGAGTCCTTAGGCTTTACAGGCAAGTATCTTAACCACTAAGCCATCTCTCCAGCCCCTGCCAACCTTTATGAACCCATTGAATACTAATTTTCTTCATCATGGATTTCTTGTTATATATGTTTTTGGGGTGTGTGTGTGTGTGTGTGTGTGTGTGTGTGTGTGTGCACATGCCAATATTCAGGGTGTATGTGCGGAGCACGGAGGAGGATGTTAGGTGTCCTCTGTCACATGGGTATTATGCTGTATTGCTCCAGTTCCTTGAGGAACATGGTTACCCTGAGCCTAGAGCTATTTCCTTTCTTTTTGGTTTGTTTGTTTTATCATATTGGCTGGCCAGCGGGCACAACTAGTTACCTCTGTCTCTGTCCCCCTGGGCACTGGGATCATGGGCATGTATGGCCACACTGGCCTTCCTCCTGGCTGCTGAGTCTCCACCTGAATTCCTCCTGCTTGCACAGCATGTGCTCTTAGTGGCTGAGTCATTTCTCTAGTCCATGTTGTTACATTTTTTAAATATTTTATTTAAACATTTCTAGAATTGATTAGTGTGTTTTTTTTGGCATCCTCTTAGCTTATATACCTTGCTTACCTCCTTGAATGTTGGCCCTGACACCATGTATAGACAGATCCCAAGAAGAAGTCATTCTGCCTTTGTGAATGTTCTGAGAGCTTCAGTATCAATCTGATATTTTTAAGTAGGTGGGATTTTTTTCAAATGGTTATATTATCATGAAACTCACTAGAAGCCAGTGGAGGTTGCTTTGTGGAATTCGCAATCCTTCAAAAACTGTTGGCAGGGCAGGATTGAAGCCAATGTTTCTAAGGTCTCTTTAATGCAATTCATTTCTAAAACAAAATTTTATGCTGAGGAAAGTGAGCACACGTGACACGTGGAATTAGACATGACTAAAAGCTTTGGCTATGCCTTTTGAGTGCGACCTGGAAACGTCAGTTCCCCAGCACTGTGAGGAATTCATGATGAGAAATTAGGACAAGGAGAACCCAGCCATATTCAGCTGTGACTGTGCAAGGGGGCAAGCAGGGAACAAAACTGATACCAGCTGCAAGATGCTGGTACTTCAAATGTATTTGTTTTTAACAGGTAAAGGGTATCAGGTCTCTCTTATAGTTGCAGGCACCTGTTGGACCACAGTTAACACATCAATATTGGCCTACACACAGCCACTAACAAGCTGAATGCATATGGAGTCAAACAGACCAACGTAGAATAACTGGTTCATGATCATGTACCTTCTACTTTTAGTAAGCATCTAGTTTCTAAATTTTATTTTCCATTATTTTAATATGTGCCATTGTTAGTCCACACAACATTATGTCAAATAACAACATATTGGCAAAGTTGGCATTACCTATATGGCATATTTTGAAGTATTCTATGAAAAATGCTCTTCAAAATAACTTTTCCCATGTTCTCCCTTTTAAAAGTGGTCAACAGAGTAACTTTATCTTATGTGAATGAAGTGTAGGCAGTCAGTGTTCATCCAATAAGCTCTGTTGGAATCCAAATGTTCTTAGGTCCATATTTAGACACGTAGGTAATTTAGGGAAGAAATGAGCTTCCAAGGAACCTGGTCTGTACAAGACAACTTTTGATGATATTGAACATGACTCTTGTTCCTCACAAGCCCTCAGCTGGAAGTGGGTGGAGAAAGCCAGCTGTCCTCAGCAAGGGAACATTCTCCGCTCATTTCATGTGTAGGAAAGAAAAGAAGGAAAGCAAGCTCCCTGGGATGAATGGCTTAGATGTTAAGGTACTTGCCTGCGAAGTCTAAGGACCCAGGCTTAAGTCCCCAGAACCCACGTAAACCAGAAACAAGGTGGCAAATACATCTGGTGTATGTTTACAGTGGCTGGAGGTCTTGGCTTGCCCATTCTTTTTCTTTTTTTCTCGCTCTCTCTCTGCCTCTTTCTGTCCTTCTCAAATAAACAAAATAAAAATGAAGGCAAGCTCTCTGAATGTGGGTGGAACCTGGAAGAAAGGAAGGCTCCTTACGAATGTGCTTTGGCAACCTTCAGGGTGGGATTCCTTACATTGTGTGCCCAGGAACATCTCTGAGTTGCCTCAGGTCATGTTTGGGAAGCACCACTGTGCCGTCCCTTCTGCCCTTCTTTCTCAGTGGGAATGTCCACAGCGGTACTCTGTTGTGTTTTCCTGTGGGTGTTTAGGTGGGCACGTGTAGGAAAAATTTTAGCTCAGGGTCATACATCTCCAGGTCCAGGCAAATGCTCTGCCTTTGATGAAGACATCACTGACTGTTTTGAGTTGGATACTGTGCATGGCCAGGGCTTGGGGTCATATCTTTTGGGAAGTGTTGGCTGTGTTTGATGCACTAGGAGAAAAAAGCAAACAGTAAACCATGGAGTTGATGTAGCAAGTGTTTGGCAAATAGCACATGTTGCTCACATTTCCAAAGGTCCCTTGAAATTGAGTGGCAGCATCTGATAGACAAGTGCTGACCAACGGGCTCATAGGAGCAGGGATGACCCCAAAGGCTGTGTTTTTATTTGTTTTTCAAGGTAGGATCTCACTCTAGCTCAGGCTGACCTGGAATTCACTAGGTAGTCTCAGGGTAGCCTTGAACTCATGGTGATCCTCCTACCTCTGCCTCCTGAGTGCTGGGGTTAAAGGCATGCACCACCATGTCTGGCCCTAAAGGCTTTTTAAAAGTCAGTGGGGGCTAGAAAGATAGCTCAGAGATTAAGGCATTCACCTTTAAAGATCCAGGTTCATCCCTAGTACCCACATAAAGCTAGATGCACAAAGTGGCACATGTATATGGAGTTGATTTGTAGTGGCTAGAGGCCTTGGTATGCTCATTCTCTCTCTCCTTCCCCTTTTATCCTTGCAAATAAATTTCAATTTGTTAAAGTCAGTGGGATGCTTCATCTTTTTCATTTCCCCTGCTGCTGACCTTAGGTGCTCTATGATCCAGATCATGGAGCCACAAATTGCAAGCCTTTATGTACCTGAGAATTTGTTAGTTCAGTTGTGTTAGCAAGGACATAGTAATTTCAAAGCTTAATAGTTAAAATGTTTTAGTTACAAGGAATGCCAAGTACAAAGGCTTGGATTAAAATTATCTTACTAGTGACAAAGACAGATGATTTCTCAATGCTATATACTTTTTTTCTAGGAAAAGCAATAGTTATTTAAAATGTAAATTAAAATAGTTTAAAAATACCAGTGTACAAAAAATAAAATAATTATTCATGAAACATTAAGATGGATTTTGCCTATTTGATATAATATTGAATTGTATCAGAATATGGTAATAAAGGAGAAAAAGACATGATTATACTTCTCATATTTGAAAGGGGAACAGCTGAACAGCTGTCAGAATCCTAAGAGTTCTGAATCCAAAGAGCAAATTCCAAGGGTGGGGAGAATAGACAATAGCTTTTGAAGTTACACACGTACCAATCAAAGTACAATATGTGTTTGATTAGTTATGTTAAATGTTAATAAATACCTTGAGATGTTCCTAACATTTTATATGAAAAAAATAGGAGAAAATGGGCATTCATTCAAAACTAAGGTGATTTGGGTGCAGGTTGCATAGCAAGTAATTTTCTTGCCTTGAGAAGAGGGTTTTAGTCATCAAGGTCTGTCAAAACAGACCTGTCAAGTGTATAAGTTTAGAATCACTTCAAATATACACAGTTATTTTAGTATTGTCCATAATAAAAGGTTATTTGTATAAAACTGAGCAGAGTGAAGTGTTAAGATATTTCACCAGGATTAAGCTAATCCTTCTCTAACACAAGGAAAAGAGTTGCCAATAAATTCTATTTTTAACAGCTACTTGAGAGAGACAAGATGAGACTTATAAAAGTCTCTTTCAAGAAGTTTCCCAGTACAGTAACAGTTTACACCCAACACATACATAAATACATTGCAAAACATCAGTCTCTGCCAGGTTGCAAAGTCTGACTTGCCAGAGTTACGTCATGTTTCTAAAGCATGTTCACAGTGAAGTTTGTCATGCATAAGACTTGAGTGGACTAGGCCTATCTGATTAGAAACCAAGGGAGCTGCATTCTCTCTGTGTTTACATAGAAATGACTCCAGGATTTTAAAAGCGGTGATTCTGTTGCCTTTAAAAATTGCTTTTATTCCTTTCTCATGTACAAAGGAGTCCCTTCTCTCAAGCCTTTATTATGCTGGATGCAGAGATGCAGAGATAACATGGTATGGCACCTTCCATCTATGTGGTCTACATTATATTACCAAGGATGGGCCATGACCTAGTGTGACCACAGCAGGAGATTCTGGCCATGAATTCTAGAATTTACTTATGAAAAGAAAATGTATATGTGTTGATTTGATTCAGGTGTACCCCATAAACATGTGCTCTGAATGCTAGGTTCCCAGCAGGCAGTCACTTGGGAATTACAGCCTCTTGGAGGAGTGCTTTGTTGAGGGAGGGCTTATGGGTGTTATAGCCAGTTTCCCCATGCCAGTGTTTGGCACACTCTCCTACTGCTGTTGTCCACCTGATGTTGGCCAGGAGGCGATGTCCTACTCATGCCGTGTTTTCCTCTGCCAACAGAAGCTTCTCCTCGAGTCTGTAGACCAAAATCACCCCTTTCCTTCTCTAAGGTGCTCTTGGTCAGCTGTTTTCTGCCAGCAAGGAAAAGCTAACTGCAACAGTTAAATTGCTGCCAAGAAGTGGGGTTGTTTTATAGAAACCTGACTATGTGGCTTTTGGTCTTTTGGGACTTATTTGAGGGAGGAATGTGGAAGGATTTTAAACCTTTGCCTATGAGACACCTTCCAGTGCTATAAATACAGCTTGATGGACTATTCTGGCCAGAGTTGCAAGACTTGAGTGTAATAAGAACTAAGGACTATGAGGTTTGGCTTATGAGGATGAGAAAGAACTTTGGCAAGACTGAGCAAAAAGCAGTTTGTGTGAGATGCTTTAAGTGTTCTGCCTGCCTGTGTCCTGAAAACTTATGCAGGACTGCATTGTATAGAAATAGCCTGTCATTGGCAGAAGAATGGCACAGAAATAAATGAAATATTTGGGCCAAAGTTCTGCCCTTTCAGCTGCAATTTTTTGAGAGATTACAACCACTGAGGTAGCGCCAGCTGATATGCATTGGGACAGCAGGAAGAATGCGGACTCTTGAAGTAAGGAGCCTGAATGCTGGAGGAGTATCCTGTTCTTCAGAATTGGAATTATTCCCCCCTTGGATTAAGAAGTCGGTAGCCCACTGAATACTATGGAGTACAATAAAAGCGAGGAAAGAGGGTCATTGCATTTGCAACACAGTCTTGTGCTTTGAAAATGGACATCAGCACTGTGAAGCAGTCTTGTGGGATAACCAGCATGGAGGCCCGATGGAGCCATGAGGATGAACCCAGGGTTGCAGTGGAGACCCAGTGGAGATGCCAGGACTATGGGATGGCTACTCAGGAGAGCTGCTGGCACCTGATGGGGTATACCTGGGGTATGAGCAGCTTAGTCGGAGGGGCAGAATTGGAACTCCAGAGACTCATCACAGGTTAGAATGATCAGAATTGGAGCCTTGTCACTCGTCAGAGTTGTTGGACTAGGAGCTACAGAGTTTGATGTTTGCCCTGGTTGTTTTAAAGCTTGTCTTGATTAGATATTTCTTTGCTATGCCCAATGCCATCTTCTCCATTGCGAATGTTTATTCTGTGCTGTTATGCATTTATTTTCTTTTGGTATTATTGCTCATTTAAGAAACCTTGAGCCATGGGGATTTTTGAACAATACTGAGATTGATTTAAAAAAAAAAAACTATGTGAATTTTTAAAGTTGGACTGAATGCAATATGTTTACATCATGGGTAGTTATCAGTTTATGGGGTCCAGGGCAGAATGTGGTGGTTTGTTTCATGTATCACTCATAAACTCATGTGTTCTGAATGCTGGGTTCACAGCTGGTGGTATTGGGAATTGGATCCTTCTGGAGGTGATGGATTGTTGGAGGTGGCCTTATGGGTGTCATAGCCAGTGTCCCCTTGCCAGTGGTTTGGCACACTCTCCTGTTGCTATGGTTCATCTTATGTTGGCCAGGGAGTGATGTCCACCCTCTGCTCATGCCATCATTTCCCCTGCCGTCATGGAGCTTTCCCCTCAAGCCTATAAGCCAAAATAAACCTCTTTTTCCCATAAGCTGCTCTTGATTGGGTGATTTCTACCAACAATGTGAACCTGACTTCAACACCAGGCGATCTTACTGCTTACCACTCTGAGCTGCCCAAGTGATCTTTCTCTAATGCAGTCTCTCCAGTGATGGGAGTGTGTCTTCTTCTTCCTGTTGGGCTGAGCATGGATAAGGTTTGTCTATGTGATTGCTTTTGCTTCAGGAGCTGAGGAAGTTTCTTTCATCCAGAACAGACTTATCAATGTATATAATCCATTCACTACCAGTTTTGCTAGTCAGGAATTCATATTATTTTTAAATGTGTGTTTATATAGTTTTGTTGGATTTGTTAAATTCAAAGTTTGCTTCTCAAATGATTCTTACAAATATTTATTTTTAATTTTTATTTTATTTATTTATTTATTTATTAGTTATGTACACAGTGTGTATACAGCCATGTTGGTACCATCATTGGTTTTTTCCTTGTCCTCCCCCCTCCACAGGGACCCTCTTCGTTGGGGAATGTGGGTCTTGCATTGTGGGGTTAGCCTTCAGTTATGGGGAAGAGGCAATGTACATAATGTCCCAACTTGTGGCTCTAACAGTCTTTCTGCCCCCTCTTCCATGAACTTCCCTGAGCCATGTTGGGTTTGTTTTAGATCTACTTCAGTGATGAGGTCTTGGGAGCTTCTGTGCCTCTGGATATCTGGTTCGGTAGTTGGGTGTTCTCTGTGTCTGTCTCCTTTACCCTTGTGCTGGTACCAGGTTCACCAAGAAAGTAGCACTCTTGTTCATTTCCCCAATTACTCTATGGTTTCAGCTGGGGCCCTGGTGAGGTGCCATGGGATGATTCTCTCCTCAGGTTCTGCATCTATCTGAAAAAGAGAAGCAGATTCTCTAATGGAGAGTGAAGTCAGCAATAAATAAATGGGATAACCATTGTTATTTTAGAGAAAATTTAATGGGCGTAGGCCCTCTTGTATCCCACAATTGTCAGGAGTTGCTTTTTATTTTTATTTATTTATTTGAGAGAGAGAGAGAGAGAGAGAGAGAGAGAGAGAGAGAGAGAGGCAGAGGAAAACAGGGAAGATAATGGGCTCATGAGGATCTCCAGGATCTGCAAACAAACTCCAGATGCATATGCCAGCCATCTGCATCTGGCTTCTATGGGTCCTAGGGAATTGAACCTGGGTCCTTTGGCTTTGCAGGCAAGTGCCTTAACTCCTAAGCCATCTATTCAGATGATTTTCAATTATTTAAAAGAAAGAAATGTTTCAGTGGTTCCCCTTTGTGGAAATAATAGTAGTATATGTGTCTTTATTATGGTAATAGATATATTTGTATTGAAAAATTGAGTAGTGTAACAATTGAGTCTAAGTGAATACAGTAATTAGTTTGTGCTCTTAGAGTAGAGCTTTGTGAATGGTAAGAATGATGGTTTATTAAAGTTTGTTTTACAACAAGAGGCACACTTGCTTTTATCAGGCAGTGTTTCCTATCCACCATGAAACAATTTTCTAGATTCCCTGATACTGGGTTGTCAGTGTGATCATTGCCAAATGAAGGCTCACAGGACTATCCCTATGCTATCAGTGAAAGCAAGGCTTGGAAAACATTTTGTTCATTCTTCTTCTTTCATCCCTTTTCAGCATCTATTTTCCAACAGTTAATTTCAATTTCAAGCACACATACATGCATATACATGCTTAATTATCTCCAGTCCTCCTTTTATTGACAGATGTGTCTAAATGGCCAACTTTACTTTTACTAGTAAGCTGATTAGCTAAATGAGATGACTGGAACACCTGGTTTGTCTTCCTAAGATACTTGTAATAGATGCAATGTGTGACTTTTTCTAAATGCCTAAACTGCAGTTAATTCCACCCAAAGTCAATAAAAATAGATCAATCTGAAATTTTAAAATGACTTTCTAGTTTTTGAAGATCTGTGAACTTTATATGAATATACCATATGATCAATAAGTGGTTTCCATTTTCTGTTAAAAAGAAAAGAAAGATGTTACAGAAGTCTTCCTTTGGGCAGTTTAAAAGTTTTGTTGTTGTTTTGTTTTTCAAGGTTGGGTCTCACTGTAGTAACTCAGACTGACCTGAAACTCACTATGTAGTCTCAGGCTGGCTTTGAACTCAAAGCCATCCTTCTACCTTTGCCTCCCAAGTGCTAGGATTGAAGGCATATGCCACCATGCCCAGTTAAAAGGAAATTTTGTTTTATTTTATTTTATTGGTTTTTCAAGGTAAAGCTTCACTCTAACTCAGGCTGACCTAGACCTCACTCTGTAGTCCCAGACTGGCCTGAAAATTAGAGTGATCCTCCCACCCCAGCCTCCCCCGTGCTAGGATTAAAGGTATGAGCCAATACTCTTGGCTAGAAGAAAATTTTATATGATTCCAATAACAATTCAATTTTAATTTTATTACCCAGAATTCCAATTTTTGGAGTAGCTCTTTTGTAGATAATTATATGCTTCTTTAAATTAAAACAACTCTGAGGCACTGTCCCACCCTACCAGAGAGTGACTGGTGCATTCATAACCTCACAGTGAACATTGATGACCCCACTGAGAAGAGCCCTCAATGGAAGAGGGTGGAGAGAGGGAACAACAGATTATAAAATAATGGGAATATGGCTGATATGCAGTATGGTTATACAGTAAAGTTCTCAAAAAATAAATAAAAAGGTAGAACTAAACTGCCAAGGGCATAAAAAGAGCCTACAGAGGTGTAATAGACCTAGGAGCTGTTGCTGGGAGAAGATAGTTTCACGGTGTGTGTTGACTGCTTTTGTGGATTTGAGACTGCTGCCAGACCCCAGTCTATACCACAGTAGCAAGCTCACAGGCTTTCTGGCTTAGCCTGCAAAACCAGAGTTCAGAGTTTGTACAAGACCAGCTGCTGGGAATTATGAAGGTGGATGGCAGTCTGAGTGTGGAGTCCTGGGATTTATTATTATGAGTAATAGTTTATTATGGTGACTAACAGATGACTCTTATACAACCTATTGGGAAAATGTGTTAAGCCAAAATAGATGCACAGACTGTAAATCTGTCTAATTTAACATGGAAGTCATATTGATGATGGACTTATAGAAAGTATCACCACCTTTTCCCTCCTTACCCTCTCCTCGTCTATCCTTTTACTCCTTTTCCTCTTTCTTTGCTTGTTTATTTCTTTCCTCTTTTCTTCTTTCCTCTTTTTTTCTTTCTTTCTCTCTGCCTTTATTTCCTTCTTTCCCCTTCCTTCCTTCCTTCCTTCCTTCCTTCCTTCCTTCCTTCCTTCCTTCCTTCCTTCCTTCCTTCCTTCCTTCCTTCCCTTCCCCTCCCCTCCCCTCCCCTCCCCTCCTCTTTCCTTCCTTCCTTCCTTCCTTCCTTCCTTCCTTCCTTCCTTCCTTCCTTCCTTCCTTCCTTCTTTTTCTTTCTTTCTTTCTTTCTTTCTTTCTTTCTTTCTTTCTTTCTTTCTTTCTTTCTTTCTTTCTTTCTTTCTTTCTTTCTTTCTTTCTCTCATTTTATAATGCCCAGACTGGCCTCTCTGACTTGCAATGCTCCTTCCTCAGTCTCCTGAGTGCTGGGATTACAGGTGTGCGTTATCATACTTGGTTACGTCACTTTTTCTTTGCATTTCTTCCTATGTCTGCAGGGGGAGTGTTAGATAGGCGGCATCCTTGTTGCACTACTGCTCTGCCTGTCAACACGATTCATTTACATTTCTTCTTAGTTTCTCATTTACATACCAATTTAGAATCTCTTCCCATACTTAGCATATGTTGGTTAGATTACTTCAACAGAGAGCCTGGCTTGAGGTTAAATGCTTAATAGATGATGATTGTTGAATGAATGAATGAACTAAAAGCCATAGAGAAAAGCAGGACAATGTCAAAGTCACTAAAAACACATTGATTTCACGGTCATTGTTTTCTTTATTAGGTCCACATATTAGGCTTGGCTTTCTGACACTCTAATGAGATGGAACATATACTTCATTATCCATCTTCTTCTTTTTCTATAACTCCAGGTTCTTTGACCTTCAGAGAAGCAACAGTAACAAAAGCTGAAGATTCCGTTCACCTTAGTGGCTGGAGTCAGCAGAGGGTAGAGGTGCCAGAGTTTAGGTAATGGCTTCTTATTGCTTCTTATTGACCATATGAGCTTGCCCAGGAGGCAGTCTGCACTCTGTCCGAAAAGGGAATGAGTGGCACTGAGAATGAAGCAAGACGACAGTCAGAAGTCATGCTGGAAAGGCTGTCTTAATTATCACTTAGTCTTGTTGAATTTTGCTCTGTGTAAGGCATTTTATACATGTTATTTTTGATAACCTCCATAGCTAGTAGGCCCTATTTTTTCTTCCAGGTTATAGATAAATGAAAATATAAGACTTAAAGAGTGGTAAATTGTTACTTGGCTCCAAGTCATTTTTATTCCCTCCCAGACTTCTGTAGTGAATTGAAGGTTTGCTCCAACTGTGTTCTGTGGGTTACCTCTTTAGAAAGTCAGACAGATGTGAGCCAGAGCTACTTGCTTCATCAACATCATGCAGCCCCATTATATTATTTAATTTGCTTATTCCTGTAACATCATTTATTTTTTTCCTAGTTTTTTGAATTTAATTTTGTTTTCTTTTGACTCAGTCTCACTTTGCAACCCAGAAACTTAGCTCCGACTGGCCTCAAATTCATGTTTCCTGCCTTAGCCCCCGAAGTGCTGGGACTGTATGTGTGAGCCACACCTAGCCTTACTATTATTTTAAAAAGTGGTCCCGTAACCAGAAAACCTACTAAACGGGAGAACATTTTTGCCAGCTAGTTCTCAAGCAAGTTAGCACTAACAATACAAAAGGAACTACAAAAATTAAGTATCAAAAGGCAAAACTGCCTACCAAAAAGTATGCTAATGAAATAAAGAGTTCTCCAAAGCAGACGCAAATGGGCAACAGATATTTTAAAAAATTGTTCAACACCCTTATCCTTCGGGAAAACTAAAACCACGTTGAGATTCGACCTCACCCAAGTCAGAATGGCTATCACCAAGAAAACAAATGGCAGCAAATGCTGGTGAGAGGAACTTCAGTCAGTGTTAGTGTCATTCAGGATGTCAGCTGGTGCAGACACTTTGGAAGTCAGCACATAGGTTTATCAAGAAGCTAAACGTGGGATGCCCATGTGACCCTGCTGTACTGCCCCTGGACATATGCTCAGAGGACCTGGTGTACTGTCACGGAGATCCGCGCACTTCCATGTTCACTGCTGCTCTGGTCATAATAGCTAGGAAGTAAAATCAGCCTAGATTTCCATAAACCAACAACTGAATAATGAAGATGTGGGACATAGACACATGGTATTTTGTTCAACTGTAAAGTAAAATAAGATAATGAATTTTTTAGGGGAATGGATGGAACTGGGAAAGATTACACTGTGAAGTAATCCAGGCCCAAAAAGATTTAAAAATTTTCATATTTTCTCTCTTATGGGGATCCTAAGTTTTAATGTTTCTAAGAATGTAAATAGTGATTTAAGAGTGACTATAGGCATGAAACTGCATAGGACACTGCTAGAGGGGAACAAGAGGAGGAGGGGAAGCTATGGGAGAGTGGGCAGAGGTAGGAAAGAAAGGAAAGGGTGAAAGGAAACTAAAACAAAATTTGTTTATAAAACAACATAATGAGACCTAATTTTGTATGTTAATATTTTTATTAAAAAGCAAATGATAACTAGAAGATTTGTATGGAGAGACTGGAGATTGGGATGTGGCTGAAATGGACACTTATCAAAAGTTAATGACGACCTGTGTAATTAGGTCACCATTTTAAGGTCCACAAAACCAGAATTTTCACATTGTATCAATCAACATATTGCTTTGTTTCTGCCATGTCTCATGTTTGTAAACTTCCTGCTAGCTCCATAAGATTTTTTGTATCTCAGCATCCTACAGAGATATATCTAAATCAATAAGGATATGTTTTCATCAGACTTACTATATTTTACCATAGTTTGTTTTTGATAGATCTCATCTAGAAAATACACTGTGAAACACAGGGCAGTGTCCATCTGGATGCCTCAGAGGTTGGATCAGTCATGCTCATATTTGCCATCCTGGTTCCAGGAAGTCTAGGTCTATCTGACAGACTGGTCATTTCAATAAAGAGTTGCCCTCACACTTCACCCTTGCTTGGCGACTGCATATAAAAAGGGATATCCTGAAAAGTGACATTTTTGAAGACATTGCTGTTCCTTGTCTTTAAGGATTACTTGCTAAAAGACAAACTCATACCCTTTAACTCCACCTTCAACTCCAAAGGCTGGACCCATCAATTTTCCCTTTCCATAAAGATGTCTTAGCTGTCTCTTGAACTAATTTATGCTTCTGTTTTTACTTGGCAATTTACTTTGTTGGTTTAACCTACTACAAAAAACAAAATAGCTCTTCTGGGAATTCTTCACTAGGCTTAGTTCATAGTAGCTCTTAAAGTTTGTATGACAGAACTAAGTATTTTTTTTTAATCAAATGTCCAAACACTGTATTCATTTGGAATGTACTGTGGTGGAAATTTTTGGTGCTATAAATAGGAGCTGTGCTTTTTTTTTGTTTCAGTGTGTTTTGTGTGTTAAATATAAAACAAATGAAATTGTTATAGATAAAATAAATCTGGGGCTGGAGAGATGGCTTAGCGGTTAAGCGCTTGCCTGTGAAGCCTAAGGACCCCAGTTCGAGGCTTGGTTCCCCAGGTCCCACGTTAGCCAGATGCACAAGGGGGCGCACGCGTCTGGAGTTCGTTTGCAGTGGCTGGAAGCCCTGGCGTGCCCATTCTCTCTCTCTCCCTCTATCTGTCTTTCTGTCTGTGTCTGTTGCTCTTAAATAAATAAATAAAATTTTTTTTTAAAATCTGAAAGATTTGAATTTTTAAACATAAATTCTAGGAACTAAAAATAATTACAAGGTTAAGAATATGCCACTGTTTTTCAAAGTACTATTTGCAAATAATGCCATTGTTCCTATGTGGTGGAGTTCTATTTTCATTTTATATGTCCATCTTCTCCCAGCCCTGTTTATTTATTGTTACTATGTTATTTTTTTTTTTTTTCAAAATAGGGTCTTGCTCTAACCAAGGGAACTGGAATTCACTATGTAGTGTCAGGGTGGCCTCAAACTTGTGGTGATCCTCTTACCTCTGCTTCCCAAGTGCTGGGATTATAGGCATGCACAAAATGCCTGACTTGGGACTAAATTTCTATTATTTAGTGTTTATAACAAACTTAATCAGGCAGGGCATGGTGGCACATACCTTTAATCCCAGCACTTGGGAGGCAGAGGTAGGAGGGTCACCACGAATTTGAGGCCACTCTGAGACTATATAGTGAATTCCAGGTCAGCTTGGACTAGAGTGAGACCCTACCTCGAAAAACAAAATAAAACAAGACTTAATTAGGATGCCATGCTTCTAAATATGTTAGGTACCTATATACTTAAGCATACACTTATAGCCTTTGTGTTTTGACTATTTTTTTAAGCAAATGTGTGTGCAGGCATGTGCAGAGGCCAGAGGTGGTGCCACATGCCCTCTGTTGCTCTTCTGCTTTATCTTCTGAAGACAGTGTCTCGCTGAACCTGGTGTCATGATTTTTCTGTTAGACTAGCTGACCAGTGAGCACACGGGACTGGATTTGCAGAAATGCCAATGCACTTGCTCAGCTTTTTATGTGGGAGCTAGGGATTGGACGCATGGACTCATGCTTGCGTAGCCCGTGCCTTTACCCACTAAGCCATCTCACCAGCCACTCATGTGTTGACTTTTAAACTGAAATTTTGATGTTGCATATATGCTCTTTAATAGTAACAATATTTAAAACTTTGGCTGTACTCTTGACTTAATTCAATTTAATTTTTATCAATTTTTGTTATTTCCTAAAATAAGACTTATGGAAAGCCTTATGGCTCTTATTTATTTTAAAGGAAAGAGAGAGAGAGAGAGAGAGAGAGAGAGAGAGAGAGAGAGAGAGAGAGAGAGAGAGAGAATGGGTGAACCAGGGCCTCTAGCTATGGCAAACAAACTCCAGATGTGTATTCAACTTTGTGTATCTGTCTTTATGTGGGTACTGGAGAATTGAACCCAGGTCCTTAGGCTTTTCAGGTAAGTGCATTCCTTAATCACTGAGATATATCTCCAGCCTGTCGTTCTTATTTTTAAATCTTCTCAGCCTTTTCTTCTATTTTCTAAAATTTTAATTTTCAAGCATCATTAAAATCAACCCTCTTCACCCAGTAAATCATGATAATCTTTGTTAAATTTCTTCAAAATATTTCTTCTTAGTTTTCCCACACCAAGGGCATGATATAAACTCTAAGCCACAATATTAGCATAGAGAGTATTGATTTAGCTTAATTCTTTTAAATTACTTGATAACATCATCAGCTATAGATTAATTTTATGTCTCTTATTCCTTTGATTCATGGACATATCAGTTCATTCAACTTCTCTGCTTTCTCTTGTCCTTCAAATAATACAATGCTAGAACCTGGCCATTCACAAGAAAATTAATTTGTTTGTATAAGTATCTGGTTAAACTGGGAACACAAATACAGGTTCCCATCAAGAAGAAAGGATTCTTCCTCAGTTACATTGCATGGAGAACATCAGTAAATGCAAGTTAGCCTGGAAAGGGTAGAACATGCAGATGTTCTCTGATGAACTTTTCTCTTTACATTTTTTAATGCTGGATCACTTTTTTGCTTATTTATTTGAGAGAAAGAAGGAGAGAGAGAGAGCGAAAATGGTCATGCCAGGGGATCTAACTACTGCCAACTAACTCCAGAAACATGTGCTACCTTGTGCATATGGTTTATGTGAGTACTAGGAAATCAAACCTAGGTCCTCTGGCTTTGCAGGCAGTGCCTTAACTGCTAAGCCATCTCTCCAGCCTGTGATTACATATTTCTTTTTGTCGAGTTTGTTCTTCAAGGCAATGAGAAAGTAGTATGCTATTAGAAAGCCAAGCATATTCTTTCATTATTCATTTGGAAAGTATTTACTTAAACATTAAATAGAAAGTATTTACTTAAACATTAAATGAACCACATGATTAATAAATGCTATTTAATTATAAATGTGAATCTGAAATTGTGAAGAATAACTGATATTCCTGAACATGTGTAGACTTTTCTGGAATGATTCTTCCTCTTCTCTATTATTGCTTCTTTACCACCCAGTGTCAAGTAATTCCTCACCATCTCATCAACCAATTGAGATTAATAGATGCTCTGAGTCATAATACCACGTTCATGTTCCTACTAGATCATTATAGACAGGGGTTATCACTATCTCATAGATGTGGAAGTAAAAGTTACAAGGACACAAGGTAGTCTATTCAGGACAAATGTTTCTCAAACTATATTTCCTGAATAGTATTTATATGGTACCTCAATGGTAGCCCTCAGAACAAAATGTTCCATGAGTAAGTAAGTTTGGAAAATGCCTGTTACTCAGTTAGATAAGTGTAATAAATTTTAGTTATATGTTGTGTAGAATGATAGCTATACTACTAAATACATGGTATATGGCAGAATTGCTGAAAGAGTAGATTTTCAGTATTTTCTACCCCCAAAATATATGAGGTGATAGCATTTTTTAATTATTTTGATTTAATCATTCCAGATTATAAACATATATCCAAAAATCATATTAATCCCACTAAGATATATGAGCATATTTGATGGACTGATTATCTTCTGCATTAAGACAGCAGCCTCAGACCTGGATACTTCCTATGTACTTCAGTCTTCAGAGACTTGCCCCCTTTGAACCTCCAGGGTAGGATGCTTCATATTGTTGGTTAAAAATTAAATAAGAAAATGATCTTCATGGAACTTAATAACAAACATAATGTATGGTAAGGCTTATTGGATTTTCTTTTTTTGTATTCAAAATTAAGGAAGGACAGAAATGAGAGAAGGTGTGAAAGAGACTTGCCTAAAGATTAAGCAGCATTGTACCAAGGTAGCTATCTCCCCAATTCTCCCTACTATTTGCTGGCCCAAGCTTGTTCTCTTCATAAATCTAGTCTCTGAATATCTGACTAAATGAGGGGCCAGAGGAGCTAGAGGCATCCTTTAATTAAAAACAAACAAACAAACAAACAAACAAAAAACCTACTGAGCTCCAGCTCTCAGTCAGGCAAAATGCTAAGTTCTAGAAACGTGACTCTGAGCTAGAACACTGGATCCCACCTGCTCTGTGTGAGTAGGGATTCATGCAGTCATAAGCAAGCACTTGCAGTGAAATGTTATGAATCCCAACCAGAGAAATCAAATGATTTTTAAAAATAAGGCATAGTGCAGTGAGTAATATAAGATTCAGGGTGTAGTGATAGCAAGGGACATGAAAGAGTTCCTTTAGGAGGCAACATTTGCACTAAAACCTGGGGGATTGTTTTTTATTTACTACATGAGGAAGTAGAGGAGAGGTATCTGTTATAAGGGTGGCATTACTGCAAGGTAAAAGGCGTAGGTTGCTTAAGAGTTCTAGTGAGATTGAAAGGCCATGAAAAATCTTTGAAAAATAACTGTTTTTCAGTGGTATTTTAAATTATTTTATTTCTAGGCTAAAAGAATGCCTGGGCATATTTGAAGAGCTGATTATCTTCTGAATTAAGATAATGGCATCAGACCTGAACACTGCTTTTGTTCCCCAGGCTTCAATGACTTGTCCCCTCTGAACCTACAGAGTGGGATGCTTCCATTTATTTTTATTTATTTACCTGTCAATGTTTCTACTTCATCCTACATTTCTTTGTATGTATATTATGTGTGTGTGTGTGTGTGTGTGTGTGTGTGACAGAGAGAGAGAGAGAGAGAGAGAGAGAGAGAGAAGGCCAGAAGTTGACATTGAATGTCTTCTTTAATCATTCCCCACCTTATTTTTTGAATCTAGGTATCACTAAATCAGCTAAACTAGGTACCCAGTGAGCTCTAGGGATGTTCTTATCTCCATCTTCCCAGTGTTTTGATTAACAGTACAAACATTCATGCCAGGCATTGTGGGTGGCTGGGGATCTGAACTCGAGTTCTCATGTTTGTGCAGCAAGAACCTTGCCCACTGAACCATCTCTCAAGCCTGACTCACCATATTTTTTGTGAAACTTCTTTATAATATCTGCTCACTTAAGTAAACTGATAGACCTTGTACCAAAATTCAATCCAGAGATGGTAAAACTTTTGTCCAGTCTTTGTGAGACTGAAGAGTAGTGCATGATTATTCCTTTGACAGCAGCCTCTACACAAGAATATATTACAACACACGCTTGATTATTTTTCAATTAAATTTTAAATGAATGCAAAATCTGAGCACTAACTCCTTTTAAATGGTCTAAATTTAACAATACATTTTGTACCATGCAGTTAAGCAGCAGCTGTAAGTGCAATGAATATTTGTTTATGATGTCTTGGTGGTAATTGGGTTTCACAAGGCATGCAAAGAGCAGTTTTCTTCAAATGACTTATTGGAAATGTGAAAGAGGTGACGAGTCTCCTTTCTATAGGCAAGCTTCCTTTCTTTAATTCCAGCAATGGTATTATGAACAAATTGCAGAACAGATTTAATACCAAGCATAAAAGACCCTTGTCCCAGATTCATGGACATGACTTATAATTACTATACTATGTAAAGTATGCTATTACTATTTGACTTACATTTGTTATAATTACTGGGCATTATTCTTCTAGTAGCTGAGAATAAATGATCATTAACAGATGATATCCTTTGTAATTCTGATATATGATAACCAATACAATTTTATTCTCAGCTTTGGAGGTAAAATGCTTAACCTTATACTAACAATTTAAGAATTGGGAAGGGTTAAGGGTGGGTGGGAGCCTGCATCCTGCCACATTACTGGAAATGTTTGACAATTCCTATAAGAATACCCCCAATTTATTTATTTTCCTTCAATGTATATATTTTTTTTTTTGAGCAAGCTGTTTTTCCAGTGAAGGCTCATGATCCATCAGAATCTACTTTGCCTAAGATGTGGTTCACTTCTTTTTTATTGGGGTAGGAAGATATTCACAGGATGAGACACAATTGTTTTTAAAGTTAGATATTTCAATCATGACATCTGAGAGGATGCCTCTTTTCCAGTGACTGAATTTTCACCTTCAAATCCCAGAGGTCACACAAAGGTAATGTTTTTCTAAAAACATACCTATTACAGTGGCCTAAGCTTTAACATAAACAAAATCTTTTAAAGTGCAGGCACCTGAAGAATCCAGGATTTCAATCCTGGTTCTAATATTTGAATATGAAAAGGGGAACAAGGTATAATGAAATTCCTTTGAAAGGAGGCTTCTAACCTTCATTGAAAAGACATGGCCTGGTAACTTGATTTTTTTTTTCCCTTCTACACAAGTAGATTCTCAAGTGTTGTTTCCTCCTGGGAAAAGAAAAGTATATGCTGGCCAAAGAAAAGTAGTGCCTATATTAAGTTACCTTCTCATACATGTAAAGTATTTCTGCTAGGTTGACTTTTTGATCAGTAAGAAGAAGAACACCAACATTTTGTGTTCTAAACTTTACCCAACAATATTATCACAGAGAAAAATTTCTTCTTTTCTGACAGTTTGTCTCAGGAATGAAAGAGGATGAATGCATGTTGCTTTAAGGAATAACTAGAGTCGATAAGGAAGTGCATTAGAAACTAATGCGAATTTACAGAACTACCTGCAATATTAACTGGTGTGCTTTTAAGAAGAGGATTTCAACAAAGAGTACTGTTTACTTGTTTTCCTTCTTTTGCATGTAACTTCTGGTTTTGTGGATGCTGAAGGGTTATTGCAGCCTACCTTGTAACTTTGGGGAAGGGCTATTTGTCTCTGCAGCTGGAGCTTCCCAAACATGAGGAACATGGAACCACAAAAGCTGGATGGCCCAACTCTCGGCAGCTGTTGTGAAACCTGTGTTTCTATTTCCTGGACATGAGAATAACTGAATGAAAAGTAGAATTTATGTTTACCATCTAAAATAATTCCGCTCAATTTTTATTTTTATTTTACCTTTTTTTTTTTTCAAGGTAGGGTCTCACTCTAGCCCAGGCTGACCTGGAATTCACTATATTATCTCAGGGTGGTCTCAAACGCACAGCGATCCACCCACCTCTGCCTCCCAAGTGCTGGGATTAAAGGCGTGCATCACCACGCCCAGCTAATTCTGCTCAATTTTTAGAGCATTGCTGTTTATTCTACAAACGGATATTGAAAATGTTAGCACTCCTGCTGTTGTAGGATTTAGGGGTTCAAGGAGGTATTGGGCAGGAGAACCCTACTATGAAGTTTTGGGTCCTTTTCTGATTTAGTAAAACATACTCTGAGAAGGGTAAATTATAACTTATGAGGTTTATTTTAGTGAGAATTAGTATCCAGGGAAGACTAGCTGACAAGGGGTATGGAGAAAGGAAAGAGAGACAAATCTCCAGGGGATAAGCCTGTGGTGAGGATACACACACACACACACACACACACACAGAATGCAAGACAGGAAAGGCCAGGGGGCTCACAAAGGGGACAGAAAAGGTAAGATACAGGATAGCAAAGGGCCCAGAACTTCAGGAAAGATCCTACATATAACAAGATGAGAAAGCATCCGAAAACAAAATACACATAGGAAGTAAACTGGAAAATACCCAGACAGAGGGAAATATTATCCCTGCCTTCTCAGCCAGGCTGGGAAGGGTACTAAGAGATTTGAGCCCTGGAACTCAGGTGAAACCTCAAGGAGAAGGGCAAGACAATGATAAAGATGACAGATCATGCGCATATGGTTAGGTTCCTTGATATGATACAATTAGGATGAGCCTTGTCATTAGAGTCAGGTGTGTAAGAGAGAGACCTGATTGGTTTCTGAGATCAAGGGACCTACTCAGGAAGAACCAGCTCACCAGAGGTGCTAAGCTGAGGAAGAGGTAGCATGTGGCTTGCATCTATCTTAGATAAGACTGGATCAGACACTGGTTCTAGTTCTGCAATGGCAAGCAGTGCAGCATCCAGGTTCTCTTTGGGCCTTTGTCCCTGGATGACTTCATATACATAGATATCTTCCTGCTTCTCCTTCATTTGGAGACTTCTCCAATGGAAGGATATGTCCTGTATCTGCTGACACAGCCTTAATGAAAAATAGTAAAGTAGGGGAGGAAATTTTGCTTGATTCTCATGTTATTTTATACATACATACATACATACACACACACACACACACACACCACACCAAATATACCAGAAATAACACCAAAAAAGGGTTTTCACTCAGAGCTCAAGATATACAAGGTACTCAATAAATTTTATAATCTTGTGATTGTCTGGAGAAACTAGAAATATTTTTGAGATGATAGAATGTAATGTAAGTTTCACTGTCCTGCCAGAGACCAGTCAGTGGGAAGAGGGTGATAGGTTTCCTGAGAGTTCCAGTTTCTTAGTAGTCTATTACAATAGACTAGGAGACTTTGAGAAGATGAGTTAGTACTTTCGAAGAGTCCTCCAAGTATAATTAAAGAAACACCTCAAATCAAGTCCTCTCATTTGGAAAATGTGTGTCCATTGATGCCACTCTTTTATAGAGGAAAACATTGCCATTTCTCTCATGAATGTTATGCCATTGCTGAGTTATGCATACAAATTTTCCTGCATTGCTGTGGCACATGTGGTTACTTTGAAATCAGGTGTGGTTATTTGAACATGAATGTATATTCCCCATAGACTCTCGTGTTTTATTAAGCTTATAACTTGGAGCTCAAGCCACCTGACTGGAGAAGGCATCACTAGTGGCAGAGCTGCTTGCCCCCTACTGTGGCAGAAGTTATGTTCTGCCTCTGCTCATGCCATCCTTTTCCAAGCCCTGTGGAGCCAAAATAAACCTTTTCCTCCCACATGCTACTTTTGTTTGGGTGGTTTGTATCAGCAACCTGAAGGCTAACAGATATTTGTTATTAGAGGGTTGGGGGTATTGCTGGGAAGAATATAACAATGTGAATTGTGGTCTTTTAGAACTTGTGTGTTGGAGGAGAAATATGTATGTACTTGATACTTTGGACTTCAGAAGCTGTAGAAATTGGTAAGCCAATTTTTTTGAGCTATTTTGGTGAGAAATCTGCTAAGTGCAGAGAGAATTGTGTTGGCTTTGGAACTTTCAAGAGGAAGGAAAAACAGAGAGAACTTTGTTGAAACTGGGATACTGGCTTAAAGGATAGCTGAGTTCTTTTGCCCAAGCAAAGAGAGTTTGATCAAGGTTTTATTTGAAAATAATGGACTGATGTGCTTGGTGGAAGATATAGAACTGTTTTTAAAGTTGTAAATATTTAAATAAATTTAAAGTTACTGGCTCAGAGATAACTTTTAGGTTATGGAAGCTGCTATTGTCAGTCAAATTAACATGATTAAGGATGGCCCAACTGCCTCACACTGAAACAATGGAAAGATGACTGAGGTGATTCCATCCAGGAAAAACTAAGTAGTAGAAATGCAAACTCTTTGAAAGGAAGAAACACAATTTATTTTCTCCCTGATTAACAATATGGCTGTGTTTTTACCTGGTATTGATTTTGGAAACATGAAAAATGCATGGAAGGGGGTCAAAAAGTGCACATGGTTCTAGGAGGTGCTGCTGAGATGTGACTCATGGAGCAGTGTGTGAGATACCAGTGCGACCACTGTAAGATGAACAGTGGTTTGCAATGGAGACCCAGGGCTTTATAGCAGGACCGTGACAGAGCTACCATGGAGGACTACTGGCTCAGGATGCAATTTTTTCCTGGCTACTCAGCCCAGCTGGAAGGATGAAAACAAAAAATCCAGAGACGTTCATCCCTGGTTATGGATGAGGACTTGAGCTGCAGATGTTTGATGTTTACCTGATGGCTATTGAGTTTGCATTGGTCCAGTCTCTCCTTATTATGCCTTACAGCAATGGAAATTATATGTTGGAAGTTACAGGATTCAGAGTTTAAGAGAAAATTTTGAATCTCAGATGAGACTTAGGACTTTGGAATAATTTTAAAGTTGGTAAAGACCATGGGGGCCTTTGAAGTTGGACTGAGTCCAATTTGCAATGTGAGATGGCACTGAGTCTATTGGATGCCAGGGGCAGGATGTGTTAGTTTGAAAGTATGTCCCCCATAGACTCAAGTATTCTATTAAAGCTTGTACCTTGGGTCTCCAGGTGCCTATCTGGAAGAGGTATCACTATGGTGGATCTTTTGGTCCAGCCCAAAAGTGAGTTTGGTGGTGGATCTGGATTCCCGCTCAAAGCTACACAAAGAAGTTTGAGCTCTGCCTGGGTTCTTGCTTGCTGCTTTTGGTTTGCTAGCTGCTGGTGGTGGTTTTTCTCTGTTTGTACCTGTGAAAAAGAGCCAGCTTTGTCCAGCATAGATGGAACTTGCCCTGGATGTATAAGTGTAAAACAAGTCTCCTCTCTCTAATAATCACTGTCTGGTTGGATTTTCATCCCAGCCATGTAAAGCAGTCTACATTGGGCATTGCTAAAACCCCATTTTCCAACATTATATTTTGTGAACCTTTGGGAAAGATTTTTGATCATGAGAATTATATTTTCTGTTCTTTTAGTTTACTATCAGTCTCATACCACCCAAAAGCCAATAAAAGCTCACATGTAAAGCTAAGGTATCCTGTATCCCTACCCTGCTCATAGAAACAAACAAACAACAAACACAACCAAAAAAAAAAAAAAAAACCCATAATGTGGAAAGCCACAGAATCTCAGAAAATGAGGTACAATTCTGGGACCTTTGATTTCTCAGTGATATTTAAGGTATAGAGAGGTTATTTGACAATGTAAAACAAGCAGTAGTTTATAGGTCCAAGAAGTTGTATTTTAAACATAAAAGAGCAGTTTATAAGGAAAAAATTGACATCAAAAGTAAAGGAATCATGGGAAAGTTAAATGACAACAGCATCTACAGATAAGTTTTAAAGTTAATATGTGCAGAGACAGGATGTTGAAACGTGATTTCAGGGTATAACCAAATGCATTACCATGTAGGGCTTTGATTTGGAGGGTACAGTCAGAGATCCTGGGGGACCTCAGTTGAAAGCACTATGCTGTCATAGTAAAGACTTCAGGTCAAACTTTGGATTCTGCAATAATAATAAGCTTAAGGCACAAAACTTACGGTTAGTTTTTTTTTTTTTTTTAATTTTTGTTACTTTGAGTCATTTTTCCAGTAGAAAATTTGTGAGACATGTGTCCAGGTTTCACAAAAAATCTCTAAGACTTACATGTTTTGAGAGCTCTTTGACATATATGGAAAAAGAATCCCGCAGCGTTTCCCAGATGCAGCACTGGGGCAATTTATATGCTTCCCCTTCACTTTCCCTCTGTTCTTCAACAAAAAACAGCATCACAAAGGCAAAAGAAAATTTAGTAGAAATAGAGGGTACTTTGAGTTAGGAACTAATTTGGCCTAAGTATAGGGAAGGGAAAACTTTCAGCTTGTTCTCTCTCTCTTTAAAAAAATATAGGCATATTATTATTAATGACAACCTCTTTTACCAAAAAAGAAACTTTTATAGAAAATAAAACATCAAAGCCATATGACAGTTAAAGGAGACTTGAGAATTTTTGCTACAAAGAGAAACTAATTTAGGAGAAGGAAGAAGAAAGGCATGTTTAGTTATTTGTAGGCTGTTTTTTAAGGACCATCTTCAACAGTAGTGGAAGAAAGCAGTCATTATCCTTCACGATATAGATTATTTCATAAATGTTCATGAAATTAGACAGAATACAGCACATAGTGTTATTGAGACTCACAAATACTCTTATGATAACATCTACATTCCAGAGATTAGGATGTTAAGGGAAAGAGACCATAGGTGTAGTACAGTACTTACCAAAAGGTAGCAATTATTTGGTGATTTAAATTCCACTTGAAGAAGCTTCAGTGGAGTTATAAAAGTCAGGCCAAGAGAAGCAAAACACTGATACCAAAATCCAACATTTTTCAGTGAGATGGAATGAGTATGAATTCTCCAGAAATCTGTTTTTGAAACAGATGTGTGTTAGCTTGCTTATTTTCTCTGCTAGATTTCTGTTCATTCTTTGGCAACATACTCGATGCACCTAATCTCTTCTCTCTTTTATTAAATTAAGGTAGGAAAGAACTGTCTGAAGGAGGCAATGGAATATACTTGAGGTGCATGAGAAATGTTAATGCCAGTTATATCATGGGCACACTAAAATATGGTGGTCCTTATTATTATATCTTTAATCTCACTTCCTCAGTGTAAACAGCCTTCCCCTGCCCAGGGTACAGATGGAAGGAGACACATTCTTGTTCCTTTACTGTCATTTTTGTTTTTAGAATATAGGTCATCTCACTTAGAAGATTAACAAAGTCCAACCATGAACACCAGAATCTGCTTCCATTTTTCTACATTTCAAATGTGAAGAATTTACTCAGGTATGAACTCAAATTGTTTACTCTTGGCTTGCTGTGGACGATCTTTTAAAGAATAGATAGATATTATATGATAACACCCCAAATGCTTCTAGGCCCATGACCCTGTCCATATGGAATTTATCAAAAGGACTTCCTTATAGTTACCAAGTATGACCAGAGGTCCTGGGACTCTCATGTGATGTTTGCCTCACTGTGCAGCTGTGATATAGAATTTGAAATGACGTGCATTTGACATTGGAAGACCAGTGGCTCACCCAGTGGCAAAGGGGATGCTGTGAGAACCAGGAAGACAGGAACCTCCACACAGAAAACCCTGTTGTAGTTACCATGGCATTCTTGGTACAAGACATCTGACCAAAACCGCATGATGGGAGGAAAGCTTCGTGTTGCAGGGTAGACATGGCAGGGCTGAGGCTGGATGTCACACTCTTGCCTCTGCAGATGGCAGAAAGCAGCTGGAGAGTAAGCCGAGCTAGCACATGCCAACGGGAGACTAGTAAAACTCAAGCTCCACCCCAGTGACACACCTCCTCCAAAAGCCTCCATCTCCCAAATTGCCTCCAGCAGGGGACCAAGCATTCACAGCACATGATTTCATGGCAAACATGTGATTTAAACCACCACATCACCACCATCTGGGGACCAAGCATTCACAGCACATGATTTTTTAGGGAACATCTGATTCAAACTACCCCCACATTACCATTCGACTTTGGCTCAGTAAGTCATTGACTAATTTCCTAGCTCTCACTATTTTAGTAATAAACTTTTTAACTGCTTATTTCCTTTGTAAAATATAATAAAACATGTCTCTTATTATTAGCATTTAGTAATTAGTGAGGACTCTTTTTATACATTTTAAACCCTGAATTAATTTATCATGTGTCTACAGCATCTTTCTCTTAGGCTTGCTAATTCTTCTAGTTTTGGTTACTGCAAACATTCATAATAAATTCACATTTTAAGTAGCCATTTTTTATAAGCATCTGTTTAGTTAACAACCACACATAAAGCTTAGGAAAAATCTTTGTTAATAGTTGCTATAATTTTTTTTATGAGGAAGAATAATGTTGCCTGAACTTGTGACTTCAAGTCCATGGTATTTATTTTCCATGGAACACAGGCCAAAAGAGATTGTGCTCTTTGGGTATGAGATACACTGCTGCTTATTAGATCTTGAACCTTCTCTTTGCCCCATGGGATTGACTATGTGATGCCTTGGAGTCTCATCAAAGCCTGCAAAGATGTTTGTGATGCATCTATTCAAGTTAATCATGTTTATTTGCATGTATCTGTGGATCTATTCTTTTCCTCATGTTCTGTTTCATTTCCTTCTTTCTCACCCTCTCTCCTTCCCTCCTACCTTCCTTTCTTCCATGTGAATTTCCTGTTCTTCCACAGTGATATAAGATGCTATATCATTTAAAGTTAAGGATCATATACTAAATGTTTTTATTGCCTCATAGTCAATGTGGATGTTTGGTTCTTGATTTGGGTAGAAATTAGTGTATGAGTTCTGTGGTCCTGACTAAATTAGGAGTCTATGAAGGGGAGGGATTGAACAGTATTCCTTTGTATATTCCAGTGTCTAGTGTTGTATCTGATACATAGTAGAACCCACACGTACATTTTCCTTAAATAAATGAGTGGATGTAATCATCACATATAAAATAAATCATTGAACCTAATTATCATAATTACGGTTGGGAATTATTTGGTTTCTAAATTTTGTTACATAGTTGATTTCTCGTCATTCAGTGGAACAAAGGTGGTTCAAAATATTCCTAGAGTTTTTTTCTTACCAATGTATGCCTAAAGAGATTATAGTGAAACCATTATATACTGTGTTTTCTTTTCTCTAGACCAATAGATATATACATATGTGAAGTGATTTCTGTGATATATTGTTGTGATGTGGATAAAAGGGAAAGGTTACTTTTAAACTGGAATATGGACAGAAAGTGGAAATAATATAATAATGGTATTTAGTACTATCTGGCCTCTTGTGAACCCGCTTGTCTGGAGTTTGTTTGCAGTGGCTAGAGTCACTGACATGCTCATTCTCTCTCTCTCTCTCTCTCTCTCTCTGTTTCAAATTAAAATAAATTTAAAAAATCAATTACTCATAAATAAGTGTAAGGGATAATTTTTGACTCCTAATTCAAATCCAGGAATAATTTTGAGTTTCTTAAAATCTATCAATCTAAATGTCCATTCTCTAGCCAGTAACATGTGTCTTGATTATCTTACTTTTACCATAGGTTTTGAGACAGGGAAATGTAAATTCTTCAGGTTTGTTCTTTTTTTTTTAATGTTTATTTTGTTATTCTGTGCTGCTACACACACACACACACACACACACACACACACACACACATTTTTATTTTACCATGGATTTTAGAATAAAATTTTCAATTTCTTCAGTTAAAGCAATATTTGACATGGTCTTTGAGTCCATAGCTCAGTTCAGGGAGTGTTGTCATCATAGCAATATTGCCTATTCCAGGTCATGAACAAAAGAATCTTTCCATTTAATGAAGATGTACTTGATTTCTTTCGGCACTGGGTTGTAATGGTGGTTGCAAAAATCTCATGCTCGGTTACTAAGTTTGTTTCTAAGTATTTCAATCACTTTCATGCTATTGTGGATTGAATTTTATTCTTTAACTTTCAGATAGTTCATTGCTAATGTATAGAAATATAATTGAGTTTGAATGTGAGGTCTTGGATTCTGTAACCTTGCTGAACCAATTTTATTGTCTCTCACAGTTTCTAGTGA
This sequence comes from Jaculus jaculus, assembly GCF_020740685.1. Classification (NCBI taxonomy): domain Eukaryota; kingdom Metazoa; phylum Chordata; class Mammalia; order Rodentia; family Dipodidae; genus Jaculus; species Jaculus jaculus. The sequence continues at coordinate 71,901,702 of NC_059116.1, read as the reverse complement.
TAGCTTTCTCAGAATTTTCCATATATGTAAAGAATCCATTTGTGAGTAAAGATAGCTTTGCTTCTTCCTTTTCACTCTGCTTGCCTGAAATTTCTTTTCATTGTCTAATTGCTGGGGATGATTTTGAAAGTAGGTTGATTGTTCAAAACTATGCATGCTTTGTTCTCTGGAAAAAAATAAGATAATTGTTTTCTTGTGTTTTTGAAAGGTAAGAAATGTTATCTTAGCCCGTGCATCTTCCAGTCTGCCAGAAGAGTATTATTTTATGTCTTTCCATTTTTATTTGACATTTATGCTTTAGTGTTTTAATTCCATTTAGGCCAGTTTTATATATCATATGCAATCACATTATGTATCTATGCTTACATTGAATCACACTTAGAAATAATTTTATTTGATTTACCTTTTTCATAGGACTGGGAATCAAAATCTGGGCCTCACAAAAATTAGGCAAGCACTCTATTGCTGAGCTGCACTTTCAGCCCAGTAGAATTTATTAGATTTGTGGGTGTTACCCTTGTTGTCAGTCAAAGGAATGTTTTTCTCTCCATCCATGAACTTAAATATAACTTGAATGTAACTAGTCTCCTGTGTTTTCTGTCCCATTGTAAATATTAATGAGTGTATGCATTTGAGTACTAAGAAAAAATTCCAGATATTTGGGTCTAGGTATGTGATGAGTCCCGTGAACATGTACCATGTCAGGACAGTGAGTGAACAGGTGACGTTTGCTGCTTCATTTCCTGTAGACAGCACCCCTTAGTCTTGCCTTTCCCAGGTGCAGCTTCTGCACAGAAGGTACCCTTAGTTCTGCCTTTCCCAGATGCAGATTAAGCATAGACAGCTCACATAGTACTGCCTTTCTGAGGTAGGGGTTTTTCATAAAAGGCGCCCTTAAACGTCCTTTCCCAGGTGCAGCTTCTGCCTGGACAGCACCCATAGTACCGCCTTTCCTAAGTGGATGTTCTGCATAGACAGCTCCGTAGCATTGCTGTTCCCCAATGCAGCTTCTGCAGAAACAACGCCCATAGCACTGCCTTTCCCAGGTGCAGCTGTGCATAGACAGTGACTATAGCACTTCCTTTCCCAGGTGCAGCGTCTTCATAGACAGCGCCCACCTGTAGCATTGCCTTTCCCATGTGCAACTGTGCATATAAAACAGCCGAAGAGCTGCCTCTCCAAGTTGCGGCTTCTGCATAGACAACACGCGTAGCACCGCCTTTCCCGCGTGCAGCTTGTGCATGGTCATCCCATGTAGCTCTGCGTGTCCCAGGTGCAACTGTGCATAGACAATGCCCACAGCTTTTCTTTCCTTGGTTCAGCTTCTGCATAGATGGCGCCTGCCGCACTTCCTTTCCCAGGTGAATCTTTGCATAGACGGCATCAGCAGTCCTGCCTTTCCCAGGTGCAGCTGTTCCATAGACAGCGCTCATAATCCTGCCTTTCCCAGGTGCAGCTTCCGCATAGACAGTGCCTGTTGCACTGCCTTTCCAGGTGGAGGTTCTGCATAGACATTGCTGATAGTATTGCATTTCCCAGGTGCAGCTTCTGCATAGACAGCGCCTGTAGCCCTGCCTTTCCCAGGTGCAGCTTCTGTTGCTTGCCTTGCGGTCACTTCCTCTGAGAGAATGCCACCTTTGCTGACTCTAATCACAAATACCATCCAGTTAAAAACTACTTTGCTCACGTGAATAGAGATGGAGATAAAACAAGTCAGTGAAATGTTTCATTTAGGCAAAACTGAGTTGCTTTCTCGGGGCATAAAGAACCCGCAGTTGGTTGGTTGCTGAACTTACAGGAGAAACATGCAAACCAAGCTGCTGATGACAATCTGGGAAAGAGAGATAAAAGGTTTACCAGCTGCCTGGTGGACCATAAGATGGCGGGCCTCAATGTGTGCTTTAAAACCTTTTGGCTCTGTCCTGCATTGTCACTGAAAAACCTCCTTTTCCTTCAGCTCAAATAATGTGTATGTAGAAAAATAACTTGAGGTACAATGTCCTGTACATGGCTGTACCATTTTCTGTGCACATGACATTTTGTATATTAGGTGGATGTGGCCTAAAGAGGATGTTAGAGCAATCATCCAAATTAATTTCTTTCCAGTAGTATTGAAAATCAGTGAGAGAGGTTCCTTTGTGTAGTATTTTAATTGGCATTGAATAACGCAAAACATTTAAAGAAAAGCTTTATATGGTTACTTTTCTTTGAAACTTTGCATCCAATTGGTATTTGTTTGAAGAAAACAGGTCTTTATTAACCAATTTCTAAGGGAATAATTCAGCTATATTACATTATTTTATGCCAGCTCAACAGACTGTCTTTTTTAAATGTGAGAATGAGACAGAGAGAAAGGGGGGATTGGCTCGCCAGGACATTCGCCCTCTGCATTGTAACTCCGGGCACATGGGGCCTCTTGTGCGCACATGCAATCTTGCATGTTTGTGTCGCTGTGCACCTGGGCTTACGTGAACTTGGAGAGGTGAACAGGAGTCCTTAGGTTTCACAGGCACGTGCCTTAACCACTAAGCCATGTCTCCAGCCCTATATTACATTTTAAATAATTTTTGAATCTATTTTTTACTCTAGTTCCATATAAAATGATAATTTGGAATTGTCTAATAAAATAGATTTGCAATGTAATATCTTTTTTAATGATATAACATTTAAAAATACTTCCTAATTATTTTCCTCTTCTTAGACTAAGAGTTTAAAAGGATAGTACCTGGCATTGTGGTGGGGAATAAGTTGTCTACTACAGTCCACTTTCAGCTTTCATCCATTTGAAATAGAAATGCCTGACACATGGCTGGATGTGGACAACACTTCCTAGCCTAACATACTTCCTATGGCTGGGAAATTCACATATTCAAGTTGTAGACCAAGATTAAAGGAAACAGTCAGTACTTCTTTCAGTTTAGTCCCAGGCACATTTCCTGCATGTCTTCTTGCCTGAGCTGTCTCTTCCTGTCCATTTGAGATGTTGAATTAAAGAATGGCTTTAGAAGTTGAATATCAAAGAACCACCATCATCTGGGATCTTACAGTCACTTGGAGAAGCGAGAAACAATCTTGCTTAGGTCTAGATATTATAAATCAGGGCTGAGAGATGGCTCAGCTGGTAAAGCGCTTGCTTTACAAGCATGAGGACCTGAGTTTAATCCCCTGTGCCCATAAAACAAAACAAAACAAAACAAAATAAAAAAACTACATCTGACACTGATGCCAGAGCTATTGGCAGGTAATGTTGGCTGGGGGGTGGGGGGAAGAGTTATGTTCTTCTGTAATGTAGCCACTGATAAATTGTCCTTACCCCTTAAATAAATCCTAGTTATGCTCAAACAAGAAAAGCTAAAACAGTGATTCTCCCACACCCCCCCCAAAAGACATGAAATTATAAAAGGGATTATTTAGAAAAAAAGAAGAGGTTAGTAGGAACAGAGGGGATAAGAGGGCAAGGAAGTGAATATTAACAAAATACAGTGTATACATATATGAAATTATCAAAATTTAAATTTAAAAAAAGTAAAATGACCTGGTGGCTTGCCTCATGTACCACATTGTCTTACTTATCCATGAAGACACCCTATATTGTTAACTGTAATGAAACAAACATAATACAATGCTCAAAAATAAATCATAACATACTGATTTTTATGTCACTTACATTCCTGTTTTTCATAGAACAATAACTCATTTACTATTTAAAATTAAGATTTTGTTAATATCTTATTATATGCATTTAGAAAGGGATATTGTGACATAATGGAGGTAAAAATTTATTTTCATACACAAAAGTAGAATTAAAAATATTCTATTTGTATATTTGAGAGAAAGAGGAAGGAAGACAGACAGACAGAGAGAAAGAGAGAGAGAGAGAATAGAGCATCAGAGCCTTTAGTCACTGCAAACGAACTCCAGATGCATGTGCCACCTTGTGCCTCGGGCTTGATGTGGGTCATGGGGAATTAAAACTGGACCCTTTATCTTTCCTGGAAAGTACCTTAACTTGTAAGCCATCTCCCCAGCCCATGTTTTTTTCAAATTTTATAAAGTAGTGTCATTTACTTATGAGTGCTAATAGATAAGTGGCTCATAGATTTTGTTCATTTAAGATTTCTTAGTTCTGTTTTTTCCACTGTGAAGCATTATGCTTTGTGTTATGACTCAATTTCAAAGATTCTCATTTTCCTTACTTTAGAATAATATGTGCTTAAAACTTTACTTAAATCTCAAATACTATAATTCTTTTCAAATCCTAACATACCTACCAGGTGAAACAGTAAGTCATGGATCTCCCTTCTGCCTCTTTGGCATGCCAACTCTTTAAAAGAAAATTGCTCAGCATTATATGTAGAGGGGATCATAATAGTCATAAATGCTCAGTGTCTTGTTTCATGGAAAAATGTTCATTGAGTATTTGTGCTGTGCTGTTTCAGACAGTGCTGTTACGATGTTGACCAGGGTGGATGTGGTCCCTGAATCCTGAGACTTTTACCTTATTAGGTGACAAAGATAATCCTGATATTTTTTAAATTGGGTAGAGACTAGTATTTCTAAGGAATCCAGATTTGTTAAAGTAAAAGTGATTAATTTTGATTAGAAAGAACTCTCTGAGAAGTACGTCATGAATTTGGACCTGAGTGAAAGAAAGCAGACAGTCTTACAGATGTTTAGTGCACTTTCCAGGCAGAGGGAAGAGTCTGTGCAATGAAGTGAAGATAAAGAGAGGCTTCCTTATTTTATAGCAGGTACAAAGGCTGCATATGAGAGAGGAAACCGCAAGAGTTGAAATCAGAACTGTGCCCGGATCTGTTTTGTGTTGCTATAACTGAATACTTCAGACAGAAGAATTTATAAACAATAGAAGCTTGTTTGGCTCGTTATTCTGAAAACCTGATATATAGGGATTAAATATGGGGAGAACTTTCTTCCTGCTGCATCATAACATCAAGAAAGGCATCATATGGATACATAGTGAATGACATCAAGATCTCTACTTGGAGCCATTGGATAATTGGAACTAATCTCACACATGATTTTTGGAAGACACATTCAAATCTTAGTAGTGGGTAATTCATGATCAGATTTGGTCCAGAGTTTGGATTTGATGATTGTCACCATGAGTATTGAAAGTTTTGTAGGCTAAATAAGACTTGCAAAGATTGTCCAGTTTAGACTAGGTAAGATCTTTGTGAGACAAGAAGACATAGAGGGTGATTAAGAAAGCTTTAGGCTGGGGAGATAGCCCAGTCATTAAAATGCTTTCCTTCCAAATATTGGGATATGAGTTTGGTCCTCAGAACCCATGTGAAAGGGAGAGGAGAAATACAGGTAAACCACTCCCTGGGTCTTGCTTGCCAGCCAGTTGAGTCTGATTGGTGACCTTCAGGCCAATGAGAGACCCTGTCTCTAAAAACGATGGAATGAGTTCTTGTGGAACAATACCCATGCTTGTTGTCTGTCCTCCACACCCATATACATACCTGTTTGCCTCTATGTGTGTGCACACCTGCACATACATGTGTACCTGTGTAAACATGTACACATATACACCATTGTGCACACACATACACACAATGAAAAACAGAAGGCTTTAGAATCTGTCATATTTTGGATCAAATACAACTTTACGTGCACAATTTTGGTTAATCAATTCTGTTTCAAAAATCTCAGCTTTGTTATCTGGAAAATGGAAACAGAATGTGGCAGGTACCTTCTTATTGTTAGCATAAAGCACCCAACCAAAGACAGCTTGTAGGAGGAAAGGGGTTATTTTGGTTTACAAACTCAGCGGGAAGCACCATGAAGGCATGGGATAATGTGGTATGAATGAAGACGGGGCATCACCCCCTGGCCAAAATCAGGTGTACGACAGCATCAGGAGTGTGTGCTAACTAACACTGTCAAGATAGGGCTAATAAGCCATCAAGGTCCACTTTAGCATCTCCCGCAGCAAGGGTCCGATACTTAAATTGCCATCATCTTGGTATCAAACACTCCAAACACATGAGTTTATGGGGGACACCTAATTCAAACCACTACATTTCACACCTGGCTCCCATAAACTTACAACCACCCATGATGCAATAATTACAACTTTAAAAGTATATACAGTTTTTGTCAATACTAACACTGTTCAAAATCCCCATGATCCAAGTTCTCTTAATTATTAGCTATAAAACCAAACTAAACCAAACAAAACACATAATGCCAAAGAATAAACATTCACACTGCAAAAGATGACACTGGGTATAACACAGAAAGATTGAACCAATACAACATTTAAAAAAAACAGAGCAAACTTCAAATTCTGCAGCTCCATGTCTCATAACTCTACCAAGTGACAAGTCTTTGGAATTTCCACACTGCCTCTCAAGCTGGGCTGCTCCTAGCCCAGAGAAACCTCGATCCCATGCTGGCAGGTCTCCGTGGTAGCCGTCCTATAGTCTTGGGATCTCCTGTGTCGCCATGGCAATCCATGGTAACTCCTCATGGCACCATCAGGTCTCCATGCAGGGACTTCTATTAACCCTGCCTAACGTTACCCATGACCATTTCCAAAAACCAAAACCACATTGCAAACCTAATGACCCTCTCTTCCCTACATTTGTTATCTGTATGGTACCAGTTGGACTGAAAAGTTGTTAATCCAGGGAGGGGAATTAAGCTGATGTTGAAAAGCAGGAGATTCCTTCAGCGTTCTGACTTCCTACTTTTAAAAGATCATTTTTCCTACTGTCCCAATGTAGATCAATTGGCCCAATCTTAATGGTGGTAATCTCTTGCAGCTGAAAGAACATTGTCTCCATCCTAAAACTTTCATTTCTTTGTATGCCATATCAGTCTGCTTATACAAGCTCATGTCTATGCAATGCAGCCCTGCACCAGTTCTAAGGACACAGCAAATCTCTGACACAAACTGCTTCAAAACCAGTCCCAACAAAGTTCTTCCTTCCCCTCATAATCCAAATGTCGCAGTGCATAGTTGTCATTGCATTCATGTCTTTCAACTCTGACCAGAATGGTTCATGAACCTCTGCCTTCAGCACCACAAAGCATCTCTTAGACCAGGGTTTCAAATCTTTTATGTTCCTCTTGCAAATCATTTCCAAAAGGTCAAAAGCCACACAATCGAGTTTCTAGAAGCAACAATCTCACCCCTGGTACCAATGTTCTGTGTCTTGTTGCATATCTACAACCAAGAGCAGCTTGTGGGAGGAAGTTGTTTATTACAGTCTTGAGGGGAAATTCTGTGATGGCAGGAGAAAATGCTACAAGAGCTCCCATCCTGGACCACATTAGATGGACAACAGCAGCAGGAAAGCATGCCAACTAAGACTGACAAATGAGGGCTAATAAACCATCAATGTCTGCTTCAGCAATACACCAATGCCAGCAAGGTTCCAATTCCCAAACTGCCATCTGCTGGGGATCAAGTATTCAGAACACATGAGTTTATAGGGACCCCTAATTCAAGCCACAAAACAGAGAAACTTGCAGGTAGGAAACTATAAGCATGAAATGAGCTATTTCAAGTGTAGAATTTGGCACGTTGATTGACTTAGACTTAATAATTAAAAATAGTGAACAAAACTGTAGAGACCATGAACATAAAATTAAAATAGTAGATTGTGGGAAGAATATCAAGAAAAAGAAAACAATGGAGAAAAATATCATTATTGATTATTTTTTCAGAGAAAGGATAAGAAAAATTAGATTATAAGAGTAACCTTCAATATGATGAATTAAAGAGGAAAAAATACAAATAAGGAAGACTATTTATTGGTTGAAATAATGGTTGAGTGCTTATTATGAGCTCCACACAAAAGTTTTATATATCCTATTGCTTTGGATATTTGCAGCAATACTATGAAATAAGCCTGGTTCTACCCATATTACAGATGACAACATGGAGGCATTGAAAAGTTATTAACAGTTTCAATCAGCAGTGGACTCTGTAAACTATACAATTGGACAGCTAGGCAAGAGGTGCCCACTGGTATAACAGCGGCATGAGTGTTATGTGGGGCACCAACTGCTCTCTGGTTGGATTTGAAGTTCCTCCCCTGGAGTGATTTTATGCCTGGTACTGAAAACACAGTCTAAATCCTATGGCTTATACTGTGATACACACTAGGGGAGAAGCTACTACTATTCTTTGGCTAAATGAATATATTATACACATCAAATTGTCCTCTAAATGCATAATTTTTTTCTCACATCAGAGCTGATCTTAATTTTTTTCGCAGAAACTTATTTTTGCAGATGATGGTAATTTATGGGGATACTCAAAATTCATCATAGTAGTGAGAAGTGACAGTTAAATACTCAGAATTAATTAAGACACCTCAATCCCACCTTTCAATTTCAAAGGACATTTTGGAAGAGGATTTGGCAAGAATGTAAGAGCCGGAGGTTGGGGAATAGTGCTTTGGAATGTTTTATTCCAGACATGACACAAGGCGGCTGTTGCAGTCATGACCTCGTAACCACTATGATTACGTGTACTATATCTGACACCTCAACATGGCATCACGAGTGGTGACAGACTGCCAAAAAGCCATCAAAATGGTAGAGGTGCTGCTGGTTGGAGGGAGGAGGCAGTTCCATGTAGAAGAGATTTGGGGGAAGAGGAACAAGAAAGTGAAGGAAGAGGATTATACGAACAACCATACTCTGTCTGTCTGTCTCTCCCTTGTACCCCCCCACCACCACCATACACACATATTGCAGAAATCTGGTAAAAGATTTCACTAAAGGTTTTCTTGAGCTCAGCCAATACTAAGTTCCTGAATGTTATAATGAAGGATTCCCTTTTAAACTTACAAAGAAAAAAATATAATCAGGGAAATATGTCATTTGCAAATCTTTTACAAGATCCCTTTACTGTAGCATGCAGTCAGTGTTTTTCATTGACAATGTTTGTATGCACTGCTTAAGTCGTATTGGATAGCGCAGGCCCACAGCAGAGGCACTACCTGGGAGCTTATTTACCAGAACTCTATAGCGCTGTGACGTGGGGGTTGGCAACAAACTAATTCACGTTGAAGACTTCTGCTATCAGAACCACATGCAAAGCCTGCTTTATAAGGTCCTAAAAGAACGTGAGGTAGGTAAAACTACAGCTGCCTTAGACTCCACTAATCACATAATAGCAGGGCATAGAAAGTTTGAAGGGTGGAACATGATACTTGCAAATTGCTTCACAAAAGGCCAATTGTCTCCTTTGGGATTCGGGCCACTGTTTTAACAAGTTGTAGTTGATCTGCATTCTGAGCATCTGGCCACAGAGTGCTAATCCCACTCCAGCTCTGACAGAAGATGCAGGTTAGCAATTTGTATCAGAATAGGAGAGCGCCACAAGCCTGCAGGTCTTTGTGTTGCTCGCTGCGCTGCTGGAAGGAAGAAGCCAGGGGTGGAGAAAAAGGAGACAGAGAAAAGGCCACAAAATGCTAAGAAGTGTCGGCAATACATCTATCTGATGACAGTGAACAGAAAGAAACCTGAACTGTCAACAGTTTCCACTGAGTGGTTTAGACAGGGAATGAACAGCTAAGAGTCATAGTGGGTGACACCTACCATATAATTGAAGAGGGTGACCTTATTGGATTCACACATCCTTTAAATCTTTGGTTCTCTCATAGGACTAATGTATGTGCATTACATTCAGAGTTTGTGTTCTATAAAGCATCTGTCAATATATTAGATGTGGAAGAAACATGAGAGTTCTCCTCCTGGTGGTAAATAAATAACCAAATAACTTAGGTGAGGGCAACTCACTGTGTGTAGAAGATACTCTGAAACTCTTCAAGGGACATCTCCCGCAGGAAGCCCATGCTGGTGTCATCTATTGTTGCCCTCTATAGAAGCGAGGAGAGTCTCTAGGAGACATTTTTCTTCTCAACTCATCTCTTTTCCAAACATCTTATTGGCAACTAAGGTGCTATGATCTCATAATGTTATCACAACACTTAGGAGGCCTAATATCAATAGTTATCTAAGAAAACATTATGCCATGGTGTTTTGGAGAGTGTTTTGGGGGGCCCATGCACAGGTCATTGAAGGACAGATGCAAACACCTGTTTCTCTGGTAACATTAGAAAGGGGAACATCACGATTTCTCCTTTATAGGATTTAAGGTACCATATTTAAAAAGGAGGATGGAAGTAGCTAATTTGAGCTTTACCTCTGATCCTGGCTATAGCGCAATTTGGGGATATCTTTGAGTGTGGCAGAGACTGTTCTGGCTCTTGGCATTAAGTCAAGAGCCAGAGTACATGATTCTCACAGTTATGCAAACCTATTATGAATTAGAGATTTGGGTTTTTTCTTTTGGATTTCAACAAATGACACTTATAAATCAGAGGGTCAAATTTAGGAATATTTTATTATAGAGATTATAGGGTTTAAGAGAAGGAAGGAATGGAGAGTTTTTGCCTAAGAGGGGGCAAGAGGGGCTTCTAGAAAATGGAAAAGCTCACCTAGATACCCAGATTGGGGTCTTTTGTGGAAATTTACTGGATAGTGCTGAACGAATTAATCTAATCCTGATTCCAGGTGATTAGATGCCATTAAGTGTCCAAGGAAAGAGAGTAATCCCTTTACATTCTAGATATTAACCTGTCTTGAAAGAGCCTATGGTTGGGTGCTCAGACCTGGAGAGGTACAGGTGGGTTTGGGGGTCTGTGGCTCAGATCTGGTGACATGCTAGTGTGCTTGGGACCTGTGTGCTCAGGGAGGGTGAGGTGCAGGTGTGATCCGGGCCTGTGTGCTCAGACCTGCTTGCTTGCTCAGGACAGGTCAGGTGAAGGTGTTTTGGGGGGGGGCCCATGCACAGGGACCAGATGATGTTCCTGCTTCATTGGGGTCTATGAACTTAGACCAGGGGAGGATTGCCAACATGTTTGGAGCCTGGCCCAGGGTGAGTTAGGGAGTGCTGCTTAGGAGTATGTTCAGGACCCCACATAGAAGGTCCTAACAAGTTCTCCAAGCTTGGAGATGTCATATTACATGGGAATACCCACACCACCAAGTGGCTGCAGTCCTAATACTCACATGCTCTTGGGGCTGACTGCATAGCAAGGGCTGGCTGGGTGGCAAGATGGGTGAGCATGCTCCCCTGTGGGGACCAGCAATAGCTGTTAACTGAAGGCATCCATGCCAGCTCAGTTCCGAGCAGCCTGGCTGTCAGGCCTGGGCATCCGCCCTGTGCATACAGCACACCAGTGGGTCCTGCGCTAAAGACCACAGGCTACGGAACTGAGCACTTCCTGGACAGTGAGCAAGCCAAGCTGGCTAGGGCCAGAGTGACCCGCCTGGGGGTGACACACACAGTGAGGACCCCGCTTAGACCCCAGGTCACCCAGCCCAAGCAAAGCTGACCTGTGATATCCATGGAGTCCCAACAACCCCCACCCACCTGCCCCACTGCACCTCCAATCCCAGCAGATCCTTCCAACCTCAACTGCCTCTTCTGATCACACCATCTGGGCTGCTTGCTGCTTCCACATACCAACACTCCCACACCGACCACTGAGGTGGCCTGGTCTGTGGGACCCTCACTCTCTTTCCCCCACTCCGGATGCTGCCATCTGCCTATTGGAGACCCCTTGAAGCACAGCTGCTGCCCCAGACAGGTATCTCACGAATATCTGGCAAAGACCTGAGCGGGTGGTGGTGGTGGTAGCATTAAGTCTTCCACAACCTGCTCAGCTGGAAAACAACAGGGGGTCTGAGGCAAGTGCTACTGCTCTGGAGCCACATGGAGGGCGTGGTGTGGTCAAGGGCTGAAGATTCCAGAGTTCCACATCTGCTCTCAGGTCATTCATAATCCCAGAGCTGCTGGCACACTTGCAGCCTCCACAGCCTGCACATCCCTGGATATGCCATCCCAATCCAAGCCAGTTCAAACCAAAACAGAATGCTCACTGAAGATCCTACAAGGGCCAATTCTTGTTTCCTCCTTAATAAAACAAGACTTAGACATGGGTAGACCTCAGTGCAAAATAAATAATAATAATAATAATAAATAATAATAATAATAATAATAATAATAATAATACAGGGCTAGGGAGATGGCTTAGTGGTTAAGTGCTTGCCTGTGAAGCATAAGGACCCCGGTTGGAGGCTCAATTCCCCAGGACCCACATTAGCCAGATGCACAAGGGGGCGCACGTGTCTGGAGTTTGTTTGCAGTGGTGGGAAGCCCTGGCGCACCCATTCTCTCTCTCTCCCACTCCCTCTCTCTGTCTCTCTCTCTCTCTCTGCTTTCTTCTCTCTGTCTGTTGCTCTCAATTAAATAAATAAAAATAAACAACAAAAAATAAAAATAATAAAACAAAACAAAAATAAAAATAGCAAAACAAAACAAACAAAAATAATAATAAAAAAAGCAAAACAACTAACTGAGAAATCTCCAAGATTGACTAGTTCCACAATGGAACTCTGCAATGTAAACAGAGGAGACACAGGAAATAAAATCCCAAAATGAAAGCAACAATAAGCTCCATGATTATATGAATACAAAGCCAAATCTACAGATAACACTTCAGGGAATACTCCACACGGAAGTGTCAAACAACCATTCTCAGGAGACTACAAGAGGAAGAGCACAATAACGGAAACTAGAGCATACACGAAAATGTGAACAGCCCAAGAAAGCAGGAAACCCTGTAAAGTTTCTGATGTGGCTGGGATTAAATTTAACCTCACAATTTATATATACATCTCTCTCTCTCTCCATATGTGTATATGTATATATAAATATATATATATGTATATATTTAATTAAATATTGATTGTCTTAACTCATCAAAAGACAAGTTAACAGGGTTGATGAGAAATTGGACATTTCTTTTTGCTGTCTTCATGAAACCTACCTCACCACTAAGGATAGATACATACTCAAGGTAAAAGGATGGAAAATTATTTTCTAAGCAAATGAAGATAAGAAAAAAGTAGGTGTGGCATTATTAGTATTGGACCACAAAAATCTGTTGCTTTCCTGCATAGAAAAGACAAAGTTCCTTTATACATGGAATTAATATTCAGGAAATGGTAATTCTACCAAAAGCAATTTAAAGATTCAACACAATACCAATAAAAACCACAGCATCATTCTTCACAGAGGTAGAAAAAAATAATCTCAAAATTTATGTGACATGGCAGAAGTCTTTGAATATCTAATAATATCCTCAGCAAAAGAAACACCTCTAGAGGTATCATTATACCTGATCTAAAGCTATGCTACCCAGTCATAGCAAAACAAACCAATCAACCAACCAACAAAAAAACTCCAAAACAGCATTGTACTGGCATACAAACAGACACATAGTCCAGTGAAACACTTGAAGACCCAGCCCTAGTTTGAGTAACTATGGCCTAAAATGTACACTGGAGAAAAGATTGCTTCTTCAACACATGGTACTGCACAAATTGGATAACTACCTTTAGACAAATGAAGCTAGACACACTCCTCTCTCCATGCACAAAATCAACTTAAACAAGTGGAAAAAATAGGGGTGACTCTACACAATATAGGACTTGGGGAAACATCATAAACAATACCCCAGTAGTCCAGGAAATTAAATAATCAATCAGTGGGATCTCCTGAAGCTATAAAGCTTTTATACAAAAAAGCATACCATGAACAAAGAATCAATATACTACTCACAGAATGGGATAAAATCACCAGCTGCACCATGACAGAACTCTAGTATCTAGAATCTGTAAAGAACTCAAAAAACTAAGCAATAAAAAATAAGGCAGGGAAATGAATAGTGAATTTTCAAACAAATACAAATGAGTAATACTTAAGAAAATATCGAATATCCTTAACCATCAGACAAATACAAATTAAGACAACTATGAGATTCCCACCTTACTCATCAAGATGGCAATCATTAAAATTTGAAACAACAGTAAATGTTGATGAGAATGTGGGGCAAGAGGAACCCCCATTCATAGCTGGTGGGAGTGCAAACTTGTACAACCACTATGGGAATCAATATGGAGCTAAAGTGACCTGGCCACTCTCCTACTGGCCTTCTACCCTAAATGCTCCACTATTCACTTCAGAGATATTTACTCAACCATGTTTGTAGCTGCTCAGTTCACAGTAGCTAAGAATTGGAATCAACCCAGGTGCCCATTGTTTGATGATTGGATAATGAAGATGTGGTACATATATACAGTGGAATTATACTCAACAGTAAGGAAAAATGATACCATGAAATTTGTAGGAAAATGGATGGACTTGGAACAGGTCATATTAAGTAAACTTACACAAGCACAGAAAGACAGATGCCATATGTGCTCTTTCATCAGTGGCCCAATCCTGGAGCAATCTGAGTTGCAAGCACACCTAACAGGCAACTCGAGGGACAGATAATAGGGATGAAAGGATTTGGGGTCAGGTGAATGGGAACATGGGTGAGAATACACAGAAGAATAAATCCAAAATGAATTGGTACGATAGAAACCTTCCTCCTAGATAGTACACTAAAAGTTATAACCCTCAATAGGAGTATTGAGTGGTCACCTGGTAAGGAGGGCCCTGAAGAGTGTGGGATGAAGCCTAACCCTAAAATATTTGGCTCTGGCTTTTAACTCTCAGTATCAGTAATTGGTTAAAATCCACATTAAGCTGTTGATCTGAAAGACATACGAGGTCCCCAAAACAAGAGAGGATTCTGTTAGCGCACTTGATTACCTACCTGAGGTCAGAGGTAAGACCCTATTGCTAAAGACACCACATGCTGCTGACACAGAACATCAAGAGATCTGAGAGATTGGGCTAGAACCCAGAAGGAGGAGAGTTCCCAGATGGATAGCCATATAGTGCTGGAAAGCGTTACATGAGCTGCTATGGAAAAATAGTCTACAATGTCATAAGCAACTAGGAGACACTGCTACATAAAAGCAACCGTCCTGCAAAATGTACACACCTGTGCAATGTTAGCACCCAGCCTAGGTGAGTAACCAAAGGTTTTGTGATTGACTAAGAGCTCCTCTCATTGGAAAGGATCCTGTATCTGCAACTGGGAACCAAGTCAGAATCCTATGGAGATGAAGAGTATTGTCTTCAATGAGAATCTCCCACTAGTTTGTGGCCAAAAGAGAGGCTACAAGCATCAAAATCTCTCTAAATTAACAATGTTTATCCCATTTAACCTATGCTGATCTCATTTTCCATTGGAAAATTTGGCTTTCTTTTTCAGAAAGCAGCAAGGGCCAAAGACCACCAAAATCTATCACCAAGACAAGACAAGATAGCTGACTCCCTTGCAGGAGATGAGCCACACCTCACTCATCAGCCAGGGCCAAGATGAAACCACAGAGGAATTGGCTAGATGAGCAAGGGCACTGCTTCCACAGCGGGTCTGACAACCTGTGCCAGGGTGATGGAGAGAGACACTGAGGACACTCAAGACAGGCCAAAGCAGAATCCAGATGTGCTGGAAGCACAACACTAAAGTAGACTTAAAACATACAAAGCACAACTCAAGGAATTTTGCAGAAAATCCCCAGGGTGGGAAGGAATATCCAGAGGCATTGCACCCCACCCGCAATGACTGACTGCAGCTCTCACAACTCCTAACCCACAGTCCCATGGTAAACACCAGCAATCCCAGAGGTGGTCCCTCAGTCAATGGCGGTAAGGAGGAGAGAAATGATGGTACCAATCTTGATGTATCCATGAATCATTCTAGTTAACAAACAAACAAACAAACAAACAAACAAAAAAAGCAAACAGGGCTGGAGAGATGGCTTAGCGGTTAAGCGCTTGCCTGTGAAGCCTAAGGACCCCAGTTCGAGGCTCGGTTCCCCAAGTCCCACGTTAGCCAGATGCACAAGGGGGCGCACGTGTCTGGAGTTCGTTTGCAGAGGCTGGAAGCCCTGGCGCGCCCATTCTCTCTCTCTCCCTCTACCTGTCTTTCTCTCTGTGTCTGTCGCTCTCAAATAAATAAATAAAAAATTTAAAAAAAAAAAGCAAACAAATGACTCCTTTGTTCTTTAATCTAAATAGGGTGCAAGCATGATGACATGCATGGGGTCTGGATTAGGAAAGCCATACTGTGATTTTCCACATGCAACAGAGAATACAATGCTATTTACAGGTGAGACATTTTATCATGTAACAAAAGGCCAGTTAGAGAACACTAGACAGACACGGTCACTGGTGATCCTGTCCAGCAAGTCAGAGCTGCACAGCCCATGCGCATGCCTGGCGGTCAGCTGCAGGAGAGGGCCTCTTTGCCACCATCCTGCTGCCACTTGCCGCCCCATGGAGGCCACGACCTTGCAGGGCCTACTGCAGGCCTGCAGCATTTCTTGCTGCGCAGAGTCCTGTCTATGTGACCCCCTGACCATGCATGTTACCTGCATTTGTGCCCCACAGTACTTGCTCAGACACAAAGCCAGCCTTTCAATCCCAGGCAGAATCAGAATTGCCCTCAGACCAGCCTTGATCCTTAGCATTGAAAACTCAGGTCAATGTTCCACAGTGCAAACACAAAATATATCCTAACAAATCAATCAACATTATACACATAGCATTTGTATTTGCTATTAGCTTTTCAAGCAAGTAGAAATATAAAAATAAAATAAAGAGTTTTTTTTTGTTGTTGTTTTTCAAGGTAGGGTCTCACTCTAGCCCAGACTGACCTGGAACTCACTATGGAGTCTCAGGGTGGCCTTGAACTCATGGCAATCCTCCTACCTCTGCTTCCCGAGTGCTGGGATTCAAGGTGTACTCTACCACGCCCAGCTTAAAATCAAATTTTAATTCATGTCTTTCACAGAAAATTTCCAAATCTACCACTTGCTATCGACCAAATTTTCAAATGCGCCCAGTTCCCAAGTGGAGAGGAGTTGCTCCGAAGTTGAGAGAATGAGTGGACAGAGCAAAAGTCCCTTGGCATGACAATGCCAGGAAGCAGAACTTACCCTCTCACACTCCTGGCCAGCGCCCAAACAATGATACAGGAATTTTGCAGTTCTGCAAAAGATGAACCAATAAAGCACGCCCATGGATTCTTGTCATACAGTTTTGAAGAATGATATCCAGAGACCGGAGTATAAGGCTCTGACAGATGTTATTATAGCTTAGGGCTTTAAGGAGGGAGTGCCTTAAAAGATGGGCAGGGGTGCCAGGTTGGTGCTTATAGGAAGTAAGGAAAACAGAGCTCTGGACCAAGAAGGCAAGACAGGATTGAGCAGTTGATTTTATATCATTATTCCTCATATCTATACTATTCATTGCATAAGCCATAAATAATTTTGTGATTCAGAATATTTTTAGGACCTGAGGAGAGGGTTTAGTGGATCCAAGCATGGAGACCTGAGTTCATTCCACAGGACCCATATGAAAAGCCAGACATGACATCCCAGCCTGTAACTCCAGTGTTGAGGAGGGCAGGGAGGATCGCTGTGGCTACCTGGGCAGCCAGCATGATGAGAAAATGGTGAACTCCAGGTCGTAAAGGAGAAGAGCAAGAACAGGGTCAACAGAGATCTTTCTCTGGCTTTAGCATGTGTACTGAGGTACATCCACAAATGCATACATGCACACATACTCCACACCCACCTAAATAAATAAATAAATTGCCAAGGTAATATTCTTCCCATAAACCTTTGAAAGCCCATTATAAAATTTGAGAGCCTAGATTTTTTTTTTTTTGAAGCCAGTCGTGGTGGTGCACGATTTTAATCCCAGCACCCGGGAGGCAGAGGTAGGAGGATTGCCATGAGTTCAAGGCCACCCTGAGACTCCATAGTGAATTCCAGGTCAGCCTGGACCAGAGTAAGACCCTACCTGAAAAATGCAAAAAAAAAAAAAAAAAAAGAAAAATAAAGATTTTTTATGCCTTTCTATGATATGGAAAATAATTGACGATTTTAATTTTAATGCTTTCGTCAGCCCACAAATAACAAATAAATTGCTTTACCTTTTGCAATCTTCTTTATTATTGACTGTGCTATACAAATGTTAAGTTCCAAGAATACATTGGTCCCAAATGGTAAATGCAGAGAGGGATTGGAAGCATGTGGTCTCTACATTGATCAAATATTTGCAAACTCAGAATCATTCTGAATTCTACTTGTTTCCCATTTCTCTTCACTTGATTTTGTTTGTGTTGTTTTGTAAAGTATCACTGGAAATTTAGCAGGACCTCAGGAAGTGTGCAGTTAGTTATGTCCTGCGCTGTCATGTCATATTGACTTGGAAGCCCTCTTACAATGGCAACTGACTGTTGGTAAAAATCATTTTCTTGTAGGTAAGATGGAAACCTCTACTAATTTGAAGTCATGGATCATACCTTGACCCTTGTCCATGCTACAGTATGGATGCTTGCTGTACCAACATCAACATCTCTGCTGCTTCATCTCTCTCCAAACTCTGTCCCTGGCCACCAAACTCTCTCCTCAAGAGAATTTCCCTTTTGTTGAACTTTAAGTCAACTGATCAGAGGGGTGAATTATACACTATAAATCTCCTTTTGCCATATTACTATCTAATCATAAGAATGATATTCTATTATATTCACAAGTGGTAATCACACTCCAAGTGTGCATAACAGTGGCAGAAATCTTGAAGGTTATCTTATAATTCTGCTTAATGGACCTTAAGAAGTCTTTTTGTTTGAGACAGGATCTTAGGTTTCCCTCAAAGTTCAGTATCTATCTCAGGCTGGCTTTGAGTTTATTCTCTCTCTTCTTCTAGACTGTTAGGGTTATAGGAAGGAGACACCAGGCCAAGTTCACATTCCATAGACTTGTTCTGAAGTATGATTTTCTTCATCCTTTTCTCAGTAGCTGCCTACTCATGGCTTGGCAGGAAGAGCTATATGAGGAAACCCTTCCTTGGAGGATACCCATGTGGTGAGACGATTCTTTATTGATCATGTGTCTTGTCTGTTTTTGGGGAAAATTGTGATGAAAATACAGACAGATATGTGGTAGATAGATGGATAGATAGATAGATAGATAAATTCAGAACATTTTGCTAGACTTTGGGACAGTTGTCCTTGAGAGTGGGGAAGAAATTCTATTCATCCAACTGCCAGAACTGAATTTCAAAGAGAAGGAGGAGATCAGACTTTACTTGGGTCTAGACATGCCAAGGCACAAAAGTATTTTGTATATGGATTTATTTCACTGGGCTAAATTGTCATTAAATTTTACTCTTATTCATTTATTTTCAGCTGCACAGTGACTATAAGAATGTCAGCCACGTCCCATGTTTGGAGGTCAGACTCATGACATTATGCAAAGTTCATGACTGATTCTCAGCAAATTTCTTGGTAGAAACTTTCTGAACTCTTGAAACTTATTCTTGAGAAATGTAAATGTTTTCTCAAATAGTTTTGGATCATGTCATGGTTGTTAATGGCTCACAAAATCCATCCAGTGTGGCTCTTTTATAACATTCTCTGCTCCACCTGTTTCTGACTAAAATGGTTTGCAATCTTGTCACCTGGAGACCTAATTCCTCTGCAGGGCTGGCAAAACAATACATTCTCTTAGAATTGAGTGTGTGAATGGATGGGTTGAATTTAAAATTTCTTCTGGGATTGAAAGCTTTATCTAGAGTTATGTCTTTGGACATGCAAAACTATTCATGTCCTAAAAGTAATCATGGTTGTGTCATGATGTTAAAGTATCAGATATGAAAAATATCAAGCAATTGTACATTTGAATATTTGGACTGTTCAGCATCAAATGCTGAAACATTAAGGACTATCTTTGTCTGCATCCACATGTATGTCTGCGTCTGCCGGCAGCCTAAATTTTCTACAGCCAAAGTATCACTTGAGTTGCTTATGTTGAAGTTTGCATGGAAACTAGCAGATTCTTTGGAGCCAAGATTTCAAGGAAAATAATGGTTCTTAATGCTTACATATGGTCTCCCAAACATATTATTTTTCCTTTATCAGCTAAGCACATGATCGCTGCCTGCAAAAGTGATTTTTGCTGCCAAGGTAAATTCAACTAATGTTGCTATTTGGCATGTCTTCCTCTTTAGGATTACACTGGTGCTGAGATATATAAAGGTAACATCTATTCTTCAGCTTTAAAATAGTCATCTACCTATTTCAAAGATTAATATGTTTCCTTTTTTTGCAATGGAGAAGAATGTGGGGTTTTTTATGTGGCTGACATGGTCACAAAATAAATTATCAACAAAAGTCTCAGCCACATGAGTACAGCATATTAGGGTGTATTAGCTAGAATGATTTTGGCAGGATGATAGTACCTAGTACCTGACCCTTGTCTAGACACCTTTTTTTCCTGGACCAAGCACATCTTATAAATTTTAAACAATTAAGTTTAATCTTCTTGTTTTTTTAAAATATCTGTTTCCCTCTATCACCTCAAAGGTTATATTATGTTATATTTATGAACTAGGACAGTGGTATTCTACCTTTCTGACTTCTCTGTCCCATTTCACAGCGCCAGCTAAGGTTAGTACATTTTATGTTTCTTTGTAGAAATAAAGGTCATTCCTCTCTCTCTTCTTTCTCTCTCCCTTCCCTTCCTCTTTCCCTCTCTCTTACACACACACACACACACACACAGAAACACACATACACACACATCTCACATAAATAGGTTCATATGTTTCTAAGTCAAAACATAACAGATAAGTTCCTTTTTTATGAATCTTTCAAATATTTCACTGAAATTACATTCTACAACTCATCCTAAGATTTCTCAATTATAGTTTAACCTCAAACAGAATATATTTAGTGCAAAGAAGTAGCATTGTTTGGTGATATAACCTTCAAGGTGACACATTCCAAAACACAAAATTACAAAATCTCAAAAGCGCATCATGTATATTGTTTATTTTCAAACAATTAAGCAGCTTTTCGTGTTTGTATAGTATTACAGGTTTCTATTAGGTAGTTTGTTTCACATTTCTATCAACCTTTGAAGTACCTATTGATACTTCTCTGAAGGTGGTGTTTCCTGCTTTTCAATAGCCTCCACAGTGATTTCCTTCTGACATCCACAGAAGATGCCAAGTGATGTTCTACCAGTGACATATTCATTGTCAACATTTTAAAAATATTTTATTTTTATTTATTTATTTGTATTTATTTGACAGAGAAAAAGAGGGAGATTGAGAGGGAGAGGGTGGGCATGCCAGGGTCTCCAGCTACTGCAAATGAACTCCAGACGCATGCACTCCTTTGTGCATCTGGTGAACATGGGTCCTTGGGAATCGAACCTGGGTCCTTTGGCTTTGTAGACAAATTCCTTAGCTGCTAAACCATCCCTCTAGCTCCATTGTCAACATTTTTAAGAAATAGAAGAAATTTCACCGCTAGTTCTTCATAAAATATGCTCATTATTTTTTAATGTATTGCCTTCAAAAAGATTTCTATTAATGTTTTTTGATCACTCCATGAAATTACTAAATTGTGATAGATCCATAGATTTTATTACCTGAAGTTATGACAATAGTTAGAGTTACAAAGAAAGTAAAGGCCTAGCTATTCTATCCTGACTCATTATATTTTGCCTACTAATATGAGTTTATTAAAAATGGTAAATATCAGTAATCCCATTAAGGAGGGCCCTCATTGGAGTGGGGGCAGGGAGCAGGGAAATGATGGTACCAACATATGAAACTTACAAAGTTTATACTTAATTAAAAAAAAAAAAAACTTTGGGGCTGGCGAAATGGCTTAGTGGTTAAGGAGTTTTCCTGTGAAGCCTAAGGACCTCAGTTTGATTACCCAGGACCCACATAAGCCAGATGCACAAGAAGAAGCGTGTCTGGAGTTTGTTTACAGTGGCTAAAGGCCCTGGTGCACCCATTTCCTTCCTTCTCTCTATGTGCCTCTCTCTCTTAAATAAATAAATAAAATATTAAACAAAACCTTTTCCCTCCTTAAAAAAAAGAAACTGCTAAGACAAATGCAAAGTTATTTGATATTCTAAGGCAAAGGCGTGGCAAATTAAAATGTGAGTTACTGGGCTTACAGTGGATATCTACAAGTTTGCCTTTTGCTTCATTTTTTTTTTCTTCTTCTAAGAATAGGACCTTTGTGTTGTTCTCGTCAAACAACCACACTCTTCCACTCAAAGTCCATGTGGAATGGTGGTTGTAATCCTAGTGCATGAATTCAGCAACAAGTACGTCGTCCAACAGCTGGCCAACTAAATGGCGATTCCCTCCCAATGACTGCTACAAACACAGTAGTATGGATTCCTCCACACCTCTCAGTGGCTTCTGGTAGGTGAGTGGCTGCTGGAACTATGAAGAGGGTACATCCTTCTTCAAGACAGGCAGATGCCAGGTGACATGCTAACCTGTCACTTCTACAAGCTGTGTTGCTGCCCAGTGGATAGCAGAGCACATGAAAGGCGTGACAGCTGTGGAGGTACAGAAAATAGGCCCTAACTTCAGCAGGGTTCCGGGGCTCTGCAGCTGCAGACAACTTTCATTTTAACTATTCCACTTATAATGTCAGTAAAGTCCACTTTTTTCTCCCTCTAGCTTTAATTACTTATAACCAAGCCAACAGAATCAACAATGTGATATAAACCTAAAGCTGCTTATTTTAATATTGTTTCCATAAAACATGCTGATTACACAAATGGATGTTGGTCAGTAAATTCAATTATATAATAAAACTTGGAGTCATAGGTAAGTCATAAGGGTTACTTTTCCTCTTTCTTTCTTTCTTTCTTTCTTTCTTTCTTTCTTTCTTTCTTTCTTTCTTTCTTTCTTTCTCACTCCATTCCTTCCTTCTTTCCTTCCTCTCTTTTATTTCATTTATCATTTACTTATTTATAAGAAGAGAGAATGTGAATATGAATGAGCGGGCAATCTGCCACTGCAAACAAGCTCCAAAATGCATACACCACTTTGTGCATTCGGGTTCATGTGGAAACTTGGGAATCAAACCTGGCATTCTTTCACTATGGAGATTTTTATCGTACAAGAAGACATAGGAGTGAAGCAGCATTTGCTTCACCCAAGAAGGGGTCACTCATGAAACAGAAGGCAAAAGATACCACTACATTCCAAAAGCAAAGTAAAGCAGGAAAAATGTGGAGGACTTATCAGTTATTTCTGTGAGATGTACTGACGTGTTGAAGCAGGTTTTGCTTTTTCTCTACGTGAATTTTAGGGACAATCAAACAATGAGTTTGTCTTCTTGTGAATTCTAAAGGCAGCTAAAGAAAATCTAAGAGAAAACTTGCTTATGGAAGAAGACCAACCCTCTTCATAAAAATTATAGATAATTTTTGAGGAAAGAAAGAGGAAGAGAGAGAGAGAGAGAGAGAGAGAGAGAGAGAGAGGGAGAGAGAATGGGCGCGCCAGGGCCTCCAGCCCCTGCACACGACCTCCAGACGCGTGCGCCCCCTTGCGCTGTGTGTGTGCGCTTGTGTCACTACGTGTCTGGCTACCTGGGACCTGGAGATTTGAATGTGGGTTCTTAGTCTTCACAGGAAAGACTAATCCACCTCTCCAGCCCCCAAAATATGTTTTGAAAACTGACATTCCAAAATAAAATTTTCTGTGATGTTAAAATGAGGAAATATGGGGAACAACATAAACATTGAAGGTAGACCAGAATATGAAACTCATTTTTGGAAGAAAAGTTAATGACACAGGAAATGCATGCAATGTGATGTTAAAAGAAAAGAGTTAGGTCAAAAATATGTATAAATATGTTTAATTCTCTTGAGAAGTATAGATGAATATGTCATCTATCTCTGAAAGGTGAATTTATGGGTCGTTTTCACTTTATTGTTTACAATTTTTTTTTATATCTTCTAAATTTTCCACAATAGGAAAATAACTTAAAAACTTCTCTCAGTAAATACAAGACATTCTTATTGTTTTCAGAGCCCATTATGTATACCTTGCAATGTTTCCGACCTGGTACTGAGACCATGTGCAGATCTATCAGACTGAAAATAGCTGCAGATTCACCGAGACCTCCACCAGTCAAGTGTGGCTTAGAGGCCAGCGGCTTGTGGTCACCTGAGAATTTAGAAATGTTAAAACTGGTCCCATGTTAGAACTACAGAATGAGAATCTGTATTTTAATAAGATTGCCAATTGATTGCTAAAGCATAACATTTAGATACCACAGACGTAGAACATGGGTCTATGGGAATTTTCATTGGCTTTTTTAGGATAGCCTTAACGTTTTATTGTCAGGACAGATGTATTGAATTAGAGCTGTTTCATTTTTCCACACCCCTTAAGTGAAGATTTAACAATAAGTGTGGATGACCATTTCTCACTGCTCTATGCTAAGACATATTTTCAAGTAGATGCTCATATTTCCAGGCATATATCTGGGAATGTTACTAGAAGAAAATATTGCTTGTCATGTACAGTCTTCAATGCAAACAGATCTTTCCTTTTCGTTTTTTGTTTCCTCACATTAAATAAAGAACTTCATACAAGGCAAAACAAAATAACAAAATTGATAATTCTAAAATTCCTGTGGTGCTGTCATCATTATACTATTACAAAAGCATGCCTTTCTGTGTTGCCTTGTTTTGCTTTGTTTTTGCCCCAACCTGAGCACAAGGTCAGATTATATTGGCAGTTGGCATAATGGCTAATTACACCCCTATTTGGCCAAGGATATGGGTTAGAGAATCAATCAGGGTCTCGATGGCTCAGATCATGCCCCTCCTGGTTATTAGACATGTGTCAGTGAGCAAAGTTCTGATCAAAGCTGGTGAGGAGGCAGCAAGGGGTCACGGGGCATGCCCACATCTAATTGCTGGACTGTGCACGAAAGGAAGTCAGTAATAAAAGGTCATTAACTACCAGCCTTTCCGATCAGTGAAGCAAGAGTATGGAGAAATTATGTTTATCAACTGACCATTTGAAGGAAAAAAAAAACCCTCCATTATTTTTTTTTTTTTCATCTTTCTACCCATTGACTCAAAAAGAAATGAAACAAATAACCACAGGACATGTAGTCAGTGTAATCTTAACTTAGCATGGAGTTTACAGAACTAATAAATTAATTAATGTGTTTTTATTTTGAGACAGAGTCTTTGTATGTAGCCCTGGCTGGTATAGAATTTGTAGGAATTCTCTGGTCTCTGCTTCCCAAGTGCTTGGATTAAAGGTGTTCACCATCATGCTTGTTCAAAATTTATTTTTTGAACTAATTAAACTGTACTTCCCAAAAGGATTTTCTATAAACTACTGAAGTTTTTAAATATAAATTTGAAGAAAAAATGCTCTGTTTTCTTTTAAAATGTCTTCATTACAACAGAAATTAGTTTTGTAAGTCAGCTTTTATAAACCATCATATGGCTTACAAGATCTTTCCCAACAAGGTGTCCTTCGTTCATGAACTATATTCCTTCTATTGGTAACTTTTCCATTGTTCTAATCCCCCCAAGAAAAAATATGGGAGAAAAGTAGATAGAATCTTAGTTCTAGGCCATATGGTATTTATTGTCACACTTATCAATGGCCAGGTGGCTTTATATCACAGCTACATTTTTAGCTGTACATATAGACCATGGACTATAAATACTGAACTACAATAGCAATTTCATAAAATGATGGCTGTCCTTTGTACTTTGATATAACTGAATAATCATTAAAGCTACAACTCTCTCCTATATTAATCTTCTTAAGGAAATTACTCAAGTTATAACTGTTATTGCTTCCCATGTTTAGTAGTGAATTATGTTTGGATTTCACTATGGATTAAAATGGCAGATTCTCCTGCTGAAGATTTAAAAAAATGAAGGCCCATGCATACCAAGTTTGGTTGTCAGTTTTAGGGCTGCATGGTTTGACCTCATTAGCTGTTTTGTGGGCTCCCAGAGGTCCATGAGCCATGAATAAAATAACTAGTGAATTGGAGGGCTGAGAGACTAGGGTGTGAGATTCTGGAATGAGTACATATAATGTTTTCCTCTTCTATTTTAAAGGGAACAGTTTTAGAAAAAAATTCCTTTAAAAATAAACAACACTGAGTATTGATTTTTGTCCAGCCTAACAAGCCATCCATCCATACCAGCCTAGAATTTTTATGCTATTGCAATTATCAACCACAAATACATTAAGTACAGCTTAAGTTGAATTCCTACTATGACTTCACAGCAGCAAGTTATTAGAGGACAACTAAACAATGACATCAGTTTCCCAGAAGTGATGAAATACTGTGTGGCAGGTACCTATACTGAAAAGTTCTGCCAATGTTATTTTAACTTTTGCTTGTTCTGAGCATTCACATGGCCATGAATGGTGGTAGACGCTTTGGGAGGTCAGTTTCTGGATTGGAAATGAGCCTCCATTCTCATCAAAAGAGACTCTTAGGAGGTAAGAAATTCACTAACTTGACTATAATGTGAAGGTTGTTGCTAAGTGTAACTGTGAAAGGTGATGTTTGCAGTTGTAACAGAATATATTCATGGCAGGAATCAATGAACTTAACTTTGCTGGCATCATTTTCCATCTTCTTTCAACTTTCCCTGTCCTCTTTGCAAGGCTAAACCTAGGGAAAAAAAGAACATAAAATGAGAAAAAAATAAGAAAATGATCTTTGTAAGGTACGTGATATCTTTTAAAGTGTTATGTATTAAACAGATGAATAGATGAATAATTTCTACTTTTATCTAAAAAATACCTTTCATGGACTATTTATGGGTATAGGGTACTATCTCAGTACTCTCTACCTCATCTGTAATTTGCATACATGAATTAGGTCAAGCAGAAAGAAAATA
The DNA here is from genome assembly GCF_020740685.1 of Jaculus jaculus. Lineage (NCBI taxonomy): Eukaryota > Metazoa > Chordata > Mammalia > Rodentia > Dipodidae > Jaculus > Jaculus jaculus. The sequence goes on along the minus strand of NC_059116.1, from coordinate 71,874,966 downwards.
TGGAAAAAAAAAATACCCAGTGAAACAAACACCACTGTGCCTGTAGTAAGCAGGCAGACTTCCTTTGTCATCATTCTCTAGACAATGCAGTATAATAGTTGTTGATTTAACATTTACATGGAACAGGTATTATAAGTAATCTAGAGGAGATTTAAGATATATAGGAGGAAGTAAGTACATAGGTTTTATGTTTGCCCAAGGCACTTGAGCATGTGATTTTTGGCACACTTGGAACCAATCCTTCATGGATATTGAGAGCCAATGATCCATGTCTCAAAGAAAGTAATTGTATTCTTCTATTGAAAAACACAGCAGTCATTATTAGTCTGTGACTACCAGAAACACTCTGCCCTAAGGCTACCAGAAGCAGTGTGGATTGTTGAAAGAGTACTGGGGTTTGGTGACAAGGCTGCTGGCTAATGATTGTCCATTTACCAGTTTATGATGTTGAGTGAGGCATTTGAACTTAATCGATCTGACTTACTTCATGTGAAAGATGGAGATTAATCATACTCCCTCAAGAGTTGTGGTGAGGATGAAAATCAGTGGATATTTATGAGTTAAAACATAGAAAATGATCAACTAATGATAAGTACCTCCATTGTAATTTGGTTTAGGTTTTAGGTAATGTTCCTTTATAAGCCCATTCAAAACTTCTCTGAATCTTCACACACACGCACACACACACACACACACACATTATTCCTATAAATGTCCTAATTTCCTCAATCTTTAAAAAATCTTCAACAATTAGAAATGCAAATTTTGTCTGTTTTATTTTCTAATTGGTTGGGTTAGCTTGTTTTCTGTTAATGCTTTAGGATTTTATATATATATATATTGTTGAAATTGAACAACTGTATGTACCATAGTACATACAGAATAATTAATCACTATTTTTATATCCTTATAAACTTGTTTGTAGCTGAGAGACAGGATGGATATGAGACTAAAATCTCTATGTTTGTGATGGCTAATAATGACTGTCAACTTGACAGGTTCTAAAATCACCCCAGAGGGGACAAATCTCTGGGCATATATGTATGGGAATAAATTTCTAGAAAGGGTAAAGTGAGGTTTGAAGACCTATCCTCAGTGGGGATTGTAACATTCCATGGGCTGGAGGTCCTGGACTCAATACAGGGGAGAAAGGGAGATGCGCACAGCCTCAGTCACTGTTTCCAGCTGGGAACGGACAGTGAGAAGCAGGCTCCTGCTGCCATGACGGCCGCTACGCCCTGCAGCTGTGGGCCACCGTGAACACTTCTACTTTACGTTTCTCCTTGTTAAGTGTTTTGCCACAGAAACAAAGCAAGTATTAATAACTCACTAGTAACTTGTGAGAAGGTTACGTTATTGAGGAAATCAACTAGAAGCAAATATTTTTCCTATGTTGCTGAAAAACTTGTAGCAAAAGTTGACAAGCATTTAAGTTATGATGCATCCAAATACAAACTATTTTTGTTTCTCACATACGACATTTCAAGAACTTTATATGCAACATGAATTCAGTGATGCCATGTATATGTGTTTATATTTCATATTGTTCAAAGAAGAATATTGTTCAAGTACTAAAGAGCTAACTGCTAGTTTAAAATGACATATATTTCTTCAACATAAATGGTAAGCAGAGCAATAAAGTTCTTATGTGCAAAAGTGGAAAGTCAATTACAATGTCAGAATAATCCATTTTAAATAAAAGGGTAATTATAAGGATATTTCTCTATTTGTGCAAATAAATGTCCATATAGTTAGTTTTCTCATATATCTAATTGTCATTTCTAGCTATATGTTCCTGGTGTCATATTTCTGTGTTTAACAGAGTAAAGTAAGTTATATTTTTGGTTATTTTATCTTTATGTACTGTGGGTTAGAGTTTGACCTTAGTTTGTCATAGATGAATCTACATCTTTTTTATTAGTAGGCAAAATATAAAAAGAAGCATGCCTTGGCTCTCCAAGAGAGTATATTCTAAGATTTTCAGTGATAAAGACAAATTACTCATTCTGAATCTTGCTTCTAGAATATTTCAGAGCTAAAATTAAAGAGAACAAATCTCTCTCTTTGAGCTACCACTGCTGACAATTCAATGCTTATCTTATAGTTCTGGTTCAATGTCTGAGAAGACAAACTGAAAGAGAAAAAAAATCTCTATTATTTTAATTTTGAACTATAAACTTAGCTTGAGATAGTCCAGAGTTGTTTCTCAAACATCTCTCTTGGAATGAAACTTTATTCTTTAAGCATTATAGTATGTCAAATAGCTATTGTCCAAACACACAAAAATTAAATTTTGATAAAGTTGATAGCTGTAGTTATTTTACAATGTTACTTTGCAATGGAGTTGTTCATGTGTGTGTTAGAAATTTTCATCCTGCTGGGCGTGGTGGTGCACGCCTTTAATCCCAGCACTTGGGAGGCAGAGGTAGGAGGATCACTGTGAGTTCAAGGCCACCCTGAGACACCATGTGAATTCCATGTCAGCCTGCGCTAGACTGAGACCCTTCCTCGAAAACGCAAAAAAAAAAAAAAAAAAAAGAAATTTTCATCCTGACAGTTCAGAAGTGCTTATGGAAAAGTGGAGGAAGGCTGGGAAATGGCTCAGTGGTTAAAAGTGCTTGCTGGGTTCGATTCTCCAGCACCCACATAAAGCCAGATGTACAAAGTGATGCATGCATACAGAATTCCTTTGCAGTGGCAAGAGGCCCTGCTATGCCCTCTCTCTTCTTCCCTTTCTTCCTTTCCTCTCTCCCTCCCTCCATCCTTCCCTCCCACCTTTCCTTCTCTCCTTCCCTTCCTTCCTACTCTATCATAAATATATAAATATTTTTAAAAATGTGGTAAAAGACATTTAATTCAGGTTAAAGACTGGTTGAATTTAGCACCTACAGCAGGAATGTTAAGAGTTAAAAAAGATGAAAGTAAAACATTAGCTGACATGAAGAAAAAACATAGAAAAAGAATTAATAAAGCCCAGGAACAGACATGGATTAGCTGATAGTTAATAAAGAATGAACTCAGGAATTTTTTGTAATAGACCCAGTCATTTCTCTTCTGGGGTGCTGGGACTCTGCTTGATATGATTTCTGGATTCAGCAGAGTCAGCCATGAGGACAATTTTTTCTCCTTTGAAACCCCAGTGATGGAATGTGAAGTGAATTTTTTTTTTTTTTTTTTCCCTGAGGCAGTGTCTCCTGGCCCAGGCTTACCTGGAATTCTGTAGTCTCAGGCTGGCCTCAAACTCACAGTGATCCTGATCCTCCTACTTCTGCCTTTCAAACGCTGGGATTAAAGGCATGGACCACCACGGCAGGCCTCTGGAGTGAGATCTGAAGTGATTCAGGGGACTTTCTCATACAGTAACAAGATGGGGAGAACTAGGTTGGAATGATATGAGCCCATGGGAATGTATGGCAACCAGCGTGCATCTAACTTTATTTCCTAAATTGTGGGACAGATTCTTCTTAAGCTATCTTCCTACACACCCCTATTTTTCATCTGTGTTTAGCTCCACATTAATCACCCTGAGGACAGTTTTCATATCTGCCATTTTCTATTACATTGATGTCCTAATCCACTGCATAGAAATCAATGGGGAAACATATATCTGAAAGCTAAAGGTTTTGAGGGAAGCCTTGAAACTTGGCTCCAGCAGGACCAGCAGGAGTGGAACAAAAGGGTTACAGAGATGGTTTACCAGTTAAGGTGCTTACCTGTAAAGTGAAAGGACCTCAGTTCAATTCCCCAGGACTCAAGTAAGCTGGATGAACAGGTGTCTCATACACCTGGAGTTCATTTGCAGTGGCTGGAAGCCCTGGCAAGCCCATTTTCTCTCTCTCAGCCTCATTCCCTCTCTCTCTCAAAAAAAAAAAAAAAAAAAAAAAAAAGCTGGATATGGTGGCTCACACCTTTAATCCCAGTACTTGGGAGGCAGAGGTAGGAGCTGTGAGTTCAAGGCCATCCTGAGACTATGTAGTGAATTCCAGGTCAGCCTGGGCTAGAGTGAGACCCTCCCTCAAAAAACCCAACCAAAACCAAACAACAGAAAAAAAAAAAAATCTCTTTTCCTGGGCCACATATAGTTCTCCTTATAGGAAGGCATATTTAGCTAATCCAGAAGTTTCTATGATGGCTAGTTTTCTTTTCTTTTTCAGTTCAAAGGACTTTTTATCATTAGTTATGTACACAGTGTATACAGTCTTATTGGTACTGTGGGTAAACTCCTCTCTGTCCTCCGCGCCTCTTCAGTGACCTTCCTCATTAGGGAATATTGGTCATGCATTGTGGGGCCATCAATTATGGGTAAGAGGCAATGTCTCTGTGCATAATGACCCAACTTGTGGCTTCTCACATTCTTTCCACCCCTTCATCTGCAAATTTCCCCGAGCCATGTTAGGTTCATTTTAGGTCTGCTTCAGTGATGAGATCTTGGGAGCCCCTATGTCTCTGCATATCTGGTTTGGTAGGAGTTGAGTATTCTCTGTGTCTATCTCCTTCACCCTTGTGCTAATACCAGGTTCACCAAGAAAGCAGAACTCTTGCTCATACCTCCAGATACTCTCAGTTTCATCTGGGGCCCTTTTAAGGTGTGATGGGCTGGTTCTCTCCTTAGAATCCGCATCCATGTGAAAAAGAGAAGCAAATTTCCAATGGAGAGGGAAGTTAGTACCAGATAAATGGGATAACCTTTGTTTTATTTTTTCAAGATAATTTAATAGGTGTTGGCTCTCTTGTAGCCCATGATTGGTGGGAGCTTGATAATGGAGAGTGGGCTCATTCTTGGATATGATTCTGACTTGTTTCACAGCTGTAGCTATGGGTTCTGTTCCACTGAGCAGATCAGTTAGCCAAGTCAAGAGCAGTTGGTTTCCCACCTTGGCTGTGCACCACTATTGCACTTGTGTGAGTATCATGTCAGATTGTTTGCTGCTGAGTAGCTTAGACCATGAGTTGCTTGGACAGGTGTTGGTCATTTCCCCCAGTTGCTATGTTATATACTAACAGCATATGATGTCTTCAGCAGCAGGGTTTTACCACTAATCTTTGGTGGATTATCAAGTACTCTGACAGAAACCTTGTAGGTTTCTCTGATCAATAGCTTATTGTGGATGTTAGCCACATGCTGGTACTGGGAATTACAGCTCAGTGCCCAAGAAAAGAAGGGAGAAACAGGGCTGGAGAGATGGCTTAGCAGTTAAGTGCTGGCCTGTGAAGCCTAAGGACCCCGGTTGGAGGTTCGATTTCCCAGGACCCACTTTAGCCAAATGCACAAGGGGCATACTCGTCTGGAGTTTGTTTGCAGTGGCTGGAGGCCCTGGTGCGCCCATTCTCTCTCTCTATCTCTGCCTCTTTCTGTCTTTCTGTTGCTCTAAAATAAATGAAATAACAACAAGAAAATTTTAAAAAAGAAGGAAGAAACAGAAAGTAATATAAAAGAGATAGACAGATGAGAGAGAAGAGTGACTACTTTTTTCGTTGCTGTGACCAAACAAGGGACATAGTTTACTCTGGGCTATAGTTTGTGGGCACATGGTCTACCATGGCGGGGTGGGGGGCATGTTAAGTAGCTGGCATGTGTCTAGTTGATGTAAGAAAGCTAGGCAGTAGGGCTGGGCTATAAACCCTCAACTGCCTATCTCAAGGTTTACCTCCTAAAGGCTCCACAACCTTCCAAAGAAGCTTCCTCACGTGGGGACCAAGCCTTCAAACACATAAGCTTATGGGGGAACATTTCACATTGAAACCATAGCAGTTTCTGTTGGTAAATTAACGTTTGCTTATATTCTATGACAATTGCTTTCTGTGACCCAATTTTGTGGTAATTATTTTCTCATTCAGTTTTGGAGATAATTATAGTTTATAACACACATTACATTTAAAAAGCAATTTTTGGAATGAAAATTGACTACTAGTGAATAATCCTTGTATAAACTTTTGGCTTTAGTTTCTCATCTGTGGAATGGTTATATAGGGATGTGAAGCATTAATGAAATTAGTTAAGGACTATTTTAACTTCTAGTATATGGTAAGTATAAAAAAAGTAGTAATCAGTTTTATGGCTAGCAGTAATCACTAGTAAGTGATGATTGTTTTATTTTATTAATTTACTGTAAACAGAAAGAAAAATTTAAGTTGAGGAATAGTATATTAGCTCTCTATAGGTACAATCCAGAAACTTCTCTATAGCTGGATAATATCATATTGTGGATTGCAATTTGTGAAGAGAGAGAAACATAATAGAGGGAAGTAGATAGAATATGTACATGGCTCTATGTTTATTGTAATTTACCTATGATTAAAAAGTGTAACAATTGTTAGCATTAAGTGTATGAAAAATAAGCTAGGCAGACATTATTAATTTTTTTTTGTTTTTTTTTTGGTTTTTCGAGGTAGGGCCTCACTCTATCCCAGAATGACCTGGAATTCACTATGGAGTCTCAGGGTGGCCTCAAACTCATGGCAATCCTCCTACCTCTGCCTCCGAGTGCTGCGATTAAAGGTGTGCACCACCATGCCTGGCATTATTAAATTTATTAGAGTTTGGAAAACATATTTTAAAAAATTATTTTATTTATTTGAGAAAGAGAGAGGGAGAAAGAATGGGTGCACCAGGGCCTCCACTCACTACAAATAAACTCCAGTTGCATGTGCCACCATGCACATCTGGCTTTATGTGGGTATTGGGGAATTGGACCTAGGTTCTTTGGCATGGCTGACAAGTGCCTACTGCTAATCTATCTACCTAGCCTTGTATTGCTTTTTGAAGAGGAAAGTATTCTTAAAACATAATAAGGATAATGGAAAATCCTTTTGATAAGTAAACATTAAGTTTAGTTGGAATTTTCTTAGTTCCCAAATGACCAAAGTGTACTGATGGAACATTTCTTCAAAGAGTTTAAATATCACAAAACATTGAGATTGGTTTTTTTTGAAGCAGTTACAAGACCGCTCTTTGTAATTCTTACCAACACATTTATAAGTGGTTATAGCTTCATTCTACTCTTCTTTTTGTAAGGCCAAGGATCAGCTAGCCATGACCAAGATGGATTACATTTAAATGAGGTTTAACAAGGAACACTAGTCACAATGATTTCCTCAGTGCCAGTGAGATGAGTCCAGCAAGGAGAATCCATCATAGCTGCAAATGTAATTACAGATGGTCACCTACTTTCACTTCTCTGAGCAGGGCCTACTGGTAAGCATTTGATCTAGGACCTTATAAATGGCAGATCACAAAAGAGAACAAAATGAGAACCTTTGACAAGTTCCTTACGTTTCCTCAATTCCAAAGAGCTAAAAATAATATTACCATCCTTGTAGAGTTATTGTTCATATTAAATTTGATAATTTATGTTAAACACTTAACAAAGCACCTAGAACCTAGTAAACATTTATTAAATATAATCTATTATTTGTGCCAGTACTAATTGAAAATCTGGCACTAAAAATATCTTTACTTGATTGATTGACCTTTGAAAGATTTAGACAAAGTAAATATTACAAATATGGAACATATAAAATAATATCACAAAGTAAATAATTATGTAAATTTTGGTTACTTTAATTCATTACTCAGATTAATTCAAATAGTAAAAAGTATCTTAATATAAAGCCAATACACCTGGTAGAACATAGAACATACACTTATGAAATTTTGAAATAGGTTCTCATTAGCACTGCAAAAACACGACAGTTTTTTCATTGAATTGGTCTTTTGAGTATACCATGCTTCTTTCACTACTGAAGCACAGGAGGATGCCAAGGTTATAAGATCAGAGACCAAGAAATATGGGAGCAGGGAGATGCCGGACATCTTGCCAGGGAAATTACTGTGGTAGATTTGCAAGCTGATTCCTGGACTTAGATCATTCTGATGAAAGCAGATAACCTTCAGAGAGATATCTGAACTTTATAGCTTTACCTGAAACTCCCCAAAACAATGGCAGTTCGCCCATCTCACTCTCTAGTTTTCTCCAAAGTGCGTTTATTAAGAATTCTATCTTCAACACCTAGTGCAAATTTCTGTTTTTTAATTGTGCACCAATAGCAAGAAATGCACACTTGTGATTCTGGGCAGTAAAGTGAAATCCAAAAGTGATTTGTTTGCTTGATTGTGCAACACTTAAGTGCATCCAGCCTTCTTGAGCTTCTTTCTCAGTCACTTGATGGATGTTCAAACTCTGACCTACATTCATTTAACAACTGTTGAAGTCACAAAAGTGGGTGTTTAACACATTTGACTTTCCATTAGAGTAGATAAAGACCAAGAAACATTAAGTGCCAAACATTCATATGTGATACATGAGTGTGCCCCACACTCATGTGTGAAGACTTGGTCTCCAGCAAGGGCTGCTATCGGTGGCCCTGGGGGAACCTTATGGAGTAAGGGAATGGTAGCTGGAGGAACTGGTTACTGGGAGTCCCAACCTCTTCCTACATCTCTGCTTCCTGGCTGGCAAGAGGTGAGTAGCATTACTCTGCCATCCCCCATGATGTTGCATCAGACCACAGACCAGTACTGACAGGACCACCCAACCAGGAATTGAAGCCTCTAAACTCAAGAGCTGGCTTTTGTTTTTTGGCTTTTCAACTATTCCTCTTTGGTATTTGTCACAACCACTTAAAGTCAAACACTATAATGACTTGTCCAAAGCCAAACTAGTTCATAGCAGAAGTGAAAATTAAATATGGATTTGCTAATCATTTTGTTTGGTTCACTTTTAATGACAAACCTATCTCACATATACCAGAATGTCGATCATCAAGAATAGCTAGCTGAAAAGTGATATTTTTTAATATGGTAAAAAATAAAAATATTCTTCAAGGAAATAAAGTGAAGCTCTTTAGACTAATCTTTTAGGTTGGTGGGAAGTGCCACTCTTAATCAGTGCATTTAATTACAGATAAGTTACAAATAAAACTTATCTCTTTGCTCTGAACAAATAATTACAGAATCCCACTAATAAAGATTAGGGCCCAGGGAATTGTGCTCACATGTGAAGAAGTGTCCAGTTTGTCATTCATTAAGTTGAAAATATTACAAACGCTGTTTCTCTTTTTAGTGATGGTGAAGAATGGTGAGTTGCTCAGCGCAGAGGAAGGAAGGGCAGGTATGTTGTCTTATGATTAGAGAGCAAACCTAACAGCCGCAGCTTCTAAGCCTAATTAGAGAAGTTTATAAAGCACTTTGAAGATGAAAAGAGCCATGAAATTCTAAAGAATATTCACATTGCCAGTTTTGTCTTTGTTCTGCTGAAAGAAAAAGAGATCACTAACTTTGAACATAATGATGCAAGAGCACATTTTGCTCCACTTTGCCTGCTTTTTCAAAACTTTTTAATATTCAGCGTCAATCCAACAAACAGGCTAAGTAGAGATAGGACAATTTTAGCATCTTTGAAAAACATTTCGTAGTACAATTCTACTTGAGTTTGCATTTTAGTAGAAAATTCCAACAACATTTCATTTTGATTCAACTGTTTTTGCATGTGTACGTGTTTGTGGTGTATATGTATGCTTTCATGTGTGTATGTGTTTGTATGTGTGTGGATGTCCATGTGTGTGTACCCAGTTCATGTTGGATTTCTTCCTCATCACTGTTAGGTCAGGATGGGCTACCATGGTGAAGTCACCAAGATCAGCAGAATGGTGACAGAGGCATAGGAAATTGGATTATCCACATTGTTCCAGAAACCACTGGTCTTTATCCCCCTCCTTGCCTAACAATGCCCCAGGTCATGGGGTTTCCTGTCCCCTTATTTCCTAAGTCACATGGTCACTATTCAGTTGTCACACCTAGCTATTTTAATGTCATGATCTCCCCTAAAGAAACTTTTCCTTTTCCTTCCTCACCTTCCCCCAACTGAATAAGCCCTATAAAGCCCACGACCTAAAAGCTCAGCTGGCTGTGCTCCTCTCTTGAGAGTCAGCTCTGCTATCTCATGTTTTTCCCCTAATAGAAGCTTTTATCTTTGCCTCAGAGTGGTTTGAGTGATCTTGGTTAATCCCAAACCTTACACTAGTGTCCTGACTCAGATAGGACGCTTCTGGTTGCCCTCTTGCGTGGCCAGACCTTCTTCCCCTTCATCCCCCAACCAGACTACCGAGCTGCCACTGACCCTCTGAAAGCTTCAGTATCTTGTAAAGCCAGATGTACAAGGTGGTGCATGTATCTGCTAGAGTTCACTTGCAGTGGCTGGAAGCATTTTGGTGTTCCTTCTCTCTCTTTCTCTCTCCCAAATAAGTAAAGAAATAAAATTATTTAAAAATATAGACAAGCTTAAAATATTTTCAGGGCCTAGACCTAGGGTCTTACAAGTGGTTTACCACCCTATTATGTTCCTAACAGAGTCCTCAGTATTTTGGTTAAGATGCTTCTTATATGACCCTTGACATTTAGTTCTTCATAGGAAGTGCCTAATTAATTACTAACAATTTAGATTAAAGACCTACTACCCTAATGCAGGAATGCCCATATATTTTGTTTGAGGAAATAATAGGCTATAGACAAATATAAAATTATGTCACCTTATCTGCAATCCAAAGGAGCAAACTTGTGTTCTGTTTGAAGGGCACTTGAGGTTTAAAATGTTTGAACAAGTCACTGTGCTGATGAGAAACTGATTTCCTGTCAAACAGTAAATACATTTAAAAAATGGTCTTTTTTTTTTTTTTCTAGAAAAGGCCTTTCCCCTTAAATTTTCCAAACAAATAAGATATTAAAGTGTATGGATATCTCAAACGTACCAATGTACTTTGATGTTTTCTTATATTGCTTATTTGACATTTTTCTAAGCATGCTCAGTAAGGAGGTCTGATGCCCTCATGTAACAGAAAATTCACCTTCCCATTCTAGCTTACAACCTCACAAATGACTTCTAGTTTTTCAAAGCAGCAATTCAGGGAGAAATGTGGAGGATACTTTCATGTGGAAATAAATATTTCAAAGATTACAGCCTATGCTGGCAGTCCAGTAGCATCATTGCATAAAGATCATAGCTAGTCACAAACTGCAACAGGTGTGCAAGACGTCTATCTTCATGGACTGAAAACTTGCTTTGAAACCGGGAGTGAAGATCTGCACTTCATAGACTCAAGCTCCTCAGTTTACAGGGCTCCTATGTGGTAATCGAGAGGTGTGGCGTTCATAAGCTGCACAGAAAAGGACGATTGCTTTCATAGGAGGTGTTCTTGGTGACTGGAGGACGCAAGTTGTAATCTCTCCAAGAGCAGCAGGTTGATATCAAAGATGCTTCTGCAAAACAGCCAATTGTGGCAGGACATCAAGAAGCAGAGCTGCGATTAGCTCTAAAAGCAGACATCAGGAGTGCTTGGCTTGGCTACTGCAGGCTTCACTTAGGCTTCACAGATAAACAAATGGAACGAACAGAGCTTCTAGTAATCATGGTTTGCCAGGATGCAGAAAGTACAGGAATTTGAGGAAACCTGGGAACTCAATGACAACAGGGATGCGTGTCTTGTTGGCTTTTGAAGTATGTTGTACTTAATGTCTCACGCAGTATGATAAACCGAGGTCTTGAAGTTCTTATATATGTTGTGTGGGGGGAGGGTGGGGGTGAGAGGGTATAACGAATGTTTGGATAACAAGGTAATGCTGACTTTGTCATGCATGGGCAGCAAGATGTCAATAAACATTACCAAGTACTCACTCTGTTACTGAGTGTCCCTTGTACAGAGAAAATAGTGAGATAGAAGAGAAATTAACTTAAGGAAAATACTGTCTTACATTAAATGAATTCTTTCATCTCAGCTTATTGGGGACTGGTGATAAGAAAACAAAACAAAAAATAAGGCTACTCTTCCATGAAGAGATTCCAATTTGATATAGCACTTTCCAAACTCTTGGTAGGTGCTGACTGTTTACAGAAAGGAAACTCAGTGGAATGTAATCAAATCAAATTACTTTCCTACTTAGTAACGGATTAGAAAAGCCAGGAGTAGATATGTACAACCTGGCATGCCATTTTCTTTTCCCATGATAGCAACATGCAGCTAGTCACTGTGTGTTCTGGTGTTTGATTAGGATAAGCAGGGCAATGCTTTCATTTTGGGACACTTCACCCTTGTGCTTGGAAGGGAACACCAGTCAATGGTCTTTGATTCTTTTCTGTGTTCATCCTTCTATTTCTGGTTTTAGTTTGAAATCCCAGGTAAAGATATTCTGTGGAGGAGTGAAGTACATTATACCTAGTGTCTCACACAATATGATAAACCAAGGTTTTAAGGTTCAGAAACTTCTTGGTGTTACTTTTATTCTTGTGTTTCTATGATTGTGTGTGTGTGTGTGTGTGTGTGTGTGTGTGTGTGTGTGTGTTTTGTATGCATAAAGGATGCTGATGTTTGTATAATAAGGTGACACTGAAATTGTTATAGATGGGTAAAATGCTGTGGATGTATACAGCTGAGAACAAATCTCTTTCGTCCTTCCATTGTTATGTCAGGCAAATAAACATATATCTAAACTATAAGGAAAACTAAATATAACCAGAGACATCTTGTATTTTAAATGGGGTATATATGTATCATATCTTTTTATTATAAACAATTAGAAGACGTGGACATCAGAATATGTTATATGACTTAGAGAACGTTTAGGAATTTATTTTCATAGAATGTATACCAAAGAGGTGTTTTCTAGAACTCCATTTAGTTTTTTTAAATATAAATTGGCATAGAAATTTTATGAGGATGGTTTACAGTCTGTCTCTTTCTCAGTTGACATAGCTTTGCAGCTTCAATAACTGGCATCTGTCCTCACAGATCTACACTGCCTTTAATGTCAAGTTCACGTTGAGACTGCTGCTCATTCCCTAGAGGGTATTCTGAGTCTAGCTATGCGGGTTAGGCTTAATCTGGGTATGACAGCAAGAGGGGCCCCCCCAGGGCAATGGATTAAATAACATTTAAGTTTAGTATTTTCCAGAGAAATAAGTCAACAAATAATAATGTAAATAGAAACAAACAAATCATAGTATAGATAATAATTTGAAAGTACTTAAAAAGAACAACTATTTCAGGGTATTGGGAAAAAATAAGCAGAGACTAGAAGGGCGTCAGTCAATAAAAATAGAAAGTCATTGGGATGTACAAAATTTCTTCCCAGAGTACTCTTAAGCTGACCATCTTGAACTCAAGCTAAAAAGATTTCTTTATTTGAGATGTCCAAGGGGTGGTATTTAGGACATCATAAAATTTGGAAGTGAGAAGGAGACAGCTTAACTAGATGGGACAAACAGAGGAGAAGAGCTTCAAGATCAGCATTGGAATGTTTAATAAATCTTGGCTCGCATTCATGGAAAATATGAGAACTATAGAAAGCAAAATAGGAAACATCAGGAACTGAGGAAAATTTCAGGTATTGCTCACCACAAGAGAGAGGTGAAGTTGGGAGTTTGGGGTCCGTCAAATTTGAGAAGAACCTAATGACATCATGAAAATTTTCTTTCTAAGGAGAAGGTCTTGTCCTGGGGTGTAAGGATTTACTCTAGAGCTCATGTAAAAACCAATACAAAGGCACACAAACAAAGGTAAAACTTTTCTTTTCTTAAAATCTTTTCCCAAACACACACAGTGATCAGCCAGAAAATTAATTTCTCATTAGATCAAAACCCAACACTGTTCTAAGGAATCTATAATGATTATAATTTAGAATTCTTAAAGATATCATCTATAATTTTAAATAGAAAACAAAATATCCAAATATATGAACAAACAGAAAAAATATGCTCTATAATCAAGAGAAAAAAAATCAATTAGTGGAATCAGACTTAAGGAGACTAGAACGATAGAATTATCAGATAGCATGTTTAAGTAATTAAGGGACAAAATAACCATAATAGACAAACAAATGGGGGCTAAGACACACAAAGTGTTAATTAAAAAGCACTGAAAAGTGTAAAAGTGTAGAAAGGGAAATGGAAAGCTAATTTGATAGGTTTCATAACTCTAGAAGACTAATAAAATATCCACTCCCTGTTCTTGCCCTTGCATAGTTGCTTTCAGTGTTAAGATGTGAGGGTCAGTGAGAAATCTGGCCTGGGAAACAATATTGTTATGGTCTTGTAATGCTTTAGTTTTTACATTGGTATACATGGATTCATGAAACTTTCCTCACTAATCATGTTTTCAGAAACTTCATTCAATAAATATTATATTTTAAGTAATCATTTAAAAACCATTTTCTATAATATTTAACAAGTGTGGTTTTGGAAGAGAAAACTATAAGAATATTACCATAACATGTGCCAATATATATTCAAATTTTGCAAAAGATTAACCATAAGTAAGTTTTAGTATACCCTCATATTTAGAAGATGAAGGTATTCAAAGTTAGACTGTGTTAAAATATACTGCCATGCCAATACTATGTTTAAATGATGTCATTGAAACTTCTGCATGAACTAAGTATAAGAATGTGGTCCTTTGTTTCATTCAGACTTCCAAACTTAGACAAAGAGACATGGTAGGATGGGCAAGCATTTTATAAATGTTTTTACAGAATTTATCATATTCTGATCATGGTTCTGATAGTATTTCTCATTTGTGGCTTTCTTATGTTCATGGTTGTATGCATTTTATGTGTGTATGCAGGTGTGCATGGACATGAATTGAGGCCAAAAGATAACTTTAGTGGTTTGGGGAGCATAAGGTCTTTCGTATGTTTGAAGTTCACCAGTTAATGTAGACTGGCTGGCCACAAGCTTCAGGGGTCTTCCTGCCTCCACCTCCCCAGCATTGCGATTACTGGAACATGCCACCGTGGAAACTGCAATTGAACTCAGAGCCTGAGGCTACTGAGACAAACACTGTATTGAAGGAGCTATAGCCTCACCCCATCATTTCTGTTTTTAAGAAATGTTAATACCTTCCCATCTTAGGTCAGCATTTCCCTCCAGTGGTCTTGAGTGTACCTAGAGGATTTAAGAGGTGGAAGGTTAAGACAGGACTTCATGATACAAGGTCATTATCCATGATGGGGCGACACAACTGTTTTTGAGTGATTTCAGGAAGGAAACCCTTACACATACTTTTATAAATAAACCCAATAAATTCACTGGCTTGCCAAGTTGAACTTGGATAGAATTGTTTCTTTAAAAAAATATTTTATTTATTTATTTGAGAGAGAGAGAGCGAGAAAGAGGGGGGGGGTGCGCCAGGGTCTCCAGCCACTGCAAATGAACTCTAGATGCATGTGCCCCCTTGTGCATCTGGCTTACATGGGTCCTGGAGAGTTGAACCAGGATCCTTTGGTTTTTCAGGCAAAGGCCCTGCTTCTTTTTAATATTTTATTTTTATTTATTTATTTGAGAGAGAGAGAATGAGGATAGAGAGAGAGAGAGAGAGAGAGAGAGAGAGAGAGAGAGAGAGAGAGGAAGGGAGAGAGAATGAGTGCTCCAGGGCCTCCAGTCACTACATACACATCCCAAATGCATGTGCCACCTTGTGCATTTGGCTTATGTGGGTCCTGGGGAATTGAACCAAGGTCCTTTGGCTTTGCAGGCAAGTGCCTTAACTGTTAAAGCCATTTCTCCAGCCCTAGTATTGCTTCTTTTGTCTGTTCCTAGACTCCTATCAGGTGTGAACAAAAGTTTGCTCATGCCTCTTTAGGAAGTCAAGACACACCCTCCCTGTATGGATATAAAAACTAAAGGGTGGCCATTAACACTCAGCCGAATTTCAAAAATAACAAACTCTATGCCATGTATGATGAGTCATGCCTATAATCACAGCACTCAGAAGGTTGGGATAGGAGGATTACTATGAGGTCAAGTTCAGCCTTGGCTAGAGTGAGACCTTGCCCCTTAAAAATGTCATAACACTCTTTAGTAACATTGCAGCATACAAAGAAATGAGAAAGAATAATTCTTTGATGCCTTAATTATAACATTGATATAATCTTTGTATTGAAATTAAAGACCGTGACAATCATGTCATTATTTGTATTGGATAAAACAGTGTTCTCAGGAATGGTTGGAAAAGATATAAAGTAACACGACTTAATGCATTCTGTGTTTCTGGAAATGAAATACGATAATTAATAAATGCTCAGGTACCTGATTACTCAAACAACAATTCCAGTTCTGTGAATGACTAACCTCGCCCACCTGAGCCAGACCTCCCATTCTCTGTGATTCCTCGCTCCTCTGTAAGATGATGCTAAGACTCTCAGGGCCTGCCGGCATTTATAGCTTAATGAATTCCTCTAAAAATACCACTTCCCCAAGGATGATTTCCAGACAACCTAACACTTCGTCTGTTTGATTTATCTAAAAACTGAATCAAGGTAAGTTCAAACCAGCATTTCAAGGAGTGACAGGAGCCTGGGCTCATTTTCCACTTGTGCCGCTTGTTGCTCCTAAGTTTACGAAGCATAAAGTGACGTCAGCGCTAATTTAGGAAGCATACTAGAAATGAATGCAAGGTCAGGTGTACAGACCAACCCTAGGCACAACCCAAAGAATATCACTACCCATATGTCCTCTTCGGGCTTTGCTTTTAGTGTCTCTGGGGAAAAATCTTCAATATCTAACATAAGTTAAATTGAGCTATATTTTTAGATGGTGCAACTTTAAATAAGAAGATATGGGATGGCTTATGAGCAATAAGTAAGAAAGTCACAGAGCCTAATTTTGGTCATTACAGACTTTATATTTTTATTTTCTTTGCTTATCTGCAAGATGAGTCACCTGAGTCTACCCATTTTTAAATCCCTTTGATTCTAACACTATCAGAAGTGTGTTTCTTATAATTTACATTTCAGTTTATCAATGTTTTCTGTATGAAAATTTAAAATAAAATACCTTGGGTTTGTGGATTTGTCTCAGCAGTTAAAGGCACTTTCTTACAAAGTCTGCTGGCTCAGATTGGTTTCCCCAGTAACCACGTAAAGCTCGTAAAGCCAGAGGCACAAAGGGGCACCGTTCTTCTTCTCCCTCTCTTAAATATAAAACAAATGAATAAATAAATGCACACAAAAACAGGAATGGCCAGTCTTAAAAGTTGGAAGCTCTATAAAAACAAAATAAATACCAAACATTTTATGAGCATCAAAATGAAGTACTCAATTGTAAGGATGACAAAATTGAAATACCATTCTAGTTTTTGGCAGAGTTACCCTTAGATAGGAATATAGCAAGCAAATGGAAGCTGCATGTTGATTTTATACAATTACCATCAATATCAACTAAGAAAGTAGTATTAATAGTTTGAAGGTACACTTAATCTTCACTCTCATGAGATGATTTTTCTCATGGCTATAAAATTTTTTTTACAGATGTCATTAAAACAGAAGTAGGTGATTCAAATGACATTTTACATGTTAGTATTTTAGGGAAACTTGTGGGGAATTATTAAAAAAGCATACTACAAGTTAGTGGGTTATATTTGGGTGGTTTTGTAATGTCTATGTAAAGCATTGGTTAGGATATGTTACCACAAATAAGCTCATGGACTTTCATAAGTTTAGATACAGGAATAAAATCAGGACCATATTTACCTTTAAGACATTGGAACAGGAACTCAAGGATGAATAATTGTATTCTGGTGATTAAATCTACTTTAACTGTTGTTGCTCATGTGTTTTAATTTCAAATTTTTTGCCTACCCAATGCAGAGATGATTCACTTGGATGTAATACAAGATAATAATAATCTTAGATAATTAGGTTGTGGTTCTTCACTCACAGGAGGTCAGTGGGTAAGTTTAGAAATATAAGATAGAGTAAACAATAATTTCTCATTGGGGGCTTATGAGCAAGTCTGGGGGAATTATAATGGGGTTTTTCATTTTTCTACTTCAGTGTTCCCTAGCAAGATATTTTTATTTATTTTTCTAAATGGACTTGGCCTTATCAAAACCTTTGCATTATGTCTTGAGTTATCCAAGATATAGATGTATAATTTAAATATGCATATGTGATATATGCATATTATCTAACATATAAAAATATTTAATATATGTACACACACACATACACACATATGGACGCATACACTCAATCTCAGGATGATCTAATAGACACTTTGAGAAATCCTCCTGCAGAATGTGAGAGGTGTTTCTCTTCTAATTCATTAATATATACTCACCAGAATATGGACAGCAGGGCTTTGAGAAATGGCTCAGTGGTGAAAGGGGCTTGCTTGCAAAGACTGACAACCTGAGTTCAATTCCCCAGTACCCACCTAAAGCCAGGTGCACAACGTGCTGCATGCATCTAGAGTTTGTGTGTAGTGGCAGGAGGCTTAGGCACACCGATGCATTCTACCTCTTCTTTTCTTCTCTTTCTCATACATGAATGAATGAATAAATAAATACATTTTTTTCTAATTTAAAGGGTGTCTGGGGCTTGTGTATTCTGGGAACTGCTTGTGGGGGCCCTGCATGCTCCAAGCTGCTAATGGGCTCTGAGAGTCTCTGGCATGTGTGCCCCATTGGTGCCTACTCGAGTTCCAGGCTGGTCTCTGGAGCCTGGTGCCCCCCACCCTCCTCTCTGCTCCTATTCCCCACCCCCACTGCTGGTATCTACCTCCCTGCGCCCCCTTGACACATCTCTCCTGCCCCATATGGGAGCACAGGGATATCTGGGAACCACTTGCTAGGGTTGCCGGGGTACAGCTCAGTTGTGTACAGTAGGGGAGCAGGGACACGTGCCAAGGCCTCAGGACAAGGCACAACTGTGGTCTTGGGATGAAGAGATTTTAGACACCCAACCACAGTTCTCCTTTGAGCCACCAGCCCAGAGCTTTAGGCTCACATGCAACCTCCACAACCAGCTTACCAGTGGATACAAGGCCTATTCCACTGTATAGACACAGTGGAATTCTACTCAGTACCAAGGAAACATGATACAACGAAAGTTGCAGGAAAATGGATGGACTTGGAACAGATCATAGTAAGCGAACTCACACAAGCACAGAAAGGCAAACACTGCATGGTCTCCCTCATCTGTGGATCCTAAACTAGAATAGCTTGAATTGCTCTCATACCTGGCAAGCAACTCAGAGTCCAGATAAGAGGGATGGAAGGGTTTGGGGGGAGGGAAGTAGGGGAGGAGGGATATACACACTAACAAATCCAAAATGAATTGGTACCATAGAAGCCTTGCTTCTGGATAGCAGATTAAAAGGCATAACCCTAAACAGGAGCATGAAGGGGTTGTCTGGTAAGAGGGGCCCTGGAGAGGGTTGAAGCCTAACCTGAAGATAGTTGGCCCTGGCTGGTAAATCCCAGTACCAGAAATGGACTATAACCCATATTGAACTATTAATAGGAGAGACCTATGAGGTCCCCAAACCAAGATAGGAAACCATAGATGGAACTGGGAACCAAGTCAGAATCCGATGGCGACCAAGATCCTGGACTCCAATGAGAAGCTTCCACTAGTCGTTAGCATTGACCCCCCCCCATGTCTCACTGCTGTTATCAGGACTTACAACCCACAAGTCCATGATGAATACCATTATTCCTACTAAGGGAGGGCATCAGTGGAATGGGGGCAGGGAAGAGGGGAATGACGGTACCAACACTTGAACATTTGATGTATCCATGCAGTTTCAACTTTAAAAAGAAATAAAATAAATTTAATTATAAAAATAATAACATCAAAAAATAGACAGTAAGTCCAAATTTCTTCCTTCCCTCCATGATGACAAATGTGAAATACACAAGTGAGATAGATTTTAATTCTTTGCAGTAACCACTCTTGGAACCCAGATTTGCATGATAAAAAAAATGTAATACCAGTATATTCCTAGGTGCTTAAATATTTGGGCGAGAATAGAAAACTTCATTCAGAAGTTGTGCACAGAGGATAACGTGGCACATACCTTGTCAACTTACAATTTACTATTTAGATTTTATGGTTCTTTGTGGTTGGAATGACTTCAAGAAAGCATAGATCTATCTTAATGAAGAAGCACAAAAGAGCTCTTGAAAGGGTTGGAGAAATAGCTCAATAGTTAGGAGCCCTTCCTGTGTAAACTTGAGGGGGCATGAGATGATCCTAGTAACCAAACAATACACATCCCTTTAACAGCAGTCCTGAATAGGTGGCAGACACTAGAGAATTTCTGGACTCATTAAAACAGTAGCAAGTCTCAGGGGGAAATGTGAATGATGGAATCAGTGAGAGAGCCTGTCTCGAGAAAACATACGAAACATACGGATGAGCAGTGGAGCTCCACGCCAGCATTCTCCCCTGGCCTCCACATTCACAGGGTGCTGCGTCGGCACACACATGTGACGCCACACATGTGCACACACGGGAGATGAGGAGCCCTTCTGTAGTGGGCAAGCAAGATTCTCCTCTCAGCTGAAAGAACTAAAAGTAATTATCACTCTTCCCACAAATGAGTCCGAAATTAAAGGTAACATATTAAAACTTAGGCTAGGAAATAAAAACATCTTCCTAAGGATGTTACTACTAAAAGTTGTACTTCTCAAGGACTGACACTACAAGTTCACTAGTTGATTGCCTTAACCAAGCTACACACACATTTTAAGTGGTTCTGGGCTGGTATCTCTGATTCCTTGCGGAGATAAGTGCAAATCCCCTCTGTCGAAACATAACTTTTTCATTCTTAAAAAAATGTTCAGCTGGGGATGGTGGTACATGCCTGTAATCCCAGCATGGGGAGGCAGAGGTGGGAGGATTGCTGTGAGTTCAAGGCCACCTTGAGACTCCATAGTGAATTTCAGAGCAGCCTGGGCTAGAGTGAGACCCTACCTCAAAAAAAAAAAAAAATGTTCACATGTAAATTTCAGGTTACATTAGGTCAGACAAAACTTTTGGAAGATACACATGAAAATGTCTAAGTACTGTGAATGAAAGGCAACGTTAAAACCAACAGAAAAAAATGTATCCAGAAGTATGGCATTAGTTTAAATTATGAGAAGTCCATAATTTTATGATAGAAAACACACAAGTATAACCTCATTTAAAATAAAAAAGGTAAGCACTATGCATACTAATTAAAGTTAGTGACGATTAGGGCGCATGGGAAATAATCAAGCAGATTTTAAAAAGAATTTAAAAGGTCTTCCAGCCATGAGAAATATAATGAAACAAAAATAAAAACCCATATAACAATAATTGACAAAAACACTTCCCTACAGAAAACATTCACAAATAGGAAGTGAGCAAAGAGGCAACTGTACAGAACTTAGAGAAGTTAAATATGAAAGTGATATGACAATTTTCACATAAGATTCCAGAAGCAAGGAGAAATATGTATTGCAGCGGCAGTATGTAAAGTAATAATGGTCACATTTTCCCAGAATTAACAACTGACTCTCTCTCCAACATAGACTCAATTTCACTGTCTCTTTGATGCCCGGTCGTTTGTTCTCAGCCATTTTCTCAATGAAGAGATGGCTTGTGGATCTATTTAGCTCTATTTCCTGGTACTGCAGTAGAAACATCAGCCCTCACAACTGGCTGGCACGGTACAGCCAAACTGCTTTTGAAGCCTCCCTCTTCCACTCTTGCCTCAGATGAAATGCTACATTACAGGGAGGGAGGCTGAACATTTTGAGCTACTGAGTAGCTAAGGGGCTGTCTGTGGGTGATGTCATTTGCCAGTTAGGCAGTCTTGGACCAGTGAGATATAGGAAAGATGTGTCAAGCTCCTTTCCTTCCCTTGGAGCTCTCTGAGGCATGGCTTTATCCATAGCACCCCTGGAGGTGTCCTCAGTAGTTGAAGAGACGTGTGTAGAAACATTCATTCTGACACTGCACTATTTTCTTTCTGTATTTCTTCCCTTTCTTTGCCTTGTTCTCTTTCTCTTCTTGAATATTGTTTTCCAAGTATGTTTCAGGTCTTGGCACTGGCACAAAGATGCCAATGAACAATAAACCAGAACCTCAAACAGTACACACCTTGGTTCTTCAAAATGGAAATATGGACAGTGAAGAGCAAGAGTACAGTAAAAAGACCACACACATGCACACATACAAAGACAGAAGCAAGACTGGAGGAATAGATGGGAGAAAGGAGAGGATGGGAGTGAGTACGGGCAAAGTACTTGATATTGTTGAAAGAAACTGACATACTTGAATGAAAGTGTCTTTGGAAAACCTATCATCACTATGCACCATAAACATAGGCCCGTAAGACTTATAGAAGGAGCAAAACGTTTTATTATTATTATTTTTTAAAAATTTATTTTTATTAGATATGGACATACTTAGTATATAAAGGGCACCTGTTAGGACCATCATGTCCCTCATCTCTGCCCCTTTTCCTAAAGGGGCCTCCTCATTGAGGATGCAGGTCAACCCCATGGGAATTTTGGGTCATGCATTGTGGGGACAGCACTCAGTTAAGGGGGAGAGGCAGTGTCACTGTGCATAATGTCCCACTTGTGGCTCCAACAATCTTTCAGTCCTCTCTTCTGCAAAATTCCCTGAGCCATGTTGGGTGCATTTTAAGTCTATTTCAGTGATGGGCTGTTAGGAGCCTCTGGATCTCTGCTTTGGTAGGTGTTAAGTGTCCTCAGTGTCTATCTCCTTCACCCTTGTGCTCAGAGTTCTCAGGGTGCTCAGGTTCACCAAGAAACCCTCTCCTGTCTGGAAAAGAGAAACAGAATTTCCAATGTCGAGTGAAGTCAGCACCAGTTAAATGGGATAAAAATTATTAATTTAGAGAGAATTTAAAGGGTGTAGACCTTCTTGTAGTCCAAGATTAGAAGGAATTTGACATTGGAAATCAAACTCGTGATCTGGAGATGATTCGGACTTGTTTCCCAGTTCCAGATATGGTTTCCTTTCCACTGAGCAGATCCGTTAGCCAATCCGAGAGCAGCTGGTTCCCCACCATGGCTTTGTGTTAGTATTGCACTTGTGTGAGCATCACATCAGGTTGTGTGCTTCTGAGGAGCTTGGACTTTGATTTGCTTGGACAGATGTTGGCCACTTTCCCCGGGTAACTTATGTAGTGCCTTCCAGCACTTGATGGGCTAACTGCCTGGGAACTGGCTCTCTTTTAGATTCCAACCAGGTCTGTCCATGATCTGTGCTGACAGCATATGGTGTCTTCAGTTAGTAGGCTCTTACCATTGACCTCTGGTGGATAGTCAAGTGCTCTGACAGAAGTCTGTCTTATTTGTTTTGGGAAACCTTGTAGTTCTCTCTGATCAATAGCTCATTGTGGATATTAGCCATGTCTCCATGCTGCTGTGCCCACCTGCACACTGTCTGGTGCAGGGAATCTGGACCAAGGACAAGAAAGAACTTTCTGCATGTGCATTTTAGGTGGTCTGCGTGCATGTTCGTGTGTGTAGGTGCACAAGCAGAAGCTCAAGGAGACCAGCGGTCAGTCTCAGGTGTCTTCTTCAGTTGCCACCTCACTCTCAGAGATGGGGTCTTTCTTTGAACCTAAACCTCCCTAGCCGTGGTAGACTGGCCAGCTAGTGAACACATGGGATTCCCTGTCTCCACCGCCCTGGGGCTGGGATGACAGGTGCACAACCACTACAGTGGCATTCCAGGTGATGTTTCCCATCCAAAATCAGGTACTTACGCTTTCCCGGCACACACTTTTCTTAGCGAGGCATCTCCCCTGCCCCAGGTGTACTTTTTATGTTAAAGGCAAACATTTATAATTATTAATTATGCTGTTTTGCATATTATTTAATAAATTATATCTTATCCGAAGATCCAAAATATACCTGGATGCAATATTTAATATTTTAAGGTAAGCATTTCAGAAACAATATCCTAGTATATATCTAATCTGTTTGACTTTACTATCTTGCAATTACTTTCCATGAAATGTGGGGTAGAAGTCTATCTCATTATATAAATAAGCAATTCCCTGAGCTTCATGTAATGAAAGGATGTTGGTTTACACTGATCTATAACAGCTATGCTATAAATCAAGTTCCCATATTAGATAAGTTTGTATCTGAATGCTCTATCTTGTTCTATTGTTCAATTACTCTGTTCATCAATATTATGCAGTTTTAATTACTATAGCCTTAAGATTAATCTTGCTGTCAGGAGGGTAACCAATCTCACACTTTTTTTTTTTTACGTTTTATTTTTTGGTTTTTCGAGGTAGGGTCTCTCTCTGGCTCAGGCTGACCTGGAATTCACTATGTATTCTCAGGGTGGCCTCGAACTCACAGCAATTCTCCTACCCTTGCCTCCCGAGTGCTGGGATTAAAGGCGTGCACCACCACGCCCGGCCAGTCTCACACTTTGGAATGTTTCCATGTTTGGCCTTATGATCTCCCATATCAATTTAGGAACTGGCTTATCACACTCATGTAGGGACACAGACATGCACAAACCTGTATCATTTCATCATTTACTACATTTTTATATTGAATTTGTGAAACTTCATTGGATTTTACTTCTTTTTTTTTTTAACTAATTTTGTGCTCAGTGAATACAGTCAAGTTGGTAGCATTTTTTAGCCTCCTCCCTGTCCTCTCCCCTCCACAGGGACCCTCCTTGTTGAGATATATGGGTCGTTTACTGTGGGGTTAGCCATCAGTTATGGGTAGGAGGAAATATCTCTGTGTATCATGACCCAACATGTGGCTCTGACATTCTTTGTGCCCCCTCTTCTGCAAATTTCCCTGGGCCATGTTGGGTTCATTTTAGGTCTGCTTCAGTGATGAGGTCTTGGGAGCCTCTGTGTCTCTGGATATCTGGTTTGGTAGGAGTTGATTGTTCTATGTGTCTATCTCCTTCACCCTTGTGCTGGTACCAGGTTCACCAAGAAAGCAGCACTGTTGCTTGTTTCCCCAGTTATTCTTAGTTTCAGCTGGGGCCCTTTTGAGGTATGATGGGGTGGTTCTCTCACTAGGATCTGCATGTATCTAAAAAAAAGAAGCAGATTCTCTGATGGAGAACAAAGTTAGCACAAGATAAATGGGATAAACATTATTTTTTAGAGAGAATTTAATAGGTGTAGGCCCTTTTTAGCCCACAATTGGTGGGAGCTTGATAATGGAGAGTGGCTCATTTTTGGGTGTGATTCTGACTTGTTTCTCAGCTCCAGATATGGGTTCTGTTCCACTGAGCAGATAATTTAGCCAAATCAAGAGCAGTTGGTTCCCACCATGGCTCTGAGCCACTGTTGCACTTGTGTGAGCATCACATCAGGTTCCTACTAAGTAGGTTAGACCATGAATTGCTTAGGCAGATATTGGTCATTTTCCCTCAGTCACTCATGTAGACTAGACAGCTAACTTTCTGGGGACTAACTCTCTTCCAGCTTCCAGTCATGTCACTCCATGTTATGTTAACGACATATGGTGTCTTTAACAGTAAGTTCTTACCACTAATCTTTGGTGGGTCATCATTACTTCTTTTTTTGGTAACAGTTTTCCATAAGATGCTCCCTGATCCCTGAGGGCCATGGTAAAGCTGTCTCTTTCAGTACTGTTTACTCAATCTTCCCATAGTCTCATCTCAGATCAGATTTTACATTCCTCTGTCATCACCATCATTTGCAAAGTGCAGCTGTGGTGGTTTGAATGTAAAATATCTCGATTGTTGTGGGCATTTGTGATTATGTTTTGTGCTTAGTTCTCAGCTTAGAGTATTTGGGTAGTGGAGCCCTCCTGGAGGAGGTTGTACCTGAAGGATGGCTCTTGAGCCCAGCCTTAGGTGTGTGTTCAGAATCAGCTCATACTACTGATGCTGCTGTCGTCTCTCTGCTGTGGAGGTATGGAGTGAGCCAGCTACTTTTGCCATGATGAAGCTTCCTCTGGAATCTCTAAGTCTGACATAAATCGTTTCCTCCCATAAATTGCTGGCGGTCACATGTTTGTCCCAGTATTGAGAAAGTAACTGCGACAGAAGCCTCTCTGACCAAAGATGTGATCAGCACTAATCTATGACAATAAACAAAATAAAATTTGAAGGCAGTTTGAAGTGCACATGATATTCATGTAGTCAAACAGAAGTGACTTCCCTCCTAAGACCTTCCCAACCGTAGACTTTTAACTAGGTTTTCATATTAAGACATGCTTATCCTCCGATGGAGCAAGTCTTAGATCCAGTCAAAGAGTAGCATGCTATTGCCTCTCATACCACTGTTGCCCGGCCGTGTCTCTTCACTGACTAGTCATTGCGTAGCATTCAGTGTTGTTCAGAAGTTGGGTAAAACTGTTGAGTTTTCTCATCCAGCAGCCTACCTAGTACTTTTCAGGATTTCAGTAGCTCAGTTGGTAGAGCAGAAGACTTTAATAAGCCAAATGGAAGCTTTTGTAGGTCAGGCTGGGAATTGAAATGCAGAAGTTCCTCTCCTGTTATCTTAGATAAAACTCAGCTGTATAGGAAATGACTCTTCAGTTTACAATGTAAAAAGTCCTAAGTATAAATTTGCTACAAAACGTACCACTTTGTTACATTAAATCTATCATATAAATTGATTTTCTGATTACTAACCAAAATTTTGTTGGGGGTGACATTCAACTATACATGTTACAAGTACTATTTTTGACTAGATTGAATAGTAATCTTGGAGTTTTGTATTTCTTTGCAAGATCAAGATTAGCAAAAAAAAAAAAAAACTAAATAAAGAGTTGTTATAGTTATTTATATATTTATTATAATACTTCTGGATTTTCTTTTTGTTCTTTTTTTATTTTTAAAAATTATTTATTTATTTATTTGAGAGCGACAGACACAGAGAGAAAGACAGATAGAGGGAGAGAGAGAGAATGGGCGCACCAGGGCTTCCAGCCTCTGCAAACGAACTCCAGACGCGTGCGCCCCCTTGTGCATCTGGCTAACGTGGGACCTGGGGAACCGAGCCTCGAACCGGGGTCCTTAGGCTTCACAGGCAAGCACTCAACAGCTAAGCCATCACTCCAGCCCTCTTTTTGTTCTTTTTACATTTTTATTTACCTATTTGCTGAGAGAGCAAGCAAGTGAAAGAGAGAGAGAGAGATACAGAGAAAGAGAGACAGAGAGAGCAAGAGAGAGAGAGAGAATGAATGAGAGCACACCAGGGCCTCTTGCCACTGTAAAGGGACTCCAAGCACATGCACCGTTTTTTGCATTTGGCTTTATTTGGGTTCTGGGGGATTGAACCCAGGTCATTATATCTTGAATGCAAGTGCCTTTCAAAACTGAGGTAGCTCTCCAGCCTCCCCTCTTCAAGTCCTTTTCTTTGAAGAAATATATATATATATATATTAAATGAAAATATTTATTGTCTTACTTGACTTTTTCAGTGTTTACCCAGTTTATAATAGTATACTAGCAGTTATTTTTCTTTCATTTCATTTAGTTTGTTTTTTCTTTTCTTTCTTTCTTTTTTTTTTTTTGAGGTAGGGTCTCATTCTAGTCCAGGCTGACCTGGAATTCACTATGGAGTCTCAGGGTGGCCTTGAACTCATGGCAATCCTCCTACCTCTGCCTCCCAAGTACTGGGATTAAAGGCATGCACCACCACTCACGGCTTAATTTAGTTTATTTATTTACTTATTTATTTGACGGTGACAGACAGAGAGAGGAAGAGGCAGAGAGAGAGAGAGAATGGGCACTCCAGGGCCTCCAGCCACTGCAAACAAACTCCAGACGTGTGCACCCCCTTGTGCATCTGGCTAATGTGGGTCCTGGGGAATCAAGCCTTGAACAGGGGTCCTTAGGCTTCACAGGCAAGCACTTAACCACTAAGCCATCTCTCCAGCCCTTAATTTAGTTTTTAATCATCACATAAAGTTACAGATTTTCTTATGGAATTTATATGCATACTTAGGTTTGGTTGATAATTTTTCCACCATGCTTCTTTCCTCAACTTTCCTGCCCCCTTTCCATTTGTACCTTCCCCCTTGCCAGTCATCCCTCTTCTACTTTTATACAACATGTGCTATATTATCCTCCTGTTTCTTTTCCTAAAATGTCTCATCTTTCCCACTCATGGGCCTCTTTCTACTTTTCTGACCTCTAGTAATGCTTATTGCCACATAAATACACAAATATAATGATTAGATGCTAAACTCATGTATGATAGAGAATATGCAGGAGTATTTGTCTCTATGAGTGTGAGTTACCTTACTTAACAGAATCATTTGAATTTCCACCCATTTTTTGGCACGGGGCATCATTTCCTTTACATTTACAGCTTTACAAAGTTTCATTGTGTTATGTACCACATTGTCATTATCTTCTCATTTGTCCATGGTGATTATAGTTCACTGGTTTTGTGCTCACCTAGCAGTTATTTCTTTCCTGACTTTAAATATCCATTCCATTTTCTTCTGGCACCCATCATTTAGATTGAGGTGTTAGCTGTCAAATATGTACTCGTTTCCTGAAAACAATAGGTCATTTTTCTCTTTCTGCCTCTGAGACTGGTACTCTTTTAAAATTTTATTTTATATGTACTATAACAGGCTATATACTATTATTCCCTATTTTTTTCTATTTTTCTATTTTCTATTTTTCTTGCCTTTTTTTTTTCAAATTGAGCACTTCTAGCGCACTAATTTATCTAATATGATAAGTTAGATAATGAGAGCCCCAAGTATTCACATTCTAATGCCCAGAACTTATGAATATGGTACATGGCACAGATAAGACTTTGAAGATGCAATTAAGAGTTAAGAAAATTGAGATGGGAGATTTTCCTAGATCATTCAGATGTCTCCAAAAGAATCACAAGATTTGTCACAAGATTTGTCACAAGACAGAAGTTATTATAGTCAGAAGAAGGAGGTATGGCCGAAGAGGCAAGATGCAAGGAAGAGACTGAAAGCCAGGGAGTGTAGTCAGGCTTAGACAATGAAAAATAAATAAGAAGAATCCCCTTCTTCTGAACGATATCAACAAACCAGTGATGCAGGTACATCTAACTTGCTTGGAGAATGACTAAGGAAGATTTCTCACAGTTACCTTTGGCACAAAAACACACACACACATACACATTCATGTATACCTGCACATATACAAATTCATCCACAAACATGTACATATACATGGCACACACAGATGTAAAAATAAAAATGAAAAAGAATGTATCAAATACTACTATAGAGTGAAAGGACAAGATACTTCATTAAGAACCAATTTCTTAGTACCTGAAATAGTTAACATAACAATCTATCATTTTACATTATAAACACTTATATATTCTTCAGCAAAAGAATCTTAAAATGGTTCATAAACAAAAAAGGAATGCATGACTAATTTATATAGAAAAGGGAAAAGCTAATTTAATTAGTAGCTAAAGCAGTGAAATAAAAGGGAGTGAGTTAATACTTACATCTCCCAGATTTGCAAAATTTTAAATCAATATTTTAAGATAATATCTAGTCCTCATGAATATGTAGGTCACCATAATAATCTTGATAAGTTGGCAAGCACATACATTTACAACCATTCTGGGAACATTTTAATATTATTTATGAACTTTAGTATGATTATAAACTTTAGTATACTTCTTTTTTTAACCCAAGAACACTATTCCAAGATATGTATTTTAAAAAAACTTCTGTAAGTACATCAAAAGACTGAAGCAAAATGTTCATAATATTTTCTTAAATAGTGGAAAATTAGAATTTGAATATCCACAGCAGTAGAGTAGTAAAATAAAGTGAACTATTTTCACACAATGTGTAAGATAGCATAGAGGAAGAAATTGATAAGCATATATACAAATGGCAGCACAAAAGCATAAAAATATATATAAAAGAAGATTGTACAGAATTTGGGAAGGCTAATTTCTATTGTCAAGATGACTAGATTAGGAATGAAGGGCACATTTGTGAAGGCATTTCCAGGAAGAATTAAATGAAGGGAAGAACTTCCCTCAGAGTGGCAGCTCTTCCCACGGCTGGCCAGAAGTAAATTAGAAGGTCTGGGAAAACGTGTCCTTTATTTATCTGGCTGTCCTTCCTGCTTGCTGGTGAATGCATCTACTCTGTCACCGTTATCCTTCACTCACACTAGAACCCAGGTTCTTAAGCCTTGCGATGTGGGCTGAGACCAGCAGATCTCCAGGAATTCTCAGTCATCCAGTGTCAAAATGGGGCTATTTAGGCCAAGATGGGATTCAGTGGCTACTGGGCTCTCAGACTCTTTAGACTGGGGACAGCCACTGTTGGACTACCCAGCCTATATTGTGGATATTAATCCAATAAAAACTTTTTTATAAAACATATTCATTTTACTGGATTTCTGTTCCGATAGAAAACCTGGACTAACACAACATTTAGTTTAAAAAAAGTTTGATCATGCTAAAACCCAAACAGCACAGTTTTGAGAGGATGATTTTTTGTTTTGTTTTGTTTTGTTTTTTTTTAATTTTTTGAGGTAGGGTCTCACTCTAGCTCAGGCTGACCCGGAATTCACTATGTAGTCTCAGGGTTGCCTCGAACTCACATAGATCCTCCTACCTCTGCCTCCCGAGTGCTGGGATTAAAGGTGTGCGCCACCATGCCTGGTTTAGGATGATGTTTTAAATGGTTTCCAAAGAGGTTGAAAATGTTGGTAGCTTGAAACATCTGTACCAATGACATCTTACATTTAACCTTTCTCTCTAGTGTATGAATTTCTTCGTGGAAAGCAGTGAATTCCAATTCATTCTGTTTCATCTAGTCCATCTATAGCCAGTAATAACATTTACAGAAACTTCAATAAATTTACTGTGACTTTTAAAATGTGAAGGAACAGAAGATATGAACTTCGTCTGGCCAATGACTTCAATATTTAAATTTGATTTTTCTCATAGATTACTTTCTCAACCTTGCCATGTTTATTCTGGATTCTCTGTTTTGAGGGATTGTTCTTTGCAGGGTAGGCTATTTAACAGTTTCTAGCCTGTACCAATGAGACACCAGTCTTCGGGCATCATCAAATACCTTGCAGTTGGTAAAGTGAAGTTGGTTATTTTCCCATGATTGATAATCCTTATTGTAGAAAATTATCACTATTAACTCGCTAGGAATAGTGAAGAAAATCTAATACTCTTGGAAGTTTTTTTTTTTTAAATATTTTATTTATTTATTTATTTGAGAAAGAGATAGAGATAGGAGAGAGGACAGGGAGGGAGGAGAGTGGGAATGGGTGCATCAGGGCTTCCTGCCACCACAGAATTCCTGATACACGGGCCAGCTTTTGTATCTGGCTTTATATGGGTCCTGTGGAATCGACTCACATCCTTGGGCTATGCAGACAAGTACCTTAACTGCTGAGCAATCTCTCCAATTCCCCCTCTTTGGAGTTGTGTACACTTTCTTCCATAATACAAAAACAGTTGTCGGAAAATTTCCCTGAGCCATGTTGGGTTCGTTTTTGGTCTGCTTCAGTGATGAGGTGTTGGGGGCCTCTGAGGCTCTGGCTTTCTGATTTGGTAGGACTTGATTTTTCTCTGTGTTGGTCTCTTTCCGCCTTGTGCTGGTATCTGGTTCATCAGGAAAACAGCACCCTTGCTTGTTTCGCCAATTTTTCTTAGTTTCAGCCGGGGGCCCTTTTGAGGTATGATGGGGTGGCTGTTTCCTTAGGATCTACATCTGTCTGAAAAAGAGAAACAGATTCTCCAACGGAGAGTAAGTTAGCACCAGGACAAATGAGATAACCCTTACATTTTTTATAGATAGCTTAATAGGTGTAGGCCCTCTTGTAGCCCATGAATGATGGTAGCTTGATATTGGAGAGAGGGCTTATGTTTGGGTATGGTTCTGACTTGTTTCCCAGCTCCAGCTATGGGTCCCATACCACTGAGGGGATCAGTTAGCCAAATCAAGAGCAGTTGGTTCCGCACCATGGCTGTGTGCCTCTATTGCACTTGTGTGGGCATGACAACAGGTTATTTGTTGCTAAGTAGGATAGACCATGAGTTGCTTGGACAGATATTGGTCATTTCCCCCAGTTGCCCACGTAGCACCTTCTGGCACTAGACACACTGACTGTTTGGGGACTGACTCTCTCCTGGCTTCCAGCCATGCCATTCCATTTTACGTGTCAGCTGCATATGGTGTCTTCAGCAATAGGGTCTTACCACTAACCTTTGGTGGGTCATCAAGTACTCTGACAGAAATCTGTCATTCTTTTAGGAAACCTTGTGGGTCTCTCTGACCAAAAGCTCATTGTGGATGATAGCCCCATGCTGGTACTGGGAAGAGGGGACAGAAAGAATGTCAGAGCCACATGTTGGGCCATGATATGCAGAGACATTTATCATATCAATAACTGTGGGCTAACTCCACAATGCATGACCCATATACCTCAACAAGGAGGGGCCAATGGGGAGGGGGTAGGTCATGGATGAGCCTAATAATGGTACCAAACTGACTGTATTTGCTGAATACAAAACTAATAAAAAAAAATTAAAAAAAAAAAACAGTTGTCGGGACAATTTGCAGTGTTGGCAAAAGTTTATGTAGTGGAGGGTTTGCAAGGGTGCAGGCAACCTTCCAACGCTCTTTACACAGACTTCCTCTGGCTAAGCTCAGAAACCTGAAGAGGAGATTCTTGTTAGGTGGATTTCTGAGCACTAAGACTCACCTGTACTCCTAGGATGTCGGAGCAGTCAGCAGACTCACATGGCTACCCATCAAATATAAGTGAGTACCTTGACCTTCTCCCTGTTTGCTAACTTAGCTTCTCTTATCATAGGAGACCTAGGACAAATACCTCCCAATTTGAAATTTGAATTCTGTATTAATGTCTCTCTATATAAAGGGAGTCAGGCATGCTTAAAGAGTTTGCTGATCAGCTCCACATGACTAATCTTCCACAGTAGTCCCTGAGGTACATTTGATATTGGGGGCTCTATGGTATCTACTTTAAATACAATGATGTAGGAAAAGATATATTTCAGTAAAAATGTGTGTGTGTGTGTGTGTGTGTGTGTGTGTGTGTACCTGATGTATATGTACATGTATGACACCTACATATGATGAGAGTTTTAAAGAATATGGAAAATTGGGCTGGAGAGATGGCTTAGCGGTTAAGCACTTGCCTGTGAAGCCTAAGAACCCCAGTTCAAGGCTCGATTTTCCAGGACTCATGTTAGCCAGATGCACAAGGGGGCGCACGCATCTGGAGTTCCGTTTGCAGTGGCTGGAAGCCCTGGCGTGCCCTTTTTCTCTATCTGCCTCTTTCTCTCTGTCTGTCGCTTTCAAATAAGTTTAAAAAAAAGAATATGGAAAATGAACAACAGGTAGGGACCTATTCTGGAAGAAAAAATAAGAAAAGAAGTAAAGTCAAATATACTCAGCTATGTACTAGCTGAATAGAAGTGCAGTTTTCAATGTGGTAGTATTGGATCCATTCAACCTCTTCTTGTTGGAAATTATTTCAGTGGACCGTACAGGAAATCAATACTTCCTTATGGAAAAGGCTTGACTTTGGTTTAGCCTAATCTCTGTTCTTTGGTCCTAGGAGAATCAACCACCAGCCTAGTTTCCTAATCTCTGAATTTGGCTAAGTGCCATAAGTATCTCCAAGAATAATTACAAAGTAATGTAAAATATTCTATCACATGACACAATTGAAAGCCCTAAGTCAGTTACTAGGCCGAAGTGTGGAGTAGAATAGACTTTGTCTAGCAGTAATTTTATTTGCCCCTCAAGCCTCTGGAAAAGCATGGAGGGAATCTACTTTTCTTGACTAAAATTGAAGATTCACAAGTTGCACTGCCTCTAACATTAGCAAACTCCACAATCACAGAGAACTAGAACAGAGTAGGGAGTGTGTTTTGCCACAATGGGAGCCCCAGTTTGTGTAGCACAATCACCAAACACAGAAGCAAAGACGAGAACAGAGTAAGGAGTGTGTCTTGCCACAGTGGTAGCCCAAGTTTGCGTAAAGCTCTTCTTTATTTTTGCTGTGGTCAGTCTGCAGCTTGTGACATGCCAGGGGTTCCTCTTTAGCGGGGGAAACCAGCAGGGCTCTCTGAAAGCGATTTATATACAAACTGTGGCTGTTCTTAAACTAGGGCAACGGGTATCTTGGGCTTCATCTGCTCAGTACTTCAGAGCTGGTCCTGATGCTGGCGTTCATGCATTAAAGATTGGCTTGGGGCCTTTCAATGAATGTGAATGCATGCTGATGGATGGCCTTAGGTCCTTAACCACAAAAGTAAATGCTAAAAATGATGATTTTTTTTTTTTTGTGACCAGATCCACTGAAATTGAAAACAGCAGGAAAGTATAAATAAGATATGTTGACTTTCTTTTTTCTTTTGAGATTGAGAAGTTTTGAAATGTAAATGAGAAAGATTAAGAAAATGTTACAGGTTGAATTGGTTGAAACCCCTTTTCTTGAGTCTTGGAATAATAGTGTCTCCTTGGTATGATGCACCTGATCTTTTTTAAAAATAAGATTCAAGAGAATTTAGTACTTAACAAATGCACTGGAAATAAGATACTTTCTCTGGTGAGAATTTTAATTTTCAAATTGCTTCAGATGAGGTTGCTACAAAATAATATCTTATTTAAATTTGAAAATTATTTCATTTAAGGTAGGTAAATAGAATGTTTAATTGTTCCATTCAATTTACTACTGTTTCCCTTTCATATAGCCTATGACTATTTCTAAGAAATTATAAATTTCTACAGATGTCATTATTTGAAAAATATTTTCTCCTTTGTCCATAGACCACATGTCTCCAATGATCCCTGCTTTTGTATAACAGAAAATACTGTATGTTTTCTATTTATACTGTTTTTCTGTAATGTTAATAAGTTCTTTAATATTTGTAATAACAGATTCTCTTATATTTGATGTATAGCTGGCTGTTTATATTCAAATTTAAACAAAAAGTCAACAGGATGTTTTTATTTATTATTTATTTGAGAAAGAGAGAGAGAGAGAGAGAGAGAGAGAGAGAGAGAGAGAGGGAGGGAGCTAGAGAGAGAGAATGGGCACATCAAGACCCCCAGCTACTGCAAACGAACTCCAGATGCATGTGCCACCCTGTGCATCTGGATTTTCGTGGGTACTGGGGAATAGAACCTGGGTCCAAGCACCATAACTAGTAAGCCATCTCTCCAGCCCAAGGATAGTTTTAAACTGTAGTTCTAGCTGTATAGTGAATTCTGTTAAACTGCATTAATATATGAGAAAGGGTAAGAACTGACAATGTATATAACTTTTTCCAGTGTTATATTTCAAAATGTACTGGAATGACCTCTCATAAATATCTGTTTTTCATTATATTAATCCAAGTTAACAACAAAAAAATAAATGCAGCAGGAATAACACCATAAGCCTGTAAGATTTAAGTCGTTTAACCATTTTCTATGAGGTCAGCTAGGGGGCAATGTTAGCAATTCTTAACTAGATGCAGGTACACCACACCTCCATTTGATATTTGATGCAATTGTGAATCTATTTAGTCAGCATTCACTGAGGATGAATTATGCCACATTTAAACTAAGTATACAAACTTTCCTATAACACTAACATAAATAATTTATTCTGATCTTTTCATTATGCTATCCACTCATATGGAAGTTTCTGTTACCAGAAATTTGTTAGCAAATAAATTGTTTGTTTGAAAGGTAATCTTTTTTTCTTTCTTTTTTTTTTTTTTTTGTAATGAGATTCCATGAAGTCGAAGTCGGGATAGAACTTAGTTCTGTCTTTGTTAGAGGTTGACATTAGTCATTTCCTCTGCATTGACAACATTCTTTCTTGGCTGTGCTTTCCGTATGGGTTTGTTTTCCCTTAGTGGTGAAACTTAGAAAATGCTTTCTGTCTCTCAGTGTAATTAGCTGACCCACAGAGTGGTAGAACTTTTGAGTGACGATTTCCTTATATTGAAACCAGGTGTACAACCCTCTGCATTCCTAACACTGGAAATGAAAGCCTAACACAAGAAAGACATCAGTTCTCTATAAAGTGTTTACTCACACAGCTAGACAGGGTAAGACTAGCTTGGAAATGAGCTTGCCATGAGTTCGATCCCCAGCACTGCATATCCTAGGAATGGTGGTGCATGGCTGTTACCCCTTCACGAAAGAAACAGAGGCAGGAAGATTGGAAATTTCAGGTCAGACTCAGCTAAGTAGTGATTTTGAAATCAGTCTGGCTATATAAACCCCTGTCTCAAAAGAGAAACAAACAAACAAAAAAATCTTGACGTGCTAGGGTTGGGCAAGTCTTGAATAACTGGTACAGGGATTGCAAAGCCAGTGTGGGTCCATATATGTGTAGGTAGAAGTCAGGCCCAGGCCCAGTGGGTGGTTTTCTCAGATGCAAGCATTTTTGTTGACTGATTCAATTCACCAGCTACCAGAGGAGAAAATGGCATGCCCCAAATTATACTGTGCTATAACTCAGAAATGGTCATGTTCACTGGCTCACAATAGACCTTAGCTAGGCACAGGAAGATACTGTTTGTTCACAGCCACATGAACATTAAGTATTCATAAGTTCTTGTTATAGGGGGCAAACACAGTAGAAAGCATACTAATTATTTTCATCATGATATTTATATTATGCATATGGATATTGTGGTGGTTTGATTCAAGTGTCCCCCATAAACTTAGGTGTTCTGAATGCTAGGTTCCCAGCTGATAGAGATTTGGGAATTAATGCTTCTTGGAGGGAGTGTATTGTTGGGGGCAGGCTTATGGGTGTTATAGTCAGTTTCCCTTTGCCAGTGTTTGGCACACTCTACTTTTGTTATTGCCCATCTTATGTTGGCCAGGGGGTGATTTCCACCCTCTGCTCATGTTGTCATTTTTCCCTGCCATCATGGAGCTCACCCCTTGAGCCTGTAAACCAAAATAAACCTCTTTCTTTCCCACAAGCCCAGAATCTGCTCTTAGTTGGGTGATTTCTACCAGCAATGTGAACCTGACTACAAAATATATATGACTTTTTAAAAAATATATATATACTGTTAAAAATCTGACTATTATAAGCAATACCATTAATTTGCACATTAACTAGAGATTAAAATTCAAAAACAGCTAAGTGTGAAAAGAGAACCATCGCTACCTAAACTATTTTGATAATATGCATCAACATTTATATTAGAAAATAACTGAACACTGCATTTTCTATATATATATTTCATATCTATATATATATGTATATAAATGATTTGTATTAAATCAACACATCATCTGCAGAAAAAAATCATATATTTTCAGAAGTTCACAAAAGTATGTAAAATATGCATTCCTAAAATATCTATTAATGATTTTTACTTGTTTCAATGAACGAAAGACTTACACCACTTGGAGTCAATGGAATTGAAATGTTAGCAAAACAGCATTTGTACTCATCTCAAGGTTTTAAACTCACCCTCAATGTACATTACTGGAGGTCATGCTTTGCTTTAAAGAGAAATAACTCTTGCATTCTCAGTTTATGAAATTAAAATATCTAAAGGAAATTTCTTAACTGTCAAATTTCTACAGAAGTTAGGGGTTAGGGTGGGGTGTGGGGTGGGAGGGGAAGCTGTGATCACCTGGCAAAGAAATTCCATAGAACTCTCACTTTGATGAAAGTTTATGAACCTGAAAGGTAGCCTTCCTTAGCCAGCAAGTGAGAGAAGAGGTTTAGCTGGAATCAGTCTAAGGCTTTGATAAATGGTGAAACACATTAAGTGGATAATGTCACAGAGAAAGACTGCTATATATACTGAGGACTCCCCACACTTCACGTGGCTCCACAGCTGACTCCAGAAGCTGCACTGTTATGGTGACAAGGAAAACACAGTACACAAATGGCCAAGTGAACTTGTTCTGCTCATATTTCTGCCCCTTAAAGTGCCCAGTGATTGTGTAGCCTAGCATTTGCGCAAAACCAAATAGTAAGCTGGCTTGTAAAAGTGGATTTGTATCTATAGCTACTCTGGAAGCTGAGGCAGGAAGTCTGCAAGTTGAAGGCCTCTCTGAGATACATATACAGCGATAACCTGTGTCAAAATAGCAAAAGAGGAGCTTTTTGCTTGAGTCAGAAGCCAGGGACCACTGGATATCTCCCATTGCTCTTCTGCCTAGAGCATGCGCTGATTGTCTGTTACACTGGCTGACTAGTGAGTTCCAGGATCTTCCTGCCTCCACCTCCCTCAACCCTGGGGTTATAGTCATGTGTGGGCCACACCTAGCTTTTTATGAAGCTGCTAGGGCTCAAACTCAGGGCCCCATGCTTGCATAGCAGGTGATCTTATCTACTGAGCCATCTCCCCTGTTCTTCAACATTTTTAAAGATCTCATGACACTGCACTTATCTGCTCACTAATATGTCAAAACATGAAGAAAATGCAGTGTTCAGTTATTTTCTAATATAAATGTTGATGCATATTAGCAAAGTAGTTTAGGTAGCGATGGTTCTCTTTTCACGCTTAGCTGTTTTTGAATTTTAATCTCTAGTTAATGTGCAAATTAATGGTATTGCTTATAATAGTCAGATTTTTAACAGTACATATATATATATTTTTTTTAAAACTCCTATCTATAGTTTTAGAAATGTTTTTGCCATTGTTATATTTTGGCTTGACTCAAATATATGTTTAGAGCTAAATCTAAGACTTGTATAATAAACATATTAGAAAAAGGACATAGGAACTTGCAAAATAGAGAATATACCTTATAAAAAAGGCTACGACTTGGCATACCTTTAAAAACTATAAGGTTTACAGGGCACCTTTCCTTCTTATAATAAAGGTGCTAAAAATGTAAGTACATGTCCTGTTTTAACCCCAAGTATCTGGACAGCGTGTGTCTGTAAACAAGCATGGTTTGAGTCAGAGTGTTTCCAGAGGCGTTTGCCCTTCACTTATCAGTCCGGAATCAAATTTAATGTTCTTCTTGCTTCACTGGATAACATCCAAAGCAACAAAACCATTGGAAGGAATTTCACTTCCTTTGCTGTGCAAGGCGATAGTGACCTCATCAGCTCTCCAGCAGGGGAAGCTGGATCACTCTAATACCAGCTGGTTCCGAGGGGTACGGAATTAATTTGAAGTCACTGTATAGAAATTTCCCTTTTACTTATTTCACATTTGTACTTGCTGAAAATTAAAGTAGACTTCTGCAAGGCCTATGAAATTTCATGGTAGCGTGTCTATTTTACAAGAAAGCCTAAGTCTGGTGAAAATATGACGGGTGATATTTGTGAATAAGGGCTGTGTTTGTCTTTCTCAGTTTTTATGATGTAAAAAAGTACATTCCCGGGCTGGAGAGATGGCTTAGCGGTTAAGCGCTTGCCTGTGAAGCCTATGGACCCCGGTTCGAGGCTCAATTCCCCAGGACCCACGTTAGCCAGATGCACAAGGGGGAGCACGCGTCTGGAGTTCGCTTGCAGTGGCTGGAGGCCCTGGCGCGCCCATTCTCTCTCTCTCTGTACCTGCCTCTTCCTCTCTCTGTCTGTTGCTCTCCAATAAATAAATAAAAAAAAATAAAGTGAAAAAAAAAGTACATTCCCATGAAAGCAGGTTTTCTTTTATTTACAAAATTCTTTATGTTAGTCTTGTATTCAGAACTTCTCATAATCTGAGTAAAATTAGGCTGAATCTTTTGAAGGGAGGGGAACTCGTGATTTTTGCATATATCCACTCTCTGTGTGTGGGTAGCATTGTGGCGGATGAGTGGTGAGAGGACAGACAGCAACTCACAAAGCACAGGGGGAAAAGGGCAGAAAAGCGGCAGCGACAGAACGCTACCGATAATTCCCTGCCACACGCAATGTCCCCACCCTCCTTCCTCATGACTCTGTAATGCAGACACTCTTCAAAGTACTAATAACATCTAATACCAGTAGAGATGCATCACTTAGTTGGTCAATGAATTTGATTTCTCTATAAGATTAGAAGTCAAATAAGAATTTAATTGATCTTCTGAATGAGAATTATAGTTAATGAAGTGCATGGCAGTCTTTGACCATTTTCCCTTAATACTGCCACTATGTCAAGTGGCAGTACTAAAGTTCACCTCTCTAGGAACAGTCAGTAAATGAAGAGTCAATTCCCACAAGTTGAAAATGGGAACATGCTTCTAAAGCTTCCCCAATCTTCAACATGTCAATCACTCTGACCAACTATAGCAAGTCTCTCCCCCATGCCCACCATCCCACCAAGGTATTTGGACTTGAAAAATATCCTTGGCATATTTATACTTTGGAAATAACTGTGTGGGCTGAGTTCCCACTCTCTACCTCACTTCTTATAGAAGAGATTTCTGAAAACTTCTTCCCTCAAATGGATTTTTATTTTCCAAGTGATATGCTTTATGCTATAAGCAAATAGCTTAGAGATAACAAAAGCCATCTTCGATGTGGCTCATGGAAGCCATCTGATAGTACCTAAAATTGAAGTTCAGGGTGAAAAACTGGAGAATGGCAATATATGAATGATTCTGGATCCCTGCTCAGCAAAAGTTCTACTAAATTAATTCTCAAATGGTGGGAATGCTTACTGGCCACTGAAGAGTCAACATTTCTGTGTTCTCTGGAGACAGCTGGATAAAGCATGCAGCTCAGGGAGAGTAACTCCTCTGTTCCTTTATTTTTTTGTAAATACAGGCATCAGTGAAAGTATATGTGAAGTGGGATAATAGGCCCCATTTCAAAATCATTTTGAAAATTCATAAGCAGGTAAGACACAAAATTGTGTTGGTGTGATGTAGGCTTTGGAAAATATACTGTAGGCTGCTGTAAATAAGTGATCTTAGGGAGGCAGGCATGCGAATACATCTCCTTCTACACAGAACTTCTGCATCCATTTATTCAAATGTGATCACTTACCATGTTAGCTTTCTCCTCGGCAGTCTTTTCTTGAACCCTGGAGCTTCGTTAAGTCTAGTGACTTGTTTATGAGATGACTACTCACTTATCTGTATGCTTTGACTATGAAAACAACATAGATATAAAATGTAATTCTAAATACTGCATTCATGCAGGAATTATCCAGAAATTAAAAGGCAAATATGTTAAATGTACATCTTTTAAGTTTGTCTTGAAAAACTATAATTTTATGTTTATTAGATCTATTTCCAATTTCTAAAACTTTTTATAATTAAACAAAATAAATTTTGAATAGCTTCATGTGTTTAAAGTAATTTTTATGTTTAAATGGCAAAAATTTAGGCAAAACATTTGTATGAATGCTATTATGAGTTAATTATTTATTATTCACTAATTAACATTTCAAATATAATATGCATATTTGGGAAAATTGAATGTAGATTTTAACTATCTAAATGATATGTGTCAAAAATTACAACTTAACACAGGAAAATTACCTTTGTTTATTCTTTTCTATCTTCCTTTCTTAGCTGGAATTGAATTTATTACTTGATAGTTCAAATATGTAAGATATTTATATTCCTTAAAAGTTGTAGTCTTACATTTCATGAACAACGTGGACTAATATGTCTATATTTTTAAGGATTTCATTTCTTTTATCTTACAATGAGATCATTTCTTCAAATGAAAAATATGTGAAGTAATTTTTAGGTAGAATTTTCAATTTTTATCCAAGCAGACCTTCTTCAGCAGGTACTAAGTGGAAGTCTGCTCTATGCTCACTCCATGTACAAAGCTGTTTTTCTCCTTTCATGAAACATTTCGAAGAAAACTCCTATCCTCCAAATCCATTAAAAGGAAAGATTTATTTATCTAGTTCTCATTGACAGGTACTATGCTCACTACCTTAACACATGCTGCCTGTGAATTCCTTATGCAGACATTATCAGATTTCCATTGTATTCATATTACTGAGGAGAATATTAACCCACTGGGAGCTTACATATCTTGACCAAGGTTACACAGCTAAAACTTAGAAAAAATTAGCGCGTGTTTCTGACTCTTCAGTATAACATTTCATAATTCTATACAGAAAGCCATTAGAGACATCCCTGATGGTAGCTTTGTCAGGGAGCAATCTACCTGCCTTACACATTGTAGAAATACATTTGTTAGCCTGTGTATGGATCTCTCTCTCTCTCTCTCTCTCTCTCTCTTTCTCTCTCACTATGTTCACATGTGTGAATGCTTATGCATGTGGATGAGTGTCTACATGTATGCACATGCATGTAAAGGCCTGAAGTTGGCATTAGGTAACTTCCTCAGTTGTTCTCCACTTAAAATTTTTAAACATGCTATCTATCTCACTGAACCTGGAGCTTTCTTATTTGGCTAGAAAAGCTAGCTAGCAAACTCTGGGTCGTCTCTTGTCTCCATTTCTAGCACACTGGGATTAGAGATACCTTTTACATGGGGGTTGAGGATATGAACTCAGACCTTCATGCTGGTATAAAAAGTGCTGCACCTACTGAACCATCTCCCCAGGCCTCTGGAAATACCACTAAAGCAAATATTTGATGTTTTTGAAACACCAAAAACAAAGTAATAGATATTCCCTGGCAAGAAAGAACTATTGGGAAATGAATTTTGTTTGGTTGAAACTTTTAATGCAGACAGCATATATTTTCTTTCAATTATTAGTTCCTAGAGACTAGTGTTAATAATGTAAAATTCCAAAAACAGTATTTGAAGTAAAATTATTTGAATCTTATATGAGAGACAGAGGTGTATTCTATTCTTTGGCCTAGCTGCAGGTTTCATTAATCATTGCATGATATATGCCAGAGTGAATGAATGACTTAAAAAGGATTCAGTTCAACTCTGGTTCATGAATTTGTTGATCTTTCTTTTAAGAATTGCATGCCATTAAAAATAAATGGTAAAAAATGATGAAAATCTTCAGAGGATCCCATCAGTGAGTGACTTGACTTACTCTATTGAGCTATCTCTTTGAGCTAGACTTGTTTCCCTTAAAATTATCATTTACCAGTCAAAATTTATTTTAAATCACTTGTTCATAACTGACATTAAAGTAAGGTTAGAATTCACCGTATCTTTAACACTCTCTGACTTCAGCACTTCCTTTTGACAAAAAATACCTTATTGCATCTCAGTATCTGATCTAGTTCAGCCATTCTGACCTTTTCAGAACTTTATTGCAAGTTCTTCACCCTCTCTCCTTGCCTATAATAAACTTGTCTCCCACAATGATTCATTTAACACTTATTTTAAGCATTACCGCATTTTGGAAGTTCCTCAATAAGGTTGAGTCTCCTCAGAACATTTCCTCAAATTTCTTTATCATCCTGTGTGTATTTTTAACAAAATACATCACAAAATATTATGATAATCATTGATTTCTCTATCTCCCTTATAGTTCTTTTGTGGTTTATTTTACTCATTTTTTTTTTTTTAATACTAAGCAATGAACCCAGAACCTTGCACATGCTAGTCTCCATCAACTGAGTTATATTCCCAGCCCATTTATTTTTTGGCATTTTTGAGCATAAAGGCTTGCTTTATTTAAATATTTATCACACAGTGACAATTGTGCCGAATCCTGTTTATCAAACACCCTTCATCAGTTTTAAATGTCCGGTACCCACAGAATAAATGCTAGAATTTAATTCATGTTTTAAACAAGTGTAATCATTTTATTGTATGCTCATTTTGTATAATTACACTAAGTAGTAATTTCTTAATAAATATTTTATTAAATGTAATACATGTTTTAAAAAGTATTTTTATTTATTTATTTGAGAGAGATAGAGAGAGAGAGAGAGAGAGGATGGGCACACCAGGGTCCCAGCCACTGCAAAGGAACACCAGATGTGTGCGGCCCCTTGTGCATCTGGCTTACATGGGTCCTGGGGAGTCAAACATGGGTCCTTTGGCTTTGTAAGCAAGTGCCTTAACTGGTAAGCCATCTCTCCAGCCCTATAATACATGTTTTCTTTTGCAGAAATAGATTAGAAAGCAAACAAAGCCAAATTAGCCCTGTCCTAAGGCACATACCTTTAAATCTAATGTGACTTGTCATTCTGTCCTCTTAAATTATTTTAAAAATGACAAAATATTCTGGGCAATGGATCGGTATAGAAGTGTAAAAGGTTCTGTTGTAGTCAGCTTCGTGTTGCTGCGATAAGGGGAGGAACACGATTTATTTCAAGCTTACAGATCTCAGGATTGCCTTTAATGGCACAAGAAGCTGCTTCCATTCATAAATCCAAGGAGAGAGAGAGAGAGAAAGAGAGAGAGAGAGAGGGAGAGAGGGATAGAGAGAGAGAGAGAGAGAGAGAGAGAGA
This sequence comes from Jaculus jaculus, assembly GCF_020740685.1. Taxonomy (NCBI): domain Eukaryota; kingdom Metazoa; phylum Chordata; class Mammalia; order Rodentia; family Dipodidae; genus Jaculus; species Jaculus jaculus. The sequence goes on along the minus strand of NC_059116.1, from coordinate 71,830,917 downwards.
GAGAGAGACCTCCACCAGCCAGCAAACATCAAAAGCAGCAAAAACACAGTCAGCAAGCAGAACCCCAGAGCTCACACCTCTCTGCACACACTTGGCTGGAATTCAGATCAGGCCCAAACACACCTTAGGGCTGGACCTCAGGATCAGCCCCCAGGACACCTCCTCTGTCATGTGGCTGGAGATCCAAGTTGCAAGTTTAATTTTAACACCAGAGTCAATGCGGAACAAACATTCAAACTACCACAGGGTCTGTGTTGTAGAATTAATATTATTCAGTTGAAAATCCCAGAAACCAGACTGGTGCCATGACAGGTTTCAGTAAGGTGCTGCCCCCACAAGGCCTAAATTTCAAATTCCAGCTTAGGCAGAGGACCTGAGTCAGCCCCTAGACATGTCCAGACATGCCCAAGACTTGTCCCTTCTGCCTCTCTGATCCAGCCAATCAAAAGAATACAAATACAGTTACTGTTTAAACCAACCAATCATGTAACCGCCCCCAGCTTCTTTGTTCAAATCCCTATAAAAACCCAGTTCTCCCGCTACTCGGGGCTCTTGTACGGATCCACTGCCTTGGTGAAGTCAAGAGTCCGAGCTTAAGCCCAACATAAAGCTTCTTGCCTTTGCATATGTTTGGTTCTCCTTGGTCGTCACTGGGGGTGCTGAGAACTGGGCATGACACAGTTTACATTGTGCTAATAATTACTTATTTTGTTTTCCTTTTACTGGGAAGAATTCTAGTTTAAGCTAAAGACACAGTCAACTCGTTTCTTAGTTATCTACTCCTTAGTGGTATACGTCATGCAGCACATCAACCTGCTGCTGCAAACGGCCGTTCTATAAAATGAGGTATTTGTCATTTTATTATGAAGAATCCTCTACTGTTTGAGTAAATCCTATGTTTAGGGGCATACCTAAAATTTTTATGAGTTAATGTTTCACCTATTAATTCCCTCAGCGTGACAGCATCATATGGGTTTTCAAGGCTTCCTGAGGATAAAATCTGGACCCCAATTTCATCAGCAGGAAGTGCCTTTTGCAGACCTCAGTGTTGGCCTGATAAAGCCACTGATTCTGCTGCTGTTGATAAACTCTCTACATTAAAGTCTTCAACCTTCAACAATTTTCAATTCCAAGCAAAACCCAACAATTTTATTTTCTGTGTGCTTCTCATTTTCCCAGAGTAATGTGCTGTCCTTTCCCAAGGCATATCAGGTTAGCTCAGCTCATGATGGCTAGAGAAGTTGGCTGGGCTCATTTTCCAGAACACTAACTGCTGCACATTGACTGGATTGAAACTCTGCTTCTCCCAGACTAACAATGATGGTGCCTTTGCATGTGCACCTACAGTGGTACAGAAAAGGTCAGGCAGATGGTCGATTCACAGGTGGACTTCCTCTGTGTGTTTTCAGAAAAACCTACACTGAATAAATTCCTTCTAGGATTCTGAGGACAAAAGGTTGAATAATAACATTGAGAAACATCCTCAAGTTCTCTTCTTAGTCAGCGTTTTTTTCAAAGGTCAAGGAAACAGATTCAGGGTTAGATTAAAAATGATTGATGGCTTTTGTGTTACCTTCTTCGTTTTTCTTTTCTACAAAATAGGAACTGTAGTCAAACTGCTTTTGCAAAGAAGTTAACTGGTGGTTCCAAGTGCATATCTGAAACCAGGCTCTTCTGGAAACCACAGTGAATCTGAAACCAAGGCCAATGCCTGATTAGCTGTTGTAGTTTGTGTCAAGTGAGATTGAACTGGGTGTAGGGAGAGATCTTTTTGTCTTTGCTTTTCCTTCTCTCTTTTCTTTCATTCTTTCTTTCTCTTCATTTTTTTATTCCTCTTTCTTCTCTCTCTTTTTTTTGACACAGGTTCTCGTACTGCAGCCTACGTTGGTCTGGGACTCACTATGTAGTCCAGGCTGGCCTTGGTCCCACAGTGATCATCCTGCTTCAGCCTTTCAAGAGCTGGATTACACACTCAGCTTAGAAGAATGCTTTGGGAATGACCTCTTGTATACAGTCAGCTGCCAGAAGTCTGCCAGAGAATGCACATGTCAAATACAATGGTAAGGTGAGGTCAGGGTGCCCTCTGAGATACACTGGAAACACAGTGTGATTTTAATTGCAGAAGAGATCTGTGCATGTGTACTCTGTGGAACCATAGATATTTCAGTAGAATAAGGCAGTAAACCAAGTAAGGGCTGACCTGCTTTGTCTTTCATTCAGAAACCTATAGCAGAAGCATATTAGTCTGGACTTTCTGTTACTATCTAGATCAAAAGATGCTGCCAGAATCGTCATGGTTCTCACAGTGTGGACGGAACATCATATGGTGGGTCAGCTATCAACTTAGCGAAGTTGTCAATAGTGGCCTTTTCTTCCCACCAGTTTGGTGTGACTAACTTATTCTCTAAGGGGTCTCCCCATGCAGAATTCAGTGCATCTCAAGCCAGAGCAATTTGTCAGAGCTTTCTGCAGAAGATGAATTCTGTCTTTTTCCTGTGTTGTGACTGCTTTATACTGCCTAGTGGTCTAGCCAGAAGGAATATGTAAAGATAACAACATTATTTTACTCAATTCTATAGCAAAAATTACTTTATAGTGATCAGGACTAAGGAATAAAACTTAAAAAAATAAAACAATATTAAATGCAGCTGTTAAAAATAATACATATGAATATTCTAATATTAAGGAACAGTATTCAATTACAAAAAGTGAAAACATTATTTGTGGAATCCCAAGGGGGAAAAATACCATTATCTATTCAATAATGTGGTTCTACATAGTCTTCTGTCTATTCCTTGACTGAAAATGTTCATAGATTGAATTTCTTTATTTCTTGAACAGGGCTAATAATAGTTGACCTACTCCAAATTGTAAGACTGGAAGAGGAAACAATGGACATGCTTACATAAATGAAAGAACACTCACTTTCTGTGTTGGTATACTATGTAAAGGTCACAAGGAAGCTAAGGGTCCAGAGACGTAAAGCACTACTTTGCTAACAAAGCACATGAGTCACTTTGCTGATTGCATCCACTCTCTTAGTTCTTTGCCAACACATCAGATCTCTGTAATTTTCTCATGCAAGTGACATATTGATCTCCCTTTAGAATGCTTTCCCACATCCCTCTCTACTAAAATTATATTTTGCAAAGCCACCGAAAACATCATCTTTTGTTGAGTTCCTAATCTAATAAGTCTCCTCTCTCTTAATCGAGGCCTATCAGAATTCCCTTCCTGTACGGTGAAGGGCCTGTTTTTCCATGACTTCCTACACAATCCCATGATTAGCTTTACTTGTTTACCCATCTTCTATCACTGTCAAGTAGAAAATACACCCTTCTAACCTGGGCAATTAGCTGTGTATGGTCTGCTGGGGAAAGAAAATAATAACTTGATTTTATTTTTCATGGTAGAATGATAAAAAAAAATCATTGTCTAGAATATAATGCTATATGAAAAAGATAAGTTACAGATACAATGTTCAGTAAGTTCTTTTTTACAGACTTTATTCCTAAATGTCATGCCGAATATATTTACTTAGGAAAAATATGTTATTGCCTAAATTGTATTGAATACCTCCCAAAAATTCAGCTAAACTTCATAGCCAAGTGGATTGAAGGCAAATTTACAGTACATTCAATGTGTTTTGATGAAAATTATCACGACAAAACCCACCATATCTAAATAAAATAAGTGTAGTTCTCAGTAGGCAACCCTAGCAATAGTGCTTTTTGTTTTAGGCAAAGGGGTTATAGGAGTGAGTGAGCCAAATATATATATAAATATATTCTCTTGACTGTGGGCTGCCTGACCTGCACCTCCAGCTTCTGGTGAATTTTTCCTCATCTCTGCCCAGCTGGGCCAAGATGACGGGAGAGCCCACTAGCCCCTCCTTCCCATGGGCTCTTTCCCCCGGCCTGTTCCTCACATGGCCACAGCTCTTTGTACTTTCTTTCCTGTTCACGCTACGATTTTCCCAGGCCCACCACATGTTCTTTCAGACCATGTGGGTGTATTCATTTCCCTCCCCTTAATAAATATAATAATTTAATAAGTAAAAACTATTATCTTGAGAACAATAAGCAAATAAGCAGAGAAACACATATCATATCCCACCAATGAATAAATTGAGACCCAGTGTGATTAGAGTCCAGCTTGAACTCTCCCTGTCAGTGTGATGAGGTTCAGGAAGAAGTCAAATATTATGAAAGTTTACTCTTTGCTTGATTTTGTAAACAATTGTATTTGATATAGGTAAGCACAATTTTCTTTATAATGGGGACTCTAAAAGCAATAGATTTGCATGTAGGTATTTTTGATGATTATTTTAAAGCTTATGTTAGAAAATGTAAATATTCAAACATTAGGAAGAATTCTAGGAAGGCATAAGAAAGACTCCTGTAATAATTACAATGGAGAGACTGAATTTCTATGTGCAGGGGCAACTGGATTCTTTGAAGAAAAGGTTTTAAAAAGAATCCTTCTAAGTAAGTGTAAATGTTTGTACAGTAAGAAAGACAAGCATAAAAGTTAGCTTTTTAAGTGTTTTTCTGGGAAAATAATTTTCATAGTGCATGTTCATATCTCATGGCTTCATTCAAATATGGGTTATTCCTTTGCATCCACTTCTTACTGGGGGACTATTGTGTGATTGATGAAGCATCTACAGTTGTTTTCAAACATACCTGCAACAAAAGCATTAGTTCTTAAATTCCGTGGGGTATAGCACGCAAACAGAAATGGTGCATTTTTCTTGTTTAAGACCTGAGTAAAGCGAACAATTCATGACAATTATTTCAAAATATGAGAAGCATAACTACAAGGAGCCTTATTAACATCACCAGAGGCTTTCACAATTCATCGAGTAAAAGTCACAACTTGCCTTCCCGAGGGTCAGTTGCCCTTGGTTTTCGCCAGGTTCAGGCATTGTTGTGCCCCTCTAGTTATCGCCCTCTGCCAAGTACACACAGCGGAACTTAAAGCTAGAGTACACAGGAAAATAGATTTAAGGCTTAGCCAGGGCCACTTTGGGTATTTCCAGAAAAATAAATATAAACATTATTTTAGTTTATGGGGAATGGGAGGCATGCATAAAAGATAAGTAAATACATTTTCGTGACAGTGATAATGGGCTGGCATAGGAACAGTCTTTGGGATTTTAGAAGCCAGAAAGAGGTATAACTCTGTCCTGTTCCTTTTACCTCCCATCCATTCTTTTAAAAATGAAGGAAAAGAAGAACAAATTTCCCTAGAGTTCAAATGGATGAGCATCTAGAAAAAAGGGGGGGGGGGAGTTGAGACTCTGAAGTTTCCCCAAGGAATCACTGTGAGTGGTATAGCGACAGTTTTGACAAAGTTGGCTGCAATTAAAACATTTTGTCTACTTAGGATCTACTTAACACTGGCCACATTTGTCTACACTACCTTCATTTTCATCTAAGCATGTTGAGAAAGAGCAGGAGAACAGACAAACAAACTCAAGACACCTTCCCAAATTTTGGATAAAATTTCAGTTAATGCAATTGTGGCGCCAGTATCAAGCATAGGATGGCACTGTTCAAAATATGTTTATACAATGTGGCTGCATACCTCTGAGATCTTTTAAATTCCTTCCTGAGAGCTTCATGCACTCAGTGTTCACTCATCCAAAACTCCTTATATTCTCAAATATCTCAGTTCCACAGCGAAAGCCACCCATTGAGTAGAAGAAAATAAGGCAAATATTTCAGTAAGTTTTTTTGTAAAATTATTTTTCCTTCAACTCTTAAAGACTAAAATGGAGATCTGTTTTACACTATAGTGATGCTCTTCTAAAGTAGCTGTTTTTTAATCTCAGTTTACTATACAAAACCAAAGAACTTGATAATTGTTTTGGAAATTGCAATTGAAAGGAAATTTAACATTAGAAGAGTTTGACCTTGTTAGTATTGTGGTATTGAAGGAATGAAAACTCGTAGCTCTTGAGTTATTTCACTTATCCACCATCAGCCACAATGAGCTCCTGGCCATTGTCATTTCAAGATCCGAGCTCTTTGCAGTACAGGGATCCACCTCTCTGTTTACCAGATGTTCAACTCCCGCCAGGCATCAGAAGTAGGAACCGTTCATGTCTCCGTGCTATTCAACAAGCAATGTAAATGAGTCATCTTCTCTCTAGGTATTGATTCCATCCTGCAAATCATTCAATTGATAACAATTAGCAGTTTTAGATGAGTGGATGAGTACCATAGACAGAGGGTTGAAGCTAATTAATGAGGAATTCTGGGACGGCGTGTTGTGTTCTTCCTTTCCTGTTGGATGGTTAGACATTAAACCTTGGGGTTGTCAAATAAGCAACACCTTTGCATCAGTATTAAATGCACACACAGAGAAAATTAATTACAGGAAAGCTGTCTCAAACCCAGGTTGTCAATTCTCTCGACAGGAAATTCTCACTTAGGCAGGAAAAGTCGAGTAGTGCTGTCTTAAAATATCCTTGTTTTTATAAGTCTGCTCTCATTTTTTATGTACTTCTTGAGGGGAGATAATGGTGTTGGAGAATTTATTTTTTTGGTTGACAGCAAAACAAACACAACTGTCTGAAAGATTTAGGTATAGTTAAACAAAAAACCATACCTCAATCCACTTCCCATGAGACTCCCCAAGCAACATCCCCGCTAATAAAATGTAAGAACTTAAATGTCCCATTTAGCACTAAGTTCATATTAATATGAAATTTAGACCTGGGAGTGAGTCATGTGGTTCTTATTCTAGAACATGTCTAGCAATATAGCATGTAGGTACAAGCTAAAGTTGCAGGGCACTTAATAATTGGTGAGTGACCCTGGCTGAAATAATTTCCACTTAAAAACTGAAATTACAACATGATTCCACCTAAATGCACAGATTTTTGTTCATAAATCCATTTCTTAATTCCAGTTTCTTGGAAAGTGTCCCCCAGTTTGAGTAATTACAGTTTGTCAGTGTTGGGCTGAGAAGTCCTTGGAAAGGATATCAAGACCGCACTTCCCATGACCCTCATTTAGAATTCTCATGATTTTACAATAACATCCCCTGTGACCTCTGTTAGGATTCAACACTTATTTTTTAATACTCTTAGCCAACTTTCCAATGGATTCAACAGTTCATCATTTACTCTTGTAAATTAAGTCATGGGTCATGATCCCTTCAGGCTTCCAAGTAAAAAAGATATGCCATTGTGTACTACTAACACATCTCTAATGTCTGCCACCATTGACCACACATAGACTTGATTGAGCATAAATTACATACACATGGATGTTTAAAAACTCTCTCACATAGCAAAATTTGCTTTTGGTCTGGATAAATAGTGTTTCAATTTTAGACCATAGTGAGATTTTTCAACCATTCATCCTATAAAATGGAAGCACTCTTGTGTAAGTCCATAGTGCTATCAAATACCACACTAAAAAGGGGAAAGAGAAAGATTCTAGTCAATGAAGAAAGCTAAATGCACATTCGTATTTGCAGTTTGATTTTAAGTTCAGGTATGACTATGTCACTACACATATACAAGAAAGAAAATATTGTATAACTTATAAAACAATTGCTTAGTAGTTAGCTTTATTAATGGCTAACATGTGTAAAGTCAAAAATTTAAAACTGTACATACAAGGTATTTTTATCAATCAAGCATCTGATAAGCTGTATTTTATTAAGAAAAGGAGCTAACTAGTTCTGTCTTATCACCAAACATATATTGTGTGTAGTCTTTATTGAGAGTTGTAGGTTGGGTATAAAAGTGAGCACCGAGGACTGTCAGGCAGAAAGGAAGAAGCTAATTAACAGGAAAATTTGGAAGGGAGTGATGGATTCCATTTTCCCCAATATGGCTCATTAATATTGTACATTAAATGGTTTCCGTCAAACAATACATAGGAATAAAATTTTTAGCAAGATGAGGTGTTACGCTTCTTTCTTCCCAACTACGTGAGCTGCGGAGTATAAGAGGCTGTGAGGTCCATGTAAGCAGTCCAATTTGGGCTGTATAGTGAGACTGTCACAAAAGAAGAGGAGGAAGAAGACAAAGGGAAAGGAGGAGGAGAGAAACATGAGAAAATAAATGGAACTATAAGTAGATGAAATAACTTTGCTTTCAAATAGCAGGGATCAGAAAGGACAGAGTATGGGAAAGTACAGTTCTTCAATGACAAGGTGATCCTGGAGCTGCCTTTGGAAATGAAAGGTGGACTGGTTCCTCCTGGGATAAGTGAAGAATACAGTAGATTGAGTCCAAATCAAAGGCCAGGCTTGAATCATCCCACAAGGACTGTAACGTGCAATCCAAAGACATTCCAGTGAAACACATTGGAAGTGAATCAGTTTATTCTCAGGTATTGGAAATTACCTCCAATCTAACAAAAAAAAGTTAAGACTATTAAAAAGAGTTTGCAAGTATACATAAGTAGATTAATCTTTGCTTTCAGATCTACAAATAGGTAGATACTGAAACTATAACATATACAATCTAAATTTTTTAGCACAATAAAATAAAAAAATGAAAAAATTATAAATAAAATATCTACAAATTTTTCAAACATATTTTGGAAAATCTATAAAACTGGATTTCTGTTTGTAGAAATTACAGTTACAAGAATTTGGAATTTTATGATAGATGGCTAGGGAGATGGCTCAATGGTTAAAGGTACTTTATAGCAATAAAAGTTGCTGGATGTTCAGCTAACTCCCAGAATATGGCATATTAGGTCATTGGGACATATCTAACTATTAAATATAATTAAAAATACTAGATATAAATATTTTAAAGAAATCTATGAAATCATAGGAAGTTACCATTCTTTGAGGAATCTGAAGAGGTGAGCTGAACAATGAAATGCCTTCACTTTGATGTAATTTAAATAATCTCACCATGATGAAGGACCTTACAGGAAAGACTGATTAGATTAAAATCCATATCTATTAGTACAATATTTTGATACTAAACTGAGACCCAATATAGCTAAAAGTTTAGAGAAATGGTAAGACATGAATGAGCCTCTTTTGCTTCTACCCTAAACTGAGGGGATTGGAGGGACAGTTTCTTGTCATTGAACACAAATGTAGGAAATGGTAATATTTCCTCATCCACAAGGACATTTCCAATTCTAATTTGCATTACTTGAGTGATATCAAAATTTTCTACCCCTCACTTTAGTTTAGTCTATTCTTGGACTTGTAAAGACTATAGAGCATTTACCCAAGAAAATGTCAGAAAAATATATTTATTTTCTAGGAAGAAAGCACCCACTTTCATTGTAGTTCTCACAGAGAATAGGCATTAATTTTTTAAAGACAATGAGAGCACATAGTTAACAGGAATAAATACAGACAGAAATAAGGAACCATGACAATGAATCATCAGAAGAAAAAAGAGAAAATAAAACTGAGAGCCAACATAGACCCAGAGAGATGACAGATGTTGGAAATATCTAACAAGGCCTTGCTGTATCAGTCAGAGTCCTCCAGAGAAACATTAACAGGGGACTTCTATCTAGAGCCAGCTTTAGTTTTATGGAAGCTGACCAGTCCCATGATCTGTTTTGAAGCAGGAGACTCATCTCATTTACTATTTCTAAAACACTCTAAGACAATACTAAAATTATCAGTATGTAACTAGTGCTATGAATTGACATAGCATATTTGGAAACACAACCAAACAGTAACTGAAATTTTTTTTTAAAAGCACCTTATGGACAGCATTAACACCAAATAAAATAGTCAGAGAATAAATCAATACATTTAATTATTTAAGAAGACATTTTCAGATGAAGAATGTAGTGACCCTGCAAGTATTATATTAAAATCCTAATTCAATGTGAAATAGGAAAAAATTGACACTACTATCCAATTGTGTATTATAGTTAAATGATTGAACCTGAATTCATATGTCAATATAGTAAAACCTGGACTGGAGATGGCTTAGTGATCAAAAGTGTATGCAATATAAGCTTAATTACCAGAGTATCCAAAATTCTGGATAAAGCCCGAGTTGATTAGGATACCTTATGTAATTTCAATACACTTATGACAATGGGAAGCTGAGCCAGGAAAATTCCAAGGCTGATGGGCCAGCTAGCATGGATCTCTCAGTGGCGAGAGAGAGACAGAGAGAGAGAGAGAGAGAGAGAGAGAGAGAGAGAGAGAGAGAGAGAGAGAGAGAGAGCCTATTTCAAACAAGGAGGAATGTGAGGATGGACACCCCAAAGTTGTCCTCTAACCTCCATACATGTGCATGGCATGTGTATGCCCAGGCACACATGCATGTACACATATGCGTGTGCATGCACACATACACACATACATATCCCCCCAAGAAAAACTGAAAAAAATAATCAAAATGTCCCAGAATGATGGACTGGAGAGGTTGTTCATTGGCTAAGGTGCTTGCCTGTGAAGCCTGATGACCTGGGTTTGATTCCCCAGGACCCGTGTAAATCCAGATGCACAAAGTGTCACATGCATCTGGAGCTTGTTTGCAGTGGCAAGACACTCTGGAGTGTCTATTCTCTCTCTCTCTTTCTGTGTGTGTGTCTGTTATGTTGGTTGAAAATAAATGAGAATCTTTCTATAAATGTGCCAGAATGATATTTACTGTATGATATCAATTTAGTTTTAAAACATGTAAAACAGCTATATTGATGGGTTATAGACAAATATGAAACCCTTATGTGGCAAACATTCTGCAGTTTTAAAATAATGAGTATGTGTTTGAAATCTCCCTGCCTCACAAGCATCAAATGTCAAAATTTTATTTCACATGCAATGATATCTACTGTGGAATATCTAGGAAATTGTTGGTTGATGCATTGTGAGGGTGCAATGTCCACAGGTGGGGAGAATTGCTGGGGAGGATGGCTAGGAAAGTGAAGCAAAGGCTCACCATTTACTTCCTGAGTCCTCTTACCAGCCTCTAAGCAAGAAGATGGCGAGTAAGAGGACAAGGAAAGGAATCCTCGTGGTAACTTCAATTATTACCTGTGACAGTTACTACAACACCTCAAAGCTCACTACATCATTTTGTGCTGTCTGATTCCTTTCAAAGCACATATATGATTCATCCTGAGACAGCATCCTTAAGGCAGATTTTTTTTCTAGAATTACCAGAAGACCCCCACAAGTTAAATGACTTGCTAGATAGCCATCTCCTCAGCCCTTAAATTATATTTTATATCTATGATAACAATTTATACTCTTCCATCCCCTCACCCTGGTCCCCACTACCCTTGGCATTGCCCTTCCCCCCCCCCCGTGCTGCCCTGGTGTCCACTGTAGGGCATGAAGCCCTTCGTTAGTCCACAGAGACTGTTTTAGTAAGTGGTTTTCCAGAACAGGCTTTTGTCTTAAAGTAATCGGAGGAGGAGCCAAGGATCTCCTAATTTCAGCAATCTTAGAAAACAAACCTAGGCCTTACTAGATATCATATTACACTCTGAGTAGAATTTCTTTTTCTACTTAGAATTATGGTCTTTTGCATCTGACAGTCTTATCCACACCCCTATTGACCTAGTTTCTAAGTCGAACAGCACATCACAAACATTTTCATGTAACAGCTTACTTTTCTGTGCAGGAAGAACTTTGAATAAAAAGAACAGGTTGATGCATTCTATTGACATCAAAATCTAGGAAAGGCAGTTTGTAAATCAAGTTGGCAATAAATCATCAGGGGTATATACACTTGGGAATGAATGAGGAATAGCTTGCTTTATTGGGATGATGACATCTGTGAAGAATGCTGAAGCGTGGTGTAGCAACTCTGTGACACACCTGTTGAGCGTCAGCTTAAAAACAAAAGCCGAGGCTGTTTGATCTTCATTATTGAGGGAATAAGCCCACTCCACACACCCTTGCTTGGAGCCTAGGATGTCCTGAGAAAATAAGCCTTACTTATTTGAAATATAATCCTCATTAATCTCTCCTCCAGAGAGTAAGCACTTGGTCTCATGTGATTGAAGGTTTATATGATAATTATATTCATTATGATTTAGTAAATACAATTGGTACAGAAGGTTATAAAGAGGCAAATTCTTTGACAACCAACCACGTTGAGTTTAAAGCTAATCTGAGAAGTGCACAGGATACGTGGATTTTTTCTTATTTGGGGCAATAGAATGTACTTCACTTAATTATATGATTGAAAAGACAAAGAGATTTAAAAACATGTTTTTTTCTTTGGTTTTTCAAGGTCGGGTCTCACCGTAGCCCAGTTTGTCCTAAAATTCACTATGGAGTCTTGGGGCAGCCTTGAACTCATGGAAATCATCCTAACACTGCCTCCCAAGAGCTTGGATTAAAGGATACCATACCTGACTTAAATTTTATTTATTTATTTTTATTTTTTATTTTTTATATGAGAGAGAGAGAGAGAGAGAGAGGAGGGGGGAGAACTGGCACACCAGGGCCTCCAGCTATTGCAATAGAACTCCAGGCACCTGCAGCCTTGCACGCTTGTGCCACCTTGTGCATCTGCATCTGGCTTTCATGAGATCTGGATAGTCAAACACGAGTGTGTGTGTGTGTGTGTGGGTGTGTTGTTACTTTTACTTATTTATTTATTTGAGAGTGACAGAAAGAGAGAGAATGAGAGAGAGAGAGAGAGAGAGAGAGAGAGAGAGAGAGAGAGAGAGAGAGAGGGAGGGAGGGAGAGAATGGGGGCACCAGGGCCTCTAGCCACTGCAAATGAACTCCAGACACCTGTGGCCCTTTGTGCATCTGGCTAACGTGGATCCTGGGGAATCAAACCTCGAATTGGGGTCCTTAGGCTTCACAGGCAAGTGCTTAACCACTAAACCATCTCTCCAGCCCTGCCATTGGAATTTTAATGGGGTTGCATTAAATATATAGATTCCTTTTGGTAAGGCTGGCATTTATTTTTATTTTTTTAAATTTTTTATTCATTTGAGAGCAACAGACACAGAGAGAAAGACAGATAGAGGGAGAGAGAGAGAATGGGCGCACCAGGGCTTCCAGCCTCTGCAAATGAACTCCAGACGCGTGCGCCCCCTTGTGCATCTGGCTAACGTGGGACCTGGGGAACCGAACCTCGAATCGGGGTCCTTAGGCTTGACAGGCAAGTGCTTAACCGCTAAGCCATCTCTCCAGCCCAAGGCTGACATTTTTGCAATATTGATTCTTCCAATCCAAGAACAAGGGATGTTTTTCCATTTTCTAGTGTCTTCTGCAATTTCTCACTTGTGTGTTTTAAAGTTCTCATATTACAGATTCTTCACTTCCTTCATTAGGCTTATTCCATGGCACTCTATTATTATTATTATTATTATTATTATTATTATTGAGGCAATGGTGAATGGAAGAGATTCCCTGAATTAATCCTCCACATGATTGTTGTTAGTAAATAGGAAAGCTACTGATTTCTGTGTGTTTATTTTGTATCCTGCTACATTGCTAAAAGTGTTTATCAGCTCTACCAGTTTGTTGGTAGTCTTTAGGGTCCTTTATGTATAGAATCATATTATCTACAAATAATGATCATTTGATCTCTACCTTTCCAATTTGTATCCCTTTTATGAGTGTCTCTTGCCTTATTGCTATAACTAAGATTTCCAGTACTATAGTAAATAAAAGTGGGGACAGTGGACACCCTTGTCTTATTCCTGAATTTAGTGGAAAAGCGTCAAGTTTTTCCCCACTTAGCATTAGTTTGGCTGTATCTTTGTCATAAATGGCTTTTATTATGCTGAGATATGTTCCTTCTATTTCCAGTTTCTGAAGGACTTTCACCATGAAGGGATGTTGGATTTTTTTCCAATGCCTATCTGAATATATTGAGATGAAATCATGTGATTTTGTCCTTCAGTTCATTTATATAGTGTGTTACATTTATCAATTTGTGTATGTTGAACCATCCCTGCATTTATGGGATAAAGCCTATTTGGTTGGGGAGAATAAACGTTCTGGTATATTCTTTTTTTTTTTTTTTTTTTTGGTTTTTTGAGGTAGGGTCTCACTCTGGTCCAGGCTGACCTGGAATTAATTCTGTAGTCTCAGGGTGGCCTTGAACTCATGGCGATCCTCCTACCTCTGCCTCCCGAGTTCTGGGATTAAAGGCGTGCACCACCACGCCCGGCACGTTCTGGTATATTCTTACATTCTGTTTGCCAATATTTTGGTCAGAATTTTTGCATCTGTGTTCATGAGGGAGATTGTTCTATAATTTTCTTGCTTTGTTCTGTCTTTGTTTTGTTTTGATATCAGTGTGATGCTGGCTTTGTAGGACAGTTCAGTAGAATTCCTTCCTTTTCTATTTTATGGAAAAGTTTAAGAAACAGTGGTGTTAGTTCACCCATGAATGTCTCTTAAAATTCACTAGTGAAACCATCCTAGCGTGCTCTATTTTCTTAGTTGGGAAATTTTTTTTTATAACTGCTTGGATCTCCATACTTGCTATACGTCTATTTAAATGTTTTATCTCATCTTTATTTAATTTTGTTAGGTAATAGGAATCAAGGAAATCATCAATTTCTTTCAGATATTTAAACTTAGAGGAGTATATGTTCTTAAATTATGTCCTTATGATTTTCTGAATTTCTTTGGCATCTGCTGTAATGGTGCCTTTTTCATTTCTAGTTTTATTAATTTTTGTCTTTTCTCCCTTTCTTCTGGTCGGTTTGCTAAGGGTTTATTAATCTTGTATATCCTTTCAAAGAACCAACTCTTTGTTTCATTGATTCTTTGGATGCTTTTTTGTTTCTATTTCATTAATTTCTGCCCTAATCATTTCTATTTCTTCCCATCTACTGATTTTTGGTTTGCCTTGTCCTTCTTTTTCCAAAGCCTTACTGTAAAGCATTAAATTTTTTACTTTTGAACTCTGTAATTTCTCAATATAAGAACTGGGATCTAGAAATTTCCCTATTAAGACTGCCTTCATTGTGACCCGTAGGTTTTGGTATGTTGTATCATCATCATTTGATTCTATGAATTTATTGATTTCCCTTTTGATTTATCCAATGACCTATTCATCATTCGGTACCGTACTGTTTAGTCTCCGTGAATTTCTGTATGTTCTGTAGTTTTTTCTTGTTGCTGGTTTGCAGTTTAAGCTCACTGCGGTCAGATAAAGTACAAGGCATTTTTTTTTCAATTTTCCTGTATTTGTTAAGGTTTGCTTTGTGTCCTAATATGTGATCTATTTTAGAGAATGTTCTATGTAATACTGAGACAAAAATGTACATTCTGCAGCATTTGGATGGAATGTTCTCTAGATATCTGTTAGGTTCATTTGTTCCATGACATCATTTAATCCAGATGTCTCTCTGTATATTTTTTGCTGAGATGACCTGTCAATTGATGAAAGTGGGGTATTAAAGTCACCCACTATAATTGTGTTTGGTGTTTTCTGTGACTTTAACTCTATTAGTGTTTGTTTGATGAAATTGTGATTCCCCCAAGGTAGGTACATATATGCTTAGGATTATAATGTCCTCCTTTGGGGTGTTCCTTTAATCTGTATAAAGTGACCTTCTTTATCTTTCCTCACTAATGTTGATTTGAAGTCTATCCTGTCAGATGTTAGGATAGCAAGCCGTGCTTGTTTCCTAAGCACATTTTGTTGAAATACCATTTTCATTCCTTTCACCCTAAGTCAGCGTCTATTTTTTATTGAGAGATGAGTTTCCAGGAGGCAACGAACAACAGAATCCTTCCTTTTAGTCCAGTCTGCAAGCCTGTGTCTTTTGGTTGGTTCATTAAGGCCATTGATATTAAGAGTTATATTTGTCATCTAAGACACTCTCATTGGGGGTCATTTCTTATTTTATAATTTTTGGTTGGATTGTGTTATCTGGATTCTTTGTGGTTCTTATAATGTAGCAATTTTTGCATCCCGATTTGATTTGTTGCTTGAGTTTTCTAATTATCTATGGTGCTTTTAGACTTGGAAATCCAACTTTATGTATGTACTTTAGAGTAGGAGTTTAAGGTGTCAAGTATAGCGCTTGTCCTCCAATCCAACTGCAGAAGTAATCCTAGGTGCTGAGTTTGCCTGCTATTCAAATATTCTAGTGGGATGGCTGGAGCAATTTACTAGCAAAATTCCATTGAGTAATATACACATTCACTAAAAAGCAGCACGGAGTATGCAAGTGTGGGGATTGAAACAAACAGATAACCTCATAAAGCCACAGTCCCTAAGGATGTGTGTTGCTATACACCCTTAACATTTCAGCTGGCAGGTTGAAATTTCTGTTCTGAAATGGTTACAGATCAGCCTAGGTCTGAAGCAGACCCTGCTTCCAATAATAATGGAAGAAAAAGACAAAGGCCCTATGAATCTGAAAGCATCAAAGGCAACAATGGTCAACCCCCAAATATAGCTTAATTGAGAATGGTAAAGCTAACCACAAATATGTAACCGATAGTGTGCCCTGACATGGAAAGAAAGATTATCACTTCTAGTGCAAACCTATGTACCTGCTTTCTTTGTCAGTCAGCCTCCTTATCTTTTATGGTGGCTTCCAATCTCACCAATGCTGAGTGCCCGCCTCAATCCCTCCTTGTTGTGCTGTGGATCTGGTGTTCTGATCAGCTGTGCTGGGTGCTTGGCTGCGGGGGGTCGAATGCACTCTCCAGAGGTTCGTGGTTCTGAAGCTGGATGGGAGAGGGCAGGAAGCCTGGAATTGTACTGGAACTGCTCAGCTGGTCCCACCTATACTCCCTTCTGCTGGTCTCTGCTGTGTCCATTTACGTTTCTTGATATTTCAAGGAGGCCGATGAGGTTGGAAAATCCTCTTATTTGGTCTCTGCTCCTGTAGCTCAGCACCAGGCAGGGTGGGTACACAGATCTATAAGAATCAGTGAGATTCTGGCTATTTCCTCCTTTCTTGCAGATCTTGGTCTTTCCTGCTTCTCCAGTGTGGCAGATAGAAACCTACACATCTTCACTTTTCAGAAGAAGAGTGCATTTTGCTGTGGTTTTCCCTAAATCCTTCCCTCTGCTGGTTTGGCATGACTCCCATGCCTCCATCTTACCTGGAAGTTGACATTTTTCATTGAAACCTTAGTAGTGGGTTATAATACGAAAAATAGTACTTAGGAAGCATGTGCTCTTTTCCTTAGTTCTTTCTGTCATCAGAAGGAGTGTGTGCTGATCGGTTAGGGATTGGGATGTGGCGTGGTGGCAGGTCGCTGGGTGTGAATGCTTCCACAGTGCTTGAGCACACTGGGGACACGGCTCATCTTGGCTTCCAGAGTGGCAACTGAGACTATGCGTTGCTTAAACAGAAGCGCTCTCTCCTTGACAACACTCACACATCTGATCGTTTCTGGTTCACCACCAACATGGGCATGGCATCTAGAGATTTTTCCCTTTCTGTTTCTCCTTACTCATCTCAACACTCCTCGGGGGCACACCATCTTTGCTAAGAAAGTATGGTCAGGGCCTGTTGGAAGAAAAGAAGTGTAGAATGCACAGACTGGTACCAAGTATGGTTGAGCAATATGGCCAAGACTTTAAAAGACCCTTATTGGTGAGCAAATCTGACTGAAAATCTTCCAGGCAGCTCCTGTTTCAGTGAGAGACTTTATCTCAGAGAAATAGGCTGATAAGTAAAACAGAAGAAAACAGTATTATTCTCTTACCTCTGCCCGTGCACAAGGCACACACATCTGCATGCACAGACATACCACACAACACTTATAAAATGAGAAAAAATAAAAATAAGATTGGAAGACGTGTTATCAATATATACTAAGTACAGTAAGATGAAGATTGAAGCTTCTGAATCTTAAGGAAAAAGTACAAGGGAATGTAAAAAGTTAGAAGAGAATAAAAAAGCTAATATTAATAATGTAATTCTCTAGTTTCTGAAAATCTGACTAGCAAAAACTATGTACACATTTGAGTGGCTGAAGCAACACACTTGCTCTAGTCTCTACACTCAGTTTCAGGTACTGAATTATATCTTCCAAAGTACATCCATTCTAAATATTTGAATGACAAAATGTATTTCATTATAAGCAACTTTTCACCTTTTTATTTTAATGCTGTAAACACCTTGTTATTTAGATATTTTGGAATTGGCTGTTTGACACATATCATAATATATATGTTTGCTTTATATGTTTACATATCATATAGACATTTGAATATATATATGAAACATATCTACATGCATAGAGCTATATAAATATTGATGTAAATATTTGCTCTGTAGAGCAACACTGAAATCATTTTGCAGAGAAACAGAAGAAAAATTATCTCTAATAAACTTTTAAATATTAAGATGATATTGAATTCATTAGTGTCTCCTGAAGTAATTTCTCTTGCCTATATGACAAATTTAATCTAGTATTCAGTGTTCTGATAGAAACATTCAGAATATATTATTTTCTAAGGTTTTTTTTTTTTACTCTTTATGTTTGAGAGATAAAGAGAGAGAGATAGAGAGATAGAGAGAGAATGGCACACCAGGAACTCCAGCCACTGGAAAGAATCTCCAGAAGCATGTGCCACCTTGTGTATCTGGTTTATGTGAGTCCTGGGTAACTGAACCTGAGTCCTTAGGTTTCGCATGTAAGAGCCTTAACTTTTAACTCCAGAATATATTCTCAGAATATATCTCAGAATGTATTCTAGTCTGTTTGTATTATGTAGATTTTGCATTTAATAAGGTAGAGCATTTTAAGTTCAGCCCCTAAGTATTTATTGCATATTTTCTACTTGATATATCAAGCTTTTATCTGCTCCTGATTTTCTTAGTATTAAAAGAGTAGCAAAGATGAATTTGCAATGGATACAATTTGCTAAATCACATTGTGCTACATTTTATTAAAAAAAAAAAAAACTTTCTTGCTCCCTTTAAAAGATGGTGAGAAAATCCTCTGGACATATAAAATGTAGATTCATTGTGTTGAAGAAATCATGAAGCTGAAGGTGTCATGTAGCTCACATTCAGCATAATACATTGTTTTAAGTAACATCATGAAGTATCTTCAACTCAGAGCTTGTGTGTTCCGAGCTTCTGATCCTAGCTTCCTCCCTATCCACCATTGCTTCTGAAAGTTTTAGCTGCATAATTTGATTAAGTGTTTTATATACCCAGGATCACATAATAAATGTCAGGGGAAGGAAGACTAATTTTCCTTATGTATACTTTCAGGAGGTAAATTGCTTGCTGATTATGAAATGTTTTATAAATGGTCAGTGCTTCTCCATTAATACATATCCTCATTTGTTTGCATATAAAGCAGATCACACCCACAGAAAAAATCACTATTTTGAAACTCCATGTTGCTTTATTGATCACCCCTAAATTGAAATCCTTGTGTGAGTGGAGAATAGATACCAGTGGGAGGTGAATGAATCTGATTCCTTTGTGGTGCTCATCCAATCCTAGGAGACTCAGCTCTGGCCTGACACCAGGGTGACTGTGCATCAGTCCCACACAGGTGACTTGGCTTCATTCGTCAGCAACTGACTAGTGTGAATGGCTCTGATAAGGTCTTTTGTAACATCACCAGAAGTGAAATCTGTAAAAGATCACAAGAACGGGAAATCCCTTCATGACTTTGAGTCCCCATCACTGTGCAAATTTTATCCACAAAGTAAGATAACCTTTAATGAAGGAAGCGTAGGATGAATTCTAGGTCCTTTGAGATTTCTTTTTCTTGTTTGATCTACGAAATCATGACAGCCATTTGTATCAAAGTTGTAGGCCAGTAAAGTTCTCCCTAAAACAATTGTGGTTTATTGGTAAATGATAATCTATTCGGTGTCCAAAGCCTATTCAAAAAATCCCTATGGAATGACAGACCTGAATCAAAATGCTAATTTATTTTGTATTAACTCTAGAGACCCTAAGATTAAAATGAATCTTAGGGACATATCAAAATAGTTACATGAAAGGCAGACAATTGATTATTTCTAATAATTCCTTCCTCATTGTAAATGAACTGATAACATGGGGAATATTTATTCTTCTAGTTGATGTTTTCCTTAATATAGGGTTGTTTTATAAGTTTTATTTCAATAATTTGTTGACTTAGAAACACATAACAAAGAGTGGATATACTGTAAGGATTTTCATAACGCAAACATGCTCATGAGACCACTCTCAGATGAGGAAAGAGTATCACAAAAACCCCAGAAGGTTTCTACTAGTCTCTTCCACTTCAAAAGATAATATTTAATTTCTTACACTGTTTTATACTTTAAAAACGAATTACATGGTGTATTTTTTATGTATGCATTCGTTTCTTAAATTGTCTGATTAATCATGTTGGGTGAATTCTACCATGTTGTATTACACAAATACATCACAGTTTATTTTATTTACTGATGCTGGACTTCATGGTGCCTTTAACTTATGAACTCTTACTGGTAATAATATTCGTATGTGTCTTTTGGTGAACTTGCAACATGCATGCATCTTGTTTAAGCATAGGCTGTTACTGGAATTGCCAGGGTATAGGTGAGATGATGCTTTACATTTTTATGTCTACATACAAAGCAGTGCAATTCTCCGTGGATGCAAGGTGTATCTCATGTTGACTGAGAGCTAAACACTATGTAAAATGAAGATTTATATTACTTTATAGCAAGTTTGTGATGTTATACTTTTAACTTGTGCCAAATTGAAGAGCACATAGTTGTTTTCCCAATCATATCCCAGAGTTTCTCAGGTTATTGTAAAATTGCCTGCCTTTTTCTAAGATTCTAAGTGTTTCTAAGCTTCTCGTGAGTAGTTGACATTTCTACCACTGTTACTTTTATGCTTTTGACCCTAAAAAGTTAACTGCAACAAACATCAAGTAATCTTCCTGGAAATGCATAGTGCTTTTGGGAGTGGGGAAGGAGGTTGGATGGCCCTGAAAAGGCCTGGCTTTATCATCACGTTTAGAATGCATGACAGTATGGTTGTGGTCAAAGTACCTTCATAGATAATCTCTTATTTCATACATAAAAATTCACTGTGCATAAGTCTTATAGTAACTTGGTTTGAAAAAAAATCATAGATTTCAGTTTACATGAGAAAAATCAAGAGCTAAGGGGAAATTTCTGTCAAATATATAAAATATGTGAGAAGTGTAACACTTGGTCAGAAAAAGACATAAAAGGTTTCTATAAAGTTGCCCTTTTTCAAAGTAGAGAAAATTCTTCTGGAAGACAGTATTTTAATATAGCCAAATGCAGTTTAATCTAAAGTCTATCTATTTTCATGCAAGTTAAATAGGATATATAATGCTTTATAATCACCTACATGGATGTCAAAAATGTCAAGGATTTTTTTTCTTCTATGATTTTGTTGAAGACACCTACTATGCCTTTGGAGTGGAATTCTGCTCCTTCTACTATGCCCTGAATTCTTATATTTGATCTTTTCATAGTGTCCCGAATATCTTGCAATTCCCACTCATACTTTTCTATAAGTTTGTCTTTCTCTTTGTTGGACAATATTAGATCTGCCACCTGGTCTTCTAGCTTAGATCTTCTGTCCTCTCCTTCATCCATTCTACTGGTGAGATTTTTCTACAGAGTTGTTTTTTTTTTTTTTCATTAACTGTGTTCTTCATTACTAGTAATTCTGACTGGTTTTTCTTTATTATTTCTATTTCCTTATTTATGTCTTGTATGGCCTTCTTTATTTCATGAAATTGGTGTGCTGTGTCTTCTTTGATTCTTTGATTTCCTCTTTGACTCCTTTCATTTTTTCTTTGACTTCTTTGAACATATTTACAATCATTCTTTGTAAATCTTTCTCAGGCATTTCCTCTAACTAGTTGTCACTGGAGGTCATTTCTGATGCATTAATACTTTTGGGTGGATTTATACTGTCTTGCTTTTTAGTGTTTCTTGTGTTATAATGTATATATTTTTGTATCTTGGATTAAGTTAATGCTTGGATTTTCTAGCTAGCTGGGTATTCTTAACTGTATCTATTGATCTGATGTTATATATCTTCAGGGTAGGAGCTTAAGGTATTAGGTGTGGCTCTTAAGACTCTCAGAGTATCTACAAAAGTGTTCCTAGGGGTTGAATTTGCCTGCTATGGGAGTATTCAAGTAGGCTGAGTGATATAAAATATAGTTAGATTCTAACATTTAACTAAACACTGTACACATTCAATCAAAAACAGCACCAAGTATTTATGTAAGAGTAGGTATTATAACAACCAGATCCTCTATCAACAAAGAGGTTAAGGTTTCTGGTCTGTTGAGGGATCCAAGTCAGATTGTGACCAAGTGAGACCCTTCCCTGGTGCAATCCTAGTTACCTTTTTGGATGATTTTGGTCTCAGTCAAGTTGCTGGCTGGGTCATTGGGCTGCTGTTCTGATTTCTGGAGCTGGGCACTGGCTTTTCCTATGGGGCAAACTGAGCCTGGCAACTGTGGCCCTGCAGATTGGCGCCTCCGCTGCTGGAACCGCTAATGCTGCTGCTGAAGCTGCTGCTGCTGGATCCATCGCTGCTGCTGGATCCGCCGCTGCTGCTCCTGAAGCTGCTGCTGCTACCATTGAAGCTGCTGCTGCCGGATCCACTGCCGCTGGGGCCACTGTTGCCAGTGTTGGAGCTGCTGATGTTGCTGCCAGACTCTGCTCCTGCTTTGGTCCCGCTGTTGGCTCAAGTTGGTATGGCCGGTCCGGACCACTGCTCTGTTCACTGGAGCTGGCCACCGGCGGTGGGGGAGGAGAGGGAGCTGATGCTGCTCTAGTTCTCTTGCTGTTCCATGTGTTTTTCTACCTTGTGATCTGCTCCTCCATTGTTCACTGCTGCTCTCCCTTCACCTTTCTAGAGTTTGCAGAGAGCTCTGGTGTGAGTGGAAGCTCCCCTCACCTAGCTTTTCCTGCGGCTCAAGCCGAGCCTGGCGGCTTTCTGGTGCGCTGCTGCCACCATAGCCGGCAGACCTGCCGGAGCCGCTTTTGCCGGCCTGTGCGTGCTCTGGATGCTCTGGATCTCTTCTACTTCTCTGCTGCCATTTCAATTTCCTATACACCTCTCTTTTTAGTAAAAGTGTGTATTTTGCTGAGTTTTTTTTTTTTTTTTTTTTGGTCTTTTTCCCCCCTAGGCTGCTTTGGCGTGGTACCTACACAGCCATCTTAACCGGAAGTCAAGGATTTTTTTTTTTTTTTAAATGACAGAGGGGTATAACAGGTACAGGTTTTGATACAGATCCCATGACCCTGAGGTTTTCCTTGCATAATTTAATTTATAATATTAAGAACTATGAAGCTCTGATGTACAAATTCAGGAATGAATAATTTATAAATCTTTGAAAGATATTATGGGGAATTTTTAAAGGTCAGGATAAGAACTTGCAGTGTACTAAGTAGACAAACATTTTTCAACAAGAGTAGTCTAAAATAAAATGACCCATTGAGTTAAAATAAAGACATAAACATTTAATGTTTCACACTGAGATGGCTGCGTTCCCTTTTGTACTCAGAAAATTAGAATGTTACTAGCTGCAAATATAACCACAGGGCATAGTGATATTTTCTCAGCAGATGAAAATAATGGTTATATTTATACTTTCCTTTTAATAATATTGAATTTAACTGCCTTTAAAATGTTTGATTTATATCCTTACCTAACACTCTTAAAGTATATATGACCACTTGACTTTCACTGATTTCTGAATTTATTGCTTTGTTTATATTAAATTGAAAAGAAAGAAAAGATTATTTTTGACTAGAAAATACACTGAAAGGATATTTCTTTTACATGTCAATTTTGGAGAACAAGATACTGAAAAAAGTTTTATTGGTTATACTAGTTATAAAAGAGTAAATGATTTGTATTTAATTTGAAAACATATGGACAGAATGCACTCAGTTTTTGTAACAGTAACGGGGAAGATGATAGACATACAAAGTAGCAAGCTAAGGACCGTGAAGATGGCAGCCAAGAGACTTGAAAACGTGAACTTGTTTACTTCGTGATCAGATATTTTATTATCTATAGTAAATTACTGGTAGCTTTCTGACCCCAACATGTATGAATATGTTATGTTTAGGTAAATAAGACGCCATGTTTGTTACAAATGGGTCAGCCCACCAGGTCTTTGGTCTGTTTGTGCTACTGTACAGGAACAATTGAGATTGGGTAATTTCTAAAGAAATTTGTTTGCATTGTAGTGCAGGTGACTGGGAAATCCAAAATCAAAGGGCCACGATTTGATTTAGTGAAGGACTTCTTGAGGCATCCTTTCATGTCAGAAGGAAAAATGACAGAAGCCAGACCAGTGCTGACTGAAGTCTATTTTGATGTTCTTTTTATCTATGAGAAGATTTTAGTGCAGATATTAATCACACAAATTAATGGGTTTCAGTGTAATATTTCATTTTTATGTCTTCCTATCCCTCTTTCTACCTTTTGCACTCTTCTCTATGTTTTCCATGGTACTCTTCCTAGCCCATAATATTTCTACTTTCAGATAATCTTTTTTTTCAATTTCTACAGATGTTGGATGACATATTTACCTTTTAGTGTTTGACGTGTTTTCTTTTCAACATTATCTCATCCAGTTCTACCTATTTTCCTGCAAATGATAAGTAATTTCATTTTTTTTAAATTTTAAAAGAATCAAGATTTTTTTTTTTTTTTATAAGAAGGAGACAAAAAGCAGAAGGCAGTAATCTCACAGAAGAGGGAGCTGCTGCTTGAGCTGGCCAATCCCCGTGATTTCTTTCGTTTTGTGGTTGAATAATGTTTCACTTCACATGGATGTCATAGTTTCTTTATATATTCACCTGTATATGAGCACCTGTGCTAGACCCGCTTCACAGCTCTTGTCAATAAGTCCCTAGTGACTCCGGTTGCCCAGGTATTGCAATTTAATTTTCAGTTTTACTGACATGGCAGACTCACTTAGAAACGCCTGTCTTCATTCATGTGCCAGAAATGCTTATAGGCTAGTCATTCCCTCAAAGTGTCACTTAAAATATTATTTGTTCATTTTCAAGCAGAAAGACAGACAGACACACACACACACACAGAGAGAGAGAGAGAGAGAGAAAATATATATATATATATATATATATATATATATATATATATATATGTATGTATATGTATATGAATGGTTGCACCAGGGCCTCCAGCTACTGTAAATGAACTCCAGATGCATGTACCCCTTTATGTATCTGGCTTTATGTGGGTCCTGGGGAATAAAACTTGAGTTGTTAGGCTTTTCATCCAAGTGCCTTAACTGTTAAACCACCTTTCCAGTCCAGTGACATTTTTAATACTGTCATGTTGACAACATCTGATCTATAGAGAAACAGATTCAACCTAGTACATGAGGCCTGTTACAAAGTTTAGGTGTGTTGTTTATATTGAATCCATAAGAATTTAAGAAAGTTAACAAACGATGCTTTGAAAATGATAAAACACAAGCTGTTACCATAGGCTATCAAAATGGTTACAATCTCATTGTTCTGGGTCATAAAACTGTATATGTTCAGTTCCTGGTAGAATACTTTTAACTAGCTCATAAAATTTTCAGTTATATTTAGTGTAGTAATGTTAATAATCTTAAAACAATATTAGAAAATACTAATGCTACCATTAAGTTACAACTTAGGAGATGCTAACAATAATTTAACATTAACTAAATTCTAGATGCCATGAAAGTTACCAGACATTTTATATGTTGTTTATGCCTACACACACATATTTATATACTCCTACTTATGAAAATATTGATTTTTATTTATAGTTGCTCAAATTTATGTTTGGTCTTAATTATGGACATCAAAAAACCAATCTGAGACTGTATTAATTCTTATTCTAATAATATATGTGTCATCACTGATGTTTAAGCACATATTACAGTTTAAATTTGGTATTTTCCTTATGCTGTGTGTCTGAGCGCTTAGTGCACATTTGTGCTGATATGTATATATCAAGTCCTCATGCCCTCATGTTTGTGCAATGATGCCGTATCCTCAGCATACATAGTGTTTTTCTAGCAAGCTGCTCATCTATTTTGAGTGTTAGGTGAATGTGATAACCACTACGGAAACCTGCTATTTTTAAAGTGAAATGTGGTATCTTATGGCATTAGAACAGTAATTTCAACAAGATAGGCGAGGCTTCTTTATTGGGGCATTAGCCCCAGCTGTCCAGTTTCAGTGTGAGTTAAAGGGACAGTGCAATGCTCAAGAGGAGACTAGGCTACTGTTCTCTTGACAAACAGAATAACAAGGTTTTATTGATTTTGGGGAGGTGAGTTACCATTTCACAATTATCCAATAATCATGAGCATGGTTTCAGAACATGCTTTTTTTTTTTTTTTTTTTCTTGTGTACAAACATCTTGGCCTTATACTCAGTGAGCTAAAAGCAAGTCAGTCAACTTTGCTCAGGAATTCTTGAGTAATATTGAATATCAATATCTGTGTTGCATAACTATTCTGGGCTTACGATTTGATCTAGACCCCATGGCAATGTTTGGGGACTGTAGGTGTTTGAAATGCTAATAAAGCTCAAAGTCTGGATGGAAGAAATGTGCTACAGCTCCCATGAGCAATTGGTAAAGTTCTTCCTGTATTTTCATGGACAAAACATCCTTTAAATGATCAACATGGTTAAGCACGGATCTGAATCAATAGGTCACAATGGTTCTGTCAGCAGAGGGGGACAGACATAACATGGAGACAGGGCTACCTAGTCCTTATCTCATTTTAGCCACCAAAAAGCAATTTATAGCTCTAGAGTAGAGTCAGTGTTTGGGAAGTGCTGTCTTCCTGCCTCTGCACAGTAAGCTGGGCATCCACAATCATAACCCATATATGGGAAGTGTCATCTGCAGTGAAGCTAATGGGACTCTCTCACTCTCCAGCCATGTGGCCTCTGAAATGGCTGACTCTCAGGTCAGCTCAGGAGAGAGCGCTGCCATTTTACTCTGATAGATTATCAGAGGCCTGAGTTGACATGGGGTGCTTACCAAGGGCATGTTAGTGGATGGAGTTTTGCCTTGCTAGTAGTTCACTTTGTCTTTGTGTATTACTTTTTGTCACCATCTTGAACATTGTCAGTTTTAGCTTGATTGAGTCACACAAGGTCCAAGTTTATAAACCAGCATGCTGGCGTTGTGGCCTAACCTGATGTTTCTGACATAGCAAACGAGGGAGTGCAGGATGGAGGCAGAGGGAAAGCTCCATTGTGCTGTGAGTGAGTGATGGGCTCAAGGCCCAGAGTTCATTTACCTTTTTCTTTCCTTATGGTGTTCCCTATTTGTTTCAGCTACAAGTGGTAT
Source organism: Jaculus jaculus (assembly GCF_020740685.1). Taxonomy (NCBI): domain Eukaryota; kingdom Metazoa; phylum Chordata; class Mammalia; order Rodentia; family Dipodidae; genus Jaculus; species Jaculus jaculus. The sequence continues at coordinate 71,803,684 of NC_059116.1, read as the reverse complement.
AGAGGACGATGATGAATACTAGGGTAATAGGCAAAGACGGATGAGGAGGATGGGATTGGCGGACAAGCTCCTCGAGGAGGAGTAGTAAGGAAGGCGATCCATGCCGTCCACAATGGACTGGAGAAAATGAGCGGAACAAGCATCTAGGGCAAGAAAGTCCATGGAAAACATGGGAGAGTATTTTCAAATCCACGGTGAAAAGGCTTGAATCAAAAGTGGCAGGGGCTGGGCAAGGTGGCACACGCTACAGAGTGAGCTCCAGAGCAGCCCGGCTAAATGAGCCCTTGCTTCGAAGAAACCAAACAAAGCAAAAACGACTGACAGGTGACAAGACACCTTTGATGCCAAATGCGACTGTGACCCACTAAAAGCCTTACCTTACATCAGGAAAACTGCTGAAAGCTGGTCAGCTGTTTCTAAGGCTCCTCTGCATGGCTCTGTGGAGAGCTGACAGAGGGCTGAGAAGATGGGAAACTGGGAGAGGCTCCTGCTGACACCCCCAGAGAGAATGATTATTCGCATTGAGTAATTTAGTCTTGAAGAACTGATTACTGGATAAAGAAAATGCATATACGCATGCATGTATGTAAATGTGTGTATGCATAATGGAGTTTTATTCAGCTATAAAGAGGAATGAAATCATGAGCTAATTGCTATCAAAACAAGCTAGGCTTCCAAAGAAAAATCGCATACATTTTCTTTCTTATACAAAAACTAGACTTAGAAAACAAGGCATGAGATGTCTGAGTGAGGAAAGGGTACACACATGAGGACCTGAGTTTGAACCCTTAGTACCTCATACAAGGTGGGGCATGGTACCGTGCACCTGAAATCCCAGCACTGGGGACATGGAGACAGGTCCCTGGGCCTCACTGACTAGCTAGTACGGAACTTTGTTAAGCTCTAACATAAGTGATAAAGCTTGCCTCAAGGAACAAGATGGAAAACACACTAGGAGACACCTAACATTGGCCTCTGGCTTCCAAACAATGAGTGACACATACACGGGTGTGTGCGCATGTGTACCACACACATACTAACACACATATACATACAGCAAAAAGATATGAGAGTATAAAGGAGACTAACAAGAGGGAAGGTCTGGTACAGGGAGGAAGATAGTGTGTAGAACAGAAGATCACCGGCTGTACTGGTTAACTTTTCTTCCTGCTGTGACCAGGTACTTGACAGAAACCCTCCTAAAGAGAGGTGAGAAGCAGAGGAACCAGGGAGAGCTCGTGTTTAGACCACCACAGAGAGAATGTTTTCATAACCTTTGCCAAACAGTGCCACTAACTGGGACTAAATGTTGAAACCCATAAGCTCATGAGTGATGTTACTTTCAAATCAAAATGTGGCATTGACTATGATCAAAGCATATTAGATACATGTATGATAATCTCATAATGAAACTCATTATTCTGTAACATTTATAGTATTCTATTAAAATGTCCAAAAATGAAATAATGAGATAAGGAATACCTTCATAGCTAGTAGAAAGTAATTGAATTCTGCATTGACATTTGCATCAAAGCCCTGGCAGTAAGCACACAGCACTCTGAAACAAAGGGAGTCTCGGAGAGTCGACTTACAAAGTGATGAGAGGTATGGGTTGAGGGGAGTTGCCTACTCTTTGTGGTTGAGCCTTGACTTATCCACACCTTTTTAAGTTAATGTGTTCACTAAATTCCCCACAAATTATCCAATTTTATTATAGCTTCTTTGTTTCCTACCTGGCCATGATGGATGACTGCATCTCCACAAACTCTGTGGCAGGCATGTTCTTTCTCAGGAACAACTGGATGAACAGACTGGAGAATCTGTGCTCATGGAAGGGCGGAAGACGTGCACGCTCTTCCACAGTACGCAGCACACAGTTGTCTCTCCCAGTTTCTTTGCTGTTAAGATGAATCTTTCTGGCATTCTTATCCACCTACTCAGGCATTATCCAAGCACCAGGTAAAATGTGAATGGCGAGGAAATATATATGTGAACTCAGCTTCAAGTTGCTTAAGCTCCTTTCAGGCTCTAGTTGTTAGATCACAATGACAGGGTGACGGGCAGATGCCCTGTGAGTCTGCAGGAAGAGTGTTTCACATAGCCTTGGGTGGCTCTAGGTAATAGCCAGGAGAGATGCAAACAGGGAATGGGTCTGAAAATGTGTCTAGTGAGGAGGATAAGTGAGATGTTCAGGAGGTCAGAGAAATAATTTTTTAAGGTATTTTATTTATTTGAGAGATAGATAGAAGAGACAGATAGAGAGAAAGAAAGAGTGGGCACACCAGGGCCTCTAGCCACTTCTGTGCCCCCTTGTGCATCTGGCTTATGTGGGTCCTGGGGAATCAAACCCGGGTCCCTAGGCTTTGCAGGCAAATGCCGTAACTGCTACACCATTTCCCATGCCCAAAGAACTATTTTTTTTTTTTTAAATAAGGAGAATAGCATGTACATTAAAGGTAAGTGAGACATAGGGGCTTCTCTGGGGATTGTTATCAGTCATTGGTGGGTTTTGCTAGACTTTTTTACTGGAGCAATGAGGGATGAGTGGACAAAAGGAGTCAGTGACCTGATTACTCAAGGCCTTGTCTATGTTAGTAAATTCACTACATGTTTGTATCCAAGCATCCTTAAAAGATTTTTAAAGCAAATATACTATTGATTCCATCCATATTATCAGAGATAGCAAAGACAGAACATGATGAGAAGAAATAGCACTTTAGGAGCTTGTAATAATCCTGATGGGAAAAGCTGGTCCAATCTCTAGGTGCTTTACAGTGGGGCCGAGCTCCTCTTCCAAAGACTTACAGGCAATGAAAACATACGGGAGGGGTGGCCAGGCATGACGGAACACACCTGGAGTCTCAGCACTCAGGAGGCAAAGTTAGGAGCATCACTGTGAGTTTGAGACAAGCCTGGAACTATACAATAAGATCCAGGTCAGCCTGGGCTAGAGTGACTCCCTACCTTGACATGAAAAAAATGGAAGAGAAGGGCAGAGAGGAGGAAAGGAGAGGGAAAGGGACAGAAGGTGGCAAGAGAAGATGAGGTGAGAAGAGAGGAGTGGAGTTGAGGAGAGCAGGAAAGGAAGGGAAGAGGAAGAAGGCAGAAAGAAGGGGAATTGAGAAGAAGGTGACAGAAAGGAAGGAAAGAGGAGGATAGGGAAGGAAATTTAAGACAGGGATCAGTAAGGCATTGCCACTGAGTAGAAATAGTGGTACATGTGAAATGAGATTAAAATAATACTTAGCAAGCTATTTCCATATCTCTTGCCACTTTTGGTAAAAACCTGACTTAGGTATTGGTCATACAAGTTCATTCATGTGACTTTCCAATTGGCAGATGGTAGAAAATATATGGATGGTTGTTGAGGATTTGCTAAGGATCATTGGTGTTGTTATTAAATCACACCGAGTACTACTATTGAGCTCTATTAAGATGAACCTTGGGAAAGTGGTGAGCTACATTAAAATAATAACTATTGATACAAAGGTAAGTATAGTATAAGTCTGAGAGGGCCCAGGCTTCATTTTTACCCAGTGGCTTAAAAAATAGTTTTCATAGAGCTACAGAAATGAATGACATTAAAAAAAAATCATGAGCAAGTAGCCTTCACATGGTAACTATTGGATGCGTAACACAAGACAACTGGATTCTTCTGCTGAGGATGAAGTGGTTAGTGATTTTCATCTTTTGGGCTGGCTGTTCTCTCAGATAGCCTTACATGAAAACCAAGAATTTCTTTTATCAACTTAGTCCTTTCAGTTGAAGTATGCAAAACATCCATTATTCATTTTCCAGGGTAAGTAGAGAATCTAAATCATATTACTATTTCCTCAAAATTACCCCCAAAGTTCCAAAGGTGTAATGACACCTTTTCAATTCAAAGAATTTGGTTGATCAAGTCTGTGGTTCTAGGTATACTCCTCAGCATGCCTCACTTAATACCTTTATTCTTTCAGAAGGTGAAAGACTCCCCCCCCCCCCCGTTGGGACTTGGGGGTCTTTGTTTTGGCCAGTAGGAGGAGATAGGAAGCTGGAGAATATCCCAGCTAGATCACACCGTGGTGTGGTTACCAATGCACGTGAAGCAGAGAGAAAACACCAGTTTCCAGGATGCTTGTGAACAGCAGTGCTTTCCTCATGACGGCTTGAAAACCACTGCCCTTGCGAGGGACAGGCTGTTGACACTGCCGTTTTGATGTTGAAGTACCTTATGTGTAGTGACTTCTAAATAATCATTAAATGACTATGAACATGCATTTAATACTTATGAGTGTAATTACATATTTTTATTTATTTATTTATTGAGAGAGAGAAAGAGAGAGGGAGCACCAGGGCCTTCAGCCACTGCGAATGAACTCCAGGTGTGTGTGACCGAGTGTGCTTGCGTCACTGTGCCTGGCTAGGTAGGAGCTGGAGATTCCAACATGAGTTCTTAGGCTTCACAGGCAAGTGCCTTAACCACTAAGCCATCTCTCCAGCCCATACTTTTTTTTTTTTTATTTTTATACCTTGGGGTTGATTTGATTCATTGGTTAGCTAAATGATCACAGTCTTTTTCTAGAAAAAAAAAACAAAAAACAAAAAACAAAAAAAAACCCTATTGTACTCGTGTTTTCATCGGTCAGTATACTTCAGGTTCTGTTGGTCAGGATAATGTCAGGGTGCCTTCTGTATTTCTTAGACCCTTTTCCCACTTTTTAACTCTTACTTTTTCTTACAATATACCTTCTCAAAACTTTACTGATTTTTTTGTTTTTTTACTTTTCTTTCCCTCAGTAGAAAGATGAAATGAGACTGAGAACACATTCTTAAAAGTCAATTTGTTGAGTTAACTGCTCATGAATACTACATATCCTATTCAATTTTAATAGTTTTGACCTACATGCAAAGTATGATTGGACAAGATGGGATATAGCAGTGGACTATTTGAGTGCTCATGAAATTTTGTGTCTTGTATTTTATTTTTTATGTACTGGCTATTCTCCAAAGTACTCTTCTTTTAGACTGAAAATAATTCATTCACATTAAATCCTGGCTATTACAGGTTGTTAGAATATAGTACTGAGTTTAGTGAATACTTTGGGCAATGGTGAGATAGCAACGTGAAGTTGGCCCTCATTTCAGTGCAAGGGTTAGCATTCACCATGTCAACATTGTGTGGAAGTATTCAAAATCATCAGTTTTACAATTATTGAATTTTATGCAGAATAAAATAATTACTTAGACAAAAATAAAATTGATGTAGATGATGTGAATGGGTGACAAAACATGCTGAATATGGGCTGGAGGGATGGCTTAGCAGGTAACATACTTGCCTGCAAAATCTCTTGATCTGAGTTTGATTCCCTGGAACTCACATAAAGCCACATGCACAAGGTGGTACAAGCATCTGGAATTCATCTGCAGTGGCTGGAGGCCCTAGCCTGCCTGCTCTGTCTCTGCCAGGTGTGGTAGCACACACCTTTAATTCTAGCACTCTGGAAGCTGAGGGATCACTGTGAATCCAGCTTGTGATTGCATCGTGAATTCCAGGTCAGCCTGGGACACAGTGAGATCCTACCTTGAAAAACCAATAAATAAATAAATATTTAAAAAATCATAATAAAATGAAATGAATAAAATTGCTGAATTCAATAGTCAGACAATTGTTGAGGGAACATCCAGGCCAAAAATGAGTGAGCAGTAACCACCAAGAGCTGATATAATTCAAAATAAACACTTGTCCCAACAATTGTAAGACAAATAGAAAGAGGTCATGATTTTAAAGCAGACATGCTACATAAGGTAAGAAACTGTGAGAGAAGAGGCATTTATAGGACCAGGTAATAAACAAGCTGTAAGGTAGATAAGGGGAGAGAGTGCCACACAATAGCAATGGCGCAATGCTAGCACAAATAAACGTGAGGACACTTTTCACCATGGTGTACGATTGACAAGATGATGAACTCACAAAGGCAATGCACTATGGAGCTTTCATTGTGTAGAGTAAGTCAGTGAGGACTAGGTACACAGAAATGCAAGGACTGTGATGAGAAGCGAGTGACAAGCCCAACAGAGCAGGCAGCTCATTCCCATTGGGAAGTCTGCTCTCTAATTCAGAACCATGTTTCCTTGCAGGGCAGTCATCAGGTTGACATGGGCTGCTGGGTTGCATAACTTCTATATGCATTTGCTCACTTGATGCTCACATTAACTGCATGGAAAAGTCATTTACCTAGTCCCATTTTATATTTGAGGAATCTAAGATTGATACATTATTTTAAAAATGTATTCTTTTTGTCTTGAATTATACATTTCTTTTTTTAAAAAAAATATATTTATTTATTTATGGAGAAAGAGGAAGGTAGACAGAATGGGCATGCCAGGGCCTCTAGCCACCTCAAACAAACTTGAGACACGTGTGCCACTTTGTGCATCTGGCTTACCTGGGTACTAGGAATACGGACCTAGGTCCTTAGGCATTATAGGCAAGCACGTTAACTGCTAAGCCATGTCTCTAGCCTTAAGATTGATACTTTAACTGACAAAAAAATATGTTTACTGTGAGCAAACATGATGTTTTAAAAGACATATACAGGAGTCCCATACTTAACAATGGTTTTACTTTTTAACAATTTCAGTTATGCAGTCAACTGAAGACTCAAAATTTTAAAAAGAAAATTCTGAAAATTCCAGAAAGAAACAATTTGAGAGTTTTCAAATGTGTGCTGTTCTGCCTGAATGGCAAAATCATTCATCATAATGCTCTATCTTGCCTGGGGCAGACATCATCCCTTTGTCCAGCCTATCTATGTGGTTTCTGCAATTCATCTATTAGTCAAATAATAGCTCTTGTATTTATCGAATTGCCCCTCACAATAACCCAGTCCTTTTGTTCAAGAGCCCTTTTCCTAGTTATGGCCCCAAAGTATAAGAATAATGGTAGTTTTCAATGCAGATATGCCAGTAAAGGTGACCAGGAAAAAATGTGTATAGTTACCACTATTATATGTTGTTAATCTCTAAGGGTGCCAAATTTGTAAGCCAAACTTTGTCACTGGGATGTACAAATAGTCATACAACAGCACATATAGGAGCCAATAGTGTCCGTGGTTTCAGGCATTCACAAGGGTGTTGGAAAGTGTTCTTTGTCAGTTGAGGGGGTATAGAATTCTATTGCACATGAATGTCAGTCCTATTAATTATTGATGCTCTTGTAACATTTTCCCATCAAGTACAAGTCACGGGCTTTAACACCTGCCTTTCACACTAAGAGATCCAGGTTATATTATGTTGTGAAGAGACTTCCTTCTTCTCTGTATTCATTCCAGCCTTTTTCTTCTAGAGAAGATGGCAGTGGGGAAACTGAGTACTTCATTTTAGAAGACTCCTTTGCCACAAGTGAGTCCATGACCTTGTTCCACTGCATGCTCCTCTGTAAGCACACGCCAGGAACATGCACAACAGAAGTTTGGCTCAAGATGCCGTTGGACACTCAAAGGCATGCATGCTGGCTTCTGTGGTGAGTGGGGGCAGGTAGCTTGCTCTCAGTGCATGAACAGTACTAAATCTCACATCAAACCACACATTCAGCCATGTTTCAACTTTCTGGAATACTTAGAATGTGAGCAGAAAGGGAAGGGTGAGTCTTTAGAAAATTGTAAGAGGATAAAAAGTTTTACAGAGACTATCATGTATAAAACCGTGAAATGAAATGGTAGCTGTGCTGAGGTGTTGGGCAAGAGAGAGAATGAAATAAGAGAATGGCTTGGTTGTAGCATCAAGGGCATTTTTAACAGGATACCATGAGGATTACAAGAGATTCTTCAAAATACAGTGCTCATGTGATATTTTTGCATAATTTTTTTTTTTTGTGTGTGTGTTTTGAGGTCAGGTTTCACTCTAGCTCAGGCTGACTCAGCTTGGCCTTAAACTCCCAGCAATCCTCCAACCTCTGCCTCCCTCCCGAATGCTGGGATTAAAGGTATGCACCACCACACCCAGGTTGCATAGACGTTTTCTTTTTTGGTTAGAACCTTTATAAAAATAATGCAGATAGACATGATTGTAATATATATTGGGATATTACTGTTGCCAAGTCATGAGGTGGGATCAAAGTGCCAATGATTGAATAAGGAACCTGTGGCACATGTAAACTATGGATACTATTTTGCCACAAAAAGGAAGTCATGCTATTTGAAATAACAGGAATGGAACAGGAGAGCATGCTGATAAACTCATTACTCTAGGCATAGAAAAACAAATACCGTCTGTTCTCATTCAGATGTGGATGCTTAAGGAATTTATCTTATACAAGAAAAGAAGAGAGATTATAAAAGGCTAGGAAGGAAGGCTGAGGTTGTAGTTCTATGGTAGAGGAGTTATCTAGAATCCAAAAGGGCCTGGGTTTGAATTCCAGTAATGGAGGGCAAAAGACATGCAGGTAGGAAAGATAGGGAAGGAAGGAGAGAGGATGGAGAATGGAAGGAGGTTAAGTAATTGTGGTGATTCAATTCTGTTGTCAATTTTGTCAGATTAGGAATCCAGAGACATGCCTCTTGGGAAATTCTGTGAGGTTGTTTTCAGGAAGGACTAACTGAGGAAGGAAGTCCTACCTCTAGAGCAGATGGATCCTTCCTGTGGTGGACAAAAGGCCCCTTTTTTTTTTTACCTCGCTGCTCTCACTGTTCCCTCAGACTTGCAGTTACCCTGTTTCAGCTATCTTTCCTGGATACTGAAACAGTTTTATCAGCCTCCGTACATGGGCTGAAGAGCAGTGGCTCTGCAGAAAGCCTTCAGATATTCATTGCCAGTTTAGAACTGCTGAGGCATTGAGCTTTGTGTACTGAGCTGTTACTGGGTTACACAACACACAAGCCTGCAAACAGCTATTGTTGGACAACCCAGCTCATTTCCTATAAAATAATTCAATGAATCACTTTTATAGTGCAAATTATTTCTATAAGTCATGTTCCTCTTAAGAAACCTGACTGACACAGTAATAGATTGCAAAATATAGTTAGTATATAAAATTTAAAAGCTTTAATGTTCTATAGCACTATAAGTAACTAGAACTGAGAAGGCGATAAATTTCAAACACAAAGAAATAATGTGTTTAAGGAGATGAAAATGCAAATGCAAATTAATCTCATTTAACTGTTAGAAAGTATATCAAATTATTACATTTCTAAATATGTTTGATTATTAGGTGTCAATGGAGATAAACTAAAAAAAATAGAGATCCTACATACACTTAGCTGGTGTCTCACAATCAGGATGTTGACATGATAAAGTCAAGACACAGAAAATTTCCATCAAACTAGGATTCCCCTTGCTGTCTGTGTGTAGCCATACTCACGTCATATGTTCCCCCACACTTGTCACTTAAATATGTTGCATAACTGAAACTGTATAGTTGGAAAGAAGAGGGAGATACATTTCATAAAATATATGCCTTCCACTAAAAAATGTGAGCTTGTTAAAAATTATGATAATTTACATTTTTGTGGAACGATGAACCAAGCCTGTGACAAATGTAATAAATTTTGAATGGACAAATTTATCAAGTAAATGACCATCGCAGTGGACATTTACAGGATCCTTTGCTTTTCGTCAAGCAAGGTTGTATATTAGAGCCTCACGATAGTGGGGGTGTTCCTACATTTCCCTTTAAGTCAGACAATCCCCAAAGTTACATAGTAACAGGAGAACAGGGAGCATCCGTGACCACAACATAGTAAAACGGATGAGAAATCACTCTGGTCAGAACTGACTTAAGGCCCACAATAGCCCTTGGCAATTTCTGTTGCTGACTCATTTGACGGATGGTGAACGCACAGGGAGGGTTCTGGACCAGACAAGCAGCTGCTTGTGACATGAAGTCTGCATACATCATACATATATTAATTGATTCATTAGAATGAGTTATATAGTTTTTTTCTACTTGCCATGTTAAGACTTGTCTCTACCAGAAATAAAAATACCTTGTTTTTCAAAGCTAGGTAGAAATCGCCCTAAGCATATACAAGGAGACTGCAGCATTTTGACTCAATATTTTCTCCACTTGTTTGAATTTTTGAATAAACCACATTATTTCTTCTTTTATGTTATATGTAATATGAAACATGGGATTCTTGGGAATCCTTTGAATTTATATAGCACTTATTCTAAATATCAAGATTATTTTATTCGGCCTTGAATAGTAAACATACTATTGTCTTATGAACTTCTTAGGTAATAAATATTCTGTTCATTGGGTGCACTGTAAGCTTTGTATGTGTTTGAACATCTCAGTGATACGCAAGCAGCAAAGGTCAGGGTCTTTACCCTAAAATAGTTGTCTTTATTGGACAGACAAGAGAAGCCTTTGACAACAACAAAGACAATAGGAAAATGCATCAGTAAGTTGTGTGGCATGCTAAGGGAAGAATTAGAGCAGTTATATGCCCATCTCTGGTAAATAAAAGATGGTGACTGTGGTCTATATTCAAGATAAGCCAAGAAATGCATATGAAATTCATATATGCATATGAATGCATATATAGTAAGAACCTTTGATCTCAGCAACATCTGTCTGTTCCTTTCTATTGGACTTAGTAAGCTAAGAAGTTCAATGTAAAAGGGAAGAATCCTATTACTGTGGCCTGGAGATCAGTGAACCCCCATTTTTTTGTGTCAGGATCTAAATATCCAGTATATTAGGTGATCCCTTTTGGGAAGTGAGGAAGTCATGAAGATTTCACCCTGTGAGTAGGATAAATATAGCTTTTTAATATACATTCCATAATAAGTGTATCTTATTGCAGATGAGCATTAGACAGTGTCCATTCTATCATAGTTGTAAGAATCAATTAAACATGCTTCTCAAATTCATGTTAACGTGGCCACATGAGTACTGTTAATCTAGAGAAGAGAGACTCCTTGGAAATGGTTAATGGCTTACTGTTTACAAAATGGAAGTTTTGATTAGCATATCAAAAAAGTAAAAATTACAGCAAAGTGAGAATGAATTTCTCAATCTGATTATGACCTCGCAAATCTAGAACTATGACAAACTTTTTCTTCTAAGTTATGGTGATTCTGAGTACATATATCAGAGCTAAGTAAATTTTGGTTTAAGAAAATTCTTTTAAGGGCATATGAACAGGGGACAGATATATTTGTTAAAATTAAATCAGAGAAAGTAAATCAGAGTATATTGCTGGATAATAAGCAATATCTTACATGTTAAAATATATTAACATGGATAGTTTAATAATCACCTCCATTTTGAAGAAATTTCTCTAAAGTGAATTTTAGTCATTTGTTCTAGATATTTAGTCAAAATTTGGATTGTGACAAATTCAAAATAATCATAATCTTTTATTAGTCTCAAGGAAGAGTTGGCTTCAGTCTTCAGTGATGATGTGGCATGGACAGTTGTTATGAGTGATGGTGAGCAGACATTTCAGGAGTGACTCCAAAGTTTGCCTTTGGATGAGTTTCATGTGGACCAAGTACCTGTTAAATCATTTTCAACATCTACTTATGTGAAATATTTTTGTTAAGAGTTAAGTCCAATTATTGAAGTCGTGAGAGGCAAGAGCTAAGAGCTGTATCAAATCACATCTGAAGGATTGAGTTTGATGAGATGCTCACTGTTAGCATCATGCTTAGGGTTCAGAAGAATATCTGGTTTGAAAGAATTTAAATTACTCCAAGGACATGACAGCAAATGGTACATTGTTGTCTTTTTTTTTTTTAAGAGGCAGTTATCCATTCTGGCTAGTGAAATGACTGTGGAGAGATATGTCAGTCAGTGGAATTGGGGTTGGGTTAATCCTGCAAGTCTTAGAATCGAATTCACTATAAGTACAGCCCAAACTGAGATTTGTATTTGTGTGGCAATATCAAATAGATGCTCTTTAACTATACTTATTACACTCTTATAAAAAGATCAGGAAAAAATGTACCTTACAATTCCTAAGTTAAGGGCTGGCGTATGACTCAGTAGTGAAAAGTTTCCCTAACATATGAAAGATTTTAGGTTCAAGTCCCAGAAGCCCCCAAAATCCATTAGAAGTTCTGAGAGCCTGGGAGAGCATAGCTGTCACTATGAAGAAGTTCACGAGAGGCAGGATTTGATTGTAGGATTGGAATACCTATAGGAATTGAAGTGGACATAGAAATGACCCAAGGATCCCACAGTACTTAATTTTGCCTTTGTTTTATTATTTAATTTTGTGATTTCACATGAAGTACTTATTTTTTTTTCTAAATTTAGCATACATTATCCATAAAATGTGAACATTAAAATACTAGGCGTTAAACACCAGTGGACATAGAAACTATGCAAGATATAGAATGGTATTACTAATTATCACCATTCTGTGGGATTGAACCTAAAGCCACATGCATGCTAGATGAGTGTTCTAACACTGAGCTATACCACCAGCCCTGTTTGATTTAATCCTGCTCTTGGTAGGTTGCTCTAGCTGTCTCAAAAGTGTAATCCTCCTACTTTAGCCTCCTGAGTAAGTAGGATGATAGGCCTGTGTCACTGGACCTGAGCCTGCTAAGTATTATCTAGTTATCATTTTAATTTAGGATGTGGAAGTCTTCAAAGGTTAAGTAATTTCTACAACTTTACAGATACATACACAGGGGTTCAAATCCAGGCCTTATCAGTTTCATCACTACCTTGTTTCTGTCACCTGGACATATTTCCTGGTTTCTTTATGCAGTGAACTTCAGATGAATAAATAAAATAAAATTAAAAATGCTCAAAAAGGTACATGCCTGTGAAAGTTTGTGATGAGGATTATTGGGCATTACAATTGGTATAAATTAGATTATAGAGTCTAAGTGAATTCCTCATCTACTCTATATGCTCCTAGTGTTCTCTCAGCACAACAATTACATTAATAACTACCTTTTGTTTCTGCTTTTTTATTTTTTTGAGGTAGGGTCTCACGCTGGTCCAGGATGACCTGAAATTAACTATGAAGTCTCAGGGTGGCCTCAAACACATGACAATCCTCCTACCTCTGCCTCCTGAGTGCTGGGATTACAGCTGTGAGCCACCATGCCTGGCTTAGTTTCATTTGTTATTATAAATTTTATTTTTAACCAACTCGGCAATTGGCAGTTTATTACAAACATGCCAGGTCTTTGATATTCTCCTTTTAAAATTTTTTATTAGTTATCTATTTCTTTAAGAGAGAAAGAGAAAGGGAGAGGAAGAGAGAGATGAAAGGACATGCTAGGGTCTCCATCTGTTGCAAACGAACTGCAGAAGCACAAGCCATCTTGTGTATCTGGTTTATGTGGATCCTCAGGAATTGAGCCTCGGTCCTTTGGCTTTGCAGACAAGAGCTTTAACCACTAAACCATCTGTCCAACCCCTCCTTTATTTTTCTAGTAATATTTGCGTGCCATCTTGGGCGACTATATTACTTATACTCTGGCTTTCCCTCATGAATGTGATACAGTTAGCTATTTTTTCTGCTAATGAGATTCATAGTCAACTGTTAAGGATATCAAACCCTTTGAGGCATGCAGAAGCTGGTGTATGTCTAAATATAGAACAGGCCTGCTAAGAGCACAATATTTACCTATTGCGGAATCTCAAATCAATCACTAAGGAGTTGAAAAAGACGGCCAATTATAAACATTTCTAAAAGGTATTAGTTTCTAGCATTTGTTTTGAATATAGGCATTCAAAGTTTTAATTTCTTTTTGGTGAGGACATGCAAGCAAAAGACTGATTTGTTATTATGGGGTATTATATAGATTTCATTAAATGTGAATGAATTCCTGAACTGTACAATATTAACAAAAAATACATGAATGATTTTTTTTCATTTGAAGTAACTTTTCAATTGTTTGTTTGGATTCATTCTGAGTAACCCACTGAAAATGCTTGAAATTATTTGTAATTACAGTTCTTCTGTTAGTGGCCTCAATGTACAATGTTCTTTTGTATGTGCAAGTTGCTTGACTGATAAAGTAATAATAACCAAAATAATAACTAATAATAATAATGATGATGATGATGATGATGATGTCAGCTTAGTGTGGAAAAGGTCTTTTGTCACTGTAAGTGAATGACATTAAGAGTCTGGTTATGGTGATTTGGCTGGAGGTAGGAATAATGTATCCACACAAGTCCCAGTCTCCTTGATTAATTATAGGTACATGGATGAGAAGACCCACCTAGAACATAGAGTAAAAGAGCAGATTGATTCTCTAGTCTTGGATTTCATACATGACTTTTTGTTAAGTAATGATAGAGATTCTGAATGCTCAGGAATGAATCAGTCTATTTCATCTAAAAATAACTTACCTGAGGATACTTTTATCTCAGCGTCCCCTTGAAACCTTGCTGTGATGTGAGCTTTCCTGTTGGCAATGCTTGTGAGACCCCATTGACAGATGAAGTCGTGATGCAGGTGCATGGGAGCCCTGACCTGTATGTCTTTAACAGAACAAGTCGGCTGTAACAATTTTACAGGACAACTACATTTCTGTCATCATCCAATTTAGAAAGACAATTGCTTTTACATGATTAAATATTTCTTTCTCCTCAATGTAATTTGAAAAATTGCATTGAAATCATTATTTTTATTCTTAACCCTATGGGCTTAGGTGGTATTTGAAGAAGACAATTATTCTGTTTAGGAGAGTTAGGTCATAAAAATTGCCTTTTCTATAGAGATGCTCATGCTTTTCATACTTCCTCAGTCTATGCCTCATGTTTGTTGCTAAGGAGATGCTACGTGTAAATTTTCATGCATCCTAGAACTTATATAAAACAGTGATGCTCTACATGAAAACCAATGTTAGGATTTTTCCTTTCTAATGTAATCTTTCTTTGCCTGGTCTCTTCTTCTCATTGGAAAGACCACAGATCATAAGGGAAACTAGAGCCAAGAGAAAAATAAATCTATTGTTTGAGGTACACCCCTATGAAAACAATTTTATCAGCTAATTTCATTCTTTATAAAGGATGAGGAAGTGATGTATTTAATTAGGAAGTTTCTTGTATAATATCTTTGAAAAAAGGTGGTCGCATTACTCATAGAATGTAGCATCACTTATTGGATAGGTAATCCACAGAATGATAAGATAACTGATTTAAAGTTATTAGGGACTATCTAGCATTGTTCTTAGATTTTATGGAGGAAGACAGACTCTATGACCATTCTTTCTCCAAGGTAGCCTGGGTGCTTTTTAACACAGGCATATAGAAACTTACTGTTTCCCATATTATATTTATAATTTTCAGGTGTGTTGCTCTTGTACTGTTTATTTAAGGATCCATTTCAATGTTTGTGTGCTTTTGTGAGTGTGCGCATGCTGAGAATTAAGCCTATGGACTCATGCATAGAAGTAAGTGTTCTGTCACCGAGCTACATTTCACGCCCTTATTAAAAGAACACTAAAGCTTTGTTATACTATTGAATGCATGCACATGCTACATGATAAGAGAACGTTCTTTGCCCTTCATTCATCAATGACATCCTTCATTAAACATGTCCATCATTTAGCGACTTTAAAGGAATTTACTCACAAATGCTGGGCCCTGGGTTTGCTAATGCTTAACAGCCAACTTCAGGGATGTTAGATTTACACTCTCCTATATTTTAGATACATTTACAAGCCTTTTAATATTGCATTTAAGTTCTTGAGTTGAGGGATGGGACAATCAAGAAAAAACTCACACCTCTGTCAGTGTTTCATATATATATATATATATATATATATATATATATATATATATATAATCTTTTTTCCACTCTTCTTAAGACATAGATATTTTTATTAAGTTTCTCAATTTTCAGTCAATAAACTCATCATTGGGCAATCTATAATGTTATTACTTCTTCAGGTGACTGAATTTTGGAACACAGCTGCACCATTGTCCTGGTCGACATAATTGTGTGAAATGCTGGGGAAACATTTGCAGCTGAGCACATTTCAGGAGACTTTGTGTAACATCCAAGCATAAATAAGCTTTCTGTGCATGACTCATTGCCCTATCTTTGCAGACAGACCGAGGAGAGGAAATAAAACTGTGCTTTTTTCGGTCGGTCTTTTCTTGCAGAACAGCTTGCTAATACACAGAAAGGCATTTCCAGTTTTGATTTAAATGGGAATGGGTTGAATCAAATGAATAATTGGAGTTCCAAGTTCGGATATGAACCAGTGTAGACTGTTTGATACATTAGGAAATGATGCCTCTCGTTTAAATTGGTAGAGCCAAAGGTGCTCAGGTGTCAGGTAAGTGGTGTTCCCGAGTTATATTGGTGATGGCAGGAATTAGAATTCGGAAAGTTTAAGATTTGATTGACAGCTTATTGATTACAATACTGGTTAATGATAATGAATCAATCAACTATCTAGTGAAATTGCACCGATGCCATGGTTATTGTGGAAATGAAGGGCTGCTGTCTTTGTACTTACCTCTTTCTCACACAGGCATGTTTAATCATGTCACTAAAAAGCTTTGTCTGTTCCTGTGGCCGTATAGCTTTGCCTGTGTTTTTAAAATATGGAAAGGCTTAATGAAACATATCCTGTGTCTAATAATTCAGTTGTCAAAAAAGACAGTCATCTGCAAATTTTGTGGTCATAAGTCTTCAGATGTATAAATTCATATGTAGATAAAATTACAACAAAGTAGATTAACAATCTATAAGCCTGAAGATTCTCTTGTTTAAGGCACTATTTATTCATGCTGATTACCAAAGTGCACACTATCAGCTAATTATAGAACTATTTCCATAATTAAACAAAAAGCAATTTCAAATAAGAGCCTACATAACACATATGGTTGTTAGTGGCACATGTCTATAACGTGTTGAATCTCAATACTAAAAAGGGCAAGTTTCCTCATCTACTGTGGGAAAATAACCTTTCTTGTTGTTCACACTGACTAACACAATTTAAAGTGACCCTAAGCCAGATCACATTCTCTCTTGAACACAGGCAGACATGGTTTGTGATCACTTTTACAATTCAGACCACTGCACATGTAGGAAAGGATGAAGGTGAAGTTTCCTTTGTAAGGAGACATACAGATAAATAAGAGTGCATGTGTTCAATACCTATATATTTTCAACTATTTTCTCTACAGAACTGCTTCATTTGGTCATTGCAGAAGGCCTTGACATTAGTACTAATGGGATTCTATTTCTGGGTTTGACTCAGTTGAAACACAGGTGTCTAGCTCTGCAAAGATCATACTCTCTTCTTTTCCCCCCTCCATTCTGGTCATTTGAGTCACCAATTTGAAATGCACCATTACCACCAAATAACTATTTAACATTGTACAATCACACAATTGTGTGAAGAGACAAACGTAATGAAGGACACTGGGGAAATAAGATCCTTCATTCAGGGCACTCATATTGCACTGAAATTATAGAGGGGTATGTAGATTTTGTTACAGAGTACCCTCTGAACAGTTACTTTCAACTAATGGTATGCTAAACTGGACAGGAAATAAAGACTTTGGATGAATGGATCTATTGGTCCAAGTAACAGGGAGCCTAGCACACTTTTTACAGTACCTCAAAAGGGCCAATCTTCTGATTACATAATTATAGCTCCAGTGGGTTACAGAATGTTGGTGTCCTTTCTGATTTTTGTATTATTGCTTTTTCAGTGTATTGTTAATGACATATATTATTGCTTATCTATGTGACATTAAATACATAGTATTTCTGTTTTCCATCCTGATACTCTTCTCTTTGATTCCTGACTCATATGGTCCTTGCAAACAAGAAAAAACCTGAAGACAATTATTCACACAATATTATCATTGTAGAAAATTAATTTAAAAATATGAAATCATGCTCTATGCTTCCAGCAACAATGCTAGGTATAGTATATCTTATATAGTGACTTCAGAAAATGTTAGCATGAAATAATATTGATCAAGACATTGAATAATTCTTAACTAAGACTTGTTTTTAACCTAGTTTGAACATATTCAGTGTCTCTGAAGGACTTTTATAATTGTGTGATCAGACAAAATGATTTCTCCTCTTACGAGATAGCAGCTGGGATTTTCTGTCCTGCCTGTTTGCAGAATGCACTTTCCATGAGATTAAATAGAAAATTTGAATTTCTCACAATCCCAAGATTCTTGGTACTATTTTCTTCATAAATTTGGGATGGTCCAATTGAACAGGTTGAATAAAATAACCATTTCTGGAAAAATTTCCTGTTCACAATTATGATTCATTATACTGTCAGAAAACAACTACTTTAACTATAGGTTGAACGGATGTGAAGAAATTACATAAATTGTTTTGAGACATGCACTTTTTATCATTGCTGCAGTCTCCTGTTCCCTCTAGTAGAAAGGGGACTAATTCTTGAGGAAGGCAAAGGAAGTATCTGTATTGTAATCGAAGATTGAAAATGACACAAATTTAAAAGGAGGGCAAGTGACACATTAATAAGCAGGGTTTTGGCTGCATAGGTTGTATTAGGAGGAATTTATTAACATAATTTTATAAAACTTTATAAAACTCCCACTGTATATCAATAAAATAGATCAAATTTTATGTATTCATTTGTGGAATATCATGAAACTATCATAAAGAAGTAAGTAAGATCTGTGTGCTTAAAGGGATGTACAAATGCATTATGAAAATAATTCTAGGGCTGGGGAGATGGTTTAGTGATTAAGGCACATGACTGTGAAGTCTAAGGACCTAGATTCAATTCTCTAGTACCCATGTAAGCCAGATGCAGAAGATGGGACATGCATCTGATGTTTGTTTGCAGTGGCTAGAGGCCTAGGTATGCCCATTCTCTCTATATAGCTCCCTCTTTCTCTTTCTCTCTGTCTGAAATAAATACAATATTTTAAAGATTCTGCTATATTTTATAAGTATACTTACATACTTTAGAGTAATATATAAATAGTGATCAATTATAAAAACACTAGCTAGGTGAGGTGACAAATGTCTTTAATCCCAGAACTTGAGAGGAGGATCACTGGGAGTTTGAGACCAGCCTGGCATTACAGAGTGAGTTCCAGGTTAGCCTGTGTTAGAGTAAAACCCTACCTTGAAACAAATAAAAACAAAATGAAAGAAACACCAAGAACATGTTTGCATATGTTTACAAAATCTCAATATTTCATTGAGTATGCCAAGAAAGTTTCAGTAGTGTGAAAAGTATTTGAATGCATTGTTTAAAACTCAAAATGAAGACAGATTTTTCGAAAATAATTGTGTGAAAATATTCTCCTTTGTGACCGTATCTTCTTTTAGTGGGATTAATCAAGCCTGATTGTCAGGTTATTTCGCTTCTGTATGAGTGTTTTGTTATCCATGCAGTAGAATATTATTTTCTAACATTGGTGGTTAATGTGACAATGTCATACATTAAATTCATTTGTTTCATTTTCATGTACATATTTGTACTCTGAGCACTTAGCATTATACCTAAAACACATTTAAAAAAAAAAAAGAAATAGCAAGTATCACGTTGTGATGCCCAGTGAATCGAATCCTACCCTGTAGTAGAAACAGAACTCTTATACAAGGTAACAAGTGGGGCGGAGGCCAAGTGGGCACTATTATGCTTTGGATGTGGGGTGTCCCTCCTGTGCTCATGATATGATGCTTGGTCTTCATCTGCTGGTGTGATTGTAGAAGGCAGTGGAAACTTTAGGATGTTGGGTCTTGCTGGAGGATGTAGGCCACTGGGAGGGGATATGTTATCCTTGATTGCTCTCTCTCTCTCTCCTTTGTTTCCTCTTTCTTTCTCTCGCAGTCTCCCTCATGTCCCCTTTCTCTCTCTATTGCAGCTCAATATATTATGAATTAAAATGCCTTCTCTGCCATGGCAGGCTATACCTTCTGAAATGCCAAGCCAACATAACATATCTTTCTTCCTACAGGGAAATAGCCAGTAAGAAAAGAAATTAGTGAGGTATTAATCAAATAAATTAGAATGCAACTAAATTTGTTCAGTTAGTTGTATACTACAAATAGAGATATCATATGCATTAATATGAAAACACAAATTCCAGTTGAAATGTTCTGTAATTCATTTAAAATATTAATGTTTCATGACATTTAATGAATTGAGTAAAATTTATATGGTAAAGGGGAGGCCAGCATAGAAGGTAGAAAAGAAGATCACCATTAAGGAAATCTCGCTCTCTGTACTATCAACACTTGCTGAAATCTTATGATTAACTGAAGTGATGTGGTCTTGAAAGAGAAAAAGAAAAGCTAAAATAAACACATAGAGATAACCCAAGTCTCTCTGGAGAACTCCTGAACACTGTGGAGTCACCAGTGGATTATTGACGACCATGTTCTTTTTTGTCCTGCCGACCCTTTAATGATGTAATAGAACATGGAATATTACCTATGCCACTTTCCAGTATTTTAAAAAGATCTGGTTGATTTAATGTCCTCTGGACAAAGAAGGACTTTCTGAGTGTGAATGTGATTTCCTACCCTTGGTTGGCAAAGCTCTTATATGTAAACAACATATGAGGGGGGAAAAAAAAAAACTGTCAAAATGTGCATCAGTCACATCTTATTTTTCCTCGTCATTGAAATCAGCCATCCTCCAGCTTTCCTGGGATTAACTAATTGGAAGTTAAGACAGTGAGTAGAAAAACCAGTAGCAACAAGTGAGTACATTTCTCCATACATATGTCCTTCCTTTACAAGGAGATTCTGGGCCATGTTAGAAATGAGACAGTGAGAAAAGCAAAAGCAACTCCTTGTTGACTATCTCCAGCATTAGCTTACATAATGAATTAAATGCCTACTAGTTGATCATGGTTAAAACTTAATATGAAGTTGTTTTAGATTCTAAAATATAAGTTAAATGTTTTTGCAAAACTAATTCAATTAAAACTAATTAAGCTATAGCTTAGTTTGAGAGGCCAATCTGAAGTCAGTTTAATATATTCCTGTACACACAGGCTGACCAAGCTTAAACTAGAGTTTACATTTCCAAGGCACTTTGTAAAAACCCCTTTAAAATGCAACTGGGTGACGAAGTTGTTTCTTGCTGAAGCTATGAAAAGACGAGAGATTCTTCAGTAATAAGTGAGTCTCTAGACAGTTAAGCCTGGGAACTGATGGATTAGATCATTAGGGAAAATGCCTCCATAAGTAAGATTTGCCAAGTTTCTAATGTTACTAATCTTTAGCGTGCCGTAAAAATTGCTGTGGATTTACATGGAGCAATTATTTTGAGTACAAGGAAGAAAACCTCATTACTCACAGTTATTACTAATAATCACCATCATTAACATTACTGGCAAGAGGGCAGTTATATGGCAAGTTATACTAGGTTAGTACCCGAGACAGAAAACAGAAAAACCCTCCCCCGAGGGCCTGGAGTCTGTGTACAATTTGCATAGACAGTCTGCAGTAATGAGCTGTCTGTTAGGCGGTCTGGGACTCCGTTACCATTCTTCAAAGGGGAGAATGTCCCATGATTTTTACAGTTGCTGTCTTTAAGAATGTCTGATATTTCAACTCAGTGCAAACACAGTTGTTGCCTTTACTGTTAAAAGGTTGTTTAAGGATAATTTTATTCTCATATAAACTTGAGAAAACTGTGCAAACTATTTACTGAAGAGAAAAGCTGTAACACAAGAGTTAGACTTGCTTACAAATAGAACAAGGGGATTTTTCCAGAAAAACTCCTTCTAAGTAAATCATATTGATCACATTCATATAAGTACAAAATACTTTGGGGCAAAACCCAGTTATCGAGAATGGTTATTCTTGAAGCACACTTGCCTTGATGCATGAATTAGAATGTGAACTAACAGAACCATTTAACAAAAGCTTAGACATTTTTTTGCCTGCTCTCAGCACGTAAGGCAGTCAACTTCAACCGCAGGTAAAAGTATATTTTGCTGTTGAGTCAACTGTTTCATGGATTAGACTTCATGGGGTGGTTTATAATGATGATGGAATTTCTAGTATTCTTATTTAAACTCAATTTTAAACTTTGAAGGCTTTAACATGTGGGCTGAGACCTATTGCTAACAGGTCAAAGACGTTGGTTTTGACATCTTAGCATGTATATGATCAGATGAAAGAAAAGAAAAGTACTCAATATAGAGATGCTAAACTAAGATTAAAACCACCATAGGCTAACATGTGCTCTATGTGTGATGGCTATCTCTGTAAGAATCCCAAGAAAAGAAACGCCTACGTCAGAAAGATGGGTCTGATAAAATATAAATATGAGGTAAAACCAATTTGTGGGTTAATTTCAAAGAATTGTACTGTGAGCTGTGAATTATCTAAAATCTCTTACCTATTTGGTAATTCATTTAGAAATACTGAAGGTATACAGTTTCTTTAGAAAGTTGTTTGTGATCAGGGTTGTAAAGACATGCACATCTGTGTATTCATTTGTTGCTGGAATGCTTGCGTTCTCCTCCACTTTGACTGGCATTCCTAGACAACTAGCCAGGTAATCATACGGATGAAAATATTGGCTATTTAAGATTCCTATATGTAGAATGTCTTTTAAATAGTAAGGGCTAGTATTACAAAATATGAGAGGAAAAATGTTTATTACATTTTCTTTCTCTGATAAAACACTTAGCAGAAACTGGATAGAACATGCATTTTCCTTTATGCCCCTTTGGGATCTGATCTATTCTTACCAATAGTCATTGATTATAGTATAAATTTTTATTAGTAATATATTTCCAAGTATATTTCTAATAAATTGTTATTATGGTACTCTTAAATATCTGTACATTATTTATATTGTTATAGAAATCTCATTTAGATTTTTGTCTTAAAGGAAATGCAACAGATCATAGTCCCTTGTCAGAGACCTAATGGTTGGATTCCAGTTTTGTAATATTATGAGGGAAAAGTTATTTTAGTAGTAGAACTGATATCATAAGTTTTGTGAAAGAGTAAGCTGAGATTGTGCATATTACATATGAGTGCTCAGCAGACCATGAGCACAATTATTTCTAGCAGTTATGACTTTGAAGAGAGACGCCTTCTTTAGCTAGATCATCCATGGGGAGGAACATGTTCCAAATGTGTTCAAATGAACCGGGCCACAGGTATGCCATGGAACCATCCCTAGCTTCCTGGGTATAAATACGAAACCTGGAGCCACTGGCTGGTCTCTGATAATTATCCCTAATTGCAATGATTTGGAAATTTTGTCTTTATATGACATCAAAAATTACTAAATGTCTATGTTGAAATGTTGACTTAGAAAATAGGCAGGAAAATCCCAGTCCTTGAGAAAAATGATGCTAAAAAATAAAGCTTGTTATGAATTCTTAGATATCTTGATTTACCTTGTGGTACTAATCAACACTTGAATTTTTGGTCTTAAAATTCATTTCTTAGTGAAAATGATCAGATAGGGGCTACAGTGAGTAATGTTTGGGGGTAAATTTTAGTTCTGTAGTCTTCCCTTTTCTCTTTGTGTGATCTTCAAATGGAGTAAACAGTGCCAGCTTGGGATTTTGATATTTTTGGATGGGAAAACGACAATGTCATTCATTCTAAGTTCTCATCAGATATTGTACTTTTTTTCATCAAGAATCTGAGAAAGACTGAAGTATCTAACTTCTAACACTTAAAAACTTTACTGAAGTATTTAGAGCCAGAATGTGGAATGTTAGGAAAAACCCTACTGCGCAGTTCACCTGCGCGTGCTGTGCAGACGGCTCTGAGGAGAGTGCCATGGCATATGGATGAAGCTGCTCGTTACTTTAAGTGACGAGATGAACAACGTGCACGAAGCAGATTCATTTTTAAAAGACTCTAGTATGTACACTTTACTAGAAGGTGAAGAAAATTTATTAAAAAAATCTGAGATTTACATTTTTTTTTTGCTACATGTGAGTTATTTTCTTATTTTATTTTTGGCAGACTTTCTCAGTGTACTGGGTAGAATACAGATGTTTCTTTGAAGCAGAGTCAGAAAAATCCTGAAACAAAACATTATGAGATGATATGCATCATAAAATTAATTTTTGCCATCATGTATTTTTATTAAATGTTGTCTGACAGTTTTAAAAATAAGTCATTTACATAATTTCTTTAATTAGCATTACTTCAGTTGGTGAATTTCTCAAACTCACTCTTCAATACCTATACACTATTTTAATTTAATTTCTTTTTTGTCATATCAATATAGACAAATATTGAATTTAACATTTCTTCTTTTTCTTACTCTTCCAGACCTTTGTGTGTAGGAGTCATTTGTAGCTCTTCCAATGAGCTACAGCCCCAGACCCTATAGTTGAGCTTTTCTGTGATACTGCTGTCTCAGAAACAGATGTCAGTATGCTAGAATTATAATAAAAATGTTTCTGAAGAGCAGATGAACGTGTGTGTCTGTGTGTGTGTGCATATATATATATATATATATTTGGTTTCCAAGGAAGGGTCCACTCTACATCAGACTGACCTGGAATTCAATCTGTATTCTCAGAGTGGCCCCGAACTCATGGTGATCCTCCTACCTCTGCCTCCCGAGTGTTGGGATTAAAGGCGTTCACCACCACACCCGGCTGTGAACATCTATTTTTTAATGGCAATTTACTCACAGGAGTCTACCACTTATGAAAAATATTGTTGCATAGGAACACAAATGACAGGACAAATATACAGTTATGAGCTGTCATCCCAGTCCTGTGACACGCTGTATTGAGGCAGAAGCATAACTCTACAAAACCTAAATTCTAGAGGCAAATAAATAAATTTGTGCCATTTTGTCTCCTGGCACTGGAATAAGGTTTATATATACCCACTACAAAATAAATTTTATTACCACTTTCACTGCTATCAATAGTCACTGAGAATTGTACTGGGAAGTTTAAGGACAGAGTCATTCTATGGTCTATGGCAATATCTAAGCCATTTTATTGCTTTGATGTATAATATATATATATATATATTATATATTTTATATGTAGAGATATACTATGAACATATATGTGTGTGTGTGTGTGTGTGTGTGTGTATTACTTAATGAAAATTAAAACAATTTGAAAACTGGCAATAGAAAATGGTATTTTCTTTAATTTCCCATATTTAAAGGAAGGTACTTCCAGGTACCACATGATTTCTTTTTGTTTGTCCAGCCAAAAGCTACAGTGATTATTCTTTCCTCAAGATTCTTGGGCTCTAACCTTCCATTTCTCACTTCAGAGACTCTTCAAGTCTTCTCAAATTTCACTACTGTGGAGACTTCTTCCCTAGGGAATGTAGCTGACTGAAGGTCGCCTATAGCACCTCCCTCACTCTTCGCCTTCATCATTCATTATGCAGGAACTTTCTGTGTTATCTGTTTAGAAAATAATCAATTCCCATGACCTCACTTAACATTCTTAAACTTCCTGATAATTCCTTAAATTACTTTGATTTCTAGTTCTTAATATTTTACTGTCCACACTTTTAATCAAATGAACACAAGCATTTCTGAAAGTGTTGTACAAGAATAAGATGAGAAAGAACTGGGTATGGTTTCTTTATAGTTCTTCTGATTAAGGCTGACCAAAGTTAACTTTAACATGATCAATGCTGCTCTCAAGCACAAATGGTAATCATTCCAAATTCTTGTCCTATATTTGAAATAGGCATTCACTTGACTTTCTCATTAGGAGGTTATTTAAGATTGTTTATCTTGTGCCTAGAATTGTTGACATAATGCCACTCAGTAATTAAATTGTGCAATAGTTCCAAGATTAAGAGTCTAATAGCTCCTTGATGTAACGATGGATGTTTCATTATGGTTTATGTGCTCAACACGTACTACCTAGTCGTATTCTATCCCATCTGCTCATGTTCTGAACCGTGCTATGTGGAATAAACTTCTAAGCAACTTCATTTATCCATTAATACCTCAGGTAACAACTTTAATTACACTCTGTTTAGTTCATTACAGGGATGTTCTTCAACTGATTGAAAGCAGAGTTTTCATACTTACAAAAATGGAGACATGTATGCATCTTACTGCTGTCAGGAAGCTGGAAGTAGGAAAGTGTAAGTTTCTAATAGCTGAGAATACTCATAGTCAGTAAGCATCTTGCAATGCGCATGTGTTCTTATGTTGCTGAAGAAAATGAACAGGAGACCAACAAGGCAAAATAAAGCAATACACATTCTCCATGCTTCCTGTCTAATGTGCTTATGCTTTTGGTCTTCCTTTGGCAGGTTGACTTCTTGGTGGAGAGTCTCCAATTCAAATTTTGATTCTCCTTCTCACCCTATGCTTCTTCTAACTTCATAATATATCTTTGAATATCTTTTGGAGTAATGAAGATTGTGTATTAGAAGCCAAAGCACATTAAACATGTTTTCTAAAGGGACGTGGGGCTGGAGAGATGGCTCAGCAGGTAAGGGCACTCACTTGCAAGGCCTAATGGTCCAGGTTCAATTGCCCAGCATCCAGATGCACAGAGTGACACATGCACCTGGAGTTCATTTGCAGTGGCAGTAGACCCTGGAATGCCCATACTCTCTCATTTCTCTATCTCTGTTTGCAAATACCTAATATGTAAAAACATATTTTTAAAGGGTGTGACAGTGATTTTGTTTTGAAAGATGTGGTAAGAGAGACAGAGCTTAGCACATCTCCAAGACGAGATGATGGAGATAGGTGGTGAGAATGAGACATGCAACAATGAGGCATCATTTAGGGTTTGGTTATCAACTTGCTTATCACTGGTCTGTTTTAGATTTTTTTCATGGTTTGAAAAGGGACCCATTAGTCAATAGATCATTTTAGTGAATAGTTACCAGAACTTTTCCTTTGTGTAAAATGAAACAGAGTAAAAGAAATCACGAGATTAAATTGTGTGTTTGTGTGTGTTTATGTGAACACTGTTTCATTTAATACAGTTGTTGATAAGACACATGCCTAAGTATAACAGAAAAGTTCACTAAGGTCCCTACGTAGGCTTGGTCAGCAGAATGCTGCAGGGCATGGGAACACGTTGGAAAGCTCTGGAATAAGATATGACTTTTGGCCAACTGAAACCATGGCTGTCTTACCTGAAGTTAGCCCAAACCTTGGAGGTGTGGGGTACTTTCCTCGTGTGCTTGTGAGACTCTTGCGGTGTAGGCCTAACTGGCGTCAGAGATTTCCCTTCCATTCTGGATATCATCAGTTGTGTTTTCTGCTGGTTACAGCCCCAAATTTTATTCAAGGGAATATTTAGTTTCATACTTAGCTAAACATGATGTTATCTATTGAATTTCTTGAATTTGCTTTCAAAAGGTTTCTTTTGGAGCCTGATAGATGGCTTACCAGTTTAGGTGCTCGCCTGAGCAGCCTAAGGACCCAGGTTCAATTCCTCAGTACCCATGTAAAGACAGATGCACAAGGTTTCACATGTGTCTGTAATGTGTTTGCAGTGGCAAGAGGCCCCGGTATGCCAATTTTGATTCTCTCTTCTGTCTCTCTCTCACGATATATATGTATAAAATTTAAAATAAAAAAAGGTTGCTTTCTACCTCTTTTGGAGTACTTTTGTGAGTCAAAGTGTGTTTCTAGGTAGTTCCCTGCTTTCAGGCTAATCACACATTTTAGTAACTCAGTAAAATGCATGAAAAGGGCTCAGAGTTTATGGTACCATTGAATTATTTTTTTAGCCTTTTATATGATTAGTTTTATAACCCTGAGATTATTATTTAAATTGCTTGAAATTGTATCTTTATAATGCACATGTATAAGATAATATGAAGGGAATTGGAACTAACACATGACTTGTCCATACCACAAAGTTTATAATTAATAAAAAGAAAAATGACAAAATTCAAAAAGCCAAAGACACCCAGAAACACAAAATATTGCAATTATGTCCACCCATTTAAAATTTTATTTTTATAAGTAATTATAGAATCAAAGTAGTTAGCATGTGATATATTAGATTTCAGATCATGCAGCATGATGGGGAGATATTTTGAAATCAGACTTTCTCATTAAGCTTTAGTTTCCATGTTATCATTTTTCTAGAAATTCCATTGTATTTTCCAGCAGAAAACTTGTTATTTTGTTAATATCAACATTTGTAATGAGGTAAAGGGTTAAGGAGAATAGGCATTCTTATCCTTTCCTATTCCTATCTCTCATTGGTTCCAAAGTCCGATCTTGTCTGCTCTTAGTTTCATGATCTGGGCTGTTCACTTGCATTTTATATTTTTTTCCTGTACCATGCTTATGTGTAGCCTTTGAAAACTGACTCTCTGTATTTCCATTGTGGCTCCATTTCCATGGCTCCCTCTCCATCCACTAAGCAATCTTTTCAACTGCCCCATGATCCTGTCTACTGTCCAGCATCATGTTTTCAGTCTATATTATTTGTGTACCTCTATAAAAACAGTATAAGTAAGATCTATAACTACATATCTACATATATCTGTATTTATATCTTGAATAAAATTGATGACAAGAACTGTTATTTTTGGTTGTGAAGGCTTAGAAATCCAATTGTCTTCTGTCCACAGGTTAATGGTAAAAATTCTAACTTGAGTCTGTGCTGGAGAAGCAGGAACACCGGGGACCTAGTTCCAGTCTATGAGCAGGTGGAGTCTGACTGCTTAGTTTAAGAAGTCAGGCAAAGCCAACTCAACCATGCTCAGTCTTTTTACTCTATTCACATTCTCAAAAGACTGGATGAGGGCTGGAGAGATGGCTTAGTGGTTAAGGTACTTGCTGCAAAGCAAGGTTTGATGTCTTAGTACACATGGAAAGCCAGATGCATAAAATGGAATATGCATCTAGAGTTTGTTTGCAGTGGTTGGAGGCCCTGGCATGCCCATTCTCTCCCCCCCCCCCTTTCTCTCTCTCTCACTCTCTGCTTGCAAATAAATAAATTAATTAATTAAAAAAAGACTGGACAAGGATCATCCATACTAGGGAAGGTTATCTGCTTTACTCTGCTCATACATTTGAATGATACTTTCTTCTCAAAACGCTCCTAGAAATATACCCAGATACGATGTAAGAGTAAATATCTGGGTGTATTGTAGTTCTATCATGTTGGTATATAAACTTAATCAATATGGTATATGATTTATAGAATTAGAAACTCAAATTTAACTATTTATTGTCTTGTGTCTTGGCACTAATCTCTAGAACTTTGAGGTATTCTCTTTCCCAAATATTTCTCCTAATAATGAGTTGGCAACTCTCCTCATATGGCTGTACTTTGCTGTGATATTCACAAGAGTAACAATAGTATCTGAATTTTATGGGTTTTCTCCTGACTTTTTTTTGTTAAATTTTTCTTAAGTCAGGCAATATTTGTAGGATTTAATGTTGCATAAATTCATACCTACTTAGGACAATCAAGCATTGCTTATTCGTGTACACTAAGAAACTCATGATTCTTATACATTACTGTGTTTGAAAATAAACTAATGTACCATGATCGTACAAAGTAGTGAGTTTCACGATGGAATTTTTGTCAATGCATGTCACGGCACTTTGACTCACTCCCACCTCCCTCTCCTGACCCTCTGCTCCTTCAGGCTTATTTCTCTGGCTTGCAGATGCTTCCTCCTTCTGCTTGTCTGTCACCTCTGTTCATCACCCTCTCTTTCCACCCATCTACTTTCAAGCCTCTTTCTTCCTACTTATGATCCCTTTCTAGTTTCATGACGCATATACAATTTCAAAACTAGGTGTTACAGATACCAGAAAACACACAGTATTGTGTTTTTTAGCAACTGTTTTTATTATTTTTTTTCCAATACTGGGCCTACGCTCAGTCTTAAAGAATGGACTTGGGAGATTGCTGTCTATGGGTCCATATCTATTCCACAAATGGCTTCTCATAGTTTCTTTTAATAGGAAGATGTCATTTTTTCCTTTTTTTTAGTATTTTTAACATCTTTCAATGTGCATGGAAAAGGGTGTTGAACAATGTTTTAAAACCAAGACTGTTCCATTTTAAAATATGGATGTGGAACAGCACTCAGGTTGTATTCCACAGATTAAAGAGAAATAAAGTTGATAGATTCCTACATATGGGGGGCTAATGTGTTGAGAGACGGGTGGGGGAAGGGAAAGTAATGGGTGGAGTCAGGAGATCCACCGTTGTAAATATGTCTGTGAAATCAGTTAAATTTATGAGAAAGTAGTGTCTTGATATGAAGCTGAGAAAAAAAAATAGATAGGTTCTTATGGTATTATTTTCTAGAGTAAACATGAAAGTCATTTCCATTCAGAAACAACAAAAAACCCAAATCACATTCTAGGCGGTAGTAATTTTGCTGCCTCTTGTTTAATATTTATGCCCTGAGTGGTTAGTCTAATAGTGCTTTTCATGCTTCCATCTTTATTTTTTTTCTTCTTGTTTTGTTTTTTTTTTTCATTTACAGAAGGAAAGGAGAAGAATATTTTCCTGGGTGATAGCTTTCTGGAGCTACAGACATTGGATTTTCACATCTCCTACTGTGATCTCCTCGGGTATCCATCTCCCAGTGTGTTTTCTATAGTGTCCTAGTTCTGCTATGTTCCTGGTAGGATTCTTTGCTACCATAATGAAACCCCTTTCAGTTTATTGGTAGTACTTTCAGCTCCATCTGCCTCCCTCTCAGACAAGCATGAGAAACATTCAGAAGTCCAATCACTGAAACTATGGTACAGAGGACTCTAGACTCTGAGCTCACTCTTGGTACTGCTAACACGTCTCTCAACTGTTACTGTTTTAATTCATCTCTCAGTCTCTTAAGTCCTTTTCCCAGAGGCTGCCATTTGCAGAAATAGGTACAAGTGTTTCTTTCATTTCTTCTACCTGTACCTTGGGTTCCTGTTAATATAACGTCCCCTTGGGAGTAGTCCAAAGTTGAAGTGATAGGTGGAAAGAGAAAAGAATGCCATCCAGTCTTTAATTCTTGTTTTCTAATCTAAGATTTCTCTATGGCCTTTCAACAGGATAGTTATTTTAAACTCTGTGTAGGAAGAATACCCTGATTTTATTGTGCCTTCTATTAATATTTTGGCACATGTTATAAATTCAAAAATGAAAAGTCTTCCAGCATTGAACAGGTAAAATGAAAATCAAGCTTTAGGAATTTACAGGTCTTTTCTTCCCATCAATTTGCCTGACCGTTTCCTCACCCAGGTATCCCCTTGGTCATTACTTAGAATTATGACTTTCTGGACACAGGGATAGGAAGAGTACTTTGCCTACTTGATTACTTTGAAGAGTGAACAAACGTAGCCAGAGACAGGTTTAGCAGAGTTTTTGTCTACAGTAAACTTTAAAAACCGCTAGTGGTGGGATTTGATGGCGCTAGCTTCCTAAAGACTGCCCACAAGTGCCCACCAGCAGCGGCGTGATTACAGTAGTTTGGAGATAGAAGTTCTTTCTTTTTTGTGAGACAGGGTCTTGCCAGATAGCACAGGTTGTCCACGAACTCATTATGTTCCCAGGTTGGGCTTGAACTCATGTTCCTTTCACCTCAAGCTCCTGAGTGCTGAATGCTGGGATTATATGCTTGGAAGCAATTTTCCACTCAATTGTTTCACCGAGGAAAAAACATGTAATAAGTCTTTGGCATTTGGAATTACACATTTTGAAAAGTGACTGTGACTTGTAATTTTTGACAGCCATAAATTGGAATTAAGCCTTTATATGACCACATAAGAGAGAATTATTGGATAATTAATTGAATTTGCCTGGAAAGATGCTCAATATCAGCATCAGTATGAAACTTGAGATTTTAGACATTATCACATTTCTTGTTTTGAGACTTGTGCCTCTTTGAACATAACCTTCATGTCACAGGCCCAAGGTAATAATATAGCTGGCCTATATTAGTTACTCTTCTGCTCTATGAAATAGTTTCCTCCTCTTACTTAGCAAAACTATAGTAGGAAGAAAAGAAAATACTTACCTTATTATAGAGTTAATTGGCAATATAAAAGTCTGATCTTTGATTATAATGTTTAAAAATAATTGAAAAAATTATTATTACATTAATATATTTCTATAAGAATGATATGTTATTATCCTTAACTTAATTATTCTCTTGGTGGCATTTTAAATACACATTCATGATATAAAGCAGGATTGTATTCTCCAAAAGTTTGTTTTCATTATCTTTGTGCCACTACATTTTTGCTAATTAAACTTTTATTGCATTTTACATTACCCAGGTATAAAAATAATTTTAGATTATTATACCACACATTCAATAATACTACAAGGAATCTTGAATTATGATATATTTAAAATAACTTTGCAGCTGTCTTTCTAACCTATAATTACTTAATTCTGTTGTGGCTATAGAGCCAATTTCAATAAAAAAGCCATAAGTGATAATTGCTTTATACTTGAAAATTTGATTTTCCTCACATTCTGTATAATTAAATAAAGGGAAGGAATGGTAACCTGATGTGGTTACAATATTGGAGTTTTCATATCACAAACTAGTGCATCATAAGCACATCTGGTCAATAAGCACAGATGTGGAAACAGATCCAGGGTACTCTTATTTAAGAGGTAGTAATTAAATGAGATTAAGTGAACAACCTTTGGTGTTTTCTTCTTTTTTAGCAGTGTGGACATCTTAGTTAAGTCATTTTAAACATTTAATTGAAATGTGTCA
Source organism: Jaculus jaculus (assembly GCF_020740685.1). Lineage (NCBI taxonomy): Eukaryota > Metazoa > Chordata > Mammalia > Rodentia > Dipodidae > Jaculus > Jaculus jaculus. The sequence continues at coordinate 71,771,111 of NC_059116.1, read as the reverse complement.
TAGTTCAGAAAAGTATAGCTTTATTTTGACTCAAGGCTTCAAAACTGCATAGGCTTCAAAAACAGGCTTAAGGCGATATCGTAACAGGAAGTCACTATAATAGTTTAAAAAGAATCTGATAGATCAAAAAGAGGAATGAGAGACCCATTTCCTGTATAAGACCACCATTTTTGTTCTAGTAGTAGCTATTGGATTTTTGACCTTTGAATTCTTATTTTGTTTATATATTTTTGAGAAAACCCAGTAAATTGCTGAATTTAAGATTTAAACGTGGGGATCAAATTTTTTCTTACATGAGGTTAAGCCATTGGCTTTGCTTCTCATGATTCAGGCCAGTGGTTTCAATACTACTGTGCATCACAAAGTTGAGCTTCAGTTTACCGCTGGGCTGACACTTTATTTCCAAATTTATGGCTTCTCAATATTTCCTTTCCTGATTTACAACCACATCATTTATTCTGTAAATACAGGCATGTGCACTTTTAATCCATTAATAAATATTTATAAAACGGTAGCTCATATTTCTGAGTTTGGAGTGCAGGACTAACATGTGCTTGATTTGCCATTTTGTCTTTTCCTTTTTTATAATTTTTTTTTTTTTGCTTTTATTTTTACTTATTTATTTGAGAGCAACAGAGAGAGAAAGAGGCAGATAGAGAGAAATAATGGGCAGGCCAGGGCCTCCAGCCACTGCAAATGAACTCCAGACATGTGCACCCCCTTGTGCATATGGCTAACATGGGTCCTGGGGAATCGAGCCTTGAACCGGGGTCCTTAGGCTTCACAGGCATGCACTTAACCTCTAAGCCATTTCTTCAGCCCTATTTTGTCTTTTTCAACTCATATATTTTGTCTGAGGAAGAATCCAAACAGGAATTTCAATCACTTTTTAAACTCTACAATATTAAGCTATCATAAATTTTATTTTTTAAGAGAGAGAGGAGGAGAGAGAATTGGAACTCCAGGGCCTCAGCCACTGAAATAAAACTCCAGACACTTGCCCCACCTAGTGGGCATGAGTGAGCTTGTGCTTGCCTCACCTTTGTGCATCTGGCTTATGTGGGATCTGAACACGGGTCAAACATGGGTCCTTAGGCTTTGCAGGCAAGGGCCTTAACTGCTAAGCTATCTCTCCAGCCCTCAATCACTTTTAATACAGTGATTACTATTTCTAATTATCTTGTAACTTTAAAAGACACTGACTATATACAGTTTTTTTTTAATTAAGTAGAAATTTTGTATATGTACATGATATGTTGGTATCATTTCCCTCCTCCCTGCTCCAAGTCCACTGAAGGTCCTCCTTAATGGGATTGTTGGTTTCATCATGTACTTGGAGATAATATTTGTGAGAGCAGCAGCCTGTTGTGGGGTGGGCTGTGCCTCTGGATGTTCCTTCCAATCCTGTGGCTCTTATATTCTTTCCGCCCCCTCTTCCACAAACTTACCTGAGCCTTCATGGATGTGCTTTAATTCTATTTTAGTGCTGAGTTCTCAGCAGCTTCTGCATTTCTGCTTTGGTGTATATTGAGCGTCCTCAGTGGCTGTCTGTATTTCCTTGGCCCAGTTATCAGGCTCCCTGTGGAATCTCGCCAGGTCCTCTGTGGTTTTGCCTGGGCCCTGGCTGCTGTGTGAGAGGTGGAACATCTGTCAGGGAGTCAGCTATCTATTCTTGTCTTGCTGGTAGATTATGGTTGTCTTTGGTTCTTACTGCTTTCTGGAAAACAAAAACAGATTCTCCAACAGAGAAAGAGAGAGAAGTTGAGGAGAGGTTAAAGATCAAGAGAGGCTAAAGTGGATAAGCATTATTAATTTAGAGAGATTTTGATGAGTGTAACCTCACTTTTGGATGAAAGTTAGTGGGAGCTTTTTATTGGAGTCCATTATCTTGGTCTCTATGGAGTTCTGACTTGGTTCCCAGTTCCAGTTATGTTTTCTTTTTCTTTTTTTCTACTGAGCAGCTCTCATAGCCAATTGCAGAGACGTATATCTTGTTAGGTTGGTTGTTTTCACATAGCAGTGTCTCCTGCTTGCTCACAACATTGTTGGCCATTTCCCCCCAGCAGCTCATATAGCACTTTCCCAGCACTGTTCAGACTAGCCATCTGGGAAGTGGCTTCCTTTCCGGCTCCTTGGGAGTGTTTGTTTCTTTCTTTGGGAAGATGGCCGGCTGGGTAAAGGCATGGCAGCACAAGCAGGAGGACAGCAGTTTGGATGCACAGTCAGCACATGACGCCAGGCGCAGTGATGTGCACCTGTAACCCCAGTGCTCCTCCAGCAAGGTGGGAAACAATGCAATCCCTATAAGACCATGGACCAGCTGGCCGGGAATACATAGTAGCAAACATAAAAAGATCCTGTCTTAAACAAGATGGGAGCACCAGTCCCTGAGGTTGTCCTCTGATCTCCATAAATGATTCTTGAATCTGAGATTTGAGCTTGTGGTTTTCACACAGGTGAATTAAGAGGACATTATAACAAATAAAATACTTAGTTGATATAGAAAGGCAAGTACTGAATTATCTCTTACATGTGGAATACCAAGATAGCCAAACTATTAAAAAAGCACCAAAAAAACACAAACAAACAAATAAAAACCCAGAAGATAGAGTAGTGGTTATAAGGAAATGGGAATTGGGATGGCAGATGTTTTTCAGAATTCAATGTTTCAGTTAGGTAGGAATAAGTACAATTAATAACACTGAATATTTAAAATTTGATGAGACAGAATGGGTCTTAAATGTCAGCACACACATACTACATGACATGTGAGGTGAAGGTGATGTAACTTCCCATGAGTTAATCATTTCACGATACATATACATATATCCATATATACTCACAGTATATATATACACACACACACACACACACACACACACACACACATTACATATATATAAAACATATATACATCATGTTATGCTTCATAAGTAAATGCACACTTGTCAATTATATCTTCATAAAGCTTCAAAAAGATACACATCATATTTTTGACTTTATGTTAGGCCATTCCCCTGAAAAGCCATTCTAGTTGTACCTACTACAACTGTGATTTATCAAATTTTGTTACAGAATTTTGAAAATCGCAAGTGAACCCAGTTAGGATCTGGCTGTAGGTTTTTGATGCTCTCTAGGAATTTCTGATGAACTTGGATCATGTTTGTATCAGTGAGGTTGAGTTATCTAGTAAATTAAGTACAAAATGTGATTGTGGACTTGTTTACATTGATTTTCTAGGCTGTCCAGATGATTACTCAAGCCTCAGATTATTGACAGGTTAGATCTGAGTTTATGATAATAGCATATTTTATTGCTTATTTCTGAGAGATTAAAAGCCTAACTTTTCTGCATAGATGTGCATCATATCCCACTCCATGATATTATAGGTCAGTTCTTACCAAACTGAGTTAATCATGAGTTTCGATTAATAATTGAAAAATCTGTTAGAAAAATGGAAGTTTTAAAAATTAGTTTAGTTAGTTAGTTAATTAAATTAGACAATTTAATTAGGTTTTTAATGTTTTTAATTGTGCAGAAATATTTATGAACACAGGACTGGATAGATTTCAGTATCAACTCCTCTTGTACTGTGAAGCGTTGGGAAACTGCTAATACTTACACTCTGTGTCTAGTAAGTAAATGTCTTCCTTGTGTGGGACACAGGCATACTGTTCCCATTCAATAGCTATTGTTTCTTGATGTAATAATCCTTTCATTATAGCAGATTTTAAATTCTGGGAAAATAATACTCAAAAAGTCAAGATAATGTGTATTTGACTCTTACTGTTAATCTTTAGACTTCCATAGCAGCCACTAAACTTGTGTGAATACAGCTCACGTGACCTGAACAAGGTCAAACTTCCCTGTGCTTTTGACTTCTGGGGAACCAGTTAGCTTTGCTGAAGATGTCAGTCACTTTCTGCCAGATGTTTTCAAGTTGTTGCACAGTTTACCCCAGCCTATCTCCCTCAGTGTGCTGGTAAGGGGTGAGCTTTAAGTGTTCTGAGGTTTTGATCTCTGAAAGACATTTGCCCAAATAAAGTCTGTTTTGATCTTCAGTCAAGCAATGGAGGAGCCATCTTCTCCCTACAGTTTGTCAGTTCCTGCTAGATGCCAGCTCTCTCCAGAATTCCCCTTGGAGCCACCAGGAAGAAACCCGTCTTCTCCTGTATGCTCCTTAGCCCGCTGAATGCCCAAAGAGGAGAGTGGAATCATCCTTTCAGCCTTTCTCAAAAAAAAAAAAAAAAAGAAAGGAAAAGAAAAAAAGAAAAGTATTCTGAGAGGAGCCACTGGCTATGAATTCTATGATTTACAAAAGTTGTTCTTCTGAAAAAAGTGATAGCGTGCAGTCAAATGCAAGTGTTCTAAAGGGATCCCCCTCACTGACTCATCTCCAGTAATCAGAATTTGTTGAATTCAGGCAGGATAAAAGAAAGCATGTGAATTAATACTCATTTCTTTTACTCCTAAACACTCTATGAAGAAACAGAGTCTGCCAATTTCAATGATTCAATGAACCAACTTGTTTTCTAAGAACCAAGCGTAGCATTATTCCCACAGAATTTCTCTCTTTCATCTTATTTTTGAAAAAACATATATACCTCCTTGGGCAAATTACTTATGGAATATCCAAAAATATACTTTACAATTTCTTGCTCCACTCAAGAGGAATATCTGTCTTTTTAACACATAGCTCCAGTACAGGATAATTTGCTTATGTTTTATTTTCTTTTGGTCAATTCATATTTATTCCTATTTCTTTCATGCTTGTCATTCTATTAGTCTGGTTGCTACCTTCTCTCTTTTCTGCACAAAGACCAGCACCAAACTGGTTTGGTCTGGGAATATTATCATTTGTTAATAATGTGTTTAAGTTTTTCTCACATAATTTAAAAAGGTAATTAAAACATATCACTGAAGGTAATAAAAATGTACAATGCACATTGAGTCAAGTCTTATTCAAGTCTTTAGGAGCCTTGAATTTCTTCCAGGTCTTTTTTAGGGGAAATTTTCACCCTCAGGGCTCAGAGAACTTGGCATGGAACACCCATTAAGAGTGACTAGGGCTTGATTCCCAGGATACAGCAAATGAGATCTTGCCCTTCAAAAATCCTCTTTGAATTTGCTTCAACAAGTGGAGAAAAATGAGCTTGATGTTTTTTGTTCTTAATTTATGATTTAGAAAGCCATAGAATATTGATGTCATTTAGATATTTGATATGAGTCAATTATTTTGCCTTCATATGAGAAGGTTATGTTTTCCTAGGTTTTGTGTTGTGATGGAGCAAATCTTATTGGTGTATGAAGATATACCAAAAAAAAAAAAAAGTGACAAGTGTTTCTTTCAAGGAACTTATGGGTTCTGGCTCCTCTGTTGCCTCGTGCCCTTTGAGTAGGTCTTGGAAATATTCTTAATTAGAGTTAGGTCTCAGGTGACACTGTGAGTGCATATGACAACGGAATATGGCTCTTTGTTTGTCTTTCCATACTCGTAAACTCCATTTAAGCCACGGGCACGCTTCTATCTGCCTCATTCATAGCATCTTTTAAATGGACCAAATGTATTCTGAAATGACACTTTCAACAAATTTATACTTAATTTTACAAAAATAAAGTTAGTTTATTTTTCAGCTGGTAAGGCTAGTAATGGCATCTGGAAGGGAAATGAACATGGAAGCCACAGGGTGAATCCTCTATGTGACTGGAGTGTCACTGGCATAGTGAGACTCTGTCTATGAAAAAATATTGAAATATTTGTGTTTTCTTAAAAATAGATCAAGATAGTAAACTAGTTTTCTTTGATGATTATCATTTGAGTGTTAACTAACATTTTTATATTTACCAGCAAATGTGTAAAGAAGGTAGAAGCTTCAAAACAAAGTAAATAATGCCAAAAATACAGAGTGATTCCCAGAGTCTTTAATCTTTGTCAGGCCTTGCATCCTTCCCTGCAGTTTTTTTTTTTTTTTTTGGTCTGATTGTTTTGGAAGATAACTGATTTGCCAATCAAAGGATCAAGAAAGAAAGTAAATTCAAATAGTAATATTTTAAATTTATATTTCTTCGGGTGTGGGGAAAGTTACCTTGTTGAAAATATGACCTCTGTACTTTGAAACCTGAAATGCTCTCTTAAAGTCATCTATTCTAGCCTTTTCCTTTCCTTTCCTTTCCTTTCCTTTCCTTTCCTTTCCTTTCCTTTCCTTTCCTTTCCTTTCCTTTCCTTTCCTTTCCTTTCTTTTCTCTTTCTTTCTTTCTTTCTTTCTTTCTTTCTTTCTTTCTTTCTTTCTTCTTTCTTTCTTTCTTTCTTTCTTTCTTTCTTTCTTTCTTTCTTTCTTTCTTTCTATTTCTCTCTTTATCCCTCCCTTGCTACTCCCTTTCCTTCTTTTTTTTTTTTTTTTTTTTGGCTCAAATGACTTGTTTTACAACCAAATATAAATACTCCCACTCTGTAAAGGGGAAGATCTTAGATGCATTTTCTTTTACCATTACAGAATATATCTATTTCTCCTTTGGTGTATTGATATGGTGATAATGGTCCCGCACACATGCAAACTGGATTTAGTAGGTATAAACACTAGCAAACTTACCGTCCAGAGGTGTGACATTGGTAGAGCGGTGGAGTGAGGGAGAGACTCCTTGGGCAACCAGAGCTCTGCGAGGTAACTTTTCGTCAAAGAGAGGCAAAAGAAGAGGAGAAGCTGGGCGTTGTGGCACATGCTTTGAATCCCAGGACTCGGGGGAAGAGGTAGGAAGGATCGCCATGAGTAGTTTGAGGCCATCCTGAGGCTACATAGTGAATTCCAGGTCAGCTTGAGGTACAGGAAGACCCTACTTTGGAAAAAAAAAAAAGAGGACAGTTAATGAGAGACTATGATCCTGATGACAAAGTTGGCCTAATCCACCAATTCTCTAGATCTGATTGTACTCATTATTTTATGTTCTGATTTAAAACTGTGTTTTGTGATGTTGACTATGTTATATACTTTGTCTGCATTGCGTCCTTTGACTTTTGTATGGAAGTACACATAGCATTGTTATTGTATGATTATTCTTTTTTAAATTATTTTGTTCATTTTTATTTATTTATTTGAGAGTGATAGAGAGAAAGAAGAAGATAGAGAGAGAGAAAGAGAGAGAGAGAGAATGAGAATGGGCACTCCAGGGCCTCCAGCCACTGCAAACAAACTCCAGATGTGTGCATCCCCTTGTGCATCTGGCTGATGTGGGTCCTGGGGAATCGAGCCTCAAACCTGTGTCCTTAGGCTTCACAGGCAAGTGCCTAACCACTAAGCCATCTCTCCAGCCTTGTATGATTATTCTTAATAGTTGCTGCTGTTGGACATTCTATTGCTCTTAACTCAATTTGCTTGATACTCTGCTTGGTGGAAAACTGTTGGAGGACCTTTACTTTATATCTGTGCAGTGTTGGTTATTTTAGTGGATAAAGGAATGACTGCTTACCCTGATCGTTAAGCTGAGGTTCTTGTGGATGACTTTTGCTTCAGAGTTTTGAAAGTTGTTTTTGTCAGCATTCTTCTCCGAATTAAACAAAAGACTGAATAATCAACTGGAGATGAGTTTGTGAAATTTGGAGTTACACTGAGATTCATGTTGGCTCCAAATTGGCAGTATCCTCTTTGTCTTGCTATTCACCAAATCTTGATTTTTAGCTTAGCAAGATACTATGCTGTCAGCCTCCCATGCAGTGTCTCATTAGGTGTTCTTCTAATGAGATGTAAGCAAAAGTGTGTGGGATACCCACCGATGCCTCCTTAGAAGAGTTAGGAGGAAACACGCATCAGAAGAACATCCCTTCCTCAGCCAGGCCAAATGAGACTGGACAAGGAAATCAAGGGCTTGGAGCAGTATTTATTTTTAGTATATTACTAAACATAAACACAGAGATGGTCCTTTGGAAAATAGTGGCTAGAGTGGTTGGATATGCACCAGGACTAGCTGACACAAAAAATCTGTAAAAAAAGTTTCCTCTGTGTTTGTTAATACTAGGGAAAATATTAAACATCCTTGACAGTATTACTTTAGTATAGCCATTTCCTCCAAATAGAAGCTTTCATCGATAGAGGAAGGAAGACTCACAGGACTCAGGAAGTCATAAAAACATACAAGGTCCAGCAAATAAATGAAATTTACAAGGAACAGGAAGGTCCTGAAACAAAGTCCTTCCACAAGGGCATATGAACAGTATAATTACTATAGAGAAAAGACTTTGACTGACCCTCCAAAAAGTTATGCAAGGGAGCCCTGAGGACGTAGTGTTTGCGTTTCCATGTATCAGGGAACAGGTATCTTAATAATGCAGCTGTCTTTGAGTCATCCATGTTCTTATAAGTAACTCCTCACCAGGACTCCTGTAGTAATGCCAATAACTTTATCGACTTGTCAGTTAACCCTGAGTGGAATTGTTCCTTTGATCTGTCATCAGTTCCTTATCTGGGGTGAAGAATCATGTGTTCTCTTTGCTCCAGAAAAAAAAAAAAATCATAGCAAAACTGTACTCCAGCATCCAGCCATCCACACAAGTTAGAGAGAGAGAAGGTTCACACAGATTTAGCGAGGCAAGACTTTCTTATATGGGAAGCAAGGTACTATACAAGTGTAGGATTCATGGCAAATTAGTCCCTCAATTCTTGAGAACTATATATGGTTAGCTGTTTGGATGGAGAAGATGAGAGAATTGGAGCTAGGAACGACTCATGAATATGAATAATGTGACATGGGGTGGTCAGGGAAGGGACTGCAGCAGGACTGTCCAAGTTCACAGGAAACAGCTACACAGCATTCAGTGTACAGAAAAGGGTTGCTGTATGATCCGGTCAGGGTAAGGAAGATTCCCATCTCAGGGCTGGCTTTGAGCATCTTGGGAGGACTTAATTGGGAAGTGTCAGGGTGCATTAGGCCCCATCAGTCACATCAAGAAGTGTGGGTGTGACCTGGATGAAAGTCACGTGATGGTTGTCAGAGTCACATGTTGGGTCATGATTTGCAGAGACATTTAGCTTACCAATAACTGGGGACTAACTCCACAATGCACGACCCATTTACATCAACAAGGAGGGTCTAATGGGAGGGGGTAGGTCATGGATGAGCCTAAACAATGGTACCAAACTGCCTGTATTTGATGAAAAGAAAACTAATAAATCAAATTTAAAAAAAAGAAACTCACGTGATGGTAATGCTGATTAATGGTTTAAACGAGAAGCCCCTGAGTAGCAGTGCCTTCTGGTTGCTGGAAGGCAGCACTGTAGGACCAGCATTGGGCGATTCGGGTTTACACCTGGAAGGGGCAGTTTTGTCGTGGTGGGGAAGCTGGACATCACATCTCATTATGTGTTACCTGACAGTGGCCATGATGGACTTCATCCTCAGAAACAATAAACCAAAACAAATAAATCCTCCTCCCTTTTTTTTCCTCATAAAAGGATAGAAAATCTGATCCACATAGGCAGGGACACTACTCCACATCCAGGCAAGTGACTGAGGACCCGAGCCACACCACTTGTCTGAATGGGGATTATGGGATGGAGGTGAGAGCTAAGTATGACTCATACATATGACTACTCTGATGCAGGTGCTAAAAGAACAAACGACAGGAGGATTTTCCCAATTCTCAAAAGAGCCAGGAGCTACGAATGGTGGCAGAAGCATTTAGGAAAGCAGCTATGATGCACTAGAAATGTGGTCATTGGGATTCCAGTTTGATAGGCAGATGAAGTTGTCCACTTAATGTTTGCTTATAAATCTGAAAAAGACCGAGAGGACAAGAATGAAGAGACAATTCTGCAGAGCACCAGTATATCCAGGGTACTTGGATTCCAGAGCATAATGGGGGCTGCCCATTGAGACAAGGGAATGAAGGAAACCTTCTTCAAAGTGGGAGAGAGTTTTGAAAAGAGAGGTAAGGGGCAAAGCCTGGCAGAATGCCAGGGTCTCTGATTCACTAGTTTAAAATGCAGATTGGGGGAGCCAAGCCCACATTCAACAGACCTGTCTCTGAGAAACTGGCGGAGTGTCTGAAATCACAGGAAGTCCCTTTGGTGAGGATGAAATCTTTCGCAGTTACCAACTAGGTGTTTTTTTTTTTTTTAATTATTTTTTTCCCCTGTGCAATGCTTTAGCTGGCTCTAAGTAAGTAAATTCAGAACATCTAGAACATAGGCAGGAGAGATTTCTGGAAAGTTCCAATCATTGAGTAGTCCTTTCTAAGAGTTGAGACTCCAGCAGACTCAACATCAGGTAAAAACTAGCAGTTATTCTTTTGTTTACATAGAATGCCAAGAGATGCTACCTCTAGCCCCCCTTTTTCTGAACTTACTCAGTGTCAAATTTCTCCTCTTGTCAGCAGAGCTAGAGTTCATTATGATAAAAATGGCTTTTAGTAAAGTGTGGAATTTGTGGCTAGTCTAAAAAAAAAGGATGAAAGGGGCAGGACACCATGTGTTGTGGTTACTTTTTGTTGCTGGGAAAGAAACCCAACCAGAAGCCACTTAGGGGAGAAAAGGATTTATTTCAAGACTGCAGAATCCAGGGGAAACACTATCAATGGCAGAAAAAGCTGCTAATTGTATTAATCCATAGGAGAGACACACCAAATAGCCAACAAACACAAACAGCCAGAGTTCAAATTTGCCTCTTCACACACCTTAGTAGGACTGGACCAGAGATTTGCCCCAGTAACACATCTCTTTCCCCAGGAAGACTCCAACCACTTGAGACTCAAGTTGCAAGCACAACCTTAATCAAAGATGCCTCAGGCTAAGGGGGAAGTATATTTATATTCAAAGTACTACACCAGGACAGAATGGTAGGGCCACTATTAATCTATTTTCTGTGTGATCTAAAGCAGTCACTTCACATCTCTAAGCCTTGGTTTTATCATTTGCAAAAAGGGAAGTAGGAATGACCCCACTGATTTGTTGAAGACTAATGAAACAGTAAATTTAAGGTGTCTAGTCTCTGAAAAGTTCCTAGGAAGAAGATTAACTCGTGTGTAGACTTGCACGAAGGCACTTATTTGGACCAGAGGCTCATTATGCTTTGTGATCAGTTCACTTTCATGGCTGAAGGCTCTAAAATTTTTGCAGGTCCTCAGATTCGTAGGGACTTGTATGATCTGGGCAAACATGATTATATTAATTTCCTTTCTTACATTTATTTTCCTATAAGATATTTTTCAAGGAACATGAGAGCCTTTGTAATTGTCAGCCTTTAAATCAATTATTCCTGATTTCTTTTTGCAATAACAAAAATTGGAAAATCAATTTCTGCTAAATTTTCCTTCCTGTCATTGATGAAGGTGTCAGCTGGTAGAGAATAAAATGTTCTCTAACACTGTGTTGCCTTTTAAAGGTCTCATTGCCTTGATTCTATATACTGCTATATGGGAACCATACAGCATCAGAAAAATCTCAGCTTTGTAAGACATGCATGAATGAATATATGTTAATATAATCAAGTGGAACAGTTTACATGTATTGTTTTGCATGGAGAAAAGCATTAAAATTCATACATCATGGTCTCAAATATTGTTCATTCCCACAACACATAAGGACACAAGACCTCAGAACAGAGGTGGGATCATGATATCTTTCCCTCATTCATTATACACCGTATCTCTGCTCTAGCCTCTGGATTTGCTTATGTTCCTTAGGAAATCATGAGGAGATAGGTTTGAACCAGAATCTAGTGGGAAATGACACTTCGTTCTATATTACCTGCATCTCTATCTCCCAATAGCCCACCCCAGCTCTCTTTTTCCCTTCAAAGAGTATATCTTTGGAAATTGAGAATATTCAGTGAACAGAACTCATAAATCAAATCATTATCATTAATAATCAAAGTGAGACATTGTAAGAAATAGCAAATTAATCACCACTGGCAGGTAAAGCTGCTTCTAGCCTGTGCTTTCTGAATACTAAAGGAAGCAGAATTCTCCCCAATGGCTTTTTATTTATTTATTTTTAGTAGATTTTCTTAGAATACCCTCCACATTATTTAGTCGTCTTGTTATTCTGAATATGACTTATACTATTTAATGAAACTTGATTTTATGAGCCACTTTTGTTACACAAATAAGATATATTATGATTTCAGGTCCTCTCTTAGCAATAACATTGCCCATGTGAAACTGAAGGCATTAGTCTGAGGTCAGAAATAAGTAATGGTACCACAAATTTGGACTCAGAGATTTATTTTCTACATCTTGTTTCTTATATGACATTTTGTTTACAACAGAAAAAAAATGCCTAATTAAAATATCTCTCTAATTTTGATAGTTTTCATAAGCAAGAATAATAGTTCATGAGTTTCAGTATACCTTATTTTCCAAGAAGTAAAATCTTCCCCATAATGGTAGATTTCTCACATTCCCTGTATTTCATATTATTCGTTTAATACTGAGGTAGTGAGACTCACGAAGAGTTTGAATTTTGTCCATGTCACAAAAAAAGTCTGGTTTCAACTGAAAACACTCTTGTGTTTCCTTACTCAGCACTGGACAGTGGTGTTAGAATATTCAATTGTGTTCGCTTCTGAAAGGCAATATAAATTTTTAAAAGAAACAGGGGAAAATAAGTACTAAGTTTTAGACTTATGAATTTGTTTCTATACTGAAAATTCAGACTGATACAATATATATTCAAAATTTAGAAATGTATACAACTTCATACTTAAGGAGAAAATGATACAAAATATGTGTGGATTAGAAAAATATAAAAATAAAAGTACCTTTACAAATTGAGAAATAAAGTATTTCAGGAAAGCCTAGATGCTCACAAACAAATAAGCATCCATTAAGGATAACTTGACCAAGAATTTGGGGAAGAGGAGACTGCCATTATATTTCATACTGAATCATTCTTTTTTTCCATTAGCATTATCAATTTTTTTAGACCAATTCAATAATCTCCATCAATCCTCCAAGGGTTGAACTAAAATAGCAACATTAAGGTCCAAATACTGGGACTTTGTGACTGTAGAATTTTCAACATCTTCTCAGCAGATTGCTGAATTAATCAGGTATGTCATTATTTATTTCTTTCATATGACTTACATGTAGGTTTGAAAGGATATGTTTTTAATAAAAAAGCAAAATTAAAGTGATTCTGTGATACCCATTACACTGAAGACAGACTTCTCAGAAAGTGGTTCAAAAAGATAACTACATTCTCTCTCTTTCTTTTTTAATATGACACATAATGACTACTAGACCCTGTGTATTTTCTGGACATTCTTTCAGTTTCTGTTTGTAAAATGATTTATCATTCTCCTTGAAATTCTTTACTACTCACTAGAAGATTTAATCCCTGGGCATGAAGAAATGGTTTCCTGATTTAATGAGTTCTGTGCAGGGGTACCCACCCTGCCATTGAATGCAGGGATGCTCTTGTAGTTTGAAGGAACAAAGCCACAGCTCTCTATTGAGGTAGCAAGCAGTTACTCCAGAGTGTGGTAGCTTTCTGTTTTAATTGTTTCCATATTAGTTATAATTGAAATCAGTTGATTTTTTTTCAACAGGGGAATAAGGAATACACAATAGTGAATTTGGAGAAAAGAGGGAGATTTGTGGCATAAAATTATCTGCTTTTTATTGTTACTTCTTTGCACTATTCAGGACAACTTGATAAGAGATATCAATGTCCCCTTTCCTTATTACCTCTGAAGAGGAGTATGGAAAGGATGAACACCCTTTCCATAATGAAGCCCTTTGGGATCCAACAGAGTTGACGCTTACTGGAATCTCGAGATGCTTACTGGAAACTCAAGAGTTGGTTATGTGATTTGAAAAACTAAAAAAAAAAAAAAAAAAAAAATCCCTGGCTGTTGATTCAAGGATTCAAAACTAAGAGGATGTTAGGATCCCATAGGTTAGTCTCTTAACTCTCTCATATCACGTTTATCCTGTATGACTGTTGCATGAGATTACTGAGTAACACTGCAAACCATGGGCAACAAGAAATAACAAGGATTTCCCTGGCACCAGTGATTAGTTCACCTTTCCTTTCCTTTCCTTTCCTTTCCTTTCCTTTCCTTTCCTTTCCTTTCCTTTCCTTTCCTTTCCTTTCCTTTCCTTTCCTTTCCTTTCCTTTCCTTTCCTTTCCTTTCCTTTCCTTTCCTTTCCTTTCTTTCCTTTCCTTTTCTTTGCTTTCTTTCCTTGGCTGTACATTTTCTTTCTTTTCCCTTTTCATATACTCTCTCAAATTTTGTTTTCTATAACTCACACAGGTTTGCAGAATAAAGTTATGCTTTTGTGGTTTATTCCTTGTGATTTAGCTGCACAGTTGTAAAAAGAGCCTGAGCAATAATGCACATTATGTTATTCAATAACACAAGGAATGTAAAGCGATTTCATATCTCCTTGAATCAGGAACATTAATTAATCATATGATGAGAATGCAACGTTTTATTTACCAGCGCAAGAGGCTGCCAAGATCTTTCTGACTTTAATAATTGCACATGCTGTTGAGGGAGGAAAAATTAATTTAGTTATTAAACTGGAAGGTGCTTTTTTTTCTACCATGGTAAGGCTGGAAAGTAGCCAGGTCATAATGCTCTTGTTAGGAGAGTTGGGATGTGGATTACTTCTACTAAAAGCTTTTTCCACCTTTATTGAAAGGAAAATTGAAAAGGAAAAGTGTTGGGAATGTTATACCAAGCTTGTTTCTCATGAATGCAGATAATAAAATATAATAAAATAAAATGAAAATGTCTGTTTTCCTCCTCAGTATAAGCTGATTGTAATGGAATAAAATTGCAAGCAAGGATGACAGACTTTGTGAGTCAGTGAGGTGGAGATGAAGATGTGCCTGTCATAGCTCATCTACTGCAGTGGTTGGATGGGGAGGGACAGAGCAGTCATCCTGTGAGTTCCATGTCAAAGGGGAATAGAAGTCTTAGCATGGAGGGGATATTCCAGAGGAGTCCAGGATGATTTGCCATCACTCTTGCCTTGCTTCCTTGTCCAGACTCTTGTTTCTTTCTCAGTAGGCATGCTTTTGTGTTCTTTCCCAGTCGCTGCCTTCATCTTTCAAGTTTCCGTTTTTAAGGACCATCCACAACCTTTTAAAGTCTTTCACTAGTTTTCTCAAATGGAAGGCATTTGCACTTTAGTTTCCGGTCATTTTTTTCTTCCTCTTATTTCTCTCTGCTTTTCTCCCCCTTCATGAGTCCACCTCACTCCCCTTTGTAGCATTTTCCCATGCATACACTTGCATTTTAAATTTATGCATCTATTACCTACTACTAACCCTCTTGAGGGTGAACTGCATTTGCAGCCAAACAAGGAGATGAGAAGTACTGTATGAGACAAATTGGACAGTTGGAAGTTTGGGAGGAAAGAAGTAGAGTATATAATGAGAAATGGCCAGTCCTTATGGAAAATAATAGATAATTAATCACTTATTGAGCAGACAAATAACTGAGAGGTGGAAATTTAGTTACAAATTCCAATAATCTATGACCTGTAGTATATTAGTAATTTATTGAGGCAATTAAAATTCCAGGTCCATCTTACCTTCATACCCAAATTTTTTTCCTTATCTTTCATGGCTATTTATATGTGTTTCATTTAAACTACATTTTCCCCCAAGATTTCCCAAAATTTTAATAGTTTAATAGAAACATAAAACTCTAGCTGACATTTGTGAAGGCAGAATTAGGAACTTTTTGGTACATTCCTTGTTATATCAATTTTGCCTTTACATTTAATGGTGAATGTCAACTTTATGGTTGTTCTTCATTTGCAATGACAGATGAATTACCGAAAAGTGAGAGTGACTTTACATGTATATGATGATGCATCCTGAATTAATGGCCATGCAACAAGTTGCAATATATGCACATATTAATAGATATAAAACCAAACATGGAATCTGATTGAATTTGCCTTAGAAAACATGGTATTCAGTGCATCATTGGTAATGATTTCCCCAAATCAACTCATCTATAAACATTATTTTGAAATCCTAATGTTTATCCATGGCATGTTACATATTTAATAATAATGTTTCAAAATTATTTCTATCTCAATGTCTTTTAAATATCCCTCTGTGTCTCCATAATTTAAGAGGAATTTGAAAACTAAGTTCAATTTCTGCAGTAAAATGTCTTCTGTCTCTTCTGTAGACACTGATTATTTAGGCCTTGTTACTCTGCCATACTTGTGCTTAGAGGAGAAATAAAAAGGAGCCTAACTGTGCTTAAAAAATCTTTTTTTTTTATTGATCACTTTCATACATGCATGTAATATATTTTGACCATAGTCCCTCCCCTGTTATGTTCTCTTGTTAGCTTCCTCCCCCTTCCACAGAACCCCTTCTTCCTAAGTAGTTCCTCTTACACTTTAATACCATTTTTTGTGTTTTGTAAGGGGGTCCCTCCATGTCAGCAATATTTAGTGCTTAGTATATGAGTACCATAAAAATTTCAGTCCCTGAGGCCAATAAATATGGGCAGTGCTTCAAAACAAGTTTACTGGGAGTACCTGTGGCAGAAAAAGAAATTGCTTGAAGCTCGTATAACACTATGAGTTCATTCCAAACAAACCCACCAATCATACCACTAATATGTGATAAATTACTAGATCATAGAACAGAGTAAAGAGCCAGGGAGCAAGAAAACTAAGTTCTTGACCAACATGTGATGTCAATTCAATAAAGAAAGAAGAATATAACAGTAAATTGTACTAGAACAATTAAACAGTCATGGGTACAAGAGTGAACTTTGACCTATATCATCTTCTAAATGTCATGTATTGATTACTAATTTATGAATCTCCCAGGAAAAGAAGAAAAATCCCATTCCACTGGTCTCTTACCAGTTCTCCATATCATACCAGAGCTGAGGAAAGGTGTGAGTGCCTATCAATAATCATTACAGTTTGCAGCAAAACAAATGGTGAGAGTCATTGAAGGAAATTGGGAAGGCAACTCTTTGGGAGAGATGAAGAAAAAAGCTTGTTATCAAGAATTAGCCTACATTAAAGGGAACAGTTTTGAAACATGACAGTTCCTCATTTAGTGTATCATTAGTTGCCTAGACTCATGCCGATGTAGCCACACTTGGGAAAGACATATGGATTAATTTTATTAATGTTAACTAGATCACAACAGATTACATAGAATGCCTTTTATGACTCAATATAAACAAATATTTTAATAAAATTTTGGAACTTGCTTAAAACATTAGGGATCATAGCTCAACTGTACCCAAATTAAATTACTCATCAACCTTTTTGTTTGGTTTTATTTAAATTTGTTTTGAGACAGACTCTCATGTAGCCAAAGCTAGCTATAAACTCACTATGCAGGGTAGGATGGCCGTGAATCCTTCACCCTTTGCCTTCACCACCCAAATGCTACGGTTACGGGTGTGTGCCACCACATCTATTCATCAGACCACTAACAGAGCACAAAGGATTCACACTTAGTTAAAATTGGTCACCAGCAGACAAGCCAACCCACAAATTTCAGAAATTAAACACACACTTTGACGTCTTCAGACTTCAGTGCTTATCCCCATGTACTCCATCTGAACCTTAAAAAAAAACCCAGCACAC
Organism: Jaculus jaculus; assembly: GCF_020740685.1. Taxonomy (NCBI): domain Eukaryota; kingdom Metazoa; phylum Chordata; class Mammalia; order Rodentia; family Dipodidae; genus Jaculus; species Jaculus jaculus. Next base: position 71,753,536 of record NC_059116.1, on the reverse strand, counting down.
CGATGGCATCTTATAGTCAAGAATCTAGAGGCAACACATTCCTGAGTGGTTAACTTGATAGCAGCAACAAGTAATAACTGGTATCTTAGTACAGCAGAAGAGATCAAAGAAAACAAATAAACTAAAACAAAGTATCATCCTTGCACTGCTAAGGCTGAAATTTTTCAATATGCTTCATGCTAGAATATAAATATATATATATGTGTGTGTGTGTGTATATGAATGTACATATATGTATGTATATATATGACATCTTTCAATATTTTAATTAAATAATTTCTTATAAGGGATGAACTCTGCTATTTGAAAAAACTGTTGTTCTCAAATGTTCTCTGAGAGTTCTAGAAAACCAGCATTTTTCTTAACTCCTGCAGCTATTTCTTTTTTTTTTTTTTTTTTGTAAAGTGGGATGTTGCCAGGCGTGGCGGTACACGCCTTAAATTCCAACACTTGGGAGGCAGAGTTCCAAGGATTGCTGTGAGTTCAAGGCCATCCTGAGATTACAGAGTGGATTCCAGGTCTGCGTGGGCTACAGTGAGACCCTAGCTTGAAAACCCAAATAATAAATAAAGAAAGAAAATAAAAAAGTAAAGTGAAATATTAATGGAAAACACATAGAAATATGCAGGTGAATAATTCTAAACCTGAGTAAAAACTTCGTGTGAGTAAATAACTTTATAAGGCAAAACTATTTTTAATTTTCATTTAATTTCTTAAAATATTTTTAAAAATACTTCATTTGTTGGTTTATTGAGAATGAGAGAGAAAGGGTCAGATAGAGACAGAGATACAGAGAGAGATAATGAGCATGCCTGGGCTTCTAGCCACTGCAAACAAACTCCAGCCACATGCACTACTTTGTGCATCGGGCTTTTTGTGGGTACTGGGGAATTAAACCTGAGCATTTAGGCTTTGCAGGCCTTAATTGTTGAATTATCACTCCAGCCCCATTTTTTTATACTTTATAAATTCAAATGTTTTGAGAATGAAATAACTTATCCTAACTTCAATATTATATATTACCTTGTTATTAACGTAGTCAATAAAGTCTATGTGTGTGGTGTATGTATTTGTGCTTGCATTTGTGTGGTTTGTGTGTAGGTACATGTCTTTGTAGTGGTGTGCATGCACAGGTATACAGAGGCCAGGGGTCAACACTGAGTATGTCCCTTAGTTGCTCACCACCTTGTTTTTTGAGTCAATATCTCCTGCTGAGTGTAGAACTTATTGACTGGGTTAGATTAGCTAGCCAGCAAGCTTTAGGGATTTGCTTGTCTGTGCCTTCTGCCTCCCCAGTACTGGGATTATGGTCACAAGCCACTGTGTCTGACTTTTTTGTTAGGTAGTCTGCCTCACATCTTCTTATTGTTTTCTATTTTATTTTTGTTTTATTTTCTCCTTAAAAGGCCCCAGCTGAAACTGAGAATGATTGCTGAAACAAGTAAGGGTGCTGTTTTCTCGGTGAACCTGGTACCAGCACAAGGGTGAAGGAGATCGACACAGAGAACAATCAACTCCTACCAAATCAGTTATCCAGAGACACAGAAGCTCCCAACACCTCATCACTGAAGCAGACCCAAAATGAACCCAGTATGGCTTAGGGAAATTTTACAGAAGTGGGGGCAGAAAAAATGTCTGAGCCACACCTTGGGTCATGATACACAGAGATATTTCTTCCTAACCATAACTATGGGCTAACTCCACAACTCATATGCCTCAACAAGGAGGGCCAGGGGGAGAGGGTAGAGCATGGATGAGGCAAACAATGGTATCAACTGGACTGTATCCACTGAGTAGAAAAATAATTAATAAAAAATAAAAAGAATTGCCTTAGTGCCTGAAAAAAATATTCAAATCTTAATGTGGCAGATATAAACATTGCCTTTGTGGTGGGTTGACCTTTGTATTTGTTTTTAATTTTTGTAATAATTTTATCAATTTTATGAGTTCTATGAAAATACTATATCAACATTTTATCTTGACAAACAGTCTCTAGGCTATAAACTTAAAGATGTATGTGAAATAATCTAGTGATACAATACTTTGACTTGAGTTGATAAGATTTGCTTGTAGACTGATTATTATAATTCTGTGTGCTGCTGAGGAAATCAGAGTGATTTTAGTGATATTTACTCAACAAAATTTCTTAGTTGTGTTGGCAATTGAGTGTTTTGTTTTTTATTTTTGAAAGATCTCTAGTGTGAAAAGTTTAGCAGAATATAAGACATAAAATGGGAATGAGAGCCAGGCATGGTGGCACACATGTTTAATCACAACACTCAGAAGGCCAAGGTAGGAGAATCATTGTGAGTTTGAGGCCAATCTGAGGCTACATAGTGAATTTCTAACCTGGGCTAGAATAAGACTGGTCCTTGACAACAACAATAGCAATAACAACAAAATGAAACTGGGCTTCTTTAGTTAATTCAACAAATATATAAATGTCCCAAATAGTGATTAAATGTAGCTTGTTTAGATAACATTGAAAATTTAACATTTTGAAATTTCTACATTACCAAAATCTGATAAAGTTCATGTTAGCATTAATTATTCCATTTCAATATTAATTCTTTATGTCAGCACTATATCAAATAAGTCAGCATGGTAGATGATCTACCTAAACCGTGCTTGCAGGGAATCTCTTCTCTTAATTTTTATTTTTATTGACAACTTCCATAATTGTGAACAATATCCCATGGCAATTCCCTCCTTACCCCCACTTTCTGCTTTGAAACTTCACTCTCAAGCATATCCCCTCCTAATTTCTTTCTTGATGAAATGGAGGCAGCTGCTGCTGCAATACATTTGGGGACCCTGAGCAGTTACCTGAGGGACCCACCAAAATTGACTTTACAGTTTTGTATGCTAATCAATTAAGGCTGACAAAGATGGACATATCCACAAGATTGACATCGGTTTGTTGAAATGCACAGATACTAACATAAAGCAATTCTACATGGCGTTATAATATCTTGAGTAGGCCCCGAGGAGCATCTAGTGAGGAACAGGCATGCTGAATCCATCCTTTGAAGGATGCTTCATATTGTCCCACTGAATCTCCCTGAAAGTGATACATTAGGGAACAAATAGATTATGGAAAACACTTGATCACCACTGAGATTCCTTGAAGGTGAATTTAGTACAATGTTACAATAAAGCAAAATGCATCATTCAGATGTTATCTCAAATCACGATTTTATTCTCTTCAATTGATATTGTAAACACAGCACTATGCTTTCTTATTTATATTTCTGCCTTTTCAAACAGCCCTATAAATAGAAAAAAAAAAAAAAACTTCTAGAGCTCAGTTACATAATTTTAAATTTAACTAATAGTAAGACTTAAGGGCTATTAAGCATTAAATTACAATATTACCATAGGAATACAAGGTAAACATGCTGAAAGAACTATGCAAATAGTAATACACTCAATGGATTTCTTCTTGTTAGTATAACCTTACCTGTCTAAAGTTTGCCCATTGTCATTCATAGGTAGGTATTTGATTCATTTTGAATCTGGGATGTTCCACACATGCTCCTAGTTTGAATGCTTGGTCCACAGCTGGCATTTTGAGAGGAAAAGTGGAGCCTTGTTGATGGAAGGACACCAGGAAAAGACGTTTTAGGTTGTAATTGGCCCGGGTTCCGCTCTAATGCTTTCTGCTGCCTGGTCTGTGGTCCTGCAAGCTCACAGGCTCCTACTGTCACGAACCAAATCACCATCACCAACATACCCTTACCCCCACAATAGACTAAAATCTCTCTGAAACTGTGAGACAACATATTTTCCTCCCTCAAATTATCTAAGTATTTTGTTGCTGAAATGAAAAAATAAAAGCTAGTAGAGTATGTTTCATGTGAACTTTTCTTCTAAAGATCTGACTCTGTGAGAACATGCATTACCAAAAATATGAGAAATAATCATGCTTGAATTTGAGAAGGTGAGGAAGATAGTGAACTAATGAATTTATAAGTGCATTTATTTACCTAACAAGGATTTGTTCCTGAAAATAATCAAATAAACAAACATAAAAGAAAAAACAAGTGAACAGATTGTGAATTAGAAGCCACTGATTTCTTAAATTGAAGAAACCTCAGCTTTAAGGACTATCAACTGTGAATTCTAGCCAGGACAGGACATAACAGTCTGTTGTAAGGCTGACAGAACTGTTGGATTAGTTTTGCCTGGAAGTCTGGTTTGGAGGCATAGGGCCACTAAATTCCTGAGGTTTTGTCTGGGTAGAGGACACATCTCTAATCTAAGAATGTTATAGCAATAAGGATCTCCAAGATGTTCTCTATCTAAAAGGGAATTTTACCAAGTTGCCTGGTGCTTTCACAGGATTTCTTTGATGTGATAACAACAATAAACATACAAAAAATGACTACTAAATGATGTTTTGGAAGTAGGGTCTAAAGGATTCCGTGTTCAGTGTGACTTTGAAAGGCACTTTTCATAATGTCAATATTATTTAAGAAAAAAATAGAAATAGGGAGATGATTTTGGATTTTCTTTCTTGTTTTTCAATTTTTTGTGGCTGTTTGTCTTGCACACAGGAAAACATATTATTCCTTCTGAGAACAAATTACTCTAAAATGGCTTAAAGAATCTGAGAGATGGCTTATCTTGGTATGCCTAATAGAATAATACCAACCTGTAAAGCTCTGACTACTTAATAAGAAAAAGATCTTCTGCCATCATGTGGAACGTCGGAGAATCTTCCCTTGTTTGATGGTTTTGTTACTTTGCTGGCTTCCATGGGAATGAAATTGAATTCCCAGACAGGCAAGTAAACTGTATGGCTGTAGATAAATTGTTTAATAACGTTGTTGCAAACAAAGTAAATATATTTAAAAATCTTGATAATATAGCTTCTATGTTTATATGAAACAAATATAAGTAAAAGGAAAAACTTCCCAGCACAGGAAAAAGAAATCATACAAATTAGAAATTGAAAATATTTCTTGCATTTCTTTCTTTTCTAATGAGCATTTTGTAAGGAGAAATAACTGTATGTTTCAAATTAATTGAACAGCATGCTTTATTGATTACTTATTTCTTTGGATATCATTAATGTATGATGGCATTATTTGATGTTACTGGAACTTGTTGTTTCTTAACACTTCTCATCCCAGCCCAGTTATTAAGCACATCTTTCTTTCTTCCTTACCTAAAGTTCTCTTTTTTATCTCATCACTGATTTTCAGGAGGAGTGGCAAAATGACCCATTTTTCTGTAATAAAGATTAGAGACACCAGCTACCTTGGGGAGACCACTTGATTTTACCTGTCATACAGGGACCTGTTTCAAAGGAAATTTTTGACCTGGCTGTCATTCACGCTTAATTTATATGCTAGAGAGAAGCTTAACCAGATGCAATGCATTTCTTGTTGGAGTGATTCATCATATTCCACATGTAATACACTCATCTCTCATGTGGTAAGAGAAAGTGGAAGAAAGGCAGGAGAATTGTACAGCCTTCAATGAAAGGAAGAATGAGTCCAAATTATCCCTTATTATTGGGGCAAAAAAAATATGATGTCGGCAGCAGGAATGACATTGTTAAGAACTGCTGCTGACTTTGCAAATACCATTTTAAAGTCAAATCTCCACTTTTTCATGGAGGAATATTATCTATATGTAGTTATACTTATAAGGTGGATGCAATTTTCCACTCCTTCACTTAATTTTCCACACAGATTCATTTCTTTCCTTCTTTAAATTCCTTAGGGAAAACTCACTTTTTCTTTAAATTATAGAATTCCAGGAATGAAATAGTTAAACCTATTTCTTCCTGTAAGGGGAGAGTTGTTTCCTGAAAATATATCTCAGTAGCCTAGGAGAAATGTTCCACTAGATTAGCTTGATTGAAAAACTCCACTGATAAGGACGGAAAGGAGGAAGTATCTGGAACTGTGCCTCTCATCCTATCTAGAAGACTGTGGCCACTCCATCATTTTGAACTGAGGCTCACAACTTACATTTTCAGTAGGACTTCTCTGGCAGAATTATATATGGTCTACACTATAAATTAACCAAAGTTCTTATTTTTTAAATACATGGAATTATTTTAAATATGTCTGTGTGCATGTGATTTTTGTGTCTAACCTACATATGTATTAAAAATATTTTATTTATTTATTTATTTGAGGGTGGGGGAGAAAGGCTGCACCATATCTCCAGCCACTGTAAATGAACACCATATATATGTGCACCAACTTGTGTATCTGGCTTGCTTGGGTTCTATGGAATGGAACCTGGGTCCTTAGGCTTCACAGGCAAGTGCCATAATGGCTAAGCAATCTCTCCAGCGCGCGCACACACACACACACACACACACACACACACATGTAGAGACAAATAGGCCAAATTTACAGAAAAGAACATGGATATAATAGGGATAATCACATTTCATTCAGGATGACAAGTTTCTTTTCTATCCTTTCTCTTAATCCACATCTTTAATGGGTCCATTAGGCTTTTTGTCACTAACCCATAGAAGTGTTGGTTGCAATACCTACCCCAAAATAATTTGTGAGCCAGCTGGAAGTTTACGTATAGTAGACCTGAAACAAGTAGTTTAAAAACTTGAGAGGGATCTTTTATTTACATAGGTGATAGAATACATGCCAGCACGGGCTGTCAGTCAGTTCAGGAAGACAATACTACTAAGCAGTAGGGAAGGAATTTCTTCTTCATGATGCGGAGTTTTACAATCATTGTCAACATGGCGCTCTGTCCGCCACATCATTTGTAGCAAGAAGTGAACCCGAGAATAGAATATTCCCAGATGCTTCAGCTTTTGTTAATGATTTCCATATAGGATAGTTAATTATTATAACTTAAGTGCTTTTTGGAAACAAAGATGAATTATTTTTTATTTTGAGTCATATATTTATAGCCTTTAATAAAATGGAGATACTTGATATGGTATATGCTGATACAATGACTGTCATATACAGCTAACAAAAGATATGGTTTGTTGCACAATTGATTAGACAAAAGGGAGACTGACCTAAGCAGGAAAAAATTAAAACTGTATCAGAAAAGGTAAATTGTTGGCACTGCAAATATGCTCATTTAAACAGAAAAGTAAATCAATTGATTCTGTGACCTAAACCCCATCACTGATAGTGAGGGGGTTTTGTATGTACGGCTTTCTGATTTGAATTTCTTTCTAATGCCAGAGGGTAAAGTCCTCACTTTTCTCACTTTCTTAAGTTCACTGGTGAGCAGTAGCCTCGTCTTCTACTATTAGTTAACAGTTGTTAAGACAAAGTCACTCTTCCTGGACTTTTTGCTGGTTGGCTACAACATTATCTGGGTAATTTTGAGTTTACTTAGCTGCCACATTGACATGTTGTCCCTGCACACCTTTGAAGAGAAACAGAGACTTTACAGGTTTCCTTAGCAATTCAGAGCATGTGTACAGAATAGTCAGGATGCACAATTATCCTCTCAGGAAACTATAGAGAATTACACAGCACTCAGTAAGATAGGGACTTGATGTTTAAATGATGAATGTTTATAAATTATTTCTTTGAATTGAAAATATAAATATTCACTCTTATGCATGACATGAACCTGGGGTACCTGTAGACATTCATGGATGTGAAATGATAGATGAGTTGTTATAAATATATTGTCATCATTATGGCAGGAAAAGGTAAAAATAATAGCATACCATAATTATGTGGTGGGATAAATTTAAATAAATAAAATATTAGATTATTCTGAAAGGTCATAGAGCAGAGTGAAATAATAAAATATCACATAATCTGGGTGAATGTAATTTTCTTTTTCGAAGCAGGGTTTTGCTCTAGCTCAGTCTTACCTGGAATTCATTAGGTAGTCTCAGGGTAGCTTTGAACTCATGGTGATACTCCTACCTCTGCCTCCTGATGCTGGGATTAAAGGTGTGTGCCACCATGTCCAGCTTGTGGATGTTGTTTTGATGTAATCATTTCTCTAGGTAAATTTGCCCAGAGCTATTAAGGTCATTAAAGTAGTGGAAAGATTTTCAGATGTAACATTGATGATAAATACTCCACTAACTTTTGGTAGATCAGCCCTATAAGAAATACACTAGGATGTATTTTTTAACTTTTCAATATACAACATAGAAAATTCCTAATGATTTCTATGTTGTTAGGTACTTACTCTCTGAGAATTTGTAAAAGTGTCTCAATCCAGATAATACAACAATAATACGTCAAAACACACACATACACAGTTTGGGCCTGAGAAAAAAAGAATGCATAGAGTTTACATTGTTGCAAATTTATTTATTGGTTATTTTTAAAATTTACTTTTTTTTATTGACAACTTCCAAATTATAGATAATAACCCATGGTAATTCCCTCCTCCCCCCACTTTCACCTTTGAAACTCCATTTTCCATCATGACCCCTCCCCTTCTCACTCAGTCTCTTATTTTGATGTCATCATCTTTTCCTCCTATTATGATGGTCTTATGTAGGTAGTGTCAGGTACTGTGAGGACACGGATATACAGGCTATTTTGTGTTTGGAGGAGTATTTTGCAAGGAGTCCTACCCTTCCTTTGGCTCTTACATTCTTTCCACCACCTCCTCTGCAATGGACCATGAGACTTGGAAGGTGTGATAGAGATAATGAAATGCTGAGCACTCCTCTGTCACTTCTTCTCAGCATGAAGGTGCCCTCTGAGTTATCCCAAGGTACTGCCATCTGAAAAGAGAAGCTTCTTTAACCAAAAGTGAGAATAACATTAATATATGGGTATGAACATTAAGAAAAGTGCTTACTGGGCAGTTTGGTGAGCACAGTATATACAGTTAGCCAGACACCAGCAGACATTACACCCCTAGGGCTCATGACTACCCCTTTTGTAGGTTTTCAGTATCAAGCATGTACTCCATCCTACGGATTCGGCCTCCAATCCGATTAGATAGTGATTAGTTTCCTCCATAACAGACATGCTACTATTGCACCCATTGGCTCATTTGGCCTGGCCGACCAAATTTAAGGCTTGCAGTGTCCACTGTTGAGTATCTCCACTGGCGATTAATCTCTCGCCTATTGAACTGAAAGCAACGTAGCTTTTTCCAGCTTCATGTCAGCTGGTCTACACAAAGGAAGTTTTCAGCTCATCTCCAGCAGGTTTTCTTAGTGACCTTACAGCCCAAGTATGTGGAGTCTTCAGCAATAGGGTCTTGCCATCTGTTCCTGGTGGGAAACCGAGAGCCTACACATACACACAAATGGGGCCTGAGAAAAAAAGAATCTATAGAGTTTACATTGCTGAAAATTTATTTTGTATGTTTTGTTCTGTTTTGAGGTAGGGTCTCATTCTAACCCCAGACTGATGTGGAACTCAATGTGTAGTCTCAGGGTGGCCTCAGACTCACAGCAATCCTCCTACCTCTGCCTCCCAAATGCTGGGATTAAAGGCATGCACCATCATGCCCGGCACAAATTTATTTTTAAAGTCTTGATGGTCATGCAATAAAGCCTTAAATATCTTGGATTTTCCTCATTATTAGATGCTAAGAAGACATTCGGAAATAGAAGTGCATTACAAACAAATTATCCCTTCTATGATACTCCAGATAATAATGGAGATGGCAAATCCCTATGCTTTATGTCAAAGGTATTGTGGTTTAAATTAAAATGCCAGCTGGGATGTTTTAACATGACTGGACTAAGCTGCACAAACATTTCCTGGCTCACAGTCACAGTTGCCACGTCTGAAGGGTCTGTCGAGCTCTTCTGCATGTTGCACCACTGTGCTGCATTCACCATCCAGAAGGTGAAAGAAATCTAACATGAAACATGTTGATTGGTTGCATAAACTGCCTCTGAGCTATTCCCGGTTTTCACAACTGCTGCTTAAATGTTTATGAAAACTTCAGATTGCGTTGTTGTGGCAAAGTTCAAAGGCAAAGTTTACCACTAGTACAGACTTACATACCTACCTGGAATCCAGACAGGAATGTTCCAGAATTTATGTTGTAGCAAGTCCTTGGCAAGGTGTCATGCTGTGAGTGCTTTTGGAATGAGTACTGATGCGGGTGCTCTGGTGGAACACTATGTGCTTAAACTGAGAATTAAGTAACTATAGCCTGGTGGCACAGATAATTTGAGTTTTGAGGGATATCACATGAGAAAGAGTAATAACCTTGGAGGAGTTTATATATAAATAATTCTTGGAGTAAAAAGTGAAACTTTGATCCTAAGGAGAGAGAAGAGGGTTAGGCACTCATTGGATATTTCCTTTAATTCATCAAGACATGTGTTTTGTATGTGCATATGGTGTGTGTGTGTGTGTGTGTTGTATGTATGCGTACATAAGCACCTTTATGTTTGTATATATGCAAGTGCAGTTGTGTGCTTATACATGTGCACATGCACATGGAGGCCAGAATACAATGTCAGTTATATTTCTCATTGTTTAAAAAATATTTTATTTTTATTTACTTTTTGAGGGATAGAAAAAGACAGACAGAGAGAGAGAGAGAGAGAGATATGGAAGGAGAGAGTGGGCACACCAGGGCCTCTAGCTACTGTAAACAAACTCTAGACACATGTGCCACCATATGCATGTGGTTTACATGGGTACTGGGAAATTGAACCTGGGTCCTTAGGTTTCACAGGCAAGAGTTTAAACTGCTAAGACATCTCTCCCACCCTACTTCTCCTTTTTACTCCCCTGTCCTTTGAGACAGTCTCTCACTAAATCCTCAGCTCACCAATTTGCCTAGACACACTATCCAAAACCCCCCTATAATGCCGCCATATTTGGCTCTTATTTTTTTTTTTTTTTTTTTTTATTTTTTAAAAATTTTTTTTTTTTTTTAATTTTTATTAACATTTTCCATGATTATAAAATATATCCCATGGTAATTCCCTCCCTCCCCACCCCCACACTTTCCCGTTTGAAATTCCATTCTCAATCATATTACCTCCCCATTACAATCATTGTAATTACATATATACAATATCAACCTATTAAGTATCCTCCTCCCTTCCTTTCTCCACCCTTTATGTCTCCTTTTCAACTTACTGGCCTCTGCTACTAAGTATTTTCATTCTCACACAGAAGCCCAGTCATCTGTAGCTAGGATCCCCATATGAGGGAGAACATGTGGCGCTTGGCTTTCTGGGCCTGGGTTACCTGACTTAGTATAATACTTTCCAGGTCCATCCATTTTTCTGCAAATTTCATAACTTCATTTTTCTTTACCGCTGAGTAGAACTCCATTGTATAAATGTACCACATCTTCATTATCCACTCATCTGTTGAGGGACATCTAGGCTGGTTCCATTTCCCAGCTATTATAAATTGAGCAGCAATAAACATGGTTGAGCATGTACTTCTAAGGAAATGAGATGAATCCTTTGGATATATGCCTAGGAGTGCTATAGCTGGGTCATATGGTAGATCAATCTCTAGCTGCTTTAGGAACCTCCACACTGTTTTCCACAATGGCTGGACCAGATTGCATTCCCACCAGCAGTGCAGAAGGGTTCCTTTTTTTCCACATCCCCGCCAACATTTATGATCATTTGTTTTCATGATGGTGGCCAATCTGACAGGAGTGAGATGGAATCTCAATGTAGTTTTAATCTGCATTTCCCTGATGACTAGTGACGTAGAACATTTTTTTAGGTGCTTATATGCCATTCGTATTTCTTCCTTTGAGAACTCTCTATTTAGCTCCTTAGCCCATTTTTTGATTGGCCTGTTTGATTCCTTATTAGTTATCTTTTTGAGTTCTTTGTATATCCTAGATATTAATCCTTTATCAGATATATAGCTGGCGAAGATTTTTTCCCATTCTGTAGGTTGCCTCTTTGCTTTTTTCACTGTGTCCTTTGCGGTGCAAAATCTTTGTAATTTCATTAGGTCCCAGTGGTTAATCTGTGGTTTTATTGCCTGAGCAATTGGGGTTGTATTTAGAAAGTCTTTGCCAAGACCAATATGTTGGAGGGTTTCCCCAACTTTTTCCTCTAGCAGTTTCAAAGTTTCCGGTCTGATGTTAAGGTCTTTAATCCATTTGGACTTAATTCTTGTGCATGGCGAGAGAGAAGAATCTATTTTCATCCTTCTGCAGATATTTATCCAGTTTTCAAAACACCATTTGCTGAAGAGGCTGTCTCTTCTCCAATGAGTATTTTTGGCATTTTTATCGAATATCAGGTGGCTATAGCTACTTGGGCTTACATCTGGGTCCTCTATTCTGTTCCACTGATCTACATGTCTGTTTTTGTGCCAGTACCATGCTGTTTTTGTTACTATGGCTCTGTAGTATAGGTTAAAATCAGGTATGGTGATACCACCAGCCTCTTGTTTGTTGCTCAGTATTATTTTAGATATTCGAGGTTTTTTATGATTCCAAATGAATTTTTGGATTGTTTTTTCTATTTCCATGAAGAAAGCCTTTGGAATTTTGATAGGGATTGCATTAAATGTGTAGATTGCTTTAGGTAAGATTGCCATTTTCACGATATTGATTCTTCCAAGCCAGGAACAAGGGATGTTTCTCCACTTTCTAGTGTCTTCTGCAATTTCTCGCTTGAGTGTCTTAAAGTTCTCATTGTATAGATTCTTTACTTCCTTAGTTAGGTTTATTCCAAGGTATTTTATTTTTTTTGATGCAATTGTGAATGGGAGTGATTCTCTGATTTCATCCTCTGTGTGTTTGTTGTTAGCATATATGAAGGCTACTGATTTCTGTGTATTTATTTTGTATCCTGCTACATTGCTGTAGGTTTTGATTAGCTCTAACAACTTGCTAGTAGAGTCTTTAGGGTCCTTTATGTATAGAATCATGTCATCTGCAAATAGTGATAACTTGATTTCTTCCTTTCCAATTTGTATCCCTTTTATGTGTGTCTCTTGCCTTATTGCTATGGCTAAGACTTCCAAAACTATATTAAATAGAAGTGGAGACAGTGGACACCCTTGTCTTGTTCCTGATTTTAGTGGAAAAGCTTCCAGTTTTTCCCCATTTAGTAATATGTTGGCTGTAGGCTTGTCATAAATAGCCTTTATTATATTGAGATATGTTCCTTCTATTCCCAGTCTCTGTAGGACTTTTATCATGAAGGGATGCTGGATTTTGTCAAATGCTTTCTCTGCATCTAATGAGATGATCATGTGATTTTTGTCCTTCAACCCATTTATGTAATGTATTACATTTATAGATTTGCGTATGTTGAACCATCCCTGCATCTCTGGGATAAAGCCTACTTGGTCAGGGTGAATGATCTTTTTGATATACTCTTGTATTCTGTTTGCCAATATTTTGTTGAGAATTTTTGCATCTATGTTCATGAGGGAGATTGGTCTGTAATTTTCTTTTTTTGTTCTATCTTTGCCTGGTTTTGGTATCAGGGTGATGCTGGCCTCATAGAAGGAGTTTGGTAGGATTCCTTCTTTTTCTATTTCCTGGAAAAGCTTAAGAAGCAATGGTGTTAGCTCTTCCTTAAAAGTCTGGTAAAATTCAGCAGTGAATCCATCCGGGCCTGGGCTTTTTTTAGTTGGGAGATTATTGATAACTGCTCGGATCTCCATGTTTGTTATAGGTCTATTTAAGTGATTAATCTCATTTTGATTTAATTTAGGTAGGTCATATAGATCAAGGAAATCATCCATTTCTTTCAGATTTTCATACTTTGTGGAGTATATGCTTTTATAGTATGTCCCTATAATTTTTTGAATTTCTCTGGAATCTGTTGTGATGTTACCTTGTTCATCTCTGATTTTATTAATTTGTGTCTCTTCTCTCTTTCTTTTGGTCAGATTTGCTAAGGGTTTATCAATCTTGTTTATCCTTTCAAAGAACCAACTCTTTGTTTCATTAATTCTTTGGATTGTTCTTTTTGTTTCTATTTCATTAATTTCTGCCCTAATCTTTATTATTTCTTCCCGTCTACTACTTTTTGGTTTGCCTTGTTCTTCTTTTTCCAAGGCTTTAAGGCGAAGCATTAGGTCGTTTACTTGCGACCTTTCTAATTTCTTAATATAGGCACTTAAGGCTATAAATTTACCTCTTAGAACTGCCTTCATTGTGTCCCAGAGATTTTGGCATGTTGTGTTCTCATTATCATTTGACTCTATAAATTTTTTGATTTCCTTTTTGATTTCTTCATTGACCCACTCATCATTTAGTAGTGTATTGTTTAGCTTCCATGATTTTGTGTATGCTCTATAGCCTTTCTTGCTACTGATTTGTAGTTTAATTCCATTGTGGTCAGATAGAATGCAAGGAATTATTTCAATTTTCCTGAATTTGTTAAGATTTGCTTTGTGTCCTAATATATGGTCTATTTTAGAGAATGTTCCATGTGCTGCTGAAAAGAATGTATATTCTGCAGCCTTTGGATGAAATGTCCTGTATATATCTGTTAGGTCCATTCCTTCTATGACCTCATTTAGTCCAGATGCCTCTCTGTTTATTCTTTCCCTGGATGACCTGTCAATTGATGAGAGTGGGGTGTTAAAGTCACCCACCACCACCGTGTTTGGTGTTATCTGTGACCTTAGTTCTAATAGTGTTTGTTTGACGAATTTGGGAGCCCCCATGTTAGGTGCATATATGTTTAGGATTGTAATGTCCTCCTGTTGGAGTGTGCCCTTAATCAATATAAAGTGACCTTCCTTATCTTTTTTGACTAACTTCGGACTAAAGTCCACCCTGTCTGATATTAGGATAGCAACCCCTGCTTGTTTTCTAGGCCCATTTGCTTGAAACACCGTCTTCCAACCTTTCACCCTAAGATAATGTCTATCCTTTGTAGAAAGGTGAGTTTCTTGAAGACAACAAATTGTAGGATCCTGCTTTTTAACCCAGTCTGCAAATCTATGTCTTTTCGTTGGGGCATTGAGACCGTTGATATTAAGAGATATTATTGAAAGGTATGTATTTATGTTTGCCATTTTTGTGTGTGTGTGTGTGTGTTACTGGTTCTACCTGTGCTCTCTTCTGTTAACTGGTATTTGAGTATGGCTGGTTTTTTCTAGGTTCCTTATATGTGTGCTTTTCCTTTTGTTCAGCATGGAGGATTCTATCAAGTATTTTCTGTAGAGCTGGTTTTGTCTTCAGATATTCCTTTAACCTGCTTTTGTCATGGAATGTCTTTATTTCTCCATCTATTTGGATGGATAACTTTGCAGGATAAAGTAACCTTGGTTGACAGTTGTTATCTTTCAGAACTTGGAATATATCACTCCAGGCCCTTCTGGCTTTAAAAGTTTGTGTTGAATAATCTGCTGTAATCCTGATGGGCTTGCTTTTGTAGGTAACTTGATTTTTCTCTCTAACTGCTTTCAATATTTTTTCTTTGGTTTGTGTGTTTGGAAGTTTGAGTATAATGTGGCGAGGAGAGTTTCTTTCTGGGTTTTGTCTGGCTGGGGTTCTAAAGGCTTCCTGTATCTGTATTGGCACCTCTTTCCCAATTTGGGGAAAATTTTCCTCTATGATTTTGTTGAAGATGCCTACTATGCCTCTGGAGTGGAATTCTTCTCCTTCTACTATGCCCTGAATTCTTATATTGGATCTTTTCATAGTGTCCCGAATATCTTGAAATTCCCACTCATACTTTTCTATAAGTTTGTCTTTCTCTTTGTTGGACTGCATTAGGTCTGCCACCTGATCTTCTAGCTTAGATATTCTGTCCTCTCCCTCATCCATCCTACTGGTGAGATTTTCTACAGAGTTTTTTATTTCATTAACTGTGTTCTTCATTGCTAGTAATTCTGACTGGTTTTTCTTTATTATTTCTATTTCTCTATTTATGTCTTGTATTGCCTTCTTTATTTCATTAAATTGGTGTCCTGCCTCTTCTTTGATTCCTTTGATTTCCTCTTTGATTTCTTCTTTGATTGTTTTCATGTGTTCTTTGACCTCTTTGAACATATTTATAATTATTCTTTTGAACTCTTTCTCAGGCATTTCCTCTAACTCTTTCTCACTGGAGGACATTTCTGATGCATTAATACTTTTAGGTGGATTTATATCGTCTTGCTTTTTAGTGTTTCTTGTGTTATAATGTATATATTTTTGCATCTTGGATTAAGTTAATGCTTGGATTTTCTAGCTAGCTGTGTATTCTTAGCTGTATCAATTGATTTGGTGTAAAATATTTTCAGGGTAGGACCTTAAGGTATTAGGTGTGGCTCTTAAGACTCTCAGAGTATCTACAAAGATGTTCTTAGGGGTTGAGTTTCCCTGCTATAGGAGTATTCAAGCAGGCTGAGTGGAATAATATACTGGTAGATTCTAAAATTTAGCTAAACACTGTACCCATTCCATCAAAAACAGCCCCGAGTATGTATGCAAGAGTAGTTATTATAATGACCAGATCCTCTATCAACAAAGAGGTTTAGATTTCTGGTCTGTTGAGGTATCCAAGTCAGCTTGTGATCAGGTGAGACCCTTCCCTGGTGCAATCCCAGTTACCTTGGGTGATTGTGGTCTCAGTCAAGTTGCTGCCTGGGTCGTCGGGCTGCTGTTCTGATTTCTGGAGCTGGGCACTTGCTTTTCCTACGGGGCAAACTGAGTCGCTGCCGCCGCCTCTGCAGCTGTTGTAGGTGTCACCGCCGGAGCCCCCACCACTGCTGAAGCTGCCGTTGTCGTGTCCACCGCTGCTGCTCACCCCGAAGCCGCTGCTCTCCTGGGTCCGCTGCTGCTGGGGCCACTGGTACCGGTGCTGGAGACGCTGAAGTTGCTGCCAAATTCTGCTCCTGCTTGGGTCCCGCCGTCAGCCCAAGTTGGCGTGGCCGGGTCCCGGGCCGCTGCTGTGTTCGCTGGAGCTGGGTTCAGGCGGTGGGGGAGGGGAGGGAGCCGCGCTGTTCTGGTTGTATCGTTTCTCCACGTGTGCTTTTACTTCGCGGTCTGCTCCTCCCTCCGTTGCTCGCTGCCGCTCTCCCCTCACGTTTCCCGAGTTGCGGAGAGCGCGGTGTGAGGGGAAAATCCCGCACCTGGCTTGTCCTGCGGCTCGAGCCGAGAGACCGGCGGTTTTTCTGCCGCTCCGCGGTTGCGGCGGGTAGCTGAGCCGCCCCGGAGCCGCTGTTCCCGGCTGTGCAGGCTCTGGATGCTCTGGAACTCTTCTACTTCTCCGCTGCCGCCTCAACTTCCTATACACCTCACTTTTTAGTAAAAGTGTGTATTTTGCTGAGTTTTTTTTGGTCTTCCCCCCCCCCCAGGCTGTTTTGGCGTGGTACCTACGCCGCCATCTTAACCGGAAGTCCTTGGCTCTTATTTTTATGCCCGCTGAGAATTCAAACTCAGGTCCTCAGGCTTGCACAGCAAACGTTTTAGTCAGCAATCTCCCCAACCTTCAACAAGATATTGTTCAAACTTTTTATGTACTCTTAGGGAACTGATAAATGATACTGGTAAAACTTATAATTCAAACTCACATCTTCAGTAACTGCATGTGTATTGGGAAGAAAAAGAGACATGGAAAAGTCACCAATTTTGCTGAGAGAGTGCCATGAGTTGGGTAGGTCATGTAAAGCTCAGATGAATTACTTTACGAGTGTTTTATATACACCAGCTATGGTTCAACCAGAGAAGCAGAACCATTTGGCAATATCTCTAAAGAACTTTGCAATGAAGGATTGACTTGTTCAACTCTGGGGTCTGGCTGGACAACTCTGACATCCATTAAGTATGCCATCAAGAAAGAAAGATAGAGTGAAACTTTAGGCACAAAGAAGTTGATGCTAGTGAATAGTCTTCAGGGAAGCTCAATTATAGGTTTTCAATGATTTGAACCATCCATCCAAGTCATCGAAGTGCATCTCTCCCACATTGAGTTCATTGGTCAAAGATTTCAAGTAGACTTACCAAAGTCTTTGTTACATTAGTATTTGATTTTACAAAGGCAGTAGCAGAATGTATTGTATTATTACTATGGTTTAGCTTCTTTTCCTAGATAAAGATATTTTTAACTATACCCATATTGCTGTTGCTGTTTGCTTGTATCAGTAGTCCATTCTTTTTTATTTATTAATACTTTTCCATTAGAAATTCTTAATTATTTATTTACTTATCAAGTGTTGTACTTTGTCATTACAAAGAAGCTGTTATGCATATTTGCATATACCTGTTTGTGAGAATGTGTGAATTAATTTCTCTTTTACAAATAGGTTGAATGTCTGGATCATGTGTGCATCAGTCAGGGTTCTCTAGAGGAAGAAAAACTAATAAAATGAAGATGAATTGTAAAGGCAATTCATTAGACTTTTTGCAGGCTGGACCATCCAACAGAGAGAGTTAGGAACCTGGTAGCAGCTCAGTCTAAGAAATCCACAAGGCTGGTGCTGGCAAAATGGCTCATTAGTTAAAAGCACTTGCTTGTCAAGCCTAGCAACCTGGGTTTGATTCCCTGCTACCCACGTACCACCAGATGCATAAAGTTGCACAAGCATCTGGAGTTTGTAGTAGCATGAGGCCCTAGAGTGCCCATTCTCTCTCTTTCTTGCTCTATACTTGTAAATCAATCAATAAATAAAAATATTTTTTTTTTTAAAAAAAGAAGTCCAAGAAGAAGGGATGGAGACATTGCCTAGCAGTTAAGGTGCCTGCCTTCAAAGCCGAAGGACCCATGCTCTACTGTCGAGATTCCATGTTAGCCATATGCACAAAGGTGAGGGAAATGCAAGGTCATACCTGCCCACTAGGTGGCACAAGTATCTGGAGTTCCATTCAGTGGCTGAGGACCTGAAGCACCAATTCTCTCTCTCCTCTCTCTATCTCTTTCTTTCAAGTATATATAAAAAAAGATAGAAACAAGTCCACAAGGCTGATGATTCAGTAGTCCTCGTCTGGCACTGCCAATTTAGAGGATTCCTGGAGACACACTAGTCTTCAAACCATAACTAGAAGAGCAACCTTTCTGGTGGAAGGACTTCTTCCCCTTGTTAATCTTTTCTTGAAATTTTCCCTGCAGACCTTCCCAGGAGATATTTCTCTTATTTGTTTTCTAATTTGATCAAGTTGACACCAAAACTTATTGGTCATAATATGACAGTTCATGTCTACCTTTTTGAGAAATTGTCAAGCTATTTCCATAGTGTGTCTCATTTTATTTGGGTGCCCATGCATATATCAGAGACTTCCAATCTTCTACAACATTAACAACATTGCTTTGATCACATAGCTTTTTAATTTTCATAATTATAATAGTATGCAGAAGTACATTACAATATTTTTAATTTTCATTTCCCTAATAGTTAAAAATATCTTGAGCATATTTTCACATGCTTTGTTGCCATACATGTGCTTTGTTTGGAGAAGTCTCTGTTAAGTACTTTGACTCATTGATTGTTGAGCTATTATCTTTATAGGAGTGAGTTTAAAAATTCTTTATGTATGTTGCATGTAAATCCTTTATCAAAAATAATATTTGAGTGGTGGTGCATGCCTTTAATCCCAGCACTTAAGAGGCAGAGGTAGGAGGATTGCTGTGAGTTTGAGGCCACCCTGAGATTACATAGTAAATTCCAGGTCAGCCTGAGCTAGAGTGAAACCCTAACTCAAAAAACAAAAACAAAACAAAACAAAGATTTGAAAACATATTTTCAGTCCACAGCATATCCCTTTATCCAGTTTTTCTGTGACCAGAAGCCAGTATTTATTAACTAACACAATTACAAAAATAGCATGATAGATACTACCTACCTCCTAATAAGCCTCACCTTTCCTTTAGCCAGTATCTTTGCCTTCTACAAAATGGGTTGACTTAATCCTCACTCCTCTTCAGAAGATAGTTTAAAGGATGACAGGAAGTTATCTACTTTCTTGAAACATTTTCCAACAGTACGTATCTCACATGTTAAATTCTCTGTGTAGATACATCCATATTTACCAAGAGATTGAGCAATCAGAGTTGGCTGTCAAGAAAATTCACTTCTTGTTTTTGCCCTAGCCTTTCTTGTAGACAGCACACTTTTTGACTTGAGGTTCATGTACCCCCATACGATTTGACAGAAATGCCATTGAAGATTTGAGAAAGACACAAAAAAGTCATAACACCTTCCCCACCCGCTGTTGATATCTCTGATTCTGATAAGGAATGCCAGTTTGTGTTCTTCCAGCACACAGTAGTTGCTAGCTCCTCTTGCCATAGTAGTCATTGGAATTATCCCCATGACAGTGTCTTTTAAAAAGAAGCAATCTTTAACAAGATGAAATCCAATTAAACAACTTGTTCTTTGACCAAGGTTTGGTTGTCTTACCTAAGATAGTTGTTATTAAACCTGAAGTTATAAAGACTTTCTCCTGGGGATTTAAAGTTTATCTTTTCACTTTTGTATCTTTGGTCTGTTTGAGGATAATTTTCATATGTGGTATAAATGTGGAACAATGTGCTTTCTTTTTCCACATATATGTATTCAACTGCTCCAGAACCATTTATTGAAAATCTATTTTTTTTTGAAATGCATTTATATGGTTGTCAAAACTTTGTTGTTTCTTTAACCATAATCCACACAGTTCCATGATCAAAATCTCTCTTGACTCAAGTTCTGTTTATTGATTATAGTAGCTTTAAATAAGTCTTGAAAGTTGATGGTTATTTTTATGTGCTCACTTTCAAAATTGTATTTACCTTTTAAAGTAACTTGAATTTCTCATAAAAATAAACCCATCTGGATTTTAAAATTGAGATTGCATTGAATTCATAGTTTAATTTTATAAGGATTGAAATCTAGGCACTATTGTTACCTGACATATGAATGTCACCTCTAGTATTATGTTGTTTTAAAATTTTTCTCAATAGTGCTTTTGTTCTTTTCAGATGTGTGTGTGTATAATGTACATATATATCTCTATATATAATATATATATTATAATAATATATAATATATATAATGTATATATATCTTTTAGCTGATTGATTTCTGAGTATTGTATATTTTTAGATTATTTCATAAACTATGTTTGTAAAATGGTAATTTCTGGTTTTTGTATTTATCTCTGATAAAGACTCCTTTACCAAAGAAATAAGAACAAAGGGACACTCAAGGACATTTCTTGCACTATGGTCTCCAAGCAAGCTTCCATTAAGAAATTTGGAGTGACAGGTGAATACAGAGTATCACAGTCAAGATCTGATTACCTGGAGCAGAGGCCATGTAGAGCTTTCTTCCAGGCACAGTCACACAGTTCACATTAACAGTTTTAGAGTTGAATGTGACTTAGCTTGTTGATCAGAGAGACTTACAAGGTCTCACAAAACAAGACAGACTTCTGTCATAGCACTGGATTACCCGCCAGTGGTTAATGGTAAGATCCTACTACTAAAGCACCATATGCTGTTGGCATGGAATATGGAGAGAGCTGGCTGAAATCTAGAAGAGAGCCAGTTCCCAGACAGTTAGCCTGTCTAGTGCTCGAAGGCACTACATGAGCTACCAGGGGAATGTGGCCAACATCTGTCAGAGCAACTCAAAGTCTAAGCTACTAAGAAGCAAACAACCTGAAGTGATGCTCACACAAGTGCAATAGTGGCACACAGCTGTGGTGGGTAACCAACTGCTCTTGGATTGGCTAACAGATCTTCTCAGTGGAAACTAACCCATATCTGTAACTGGGAAATCAGTTTCATTCAGAATCATATTCAGACAATGATTTTTCCTTCTAATACAAATCTCTTACTAATCTTGGGCTATAAGAGGGTCTACACCCATTACATTCTCTCTAAATTCATAATGGTTATCCCAATTAACCAGAGTTGACCTCACTCTCCATTGGAGATTCTGCTTCTATTTTTCAGATAGGAGCAGGACCTGAGGACATAAAAGATCCATTGCACTCTACCCCGGCCCCAGCTGATACCACAGAGGACCTGGGGAATGAGAAAGTGTTGTGTTATCTGAACCTGAAGTCAGAATAAGGGTGAAGGAGATAGACACTGAGGAGAATGAACACCTACCAAACCAGAGATCCAGGATGCCCGAATGAGCCAATCTCTGAAGTAGACTTAAAATGAACCCAACATGGCTCAGTAAATTTTGTGGAAGAGGGGGCAGAAAGATTATTAGAGCCATAAGTTGGGACATTATGCACAGAGACATTGCCTCTCCCCCATAACTGCTGCCTCTGGAATGCATGACCCACAATCCCCATGGGGATGACACCATTCTCAACATGGAGGGACCCTTTGGCAAAGGTCAGGAACCAACATGTGGTGTTTACATATTAAGTAAGTCTATTACTGATAAAAATAAATTAATAAAAAAGAAAAAAGTAAAACATTTTTTTGGCTGAAGTGTCAAAGTGTAGAGTCCCATTTTGCTGACTTCCACTTCCAGGAAGCCAGAAACACTGTCAGAGTCCCATGTGAAGGGTTAAACATAATGCTGTCATCAAAGCTGCCTGCACGGCTCACCACGACCACAGGGGGCTTTCCGGAGCTCGTCAGTCCGGAAGGTCCGTGAGCACAGTCAGAAAAGCCTTTCTGTCTCTCATACATCTCTCTCCTGAGATCCTGAGCCTTGCAGAAGCAATTTCATACATTAGTCCCAGTATTAGGTAGCTTTGTTGGGAGGGGGAGGGCAAATGTGGTCCTAGCCGCTGCTTTTTGGTCATAAATAGAGGTGCTAAACATATGCCTTGGTTATGCTGGCATCTATGGTTAGGTATTTCTTATGTTTTAATCCATTTTTTGTTTGTTTGATATTTCTTCCTAGCACCTTTCAACTAATCCTTATCCATTAAAGCCAAGAATTAAGAAGACTATTGAAAACGTTAAGAAGGTATAATTGATCCAGTTGAGTCAAGCTTGCAATTACAACTACTGTTATCCTGTCTTTATACCCTTTTCTGAATTCTGAAATCATGTAGTATAATAATGTATTAATATTTATTATAACATAGTGTGATTATCTGATAACTATTTCTTTTCTTCATAAACTATAGACACATCAAGGGTAGTGACAATATTTGCTTTATCTTTGAATTCCTGATATTCAGCCCAAAGCCTGCCTCTCCAGCAGTAAGGCTTTAGTACATGTGTATTAAATTAAGCTGTTATTTGGATTTTTGAATATCTATACTGGGTTAATAATATACCTTCCTTTCAAATGCAGATGTTTCATTTTGCATATAAAGAAGAAATGCTTGCTTAATTAAATGTCTACCCTGTTACTCAAAAATAGTGAAATTTGTCCAAAATATAAATCTCCAGTTATATCCTTTGACATTAAAACTCTACATTTCTCTGGTTCTTATCTTCTATTTTGGCTTCTAATTGGTATTCACTTGATTTATAAATCCCATTGGCATTATTCTTTCTTATAAAGGTACGTTGTCTATCTAAATTAAATCTCATTCACTTGCTTTTCCTTTACATCTTAAACTCTCAAGATTCATAGGGAATTCTCTGTGTTTTTTGTTTTTTTTTTTAACTTTCTGGTCTTGAGTATGTAATCTCCTCATTTGTAATCATCTCTAGGGTTTCTTCAAATTATCTTTTTTTTTCTTCACTTTGCATTAACATCTTAGAAGGATATTGACCACAGGATTAGTTACTTTTTGAAATCTCCTCTCCAGTGTTTGGTTATTCTTCACTGTTATCATCAGGACTCCTTAATTTCAAACCTAAAGCATCATTGGTATATTTCATGGCCAAAATAAAATACAGAGTCACTTGCTTGTTTATATTTCAGAAAGAGATGATTAACTCTGGCCAAGTTCAACAATGACCCTAGAGATGACACTCTTACCCAGAGGAACATAGTCTTGAATTAAGAAGACTTGTACTTATAGCAACTACTGAATTTATAAATTTAAATACAAAATTCACAGTGTCCTTCAGAATGAACTGTTTTTTTCTTCCTTTTTTTCCCCCTTGGAGGATAGAACATTCTTAAGCAACCTGGAGGGAAATTATCATATCGGGTCATTATTTGGAAATTGTTATGAATTGTCTTTAAGCTACCTTCATATGCATGCATTTGTGGATTATCAAATTCACTCATATGTGAAACTTTTTATTCCCTAGATAAATTATCTATCTATCTATCTATCTATCTATCTATCTATCTATCTATCTATCTATCTATCTATCATCTATCTATATCTCCTGTAGGGGAGAACAACTAATATGAAAATTTGTCATTGAAGATATCAGAATTTAGAACTTTTTATTTATTTGTTTTTTTGAGGTAGGGTCTTGCCCTGGCCCAGGCTGACTTAGAATTCACTATGTAGGGCTCGAGAGATGGCTTAGCGGTTAAGCGCTTGCCTGTGAAGCCTAAGGACCCCAGTTCGAGGCTCGGTTCCCCAGGTCCCACGTTAGCCAGATGCACAAGGGGGGCGCATGCATCTGGAGTTCGTTTGCAGTGGCTGGAGGCCTTGGCGCACCCATTCTCTCTCTTTCCCTCTATCTGTCTTTCTCTCTGTGTCTGTCACTCTCAAATAAATAAATTAAAAATTAAAAAAAAAAAGAATTCACTATGTAGTTTCAGGGTGGTCTTGAACTCACAGTGATCCTCCTACCTCTGCTTCCTGAGTGCTGGGATTAAAGACATGCACCCTGCCCAGACCTTAGAACTTTTAATCAAAATCCTCTAATTCACTTGCACTGTTAGATGTAAATTAGATACATTAAAATTTTACTTTATTTATTCAAATAATTTCCAACTGATGGAATGACACCGTTCATACAGCTAAACATGATCCCTTGTGGTAAGAATTCTGGCTTGCTTTAAAAATCACAAGACTCCTGTGGACGTCCAATTTGAGTTTAAACAAGTGGCAATACAGGTCTAAACATACAGTGGAAAAGAAAATCAGCTGATAAAAAAATTACTAGAGGGAGTGAGAAAAGAATGCCAGCTAATAAGTCATGGTATTGGAGAAAGAGAAAAGTGCTCCCATAATAACTTAATAGGATAATATATGTATCATTATTCATAAAATTACAAATAATAAAGAAATATTAATAAAAACCACACAAACCATGATCACTCTCAGTTGTTTGCCCAGCCATTATTCTGGGGACAATTACATAAGGCATACATAAGGAAATTCAGTGGGTTATCCTCATCACAATAATGGCATATTAATGTAATAATAAGACAGTGAATAATGATGAAAACATATCTAGTATTAAGACATTTGTTTAGGTAGATTTCGAAAATATTTCTATTGCAGTATCAATCAGTTCAACAGGCCTTAAGTTGTATGATATTAAGCTTGACATTGTGACTTAGCTATAAAAATAGATGGACCCTCTATTTGTGGAGATTACAGACTTTTGTAACTAGACATATAATGATAGCTATAAACAGATAATAACAACCTGGTGTGGTAATGTGGTTCTCTCGTTGAGCAGATTCACTTAATGAATCACAAAGTAATTAGTGATCACCAACAAAATGCCAGTTCTAACAGGCCGTATAAAACTATAGCATTGAACAACAACAACAACAAAAAGTTAAGGTATCTAGTCTCAGGGAACTTGACGTGGGGGGCAATCACAGGACAACATTAAGTTCTTGACTTTCAGGTAGCTATTTATGTATAGTAGGCAGGTAAAGGTCCTGTATGGTCCAGGGAGCTGGGGAGATAGTTGAGTGGGTAAAATAGTTGTCTTGCAAGCATGAGGACCAGAGTTCAATCCCCAACAATTATGTAGAATGCTGGGTGTGGCAGAATGCACCTTTGATCCCAGCACTGGGGAGTCAGAAACAGAAGGATCCTCAGCACATTGGCCAGCCAGCCTCTTAATGGATAAGCTGTAGGCCAAGGAGATACTTACTGACAATTAGGGTGGGCAGTGCTCCTGAGGGTAATGCTCGAACTGACCTCTGGGCTTCACACATATTTTCACATACATGCACCAAAAGTTACATATACAGGGCTGGAGAGATGGCTTAGCGGTTAAGCGCTTGCCTGTGAAGCCTGAGGACCCCGGTTCAAGGCTCAGTTCCCCAGGTCCCACGTTAGCCAGATGCACAAGGGGGCGCACGCGTCTGGAGTTCGTTTGCAGAGGCTGGAAGCCCTGGCGTGCCCATTCTCTCTCCCTCCCTCTACCTGTCTTTCTCTCTGTGCCTGTTGCTCTCAAATAAATAAATTAAAAAATTTTAAAAAAAGTTACATATACACATGTATCTTCACACACATATCATATACACTATACGAGTAAACAAAGTCCTCAGGAGGCCTACAACTACCACCCGCATTTCTCAAGGTCACTTTATCTACTCAGTTTACTGATTCAAATGTTAATCTCTCCTAGAGACCCCCTCTTAGACATATGTCGAAATACTATTTTATGAATGCTTTGAGCATTTCTTGCCACCAACAAGATGCCTGCTACAAGCCACCCCCACAGTAATCAGAACAAGACACTTGGAAATAATAAGATAACAGAAGTCTGAAGGGCTCTCTGTTGTGCAAGATCACTTTGTTCCAAACCTCACAACTGTTTATTGTTAATCTTCATTTTTTTAAAAAGAAAAGACAAGAAAGTTTTAGGACCAGATCTAAAGTAATTCATTGGAATGGGAGTTTGATGAAGTTGCAATGCTGTGGCTGGTATTTGTAGGAAAACACTGAAGCCAGGAGGATCAGAAAAAAAGAAGCAGATGTGAGTGTGTGTGTGTGTGTGTGTGAGAGAGAGAGAGAGAGAGAGAGGTAAAAAGCAACACTTTGACATGCCTTTGAGACAAACACTTATGTTGAAGAAGGAGTTACATATGAGTTTAAGTGGAAGAAGGCAGACCATGTTGAAGCTAGACTTTGCTATGGCAGACAAAAATCCCCTAAGTTGATCCAGAATGATACTTGAAAGCGGCAACAACATCAATAACAATGGACCTTGGAAGTTCCAAAACTTAAAGGTAAAAATATAGAAGGATCGCTGGATTAAAAGACTCATGAACTATCAAAAATAATATATATAATTATGTATGTGTTTCAAATATTTAGATCAAAATAAATTAACCAAAATTATAGGGGAAATTCTGTGTGATTTTTTTTTTTTTGACTTGACAATGAGTTTTTAAATAGAGCTACAAAAAAGCACATCCTGAAAGAAAATAATAGCAAATTGGACTAAACCAGAATTAAAATCTTTCTCCAGGATAAAAGAAACTAAGGAAATTATGGACAAATAAGCATGCTACTATAAAAGAAATGCAGGGCATTTCTCTAATAAATATATACAGATATCAAATAAAAACATGCCATAATGCTTGACACCATTTTAATTAGAGAAATTCAGATGACCACAGCATCATACACAAATTGGACTGGCTCTCCCAGTTCCTCAAGGTGACGATCCAATTCCTGGGAAGATTACAGATCAATAGGAAGCTATAGTCATTTCTGGTGAAATTATAAATAGTTGCGGCTATGTTTTAAGAGAGTTGGACACTTTTTAGTAAAACTAAACATTCTGTTAATATAATTCTGTGCAATCTGTTTCTTAATGTTTACTTAACTGATTTGAAAACTTGATAGATGCAACCCTAGATGCAAATGTTTATAGTAGCTTCATGAATAATTACTCTGAACTGGATGCAACAAAAATGTTCTTTGTTATGTTAGCAGGTAAAGAAACTCACATATGATAGAGATATTGTCAGTGACAAGAATACATTATAAATGAAACCATGAAAAGATACAGATGAATTTCAAATGTGTACCTCTAAGTCAAGAAGAAAGTCTGGAAAATTCAATGCAGTATCCTGGAAAAGTCACAACCATAGAGATGTTATTTGTGTCACTGGTTGTCCGAGCTCTGGGAAAATTAGGTGGGATAGTTGATGCACAGGGGTATTTTAGAGCAAAGAACTATTTTGTGTGATGCTGTAATGACTACTTCATAATAGTGGTTGTCAAAACAAAGTAATTTTCAAAAATTAATGAACCTTAATATATGCCAAATTAAACAAAAAGTATTTAGGAGATCATTTTATTTCACTCTATACATTGCCCAAAAGATTTATTTTCCATAAACTAGTGATTCCCAACAAAAACCCTCAAGATGTATGTGCCAGTGTCCAATGGGATGCAGCCACTTGGATTTATTTTTTTGTTCACATTTATTCTTACACTGTTAATACATTCAACTCAAAGTATGAAATGCCTAAACAAACCTGCCTGCAAATATGGACACAGACAGTCACACATGGAGATGTTTAGTCAGTGAAGTGCTTTCCTTGCAGGCATGGGCCTTGAATTTGATTCCCCAGCATCCAAGTAAGGCCTAGATGGTGGCAAACCCCCACAAACTCAGCACACTGTGAGGCAGAGATGGGGAGTCCCCGTAGAAGCCTCATTATCTAGTCTAGCCTCATTTGTGAGCTGAAGTTTCAAGGAGGGAGCCTATCTCTAGGATAAGTTGAATGGCATTCTGTAGGATGCCACCTGAGACCACCCTTCTGTCCTGCACATCCTGTTATACACACCAACACCAACACACATATAAATTTATAACAGCTCTTTTTGCAAAGGATTTGTATGTATGTATTTACTAGAGGAAAACTGAATCCCATATTGGGGGAAATTAATATAATCAGCATATGAAGCAAAAGGCAGGGGAAATGGGTTTTATTTTCTGAACTAAGATTTATAGTAATGATTTCACATCTAACAATATGTGGTTATGTAAATCCATCCAATATTTATGTACTGTATGTGCTAGGCATTGGAATTGGTGGGGGGGCCTCCAAAAATTCATAGTCTTTTTAAAGACATATGATAGTCCCAGTAACTTCATTTTAACTTATTATGGAGTGTGTGCAGCTCATGAAAATAATTTAAAATTTTACCGGCTTACATTTCATTAATTCAAAATAATTAACTGAGGTACACGGACACTTTCCAAGGATTTATAGTAAAGCACAGAAAGACCCAATTAATAATTATGGTGCATAGTGGTGTGTGATAAATTATGACAGGAGAAAAATTGTGCCTGGACAAAGGTCTCACTGAGAAAATATTTAGAGAAACTTACATACACCAGTATGGCTTGGTCACATAGCAGGAAAGAGGAAGCTGCAGGAAGGAAGGAAGAAGTAAAACAGCTACGGAGGCTGTAAGAGAGAGAAGGGAGAGTAGTGCATGTTGGGAAACCCTACTATACTGCTTAGAAATGACTGAAGCGGAAGGTCCTGAGGAGGAGGGAAGGAGATGGAAGGGGAGATATGGGCAGAGTCAGGCCCTGGTAACTATTGGTTCTCACCGACAGTCTTACACAATCAACATTCAAGGCACTGGGGTAATTTGGTATCAAGGAGCTAATTATTGACTCTCATTATTATGTGGTGGAGTCATAGCTGATCACAAGTTCCAGAGAGAAGCATAAAGTCGTCAAAAGCAGTCAGACGGATCTGGCAAAATGAAAGTGATTACTGCAATATTTTTGGATTCAGTTCAGAGTTTGAATCTTTTACATCTGTGCCTCCAACCGATACATTTTAGAATTGGTTCTGAGAGGAAAAAAAAAAGTGACTGGTTTATAGAATTTCCATAGTTCAAGGACTTGTTGCTGGAGTGGAAACAAGTCAGAAGTCAGGTTTGAAGAGTGACCTATTGCATTTGGTGTTTTGATAGTTTTTTCTTACTATAAATAATATAGAAAAAAACTATGCATATCCTATGTGCAAAACTAATGTGGAAGTTAACCACTCATCCCTTCCTTTGAGGACCGGGATTTGCTTTAGCCCTACCTTTATCCCGCAGACACTGAAATATCTGGTACTTGTGCACTCACCAACTCCAAATTATATTCACTTACTTATCGTAATTGCCATTTCATACAATAGGAAAGTAAATGCAATTTCATACTAAAGACCTAGATTTTAGCATGTAAGATGAAAACAATTCCTAAAAATATCTCTGGAGACCTTTATTTTTGTTTCCCATATGAGAGAATGGCAGTGTTATTAATATTATTAATGACAGTCATAGACACAGTTCAGTGTTGGGTCTAACTGACTCCGGATTTATTTGATGATTCTGTTTTTTTTTTTTTTAAATTCAAAAATTTTCAGCACTCTATTGACAAAGCAATTAGAACATTTTTTTTTCTTTATTCTGGATCACATATCATTATCTATGTCTGTCTATCTATCTATCTATCTATCTATCTATCTATCTATCTATCTATCATCTATCTAACATCTTTCTGTCATGTGACTATCTGTGGGGTGTGCACATGTATGTGTTGATGTGGTACCCTGGGTGCTAGCTTGTGACTCCCCATCAATTTGTATTAGGGGCCCCGATGAGACTACCAGGTGTTCCCCTCAATCATTCACCTGCCGGTTCCTTTTGTCCTTGCAATGGAGTCTTTTACTCATTTCAGAGCTTGCTGTTCACAAGTCCCACTAATACTCCATTCCCCACAGAACCAGAGTTATAGGCGTGAATAGCTACGCCCAGTGTTTATGTGAGTTCTAGAGATCTAAACTCTCAATGCCACTCAGTCCCTCATCCTTGTACAAAAAGCTCACATAATAAGACATCTCTCTAGAACTGAATATTAACATTTAGAGGAGCAATTCCCATTTATACTCTCCTGGAGTGCTCTTCCTTCTGACATCCTCTCCTCTCCTTGTCCCTGCCGGGTACCTCTTGGATAGAAAGGTGGTCAGGTGAGGTTCTGTTAGAACCCTGCCCATTTTCATGGTCCTGTGGCTCTACCCAGTCACCCCTTATGTTGAATGTAGCTATGCATCCAGCTATGAATTTCCACAACGTTCCTTCCTGGTTCAGAGATCACAATTAAGACATCTTTGGGAGATGGCCATCACATTCCTCTTTTTATTGAGCAGATCTACGTTTAGTCCTCACAAGTGGAGGAGGCACATCACAGCCATGGGTTTCCTTCCTGTAATGTGCCATTGTGTATGTTACTCTGGGTAAGAGAATGTGAAGGAGGAAAGCAGCGTTGAAGTGTCCACTATACTTATTTCCAAGGTGTCCTGTGCAGTCCTACCAATTAGCCATCACAGTAATTTCATACTTGAGAACTCTGCTTATATCTTGGATGTCACAAACGATTCTTGGCAGCTTAAAGTAAGTAGAAACAGCAAAATTTCCACCCAGATTGTGGTTATTTCTCAGCTTAAGGTTAATCTAATTGTCCTATTGCTTCTCATATCATACTACCTCATTCACTGTGACTATGCAAAATGACACCCCTGATGTCTGCTGTTCAGTAGTAGACACTTGATCTGTCATGGATGACTTCTTTCCACTGACATGGGTGTTGGTAAAATTAGTGAATATTTTACTGGTTATGTTGGGTCATGCTGCTCATCTCACTGTCTCCTTCCATTCCACTTTTTGTCTTATTTTGCTTTTTTTATGAGCTGTCTGGTAACCACTCAGAAACTTTTCAAAATTTTAGTAATGGTTTGGATCACTCTTGTACAAGTGGGCATTGCTTCATCTCTTTAATAAATACATATACACCCCCACAGTGTGTAGGCATTTTGCTCACTGCTATGAGCAGGGTAGGGTAGAGGATAGAAAAAGTTATTATGTTCAAGTCGATTCTGAGACTATATAGTGAATTCCAGGTCAACCTAGGCTAAACTGAGAACCTACCTAGGAAATCCAAAAAAGGAAAAAAAGACTGTAATATGATTGGTTCATGGACTCAGGCGGTTGATTTAGAGAGGCTGAGCTGAGGAAGAAGCAGAAAATTCTTTCTGGGCTTGTCACAACTTGCATGTGACAGGATCAGAGGTAATTCTGAGTTCTGCCCAGATAGACAGACGGCATCTCCTTGTTCCCCTTTGGGCTTCTGTCCATGACTATCTGAAAATAACCACCTTCCTCTTCTTTCTCCTTCATTATAGTAAAGTATTGGGATATTAACATATACAAGCAAATCTGAATCTAATGAATGCCATGCAATGCTCATAATGTGCTTCGCCTAGAGAGGTATATTTTGCTGGGAAATTATTAGATTTTTCCCAGTGCTACACTTAAAAGAGCAATACTAAAAGCAAAATAAGTGAAAGAAATGATGCTGTTTTAAGGTGGTTTCCATGTTCTGCCTCCTAAATTGGTAAACTTGAATCACACACAAACATATACACACTTTGGGTAATTTCAAATGAAAGTGGATTTTGTTGATTACTGTCTTCCCTCCTCCTTATCTTCCCCTTTTTCCTCAAATACAATCATTCTTACGAGTTTAGAAGAGTGACACCCTTCTCCAGTTGCCTATTTGCATAGAGAGATGCTTATACTGAGTTCTGCAACATGTGATTCTGGATATAACTTGATGACAAAAACACAGTCGGAGTGAGTGACATCAACTCAGACCTGCAAAAAGAGAACAGGCTGTTTCTACGCTCTGCCTCATACATGCCGGTCTTCATTCATTTGGAACATGTAAGTGTATGGTGTGCCTACACATCTGTATGTATGTTTACGTGTGTGTCTGTGTGCAGGTAGAGGCAAGAGGACAGCTTCTGGAGCTGTTCTTCAGGGAAGCCATCCATTTCTTTGAGGCAGGGCCTCCAGTTGGCGAGACTAGATCAACAGTGATGTCCAGAGATGCTGCTTTCACCTCCTCCCTTGTGCTGGGATTGTAGGAGTGTGCCACAATCTCCATCATTTTTGTTTTAAATGAGCACTAGGTATTGAACTCAGGTCTGCAAGCTTGTGAATCAAGCACTTTACAGACTGAGATATCTCACCACCTCCTTCTTGTCCTTTGTATTTACTTTTCTCACCTTTTCCCAGATCTCTATGCATTAAGGTTATACTTTTCAACCCTTAACAGGGTCCAGTGGTCTGGTACTTCCCCCTTTAAAAAACCTACTTTAAAGCTTTTTGGAAATCTTTACCCCCAAGCTATAGCAGAAACTTAAAAAGTATTGCCCTACCCAAGAGATTTGCATTTTAACAGGAATAAAATGCTTTGGACTAAGAAATGGCATTTTTTCCCAGTGCAATTTCAGGCATCAGTAAACAGATGGGACATTTATTTGGGTGGCCTTGGGGACTTTTTTGAGCCTTTCAAACCATGTGGGATTTCTCCAAACCAATCGAAAGATTATGTCTGACATTCCAAATAATACTATTATTTCTGACATTTTTTGACAGTCATGTGTCACTAAATTTAGCAAACATCTTCCCCAGCATTATCAATGGAGATCCCCAAGTGCCCTGGAGGAGTTTCCCAAATTGACCATTCCATCTCTCTTCATTAGTTATTCAGAAATTACCATGTTGGCTAGTTTTGTGCAGTTGAGCAGAGAGAAACAAGATTGGGAGGGACAGGAAGAAGAACAGGATGAATCTAAAAACAGGTATGATGCAGGAATGTGGAGTATGGAAGGATTTTGTTTGTTTGTTTTTTGCTCCTTGGAGCTGGAGCTGATTTACAGATACCATTCAGCTCATTTGGACTACACCATTTATGGTAGTATATTCTTTGAATCAGATAACAGTCTCAATCTGTCATTTCCCTGTTCTTTGTACAGATAATACATCTGAGTCATATTCCCTGGAGCATAGGTAATTGATAGCTCTGAAGGTATTGTTCAGAGATTCTGTACCTCCTGTCAAGCCACAGAGCAGCTTAGGGCACGTGGAAGTGCAAAACCCTCTGAAACTCATCCACATCAATGTGGCTGAGTAGAACAGAGAAACTTGACTGGTTGGTTGCATGACAGCAATTACTAATGTGATCACTGGCTGGTAATGCCTTTGTAATTATGTTCCCATAATCTGCTGTACTGCACACTGGTCAGAGGCAAGATGATGAAAATTATTAAAATGGGCATTTGAAACCTGGACCATTTCATTAGGTAGACACTCTTTGAAGAATCAGTGATCACTACTGCTCTAAGAGAGCAATCTTCCTCATGTGCTATTTTCTAGACTGCACTCCTTGGCCTTTGCATCTTGGGTTTATCCTCCATGTCAGAGTTTCTTCCCAACATGGACCAGTTTGATCTTTAGAGAAGGCATGTTTCATGGTGTATTGCACCAAAAAGCTTTCATAAGTATTGTTTTAAAAGACAATGATAACCTTCTTTCTCAGGCAACAGTTGTAGTCTAACTCTACCTGCCTTTCAATCTCATTCTTTTAAAAAAATTTTTATTAGATATGAACATATTTAGTACGTAAACAAAACATGTTGGTACCATCCTTTCCTTCCTCTCCCTGCCCCTTTCTGAAGAGGCCTTCCTCTTTGGGGATGCAGGTCAACCCATGGGGATTGTGGGTCATGCATTATGGGAACTCATTCTTTTTAAATCCTGTGCATTAATCTTCCACTCCACTCAAAACTGTCTAGCCATTCTTTTACAATGTTTCAGAATTTTTCATGTCACTTTCCATTTGTGTGCCCACACTGGCCTCAAACTCATAGTGATCCTCCTGCCTCTGCCTCCCAAGTGCTGGGACTAAAGGCATGTGATTTTCTTGTGAGAATTGTAGACCCATAGACCGAGGGATTTGGCAGATTATGTATAGTGCATTGTGCATGTGGATTTTAGGTACACTTTTAGGCATTTCGCTTTTGTTCAACCTGTGCAAGATTCTGTGAGTACCTATGGATTCTATTTTATAATGGAGCTTCTGGAAATGTCTCTCAAATAATTCTTGAGAAGCTGAACTTTAACACATGATGCTACATCTCTACTGGAGTTGGTACCACTATAAAACATACTTATATCTCTTTTATTTTTCTCTGCTAAAGAAAACTTTTCTTGCTTTTTCTTTACCCATCCAAAAATATTACCTTAATTCAGAGTTACCGATTATTCTGTTTGGTTCAAACATACATTCCAAATGAAGTTTTTCACATGTTGATCAACTAGATCTGCCCACATTTACTCACCAGTGATTCCCATCCTTCCAAATCAACTGTTCATCTCCCAGCTCTCATTTTTATTTATTTATTTATTTTTTTATTTTGTGTGTGTGTGTGTGTGTGTGTGTGTGTGTGTGTGTGTACGTGT
This sequence comes from Jaculus jaculus, assembly GCF_020740685.1. NCBI lineage: Eukaryota > Metazoa > Chordata > Mammalia > Rodentia > Dipodidae > Jaculus > Jaculus jaculus. The sequence continues at coordinate 71,718,598 of NC_059116.1, read as the reverse complement.
GAACAGAAGTTAACTCAGGTGCATATTCCTTTTCCCTCAGCTTTTCTTTTCGCTTCTTGGATTTCTGACTTTTACTCCTGATTTACAATAATTCTACCTGAGTCCCACATCTGTAGTCAAGCACATCTGTCCGTTACAAATTTAACTTGATCAAGCTATCTGAGCCTGGGCAGCAGAACACAGCCAGCCCTGATGACAGTAGCCCAGTTCTAACAAGGTTCTCTTCAGTCTTTTATGCTTCTTCAATGTTCTTAAGTCAAGCCTCCAAATAAAATTCCCTGTGCACTTAGCATTTTTAAACTCTCATCATAGTGGTCTCTGATACTTGGCTTACTGCTCCAGAAGGCATCTTCAGTTGTAAGTACCAAGTCCATGTCCATTCCTCGAAAAACAAACAAACAAACAACAAAAAAAAATCCAAACAACAAAATCAGATTCATCTCAACCACAACCCACTCTCAGTTCCAATTCTGTAGCAGACAGCCTGGGTGAACCTCCAGACCAGACACAGTTATGGGAGGAAGGGGTTTATTGAAGCAGGGGTAGTTCCATATTGGAAGAAGCTGGCCCCTTTTTTCAGAGGAAAACGTCACCAAAAAGCAAGCAAGCACGCTTCAGGAACTCCAGGCAAAGTGCAGGTACTTTGCATTTCTTTAGACTGGAATTCCAAATCCACCTCACACCTTAGGGCTGGACCCTAGGATCCACCCACAGTGATGCCTCCTCTAGACAGGTGGCTGCTGATATAAATTACAATCTTTAATAAAATCTTGTATATATTGGGGGCCATCCATTCAAACTACCACAAGTGCCCTCAAAACCTCTCTTTTCATCTCCTACTTTCCTCCTCTCCTTTTCTTCTTCTTCTTCAGTCACAGTGGCGTCCTTGCTGTAATTTAACTAGTCTCCAAACACACCGATATCAATGTCTTTGCTTTGAATCTTCCCTTTGCTCAGCATGCTTACCCCAGACATCCTTAGTGCTTAACACAGTTCCACCCCTTTCAAGTCTCCATGGGATTTATTCTGATAATTAATATGCACATTCTCTTTCTTTCATTTTATATTCCTAGTTCACTCTTCTACATTTTCTTCATGAAACTTAACCATTTTATAAAATAATACCTCATTTTATTGTTTAGTTGATCCATTACCATTTCTGTACCTTTTATAGAATTATATGATATAAGACAGGTATTGAATAAATATATATTTGTAAATTTAGTAAAATTCTTTGTCATATTTGCTTTTGATTTTTCTACTTCCTTCAGACAAGAGATCTCTTTAGAGTTAAAATTTCTTGTCATCCAGTTGCAGTTCATATACTGGATTAATCTACCTCTCATGTGGTAAGAAAAAGATAATTAATGGGGAGAGGCTGGTGAGATTTGACTTGATAAACCTTTCTTTATTTGGTAGATTTATAGATAAGATTAATTATTCAACTATTAAGCAATAATGTTTGAAATACTAATCTGTTATTATTGTGGGAGGTGTTTCATTGGATTAGACTCTGATGATTAATACTATTTAAATTTTTATCTTTTCTTTTTTGAAGGTGATTTGTCTTGGTTGATCTAAGAAAGCTACTTGAACGAAGCTGAGCTTGCTAAAGGTTGGTGAATTCCTATCAAGAAACAGTGAACTGTCCTGGAGTATTCAACTCTTGTTAGCAATGTCATTCAGCAAGCTCCTAATTAATAAGCACTCTCTATATGCTAACTTATGCATACATGCCATGTAAATTTTAAAGTAGCTCGTTGAATAACTGAAAACCTTTGGGGATCACTCCTCATCTTTCACGTTTTATGTTGGCTTTAATCCTGTATAAAAGTCCTGTAGGCATTTCTTTGTCCTTGGTATAATTAAGAGCTTCATTTTCTAATTTCAAAATACTATATAGTTTGTCTCTTATCACCCTTAATTTAATTGTATTTTGTTTATTTTTCTGTGTTTTTACCCCCTGGAAACTAGTTTCTCACCACAATACCATGGCCTTCTCTTTCCAATGTCTTGGACTTGTTTTTTAATTGTAGCTTTGCCCTTTTGGATAAAATAGGTCTAATATTTGCTGTACAACTGAACAAGTATTTTGTTATGCCAAATTCATATGTCTAGGAAATAATGTTGTGACAGTATTTAGGTCTCTTTTGCTTTATGTTTTCCACCACCTCCCCTTAGCACTAGTTTGCTCCTTTGGAGATAATAGCTGGACCTAAATCTGCCTGAGCTTCAGGGTAATAGGCAGTGATTATCAGAGTTAATGATTTTTTATTCTATGGCTCACTACAAAATAAGGACAGCAAAATTTAAAAACATGAATGAGTGAATAAAATCAGGATATGAGATGATACACCGAGAAAGGGAAAGAGAGAGAGAAATAGGGGGAGGCTGAGGGAATCTGTGATGAACAACCGACACAGGCATACAGGAGTATTGATTACTTGATTCACTATGAGTCAAGATGAGCAAAATCATCTGATAGCTCAATGTTTCTTTCCAGAGGGCAGTTAACTTTTCGAGGTGAGTGGAATGATAACATGCTTATACCTTCTAGGAAAGACAACATTTAAGAGTCTATTATAATCTGTAATCTAGAATTCCATCAGTCTATAAGTATTTGTTCCATGTAGACTAAATTCTATATAAGTTGTTTTTTATGAGATAAAACAATGAGTAATGTAGTCACTACAATGAAGTAAGTCTAAAGTACATTGGACAGGCAACATTGCCAAGGACAATTAAAGAATGAGAAGTGATGATCTAGGTGCTCTAAATATGTGTTACATACAGTAAATGCCTTCAAAGGTCTACACAAAACAGGGACTGCACAGTGAATTTTGATAACTCCTTTCATTCTTTCACTAAATAGCTGTGTATTGACCATAAACTCTATGCAAGGCATTGTGTAACATACTTAGTTTGTACTCATACATTGTCTTGCCACTGCTTATGGTGATTTGTTGAAGTAAAGTTAAAAAAAAAAAAAAGAAAAAGAAAAAAAAAACAAGCTTTCAACTTCCATCCTACCATTTACAAACTCTGTGTAACTGGTTCCACTTGCTTAAGCTTTTTATGGTATTTTCACATTTGTAAGCTTGCTTTGAAAGATTTTTAGCTTTTAATACCTTGAGCTATCAATACCTTGAGCTATGCTAATAAGGTAAGGCATATGAAGTGCTGAGCACCATGATTGTTGCTGGTGATGAGGATGATGCTAATGACAATGATGACAGCAATGGTGGACATTGAAAGAGGCACCATTGTGCAGTAACTGCAAATTCTAATGTGGGCTTGGACTACTGATTTTAAATACTAATTCTGGCATTAGCTATATGATGTTGAGGTAGTTAATTTTTCTCTACCTTATTTTAAATTTCTTTAAAGTAAAAATACTATATTTCATCTGTTTTAGAATTTTTATCATAAGTTTGAAAAATAATGTTGAAACTCATGTGAATGGTGTAGTCTTCAACATAATATTCATGTAAATTATTTTTTTAAAAAATACTTTTTATTTACTTATTTGCAAGTACAGATAGACAGAGAGAAAGACTTAGAGAGAGATAGATGAGATGCAGACAGAAAGAATGGGCACAACAAGGCCTGTAGCCTTTGCAGATGAACTCCAGATGCATGTGCCTCTTTGTGAGTGGGGCTTTACATGGGTACTGGAAAATCAAAGCTGGGTCATTAGGCATTGAGGGGCAAGTGCCTTAACTGCTGACCCATCTCTCCCTCCCCTCCTATCTATTATTTTAAAATATGTATTGAATAAAAAACAATACCAAGGATGTCACTGAAGTCTATATACTTTAAGAGTAATGTATCATATATTTTGTTATATCCCCTGAGCTTACATACGTCCATGGTACTTAAAAGTCATTCCATACATAGTTGTTGAAAGATAATAATAAGTCTTATGCATCTTATTGTGACACTATGCCTTTTTTTGATAGAGGAATGCACAATTTACTGGCAAGGCTAGAATGGCACTGTGCTTAAATATTCTACAATTATGAACACTGAGTTTAGGGTATTTTGTATGAGAAATCAGTTGAAAAATCAAAGCACTTCTCACTACAATGAATGCACTTGGATAGTTCATCTAGATCTAGTATTTCCTGGCACACACACATGAGTACTTGCTCAGGTATAGAAGTTAGTGAGAATGTTTACCAAATAATGAGCAAACAGATAACCAAATGGAATACCAGATCCCTGTGTTTACTTGCTACTCACTCACTTACATTTTACCTTAGCATATCATAACAAGTGAGCATTAATCCCATGAAACATCAGTGTTCTGCATTATTTATGATTACATATCGAGAACTGAGCTGGTAGATCAAGAAGCATATGAACTTAATTGCTCTTTTCCCCCAGTTGATTTTACTCCTTCAAGATAGAAGGGTTGATATCTACCATTGCTATATAGCTCTTACCAACTCTATGAATCAAACCAATCCTTCTTACAGAAGAGAGAAAATATAAATCACTGTTTGCTGCTTCACAAAAGGGACCTCAGATGTGGAGAGGGATAAGCCATAGTGTGAAGTCATCTGTGCTGAGAGTTTAAGAGCTCTCTCCTCTCATTTCTTTCTCTCCATCCTATGCTCAGACTAGGCCAGGGATTTTAGAATTATCCCCCATTATGGCAGATGAGTCATCCTCACTGCACATGAGCCTAGAGAATAGAAAGCTGCCTTTCCCAGTTCTCCTTCTCTTCCCAATAACCTTCCAATCCTCCCCTCTCTCCTAACCCAAAGTTCAGAAGCTTCCTTCCCTCTCCTATGTATCCCACCAATTTCTTGTCATGTTCAGTAAAGTGCTTGGGTGCAAGAAATAGTTCATTTCCAGTCCTCTCTATCTTGAACCCAAAATATGGCATCTTTGCTTGTCTGTTGGTCAGTTCCTTAGTTTTACTTTGTGAAATTGAGACTACCCATACTGGTTGCAAAGACCATGGCTCTGACCTCTGTTGAACACTGTGGTTAACTGCAGAAGACCATGTGAAGATCTCACTTATACGACAGGGGAACAAGCCAATTCCTTGAGAGCAACTTGATCAGCTGAGTTGGTTAGATCTCGCCAATCTGTCCCTAATATACAGGATAGCTTTGGACACATCAAGGGTGTCCAAATCAGTAGTGATTTGCTGCATGGTTCAAGACTTAGAAAATTTTTTGGATTTGAGATATTTAAACATTAAATAAATTCATCAGTTACTTATACTTTGTACCTTTTGCCTTAAATAAAGCACTTAATAATAAAATAAAGATGTCATTATGGGGCTGGTGAGATGGCTTAGCAGTTAAAGAATTTGCCTGCAATACCACGGGATCCAAGTTAGAGTCCCCAGTATACCCAGGTAATCCAGGTGCACAAGGTGGCACAGGCATCTGGAGTTCATTTGCAGTGGCCTGAAGCCCTCTTGCACCCATTATCTCTCTCTTTCTCTCTCAAATAAATAACTAAAAAATAAAGTACTTTTAAAAGATATCATTATTACCTTCTAATGTTAGTTTATAATGAAATGTTAAAAATAAGAATCCTCTTTGAATATCCACTGTATGATGAGTTACATCAAGTTAATATTAATTCAACTTGCTGTTTAGAGCAGATTTGCATCCTTTGTCTTAGTACTATTGTTGCTGGGATCACACATTGCATTTAATTTCATGAAACTAGTCTCATTCAATCTAGTACAAATCTTCAGACTTTCATCTTATAACTGGAATTTTTGAAGAATAAAATTAAGTTACATTGTGGACTGCTTTTTTTTTGGATATGGATCATCTGAAGTTTCTGAACAACCTTCAAGTCATGTATTTAGTGCAAAGGATGGGAACACCACAGATTTGCCAGGGTATCCTTCACAGTGCACTAACTAAGTCATTTGAGATTGGTTTGTTTTGTTTATGATAAGTTTATTTCAGAGACTCACTAAGATACAATCCATATGGTTTCTGAATATATTTTTCCTTTGTATTTAGAATACACTTATGAGGATGCACTTTGAAATTACTAACAGTCTTTCCCCCCAAACTTCCACTTGCTGAAATAGCATCTTTTCATGGTTTTCTAACTCTTATCAGTTTTTCCTAAGCTATCAGCTGACTTTAAGCAGAAATTTTAACAGATTTTTTCAAGTGGGAGGTGTAGTTATGTATAATGATAAAAAGGAATCCCATCAAAGATAAGCAAATGCATACATGACAGCTGCAGAGATTAGGAAAGGGAACATGCTATCCACTGTGAGGCACATTTTCTCCTTGGCTCTCAATATCCTTCTTCCAAAGCTGCAGCACTGAACTATATGGCAACTGGGGTTAGCTAGCCTAAATTATTAAATTATTGTGGAGCTGAGTTTGTCTTTCTTGGTACCATCAAGCTAATATTAGGACTTCTCTTAAATCATAAAGACACAATGAGTCAAAAGAGATTATTATTATGATACCTATTTGAGTTCTTTCATGAAAATAATTCATAAAATCCCAATCAAATTCATAGGTCCTCATTATATATATAAATACTTTATTATTTTTTATTTCTGAGAGCCTTGAATTTTTTAAATCTCACTCAATATTAGACATCACTGACAATGTCCATAACCTGATTTTGCAAACATGTAATAACTCTTCTCAAAGGGGACTGACACATAGAAAGTGTCTTTTCACCTCAAGTCTTCCTTACTCACACTCTTTAAAAACATTTCTGATTGATGCTCAAGGCATCTATTTCACAATCTTAATTTCAATTTGCCTCACCCTTAGGTGGGACTCTCTCCTGCTGATTTTGCAAAAAGTCCAACTTTTCCTATTTGCAACTAGATTGGAAAGGGTATTGAGGCTGGCACAGAACAACTTGGTAAAGTGACCCCTACTGAGACTAATTCACCCCAGCTTCCTCATCCTGTCTGAGGAAGGCTAGTGACATACAGAGACAGCAGCACCTCATCTGCATGTTGAGATTTTCTATGCTAATTACACTCCAGAGAAGACACATAGAGCTCAGGAACACCACCCAACAGAGCTGATCTGGACAGCCTTTTGAGTTCAATGGGAGACACAGTCATTCTGCAAAGTATCTTGAGAAGCAGTCATTTAGCCCTATAAATACAATTGGTGAGATTTGCTTTTGCTGACCATCATTTATAAATGATGGAAGAGGAATGACAAATTGTCATCCTCTCACCTGGATGCATACCAGCATCCCTTATTCAAGTGCAGTTAATCCTCTTAACACCCCTTCTCTCTCTTTCTCTCTCAAAGGGATTGCCAGTCTCCAGTTGCAGCACAATTCTTGTCTTAGCTGAAAGCATAGAAGCAGCTTCCTGGCAACATCAGACATGATCACATGCATAAGCTTGGGCGGTTTGTATGATGTTCTGCAGACAATTTACCTGCTTCCCATGACTTCTTCATAAGTCCAACCCTAACTGATTCTTCCATAATGACAGACACACTAAACCTTCTTGCTGCTGCTGCTGGCTTCATTGTTCTTTTGTTACTTTAGGCTTTTAAGGCAGGAGCTTTCTGTGTCTCAAATTCATCTATTATTCAATTTGTACTCCAGGCTGGCATTGAACTCTTTGAGAGTCTCTTACTTCAGCTTCTTGAGTGTTGAGATTACCAGTATGAACTGCAGACTCAATGTTAATGAATTTTATTTGTCTCAATTTTTCCTTGGCAATCTGAGCTTTGGACTATCATCTTCATTTGTTGTGATCAGTAGTTCCCATATAAGTGGACATGGAAGAACTCTGTATGTTGAAAGCAGCTAGAATGGAGGCAATGAAAAAAATTCTTCATCTATATCTCATGTGCATAACTTCCACCAGTACTTTCCAACAAAGCAATGACAAAGTACTTCTGAATTATTCTGCTACTTTGGTGAAACAGACATGTTGTAAATTTGTGCCTCTTGTCCAAGGTATTCTATCAGTATTATCTTTATAGTGAACAATTCTATATATTTTCTACCTTGGTTTAGCTAATCCCAATGGTTTATAGGAAGAGATGATGAACAAAATTAAGTTTCTTCAGTTTCTAATTATATTCCGTGGAAAACCCAAACTGAATCAGTGAAATAATATTTCAACTCAAAAGATATTTTTATGTTAAAAAGCTATGCATAAGTACTGGCCAATAAAACAAACAAAAATTAAATAAACAATTTAGACTTAGATTTCATTCCCCTTCTCCATAAAGTTAGTTTTTACTGACTTTAAATACTTCACAGTAAGAATAACATAAAGCATCTGGGAAAATAAAATTGATTTTAGATTTTCACTGTCAGATTATTACTATAATTATCTAATAGCACAATAAGTAATATAGGTGAGTTGTTTAACCTTCTATTATTATTAATGTGAATCTTTTTCCATAGGTGTACATGTTCAATGGTTCTCAGATAGTGTTACTGTTTTGTGGAGGTTATGAGAAAATTTAACAGATGGGTCCTGGCTGCATGAATGCCTCTGGAGTAATGCAGATTTTCAGTGGCTATATTTTGCCTCAACACCTTCCTATTACTGTTATCTTCTGTTTCCTGTCTGCATTGGCATGAGACAGTCAAATACCACCTCTACTCCATGATGAACTGTATCCTCTGAAACTATGAACAAAGTAAATCCTCTTCTTTTGTTTATTTCAGGATTCATAGCAGAAATATAACTAACACAGAAAATCGGTACCAGAGAAGCAGGGTCATTTATACAATTAAGCCTAACCAGGTGATGGTTGAGCCCTTGCAACAAGCTTATGATGAGAATTTTGAAGAGTCTTGAGAAAAATAAACCACAGAAGGCCTAGACTGTTTTAAAGCAGAGCTTGCTGAACAATTCTTATAGGATCTGGAAGACCAGTGTGACAGTAAAAGTGTAGAAAATATAAACTGTGCTCATAGCTTTAAATGGGATCAATGTTACAATGTAGCAAAGAATTAATCTGTATTTTTATATGTCCTGAGAAGTTGTGGGATGCAAAAGTTAAAGAAAAAAGACTAGCTAAGCTGGCAGATGATATTTCAAGAGTCCCTAGCGTTCAGATTGTGACATGGCTATTTCTGTCTTCTTTTATCTAGGTGAGAATTAGGGGGGAAAAGCAGAGTAGAAAGTTTTGAATATTTGAAGTTTGGTCAGAAAAGCTAGTTTAAAGGTGGAGCTACGGAAGGCACGGTTTCTAAAAGAAATGGGTACCGTATTAGATAGAGCGAGAGTCAAGTGCTTTGCACCAGCACGATGGACCCAGTGTGTGGAGTGCGCCTTTGTCATGCCCCCACTCATCACAGGATCGAGGTCGTGAATGATAGAAGTCCTTCGGGATATTTTTATTTGAGGAGAGAGTGTATTTAGGGCCCCATGTTCTCACAGGTTTGCACAGAAAATTCACTCCCCAGGATTCATTTCACTTAGACTCCAATGTGACCATGGTCCAATGACCTAGCTACTGCTCATGCTGATGGCAGACCTTAGCATTATCTATACAATGCTGGTGCTAAAGACATATACCATGCAAGATTTATATTACTACATAAGCTTCCACTCAGGTTTCCAAAGAATATCTTGGAAGTTGGCCAATGTGTACCATGATTGGGATACCTTCAGGAAGCCCACGAGAAAGTGATATATGGACAAATGAAAATGAAGCTTAAGCTTCAGAGAATCCTGGATATTGGAGATACCAAGAATGTGGCCCACTGAGGACAGCTACAAGTAACGAGTAGAGGGAACTAGCACGAGAGAGAGGCCACCTGGGGAACTGCTGGCAAAACCAAAGAGGCAGGGCTGCCGAAGTCCTGCCCAAATCACACTACCACATGCCATGGCGCTTTGGCTCTGCTGTTTGGGAATTGCTTTTGTCTGATTCATCCTTGCTATTCCATTTCTTCCTTTTGGAATGAGAATGATCATTTGGAGTTATTATATAATGGAGATATATATGTTTTATTGGTGACCATAGATAAGAGACTGCCTTGAGTCTCAGGGAAGACTTTAGATTTAGATTTTTGAATGCCAGAAATTTTAGGACTAGGGATTCTTATGGATGAGTCAAATACATTTTGCATTATGAGACAGTAAATTAGTTATTTTTCCCACCACTGTGACAAAATATCTAATCAAATTACCTTAAAAAAAAAGGAAAGATTTATTTTGGTTACTCTTTGGTAAGAGTCATCCTTTTCATTATGGTGGGGGAGTCATGTTGGCAAGATCATGAGGCTCTTGGTCACTTTCCATCACTGTATGGAAGAGAGAAAAGGAGAGACAGAGAGGAGGAGGAGAAGAAGAAAAGGAAGAGAAAGAAAAGGAGGAAGAAGAAGAAGAGGAAGAAAGAGAATGATGATGTGCTGTTTACATTCTCCTTTCATCAGCCTAGGACCCTAGTGCCTGTGGCATTGTAATACCACATTCAGCTTGAGTCTTCCTCGGATACACCCTCATGAACATGCCCATAGGTATGTTCCATGATGATTTTACATCAAGAAAGTTGACAATGACGACTAACCGTCACAGAAAACCACAGCCTTTGAGGTCCTGGACTTGAGCGCTATGGTTTGAACATAGAATACCTTATAGAAGTTCATGTGTTCAATGTTTAGTCCCCAGATAGTAGTCCTATTTCAGGAGGTTGTGAAAACTTTGGGAAATGAAAGCCTGCTGAAGGAAGTAGGTAACTGGGGCACATGGTTTTTACAGTTATATCTGGTCCTGGACTTCTTTTCTCTCTTTCTGCTTCCTGGAAAACATCATCACAATCATGTTCTGCCTCACGAAGGTTCCTGGATCAATGAAATCTCTGAAGCTGAAATCTCTGAAGGTATGAGTGAAAATAAATCCTTCCTTCCTGTGGTCGTTTGATTCAGGTGTCCCCTTTAAACTTAGGTGGTCTGAATGCTAGGTCTCCAGCTGATGGCAATTTGGAAATTAAAGCCTCCTGGAGGCAGTGTATTGTTGGGAGTGAGCTTGTGGATGTTATAGCCAGCTTCCTCTTACCAGTATTTGACACACTCTCCTATTGCTGCTGTCCATCTGATGTTGTCCAGGAGGTGATGTCTACCCTCTGCTCATACCATCATTTCCCCCTGCCATTATGGAGCTTCTCCTCAAGTGTATAAGCCAAAATAAACCTTTTTTTCCCACAAGCTGCTCCTGGTCAGGTGTTTTGCTGACAGCAATGTGAACCTGACTGCAACAGTAAAGTTGATACTGAGCAGTGATGTCATTATTGCTAGAAACCTAATTTTGTGGCTTTTGGGCTTTTTGGAACTGCTTTGTAGGAGGAATGTGGGTGAATCTGAAATCTTGGCCTAAGGTATGCCTTGCTGCACTATAAGAACAGCTTAATGGACTACTCTGGTCAGAGTTGAAAGACCTGAGTTCAGTAAGAACTGTGGACTGAGGTTTGGCTTATAAGGGTGAGAAAGAGCTTTGCCTGGACTGGGCTAGAAGGAGTTTGTATGAGATGCTTGCTGTTATTCTTGAGTCCTGAGAACCTGCGCAAGGTTGCATTGTGTAGAAACAGACTGATGTGTGCAGAGGGACATGGCACTGAAAGAAATCTTAGGGCTGAAACTTCTGCTTGTTCAACTGCAAATGTATGAGAGATTACCACCATTGAGATTGGGCCAGCTGACCTGCACTGGGACAACAGAAAAATGGAATCTTTTGAAGGGGCCTGAATGCTGAAGGAGTTCCATGATCTTTGAAGTCTGCTTTTTTCCCCCTGAATTAACAAATCAGTTCCCCACTGGTATTGCAGAGTATGAGAAATGCAGGAAAGAGAGGGTCTTTGAGCTTGCAGCATGGTTTGTGTTTTAGGAAAAGCCATGGGCAGGGTGAAGCAGGTTTGCTGAATTTCCTGCATGGAGACCCAATGGAGCAGTAAGGATGGACCATGTGCTGCAGTGGAGACCCAGTGGGGATGCCAGGACCACAAGATGGCTGCTAAGGAGAGCTGCCGGCCCTAGATGAAGTTTTCCAGTTCTGTACTAGTCTAGCTGGAGAGGTGGAATTAGAACTCCATAAAGTTGATTAGAATTATTGGTCTTGGAGACTACACTAGAGTTGTTGGACTTGGAGCTACAGAGTTTGATGTTTGCCCTGTTTAGCTCATGTATTGGTTGAATATGACATTGTTCTTCCCAATGCTATCTTTTGCAGTATGCATGTTTATTCTACATCATTATGGGTTTTTTGGTGATTTCTTTATGGAGGTAAAAAGGACTAAGTGAGGTCAGGGGAAGATATTGAGTAAAGGAAAGGTGGCTAATCAAAATCGGAGAGGATATAAATAAGCCAGTCACATGGAAACCTCCTTTTATGGACAGTGGAACACTCAAGAGCCATAGAATGTTACCATAAAAATTTCAATGCCAGAGATGGGATACCTTCCAGAGAGTTGTTGGCCAGGGAGGTCCCTGATGCCCTTAAAACATTTCAGGCCACCATCGAGGCACTTGGCTTCCCACCAGGAATAGATGGTAAGACTGTATTGCTGAAAACAACACATACTTGGGCTGCAAGGTCACTGAAAAATCCTGCTAGAGAAGCTGACAGAAAGCTGGAAAAAGCCATGCTGCAAGCAGTTCAATGGGAGAAAGAGAAATCACCAGTGAAGATACTCAACAGTGGAAACTGCAAGCCTTGTATTTGGCCAGCCAGGCCAAATGAGCCAACGGTGCAATAGTGGCAGGTCTATCATGGTGGAAACCAACTGCCCTCTAATTAGACTGGAGGCCTGTTGCATGGGAAGGAATACAACCCTGATACTGAAAACCTAAAACAGGGGTATTCATGAGCCCAAGGGGTATAACGTCGGCTGCTCTCTGGCTAAATGTATATACTATGCTCACCAAACTGCCCAGTAAGCACTTCTCTTAATGTTCATACCCATATATAAATGCTACTCTCATTTTTGGTTAGAGAACCTCCTATTATCAGATAGAAGTGACTTTGGGATGACTCAGATGGCACCACAGTGCTGAGTAGTGACAGAGGAGTGCTCAGCACTTCAGTATCTCTATCACACTTTCCATGGCTCAGGGTCCATGTGGAAGAGGTGGTGGAAAGAATGTAAGAACCAAAGGAAAAGTAGGACTCCTTACAATGTGCTTCTCCAGACACAAAAGGGCCTGGATATCCATGACCTCAAAGCCTGACACTACTTACACATGACCATCATAATAGGAGGAAAAGCTCATGACATCAAAATAAGAGAGTCTGATTGAGAGTTGGAGGGGATATGATGGAGAGTGGAGTTTCAAAGGGAAAAGTGGGTGGAGGGAGAGAATGACCATGGGATATAGTTTACAATCATGAAAGTTGTCAATAACAAAAAAAAAAAAAAGAAAAAAAGAAAAGAAAAGAAATCTTGGACTACGGGAATGCTTGAACATCATTAGGATTGACAGAAACTTATGGTAACTTTAAAGTTGGACTGAATGCATTCAATTTTACATCATTGATGGTTATCAGTTTAGGGGGCCAAGGGCAGAAGAATGTGGTGGTTTGATTTAGGTGTCCCCAATAAACTTAGGTGCTCTGAATGCTAGGTCCCTAGCTGATAGCAATTTGGAAATTAAAGCCTCTTGGAGGCAGTATATTGTTGGGGGTGGGCTTATGGTTTGTTATAACAGTTTCCTCTTGCCAGTGATTGGTACACTTTCCTAAGCTGTTGTCCACCTGATATTGCCCAAGAAGTGATGTCCACCCTCTGCTCATGCCATCATTTTCCCCTGCCATCATGGAGCTTCCTCTTGAGTCTGCAAGCCAAAATAAACCATTTTGCCCACAAGCTGTTCTTGGTTGGGCATTTTTCTGATGACAGCAATACAAACCTGATTGCAACACTTCCATAGGGTTGCTTTTTCCTGTCACAGGTATACAAAGTGTGACTAATATACCTTCTTCCTCTTAGACTCAAAAGAGTGGGAAGTTAAAACAAAATATTGTTAGCCATTTTAAAATAAGAAATTTCCATTCTTTCTATTTAAGTGTAGCCACATTTCTCATTATTAAATTGATACATTATAAGTACAAAATTTTTTATTGGGGGTATGCATTTTAGTTGTTTTTTTTTAATTTTTGTTTTATTTTTATTTATTTATTTGAGAGCGACACAGACAGACAAAGAGACAGATAAAGAGAGAGAGAGAGAATGGGCCTCTAGCCACTGCAAACAAACTCCAGATACATGCGGCCCCTTGTGCATCTGGCTAACGTGGGTCCTGGGGAATCGAGTCTCGAACCAGGGTCCTTAGGCTTCACAGGCAAGTGCTTAACTGCTAAACCATTTCTCCAGCCCTAGTTTTGTTTTTAAAACCTAAAATGACGAAATGCAACTTTAGGTATTGCTCCAAAGGCCTCAGCCTGAGAACACTAAGCCACACCTGAGGAAATTTAATGTGTTAGAATACTGTCTTGAATTTTAATCTTGGTTGAAATTCTCTGATGTTCTTCAATATTCACCTATAATTTTAAGAGTATCTTTTTAAATTCTTGATTGGCAGAGGGAATGTTTCAGAACACCTTTTATACTCAGAGTAGTTTTTGAAAAAGCTTTTAAAGTAAATGTTAATGATTTTTTTTTCCATGCCAGTCAAGTGTCCTCACCAGGCAGAGCTGATGCTTAAGTGTGTGATGAAAAGTTAGGTACAGCTTCAGAAAGAATCAGGCAATCCTGAGTTCAGGTTGAATGGCCTAATTTATTTTAAAGAGTTTATGCAACTTTGATCATTCATTAGTATGTATTGTAATCTCTTTCCTGCTTCCTCATGAATTTCATAACACACAAGCATATGTATGCACACACACACATCACTTAGAATTCAAGGACAGGTAGGTTATCTTTCCACAATGTGACTATTTTTAGCATTTTGAAAATTTAGAAACCAAACCATAATTTTTGAATGCTTAAAGTCTAAGAAAGCATAATATTTATCCATTGTCACATAATTTACAGGTGAAAGATAGTCTTAAAGATTATGTGTAAATCAACAACAGATTAGAAGAAAATAAAAGGAAATGCAGTTGAGTTGGTAAGACTGCTGTTTGGCATTGATAAAATCCTCGGTTCCATTCATAACACCAAGCTAAACTTGCTATGCTGGTATACATTTGCCTTCTCAGCGTTGGGGGTGTGGAGGCAGGTGGAACATAAGTTCAAGGTCACCCTTGTCCTCATAGCTAGTTTGAAGCCAATTTGGGATTCATGAGATTATTTCTCCAAAACAAACACAACAAACAAAACTACCAGATTTTGTATATACTATGTTTTTGCATATTATTGACTTGACATGTAGTAGTTAGAAAATAATATTTGTTGGTATATTTATATATTTATAAACATATACAGAAGAAGGGTGAAATTTTTACCTGTATCTGTGTGTCTGTGCATTCACACATGTAAAGATGATTGGCCCATTCTGTCTGAAAATGTAACCACTTTATTCTAATTGTGGAATGTAGTTACATAATCTCTTCACATTTAATTTGCTTTGAAAAATATATACTCTGTGCATTCTCAAGAAGGTAATTGCTACTCCCCAAAACATGTTCTGCTTCTTTTAAAGCCTCTGGTAAAATTTTTATCTAAGCCATCAGATTTAGCAATTTGTAACTGATCTAATCTCTCCACAAAATCCTTGCTTAGTGAAATTGCATCTAACAGTTCCTCACTATAAACCTTTCAGTTCATATAAAATTGAATGACAACCTATGTCTCTCTTATTTTTTGATATTTCTCTCTTGTTTTTATTTTAATCCTTAATAAAAATAAATAAATAATAAATAAGCTTACTCAAAAATAATGCATCATTTCAACATTTTCAAGATACTACATTATGAAGTAGATAATCACTTTCAGTTAATATCATAAAAGAGAACCATAATATCAGCCATCATCAGGTGGAGATTAAGCAACTACAGTGTTTTTTATTGTGTCTCTTCACATAGAATATTAGAGTCACGAAGGATTTACAAGTAGGTGGCACTGCCTGAAAAAGGCTTTCCATCTGTTGGCCAAGTATCTTCAGTGAATAAATACTTTTAAGTGTATAGGATATAGTAATGTATGTAATAAAAATAATTTAATTTAAACAATAAATTATCTCAGTAATTATTAGGTAAAGTAACACAAACATCAATTGTTATATAAAGCTATTTTATTTTATTATTTTTATTTATTTTTAAAGCAAACTCTTGCTATGCTGCCCTGGCTGGCCTTGCAATATTCCTGGGTTAACTTTCCAAGTGCTGAAATTGCAGTCATGTGCCACTCTGCCTGGTTACTAGGCCTAAGTAGGTAGTTAGTTAATTAACTTGTCTTTTTTTAATTTAAAGGAATAGTCTTGCTTTATAGGTCTGGCTGGCCCAACACTCATTATGTAATCCAGGTTTGTCTCAAACTTAAGGCAGTCCTCTAGTCTCTCTATCCTGTGTGCTGGGATTACAGGTGCATACAATTATGACTTGCTATGATAAACTTAGTTTAATAGTCAATTATATTTGGGAAAAATACCTTTGTACTTCTCATATAACAAGTATTGGTTTGTCTAACATTGTATATCATACAGATGCTCAACTAACATACATTTAATGTTGAAATCTTTGTTAATATTGAGATAACTCCTTTGGTGCCTTTGATTCCCATACATGACTTCTTAGTTTTTGGAATCATCTATTATGTTTATAATAAAGACATTTCATTAATATTAAGTCTAAATGCTGGATAGCACCCAGGCTACTTGCTGACATGAATTTGTTCAGTAGTCTCACCATTTCTTGGATGTGTAGATTCTGTTACTATTTTTGGACTGCTCATCAATCCTTGTATATGCCTAACCTATTGCATAGAAATTATGACAATTGTGATGTTTGGATTTGAAAACCCAGCTGATGTCTGATGTTATATACATTGATACAATAAACTTGACTAGTTTAATGAACTTATAGATTGCTGAAAGTATTCCCAAAGTCTGGAAGAGTCACATTTAAACACTGAAAGTTGAGAACCTATCATACAAAGAAAAGTACATGTGCCCATTTTCTGAGAGTGTGTGTCTCTAAGTAGTTTGCAATGAGAAATAATTTTTGGTACACATAAAGAGGTCACTAAGGCCTGGAGAGATTGCTTAGTGGTTAAGGTGCTCGTCCGTGAAGCCTAAGGACTCATGTTCAACTCTCCAGGTCCCTTATAATCCAGAGGCACAGTGACACACATGCACAATGTCACACATGTGCCCAAGGGGTGCATGCATCTGGAATGTGATTGTAGTGCCTAGAGATCCTGGTGTGCCCTCCTTCTTTCTTTATCTCTCTGTGTTGCTCTCTCTCATAAAAAAAAGAACAAAAAGAGGTTACTTAGTTTAATTAATTATTTCTCCATGGAGACTAAGTGGGAATCCTAAAAAGTATGCAATGCAGCTGGATGTCAAGATCACCAGATACAATATGTAATTTTATAGTCTTAACAGCAGCCATACCAAAAGGCAGTATCATTGTATTAAAATTTGTACAACATGATTCTACTTTTCTTACCTAGGAAACAAACAAACAAACAACAATAAGATAAATAAGACCTTGCCATTCTCTGGGAATATCGAGGCTGCATAAGTGCATGTGAGGTAGTGCGATATTGTGGCTATGGTGGTTGGTGCCCAGGGCCTGCACGTCTGTGTGTGAAGAGGCCAGTGCACCAAGCAGAGGCCAGAGTGAGGAGCGTCTCTGCTTGCGCTCTTTCACTTTATTCCCTTGAGATGGATTCTCCCCTGAAGCCGGAGCTGTGGTTTTTGGTCATATTGGCTGACCACTAAGCTCCAGGGATTCTTCTGTCTCTGTTCCCCCACAGGGCTGGGGTTACAGGCACGTGTATGCTCAACTTTGTATTTGGATGCTAAGGAAATGAACTCAGGGCAAATCAGGCACATTTAAGCTCTCACACTTACAACACAAGTGTGTTTACCCACAGAGCTATTTCCCTAGGCTATTTTATTTTTCCCTAAAGGTGTATTTCTTTTAAGACCCAGTTGAAGGCAGACTGTTTAGCTTCAAAATGACATTGCCTAAGTTCAGAGACCTCGTTTGTGTCCCTGTTACTCATGTTTCCCTTTATTGACCCCTACCTTAATACAATACTTGCTTCCTCAGGAGTGCTAAGACTCTGCCATTGAGATTTGTAATGTGGCTGCTGTCTGACACCACTGAAAATATAATTTAAAAATCCCTGCATCATTCATGTTTTCAGTGTACATAACTTATTTCTACAATCTGAAGTTAAAACTGAAATGTTTTTTCATTAAAAGGATTATCTGCAGGACCCTGCCATCTTGTGTTTTTCAGTATGATAATTACCACAGGATTTGATTCTCTGAACAGAGGAATTCTACCTTGGGCCTAGCTAAAGTCCTGCATACTTTATAGCCTCATCTCTAGAGAAAAATGTATCACAAACTATAAATTCTCAATTGAATTTATATATTTATTTGTATACATAAAATACATTCAGATGGTCTGCTGTAACAAAAACAATTTTGATTCTTTTCTTGTTAATGTCTTGACCTTCCTGTTGTGTACTGAAGAGATTTTCCAAATGAATGTCTTGACATTATTGAGTGCTTGGGAAAAAAAAATTTTTTTCTTGTATTTTTTATGGTAAAGAGAAAGAGTGAGAAGAAAAAGCATGAGAGAGAGAGAGAGAGAGAGAAGGGGGGAGGAATTGGTGGGGCCCCTGGCCTCTAGCCACTGCAACCGAACTCCAGACACCTATGATTGGCTTCTGTGGGACCTGGAGAGCCGAACATGGGTCCTTAGGCTTTGCAGGCAAGTACCTTAACTGCTAAGCAATCTCTCCAGGCATTCATTCTTTTTCTTCCACTTTTCCATCATGTTTTAAGGGCATTTTTCTATTTTCAATTAGCAGAATCTATAAACTTTTTGCATTTCTCCAAAGTGATTTTGTTAAAATGCTACCATTACTAAATAATTTACAGCGTTTAATTGACCCATAGCCTATAGTAATTTTCATCATTTGACTACATTGTTTATTCAGCTAGTATTCCTTGGATGCTTAGCCCATGTTGGCACAACTGTTCAGTGCCCGACGCCGAGGAGCAGACTGGCACAGGAAGCTGGGCTCTGCTCTGCTGCTCCCCCGTCACCCATGAGGTTCGAGGTGGACCTGCGGTGGGATTGCAAGTGTCATCTGTGACATGAGTCACCAGTCACAGGACACTCCCGAATCGTTCCGTAATATTGGTAAAATGAGGAAAGGTGACTCAACTGCCTTTGAATTCACTTTTCATGATCCGTGGAGATAATCATCTAAACAGGAAAATATAGATAGCTTATGTTTCATTTGAGCAGATCTCTGCTTATATGAGCACCACCAGTGTTAATGGTTTTTGAAACAGATTTAATCAAGTAATAGTTGACTTATTTTCATCTCCCTAAAATATAATGTTTGCTTCATTTTTTTTTTTTTTTGTTTTTTTTGAGGTAGGGTCTCACTCTAGCCCAGGCTGACCTGGAATTCAGTATGGAGTCTCAGGGTGGCCTCGAACTCAGGGCAATCCTCCTACCCTGCCTCCCGAGTACTGGGATTAAAGGCATGCGCCACCGCACCTGGCGCTTCATTCTTTATCCTCAAACTTTTTGGTTGAATTTAATGTGTTAAGGTACAAAGAGAGACATGATACTGCTATATATAATATTTGTAACAACAAAAACAGAATTCCACTTTAGCCAATCATTAGCTGCATGTATTGAAAGGAGTGAATTAAAAAAAAAAACAACTTAAGGTCAGATGGACGAACTGGAATCTAGCAGACATATGAACATTGTTGCAACCCTCTATTACTCTTTATTCTTTAGTTCTAAATATATATCCAACTTTCTAAAAATGTGATATTATACACTAAGTGCTTATGTAGGAACACACCCAGTAAGTTCTTTCAAAACCACTCTTGAAAACTTTCTACACTGAAGTGTTAGGCTCATTTAGCATACAGAACATATATCTTTATAAGTATTATGTTTATTTCTACTAATAGAATATTTCCTCACTTAAAATGATGATTACATTATTTTAAACTATTATAAAAATACAATGAGGAAAATTAGATGAAAGCAACAGTCAAGACCTTCTATGCCAATCCAAATTTAGAATGAAGAACCTTCACTGTCATGCATGACTTCTATAGGGAATGAAATATCTACAAATTATACTTTGGGGAGGGGTCATTCTATCTTAACATTAAGTTTGGAACTTTTGCAAACAAGACTAAAACACTATATAATTCATCATGTTAGATAACAATTCTGTTATGGACTGAACATTATATTGTATCCTTGGCTTCAGAGCATCAAGATAGCAAATGTATATATGTCACTTTTGAGGTAATGATTATAGTTATGTGCAGTAAAATATTTATTACCTTATCTAATTAATACACATTTTGGCATGTCAGGGTCTGTGGGTAATTATAGTTTTCTATTGAAGTAATAATTTGTATGATTTATAAAGCCTATGAAACAGCACTATGAGCCAAAAAGCTGTCTGGAATAATTACAGTTAAGCAGCTTGATCAACAGGTATGCCCAGCCAAGAGAACACAGCCCTGGGGATAAGAGGCTCAAACAAACAGAAGCAGTCTGAGGTGTTCACTTCTCAGCCTGATTTTTCTCATCTGAAAAAAAAAAAAAAACAAAACAAAAAACAGAAATAGCCCACCCACTGTTCTCAGCTGTATTAACAAAAAATTGATTGCTTAAGTATATATGGTTGCTTTCCAAAGATTCATGCACAGATGGGAAGAACTTCATAAGAAATAAGTAAAACCATCATGAGCCAAAAAATTAGGCTGAATGTAGACACAAATAATTGGTTTTAAGAATGCCAGTACATTCTGTGACATTGATTTAAAGGATTCAGTGAACTAATGGCACTCCAGTTCATTATAGAACACTCTTCTCTTCACCCCTTCCCCTCTTGCCTTTTCATTGGCTCTGAGAATGCTTTCTTTCTGGAACAAAAATATCTAGATTAATTTTCCTACTAGGATTAGGGAATGAAGTTAGTTTCCTAAGAAACTTCAGAAATCAACTAGCATAGGAATTTAGACAGTTTGTAAAGAACCCCAACCATCATTATCCATGTTTATGTGATAAGTTTTAGGACGTTGGTGGTATGTTGAAGAAAATAGTGAAGGGCTACTCTTTAGTGGGTGTTAACTTTTCCTGTCAAGTCTTTTTTGACCTCCTCATCAGTCATTCTCTTTTGTTTCCTATTAATGTCCTCAAGGTACACAATGTTTTCATTAGCATTCATCACATAAACTGAGGCAGAAGATGCTATCTTATATTTAGAAGCAGCTGGTAAATTTCTATGAAATGTTCTCAGTATGTGGGAAGTGGTTAAGTGATTAGTTTGATCTATCTCAAGGAGACAAATACATTTATACTCTATAGGAGTAGATTACATTTTTAATAATTAACTCCATGTAGAGCAAACTTCCTACTATGATATTACTTGAAGACTAAAAGATGATGCCAGATAATACTTTAAAATTATTGTCATAGAATATTCTACTTTACCATTAATGCTCAATTGTAAAATTAGTAATGCATAATATAGTAATTGGAAAGATATAGTGGAAAAACGAGTTCTATAGCATCCTTGCATGGAAATTATAGAGATTTGTTCTGAGACACTCTGTTTAGCAACTACCTTTATTGTCCTTAAATTTAGCAACATATTTTTTTAGTGGCAAATTAAAATAAAGTTAAGAACCACATGAGATGGAAACTGAGGCTCAAAGAATTCATAACTCAAACCATCTAAGCCCTTGGTAACAAAATGACTTATGCAGACAAACTTTCTCTCAGGTCATTGATAATGGAAATGACATCACTGGACTTTTAAAATACTTGCTAGAGGAAAACAAACAGTAGAATACACAAACATAGCATGGCAAAAGCAATTTATTCATTCCCAAAAGGCTAATTGTAGTACAACGTGTCCTTTCCTCTTTTTCCCTCTCTCCCTCTCTTTCTTTCTGAGAACGAACATGCAGAAGAACATTACTCTTAGTATTTAAGTTCTAGAATGCTTTGACACCAGGCATAAGGGAGCAAGATAGCTTTACAGAGAAAGAAAAAAGCTGTGCTTTTAACAATTTTTAGATACATTTTTTCAATGGGGTTTTGCTATAAAACTTAAGATGGCCTCACTCTAGTGATCTTTCGGCTTTTATCTTCTAAGTGCTGGGCTATACACATGTTCCACTGTGCCCACTGCAAGTAGAACTGTACAATCAAATAGGTAAGTAGTTATGTTCATCCTGTCACAAAGCTTTGTATGACGTCAGAATCTCAAATTGTCAATTTCTTTTTCTTCTTACCTTTCTTCGGATAACTGTTTCAGCCTCCTCTCACCCCACAAATACATTAACACTAATGCTTCTTTCAAAAGGCAAAGATTCTAAGTAGGTTGAAGCCATTCTGTAAAAACTAACAGCAAATGTGAAATGAAATTCAAAACCCCAAGGTCAAAGAATAGACTGAAATTAAAAACCAACATGTGAAGTAATGGGAGATATTAATTTTAACCCTTATAATCATACCTTTATCATAAAGTTAGCAGCTCATTATGGATTGTGGCAATAAATATGATAAGGTTGGGGTGGGCATCCTCTGAGTTTTGTATGGCTGGACACAAGCACATTAGTACACATATAAAATACCATGCTATGATATGTATTTAACCTTCAAGAACTACCAGATATTTATATGATTTTAATCAGCTAATATTATGTACTAAACATAGCTGTAATCTTCTCAGGCTTCTGTTCTCAGTTCTAGACATGACTCGTGTCTTTTCATTGCTTTATAACCAACAGCTTAGTTGTTTTTTTATTTCTTTACTACTTACTAATTGTTGATGTTTTTAATCAAATATTGTATTTTAGCCTAAATTTAAGTCCTTACATGGTACTTTTTTGAAAGTGTTAGCGGGTTTGCAAAATGATTTATTAGTTATAGCACTGAATATACAATATAGCCACCATTAAAATATTTATATTTTCATATTAGTTTCTAGAAACAATCACCTGTTCACAGATTCATTTACCTTGTGCAATTTCTCCTCACTGTGCGTTCTTTGTTTAATCATCTGGCCATGTTATTATATGCATTTCCTCCTGCCAGGGAATAGCAATGAGAATAGTATGAGAAGACATCCACTGTCTATGGTCAACAGGGTTCCATAATTTTCAATAAACAGTGGTGACACAGAAGATGCTTCTGGGAATTGTATTGTCTGTACTTTCTGAAAATTATTTTTTTAACCTCAAGAGTTAAGCCCTCTAGCTCACTTTGCTTAGCTTCATTCGTGGGAAATATAAATATATGAACAAATCTTATTGTGACTTTTGTAATTATGTTTGAGGATGCATCATCTTTTTATTTTTTTACTTTTTATTTTTTAAATTTTTTTATTTATTTATTTGAGAGCGACAGACACAGAGAGAAAGACAGATAGAGGGGGAGAGAGAGAATGGGCACTCCAGGGCTTCCAGCCTCTGCAAACGAACTCCAGATGCGTGCGCCCCCTTGTGCATCTGGCTAACGTGGGACCTGGGGAACCGAGCCTCGAACCGGAGTCCGTAGGCTTCACAGGCAAGTGCTTAACCGCTAAGCCATCTCTCCAGCCCTTTTTATTTTTTATTTAAATCTATTTTTAATTATTATTAACAACATATTTTGCATGGATACATCATGGGTTGGTACCCTCTTTACCCTCATCCCTGCCCCCATTCCACTGGAGACCCTCCTTGTGGGATTTTGACATTATTTTTTTGCCTCAAAGAAAAAAAGGATGATGATGAGTATCCTATACTGGATATTTGCCCGGGGAGGGGGCAGTTCTTCAAGTGGAATGATGGCAGGCTGACTCTACTTAGATGTTTTTCACTTCCTACCACCTGGCTAGATTTGGGTCCGTGGTGATTTGTGGCCTGCGTCTGTGAGTTTCATTAGACGTACTGTTTCTCTACCCATTATGTGTTGTAGCCTCAAAATTCTTCTGGACCTATATGTTCCATTTCCTGACTATGTGTATTCTCCATTTCCTCACTATGCAGGCGAAACACCTGAATTACAAGTCAGTAAGTAGAACTGATAACAATTCTTTAATTCTGTTACTCATATTATCCAATATTCTTTAGTGAAATGAATCTAGTCTTTATATATGATTAATTTACCAAATAAATAAATCAATTGTGTGCTTGCTGCCAAAATCAATTCACAGGATGCCTCTGTGATTCAATACTGGAGCATGCCAAAACATGTATAGAGAGTCATAGGATGCCTGTGATTTAATACTGGAGGATGCCTAAACATATACATAGATTCACAGGATGCCTATGATTTAATACTGGAGGATGCCTAAACATGCATAGAGGCTCACAGGATGCCTGTGGTTCAATATTGGAGCATGCCTAAACATGTGTAGAGATTCACAGGATACCTGTGATTCAATACTGGAGGAGGCCTAAACATGCATAGATACTCACAGGATCCCTGTGGCTTTTACAATCTTTCTGCACCATCTTCTGTAATGTTTCCTGCTGGCAGCCTGATTTTGCGTTGTTTTCTCTATAGCCTCTAAATATCCCCTTTGATAGATTTTAATTGATCACTGCTTCTAGCACCATCACCCTAGAACTCCTTGCCAGGCTAGCAGTAACAGCAGACTTCCACTTCCTCTGTAATTTCTCCTGGGCCCTGGCAGATATGGTAGAGGTGGCATGTCTTCCCTGGACAGTGTGCTGTTTTCTTGTCTTACGGATGGATCTTTGTTCTCCTCCATATTCTCTGACATCTTGAAGATAAAGCAGATTCTGCAGCCAAGACTGAGAGCAGCTTATGTTTGAGAGAATATGCAAAGTTGTTTGATAACCCATTCTTCTCCAGAAAGCAGTGGGGGCTTCTTTCTAAAGTCTTCATTTCTTGACCATGGGATTCTTCCTTTGTTTCTAGTACCAGATATTAGTTTTCTCCCAATGGGCAAGCCTCTTGTCCAACTGGAGAACACTTAGTTACCTGCAGTCTGTGTGCCACTATTGCACAAGTGCATACTTCTTGTCCAGTTGGTTGATCTTGTAGTCTCCAGGGTCTCCTGCTTATTCATGCTGTGGGAGACCGCAGTTCTCCAGAGGCTCCCATAGTGCTTACCAGCACTGTGAGGGCTAGCTTGGAGGGAGCTAATTTCTCTTTCTGTTCATGATAGTCTGAGGTCCTGTGACCTCACCCTGTGGCGTCTTTAACAAAATGGTCTTACCTTCTAGCTCTTGCAGGTAATCAAGAGTTTTGGAAATGGCCCACATTGTTTCAGGGACCTCATGGGTCTCCATAGCCAACAGCTGTCTGTTGGGGGTAATCCAATTGCAGACCTGGGATTTTCCCACCAGAATGCATAGTTTTAAGGTTAAGCTTTGCCCCCATTTCTGTCCTGACTGTTCTCCATTCCTCTCTATTGGTGGTTATATCTTGTAGAATGATAGCCAGAATTAGGGTTTCTATGGAAGTTATTCATGTTGTCTCAACTTTTGTGTAATTCTCTCCCCACAATTCCTACCCCATACTCATCACAAAAGAGAGACCAACCCAGGTACAGGACTCATTATAGACAGAGGTAAGTCCTTCAGAAATTCTTCAGATTTTTTTTTTTCCCAATGGAAACTCTTCAATCCAGAAGAGTTTAGAACAGAGTATTTCAAATACTAGAAGACCTTGGCTGCCAATGCAAGATACTATATTCATCAAAATTTTCCCTCATAATAGAAGATGGAAGCAAAACCTTTCAGGTTATAAACCAGCTTTACTACGTGAGCACCAGGCCAGCCCTACAGAGAACGCTGCACAGAATATGCCTGTGCTCGTTGGGCTAAGGGGCCCCCTGCAAACGTAGGTGTTGTGAATGCCCAGCTCCCCAGCTGATGGCAACTTGACAATTGAAGTCTCCTGGAGGCAGTGTATTGTTGCGGGTGGGCTTATAGGTGTTATAGCCAAATTCCTCTTGCCAGTGTCGGTTTTATAGAATTTTTCAAACAAATCTTCCAGTTTCTTATACACATACTTATATTATACCCCAACCATTTCATTCTTTGATATTTAGCCAAAGGAAATAAAGTATATGTATAAAGACTTGTGCATGAATACTAATAGAAACTTTATTAGTAACAGCTCAAAATATCTTAGTTTGTCACTAGAAACAATTTTAGTTGTTATGCTTATATTCATGCAACCTAATATGATTTAGCAATAAAAAGAAATAAATGTTTTACATGACTTTGAAGACTATCAAAATAATTATGAATGAAAGACAATGAAAGCTAATCTGTGATTACAGAAAGATAATAAATTGTTGCCTAGGGGTGATGATAGGAAAAAGCAAGGGAAGATTACAAATGGGGTGGATAATCAATACATTCAATAAATGCTATTGGGGAGGGCATCTTCAATGAGTGTGTATGGTGTATATGTGTGTGTGCTCACATTGAATTCTATTCCAGTAAACAGTTTTTTTTTTAAATGATAAATATGAAGAAGAAAAACACTACTATATCCTTTATTCACTAGTCAAGGCTTTGGGAAAGAGATTAGAGGATCTGGGCAAGGGAGTTCTGCCTTCCTTAACTGAAAACTGATTGGGAGGATTGCCATTTCAGTGTCTTCATCAGTACAGGGGCTGCAGTAACGGTCACACTCAGGTTCTGACAACACTCTTTAAAAGAAATTCAGATAAGCACCAGGATCAACCACTCATTTATTCATTGACCTACTCGACAAGTGTTGATTGATTGTCCAATGTGCCAGCATATGGTCATTAGGGAAAGAATTTTAACAAAAAACAGGTGTCATCTTCATGAGATTTATACTGTAAAGGGGGAAGAACAGTATTAGTTACCCAAAATAGGTATAATCACAGTTGTAACAATTCACTTAGGAAAAGTTATATATTATTCAAAAGCCCATATAACACATAATACATATATGCATATGCATACACATAATGTTCAGTACAAGACACTATTAACTGACTGGTATGGACAGCTTTGAAAATATCAGTTAAAATTAAAGGCATTGTGGTGCACGTCTTTAATCCCAGCACTCAAGAGGCAGAGGTAGGAGGATCACTGAAACTTCATAGTGAATTCCACTCAGCATGGGCTGGATCAAGACCCTACCTGGAAAAACCAAAACCAAAACAAAATAAAAAACCATAAAGAAATAAATTATTAGTTTAATTTTTTTTCTAGTTTGGGTCTCACTTGAGCTCAGGCTGACCTGGAATTTATTACGTAGTCTCAAGATGGACTTGAACTCATGGCGATCCACCTAACTCTGCCTCCCGAGTACTGGGATTAAAGGCGTGTGCCACCGTGCCCGGCATCAGTTTAATTTTTACACATTGGTGTTATATATACTACATATTGCATACCATATAAAATTGCATATTGCTATTATTACATAACATAAATATCTTCTCAAAAATATCACACTCAGTGCAGATCCATAGAGAAATCTTATCATTTATGTCCAGCCGTATGGTTGGATTTGAAGCTATCCTCTTTAAATTTGGTTTTATGGTGTATGATGTGTTAGCCATGGGAACATGAAATAATTTTACTATTACATTAAGCCTTAGTTATATCACTTTTAGAAAGAACATTGAAAATACAACAGAAGGGGGCATCTGACATCTTCCTCTGACCACTGCATGTGTGTACATGTGATGCATACATCTGTACCCACATGTGCAAATAACCCCTCACACATATCATACAATCTACACATGGATACCAAAAGACTAGGTACATAAAATACATTAAAAAGCATAAATCACCCAGAATTAACCCTAATGATCATTATTGCTGACATGACAAAGATCAATGCCTCATTTGTACAGAATTGAGAACTTATCCCTGATAAGAGGGAGTTTTAACTCTACACATTGCTATCATGTTAATAAGTGAAGAGGGTTTTACATTTTAGCTTGGGAAAGCCAAGGGCTTCTAAGACAGAGAAAAGAACAGTAATATTATACAGATATATCTGGGAACACAAATGGAAAAATTAGAGTAGTCATATTTGATATGAAATTTTTGTTCATGTTTCTTGTGGTTACTTGAGCAAACACAAAAAGTAACAAAAAGCAAAAAAGCCTAAGAACCACCACTGAACCAGGCAGTGATCATGTCATGTCAAAATGCCCTGTCATTTTAGAACAGGTATGGGCACAACAGATAATATAACAAAGAGGTGCAAATTTAGTTGGCATCATGGCAGCCAAGAGTAGCAGTGCAGATCAATATTGATTGCTCAATTTTCTTTTTATTTTGAATATAGGAAGGGGTGTTATTTGCCTCTGTTGATTGGTTAATTTACACATTACCCTGAATGCTTTAGAATATGCCCTTAACCTATAGGCTTATTAATAAAAGTGTAGCATCGTTATCAGGGTGGAAAAAAAAAAAACAAATTTACCTAAACTATGATGCATTATGTCTTTCTTTATACTACAGGGTTGTCTTTTTTCTAATATTGAAAATATTTCATATGTCTTTTTTTCGTTCGCCTATTGATTCATTCTCTGAATATCGTGAGTACCTGTTCTGCACAAGGCTCTTTTCTTTCTTTTCCTCCCTCCCTCCCTCCCTCCCTTCCTCCCTCCCTCCCTCATTCCCTCCCTCCCTCCCTTCCTTTCTTCCGAACTTTCTTCCTTCCTTACTTCCTTTCCTTTTTTGTTTGTGTTTTGAAGTAGGGTTTCACTCTAACCCCGGCTGACCTGGGATTCATTATGTAGTCTCGGGCTGGCCTTGAACTCACTATAATCCTCCTACCTCTGCCTCCTGAATTCTGGAATTAAAGGCGTGTGCCACCATGCCTGGCAAGGCCCTTTTCTTTTATTTCTTACTTTTTTTTTTTTTTTTTTTAAGATATGTTCTCACTCTAATCCAGGTTGACCTGAAATAAACTCTGTAGTCTCAGGGTGGCCTTGAACACACAGCCATCCTCCTACCTCTGCCTTCCAAGTGTTGGGATTAAAGGTGTGCACCACCAAACCCGGCTAAAGGCCCTTTTCTATTGGCTGGGCTCCTTGGGACTTATCTCACAGCAAATCTCTAAATGACTCTCAGACAAGTCTAAGTTTTTAATATGTACTTTGGAGACTGATCATCATTCAACATCAATTTTGTATAAAAGCAATATTCAGTTCCTTACTTTCCTTCAGACACTCTGTTCAGAGGCCAGAATTAACTGGACAATATTGTCTCTAGCTTCACAGAAATAATTTAATAAGAAAAAGCCATATTGGACAAGCAATTCCAAGTGTGATGAATGTTCCGTGGCTCTCAGTACAAGATGTCAGGAGAGCATTTAATGATGCCCTGGCCCTGATCCCTGAGGTGAGGGACATGTTCACCGATGAATGGAATTTTCCAAGGAAGAGAACAATATTTGACTGCTGCTCTGTACCATAACTGACTCATGTGTTATACTTGACAATGATACCACCCTTCGTTTAGCTGCCTATGGTATATATGAATACTTCTTCTGTAGGCAAGGCATCGTAGGTTACTTTCCAGGCTGAGAATGACAAAATATCTGTCCTCATACTCATCAAAACACACTGCTTATTTACATATAAATTGTTTCTTGTTTTTAAATTATCATTGATTATACATAGGCATAATGGATATTCAAAAGGCACAGTGAAGAAGTTGGGAGCCCCATTCAATTAAAATTGCTCTTTGGCTGGAGAGATGGCTTAGTGTTTAAGGTGCTTGCCTGTAAAACCTAAGGACCCATGTTCGACTCCCCAGGACCTATGTACGCACAAGATGGCGCATTCATCTGGAGTTTGTTTGCAGTGACAGGAGGCCCTGGTGCATGCATTCTCTTTCCCTCCCCACACCCCTCCCCGCTCTCTCTCTCTCTCTCTCTTGCAAATAAGTAAATAAAATATAGAAAAACTGTTCTTCCAAACAATCTTGAACATATCTTTGTAATAGTGCAAGCATGTACAGATTTCAATAAATATATTAACATATGTGTTTTTTGAGTTCTTTGTGCACAAGGAGATCTGCTATGATTTATTGTGTGTGTGGTGTGGTCTCCAAGGTTTATATATTCGGAGCCTAGTCCTTGGGTGGGGATGTGAAGAGGTGATGGGGCCTTTAAAAGATGGAATCTAGTCTTCGGGGGATCACTGCTTATGGAGTAATTAATGTACACCTTGGAACCTTGGCTATTTCTTTGAAGATGGCTATTATATTAAGAAAAAAAGCAAGTCACTGCCTTCTCTCTGGCCTCATGACTTGGTGTTTTATTGGTGACTTTCACACAAGACCTCACCATTAGGCTCTCTGTTTGATATGATGTAGCCAAGGGGCGCTTTCCAGAGACGGCACAAAATTATCTGGACTTGCAGCCTCTAAAACTTAGCTCAACATACCTCTTTTCTTTATGAGTTACCCAGCATCAGGTATTTCTATATCATGTCAGAAAATGGATTAATACAGTATCCAACTAATTGCATCAAATGATAGCTATAACTTATATTTATTTCATTAAGATTATCACCTTTATGCCTATGAGAATTTATTGTGTATGTATAATTAAAACACTTGACAAGCAAAAAATGGTGCTTGTTTTAAAAATAGTTTAGAGATAAACCCAGTCCCATCTTTGTAAGTTTTCTATTTATTAACATCTATAGCCTTCACTGAAATATTATAAATGGTTACTCATTTGTATTATCAGGACCAGAATTCTGGTTGGCTAAAAATCTAACTCAGGGCCCACAAATAGCAGGAAGTCCAGGAGCTAAGACTCAACCCTATTTAGTCTGGTACCATGGTCCATTCTTTTTTTTTTTTTTTTTCACTCTCAATGTCCTTTATTGTACAATATTATCTGTTTCCAAGGGGGGGCAGGCAAAAGGACTAACATAGTTCATTTTTTTCAGTTATGGGTTAAATGGTGACTGTAAGGCTTTGCTTGACAAAAGGCAGGGATCACAAGCTACAGCGAAGTTCTAGTTTTACTCCTAAGCAGGTAATGACATCTCCTTTAAACATGATCTAGTAATGCCTCAGGAGTATTTTCAGATGGGACCCAGTGGATTCACACTGATGGCTTAGATTTTTAAATAATAATGCATTTTGTTTAGAAGAGGGATTAAGGCATTTGCCAAAATGATTTGTGTTGACAAAATGGCTTAGTACATCTGGCAGATTTATTCTGGAGAGTGGAATAAATTAAGGTGTCTAGTAAAAGATGGGCTACAGCCACTGAAACAATTTCAAGTATTTCAGAAACTCTATTTTTATTCACTTTGCAAAATGTGCTCAGTTGAACTGCCAGTCCCTGTTACATTTCCATTTCTAAGCAATTAATTAAAATCCCAAATCAGTTTTTTTTTTTCTTGATCATGCCAGCAGGAGTTGGTTACCATGGAAATAGGAAGATCAGTGGTATTTGGAAGAGAGAGAGAAAATGGCTGGCCTTGGTCTTTTATTGCAGAAACATAAGTGATGGTCTAGAATAGCTTGCTGGCTAGGCAAGATCAAGCTCTGCCCCCAACTGCAAGTGTGACAGCAACATCTGGAAATTACCGACAGTCCCCGGGATGACATTTCGCCCCCCAGGGATATCATTTGGCCAGTTGAAAAAGTCATTAACTAAGCTTTTTCATGTCTTCTATCTATAGGTTAAACCCCTAAATGTAATTGATTACAGGGCGTTCTGTTGTGGCTAAGCGGGATTTCAAATCAATAATTGATTATATTTTGCAAAGACCCATCAAAAACCATTTATGATTTTTTTTCTTATGTCGAGCCAGTATGCTTTAGCTATAAAGCTCATTTCCAGACAATAGTGCAAACCAAGAATGACTGTGATTGAAACCATCCTTCTTAGACTTTGGAAAATAGAAGCTTATGGAATATCATCTTTGGGATTTAATTAAAACATAATTGAGTAGCAATATCCCGCAGGCAATCCCTTAAGAAGGAAATCACAATATATATATATATAGTAATATGCCTATATTTAAACAAATTAGATTTGTGCTAAATGGACTAAACCTTGTGAAAGACATGATTTTTAAAAGCATTTTAATTGTCTTTTGTATGTGTGTGTATATCTGTATATGCCAGTTCATGTAGAGGCTAGAGGACAATCTGGGCTTTCCTCCTTAGAAATATAATCTGTCCTTTAAAAAAAATCAGAGTCTCTTAGTGGTCTGGAGCTCACTAATTGGGCTATAGTCACTATCCAGGGAGCTACAGGAATCCTCTTGTCTCTGGGATTTACAGGTGTGTGCCAACATGCTGGTACTTTATATGTGGGTCTCAGCAATTGAACTCAGATCCTCATGCCTAAAAGGCAAGAACTTTACTGACTGAACCACCTTCTGAGCTCCTATAAATATGATTTTAATGATCCAGGTGGTAATGGTCATCTAATATTTATTTAGGGTTATAAGTCAGAAAGTATTCCTGACATTTCAAACGTATAAGGTCAGTGTTGATTAACTCTATGAGGAAGATCCTGATCTTTATGTGGAATGTGTGTGTGCAGACATTCTTCACTCTCACGTGGTCTTCATGCTGCTGCTGGTGACACCAGCGATGGACCATCCTGCAGTTACATATATGCTGTGCAGAAATTAGGTGGATTAGCTGACACTTCTCAGAAAACCAGTGTTTAAAACTTAAACTATTAAAATGAAAGTGAAGGAAATCAGGATTTTCTCTATTGCTGTAGCATGAAACCGTGTATGTAATCTAGTCTAAACACACCCAAGAGAAGACTCAGTCTGTACATCTTGATAAATATTTGATAATAATTAATAAATTAGGTTTGTTCAGAAAAGTTTTTTATCTGCCTAAAGGAAATTGACATATGTTACCATTGCACCATTTTGTCTGTCAAATACTGTTAAGCTTTTCTAATAATAAATCAATCAAGACAGATCTCTGATAGTCTATATATGTTTTCTAAATATATTTTATTTACTTATTTATTTGAGAAAAAGAGGGAGAGAGAGAGAGAGAGAGAGAGAGAGACAGAGAGAGAGGGCATGCCAGGGCCTCCAGCTGCTGCAAACTAACTCCAGACGCATGTGCCCCCTTGTGCATCTCACTTATGTGGGCTCTGGAGAATTGAACCAGGATCATTTGGCTTTGTAAATGCCTTAGCTACTAAGCCATCTCTCCAGCCCCTATATATGTTTTTATGATAATTAATTAATATTATAGTGGCTTCTTTTCATTTTCTTACTTTTCCCTTCCATTCCCTCCCTCCTTCTCCTTTCCTTTCTTCCTAACCCTTTTCATTCTTCTGTCCTACTCTCTTTCTCTCTCTTTTTCTTTCTTTCTTTCTTTCTTTCTTTCTTTCTTTCTTTCTTTCTTTCTTTCTTTCCTTCTTTCCTTCTTTCCTTCTTTCCTTCTTTCTCCCCACACCTCTCTCTCTTTGGAAGCATAGAAGGCATATAAAATGAAGAGTTCCCAGCCAGATAAGATACAATACAAATCCCAAGTATCTAGAATCCAGGTGTCCTAGCTACACATAGAACACCATCAAGTTTTAGCTTTATGTAACATAGTATCTTTCCATCTGGTTTATAACTAGATAACTGAATAATGAGATAAAAAATTTATATACAGTAGAAGATAAGAGTTGATAGTAACTGTGTTGTTTAACATCATTCCTGGCATTCACGAAACTTGAATCAATATGATCTCGATTTCCTAGCCTGTAAGAAGAAATCCTGGTTTATTTTTGTGTATTTTCAATACTACGTGTTTATCAAGTACATTCCAAATTAATGCACCTTCACTATGTAGTATGGAAAAAAATCTAAAAATTATTGATTTCAAATGCACTATGAAGTACATCTAAAAGTAGATAATAACATCCTTTGAATGCCTTGAAGATACTCTTATTGATGCATTGATCTTACAGTGAAGGCCCCATAAGCTATAGACAATGATAAACTGAGCATACAGAGCAGTATCTGCCTGTCATTTGGTGAGTATCTACCAAGAATGTTCCATGTCCCAGACATACCATTAGATAATGAGAAATTCAGGGATTGGTAGGATAGTTTTCAGACATATAGTTTCTGATACTTGGTTGACTGAGCTTAAATAATTATGCACCTGCTGTTGTAACAACTAATCTCAGCAGACTGGTTCTAAGTGAGCTTGGGTGGCCAGCATGCCCTCATTTGTCCCTTCTCTTTAATGTGCATTGTGAGTCGCATTTTGAACAGTGAAATGCAGCAGATAGAAGAAGTGTCTCAGTTTGTCTTAAAAATAAGTCAGTTTCCACTTGAGATTCTGAAGATGTTTTGTAGGAAATTTCAAGAGTCCTGTGACTCTCAAATCGCTGTGCTTATTCGGTCAAAGTGGAGAGTATAGAGAGAGATGGTAGAGGGGGAAGAAGCAGAGACAGAAACACACACATGCCATATATATAATGAAAGGGCAGTATAATACCCATGATTCTGGCTAAAGCAGCAGATATATGAGTGACCCCCAGCTGCCATACTTTTAAAATTTATTTTCTTTATTTATTTGAGAGTGACAGACAGAGAGAGAAAGAGGAAGAGGGAGAGAGAGAGAGAATGGGCACACCAGGGCTTCCAGCCACTGCAAACGAACTCCAGACGCATGCACCCCCTTGTGCATCTGGCTAACGTGGGTCCTGGAGAATCGAGCCTCGAACCGGGGTCCTTAGGCTTCACAGGCAAGTGCTTAAACATTAACTCATCTCCCCAGCCCAGGCTGCCATACTTCTTACTTCTACTATCCCATTGGGCCTTCAGATGAGTCTAGCCCCAGCTGCTATATCATTTCAAGAACAGCAAGCACCTGCCATTTTGAGCCAGGCTAGTCCACCAACCAGCATGAAAGAAAAAGGAATTAGGTTAACCTGCCAAGTTTTGAGTGCTTGCTATATGGCAATAATTAGAAACAAGTGCCTCTAACTAACCACTGAGCACCCTCTCCAGCCCTTCTATATAGTGATAATTAGAACATTTACATTCTATATGATCTTAGATGAGTTAATTTCCTTTTGCTTCAGTTACCCAACTGACACAATAGAATAATCACTATTATTCTTCTTGCTGGTTGTTGTGTTTGACCCTCTTTAACTTTTATCCTTTCATAAGCAAGCATGATTTAATATTATAGCCACAAGCAACTGTGACTTCCAAACTGAAATATCATTTGTCCAGATTGAGGGTGCTTTAAATATAAATTAATAATAAGTTTAAATACTGTGTAAAAATGTTTCTCACTAAGAGTTAATGCTTTTCTTTATGTGCTAAAATTATGGTATTTTAAACATACTATGATAAATAAAATATTTCATTTCATTTACCCCTTCTAAATTTTCTTATTAAGAAACTTTAAAAGTATAAAATACAATTTGCACTTGTAGTTACCAACATATTTATTAAACAATGTTTCAAGGGCCAGACTTTGTTCGTACTGTAACACAGTGACTCTCACAGTGTCAGACAGAAGAGTGGATCAAACACTAAATGATAGAGTGATGCTTACTGCGCCAATTTGCTTGCTTTCCTACTACCATAACAAATTGACGGAGAAAATATGTCTAAAAGAGAGAAGGCTTATTTCGGCCCACGGACTCAGCAGCTTCTGTACTTAGCTGCTTCCACCGCGATGGGTCTTGGGTGAGTGAGAACATCATGGCAACAGGAGCAAATTACAGAGGAGGTGGATGAGCTCACCCTGTCTGAAGAGCAGAGAGAGCAGAGCGAGTCCGCCCGGTGCACACCTTCCTGCTGCTTTGTTCGGCTGAGTATGGGATGTGGATGAGCACACCGAGGGCGGTGAATCCACAGTGGCCTTCCCATATGCTCAAGTCGTGCCGGCAGTTCCCCCACAGACACTCTACAAGTGTGCTGTAGTAGTCTGCTAGTGTCCTCAATCCACTCATGGACAATCAAGATTAGCCAACACACCAGACTACAACCAAATTAGATCTTTCCCACATTTCTAATATTTGAGAATCCATATATATATTGCAACTACTCAAATGCAATTCATGCGGTTTTGATGACACAAGTCTATTGGCTCATCTTCATACACATATAGCCTGGAAATATGGGTAAAAAAAATTCGGGTTACTCAGTAGTCCTTTTGCTATAGCGTGTTAAGATAATTTCTATCTTCATGTATTAGGTATAATGGGAAATTTTCAGGTATTCCACAAAATCTGGGTGCATTTGGTTAGACTTAGGAACATTCCTGAATAAAGACATTGCATTTGCATTCTTTTGCAAGGCCTTTGATGTAACAAATTGGATTAGGTGAGGTAAAACTGTGAATGGATTTCAAGTGGTTAGCAGTGTGTAGTCCATACACCTTCCTGGAAAGCCGGTAGCACAGTAATTGCCAAGCCTCAAGTGAGGCAGCCCGTCATTTGTACTGCAAAACAGAATGTTGTGCGTTGTGATACACACCTTTAATCCCAGCACTTGGGAGGCAGACGTAGGAGTATCACCATGAGTTCGAGGCCACCCTGAGACTGCATAGTGAATTCTAGGTCAGGCTGTGCTAGATACCCTACCTCACAAATAAAAAAAATAAAATGAGAGATGAAATTATTATTGACTTCTTTACACAGACCCTATGTCCTTTGTAAGAGATATATAACTTTCGCATTACAATTCACAGTATCTAATTAGCAGAGGGCAGTCTTTTGGGAGAAACAATACTGAATCAGAAAGCAGGATTATAAGAATAACTAATCCATCAGGATCTAGGAAGTTGGAAATTAAGACAGCTTCTGAAATTTTAGGAACTAGAATAAAATAAAATCTCAGTTGTCAGCCATTGCCTAAGCACTTTTGTCAAATCTTCCTTCTAGATCAATTTTCTCATCACACTGAAAGGGGCATCAGAAGTCTTATGTGGAAACTTCTTGAAAGATTGTTTACTGAAGAATAAGAAATCATCACTAATAAATGACATTTGAAACATATTGAGAAATAAAACAACTTTGGTTGCAATTTATTGCTGTATTTTAATTATGGGTAGGATGTAGTATAATGACTTTGTGAGCAGGCACGAAGCAGTCCCCTTAAAGATGAGGTGCATTCATGATCCCACAATGTCACTCATAACCTACACATTATTGGGCCATCAATACAGAATATGGAGGGAGACTTAAAAAAATAAATCAAACTGTAAAAGGGAAAGAAAAAACGGAGGCTTCAAAGTAAAGACATGAAAGTTCAGTGGGTGGGGTCAAGAAGAAGTAATGGGAGGGGATTATGATCAAAATATATTAATGCATTTATGAAAATTATCAATAAAAACATTTAAAAATAAGGTGCAAGGGCTCATTGCCATGTGTATTTCTGGGCTGGCTCTTCAGTTATTTTAGATAATAAATCTCTCAGAGGGGAATACAGCTGGATGGAAACGGAGTTAACCTGGTACATATGACCACTTGAGCCTCTCTGAAAGCCAGTTTCTGTGTCAGAGAAAGAAGTTTGCGCAGAAGCCAAAAGATGTGTTTCACTCTCAGGGCACCCATCCTGAATAATGTAGGTGGGTCCCAGGAAAATATCAAGAAATAATTGGTAGTATGCAGGACATTGGGGCTAATAACTTAGTTGAACCATATAAATACAATGACCAGTTTATGCAGAGGAAGCAGAGACAGTAGTACTGTTTTCACTGCTCGCCTGACATCCAGCTCCAGGGAGATAGCAACGGACATTGTGATCAATCAAATCCCATGAAAGCAGAACCCCAGGGGTACAGAGAACCCCACACTAAATCTGACTGCTAAAAGGCCTGCTTTGGCTCAGGGAATCATTGCTGAAGAGAGGATAGAAATATTGTAAGAGCCCCAGAGTGGGTAGGAGTTCCCTGAGGCATGTCTCTCTCCATCTTACAGAAACCTAAAGAGGCCTTGATGACCAGACAATGAATACGAATAACCTCACTGAGGAGGGCCCTCAGGGAAAGAGTAGTGAGGCAAGGGGATAAAGGGGTATAATGTTTTATAAAGAGAGAAAAAAAATGGCTATTTTAAAATATAAAAGTATTTCAATATAAGTAATTATTTCTGCATTAATCTATCAGTTGAATATTACTTCACAGATATTTGGGTTTGGATATCAAAAGTTGGAACATTAAAAAAAATGTTGGCCTTGTCTGTCTGCCCTTTGGTAATGCTTACAGCCTCAAACACATAAGTTTCTTTTTGCAAAGATGATTAGCGGTGCACAGGTGGCAAAGTTACTAAGAATCCACATCTACTGTGCGTTCAGCCCTCACCATGACATATAAAGCACACCCTTCAAGGCTCAAGGAACCGCTAAGAAGTGGGAGCAGAAAGAATGTTAAAAAACAGAGAAATGAGGCTGAGGGCACTCTCTTCTGCATACACATCGGCTGCCCTCATGGACTCCCGCCAGATGGTGTTTCGTGTACATGACTGACCACCAACACCTCATAGACGCCAGAGGGATGCATGATACCCCAGACCTTCCAGAGTAAGCAGTGGAAACTGAAGGTGCTATGGAGAAAGGAAGTCATCTCCTTTAGGAAGCAGCCACTGGTGGCTGACTGACCCTAAATTCCATGGTTTGGAGTAGCAGACTAAACAAAACGGAGAGCGCGAGCTGAGCCCGGCCTCCTCGCCCTTGTCAGGTGAACTGCACTTCAGTGACCAGCTGCTTCTGCTCCTGCCACCTTGTCTCTTTCATTCCGTGGTGAGTTGTTTTCCCCTAAGTATAAGCTGAAATAGAAAGGTTCCCCTCAAAAGTTAATTAAATAAAAGAAACTAGAGCACAACTTGGGGGAGGAAAACCTAAGAAAGGGTTGAGCAAAATATGACAACTCTACCGTAGTATATGGTAAATACTCAAATCATTCAATTTTATATTTTAAACTATGGTTCAAACCATGGTTTATTATTCCCGAGCCACAAATTCTTCAAAGTAGCTATATCTCTTTTATAGAGAACTAAATTTCGATTTGAAAAGCCTGCATTTTAATGTTTTAATTTTAATTTTTATTTATGAGAGAGATAGAGAGAGAGAATGGGCATGCCAGGGCATCCAGCCATTGGAAACAAACTCCAGATGCATGTGCCACCTTGTGCATTTGGCTTATGCAGGTCCTGAGGTTTGAACTTGGGTCCTTTGGCTTTGCAGGCAAGCGCCTTAACCGCTAAGCCATCTCTCTAGCCTAAAGCTTGCATTTTAATATCCTATTTAAATTTGGATATTTACCAATGAGGAAGGAGAACAAGGATGTTTTCTGTTCCTGACATTGGGTTTAGCAGGGCAGGAATAATGTTATCTATTAATGAGCAGAGATGTTAGCTGAAGAGGTCTGGCTATGTTCCAGTTTGTTTAATTAAATCCTACCTGCTTAAATTCTGTCTTTATTTTCAAATGAATATTCAGCTAGTTCTATTTGAAAAGTTGCTCTATGTTGTGAGTTTGGGGCTAGTTGCATATTTGTAAGTAAAGAGTTTGAGTTTTTTTGAGGTCACAGTGCCCCAGTTGGTGTCCACTAGAGTATTCTTTTGTTTTACATGCAATATGCTTCTCTTATGGGTATATCAATAAAACTGTATTTTTCCCAATTATGTAAAAATATTTATTTTTTTCTTATAATGTTGACAAATTATATACCACAAATGAAGTAATCCAAACTTGATCTGACACATTATATATGTTTCTTTTTTATACAATAACATTTGATGGGTAATATCTAAAGTATTAAACTGATCATGCAGTATATTGAGGAAGGACCAAATCAGACTTAAATAATCTCCAGTTAAGAATTAACTTGTGAGACTCTATTTCATGGGTTCCATTATACAACATGGTAAATAAATACATTGAAGTATGTATAAGAGATATGGGTTGTTTTCATAAATCTTTATTAAGAAATAAGACATCTTCATATATTTAAGTTGTTGTATTAGTTACATTTTGTCCTACCTGTGATCAAATATCTGTCAGGAAGCTATTAAATGTAGTAATGATTCAGTTTGGCTTATGGTTTAAGACAGTGGAGTCCTTCATGGTGGGAAGGCATGGCAGTGTGCATGGGACATGTATGGTGGTTTTATTAAAAAACTAATTAGAGGACACCTGATCTAATGAGTGACTATAACATATATCAAGAATAAGTCATAAATATGGGATTAGAAATAATTGAGCTGAAAACTGTTTTTAGTAAAATTTGTCTGATATTTATTTAACTAATGAATTCATTTTCTTCAACCTTGTATTCTTCAAGTTAGAAAGGACAGTGAAATTTAAAAAGAAAATAAAGATAAATTCATCTTACCATTCAGATTTAGCCATTTTTGTCTTCATTGTGACATACAATTTTATGTATTGTATTTTGTTTTGTTTATCCCCTTTCATTCATGTATATGTTTATATATATATGTAAATATATATATAATATATGCATATATATAATATATATGTATATGTATATGTGTGTATATATGTTTGCGTATGTATGTGTGTGTGTGTGTGTGTGTGTGTGTATATATATATATATATATATATATATATATATATATATATATATATATATGAAATCATGGCCATACACATTTGTATATTCATTCTTTTCAAGCACAAGACAATATAATGAAATCAGTTTTGGAAACTCTTTCCTATTTGTAAACATCATGTTGGTAAGTGCTTATGAATGACAAGATCCTTAAATACTTAATGTGCTCATTCCTTCCTAAAACACCAAGTGTAATATGCATGTTATGTATTAGATGCTTAGATAAACAAAATGTAATTGCTCTCATGGAGTTCATATTCTAACAAAGAATTAAATACAAGAAATATGCAAATAAATAATATATATCTAACTTGAAAGTATGCAAGGGAAAATAAATAGTATGTCATAATGTAATAAGGCACACATTGGTGGATCCATTGTTTGAGTGCTATATTTGTTACTTTTGTCCTAGATGTGAACAAATACACATCAAGAAGCAATTAAAGGGAAGAAGAAGTCATTTTGGCTCATGATATGTGAAGGTGTGTCCTTTAAGGTACGCAAAGCATAGAGTGAGAATGTGGGTTGGCTGGTCACAGTGTGTTCGCAGGTGTAGAGTGAGAATGTGAGTTGGCTGGTCACAATGTGTTCACAGGAGTAGAGTGAAAATGTGAGTACATGGCTTTCTCCTCCTTAAAATGTTTATTCATTCTTAAGCCCATAAAAGGTGCCCCTGGCTTTCAGGGTGGGAGTTCTCTCCTCCGTTAACCTTTCTGGAAATGTCCTCACAGACATGAACAGAGATTTGTGTCCTAGGTGATACTAAATCCATCAGGCTGGCAATAAAGCTTAATCATAATCTTTGATTGTATTATAACATGAGTATATGATTTGGATGAGAAGAATCAACAAGTAAACTATTAACATTGTCGGGAGATTGTCGTTGGGAGATAACAGTAAAGTTCTATCGGAACATTGAGTCAAATGTCAAAAGTCCTTGAACTATGGAACTGGAAGAAGCAGAGTGGGGAGGACAAAGAATTACATAGAAATGCATGCAGAAATTTATAGGGTTTTGAATCCCAGGTCAATGATGTTGGAGTTTATCTTCAGTGTGATGAGAAGTTATAAAATGGATGAGGTATTTTTAGCTAGGTGTTGTGTTACACAACTTACCCTCTACTCTCCAGAGGATTAGTCAGGGGTATCATGAGTTCAGAGCTAATCTGCATTTCACATAGCATGAACTACATAGACACTGTTTCCAAAGAGAGAGAGAGAGAGAGAGAGAGAGAGAGACTTTCCTCTCTTTTAAAAACTAGCTGGGCATGGTGGCACACACCTTTAATCCCAGTATTCGGGAGGCAGAGGTAGGAGGATTGCCATAAATTCCAGGCCAACCTGAGACCACATAGTGAATTCCAGGTCAGCTTGGACCAGAGCGAGACCCTACCTCAAACCCCACCCCCCAAAAAAGAGAGAAAACATTAGCATACAAAGTACAAAGTGATGTGTTCCATTATGGCATTTTCCTCCCTCTGTTGACTTTGCACCCCACTGTTCACTCCTGATACTTTCCACAAATAATCCAATTTCTGCTTTCATGTCTTATGCATTCTATTACTATTTTTCACCTCTTTTGAGATCTACTTTTAAAAAATCTTCCCACAATGTCCTTTTTAGCACTGTTACCTACATCTCTAACACACACACACACACACACACACACACACAATCAGAGAGAAATGTGAGGTCTTTGTCTTTCTGAGTCTAGCTTATTTCACTTAATAAATTAGCTCTACTCATTTTTTCTACAATTATCATGATTTTACTTTTCTTTATAGATGAATAAAATTCTACTTCATATATATGGGTGTGTGTGTGTGTGTGTGTATTCTTTATCAAATTATTCTTTATCAAATATATATATATATATATATATATATTCTTTATCAAATTATCTGTTGATGGACAGCTAGTCTGGTCCTATTTCATAGAAATTGTAAATAGTGCAGCAAGAAACATAGGTAGACAAGGTTCTCTGTGGTAAGACATAGGCTATTTTTTTGGATATATAATCATGATGCTTAATTAATCTTGATTTTCAACTTGAAGAAATTTAGAATCACCATGGAATGACACCTTTAGGTATGTCTATGAGGGTGTTTCCAGAAAAGTTTGCCACAAAAGGAAGGCACACCCCGAATGTATCATCATTTCATGGGATGGGGGTTCAAGACAGAATAAGAATGTGAAAGAGAGTGGAGCATCCGCATGCATCTCTATCTGTTTCCTGACTATGGGTACAATGAAACCCACTTCTAACACCATGCCTTTTCCACCATAATACAATATGTCTCCACTTAAAATGGGAGCCATAATTACCCCTTTATTAAATACCATTGTCAGGTATTGTGTCATAGCAA
Source organism: Jaculus jaculus (assembly GCF_020740685.1). Classification (NCBI taxonomy): domain Eukaryota; kingdom Metazoa; phylum Chordata; class Mammalia; order Rodentia; family Dipodidae; genus Jaculus; species Jaculus jaculus. The sequence continues at coordinate 71,675,567 of NC_059116.1, read as the reverse complement.
TGAAAATAGTAATAAGTGACTCAAATAAATGTTTATTTACTTACATTGTAGAAAAAAATATACTGGTCTCTCTATAGAATTCACTGAAGGGAAACTGGAAAGATAGATAAATCAAGTAAGATGCTTTATAGTGGGTATGGGCAGAAATCTCAGTGTTCTGGTCTGTAAAAAGTGCTCAAAGAGTTGAAAAGATGGCTTTGCAAACCTTTTAAAAAATGATTAAAGTGAAAACCAGTAAGTAGTCACTACTGATATTTGGAGTGTGGTATGAATAAATTAGAAGAATTAATATTGGTTCAAAAGTATCAATAACATCTGATGGCAAAATATGTGAGCCATGCAGGTAACTTTTCCCCATTAGTGAGTTTAAAAGGAACCAGTAAGTTAAGTTAATTGCATATTTTATTTAACCCACTATACTAAAATATTATAATTTTAATGTGTAATGTGAATGAAAATATTATCATTTTTCAAATTATTGGTGGCACTAGCCAATTCTTTGACATCCAGTATGTACCTTGTATTTACAACATATCCTAATTTGGAAAAGATGCATCACTTCAGGAGCTCAAAATTCTACATGGTTAGTGGTTAGAATATCTGGCAGCATTTCTGGAGGGTGTTGACTTAGCATGTAGACATATGTAGTACTTCTTTCTGAAAAGAAGAACAGAATTGTAGAACTCCTTTTTTGTAGTCATTTTCTTTTTTTATGTATAATTTATTGACAACTTCTATCCTTACAGACAATAAACCATAATTCCTTCCCCACCCACTTGTCCCTTCATGACTCCAGTCTCTATCATATCTGCTCCCTCTCTCCATTGGTCTCTCTTTTATTTTGATGGCATCATCTTTTTCTTCTACTATGAGGGTCTTGTGAAGGTAGTGCTAGGTACTGCAAGGTCATGGATATCAATGCCAATTTCTGTCTCCACAGTTGCCTTGTAAGGAGTCATACCCTTCCTTTGGCTCTTATATTCTGTCTGCCACCACTGGGACAATGGACCCTGAGCCTTGGAGGGTATAATAGAGATGTTTCAGTGCTGGACACTTCTCTGTCACTTCTCAGCACTGTGTTGCCATCACTACCATTTGAAAAGAAGCTTTTCTAACCCAAAGTGAGATTAGCCTTAATATATGGATATTAAAATTAAGTGTAGTGCTTACTGGGCAGTTTGGTGAGCATAATGTATGCATTTAAGCAGACAAGCGCAGGCTTCATACACCTAAGACTCATGACCTCCCATGCCATAGGATTTCGATAAAGTTTTCAGTACCAGTCATGTATTCCCTCCCTTAGAACAGGCCTCCAATCCAATTAGAGAGCAGCTGGATTCCCCTAGTGCAGACATGCCACTATTGCAAGGATTCAGTCATTTGGCCTGACTGGCAAAACTTGAGGCTTCCAGTGTCCATTATTTTCACTGCTGAAACTTCTGTCTCCCAAAGGGCTGCATGCAGTGCAGCTTTTTCTAGCTGTCAGCCAGATGGTCTACAGGGAGAAGGTTTTCCACTCTTCCCCAGCTTGATTTCTCAGTGATCTTGCCACCCAGGCATGTGAAGTCTTCAGCAATAGGATCTTACCATCTGTTCCTTGTGGGAACCAAGGGCCTTGGCAATTGCCTGGAATGCTTTGGAGGCAACAGGGACCTCTCTGGCCACTAACTCACGGGAATGTATCCCATCTCCAGCACTGAAAATTTTCTGTTAGCAATCTATGACTTCTGGATGTGCCATTATCCAAAACCAAAAGGTATGTTTTTAATATATCTTATTCAGAATATTTTGAAATTTGATTGACCCTCTCCCCTACCCTTTTTTTTTTTTTTTTTTTTTTTTTTTTTACTCAATCTCTTCCCCTGGGCTCTCTGAGGCCATTCCCCTCCCTGTTATCTGTTCTTCTACTTACATATACACAATACCATCCCATTAAGACCTTCCTTCTCCTCCCTCCCTTATAGCCTTTTTCTAGCTTACGAGCCTCAGCTACCAGTTTTTGGTTCCAGCACACACACAAGTCTACACATTTGTAGCTAGGATCCACATAGAAGAGAGAACATGTAACATTTAGCTTTATAGGCCTGGGTTACCTCACTTACTATAATCCTTTGCAGATCCATCCATTTCCCTGAAAATTTCTTTTCTTTCTTTCTTTCTTTTTTTTTTTTTTTACTGCTTACAAGAACTCCATTGTAATCCATTCATCTGTTTAGAGACATCTAGGCTGGTTCCATTTCCTAGCTATTGTGAATAGAGAAGCAATAAACATGGTTGTGAAAGTATCTCTAGGGTAGTGAGATGAGTCATTAAGATATATTCCTAGAAGTGGTATAGCTGGATCACATGGTAAATCTACTTTTAGCTGTCTGAGGAATCTCCACACTGGTTTCCACAATGGCTGTACCAGACTACATTCCCACCAACAGGGTAGAAGTTTCCCCTTTTTCCACATCCCCATCAACATCATTTGTTCTCTTGATGATAGCCTTTCTGACAGGAGCAAGATGGAATTTCAAAGTAGTTTTAATTTGCATTTCCCTGATGGCTAAGGATGTAGAATACTTTTTTTAGATGTTTATATGCCATCTGTATTTCTTCTTTTAAGAACTCTCTATTTAGTTCCATAGCCCATTTTTAAGTGGGTTGTTTGATTACTTATTGTTTTCTTTTTGAGTTTTTTGTGTATTTTGCATATTAATCCTCATTCATATGTGTAGCTGGCAAAGGCTTTCTTCCATTCTGTAGGTTGCCTCTTTGCTCTATTCACAGTGTCCTTTGCTGTATAAAAGCTTTGTAATTTCATGAGAACCAAGAGGTTGATTAGTGGTTTCATTTCCTCAGCAATTGGGGTTATAATCAGAAATTCATTGCCTATGCCAGTATGTTGAAGGATTTTCCCTACTGATACTGTTTGGATCTCTCTACTTGTTATAGGTCTATTTAAAAAGTTTATCTCATTTTGATTTAATTTTGATAGGTCATATGAATTAAGGAAAATCATCCATTTCTTTCATATTTACAAACTTGATGCAGATCTATTCTTAAAGTATGTCCTTATGATTTTCTGAATTTCTTTGGTATCTGTTATAATGGTGCTTTTTTCATCTCCAATTTTATTAATTTTTGTCTCTTCTGTCTTTCTTTGGGTCAGATTTGCTAATAGTTTATCAATCTTGTTTATCCTTTCAAAGAATAAACTTTTCATTTCATTGATTCTTTGTATTGCTCTTTTGGTTTCTATTTTGTTAATTTCTGCCTTTCTAGTCTTTTTTATTTCTTTTCATCTATTGATTTTTGATTTGCCTTGTTCTTATTTTTCCAAGGCCTTAAGGTAAAGCATTAAGTTGTTTACTTGTAAACTCTCTAAATTATTAATATAAGCACTTTGAGCTTCAAATTTTCCTTCATTGTGTCCCAAAGATTTTGTCATATTGTATTCTCAACACCATTTTATTGTATGAATTTATTTGATTTTCTTTTTGATTTCTTCAATGACCCATTCATTGTTCAATAGTGTACTGTTTACTCTCCATGAATTTGTGTATGTTCTGTAGTTTTTCTTGTTGCTAATTTGTAGTTTAATCTCATTGTGGTCAGATAGAGTACAAGGGATTATTTTAATGTTTTCTGTATTTGTTAAGATTTTATTTGTGTCCTAGTATATGGTCTAGTTTGGAGAACATTCTATGTGCTGCTGAGAAAGTTGTACACACTTAAAAAAATTTTTATTTATTTATTTATTTAGTTAGTTAGTTATTTGACAGAGAAAGGTGGGGGGGAGAGACACTAGGGCCTCTAGCCACTACAAACTAACTCCAGATATATGCACCCCATTGTGCCTCTGGCTTATGTGGGTCCTGGGGTCAAACCAGGGTCCTTTAGCTTTGCAGGGAAATGCCTTAATTGCTAGGCTATCCCTCTATCCCTAGGTGTGCATTCTTGAGCATTTGGATGGAATGTTCTGCAGATATCTGTTAGGTCCATTTGTTCCATGACATCATTTGATCCAGATGTCTCTCTGTTTTTTTTTTTTTTTTTTTTTTTTCTGGGATGACCTGCCAATTGATGAGAGTGGGGTATTGAAGTCACCAACTACAATTGTGTTTGGTGTTATCTGTGACCTTAAATCTATTAGTGTTTGATGAAATTGGGAGTCCCCATGTTAGGTGCATGTATGTTTAGATTGTAATGTCTTTCTGTTGGAGTGTTCCTTTAATCAGTATAAAGTGACTTTCTTTATCTTTCCTCACTAATGTTGTTTTGAAGTCTATCCTGTCCGATATTATGATAACAACCTCTGCTTTCTTCCTAGGCACATTTTTAAGAAGTACTATTTTCCATTCTTTTACCCTAAGGTGGTATCTATTTTTTATTGAAAGATGAGTTTTCTAGAGGCAACAAACAGGCAGATCCTGCCTTTAATTCTTTCTACAAGCCTGTGTCTTTTGGTTGGGGTATTGAGGCCATTGGTATTAAGATCCTTTATTGAAAGGTATGTGCTTATTCTTACCATTCTTTGTGTTTTGTAGTGCTCCTGATTTCCTTTCATTTTCTTGTTTTAACTGTTATTTGTGTATGTTTTATTTTTTTCCTGTTTCATGTGTGTGTTTTGCTTTCTCTTCAGCATGAAGGATTCCTTAAGGTATTTTCTGTAGAACTGGCTTAGTTGTCATAAATTCCTATAGCCTGTTTTTGTCATAGAATATCCTTATTTCTACTTTAATTTGGGTAGATAGCTTTGCAGGATAAAGTAACCTTGGTTGACAGTTGTTATCTTTCAGAACTTGGAATATATCATTCCAAGCCCTTTTGGCTTTAAGTTTGTGTTGCTGTGATCCTGATGGGCTTGCCTTTATAGGTGACTTACTTTTTCTTTCTAACTGCTTTCAATATATCTAATTATGCAATGCTCTTAGACTTGGAAATCCAACTTTATGTACTTTCACAGTAGGAGTTTAAGTTACCAAGTGTAGCTTTTGTATGCCAATCTAACCGCAGAACTAATCCTAGGTGTTGAGTTTGCCTGCTATTCAAATATTCTAGTGGGTTGGGCGGAGCAATTTACTGGCAAAATTATAAAATTCAACTGAGCAATATACACATTCAATAAAAACCAGCACAGCACAGAGTATGCAAATATGGTGACTGAAACAAACAGATAACTTTATAAAGCCCAAAACCCTAAGTATGTATGTTGCTTTAGATCCTTATTCCTGTCAGATGGGAGGTTGCAAATACTGTTCTGAATCAGGTTCCAGGTCAGCCTGGGCCTGAATCATATCCTGTCCCCAATAATGACAGAAGAAAAGGACAAAGGACCTATGAATGTGAAAGCTTCAAAGGCAACAACACTCAACCCCTCAGTACAGCTTCATTGAAAATGGTGCAGCCAACCATGCATATGTAGCCCATCTCCTATCTTGACATGGAAGGAGAGATTAGCACGTCTAGTGCAGGCCTGTATACTTGACTTTTGTCAGTCAGCCCCAGTACCTTTGGGGTGGCTTCCAATGTCATCAGTGCTGAGTGCCCACTTCTATCCCTCTATGTTGTGGTCTAGAATTCTCTTTTGATCCTACAGAGTTCGTAACACATCAAACATTCATACTGAGTTTTCTTTCTGGCTCTCTTGCCTTATTCTTATCAGTTTACCTTTATGAGTTTTAACAGTTCCTAGAATTTAGGTGTGCCAGGTGCTTTTGTGTCTTCTCCTGGTCATGTTCTGACTGTTTGGTAGAATGTGGCATTATCCCTCCTAAAATGTTTGTTCAAATTCCATATGGAAATTCCAGCTCCTGATGTTTAGTGGTGAGCTAGCCTCCCACCCCCCATGGCATTCTCCACAGTCTTCCCTAGTATTTTTCTATAGCACATCTGGAAACTGATATGTTTAGGTATTCCATTTTGTGCTTCAGAGTTTGATATTCCTTGTAACATATCAACTTTAACCAAGCTTAAAATCCTGTAAATGAGTTTCATTCTGAGGAAATTTCCACTGATTTTATATTTTTGCACTTGTTTATTTTATCATTTATATGTTTTATTTATTTATTTTTTGAGAGTGAGACAGAAAGAAGTAGATAGATAGATAGATAGATAGATAGATAGATAGATGATAGATAGATAGATAGATAGATAGACTCCACAGGCAAGCACCTTAAACACTAAGCCATTTCTCCAGCCCCTTATTTTATGTCTTACATAAAATTGGCTAGCAGCCTATTTTTATTTTAGTTTATAAAGTTTTTTTGAAAATTATTTATTTGAAAGAGAAAAAGAGAGAGAGGGAGAGAGAATGGACATGCCAGGGCTTCTAGCCACTGGAAACAAACTCCAGACACACGTCCCACCTTGTACATCTGGCTATGTGGGTCCTGGGGGGGGGTGGTGGTTGAACCTGGTTCCTTTGGCTTTGTAGGCAAGTGTCTTAACCACTGAGCCCAGCTTATCTTATTTTTACTCATGTGAATTTATCATCTTTTACCTTTACTAATGCTACTTTATTTTGTGTATCTTATTGTTCTTATTATAGATTTTGAGTTTGAACATTAGTTAGGTTTTTTTTTTTTCTTATGAGTGTAAGGTTAAATTTTTTATAGTAACCTATGCTTTTTCATTGCTTAATGGCTCTAATTGTTTTGTATATCTTTAATACAAGATAGACTGGATATTCTAAGTAGAAATGTAAAATATTACATTAAAACCAATGAGGCAAGGTATATTTGTTTTATAAATATTTACAAATAATGGACTTTTAAAGTATTGATTTTTTCTGGGAAATCAAGTGTTGATATTATTTTCCGAACTTTCAACATATTTTTATTTATTTATTTATTTTTAATATTTTATTTTTATTCATTTATTTAAGAGGGGGGAAGAGACAGAGAGAGAGAATGGGTGTGCCAGAGTTTCCAGACACTGAAAATTCTCTCTCGATGCATGCATTACCTTGTGCGTCGGGCTTACGGGGTATTGGGGAATCAAACCGAGGTTTTTTGGCTTTGTAGGCAAGCACCTTAACCACGAAGCCGTCTCTCTAACCCTCAACATATTTTTAATGTGCACATCTGAATAAATGAGAGATCAGATTTTGTTTAGGGTTAGATGTGTCAACATAAACCGCTCTTTCAGAGCTCTCCCACCCAGTTGTCTCTTCTCTTAAATGTATAGTTATTAATTATTTGTACTCATCCTTTTTCATTCATAGACACTTAATACCCAGGACTCTAAATGGAAGAAATAGAACAATACTTACATACTTAAATCAAACAGTGTATAAATAACCAAATTATATGTAATATCAAAGACTTTAAAGAACTTTATATTATGCTTTAGAAAATAGTGTTTCTGGGAGAAAAAATCCATTGTAGACTTTGTTTGGACATTGAAAACTGTCTTTAAATTTATTCCAGGGCTGGAGGGGTGGCTTAGCGGTTAAGCGCTTGCCTGTGAAGCCTAAGGACCCCTGTTCAAGGCTCGACTCCCCAGGACCCAGTTAGCCAGGTGCACAAGTGGGTGCACGCGACTGGAATTCGTTTGCTGTGGCTGGAGGCCCTGACATGCCCATTCTCTCTCCCTCTCTCTATCTGCCTCTTTCTCTGTCTGTCACTCTCAAATAAAATAAAAATATTTTAAAAAAATTATTTCAAAGCCACATACACGGGAAAATAAAGAAGTGCGCTTGTCCAATCTTAAATTTGGGTGCTGTATTTAAGAAATATGAAATGTTCTACTGACTTCAGAATTGAAGTTGACCTTGACTTGAAGTATACCAACATGCTTATTTGAAACTGGAAAAAAGGAACTATGGCGGATAAATTTACTCTTATGTTACATTGATTTTCTAACACAAATCTAAAATTTGAATTCAAAAGAATGACCATGTAACAATAACTTCAATCTTTCCCTTAACACATGATAATAAAACCAAAACAACACCTCAAACCAACCCAATTTTCCCATCATGCTCTACTCATCAATTCTGAATAAAGCCTGTGAATTCGAATTGATTTATACTTAGTAAAACCATGTGACTATTTCTAGATTCTTCCTCTAGCATATACTTAAGCACATATTTATACTTTTCATCGCTGCCAAAGATCCACCAGATTTGATGGAACAGACAATATTTCTCAATCATTAAAAAAAAAAAAAAATCTTCCATGGAGGTACAGAATATTTTGAACTAAGGTTTTGTTTGAAAGATAACTAACTACAAGAACATCAAAGGTTTTACTTTTAGATTTGTTGTAGATACAATATTCATTGTATATACTTAGATATAGTACATTTGGAATAAAACAGTTGATAATGAACTGGGATAAATAGTTAAGCTGTTTAAGGAGCAAAGAAAAGAGTACAATGCACTCTACTGGTACCTTACTGGTACAATGTAGAGTCTGAGAGTAGGCAAATGTAATAAAACTACAAGGCAAGCAATGCTGTCAGCTTATGGTAAGCTTAGCTCCCAGGCAACTGCTCCATATTATGATGAAACCATCTGCTACAAGTTCAAATAAAGCCAATGTGGGTATCTTCCAAAGGCATGCATCATCTTGCCAGGTCTTAAGCATTCCAGTCAGTCCCTTCTTCCTCTCATCAATAGGTCTATTGATGTAGCAATACATTCACTGGCACCATAAACTTACACGAATCAAGGCTATAGATCATGCTCGCTACATCTTCATTGTTGTTTTGCCTTTCCTTGTCTGTGTTTTCTTTATGTTTCTTGTGACTACTTTATATAGTGGTCACCTAACCAACATCTGCACCTTCGAGTACTGCTTTGTGATTGTCAGTACCACGTGAATGAGACAAAGGCCCTTAGTATTTTTATGGAAGTTTTCATAATGTCATCCAAGTGTTACTAAGATTATTTCAGCCATACTACACATATTCCTGCTTTAATATAATGAGATGTTATAGTTACCATATTACTTTCCAACATGGAGAATCTAGGTTTCCCACTTACATGCAGGTCCTGAAATCAATTTGTTGTACTTTATCCCACAAAAGTGCTTTGTCTTTTTTTAAAATAAATACTATGATTGTATTTAGCTAATTTAATAACTATTTATTTTAATGTCTTAATAACATAGTCTGAAACAATGCTGGCTAGGGTTTACACTGCCAGGAGGTAGAGATTATTTTAGTTTAATTGCCTTTATAAAAAGATTGAGGCAATGCCATATCATGTTAGGTGTTTCATAAAGACAATTTATGATTACACACCCTTCACATCAGATATGGATGGTTTAGGTGCTCTCACACAATACCTAAGCACTACTGTACATGCAAATATGGAGAAGAGGAAACTGCTATCTTTAATCTCAGAGTACACCAATTAGTATTTTTGTCCTATGGTATTTATAGACATCTATGTTGAGATGTTATCTTGAGAGTAATAAAATGTGTGTAGTAACTTGGAAAATGTTTATGATACAATAAAGGTAGCCACTCTTTATTGATTGTTTACTAAGCTACAGAAACTTTATGTAAGTCGTTTAACTTCTATAATAGAAAGTACGCGTTTTGCTGCCCTTGATCACAGATGAGGAAGTGCCGGCCCATATGGCTTATGGGACTACTTGACTGCTATGGAACTAATTCATGGTATTGACACTTGAAACTAGAACATTTTGCTTTTCAAGTTCAAGAGTTTATAACCTCTGTACCCAATATTAACACGTACAAATAGAAATGCAAAATTTTCAAATAAAATGAGACATGATTTAGGCAATAAGCCTTAATTTAGAAAATCGAGATTTGATGTTGCAGAGAATGCAATTGTCAAGAATCTCTTCTGCTTTAAAGTTTTTATCATTTTTTTTTTTTTTTTTTACAAGAGATGGTATTTGACAAAAAGTTGGGAAAGTTAAGCGAAAAGGACAAGTTCAGAATGAAGTCACTTATTCCATTTACATGAAAGAACTTGGATTAATTAGATGAACTTTGTATAAGTTTTTTTTTTCCCCCTTAGGGGAAACATAGAAAAACCCGCATAGGACTAAGTAGGCATAGTTGTTAAAGGAAGCAAACTTCTGATGACAACCTGAAAAAGGAACTGATAGGAAATGAGATGAGTCTCAAAAGAGGATATTATTATGCTTTTAATAATGAAGGCATTAGCACGACAATTGTTAGAGTTTTATCTGCTCTATCATTAGGTAAGGATCTAGATAGTGCACAGTAATTAAAGATTGACTTTGATTTAGATAATCCATTTTAATTGCATTTTTAATTGTAGTAAAAATTTTATGAAGTACCATCTGAAAATGCTGATGAGGAAAGATTAACTAATCAAGATCATGCCATTACAGTTGAATTACTAGAAAGGAACCATCAGTGGGAAGTGTAAAATACATCTCTCCACTCACACACAAGTCCCTGTAATCTCATCTCACCTTCTGGGAACAATGCATAACAAATTAAAGCTGGTTCATGAAATGTCATACAATCTGGCAGCAAGATTCTAATTGATGAAGAAACGGCTATTTTAATGACGCTTTAACAGCCACAGAAAATTTCAATTACTGGGAACTATGACAAAACTACCTTAAGGGGACAAAATAATTTATAGTGGTTTTGTGTTCTACTAGGAGTTCTCAGTGGACATTTCCTGACCTCTTTGCACTCTTTTCTACATAGTTTGGTTAAATGGAGGGGGATTTGTTCCATGAATATTGAAAAAAATGTTTAAAATTCAGAAAATAACCAGGAGGCATGGTGGCTCACACTGAAAATTCCAGCACTTGATAGGTAGGCAGAGAGGGGAGAGTAGCTCAGAGTTGAGGACAGCTTGGGCTACTAAGAGTACACTGCCTCAAAACCCAGCATACTCAATAAGTAATATTCAGAAATGTAACTTATCACCTCACATGTATCACCACTTACCTCTTACAAGATTTTGCCTACCGCACAGGAATTCAGGGATCAGGTTTAGCCCTGAAATAAATTTTAATGCAAAACATTTGGTCATATTGGAGTCCTTGCCCACCATATGTTTCCTCAGCTTGCAGCCTCTTCTGTAGCAGTTATCACACTCTATTCTTAAAATGTTTATATTTTTGGTGTCCCCCACCAGACATTGGGATTCAGCATGTGTTTGTACATACTTAGTTATTATTTTCTTCTACTTTGGCTTACTTTATGGATGCTGTAATACGTATTACATTCAGAAATTAATCTCGGGGACTTCCGGCTAAGATGGCGGCGTAGGTACCACGCCAAAGCAGCCTAGGGGGCTAAAAGACCAAAAAAACTCAGCAAAATACACACTTTTACTAAAAAGTGAGGTGTATAGGAAATTGAAGCGGCAGCAGAGAAGTAGAAAAGTTCCAGAGCATCCAGAGCCTGCACAGGTGGGAAAAGCGGCTCCGGCAGCTCGGCCAACCTCGGCGGTCGCGGTGCACCAGAAAGCAGCCAGGCTCGGCTCGAGCCGCAGGAAAAGCCAGGTGTGGGCGCTTCCCTCACACCGCGCTCTCCGCAACTCGGGAAACGTGAAGGGAGAGCAGCAGTGAGCAGCGGAGGAACAGACCGGGAGGTAGAAGAATGCTTGAAGCAGCGAGAGAACCGGAGCAGCCGCGGCTCCCTCCCCTCCCCACCACCTGAGTCCAGCTCCAGCGGACAGAGCAGCGGCCTGGGACCCAGCCACGCCAACTTGGGCTGACAGCGGGACCCAAGCAGGAGCAGAGTTCGGCAGCAACATCAGCGGCTCCAGCACCGGTAACAGCGGCCCCAGCAGCAGCAGACCCAGGAGTGGCAGCAGCGGCAGACTCGGCAGCAGCAGCTTCGGGGGGAGCAGCGGCAGTGGACACAGTAGCAGCAGCTTCAGCAGCAGTGGTGGCTCCAGCAGTGGCAGCTACAGCAGCAGCAGAGGCAGCAGCAGCGGCTCGGTTTGCCCCACAGGAAAAGCAAGTGCCCAGCTCCAGAAATCAGAACAGCAGCCCGACGACCCAGGCAGCAACTTAACTGAGACTAAAATCATCCAAGGTAACTGGGATTGCACCAGGGAAGGGTCTCACTTGGTCGCAAGCTTACTTGGATCCCTCAACAGATCAGAAATCTTAACCTCTTTGTTGATAGAGGATCTGGTTGTTATAATAACTACTCTTGCATACATACTCGGGGCTGTTTTTGATTGAATGTGTACAGTGTTTAGTTAAATTTTAGAATCTACCAGTATTTTATTCCACTCAGCCTGCTTGAATACTCCTATAGCAGGGAAACTCAACCCCTAAGAATATCTTTGTAGATACTCTGAGAGTCTTAAGAGCCACACCTAACACCTTAAGGTCCTACCCTGAAAATATATTACATCAAATCAATTGATACAGCTAAGAATACCCAGCTAGCTAGAAAATCCAAGCATTAACTTAATCCAAGATGCAAAAATATATACATTATAACACAAGAAACACTAAAAAGCAAGACGATATAAATCCACCTAAAAGTATTAATGCATCAGAAAAGTCCTCCAGTGAGAAAGAGTTAGAGGAAATGCCTAAGAAAGAGTTCAAAAGAATGATTATAAATATGTTCAAAGAGGTCAAAGAACACATCAAAACAATCAAAGAAGAAATCAAAGAGGAAATCAAAGGAATCAAAGAAGATGCAGGACACCAATTTAATGAAATACAGAAATTAATCTCCACAAGATGTAGGCACACATATGTACGCATTTCACAAAATAATACATACAAACATTTGGTAAGCTTATATATATTACATATGTACAATTACACACACATATATGATAATTAATTTTGGTATTTTGTACATTTTAGGATATATGTAGAATCTGTATTTATAACTAACGTAATGATAAATATAGTGATTATATTTTAGGTCTTATGTCATAATTTAATTCCTCCATAATAATGAAAATAACATCTTGGCAAAACAAGAATTGTTATCAAGTAAGTTTTTTAAGTTGGTAGAAAAAAAATTAAAAGACAAAGAAAATATAATTCAACAACAAAAATTATTATTCAGACTGAAAGCATTATTGGATTGCTGTAAACAATATACTTTTGTGATATTGCTGAGTTTAAAATTAGTTTGTGTTCATTTGATATTTTCTCTCAAAATAGATTCTTAAAATTGGGGGAAAACATAAATTCTCCTAGAAAAAAATTCTCCTAGAAAAATTTTGAATACAGAACATATCATAAAATCTATTTTCTCTATAATTCTTTTTTACTTCCCTTTTTTTTCTTCCTTCCTTCCTTTCTCCCTTCCTTCCATTCTTTCTTTCTTTCTTTCTTTCTTTCTTTCTTTCTTTCTTTCTTTCTTTCTTTCTTTGTTCCTTTGTTCCTTTGTTTTTTTCTTCTTTCCTATATGATGTAGCTCAACATATTTTCTTAGAGGCTAGAGCTAGAGGGATGGCTGAGCAGTTATTTTCCTGCAAAGCCAAAGGACCCAGGTTCACTTCCCCAGGACCCACATTAGCCAGATGCATGTGGGGCACATACATCTGGAGTTCATTTGCAGTGGCTGCAGGCTCTGGCACTGCCCATTCTCTCTCTCTTTCCCTCTTTCTTTGTTAAATAAATTGAGAAAAATAAATAAATAAAATAAAATAAAATAAAAACACATGCTGCCAGATTTTCTTATTAAAGATTACAGTCATTTATAGTTATATTGCTTATTTATAAATTTTATTTTTTTAAATCTTATTTATTTATTTATTTGAAGGAGAGAGAAAGAGGGAGGGAGAGAGAGAGAGAGAGAATGGGCACTCCGGGGCTCCAGCCACTGCAAATGAACTCCAGATGCAGGTGCCCCCATGTGTTTCCAACTTATGTGGGTCCTGGAGAATTGAACCAGGATCCTTTGGCTTTGCAGGCAAACATCTTAACCGCCAAGCCATCTCTCCAGCCCAAATTTTATTTCTTATCCATATGCTGTTGAGATCTGTATTTTCTATTTTTTCTAAACAATTTGATGTTATGTGGTAGTTATTTGTTTTGAACGCTAGGCCCCTAGCTGGTGGAAATTTGAACTGGATTCTCCTGGAGGTGATGTATTGTTGGGAGCAGGCATTCAGGTATGATACCCAGCTTCCCCTTGCCAGTATTTGACACACTCTCCTGCTGCTGTTGCCCACCTGATGTTGGCCAGGAGGTGATGTCCATCCTCTGTTCATGCCATTGTTTTCCTCTGTCATAATGGAGCTTCCTGTAGAGTCTGTAAACCATAATAAACCCTTTCCTCCCACAAGCTACTTTTGGCTGGGTGTTTTCTGAAGGCAAGGAGAAGCTGAATGCAATAGTACATCATATTCTTTACATTAGTTTCAATATATGTGATTATTGTAGTGAATTTGAGCACCATCTTTTATACATCTAGATTTGCACACTTAGTTCTTATGCTCTGGAGTCTATTAGTCACTATTCCAAAGGATAAAACCAGACCATTCACATTAAAGATAATTATTTGTAAAATGTATCTGTAATTCCATGCACAGAAATTTTTTTATTGCCATATATTGAATTGGTACATTTAGCTTTGTCTAGATGAAGAAAATGTTTTTGTTTCCAATCATCTAATTTCTTTATTTCTTACAATGCTTATCCTGGGCTAAATAAATGTTTAAACAAATCAAAGGTAAAATGAGTTCTTAGTTAAGGAGGATGAAGCTGCAATCATGACGAGGGTGGCAGCATTGACAGAGAGTGCCCAGGGCGTCAGGGAGCTGGGGATGGAGGTTTTCTTTGCCAAAGATTTTCCCTGACAATTAAATAAAAGTAAACTGTATTGCTCCAGAGCTTAGTTACTATATGAGAAATTGGAGTTCTGGCTTCAGGTATTTCTTCATTTCAAGGCGTGACTGCTTCATGAGTACCTGTCAGATGAAAAGAACTAGCTTCTTTAGTTAGGTTTTATTTACTGTCATTATTAATGATTCAAAGGATCAAATAAACACAGAGCCAGTTAAGCCCGATGGCTAACACCTGGGAAAACAAAAGAACACAAAGCTTTCCATACTCTTGCTTTACTCCTAAGTAACAGCTCAATTTAAAATCATTCATTAAAACACTATTACTTTAATGTTGCCTTTTTTTTTGAGGACATAGAACACTTTAAACAAATGCTGTTTTGCTTTTAAAACTATAGTCTTTTATTTATAATCTTACTCTAGGGAAAGATCTCAAAGCATCTTAGCATTATACAGGGGATGATGATATATTGCTTATTAGGGAAACATCTCAACTTCAATGAAATTCATCCTGTGTCCAGCTCTTAAATTGCCTCAAGGTTCCTTTGAACTTTCAAGTCGCCCCCGGGAAACTTGTGAGAAAACCTCAACAACACAGACATAAACCAGCATGACAAAGGACCCATGGGTTTATAACAGACATGACTTTATGTCCATGATTTTGTGCAGGATGAAGACACTCCCTAGAACTGCACAACTTTTCAATAATTGAGAAAATGTAGATGGTAGTTCTATCCTGCATGAGAACTGGGCTCCTGAATATACAATGCATGACAGAAGAACTGACCATGCTTAGGTGCTGTGGTTCACTGTGCATGTGTGTCTTAATAGTTCACAACAACGGGCTTTATAGCCAACAGACAATGCAACTTCTCAGGACCAGAGTAGAGAAAAACAATGAAAGCATTTGCTGCTGCAGACTAGATTCCAAACACAGGATGCAGTAGTTTGAAATGCTCAAGAGGACATAATGTCAAGAACATTAACGTGAAATCAAGACCAAGGGCAAAGGCACACGCACAGGGATACTGGGCCTACAGAAGTTCCATCTTGTCAATAGGCATCCACTGAAGACAGAGACAAGAGCCCATGATGGACACTAAAGAGGTAAGAAATGATGCAAGAAGAAGCTCAAATTCCAAATAAACTTAAACAAGGATATTAGAGCAGTGGGATACTCAAGTCACCTTTTTGGGAATAGACTCCAGCAGAATTAGTGGAGTGCCAATATTTGAATAATGATTGGCATAAGTTAGAAATGGATAGTGAGCCACTAAAATTTGGAGATTGTTGGTAACACTCATTATCTGGACTAGCATTTAAAATACATCTTTAAAAAACTTGATGCTGGAAATAAAGGACTTATAAGTGTTCGGTAGTTAACTAGACTATAGATAGATGATGCTAGACAGATAGATAGATGATAGACAGACAGAAAGATAGATAGGTGATAAATAAACTCCTCTATGACTGAGGGAACATAGCCAAAAAAGGGAACTGGAAGAAAGATGAGGAGGAGAGCTGTAATAATCTGTCATTTGGTCATAACAAGGCCATTGTACTCATGAACTCACACAGCAGCTTGTAGCTGACTGCAAAAGACTTGCACATGATGGTAGTAGTCAATATTCTGTTATGAATAAGAGGGGCTTATGAGTTCATTCCTACCTGAGAGAAGCTAATAATAAGTAATTTTTTGTTGAAGGAGGGGACACCATTCTCTTCTGTGGCATAGCCATTGATAAGTGATTAGAAGAATAAGGGGTATAGTGAGATTTGGGAAATAAGGGAAGGTAATGGGGGGCACATATAATATGGTTAAAATGGCATATATACATATATGATACATACATATATGTATATCTATGTATGTATATATAATTTACATAAAGTACCATATATACATACATAAATATGTACATATACACCATATATATGAAAATGTGAAAACATTAAAAAGTTGTAAACAAATAATCTTGATGTATTTTAAAACATGAGAAATAGGTTTGTGGCACAACTTTGAATAGCCTTTAAGATACAATGCTCTATCATTGAGAGTACCAGAAAGCTGAAAATAGACTAATAGAGAAATTTAAAAATTGATAAGCTTTATATCAACCTCTGAAAACCAGCAGATAAAGAATGATCACATACATAACTTGAGAATTCATCAAAAGGGACATACCCTTTCTCTTCAGCTCCTTTGATTTATGCTGATTTGAATTATACAGATCAGATTCCTTTTATTAAATTTGGAAATCATCTGTAGACCAGCAAGTCAGGCTTTGGAATCCATGGTCTCCTTGTCACCAACATATGTAAGTGCATGAACTCTAAATATATGAACATATGTGATCTAATATGTAATCATTCATGCCTATAGGTGCAATTTGATATGTAACAAGATTTCAATAAAAATTAAAAAATTCTGTATTTTATTAAAGGTTTTCCACATGTCAATTTTTTCAAATTAATGAGACTCACTGATATCTCTATGTGTGAACACATGAAGATATTTTTGCTTTGATTATGTCTGTTCACCTTCTATTCTTTTTCCCTTTATTTATTTATTTTTTATTTTCCCAATTTTTATTAATATTTTCCATAATTATAAAGAATATCCCATGGTAATACCTCCCCCCACACTTTCCCCTTTGAAATTCCATTCTTCATCATATTGCCTCCCCATCTCAATCATTGTACTTACATATATACAATACCAACCTATTAAGTACTCTCCTCCCTTCCTTTCTCTCCCTTTATGTCTCCTTTTCAACTTACTGGCCTCTGCTAATAAGTATTTTCCTTCTCACACAGAAGCCCAATCATCTGTAGCTAGTATCCACATATGAGGGAGAACATATGGCTCTTGGCTTTCTGGGCCTGGGTTACCTCACTCAGTATAATCCTTTCCAGATATATCCATCATTTCTGCAAATTTCCTAACTTCATTTTTCTTTACTGCTGAGTAGAACTCCATTGTATAAATGTGCCACATCTTCATTATCCACTCATCAGTTGAGGGACATCTAGGCTGGTTCCATTTCCCAGCTATTATAAATTGAGCAGCAATAAACATGGTTGAGCACATACTTCTAAGGAAATGAGATGAGTCCTTAGGATATAAGCCTAGGAGTGCTATAGCTGGGTCATATGGAAGATCAGTTTTTAGCTGTTTTAGGAACCTCCACACTGATTTCCACAATGGCTGGACCAGATTGCATTCCCACCAGCAGTGTAGAAGAGTTCCTCTTTTTCCACATCCCCGTCAACATTTATGATCATTTGTTTGCATGATGATTGCCAATCTGACAGGAATGAGATGGAATCTCAATGTAGTTTTAATCTGCATTTCCCTGATGACTAGTGATGTAGATCATCTTTTTAGATGCTTATATACCATTCAAATTTCTTTCTTCAAGAATGCTCTATTTAGCTCCACAGCCCATTTTTTGATTGGCTTGTTTGATTCCTTATTATCTAACTTTTTGAGTTCTTTGTATATCCTAGATACTAATCCTCTATCAGATATATAGCTGGCGATGATTTTTTCTCATTCTGTCAGTTGCCTCTTTGCTTTTCTCACTGTGTCCTTTGCAGTGCAAAATCTTTGTAATTTCATGAGGACCCAGTGATTAATCTGTGGTTTTATTGCCTGAGCAATTGGGGTTGTATTCAGAAACTCTTTGCCAAGACCAATATGTTGAAGGGTTCCCCCTACTTTTTCCTCTAGCAGTTTCAGAGTTTCAGGTCTGATGTTAAGGTATTTAATTCATTTGGACTTAATTCTTGTGCATGGAGAGAGAGAAGAATCTATCTTAATCCTTCTACAGATATATATCCAGTTTTCCCAACATCATTTGCTGAAGAAGCTGTCTCTTCTCCAATGAGTATTTTTAGCACTTTTATCGAATATCAGGTGGCTATAGCTACCTGGACTTACATCTGGGTCCTCTATTCTGTTCCACTGATCTACATGTCTGTTTTTGTGCCAGTACCATGCTGTTTTTGATACTATGGCTCTGTAGTACAGGTTAAAATAAGGTATGGTGATACCACCAGCCTTACTTTTATTGCTCAGCATTATTTTAGATATTCTAGGTTTTTTTGTGATTCCAAATGAATTTTTGGATTGATCTTTCTATTTCCATGAAGAATGCCTTTGAAATTTTGATAGGGATTGCATTAAATGTGTAGATTGCTTTTGGTAAGATTGCCATTTTCACAATATTGATTTTTCCAATCTAGGAACAAGGGATATTTCTCCACTTTCTAGTGTCTTCTGCAATTTCTCACTTGAGTGTTTTAAAGTTCCCATTGTAGAGATCCTTTACTTCCTTGGTTAGGTTTATTCCAAGGTACTTTAGTTTTTTGGATGCAATTGTGAATGGGAGTGATTCTCTGATTTCATCCTCTGTGTGTTTGTTGTAAGCATATATGAAGGCTACTGATTTCTGTGTATTTATTTTTTATCCTGCTACATTGCTGTAGGTTTTGATCAGCTCTAACAGTTTGCTAGTAGAGTCTTTAGGGTCCTTTATGTATAGAATCATGTCATCTGCAAACAATGATAACTTGATCTCTTCCTTTCCAATTTGTATCCCTTTTATGTGTGTCGCTTGCATTATTGCTGCAGCTAGACTTGAAAAATTATATTAAATAAAAATGGGGACAGTGGACACCCTTGTCTTGTTCCTGGTTTTCGTGGAAAAGCTTCCAGTTTTTCCCATTTAGTAATATGTTGGCTGTAGGCTTGTCATAAATAGCTTTTATTATATTGAGATATGTTCCTTCTATTCCCAGTCTCTATAGGACTTTTATCATAAAGGCATGTTGGATTTTTTCAAATGTTTTCTCTGCGTCTAATGAGATGATCATGTGATTTTTGTCCTTCAACCCATTTATATAACATATTACATTTATAGATTTGCATGTATTGAACCATCCCTGCATCTCTGGGATAAAGCCTACTTGGTGAGGGTGAATGATCTTTTTGATATATTCTTGTATTCTGTTTGCCAATATTTTGTTGAGAATTTTTGCATCTATGTTCATGAGGGAGATTGGTCTGTAATTTTCTTATTGTGTTCTATCTTTGCCTGGTTTTGGTATCAGGGTGATGCTGGCTTCATAGAAGGAGTTTGGTAGAATTCCTTTTTTTTTTTCTATTTCCTGGAAAGGCTTAAGAAACATTGGTGTTTGCTCTTCCTTGAAGGTTTGGTAAAATTCAGCAGCGAATCCATCTGGGCCTGGGCTTTTTTTTTTGTTGGGAGATTATTGATAACTGTTCAGATCTCCATGCTTGCTATAGGTCTATTTAAGTGATTAATCTCATCTTGATTTAATTTAGGTAGGTCATATAAATTAAGGAAATCTTCCATTTCTTTCAGATTTTCATACTTTGTGGAGTATATGCTTTTATAGTAAGTCCCTTTGATTTTTTGAATTTCTCTGGAATCTGTTGTGATGTTACCTTTTTCATCTCTGATTATATTAATTTGTGCCTCTTCTCTCTTTCTTTTGGTCAGATTTGCTAATGGTTTATCAATCTTGTTTATCCTTTCAAAGAACCAACTCTTTGTTTCATTAATTCTTTGGATTTTTGTTTGTTTCTATTTCATAATTTCTGGCCTAATCTTTATTATTTCTTCCTGTCTACTGATTTTTGGTTTGCCTTGTTCTTCATTTTCCAAGGTTTTAAGGTGAAGCATTAGGTCGTTTACTTGCGACCTTTCTAATTTCTTAATATAGGCACTTAAGGCTATAAATTTATCTCTTAGAACTGTCTTCATTTTGTCCCAGAGATTTTGGTTTGTTGTGTTCTCATTATCATTTGACTCTGTAAATTTTTTGATTTCCCTCTTGATTTCTTCATTGACCCATTCATCATTTAGTAGTGTATTGTTTAGTTTCCATGATTTTGTGTATGCTCTATAGCCTTTCTTGCTATTGATTTGTAGTTTAATTCCATTGTGATCAGACAGAATGCAAGAAATGATTTCAATTTTCCTGAATTTGTTAAGATTTTCTTTGTGTCTAATATATGGTCTATTTTAGAGAATGTTCCATGTGTTGCTGAAAAGAATGTATATTCTGCAACATTTGGATGAAATGTCCTGTATATATCTGTTAGGTCCATTCCTTCTATGACCTCATTTAGTCCAGATGCCTCTCTGTTTATTTTTTCTCATGATGACCTGTCAATTGATGAGAATGGGGTATTAAAATCACCCACTACCACTGTGTTTGGTGTTGTCTGTGACGTTAGTCTAATAGCGTTTGTTTGATGAATTTGGGAGCCCCCCTGTTAGGTGCATATATGTTTAGGATTGTAATGTCCTCCTGTTGTAGTGTGCCCTTAATCAATATAAGGTGACCTTCCTTATCTTTTTTGACAACGTTGGACTGAAGTCTACCTCGTCAGATATTAGGATAGCAACACCCTGCTTGTTTTCTAGGCCCATTTGCTTGAAACACCTTTTTCCAACCTTTCACCCTAAAATAATGTCCATCCTTTGTAGAAAGGTGAGTTTCTTGGAGACAACAAATTGTATCACCTTCTATTCTTGCCTGCCTTCATCCCCAGTTTCCTTCCCTTGTTCATCATACCCCACACTTCTTAGTGATAATGCTCTGTTTCCAGGCCACTTTATTTTTATTTTCCAAATATGACAAAGGACAAATATTACTTGTCTTTCTGTGTTTTGCTTACTTCACTTGACATAATGTCCTGCAGACCCATACATTTTCATGAACACAGGTGGATTTCATTCTTTATGCATGCTATTGTTCTCAGGCTTTCTTAAAACATTTCATTTTAATTTTAAGAATGTATGTAGTAAAAGTGACTCAAGTTTGTAGCACCATTCTTTATTTTAAAGTGATATGTGGGGCTGGAGAGATGGCTTAGCAGTTAAGGTACTTGACTGCAAAGCCTAGGGACCAAGGTTTGATTTCTTAGTACTCACATAAGGCAGAAACACATGTTGGCGCATGCATCTGGAGTTTGTTTGCACTGGCTAGAGGCCCTGGAGTACCCATTCTCTCTCTCTCTCTCTCTCTCTCTCTCTCTCTCTTATAAGTAAATAAAAATAAAAACCAATATTTTAAAAAAATAAAGTGATAGGTATCCATTTGTAGGAGAATGGATGGAACTACAGAACCTCATGTTAAGAACAATTATTGACACACTGAATGCCAAGTGTTACCTGTCTATGCTATATGTGCAAAGATATCCTGAAGGCAGATTGCAATTACTAAAACATTGGAGGTAGTAAGGGCTGTATATAGGGGACTGCTGGGTGCATGAGTAGAAAGATATTTTTTCTTTTGTACATGTGTTCATATGTGTTTGAGTGCAGGAGGTGTTACATGTGTGTGTGTGTGCATTTGTAGAGGCCAGAGGTTGAAATCGGGGTTCTTAAGTGGCTTTTCAACTTTGTTTTGGTACTGAATACTCAGTGAAGGCAGAGCTGACTGATTTGGCTTGAATAACTAGCCAGCAAGCCCTGGGCTCCTCCTGTCTCCTTTTCTGCACACAGTTTAAAAGCGCACACCAGCATGCATAGCTTTCATGTGGATGCTGGAGGGTCTTAGTGTCGTGTTTCTGGTGAGTTCTTTACCAACTGAGCCATTTTATGTGTCACAGAAGACTTTATGAAGATACTATAATGATTATGTCTTACTGACTATACTCAAAAAAGCAGACAATTTATTGATAACACATAGTAAGCTTCAGGTGGGATAAACCTAGTTCTAATTCTGAGACTAGTTTTCAGGCCTCTGTATCACTGTGCCTCTGTACTGATGTCAGTCAGTATTAGAGATGCACTACTTCCTGTCTGATGTCATTGCAATACTGGCTAAGGGTGAAATAAACATGTTAGATAAGATTACCACTGTGTATCAGAAGAAAGTGCTCTCTAATGTGATGCCTCACTAATGAAGCTAAGAGAGCTTATTTTTTTTTTAATTTTTAAAATTTATTTATTTATTTGAGAGTGACAGACACAGAGAGAAAGACAGGTAGAGGGAGAGAGAGAGAATGGGCGCGCCAGGGCTTCCAGCCTCTGCAAACGAACTCCAGACGCATGCGCCCCCTTGTGCATCTGGCTAACGTGAGACCTGGGGAACCGAGCCTCGAACCGGGGTCCTTAGGCTTCACAGGCAAGCGCTTAACCGCTAAGCCATCTCTCCAGCCCAAGAGAGCTTATTTTATTCCATCAATATATTGTGACTCCCTCCACACAATGGCACAAAGCTTTCCTTGTACGTGTGCCTGGGTTACATCCTAGATATAAATGCTATCTGTTGCATGAGTCATTGCCAGAGTCCTACCATCAGAATCTGTCCATCTTGGAGACTCTTGTCTACTCTAATCTGTAATTGATTATTTCTTGTGGAATTTTTTTAAATGGTGTGAAATTATTTTGGAATGCAGTGAAATAGTCTTCTTTCAAATTTTCATAATTGACAGCAGTATATTCTATATTTAGAGTAGCATATTTAAAAATGCATAAAGATGGTTTACTCCAGTTAATCTTTAAAAATAATTGCCAAGTTTTTGAGGGAAGGTGAAAGTGGAAGGAGGAGTCAGGGAAGTCAGATGAGAAAGAACTTCTGCATGGCTGTGTGAGTCCTACAGAAGATTTTGATGTGTATTGGAAGCTACTGAGCTGTCTTAAACACAGAAGGTAATTTGACTTCTAATTAATAAGAACATTTTGGCTACTCTTCTGAAAATAAACTGGAAGAGTAATTCTGGAGGGCAGAGAGAGACTCCTTAGCCCACTGCACATACCTAAGCAAGAGATGAAGGTAGTTTGAACCAGACTCGATTGTGGTGGTAGTGAAAATGATCTCAATTGTGTTGCTCTCTGAAAGCTAGGCTTGCCATGAATTTCTTATGGATTGAATCACAAATGGAAGACAGTGTCATCAATCATGACTCCAAAGTATTAGACCAGAGGGAGGAGATGCGGGCAACTGCAAGTTGAGGAAAGAGAGAGGGTCATTTTGCTCAGACACAGCTATCAGTAAGCTGCCAACGCTCTATTAAATAACCCCTCACCCGTGATCATATCAGAAGCCCCAGTTAAATTTAGTGGGTTACAATGAAAAGAGGACAATATGAGGGGATCTAGTTGGGCAGGAGCTGGTCAATGGGAATGACAGAGTATACGAGAGGGCAATGGGCAAATATGATGAAATACACTACATGCATGCATGACACTGTTAAAAGGAAAAATTAAAGTAGTGTTACCACACAAAGAGATTATGAGATAATATTTGACATATAACAATGAAGTTAAACATCAACAGAATTCTAATTTTGAGTTTAGGGTGGAAGTTGGGGCTGGAAATTTAATTTTGAGTGTTGTTATTGCATAGAAGCTACTTAAAATGATGAATTGGGCCAGAGAAATGTCTTAGCAGTTAAGATTTTTGCCTGTGAAACCAAAGAACCCAGGTGCTTTTCCCCCAGAACCCACATAAGCCAGATGCACAAGGTGGCACATGCACCTTGAGTTCATCTGCAGTGGCTGGAGGCCCTAGAGTGCCCATTCTCTCTCTCTCTCTCTCTCACTCTCTGCCTCTTTCTCTGTCTCAAATAAATAAATAAATAATATATATTTGAAAACATGAATTTGTCCAAGACATGTATAAACATACTACAGACAGAAAATAAAAAGAGATAAGGACTGAGTTCTGGGTAATTTCCAATTTTAAATTTAGGGAGATTAAAAAAAAAAACTTTGACAACTATTGAATAGAGACTTGGGAAGACAATGAGGTAGCAACCAGTTGATGTGTGACTTTTCTAAACTAGGAAGTTTCACAACAAAGTAAACATGAAGAATTATCAAAAGGATATATTTGTTGAAAAACAGAGTATCTCTAGGAATGCTTTTAAGCCTCTCTGGTCAAAAGAGAAATCCCATATCCACTGCTGTACTTAGAACAGTAATTCTGCAGGTGTGATGGTGTGGAAGAGCAGCTTGGGTTGGATAGGAAATCAGTGATTGCAGTCTGCACCACGTCCACCACGAGAGGAGGTGTAGGGCCTTCTAGTCAAAGCAGTGATGGAACTATATAATCTATGCCTTTCTTACATAAATAACATTGAAAATAAACCTCTTCATGAACCTTATCGATCGCTCCGCAGAAGAATAGTAAAACTACATTTGTACACAAGCAACTGCTTCATTTCTACCTCACAGAGTATTTGCAAAACTTATGCTGTGGGGCTGGAGAGATGGCTTAGCGGTTAAGCGCTTGCCTGTGAAGCCTCAGGACCCCGGTTCGAGGCTCGGTTCCCCAGGTCTCACGTTAGCCAGATGCACTAGGGGGCGCACGCGTCTGGTGTTCGCTTGCAGAGGCTGGAGGCCCTGGCGCACCCATTCTCTCTCTCTCCCTCTATCTGTCTTTCTCTCTGTGTCTGTCGCTCTGAAATAAATAAATAAATAAATAAATAAATAAATAAATAAATAAATAAATAAATAAATAAATAAAATTGATTAAAAAAAAAAAACTTATGCTGTGAAAACAAGTGGATTATAACTGGTTTACCAATGTCACTATTTCAGGAGGGGTGAGGCACTTCTTTGGGTTGGGAGCCTATCTAACCCAGCTGTGTGGACGTGTGTGATCCTCCAGTTGAGCTTAATATCCATCTGCTAATAACGAGACACTCAGCAGTCATCCTGGATGCCTGTGCCAATGGAACATTTTGCTAAAAAAAAACAATTAAGTCAAATTTTAGTTGTGAATTGTTAAAGTAGCTCAAGGCAGTGTCACTTACATGGCTTCAAATAATGTCTCCGGTGTTGCAGAAACAACGATTTCCTCTCCACACTAAACGCAGAAGGGTTGGGTTTATTTTTTTTCTCCTTCTCTTCCCTGAGCAAATCCCCATAACAAATAAAGTTACACTTCAAGACCGGATTACTCAGGCTGTTGGCTTTGCATGCCAATGTTTACTTTAAGTAAAAATGATACTTCTGAGAATTCAAATAATATGTTTAAGTATTTCCAGGCTATAGTTCTGCTTGCATTTGTCTTGGCACTCATTCACGAGGAATATGTCAGCTTTTAGGATGACTCTTCAGCCACAAGTGGATGTCTTCATCCCGTGTGTCGCCGTGATCAGCTTCCGTGGATCCCGTGATGGCTGCCATTGGCTGGAAACTTGCCATTCTGGCTGTTTACTGGTATGAGCGGCATATCCTCTAGAAATATAGCCTTATTTTGTTTAGATGAAAACAAAAAGAGGATGAATGAGAGAGAAAGGGGGAGAGAATATGGAAAGAAGGAAAGAGACAGAGGAAGAAGATTTAAAAGTGCACAAAAATAAGATAGGTGGGCTGGAGAGATGGCTTAGTGGTTAAGCGCTTGCCTGTGAAGCCTAAGGACCCTGGTTTGAGGCTTGATTCCCCAGGACCCACGTTAGCCAGATGCACAAGGGGGTGCACGCATCTGGAGTTCGTTTGCAGTGGCTGGAAGCCCTGGCCTGCCCATTCTCTCTCTCTCTGTGTCACTCTCAAATAAATAAATAAAAATGAACAAAAAAAAAATTAAAAAAAATAAGATTGGTGATACAACACTTATGATAATAGAAAGCATCATTAATCGGGCTCTCACAAGTGTCTCTATCCTTGCCCCTTTCTCACTTTCAGATGGTTGAAATTTTACAAATATTATATCATTACATTTTTCAAATCATATAGTAAATAATACCATCAAGAGATTATACTGTTTATTTTAAATAACACATTCATTTTCATTTTTTACTTTGTTAGATCTTTCTCTAAGCATATAAAAACACATATGTACACACATGTATAATCTTCAGATTATATGTTCTCTAGAGCCTATCATTGGATGGCAGTAGCAGTTCTTATTTATTTTGGATAACAATTCTATTCTTTAACTATGTGATTATTTTTAACCTGAGAAAACACATTATAGCCTATACATCTATAAGCTAAAGAAATACAACTTTAATAAGAGACAATAGGAACAGATGGGAGACCTTTCAATTCCCTGTAAAGTAATAATTTATTATAAGAAAACCTACCTCAAAACACTGTGGTCAAAATTGGATGCCTATGTATTTTAGGAGAACCATCGTGTCTTTACTAATTCTTCCCATAATTTAGGAAACAATAGCATTAGAATTCTGTGTGGTAGCATGCTTGGATTCAATGATACCTGGTATACTTATTACCTGGCAAGAATTGCAAGCATAAAACTTGTGTGAAAAATTACTTTCAGTATTACCGAAAGAATTAAAAATGTGGCTGAAAAGATGGCTTAGCAGTTAAGGCACTTGTTTGCAGAGCTTAACAATCTGGGTTCATTTGCCTAGTACCAATATAAATCCAGATGCACAAAGTGGCACATGCATCTGGAGTTCAGTTGTGGTGGCTAGAGGCCCTGGAGTGCTCATTCTCTCTCTCTCCCCATCTTTCTGTCTCAGGTATCAAATAAAATAAGATAATGCTGAGTTATTGAAAATGTAATTGAACTTAGCTGAAAAAGATTGTAAACATTTTTGGAATTTGTAGAATACATGTAAGTGAAAAAGTAAATAATTTTTTAATGTTGGTTGTAATTCAAGAAACAATAAATAACAATTTAATCAGAGAGAGAGAGAGAAAGAGGCAGATAGAGAGAATGAGTGCACAAGGGCCTCCAGCCACTGCAAACAAACTCTAGTCACACGCACCACCTTGCACATCTAGCTTAGGTGGGTACTGGGGAATCAAATCTTGAACCAGGATCCTTAGGCTTTGCAGGCAAACACTTAACCTCTAAGCCATCTCTCTAGCCCATGATTAACACTTTTAATAAGTGTGAATTAATTATCTTTTAAGATCCTCCAAAATATTTTCCTAGAGGCCAGGGAGTTGCTTGTGAGCATGCATACATTCACAGTATGCATAGTGTGGTGTTATGTGTGTGTGTGTGTGGTATAAGCATGTGTGTGCAAATGTACGTGCCCATTCCTTGGCCAGAGTAGATCACTGGGTGCCATACTCTATCATTGATCGGTACTTCCTTGACACAGTCTCTCCTTCAACTTACAGCTATTTTTCATCTCTTTTACTTTTTCACTTACATGTATTCTATAAATTCCAAAAAAGTTTATAATCTTTTTCAGCTAAGTTCAATTACATTTTCAATTACTCTGCATATTTAAGAAAAAGTGTTGCTTTCTAATTACTTAACTATGTATTCAAAACATTAAGGTATTATTGGAATTCTATATTTGGCAAAGCTTAAAACTAATGGTTGCTCATACATACAAAAACAATATGTAATTTCTTTTCTTTTTTACTTAAACAACATTTTTTAATTGGATATGGACATATATTGTATGTAAGCAGCACATGTTGGCACCATCCTTTCCCTCCTCCCTGCCCCTTTTCTGAAGAGGCCTTCCTCAATGGGAATTCAGGCCAACCCCATGGGGATTGTGGGTCATGCATTATGTTGGAGGGGCAATGTCT
This sequence comes from Jaculus jaculus, assembly GCF_020740685.1. Taxonomy (NCBI): domain Eukaryota; kingdom Metazoa; phylum Chordata; class Mammalia; order Rodentia; family Dipodidae; genus Jaculus; species Jaculus jaculus. Next base: position 71,647,334 of record NC_059116.1, on the reverse strand, counting down.
TTGTGCAAAATGTCCCAAATTGTGGCTCTAACAATCTTTCTGTCCCCTCTCCTGCAAAACTCCCTGAGCCATGCTGGGAACATTTTAAGTCTACTTCAGTGATGGGCACTTAGGAGCCTCTGGATCTCCAGTTTGGTAGGTGTTGAGTATTCTCAGTATCTATCTCCATCACCCTTGTGCTGATATCAGAATCACTAAGAAAGTAGTACCCTTGCTCAAGTCCCCAGTGCCTGTGGTTTCAGCTGGGGTCTGGGTGGAGTGTACTGGGTTGTTTATCTCCTCAGGTCCCACTTCCATCTGAAAAAGAGAAGAAGATTCTCCAACAGAGAATGAAGTCAGCACTGGTTAAATGGGGGAACCATTATTAAGTTAAAGGGAACTAAAAGAGTTTAGACACTCTTATAGTCTAATGTTAGAGGGAGCTTGACAAGGGAAAGCAGAATCCTTATCTGGATATGATTCTGACTTGTTTCCCAGTTTCAGATATGATTTCCTTTCCACTGAGCAGATCCATTAGCCAATCCAAGAGCAGTTTGTTACCCACCATGGCTGTGTGCCACTACTGCACTTGTGTGAGCTTCATGTCAGGTTGTTTGCTTCTGAGTCACTTAGACTTTGAGTTGCTTGGACAGATGGTAGACACGTTCACCCAGTAGATCGTGTAATGCCTTCAAGCACTAGATGGGCTAATTGTCTGGGGACTGGCTCTTCTCTCAATTCCAACCAGGCCTCTCCATGGTCTGTGCCAATAGCATATGCTATCTTCAGCAGTGGGGTCCATTAACCACTGGTGGGTGATCAAGTGCTCTGACAGAAGTCTGTCTTGTTTGTTTTAGGAGATCTACTAGGTCTCTCTGATCAACAGCTCATCGTGGATGTAGACCACATCCTGGTACAGGGAATTATAGGGCAGCACCAAGGGAAAAGAAAAAGAAGACAGAGAAGAAAGAGAAACAGGAGACATTTGAGGTTAACTTTCATCGCACCCTCTCCAGGGACCTTTGATTCAGATGCTCCCCCTAAGGTCCTCATGAGGGTTCTGCTTTTTAGTCTGACTTCTAGGGTATAGGATTCTATGGTACCAGTTCGATTTCGATTCAGTTTTGTGCCCCAACCTTTTCCCTTCCCACAAGCCCTACCCTCCCTGTTATCCAAGCCTCAAGATTCTATTCAGTTATGTCAGCAACTTGGGCTGATCCAGGTTAGGAACTGCATTTGAGTGTGATCATGTGATAGTTGTCTTTCTGTGATTGTGTGAGTTCACTTAGAATGATCTTTTCCAAGTGTGACCATTTTTCTACAAATGTCATTGTGTCATGTTTTCTTACTGCTGAGTAGAATTCCATTGTGTAGATATACCACATCTTGCTTATCCATTCATCCAGTGAGGGCACCTGGGTTGAATCCAGTTCTTAGCTATTTTGAATTGAACAGCTATAAACATGGTTGAGCAAATATCTCTGAACTGAGGTGTGGAGCTTTTAGGGTAAATGCCCAGTAAGGGAATAACAGGGTCTGTTGTTAACTCTATATTCATACTTTTTAGGAGTCTCCATATTAATTTTCACAGTGTTGTACCAGCTTACATTTCCACCAACAGTGAATGAGTGTTCTCATTTCCCCACAACCTTGCCAACATTTGTCTTCATTTGATGTTTTTCAAATGCTTACTATTCTTACTGGGGTAAGGTGGAATCTTGGAATTGTTTTAATTTGCATTTCCATAATGGCTGGGGATGTTGAACATTTTCTTAAGTATGTGTTAATCCTTTGTAATTCTTCCTCTGAGAACCCCATATTTAGTTCTCTGTCCCACTTTTGGAGTGGGTTGTTTAATTTTTATTGTTTTGTTTTTGAGTTCTCTATAGATTCTAGATATTAAGCTGTTTTCAGTGGCATAACTGGTAAAGCTTTTCTCCCATTCTGTGGGTAATCTATTGGCTCTGCTTATGGTATGTTTGTCTGTGCAAAAGCTTTTCAGCTTCATGAGATCCCATAAGTTGAGTGCTTGTTTAATTTTCTGGGCTACCTAATGGGGTTTTGTTCACAAAGTCTTTTCCCAGTCCTAAATCATGGAAAGTGCCTACTATTTTTTTTCTTCCATAAGCTGAAGATTGTCAGGTCTTATATTAAGGTCTTTAATCCATCTGGACTTGATTCTTGTGTATGGTGAAATGAGTGGGTCTAATTTCATTTTTCTACATATGGTCATCCAATTTATTCATCATCATTTGTTGAAGATGCTGTCTTTTCTTCAGTCTACATTATTGGTACCTTTGTCAAAGATCAAGTAGCTGTAGTTATTTGACCTAAGTTCTGGGTCTTTAATTCTGTTCCATTGGTCTATATTTCTGTTTTTACTCTAGTATCATGCTATTTTTTCATCACTGTGGCTTTGTAATATAGCCTTAGAACAGGTATGGTGATGCCACCAGAGGGTTTTTTTTTTTTTTTTCCTGAGGATATGTTTGGATATCTGAGACCTTCTGCCATTCCATATGAATTTTGAGATCAAATTTTCAATCTCTGTGAAGCATTATGCTGATATTTTTGTTGGTATTGCATTAAATCTGTACGTTGCTTTTGGTAGAATTGCCATTTTCACAATACTAATTCTACCTATACAGGAGCATGGAAGATCTTTCCATCCCCTCAAGTCCTCTTCTATTTCTTTATTGAGTGTTTTTATGTTTTCATTATGTAGCTCTTTCACATCCACGGTTAGTGTTCCAAGGTATTTAATTTTTTTGTTATTGTTGCTATTGAAAATGGGACAGCCTCACTGACTTCTTTCTCTGTATATTTGTCCTTTGCATAAAGAAGAGCTACTGATTTTTTGTGCCTTGACTTTGTATCTTGCCACTTTGCCAAAGGAATTTATCACCTTTAGACATTTTGAGATGAAGACTTTTGGGTCACTTATATATAAGATCATGTCATCTGCAAATGGGGCTAACTTAACTTTTTCCTTTCAGATCTGAATCCCTTTTATTTCTTTCTCCAATCTTATTGCTTTTGCTAGTACTTCTAGTACTATGTTGAAGAGCACTGGGCACCCCTGTCTTGTTCCTGGTCTCTGTGAGAAGTCCTTGAGTTTTTCCCTATTAAGTACTATTTGGGCTTTAGGAGCTTTATATACAGTCTTTATTGTGCTGAGATGGGGTTCCTTGTATGGACAGTGTGCGGGCAGACGAGGTGGTCTGGAGTGGGTAGGCCAGACCCTTGTCTCTGGGCTCCTCCCACCTCCCTGGTGCGGGTTCCCTATGCTGGTCTTTATGCTGGAGTGTGCAGCATGAAGTAGTCTAGGTCCCTGCTCCCTAGCTCCTCCCAGTCGCCTGGTCCTGGTAGGTCCCATTGTGCCTTGCTTGGGGAGTCCTGGTGCCTGTGCTGGCTGTGGAATCAGGCTTTTTGCTCTGGTATCCTGACTGGACACATCCCTGTTCACCTGTGTCAGAGGGTGAAGGGGCCAAAGGACAAAAACTTTCTTCCTCCTCCTCAATAAAATAAAAAGTCTTCCTAAAATGGGTAGACAACAATGCAAAAAAGCAAATGAAAGTCAGAAAACTGAGAGATCACCACCAAGGATGCTTAGTGCTACAATGGAAGCCTCCAATGAAATCATAGGTTTCACAGAAATCACAGAAATTCATTCGCAAATTGAAAACAACAACCAATGATAAAAAACTGATAAAAAAGACATTGCTGAACTAGAAGCAAACTATCAAAGAACCAACAATTGTATTAATGAAATTGAACAGAATCATCTCCTAAAGTGCTCATCTTTTGACAGTAGGCTTAACTTGATTGCAGAAAACATTAGAACCCTCCAAAGAGATATGAACAAATTGAAGGTAAGTCAAAAAAATGGAAGATCTCAACATACAGTTGATTAAGCTTAAAGAAGACTTGATCAAATGCAAGAATGAATTATAGGAAGCATCAAGAAAATCAGAACTTGGGCTGGAGAAATGGCTTGATGGTTAAGACACTTCCCTGCAAAGCCAAAGGACCCAGGTTTGGCTACCCAGGACCTATGTAAGCCAGAGGCACAAGAGGGTGCACGCGTCTGGAATGTATTTCTTTGCAGCAGCTGGAGGCCTGGCACGCCCACTCTTTCTCTCTCTTCCCGGCCTCTCTCTCTCTCTGTCTCTCAAATGAATGAAGAAAAATTAAAAAAAAAATTAAAAAAATCAGAACTTGAATTGAAATTGTACCTCAAAAAAGAGATGGACATGATGCAAAATAACAAAACAGAAAACAAAAATTAAATAGAAATTATAGAAAACATCTCTAGAACACCTCACCAGTTAAGATAGACTCTGCATGCTGCCAGATACAAATTTTCCAAAATTCCAAATTTTACTGAACAACTCGAGCTTTATTATTGGCCCCAAATGGCATTAGAATTTTCATGAAGTAACTGGCTAAATTAATAGGTTATGGTATTTTTTAAGAAAATTATTGCTTAATATCTTATCAGTAAAAATCTTTCCTTGAAAAATTCGGTAGTTTTGCTAATCACTCAAACAGCCAAAAACCATTCCTATCCTGTTACAATTGAGCAAAAACACATTATGCATAATTCCCACTTTGTCAAACACATTATTAAAATGATGGTGGTTGTTGTTTCATTTTTGAGACAGACTGTCATATGTGGGCCTGGATGGCTTTCAACTCATTCCCTGTCTTTAGCCTCCTGGCTTGCTGGGATCATAGGCATCTATCACCACACTTGATATAAACCCATGTACCTCACATTCAATTTTTGACAAAGCTAATAATTTTTCTGCTCTACCTGGAGCAATTTCACTTGATTTTCATGTCCTCTTCTACATTTTAACCCAGATGTAAAGAGATAGTTACTCTTGCTTTTATGATTAAATCACATATCAAAAGAATAAGAATTATACTATATATTACCAATGTTCATTACATGCATGTATGAGAATATCAATGTAAGCCAGGTGTGGTGGTGTATGCCTTTAATCCCAGCACTTGGGAGGCAGAGGCAGAGACAGGAGGATTGCCATGAGTTCAAGACCACCCTGAGACTAGAGAGAGACTTCCAGGTCAGCCTAGCTAGAGTAAGACCCTACCTTGAAAAAGCAAAAAAAAAAAAAAAAAGAAGAAGAAAGAAAAGAAAGTGCAACAGTGGCTGTCAGAATGATAAACCCCTGAGATAAAGTATTAAGGTATTAACTGATAATCTTGTGAAGAGTATGAGCAAGTTGTTAAAAGGTTACTATGACTTTGGCATTGGTCACAGCGATATTACAATGAGGAACTTTATGGGAATGAAAAAAAATATATAGAATGGAAGAGGAAGATAAGAAAATAGGATAGGTAATTATGCAAAGGTCCTAAGTGTGGGTCATGTGATTTCCAGAAGGCCAGAAGTCAAAGTGTATAATCAAAATGGCCAAAATAATAGTTAAGCCTAAATGCATTGTAACTTTTCAAACTGACATCAAATAAAATTTAAAAGGCTGATAATGGTTCTCCAAAGATAACTGGAAGGCTATCCCTAGATCATGTTATGGGTAGCTAGATAGCAATGTTAATTAAAACTGTTTACAATCTAGGAATACAAATGCCACCAGGTAACAACATTAAAATGAGTGGAAAGAAAGATATCAAGGGAATATAAAATTGGTCATAATGGACAAACTTTGAGTCATTTGTATCATAAGTGACTGAAAAACACAATTTAAAGTACTTGGATGTATATTTTTTAATCATCCTTTACTTCATTAAATGTGTTGATTTTCTAACATATGACAATTCACTTCATGTCAATTCACTTTGATGATTGTTTAGTATCTGTCAGGCTCTATGCTATAACTATGCAGGGCATTGGAAATTATTTTGATTCATAAAATATTAGCAACAAATATGGACCTGAAACCTGTATTTTTCTGTCTGTAGTCCTGACAGGATGAACTGAAGGAACTGTTGTGCTTAGTAACCTACGTGGCTACTCATGGTGCAAGCCACCTGCGTCTAGGCAAGCATGTTTGGGGCAGTTGGTCTTTAATGCCTTGGGAGAAATTCAAGTGATGTAATACCTGCCACACAGTGTAGCCACTTCTCCTTTGGAGCACTTTGTAGAGGATGATGCAGATTTTTCAAAGTGTGTACAACTTATGGTTTAAAAATGGATTGCCTTTGATCATTGGTTTGTCCTTTTCAATAATTATAAAATGTAGCACAGAAAAATCAGTTTATAAGGTTCTCTATGATTGAAACAATCATAAATTTTTTGATTGCTAGAAAGCTTGAAGTGTAATTCTCTGTTGTGGCTAAGGTTATATATATTTTGGAGGGACCTTTTCATAGTATTTTTAGTAACTCTTAATAGCAAAATTTTCATATTCAATTTAGTTTATGAATCAAATTACATTATTTGCCCCTTTCTGTTACAATCATATTATAAACGAGGGTTTTAATTCCCTCCTATGATAAAATGCGTGTGTTGATTTCATGTCATGATAAAATAATTTATTCATCTGTTTCCTTAAACTCCGTTAAAATAAACTGAATTAAATTTGGAGAACATAGTGGATGGGCTGGTTAAGAACACTTCCTATGAAAGTATGAGACCTACAGGAGGCCTGAGACATCAGTGGGGTTCAATTCCCACGACCCACATGAAGAGCCAGGGGTGGCCTCATGCATCTGTAACCCCAGTGCCATAGGGAGCAGAGACCTGAAAATGCACGCACCGCATGATACACACACGACCTTTTCCTTTCTCAAAGCTGTCTCTGTTACAATTTGTGTGTATGGAACTGTGAATGGCGTGTATGTGGGCGAACAAAAGTGCAGGTTCATGCACCCTTGTTGTGCGTAGAGGTGGAGGCCCTAGGTTGATATCAGTTGTCTTTCTCTAAGGTTTCCCCCTTAGTTACTGAAGCTCAGTTCTCAACACGCAGATCACATATTTGACTACAGCCTTCCCCAGGGATTCCGTGTGTTTGCTGAGATTGCAGGCAGGACACCACGCCTATATGCATGCATATGGGTGCTGGGTATCTAACCTTAGGTCTTCATGTGGGGAGGCAAGCACCTTACCCACTGATTCATCTCTCCAGTCATATTTTTGATGTTGGGTATAATTCCATAAATAAATATGTGGAAAGTGTTCATATGTACTCATAAATCCCCCAAAATTCATGAATTTATCTATTATGATATGTCTGTTATTTGTGTCATATCTGCTTACAAAATGGATGCTTGAAATAGTTTTCAAAACAATGTGATTTTATGAGGAAATGCATGGGAAGTGTTATTTCCATGTGACACTGAAATAGGCCAGGCATGAGTTTTTACAGATCATATAATTTATTAACAAAATTAAAGTACTTATCAAAATTATAATAAAATGTATATTAGAAAGGTAGTATTGCTCTGAATATTATTTTAAAGACCCAACAGTGTATACAGTTATGATTAAAATGTGATAGTGTTTCTTTAATTCTTGCATTACAATAGGAATTGGATAATTGAGAAAGCAAAAATATGGCAAAATAAAGACAAGAATATTAATAGTAGCTTTCCTAATTACCAGTTTTCTTAGCTTCTTCTTATTCATTCACAAATTTCAAGATCCTACCGTTAAACAAATATGTTCCACACATCTGCTGTTCTAAGTTCTATTTTGAGGGATGGCCAGGACAAGAATGTACATAAGCTCATGACACAAGAACCTGTTTAGGGTTTAGGTAGAGTGGGGGTGAGCACGTGGTTTATCAAGTCTGTTAGGCTGAGATGCCGCAGTTCCTTCAGCTACGTGGGATCAAAAGGAATTTCTGAAGGGGAGAGAGGAAGTGAAAGAAATGGTGTTTCAAACTGAGGTTGTGATGTGTGGCTAACTTTTTCTTCACTCTGTAACATTCACAAATTACTCTTCACTGCCCTCTTGGATTAAATAAAGCTGGTTCCCATAGAAACAGAATGTCTCTGATTTCACACTCTATAGCACATAAATAACTCAACTTTCTGGCAGCAAGGGTGATGACTTGCTAGAGCTCAAGGACAAGCTGGAGGCTGCGGAAGCTCACCTGGACTGGGAAAAACTACAGGCCTTTAGCACAGGGTTCGTAGTGCTCGAAGAGATTCCCTTTGAGTCAGAAAAGTAGCGTGAACACCTATCAAACAACTTTACGTAGCCAATTGAGTTATCATAGGCAAGGATGAAAAATATTCAATTTATAGAGCTAAAATTTCTCGATCAGCATGCTGGCCTTCATATTCCTTGAGACAGGACTACTGGAGCATTTGGAATGTTGCTCCTGGAACTGGCTCTGGATCCTAAATCCTGGATCTCAAACAGAGGCTCACTGGGATCCTGTGTAAACTGGGATCCTGCTCTAGGGGAATATGGTCCTTTCCTTATAAATCTGTTATAAGGATTAAATGAGCCAGTTTATGCCAAATGACTTAAGAGACTGGTTGTTATATATTTAAAGGATTCAACAATTACAAGTCATTATTAAGAACATCTCCAGGGGCTGCAGACATGGCTCAGGTAGGAAAATTCATGCATGCAGCAAGAAGACCTGTGTCTGAATCTACCTCTGGCCTCTGCATACAAACATGTGCACGTGCACTCAAATACTTGAGAACCCACATACAAATGAATATGCATACGCACATGCACACTACACCCCCCCCCCAATAAAAAGAACAAATCCAGAATCCTTTTAAATCATAGCATGCCATGTTATCTGGCTAATTGTGGAAAGAAGACATACTGCTGTTAATACTAAAGATGACTTACATGTTTTGAATATTCTTCATCATTTCATGTACACATTTTTATGTATACATAAATAATATTTATTATATGAGATAGAATTCTAAACTTTCTCAGTCAAGTATAATTTCTTTTATATTCAGTATTTCATTACCTTTAATATTATTTACTAATAAGACATCCACCTCCAAGAATTGTGTCATGTTATTTACAGTATTAAATCTGCTGCTCTCACAACTCATAACCTACAACTATTTGGTAAATACCAGCAATTCCACTAAGATGGGCCCTTGATGAAGTGGGACAGGGAGGAGGGATATGATGCTACTAACTTGTGATGTGTCCATACAAAGTTTCTACTCAACGAAAAATTATAGCTGTGTTTCTCTCTCTCTCTCTCTCTGTGTATTCTCGTTTGGTTCTAATAACATACCTCTTCAGTTTCAGAAGAAAGTCTTATTATTTTAGTGACTATAGCTTTGGGGTACTTATTAACATTTTTATTGATTATAGTTTATATGATTCATGAACAAACAAATATGTGTAAATTGTACACATAAAACCAAATTTTTATAAAGAAGAAAAAAGCTATCAGAATTTTCAATTTTGTATAAATGTACATTTATTTGAAAAGAAAAGTATATGTTACCATCCAGAAATAATATACATTTTGTGCCTCTAAATAAATATGTTGGTATCATTTATCCAGTGTTTTTTCTGCCCACATACATAATTAATTTATTTATACTTTGAGACAGGGTGTTGTACTGTAGCCCAGGTTGATTCTCGTGTTCCTCTCCCTCCTCCATGCTGGAATTATGTGACTTTTACAATTACACAATACCATGCACAAGAGGGAAGCAACATGTGGAGACTGTAGTAGAAAGTGTCACCAATGTAAGTTTCCTATGATACCAGTATTTTTCTTCAAGAGTAAAAGTGTCACTGTATACAGATGACTCAGACATAGACAAAGCCTAATCTCACAAAACTTGATAGAATAATTTTACATTTTCTATAGAACCAAGTAGATGTCACAAAAATTGAAGCACCCATTTCTTCAGTGATAACATTGCTTTGGATAATGTCACAAGAGCATATTCACATTTTCCTAGAGATTCTTGGCAATGAAGACTGGCCTCCCTAACAGATTTAAAAAGAGATTTACTTTATTCAAAGTAGGCATGTGATTAATTTGCCTTTCCACATCTTCCTAATGGGAATGGCTCAGCTTTGGAGTGCTCAAATAATTCTACTGGGAAAACACCACATCTCAGACCAGATTCTAAACTCTGTAAACCAAAGGTGAGGTTTTTTCCCGTAAGCTGCTGTGTCTCCATCCTTAAGGGCTGTTTCTCATGTAAGAGCGACTCAACCAACACTTGTTGAATAAAAATAGGAACATGAGTTAATTTGAAGAAGCAATCCTCAAAATTGCTTCAGGCCTGATGCCTGGGTTGAGGGAGGGAGAAGCTTGCGACTCAGAGTTGAGAAGCGGTCTTTCCTGTCTTCTACTTCAAGCAGGCTCAGTTTATTGTTGTATCTGTGACCCCTCCCACTAGCGGGCAAACCACAGAAACATAATCGCAACACGCATTGTATCCAAGAAAGTTCCAGAAATGGTCCAGTATTGTCAGATTTTTTTTTTTTTTTTTTAAGAAACTAAAAACTTGAGTTCCTTCTCAAATAAGAATTTTCCTGTCTCCATTCCTTCCTCCCCTTTTGTCCATTTTGTTTTGTTTTGCTTGGTTTGAAGACAGTTTCACATAATGTCGCCCAGGTTAGCCTTATTCTCATGATCCTCCTGCATCAAACTCTGGATGCTGGGCCGACAGGCAGGAGCCAGGATGGACAGCTACAGAAATTTCTGACTACGGGCCTGGCACGCAGGAAAGCATTTACTGAGTAGCTTCAGTGCAACATCCTCAGCCCCTGAACAAGCAGAGGAAGCCACTCAGTAAAGCCTTCCCTCCCCTTTCCTTATGAGTCTGTCCCATGTGATGCCCCCACTTTCTTAAGATATTTCAGCCAGTGGAATTAATTTAAAAACCATGGGATTGGATTAATGGATCAGTCAGTGGTTAATGGTTCTTGCCTGCAAATCTTGCCTGCCAGAATTCAGTTCCCCAGTACCCATGCAAAGCCAGATGCACAAAGCAGTGCATGGGCCTGAAGTTTGCTTGCAGCAGCAAGAGGCACTGCCATGCCTGTTGTCTCTCTTTGCTTGCAAATTACTAAACATCATGTTTTAAAAAGCCAGATAGAGTGGCACATTTTTATGTCAGCATTTGGGAGGCTGAGGCAAGGCATTCAAAAATCAAGACCAGTCTGGACTGCATAGTAAAACACTCAACCAAAACAAACAAGGGGCTCGGGAGATGACTTAGTGGTTAAAGGCAGTTGCTTGCTGAGCTTACTGGCCCAGAATCCATATAAAGCCAGATGCACAAAGTGGCACATGCATCTAGAATTCATTTGCAGAACACCATGGAATGCTCATTCTTTCCTTCTCTCCTTTTTCTCTATCAAATAAATAAATTAATAAAAATCAAGAAAATAAGCATCAAATATTTATATATATACATACACATATATGTATATGTACATATACATCTATCTATCTATCTATCTATCTATATATTTGAAATCAATAGAATCATCTTCTCAAAACACATTGACCTTCATGTCTTTCTATATTGCAGAAAAAATATGTTACTTTCATTATTAGAGGGTTGATTTATTACTGAAGCCATACATGCTTGCATCACTCTAAATAAAACCCACTTGCCTTTATATTCGTGTGTGTGTGTGTGTGTGTGTGTGTGTGTGTGTGTGTGCGTGTATGTGTATGTATGCAAGCCCATTTTTATGCTGTCCTCTGTACTGCTTAGCTTTGATGAGGCTGAGTTGAGTAACCAGAGAGATGCTGTCCAATACTTCAGACAATATTATAGAAAAAAAAAGAATGAGTGATTTTATACCTGAAGTATTTCAGCTTTCCAGTCCAAACTAAATTATGTCTCAACATTATTTCTTAGCTTGTGGCTTAAACTACATTTGCTTAATACTAATATTAATGAACTCAAAGAAAATGAATAATTAACTCTATGGTTAAGACAATGCTGCCTCATACTTTGTCACTTATTTTCTTTCTTTCAAAAGCAGTTGCTACCATTTCATTTTATTTTTCAGTGATATATTTAATAGTGTATATTTGAACGGAGTTAAAATGAACCAACCTTTCTGAATTAATAAAAGCAGAGCAATTTATAATAATGCTTCCATGAAAATATATATTATGCCTATGTAGGCTATTTTGGCATTACCAAATTTGCTAAGAAATTTCTTCCATAAATTAAATCCATTATCAAAGATACTTAGTGAACCAGCCTTTAAAATTCCCATTAAATGTTTCTGAACAACTTTAATTAAAATCTTCTGATTCCTAGTGTGTTTCTCTTTCAATTTATGGAGAAAATACTTTAGACTAAACCCTCAGGATTACAAGCCTATAACACCATTTATAATCACAGGGCTTGAGATATCTGTCACACTTTTAAAGTCATCTCATCTTTAATACAATGTTTTAAGCTGACAAAAAATGGAAATGGTTCCAACGAGGAAAATAATATTTCATAGAAACAGTGACTTATTCTTCTCCCCAATAGTGTTAATCAGATTTCATTTATTTTTATAGCACACCAGGCATTAGCATTGCCCTCTAGACACAGCCCTCTTTCTCTTTGTCCTTGGATAAGTTATCTGCTGGATGTGGATAACTTTCTTCCTTAAGATAAATGTTTCCTGATAAAACAATATTATTAACCTGTAGCAATTGCGATGTGAAATAAATGTAGTTGTCAAATCAACTTTGAAGAGGGGAAGGACTATGATAGATTAAAAAACAAAACAAAACTGTCGCATTCTTCTCTGCTTTTCTTGGGTGTGTTTATCTTCCTACCATGTGTGACTGAATGGCAGAGATGCAGCTGTACCTTGGAGTCAATGACAAAGTGGTATTAGCATCGCCCATGAACTCAGGTGTCTGCTCCTGATCATAGCTCATGCTAAGTAATCCTGGTCACTTCACTTCATTAAACCAAGGGAATTTAACTCAATTAATAGTTTCTTCCCTGATCACTTCCCCTCATTACAACCGAGGGAATTTAACTCAATTAGCTTCTTCCCTGACATGATCAAAGTGTGAAGTCTTTTTGCAATCCTGGTCATCTTTTGCAATTGAATAGCCTTTCCAGAGAGGCCACACAAGGTCATGTCTAAATGTTTTTAAGTGAAGGAATGCCCGTCCTTTGCCTTTTTAGTGATATATAAATTACTCATCCCACTACATTATAGAGGCGCATCACTGCTGAGCCAATTTCAGGCCATGGACTATAACAACTCCTTAAGCGAGAGGAATTCCTGCCTTGATTTCAAAAATGAATAAAAGTATGTGTAGGGAGTTTTAGTAGTTCCCCCTTTTCACACAGCTAGCAAATTGTGTTTAAGTCTGCATATTAAACTTGTTTCTATTTGCTTGTCTTTGTGTCTCTCTTTAATGCCTGGGAAGTCTCAACGAGTACGAGACTTATTTGATTTTGTTCCCCCCGGCCTGCTGCACTATGAAGAGTTCAAACAAGGTGTACAGCGTGCAGGTTAAATGAGGGCCAGAGAAAGCATAAGGCAATGGAGAGTGGCCACTTTTCATCTGAGGTGATGTTACTTAACTTTCTGGTGGTGTAACAAGATCTCCCATAAAATAGTGCAACCACTGGGTATGGGGTGTAGGAGCAGGATTTAGATTGTGAGGGAATGATGATCTATTTGGATGAGAGAGCTATTTAAGTCATTCTGAGCATATCAGAGGGATAGTAAATAGCTAGCTAATATTTCTCTCATGTCACACTTCTATAAGTATTCTTACTTTACTTGATTCAAAGAAGTAAAAGGATATAGGCATGGTGGTGCATGCCTTTAATCCCAGCACTCAGGAGGTAGAGGTAGGAGGATTGCCATGAGTTCAAGGCCACCCTGAGAATACAGAGTAAATTCCAGGTCAGCCTGGGCTAAAGTGAGACCCTACCTCAACCCCCCCACCAAAAAAAAAGAAAGAAAGTAAAAGGGTGGTGCTATAAAAAAGAGTAAGAGCCAAGTTTGTGCAAGCATAGTGATCCGGTGATACATTGCATAACCTGAAAATATTCAGTAATAATTTGGAGTCCTTCTTAATTAATTTGATACTGTATTGATTATCACTGGAAAACAGCAGCATTTTGGGGACTATTGTGCTCTTGAGCTATTTTATTAATAAATGGAATAATAATAACTCCATACTTATCAGAAATGACTCCAATGTACTATTAAAAATACCTGCTCTGCAAATACAGAACTTGAAGACTAAAAGAAAATGTAAGTTAAAGACTAAATGTATTGCTTAGTCAAGTACAGTGAATTGGGAAAAGGCTGATGTTTCCAGAAGAGGAGGGAAATGGAACCTTCGTGTTTCCTTTTCCTTAGGGTTTGCTGTGTGGATGCTTTCTACATAATAGATTTGTTATTCAGCATGATATTAATGAGAAGCTTTAACTCTGTTTAGGCATAGATTTTAAAACATGTGATCCTGAGTTGTCTATCATGTTATAGCATATTGAATACATCTTTTTCTTGCTTTCTGTTTCTTTTCATTTCATCTTGAGATGACTTTAATTCATTTTATGATTTTTAGTCTAAAGAGAAATTGTCACATGACAAACGAGAAAAATCTCACCAAAATTATGGCTATGAAACATATATCAAATGACAAGAAAATTGGTTGAAAATGATGGCTTTCAACAAAATTGGTTGGAAATTTGACTTAGACTAACATGTTGTCTGGAAATGACTGTAGCTATAAAATTGCCCATCAACCAGAAGGATTATCTGACAGTTCTTTCTTCATTTTCTTTTTTCCTTTGCTTTAATTAATGAATATTTGGCACAGAGTCTTCTGATGAAATCATTTTAATTTGTCCCTGAGACAACTTTGAATAGAGTCCAATGTTCTCCTAAAATAAACCATAGGAAGAAGGAGCATGTAAGGACACAAGCACACGGCTAGCTTTTGCCCTCGTGAAATATAAAACACTCGCACTTCCTTTGAAAACCTTCCATGTACATAGGGACGGCCAGAATCAAGTTAATCTGTGGAACTGCATGGCTCATCCAGGATTGATTTTTTTTTTTTTTTAATTTCTGACTTAATAATAGGAAGCTGACTTAGTTGGAATGGCTGTTGTTGACTTGTACTTGTTTTTTTTTTTTTTAAGATTGTTTATTTATTAGAGAAACAGAGCAAGAGTGAGCAAGAGAGAGAGAGAATGAGTCAGATAGAGAGTGGGCATGCCAGGGCCTCTAGCCATTGTGAACTAACTCCAGATGCATGTACCACTTTGTGCATCAGGCTTATGTGGGGGTATTGGGGAATCAGACCACCTCATGCTTCACAGGCAAGTGCCTTAACCATTAATCCATCTCTTCAGCCCTGATTTTTTTTAAGTGCCATACAAATTTAGTTCCTTCTTCATTCACCCTTCCTCTCACTTATTGAGTTTTCAGTTAATATTAGCAATCTTTTACAAATGTAAAAATCATCAGAGAACCATTTATATCTTCATTCATTTCATTGGCTGTCTATAATTTACCATCCTCCTCAACAATCCCTTGTCTTTACAAGGTGAAAAGCATAATAGGAACACACTATAGGACAAGTCTCTTCTTTAAAAAAATATTTCATTTATTTATTTGAAAGAGTAAAACAGAGCATAGACATGCCAGGACTTCGTGACATTCCACACGAAGTCCAGATGCCTATGTGACTTTGTGCATCTGGTTTTACATGGGTGCTAGGGAATCAAACCCAGGCCTTCAGGTTTATAAGAAAGTGTCTTTAACTGTTGAGCCATCTCTCCAGCAAAATTGTCTCTGTATATATTGGTATACAGAGCATATTGGCAAGCTTCTCTAACAAAGGTCTTCCTTCTGAGCCACACTAAAGAAGAGGCCTTTAGGTGGGTTTCTCATTCCCACTGCCCTTCCCTGTTTATTATCCTGGTCCTAACCAAGGCAGATATGGATTTTTTCCAGGAGCTAGTTACTAGTCTGTTCCTCTCAGTCAGACCAGGAAGGAAAGAAATGCTATATTAGGGGCCCAGGGAGAGGGCTCATTTGACAAAGTGCTTGGGGACCCGAGTTTGGATCTTCAGCATCCCCATGAAAGCTGAGTCTAGTGGGGCACACTTATAATCCCAGATCCCGTATGGCAGAGACCAGATGCCTGGGGCTTGCTGGCTAGCTAGTCTAGCTGAATCAGTGAGCTCTACGTTCACTGGGAGATCCTATCTCCAAAAGCACATCAAAGAGTGACTAAGGACAATGCTTGACATCTATCTCTGGTCTTCATATGTGTGTGCACACAAATGAACCACACCTGCGCACATACATGCACCCCCATATTCAAACATGCATACAGACATTCAGATGCAAGAAATGAGATAGTAAAAAAAAAATGAGTAATATTTCTCCATGTAGGTCTGGACAATGATTTATGTACATAACTTCCTCCTTTCTCTTTTCAATATTTATTTTGTTCTGTTTTTCGAGGTAGGGTCTCATTTTGGCTCAGGCTGACCTGGAATTCAGTATGTAGTCTCAGGCTGGCCTCCAACTCATGGCAATCCTACTACCTCTGCCTCCCAAATGCTGGGATTAAAGGCATGCACCACCAAGCCTGCCTTCTATACAAATACTGTAATTTTGAAAACACCTGAGGTCTTTCTACCCATGCATTGTCAGTCAGAGATAGAAGGCCTATAGTTTCAGTGAATATTCTCTAGGAATTCTGTGCTGTTCACTGTAATATGTTTCTACCATTTTTGTTCTTGGGTGAGAGGGAAGATGGCATGTTTCCATTGTGATTCAATAAGACTCACTGCCACACCCCATGCATATGAACTAAGCTAGAAAATATGTTTCCTTTTAACTTATCCATAGTCAGAATTCACTTAAAACATGCTTGCCTTTTTAACTAAATGAACCGGGTTATCCCACATCATTCTCTCTCCTTTCATCCCTCCTGCTCCTCCTAACCCTCTTTATTATCCTTTCCTCTATTTGAAAAATGGCAAGCAGATAAAATTTAATCACTGCAGAACATTTTTTTCACATTACTTAAGTGTTGGTATAAATTTTCTGGGAAGATTATTTAAATTGCCCAATTTCTCTGTTATAAAAATCATGCTGAAAATTTCAGAGATTTGTTTGTCACAACTGCTGCTGGTAGATCTTATTAGGTGCTGACACTGAAGAGGCTTCCACGTGTAGCCAAGGGCTTTTTCTTTAGGTCAAACCATCACAAAAGCCCAAAGTATTTATTATGGTATTTGTTGTTCTCAGTTGTCATTATGAACTTGACTTCTTCTTACTAATCTTATGAATAACAAAATGTCCTGGTGGTCAAAGGTGATCAAAAACAAATGAAATCAGCTGATTTGAACCCCAGGCAGAATTGCACTGGGTTACTGTTTCTGAGTAAGATGGAATTTAGTGTCATTTCGTGCAATGAAGCCAATGCACATTGTATGCTTCAGGGTCAGTCACCCAAACACCCAGTCTGGCACCTCATGACCACTAAGGTGTGTGTACTGAAGTTCAGGATGGGAATTTTACTACAAATAGGATTTGTTATGCCCTGCAGACATGTCTTACCAGTCTGTCTTTTAAATTCAGGTGCTTTGTGGGGGAGTAAAGTGGGAATAGAAGAGATCTGGCTACAATTAAGCTACACAATACAAATGGGCAATTGTTGGATTTCTTTGAGTGGTGGACATAAGTATCTACTTCAAATGATTAAAGGTTTCTCTCCAAAATAAAAACAAAATGCTGGTCCTGTGCTATTTTCCAAGGTACCTTTGTCTGTCCTGCAATGTGAATTGACTCAATTTAACAGGGCATATGCTTTGGCAGATTATGTGAAAGCAATGCCAACCCTGCCATTGCCCTCCGAAAAAGTGCTCATTATTAATACCACCAGGCAGTAGACACACTGTCACCAACAGAGTCATTACAATGTCCCAGACAGAGTATCCTGATAACTGCTTTATTCCGGTGGAGCCACTCTGTACGACTTCATGACTGAGTATCTCCCTCGAGTTTAGAAAAGACCGGAGTTCATGTTACCACTGTAAACTCAATACCGGGACAGATCACCTCACACCAACAGTATGAAATGCTAATGAGAGTGCTTTGCACTTTATAAAGAATGTTCCAGGAAAGATTTTCAGAGTGGTTCGTAAATGAGGACTATCTTTTTGGAGGGTAAACAAAGGCACAGTGGGGTTTGATAATGGTGTCCCTTTGTCAACAGGATAGAACAGGTAGGCAAAAAAGTAAAAGCTTTAGAGGGTAGGATGACAAAGAGGTGCTATCTTTGCAAAGGCATCATTAAAAATAATGAAATATTTGTGAAAACAGAGTCCTAATTTTGCAGAGAAAGCATTTTCTCTAACATGATAAGGTAATTCATTCGTTAAAGAAAAAAAAATGATTTTTCAAATGCCAAACAGTGAATCTTTGGGTGATACATGAATTCACTATTCAGTTCCTATGAAGTCCTACTCAGGTTGGGAATGGGATAGTGGGAATACTAATCTTTTGCAGGAGAGGGTGCTCTCCACTGTTCTGCCTTTTCTCAAATAGGAGCTCTTCAGCTTGAGAATTTACCTGTCATGTCAGTAAAACGGTAGTTATATAAGCAACTCTAGTTTACAATAAATTGTGTAGAATAACTTCCAAGAACTTGTTTTTGTTCAGTAAACCTAATATTTATGCACCATGAAGCAAAACAGTTTACTAGAAATATTTAGGTGTGAATAGCAGTGAAAATAAAATAGTTTAGAAATACTACCCTCTTGTTTCTGTTTCCTGGGGCTTATAAATAGAGAAGCTCTTTCTTGTAGAGGCACAGAATGCTCAAAGTGCTAAAAGTAAGTGACTATTGACTACTTAGACCCGTCCATGACATATATGTAGGCCCCTTCACTGTTCAGGAAACATCCTGGATGAGGAGCAGAAAGAAGAAAAGAGCCAGAGTGAGGGAGGGAGCACCATGGACTTCTCCTATGAACATGACATGGCCATGGCCCTTATGAGCTCATAGCAGCTACAGTTACCTGCACAGGACAGGGCCACTCAACATCCATGAGAGATGGGGAAGGGACACATGAGACACCCCACCCCTTCCTGAGCAGGTAATGGAAGTTAATGATTGCTGAGGGAGGAGAGAATCATTCTCTTCAGTGTTGTGTCCTCCCTGTGAAGTGGTAGCAAGAAAGGTGCATCAGAAAGAGTGGGAGGGGCATAAGGGAAATTTATTTGGTCAAAATATGACATATATTTATGAACTGGCTGAAGAACAATACAATAATTACAAAATTAATACTGACAACAGAAGTCATTCAGCTTGGTATGTATGTATGTTAGAAGAGAAGGACTTAGCAGATTTTTTTTGTATGTGTGTGTATGCATTCTGGTATGCATGTGTATGTGTGTTCTTGCCTATGTGTGAATAGTGTGCATATGCACATTTGTTAATGTGTAATTATGCGTAATGACCATGGGTATGGGCGCTCATGTGTATGTGTGCATGTTTCTGCATATGTGGTCATACGTGTGTGTGTGTGTATATGAGTGTGGAGTCCATGTAACGGTGTAATGTAAGTATAAATATATAATATATAATTACGTATAATATATACAGGTAAATATATATGCAATGTAACTGTATATATATGTGTGTGGGGTGTGTGTGTGTGTGTGTGTGTGTGTGTAATTTGACAAAACCTTTTCTGTTTAGTACCCATGTTTAATTCTGAGCTCTTCTTATTTTAATATTTTGGGGGTTACTCATTACAAGTTACATATTTCTATTTTACCATAACATTGCCATTACTTCTTTAGGACAGCAATAATTCTGGAAATAAGAATAAAGTATTCAAATAGTCCCTGTCTATTCAATGCCTTTTCCCAAAAAGGAGTGTCGTTTGTAAATGTGATCTGAAATCTTGTCAAGGCTCCTGTTGCTACACAGACAGGGATTCAGATGATTCCTGTGTCTTACCAGAAGGTGTGTAAAGGAAAATGTTCCTTTAAGTGAAAAATAATCCTAGTTTTCCAAAATTCTATATGTCATATGAATGTCTGTGGCTGGAAAGTTATTGGATTTTTAAGATAATGGAGTCATTACATTTTTCACCTGTGAATAGGTAACAAGAAATGAGAGCAAATGCTATCTTTTATATATACATACACACACACACACACACACACACACATATATTACTACTGACAACAGAAGTCATTCAGCTTGGTATGTATGTATATTAGAAGAGAAGGACTTGGCAGATTTTTTTGTATGTGTGTGTATGCATTTTGGTATGCATGTGTATGCATGACCATGGGTATGGGCGCTCATGTGTATGTGTGCATGTTTCTGCATATGTGGTTAAATGTATATATATATATGTATATATATGTGCTTGTGTGTGTGTGTATAACATATATATAATGTATAACTTATATTTTATATATAACATATATTTTATATTATATATACTAATATATATATACAATATAATCATATATGACATATATGATATTAATGTATTGTACCCTGTAATATATAGATATATAATATGTAATATATATTTTCATCAAGATATAATAAGGAAGGAAAGTAAAAAGAACAATAATTTGAACAATTTATTATGGTACTATATACACTATTTTCAATAAAAGAAACTTACCTAAAAAATCAATGAATAGTGATTCTTTACTTACACTGTACATCAGGTGGATAAGGTAGGACACACATTAGACATTTTTGACTAAGAGTGTTATGGTCCCTTTATGATGGATGAGTAAACTAGGCTTTTACAATGAGCTTGATGATTTTGCATCCTTTCATTCACCTTTTAAAATGCTTATGACAACAGTTTCTTTGGTTGAAATGTTTTGGGCATCATAGTACATAAAATGAGGATATAAAAATTTTCACTTTAAAATTTTTTTTAATTTTAATTTATTTATTTGAGAGTGACAGACAGAGAGAGAAAGAGGCAGTTAGAGAGATAGAGAGAGAATGGGCATGTCAGGGCCTCCAGCCACTGCAAACGAACTCCAGACGCGTGTGCCCCCTTGTGCATCTGGCTAATGTGGGTCCTGGAATCAAGCCTCCAACCAGGGTCCTTAGCCTGCACTTGCAAGTGCTTAACCACTAAGCCATCTCTCCAGGCCAAATTTTCACTTTTAAATCTAAAAGAATTGTTGATGTCACTAAATAGCAGTTACTCTACTGACATTTTGTGAAATATATTGAAAATATTAATGCAATTGACAGTGTTGACCATCAGGCTTCAGCATAAGTGAGGTAACTGTCAGGAACAGAATATATCTTCAATTAAAGTTATGGTCAAGGATGTGCACAGCTTTTGATATAAGAATTATTATTAATATCTACTAGTTGGGCCAGAATCAAAGTGAAGACAGGTTAAATAATACTTTTAGTAGAAAATCTGGGTTTGTCCCATTTTGCTAAATTATCAAGTTATTTTCTTTTATAAGTTTCTTTTATCTGAAAGTCTATAAAATGTATTTTAACTTTTAGTTATTTGACTGAAACTTATTTAAGGTGACAGGAAGCTGCAGCAGTGTAAGGCAAGGAACCTTAATCTGGCTACTGGACTTTGCAGGCTAAGGGAAGGATAAGGACATGAAAACAAAGGTTAGGGTTGCATTATTCTAAGACTATGGCAGTACTTCTGGAGGAGACTCTTAGGTTACATTGCCATATTAGTAAAAAAAAAAATTATCTCAGGCCAAGCTCCAGAATCTCAGCAGTAAAAAGTGAATGGTATGAGATGGTAGACTATTTGTCAACCATAAAGACAGAAAACAAAAAGTATCCTCTACATCCATTCACCTGTTTTGATGCTTAGGTATGGCCATTCTCAACAGTTAAAACACATAAATAAATATCATTGAAGATTCAGTGTGAATGTTTCTCTCTCTCTCTCTCTGCGCATGTGTGTGTGTGTTGTGGTGTATACACATTTAAGTACCCACATGCTCAGCTGGGGATGAGGGGGTAGACTCCTATGGTGGCCAGAACTTTATGTTGGCTTTCCCACTCCATTGCTCTTGTTTGAGCTATAGTCCTTTAATGCTTTTGGAGCTTGCTGCTTTTTGAGTCTTGGAAATTCCCTGGTCTCTGTGACCCCTTGCAGGACTGAAGTTCATAGACACGAGTGACCATGGCCAGCTGTTTATGTTGTTTCTGGAGACTGTCTCAGGTGGTCTCAGAAACCTCCAGGTCCCAATGACTGCTCAGTAAGTGCTCTTAAGTGTTGAGCCATCTTCCAGTCTGAAGATGAGTTATAATTTACTTACTTAATACTTTTCATCATTTTCTTTACCTACTTAGAATAAATCACCTCCCAAAGGCAGAAATATTCAGGTTAAAAATGAAAAGAAGAAGGTGAGGCTTCTGGTAGGAGGCTGTACGCTGGTGAGCAGAAGCAGGAGGTTCAGGCCCTGTCATCCTTCGAGGGTCGTGAAGGCATCGTCCTTAGGAGCTGCAGAGACAGTCGCATCCGCTCATCCCCCAGAGAAGTCAGTTGGCTCCATCACCATTCACCTGGGCCATTATCTGAAACAGAAAATAACTATGATGCGACAAGGCCAGAAGTGTGAGCAAGCCCTTATGGCCCCAGAGAGGCCCAGGACCTGGAGGATGAGAAGGTTCTTGAAGCTATAGAGGTGGGTGCCACCTCTGCCGCCTCTTCTGCTCTCACCCCAGTCACGCCATAGGGAGTGTCTGCTCAGGGAGCCTGCTCTCCCTCCATGTGGCTCTCCCTCCAACCATACTCCCACTTCCTGCTCAGTCCCCTGGTGCAGAAGGTGGTTGAGGAGGTGAACTTTCTGAGTATCAAGTATACAACCGATCACCAAGGCAGAAATTACGAAGCAAGCCATCAAAGATCACAGGTACTACTTCCCCATGATCTTCAAGAATGTGTGTGAGTGCACAGAAGTGCGTTTTGGCATGGGAGTGAAGGAAGTTGGTGCTACCAACCATGTCTATGAGCTTGTTAAAATCCTATGATGGAGCCAAGGATCACCATGAGTTCAAGGCCACCCTGAGATGACATAGTGAATTCCAGGTCAGCCGGAGCTAGAGTGAGACCCTACCTTGAAAACAACAACAACATCAAAATCCTATGATGGGAGGCTGTACGATGGCCAGGGAATACCCAAGACCTGCATTCTGATGCTCAGCCTAGGCCTGATCTTCATAGAGGGCAACCGAGCCCCTGAGGAGAAGATCTTGGAGGTGCTCCGTGGGATGGATATTTTGAGTTCACATGTGCTAATCCCAGGAAGCTGGTCTCAGAAGAGTTTGTGCAATAAGGGTACCTGAATTACACCCAGGTACCGTTCAGTGAGCCTCCACTCTTAGAGTTCTTGTGGAGCCCAAGGGCCCAGGCTGAAACCAGCAAGATGAAAGACCTGGAGTTTTACTCCAGGAAAAGTGGGAGCAGCCCCCCTGACTGCATAGACTTATATAGGAAGTCTCAGAGGTATGAGCGGAGAGGGCCCAGAGGGCAGTTGCCATTGCTGCTGCTGCTCCACCGCCAGTGTTGGCTCGGTGGCTACACCTGGCACTGAGTAATAGCCCAGACAGGTCCTTCATTGTGGGAAGATAGTAGTCAAGATTCTAGATAGGGAAGGTATTTTTGTTTCTCACACTTCCTTTAGCAGTTTTTACATGTTTTCCTTACAACGTTGAATAGCTTCTGAATCTGGATTGATTGGTTACATATGTTCCAGATATATTTGTTTCTGTTGGTCAGCATTAAGAATCTGAGTTCTACTATGGTAAAGAACAAACTGAGAAACCACCATATTGTGAATTTAGAACAAAGAAAACATGGTGTTGGAAGAATTATTTTTTTTTTAATGTGAGAGCTGAGTTATAAAGTAGATAGGGTCAATAAATGTAAGAAAAAATTAGAAGATGGGTAAGACTAGGGTCCTGCATCTTTAGTCTGCTTTTGTAAAACTAAAAATATGTACCTCGCTTACTTTTGCTTCTTGTTTTCGAAAATGTAGGAGAAATAAATCTCAACAAGCAAGATTACTTGTTGATATTTTTCAGTGAACAAAAGGAAATAAGTTTCCTTGAGCACCCCATATTTTGGTAGTGTGGTAGTGTATAACAAAACATGTTGGTATTGAAAAGTCCTGCACTTGGATTCACATTCACCACCACATCCTCTTAACATCTAAAAATTGCTCAAGTCTTTCCAAATAGGGACTAAACCTGATTTCTTAGAACATGTTTTTCCCCCTACTTACAGTTGAAGCCACCCACTTACTTTTAGGTTTCTTTTTTTTTTTTTTTTAATGGCAAAAATGCAATATTCTGCAGAAGGTTCACTTGCCTTCCCTTGCTACTAATGTTCCACCACTCCCATTACAAAATGGTTTTGATGTGCTCACCAGCAAGAGGGCTCTAGGCCAAGAGAGAAGAACTCTGAGTACGTGGGTATGACATTAGTTTGCACTTTGAATAATCATTTCAGGATACTTACACAGGATGTCAGCATGTTTGCTTCAAAAGAGGGGGAACCCCTTGAAGCCAATCAACTCATTGTTTAACACAATTTTAAAGCATAGATTTGGATGTATTTTTTAACAAGTTTATTTTTGTTGTGTATTGATACCGAAGCAAATCACTCTGACTATGTGCATATAAATTATCCATAAACTATAATAAATACAGAGTTTAACAATGCACCCTGTGAAAAGCAGTGACTTCTACCAACTATTTGGATAATTATAGCAATAGAGAGGCACTTGATGGATCATTCAGTCAGCATCCTCAAGTTGTAACTTCATACAAATCAGTAGGGTAGTGTCACAACCGGTGAAGAAGCAGAGCATTTCCTCTACCCTAAGGATCCCTGATTTTTTTTTTTTTTTTAATCTATAGCTATACCTACTTTCTGCCTCTCTTCACACCTTACTCCTTGGCAACCTCTAATCTGTCTACATTTTTATGGTTTTCTCATTTTAGAAATGTTATAATCAGTGAATCATAAAGCTGACACTGGCCATATTTTTGTGTATTATAATTATATAGAGATTTGTCCGGTTTTTTAATACAGTGATCATTTATTCCTTTATACTGCTGAGAAATGTTCCATGGCAAATTG
Organism: Jaculus jaculus; assembly: GCF_020740685.1. Classification (NCBI taxonomy): domain Eukaryota; kingdom Metazoa; phylum Chordata; class Mammalia; order Rodentia; family Dipodidae; genus Jaculus; species Jaculus jaculus. Next base: position 71,622,272 of record NC_059116.1, on the reverse strand, counting down.
GAGCAACATGTTTACAAACTTTTTTTAAATATTTTTTGTCCATTTTTATTTATTTATTATTTGAGAGCGACAGACACAGAGAGAAAGACAGATAGAGAGAGAGAGAGAGAGAATGGGCATGCCAGGGCTTCTAGCCACTGCAAACGAACTCCAGACATGTGCGCCCCCTTGTGCATCTGGCTAACGGGACCTGGGGAACCGAGCCTCAAACCAGGGTCCTTAGGCTTCACAGGCAAGTGTATCTCTTCAGTTAAGAAAACTAAACTATAGTCATTTTTTTACTATTGATTGGCTCCACATTTGTGAATTTGTGCTCTCACTAAAATTCACCTGTAGACCCGAAGTCAATGTACTTAAGTGTTTATCTAAGAGCATGTATCAAGCAGCAAACCACAGAGTCATCTTAAGTAAAACTTCCTTGGTGAGGGTGAACAGATGGCATTCTGCCTTGTTCTTTCTTCATTATCAAACTGTAAACAAACATTCTTTGGTTGGCTCATTTTTTTTGTTACAATGTTTCATTTTCCTTGCTGATTAAATATTTCCAAAACACAATGATATTATGATGTCAAAAGTGTTAAGCCTAGAGACTATTATGTATCTTATGAAGAAACATGTATTAGGTGAGCTTTGCTCCAACATCAATTTTAATGCTGTTGGACACAAATTCAGTGTTAATTAATCAATAATATACATTAAGGAAGCATCATTAAGCAGAAATGCACCTAAAATAGTCTTCTATTGGTTGGTTAATAGAAATGCAATTAGTGACCTCTTAGAAGCTACCCTGTATTTCCCCTGAAAACAACGGATTACTTTTCACTAATCCAGAGTTCATAGTTACTTCACAGACTATAATTAAATCTAAACAAGTACTGATTGTATTTTACTATATGAAGAAATCATAGGTAAATAATAATAACAATAAAAGACATTTCAACAACTGCAAAACATGCCATCTCCCTCAAAATATTCTCCAGTCATACATTACTTCTCTTTTCTCTAGCATGTAGAGATAGACTGAACTATATATTCTTGTTTTGGAGAAAAAGCCCTATCTTAAAATCATTTTCTTAATTGACTATTATTATTGTAAAATCTATTCTCAAAATATCACTATTGAGTAAGTTATATTACTGTGATCTTTAGAAATGAGATGAGTGATAAGTAAAGCGTGTCTTTTCCTGAAGGTCTGTAATGAAGTTATAATTATGGGCATGATAATTTATCCCATTTATATTGTTTATACATGAGTATACTAATCCTTGTTGACTAAATTTCTTATTTTTTAATGTATAGATTAATTTATTTACTTCACAAGTAAATAATGTACATGCAATAACAGATATGAACATACGTATCTCATCCCAGTGCATTTTCTTTCCATCTGCCACAGAGAAACCTTAGTCAGGGATTTTTTCTGTACCATGTTGTATTCTACAAACATTGGATAAATACAGATGTGCTTGCATACTATATACTCAGATAAAATCAACAAGGAGTGGACCCACAAAGAATCACGAATTAGAATTTTATTTACAAGTGTAAAATTATTTACATTTAAATACTTTTTTGAGTTTAGTTATTTACATGGATAATCAAAGCAATTAAAAAATTTATACAGGACTGGAGAGATGGCTTAGCAGTTAAGCGCTTGCCTGTGAAGCCTAAGGACCCTGGTTCGAGGCTCGGTTCCCCAGGTCCCACGTTGGCCAGATGCATAAAGGGGCGCACGCGTCTGGAGTTCATTTGCAGTGGCTGGAAGCCCTGTCACGCCCATTCTCTCTCTCTTCCTCTATCTGTCTTTCTCTCTGTGTCTGTCGCTCTCAAATAAATAAATAAATAAATGAACAAAAAATATTTTAAAAAATTTAAAAATTTATATAATGCAGATCAGAAAACTGAGTCTTAGAGGCCTTCAATCACTTGACTACTCTGGCTATTATTATTGCTAAGACTCAATTCAGGCTTTTTAAAATGGAAAAGTCTTTTTTTTCCTCTGTATTTTCATAATATAAGTCATAACTTGCATATTATATATTTTTCTTCTAGAAGATAAAGATGCCCATGGAGGAGCTGCCTGAGGTACATTTAGCTTTACAACCATGTTTGATGGAAATTTGAGGGTTGAGAACATATTTACCAATGTCTGTCACCACAGATTTCATGGTCAACTTTTATTTAGAAGATTTTATCTCCACTCTCTCCCTTCTTTATTTCCTTTCTTCTGCCCTATTCCCTTTTTCCCTACCTCCTTTTTATCTTCTCCCAGAACCTAAGAGCTGAGCTCTTAACATGCCCAGAACTCTGCTGAGTGGTAGAAATACACTTGCTACCAAGACATACACTATTTAGGCTCAGGGATGGAAACATCTGCTGTGGAGCAGCGGAACAGTGTATCAGGCTGGAAGGGCAGGCTTTGAGAAGACAAGAGGTGAAATAAAGCCATTAAAATTCACTAAATGCGTATGAGATTCAGAGAGAAAAGATCTCAGGATGTAGCTTACACACTGGTCATTCAGCTCTGTCACATGGCCACGGGGGTCCTCTGAGCCGTGATAGGGATTTTTGCACACTCTAAGGCAGTAGTGCATCATTAGAGAGTTTCTAAAATGAAGACTGACAACAGAGAATTCTTGTTCATTTGGATAACTGGGGAAACTGGATTATCTGAGGCTAACACTAGAAACAAGAAGAAAATTAGACAACTATTTACATAATTCTATATAAATATTTGAATTCAGCGACAGAGTACAGCAGTATATAAGAGGTAGTCTGTCTATGATTTTATAATCTAGGCCATGTCCAGAACAATCAGTAAGAATTCTCTTCTTCCTTTCTCTTAACTCTGCCATCTTTCAAAGGTGAAGGTGATTGCTGTGGACCAGGACAAGAAGGATGGTGGAGGAATATAGGACATTTTGGAAGGGAGGAGATGAGTACGGAAAGAAATCGGGCCGCTACCTACTCACCATGTATTTAAGCACTCACGAGGGAGAGCAGGGCTGTGGAGCTAGCGGGATATTTTGGCCTTGATATCAGGAAAGACTTAGCCAGTCAGAATTGACCTTTAGACCTTTCCCTAAAAATGCTGATGAATAAAGGAAACACAGGATTTATGAAAATTTCTTCTCAACCTTCAGTTAATAGTTAATCTGGCTATGTTATTAGCCATATGAATCTCCGAGATGTGTTATGTAAAACATTTAAACTTTAGTATGCTTTATAAAACAAAAGATTGAGTTTGGAATGATTTTTAGCTGAGTAAAATATCTAGCCAAGTGTAGAATCGAGGCCCAAACCACACTGCCAAAATAAGCACTTAATTTTTTTTTTTTTACCCTGGGCAAAATATAATGATCTATTTTCAAATAATGGATATGTATGCCAGTATATAGGGAGGCACTGAGTTTTATAAGCATATATTAAAGGCTCAAAGGGCTTATAAACATCAAATGATTTTTCAAAATAACAACACAGTGATTGAAGTGTAAATGAATCATGAAATATATGGATTAAATATGCCTGGATTTATTATGCATAATTAAGGCTTTAAGACTTGCTCTGGGCAAAGTATGACTGAGGTTTTTCAATGGAACCCCAAACACCTAAAAAACAGGGAAACATTGTACCAAATTTTTGAAATTTCTATAGATCATATTTCCTATTTTATTTTAGAAATAATTAAGTCTTTTTTTGAAAAAGATTAAAATATAATCTTTAGAGAGTAATTATTTTTTTCTAAAAAATAATATAAAGGTGGATCTATTATAGGATAAAATATTAAAATTAAAAGTATTTAAAAAGAATTGAAGGAACTGGGTTTGGTAGTATATGCTTATCATCCTGGCATTCTCTCAGCAATCTGGAGGTAGAGGCAGAAAGATCAGAAATTCAAGGTCATCCTCTGCTACATAGTGAGAATGAGACTAGCCTGAGCTACATGAGACTGTGTGTGTGTGTGTGTGTGTGTGTGAGAGAGAGAGAGAGAGAGAGAGAGAGAGAGAGAGAGAGAGAGAGAGAAGGAGAGAGAGAGGGATAGAGAAGGAGAGAGAGAGGGAAGCAGAGAGAGAGAGAGGGAAGCAGAGGGAGAGGGAGGGAAGCAGAAGGAGGGGTAAAAGATGAAGGGCTTCGGATGCAGCTCAGTAGTAGTGCTTGCCTACCATGTTCAAGGTTCAAAGTTCAACAAGATTCAATCCCCAGCACTAAAATTAAGATTTCTAAAAAAATGAGAAGAATTTGATCTGCTTTATGTGAGTTAGGTATAAAAAACAATGAAGGGACAGACTCAGTGTGATTACTGTGAATTGAAAATTTAAAAAGGTCAGTAGAACCTGTATTAAACAAAACCAAATTTAGGGGTTTTAACAGAATACAAACTAAATAAAGCTTATAACAAGTTGGTAGAATCATTTTTTAAAATTTTTTGTTTATTTTTATTTATTTATTTGAGAGTGACAGACAGAGAGGAGGAGGAGGAGAGAGAGAATGGGTGTGCCAGGGCTTCCAGCCTCTGCAAACGAACTCCAGACGCGTGCGCCCCCTGTGCATCTGGCTAACGTGGGTCCTGGGGAATCAAGCCTCAAACTGGGGTCCTTAGGCTTTACAGGCAAGCGCTTAACCGCTAAGCCATCTCTCCAGCCGGTATAATCATTTTTATTATAAACTTATAATCTTGAACTGAATAAGTCCCTAAAGCTTCCAGTCAATGTGCCATGTTAGTCATATCATGCTTCAGCATTGTGTATATCATATACCTTATTTTCCCCTATGGAGAATGGTTTTCAGTCATGAACATGTTATACAAAGCTCTTAATGTAAGGAAACATTAGCAAACACTATGGGGAAAAAAAAGAATTTTAGGGATTTAAAAATAACCAGGAGAAACAATCTATTTGAGTAGGTAACAATTTGATTCACAACAAAGAAATTTCCGTTGATTAGAGTTGTCAAATTTGAATAATACTCAGACGAAAGTAATTTTTTTTTTTAAGGTAGGGTCTCACTCTAGCCCAGGCTGACCTGGAATTCACTATGCAGTTTCAGGCTGGCCTCACACTCATGGCGATCCTGCTACCTCTGCCTCCCGAGTGCTGGGAATAAGACCTGCACCATTATGCTCTGATCAGTCAATAGTAATTTTGCTTGAATGAAGATCTTCAAGTCAGTGATTGGGGCTGTGGTAAATATGGTTCATCACACAGAAATAAGCTCTGCCTGTGGTCATACATTTGATATTTTGCCTATGTGGCTTCCAAGGAAAATTTAGATCCACAAATGACATTTATTAATCCCTATCTATCTATCTATCATATATCCATCTACCATCCATCCATCCATTTATATTCTATTTGTCTTTCTTAATTTTTACTGTTTTTATTTTAAAGAGAGAGAGAGAGGGGGAGAGAGAGGGAGAATTTGTGTGCCAGGGCCTCAGCCACTACGAACTGCAGACACTTCCATCACCTGGTGGGCATGTGCAACCTTGCGCTTGCCTCACCTTTTGTGCATCTGGCCTACTTCGGATATGGAGAGTCAAACAAGGGTCCTTAGGCTTTGCAGGTAAGCAATAAGCCATCTCTCCAGCCCTATCCTCTATCTATCTATCGACCTATCCATCAAACATCTATCAGGATTTTGAGACAGGGTTTCCCTTTGTAGAACAGGCTTGCCTTGAAGTTGTGGGCCATTCTTCTGCCTCTTCCTCCTCATTTCTTCGGGGTGGTCAATACATATCACCATACCAGCCTTAATCTTACATTTAAAGCAAAAGTTGTAACACATTTGAGATTCTAACTGTGAAAATGACAAAATGTTTCATAACTGGCCCAAGAATTAATTTGAGCAAAAGTAAACAATGGCAAATATTTCCCTTTTTACTTATGCAATCTTACAGGTCAACACAAAGCTTGTCCTTGAATTTTGAAATATACATTAAGTATCAATGCATTTTCATCATTACTGCTAGGAGTTCTTAAGTCACTATGGAGATATTCTTTTCACCCTTTACTACCCAAGCTTGTTATAACATTTCAAACTTACATTTCTGTAAAAGAAGCATTTGCATAGCCAAAAAATCTTATTTAGTGTAGACATTAATCACAATTGATGTATCCTAAACCTTGAGCCAGTTATTATATTGAGAATATTTTGTTGAGTTTTTAAAAAAAATTTTGTTCATTTTTATTTATTTATTTGAGACTGACAAAGAGAAAGAGGCAGATAGAGAGAGACAGAGAGAGAATGGGCACGCCAGTGCCTCTAGCCACTGCAAACGAACTCCAGATGTATGCGCCCCCTTGTGCATCTGGCTAACGTGGGTCCTGGGGAATGGAGCCTTGAACCAGGGTCCTCAGGCTTCACAGGGAAGTGCTTGACCACTAAGCCATCTCTCCAGCCCTTTTGTCGAGTTTTTTTTATAAATGGAGTTACTTGCTCTTGAACTATTCACATGTTTTTAGGAACAGCTCTATACTTTTGCCAAGTGATTGTCATGACCTTGCTATCTGCCAGTAGACTAAATATGGAAGATGTTCAAAGAAGTGGCCAAGATGATGGAAAAAAGATGCATGTATTGATTATCCATTTGACATGTTATTTTTTCTTTTCATTTTGTCTAGATAATAACATGAAAATGGAGGAATTAAAATCTCCACTTTCAAAACAACTGAACGTGGGAGGTTTTAGATAAATTGTATGAGGTCTCATATGAGACCATAGTGTGTATCCTGTTTGTCATATTGTAATGTAAAGATAATAAACTCTTGTGGTTTGGTGTGTGTATGTGTGTGTGTGTGTGTGTGTGTGTGTGTGTAGTAAGATTGGAAATTTCACTTGTTTTATGTTTCATCCTAACATAATAGCAAACTATTGCTTTAAGTTTCAATTATTGCTTTTCTGTTACTTTATTTAATGAAGTACTACACCAAATTTGTAAATTTATATTCAAAGGGATATTTTGGGTGAGGTTAAGTGCAACAGATTTCTTACGAATATAGCTCAGAAGTTCTTTTCTTCGTGCAGGTAGTAATTGAGTGGGGTAAGGAGCACGATCACGACACGAGTGCGCGTGCTGGTGAGGTGGTCTCCCTGCCTCTCCTTCCCCCTCACCACGTGTCTCCTTGCCACTTTCTTTCCCTCATCTCTTCTCGAGGATACAAAACTGAAAGAGGCATTTTTAACTTGTGAATTGAGTGTGTTGCAAAGCTCATCATCTTAATCATTTCAGAGGAATTCAAAGAAAGAATAACTGCTAGGGCCAAGAGACAGCCTTGGGCAGGGGATGGTAGCGAGGAACATGCTTCTGAAGTCTGCTGCCTGGATTATAGTACATGAAGTTGAGTTCCCACAAACATGTTTTCCTTCACAAAGTCCTTATCATTTGAATCTCTTCTAGCCAAGTAACAAGCATGGCTTTCTGACATAGATTCTCTATATTTTATTTTTTCATCTAATATATGAGAGGGGAACCCAAGATGTGATATCTTATATGGTGGATATATACTTTTAATGGGCTGAATGTATACATTTTGCACAGTTGTTACTCTTGGGCTGTCTTCACCACATGTCTATGCTTACATGTATTGGGAATTATGTTGTAAAATAATTTGTAAATAATATACAAACAGGGCTGGAGAGATGGCGTAGTGGATAAGGTGCTTTCCTGTGAAATCTAAGGGGCCAGGTTCAATTACCGTGTGTCTACTTAAGCCAGATGCACAAGGTGGGACATGACTCTGGAGTTCGTTTGCAGTGGCCTTGACGCCCCCATTCTCTGTCTCTCTTTTATCTTCCCTCTCTCTCACACACATAGACACACAAATAAATAAGTAAAATCTTAAAAAAAAAAACTACAAAGTTTCTATAAGAAACAAGAGGGTTTGTCTGTACTATGTAAAATCATAGATATTTTAATATTATTTAAATTAAGATGTGCAATGTTAAAACTATGATATAAACTATCTTAAGCAACAATGTAGGTGTATTGCACAATAACTTCTATCAGTTGGAATCTTATGGGCCCACAAAGAGATATTTATTAGTTACCACATTAATAAAAGTATTATACATGGATTGCTTTTGCAGATTCAGATTTATGAAAACAAAAATTGGTATTTTACTGAAGTACTTTTACACATGACTACATGCTTAACTAATATGATTACATCTAGTACACGTTTCCCTATGTAAATGAAGTGGGTTTTGTTCTTAAATTTTATGTCTGTTTAGCACCTGCCTCTGATGTATATATGCACGTATATATGTACGTACATACCTAGGTGCCTAGTTCATTCTTCAATGCTAAATGCATTTGATATAGTTTAAAATAATTCGGGTGACTGAAGAATAAGTTAATAAGAAAATGGAGATAGCAGAGTAAAATATTCCTCCAGAATGTAAGTTGTTACATCTGAATGCATGTCATGAAGACCACACTATATTTGGACACCATGGTCATTTTTTAAGCCTCTGTTGATAGGACATCTCTTTCTGAATAGAAGTAACATTTTGTTCCTAGAGCACTGTAAACAACTTCTGTTGCTGGGTGTGGTGGTGCATGCCATTAATTCCAGCACTTGGAAGACAGAGGTAGGAGGATCGTTGAGATTTCGAGGCCACGTTGAGACTATATAGTAAATTCCAGGTCAGCCTGGGCTAGAGTGAAACCCTACCTCAAAAACAAAACAAAAAACCAAAAAAACCTTACTGTCATTTGTTTTTACCATTATGTTTCTAGTGATATGGGCACACTTTGCATAAAATCCACCTAATAGTTAATCATATCTATGCAGCTATTGAAAACTAATAGAAAAAGAGGAAATAGAGTATGGAGACAATTTTTAGTTGATGGAAAATGACGATAAATTTTACAGTGTATAGACTTTGAATAGCTCTCATGAACAAGCAAAACCAGTTCAAAATCAAGTAAGTCATACAAGAGCTGATTGCAACCGTTCATGCATTCAGCTTTGTAGAATAGCGATTGTTTACCAGTTCGTTAATTTTGAGACATAGAGCTCATTAAATATGTGGATGTTGACTGTGAATGAATATGCCCCTAGAAACATATTTATATAAGACTCATCCCCATAGCATAATTCATTGCTTAATTAGGGTTACATTATAGAGAAGTCCATTGTAAAAAGAAATGGTGGTCCAAATAGTTTTCTAATATCTTAAGAAAATATATGTTCATTGAAAATTATATTTAATCAGAACAAATTCATTGGAGGAAAAGCACAAACATAACTGGCTAAAATGAAAATAAAATGAAGTCAACATGACATTTATCATTTAATATACTCAATTTTACATTTGTGCTAATTATAACTAACTAACATCAAGTCCAATCAAGGAGAAATTAATAAAATTTAGCAGCTCACCTTTTAAAAACAATTATCTTTAAAAAAATATTTTAGTTTTATTTATTTATTTGTGTGAGAGAGAGAGAGAGAGAGAAAGAGAGAGGGAGATGAAGACAGAGACAGGGAGAGAGAATGGGTGCACCAGGGCCTCCAGCCACTGCAAACTTCAGATGCAAGAACCACCCTGTGCATCTGGCTTATGAGGGTTCTGTGGAATTGAGCCTGTGTCCCTTGGCATTTCTGGCAAGTACCTTAATCATGAAGCCATCGCTCCACCCCTGTCTCACCTTTTGTTAATATTGGAATGAAGTATTTTTTATTACTAGAGCAACAATTTCTTGCATAAAATTTATCATTCCCATAATTTAAGTATTTCAGGACACAATCAAATTCCTGTAGGTATGTCAAGTAAAAAATGTATGCTTGTGGTCCAGGGGACACATTTTAGCAGCACATTAAATTATTTACATTGGCTGGATTTCTGAAAGAACCATAAAATATATGGTTCATCATTCAGTGGTAACTAAACTTTGAGATTCTTTTTACTATTTCTGTCTTTGATATATTATTTCTTGAGCCAGGCATGATGGGCCGGATGTGTAATCACCCATTTCAGAAGGCTTAGGCAGACTGATTTCCCTAAATATGAGGCTGGCCTAGGTGAGAGTATACCAAGAAAAAAAAAAGTAAAATAAAATAATAAAGGCACTTTGTTGAAAATTTATTTTAATTAATCAATTGAATTCAGTCCAATCCATTCTAGTAAAATATATTCAGTGTGTGTAGGCAAAGTACTTAGAGTTTAATTGATGTATTATAAAATATTTCATCTGAAAAATAAAGCATTTTAGCAATATGCAACATAAACATGAAAAACATGACTGTACTAAATTATGTACAAATCTGGTTTAAAATAAGTTTTCTTTTATTCTCAACTATATTTAAATGCCAACAGACACTCTGAAAGCTTTAGGCAGTCAAGAGAAACTCTGGGATGATACTTCATTCATTGCCAAGGCCATAGTTGATATAAAATTGGAAAACAGTGACAGTAGCGGTGCATCCCTGAATCCCAACTCTCAGGAGGTATGCGCAGGGGGATTAGGAGTTCAAGACCAGCCTCAGCTGCCTACATATTTTATGCCACCTGGGATATTTAAGACCCTGCCTCAATTAAAAAAATACATCAACAATAACAATAACAACATTGGAAAGCATCCCCTACTGTGGGAATGTGGCAAGATCCTTAATATAATTACCTTATGCTAGAATAGTTAACAAATAATTTTATTTAACTTCTTTTATTATTAAGAGAAATAAATTTATGCAAGTTATCCCCTGCTAATACTATCCAGATGAAGGAATTATTTGTCTCTTTATATATGCATATATATATAATGTTTTTATTTACTTATTTGAGAGCGACAGACACAGAGAGAAAGACAGATAGAGGGAGAGAGAGAGAATGGGCACACCAGGGCTTCCAGCCTCTGCAAACGAACTCCAGACGCGTGCGCCCCCTTGTGCATCTGGCTAACGTGGGACCTGGGGAACCGAGCCTCGAACCGGGGTCCTTAGGCTTCACAGGCAAGTGCTTAATCGCTAAGCTATCTCTCCAGCCCTATATATGAAATATTTAATGTTGGCCTAGAGATGGCTTAGTGGTTAAGGCACTTGCCTGCAAAGCCTAAGGACCCAGGTTCAATTTCCTAGTACCCATGCAAACGAGATGCACAAGATGGTGCATGCATCTATAGTTGGTCTGCAGCAGCTACAGTTCCTGTCACAACTATTCTCTCTCTTTCTCCCTCTTTCACTCTTTCTGTTTCTCAAATAAGTAAAAATATAAAACATTTAAACAAAAGTAATATTTAATGTAATTAGAGTTCACTGGAAGTCCAACTCCATGAGGACAAGGAACATGTGCTGCAGTAACTAGCAGATAGCATGGATAAAATTGAAGCCAGCTGAGTGAATGATTCAATGTGGCAGATCAAATATACAGTCAAGCACTGGAGAAGGTAATACCGGAACTTTTTTTTTTACAGCCATGGGAACTTTCTAGTAGCTTCATGCTATGTGGGAAAACAGCAAACATTTCATGCATTATGTTCATAAATTAATTAGCTGTAGAGGAAAGAATTACAAGGAAATGTCCCTCAAATGTTGATAGTTGTGTAAGAGAAAGAAACACAATGTTATTTCTCACTCCCACTCAATTACATTTCCCAACTTTTTCTCAATGACTATATGTTATTCTAGTAAACCGGCTTTTTAAAGAATATCCTTCACTTTCAAAGCAAATACTGAATTGAATGATTATGGCTACTGACTATGAAACTAAAGAATTCACAATGTTAGTTATAAAACTAACTAAATGTTAGTTGTAAAAAAATTTCATCTTTCATGTATTTCATTGGAAAGGGATAAGTGAAGTAGCATGAACATGAAATGAGGATTTTAGTGGGCTTACAGGTGGATGCCACATTTTTCTTTAAGGGGCAGTAAACTTGCAATGGCTCAGTAAAAACTTGGAAGCATGACTTTTTGGACCTAAATCTTGCTACTGGTTCTTGCATACTAGTGGAAACCCATAGCTCAGTGTGCGTTTCAAGTTAATTCAACAAAAGTTTCTTAAACTCTAGATCAATGACTCTGTGAAGCTTGGGCAACACTACAACCACTTCCTCATATAACGATTACCAAAATTAATGCTTATAGAAGCATGTAGAGCAGTGCCCAGCACGTATTAAGAGCTATGTAAGGATAAGATCTTATTATTTACTACTTTTTACTCTTAGAAAGGAACCAAAATTATGTCGAACACAAAAATATTCACTGGATCTTAGTCTGTTGACTTCACATAACCCCTTTTTATCTGTAGCAACTTTTCTTTCTTGTCATTGTCCTCTGTTTTGTGACTCTATATTACTCACAAATCCACAATCTTACTGCAGTATATATTTATGAAACATTAAAGCCACACTCCGTGTGAGGCCACCTATCTATGGGGAGACTTCTAGAGTCTTTGTTGAATGTAGGTTTTGCGATGCATGACATTAGAGTAAATATTAATGAATATAAGAAGATTTTAAAGCATTTCTTGCACCCTGGTTAAAAGATATAAAACTTGCCAGGTGTGATGATGTGCACCTTTAATCCCAGTCCTCTGGAGGCAGAGAGGTAGGAGGATCTCTGTGAGTTTGAGGCCACCCTGAAACTACATAGTGAATTCAAAGTCAGCCTGGGCTGAAGAGACCCACAAATAGAAGATGCAAAATAAAAGTCTATTGCCTGAGCACATTTTCCTCAAATTAATCCCTTTATTATTTTAAAGGCTCCATTTACAAGATGGAAACCCAGAAGGCTTGGCCAGCCATCTCTAGCAAGTAGACAGACATCAAACTCACAAAATTATATCACATGACATTTCACAGGTCTTTACTAAATCTTTCTGAGGTTAGTACACAAAAAAAGCACACTAAGCTTTTTAACTTAGCACCCCAAAATTTCTGTCCCAATTTTAGATCATTCCTAGCAACAATAAAAGGAAATGGTAGGTTTGATATGTGTTTGATCTAAGTCACTTTCTCTAGTAAAGTTCTTCCTCCTGTAGCATGAAGTAAATGAACCATGTCCAGTCCAATCAAATTCATCAATATTAATGGCTGATTAAAAATGAGCAAATGAGCAGTTAAGCACTTGCCTGTGAAGCCTAAGGACCCCGGTTTGAGGCTAGGTTACCCAGGTCCCACGTTAGCCAGATGCACAAGGGGGGAGCATGCATCTGGAGTTCGTTTGCAGTGGCTGGAAGCCCTGGTGCACCCATTCTCTCTCCCTCCCTCTATCTGTCTTTCTCTCTGTGTCTGTCGCTCTCAAATAAATAAATAAATAAATGAACAAAAAATAATTTTAAAAAATGAACAAAATCACTATCATATTTTCTTTAGGATCCATGGCAGAGATTGCACATATTATTAGTTTTTTATTAGTTTTCTATTCTGCAAGTACAGGCACTTTGGTACCATAATTAGGCTCATCCATGACCTACCCCCTCCCCATTGGCCCCTCCTTGTTGAGGCATATGGGTCGTGCATTGTGGAGCTAGCCCACAGTTATTGGTACAATAAATGTCTCTGTATATCATGACCCAACATGTGGCTCTGAAATTCTTTCCACCCCCTCTTCCACAAAATTTCCCAGAGCCATGTTGGGTTCATTTTTGGTCTGCTTCAGTGATGAGGTGTTGGGGGCCTCTGGGGCTCTGGCTCTCTGATTTGGTAGGAGTTGATTTTTCTCTGTGTTGGTCTCCTTCCCCCTTGTGCTGATATCCGGTTCATCAGGAAAACAGCACCCTTGCTTGTTTCGCCAGTTTTCCTTAGTTTCAGCCAGGGCCCTTTTGAGGTATGATAGGATGGCTCTCTCCTTAGGATCTGCATCTATCTGAAAAAGAGAAGCAGATTCTCCAACAGAGAGTAAGTTAGCACCAGGACAAATGAGATAGCCCTTACTTTTTTTATAGATAGCTTAATAGGTGTCGGCCCTCTTGTAGCCCATGATTGATGGTAGCTTAATATTGGACAGTGGTCTTATGTTTGGATATGGTTCTGACTTGTTTCCCAGCTCCAGCTATGGGTCCCGTACCACTGAGGGGATCAGTCAGCTGAATCAAGAGCAGTTGGTCCCCCACCATGTCTGTGCGGCACTATTGCACTTGTGTGAGCATCATGGCAGGTTATTTGCTGCTAAGTAGGTTGGACCATGAGTTGCTTGGACAGATATTGGTCATTTCCCCCAGTCACCCATGTAGCACCTTCTGGCACTAGACGTGCTGACTGTCTGGGGACTGACTCTCCTGGCTTCCAGCCATGCCGTTCCATTTTACGTGTCAGCTGCATATGGTGTCTTCAGTGGTGAACATTAATGCTTCAAAAAGATACATAAAAAGGTAATTGTCTCAATAGTGTCTTTTCAGAATGGAAAAACAGACTATAATACTGAGAAATCATACAAACAAGACATTGTAGTTCAAGGACAGAAAATGCTCAATCAGAGTTAACATAATCTTGGGTATGAGTGAATTTTGGAAGCATTGCAAGATTTCCTGCCCTCAAAAGCAGTTCATCGTATGTGACGTAGTTGATGCTTAGAAAAGTGGTCTGTATTCCACCATATGCTTATCTTATGCTGAATATACCTTTAACAGAATGGCCAAGAGATAGAAATTCTAACCAAAAAATGTTGGATATCGGAACTCCTGCCGGTGGGGAGCATCTTCCCCGGTCGGCTTCCCTGTGTTGTGCCAGAGTGCTTTACTTTCACAAATCAAGGCGCAATAAAGCCCAGCTCTTCAAGAGTCATGTTACATATTTTATTTTGGAGGATACTGCATCTTCGGGTTTAAATTTCAATTTTGGAAATAAATATTAAGAATTCTCAGGTTGGAGAGATGCCTTAGTGGTTAAGGCACTTGACTGTAAAGCTTAAGGACCAAGGTTCAATTCCCCAGAACCCACATAAGACAAATATACATGGTGACACAAGCATATGGAGTTTGTGCAGTGGCTAGAGGCCCTGGCATGCCCCCTTCTAATAAATAAATAAAATTGAAATATTAGAAAAAATCAAAATAATATCTATTCTCTAAAGGCAGCCCACCTGTATCTAAACTCTTGGGAAGTAGAGACAAGGATTGAGTCCCTTGAGCAAGCTGTCTAGATAGACGAGCCAAAGTGTTTGAGCTCTAGGTTCAAATGAGAGACCCCCACCTCAGCGCACGAGTGCACACACACACACACACACACACACACGCACACAATGTAGATACTCAATAACCAACATTTTGAAATAAAACATCATTTTAAAAAATATTTTGGGCTGGAGAGATGGCCTAGTGGTTAAGTGCTTGCCTGTGAAGCCTAAAGACCCTGGTTGGAGGCTCGATCCCCACGACCCATGTTAGCCAGATGCACAAGGGGGCGCAAATGTCTGGAGTTCGTTTGCAGTGGCTGGAGGCCCTGGCGCGCCCATACTCTCTCTATCTGTCTCTCTCTCTCTCTCTCTCTGTCACTCTCAAATAAATAAATAAAAATGCACAAAAAATATTTAAAAAAATATTTTATTTGAAGAGAGAGACAGACAGACAGACAGAGAGAATGAGACTAGGTGAACCAGAGCTTCTTGCTGCTGAAAATGGAACTCGAGATGAACGCACCACTTTGCATCTGGCTTTCCATGCATACTCAAGAATCGAACGCAGGCCATCAAGATTTCAAGCAAGCACCTTTAGTTGTGGAGCCATCTCTCCAGCCCCATTTTCTTCATTTTAAATAACCTGTCTTGGGAATGTTTATGCTTATCATGGCATTGTTTTTGGAAGTTTAATTCTTTTTTATATGGACTTTAAAAGTATTGTTTTTGTTGAGATTAGGAATTTCTTTCCCTTTATTCTTGTTTCTGTTTTGAAGACAGGTCTCACTATGTAGTCCAGGTTGCCCATAAACTCACAGCAACCCTCCTGCCTTAGTGCTGAGGTTTCATGTTTGAGCCACCACACTCAGGTCTTTATTTATTTACTTTTTGTATACCAGAATGCACATGTCAACATCCCATCAAACTTTCAGCTGTTTTTTATTCTCTTCTATGCTCAGTAGGGGATGATAATAAAAGAATGTAGCAGTGTACCACTCAGCCCTGTGTGAGAGGTGACAGCCGCATGCAGGCTTTCTGCATGACGACCTCCATCTCCACCTCCTATGCCCTGTACTCACAGCCTGGTTCTCATCCTTGTCTATTTTGCTTCAGGTGACACACGGAGTTTGGCTTTTCCTTATCATCGTTCCCCTATGATCAGAGCTGTTTGACATCTGTGCTGCACTCTGTGCTTAGATCTTTCCTTTCAATCCACCCACTCACATTGGACTCTATTATATAAGGCAATACCAGGCAGCATATAAAACAACTGTCCACTGGCAATGATTATGGTCATGATAACTTGTTGCTTATCTTGGCATTAGAACGCCTGCCAGACCAAAATCTCAGGGCCAAATAGGGAAGTTACATTCATTTCAGAACCCATAGATAGTTATATTCTCAATAAGTAGAATTTTTTAGTTTAATATAATTAATAGTCTATGACTGTTATCCTAAGAAAAAGCATACAAGACATTTCAGCCTCCTGTTATTTAAATTATTATAGACAAAAATTAAACAAGAACTATTTTAAGTTCTGATATTGTATCAATCACTAACATTTTTATATTTATGCTCAGTTTAATATCACTGAATACATCACTAGGTCTATTTACTCCACTAGTACAATATGATCATTGCTTCTAAACAATTCACTTTAGAGCTTATATGGTAAGGCAAAGTAGCAAATATAGTATATGAAGGTGGTTATGGGGCCAGAGGGATGTCTCCGTGGTTAAGTGTGCTTCCTGTGAAATTATGAGGGACTCAAGGGCCTTGAAACTGCCCAAGTTCAAAACTGCAAATTCTGTGTAAGCTGGTGGGATGGCTATATCTACCAGTAAACCCAGTTCTGCAAAGTGGGAAAGACAAGGCCTGGGCTCACGAAAAACAGCAAATTCCAGTGTCAGTAAGAGACTCCCACTCAAAAAACAAAACAAACAAACAAAAAACCCACCAAAAAACAAAAAACAAAAAACTAGGGACAAGTGGTGAATCCAAAACCCCAGTGTTTTGATCTGGTGACCACAGGTGCTATCCAGCACTACCACCACTCCAGGTAAACACATGCACACATGATGGACACACACACACACACACACACACACACACACACACACACACAGCTCTAGCTATAATACCCAGTGTATTCTTGAAAAAAATCACAGAAGTAGATCAAAAGTGCTCTGAATGCTATTTAAGTGAGATCTGTGCCATTTGTGAAGTTTTCTAACTTGCTTTATAGTATGATCATGAATTTCATGACTACATTTTTGAAGAAAAGTGTTATTATGCATGTCCGCCATCATAGTCCCCAGAGGCTGAGGAAGAAGGATTTTGATGAGTGAGATCTCAGCCCGTGCTGCACAGGAAAATCCTGTCTCACAAAACCAAAAAGGACAATAAGTTAATAATAGAAAGAAAAATAGCTTCAGGTTATCCAAATATTTTAAAGAAGCTTAAACTAAATGTACTATTCTAAAAGTATTTTAATTACTTTTTAATGGTATATTATTTTTGATCTCCTAGTTTGTAAGTAACTGAAAAACTCAAACAAGTAACATTTCCCTAGGTGTGATTTAGCATGAAAAATAGAAAGAATAGGGAAGCTAGTACTATAAAATGAATTTTTCCAAAAACCTTTTACATATTTGATAGAAACAGGAAGTTCCTGTCAAAATCCTGAGTCTGTTATTCATGCACTATTCCCC
Organism: Jaculus jaculus; assembly: GCF_020740685.1. Taxonomy (NCBI): domain Eukaryota; kingdom Metazoa; phylum Chordata; class Mammalia; order Rodentia; family Dipodidae; genus Jaculus; species Jaculus jaculus. The sequence continues at coordinate 71,604,505 of NC_059116.1, read as the reverse complement.
ATTATCTTATCCTATTTTATAAAATATTTAGTAAGCGACATTGTTTGCCCCTTCTCTGAAAATTTCCATTTAAGTTACTTAACAAAATTTCTTAACTGTAGCCAAATTTAGAAAGAAATTTGTCTTCAATGATCAATAGGAATGGTTATCATTTAATTATAGCTGCATTTTACAGAATTCTATGTTATTTTTGTGAGAGTAGTAGAATTTAGTGACTCCCATTTTCAATTCTACCTCCCAGATTAAAAGGCCGTCACATATTTTAGGAGGACACATCTATGATGAATTCAGTGCCAGGTGAGCTGGAAGAGCAGAGGGGCGTGAGCGAAGAATCCATGTGACATGTAAATAGATGGAGGGGAAATGCTGGGAGGAGGGAATCTGGACTAAAAGGATAGGAAGGGAGATGAACTAACAGAAGCAAATTGTGTTTGAGAATGCCAATAGAAATGTATATATAATAAAAATTAAAAGTCTCTACCACCGTCTTGGCCGTGGAGCAATGGCTCAGAGGATAAAGTTGTGGCTATTCAAACGTGGGCATCTGAGTTCAATCCTTAGACTCACACAAAGAGCCAGAAACCATGACAGTAGACTTCTGTAATCCCAGCGTGCTGGTGGAGAGATGGGAGGTGGCGAGGTAAGCGTGGCCTCAAGGCTTTTGGGAAGCACTGCAGGGCAGGACTCAGGGAAAAGCCATCTCAGACGAGGTGGAACTATGAAGAAGGACACGCATATTGGCCTAGACGCTCCACACACATGCCATGCACATACACAAATATTAAATAAATAAATAAGCAATCAATTAATAAATTATTTTTTTAAAAGGTACACACTGAGTGTGTACATAACTAATAAAAAAGATTTTAGTTAATAGTAATGCAACAGTGCTTATTTCTTAGTTTTGACAAATGTTTCATGAAGATATGAGTATATTATCTTGATTTTTAATCTTCTTTCATTGTTTATATTATCCCAAATCATTGCAATCAAAACATTAATTTAAAAAAAGTATCACCATCTCAGATAAGTATCTTTTAGGTATTTTTTATTATTTTTAAAGAAAAATTTTTTGAGGTAGGGTCTCGTTCTAGCCCAGGCTGACCTGGAATTCACTATGTAGTCCTAAGGTGGCCTTGCTCTCACAGTGATTAGCCTACCTTTGCCTCCTGAGTGCTGGGATGATTAAAGACATACACCACCACACCTGGCTTAAGCATTTTTAATTTTTTATTTATTTTTAATTAATTTATTTATTGATTTTGGTTTTTCAAAGTAGGGTCTCATTCTAGCCCTGGCTGACCTGCAATTCACTATGGAGTCTCAGGGTAGCCTCGAACTCACGGTGATCCTCCTACCTCTGCCTCCCAAGTGCTGGGTTGAAAGGCGAGCACCACCACGGCTGGCTTATTTTTATTTTTATTTTTTTAATCAATCAATCTGACAGGTTTTAGTCATTTGGACACAACACAGGAAATATCCCAATTATCTTCCAAACTAAACAAAGACATGCTTGTGGTGGTGCTTGTTTGTAGCTCAAGTGCTGTGGGGGCTGAGGTGGAAGGATCACGAGTTCAAGGCCACTTTGAGTAAACAGCGAAACCCTGCCTATAAATAAGTCAATAAATAAACAGTAAGGAAGAAAATTTATGACTAACTGAAAGAAGTCCTATGCCTCATATTTCTCTCTGTGATTTCTCATGTACTCAACCATATTCACATATATGAGCTTAAATGTAGGAAATATAGGTGGCATTACACCTTGAAAGCCTAGAAAATCTGATGCTGTGTGATTCTGGAGCTACATGCAGCATTAGAACTGGTGGAATCATGAGACTTTAGGGAGCTGCATGCTCTATGTCATAAGATTAAAATGACTTAGCAGAATTTTGGCAAAATCTGTTTCATTCTAAATTAAAGTATTTGGGGAAAGTGGCAGGACACAGACAGTATTCTAAAATAATGAAGAAATGTTTCAGTGTGTTCAGGATGTTACTGTTGGAAGACTAGGATATTTACAAAATCCTATATAATATAGATCTTATAAGTGAAAAACAATGACTAAAAATCTTTCTAAGAATACTGATTTAAATGGGCATTGTTGTTGCATGACAATAATTGCATAAAAATTCAACATACCTATTTCAATATGTGCAGGAATTAGGTCTTGTCCATTGAAATGCACAAGGTTCACCAAATGGAAGACTGTTCATATTGAGAGTGTCAGCCTTTCAGGCTCCAAGTTGTACCCTTGGTCACCTGAGTGTCTCTTCTCTGATGCACTTTTACTCTCTTGGCCTTAGTAATCATTTTAATTGAAACCTCAATATTTTTAAATAAATTAGTAATCACACAAGAATAACTTTAACCTTAGTGGCAAGAAGATTAAGTTGATTGCATTGAATATTTTCTAGAACATTTTTTTTCTACAGTTTTTGACAGTGGTACTGGACCAGAGAACATTCTAGTTCCCTAAAAGCTAAACACATAGTGAGCTGGTGAGGAGTGGTTGATATAATCTTTACAAGGCTATGTTCTTGAAGCTGTCCCAGTTTTCACTGTTGACAAATATGGCAGAGATTTCCACTGTGGACACTTTAGTGAGCGCTGTTTGATCCTGTGGAGCATTGTGCCTTGTTACTCTCTTCACATTATAGCAGCTCTTACACAGGATTTACTCTGCATGGTGGCTTTTAACTGTGAATTTAGTTAATTGACATATTTAGGGTCAGAATGGAGGAATCATGTGATTCTACATAAAAATATACATGAACTATCAGGAATAGATAAAACAGATTATGAGCTTTATACATTTTATTTAAAAGATCACTATAGTACATATTAGATTTATGATCAACAAACCATTTCCTCCCCTCTACGAGCTTCCTGTTTTCACCATTTAAGCAACATATGTGAATCTGATTTCTCTGATATAGAAAATAACATAGTTAATGATGTGTTTATCAATTTATCTTACATGCATTTTATCATCAAATAATTAATTAATTATATATTATTACACCTGATGTTCTGTCTGTAATACATATAAAAATCAAGCAGATCATGAAAATCATAGTACCACAAGTTTCTTTGATTTGACAACGTTTATATTCCTCACTTTAAAAAATGCATCTTATTTATTTATTTGCAAGGGAGGAAAAAGAGGGAGAGAGAGAGAGAGAATGGGTATGTCAGGGCCTCTAGTCACTGCAAACATGTGCATGTGCCACATTGTACATCTGGATACTAAAGAATCAAACCTGGGTTCTTAGGCTTTGCAGGCAAGCGTCTGAACTGCTAAAAAGCCATCTCTCCAGCCCCTTATGTTCTTCTCATGTGCTGGCTGCCTACCTTAGACATAAAGGTTTCGAGCATTGCATTCAATGAAGAAAGAAATAAAAGTAATGTGCCTCTCTCTCTCCTTTGTATCAGTGAAAAATAAATAAGCTTACTTCCCTGGAAACATTTGGACACAGTTTAACTTAGAATTGAAGCATATATGAGGTTTTCAGAAACTTGGAAATGACCAAGACTACAAGAATTTGGAAGTCATTTTGTGACTTTAAATGCACTGGTCTGATACAATCATTTCATTGCTAGCTGATGACTCTTGCTGGTGGCTTTTTAGATAAAATGTACCCTTTGAAATATGAACCTCTGTTTGATGATTATTATTTTTATCACCATAAGTTCTGCTATCCATTTGTAAAATAGATTTCTGCATTGAACATTTAAAAGTTTAGACATATTTAAATGATTTTTAAAAACATATCTAAAAAAAACAATTTTAAAAAATTGTACTGAAAGGCTGAGACAGCTTCCTTTGAAACTGAGAAGATATATTCATGTTGTTCTTGTCCTTACAATTCAAAGCACGGACCAGTGTCCTGCAGATGGTAAGGTGAAAAATTATTTCCCTATGTAAATGACCTTGTTATCTGGGTACAGAGTCTCATGCCTTTCTTCCTAACAATGGAGAAAGTAAGGTAGGAGAGTCTTTGTGAGTTCAAGTCCAGCCCAGTAGAGAAAGTGAGTTTCAGGTCAGTGAGACCTTGTCTCAAAATAATAAATAATAATAATAATAATAATAATAATAATAATAATAATTATAGTTTCATATGACTATTTTTAATATTTGCAAAGGTACCTTATTTTTAATTTTTTGTTCATTTATTTATTTGTTTGAGAGCGGTAGACACAGGGAGAAAGGCAAAGAGAGAGAGAGAGAGAGAGAGAGAATGGGAACGTCAGGGCCTCCAGCTACTACAAACGAACTTCAAACATTGTGCCACCTTGTGCATCTGGCTAATGTGGGTCCTGGGGAATCAAGCCTCGAACTGGGTCCTTGGGCTTCATAGGCAAGTGCTTAACCACTAAGCCATCTCTCCAGCCCTCATATGACTATTTTTATGGTGAGTCATTCCATTCCAGTTCTTCCTGTCATGCATTGAATATTAAATTCTTGCCCTTAAATATTCTAAGTTTTTATTTAACCAGAGATAATTTAATTTGGATTCAGGAAATTTCTTTGAAGAGTTTAATTTTTTCTCTTTCTCACTTGAGTTAATATACTAATCTTTCTCCCTAGAGTTTCTGGTTTGCCTAAAGAAAATACATTACTCCTTAGGCTAATAGCTTTGGCCTCAATGCCATTTCTACAGTGAAATTGTTACTCAAAACACAGGACTCTGTAAACGTGTACTTACTTGTATGAATGGTTTCCTCTCTACCAACTCTTGGTTTCTACTCTTTTCTGTTATCAAAACAAGAAGAATCTTTTTTAGAGATATGTTCTCAGAAAAAATAAAAACAAATCATGAAGTGAATTAATTTCAGCCACAAAAGCTAAGGATTTGAGGAGGAAGATGTACGCACCAACAGCACTAAACTACAGCACTCCCAGGAGACACGTTCTAATATGCTCAGAGATCACAAGTGCCTCTGAATTTCTATGGGAGATCTGTGGGCAGAACCGAACCAGGAAATGGTTGACTCTAAACTTCCAAACTGCCAGGGGACAACTGTTGACAGTTTCCACTATGTCATTCCACTGACCCTTGGGCTTTCCACTTATCTTCCCCGAATTAATCACTGCATCATGGTTTTAATGAACAAAAATAACGTGGGGAGTGCAATGCTCTAGAAAGAAACAAAATTTATATGCCGTGGGTGAGCTAAAAAATAAAGGACTTTTTCTGTACAATTTAATTTGTTGACTAAATTGATATACCTTTAAATAGAGAGGAGGACATCACTTTTACAAAAATTGTTTCAGTTAAAGTCCTAAAGTATTTATTTATTAATTTTATTAATCAAGTCACTCTAGATAATACCTCAATTGTCAAATACTGTCTGAAGTCCCCTAATTACTTAAGAACAGTTTCAGTTCCTTTGAAGCCTTCATTTTCCATTCGTGAGAACTATGATGGAAATCGGAGCAGATATTTTCTTAGAATAATAAGCAGGTTTTAAAAACTTAATTGTTTTGTAACTATGGTGATTTACCTGACTGAAAATTTAAAAAGATGGTTTTAGAAGCTGTATGTTTAGAACTTTGTACTGTTTTAATGTATTGAACAAGATGACGATAGATACGGTATTTCTATGGTTGTACATGTTAAGGAGAGAATAAATATTCACAGAGCAAATTAGTGAACCTTGAGACAATCCAGTAGTTTAATGGTAAGAACAAAATTAATGGAGGGAACCTGGGCAATCATAAAACTAGATTTTGGGCAGCAGAGAATGAAAAACTTAAATATGGAAGGAAAGAGCTAGGTGTCTAGTACATTTAGATCTGCATATAACTATGGGAGGTCCTATTTAAATGAATTTAGATGATTGAGGGGTATAGTCCATTTTTCCTTTTATAAATATAGCAGATACTGTTAAATGGTCATGTGTTTATCTAATTGGCAAATAGAAACTAAGTAAACATATTTTGTTAGGTAAAATGTTCATCATTGAAGCAAATGACTTTAAAGAAAACAGAAAAAATTATAAGAGAAAATAACTTCCATGTTTAATATTTCTAAAGTTGTTAATATAAACGGAAACTATATTTTTCAAGCTAAAAGTGAAAAATTGCATATTTATATATTGTGCATTTTTGTTTATTTATTTGACACCAACAGACAGAGAAAGGAAGAGAAAGACAGAGAGCGAGAGAGAGAGAGAGAGAGGGAGAGAGAGAGAGAGAGAGAGAGAGAGAGAGAGAGGGAGAGAGAGAGAGAGAGAGAGAGAGAGAGAGAGAGAGAGAGGGAGAGAATGGGCATGCCAGGGCCTCCAGCAACTTCCAAGGAACTCCAGACACGTGCACCCCATTGTGCATCTGGATAACTTGCGTCCTGGGGATTCGAGCCTCGAACTGGGGTCTTTAGGCTTCACAGGCAAGCACTTAACCACTAAGCCATCTCTTCAGCACTATATATCCTCTTTTATTTTATTTTTTAACCTGAGGTCCATGAATATTTATCTCTTGGGTATACACATTCAGGTTGACATAAGCAAAGATTTGATAAGAGGGGGCTTTTATTTTTTACCTAATCTGGAGAAATCTCTATTTTGTTATAGTAAGACTGAATCAGTTGAAATACTATAATTTGAGCATAATTTATTTGATTCATTTTTCATTCAGTGTTTTCTCAAGTTGTAATCTTAGATGCACAAACATTTGAATTGTGGTTGGGCAGGTAGACATCCTAGCAGAGTACAGTGACATCAATAACAAGAAGTCAGATTGGCACAGTCATGTTTGTTCAAGGTAGAGGTTAAGCAGTGATAAAACTCAGCACATCTGATAGGCCTCATTACTCTAAACGTCCATGTTACAGCCTAGGAAAATGATGCCTAAAGAGGTCATTTATCCAAGGTTCCACTGTTTACAGATACTATGCCTGTGTTCAGCCCCCTCACGTGTAACTTATGCTCAGGTTTTGTGTGTGTGTGTGCGTGTGGAGTGATGTATACACTTGAATGGTATGTATCCCTGTGGTGCCCAATGAACTTGCTTGTGCCAGGTTGCACTGGCTTGCAGTGGCAGGAGGAGGAAAGTTGGACATTCTGTTCCATTTATTTCCCCAATTCATACTTGTTCTGGAATCTCTCATTGATCCCAGAGATTGCTGGGTACTTTTGCTAGCCCCTGGGATTCTCTAGTCTCGGCTTCCCAGGGGCCTGGCATTACAGTTTGTAGATATGAGCCTGCTCAGTTGTTTCTATGGCTCCAGGGTTGGAGCTCCAAAGATCTCATGGGTTGCAGTGGCCTTATGGGCTCCCATAGGCCCTCATGATTGCCCAGAAAGTGCTCTTAACTGCTGAGCTAGCTCTCCACACCGCAAGTTTTGCCTTTTTGCCATTAAAAGTCAATATTTTAATGAGTTAGAATGTGTTACACTTGCTTTCTTCTCCTATGTAAAATTACATATTTTTCTTTCAAGTTTTTTAAACATTTTATTGATAGCCTCCATTCATATACATAGTGTAAATTGATCATAATCTCCTTCCAGCACCTTCCTTTGTCTATCCTCCCATAACCTCCCTTCCCCCACTACTGAACACCTGCTTCCTTCCCACTAGTCACTCTTCTATTGCCCAGTGTTCAGCACTAAATGAGACACCTCCAAGGCTTGGAGACCATGGTGGAAGAGGTGACAGAAAGAACGTAAGAACAAAAGGGCTGAGGAAATAGCTTAGCGTTTAAGGCATTTTTCTGCGAAGCCTAAGGATCCCAGTTTGATTCCCCAGGACCCACATAAGCCAGATGCACAAAGGGGAACATGCCTCTGGAGTTCATTTTCAGTGGCTGGAGGCCCTGGAGCACCCATTTTCTCTTTCTCTCTGTCTCCCCCACCTCAAATAAACACATAATAAAATATATTTTTTAAAAAGAATGTAAGAACCAAAGAAAGAGGAAGAGAGCTTTGGAATACTGGCTTCAAAGACAGGAAGTGTCCATTGCATTCATGACCTCACAGTGGTTAACAGTATATACACAAGACCCTCAGGTTCTCTAAATGAAAGAACATAAAAATATCTTATTGTAACTCATGTGTACTCTTGACTTTTAAACAATATACTTATTTTTGTTTTCACATGTATGCTGTGTGTATGTGCATGCATGTGTGTGTATGTTTAATGTATGTATGTCATGGGTATGTGCATATGGAAGCCAGAGGTTGACACCACATATGTTCTTCATTCATTCCTGAACATATTTTTTTTTGGGGGGGGACAGGATCTCTCACTGAACCTAGAGCCCACAAAATCAGATAGACTATCTTGCCAGCATGTTCCAGGGATCCTTCGATCTCCATCTCCTCAGGGACAGAATTATAGGAACCTCCCACTTTTCTCCTTTTCATGTGGTACTAGGGACCAGAATTCAGGTCCTTGTGACCTGTACAGGAAGCACTTTAAACACTGAGCTATCACCTTGCCCTCTTCTTAATTTTTTAAAAGTAATTGAACTTACATCCTTTTAAAGTGAGAGAATGGAAGCATCATTTCATGACATATATTCTGAGTGGTTAGTGGCATTGACAGTGACCTTGTAAATTGATAAAGCTGAATATTTGGCCCTTTTAAGGCAGCTGAGGCCCAGAGTTTTGAGAGAAGTTAAATCATGTGTTGGTCTGCAAATGAAGTAGGTATGGAATTTGTTGTGAGACAGGATTCACCATATACAAACTTAGGTTACATCTATATAGTAAGGAATGGACGCTTTGCTTGTTTATGCTATACGGTTTACAGTTTCCAAGTTAGCATGTGAATCTTACATACTGTGGGACAGCATGAATGAAGTTCTTTATACATTGTAGAATGTAAAGCCAGTATGAAAACTAATGATGCTCTCCATACACTGAACTATGTCCCAGTAAAGTTTATATTCAGTGTATCTGCTCATTTCTAACTTTACCAATTTAAACACTATTACATGCTTTTCATTGAAAAAATGCTGGAGACTTATTTGTAGGAATTTCTCTGAACTCCATAGAATATTCAAGAGCCCCTTGTTTTTTTCTTAATTTTTTTGTTCATTTTTATTTATTTATTTGAAAGTGACAGACAGAGAAAGAGGGGGAGAGAGAGAGAGACAGAAAGAGAGAGAATGGGCATGCCAGGGCCTCCAGTCACTGCAAACTCCAAATGCGTGTGCCCCCTTGTGCATCTGGCTAACATGAGTCCTGGAGAATCAAGCCTTGAACTGGGGTCCTTAGGCTTCACAGGCAAGTGCTTAACCACTAAGCCATCTCTTCAGCCCCCCATTAAGTTTGTTAAGTAACCAGTAAACATGATAATGAACCTGATAAGTTGAGTTTCTTTAGAGGTTCTATGGGTTACTTATGTTATCTGAATTATGATGAATAATAATTGAATATTTTTTGAACAGATAATTCAGTCAGTAACGCACTTGCCTTACAAGCATGAGGACCTGGAGTCAATTTCAAGAACCAACCCGAAATAATTTGGTGTGGTGGTACTGACTTGTAAGTCCCAGCACTGGGAAGGCAGAGCCCTGGGACTTGCTGGCCCAATCAATATAGTTTGCTTGGTGAAATCTAGGCCACTAAGACACTGTCTCAAAAAAAGTTGGATGGTGCTCTTGTTTAATGACACTCAAAATTGTTCTCTAGGGCTGCAGGGATGGCTTGGCAGTTAAGACACTTGTCTGCAAAGCCAAAGGACCCATATTCCATTCCCCAGGACCCACAAAAGCTAGATGCACAAGTTGGCTCATGCATCAGGAGTTCATTATTTGCAACAGCTGGAGACCCTGGTGCACCCAATTCCCTCTCTCTCTCTTTCTCTCTCTCTCTCTTTTTCTCTCTGCCTCTCTGTCAAATCAATAAATAAATAATTAAAATTAAAAATTGTTTTCTAGCCTCCACATGCAATCACTTGAACATGTACATACATGTAACCACCCACTTTCACTGACACATACATGAACGTGTAAACACACAACAAAGAGAAAAAATTCTTCCTGTGCACATTTATTTATAATTACTCCCCAAACATATAAATATGTTGATTAGTACCAATTTATAATATTTAATTGGTCAAAAATCAAGTCAATGGGCTAGAGAGATGGTTTAGTGGTTAAGATCTTGCCTGTGAAGCCTAAAGACCCTGGTTCTAGGCTTGATTCTCCAGGACCCATGTAAGCCAGATGCACAAGGGGTGCACATGCCTGGAGTTCATTTGCAGTGGCTGGAGGCCCTGGCGTTCTCTCTCTCTCTCTCCCTCTTTCTTTCTGTAACTCTCAAATAAACAAAACAAATTAAAAACTCAAGTCAATGTATTATATAACTAGGAGTATCCCTATAGTGATTTTTGGTGAAAAGCAAAATGTTAGCTAAGTGCCTTTACCCACTCAGTCTGTCTTTAACTGAAAAATTAGGTCTCAGCTGTTTCATTGAGAAAGAAATCCAGAATGATTTAAGTGACTTCCCCATGACAACCCACAAGTAACAACATTCATTTATTCATCCTTTCAATGAAATTGCTTTATCGGCTCTAAAGTATTGAATCACAATTACTTGCTGTAGTATAAAAATTGAGATGATTGGGTAAAACCTGGAATTTTAGCAATTAAATTCAAATGTACCATACCCCAGCCATAAGTTTCCAAATGCATGGATCATACAAATAACTTACAGCAAAATATTCTGATGCCTAGTTTTCTTGCTATGCTTTTGATCCTGTAAATATTGAAATAGGAAAAGTAGAATTTTAAATTTGCAAAGAATATCAACTACAAACATGCTGAATGCATTGTTTTCCTCTCATCTTTTCCATTTTTGTTTTTGGGAACCTAAACCAAACATAAGACTTTAAGGAGAAATCATCTTATCTGTCTCTTTCATCAGCAGTGCATTCTCTTTTTTTTAACTTTACTTTTTTTTTTCTTGGGAAAGCAATTCAACAATCTAAGCCCCTACTTTTGAAATTATCCATCTTCTAGTACTTGTAAATATTTTGAGTAAAGATTTAAAAAAATACCTTATTGGTACTCCTAGATTTCTCAGATAATCTAATTATGGTCATGGAAACCAATCTCATTTACCTATATGATTAATATTTCCATAGAAGTACCATCAGATCTATGTGTCAAGCATCTACTAACTACATATCTATAGAGGAAACCACATACATTTATAACATTGTGTGGTTTGTTGCTTTATGATTCCCCACAATGTACATATATCAAAACTTTAAGAATTCAAGAAAAATACAATTAATTGCCCTTAGTTTTTGTACACATGTTGTTTTGGATTTGGTAGCACAAGAAAATTGAGTTTTTGAAATTTTTAATTTCAGTGGCAAAAACATTGGCTGGATTCCAACTGCTCATTTTACTCACACTTCACTGCCAGGGGCAGGAGAGAAGTCCAGAGTCCTTTGGAAGAGCAGTGTGCATTGTCTCACTACGTCCAAGGAGGCCTTTCTTAATTTAGAGCCGGTGAGCAGAAGCAGAGTCTGAGGATGCCTTTCTCCAGTGCTGAGTCTAGACTAGCAGTTACTGAACTCTAAGGTTGCTCACTCGTTCTCTCTCTCACTCTCTCTCTCTCTGAGAAAGTGTCTTCTTTTTACTCACAGCCAAAACATTAAAATATCTAAATTGATCAGTGGAGTGAGATTAAAAGTTTCTTTTTTGAATCATCAGTTTGAAGTGTACAAAGGAAAGAGCAAAATATTTCGGTAAACCCCTCAGCACCCAGCCTCCCCCCACCAAAAAAAAAAAAAAAATTGTTGATATGTGATTTTGACAAAGAACTTTTTTTTTTTTTTTTTTTTTTTTTTTTTTATGTAGGGTTTCACTCTAGCTCAGGCTGACCCGGAATTCATTATGTAGTTTCAGGGTGGCCTTGAACTCATGGTGATCCTCCTACCTCTGCCTCCCGAGTGCTGGGATTAAAGGCCTGCGCCACCACACCCTGCCCCAAAGGACATTTCTTTATAAACTGCTGTTAAATCAGAGGTGAACAAAAACAGCCACAACTGATTTGATTTGTTTTTTCCCCACTAAATTTGAGACAAAACTTTACTAGGTTGTCTATAGTCGGCTTCCTACTCAGCTGTACGGAGGTCAAGACAGCATGGTGTAGTTCTTGTGAGTACGTGCATGATGGAGAAATGCAGGCTCTAAGGATCAAAGCAGCACGTTGCGGGGCCTTTATGTACTTAGTGGGGAAGGAGCCTTCCTCTGGTCTCCTTGATCAAGGACGAGGGAGACTCCACTGGTAATTATAAGTGTGCATATCTTGAGAATAGAACGAGTCTGTGTATGATGAGATTTGCTTCGTGTGCTATCTTAGAAAACACTGTCAAATCTGTGAGAAAACTCATGTCAGTGAGGCCCCAGATGGGTATTTAATACCTTTTCAATTTATGTAATTGTCTTACTACTTTCTCCTTCACTTTTCCTGTTTTTTTTTTTTTTTTTTTTTTTTTTCTGTACAGAAACACGCATATAAGAAATCAGCAGACTTAGTTCACAGTGTTAAGAAAAGAGTTTTAGGGCTGGAGGGATGGCTTAGCAGTTAAGATGCTTGCCTGTAAAACCAAGGCCCAGGTTAGATTCCCCAGGACCCATGTCAGTCAGATGCACAAGATGGCACAGGTGTCTGGATTTTCATTACAATGAATGGCCAGAGGCCCTGGTGTGACCATTCTCTCTCTCTGTCTATTGGCCTATTTCTGTTGGTCTCTCAAATACATAAGCAAAAATAAAATAAAAATATTGTTAAAAAGAGTTTTAAATGTAGGGTAGCTGGTACTTTGAAAAAAAAAACAGTCATTTACTTCAACACTGAGAGAAAACAAATTGTTATAATCATAGCATGATACTTGGTTATTTTCATATTAATGATTAAACTGAGGGATATGGAGAGTCAACACCAAATGTTACATTTATAGGGCTAAAAATTTCCAGAACCCATACGAAACCATGGTGTCCTAGCGATGATGCCTTATGTGATATAGTGACCTCTGACACCACACTTGAGGTGTGGCATGAGTCTATGTGTAAAACAGATAAGAAAGCATTTAATAGTTAGGACTTACATATTGTGATTTACACCTGCTACCTAATTCCAATAACTTGCTAAGTACATGGTGATGCATGCTATATCACCGCTCTAAATGTTTAAAAGTTCTTTGCCTGGTGGATGTGCAGATGGTCTGCTCATTATCCTACACAGCCTGTGAGACAAGTTTGTTAATGCAAAAGCCTTCTTCAGCAGGAAGACAGCTTACCTGTCAAGCTTGACATTTCTATAACCAAATCAATATTTCACTAGCCTCCAGCTATAAATCTGATGTTGATTTGAATTCAAGAGTGTAATGAATGATCCAATTAGGAACCAAACAAAAAGGTAAAAAAATTAATTAGAGTGTTTATTCTTCCTTGATGATAAGGAATCCTTGACAAGACAGAATGCTGTTCCCAGCAAGCATCCTTCTATAGGAGTAATTGATCTTGGAAGTTAGAGGTTGGTTTGCATTTTTAACATTGGGAGTTAAATGCACTGCTTTGATAGAGCTGTTAAGTGGCAACATACCTACCACATCAGCTATTATGCCCCCATGCCTGGAATGAGGAGAACTTTATGCTCGGTAAGATGTGTGTGTGAGTGAGTGTAGACAGCATAACAAAATATCTAGCAGGTCCTCTGTCATGTAGAAGGACCCATCAAATATATGCTATGTGTGGGCTGGAGAGATGGCTTAGTGGTTAAGCGCTCGCCTGTGAAGCCTAAGGACCCCGGTTCAAGGCTCGGTTCCCCAGGTCCCACGTTAGCCACATGCACAAGGGGGAGCACACGTCTGGAGTTTGTTTGCAGTGGCCGGAGGCCCTGGCACGCCCATTCTGTCTCTCTCTCTATCTGCCTCTTTCTGTCTGTCTGTCGCTTTCAAATAAATAAAAATACACAAAAATAAAACCTTTTAAAAAAATATATGCTATGTGTGCAATAATTTTTTTTTTGACCAACTGACATTTTACTCAACATGATATAGTGCTCCAGTCTCAGAATAAAGTGACCTTAACTGCTTCCAAATTCCTTCCTTTATTTAATTTTTTTTGTGGCTTTAGGTATTTTTAATTTTTCAATTAGTTTTGTGCTCAGTCAAGTTGGTACCATTGTAAGCCTCCTCTCCATCCTCCCCCTTCCACCGGGACCCTCCTTGTTGAGGTAGGTGGGTCATGCATTGTGGGGTCAGCCATCAGGTATGGGTAGGAGGAAATGTCTCCATATACCACGACCTAACGTGTGGCTGTGATATTCTCCCCCCCCCCTTCTGAAAATTTCCCTGAGCCATGTTGGGTTCATTCTAGGTCTGCTTCAGTGATGAGGTCTTGGGAGCCTCTGTGTCTCTGGATATCTGATTTGGTAGGAGTTGATTGTTCTCTGTGTCTATCTCCTTCACCCTTGTGCTGGTACCAGGTTCACCAAGAAAGCAGCACACTTGCTTGTTTCACCAGTTATTCTTAGTTTCAGGTGGGGCCCTTTTGAGGTATGATGATGGGGTGTTTCTCTCCTTAGGATCTGCATCATAATAAATTTTGTTGTATCTCTTTTCTTTTTACAAGTTCCTTTTTTGGGGGAATTGAGAATTTGTCATTTCTCAGTTCTACAAAGAATTTCAGCCTTTTTATATGCTGTGTTTTATTAAAAATTTTCCATCTGCTCATCTACCCCCACATGTCTATTCATCCATCCACTTACTCAACCATTCCTTCATCCTTTCACCTGTATATCCACCCATAATATCCGTCCACGTATCTACTCACCCAGTTCCCATCCACCCATCCTTTCATTCATCTAGCAACCCATCTAGCCATCTGCCTAGTCACCTTTAGTCCATTTGCTTGTTCATCTGTTGATTCGGTTCATGCTCACTGTATACCTGACCTAACTAAACTGCTGTGAAAGATGCAATGATGAAACTGCAGTAGGAACAGCCATGACTCCAATGGGCTTAGACTACTAAGGAAGATAGGATAAGCAGATATTTTCTCTTTGTCTCTTTCCTCATGTATATTTACCAGCAGTAATTTTTGCCACTGATAAATCACATTTTTCTTAACTAACCAATCAATCGGTAATAAGTAAATAAATAAATAAGTAAATAAACAGGCTGGGGAGATGGCTTAGTGGGTAAGGCACTTGCTGGCAAAGCCAAAGGACCAAGATTTGATTCCTCACATCCCAAGTAAAGCTAAATGTGCAAGGTGACACATGTACCTGGTGTTTGTTTGCAGTGGCTGGAGGCCCTGACATGCCCATTCAACTCTCTCTCTCTCTCTCTCTCTCTCTCTCTTTGCCTCTCTTTCTTAAATAAATAAATAAAATATTAAAAAAAATATTTTTTGTTCATTTTTTAATTATTTATTTGAGAGCAACAGATAGAGCAGGAAAGGCAGGTAGAGAGAGAGAGAGAATGGGTGCGCCAGGGCTTCCAGCCTCTGCAAACGAACTCCAGACACGTGGGCCTCTTTGTGCATCTGGCTAACATGGGTCCTGGGGAATCGATTGAACCGAGGTCCTTAGGCTTCACAGGCAAGCGCCTAGCTGCTAAGCCGTCTCTCCAGCCCCAATACAATGTTTTTTTTTTTTTAATCACACTTTTCTTTCCTCCCAGCAGTGACGGCTTACAAAGAGTACAGTTTGGAGAACCGGATTAGCTTCTGCAGGATAGACGTTTTGTTTCAAGTTGCCCTCTACCCTTGGGTCTCTTCATGTCATTGTGTCCTGGCAGAGAGTATACACCAGCCTTACAGTTAAACAGTGGAGTGCTAAGAGTAGAGTGGAGTTGCTCCAGACAGGGACATACTCCCTGGGGTAAACTGGCAATTGCCATGGAAGAGTCCTGATAGTTCCCGCAAACATTGTCCTGCTGAGAAAACGATGCTCTTGTTCACAAGTGTGAGGAAAAGGTGGCTCAGGGATCAGTACAGGAGTCACACTGATGTGCCATAGCTTGCCTAAGTCACTAGAATACTGAAATGACTATTCACAAAGCTCAAAGAGGGCTGGAGAGATGGTTCAGTGGTTAAACACTTGCCTGTGAAGCCTGAGGGCCCCGGTTGGAGGCTCAATTCCCCAGGACCCATGTTAGCCAAATGCACAAGGGGGCGCAAGCGTCTGGAGTTCGTTTGCAGAGGCTGGAAGCCCTGGCGTGCCTATTCTCTTTCTCTCTGCCTCTTTCTCTCTCTTTCTGTGTTGCTTTCAAATAAATAAATAAATAAAAATAAACAAAAAAAATTAAAAAGCTCATAGATTCTAGAGTAAAGCAATGAGACATCACAGAATATTTGAGCAGGGCTTTGGAACATCACTTTTTGATAATGTTCCTTATGGAAAACGTATTGTAATCAACCAAAACTAGAAAGGGGAATGAAGCAAGGAAAACAGTTATAATAGTTGCAACAACTCAAGTTGTTAAAGGTATTACTGAACTATGGGAGTTGTGTGGCTATATAAAAGTGTTAGATATAGGGAATACATCTGGATATGGAATCCAAATGACTTTCATTTACTTAATAAACATTGGATTTTCAACCCAGTTTTCAAAACTTTACAAGGTGCTATGCACCATGTATAAAAAAGGTACTGTAATATAAATACATCATAGTATTATCCTTATATCAAAATTGTATCAGTAGTATTTCTTTAAGCCAGAAAGATAATTGTGACAGTTAAAAAAAAATAGGATAGGCCAGGTTTGTTGGCACACACCTTTAATCCCAGCAATCAAGAGGCAGAGTTAGAAGGATCACTGTAAGCTCAAGGCCAGCCTGAGTCTACAGAGTGAGTTCCAGGTGAGCCTGGGCTACAGTAAGAACCTACCTTGAAAACAAAAATAAAAAGATGGGATAACGTTAATGGAATAATGGATTTAAAATCTGAGTAAAGGTTATGATTTTAAGCAGAGCAGCTTAGTAGGAGGAACACAAGGTTTGGACTTACAACCCCCTTAGATTGGAATCTTAGTTCTGTCACTGGACGCTGGTCTTGCCTTGGAGCAACTACTGGATCTTTAAGTTTCTGTTTTGATTTTTGTAAGAGAAGCATCAGCATCTCTGTGTGTCCCTTGGCTTTTGCTGCCGGCAAGTACTCCAGGGGCAGTGCACACAAAGTCTGGTAACGTGTAGTTGTATGATTGAGTTTTAAACATAAAATTCAGGTTGGAATTTAAAGAAGATTGTGAGTTCAGTTTGATAAACCTCCATTAACTATAAATATGGAACCAAGTGACACAGAGACATTGAGTGGGAACTGCTGTGTTCATAGATGCTAAATGAGTTAGGAATATTGGGGACGGAGCCTTCTAAGACATGCCTGTGCAAAAATTATATCCAGGGACAGGTTACTGGGAACTATGACATTTAAAATGTAGATGCAAAGCCCCCAAATAAGCACTGTAAAATGTCAGAGATGACTTTTTCTTAATGTATTTTAAAAGAATCATTTCTCTAAGAAAAAAATTTCTAATTTGAATTTCAGGAACTTCCTTCCTTGTTAATTAAAGTGATCATGATTCCACTTGGCATTGCTATGCTTTTATTTTCCCATTTAGTTTCCATTAGAAACATATTTTCTAGGTAGGGTTTTCCTAATAATATCTGTTTCCTTGACATAAATAATTGAAAACAACATGCTCTTTTGAAGCTCTGTTAGAGAATTTACTTGTTAACAAACAATAATTTAATGAAAAATAGAAGGGTTTAGGATTTTAGGCTAATGATGCACATGATATTTATTTAGTTAAAAAACTAAATAAATGTCTATAAAAATCTTTGTGTAAGTTTAGGAATCAATGTAACTAGCAAATAACAATGACTAGGTTTTCTCTTTACATTCTCATGTTTATGCATGGATCAAATATTACAAAAATTCTCAGTATGATAAATTTGGACTCTAAAAATATAAAAAATAAAGTATTCAAGTCTTCCAAGTGAAATTATCTTTATACAAGTTTTAGAAAGCTGGTTGGGTTCAAATAAATCTCTCAGTACATATCCAAAGCATGCATATTTTTAGACTCAGTAGGACCAAATAATAGAATCACAATTAGTTTCATTTTAATGCTAAGATTACTTATTTTTGTCTTTCCATAATTTCAGAATCTATGTCATTTGAGGCAAGAAAGATAATAGGAATTTATTAATTGCAGGAACTTCATTAGCAACCACACCCATCTCCCTTCTCTCAAGGACAGTCACTTATGAGGGGCAATAAGAGAAAATTACCAAACTACAAATGTCCAAAGTCACCTGCTACACAGAAAACATGAAGACATTTTGCTGCACTATGGAATTATTTATGTTAGGATGGATTTTATTGATTCGTAGCATCCAGAGAAAATAATTTTTAGAAAAACTACAAGTTTTTTAAAGACTATTTTATATAAGTATTAAATTGAGGGAGCAGAACATTCTAAAAATTTATTAATAAACATAAAGAATGTTATTTCCATTTTCTGAAAAATCATATTTTTAGTAAAATCTTTCATATCTGTACCACTTTCTAGTCTACAAACGACATGTTCAGTATCCTTTGAGTCTCACAACACAGATATGAGTTTGGCATAGAGATATCATTCCCCCTTACAAGAAAAAGAAGAAATTTAGGACCCAAGGACATTTATTTGCCTATTGGATCTTCTCTTAAATCATGCTTTTAAAAATTATTTTATTCTAATTTATTAGGATGTGTGTGTGTGTGTGTGTGTGTGTGTGTGTGTGTGTGTGTATGTGAGAGAGAGAGAGAGAGAGAGAGGGAGAGAGAGAAGGGGGGGGATATAATGGTGTGCCTGGGATTCTAACCATCCAGATAGATGCATCACTTTGTGCACCTGCCTTTATGTGGGTCCTGGGAAATTGAACTTGGGTTATTTGGCATTCCAAGCAAGACTGTTGTGCCATCTCTGCAGTCCAAGAACTAATTTTGATTTATCTTATCACATCTATAAGAAAGTTTGTAGTGAAGCTACTTTACATTAGTTTCCATTTTATTCCACATTGTGGAGAAAGAATACTGATATCTAAGAAAACTAGATGACATGGAAATCTCTCTCCTTGAAAATAAATTTTAAAAAAAATTATTAATGGCTGAAGAGATGGCTTAGTACTTAAGGTGCTTGCCTGTGAAGTCTAAGGACCTAGTTTTGATTCCCCAGTACCCATGTGAACCAGATGCCTAAGGTGGTGCATGTCTCTGGGGTTTGTTTGCAGTGGCTAGAGACCCTGGCATGCTCATTCTCTCCATATATGTCTAAATTTATCTCTCTCTCTCTCTCTCCCCCCCCCTCTCTCTCTCTGTGTGTGTGTGTCTTTCTCTCAAATAAATAAAGTATTAAAAAGTATTTCTTAAGAAACTAAGCTCCTAACATTTTAAATGGCTAAATGACTTAACTCTTCATAGTCAAGTAGAAATCAATGTTTTTAAAAGAGTCATTCAACATAAAATCATTTCTTTTTGCTTAGGGGGGTTACTTGAGGTAAGGTCTCAATCTAGCCCAGGCAGACCTGGAACTCACTCTGTAACCCAAGCTGGTATCACACTTACTGTGATCCTCTTCCTTCTCTTTCCCAAGTTCTAGGATTAAAGGTGTGTTCTACAAGCCAGGCTGAAAACATGCATTTTTGTTTTCAAGAGAACTACACAAATTAGGCAAACAAACTTATTCAAGTATTGTCTATGATTACAGGTAATGAAGAGAACTGACTTTATTTCTAGCTGCATTAATGTTATATAAGATGATAAAATAGTTGCCCATAGAAACTACTCTTTTCTCAATGTCTACTGATTTTGAATGACAAAAGGTTAGTTGTACACAATATTGCCCCCCAAACTGTCTTAAAACTACAATATCCGCAAAACAAACAAACAACAAAAAAAGGTTAACAGGTAATGAATTGAATTGTCAGGACTGCATGATATGTGGCCATTTTGGTCACATTTGCAGTGGTATGGACTTGGGTTCAAATTTCAATCTTGTTGCTTTATTACTTACTACTTAAGACTGCCTTGATGGGGAGTTGTAAAGAATAAATGATGTTTATAGCACTTAGTGAAATACAGATATTTAAGGAACTATACAGGATTTTATAAGGTCTCTCCTTTTGTACATCATTTTGCTTTGTGGAGTTATAGCTAGGGGCAAAATTATACTGGATTTTGTTTCTATAAAAGTAGTCATCCATAAACTAAAGAGTTTTTTTATTGACTCAAGAGTCATCATAGTTGAACCATAAAGTAGATATTCTTTGGTTGAAAACACTAGTTTTCAAGCTATGGAAAGTAATGAATGAGTCATAGCAACCTTCTGACAAAAGCACAGATTACACAGAAATGCATGATTCATCTGTGCTTTCCTTAAACTTTTGCCTGCGTGAGAGAGGAGGTTAAATTGACGGTGTATCCTTCTAGGATTCCCAAAGAGTATGCTTCACCTGTGAAGTTTTTATTCAAAATACAAAACATCTTCCATTGAGTTTATTTATTTAATTAGTTAAGTTTTTGAAACAAGGTCTGAATATGTCGTCCAGGATTGTTTTGACATTGTGGCCCTCCTGTTTCAGCTTCCCGAGTGCTAGGATTATAACTGTGAACCAACAACAGCTAATGCCGTCTTCAGGAAACAGATGTGGACCCTCTTGTATTATTTTTGCTCTACATAATAAAATCCTCTACATAATAAAAATGAAATTTGTGATCTAAAACATACCAATAAAGAATTTAAAAAAATCTTTAACAATAAATCTACAGCCTACTTGGACATAAGATGTGTGTACCAACTGGACATGGTGGCACACGCCTTTAATCCCCGCACTCAGGAGGCCGAGGTAGGAAGATCACCATGAGTTTGAGGCTACCCTGAGAGTACATAATGAATAAAAGGTCAGCCTGGGCTAGAGTGAGACCCTACCTCGAAAAACAAAACAAAAAAATGTGTGTACCTATCAGAAATTTAGTAAGCAAAATCCCTTGTATTCATAAGATCTATTCCTTCAACATACATAAGAGTAAATAGGTTTCATTTACAGTGCTCCATTGTATAATTGCTAAAAAATTATGAAAATTGAAAAATGTTGGTTATTTTTAATTCCTCTCTATTTTTATGAAATGTCATGATAAATAAACTGGTACATCTGCCATCTTTCACTTCTGCTGAAGTATTGATAAGATAAATGCCTAAACCAAGGATTGCTAAGTCCTTGGATAAAAATTTTGCACATTAAAAGATAGTGAGCATTTCTCTTGCAATCTGCACTAATTCATGTTGCCATGAAGAGCTTATGAAGGTATTTCAACCACATCCTTGTCAGCAGTAGATGGTATCAAACATTTCAGTCTTGACTGGTTTGGTAAATAAAACATTTCTTTCTGCTTTAATTTTGATTTCCTCAGTCATGTGTGAGGTTTAACCATTCCCCTTTTTATTATTAAACCTTTGTTTAAATTTTGTCTAGATTTTACTTGCTTAAAATTCTGGTTCTCTTTATGAACACATTTAATTCTCATATGGATCCAAATATAATATGCTCTAATTATCACTATGTTAATTTAAAAAATAAAATCTAAATAAATCCTATAATGCCACATGTCATCAAGGTAACAATAGGTATGTGGGTGTTTCACTAGCAGCCTGCTTAACAACAAATATATTCGAAGTCATAGGTCTGTATTGTTTCTATCTCTTCCCCACTGAGAGTACTATGCTACTTTTGTACTTTTAATTATATCTCAATCAATTTTAAGACATTTAGTTCTAAAAGATATGTACCTACGTTGTATCTGTTGCTATGATAGTTTCAAAATCTATAGCAATAAACTAATTCATGATTGATATGTTATTGCAGTTTTGTTTTCCTCTCAGTAATCATATCATTTTTAGTCATTGAAATAATTGTACAAACAAGCACTTAATTGCGCTTGTGACAAAGACCACAAGAGAACTATGGTGTTTTGGTGTGTGTACAGAAGAAGGGACTGACTGATCTCATAGTGAGAGAGCTTATTATAAATGTAGACAAGATTCAGGATCTGTGAAAAAAAATAGCAAGATTAAAGGTAGGAGAGAAAACTTGTGGTGAAATGCTAAAGAATGTCAATCATTCTAACAACAAAAAATGCATCCGAGTGTTCTAACTTGCTCTGAGAACAAGTCAAATTTCTAACAACTTACAAAATTATTGACTTTTTTATATACTTTAATTCTCTAAGTTATAAAGAACTGGTAAGAGCTGCATAAAATGGGGAGAATATAATCTCAACAATTTGAAAGAATAAGGAAGTCAATAGATACAGAAGTTGTCATAAATGAAATTAATAACAAATAGAAAAGGACAATCTATTCTCCCTTCACTCATTCTTCATTATAAACAATAACCTATTTCTACAGACTTCTGTCTGAAGATATCAACCTTATGAGTGTCATTGGGAGTTTTCTGACTGGGTAACCAAACCAAAAATTAACTCAAAAATCATCTTGAATTTATTGAATATAGTTTCACGAATTATAAGAGGAAACTATTTATAACACCTCTCGGAAATACATTTGTATTCTATTACTTGGACCACATGAAATTTTCAATATTTCACCATGTGGCTTACAAAAAGTGGGATTGCCTGTGGTGTAATACATTTATGTATATATGTAATATACATAAAATCACAATGCAGAGCATTTCCTTTTGAGATGTACATGTTGGTAGGTATTAAGACACAGTTCTGTCTTATCCCTGCATCTCTGGTGATCACTCATGAACAGAATGAGATTTGAGAAAAAAAGAGATCCAAGAAAGAGATAACGATATAAAAGTTTAGAAAGGCTTGTCATTAGACATTAAGGCTAGAGTCGTGACATGAAGACATTTTCCCAGGTCATGCCTCCTGCCAGTATTGAAGGTACAGGAAACATAACCAGGCCAAGCAGATAAGCAAGTAATTGACAGCATTTTTACATTGATTCTTTTATAATTTTATTTTCTTTGCTTAAAATAGTTCACTAAATCATTAAAACATAGAAAGAAAAAAACTAGAAATATTCCTAAGTTTGCTACTTAGGATCAGTGTTGCTTTCTGTCATAAAGTGATGGGGAGACAACTCGGAGTATCGTGGTGGCCACAGGGCCTGCAAGTGAGGAAGGAAGGTGGCCCACCTCTGAGGCCAATCACCACAGCCAAGTGGGATCGGTAGTCCAGGAGTCGGTGGGGTGAAAAATAACTAAAAATAAGCATCCGAAGCAGAGTTGAGTGTGGCTCACCTGACCTGACAAGGTTCTTGTGGAGGACATGTCAGTGTGATCAGATGGCCTCCCATGAGAGATAGAGGCAGAGAAGCAGATCAGAACTGAAGGAGGATCAGAACCTGGAGCAGAAGTTCTCTCTGCAGTGCCATAGCAGGGTTCTTTGCTAACTCTGGAAGTGCACAGGTGTAGCCAGGAGACCAGTGAATGGTTAGCCAAGCAGGGAATCATTGTTAGCACCTATTCCAGTTTAAGAAAATAACAGATATTCTTTTCTCCTTTGAACAAGATTGGTCTGTTCATTTTGGGTGGTCTTTTCTTTACAGGGGCCAGCTGAATCATCCACTGGGAGTCAGTGACAGAGAATATTTGAAAGATGGGGCTAGAGTCAAGCATTTAATGAAGAATTTCTGTAAAAAAAATAAATAAAACAAATATAACCAGTGCAATTTGCCACACAGTCTAGAGGGGAGCAAGCCAGGGTTCCTTACTGTTGGGCTTCAGGAAGGGAGGGACAATCAGCATATTGCTTGGTTACCAGTTCAATGACTGCTGGTAGCATTGGGTTTTCTGATTAATGTTCTGAGTGGCCCAAACTGAACCAGAATGCTTTCTTTGGTGATCTCTGCAGAAATCAGAATGGAGTCCAGTACTCTCTGTATTGTCAGTGGTAATAGGGTAAAATCTGCTTCCATATCTTCAATTGATGTTCAGCTGTATTTTTTTTTTTTCACATCAAAAACAATGAAAATTCAGGAATTAGGGGAAAAGGGCAAGACCACTTCTCTGCGGCTCTAGCTCTGCTGTGGACTGAGGACCGGGCATGGTGAAGACATTGTCACGTAGGGCGGGCGGCCCCCGGGCGACAGCAGACACTCTTGAAAGAGCAGCCAGCCCTGCTAAACGGGCAAGGGTTTGGCTATCGGTTTGAGATAGAAGTGACCACTGAGGCTTCTGGAAAGTTTGGTGACAGGGAGTAAATTTGTCAGGAAATTCCCCAATGTCAGGATCATGAGTCCCGATGACCACTGCTGATGGAGAAGTACTTGAGGCTTAGAGCCAAACCGCCCAGTGCCATTGGGTGTAGCAGGATGAAGCTTGCCCTGAGCTGGAGGGGTTCAGGATCCGCAGTCCATATTCTGGCCCATCTCTCACCATGAAGCCGCTCTTTGCTGCTGACAGCCTGAGGACTTTGGGCAGTGGCAAACCTATAATATCTTGCATAGTGTTCACCAAGGGGACGGTTCAAAACTGAGGTTCCCAAAGATTTGGGGCAGCAGAGTCTAAACTTGAACTTGACCCTCAACTTGGCCTTAGACTTGATTCTAACCTTGAACTTTGAACTTTACTCTTTCTGACGCTGTTCTTTAACCTGAAATGTCTCTTGAACTTGACTTCTAGTCTGACATCGATTTTAAGCTTGAAACTGTTAATCAGCACATACTCTGACATCCAGGATCCTGACAGGCTGGGAACAAAGTTCTTCCTCCATATTCAATGATTGACAAGGTCACACCAAGCGTAAGTGATGTTCAAATGAGTTTGCACACTTTGGACTCTGAGGCTCATAAATGCACACCATTATAATATACATCTACACCTATATTATAAAATGCATGTATGTGTGTGTTTATATATGTGTTTAAGTTATATGTATAGACATGTAAAACTAGATTTTTAATGTTAAATGTCCTATATAATGTTTGTTTCCTTAACTGAAAAGGAGTAGAAATTTGAAGCCTATCAACTAGGGAATAATATGAAAAAAGATTGTTATTTGTACAGGACATCACAGTATGATTTTTTATTTAAATCATGGACACACAGACTTCCATAAACACAATTTATAAATCCATGACTTTGTGCCAGAGACTATTTCAGGTGTTATGGAACAAAAGTAGTTTTGCTTAATAAGTCACAGTTATCCATAAACTTCCATACTTCAGTAAAGTATGGAAAGCTGTCTTTGTTTGCCACAGTCCAATATGGGATGCATTCTCCACCATATAAATTGAGTACATAGCCATGCAAAAAGATTTATTTGGCTATGTCAAGATACAAAGAACGAGATATAAAGTAGAAATACGGTGACTGAAATAATTAAGTTTAAAGTCAGAAAATAAATTGTTGAAAATTCAAAGTTTTATAAGTTTTAAAACATAACAAATTTGTATTGAATTAGTTTAACATAGTATATTTAAGCATGCCAATTTTAAGTTAATGTGTGTCTCATTTAAGAACTGTCTAGGCTTTTTAGAGAGTGCTGGTGGGTGGCTTCTGGGGATGCTGACCCACTTACTATTGCAGCAGATAAATGAGGTTTACAGCTTTAAAAAAAAGAACACTCAAGATAATTGATCTTACTATGTTATGAAAGTGTTTATTATTATCTTATTAACATTTAACTTGTTTAGTATCTCATTTGCCTGGTGGTTTGAATTTAAAAGCTTATTTGGAAACTTAGTAACTGAAAAATTACTCTTATGTAATCTGGCCAGAGAAGAAGAACATGCCTGATGGTAGGGTAAACAAGGAGGAATCAGAGAGTGTATTGTCACACCTATTCCGAGAGCCTTTGACTGCTAATAAAAAACTTTACTCACCAGTATTCCACTTTGAGCTTAGAACCATGAAGCATGTATTACAAATCTCAAAGAAGATTTAGATACACCATAATGCAAGTACCACATATGGAAAGAAATTTAATCTCTTACATTTAAAAATTTTTTTGTTTATTTATTTATTTGAGAATGACAGACAGAGAAAGAGAGAGAGAGAGAGTATGGGCACTCCAGGGCCTCCAGCCACTGCAAACAAACTCCAGACACGTGCGCCCCCTTGTGCATCTGGTTAACGTGGGTTCTGGGGAATCGAGCCTCGAACCAGGGTCCTTAGGCTTCACAGGCAAGTGCTTAATCGCTAAGCTATCTCTCCAGCCCTAATCTCTTACATTTTAAGTGAGCACGTCTATCACTTTTATGGAGTGTGCATTTTGGACATTCAGTAATAAAATTATTTTATTTTAGGAAAAAAAACCCTTGAGATTAAATTATATCTCAGTGGTACTTCTTGTCCTGACACTTACAGACTCTTACTTTTAGGTAAGATACCAAGTTTTACAGATATATTTAAACTCTCTGAGCTTCAAGTCTCTTCTTTGTAAAATGAAAGCAGTGTGACCAGCCTACACACACACACACACACACACACACCACCACCACCACCACCACCACCACCATGCAAACATCCTGTCAGACAAAATGCTAACCCTAATCCATGGCAATCCAGACACCATGCCCATGCTATAGAATTTCACCTTCATTTCACTTCCATGCAAGTAATATAAAAAATACTGAAGAAATTTGATTAAGAGAGGTTGACAGTCAACTTATTTATAGATGCCAATCTTCTTTTTAAATATTTGTTTTTAAAAGGACTCTTGGGGTTGAAAAGATCACAGTCATATTTACTTCTTTCCTGGGTAGAGTGCTACAGCTTGGGTATAACTAATTTACACCTTTGCATTCAGGTTTACATTAGGAAAATAAAGAAAATGTGGTAACTAACTTGTGAGTTTATTACCTATTTGCTACTCTATAATTTATGGTATAATCATAAAATCATAATTATGAATATTATATTTTATTACATACATAATTAAGAATGCCAGTTAAGGTCTCCTGGAGAGATGAATTACAGGTTAAGGGGCTTGCCTTTGAAGTCTTAGGACCCAGATTCAATTCCCCAGAACCCAAATAAGCGACATGCACATGATGGCTCATGCATCTGGAGTACTTTTGCAGTTGCTACATGCCCTGGCATGCCCATTCTCTCTCTCTCTCTGTCTCTCTCACTTTCTCTGATAAATACATAAATAAATAACAACACGTAAAAAGAATGAGTTAAATTCTTGAGCAATGACAATTTACAATAAGTACTTGAAGTTATGTTTTCTACACTTGTAATGCAATATTTGAAATAGATAATAAATACATTATTAGAACATAGTACTTCCAAAATATGTGGCAATTCAAGACCCATGTGTATAAAAATGTGTATAAAAATCAATTACTTTATATGGTGAACTAGGAGATAGTTAAATAACTGTGAATACACTATCCAGTTTTAGAATGTAACTGTTCTTTCTCTTTCAAAATTAAAAATACACATATAAAAGATGAAATTGGAATTCTTGAGTAGCGTATTTGAAGCCTTCCTGAGGTTCTAATTCAGTAATCTATAGGATTATTACCAGATGAGTTTGTATTCTGCCATAATTCATGTGCATTGAATGTACATTAGCTTTATAAAATAGAGAAGATAATGTTTTATGTCCTTCTCAAGGGTAAAGAAAATGTGAGAATGAAGTAGGAGGATTTAAGTAAGTGGACAAAATGTACATGGCACATAGGAAAAACAAGCTTAGAGATTAACATACAGCATGAGGACTATAAATCAATGTACTATGTTGAATTATGTTACATTTGGGACTCTTGCTCATGACTGGATTTTAGTTAATGTTGTCACATGCACAAAGAAATATTTTGATAAGATAAATATGTTAATATCTTTCATTACAGTAAACATTTTATTGTCTATCTATGAGCAAACCAAGATGGATATCATATCATAAATAAATGCTACATACACATAGGAAATTTTATTTAAATAATAAAAATAAGAAATAATTAACTACACTATGAGATATATATGTTAATTTGCTTACCTATAGAAATCCTTTCATAATGCATATCATTATGTTATGTTTTGAACTTTAAATGTTAACATCTTTAACCTTAGATGTTAGCATCTAACTTTAAAAATGTTATAGATTGGGGCTTAGAGGTGGTTTAGTGGTTAAAGCACTTGCCTGTGAAGCCTTCAGACCAAGGTTTGATTCCTCAGTACTCACATAAGCCAGATGCACAAAGTGGCTCATGTGTCTGGAGCCACTTTGCAGCAGCTGGAGGCCTGAGACAGCCCATATTCTCTCTCTTAAATGAATAAATAAAATATTATCTTTAAATATGTGATGTAAACATGGTAAACATGTGTGAATACATTATTTCTGGACTCTATTACTTTCAACTGATCCTTTTCTTAAATCTTTATACAAACATCACTGTCTTCATGACTGGAATCAAGGCTGCTCATCAGAAACTTTCATTAAAATATTTTGCCCTGAAGTATGGCAAGTTGGCCACTGATACTTTAAAGGAGAGTTAGTGAAAATGTAGTTCCACGAAGATCCTGATATGAGAAGTGCCCTCCTGAGACCCCGAGACAGTGCGCCCTCCTTGTGGACACACGGACCATGAAGCATTCTGACAGACACAAGAACTGAGGCTGTTTCCTCTGGCTTACAAGACTTGGCTTGGCTCTTGCATGTTTTCACCCTATTATTTTCTTCCATGGGTCTCTAATCTTCTAATCTAGCATCACAAATATTCATATTCAACTGCTTCCTGTGAGCCTCATTTTCTTATAAAGGGTTGTGCATCATGTAAACCTTATCTTAAATACAATTGTATACATTTCTTTGTTGATCTGCTTCTTGTTTCAGGAGCAGCAGCCATTGAACCTAAGATGTGAATTGAAAGACTTCTTTTTTATCCCTTTCCTACAACACAAAATGACAAGCCATAGGCTGGGAGAAAATAATTACAACACGTTTATCTGATAATGGACTTGCATTTAAAATATATAAAGAAGGCCGGGCGTGGTGGCGCACGCCTTTAATCCCAGCACTTGGGAGGCAGAGGTAGGAGGATCACCGTGAGTTCGAGGCCACCCTGAGACTCCATAGTGAATTCCAGGTCAGCCTGAACTAGAATGAGACCCTACCTCAAAAAACAAAAACAACAACAAAATAAAATATTTAAAGAACATAAAAAATGATTTTTTTTAAAGTTCAATTAACCAACAGCACAAACATTTTGAACACACCCCTGAAGGAACATATACAGATTTCAGATGAGTCCATGAAAAATGCTAAGCAGGATTGGGATTTTTTTGGGGGGGGGGCGGTTGTTCTAAGCTCAGTATGTAAGGAGTTTATACTTCATCAGTATACTCCAGCAAGTAAAAAGTATAGCAAATGGAAAGAATCTTGTGGTTTTGTCTTTACCAGGCAGTAGGAGCTACAACTTTCCAGAGGAGGTATCTTCAGGAATTAAAGCTGGACTGGGAAAAATCCCAAACTGTGATGAACACAGTGCTGGAGACTATCCTTAGAGAAAAGAGAGCCCCAGGGTGCCCAGTTATGGGAAGGGAGATGCACAGTTTCTTTGAGTTTTACTCACAGGTTCTTGACCAAATTCTTATAGTGAGGATGGGAGAAAATCCTTTCATGCTTAAAGCATGGAAGAAAAAAATAGTCACTATTTTGAAATATTCTAGAAAATTGTTTTTAAACAAGAATTTCACTCAAAACAATTCTGGGCAAACTATTTTACTAAACTCTAATTTACTAGGATTTTATCAGAGCTTGCCATATCTGGGACAAGGGAAAGATTTAATTTGGTAACCTCTCTTTACTTTTCCCTTCTTCCCATACCAGGCTTTGGGAAACTGAGAAGCACTTGTGAAATTCACTGTCCCCAGAACAAGCTCATGAAAGAGGAGCTCTGCTCATGCTCATGGGATGACAGAATCTAAATATAACTGTGCATATTTCCATGCCCAGTGCCTTATGCCGCTAAAAGAATATGTATGTTCGCTCCTTTGAACCAGTCCATCATGTTGACCTTTCTACACTGAATTGTCGGGCACACTAAATGGCCAAAACGAAAACAATTTGAAGATATCAAAGAAACATCAGAACCAGAATTAATTATGTTGAGTATGTTGAAAAGATAAAATCATGAATTAAAAACAAAACAAAGATAGGCATGGTGGTATATGCCTTTAATCCCAGTATTCAGGAGGTTAAGGTAGGCAGATCACTGTGAATTTGAGGCCAGCCTGGCACTACAGAATGAGTTAGTTACAGGTCATCCTGGGCTAAAGTGAGACCTTACCTCAAAAAAAAAAAAAAAAAAAAAAAAAAAAAAAGAAAGTCAATACAATACTTAGTAGGTTAAGGGTTTTAGTTAAAAAATAGATAATATATAAGAGCAGGTGGCTAATTTAAGAAGAAAATGGATATTCTAAAAAAGACTTTTCTAAAGACATAGATCAAGGACTTTGTAACAAGCAAAAAAAAAAAAAAAAAAAAGAAAGAAAGAAAGAAAAAAAGTCCTTTGCTATTCCCTTAAATAAACTGGATATAGATGAGGAAAGAATGTTGGAGTGTAAGGGTACAAAGTCAAAAGTTTCTACTGCTGGGCATGGTGACACAAGCCTTTAATCCCAGCTCTTGGGATGCACAGGTAGGAGGATTGCTGTAAGTTCAAGGCCACCCTGAGACTACATGGTGAATTCCAAGTCAGCCTGGACTACAGAGAAACCCTACCTCAAACAAACAAGAAACAACAAAAAAGCTTCTACCACTGAGAGGTAAAGGAAATGACCACTGAACACAGAACATAATATCCTAAAATTGTGAGGTAACTACATTTGAAATGGTACGGCTAGAAGAGACGAACAGTGACAAGAATCAAAGTGTTTTTTTCAACAGTAATGTCTAAGAATGCTCTACATTAATGTCGGAGACTACGTCACTGATCCATGAGCACTGCTTACATTAACACCAGAGTCTACATCACTCATCTAGGAATCCCAGAGAACACAAGCAGAATAAGTGCAAAAGCCAACAAATAGCAATAGTAACAAAACCACATACAATAGGGCACATCATAGTGAAACTTAATAGTAATAAAAACCAGGGACAGGGATAATCAGGGACAAAGAACAGATACTGAAAAAAAAAAAAGCTAGCAAAAATGAAGACAAAAAGAAAACTACCATATTCACTGAGGAACAAAGATACAACTGAGTGCTTATAAATCAGAGGGTTAAATAAAATATTTAAAATATTAAGAGAAATAAACCCATTCACCCAGACTGCTGCTCCCTGTAAAATTATTCTCAAAAACTGAAGGTGAAATAAATTAACTCTCAAAAACCATAAACAGAAAGGTTTTGCTTGCAGAAAAAAAAAAATTCTTGGATTTCAAGAAATGTTTAAAGAAATTCTTCCCAAAAAGGAATAGAACTTGTCTCCATAAGGAAAGGAAGGGAATAATGTTGGGAATAAATAAAGCTAAAATAAAAGCTGAGTCTTCAATTATGTTCCATTGCCCTATATGTCTGTTTTTATAACAGTACCATGCTGTTTTGGTTATTGTGGCTTTGTAATATAGCTTTAGATCAGGTATGGTGAAACCTTCAGAGGTGTTTCTTTTGCTGAGGATATTTTTTGTATATTTGGAGCTTTCTACCATTCCATATAAGATTAATTTTTTCTTTTTCTGTGAATAATAGTGCTGGGATTTTTTTTTTTTTCTTTTTTGGTCTTGTGTTGTATCTCTTTATTGCTTTCTTTGGTAGAAATGTCATCTTCACAATATTAATCCTACCTATCTAGGAACATAGAAGGTCCTTCTATCTTCTCGTGTCCTCAGTTTCTTTCTTGAGTGTTTTTATGCTTCATTAGCTAGGTCTTTAACTTCATTGATTGGTGTTATTCAAAAGTGTTTGATTTATTTGTGGCTATTGAAAATAGGACAGCCTTACTAACTTTTTTCTTTGTATATTTGTCATTTGAATATAGGAAGGCTACTGATTTTTGTGTGTTGATTTTGTATCCTGTCACTTTGCTGAAAGAATTTATCACCTTTAGAAGTTTTATAATAGTCTTTCAAGTCATTGATATATATAGGATCATATCATCTGCAAACAGCACTAATTTGACTTCTTCCTTTCCCATTTGTATCCCTTTTATATTTTTCTCTTGTCTTATTGATTGGGATAGGACTTCTAATATTATGTTGAAGAGCAGTGGGGAGCATGTCCACCCCTGTCTTGATCCCAATATCAACAGGAGCTCCTTGAGTCTTTCCCCATTATTATTTGGACTTTGGGTGCTTTGTATATAGCCTTTTTTATATTGAGATATAAACCCTCCATGCTTATTCTGTTCAGTGTTTTGATCAGGAAATGCTGTTGTATCTTGTTCAAGAGATTATCTTTATCAA
Source organism: Jaculus jaculus (assembly GCF_020740685.1). Taxonomy (NCBI): domain Eukaryota; kingdom Metazoa; phylum Chordata; class Mammalia; order Rodentia; family Dipodidae; genus Jaculus; species Jaculus jaculus. Next base: position 71,572,105 of record NC_059116.1, on the reverse strand, counting down.
TTGAAATGATTATGCGGCTCTTTTGTTTAAGATTATTCATGTGGTGCATTACATTGTTCAATTTCCATATGTTGAACCATCCCTGAATCCCTAAGGAAAAGCCTGCCTTATCAAGATGGATAATGTCTTTGATGTGACGTGAAATTGAGTTTGTGAATATTTTGTTCAGTGTTTTGCATGTAAGTTTGTCAGGGAGTTAGGTGTATAGTTTTCTTTTCTTGTTGTATCTCTGTCTTGTTTTGTTATTGGGGTGATGGTAACTTCATAGAAGGAACTGGGAGTATTCCCCATTCTCCAGTTATGTTAAAAATCTTGAGAAAGAGTGTTTTCTGCTCTATGATGAAAGTTAGATATATTTCAGCTGAAAATCCACCAGGTTCTGGATGTTTCCTTTGGGGAAGGTTTTTGATTATGTTTTCAATATCAATGGATGAAACAGTTCTATTGAGAGATTCATCTGCTTTGGAATTAGTTTTCATAGGTAGTATGTATCTAGAAATTTATCCTTTTACTCCAGGTTATCTAGTTTTTTTTTTAAATTTTTTATTTATTTATTTGAGAGCAACAGACACAGAGAGAAAGACAGATAGAGGGAGAGAGAGAGAATGGGTGCGCCAGGGCTTCCAGCCTCTGCAAACGAACTCCAGACGCGTGCGCCCCCTTGTGCATCTGGCTAACGTGGGACCTGGGGAACCGAGTCTCGAACCGGGGTCCTTAGGCTTCACAGGCAAGTGCTTAACCGCTAAGCCATCTCTCCAGCCCAGGTTATCTAGTTTTGTGGAGTAGAGATTTTGGAGCTATGCCCTGATGATTCTTCCAACTAAATTAGTGTCTTTTGTGACCTTTAACTTTTCATTTCTCAATTTTTTAATTTGAAACTTTTTGTTGTTTGATCAAATCATCAGGGGATTATCAATCTTGTTTTTTTTTTTTTTTTCAAAGAACCAGCTCATTTCATCAATTATTGAAATAGTTTTCTTAATTTCCCATTCATTAATTTCTGCTCTGATCTTCATTATTTCTTTCCATCTGGAACTCTTAGGGTTAGATTATTCTTGTTTATCCAAAGCCTTTAGGTGGATGTCTAGGTTATAAAATTGAGATCTTTCTGTCTCTGTTATGAAGACACTTAGTGTTATGGATTTTCCCCTTAGTACTCCCTTCTTTGTGCCCTACAAGTTTTGGTATGTTGTGCTTTCATGATCATTCAGTTCTAGGAGTTTTACAATTTTCTTTGATTTTTATTTCTTCCACAAGCCATTCATTATTTAAAAGTGTGCTGTTCAGTCTCCCAGAGCAAGTGTAATTTCTGTTATGTTTCTTGTTAATATATAGCTTTAATGCAATGCTGTCAGATATGATGTAGGAAGTTATGCTAATTTTCCTGATTTTATGGAGGAAACTTTATGCCTCTATTTTGGAGAAGATTCCATGGGCTGCTGAGAAGAATGTGTATTCCAAAGAATTTGGTATTATGTTTTGTAGATGTCTGTTAGGTCTAATTGATCAGTGGTGTTTAGATCTATTATTTCCTGTTGATTTTCTGCTTGGATGATCTATCTATTGATGAAAGTGATCACCTAGTATGATGGTGCTGGTTTTATTTCTGGTTTGTTTTCAAGTAGGTTTTGTTTTATAAACTATGATGCCCCTGTGTTTTGTGCATATAGATTTATAACTGGGATGTACTCTCGTTGGATTGTTCCCTTGATGGTAAAAAGAGGTCTTGTTTGTAGTTTGTGATTACTTTTGGATTGAAGTCTATTTTATCAGACATTGTTATAGCCACATCTGTTTTTTTTTTTTTTTTAATTTCCATTTGTTTGGAAAGTTCCCTTCCATCCTTTCACCCTGAGGGGGTCTCTGTCCTTAATGGTGGGGTGAGGTTTTTGAAGACAGATGAGAGAAGTGTGCATTTTTTGATCCTCTCTATTAATTTGTGCCTTTTCTTGGGTGAATTAAGATTATTTAACGTTATAACAAAGAGGGTTAATTTAATCCTTGCAACCTTGGTTTTTTATGGTGCTTGGTGCTTTCTTGGACATGTTTTTGTTCCTACCCTAGTTTTGGTTATTGTCCTGTTCCTCTTGTAGGCTCTTGAGACTGGCTGCTTGACTCATCTGTGTGGAGCACTCCCTGAAGTGTCCGCTGTTGGTTTGACTTTGTGATGTCATAATCACAGAGCTGGCTTTTATCACAGCAAGTTTTTCTTTGCCATCGATTATGAAGAACACTTTGACTAGATACAGAGGTGTGCATTGGAACTCACAATTTCTTAGATTTTGAAGTGTCCCATTCCAGACACTTCTACCTTTCAGAGATTCTGTTGAGAAATCTGAGGTAATTCTGGTGGAATTTCCTTTTATATAATGAGTTTTCTCTCTTGCTGGTTTTAGTGTTCTCCCTTTGTCTTCGTTGTTTAGAGATTTAATCTCTCATGTACCTTGGGACATTTCTTCTTTGGTCCAGTCTGATTGGAGTTCTGTGAGTTTCTTGTATCTGGGTCTGTCACTGTTTTGAGAGACTGGGAAAGTTTTTTTCATTAATTTTTTTTATTATGTTGTACATGCCTTTGGCCTGAATTTCTTCCCATTCTGGTATACCCATGATCCAGATGTTTGGACATTTTAAGGTATCCCGCATTTTCCTAAAGTTCTATGAACTTATAAAAAAAATTGGACTCTTGAACTGTATCTTCTGTCTCAGCTTCCAGCTCTGAGGGTCTGTCTTCCATAAGAATGGCCTGGAACTCACCATGATCCTGCAAACCTCTGCCTCCCAAATACTTGGATTTAAAGTGTGTGCCACTGTGGCCAGCTAAAATTGTATTACTGTCAGACTGATTTTTTTGTGAACAGAGGTTTTCATTCTAATGAAATACCTCTTTAGTTCTTCTAGATGAATAACATTATTTAAGCCCAACACCTATATTGACTCAAATGAAGTCACTAGACGTTAAGCATATTGAAGGATATCTTCTCTGAAACAAGCATGGGTTAGAGAAGAAATAAGTGCTAAAAGTTCTCAGCTGAAATTATAATGACACAAGGAATCTCAGCTCTGAGCAGAGGTCTCCTTCCAGTTGAGTGAAATTTTTATTTTGCATTCTAAATTGATACTATGTTGAACAATAAAAATGGTTTTGAGTGAAAATAGAAGTTACTCTTACTTGCTTACATAAAATAATTGGAAACAATGAGACATGTATATAATTTCTACTAGCCCTGGAATGAATCCATTAGTCACACTGGATAAAATAATACACGGATGTCTTCTTGGAGGTTTTACTGAATAATTTTCAGAAGTTGACAAGATTTTAATATCTTGTGGAAATAACTGTCAAGGAACACAGAAGAATCCATAAATTTCATTTCTATTGAATACATGTAATTACATCATGTTATTTACTATATAAAATATTGTCATTAAATCCTTTTTGACATATTTTTATGGGATTTAAAATGATACTTTAAGATTCTAATTGAAGGCTGGATACATGGCTTAGTGGTTAAGGTGATTGCCTGCAAATCCAAAGGTGCCAGGTTCAAATCCCCAGTACCCATTTAAAGCCAGAATCATGAGGTGGCCCATGCATCTGGAGTTCATTTGTAGTGGTCAGATGCCCTCATATGCCCATTCTGTCTCTATCTGTCTCATTCTCAATATTTAACTAAATAAATAAATATTTTCAAAAAAGATTCTAATTGATTAAACTATGGTCTGTAGTTGGATCAATTCTGTTTTTTTGTTATTATTTTTATTCTTGTCATTGTACTATATTTTAAGACCCTCAAATCTGAGGGGATTATGTGCTGACTAATATTCTCTTTAGAAATTCAGAATTTGTTTTCTTGCGAAGTCTGCTCTCCTAATTTGTCAAAATGAATAGAAAGGAGTCAATGAGCAGAAAAGGAAAAAAGGTGTGTGTATCTGTAGATATGGTGAGAGAGAAGAGAATGTATATTCTGCATAAGTTGTTAGTCCTTAGTATTGTGGTGTTTCATCCTGGAAAACATCAAGTCAGGAAACTTGTGAAGTGGCATTGCAACCACTGGCAACTTAAAATCTATTTTAGGTCCTGGAGTGATGGTTCAGTGGTAAAAGATACTTGCTTAGAAAATGGGTTCAGTTCTCCAGTGTCCATATAAAGCCAGATTCATAAAGTCTTTCTTTCTCTCTCTCTCTTCCTCTATCTTCCCTCTTACTCCCTCCTTCTCTTCTTTTCTCCTCCTCCCCTCTCCTTTCCTTCTTTCCCTGCCTCCTTCCTTCCTTACTGTCTCTGTCTCTTCCCTCTCAACCTCCCCAAAGAAATATTAAGAAAGAATTCTGTTGCCCCCCTCCAAAAAATATTTCTATTTTGGCATGTGATATGGAAGGTGCTACAATGAAGAACTTGTTGTTTGTACATGGTTTCCAGCACACCTATTGGAGAAATATATATGTTATATAGGACCTGAACCAGCACAGCAACAACTCACAGGTGCTGAGAGTCTCTACACTTTAACAACATTGCACATTTATTAGGCTGAATATCTTCCTGATTTTGTGGAGAGAGATGCCACATGTTCCTGGAATTGGCAGTGGTATGTAAAATGCTGTAAGAAATCAGGCTCTTGAGCCAGGGCTCTATGGCTTTGACCCTTTTCTCTGCCATTTGCTACTGTTTTCAAGTGATAATGATTTAACCACTCCAACTAGTATTCCTCTTGTAAAACATGCCTAATTATAAAATACTTGATGAGCTTGTTTTGAGTGTGACTTGAGTCAATATGAAGTACTTACAGTCATGCCTAGAACATAAATATTCATTAGAGGTTAAGTTCTGTTATGTAAGAAATCTCCATCTCCAAATTTATTTTTGAAAAATCTGGGAAATAAATTAGTCTATGGGGAAAATGATGTGAGAATTCTTTAATTCCTTTGAACACTTCTGAAACTATTATACTTCATTTTAAAAACTTTCCTTTTTGATAAACAGTATTGAAAGTGATTTTGTGTATGGATATATGACTCCAAGATATATTTCCATATTGAGTACACTATAATGGGTCTTTGAGTCAATATAATAGCTTAAAATTTGCCAAATTCTGAAATCATCTGCTTTCCAGTTATTCTGTATATTTGATTGATATATTTCCACTGTGAAAATAAGTAAAGGCATTACCTCTCAGCATTCATTACACAGAGGAACCAACATAGAGTCTGCAAGCTTATATCGTGATTTTCTTGAAAAGCCTTCTGAGTATATGTAATACAAAATAAGCAAAATATAAAATAAATTGTTAATGGACTTTTCTCTAAGAGTATGTTAAAATCTCTAAAGCATAGGGAGATTAAAAATCAAATAAGCTGAGCGTGGTGGCACATGCCTTTAATCCTAGTACTCGGGAAGCAGAGGTAGGAGGATCACCATGAGTTCGAGGCCACCTTGAGTCTACATAGTTAATTCTAGGTCAGCCTGGACTAGAGTGAGACCTTGCGTCGAAAAACAAAACAAAACAAACAAACAAAAAAAAAATCAAATAAAACACTGCAAGCATTGGACTTTCAAATGCAAAATAAATGAAATTGGGACTCTTAAAACACCTGAAAATGAGAGAAACCCAGAGGTTGGCAGGATGAGGAGGTAGAGATTTTTAACTGCTGTTCAGAACAGAATAAGCAACTGAACACCAGTGTCTACATCCTGAAGTTAGACTGGCAAACATTTTGAGTTTGATTAAAACACCAATAAGGCAACACATTGCAAATAAAGCATTCTGTCACAGGATGAAGGGAACTTGTGGTAGGATTAGGAAGTTGAGAAACAGAAAATTTAGCAAAGTTCAAAACCACAACAAATAAGGTAATCATCCAGTAATATAATTAGCCATTAGAGAAAAAGTCAATAATTTCCCCTTATGAACATAAATTTTGAAAAATACTTGTATTTCTCACACTCCAGTATAATAAAAAAATAAATTGCTAGACATGAGTAAGAACAGACTATAAGATTCACAGGCCAGACAAACTTCAATGAATCAGAGAAGACCCACAAAAAAATTAGATGTAGAAGTTAATAGACATGTCCTTTTCAATAAATTTTAAATCAATATGACCACTTTGTTAATGAATCTACAGTAAGCTGCATAGTTGTTTGTGTGCTGGAGTATAGCAGAAGAGATTGGAAACATAAAAAGAATGAAATAGAAATATTAGAATCATATAAAAGGATGTATAATATTAACAATTTATTGATGACATCAATAACACATTTATTATGATAAATACAAGAAATTAAGACAACCTACCTGTATGTGATTTATTGTTCAAATATGATATCAAATCAAATATAAATGAATGATCCTGAAAAAAAAATCAAAAGTTGTAAGATATGTCTAAATTTTCATGTGAATGCTAAAATTGGAAAAGAAGTGAAATTAAATTCTCAGATTGAAGTTACCTTCAATACCTGGCTTAACATAACCAGGAAAGGAAGCCTGTGTAAGACTCAGGGTAAGCAAGCAAAAACAAAACAAAACAAACCAAAAAACCACTCTGCACAGTGAGAAGATAAGAAAAATTTAAACAACCAAGAAAAGACCTAAGTCAGAAACAGGTTCTGTGAAGGGATTGATAAAATTGCTTTATTTGAAGCAGAGGGAACTAAATATCAGGAATGAGTTTACAGATCCTGCATGCCATATATGAAGATCTGAATGTCCATGATTTTTAACAGCCTAGACAAATGAACAACTTCCTTGAAAGCACATCCTACCAAGCAAATATTAGGAGTACAACATTTGAATAGTGCTTTATTTGTCTAAGAAATTGAATTCTTAGATAAAAATCTTCTAATAACAAAATATCTAAGGTTAAATTTTTGTCTGGTAAATTTTGTCAAAAAGCTGAAGTTAGAAAAAGATGGATATGCTTCACAAATATTCCCAAAATAAAGGACAGATGATTACTCTGCAGCTCATGTTATGAACTTAGAGTGACTCCTATTCCAAATCTGAAGTTTTCACCATAGGAAAACAATTTCAGTCCAATATAAATCATGAGCAGAGATGCAAAGATACTGAGCAGAAGGTAAGAATTTGAATACAGCAATTTCTAACGAGAAAAATACACCATAAGTAAAGTTGCTTATACAATGGACATAAACTTGACAAGTCAGTTAAGATAACTCTTTATAATCAGAAGTTTCTGTACCGGTCATTTACTCTTAAAAGTTATGTGGTCTTTGTGAATATCCCTATTTTTCAATTCAACAAATTTAAAATGACTTGCAGTTGATTTAATAAGATCTGGCCCTTTTAAAATTAACTCTAGTTAGGCAGTCACTGGCATTCTTATGCAACATGAAAGTCTGTCTCCATTCCAATGACTAACTGGAATACAGATGAATATTATTTTAATGTTATGTAATATATTTGTGTAACAACCTTAGGCCTATGTACCCAAACTACCTACCCCTGAGTTGTCTCAGCTCATGTTGCCACATGAAAAAGGCGGTGTATTCCACCTGCTATACCAAGCTGAGAAGTTCCCACTGGAAAAAACCCACAAGCTCAGGCAGTCTTGTCACAGTTATCCATGGTTGCCAAACCACCCAAAGAAGCAGATAATTGTGAAACCCAAAGGAGCAGGTAAAGGGCCAAGCTGCTTGACAGCATCTGGCCAACAGATTGACAAATGCTGAGATGGGTTAGATGTGACCTACTTTTCTAGTAATATGCAAGAGTGCAATTATGTTTCTAAGTCTCTCTGTAGAGCATAGTTGAGTAGAATGAATAAGTTACCTCCAGTTCATTTTTTAATATTTTATTTTTATTTATTTATTTTGAGAGAGGGGGAGAGAGAATGGGCATGTCAGGGCCTCCAGCTACTGCAAACAAACTCCAGATGCATGTTGCCACCTTGCACATCTGGCTTACGTGGGTCCTGGGGAATTGAACCAAGGTCCTTTGGCTTTGCAGGCAAGCACCTTAATTGCTAAGCCATCTCTCTAGCCCATGACCCCAATTCATTATCCTCCTCAAAGTAGGGTGTTCCTGAGTGACTTTGGCCAGTCACTGAGGTCAATAGGTGGGAAATAATGCAACTATAGCATCCATATGTGCTACTCCATGAACACTGGGAAAATGGGACATGGGAAGTCACACTGCCTCGGCTTCCTGTGGCTGCTGTGATTACATGGATGCACTACCACATCCAACTTGTTATTAAATTTTACAACCCATACATCATAACTAAAGTTCACAATATTTATTATTTGTTTTCTATATTCGTTTACAGACTTCTTGGAGAAAATATCTGAGCAAATATCACACTTACACTTTATTTTCATTTATTATTAATATAATTATTATATATATTCATAAATAAATCAGTAAAATCAGTGTTATTTGAAAGGAAGAAATTTGGTAAAATAAATTTCCAATCCCTGTCAACAGGAATTCAAGAAGCATCCTGTTGCTTTTGAAACAAAATTTTTATGGTAATGAAAAAAAATGATAGTTGAAATGATACTGTCCATGCTAAACAGACATCTAAATGGGTGAGGTATCCATCTCCTCCCAACTTTGAACACATCCTTACGGCCTGAGCACATTTAAAATCCTAGCCTGTGCTGAGGAGCTGCATACAAGGACACAAATGGAAAATTCACCATTTCCCAGTATGGTGAGGCTCATTTAGTCATTCAGTAAGGATTTATGCTTTCCTGTGAGTTGCCAGGTATATGTAAAACTTGGTGCAGGCAGTACCTTACTGAATAAAGACATAGATATGCTATAGTAGAGTAACTGAGTTTAGATTTTTATATCTCAAACATTTGAGTATAGATTACCATATGAATGAACTATACAACTTACTTTCAGTCACAATTTTGGTCTAGTCTTTGATATTCTCCCTCTATCATATGAAATAGTTTTTCTTTCATAAGGAGAAGAGGGGCAGAATAAAATAGTTCTGCTACTCCTTGGTCAATTTCTTTATGAAATTACATTTGAAAATGTCTATTTAATTGGTCCCTCCAAGGCCTGTGAGCTTAGAAATGTACAGGCTCTTATATGGTGACAGACTGAAAAATAGTCCAAGTGATTCTTGAAAGGTGCCTACAAAAAATAAATGAGTTTTAGCATTGATATCTCTATAAGGTCTCTTGCTGTATGAGAACTCAGGAATTTAGGGATATTCACCCTATTATATGACAACTGTGTGACATACTTGGGATCAATTACATGTTTCCATGACGTATTTTCTAGCTGGAGATATAAACTCTGTCCATTTGATGTGAATTCTATGGAGTGGGATGCTTAGGGAATTATCTGGAACTCCTTTCTGAAGCCAGCAGTGGTAGTCTGTGGGATCCAGACCAACAGCAGATGATGCTTGTCTACCAAAATAGACCCATGACATTATTGCTCTCCCCATGCCCTGGTGCAGCCCATGATGACTTCTGTCTACTGCTAATCAATCCCCTTGCTCTGTTCCTTGTCTCTTTAGTGTTTCTTCTCTATAAAGCCTCTGCAGGAACTTAACTTTAAAGTTTAGGGAAGAGGGCTGGAGGAATTGCTTAGCAGTTACCCTGGTTTGATTCCCTAGAACCTTTGTAAGCCAGATGCACAAGGGGGCACATGCATCAGGAGTTTGTTTGCAGTAGCTGGAGGCCCTTTTCCTCTTTCTGCCTCCTTCGCTCTCTCTCAAATAAATAAATAAAATAAAGTTTAAAAAATACTTAAAGTTTAAGGAAGAGATAACAGCACAGATGAAAACTCTTCAGCACTTTCTTCCTCATGCTCAGTAAGTAAAAGATTCATGAGGGGCTACAGACCTGTTCCCATTACCTGTGAGGTTTCACTTCTGCAACTGTCCTCCTTTATCATCAGTCCAGGACAGGCCCCTTGATGCTCAGACACTCTCCCTGTGTGCTGTCATCTACCTCACTGTGCTCTCCCCCCAGATATGTGCATGGGTCTCCATTGCTTACTTCAAGTATCATCTCACATCTAGCCTATCAGCTACCTCTGGTCCGGTTAGATTATTTAACGTTCAATAACCATATGCCAACTCAAGTCTCTCTTCCTTGCCATATCTTTCTCAATGTCAAGGTTCCCTATATTTTTGCGTACTTACATTCCTCTCTCTCTCTCTCTGTCTCTCTCGTAGGTGTGTATGAATAGGTATATGCACTTGTATGTACAAGTTACAAATGTGTGTGCATATATGTGCTTACACATGTAAAGGCCATTGAAGAACTTTGAGTGTCACCTGAAGATTCCCTCCTTGTCTGGAGTTGTGCCATTAGGCTCAACTGGCTGAACAGTGAGCCCTTGCACTCTGCTGTCTGTACCTCCTCATAGTAGGAATTGCAGGCTGGCACCAAAACACCTAACATTTTGGGGTGATTACTGGGGATTGAACTCAGCTCTTTATACTTGTGAAGCAAATGCATCACTGACTGAACTATTTTTTCCAACCCTATGTAATTACATATTTAATATTGATATATAGCCTATCTGCACTCCATAGAATGTACATTCTTACCAGAGCATTGTCCAGTGCATGGAAGGAAGGGAGTGAATTAAAAAGTCATTCCTTGCGTGAATGAAAGACAAGGACCAACCAGGTTGGGGAAACCATAATTATTAAGGGTAGTAGTGGCAATACTTAGCCAAAGGCATGCTTACACCACTGCCACTAAGCCACCGGAGTATTAAAAGCTGGTTTTAGATCAAAGAGAAATAAGTATACATCAAATGGACCTTAACATAAAAATAATGATTTTAAGTAGAATAAAAAAATATCATGTGGTGCTGCAGTCACAGGGTTTTGAGAAATCAAACTAGAATGGAGATGAGAGCTAGCTCTCTGCTAGCTAGCTGTGACAGCGTGGCAACATTCCCTGTGAGCATAAAAGTCACCAGGAGTGTGAGTGAACAGTGGATCCTGCAAGCTACAGAATCAAACAGCCAGGAAACATGTACAAACCGTTGCAGTAGTGGCACATAATTATGGGGGAAAACAATTGCTCTGTGATTGGATAGAAGGCCTGCTCAGTGGGGATAATTCATGCCTTGTCCTGAGAACCAAGTCAGAAACCTATGGATTGGAAAGTCACAAATCCCAGTCTAAAGTCCCAGAAGTTTTTTGGCTATAAGGAGAGGTTAACCCCATTAAAAAGCATTCTGAGAATAGGACCAATTTGCAGTATGTACATATATTAAATTACTGGATAAAATTTGTTGAAAAAGAATAAAGTTTTTTTAAGGCATGTGGAAAAGGAGATTTAAATTCTGTCTTCACTAAATTACCAAAGTTTTAAAAAGTTTTATGAATTTATAAGCTAAAATAAAACTTTTATACCACTTCCCACTGATACAAAAGAATTTTTCTTGTTGTTTGAATAAATTGGAAGCTTTTGGTAGAATCAAATAGGAATAGCATCAGATTTCCTTGGATATACTCAAGGGACTTTCCTGCTACCTATGGACAAGGCTCTCTGAAGAAATTTTCATTACTATAAACCCTGTAATCAACTATCTTTAGGATAACAATGGTGGAAATTTCCTAATTTTCGAGTTAATGAATCATTTGGTACTTTAATCATTGGAAATTTTCTCAACACCTTCTACAGTTATCCATATGTTTGCTATGACTTAAACACTATAAAAGGAGACACTAATGCATGGTAATCCTTTGTTTTCCCTCAGGCAAACATTTCTCTTTGAATATTCAGTTCTCTGTTTCCATAAGTGTTCTCTCCCATGATCTAAAGAGCTTTCATGAAGAGAACACACAAACTTTGCTTCACTGTGTAACTAAACACCTAAATATTTGGCTAAGGATAGTCGCTCCATCTCCTACGATGAGTTATTTCCTGAAAATACCATCAATCCCATTCTTAGAACCAATATCTGCACATATGACTTACAGGGTTACGTGAAGGCATGTGTAGTGTAGTTTTTGTTTCATGGAAATATTTATATCATCTTTATTCCTAAAGTACTAAATAACCTCTAAATTCAACTCTAAGGTTCTAGAGTTGGTAGAAAAATAAGGAAAAAAAGTTATTTCTCAACAACATTCATTTCAGAAATTCCTTTTGTGTGGCTTTGAATGGTGAGTGAGTGCTAGATTTTCCCAAGCCATTTTCTTGAAGGCTTATCATTCATGCATTATCTCAAACTGCCTCTTAGACAAAGTCTATCATAAAGAAAATTGAAAAAGAGAATACATGGAAGTAAACAGTAAATGTGTTCCTGAGCTGTGAACATGAAACACAACTTTGTTATGTTAATCACTGTAAAACTGTAACTTTATATCCTGAGAACCAGTACCACACAAAGTTTAAAAACTCAGACAAACTAAAAAGAAGAGGGTTTACCTTTGTATGTTAAGGACCCCTCAGCTTCCTTTATTTCAGACCATAGAATATGTAACAAATTTAGGAAATTTCAATATGAAACTAGTAATTGTTAAATTACCCACCATGTTTCAGGAGCTGGAAGTAAGCAACTATCTCTTAGTGCTCATGCGTCGATTTTCCAGTAAGTGAGCTTTGACTTCTGTTTCCACGGCCATGGATGGATCTGAAGTGGCCTGTTTAGCATTAACTGTCATCATTGCTATTGCAAACCCATAAATGTAAGCTCTCTTCCCTGTGCCTGGTGCTTAATAGAGAAAAGAGTGACCCAAGAAAAAATAGAAACCTGGAAAAGACTTGAAATGTATTTAGTCTACCAACAGTCTTCATGTTTTTATTTGGGTGGTTCTGTGGGAATGGGTTTCTGCACAAGAGCTTTGATGCTTTAGCTGCCGGGAAATATATGACTTTTCTTTGGCAAATGTTGCAGAAAACCATGCAAAGTCATCATGTCTGATAAAGATAAGTGCTAGTGTGAAATATTCTCATTAATTTCATTTGGTCCTAATAAAGGTTTTGCAAGTTGTACACACTTTTTAATATACAATAGTAACAACAAGTGTAACTATTGCTTCTGTGATAGTTTGAATGTATTCCCCCCACCAGAGACTCGGGTGTCTTATTAAAGCCTGTAATTTGGGTCTCCAGTCTCTTGGCTGGTAGAAGTGTCACTGAGGGCAGATCATGGAATCCAGCCCAAAAGTGTGTTTGGGGGTGAATCTGAATTCCAGCTTAAAGGGGGGCAGAGAGGTCTGGGATCCTGCTTGCTACAGGTTTGTGCTTGATGCTTTTGGTGTTTGCTGGCTGTTTGTTTGTTTCTGATTGAATGTATAGAAGCAGCTTTGTCCTCCACTGATGGAATTTTCTTCCCCCTGGATATGTGAGCTTGAAATAAACCTTTTTATCCCATAAAATGTGTCAGGTTTGGATGTTCATCCCAGCAATGTGAAATTATCTGCTACAGCTTCCATCTGTTGTAAACTTCCAGATAAATCCAGTAAAGACAGGGTACAGGTATTAGGATGAGTACATTTGCAGTAATATGTTCAAAACACAAACAGAACAGTTTCTCTAAGGTGCTTTTTTTATGTTTGAGAGTATTTTCTACTGCTAGGGATAATACTGAGAAAAGTGAAAAATGAAACCTCAAGTCCATCTATTATTCAGACAACTGTAGGTCACAAAATATTTCAGTAAGATACAAGGGTTTCAAAATTGGCAATGAATAGTTTCCTAACTACAGTCCAACCCTTCTTTTAACAATGCCTTCTTTACCTTTGTCTGAACATCTATCTATTCTGCTTAATGTAACATCTAGATACATTAACATGTCTAGGTATATTTAAGTAAGACTGTACGTATATGCATACATACATAGCATTTGTATTATTCCTTTTACTATATTTCTATCTTTAAAGATCAGAGTGAATAAAATCTCCAAATTAGATGTCCAAATTTACATGTTCTTGTATTTAAAAGTGCTTTTTCTAATGAAAAGAAAAAAAAAATGTGCCAGGCATGGTGACTCAGGTTTGTATCCCCATCTACCTGGGAAGCTGAGGCAGAGAGATAAATCAAAGTTTGTATGAGCTACAGAGCAAGTTCAAGGCCAGGTAGAGCAGTGTCATGATGCATTGTCTCAAAATTAAAGAAGAAAAAAAATGGAAATAGGGAGGGAGGAGAAGAGGGCATATCTGACAAACTAGCAGAGGGAAAGATTCTATGGGGTGGGAGGGTTGTGGAGGAGTAAAGGAAAGTGAAGATGGAGAGAAGAATTACGCAAAAGTAAAGACTAAGTGGATTGATACAATAAGCACCTTCCTCCTAGATACCAGAACACAGAATATAAACCCCAAATAAAGGGAGGTAGATTATACAAACAGAAGTACCCAGAAGAAGGCAGAGAAAGGTTAATCCTAAATCCAATGGCCCTGATTGGTGTCAGGACCAGAATTTGATTTCCACCCCCTCCCACCAACACACACAGTGAGCAGTTGGCCAGGGAGACCCATAAGGTACCCTAAACAATACAGGACATGGTCAAAGCATTCTGTTATCTTCCAGAGCTAAAAGGTAAGATCCTATTGTTGAAGACACCACAAACTGCTATCTCAGAACACTGAGAGACCATGTGGGAAGTTAAAAGAAAGCAAGCCCTCTCCTGGAAAACTCTCATGGCTTAGATAGTGGTATGGGAGCTACTGGAAGAAAATGGTCACCAACAGCATGAATAAGCAGGGGACTCTTAAAGCTATACAATCAACCTGCTGTAGGAGAAGCACATACCTATGCACAGCCTTTGTGGGAAAGCAACTGCCCTCTGACTGGATAAGTGGCCCACTCAATGGGAAAGAGCATATACCTGGTACTGGAAACCAGGTCAGAATCCCATGGTCTGGAATCTCACAGACCCCGGAGAGAAGATCCCATTTATCTCCAAATAAGAAGAATGGGCATACACATCAAAATGTCTCTCAAATTACTATGTATATTCCCCTAAATCAAAACTGTTCTCACTCTTCATTGGAGACTATTTTATTTTACAGCTAGCAAGGAATACTGGGGATATCTAACATCCATCCATAGGACAAGAAAAATAACAAACTACTCATCATGAGACATGCCATCTCTATCACATTTGTGGGGGCACAGGAGAAATTGCAGAAGAAGCAGTGCCATTAGTATTACTCCCAATGCTGGCCTGTAAACCGGGGATAGTGACTCAAGCCACATTAAAGCAGAGATACAGAAGTTACAGAATACTCAACAAACACTAGTCCAAAATGCTAACAGACCTGCCAATGCTCAAGGGTTGTTGTGGAAGAGGGGTGAGAAGATTGTATGAGTCACAGGGTGGGTAGAAATTTCTTGAGACACACACTGAGACTGCCTGAGGCTCTGTTACCCCACAGTGAACATCAGTAACCCCACTGAGGTAGGCACTCAGGGATATGGGGACTGGGAGCGAGGGTATATAAGAATATAACCTATGTAAAAATTAGAATTAAAATACAAAACAGGGCTGGAGAGATGGCTTAGCAGTTAAGCGCTTGCCTGTGAAGCCTAAGGACCCCGGTTCGAGGCTCGGTTCCCCAGGTCCCAAGTTAGCCACATGCACAAGGGGCGCACGCGTCTGGAGTTTGTTTGCAGAGGCTAGAAGCCCTGGCGTGCCCATTCTCTCTCCCTCCCTCTATCTGTCTTTCTCTCTGTGTCTGTCGCTCTCAAATAAATAAATAAATAATTTTAAAAAATTAAAAAATATATTTATAAAATACAAAACAGGGATAGGGATATAGTTCAGTGGTAGGTACTTTTCTCGTATGTACTAGTCTACATATTCATTCCATAATTAAGAAAGAAAAAAAAGAAAAAGAAAAAAGAGAGAGTGATAAAAAAGAGAAAGAAAGAAAGAAAGAAAGGAGGGAGGGATGGAGGAAGGGAGAGAGAAGAAGGAGGGAAGGATGGATGGAGGGAGGACAGAAAGAGAAAGAAGGGGAGAGAGGGAAGGAAAGAATAGAGAAGGGAAGGAAAAAAACAGAAAAGAGAAAGTTGAAAATGAAGTCTGGTAAAGTTTCCATAAGCTTATGAGGTATATTTTGCTTTCCCTAGAATGGTTAATGGCTCTATCCTGACTTCTCCTTACCACAGTCTTCATGATCTTTTCTGTTGCTCTGAAATTTTGCTTCTACTTAAGCATGTCAGAAGATGCAGGCTTCTAACTGCTACTCCAAGCATGATAGAATATGGGAAGTGGTTTTATTCAACATCCACCAGAAAGCTGGGATTCTATTGGTTTTACTTAACATTTGCTGGTTGTAATAATCCTATTAGATTTCCTGCTAAGAGATAAATCTTATAACTATACTCAACTTTGTAATGAGTAAATCTGAACTGAGAAACATAGTATTTGAAAGATTTATGTCCTTCCTACATTTTTCCTTATATATTTTTAGCATTTATTAATTTATACCATATTATTACTTTAATTTATCTATATATTGAAATCCACTTGTTAAAAGCTTATATTCATCAAGTTCACATCTACTTTTTTTTAACTGGGTTACTCCTTATCCATGAATTTGTTTAATAAATTTAGAAAAGTATAATTTTGAAACATAACATTTGATTTATTATAAGGCCATTTTCTATTCAAATCTTAAAGTCATGCAAAAAAATGGTATTTTTACCCATAAATTATAATGTACTCATGTAAATCTAGAGAACAAATTAGGAAACTCTATCCTAGAATGGAGCAAACTACAGAACGGTGTGTGGATTTTTGTGAGGAAAAAATGGAAACTGATGCCTCAGTGGTGAAAGATGCCTGCTTGCAAAGCCTATGTCCAGGTTAATTCCCTAGTGTCCACGTAAAGCTAGACACAACGTGACACATACTTCTGGAGCTTGTAGCAGCTGCAGAAGACCCTAGTGTACCCAGTCTCTCTCTGTCCATAGCTTCCTAATAAATAAGCAAAATATGTTTTTAAAAATTGAAAACTGCATAAGCTATTCCTGCTTTCCTTGGTATACAATAACTTTGCATGAATAAACGATACATTTTTATTTTTTTCAGTATCCAGAGAAAGGAAACAAATGTAATCAGGCACTTTTCAGGCATGTACTTTTAAGCAGTTTGTACTAAACCATTAAATATTTAAATTAGAAAAGGAATTATTATTCCCTGGTAGAATGGTAAAATAAACAGGTGAATCTACTTTTGCTTTCTGTTAGAATCCCATTATAATAACAATGGTGTATGAGTTTATTATTGCTGCCTTAACAAATGATCACAAATTCAGCAGCATATAATAAAAGACAATTGGGGTATGGGGAGATGGCTTGGTGGGGGTGGATAAGAACACTGGCTATGCAATAATGAGAACATTATTTTAATTCCCAGTGCCCATAAAAAAGCTGGGGATGGCTGCACGTTCCTGTAGCTCTAGCGCTGAGGGTGAATGGAGACAGGAGGTTCTCTGGGGTCTGCTGGCTGGCCAGTCCATTCAAAACGAGCCATGAGCTCCAGGTCCCGTGAGAAACACGTCTCGAGGAAGTCACGTGGACATGTAATGGGGAGGGCATCTGACATTCTCTTTTGGACATATGCACAGGTGCACGTGGGAAGCAAAGCTTGTTTCAAAAGAAATGAAAAACAGTTAATATGACATTGGCTTTAGATGGCAATCCTTCAATGACTGTAAATTCCTCTAACTGTATGGCATGGCATCCTTCAAAATTCATTTTGTGTGATTCTAATGGACATGAATTCTTTTAGGATTTTTTTTTAATGTCTAGAGTTATGTTACTTTTTCATGTTTTTTTTTTTTTTTAATCTTGGTTTTATGACTTTTTGGTGGAGTCAGACCTATTTTGTCTATGGCTAATTATTTATCACTGAATTTTGCTTCCTCATAAATGATGAACTTTTACACTCTGATGCTACTCTCCTGGCCACTGTATGTGGGTTTAAGCCGTCCTTCCTTGACCACAGGGAGCTTTCCAGTCCGGTCAGGTCCCTGCTGAGTGCTCAGAGTGCTCAGGGCTCTAACTCTGGCGGTTTGATTTCTCTGGTCTCCGGGTGCAGTGGCGGTGCTCGGCCAGGCTCTCCATGGTCAAAACCTGCTGTCGCTAGCTTGCTTCCTCTCTGTGTCATCCTCCCCTCACTGCCTTAGATTCCTTCAGGAATTTCTTTGTCAATGTAGCATTTTCAATACGAATCCTCTTTTCAGTCTCAGTTTCCAGAGAATCTATCCTGAGCTTTCTTGAATTTCTAAAAGTCTTTTTTTAAAACTTTCTCCTTTGTCCATCATTTGTATATCAGAGAAAAAGAAGCCATTGGCCTTAATTGAGGTATATATGGGACAAGAGAGGAATTTTTCTTTATGCTTCTTTCTCTAGTCTATGACTAGGTTCTCTTGATACCTTACAACCCTAACTAACATCCATTCATGTATCCACATCAGCCAAGATCATAGCTTCTCTCACATGAACTTTCTAAAGTAGTTTTCTAAAAATGTATGCTTCAACTCATGCATTGCAAATCCTAACATCCTATAGAGTATAACATTTCTGAGCTGTTACAGTTTCAATACTATCAGAAACTAAGAAAACTGAAGTAAGAAATAAAATTCATGGTAGAATGTAAAAAAAAAATGAGGAATTCATGTTTTTGCATATACTTGGATAAATATGGCCCCGTTCCTTCATCTTAACAGTGCCAAATATTCCCAGTGCTTTAATTCTTTAAACTAATTATCTCCAACTAGTAATAACTGTTGTAACACTTAGTTATAATAAAATTTCAATATAATCTGAACTGTCTTGTGCCTTACAGTCTTAAAATTGTAGAATATGGCCAATGACATTGGAAAGATTTACAGTTGTTTCTTTATACTTTGAGTTTTGAAATACTTTTTGATGAAAGTAAAAATAAAAAATAAGAGATATACTATTAATATAAATTATGTGCTATATAGTTCATTACATAACTTTGAGTTTATGCATTGTGATGGTTGACATCTAATGTCAACTTGATTGGATGAGGACCAAAGTAAAAGATGGGAATATGCTTCTTAGGCAAGCCTTTGAGGACATTTCTAGGATTAACTGAGGTGGGAAAACCCTTATTCATAGTGGGCAGCCCAGATACGGAGAAAGCACTGCCTCACCAGCCCTGCCTTATACGCCCTTGCTGCAGAGTACATCTACCTGTTGCTATCCTCTTCCGTGACGTTAGAACCAAGCCTCTTTAGTGGTTTGATGTCACCTGAAGACCCATAGCTAACCAGGAATCCTCCAGGCCTTCACTGCCAGACTGGTGCTGTTGAGGCCTCCAGCCTCGTGGACTGAGCAGCCTCCAGAGCTCAGCCAGCCAGTGTTAAGCTGCCTCGTCGGAGTCGTGGAAAGTGTCTAATAAATCCCCTGTATTATCGCCATTCACTCCTTCACTTTTGTTCCTCTTTACAACCCTGACTAATTGCTATATACAATATATTAGAATGGATGAGGCATTTTCTGGAAAATATCTTTTACATTTATTTATTTATTTATTTGCAAGCAGAAAGACAGAAGAGAGACAGTGAGAATGGACACACCAGGGCCTCTAGCCACAGAAGCATGAGCCACTTTGTGCATATGGCGTATGTGGGTACTGGAAAATTGAACCTGAGTTCTTCGGCTTTCTAGGCAAGCGCCTTAGCCACTAAGACATCCCTTTAGCCCTGGAAAATTATTTTTTTTTGCAGGGATTATTTTTCACATTTTTTTCATAACACACTTAAAGAATATTGTGAACAGTAAATTATCTCTGTGAAAGTTTCAGTTGATGAATTTTACTCCTAAATCATTTTCATGCAAAAATCCATTGTAAAAGAGAATTCTATAGTTGGGCATATGAAAGAAGTAAAATATAATCATAAATATTTGCAATATATTTAAGATGTTTTGTTTAAAATGTTTCAGACGTGAGCATACTTTGAAGATAGAAGAGCCACACTTTAAAGCACAGACCTCAATAGTGGATGAAATAGAGGTCAAAGGGCTAGCTCTGCTGCTTCTTGTTTTTCCTGATAGCTTTGTGTGAGGTCATTTAATCATGGTTATAATCACTGCAATCAAAAATGTGCATGGCATGCCAAAACGTCTTCACTAATCCTTCTAGGCTCAGTATCAGATAATGTGCTTGGGAAGCCCTTCCAGCTACCCCCAGGGCAGCATTTACTGGGCTCTGTTTATCAATCAACTCATTTAACAAGAACATACTCTGCTTCTTTGTAGACTTGTTGTTTGAAGTCTCTTCGCTTTTAGACTCCATCTTTGTTAGTGGCCGTCACCAGTGAAGTGCAAACCTCCTGAGGGTGAAGCAGGTTGCTGGGATGGATCTGGGAAATAAGGCAAAACCTTTGTTTTGAACAAAGAAGGGCTATATTCCAGAAAGCTATATTGAATAGTGGAGGTGGTATATATTTATTTTATCTTTTAACAAAAAAATAAATTTCTTCCCTAAAGTAGCCCCTGCCTCCGTTTCAGCCATAAAGCTGGAAGCTCAGGCTGTGATGAAGTATTCAAGGCTCCACAAGTGGTTTTATTTTTTATTTTATTTTATTTTTTTGCCTGAGTTCAATTTTAACAAACAGTGTTCTACTTAGCTTAATGTGCTTATCAATTTTATTGGTCAAATTTTTAGTCATAAAAGAGGGTGTCTTTCCAGAGTTTTTTTTTTTTTTTTTTGAAGTAACTTTGGGAAATAAATGGTTTTCAAATTATAAACTATTAGCTAGCTTTTTGAGAATGATATATCTGAGGCTTTCACAACATTGGAATTAGGGAAATGTTCCTGTTTTGCTAATTAGAGTTGGATGTGGCTTAGTATCACTTTCTAAACCAGTCACACTCAGATGGACAGCAAAATTAGGTCAATGTTAGCAAACAGAACAAGTACCTCACTTCAAAATTGATATGCAGGGAAACTAAAATTTAAAATACCAACATTGATACAAAATATTAACATAAAGAAACTCTATCACTTACTGAAGAGTCAGCCGTGGAATTTCTACAAGGAGACTTCTTTTCCACTGAAATGACTGATACTGTGATAGGTATGTAATCACAGCATCTTAGCTCTCATTTATGTTAAGCAGTGATGTGTTGGTGTTTAGCTTACCAAATTTTAAACTCACAACCATCATTACAATCTGGATATAAATTTCCCTGGTTCTGCTATTCTAAAGTTCTCTTCAATGATACTTAAAAGTTTTGCTTTTTCCCTAAACAGTAATCTTCTCTCCATTCACACAGTATTTTGCCAAATAGTACTTCAGTGAACTTCTGAGAACTTGGGGTATTGAGGTAAGCACACAGTTTATTAAAAGAAATTATTATGGGATATAAATTCCTATGTCATCCAAATAAAATCATATTATATTTGGTGGATTGTTCAATAGCCAAGAATGGGAGAATGCCCTCAGGAGAATTCATCTATTACTGTTTATTATGTAGGCAGGATTCCATGAACTGCTACTGGAACAGGTAGTGTTTGTAGAGAAGAGAAAATAACCAGTAGTCATTAAGCACTTAGAGTTTGGAAATTAAACATTCCTCAGAATGATGGGAATGAAAACATTGAGTGACATATATTACAAACACCTAGCCATTTTCTTCTTCTAAAATACACTGCTATTATATAATATTGAAAAGAAAAAAAACGGCAACTAGGCAAATGGAATTTTTCAAGGGTATCACTGGAAAGCACCCCTTATAGCCCCAGTCATTTACTTTTTAAAATAAATAGTGGCATGCAATCCTAACTTGGCACAATAGTACTGACAGAGAAACTGCAGTGTCTTGGATGTCTGGAGCCAGGGACAAGAGCAGAGTCCATCTTACGCGTGTTAGAAAGTGTTAGCCGTCCCCCACCATGCTCACTAAAACTCCCTTCCTTGCTGGCAGGCCATCTCAATTGAGCCTTCCTTTTTGTAGATCAAATTCTATAATATAAAATTTTCAATTAAGAGTCAGATCATAACAGAGAATATATGCATTCTCCCACTATTAAAATATAATTCTGCTAATGATGGATGATAGCTGACTAAAATTTACATTAAATTATTAAAAGAACTTTCATAGTTATTTTCATTACATTTAACTTCACATAATCCTAGAGAGATGTATTTTCTCTATCTCTTTATCTATCCCTCTCTATCTCTCTCTCTCTCACACACACACACACAGAGAAAGAGGCACAGAGAGAGAGAGAGAGAGAGAGAGAGAGAGAGAGAGAGAGAGAGAGAGAGAGATTGCAATGACTAGAATTCTACATATGAAACATGGGCTTTAAAGGCAATTTGAAATTTACTTGATAAAGGCCTATTTCAACCCCATGTAGTAAAAATGTGATTAAAGAATTTGGATGCAAGAAAATAAAATTCAACCTCTATATTTTTTGAGTTAACTTGTTAATCCTTTATTTAACTTGACCACCACAGGGATCACATTGATGTAATTGTAGATTCATGCTTAGTCTAAAACATAGTACATTATCTAGAAAATCATATTCTTACCATCCCAACTCACTTCCTTCACCAGGCAAAATAATTTGTACTTTGTCTGCATTTGCATGTTTCATTTATGATGTTAATTTAACACTTTTTATGCTTTAATATTATTGTTCATTCTAATTTCATTTTATTTATTTTGCTTCATCTGGCATTTGAGTCAGGGTCCCGTTGTGTAGTTCTAACTAGCCTGGTATTCTCTGCGTAGACCAGGCTGATCTTGTCCTTGGCACACTTCTCTTGCCTCAGCCTCTGGAGAGCTGACCTTATGGGTGTGTACCATCAGGCCTGAACTACAATTCTTACTCTTGAAGTTCTTCTGATTATGAAAAAGTAGGAATGAAATGGACTAGGTAAAGGATGTAATAATAAGAAGTAATAACCACATTGCTCTTTTCTAGATGGTTGGACTTCAAATACTTTTTTTTAATCTATAAAAATTTTATTTTTCCTATTCTTAAACTTATATGACACCAAATATACAATATATTGCATTGATTGAGACAAATACTTAATTCAATACATTTATTTTATTGCTATATGAGACAACCTTTATAGCTCTATGACTACACATTTTTCTAGCTAATTAACTGATATCATAATTATTTATGATATTGTATAAGTTAAGTAGAACATTCTGATAAAGCTCACAATGTTATAATATGTTAATTGAAAATATTTAATTTTGACTAATTTTTAGCTAAAATATTCCTTATATTAACAAGGAATGGACTTAACATAATTGTTCAATAATGAATGTGTGTTTTCATACAGGTATGTTCCTTATGTATGAAAATAATATTCAGGACTATTTTGCTTAAGAGAGAAATGGAGTGAAAAGTAGAAAAATAATTATGGATCAATAAATGAATATATTATTTTTCCTTCTTTTTATTCTCTTCAAGAATGAGAAAATTGGTGCTAGCAAGAAGGCTCAGCATTTAAAGAAGCTTGCTTGCAAATCCTGACTGCCTACATTTGATTCCCCAGTACCCATGTAAGACCAGATACACAAAGTGGCACATGCATATCATGTTAATTTGCATTGTCAAGAAGCCCTGGTGTGCCCATTCTCTCTCTCTTTCTTTGTGTGGGCTTCCTTGTGAATAAAGAGAAGAATAAAAAGATTTTGGAAAGTTGTCTAAATCCAGATTTTAAGTTTCTAATTCCCATTCAAATGCTTACATCTCAAACTGTGCATAATGAGTACATCCTGTGTTCTCCCACACACAAATACACTTATGAACATATACATTATCACCTCATGTACTTTGCCATTCTGCAAACTATATACTGAAAATAAGTGACGCATATCTTCAGTTCTTTGAAATGCAGCCATCCAATTTTACATGTTCAGTAACTAAACCCCATTAAATGTTTAAATACATTCTCTATAAATATTTACAGTACTTCAAGGTGAATACCAGTCATTTAAGTTAGATGTGTCTGACCACACTTTCTTGTCATGAATATTGAGTTTTAGCAAACAGCTTAAGATGAAAACCTGAGCAATTCAGAATTTTGTTCAGAGGACAGTTGACAATCCTTAAGAACTGATAAGATGAGGTAACTGCTAGGCCTCTGCACTGTCTTCTTCTACATGATGCTTTTTAGTATCATGGATTTTTCATGGACATGAAAAAATTGTTGTAGAAATGCAACAGAACTGAAAAAAGGGAGGTAATGGGAGACATGGAGTCATGATGCTAAATTGTCTATGAGGAGAATTAGATGACATACCATTCAAATAATATTTTTCCAGATTACCTTGAGAAATGATCTGACTTCTATAGCTTATTACAAATTGTGGATTATAATGTTTTCTTTTTTTCTTAATGACCCTGGTAGATTTTAAATGTGGGAAGATGGTGTGGATGCCCATAATTCACCAGTATGACAACAAAGGCCCCTCCTTGTGAGATCAGCCTATATTGGCAACAGTTCTCACATCCCAGCTTCTTTTAGTGGAAGTAGCAATGAGGCTCGTCATCATTGCTGTGCCTTTAGTAGCATCATTTTTATTTAAATGGATGTTTTTGCAATATAAGATGTGACCTACATAACACTATATTGTTTGGAAGGCCTTTTATTCTGAGTTAGCTCAACATTCTATATGAGAAGCAGAATTTCCTGACACAGCCATTTACCAAATCTGTAGGGAAAAATAAAGGCAAAATAGGTAAGAATAATTTTAAAGCCTATATATATACATATATATATATATATACACATATACATATATATATATGTATAATTTTACATATATATAAAATTTATGCTTATGTGCATGTAGTTTCAGAAAATACAAATATAAGCTCTCATTTATTCATTCTCTAGATCACTAAGGACCTCAGATGTTTTTCTCCTGATTGCAGAAGTTGTAATGAATACAATAAATCTATATGATAAATTACATTATAAAGGTATCTTATGTAATAGATGTCTTGGTTTGATAAATTAAGTAAAGCAGTCTATATTTTATTGTTTCCAGTTAAAGATCTAAAATGAATATGAAAATTACATGTTTATTTATAGATCAAAGACTACACAGAAAGCAGCTATTTCCCAAAATTTTTGAAATTTAATTTACAAGCACGTGTAATTGACTGGTCAAAAACAAAAGCCTGTAACAATATTTGGACATAATACATATATTTGGAAATTCTTCCTTTTACTAGATAAACATTTGTCTATTTCTCATCAATAGAAATGATGATAAGTTTTTAAACAAACACATGTAACTGAAACAAACATGTGGGCTGCTATTATATATCCATAAATAACACTCTATGCACAATTATTTGGTTTGGAAACTTTTTTTCCTCATTATCACAGTTATAGTTTCTGTCAAACATATCCAAAGATCTGAAATGTAAATTGACTGGTATATTTGACTAATGATCAGAAAACGAGAGCATTAAAAGATTGCAAAGAAACTTACCCACAACTCCACCTTTTACTAAATAGGTAGGAAATGTAGAAAATTGAAGGATTACATGTTTTGAAGATGGCAGAATGAGTTAATGACAGAGTTGGTCTCCACCTAGTTTTGACCTTAACCTCATGCGTATGAATTTTAATATATTCCCCACACTTGTCAATTAACCTTGTAAACTGGGGTAGTGCTGAGGATTTTAGCTGCCTAGACATCTCAGGGGAGAGAAATCTAAGCAGAAGGAATGTTAAGGAAACGTTTATAAAGGAGTTTGTTGATATGACAAAGAAAGTTTTTATACATAGCTCAGATATGGTGAGAGAAAGGGAACCAGTAATTGAAATAAGGAAGATGCCACCCAGTGTGCCTGAGAACCCATTGTAAGTTACTTACCGTTTAAACTGAGGAACATGGGGACCCACTGCAGGGTTTTGAATAGAAAAGGTATTTCATCATGACTAACAGTTTAAGACCGGAACTTAAAACTGTTTTTATGTGGGTCCTACTAATAATATATATTAAGATTTCGTGATCAGTGTGGTTTCTCAAGCAACTTCCCAGCTCTGCCTCAGTTACACAAAAGCCCACTTATAAATGAATGGCTATGCTTGGCTTCTTCATTAATTCTTTTTTTATTTTTTTTTATTCATTTATTTATTTGAGAGTGACAGACACAGAGAGAAAGACAGATAGAGGGAGAGAGAGAGAATGGGCGCGCCAGGGCTTCCAGCCTCTGCAAACGAACTCCAGACGCATGCGCCCCCTTGTGCATCTGGCTAACGTGGGACCTGGGGAACCGAGCCTCGAACCGGGGTCCTTAGGCTTCACAGGCAAGCGCTTAACTGCTAAGCCATCTCTCCAGCCCCATTAATTCTTGCTTCTTACCATTGCCATGACTGAAACACATGATGGGACAAACCAAAGGAAGAGAGACTTGTTTGATTTCCCAGGTTCAGCAGGCTCCATCCATGGTTTCTTGGGTGAGATAGCACAGGGGCAGGAGTATGATGAAGGCTGTCTTCATCTCTCGACAAACAGGAAGCACAGAAAAGAGGGATGCTAGCTGTAGATAAGCTTTTCGCTCTCTTTCCTTTCCAAGCGCTGACTTCATGCAAAGGTACTTTTCCTTTTTTGCAGCATCTTCTGCCTTCAGTGACTCCTCTCTATAAATGCCCTGATACAAGCACCCACACAAGGTAAGGTATACCTCATCAACCCCCTCCCAACGGCTATCAGGTTGGCAATCAAAACGAACCATCACAGGTCCTAATAAAATGTTTTCTTACAAAAATAGATGCTAATCCAGATTTGCCTCATAGGCTGATGTTTACCAACCTTGGCTAAGGGCTTACTTTGGCCAATGTAGTAGTCATCCATGATACAGAAGTGATGAAGGAAGCCAGGTAGAATGAAAAAGTTGGTATGTGTGTGTTTACCAACTATACAGTACATTTCTGGTTAAATCTCTGCACATCCAGAGAGGTTCTTAATTTCAGAAGAAAGGTAGAGCAGAAGCTAGAGGAAAGAGAATAATATTCAGAGAGAAGGCAAGAGTGTCAAATGGTATGCTTTATATCATTTCTTTTTGCATAGAAAAATAACAAAATATTGGGGCAAAACATGAAATAATAGTTATTTAATTAAATTAGTAAGTGGCTTCATACCACAGTCAGTAGATTCTGTGGATGTAGTAACTGCTTTGATAACATACCTTATGGCAAACATGGGCCACACTACAAAGGTAGAATTATAACCAAATGTTAGTATAAAGAAAGGGAGGGAAGGATGAAAGACCACATGTGGCATAGAAACAGAAGGTGGTGGAGGCATGGGGGAAGTAGGGAAGTAGGGGAAGGGTTAAAAATAGAAGAGGGGATAAGAATCAGCAAATTAATTGTATTTGAAATCACAAGAATGAATGATATATTAATCTCTTTATAGCAACTAAAATGACAAATAAAATAAATAAAATGAAAACAAATCCGTCATAGCCAGAAATGGTGACCCACTCCTTAGAATAATTGAACTTGAGAGACTGAGGTAGAAAGATCACAATGAGCTTGAAGCCAGCCTAGAACACATAGTGAGTGGAGGTCAATCTGGGCATTGAACTAATGTTATTATTAGTAGTAATATTAATATTAGTTCATATATGTTACTTGGGCTACACACACACACACACACACACACACACACACACACAAACATATATATATCAGAGAGCTGTGAAGTATAACATTATCCTTTTTTTTCCAAGAAAAGATGTAGAAAACTAAAATTTTGTTCACTAACAAAATAAGTTATCTTTTAACGAAATGACTCATTTGATGAGCTATAGCACTTGTGAGTTATACTTTATTAGTAAGTGTATAATGTACTGACACCTAAAACTGTACTATTAAAATAATAAAAATTTTATGTGTTGATTTAATATAATTTAAATTATGATAATAAAATTATTAGATTGTAAAATAGAATAAATTAAGTTTTATTACACACAAGGTGATTTTCTTGACCTTCTGCTTATGTGAAAGGTGATTGTCCACTATGAGGTGCTTCAGAAGCACAGACCAGTGTAAAGAGAAATACATTATCCTGAATCCACATCACTACATGCTATTCAAAATTAATTTTTATGCTTATCATTATGGATTGTGGTAACTTGAAAGCAAAATGTCCCCATAGGGACTTCCGGTTAAGAGGGTGGCATAGGTACCACGCCAAAGCAACCTAGGGGGTAAAAAGAAAAAACTCAGCAAAATACACACTTTTGCTAAAAAGTGAGGTGTATAGGAAATTGAAACTAGCAGAGAAGTAGGAGAGATCCAGAGCATCCAGAGCCCACACGGCTGGCAGAAGCAGCTCCAGAAGGTCTGCCAAATGCAGTAGCGGCAGCAGCTCTTGAGAAAGCTGCCAGGCTCGGCTTGAGCCACAGGAAAAGCCAGGTGAAGGGATTTTCCACTCACACTGAAGCTCTCTGCAAACTCAAGAAATGTGAAGAGATAATGGTAGTGAACAATGGAGAAGCAGATCGCAAAGTAGAAGAACACATGGAACAGCGAGAGAACTAGAGCAGCATCGGCAGCCTCCTCTCCCCCACCACCAGTGCCCAGCACTATCCAGCAAACAGAGCTGAGGTCCCGGGACAGCGATGCCAACTTGAGCAGACAGCGGGACCCAAGCAGGAGCAGAGATAACTGGGATTACACCAGGGAAGGGTCTCACCTGGTCACAAGCTGACTTGGAACCCTCAACAGATCAGAAATCTTAACCTCCTTGTTGTCAGGATTCAGGGTGTGGGTGGGGCACCACACACCCTAAGAGACAGTTAGAGGATCTGGTTCTCATAATACCTACTTTTGAATAAATACCCTGAGCTGTTTTTTATTGAAAATGTACATTCTTTAGTTAAATTTTAGAATCTGCCTGTAATTTGTTCCACTCAGCCTACTTGAATACTCTCATAGCAGGCAATCCAGCAACTAGGGTAATTTTGTAGATACTTTGAGAGTCTTGAGAGACACAGCTAATGCCCTAAGCTTCTACCCTGAAGTTATATAACATCAGATTATCTGATACATCTAATAATACCCAGCTAACTAGAAAATCCAATCATTAAATAATCAAGGATGCAAAAATATATACATTATAACATAAGAAATACCAAAAATCAAGACAATATGAATCCACCAAAAAGTAGTAATGCATCAGAAATGACCTCCACTGAGAATGACTTAGAGGAAATGCCTGAGAAAGATTTCAAAAGAATGACTATAAATATGTTCAAAGCAGTCAAAGAAGAAATCAAAGGAATGAAAGAGGAAATCAAAGGAATCAGAAAACACAGGACACCAATTTAATGAAATAAAGAGGTCAATACTAGACATAAATAAGGAAATAGAAATAATAAAGAAAAACCAGTCAGAATTACTAGCAATGAAGAACACAGTTAATGAAATAAAAACTCTGTAGAAAATCTCACCAGTAGAATGGATGAAGGAGAGGACAGAATATCTAAGCTAGAAGTCCAGGTGGCAGATCTAATACAGTCCAACAAAGAGAAAGAGCAACTAATAGAAATGTATGAGTGGGAATTTCAAGATATTCAGGACACTATGAAAAGATCAAACATAAGAATTCAGGGCATAGTAGAAGGAGAAGAATTTCACTCCAAAGGCATAGTAGGCATCTTCAACAAAATCATAGAAAAAAAACTTCCCCCAAATTGTGAAAGAGGTGCCAATGCAGATACAGGAATCCTTTAGAACACCAGCCAGACAAAACCTGGAAAGAACCTCTCCTCACCATATTATAATAAATCTATCAAACACACAAACCAAAGAAAAAATATTGAAAACAGAGAGAAAAATCAAGTTACCTACAAAGGCAAGCCTATCAGGATTACAGCAGATTACTCAACACAAACTTTAAAAGCCAGAAGTGCCTGGAGTGATGTATTCCAAGTCCTGAAAGATAACAGCTGTCAACCAAGGTTACTTTATCCTGCAAAACTATCCATTCAAATACATGGAGAAATAAAGACATTCCATGACAAAACCAAGCTAAAGGACAAAACCAGCTCTACAGAAAATACTTGAAAGAATCCTCCATGTTGAAGAAAAAGAAAAACACACAAAAAAGAACCAGAAAAAAACAAACAATACTCAAATACTAGTTACACAAGAGAGCAAAGGTAAAACTGGAAGAACTACAAAAAATGGCAAAAATGAATACACACCTTTCAATAATATCTCTTAGTATCAACGGCCTCAATGGCCCAACCAAAAGACAAAGGTTTGCAGACTGGGTTGAAAAGCAGGATCCTTCAATTTGTTGCCTCCAAGATATCCACCTTTCTACAAAAGATGGACACGATCTTCGGGTGAAAGGTTGGAAAATGGTGTTTCAAGCAATTGGACCTAGAAAACAAGCAGGGGTTGCTATCCTAATATCTGACAAGGTAGATTTCATTCCAACATTAGTTAAGAAAGATAAGGAAGGTCACTTTATATTGATTAAAGGCACCCTCCAACAGGAGGTCATTACAATCCTAAACATATATGCACCTATCATGGGGCACCCAAATTCATCAAACAAATTGTATTAGAACTAAGGTCACAGATAACACCAAACACAGTGATAGTGGGTAACTTCAACACCCCACTCTCATCAATTGACAGGTCATCCCGGAAAAAATAAACAGAGAGGCATCTGGACTAAATGAGGTCATAGAAGGAATAGACCTAACAGATATATACAGGACATTTCATCCAAATGCTGTGGAATATACATTCTTTTCAACAGCTCATGGAACATTCTCTAAAATAGACCATACATTAGGACACAAAACAAATCTTAACAAATACAGGAAAATTGAAATAATTCCTTGCATTCTATCTGACCACAATGGAATCAAACTACAAATCAATAGCAAGAAAGGCCATAGAGCATACACAAAATCATGGAAATTAAACAACACATTACTAAATGATGAATGGGTCAATGAAGAAATCCAGAGGGAAATCAAAAAAATTTATAGAGTCAAATGATAATGAGAACACAACATACCAAAATCTCTGGGACACAATGAAGGCAGTCCTAAGAGGTAAATTTATAGCTTTAAGTGCCTATATTAAAAAATTAGAAAGGTCACAAGTAAATGGCCTAATGCTTCACTTTAAAGGCTTGGAAAAAGAAGAAGGCAAACCTAAAATCAGCAGACAGGAAAAAATAATAAACATTAGGGCAGAAATTAATGAAATAGAAACTAAAAAAAAATCCAGGGCTGGAGAGATGGCTTAGCGGTTAAGCGCTTGCCTGTGAAGCCAAAGGACCCTGGTTCGAGGCTCAATTCCCCAGGACCCATGTTAGCCAGATGCACAAGGGGGCGCACACATCTGGAGTTCATTTGCAGTGGCTGGAAGCCCTGGCGCACCCATTCTCTCTCTCTGCCTCTTTCTCTCTCTCTGTCTGTTGCTCTCAAATAAATAAATAAAATAAAAAATAAACAAAAAAATAAATAAAAATAAAAATAAAAAACAATCCAAGGAATCAATGAAACAAAGAGTTGGTTCTTTGAAAGGATAAAGAAGATTGATAAACCCTTAGCAAATCTGACCAAAAGAAAGAGAGAAGAGACACAAATTAATAAAATTAGAGAGGAAAAAGGTAACATCAGAACAGATACTAGAGAAATTCAAAAAAATCATACGGACATACTGTAACAGCATATACTCCACAAAGTATGAAAATCTAAAAGAAATGGATGAATTCCTTGATTTATATGACCTACCTAAATTAAATCAAAATGAGATTAATCACTTAAAGAGACCTGTAACAAAATGTCCTCACAGGATAATGCGAACAATCCCTGGTCCTCCAGCTAGTGGTGCTGCTCCCGAAGTCACAGAGGCTGCAGGAGGTGGAGCATTGCAGAAGTCACAGAGGCTGCAGGAGGTGGAGCATTGCAGAAGGAGCTGCGTCAGGAGGAGGTGGGCCTTGTGGTGTGACGGCTGGTCTTCAAGCCTGTTTCGTTTTGTTTTCTGGATGATGATGGTATGAGTAGCTGGCAACTGCTCCTGCATTGCCTGCTCGCCCATAAAAGTTACTCTCAACAATCTGAGACTCCAGGTCAAGATGGTGGACTCATGGCCACTCTAGAGCTCCTGGACTCATAGGTCCTAGCAGATCTCCAGCGGGTGGGTGCTGAGCGCACAATCAGAAACGTGCCCATTTCCTATGCTCAGAGGCACAGCTAGGACACAGCAACAGGAACCCTTCCAGCCTCTGAAGCTGTGGTAGTCTGGGTCTACCTAACTCGGGCCACCTGAGTGCAGGTGGGCAGGGTAGTCATATTGGCCTGTCCACACCTTCCCTCAGGTAGGGTCAGCTCAATGAGCTGGTATATACAATGTTCCTGTCCCATAATTGGAAAGGCCAAATGGAAGCCGTCAGAGCTGCTGGTACCAGAGAAAATGGTAAACCAAAACAACAGTGTGTTCCAAAAGTGTTTGCAGAAATTAATGCCAGGGCCCATGCTCTCACACTCCTCCAACCTTCAGGGCCACTGCGCATCCTCTCAGTGCAAGAGCTAGGGGCCACACTTCATCCTCCCCACTCCAGCCTCTGGCCCCTCCCCACCCTTTGCCACCAGAAGGGATTATCACCACGTAACGCCTTCCCGAGGTGGTCCTCACACCACAAGCCTCAGCTGATCCTTCTAGTCTTGGCTGCCTCCTCTCATCACACCAAGCCATGCTGTTGGCTACCTCTGCACACCTACACTGCCACATGAACCTCTTCCTCAGACCACAGCACAGCCTGGTTCATGGATTCCAGAGCCACTTCCACACTTCCCTACCACCCTCCACATTCTAGCCCGCATCATCTGCCCTCCTGCTCCCCCATTGGGGCATTGCTCCTGCCCCACATACATGTCTGACAGCCACCTCTGAGAGGGAGCCAGGGTCTTCCACAACCTGCTCAGCTAGGGTACAGTGGGGGAACAGAAGCAAGAGCTACTGCTCCTGAGCACCATAGACAAGGCCCAGCTTTGATTTAAGACTGAAGAGTTTCCCAGACCTCCATTCACAGGACTCATATCAGCCACCATCCCAGACCTGCTGGTTCACTTGTTAACTCCACACTGCACATCTGTGGATACAGCACCATCTCACTGCAATCTGGTATAAACCCAAAACAGAACACTCACTGAAGATCCTACACGGGAAAATTCTTGTTTCCCCCCTTAACAAAATGAGACTTTTTTTTTTTCCTAAAGATGGGTGGATCCAAAGCAATTACAAACAAACAAACAAAAAAACCTCAAAACAATGAACCGAGAGATTGCCGCCAAGGTTGCCTAGTCCCATAATGGAATTCTCCAATGAAAACACAGAGGAGACAATACAAATAGAACCCAAATGAAAGCACAAGCTATGTGACCCTGACCAAGCAAAACGCTCAACTAGAAATAAATCAAAATACAACAGGGCTGGAGGGATGGACCCACATTAGTCAGATGCGCAATGGGGCACACATATCTAGAGTTCCTTTGCAGTGGCTGGAGGTCCTTGTTTGCCCATTCTCTCTCTCCCCCTTTCTCTGTCAAACAAATAAATAAAAATGAGATTTAAAAAAACACATAAATGAAATGTAGCAGGATCATCTCTTACAGAACACAGTTTTCAATTATTAAGCTTAACTTAATTGAGGAAAACCAGAGAGAGACCTCAAAAGAGATAAATGTGTCGAAGGTGAGTCAATAAGTGGAGGATCTCAATAACCAGCTGATTAAGCTTAATGAAGGCATGATTAAATGCAAGAATGAATTCTAAGAATCATCAAGAAAAGCAAAACATGACCTTAAGTTGGAACTTGACAAAGGGATATGATATGAAAAATGCAACAGAAAACAAATATCAAATAGAGCTTGTAAAAGGCTCTCTAGAAACCTTCAGTGACAAATTAATCATGTGGAAGACAGAACATCAGGTCTGGAAGACAAGACAGAATAAATTTTCAGGAGTCCAAAAACACTGGTAAGTTAAAAATAATGTAAGAAGGCCCCTCATGATTTTTGGATGAAGCCTAGCCTTAAAATTTTTGGCTCTGGCTTGTAACTCCCAGTACCAGGAGTCAGTTATAACCCACATTGAGCTATTGATCAAATAGACTTACCAGGTCCTCAAAGAAGACAGGCTTCTATCAAAGCACTTAATTACCTGCCTGAGATAAGGTAAGACTCTATTTCTGAAGACACCACATGCTACTGACATAGAATAGTGCACAGCTATGAAGTGGTGACACTAAGCCAGGTGGGTAAACAATGGCTTTCTGATTCGTCAAGAGACTTGCTCAGTGGAAAGGAACCCATAGCTGGAACTGGGAACCCATCAGAATCTTATGGAGACCAAACTTATAGACTCCAATGAGAAGCTCACACTAGTCTGGCCAAAAGAGAGGCTACACCCAGCAAAATCTCTCCAAATTAACATTGCTTAACCTGTTTCACATAACTGGACATCTGTCCCCATTGGAGAATCTGATTTCTTTTTCAGACAGCAGCGGGAACAGAGGACAAGAATCTATCAACAAGAACAGAAAAGATAGCTGACTCTGGATCACAAGATGAGTCACCCTCACACACCTTTATTTTTATCATATAGGGATTAAGTAAATTTTTCCTTGAGTACAGGGTGTAAGTTCCTTTTTATTTATTTATTCATGAGTATGTATTTGTGGGGTGTCTTCATATGTACATATTTGTTTCTGCATGAGCATATGTGTATATGTATAGACAGATCTATGCACATGGATGTAGAGGTCAGAAATCAACAGATGTCTTCTTCAATCATTCTCTACCTTAATTTTTAAAAATAGTTTTCTTTATTTATTTGCAAGTGCAGAGAGAAAGACAGAAGGAGAGAGAGAAAAAATGGGTGCACCAGGGCCTCCAGTCATTGCAAATGAACTCTGGATTCAGTGGGGCCCTTTGTGCATCTGGCTTCATGTGGGCACTGGGGAATTGAACTGTAGTCGTTAGCCTTTGCATGCATGTACCTTAACTACTAAGTCATCCCTCCAACCTTTTCTTTTTTCTTGGTAAGTTGCCTCTGGCCTGGAGCTTACTGATTAATCTGGACAAACTAGGCAGGAAGCTCAGTGATCCACCTTTCTCCACACTCTCACCACCCAGCTTTCATGTGAATGCTGGTTCCAGACCCGGGTCCTCATATATTGCACAACAAGCATTTTATGGGTGAGCCATTTCTCCAGCCCCCACATTCATTCATTTCTTCATTGTGTTGTCTATAAGGTAAGCAAATGAAAGTAAAGCTAAAAAATGTATGTGCTAAATATAGGATGGGTTATTCTTTCTTGAACATCCACTGTAAGGCATGTTCCTAGCTATCAGCACTTTCCCAGTACCTTGCTTAGCCATCATGACTGATTCAGTGAACTGACCAGCATAGACTGAGGGCTAAGATTCCATGGTTGATGAAAGCCACATTCTTTTTTTAAATATTTATTTATGAGAGACAGTGAGTGCCTGAGGGCCTCCAGCAACTCCAAGTGAACTCTAGACATATGTACCACCAAGTGTATATGGCTTACATGGGCATCTGGGGAATTAAACCTGGGACCTTAGGCTTCACAGGCAAGTACCTTAACAGCTAAGCTATCTCTCCTGCTCTCTAGACCATATTATTAGACACACAGATATATAGACATAGAAATAGATGATATAGATAGATAGATAGATAGATAGATAGATAGATATAGATTAGATATAGATAGATATAGAGAGAAAGAAGGTGAGAGAGAGGCTTAATCTTGCTGTCATAACCTGGTCATAGGGAGATATGACTCTTGATCTGAAAAATAACCATCTTTTAAAATATGATGTAAAATGATTATGAGTGCTTTATCCTAAACTATAAAAACAATTTGTGTTTATTTATATATATTAATGTCTTTCAAACAGTAAATGGGACTGTAAATTATATTAACCTAAAATGGAACTTTTTCAAGACTAAAATTCCATGTGCATTTCATTGTATGTTAAATGACTATAAAACATTAAAATTTAATGTCTTTAATAGACATTAAGCATTTTAGTGATATAGTGATCAAACTTCACTTTTTTGGAAATTTTAACTTTGTAAATTACTTTGAATGATGGGACTGTACAAGTTTTGAAAATACATTAAAGTGAAGTATTGAATAATCCTCATAAAATAAGCTTAATGTACTCTATTTCTTATATAAAAGTATACCAAATTACATGAATGTGTTTATGTATTTTATTTCTTAAATAACTGGTGTAGTGTGTGAAAGGAGGCATAAACAAGTGAACAGCCATCGTGCTGACAAGGAGTGATGCATGACATGACTACTGTGTAATTTAGAAAGCTAACCTCAACTTGACACAAGGATGAAGAATGTGATAAATGGTAGTGTGAGAAAGGAAATCATAGAATGGGGTTTCTGGGTATTGGAGAGTATTCTGAGTAGTAGTCAAACATTTCTGAAATGCATGAGATAATTGACTTTGTAGAATACATTTTCAAATGTATGGAAATTCTGGTATTTGCACAGACCCATCATTAGGAAAAATAAATACCTAAAACTTGATACTTTACCATCTGGATACCAAGTGATCACTGGCAGAAAGGAAGACAGCAACAGGAGTGAGCTTATTCTTTGCATTTAACTCGTTCAATTTTAAAGATACAGGCATTTACCCAACATGAATGAGCATAGACTAGGTTGAAAGCAATCATAGTCACATCGTCAGAGAATATTTCTGATCAAAGAAGATAATGTCAAAATGGCAACATAAGTGTGACCCATTGTCTCTCACTGTCTATGAACCACTTCTTTCTAGCATTGCAACT
This sequence comes from Jaculus jaculus, assembly GCF_020740685.1. Taxonomy (NCBI): domain Eukaryota; kingdom Metazoa; phylum Chordata; class Mammalia; order Rodentia; family Dipodidae; genus Jaculus; species Jaculus jaculus. The sequence goes on along the minus strand of NC_059116.1, from coordinate 71,535,307 downwards.
TCAACTTCATTCAACTAGAAAATATTCTTTTAAAAGCAAGAATTCTTGGGCTGGAAAGATGGCTTAGCAGTTAAGCGCTTGCCTGTGAAGCCTAAGGACCCCGGTTCGAGGCTCGGTTCCCCAGGTCCCACGTTAGCCAGATGCACAAAGGGGCGCATGCGTCTGGAGTTTGTTTGCAGAGGCTGGAAGCCCTGGCGCGCCCATTCTCTCTCTCTCCCTCTATCTGTCTTTCTCTCTGTGTCTGTCGCTCTCAAATAAATAAATAAGTAAATAAATAATTGAAAAAAAAATAAAAACAAGAATTCTCTACAGAGGAAGTATTTACCATCTTCCTTATGGATGTACAGGTTTTACCGTTATCCAGAGGAAGAATATAATGGAAAAGTGAATGAAATTTATGTCTTGTGCATGGGGGTGGTTGGGCTTACACATTTCACTATCTCTTTGGTATGTCATATACATATACATATATATATATATATATATATATATATATATATATATATATATATATATATATATATTTTCAAGGCAGGGTCTCGCTCTAGCCCAGGCTGACCTGGAATTCACTCTGTAGTCTCAGGGTGGCCTCAAACTCACTACAATACTCCTACCTCTGCCTCCTGAGTGCTGGGATTGAAGGCATATGCCACCACACCTAACTTGAATGTAATATATTCTATCCATTGTGGGTATTTGGATTTTACAATCTTCTGCAGACTTTTCCATGATCAAAGCTGAGGGAAACTCCACTCAGTCCCAAAGTGAAGTAATTGAACCTTTTTTTTTTTTTTTTTTGGTTTTCCTAACTGACTACTGTGCTGTGTCTAAGTCGAGGTTAGATTGGAAATCTGAACACTCAATATACACTTTTTTTCAGCTTAAAAATGGGGTGGCTGAAGGGATTTCTTAGTCGTTATGGTGCTTGTCTACAAAGTTAAAGGACCCAGGTTTGATTCCCCAGGACCCATATCAGCCAGATGCACAAGGGGCACATGCATCTGGAGTTCTTTGCAGTGGCAGGAGGCAAATGGTATGTCCATTCTCCCTCCTCTATTTCCTTGTCTGCCTCTTTCCATCTCTCTTAAATAAGTAAGTAAAAATAAAATAAATGAACAAAAACTTCTTTAAAATGTTGATGCCAAATTAAAACACAAACAAACATTAATTCATAATTAACTAAAGGGACCTAACAAAAATTTTCTATTTATTTTAAATATGAATGTATTGATCGAATTGATTTTGTTTTCTTTGTACTTAAGTAAAGCAGTAGTAACTGAAGGTTATGGCTAGAGTGAATGGGACAAATTTAAAAACTGCTTATTTTGAAAATGGTTTCATTTATAATCTTGCTTTGTGTCTTCAATAATAAGATTTTATTTTCTTCCTTCCCATTTTCTGGTTTGTACACAAGAAATCACAAGGAAAGAATTTTGCTGAGTTTCAGAATTTCCCTCATGCTTTCAGGATTAAACTTTATTTCTAAAATCTCAGGAAGTTTTCTATTTTCCAAGACTTTAATCTTTTTGATAAATAAAGTTCATGGAAAACCATGTAATTGCTATAGGATTTTTCTCTTGAATTGAATCACTCAATGCTTCTGTACCAGACATTTCTGCATCTTGCCTGGAGAAAATTAGTTGCTTTGGGCTAGAAAAATATCCTAGAATTAGAATTTTCAATTTAAAATTTACATATATCAAAGTAGCTATAATTAATTCTTTTTTTCCTGATGATCTGAAAAATGGTAATAAGAAATTACAAAAAAATATCAAAGAAATTTCACAAAGTACACCTGATTAAAAAGAAAAACATTTCAAGTGTGGGCATTTTCTTCTTTTCACATTAAATCTGACTTTATAATACATAAAAGGCATACCATTAGTGCCATCTAGTGCATTAATCCATCATGCAAGCAATCTTATCACTTCATCACATGCCTGGGTTTTTCAATATCATTTTATAAAGTCATGCAACTTTTCAAGACCATTTAATTTGAGTTAATATTAAACAGTTGATTTAATTTTAGTTAAACACTAATCTATTTACATGTTACAGTTCTTAAATAGAGGGTTCAAAAATCAGGTAGAGCATTAGTTTCTTATCATTATTTTAATTGATTAGGGATTAATTGAACACTCTACAAGCATGACCTATACATTTACCCTGCAGATGAAACAGAGGAATGACTGCATTGAAAGTAGCATTTACTACAACTGGTTTATTCAGCAATGCCCATGTTCAGCTAGTTTGTCATAAATGAAACGGCACTTCTCTTATGCAGAGATTTCCCTTTATGTACTAAAAATATGAACATTTCTGAGATCACAGTAGGAGATTTATTTCCTTGGGAGCTAATGTTAAAAAAATGAGAATAATGATAAAATTCCATGTACTGTACTTAAATTAGGCATGACTACTCCCACACATTTTGTCTATTTAATTCATTAAGAATTCTGTGGTACATTGAATGCCTATGGAAATTTTGAGTCAGAAACTACAATGGCCTGAAAAAAAGTCAAGTTGATTAATAATAGTAACTCAGCCCACGGAAATCTCTCCCAAGGAAGGTTAGTCACAGAGAAAATTCAGCTTCAGCTTTATTTTATCTGATTAACAACTAACCCTCATGTCAAATAGTATAACTGATGAACGGATAGGCACTCCTCAGGCACCCTGTTTCCTTCCTTGATGCTTTCTTTTCCTCACCAGAATGTTCGTGTGCTCTTTCATTTTTTTTTTTTTTTAGTTATTCTGCCCTACACTTTTATTTTCTCTCAACTTGCAATAATGTTAAAACGAAGAATGAAGTAAGGAGGAAAAGCTGATAGCATTATATTCCCTGATAAGATAGCCTTGTGCCACTTACCTGTAGCATAGGCAAATTAATTACTTTGATTTCTTCCATCGATCAAGTATCCCTCAACACACACACACACACACACACACACACACACACACACACACACTACATATATATATATATATACACACACACACACACATATATATATATATATATATAAAATAAAAGTAATACTATTACTTTTGTCTTGGGAAAGTAGTGTCAATTTAAACTCTTTTGCCATTCAATGTTGGTTCTGGAATTGAGTGTCATTTAGTCTTAATCCAGCCATAGCATTATTCATTGGTTGAGTAGGCACATTTATATGATATAGTATGTAACCTTAGAAAGTGAGAATAGTGAAAAAGTAAAAGTAAAAAGAAAGTTCTCATCCTTACAAATATCATAAGAAGCTTATAATAAAAACTGCAAGTAAATAGACAATTTAATTTGGTGGTGTGCACTATTAAAAAGCAATTTAGAATGACTAGAATGTGAGAGTTTTAGAATTGACTGGTTTGAGAATATTGTTGAGGGAACATCTTGAATGACATGTGTATATATGGAAATATTCTGTATGAGTTGTTATTAGGTATCTTGTTCTTGGTCAGGCACAAAGTTTGTATATACTACTATATTCAGGGAAAATTTAGGAGGGTTTAAAGTAGCCAAATCATAAATTGTGATTAACGTTTCTGAAGTCCTCTTTCATAGATAATAGATTCTAAATAGTCAATATTCAAGTATGGAGTACAATTGAAATTTCTGCAATAGTTCTCATAAAAAGAAATTGAAGGTTAAGGTAGCCATGTTGGAGACAAATAAATTGAAGAATCATTTATAAGAAACTGGAGAATACTTATCACAACATCCTTAGTTTATGATTATACACTTATATCTATGTATGTATGTGTTTCCACATGTTTATAGTCTAACAAATGTCACTGCATATACTATAGAAATATATCATAAAACAAATATTAGAAAAATAGATAAAAATAGATTACCAATTGCTAATTATTAAACTGTCATTGACTTTGCTTGTATAATTTCTGACCACTTTGTATTTACTTATGTTTGTGAGTTGCTTGCCACCCCTCTGTCATTTAGAAAATACTTTCCTTGAACATATACTAAAATACCATGTAAATTAGAGCTACCACCTGTAGATAATAGATAACAGACTTATAAAAAGTCAATATAGATTAAATTATATTTTCACTATAAATGTAGTTCTCATCATGTGTGGACTTCTGTGTGAGTAGGAAGAAAACTCATTATCAAAGGCCAGTAAGCTAGAAAAAAAGATATAAAGGGAAGAACAAAGAAGGGAGAAGGGTACTTAATAGGATGGTATTGTATATATGTTAGTACAAGAATAGATTAATAGAGGTGAGAAGGCCTAAGTGAGGTCAGGGGAAGAGATTGAGTAAAGGAAAGGTGGAGGGAGGGCTAATCAAAATCTAAGAGGATATAAATAAATCATATGGAATCCTCCAGTTTTGGAGAATGGAATGCTCAGGAGCTGTAGATTGTTGCTAGAAAATTTTCAGTGCCAGGGATGGGCTACCTTCCAGTGAGTTGTTGGCCAGGGAGGTCCCTGATGCCCCCAAAACATTATATCCATTGTCAAGGCCCTTGTTTCCCCACCAGGAATAGACAGTAAGACCCTATTGCTGAAGACTCCACATACTTGGGCTGCAAGGCCACTGAGAAACCCTGCAGGAACTGAGCTGATAACCTCCTCTATGTAGACCAGCTGACAGAAAGCTGGAAGAAGCCATTCTGCATTCAGTTCAATGGGAGAAATAGAAATCATCAGTGAAGATACTCAACAGTGGGCATAAATTTGTGTAGCAAAGAAAAGTTATTATATACATATGTAGCATTTTAAATTCTGTCTTCTAATATATTATTTATCTAAAATGTGAGCCAGTCACATTGGGTTATGTGTTGTGGGCTTATCATTAAAAGCAGGAAACATTCCAAAATTTGAAAGCCCAGTGGCTTAATGGTTTCTGTTTATTTATAATATTCCTCTTTTTATTTCTGTTCACTGTCTTCTTATGGGAAATGCAAAGAGGAAAATATGTTTGGGAAGGTGATGAGGATCTTTATGATTAAGCAACATGCATAGCCTGGGATTTAAGCATGAATCACACAGAACAATTGAATAGTGAACCCCAAATCTTAAGGTAAATGTTTTAAAAAATAGATTACATGTTATTCCTGGGAATTTCACAATTCAAACAGGTCAGGATAGACCATCAGAAGCTGCAAGATCTTTAGGCATCAGAGTGTGTGAGTGGGAGAGACAACAGAAGGCGTCATGTGGCATAGGTGAGGACGGAGAACCAAGCAGCCGAGAGTTGGCTCGTGAAAGGCATGACAGGCCAAGTGTGGTTCAGCAGTGAAATGGGATGTAGCCCAGTCCAGCTGGGACGAGTGCAAGGATCATGTAGTGTGGCATAAAGCAGTAGGAGAGTCTAGGTACGTGGATTTATAACATAACCAGCCAGCATACGACTCCACAAAACAGCGAGTCTTCAAAGTGGAATCAAAAGCAAGTAGAGCAGTTAAAATGAAAATAAAATATGGAAACAGTTTAGATTAAGGTTGTTGGTTTAAAAGGCAGGAGAATTAAGAAAGATAGATAGGCACGCAGACCATTGCGTTGCAGCAGAATGGGAGCTGTCTGGAATCAGAAATTCTGTGCTGGAACAGAGCTCCTTATAAGATTTCAAGATCAAAGCTTACTGAAATTTATTTTAAAAACAAAGTAAGCCCTAATCCAAACGAGTATCAATAGACAAAATGGTAATACACAAGAAATGAATGCTCATCGAACAATGAAAGTATGACTTATATTTAATAATAGTTAAAATTATAAGAGATGAAACAAATTAAATCAGTAAAAACTAAAAATCATATAAGACTAAACTATTATTAACATAGAATAAATAAAAAGAGAAAAAAATAGAATAAAAACCAAAAGTAATTTGAGAAAAATATGAAAAAACCTATCCCAACGAAGGTTAGTAAGAATGATAATGAACCAAATCAAAATAAGAAAAACAGAATAATTATTTAACTCTATAAAGAAAAAAAAAACTGAAAATGGCTTATGCCTGAGATATCACTTAAAAATGACTAAGAGAAAAACACATTCTGGTGAAATTAATGAAGTTCAAAGAAAACATTCCCCCTTGAAAATCTTGGTAAAAATGGTGTCAAATAACTTAAAAAGGAAAGGAAAGTAGACAATCATCAGACATTTGGGCAATAAAGGCTCAAATACCAGCAACCAATGAAGACCGTGCTTAAGGATACAAGTGAAGAGAAAGTGAGCCAAGGACTTTATATGTCAAGAAAATTCATATTCATATTCAAATACATAGGACACAAAAGACATTTTTTCAATATGAACACTGGACGAGAATTTCATGTGGTCAAAATGATTAGATACACCAATTTGAAGGCTGTTCTGCATATTAACACTGTGAAATTACAGAGAGATAATCAGATATTTTGATGTACATGTGAAATGAACAACACCTATAAAAGTCAGAATTTGAATGCCACCAAACCTTTGAATCTAGGTACAAATTCAGTAATTTGGAGGGAATATACAAAGGACAGACAAGTGTAAACAGTGCCAACAGTGTTTCTGACTGCGTATTATGGTAATTACAACTCATACTACGGATAATTTCACAGGACCTGTGGTGTACAGAGAGTTAATTTATAGGAAAATGAAAGAGTTCGAGGTGAATCCTGGACATTTAAAGAGAATTTTACAATAGATGGCATTAAAACTGACAGGTAAGCTATAGAATCTAGGGAGACATAGTTGGAATTCATTAATATACAAAGAAACACACACTCTAGACACTGAGAATAGATAGAAAGAACACGTTGCCAAGGATTTGTTTCAGATGTCAGTTGGTGGGTGGCCAGCAAGGCCTATTCAATGATGTGATTTGTAGTTGAAGGGAGCTCATCAATTCAATTGCACATAAGCTTACTCAACTATTTTGAGCAGCTTTCTTGTTTCTGTTTTATGTTTAAAAATGCAATAATCACTATATTTTTATTTCCAGAAAAAGAATATTGATTTAAATAATTAAAATATTATCCTCATGTAAGTCATAAATGTTGTTGCTGGAGGCTAAAATCAACAACTAAGATTGGTGTTATTTTATTAATTTATTTGTGAGAAAGATCGAGGGAGAAAGAGAAAAAAAGAGAGAGAGGGAGGGAGATACAGAGAGAAAATGAGCATGCCAGGGTATTTGTCATTGTAAATGAACTCCAGATGCATGTGCCACCTTGTGCATCCAGGTTATGTGAATACTGGGGAATTGAACCTGAATCCTTAGGCTTTGCAGCCCAGTACCCTAAGGGCTGATGATATTGCTAGAGTGAATTCAGAATTTATGTCCACCATCAGTAGTATAAACAGTTACAAAGGAATGTCAGGGAAAACTATGGACTAGAGTGTCATTTAGGACTAAGGTTAAAATAATACACACAAAGGAACTTTCTGTAGAGGAACATATATACCTACATATATTTCCTTTCACTTCAGGAATAGTCCTATAAACTGAGTTCAGGTAACTAAATTATAACCAGTTAAAACATATTATCACTACTTACCTTAAGTTTTCCAATAATTTAACCTACATAAGTTCTTAGGTATTTTTCTCTCAAATATCAATTACTTTTGTTTTTATCTATTCTTTTTGAATGATAATCTTTTCACTCTATTAAAAAAAAAAAAAACTGAGGTGGCCATGGTGGCACATGCCTTTAATCCCAGCAATTGGGAGGCAGAGGTAGGAGGACTGCTGTGAGTTTAAGGCCACCCTGAGTCTACATAGTAAGTTCCAGGTCAGCCTGGGCTAGAGTGAGACCCTACTTCAAAAACAAAAAAAACAAAAACAAAAACAAAACAAACAAACAAACAAACAAAAACCCAAAAAAAAACCTGGTAGATGCAGCTACAATTTTACTCTTTCTCTTGCCATGATGATCAATTAAATTGATCTATCTGAAAATGGCTTTTCATAGAATTTGTTTTTTTTTTCTTTATAAAATGTATTCTCATATGTAGAATTACTTCTAAAACAATTCTTAGAATATTCTATGATCTCACACGATTATCATGTTAAGAAGTTCAGCTTTGTCTCTCACTTTTTTTAAACTTCTGAATCATTCTGTTAATAAAATATTTCTTTAAAGTGGTATGAAAATTAATCCCTTTCCAATATCTGGTACCTGTGAGACAGGGCCAGTAGCCACTTAGAAGGGCTTTTGTATGTGGTAATGTCAATGGGTGTGATCCCTTTATTAAAGAAGGAGCACATAAGCATCATACCAAAGTTTATAACAACTTTTTAAGTGGTGCGTAAAAGGTACTATTTAACATAGGTGAAATACTGTTTATATGTTCAAATAATCATTTCATACAACTATTCCGATGATCACAGCTCTGTTTTATAAATTGTCTTTGCAATTTATATCCTGTAGATAGTAGTCGTTTGCATATGGGGAAGCAGAAACAGGAGGATACCTGAGACTCACTGGCCAGCCAGTCTAGACTACTCTATGAGTGTCTATCAAATAGAAAGTACCTTGACTCAGGAAAGATGGCTGACATCTGAGAAATGACAGCTGAAGTTGCCTTTTGTCCTCTGGTCTCCTTGTACAGAGAGAATGTGAGAGAGGCAGAGAGAGAGAAGAGAAAGGAGAGGAGAGGATAGGAGAGAAGACGAGGGGGAGAGAAGAAGTGAGAACAGAAGAGGAGAAAATAAAAAGGAATAACTCTGATGGCCTCATTGAGTTAACTATTTTGTGTATTAGCTAGAAATCCAGTCCATATCAAAAGCAATTGCTTCTTCCTAACAGTGTCTGGTGTTTCTGTCATTCAGACAGATTTATACCATTAAAATGTTATGTGTAGCAGGGATGGAGAGATGGCTCAGTAGATAAATGTTCTTGTTTGCAGAACATGATGACCTGGGTTCATTACATCTCTGAAGTCTGCCCAGGAAGAAGCCATGTAAAGCCAGTTGCACAAAGTAGCACATGCATCTAGAGTTTGTTTAAAGTGGCAAGAGGCTCTGGTGTGTTCTCTTTCTCATTGGAAAATAAATAATAAAAATATAAAAATTAAAATTAAAATGTTTGTATGGAAAATATGGATATTCATGAAAATATTGTCTGATATATTAAAATATGTGTATTATGGAATATTAAAATCAGAAATCATATTTTATTTCTCAAATTTTTTTAAAAAAATTTTTATTTAGTTATTTGAGAGCAACAGACACAGAGAGAAAAACAGATAGAGGGAGAGACAGAGAATGGGCGCGCCAGGGCTTCCAGCCTCTGCAAACGAACTCCAGACGTGTGCGCCCCTTTGTGCATCTGGCTAACGTGGGACCTGGGGAACCGAGTCTCAAACTGGGGTCCTTAGGCTTCACAGGCAAGCGCTTAACTGCTAAGCCATCTCTCCAGCCCTGATTTCTCAATTTTTATCTTCATACAAAATTTTTGTTGACATATTCCCTTTCCATAAACTGAAATCAAGCTCATGTTCACCTTATATGGTTTCCCTACTTTTCTTTTTACTTGTACATCCAAATAACTACTTGAAATTGTTCATTAGTGGCTTTAAATCAATAATCTAACATAAGAGAGGTTGGTGGCATATTATTATTTGAGAGAAGTTTGGAGCTTGAAATAAATAGTTATGAGTCTGAAACACTCATAAAATTACTCAGAAACAAACTAAAAATATGGCAACAGAATTAAGTACTCTGCTAAAAAAAAAATAGGAAAATAACTTCCATTGCATAAGATTTGATGTGTTTTCACACATTTTCCACAATCCCACACACTTTACCCCCCACCCACACACATCCACCTTACACTTAACAGAAACTGTTCCTGGGAAGCAAAGGTTTGTTATTTTTTATGATTTTTGTTTGTGTACAATCTGTGGTTTCATTACTTTTTTCAGCTTGGTTCAGGACCTTCACACCACAGTGGTACACGTTGTCACACCTATTCAAATTTCACTAGATTGTCACTGATGTAGTGATTCATTTCAAGAATATTGCTTCTTTTCCCAAGTTCATAAAAGCTGTGAGCTGAATCAGCAGCTTTGAGATTATGATCTCCAAAAATGTATCAGAGGAGTCTTTCTACAGTTTTCTGCTCATGTAGCCCAGGTTGCCTTCAAACTCACTAGGTAGGAGAGGATGACCTTGAACTGCTGATCCTTTTGCCTTCACCTTTTAGTTGTTGGGGCAAGTGTATACCATCATGACCAGATCTTTTCATTGTCTATGTCCCACCAAATTACTTTTTTACTGGAAAAAGATGGACCTTGTCTTTGTCCTCAGTAGACAATTTTAGTTTTATTGCTCTAGTACCCTAGAAGACCTCCAAAAAATATCTGAAATGGATCTTCCTAAACACATACTTAGTCTTACCATTTCCCTGGCAAAGCCAATCTGTGCGTTGTTTTAAAAGTAACATTCCTTTATTTCACCAAAGATTAAAATAAATTATGCCCTTTTAGAGTTTTTGCCAACCCATTTCTCTTTGAAAGAAATCTAGCTAACAAAAGACAAAGAGCAGTGTACCATGTTGACAATCTACATTAAAGCATAATTACAACCAGAGCTGGGAAATTGAGAAATATCAGAAAGAAAGTTATTGGGACTTTGGGATGCATACATCAAATGCCACTTCTACAATGGAAGTCGTTAGGTTACATATGGACTACAGTGGAGGGATGTAGTGTTTGCTGGGGAATTGGTGGTGGTAGTCACAATAAACAGTATCCTCATACATGGAATTTACAAATCTAAGTGCCACACCTGAATAAAACAGCATTTAGAATATGTATGAGACTGAACAGTCCTGAAAACATCTCTGAAGACTGCCCAGGAAGTGGGCAGGCTGTGAGAAAAATATTTTAAAAGACAAGCTTCGGGGAATGACAAGCTGGAACTGAAAAAGCAAGCTCAGTGAGATGGTTAGTGAAACAAGGAGAGGCTCTCGCAGGGCAATGCGCAGCCTTTGAAAGGTGGAGGAAGGCATGGGATCAATTGCTGCTTACATCCTTGGCTAATCTGTTTACTGTTGAAAACAGATTGCAACAGAGCAAGAATGGAAGCATACAATCAAATTGGAAGGTTCTTTGGTCTTTCAGGAAGCATAATAATTGTGAAGTTACATTTGATATTTATCACTGCAGTTTAGTGATCAAATCACAAAATAGATGAAAGAGAGAGAAATGTCATGAATAAGTTTTTATTATTTGTCCTGGCAGCTCTTCCACTGAATATGTGAAAGTGCCATTTACCAGTAGGGAAAACATTAGTTGAAAAAAATAATCTTGCAATGAAATTGAAAAATACACATGATTTGGTTTGGAACATGTTAATTTTGAGAACCTGTGATAAAGCAAGAGAGGCTAGGGAGATTGCTTTGCAGGTAAAGTGCTTGCTGTGAAATGATGTAGACTTGAGCTCAGGTCCCTGGCACCCACACGGCTATATTCCCAGTGCTGGGTAGATTGAGACAGAATACCCAGGACTTGCTGGCTAGCTAGTGTATCCTAATCGGTGAGATCTGGGCTCAGTGATAGACTGTCAATAAAAATAATGTGGAGGGTAATTGAGAAAGACACGTGACACTGAACTCTGGATTCTTCATGTACACTGACTTGCACACACACGAGTGTCCACATATATATGAAGACACATGCTACCCTACTCACAACGCACATACAAAAATGAGAGAGCAAGACACAAAAGATGCTGGGGGCTGGGGAAACTGCTTAGTGGGTAAGAGAAGAGCATTTGCTGTGCAAACATAAGAACCTGTAATGGTCCCCAGCACCCACATAAAAAAGCAAGGCGTGTACACACATACCTGTAACCCCAGTTCTTGGGAGGCAGAGACAGAATTGCTGAGACTCACTGGTCAGCCAGTCTGACCCAGTCAAGGCAGCAGATCGAGGTTCAATGAGAGACTCCGTTTCAAGGGCATAAATGAAAGAGCAACAAAGGAGAACACTCAACATTCTCCTCTGGCCTTTGAATACATATGCACAAGATTCATGCATCTCCCTACACTACACTACAGACACACAGTTATAGGTATCTTAAACACATACACACACATACATACATACATATATACATACATATATATGCATGCATCAGAACATGAACTAATAATTATTAACATATCCTCTTATGTATAGTAAGTAATGGAACTGGGTTTCTTTCAGAATGTCATTTTTCAAATTTTGAATTTGACCTGTATTTTATTTATTTATGGTTTGATCCATGTTTATTCAGAGATTATCAAGTCTCCAGTTTGTACCAATTGAGAATTGTCTGTAAAATTACCTGTTTTTTTTTGTTGTTGTTGTTGTTTTTGTTGTTGTTCAGGTTGCCCAGTATGGTGGCACATGCCTTTAATCCCAGAACTAGGAGGGCAGAGGCAGGAGGATCACCATGAGTTGAAGGCCATCCTGAGACTACATAGTGAATTCCAGGTCAGCCTGGGCTAGAGCAAAACCCTACTTCGAAAAAGCATAACAAAACAAAATAGCAACAGTTAAAAAAAAAAAAAAAAGAAAATACAAAGGCTACATATGACGTACCTATAGTTAACACTAAATGAAGAAAATCTCTCAGTATCTCCATTAAATCAGGTATAAGGCAAGGGCTCCACTTTCTCCACTTTCATTTAGTATAGAAATAGAATCCTTAGCTACAGCAATAAGGCAAGAGACAAATAATGGGGATATCAAAACTAAAGGAAGAAGCCAAATTGTCATTATTTTGCAAATTCATGATTTCATACATAAGGGACCATAAAGACTGTACCAGCAGACTGTGAGAGCAGATAAACATTTTCATCAAAGTAGCAGGATACAAAATTAACATCTAGAAATCAGCAACCTTCCTACATACCAACAACAAATGTGGCTGAGGAGGAAATCAGTGAAGCACACCAGTTTAAAAATGCCTCAAAAGGGCTGGAGGGATGGCTTAGTGGTTAAGCGCTTGCCTATGAAGCCTAAGGACCCCGGCTCGAGGCTCAATTCTCCAGGACCCATGTTAGCCAGATGCACAAGGGGGTGCACACATCTGGAGTTCGTTAGTAGTGCTGGGAGCCCTGGCGCGCCCATTCTCTCTTTCCCTCTTTCTCTCTATCTGTTGCTCCCAAATAAAGAAATAAAAATAAACAAAAAAAATTAAAAACCTCAAAAAACAAAATATGTAGTAATAAATCTAATAAAGGTAGTGAAATGCCTCTGTAATGAAAAACATTAAAACACTCAAGAGGGAAACTGAAGAAGTCACTAGGAAATGGAAAGACATCTCATGTTTGTGGATTGGAAAAATCAATATTTACCTCTTTCTTTGTGGAAGGTGACTTCTCTGAATGCATATACTAGACAATACCCGCTAAATAAACTGGAACTAAATTTAGATTTTTAGGCCCTAATCTTTTTACTGAAAGACATGACCATTCTTGTTATGTTGAATGCCTGGCTTCCCCTGATGTAACATTTCACCATGCTTTAATCTGGATTCTCATCTAACCAGTTCTTTGAAATTGTTCTTTCAGAAATCACCAATACCCTTCTGGTTGCCAAATCAAATGGTGAAGTTTCTGGCTCTTATCTGATTTCTCATGCACCAAGACCAGCCGACAATAGGAATCCTATCTACACTGATGTTCTAATAATGCTGACTGGTGGTCCTAGCAACGACTCAGGAGATTAGAAACCGAGGAGCCAGGTAGCCTGGACTGAAAAATGAAGGTTGCACTTGTGTGAATTAAATTTATAATAGCTGTTTTGAACTAGATTCTACATATTATGTGCTAAGCAAGAAACTAGACCCCAAACAATAACAACCCCTTCAAGTTGGAAATTAAGAAATGTGACTAGCTCTTAGAGTGCTGGAAAGAGCTGTGCCGGATGCTTAAGAGGAGAAGACACCAACAGTCTTGATTGCACTGGATCCTGAAAGATACACACCTAGCCAGCCAGGCAAAATGTGCAAAGTGATGCAAGGGTGATATGCCTGTCATGTTAGTTAGGGGAAACTAACTGCTCTTTGACTGCACCTGAGTCCCAAAGGCCATAGGCCCTAGAGAGGAAGCTACTTTTGTTTGATCAAACAACTACTGTTGTTTGATTAAATTGTTATATTATGCTTACAAAATTTCCTTATAAATGCTTATTTTTATGCCTATATACTAATGTTACTCCCACTTTTAGTTTAAAAAAAAAAAAAGCTTCTTTTTTCATTTGGTGGGGACTCAAAACCCAAAGTACTGAGAAGTGACAGTGGATTATTGAGCGCTAAGTGAGGCACCTGTATGACATTCCTCAAGGTTCAGAAGCCATTGCGGAAGTGGTGGCAGAAAGAATGTAATAGCTAAAGAATAGGGAGAAGTGATTTGGAATGCTAATTTTTCAGAAATAAAGTGGCTAATGCATTTATGACCTCACAGTGGCTGACACTACCTACACAAGACCTGCATAAGAGAACAAAAAATACTGACAACAAAATAGAAGAGGGACTAGTTGAAAAAAGTGAAGGAGAGATGGGAAATGAGGAGCAAAGAGGATTATGGGAAGGGATCATGATGAGAATATACATATATATATATATATATATATATATATATATATATATATATATATTCATTCAATAGAAAGCTCAAAAAAATGGTCTTTAAGATTATCTAAGCTGAATCTTAAGTTTAAGATACCTATATCCTCACTCAGGAGAGAGAATAGAATTCTCAAAGACAGTGGTTCAAGAAATTTTAAAGCACTTCTTGAAAAATCCCCTCCATCATCTTAAAGGAAATCACTCTAGGTTGATTCTCCATGCCTTATCTTCCTTTTATAGATTTTAGGGAACAGGTATTAATTCTTGGCCATTTAATTCTATCTTGATCACAAATGTCTTGTTGCTTCAACTCCCATCATTTTACTGGCCTCCAATACTTAGTGCTAGCCCATTTTCGCTGAGACCCAAATTATGTGAGCTTACTGCTATACTTACCACCACTTTAAATGGAAGCCATACTTTCTGAGGTATCTTTCCATTCCTATTTTTCAATATTCTTTTCGTGTACTATGAGGTGTCTCTAAACTGCAAAATGTAAAATGTAGTTCATATTCAAATCATATATTTTTCTCAAGTCTACCATGAAACCAATCAAGTCTCTATTTTGTCATAATAATCCTGAGTTATTGTGCAGCTTTCCATTATAGTTGACTTAGTGTCTGTGTTTTCCCTATTCTCAATCTTAAACTCAAATGAGTATATATTTAAATGTAACAGATATTAGCTAGCATTGTTTTAATCAGACTGAGATGTGTGCTTTATCATTCTTTTTATTTTTTATATTTTGAAAATTATATGTATGCATATAATGTATTTGGATTATATCCATACCCCTCACACTCCTGATGTACTATTTTCCTTTTTCTAAACTAGACCCCTGCCTAATTTTATCTCTTCTTTTTGACCCACTGAGTTTAACAACAATGGGTAGGGCAAATTCATGTGAGTATGGACAACTCAATAAGCACTACACTGTTGAATTCTGTGGCTCCTTTTTCCCAAGCCACCATTAGCTAGATGCCAGTAGTAAAGAGGCAGGAAAGCTTTACAAGACCTGCTCACAACTCTGGCAGAATTCAGATGGAGCCAATCTGTGGGTCATATGCAGGAAAACACAGCTGCTATGAGTTCCTAAGTGTGAGGGCCAAGCCATGTCTGGACGACAGTGTTCCTCAGCACTGATGTCTTCCTGGCTGAAGACAAAATGCACCATGTTTCTGTGACGTTTGTGATCACTGATTACTCACATTTCCTTCACACATTCGCTTCACTGGCCTTCAAGGTAATCCACTCTCTCACTTTTTGTGTGTGTATGTGTGAGGTAGGGTCTCACCACTCTAGCCCAGGCTGACCTGCCGCTCACTCTACAGTTCTTCCAGGCTGGCCTCAAACTCACTGTGATCCTCCTACCTCTGCCTCCTGAGTGCTGGGACTAAAGGCATGCACCCCCACGCCCACCCTTGCTAACTCCTTCTTTTACTTGTACATGTTGCTCCTTCTTTTCTCTCAGACCCAGCCACAGTGGTCTAGTTTCGTGACTTTCTTTCCTCAGGCTTCACTCATGTTTGCAGTAATTGATACAATTCTGTTACATTAAATAGCATCTATAAACCTTCAAGGTCCACTTTGATGTCTAATACACACATCAAACTAAATATGTCCAAAATGGGACACACCTTCTTTGTTCATACAGCCTTTCTTAGGTCAGGGCATGGAAAAGTCATCTTTGCACACAGTGCCTTGGGTACATTGATCACATTCAATATATCAGACAAACCTATGATCTCTACATTCAAACTATATCTTAAAATATAACCATTTCTTACTCTTTTTCCCTGTTGCCATTACTTCAGTCCTGCTTCTTGCCCGCATGCCTGAAATAGCTTGATAAGCTGCATCCCCGATTCCCTTCCAATTCATCCGGATCTTTTAGTTTTAATAGATTCTAGACTGATCATTTGAAATGTTGACGAGGGTCAGGTGAACTGTGTCAGGTCAAATATCTCATACCTTACTATATCACTCAGAGTAAAATTTAGTCTCTATAATAACCTGGGCCATCTTTACATAATTAAAAACTCATTAGTTTTCTGACCTCATATCCTGACTTTGCTACTTTTCCATTCCTCTTGATTCATACAAAGGTGCTCTGTGTAAAATATGACAACCATGTGATAGCCTTATAAACACACTGTTCTTCTCACAGGCCACTGAATTCCAGCACTCCCAAATACTCCAAAGCATTTCTCCAACTTTTAAGTCTCCATTCTTTTGATTGAGACCTATTCTGAGCATTTTAAGTAAAACTGGAACCTGGCTTCTATTCCCTGAACTTGAATTCTCTTTGCTCCACTCTATTTTGTCCACTAAACTTATGCTTCTACTTTTCTACATATTGTTTTTATCATTTGTCTTTCCCTGCTTCATTGCCAATTAAAAAAAAAAAAACAAACAGCAGATTATTTTAAGTTACATACAAAATTTATTACCTGGGAAAACAGAACCCTTGCTTCCAATTAATTTTATGATAATCTGCCATTATCCAACCATGTGAGCCTGAATCTACCAAAGTGCCCTTCCCAAAGATAAAGAGTGAAAACTGCAACATTGCATTCCATCACTATGGCCATCCTTAGCATCATAATCAAATCTTAGCTAGGCTTTCAAATTGTGTCCCTAAGCCAAATACTACTTTATTCCAAAAAAAAGCTACAATTTTTTAAATGACCATCTATTATACAATTAAACTTGAATAAATCCCAGATACACTTTGATGCCAAGCAATTTATATCTTATCACTCCTTTTGTCACAAAAAATATTAAGAGAAGTTTTTGTCTACTCAGGAATAGTGCTTATCTTTATAATTAACCAACAAGAGATAAATATTAAAACATATTTCAGATGCCAGGTAAGAAGTCATGTTCAATAAGTCTGACTACTTTAGTTTCCTTTTTATGCCTAATGAAGTAACATACCACATATCTAAGTGAATAGATTTTTTAAATTTAAAATATTCTATTTACTTATTTGAAAGGAGAGAGAAAGAAGGAGACAGGGAAAGACAGAGAAAGATAGAATGGGTGTTGATATCCCTAATGCTCGATGACGAGTTATAGAAAATCTTTTGTGCCCTATCCAGGAAGTGGCAGATGGGATATCTCCATGAAATTACTTACTTAGTTTGGGGGACAAGTGTCATGCAATTTAAACTTTCTTCCACAGTCACACTGTTATGCCAATTAAATAAATGTTACATATTTAAAAAACATTAAAACTCTTTAAGGTCAAAGCTGAAAGAGAACCAGAAAATATGAAATGTTAAGGCAGAGCTGAGTTGGAAAAGAAATGTAAATAAACGATAAATATATAACAGATACACTGCCCTTCCTGTGGATAATTTTGATGTAAAATTTATCAAATGTTCATTGTTATATAAATAGATTTTGAAAAACTGATTTTCATAATTATAATATTCTGAGTGAAAAAAAGCTTAAAGCAGATAAACAACTATCAAATGTATTATACAACTAGCAACAAGCCCAGTACACTTATATCCTCAAGAATTGTTCATATGCTTCTCCTTCCCTTTAGTAAATATTTAAATGGAGCGAAAAGCAAAAGTTGTACAAATTTTTAGGTTTAGAATTTTTGTACTTATAGTTGTTGAAATGCTCCTTTTCTTATCAGCTAAAGAAACCTATTTTTTCCCTTTGGTTTTAGTCATTAAAGTCTATTGAAACTGTTGCAACTACAAATTCTTTGCTGAAATTTTTACTTTCTGTAAGAAATTCATAAGAATTCTCGCTAGGACCTAGAAGACATGGAACAAAACTAAGTGGTTTCTTTCCTACTGAAAGAGCAGAGGAAACGAGGAAACACGTGCTCCCTCCACATGTTTAAGTAGCTGGCTGCTTTCTAAAATGTGAAAGTGACTTGTTATTGGTAGAATATCCCAAGTCCTTGACTGCATGATTTGTGTCATTTAGTTAACTGAGAAATGAATCATACTTCTTGGGTACTTGCAAATAGAAATATAATTCTTAGAAATTTAAGTTCAGCTGTGTAGGAGGATGTTTAAGTGCCAGGCATGGATTTGACAGGGCTACACTACTCTCTCCACTAGCAAAATACACAGGGAACCGTTTGTGATCTCTTAGATAAAAAGGTGAGGAGTTAGTGGTAGAAACCCCAAAATTACTAGTTTGACTTCTATTTCATCTTAATCAGCAGAAAAATGCAATCCCAAATGTCTTTGCTACTTCAAGTTAGGCTTCTTATATGTTTCACACTAAACAGATTGACTTTGCTGTTATAGAACATAACCATTTTGTTCAAAGCGAGTGGAAATTATTTAACTGAACTGCTACAGAGTATATTTGTTTGCCAGAAAACCAGAATCAATTTTTCCAGAATATTAAGGAAATCAATATTGATACATGTCAGGCTAAAATGATGGTAACAATAGCAGTATAATAGAATATTAAAAAATAGCAGCAAACATTGAGTAATCTATGGTAGGCATTGCTCTAAGAGATTTATCTGCATTAATTAATTTAATCCTTATAATAACCTTACAAAATAGTTTCTGTCATTATTTTTGCTGTCAAATATTGTTCTATTTAGACACTGACAGCTCATCCTACTTCTACCATTTACTCTAATTTTGTAGAGATAGGCTTAAATTCAGTTATCTCTTCTAGCTGAATAAGTGAGTTCTGGGTTTAGCAAGCTACCCCGCCTGAAACCATAACACAGGAGGAAACTGAAGAGGACGCCTGCATCTCCTCTGGCTTCTGTGCCCGGGCGTATGTGCTCATGTACATAAAAGTACTCACAGTCTCATGCACCCTGTACACTCACACACACACGCTAAAGGAAACAATAAACCCACTGCATTTCTGTTCTTGAAATACTTCTAGATTCATTTATAATTATTTTCCACCTATTAAAAATTCTGGGCTGGAGAGATGGCTTAGCGGTTAAGTGCTTGCCTGTGAAGCCTAAGGACCCCAGTTCGAGGCTCGGTTCCCCAGGTCCCACGTTAGCCAGATGCACAAGGGGGCGCACGCGTCTGGAGTTCGTTTGCAGAGGCTGGAAGCCCTGGCGCGCCCATTCTCTCTCTCTCTCTATCTGTCTTTCTCTCTGTGTCTGTCGCTCTCAAATAAATAAATAAATAATTAAAAATATTTATATATTAAAAAAAAAATTCTGATGAGTGTGGAATAGTTGTTCAGCTACAGCTCAATTTGAGCATAATAGTCTATTTATTTGAGGCTACCAAGAATGTATTTGATAATATATTCATTGATTTGACAAAGAGGGAGAGAGAGAGAGAGAGAGAAGGAGAAAGAGATAGAGAGAATGGATGGGTTTGCCAGGGCCTCCAGCCACTGCAAACGAACTCCAGATGCATGTGGCCCCTTGTGCATTTGGCTAATGTGGGTCCTGGAGAATAGAACCTGGGTCCTTTTGGCCTTGTAAAAAAATGCCTTAACTACTAAGCAATCCCTCCAGTCCCCCAAGAATGTATTTGAATCTCTCCTCTTCAAAATTCACTTGTTGTCCTGGTAACAGCCCCTAACTTCTTAGTGTTCATGTGGCTCATTCTCTTCCTGCCGTTTCCCACCCCCTGCAGCAGACGTGGTATCCAGCCTGTGCTCCTGCCATTCTCTCCCCTGACATCCTGGAGCTTTTCTTCAAAACTGTAAGTCAAAGTAAATACCTTCCTTCTACCCTCTGCTTTTGGTCAGGTACTTTGTTCCACCCATGGGAAAGTAAGTACATCAAGAATCTGCTATCACTAAATCATTTGACAGTGTGAAAAATGTTTATTCATATCTCAGACCCAAAATATGAAGTAAGAATGTTTGAGGTAGAGAGTTCTTTTCTGCTTCAGTTTTGACACTGCAAGCTTAGGATTCAGACAGAGGATCCTGAGAGCTGTGCAGTCCTTCATTTTCTTTATCGGTTAGTCTTTCCCTGCACCTTTAAATAAATGCAAAGAGGCCTGAAGAAATGGCTCTACAGGTAAATGCACTTGGTTGCAATGCCTGGTGGCCTGGATAAGATTCCCTAGTACACAAATAAAGCCAGATGCACAAAGTAGTGCACGGGCCTGCAGTTCTTTTGCAGTGCCAGGAGGCCCTGATATGCCCATTCTCTCTCCAAATAAATAAATAAATTAAATAAATAAATAAATAAATATTTAAGTTATAAATAAATGCAAAGAAAACAATGTAAACTTTTATAAAATAATACTTCATAACAGGCAATTTATAAACATATATTAAATTGAATTACATAATAGGCATAATATGTTTTACATAACACTACATAGAAATAAATGAATCCTAATGTAATATATGATATATATATATATGCTTATATATATATTTATGTTTATATATATGTATATATATTTAAATATATATTATATTTGCTATTACATATGTAAAATTTTTTTCAAGTTTACCTGAGACTTAATTATTTACAAGGCAATAGCATGTCTTGCCGTCCACTTGCCTGAGAGCATTTCCTACACATAAACTATATTATGGTAGGGTCCACAATACAGCTGACTTCTTGATAATTAACTGTTTTCTCATTGCTCATATTACTATTTACTACATGTCCATTTGAAATCTTATTTTGAACTACTTGTACCTTTGTATTTTTATTTGCAAATTATTATTATTTTTTATATACTTTTTTGTTCATTTTTTATTTATTTATTTGAGAGTGACAGACACAGAGAGAAAGACAGATAGAGGGAGAGGGAGAGAGAATGGGCGAGCCAGGGCTTCCAGCCACTGCAAACGAACTCCAGACGCATGCGCTACCTTGTGCATCTGGCTAATGTGGGTCCTGGGGAACAGAGCCTCGAACCGGGGTCCTTAGGCTTCACAGGCAAGTGCCCAACCGCTAAGCCATCTCTCCAGCCCTGCAAATTATTATTTTTGTCATGTAATAGTAAATCAAGCTTACTTGTCAAATTGCCTATTTCATACGTGTATGAATAAACATTTTTATCATATTGAATTCATCTCTGGTCATGTTTTCCATTGCTTCTCAATGGGTTTAAATTTTTATTTGCATATAAATGTCTTAACTCCCCCTCCCCATCTACTTTTCTAAAAGAACAAAGATCAGACCTTGCATGTAGTTTCCCATGATACTGTCCTCACCTCCTAAAATAGGATCTTGGGTATTTCCTCAAGATAGCAAATACTTTTCAACTTCTCTAATATTCAGTTGTTAAAATGTTTCATGATTTACTTAACATTTTCATTTTGTTTGGATATTTTAGCTGTTTCCTGTTCCATTAATATAAATAATCCTATGATAAGCATAATCTACCACATCTCAGATAATTTCCTCCATCTGGATTCCAAGAATTACAATCATTGATTCAATGCTTTGCTGTTGTTATTTTGTTTTCTGAGGCAGGGTCTCACTCTAGCCCAATCTGACTTGGAATTCACTATGTAGCTTCAGGGTGGCCTTGAACTCCTGTGATCTTGCTGCCTCTGCCTCCCAAGTGTCAGCACTCTTGGCTTGGTTCAATGCTTTCTATTTTGTTTTCTATAGCAGATGGATCATTTCATCAGTGAACAAAATGATTACATATATGTTTATTTTCATGTTGAATTCATTGAATTTAATGCTCTTCTCTGAATTTACTTTACTGCAAAACAGTTGTTTTTTCTGCCCTGCTAGGTTCTTCACAGAATTAACCACAACTAATTCTCCACCCAAATTTAGCCCCTAACGTGGTCCCAACTTGTCTCAAGTCAATTTATACTAGTTTTATTTTTGTAAATAATCTCGTCAACTGTTCTCACTAGCCAGTAGGTACAACCACTTCACAGAAGTACTAACTCATTTATATTTCAATATATGCAGCATGCTATCTTTTCCTAAGAGAAGTTGAGAAATGCCCATCTTCTTTGATAATATCCTGGAGAAACATTCTCTCTCCTTCAAAAAGAATAGTATACTTAAAATACGTTGAATACAAAAAAT
Organism: Jaculus jaculus; assembly: GCF_020740685.1. Lineage (NCBI taxonomy): Eukaryota > Metazoa > Chordata > Mammalia > Rodentia > Dipodidae > Jaculus > Jaculus jaculus. Next base: position 71,512,758 of record NC_059116.1, on the reverse strand, counting down.
ACATTTTCTTCAATTATATTTCTCAGTTGATCAGGTAGGGAGAAACTATCCATCTCTTCATTGCCTCATTTCTTGTAGTCCACTCACTCTGTCTCCCTTCTCTGATTTTAAACTCCAGATATCAAAATCAGGACACTGTTTCTGTCTAAAGCATTTTATACAAAGATGACGGGTCTCTTAGGAGGTGTTTAGATTTGCTTTAGTCAGAAAAAAAACCCTTTCTGATGTAACTTATAGTATAAAATTTCTCAAAATTAGAAGTGTGCAAGTGTGTTAATTCCATCTGTGCAGCCATATGCATGTTCTTTCACCTCTCCCTGCTGACCTCAGCAAGTCGTTTTTGTCCTTTCCTTCAGAGCCTCATGCTGCCAAGATGGCTACATCTACTATGAGGATCATACCTTCACAAAAAGAGGCCCAGAGATACAGGGTCTTGAGTCTTTTTCAGATTTCAGGATTTAGGAATTATTTTCCACCAGGTCTTTCAAATCCGTCATTGCGCTGTATCAAATCACCCCTTGCTGCTAGACCAATACCCAGAAGGAACTGAATCATATAAAATTAGCTAAAACCAAACATGATTCATCTCTGAAGCAGTGGAGAGCTTATATTACACAGAAGGACATGATTTCTGTTAAAATTTTGAAAAAGCAAACATGCATATGATAAGAAAAGCCATTATGAAGAAAATGAGAAATGAGTAAAGAAAGAAGTAAGTTTTGAGCAACTAATCACAATAAAATTAGGTTTTCTGTTTTTTTCTACCAACCCTTTTCTGATTTATGAACAATTAATAATAGATTTATAGAATACAATTCTGCATTCTATCTACCTTGAGAATATATGTCATGCAGAGAAGAGAAAGGAAGTTTTCATTAAAATTTTAGGTCATTTTCAAAAGATTATTGAAAATAAATGATTCTAAAACCAATGTGGACCCAATATAGATAGCTGAGTTAGGAGTACTTTTTGTTAGTCTCAAAATTAAATATCTCAAGGACTAAAAGGGAGAAGATGAAACACTTTATGTTTCTTTTTCTTATAAAACGCTGTGCTTCTTTGGTTACTTGTGCGCATAAAACAGCAAACATAGCATGATTAAAAGAAATATAGACTCAATAGATTCTTGGGTCTATTTAAGTAACAATTAAAATTTAAAAAATAAATAAAAGACAAATGGATGTTCATTCATACATAATAGGAAGGCTCATAAAAAAGTGGTTATTTTTTTCTAGGTAATAAATATGTGAGGCAAGCCCAGTGACAATGACCAGTTAGGTAAATACCATACAGCTTAACCCTCCTTTAATGTTTAGAGTACAGACCTACTCAGCAAGGAATAGTCAACAAAGAGGCAGCATAAAGCAAACTTGCATTAAAATAAATGAGTAGCTAGTAAAATAGTTACTGCATAACGGGCTATCAGTGTAGTGCAAATCTTTGCAAATGACAAGGGGAGAGACCATAAACCATCTTCCTTGAAATGAAATTCAGGTCATGCAAAAAGCATGAGGACCTTTAAGCAGTCCTGAATGAGCACCTGTCTACTGTCTTCAATGTAGAAGTGCTCTGAGCCAGTGAGCCCTAGACAGTCCAAGGATAGCAGTGGGCGGCCTGAGCAAGGCCTCATGGGCTTAACCAGCCAAGTCAGGAGAAGTTGTCACAACACAGAGCTCCTCCTTTCAGGAAATGGATGCATTGTGTTGTGTTTGCATAGTTCTCAGAATCTGACAATTCCTTATTCCTGAAGGTTACAAAAAACAAAGGTTATCAGTATTTAAATTAGAAAACTCTTAGGTAATATAGAACAAAATCTCACATTCCCTAGGAGATCATTTTCCATGAATTTATTTTAATTTTAATTTAAGACAGGGTTTTACCATGTAGCTCATCTGCCTTTGCTTCTGGAGTGCTGGGATCAAAGACGTGTATCACCATGCCTGGTTGTTTGAAGGTATTTTAGGTTGTTCTTTCACATATTAAGCGTTTATTTATTTATTTGAGTGAGAAAGAGAGAGAGAGAGACAAACATTGAGTATGGGTGCAACCGGACCTCCTGCCATTGGCAAATGAACTGCAGACACATGCACCACTTTGTACATCTGGCTTTACATCAATCAGGCTTTGCAAGAAAGCACCTTGAAGTACTGAGCCATCTCTCCAGCCCAGGTTTTTTCTATTATTTTCTTTTATTTCAAATTAAAAGTATTAGGCATGGTGGTACACGCCATTAGCCCCAGCACTTGGGAGGCAGAGGTAGGAGGATTGCTGTGAATTTGAGGCTACTCTGAGACTACATAGTGAATTCCAGGTCAGCCTGAGCTGAGACGCTACCTTAAAAAAAAAAAAAAAAAAAAAGTGCCTGGATTAATGTTATACTACATGGTTGCAGTTTGGATGTGGATCTTATGTATTTGCTCCATTCCTTTTGAGCATCACGACATGTGACAAATTATTTTGCTGTTTTTATATTCACCTTACTTGATCTATAAACTATAGAAGGACCTCCTTCCTAAGAAAGGTTGTAAAGATAAATTGAGTTCATGCACATTTGATGAATACCAGGTACATAGAAATCATCAAATAAACCTCCATTTTTATTACTGCAACCTATATAAAGATGGAAAAACACAGGAAGTTGTTGTAGTTTGAATATAAAATATCCACCTTTGGCTCTTGTTTGTGAATACCTGGTTCTCAGCTGGCGGTGCAGTTTGGGAAACTTACAGAACCTGTAGGAGGCAGAGCCTTGCTGAAGTCAGTGGGGCTCTGTGGACCAGCCTTCAGCTTTTACAGCCAGACCATATGTTCTGCTCACCCTCTGCTTCCTCAGTGCAATACGACCAGCTTTGCTTCCTGCTGCTGTTGCCACGCTTTCCCCGAGTGAAGCCTCCTGAAAACTGCAAGCTATAAAAACACTTTTCCTTCCTTAAGTTGCTTATGGTCAGGCATTTTCCCACAATAGCTACCTAACCTTTCTAGGCACCATCTTTTCCCCACTGCAGAAACTCCATGTGCCTCCACACACCATCGCACTCTCTTCATTGGCAGATGGAAGTGCTTGATGAGCTTGTCTTTCCACGCCCTTGCCAGGTACAGAAGAAGATGCAGTTCCTGCAGCTGTCACTCATACCAACATGCACTAAACCTGGGAAGTGGAAATAGGTGGGTTATGCCAAAAGAAAGGGGAAAAGAAGAGAAAAACATGTGCACCTTTCTAGTTTTGCCATCCTTTCCACTGGTAAACATGTTGTGGAGAGCGAAGGAGAATGAAGACGTGATCACGTGTCACATATGGCTGCTGTCAAAGTGGGTTTCAAGTCGGTGACTGCAGCTGGCTTCCACTGCAAGCAGAGTGCTGTCTTGAGGGTTTCAACTGCTTGTCAGAACCAAGACCACCATCAAGGTTAAAGCCTGACTCCAACTCAGACTGTCCTAGTCCATTGCTTCTCATTCACATGACTTTAATTCTGTCTCATCAATTTATTTTCTGCTGCCACTTTTGCATTTTGTATTAGTGCTAATAACAGCATCTGAATAATAATATCTTCATAACAATTATTCACAATTTCTTTAAAGTGTTTTCACAGTGTCCCATAGGTAGGTAAGTGTCAGTTGTTGTTAGTATCAGATAAGAATCACCAACTGTGCAGCAACAGTGCCTGGTGGTACGTATAGGACCGCAGTCTGGGCCATTGGAATCCTTCTCACAAGCTATTTCAGACTACAATCAGGAAAGAGCTGTCTGCTTTCCTATTTGTTTATGAAAATGTAAGGGAATGAGACTGAAGCAACTCGGTGCATCGCTCATGTGAGGTCACGAAGTTAACATGAGAAGTAAGGAAAAGCAGAAAGAGAAACTGCTTTTACCTCAGAGCCAGGACAGTACTACCAATCTGTACACATGCTTTCCTCTCAACTTGTGCTGTGGGCAGCCATCCTCCAGGAACACCATCCTGCCTACTGCGTTCCTTTCAAATACTGACGCTCACAGACTTGTTCAGCCACATGGAGTTTAGGTACTTGTTTATATTCATTTTTCAGGCAATGTTTTGCAAATATCTTCTGCCTCACAGGTAATATGTAAGCTTAAATAATCATAAGTATGGGCTGGAGAGATGGCTTAGCGGTTAAGCGCTTGCCTGTGAAGCCTAAGGACCCCGGTTCGAGGCTCGGTTCCCCAGGTCCCACGTTAGCCAGATGCACAAGGGGGCGCACGCGTCTGGAGTTCGTTTGCAGTGGCTGGAAGCCCTGGCTCGCCCATTCTCTCTCTTTCCCTCTATGTGTCTTTCCCTCTATGTCTGTCGCTCTCAAATAAATAAATAAAAAATGAACCAAAAAAAAAAATAATCATAAGTATGGAATTTGCTTTCAAATTCGTATTATTAATTTCATTACAGCTTACTAGCTAACATTTAGGATATTTTTCAAACTGAATTGATTTGTTTGAAAATGATTTTTTTTTCATCAACCACTATAAGGGAATCATTTGAAATACAATGAATTTATAACACATTTATCTATAATTAATATTTATCAAGCCATTTGATGTATAATCATCAGAGATGGCCCAATTTGAGGCTTTGTGCATTTTGTACATAATCTTCTCCTCTTATGAAACTGTCTGAAATTTTATGGTGAATATGTCTCAGGAATAATACATCATAACATCCAACTCTGTATCAGAAAGTAAGAATTTGAGAACTACTATATGAATTTCAGAAAGAAGAGCATGGGCTTAAACAACAATTACCATTTGTGCTATAATACTAACTACAAAATCTTAAAAATGCTAATGAAGGGCTGGAGAGATGGCTTAGTGGTTAAGCACTTGTCTGTGAGGCCTAAGGACCCCAGCTCGAGGCTTGATTCCTCAGGACCCACGTTAGCCGGAAGGACAAGGGGACGCTCACGTCTGGAGTTCGTTTGCAGTGGCTGGAGGCCCTGGCATGCCCATTCTCTCTCTGTATCTGCCTCTTTCTCTCTCTGTCTGTTGCTCTCAAATAAATAAATAAAAATAAAAAATCATTTAAAAAAATGCTAATGAAACCATTTGTTCCAACAAATTGATGCAAGACAATTAAATGTTTTTCAATGAAATAAAATAAATTTATAGTGGATTACAAAAGTGGAAAAATGGGCTGGGAAGATGGTTCAGTGGTTACATGCACTTGCTTGCAAAGCTTGATGACCTGGGTTTGAATCCCCAGCATCCATGTAAAACTAGATGCGCAAAGTAGCACATGCGCCTGGTATTCCTTTGCAGCACCGTTAGTCCCTGGCATGTCCATTCTCCTTCATTCTCCCCCCTCCCTTTCTGTGTCTCTGTCTCTGTCTGCGTCTCTCTCCTTGCAAATCAATCAATAAAATATCTACAGTAGCCATTTCTTTAAATAATCATGGAAAATGCTAATAAAAATTAAAAAAAATAAAAGACAGCCAAAAAAAAAAAAGGTGAAAAATAAGAGTTTTAACCCAGGAATCATGCAAAAGTCATTGGATTAATACTAGAAAACTTGGTATTGGCAAGTAGGAAAATATACCTAATTATGTACAGCTAACAAAATTAAGTCACTTGAATTGCTAAAAATTATAATATAGCTTTATTTCTCAAGGTAGCATGCATTATCTGAGACTCAAACAGATAGAGCTATGGATAAAAAAAATATTTCTTTTTAAAAATTTTTTAGTCTTTTAAACAACTATGGATATAACTGAGCATCCATACATCTTCTAAGAGACATTCATTGTGGAAATTCTGAAAGTCAGACTTCTGGTTGAATAAGGTAATATAAAGGATTCATATTTGAATATATTTCCAAATGCCTATTTGAGTCAAGCCATAATTCAAAAGCAATTACAAGTAGGCTGGATAAATGGCTTAGCAGGTAAAGGCATTTGCTTTCAAATCCAAAGGACCCAGGTTTGATTTCCCAGGACCCATCTAAACCAGATACACAAGGTGGCACATGCAATTGGACTTTGTAGTGGCTACAGGCCCTGGTATTTCTCTCCCTCTCTCTCTCTCTCTCTCTCTCTCTCTCTCTCTCTCTCTCTCTCCCTATCTCTCTTTCTCAGTATCTGTTTCTCTCAAATAATAAATAAAAAATTAAAGCATATTAGATCTAGGCATGGTGACACACACCTTTAATCCCAGCACTCAGGAGGCAGAGGTAGGAGGGTCACATGAGTTTGAGGCCACCCTGAGACTACAAAGTGAATTCCAGGTCAGCCTGGGCCAGAGTGGGACCCTACCTTGAAAAAACAAAAATAAATATAATAATAAAAAAATTAAAAAATATACATATTTAAAATTTTTTTTGTTTATTTTTATTTATTTGAGAGTGACAGACAGAGAGAAGGAGGTAGAGAGAGGCAGACAGAATGGGCGTGCCAGGGCCCCCAGCCACCGCAAAAGAACTCCAGACGCATGCGCCCCCTTGTGCATCTGGCTAACGTGGGTCCTGGGGAACTGAGCCTCAAACCAGGGTCCTTAGGCTTCACAGGCAAGCGCTTAACTGCTAAGCCATCTCACCAGCCCAAAAAATATTTTTTTAAATGTCTTAAAAAATCACAAGTGCCCAAAACTAGGTATTACTTATAAAATGATAAAAATTTAATATGGTAACTATCATGCAAAAATAATAAAAATTGGCATACCAGTTCAATAGTGAAAACTCAGACACAGAAAAACTACTTAGAACACTAATGAAGTTAAAGGAAATAAATAGCACTTAACCTGTTTTAGGGGTTGGGAAGATGGCTTGGCTTTTAAAGGAGCTACCTTGCAAGGCTGCTGTTGTGGGCTTGATTCCCCACTAACCACATAAAGCCAGATGTACAAAGTGGTCCATGCTTCAGAGATGGTTTACAGTGGCAACCGGCCCTGGTGTGCCAATTCTCTCTCATACATACACTCTCCCTCTCTTTCCTTCTGTCTTCTTCTCTACCTTTCTCTTCCCCCTCTGCTTGCAAATAAATATTTTAAAAATAACATTTAACCTGATTTAAGCATGGCATGATATACACACAGATCAAAACATCCCATGTTACATTAATATGAAGAATTTTGTCATGTACTGGTTAAAATAGATTTAATTAAAAATAGGAAAGAAAAAGTATGCAAATAATCTACCTAAGATGAAATACAGTTGTAAATTGGAACTTGATTCATAAAGCCTTCCAAAACCTCAGATCAAGCCTAGTGGTAATATATGCCTAAAATCTCTAACATGGCAAAATACAGGTTCTGCTCTAAATTACTATACATTATATTATATGTCACACATATAATTGTAGCACAAAAATCTTACGCATCAAATAACTTTTTCAGCATGTCAGTTCAATGAATTAGATGTAAATAAATCAAAAACATATGGGTAAAGTTTATCTTGAAATATAGAACTTGGCCAAATGTGTTTTAGGTTTTCACCTACCTCAAATATCTAAAAGACATTGTCAGATCTTGGCCAGTCTTAAGTCTCCCCTGTGGGCTTTCACACATGTTCCCTCTAGAAATTTAGCATTGAGCACTCTCAGTTTTGTTTACTGTCAGTATGGCTGAGGAGCAGATGGGCACTTGAAATTTATCAAAATCTACTTAATATGTACCAAAGTTGAATAAAGTTATCACAAATATACATAGTGTATTAAATCTACATTCTAATTTGCATATTAAAGTTAGTTTGCAAAAGACAATGCTGTAAAAGTTTTCAGTATATTAAAAAGTTATATTATTATGTCATGCTGAAATAGCCAAATATTTCAGAAGCTTAGGAGTAAAATTAAAATACACTCTGCTTCATTGATAAATAATCATCACTAATTAATTAATATTATATTAATTTTATTTTATATTAATATTACTGTATCTGCATTCTTAGATATGTGCACATTTGCATGTGGGCCAAATATAATCATATATTATTTCTCATAGATGTGCCCATATTATTCCACTGAAGGCTTTTTATCCACTTAAAATAAGTGACCTCATGAAACATATGGAATTTTATTCCATCCTTTTAATTATTGTAAAATATTTAATAACTCTAAATGCAGGTTCCAGATATTTCTTTTTTTTTCCTGTTTTGTTTAATATTGATTCAGGAAGAAGTTTTGGCTAACAATTTCTTTCAGAAAATTAAAATTATTGTATCTTAAAGTACTAATATGCCAATACATAGTGTCTATACAAACGAGATTTATCTTTTTTTATTTTTAGACAAATCTACCTACTCATTTGAAAACAAAAGACAATCTCTAGGCAGAAGGCTGGGTTTATACTAACACTTTTAGATATGTTATGTGATCCATTTCAGAAATGATAATCTGGTCTGAAATCCTTTTCCCTCAATTATGGCAGAAGCCGGCATTCTTTTGCAGTAAAGTCAGAAAATGAGAGAGATCCTGAGAGCCAATCTCTTGGGAGCATGAATTTGGGATTATGTCACCACTTAGCAGAATAACAACACTGATGGGCTGAAATGAATCCTCTCCTGACAGACTGAACTCTCTAGCCTCTCCCATATCAGCCATCTCCCTGTTGTAGGTATACAGTTTCAGTAAAGTAAGAGAAGTCCAAGTTCAGAAAAAGACCAGACCACAACAACAACAAAACCTTGATAATGATAACAGCAATTCGTACTTGGGTCCTTTTATCTACCAGTGGTGTAAAGTATCTCTCCTCACTTAATTGTCCAGGAAATACATTATGCATTTAATAAATAATGACTGGGAAATAGCTTTTGAGTAATTTTTTTTGTGATTTGTGAAAAGACATGAAACAAAAGTATGAAAATAACATGGGGGTAGAAATGTTGCTATTTCTATCTTTAATAATTATACAAAAAATACCTTAGTAATTTCTGAAAGTGGAGGGTCATACTTGGGGCTGTAAACTTTTTAACAATATAATAGCATCTGGTTTTGTCTTTAGATTCTGGCTTTCTTGGTAAAACAGAAACTAAGAGATTAACATTCCTTTTACAGGCCGAAATCAAGTAATATATATATAATGACATATGTGTGTGTGTGTGTGTGTGTGTGTGTGTGTATACAGCAACATATGTATGTATATATATATATATCAAATATTTACTATTTATGGGTTTATCAGTTCTTTAAGTCATAAGTAGATTACATTTTTTCTTAGTACATCCGAGTCAAAAATTCCAGACTTTTACAGTAGTCACAAGTGTCTAAGTTGATAGATAAAAATATCTATTATTTATATATTAAGTGATATCTCAATTTTCATGATCTGCTCACGAAACCATATATAATTTTTAAAATAGCTGTGAAAATACCTCTATATGCTTATCACACAAAAATACAGCAAAGATTACCTGATCTAGGTGTCACAGAGTTAAAAAAATGTAATAATCTGTTACGCATAGAAATACTGCTTGTAAAGTAATTCCTTTTTCCATAGTTGAACTACAATACAAGTTTCAGAGAAGGCAAATTCTCAAATTTATAAAATATATATTTTGACCTCAATTTATATTAAAGTTTGAGTGGCATATATGTGCATGTGTATTATATTTACTTGCCTTATTTTCATCCATCTTTCCTTCCTTCTTTCTTTTCTTCCTTCTTTATTTCCTTTTCTTTTATTGGAGGCAGAGTACCACATATCCCAAGCTAGTCTCAAGCTTGCCATGTAGCTAAGGAAGACCTTGACTGTCTTAATTCTATTTCTACTTCCAGAAAGTACTATAATTACAGTAATGCACTTAGGTACTGGGGATTAACCTAGGGCCTCATGCATACTAAGTAAGACTCCACTAACCAAATTATTACTCAAGGCCACATATTTGACTACTTTTAATAAAGAGAGTTAGAAAACAAGGCACATTTCTGTTGAATGACACTGAGTCACCCTGAGAACCAAACATATTCTCAATATGCATTAGCTGTTTACTTCCCGTATATGGACCTCATACACATCACTGTGCCTTGATATGCTGGGATTATTGTTCTTGTGTACTATGCTTTTCAACAGAATAATATATACCTAGTGTTATCTTTAATTAAAAATGTCACAGTTTTGCTATTAATATTTTTATTTTTTCCCAGCTACACAAATGAACATTTTCTTTGTCCCATACTGTGAAAAAAGAACATAAGAAAACTTAAATTTATATTTTGGGTAAAAATTTGTTTTAAGATGCATGTCTCTATAAAACCACTATTAAATGTTCTTTGATGGCTACTTGTTACATAGTTCTGTATAAATCCATTGGAAATATTTTACTAGGAACTTATTTTGATAATGGGTCTAGATTAAGTAATTGTCTTTAAAATATTCTAGTATAACTAATTTAAGGTGAAAAGATGCTATTTTAGTAAGGCAGTATATTTAAGTGAACAAGTTGTGTTCCACTATCTATCAGAATAATAAAATAGAATACAACAATTCTATACAATAGAATAGAATAAATGTATGACAGAAAGAATGTATGGCAAGGTAACTATAGCTGGATTTTTGGTCACTGCTACAAATTCATGAGCTAAATGATTTTAAGGAGGAAAGACTTTTTTCTGACTCCTTGTTTCAGAGGTTTCAATCCAGGCTCTGTCATGGCTAGACCATTACTTGGAGCTGAGGGGAAGTCTCAAGTCATGCTAAAAGGATCATGGTGGAATTGGGCTGTTGACTTCAAATAAAAAGAAGACAGAATGGGTTGGGGAGATGGCTTAGTGCTTATGCTCTTGCCTGTGAAGCCTAAGGACCCCGGTTCAAGGCTCGATTCTCCATGACCCATGTTAGCCAGATGCACAAGGGAGTGCACATGTCTGGAGTTCACTTGCAGTGGCTGGAAGTCCCGGTGCGCCCATTCTCTCTCTTGCTCGCTCACTCTCTCTCTCTGTCACTCTCAAATAAATAAAAAATGAACAAAAAAATACACACACACACACAACAGAAGAAGAGAACAAGACACAACCTACAAGGGCGGGTCCCCATGACCTAACACCTTCTCATGTTCCCAGTATCTTCCAAATTAGCACCCACTAGATGGAAACACAGCAGTCAGAAAACACAACGGAGGGAACCATGTCATATTTAAGGCATACAAATAACTAAATACAAGTCTATTTAATTGTATCTCACACACACACACACACACACACACACACACACACACACACACACACTATACATAGTAACAAACAGATAGACATAAAAGATACATATGTGAGTATATAGTTTCTTAAAGAAATTTATTAAATTTAATTATATCATTAGTATCCACTAAGTAGGTAAATATAAGTAAATGTAAGTAACTGACAATGCTGTTACCTAACAAAAAATAAACCCTAAGATCAAATAATTCCTTTTAACTTCTTAAAAATATTTTCAGAACCTACAGAGTTGTTACTATTAAGACTGTAACTCAGTAGACAGTGCCCTCCCAAATGATTACAATTCACATGTATTGCAGCTGATGCTCTAATACTAAACACAGATGCTTTAAAATAATGTCCTTTCTTCAGGGCCACATTGAATTATTCCTCTGTGATTTGAATACCACAAATTTACAAACTGCATTATTATGGTATTATATCAGAAATCTACCCAAAATAAAAGGACAAGAATGAATACAGAATTCTTCCCTTTGAGAAGCAGCTGAGAGTATGAAGGACAAGTTTGGAAGAGGCCTCTAACTAGGGAAAGAGGGAAGAATTAGGAAAAAGTGAAGGAAGATAAGAAATAGAAAAAGAAACAGAAACAGAAAGGCAGGTGGGTAGAAAGGTTGAGAACCAGGAAGATGGAAAATGTGTATCTCTCAAAGCCACAATGATGTGAAATTATATCTCAAAATTAAAAACAAGCAAGAGACCATGTTAGTTAGGCTTCTGGGTTTGTAACCTGTCAAGGGAATCCAATACTGAACTCAGTTAACTGAGTTATGAGCCGGGAGGGACTATAAAGTTTGAGAAGTTACAATTTAGTTAAGACCTGTGACCTGGAAATAAGGAGTAAGTTTCCTTGACTATCTTCAAAGGAAGAGCCCCATATGATTTTAGTAAATTAATGTTTCCTTGTATCCACAGCCCCATGGGGAATACCAGCAACCCCACTGAGGAGGTTCTGAGCAGAATGGGGGCAGTAGGGTAGGGAAGGATGGTACTAACACATGATGTATCCATAGTATGTCAGTAAAAAAATAAATTGGGTTTTGAGAATATTCTCTCATGAGTATATTCACACACAGTGAATAATTAAGAAATAATCTTAGATCTAACTAACTCATACAATTAACTTCATCTGGATTTTTCTATAAGAAATCATTACAGAAAATTACAGTCTAAAAATAGGTTCTAATAAAATGTTTGCTGGAAAAATAGTCAATAAAGTTGAGTGCATTTGAGAACAGAGAATAAATAGGACACAATGTGTTAGTGAATCTAGAAAGAGAGATATTTTTGGTGAAATTGAAAGGTTTGATAAGTGGAATAGGCAAATGTCTGTGAAATATAATCATTTGAAGACAGAATTCATTTCAGTAAGCCTTTGTTGAAACAAACACAGTTAATATGTTGGAAAGTGTAGAGTAGGTAAGAGGATCAGTGGTGTTAAAACCCACATATTCCCTCCACCCTGGTTAAACCACTTTGGGTAAGGGGAATAAAGATACTGGGTAGGTATCAAGTGTTAGAACTACACTGTTTGGATTGTTTGTAAGATTGAACATATAATATTTAAGTGGAATTTGAAGTTGATAAGAATGGATTAATACCACTCTCCTTTAGATAAGGACATTTTCTCAAGAGTTTCTTCCAGAACATTCTTCTTGGACACACAAGATTCTGTAACCTATCCATATTATGTAGCTCATGCAAGATTATGCTAAGAACCAGAAAAAGAGCTACTGACCCTATCTGTCTGAAATAATAGACAGTCATGGAGACAGAGAAGTTTAATTCCTCACTTTTGAGGTACTGTAAGGTAAGTCTTTGTGTAAACATAAGCAGAGTGCATCTGAGGATACTGGAGAAGCTAGAAATGTTATAAAACTTCCATTAATCCAGGGCAGCCCATAGTTCTTTATATAAAATTTTATATGATCCAGCTGGAAATGGAACATATGCCTAGTCATAGCACTTAGGAAGCAGAGGCAGGTGGGTCACTGAAAATAATATATGAGTCCAGCCAGGGGTATGTATTGAAACCTTTTTTGAAAAGCCTTGCCACCCTCAATTTTTTAAATTTATTTTTAATTTCTTATTTTTTTTCAAATTTTTATTAACAACTTCCCTTATTATAAAAAAAAATCCCATTGTAATACCCTCCCTCCCCCCACTTTCCCCTTTGAAACTCCATTCTCCATCCTCTCCCCTCCCACTCTCAATCAGTCTCTCTTTTATGTTGATGTCATCATCTTTTCCTCCTCTTATGATGGTCTTGTGTAAGTAGTGTCAGGCACTGTGAGGTCATGGATATCCAGGCCATTTTGTGTCTGGAAGGAGCATGTTGTAAGGAGTCCTACCCTTTCTTTGGTGCTTACATTCTTTCTGCCACTTCTTCAGCATTAGACCCTGAGCCTTGGAAGGTGTGATAGAGATATTGCAGTACTGAGCACTGCCGTCACTTCTTTCCAGCACCATGATACCTTCTGAGTCGTCCCAAGGTCACTGTCATCTGAAAAGAGAAGATTCTTTACCAAAAGTGAGAGTAGCATTAATGTAAGGGTGTGAACATTAACAGAAGTGCTTACTGGACAGTTTGATAAGCATAGCATATACATTTAGCCAGACAGCAGCAGACGTTATACCCCTAGGGCTCATGACTATCCCTGTTTTAAGTTTTCAATATCAGGGAGCGGGCCTCCAGTCCAATTAGAGGGAAGTTGGTTTCCATAATGATAGACATGCTACTATTGCACCTGTTTGCTCACTTGGCCTGGCTGCCCAAATATAAGGCTTACAGTGTCCACTGTTGAGTATCTTCACTGGTGATTTCTCTTTCTCACATTGAACTTCATGCAAAATGGCTTCTTTCAGCTTTCTATCAGCTGATCTACATGGAGGAGAATATCAGCTCAGTTCCAGCAGGATTTCTCAGGGGTCTTGCAGGCCAATATGTCCCACCCTCAATTCTTATGGTGACATGAAATTAAAAGTTTTAATTAAATAGTGTTATTTTAAATATATTTTATTTATCAATTTGAGAGAGAGAAAATGAGGGAGAGAGATAATGGGCACACTAGGGCTTGGAGCCACTGCAAACAAATTCCAGATCCATGTATCACCTTGTGCATCTGGCTTACCTGGGTCCTAGGGAATCAAACCAGGGGCCTTTGGCTTTGCAGGCAAATACCTTAACATTAAGCCTTCTTCTGAAGCCCTAAACAGTGATAGTTTACAAGTTGCCATAAGAGTGGATGTTTTTCTCTAACTTTAAGGCTACTCTCAGAGAGAAGTGGAGCTGGACAGAGCCAGTGTACGTTCTGCAGACATTGTTCTGACAGACATGTCTACCTCCAACCAAAAGCAAATGAATAGAGAACAGAGATATCTGACTTCTTAACAAAAAATAAAATAAAATAAAATAAAATAATCTAGTAGTACTAAAATCCAACTCCGTTTTTTTTTTTTTTTTTTTTTCTTTTTTCTGAGCACTAAGTTTATAGTTGTGTCTTTTGGTTTGAAGCAAGGGGCATTGCTTTTCAGGATATCTGAAATTCAGGCATGGCATTCAGAAAAGGCAAAGTACACTATTTTCATTTCACACAGTTTACAGACTTTAGTGTGATGTCCAGATGCCTAAGCATTTAATTGCCAGAGGATGTGTGAAAACCCATGTAACAATACATTTTGAAAATTTCAAATGTGCATCATGATCAGTTATATACTCTAAATGATGGCTGGAGAGATGGCATAGTGGTTAAGGAGATTGCCTGAGAAGCCTAAGAGCCCAGGTTTGATTCTCCAGGTCCCATGTAAGCCAGATGCACATGGTGGCACATGCATCTGGAATACGTTTGCATTGGCTAGAGGCCCTGACATGCTCTTTCTCCCTCTCTCTCTGTCTCTGTCTAATAAATAAATAATCTCTTAAAAAGCTCTAAATGAAAAATAGAAAGTTAAATTTCCTAGTAGAGATCTATGTAATGAAGTATATTTGCTCAAACCAATCATTAAAGCAAAGCAAACCATCTAATCAGCTGATGAATAAATGTTTATTTTTAAACAAAATTATATTCATTCATTCTCTTTGATAGTATTCAGTTTAATGATGGCAATAACATTTTGTAGACATCCATATTTAAACCTTCACTCTACCCAAAGTGGATTATGTTCAACAGAATTTAAACTTAGCAAAAGAGTACCATAATTTACAGAAAGAGGTTAACATAATTTTAAAATGAAAATAATGTGCAACTCCATTGATAAAACAGCATTGTCCTTTCACTTGGCAAATGAGAACATAACATAAGCAATAAGTTCAAAATCATAGAGATAAAAACACATGTTTTTCTATGGCAAAAATGTTTATGTCTTTTAGGAGCTTTATTGGGTAATATATCATGAAAAATAAATATCCTTGTTAATGGTGATGCATTTGAAAGTCAATTAGAAGTTTGTGACTGGATTATGATATTATGTGAAAACCATCCATGGCCCATTTATGACTATAGTTATTTCATAACATCTTTCCTAAGTGATTGAAAAGACACATATGTTTAGTCTATTAAGAGAGACAGCAGGCACACTCTGGGAATATGGGAGCGTCTCAGTTACACCAATTTAGGAGATAACTGTAACCCCGGCCACAGTGTCGTCTTTTCTGCTAAGCTGAGTTCAGCCTCTGGTGTCTGATAGCAGCCTGCCTCTGCCGAGAGCTTCAGAAGCAAGAAGAGGAGTTTGGCCACTGATCAGCCCTTGATGCCTGTGTTAAAGTATCACATTTTAGGACAATCACATCATGCCATCGTTGTTATTTTCATTTTGCTTATTTTTGCATATGCATTTTTAAGTGATAAGATTTTATTTTGATGTAAAATTTTACTAAATGATGAAAATGTTAAAAATGACCATTGTGTTGAACACAGGACATAACACATGGTAGATATGCTGAACAACTACCCTCTAACTCACCTTTGATAACTGTGTGTATCGATGTATCAGCTGCCCATAAACACTTCTGGCATCTTGAATTGTTATGGCTAATCATGTGGTAATATGAATACAAATATCACCTGATGCCCAAATGCCTGCAAGGCTTTAAGAAATATCTCCTGGCTTCCTCACTGTTTCGTTTTCGCTGAGTTGCTATCCTCAGTGTTCTGAAACAGAGTCTGGGCACGCTGGTGCCCATCTGTGCCATAGTGGAAACAGAGCGTATGTGCTAATACGCACCTTGTGTCTGTGAATTCAACAAACCGGAGATGGGAAGCATTTCAAAAACGTGTATGTATAATAGTGTGCCATTTTTTATCACTCCCTAAACAGTGTGCTACAATGACTGCTCGCTTTGTGTTAGGTATTACAGTTAATCACGAGGAGATTTTTGTTTATGAAAGACATCTGGAGGTTATGTGAACATACTTTTCTATTATCCACGTTGTGTTTGAACATCTTCAGAGACGATCAAGTCCCAGGCAGGGTCTGGAAACAATCTCCCCTAGGCACCACGAGATGTTTCTATGTATGAGTTCTGCATGAAGAAAGAAAGCACAGATGGTCTAAATAAATGGATAGTCCATGTTCATGAATAGGAAGGCTCAGTTTTGTGAAGATGGCAGTTATTCTCAATTTGATCATTGCAGTTCCAACCAAAATTCAAGGAATCTAAATTGTGGAAGAATTTGGTATTCATGGTGGGTCTGGAAAGAAATTCCCAGTGGCTCATGATGAGTAACTGTACTTATCAAACTTATAGCCCAATGTTAAGAGGCTCCAGTGAAATTAATTCTTTGTATTTCTAATCTCCAAACACTTTCAACCATTTAATGAAGCCACAGAAGGATAGCTATGAGCAAACACTGATAACCAGGTATCATGATTTAATCAGAAAGTATCAATTTATTCTGCATATAAGAATTTAGTGGGGAGCTGAAAAAGTGGCTTAGCAGTTAAGGGACTTGGCTAGGAAGCCTAAGAATGCCTATTAGAATTTCCAGGTCCCACACATAGTCACTTGCAACAGTGACACAAGCATGCAATGTCGCACATTGGGCAAAAAAAGGGCACATGTGTCTGGAGTTTGTTCACAGCAGCTGAAAGATCCTCCTGGTGCACCCATTCTTCTTCTTCTCTCTCTCTCTCCCTTTTTCTCCCCCTTTCTCAAAAATAAAGCAATAATAATAATAATAAAAGAGTTTAGTGGGGAGAAGTAGTATGCCGTATTCATGCCTTCTTTTTTTCAAGATAATCTGACAGTAGAAAGTTCACATAGCAGGACTCATGACGGGCAAAGGTCAAGTCAGAGACTTGAAGAGCACACAGTATATGCCATGGTCCTGCACTAATGCTGAAGTGAGGGGGAATTGGGCGTGGTGGCAAGCAAGGTTTCCAGACATCCAAGGATCAGATAGATTTAGACAATTATCTTTGCAGCTTTCCTATCTAGACAAGCACATCAACTTTTCATATATATACATATGTGTGTGTGTGTGTGTGTGTGTGTGTGTGTGTGTGTCTATGTATATATATTAGATCAATGAAAGTTAAGTCAAATGAGTAAATTCACTGTGCTGTTGAACATAGTGAGGAAGTAAGAATTACTCACACATTAGGGACTCAACAGGAATATTATTGGTAATTTAATAGATCCCAAATGCAATTATCTTCTTCCACTTGATAAAATTTAAGTTATTCACTTTTCCATTTGAGAACAGATTTTCACAGCTGTGGAAGGTCACCACCAATGAAGAAAGTTTATTTTAGGTTGCCACAGGTTAATGTTGAATATTACATTTTTCCCCCTCTCATGTAAAGCATATAACATGTTAGCACTTTGGTAATAAAAGCTTTTAATAATACTCTATCATAGATATAAATGGTAGTCATTTAAACTTCAAGATTTGTAGAGCCAAAATTATTTACATAATGTTTACTAAAATGTGTATATATATGTGCATATATATTTAAAAATATACACTACTCATGCCTATGTCTTATTTCCATATACATTTTAGGTAAATTTACAACTATTTACAGTTCTGAGCTTTTTCTTAAATTGAGATTTTGAATCAGAGAATGGAGTTTTTGAGTCAGAGAAAATTTTAAACCATTATAGTCAATTGCAAATGATATATGATATGAGTTATTTAATGTTACTGCTTGACCAATCTGCAGCATGGTAAAACATGTACTAATTGTTTTACTCTCTACCTACATGACACACAACTGTTTCAACCTGAGTTTCAGTTAGTGATTTTCTACAATAGAATTTCAGAGTAACTGGAGTTAATTAATTTAGACTTGGCCTCAGCTTGAGTTCATCCTTTCTAAGCCACCCCTTTACCAACCTCAGCAAAATTGTATTACCTCATTTACACTAATGACATCCTTGTTTTAAAGACCTTGGTGCTTCACCTATTAACTTTTTCTTCACAGAGCTGTAGGAAAACAATCTTCACTACATGAATGTAACTCAGTGAATTTTTCCCTTGAAGTCTTACAGAAATCTTATGAAAGGAAATGACCTTTACACACACACACACACACACACACACACACACACACACACACACATACACACATAGTCACATACCAAGCACTTTTACTTCATGATTTAAAAACAGGGCCCCTTATTCAGCCTTTTTTCCTTCCCACCAATGTACACAGAGAGTATCTATGGCATTCATTGACCAAAGTTCATGAGGTCTTAGTACAGTCAAGTAAAGAAAATGAGATATTTAAAATAACTTAAAAAATAAAGTATTAACACATTAGATATTTTGATAAACTTTGGGTTGTTTAAGTAATATTTTTAAATAAATGCTATCATGACACCATAGATTAAGGTACTTACAACTGGACCTAGTTGAGTCACATAATAAATATAAATATTACTTTGTGAACACAATTGATTAAAGAATCCAATAGGTGACCATATTTTTATGATTATCAGTCAAAAGATTAATTTCAACAAACCTGAAGCAAACAGTAGTTTCATGTCCACTACATGTTAGAAGTTCATACTATTTTATATACTTTATGATTGTCTAAATCTATTGTAATACGTAGACACTCAACTTTGGCATAATAGCCGTAAGTAATTGGTGAATGTGTAGTATGTGGTACATGCATGCAGTATTTGGTGTGTAAGTGTGGTATGCACACACGTCCAGATAGCTGTCTGTGCTCCATGTGTAGGTGAGCAGAGTTCAGAGGTAGGTGTGGGGTGCACCCACTGCTCTCTGTCACCTTACTTCTCTGAGACAGAGTCTTTCCCTGCACCCAGAGCTCTTCAGGTTCCGCTTAGACTGGCTGACCTGCAGCCTCCGGGGATCCCCTGTCTCCATTCCTCAGCACTGGGGTTACAGACATGTGTAGCAAAACCCTAATTTTCACTTGAGTGTTGGTGGCTGAATGCGGGCCTTCATGATTGCGCAGTATGTGCTTTTGCTTAGCCATCTTTCCATCCCACATAACAGCCTTTACAAAGAAGTTATTTTTTCTTTTTCATTAGCTAGCATTTTCTCCTGAGACTTTACCCTATGCTGCAGTATGCCTCCAAACAACGACCACCCTCTCCCCCAGTCAGTGACTAAAGCTAGTGTCTCTCAACCCTATAGGAGTGTTCCTGGGAAAGTCTTTCAAACAACAGATGTGTTTTCTAATCTCTTTTTCTTTCCCTCTCCTCCCTTATTCCTTTCATCTCATCTAAAGTGTATGGCATGCTTACATTCTTGGAGTCTCAGGAGTTAATATTTCCTCTCATATACATAAGATATACAGTTCTTTTTACTTCAAATATTTTGAAGAAGCCCCAAGATACCTATGTATGACTTGCTAAAATGTATAACATATAATAATGAGTCCTGGGTCTGATTATTTCAAGATTCAATCCCCACCCTCTCCTCTTTTATTGTTCATGTACCCCACTCTCTCTCTCTTTTTCTGATTTTTTTTTTTTATTCTTCATTCTTTGTAAACTCTCTTTGCTTACATTAATATCAAGGACTTTATAAATTGGGATATACCTGAGAATGAATGTTTGAGTGCCACATACATTGGTGAAAATTGTTTGTAGCTATAAATCTAGCCACTTTCCTAAAATTTAAAATATGCTTGGCAATAGTTGAACTAGAACAAAATGCTTCAGTGTGAAAAACAAAACATTCTTCAACAATTAAGAAAACTCAATTTATTTCCAGCTCATCATGCAAAACAGGAAGGAACACTGCAATGTACTGTCATGAAGTATCTAGAGGGAGAACTCAAATCAAGATGGGGAAGTGAAAAGGAAGAGTAACTGGGTCCTCATTTATGTCTCAAGATGTGTAATCTGCGGAGCAAGCCATCTTCATTTCTAGGGAGAAATGATTAGGCCAGCTCTTATACAGAAGGGACATTCATTTTCAACTTTGTGCAATTGTGAGTTTAGTATCTGAGTGTGTGTCTGTGTCTTACCCATGTGCCTACATGTATGAGCATGATTTTTGTTTGTGAATTAGGGTGCCGAGCTGTGTTCGTTGAGGCCAGAGGACAACTTCTTTCAGGTATTGGTGCTTGCCTTCTGCTGTACTTGAGGCAGGGTCTCTCATTCCTGTTGGCATTTATTTATTTATTGTGGCTATTGCCCAGCTATCTGGCCCTGAGAACTTCCTGGAAATTCTCATGTCTCCACCTCCCATCTCTCCATTAGCACGCTGGGATTATTGATGCCGGCCCAGATGGCCACGGATGTTTAACATTAAAAAAAAAAAAAAACCAACATGTTAGTCATTTGTATTTCTTCATTTTGAGACTGTCTGAACATTATCCCAATTTTTAGTTGATAATTTTGGTTTTGGATGTTTACTTTTTTCTTAATCCTTTATATGTTCTGGATATCTACCCCATGTGTGAGGTACAGCTAAGAAAAGATTTTCTCTTTACTCTGCTGGTCATTAACTTTGGCTTGAATGAATTTTTAAAATATATAGCTGTGCTTACATGTTCCTTATGCTCTGTTCACACAGAAAGGACATGGACTCAAACCTAGTGGTCCATCAACCATGACAGAACAGTAGAAATATCATATATATATATATATATATATATATATATATATATATATGTGTGTGTGTGTGTACAGTTGAATTGCATTCAGTTGTAAGGAAAAATGAAAGTTTCAGGAAATGGATGGAACTGAAAAAATTATACTGAGTGACATAACCCAAGCCCAGAAAGACAAAATAGCTTTCTTTCATATGCAGATCGCACATTTTAATATATCTATGTATAAAATTAAGGACACAGGAGTACTTATATACTATGAAACTATTTAGAACACAGCAAGAGGGCATGAGAAAAGGTTGGGTGGGCAAAATACTCATGAAACATGAAAACAGAAGCTAGGCTATGGAAGAGAAACCACATGGGGGATGGGGAAAAGAAAGGAGAAGGGAAACAAAATAATTTGTTTGAGAAACATTATACAGAAACCCAATTCTTTGTGTGCTAAGAACATTTTTTTAAAATATTTTTTGTTCATTTTTTATTTATTTATTTGAGAGCGACAGACACAGAGAGAAAGACAGATAGAGGGAGAGAGAGAGAATGGGCGCGCCAGGGCTTCCAGCCTCTGCAAACGAACTCCAGACGTGTGCGCCCACTTGCGCATCTGGCTAACGAGGGACCTGGGGAACTGAGCCTCGAACCGGGGTCCTTAGGCTTCATAGGCAAGCGCTTAATCGCTAAGCCATCTCTCCAGCCCAGAACATTTTAATTTAAAGAATAAAATACAAAGTAACAAATCAGATTTCACAAAAACAGATCATTACATAAAAAAAAATAGTGAAACCATGGTTATAATGGAGTTAAGATTTTCTGTTTTTAGCTCTGCCTCTTCTATCGTTTGGTAGTAGATGATTATTTACACTCTTAAACATAAGTGCTATTTACTAGAAAGTATGGGTTTGAATACTGCCCTCATACTCTGCATCATAGACAGTGGGAGAGGACAAGAGAAGAGGGTTTAACAAAGAGAAGCCTAAGGAATATGTAAAGGAACTCATGGGATGTCTGCTCTTTTGGAGAAGCATGATGATATTAATTTGGCTTTGCATGTTGTAAGAAAATTCTTAAAGTCTATCTAGAAATATAAAGAGATTATATTAGATATTTGATAAGGCATCATTTATGTTCGTAAAAATACTTCAAATTCTAGCTGTTGTACTGAATATGGAAAAGGAATACATATGTACAATTCCCTTTTCAAAATTATTTATCTATACTTTTTACTCAGGCTTAACTTTCTTGTTCTAGAACGTGAAGCCAAATTTGAAGAAATATGAAGTCTATCTCTAACTGAACATCAAGTTTATCTAATCTCCCAGTTTTATTTAAAATTTTCAGAACTACACAATTATCAATAAATTATCATAACATTCAGATTCATGTCCAAAAAATACCAGTCAAAAGCTTTGTATCCTTAGGAAAAAAATTAGAGCATATAAAACTTAAAATGTCTTTGTTAGGATGGGGGCAGGGGATAAACTAGCCTATCTACTTCAGAGTATTTTGGTGAAAATCAAGGATCATTCCAAATTAATCTGTCATAATAACTTGCAATCAATCATAAGAGGAATTTTAGAGTCTAAATTGTATGAAATATTTAAGATCTTCCTATTACAACATGTACATGCAAAATATCACATTTAAAATATAAATATAAGGGAATTATTAGTAGTGGTTAGTTTATTTAATCATACTATAGCTGGTACAACTACCTGAGTTCATTTTGTTAAGGATATTAAAGTAAATAAGAAAACACACTTCTTGAAGTCAAGCCTCTAATGGTTTATAATCTGTATTTCAGTTTTTCAAGGTCAGAACATGGATTCACAAATAAAGTATTTTATGGCATTTGCGATAATATTTTAACTATTCCTTTCTATATAGAATCAAGGATCTTTTTTGGATAAATGATGTGTGCCAGAGTGTTCAGTGGAAATCTAGTTCCATATTCTCTCCCCAGCTAAATCTGTATCTGTAGGCAACTCATTTACATTTCTTGTTCCTTGATCTGTTCACTCTTTTTTTCAAAAACTAAGGTGCTTACTAAATAATATATAATTTCTTCCACATTAAAAAAATGTTTGCCTCCTTCCTCCAATAACTTACAGCTGCTCTCACAACACATAACCCACAGCCCCATGGGAAATATCACCAACCCCAATGAGGAGGGTCCCTAGCAGAACAGAGGCAGGGTGGAGGGAAAAGATGGTACTAACACATGATGTGCCCATACAAAGCATGTTCTCAATAAAAAAAGAAAGAAAATAAATGTTGTCCTGTAATACATGTGGTGGTTGATTGTCAATTGGATTGGATTGAGATAAACATAGGGCATTGGTAAAGCACATCTCTGGGTGTATCTGTACAGATATTTCCAGGAAGCACTAACTAAGCAGAAAAGACCCACCCTGAATGTGTGTTGAGCATCCTTTAGAGGGGGGCCCAGATAATGGAGTGGGGTAATGGACAAAGGCAGCCTGTACAGTCAATCTCTCTCTCTCTCTCTCTCTCTCTCTCTCTCTCTCTGTGTGTGTGTGTGTGTGTGTATGTGTGTGTTTCCTGTCTTATGATGAGAACTGCCTTTGCTCCACCACACCCACCCTATGACGACAGACTGAAGATTTTGAAACCCTGCAACATGAATATGTCCTTTCCTTTTCTACACAAGTATTTTGTTACAGTGTCCTAAAGCTGACAGCATAATACAAATTTCTTCCTAGTTTGATGCCTTAAGTGATCTTATCCTAGGTTGTACTATAGTGTCAATTTATGTCAAGGAAGAAGAAACAAACTAAAATGGATGATGATCCAATTAATCTAATACATACTAATAACTTCATATTCATGCTACTAATTGCAATTAGATATGATAATTTAGAAAATAGATGGTATGTAAATTGCATCAAATAGAGTAGATTTGGCTCCAAAAACCAAATAGAATCTCCCTCTCTCTTATAAATAAATATATTCTTTCTTAAAAAGATATTTATATATTTTGTTGTTTTTTTTTATTGATTGTTTGTTTTTCAAGATAGGGTCTCACTCTAACTAGGTCTGACCTGAAATTCAGTATGTAGTCTCAGGATGGCCGTGAACTCTATGCTGGTGATCCTCCTATCTCTGTCTCCCAAGTGCTGGGATTAAAGGCATGAGCCACCACACCCAGCAAGTTAAAAATATTTTTTTAATGTTCTATTTATTTATTTTAGAGAGAGAGAGAGACAGAGGAAGAGGCAGAGAGAAAGAGAGAATGGGCATGCCAGGGCCTTCAGCCACAGCAAACAAACTCCAGACACATGCACTCCCTTGTGCATCTGGCTTATGTGGGTCCCGGGGAATCAAATCCCAGGTCCTTAGGCTTCTCAGGTTAACACCTTAACTGCTAAGCCATTTCCCTAGCCCATGTTAAAATATTTTTAAAGTACTATAAAAGTTTTATGGGTGGAGTTTTGATTTTCATCATATCCCCCTAGACAGCCTTCCTTCACTTGATTTTGAATGTCAACTTCTTTTTTCATGAAAGGAATGGAGAGGAAAGGAAGTGGCATTTGTATAAGCAGACAGTAAGTCTGCCACCCCTTCTGTTAAATTTGTTCCCCATCCTCTTTTCTATCATATATATATATATATATATATATATATATATATATATATATAATGATATATATGTTATATATTTATATATTGTAAATACAAAGATATATTTTTCTAATATATATAATATATATTATATTATATCATATATATGCATATACATATTATATATATACATATATATATGTATATATATATGTATATATATATGTATATATATGGTTTTGTTTTTCAAGTTAGGCTTTTACGCTAGCTCAGGGAGATCCCTTGAATTCACTATGTGATCTCAGGCTGTCCTCAAACTCATGGCGATCCTCCTACCTCTGCCTCCCAAGTGTTGGGATTAAAGGCATGAGTCACCAAGCCTAATTTATATTACTTTTTCTGAGTAGAGTTTTGTTTTGCTTTTTGCTTTTTTTTTATTAGCAAAACTGTGTTTATCATAACACCCTTCAAAATAGGCAGTTATGGGATCAGCCCAAATGCCCATCCACAAATTAACAGACGAAGAAAACAAGGTACACATACCCAATGAGGTTCTACTCTGTCATAAAGAATCAGATCATGGGCTGGAGAGATGGCTTAGCAGTTAAGCGCTTGCCCATGAAGCCAAAGGACCCCGGTTCGAGGCTCAGTTCCCCAGGTCCCACGTTAGCCAGATGTACAAGGGGGCACACCCGTCTGGTGTTCCTTTGCAGAGGCTGGAGGCCTTGGAGCGCCCATTCTCTCTCTATCCCTCTATCTGTCTTTCTCTCTGTGTCTGTCGCTCTCAAATAAATAAATAAGAAATTAAAAAAAAAAAGAATCAGATCATGTCATCATCATAGCAGGAAAATGAGTGGAACTAAAGATCATGTTCAGCACAATATGATCAATGCAGAAAGACAGAGATTGCATGTTTTCTCAAATGCTTTATCTAGATTTAAAACATGCCTTTCTTATAGATTTAAGGAGTAAAATTAACAAAAAAAAAGTTTTTTTTAAAGAACTCTTGATGGATAATAGAAGAAATTGATGACACTATTTTGGACTAATCTAGTAAGTCCAATCATGACTTCCTTTTTGTCAGCTCTCATTGGTCAATTGTGCCTGTGTGATGAATGCTTGCGATTTATCAGGTAATAAGTGATCTGGTTGCTAACAGGACATAAAGGAAGCATCTTTGGCTCCAGTTCTCATGTGGGCTTTAGATTCTTGGGAACAGGAAGATATGTAGAAAGAAGTCTGGAAAACTCTGGAAAAAGAACACAATTTCCTCAGAAAGAATATCCTTAATGCTTAGGAAAATACACATTTGCTTCTTTTCATTGAAATTTTCACCAAGAAAAAAAAAATAAGATGAACTCTATTCCACTCAAACTTTTTATGGGATTATTTGGAAAATGTTGTAAACATGCTCTATACACATTAAATCTTCAATCCTTATCTTGGAGAATAAGATTGACATGATATATTGACTGACATGGGCTGTATAACTGAAAATAGCTACACATTCCACAGTCAACAGTTTTGAACTAAAATAAATTATATAACTCATCAACTAAAACAGGCAGTGGAAAAACCACCTATACCCTAAAATAAATCTAATGCTAGAATTAATCATAGCATAATAAAAATAGTGACCCATGATCCTTAATTTCAAAAGATTTTAATTTACTTTAGTTATTGCTCATTCATTATTGTGTTAATATTTCTACCAAATAGCAAAACTGAATAGTTGTAGTTACTGAAATCAGTACTAAAAATATGTATAGTTGAGCTGGAGAGATGGCTTAACAGTTAAGGCACTTGCCTGTCAAGCCAAAGGACTCAGGTTTGATTCCCAGGACTCAGATGTACAAGGTGTCACATGTGTCTGGAGTTTGTTTGCAGCAGCTGGAGGCTCTGAGCACCCATTCTTTCTCTCTATCTGCCTCTCTTTTTCTCTCGTATACCTAGATGTGTTAAATAATTTAAAAAATATGTACAGTAATGACTATCTAATATATAAAACAGTCACTCATAGATCTCCATAACAGAAATACAGAGAGACTTCAGAGTTCTACCTTCGTCAGGCATGGTGGAGCACAAATGTCATGCTAGTGATTAGGAAGCTGAGGTTACATAGTAAGGTTTGTCTCATGAAAGAAAAAAAATGAGAACAATTCTCTGCCATATATATATATATATATATATATGAACTTTTCATGTGTTTTCCTAGTACAGGGTACTGATGGTAGTATTAAATCATACTTGCAGAAGTAATACTATACTATATAGTTATAGATCACTAATCATATTCATATGTAATAGATACTTTCCTCATTGCTGTGACAAAATAATTGACAAAAGCAACTTAAGTAGGGATGAGTTTGTTTTAGCTCATAGTTTGAGGATACAGACCACTGTGAAAGGGAAAGAATAGCAAGAACATGAGATGGCCAGTCAATTTGCATGTATAATTAGAAAACAGAGAAAAATGAATGGGGGGCTAGAGAGATGGTTTAGCGGTTAAGCACTTGCCTGTGAAGCCTAAGGACCCCGGTTCTAGGCTCGGTTCCCCAGGTCCCACGTTAGCCAGATGCACAAGGGGGCGCACACATCTGGAGTTCGTTTGCAGAGGCTGGAAGCCCTGGCTTGCCCATTCCCTCTCTCTCCCTCTATCTTTCTTTCTCTCTGTGTCTGTCGCTCTCAAATTAATTAATTAATTAATTAATTAATTTAACAAAAAGAAAAATGAATGGGAATGTTCACCTTATTTTATCATTTTTTTTCAGTCTGAGAGCCCAGCCCAGAGGCAACTTTGGGTTGTCTTGTATTTGAGTGGCATCTCTCTTGGTTCTAGTCATCCACGGCTGTGCTCCCTGGGTTAGCTTTCCTCATGCTGGCAGGTGATTGATTATCCTGTCTCCAATGCCATCTTTGCCCTTTGAAATCAACACACATCAAAAGCAAAAAGAATCAGGAAAACTTGTAGAAATATGCATTTTAGAAATATGGAACCTATTACTAAACAAGGTAGTTGGAATAGCTGAAGTACTAGATGGAATAGGAAGGAGAAAGAAAATGTGTTTACATTGAATTTACTTTACATTGAATTATGTTTTATTCATACTGACCTCCAAATTCCTCTCTGTGCTTTGGTAAAATTCTCTTATTAGTCAAAAATTATTATCTTGGGGCTGGAGAGATGGCTTAGCGGTTAAGCGCTTGCCTGTGAAGCCTAAGGACCCCGGTTCGAGGCTCGGTTCCCCAGGTCCCACGTTAGCCAGATGCACAAGGGGGCGCACACATCTGGAGTTCGTTTGCAGAGGCTGGAAGCCCTGGCGCGCCCATTCTCTCTCTCTCCCTCTCTCTGTCTTTCTATCTGTGTCTGTCGCTCTCAAATAAATAAATAAAATAAAAAATTAAAAAAAATTATTATCTTATTAGTCAAAAAAAATAGTCAAAAATTCTCTTATTAGTCAAATACACAAGACCATAGGGGCATGAGGTTAGTTGATATCTGGTAGGTAAAAAGGCATGCTTAGTACTTAAGATAACGTCACAGAATTACATATTATAGCTTTTTGTATTTGAGTGTGTATGTACTGTGCATGTACACATGTTCATATGTATATGTGTTCATATGTGTCCATGTTCATATGTACATGGACATGCACGCATGTGTGTGTGTGTGTGTGTGTGTGTGTGTGTGTGTGTGGCCAAGGGTCAACATTGGGTATCATCCTCAATTTCGGTCTGCTTAATTTTTTTTTTTGTTGTTGTTTTTCAAGGTAGTCTTCTTAATTTTTTTTTTTTTTTTTTCCCGAGGTAGGGTCTCACTCTGGTCCAGGCTGACCTGGAATTAACTCTGTCATCTCAGGGTGGCCTCGAACTCACGGCGATCCTCCTACCTCTGCCTCCCGAGTGCTGGGATTAAAGGCGTGTGCCACCACACCTGGCTTGTCTTCTTAATTTTTAAAGACAAGATCTCACTGATCACTGATCTCACTGAATGCAGAGCTCACTGATTCCAGCTTGACTAGATAAGCCAGCAAGGAAACACTAACGATCCTCTTGTCTCCACTCCCTATTCAATACTGGGATTCGAACACACCTGCCTATCTGACTTTGATTCAGGTGCTTAAGATCCGGGCTCAAGTAGTCTTGTATGCATGGCAAGTACTTGACCAGTTCCGTTGTGTCGTCTTCCAGCCCCCATGTTGCAGCTTTGCAATTTGATGGTAACTCAGCACTGTTTGTCCTCTGTGAGGCATAAAACAGCGCCAGCAGCAACAGCAAAGACCCCATAGGACAAGGAAGGGTACCCATGGAGGACAGGCAGCCACGCTCTCAGGGAGCCTTGGGGATGCAGTTCTGGTAGGGGAGATGACCCAGTTAACCCGATCAATCTTCTCCAACTCCAGTTTCTTACTTCTAAGCTCCCACCATATGGCAGGGAACTGAACTTTTAATTATTTTTTTTCTGCAATTCTTTCAATAGAAAAAAGGGGTATCTGATGAATGTATAATATGACCTTTGATCAAAAAAGAAACCTTATGGCTTAAGAAGCAAAAAGTGTATTCCTTTCAGGACACAAATCACAAATACAGGTGACACATCAAATCCGGATTTCAGTAGCAAATACGGTCCACAGATCACTCAACCATATTATTCTTTTCTGGATTCAGTAATGTGGTTTCATATGCAAGGGAATTGAATGGTTTTAAAGACAAGAGTTCAATGTCAAACCAAAAGCCTTTTGGAAAAATTTTTGTAAGGTGTTTTCAGTGGCGCAGCTGAGTTACATTAATTTTCCTTAGGAATTTTTCTTCTGTTACAACTTCTTTTCAAACATACAAAATAAAATATTTATTGGTTCATTTTTTTATGCTGAAAATCTAACCAGGTGTTGAAGAATGCTAGCTAATTGCTGTAGTCCATAGTGACATCTTCAATGCCCTGAAATACAGAATTTTAGCATTGGATGATTCTCTGTTAAGATTCAAATAATTTTCCAAACAAATGGTCACCCTTTGACCTAATTCTACATAGTTTTCTCTAAATATAACAAACTGCCTTGCACATATTTTTTTCAATAGTAACTTTGAGCGGTAGACACCTATTTAAAAATTGAATCCTGTGATATTTTGTTAAATCAGAAATGTACACATTAAAGAAGCATATATTAAACAATACCCTGTCAATATTAGACACTAACATTTTTGTCAGTTATAATGTGGATTGAATGATCAAAAATACAATGAATTATGAATTTCAGTCAATATGAAACTCTCTTTATTGCCCATATGACTTCAATTACCCCCAAATCTTGGCCCCCACCCCAGAAAATTGGTTCCCACAGTTAGGTTTCACTAATGAAGTCATGCAAACTTCAAGGAAGGTGGCACTGTTGACCCTTCTGTTGCCATATGCCAAATTTTAAAGGTAACATGATAAGAGTTTTGGATAGAGAAACAAAGCCAGCCTATGTGTAACTACCTAACAGGGGAATGAAAAACAAAGATGCCATAGAATGGAAATAGATAATTTCAGACAAGAGGACTGTAAAGTGATCCCACTTGCCCTGTCTCTTATACAATAGTACGTTCATAGCTTTCTGATCTCCCTTCTGTTTTCACCTTTAAAGGAAAATAAAGAACTTTGTTTAGTACCTGGGAGTAAAACCACCTTAAAGTGTTATTAATTCCGCCAAGTTTCAAATGCAATACAAGATACAAAAATATTAGCCTAGTTCATAAAATCACTCACCATTACCATGTTCATCAGTAATAGGTTATTTGTGATTCATTTACATATACTTGAATACATCAACAGCCACATGCTCTTTATAGCCATTTTCCAATTTAGAGAAACCATGGAAATTATTTAAAAAGAAAATACAGACTGGAATTTAAAAGTTAGGAATATTTTACATGTATACAGTTTCATGTGAAGTGTCATCAAGTTAACATTAAGATATTAAAATACTATTTATACTTCACTTTCATGAACATTGATTTGTAGTCAAAGATCTGGAGGCACACCACAGAAACATTGTATGGAAATAGTTTTCTGAAGAAGATGAGGAGGTGGTACATATTGTAAGTCAAGACTGATCTTTCAGAGTCATTTTTATTTTTTTTAGTTTTTTGGCATGATATGAACATCTGCAGTAGTAAGAAAATGAAATTAGCATCAGTTGAAGAAAAATCAAACACTACCATGATAGAGTTATAGTATTTAATTCAAATTAGAATGCCACCTTTTCTAGTATCTTGCTGCATAAGTTTATTTAACTCACCTTCAGGCTGCAGATAATCATTCCCTTAAAGACTGAGAGAAGTAATCAGTTAACATGATTTACACATTGTTTATTCTGTAGCAAGAATGTGTGTAGATGCTTCATGCTCTTTAATGACAGTATTCTTAACCAAGAGGTCCAAACCACTTTGCCTCATAAAGGAAGAAGTTGAGTAAAGAGAGATTCAGTGACTTTCCCAAAGCTTAGTAAATTTGTAGATTTAATTGGCAGAACAAATTAAAATCAAGCTCTGTTTCAGAAACCAACTTTCATAACATGAGACACTGTGGAAACCTTTGTATGCATAGTACCCTGTAATGGTACAATTCTCATCCTCATCTTCTAAAATCAAGTATAATTATTTATAATCTATGTCTTATAGTTCTATTTTCATATTAATGTATTTATCACATATATTTAGATGTTACATGAAAATACTAGTCATCTTTAATTTGTCAAGTACAAACAGATTATTATTATCATCACTAATAATTGAAAAGAGATATCTTTTAAATATAGGTTATCACATGTAGGAAGTTGGAGTATTTTACAATAAATTAACCCACTTATAAATAATGGGCTATTTTCATAGAAACACATCAGTCATGGCTCACTCTAAATCTGTAATCATCAGGGATACATTTTGTCTTTGTGTGATGTGTGTGGGGAGGTTTCCTGTATAGATCATGTTGAAAATAGTAAATGTTTCCCAAAGGACCAATTAAGCATAATAAATTTCATGTTGTTCCTCATAAAGCCATTGAGTAAGCAGCAAACTGTTTAAAAGTTGTTTTAAGATTATGCTTTCTTAGAGAGCTAGTACTTCCCACAGCAACTATGGCATCATACTTTGATATCATTTTGAGATATTTTATATGTTGTGATAGACAACTGTTTATCAAAATATTTCCATTTACAAAAGATTAATTTTCAAAAAAATGGAGACTATATATGGCTATTATAAAATTTTATGAAATAAAGGCATTTTAGCCATAGATTGCATATCACTTTCTTTGGAAAAACAAAGCTTGCCCGAAGGAGCATACTATGAATCCAGCAAGTACTTACCATGTATAGTACGCTATACCTCTAACACCAGAGATAATTTGAGACTTTCATGTATTTACGGGAATAAGATCAAATAATAACAGAAAACTCGAAGGGTCAATTAAGCACTGGTGCCTTGTAACTTGTCTACCACTTCAAAAAGTGCTTTCCATGAACTACTTAATTTTGGCAACAAACACAGTACAAGGTGAATTAGAATATTCTATTAAAAAAAAAAAAAACAGGGCATAAACTATTCAAACACTTCAGCATGTGAGAACACTTTACTTTCAAACAAACACACTGCCCATATCTGCTCCTCTCATTTGTCACACAGAAATACAGAGAAGCAAACTCTTCCTCAACACTTAAGGGTATTTACATGAATGATAGTGCAAATGGTGAATTATGTTTTTAATTTTAGATAACTATGAATCTTAAAGTATTGTTAGATACCACAACCCCCCCCTTGCAAACCAACTTGACTTTTAACATTCATATTTTACTCTCACTTTTGTAATAAAGTGAAATTTACTTTTTGAGATGTTAGAAGGGTTAGTTTTCTGTATACTCTGATGGTTAAGGATTTATAAAATCTAGTAATCTGGAGTTTAGTGTAAGAATTAGATTCAATTTAGTATTATTGAGCATACTCTCAATTATAGCATAACAGACTCCTGTTGAAAATTTCATCTCCAGCTTTGTGTTATGAGGACTACTTAAAGGGTGTGTCTCTGAATATAATCCCTGTCTCCTGATTCTGACTCTCGGTCTAATTCCCGTTTCAGTGTGATGTGAACTACCTCCACTCCTCACATTCTCCCGCTGTATGGATTAAGGTACTTTGCTATGCTTTCTTGGCCAGGATAGACTTAAACCCTATGAAATCATGAGACAACATAATTATTTTTCTTCTTAAAGTAGTTTATATCAGGTCACAGTGATATAAAAGTCACAGATAAAGCCTACTAAAATATCATGACCCCAAAATTATACAAGATGACAGACACTGTTATATATTTCTTTTGAGATAATGAACTCTGTAGATTTGCTTTGATGTCATATACCTTCCTGTTCAATACAGTATCTATACAGTGTTTCACACTAGATACCCAGTATCATATAAATTCTACTTAAGTGTATGACCTCTTAGTAACATTATTCAAGTTTTGATGTACACTTTGAACTTGCAGCCTTAGTTTGAGAAATGATTCTTTTTAGAAACAATGGTACTATTAGTATGAGAAAAATAACCTGCACAGACATTCCTATCACCATTGCTTGAGCCAGGACTGGAGTGTAGTAAACATTACTAATGGAGAGATGAGATAAAAAAAGGTTAAACAGTGGTATCCTGCTACAATGGCATGCCACAACTTGAGTAGCTTAAATAATAGAAATCGCCTTTCTCCAAGTTCTAGACCATGGAAGTCTGAGATCAAGGCGCTGATAGCATTCTTTTCCCAGAGGCCTCTGTAGCCATTTTGTGCCATGCATTTACATTATTTCTTCTGTGTATGTCCTCATTTCCACTTTGAATGATACCAGGCAGTGTAATTAAGCCCCTCCTAATGACTTCATTTTATGTGAATTATTTCTTTAACATCTTACTTCCAAATAAAGTCCCATGGATCATAATTTAAACAGGGATTGAGAGTGGGGTTTGAGTTCATCTGTTAACAATACCATGCATAAAGTTTTTTTTTCCCCTTGTTCATAAAAAGACAGGTGAAATCTCATTCCAAGTGACAGAGTGTACAAACAATGAGGAGAAGGAGAACTTGGCTGAATTTTAAAGACTGGATGGGGTACTAAGATAAAAATAGAAAGAAAGGGACTGAAGAGATAGCTTAGTGGTTAAGGCATATGCCTATGAAGCCTAAGGACCAGGGTTCAATTCTCCAGGTCCAATGTAAGCCAGATGTACATGGTGGTGCATGCTTCTGGAGTTTGTTTACAGTGGTCAGAGGCCCTGGCGTGCCCAATCTCTCTCTCTCTCTCTCTCCATCTCCCTTTCTCTGTCTCTAGTAAATAAATACAAATCTTTAAAAAGATAGAAAGGAAAAACTAAACAGCATAAGATCATACCTAAGGCAGGGGCACGTTGAACATTGATGACAGATTGCCAGATAGAACTTTCATTGTGAAAACCTGTTATTGAGAAATAATTAAGTTATGATTCTACTTCTTCCATTAGATTTTCAGCTGCCTCTTATGCCTTTATGCCACATGTTTACTATCCTCCTTCTGAACAAATTAGACCCAGAAAATGACAAAATAACAAAGAAGCTAAAACAAACAGGTAGTACAGTTTAATGAACAAGGATGATGATATGCCAGTACCCCATGATAACAATATTTTGGCAAAAACGTGACTAACACATCAGATGTTGGTCCAGTGAAAGTATCTGCTGTTACCTCCTATGGACACCTACTCATCTCCATACCCGCTCATCACCACGAGCTGCAGAAGTAAGCATCAGCACACTTGACTTTGAATTAGCACGCTGCCCCCATAAGATGGACTGACACACTTGTGAACTAAAGTATGCTGGATAGCTCTGTAAAAGACAGAAGTGTGGGCCTGTTGTTTATTCATGTACCGATTCATCTGAATAGCACGTTAAGTCCCGACTACCTCTGAAGTTCTGTATTATGAATTTTGTATGTGCTATGTGTAATCATGCAAGATTCATTGAGGAAGAAATTCCCAGCATTCATAAAGCAAATTTTCATAGTAAACTGTCACAGGTGATTATACTTGGTAAGGATGTTGTAAGGTAAGTTTATATACTGTCATAGCTTATATACATGTTTAGAGTTTCATAATAAACATTTATTCTTTGTGTCATGCATCCTAGAAATTTGTTTAAATCCTTAATATATGTGTTAATCTATAGACTTAGATATGGGGGAATTTTGCCATATTTCCCCTCGTTTTTGACCAAGCTTAAATTTTTAAAGATAAATAAATAGGTAGATGTTAGAAGATGATTGATAGATAGATAGATAGATACATCGATAGATAGATGATAGATAGATAGATAGATAGATGATAGATAGATAGATAGATGACAGACAGATGATAGATAGATAGATGATAGATAGATAGATAGATAGATGATAGATAGATGATAGATAGATAGATAGATGATAGATAGATAGATAGATAGATAGATAGATAGATAGATAGATAGATAGATAGAAAGATAGATAGATATAATAACATTTGCTTATGTGGGGATATAGGTATAAAGCAGTAATTAACACTATATCTAAGTACTCTAAAGAATATGTGTGTTTATGTATGTATGCATTTATATATGCATGTTATGTATGTATCTATAAAGCTATCTATCATCACATGTATGTCTTTCAAATCCAGTTTGCTTGGCATCTTAATAGAAATGTACAAATTGTGGTGACTGATGATACAGTGATTGATCATTATCTGGGATGACATCATATTCTGACTATTCCCTCTCCTATCATTTTGCATGCCAGCTCTAATATCTTTCCATACATATAATTGGAATACCACTAATTAGCAAAATTTTATATTGTATTTTCAGATATGTGGTATGTAGATTATATTCAGGATACTTGGACTTCCTTTATCTGTTCTGTATTCATACTATCTACTATCTATTAGCTACTCTCTCTTTATGTATTTATTATCTATCTGTCTATCTATCTATCTATCTATCTATCTATCTATCTATCTATCTATCTATCTAATTTGACAATCCAATGTAATCATCTTTGTGCAAAGATATGGTCTCTAGCTTTTTGTGTTCATTATGACTGTTGCAAATATTCAAAATCACAACTCATGCTATTAATTTCAGCTGATCCTTTCAACTTTCTGAAGCCCACAGTACATCCGACAGCTGTAAAGGCTTGCAGCCATAATAAATCTTGCCTGACTTCCCAAAGCAAACAGTGTTGGAGAGAGCGATCCCTCCAATAACATTGTGTCAGCTCAAATCACCACCACAGCATAAGTGATTCAGACAGTCTGAACTGACTCCAGGCTTCCAAACCTCCGCTCCCTATTTCCTATTTTCTTTTCCTTATAACCTGTTCTTAATATTCTGAAGACTCGAAAAAAAAATTCTGGGTTCATTCCCCAAGATTGGCTGAATGCCCAATTGCCAAGTTTTGTCTCTGTGTGTCTTTCTGTCTCTCTCTCTCTTTCTCCTTCCTTTCCTCCTTCCTCCATTTTCCTCATCCCTCCTTCCTTCTTCCCTCTCTCCCTTCCTCACTCTCATTAATGGTCTGGTTATACTAGTACAACAGAAACAAAGTTCATTCATGGCTTCTAATCTAGAAAGCATTATGTAGCTAAACTTGAATGCTACCAAATTAAAATTGCATAGGTTCTGGGAATGACCCTTGGACAGAAGCTAGTCCCAGCCATGAGATCTTTTTTTTTTTTTTTTTCATAGTTAAACCATTTATTCACCAATTGTCACATAGAATACTATAGTTGAAAATCACCTGTTAAATCATGTAGATTGTTATTTGCTAAAATTATATACTACTATGAAAAGCACAGTTTTTTGGAATTTTTATTTATTTATTTACTTTTATTTATTTATTTTAAAGAGAGAGACAGAGACAGAGTGATAGAGAGAGAGAATGGACATGCTAGGGCATATTGCCACTGCAAACTGTAGATTCATATGCTACCTGGTGCATTTACGTGGGTACTGGAGAGGCAAACCTGGGTCTTTTGGCTTTATAGGCAAGTGCCTTAACTGCTAAGGCATCTCTCCATCCCTAGAGTTTGTTTTTACTATAAGATCTACATATGGTCTTTAAAATATTTTTTAAATTTAATTTATTAGTTTTCTTTTCAGTAAATACAGGCAGTTTGGTACCATTATTTAGGCTCATCTGTGATCTACCCCCTCCCATTAGACCATCCTTGTTAATGAAAATGGGTCGTGCATTGTGGAGTTAGTCCCCAGTTATTGGTATGATAAATGTCTCTGCAAATCATGACCCAACATGTGACTCTGACATTCTTTCCGCCCCCTCTTCCGCAAAATTTCCCTGAGCCATGTTGGGTTCATTTTTGGTCTGCTTCAGTGCTGAGGTGTTGGGGGCCTCTGAGGCTCTGGCTCTCTGATTTGGTAGTAGTTGATTTTTCTCTGCGTTGATCTCCTTCCCCTTTGAAAAGCACAGTTTTGATGGAACAAAATGAGTACGTTAGAAGGAAGTTTGGTTAACACTAGAAATAGTCAAAATATTCATGTCATGAGATAAGTGTTTTCAAGGATCAAGTACGTCTGTAGATTAACAAGCCAATTTATTATTCCTCACAAAGGTCAGGACAAATATGTAAAAGTAATCACTATAAAGGAGAAGCAACCTAGATAAAGGAAAAATAGGATAGGAAGAGTCAGTAAGTACACATCTATAGTCCATGATTTATCTTCTCTTTCTGTGATTTACAGGGTATATGAATAATGTCTATATGAATAAAGAAAAGCTTTATGCTGGTAAAATAACTAGTCTCTCTAAAACTTACAGAAAACCTTTTTGTTTTTTGAATATATTTTATTTATTCATTTGAGAGAGAGAGAGAAAGAGGCAGAAAGAAAGAGAAAGAGAGAGAGAGAGAGAGAGAGAGAGAGAGAGAGAGAGAATGAGGATGCCAGGGCCTTTAGCCACTACAAATGAACTTCAGATGCATGCACCCCCTTGTGCACCTGGCTTACTTGGGTCCTGGAAAGTCAAACCAGAAGTAAGAAAAGGTTTTCTGGGGCTGGAGAGATGGCATAGCAGATAAGCCATGGGATCTTAATGACAATGTTTACATCATCAAAAATCATATGAAGAGTGGGAGACGTTGAATGTGATAATTCACCTTCCACTCCTGGCTCTCTGTCTTACAATCAGGTGTACCATGGATGCAAAGGTCTGTCTCCTCTGATACCTGAGGGGATTATGACCATTTCATTGAGTAAAGCAGGCTTTGGATTCTTGGTTGCTGCTAACACCACCTGCCTTTCAATCTGGATTTTGCTATTCATTTGATCTGAAGTGTTGCCAATTTGAAAACTTAATTTTCCAAAATTCTCACCCATTGTTTAAGCTGATCTTGAACAATTCTGTGACAAAAATCATGTTGCACTTCTATCTCAATTATATTGTATTTTACAGTACACCTCACACCTCTTCATTCTAGCATTTGAATTAATTCCCATGATTAAACTGATTATTTTTCCAACACTAAAATGGTATCATGTAATAAATGCTAGTACATGATAGGCAATAGTTAATTTAGTTACTAGACCTATACAACAAAATAACTGTTACTGTGACCATTCTACAAAGAAAAATGTTAAACATCAACAAATTGTTGAACTGATAAATAAAAGTCTTTCTGAAAATTCATTATAATTCCTCAGTACCCATGTAAAGCCAGATGTACAAAGTGGTGCATGTATCTGGAGTTTGTGTGCAATGTCAGAGACCCTGACACGCCCATTCTCTCTTTTCTCTCTCTCTCTCTTTCTTCCTCTTTCTTCCTGTTTCTCTCTCACTCTCAGCAGTACCAATAATTATTCAGAATCTTGGAAGACCAGGTCATGGAACAGTGGGCAGCCTGGGTTTGAGCTTATAGTCCAGGATTTGATTCTGCCACTTCCTGGCTTTCTTACTCACATATAAATTTGACTTTCTCTTCGTCAATTCTGTCAATGATAAAAAGGAATAATAAGAATATTCTCAAAGAGTTTTTATAGAGAAAAATTTGCTGTAGAATATGTCTTTCAACATGTTGGCCCTGTTAGTTGTAGGAAAGAATAACACTGAAAACGTGATGGAAAACGGGTGGCCTTCAGAGCTGAGTGTCATGAAGCATATGTCCTTCAGAAACACGTGCACATAGTCTACTATGAGCATCTTTGTGGGGATTGGGAAGACAATATGAAATAAGAACTTACATCCTTGAAGCTTTCTCACAGCGTCATTTTGTAAAAATATTTAAGGAAACAAACAAGAGGTATCCTATAATATGACTAATGCATACAATTTACAGTGGCATAAGGTGAGTTACAAGCAAGAGAAACAGAATCCATCATCAGAAACATTATGCAAAAGTTATCTTTGAGCACAGAAGTGAAAATGTCAAAAATGGGTAGACATTAGACTAAGAGTTTAAACTTAGTTTTCTTTCAACAATTTTAAGAAAATAACAAAACTATGACTAATTTCACCAGAAGAATATTATTAATAAAACCAGATACCAGGAAATATGGCAAGCAGGGAATTCTAGAAACTAAACAATTGGGAGTAAATGATTACATAGCTACAACCTCCTGGAGGCATTTTGTGACGTGTTTATATGTTTGTGTGGCCCACCTGTATGAATACGAGAGCTCTCAGTATGTGTTTAGGAGATCATCCAAATCTGTGCATGTGGAAGACAAGGGTCGATGTTGGGTGACCTCATTGATTGCTTCTGTCTTATATTTTGAGACAGAGTCTCTTGCTGAACCCAAAGCTCACTGATTTGGCTAGAGTACGAGGCAGGGATTCACCTGTCTCTGCCTCTCCAGTGCTGGGATGATAGACATGTGCCACTGGGCTGGCTTCTTTACATTGTTGTTGCAGATGGTGGGAATTTAGGTCTTTATGCTTGCAAAGCAAGGGCTTTACCCACTGAACCACCTCCCCAGCCCCAGAAGGCATTTTTAAGGATTAATGACTGTTTATGGAATTCTAAGCCATAGCTTTTCAGACCAAGACCTTCTAAGTGTAAAGCATGATTAATAGCCCCTCAGCGCTGAAGGCTTGATGACACAGTAGGAAAAGAAAGCTGCTCCTGTTGGTGCAAGCAGACTTGCGGTGTAACAGGAAGGACAAGGAAAAGAGGCAGAAATGTACCTTGTTATTCTTATGGCTTTGGGTGCTAAAATTATGCTTAAACATTTATTTTGTTTAGCAAATTACTATTTTTGTCCCTCGAACAGTTGACAATATCAACTGAAAAAGATATGAGATATTTTGACTTTTCATAATTTATTTTATTGGCAGTTTTATACATGTATATAATGCATTTTGGTCTTTATCCCCTCCCATCACCTTTTCTTGGCCCCATTCCACTGAATGCTTTTTTCTTCACAAGTCACTCTTCTGCATTGACGTGGGTGACTCTGAGTTTAATCAGTGTTACATTCATGGGCATGGGTCAGAGATTATTTCCTAGAGAACATGGGTCCTATCAATGGGTACACCACTGCAGAAAGCATCTCCCATGCCCCCGGCAACCATTACATGCCTAGAACTCCTTAGAGTGTGATAGGGACCTCATGATTTCATCCATCTGTAATGGAACATAGATGGGCTCAATAGTGTGTGAATCATATGCAGGTAAATACAGTCACTGTGAGAACATGAGTTCATTGCTAATGTCACTCCTGGAAAACAGTATTCCACAGCACTTTGGACTACCCTCTGCCTTTTCCATTCATTCTGCTGCCTCTTCCACAATGTCCCTTGAGTCTTGGAGAGGGTGTTATTGAAGTCTCACTTAGCATTCAGTATTGAGATCTCCACAGTGACATATTTTCAGCTCTTTGATGAGTTTTGGGACTCCTTAATAGGCACCATAATCTGTAAAAACAGGTCTCTTTAACCCGAAGTGAGAACAGCACAAATCTATGATCACAAAAACACATATTTAAATGGCAATTTGATGTGCACAACACACCATTTAGCCAAGCAACAGGAATGACTTCCCCTTAAGGCCTGTAACATTTCCAGGCATAAGCTTTGGACTAGGTTTCTCAGTGCTAGGCCTCAATTTCTATTTCAATTTCTATTAGAGAGCAGTTGATCACTCCCATCACAGTCATGCCCTATTGCACTAGAAGACACATCCCATCAAGCTGGCTTATTGTAAAGCTCTCAGTGTCCACTGATGAATAAAACTATGATGATTTTTCTTTCACAGAAACCTGCATAGATAGTACCTTCCAATACTATAAAAGGTAACCAAGAGGGAGAAGGCATCCAGCTCAGTTGCATC
Organism: Jaculus jaculus; assembly: GCF_020740685.1. Taxonomy (NCBI): domain Eukaryota; kingdom Metazoa; phylum Chordata; class Mammalia; order Rodentia; family Dipodidae; genus Jaculus; species Jaculus jaculus. Next base: position 71,471,628 of record NC_059116.1, on the reverse strand, counting down.
TTGATTTCTCCGTGAACTACAGCTGAAATAAGTGGATAGACACCTTAACTTTTGTGAATCTCTTAAAAACATATAACTGAGATAGCCATGGATACTTGGCATTGACCAGGAGACAATAACAGATTATTTTTAAGCTTATTGATTTTAAAGCAAAGAGACAGACAGTCAAAGGGAGACAGACAGAGAGAATGGGTGCACCTGGGTCTCTAGTCACTGCAAATGAACTCCACATGCATGTATTGCTTTGGTCATCTGGCTTTATGTGGGTTATAAGGAATCTAACTCCAGTTATTTGGCTTTGAAGGCAATGTCTTAACCACTGAGCAACCTCTCCAGCTCCAGATAACAGCTTTGGTGCTAGTATAACCGAGACAGCCACAATTCAGTGCTACTAATAATGATGATAGTTTGGCTGCCATTTATGTTCTTTTAATAATGGACATTCAGCCTATCAGACAGTACAATAACTCTGCTAAATGTTCAATTGTTTTGAGCAAGGTATTTGTAATAAGTGTAGTTTTTTCACCACGTTCTAGTTCTACAAATACAACATGTACCTAGGAACTTGAATCTGGTTTCCTTTATTTCCTCCTTTTTTGTCAGTTTGGACTTACTATGGATTGTTTCTTTTTATCTGCAAAATCGAAAACCATTAATAATAATTATTAAGTTTATTTCCCATTAAAAGACAATGGGTCCATCTCAGATGAATAAATATAGAGTAAAGGATAAAACTCTCTGACCTCCAGGTCAGTCTGAGCTAGAAAAAGACCTTACCTTGAAGAAAACAAACAAAAATCTCTTACCCAAACAATGCTCGATTCACAACATGGAACTAATGTTTGAACTCCATCCTACATCCCAAAATTCTTACTATGTTTACTTTATAATTTTATATTTAATTAACCCAATATCAAACATTGAATCATATGTAAATAAAAATGCTCAAACATTTAAAATTTTATTGTAACAACTATTCATTTTTTATAGCACTGAGGGGTTAAGCAATAATCACTTCTTCAACATAAGGTGCATTTGAGATGTTTACCTTGTACATATTTTACAAACTCCTTTATCAAAATGATCATTACAGGTAATAAGGGTATTAGCATTTACAACCTTGTTACAAATCAGAAATTATTCTAGGTACTGTGCATGTAAAAATACTCATCCTCAAACAATCTTATAAAGTAAGTCTTTCCTTTATCCCTCTCTTACATTTTAGGAAACTAAAGAATAAAGAGATTAAATTTCCCATTCATTAATTCGCAACTCTATAGCATACTAACAGAATGTTCTCTATGCATGTATAGCTTGTCCAGGAATTAGCCTGGATTTCTGTGCATCATGGGACTCAAGGTCATGATGACCCATCAAATCAGAGGCATTGCATTATTTGAGTGTCAATAAAAATAAATAGTGAGAAGAAGTTAAAAATAAGATTTTATTTATTTTTTATATAGGAAACAGAGGGAGACAGACAGATAAAGAGAATGGGCATGCCAGTACCTCTAGCCACTGAACATGAACTCCAGATGCATGCCCCACCATGTGCTTCTGTGTTGATGTGGGTATCTGGGAATCAAAACTGGGTCCTTAGGCTTTGCAGGCAAGCACTGTAACTGTTGAGCCATCTGTTCAGCTCCATGGCTTAAATTCTAATGACTGCATGGTTAAGCATGGAAAGTGAGTGCGAGGAAGTGAGAAGTAATTGACTGAGTAGCAGCACTCTTGTTAAGAGTCTTATGTCTAAATTCTCATCTTTCCCCAGGAGAGAGAGGACATTCTCTCTGGGCTTCATAGGGTCTCACATGTGACCTTTGCTGCGGACTGCCTCTCTGATCACACACCTCGCTGTCTCCCAGCATCATGCTAGTGTGGCTGCATTCGTCCTGTGGCTTTGCTGTGAACTAATCATGCCCATTTACACTTCAGGATCCTTCGCAGAGACTATCGCCATGGCTTTCTTCCTCTCCAAATATACTTTTTCTTAATGGAAGCCTTTCCTGACAACCTCTTTATAATGACGGTCACCTTTATAACCACTATATCTTCCATGTACATTTTCTTTTTAAATTGTGTCTCTTTGAACTTGAATACAAGTAAAAGCCTTGATTTTTATCACCTGATGTCTTGCACAGTGCTTGAAACAAAGTCAATGCCATAAATGTTGGTAAAATAAATAAATGAATGAACATGTTGGCAACTTTTCTGAATATATGATTCATAAAGATTGCATAATAGCACAACAGTGATTATATATACATATAATTCATATATTTACATGTACATAATATGAATAATATATATCACTATGGTTTATCTATCTATCTATATATATATAAAATTCATCTTTTTAAATTTATTTGTATTTTTTTTATTTTTCAAGGTAGGGTCTCAAACTAGCCCAGGCTAAACTAGAATTCACTATGCATTCTCAGGCTGGCCTTGAAGACACAGTGATCCTCCTACCTCTGCCTCTCAAGTACTGGAATTAAAGAAGTACATCCTCATGCCTGGCTTATATAATTAATATACACAGATACACATGTATATAATATGAATTGCATATATACTTCACTGTAGTGTTATTATACATATATAATATCAATAACTTGGAGCTAATTATATATTAATATTTTGTGAGCATGGGCACATGCATGCTATGGTGTTCATGTGGAGGTCAGAGGACACCCTCATGTGTATTCTCACATTCTCTCTTGTTGTGAGGCAGAGACTATCATTCTTTACCATAAAATTTGCAAGGCCTCCTGGTCCACAAGCTTCCATGAGATCCTTCTGCCTTTGCAGTGATTTGAATCAGATGTTCCCATAAACTCATATGTTCTGAAAGCCTGGTCCTCAGCTACTATCAAATTTGGAAGTGGAGCCTTCCTGGAAAAGGTGTATCACTGGGAGAAGACTTTGAGATTTGTCAGCTCTGAGATTTACAGTGCTAGTTTCCATCTGCTGTGTTATGAAGGTGGTATCCATGCTCTGTTCATGTCATGCTGTCCCCTCTGTCATTAAGCTTCCTTTTGTGACTGTACACCAAAATAAATACTTTTATCCTTCTTCTTAGGCTGCTTCTTTTGGGGTGTTTGTTCCAGAAATGAAAAGGTAATTGCAACCAAATACTGGTACCAGGAGTGGGCTTATTGCTGCTAGAAATGGGACTGTGTGATCTTTGGCTTTTAGAACTGACTTGCAGGAGGAATATGGAAGTATTTGCAACTTTGGCCTACAAGATGCCTTGAAGTGTTCTCAGCAGTTGAATGGCCCATTCTTGTCAGAGTGAAAGAGTTATTAGAGGAAGAAAGAGCTTTGCCTGGACTAGGCTAAAAGCAATTTATATGAGAGGTTTTGCTGTATTCTGCCCATGTCCTGAGAATTTGAGCAAAGCTGAATTTAAGAGTAATGGACTGATATACTTGGTAGAAGTGTAAATAGAAAGATGTGAAAGATTTCCAGTTTGGCACAGAAAGAAATTCAAGAAAGTTTGAAGCTTTAGGCACAGACACTAGTTTTAGACTTAAGCTGAGATTGTTAGAGAGATAACCTCCATTAAAGATGGGCCTACTGAGGCTGGAGAGATTGCTTAGTGGTTAAGGCACTTGCCTGCAAAGCCAAGGAACCCAGGTTCAGTTCCCGAGGACCTATGAAAGCCAGATGCACAAGGTGGTCCATGCGTCTGGAGTTTGTTTGCAGTGGCTGAAGTGGCATGCCCATTCTCACACTCTCTCTCCCTCTTTCTCTCTATCTCTCTCTCAAAATGAATAAATAAAAATAAGAGCAATTATTAAAAAGGATGGGCCAACTGTTTCATAATTGAGACAATAATAAAGATGTTTTGAGGATAAAACCCAACACATGGAAGGTGCAACCTAGTAATAATGAAAATTCTTTTGAAAGGAGGGGACTTGCTTGATGTAAGATTGGTTGAAAAAAAAAAAAGTATTCTGCTCTTCAAGGATCATCAATGTCAAGCTTTATTCACCCCCAGAATTATAAATTTGTATATTTAGCCCACCTGATACTGGTTTTGGAAGCATTCGAAATGCAAGGAAAGTTTATAAAGTGTATATGGTTCCAGGAACTGCTAAGATACAGCAATGTGAGGCAGGGTTGAAATCCCTGTTATAGAAAGGCCATTTTATGGAGTTGTGAAGATGAACTGAAGGTTTCACTGGGATCCAAGGAGATTAGAGATGCCAAAACTATAGGTAAGCTGCCAAGAATTGCTGCTGGCTCAGGATGGAGTCTTCATGTGGCTGTGGGCAGCCCAGCTTGAAGGACAGAACTGGAACCCAGAGACTTCATAGCTGGTTACAGATGTCTGACATGGTGCTGTAGTATTTGATGTTTGCCCTGTTTTTGATCTTGCAGTCATTCAATATTTTCTTTCTATGCCTAATGACATATTTTCTTTTCTTTTTTAAATATTTATTTAGAGTAAGAGAAAAAAAATATGGGTGTGCCAGGGCCTCCAGCCACTGCAGACAAACTCCAGACACATGTATCACTGTATGCATCTGGCTTATGTGAGTACTAGGAAATCAAAACTGGGTCCTTAGACTTTGCAGGCAAGTGCTTTAAATGCTAAGCCATCTCTCCAGCCCCCATATTTTGAAGTTTGAGTGTTTACTCTGCACCATTATGATTTTGGTTTTACAGGCTCATACTTAAGCTATCTTGGACTATGGGAATGACTGAACAGTGATAGGATATGAAAAATCATTAATACTTTTTAAGTGAGCCTAAATATCCTATATTTCACATCAGTAAGGGTCATTAGTTTATGGGGACCAGAGACATAATGTTGTTGTTTGAATCAGATGTCCTCTATAAAGTCATGCTTGCTTGGCGTTTGGAAGCAATTTGGGAGGTAGAGACTTCTTAGAATAGGTGTGTGGCTTGGAGTAGTGCTTGAGGTTCATTAGCCCTGAGATTTTGAGTGCTAGTCAGCTAGCTCACCTCTGCAGCTGTTCTCTCTCTGCTATGGCATGGAGGTGGTGTCCAGTCTCTAGACATGCTGTCTCCTGCTATTATGAAGTTTCCCCTTGAGACTGTAAGCCAAAATAAATCCCTTCCTTCTGCAAGTTGCTCCTGATTGGGTGTTTGTTCCAGCAAGGACAAGGTAACTACACTAGCTTCTCATCTAGCCATAGGTGTGCTGGGATTTCAAGCCCCCACGAGAACATCTGGTTTTAGGTGGGCTCTTGGAAAGTGAACTCAGGTACTCATGCTTGAATGGAAAGCACTTTATCTTCTGAGCCATCTCTCATCCATGTATTAACTTTTAATGTATAGACACATTCTGATGTGAGTAGATATTACTTTATATTTTTCTTTGATATAGTCCTGTTTTTGCAACTCAGCACTCTTAAAACTTTTTCCTTAGCAATTGTTCTTGACAGGTGCACAGGTAAGTTATAATATTTTTATATAAATCTTCATTTCAATTGTTGCTACCCATAGGCCATTTTGTGCTAATTCTTTGCCACGTTTTGATTCTTCTACCCCTACTAATAGCAGGAAAATGTAGAGCCAAAATAACTGTTGATCTTTGCCCAATAGTTCTTTACTGGGTAATCTTTCTATTATCCCATTACATTCCAGTGGTATCTCAATGTCAAATAGGCCTCATAGTGCAAAATAGGCCCAAAGATTCCCTCAAAAAGTTCCTGTAAGTTGCTTAAAGAAGACATGGCAGTTTATAACCCTTAAGAAAATTAGCCCTAGCAGATTAAAAAAAAAAAAAAGGAAAGCAGAAGTAAGAGCAAGAGAAAAGTGGTTTTAAAACATTTGATGATAGAATGGATTGCATAGCTAAGCCCTATCCACAATGAGAGAAAAATACAACTATATATTATCAATTAATACTTAAAATTTTAGAGGCTCCTCCAAATGCTATACTCATTGATACCTAAAAATTCTGTATTAACTAGAAGGAGCAGCTCATACTTTTTAAGTTTGTTGTATCTTTCTTTTCAGTTCATTCCAATGGAGTTTACCTGTAATCAGCATGAATGTTCTTCCTGTTTGATCTTAAATTTCAACTCATACAATCATTTTCCTCCTCCTTTAATGATTTCATTTTTCTGTGCAAGTATTTTTTGTTAATATTATGGTATATTTTTCCATATTATTCCAATTTACATATATAAGTAACTATATACTTATAAAAGTTTATCATTTATACAACCAAAACTTAGTATATGTAAATAACAGTAAAATGTTTTAATTAATAAATAAAAGTGGTAATATTTTCTAGATAGCCCTTAATTTACAATGATCTGATATTTTTTAAGAAAAAGTCTAAATCAAATATTTTATATACTTGGTGAAATATGTTCTGATACACCTACAATATCTGGTGTCAATCAGTAATCAAAATGATGGTTTAGATATTTAAATATTGACACAAAAGCCTCCCAAATATATTATGAGAAAATATAATGTATAAAGTGCCTACTCTAATTTTCTTTATTCTCTCATCCCATCTTTGAATTATTCTATTTGCCCATATATTTTATTGTAAGAATTTCCTTCAGTAAGACATCACCAATTTACTTCCCAATATGGTATAGAATTTATTTCTTTTGTATAAATTTATTGTATTCATAAAAATCTTTCACCCAAGTTGGTAGCTATATTCTAAAGTTTATTTTTTAAATATTTTATTGACAATTTTCATACATGTATATAATGTATCTTTTGAAGTTTACTATTAAAAGATCTTACTAATAACATATTACCATTGGATAAATGCAAATAAGTTATACTTTTGTAGAAAATGTCCATAATTTCTTTCAGAAATTTTTATAAGCTTTTGTTTTTATGCTTATAACTTTAACCCTTTCTGAATTGGTTTAAATAAATTATAAGTTCACCATTTATGCTAGGCTGCCCTGAAACTCATTATTCTTTTGCCTCTGCTTCCTCAGAGTTGAGAGTATGGATATGCAACATCATATCTTGATGAATGCTTGTGTATGATAGCAGGTTAGTGATGGATTTCACATGTTGAAGTTGGATAACTCATTTTCCCAGTATCTGTCCTTCTTCATTGTGTTTCTTGACACCCTTAGTAAAGATAATTTGAACATTCCGGGATATCCAACCTTTTGACATTGTATCATGATATTGAACAACAGATTTTTGATGCTGTTTTGTTCAGCAGTCACAGACATTTTGGGATGTATGAGGCTCACAGGACACATATGAACACATAAAGGGTTATTTCTAGCTTCTTTGCTTTTTTTCCAATAGTTTCTGTACATAGCTTTCTAACAGTATCGCCTTGTTTTGCTACTGTAGCTTTGTAATATTATTTGAAGTTAGAAAATATTGGAGTTTTAGTATCATTCACCCTATGCAAGATTGTTTTTGCTATGCAGCTATGAACTTTCATCTAAATTTATGGATTGTGTTGTTCTACTTCTACAAGAATGTTATTTAAATATGGATAGTGTTGCAGTCCAGTTCGCATTGCTGGTAGAAATCACCCAACCAAGAGCAGCTTCTGGGAAAAAGAGGTTTATTTTGGCTTACAGGCTTAAGGGGAAGCTCCACAATAGCAGGGGAAAACAATGGCATTAGCAGGGGGTGGACATCACCCCTGGGCCAACATAGGGTGGACCACAGCAACAGGAGGGTATGGCATGGGGAAACTGGCTATAATAACCATAAGCCTGCCCCCAACAATACACTCCCTCCAGGAGGAGTTAATTCCCGAATCTCCATCAGCTGGGAACCTAGCATTCAGAACACCTAAGTTTATGGGGGACACCTGAATCAAATCACCACCAATAGGTAATTGTCACAACTTTGCTTAGATAATAATTTATACTTAAAATTTGAATTTATATGCTATTCCATCTTCTAGATTGGATGAAGCTATCACTTAGAGGAGATAACATATATATTGCTAAAAGGAGGGCTTAGAATTCAGGAATATTTTTTCTAAATATTGAATATTAATTTCATGCAAGTTATAAGCATTACATTAGCATGTATAATCTATATTAAAAGTTGTATGAGGTAGATATTATTATTATATCAGCATGGCCATAAAAGTACTGAGATAAAAAGGTTTGAATACACCATAAAGCTTCATAAAATATAAAATAGTAAAGATGGATTTGAACTCAACTTTTCTCTGTAAAGTGTATCTCCTTGCCACCATGTTAATAATTTTGAGAATTAAACTCATATATGCATTTTTAATAAAGTAATAATTATTATGGATTGTGGACTTGGAACCATTTAAAAAGTCTTGCTGTATTATTAGGCAGGAAGCTGTAGGGATAGGATCACGGTTGGAGTCAGAATGCATTTTCTTAGCATTGCTACTAAGATGTACTTATTTTTTTGTTACAAAACTGGGAAAATATGCCTAATTTTAAGTAGTAGAGGTGATTTACAGAAGTAGATAGCCTTTAATATTTATAAAGAGTCAAAGGCTGGCTAAACTCATCGGGTTATTACGTCATTTAATCCTCACACTCTCTTTGGACATTTATGTCCTCCATGTCAAAGAGGAGGAAATACAGCGAGCAGACCTGCATTCACTTGCCTGAAGTCGGAGAATGCTTGTCCACCAAATCTGAGGTTGAACCCGAGACACTTTCCTCCCAGTTAGTTCTCACTAAAGTGTGTGAGACTGCTTCATACACAACATCAGACATAACCAACCATGCTTGTCTCTTCTTTCTTTCACTTTATTCATATTTTCTTCAGATTCCTTGTTCCCTTTCTTCATTCCAGGACACACATTTGAAACTCTGTATAAGTTCTACATTCCAAGAGAACATGAAGAATCCTACAGACAACAAAAATATTATTAATGCCAAATGTTTAACTATGAAGATTATATTTTTCATCTAAACTGAACTTTTACTATTTTAGTTTCTTATCATAACAATCACAAATATATGTTCATTGTATCTGGGTCTTCCAATCATTCTAGTTCAGTTAACAGTACTAAGCATCTAATATTCCCGATGCTATTCTAGACATTCCACACTGCTGAGTTATTTAAATCTCACACTAAACATGGAAGAATGCCAACTTACGGGCTCGTTTTCCTACCGCACAGTGTTCTCATGCCACTAACAGTTCAAAACAAACAAAACAGGCACTAGTTATTTTTGAATTCTGTTACAGTGTTTGCTTTTTGTGCCTTTGGAAGGTTTAATACCCACAGTGATGTTGTTTTAAGGGCTTGCTATAAGTGTATTCTAAAGGTAAAGAAAAAATCTTACATAAGTAAAAGTTGTGTGAAACTTGGAAATCTGAAAGAGTGCACAAACTTTCAGAACCACTTTCCTCACCTCCACCCCTCCCACACACAAACTCTTTCTCTCATAGTACATGCACACCTAAAAGAATAAATGATATTTGAAGGTGGGATCACTGGAATAGAAGGCAATTGTTGTCTCTTATGGGAGCTGGTTCCTCTGGGAAATACTGACTCACCGGTCACTGTGAGGAAGATATTACCTCGCTATGCTGAAGCAAGTACACAATCTAGCAAATGATTCACGCACACATCACCAGCAAGTACACAGATCAAAGCAAACTTTAGTGCGAATCCTTGACAAAAATAAGGGTGGGGCTGTTGTGTTGTAAGACTGGCAGGAGGGGAGAGGTGGAGTAAGCCCGCATGAAAGTGCTTGCAGATCTTATCTGCCTCAGGAAACGCTCCAAACTTTGGGCACCAACTTATCCAGTGTGAAGGTTTACAGAGGAATCAAAGACTGAGTAAGACCATACAACACAAAAGACTATATACAGTGTATGAACCAAAAGATGTGTCTTGCTGTCTTGCTTCAGTCTGAGAACCAGCCTATGGTCGTCTCTTCCGGAAAAATCCTGAAAGTGAAAGTGACTCCTTTTAAGTTTCACAAACTCTCTGAGGTGTTGACAGCCTCTTGCAGGCTGGCTTTCCACTGATCAAATTTCCACAGCTCACTGAACTGCAAGGCTGAGTTTGCATCCTTTGTCACTGTGCAGGGGTCGCTGAGGCTCGGGACCAGATGGCAAATCGTTCCACTGTAAAAGAGGACTTTTCTTCCTTATACCCAGTTCATACTTCACACAATAAAGGAAGGACATCTCTGATAGGGGTTTTGATTGATTTTTTACAATCACAAGCCAGTATTTTCATTATGAATGTAATGATGCACCATAACTAATAGTCTCTGTGTTAAATCTTAAAATCCTCTGAGAGTCACAAGTTTCTAAATGATCACATGCAACATGAAGATTCTTCTAGCTTGAAGAATATAACAAATTTATAATTTTAGAGTTCTTACACTTCATTAATGTTTTAGCTAGTGAACCAAATAATAGGTTCCATTATACCATTTTTATAAATATATATTATTTTACTTCCCTTTTTCTCCTTTCCCCTCTTATGGGTCCCTTTCCTCCTAAAAAATAATCTCTCTTTCTCACACACACACACATATACAGAGAGGGAGAGAGTTAACTCTAGACATAAGTGGTTTAGAAGAGAACATTCCATAATATTTCTCTTGTATTGTCTTTCTGTTAAGAATAAATAAGGAAAACATATTTTGGGGAAAGTATTCATGAAAAGCAATTTTAGTGCTTGTGGTGGATACTTTCTGCTAAAAGGGAAATAAATAAGGTATGAGAATGAGAGAGCAAGGAATGTCAGAGAAAATATATTTTGCATGTCTGAGTTATGTATTTCAAGAACCCACATGGTGTTTACCTGCTTCTAAACTTTTCCAGGGTTGCTATCCAGAATCAACAGACTCTACTGGCTGCCAAGACCCTCTAGTCCCATACCACCTCACATCTCTGGGTAAAAGACTCCAGCAGTCACAAGTATTCAGGATGACCAGGGAGCCTCCTTTGGAAACCGTAGGCCTCTCAGCATCAAGAGCAAATCCTCTAAGGTACCCAGACTGCTGCTGAAACTTCATCTTTCACTTCTGCCTTTGGGTCACTTCCAAACAGCAGGGCACCAGACGCTCTACCTTAGGAGGAGCCAAACCTAAGAACAGGAGGATGGAGTTTCACTGTCGGCTCAAAGAGTTTTTGCCTCTAAGACTTAACAGTAAGTGAGGACCTTGTAGTAATCCGATCATTTGTTATTTTAGCATGTTAATCACTCCATTAAGTTATCTTCTTATTTAAAAAATAAAATAAAATTCACACTGAGGTAAAATAACCTATTATCCGTATGCCATGTTAGTAGTTTCAATAAATTATTTGATTATATAATCCTTTGTTAGTTCTCATCTAATCATTCAGTTGCATGTTTAGGGCAGAAGTTAGGCAAAAACGTCTGTATGAAAAGACGAATTCTGGTTGCAAAACTGACTTACTTCTGTGAACGTGGGCAGATCTCAACGTTTGCCTTCTAATATTCTAGCAGCTTGAGTGTTCTCTTTATTATTATAAACATGGAGGTGACAGCCTTGGTGTTTTGAAATTAAGCTGACATTGTCACCACTGCACACCGTGAGGGGGGGCCAAGTGGCTCTCATTTGCTGATTTTATCCTGCAGACTGGCCCTACCCATTCTTCTGGGCTGGCTGGACATAAACAACAAAAGGCAACAGCGTTAATCCCCAGGATTTGGAAGGGAGATGGGATTTCCAGCTCGCTTTATCTTCAGACCTTTGCAGAGAGAGTTGCTGAGAATCTGCAGCCTCATCAGCAGGACGAGCTGCTATTGTGACGCTCGGCAGTTAGGATTTATGGGTAGAACAGAGTGGGCTCTTCTGGTTAGCGTTGTTCCTGCCAAAGGAAGAAAGAGTGCCCATTCTACCAAGAACGTGAGCAGGAAGGGCCGCGTACTTGACATTGTACTGATAAAAAGAAGAAAGTAACTTATTGTCAACCATAAAAGCTTTGCCTGTAGTGGATGCACCTTTTTCCTTTTGTCCTGGCAGATCAACCATTCCTGGCCGAGGAGATTGAGGTTTCTGGCTTAGGAAGAATGTACGTTGGCCCTGTGGATCATGGCTCTCTGCAATCAGAATTTATACGGTGAAATGTCTGGTGCTTCTTCAACTGGAAATTAATCCACTATAGGTCTCTTGAGACTCAAACTACTAGTTTCTGTGTCTATAATGTAAACAAGAGATGTACTCATAACCAGTAATTGGCTTAACAATCTTAAAAATCAGACTTATGATAGATAGCATGGCTAAATATAATTGGACCCATTCTAAATTAGGGAATCAATTGTAGCCTCTATGATCCATAAGGTTTTGAAACTATGTATAACACAGCAATATAGAATAATTTAATCATAGTTTAACTTCTTTCCATGAAACCAATAGCAACAGATTTTATTTTATTTTTTCAAGACCTGTCAGAATGTCAAACATCATATACTGCCCTGCAAACCTTTTCCTAAGGGCCACAAAAACAAACAAACAAACAAAAAAAAAAACCACCCCCTTAGACTTGATGGATATTTCCTTACGTTCTGATTTTAATGTTGTGCCTAAGGATGATTTCTTTTCTATTTTCTTTCCCCACCTCTCTTTCTTTCTCTTCCCTGAAGAAAGAATCCAGGAACATACAATCTCCATTTAACTTTCTCATTTTTCTTCTCTTTAAACATTTTTGAGTACTAGGTTAGTGTTCCTTCTTAAGATCTCGGAAAAATGGTCAGAGATAATTGCATGAATTCTTTGTGTTTGTTTAACTTCATAAAAAAGAAGCAAGCACAGTTCAGCACTCTATCAAGATTTCTGAAATTTATCAACATGCCAATGAAAGCTGGTAGAGAGATATCTGGCTCTATACACTTAGCTCCCAATTGTTTCCCGCTGTGCTTCCATTAGTTAATCATTAACATCTTCTGGATCCCTGACAATTCTAAGGGGAACCAGGCATAAAGCTACTCAGAGAAAATAAATGTGTACTTTAACAATGCCTTTCTTAATTATCTGAATTTAATAATATATTTTTTATTCACATAAATACAACATAACCTTACCTAATGCAGAAACATATTAGGAGATGCTGCAACTTCAAAACTGTTGAATATTGATTATGCCATTACAGATATATATATATATATATATATCAGTAATGATATATATATATATATATATGTATATGTATATATATATATCAGTAATGAAATATATATATATTTCATTATTATATATAATGAATTAATATTAAAAACAAAATAAGTGATGTGCCAAGGCTAGAGCTGTGCATTGAACACTTGCCAAGCATGGAAAAGGCTCTAGGATGGATTTCTAGCACTGCAATGAAAATAAATGAATAAATAACAGCAACAACTGTGTTTAATTTCCCTTTGAAAAATCTAGTTGATTTTAAGATGTACAGAACGGAAAGATTCTTAAAAGAGATATAATTTATATATTATTTTCTACTCAGTGATTTTTCCAAGCATTTTCATTCTAACATCAGCAATTTAAGATTAAATGGACTACAAGATGACAAACTTTTGAAGAGGATCAAAATTAAAAAAATAAATAAATAAAACGTTTTTCATTATAACCTGCAGAAAAATATGAAGTATGTAAAACTTCATCCTGAAAGCAACAGTTATCTTTCCTTTTATGTAATAACACTGTATAACAAGACCACCCATTAATCATCTGAATTAAAATGAAATTAAGAATGAAGTCCTACAACCTTTCCTTGGCATAATGTTAAGTCTACTTTGAATCAGAATACAAGAAAAAGGTACATTATAATATGAATGCATATACACACATAGATCCCCCTTCAGTTCCAACAATGGCTAAATTGAACTCATATTTGCATGAAAAGGCACAAACCTAAATTTTCTCAAGCTCAGTATCCTACCTACTATCCCAGTCATCTTCCTGATTATCTTCTACCTCCAGCCCAATGCAGTGTGTCTTAGAGTAAAATGGGGACAGACTCCATTGATACCATTTGGAGAGGCCATTCATTATAACCTTAAACCTACTGAAAGGCAGAATCAGAGCCTTTCTTAGGAAGCATTCCGCTATCTGCATGTGTGAAAGCTCTTGGTTTAATGCACTGCACTCCACCCTCTCCCAGTTGGTTAATCTAATATGGAGTTAATTCTTTATGCCTGTTGAAACAGCATTGCATCATTGCTTTCAAATCCCTGTGCTCCCAAGTTGTGTTCTTAGCCCACCTCCCCGCTTTACCTCAATTCTAAAATGATTCAGTGCTTCATGGATTGTTGTGATAGGAGATTTATCTCTTCCTGATTTATCTAGCTTCACATTCACTGTGTATTTTCTCCAATCAGAGAATTTTTTTTTTTTTGAGGGTGTGGTTGGCATAGCATCTCACTCTAGCTCAGGTTGAGCTGGAATTTATTATGTAGCGTCAGGGTGGCCTCACACTGAGGCGGCCAGTCCTCCTACTTCTACCTCCAACATGTTGGGATTAAAGGCATATGCCATCATGCTTAACCAGAGAATATGTCTTAATAGTGGGAATTTTCTTATTCTCATCATTTGTGTATCTCCAGTGCCAAATGTCTACAAAATAGAATGTTCCAGTTAATATCTGTTAATGGATGAATGGATTAAAGCATTTTTTTTTCCTCTTGACTTCCTAGGGCTTTCTTAAAAACTATAGTAAAGGTTATTTATTGACATACACCATCAAACTATAATATAAACCGTTTTCTTTTTTTGAGGCAAGTCCAGAAGACTGCCACTTTTATGTGTGAGAGAGTGTGTGTGAGAGAATAGAGCCCCAGATCCTCCAGCTTCTGCAATCGAGGTGCAGATGCCTGTACCCCTTCATGCACATGTGTGATCTTACATGCGCGTGTCATTGTGTATCTGGCTGACACAGGACCTGGACTGTCAAACCTGAGTCCTTAGACTTTGCAGGCAAGCTCATTAACTGCGAAGCCACCTTTTCTGTTCCAATAAATCTTTTATGATTAGATATCAGAGTTCTAGGCATTTGTGATGGTACTTGTTCATAAAGGAATCAGACTCAAAAGGGAAGCACTACCTGATCCAGCTTCCTCTCACCTTATTTCAGCACAGATTCCTATTTGGCTCTTTCTCAGAACCTTGGCATTTTGTTTCTGATGATGATTTTGGAACATTGAGCTGTTGGCTGCTCTACTGAAATTACTTCTATTTTGACAATAGTGGTCTCCAGACAAACCCTAGATCACGCATTGTACACTAATGTGTCAATGTACCATTAGTTCTTTTCATTTTATTTTTATTAATTTAATTGAAAGAGAGAATGAGGCAGAGAAAGAGAGAAAGAGAAAATAGCTATGCCAGGGCTTCCATTCACTGCCAATGAACTCCAGATGCATGTGCCACCTTGCACATCTGGCTTACATGGATCCTGGGGAATTGAACTGAGGTCCTTTGGCTTTGCAGGCAAGTGCCTTAACCACTAAGCAATCTCTCAAGCTCCCGTACATTAGTTCTTAACATTGAAGTTCAACCCAGCATAAGCATGGTTTATTAAACCAAACACTTTTAATAAATATTTATTACGCCCACAAAAAGTTAACTCATCACATTAGAAATAGGGTGATAAATGAGAATGAGAATAATTCCAAATATATTTACCTAGTTTGCTTCCATTGACTCATTTTATCTTGATATTAATTAGTCTCATAGATGCAAAAAAATAAATAAATAAAACAGAAACAAAAAAGAAATGACTTAAAGATATTGGGAAACCACAGTTGTTTCACCCTCCAGGTATCTTTTCTATCATACAACTTTGCATTTCTACTTAGGAGTTCTTTTGCCAACAACCGTTGGACCTGCTTTTCCTGCTCATTGGCTCCAGTCGATATATCTGAAAGATGATTCTCTCTTCTGATTTCAGGTTCCTTCCTCCTTGGCTCGGGCTACTTTGTCATCTATTTAACATAGTCCTTTGACCTTCAAGTGGGACCATATTCCAATACAGATAACTGGTCATGGATTTTCTTCACATGGGGACTTCAAGAGGCAGCTCATAAAATCAACACACTTTCTTATAAACCCCATTTTTCTATTTGAAAATATTGGTTATTTTCCTCTTATGAATTTACCCTTACCCACTTCTGACTCTGTATCTTTTCAACTTTCACAATTTCAAGTTTCTTACCTTTCTCTGTCTAGTGCAAATGCTACTGGGCCTGCTCTTCTTACACTGGCTTCTGTCTTAAATTCTTACTTTTTTATCAGTCTCTCCATTGAACTTTAATCTATATAAATACCAATTTAAAGGCATTCTCAGCCTAAAGGTTCTCTTAGCTTATTCTGAATCCTTTGTAGGTGCCAATCTCATGTCCCAGCTAGCTGCTTATCTTACTTGAATTACCTTCCCATTGATATATTAACCAACAGTTATATAATTTTATAAACAAAAACCATCAACTGCTCCTACTCTAAAAGAGAACATGGAAATATTTTTTGAATACATTAGTAAATTATCTCAGGAATACACATTTAATATGCATGGAGAACTCACCTGGGACTTGGTCTTTTCTCCTCACCTGAAAATTGTGAGGTCTGTGAGATCTCTTTCAAGATCTTCTTGCCAAGCAACTTTTCACCTCTCTTCTAAGCCCCAGGATAGTCTTATTTAGAACAACTACTTAATAATTCCATTCTTCTTGCAGCAAATATTGAATGACTTTGTGGAAATGGAATAGAGTTTATGAAGGCTTTATAAAATCACAACATGGAATTTATGTATGAGACAAAATCCCAAAGAACACAGAATATATTATGGTGAATAAGGATGAATTTAATCACTATTGGCTAATGTCTTACAATGAGTAAACAGTGAATATCTGATTGAAACAAAAATTGAGTCATACTCTCTGAAGAAAATTGAATTTATCACAGAATTCCCCCTGAAATCTTCCATGACCTCTTAAGGGAGTACCTCATTGTTTTGAGAACTGAATTTAAACACTTGCATTTTCAATATAATCACACATGTTATATCCAAATATATGACTCTAATTTAAGTTCTGTCTTTATATTTTGCCTCCCATAGCTCTATTTTATTTTCATTTTAAATTATCTATTTCGCATGAACAGTGATTCAACTCAAGCATGTCAAAATCATCAAAGGAGTGATAGCAAACATTGAAAAGGTATATCTCATTCCACTCATGTTTACACTGTTACATAGCTTTACATAAGATCAAGCATTAGTATTATATAGCACATTCTTGATGTTTTTTTACTATTAAGTAACTTTTCATATCTGCAGACATGAGTGAGCTGTGCTTGTGGACTAAAAAAATTTTTTTCTTCCATCTGAAGTGCAGGTTTGTGCATAATCCTTCAGTTGCTAAAGACATGGTACATGTGTGGGTGAGAGGTTCCTCTTTTCTCTTTTTCTTTCCCAGAGACTGGTAAAATCACACTGGCTCCAGTGTGTCACCCTTTTGCCCTAACTATAAAGGTCATCAGTAGCATGGAGTCAGTTTTGGATATCTCCCAATCAGAAACAAATAACAGTGAGTCCTCTGGGAATACACTGAGACCATTCCAGACTTTCCAGTGAACAGTTAAGCTTTGTAGTGTGTCTCCTTGAGAAACAACTGTTTGTATAACCTTTGAACTGACCGATACATTAATCTGAGCATAATTTAGTTCTATGTGAGCTTCTGGGTATGTTATGAGTTCCTGGCTTACTTTTATTCTACCACTCTCTAAAATAATACTTTTTTGTGCTTGTTTAAAAATAGCCATTTTCCCCTTCCCAGTTTCATTATGCATGATTATGTGATAAGTGTGTGCCAGAGCTGTTTACTGTCCCTATATCCCTATTCTGATAGCTCTACTTCCCTCTGTTGTGACCCTGCTGGTATTTGTTGATATTCATCGGAATCTGGAAAGTAGCTACTGCCATCTCTGGGGCCTCATTTCACACTAAAGAGAAGTTTTACCCAAAGCTGTGCTCTTGTGAGAGGCGGAGAGGAACATGGATGTGTTCCGAAGTTGGGTGGGAAGCTGTTCGGCAACTGTGCAGCTGCCTCAGTGAGGGTTCCCACACACACAGGGGAGTGCTCTGTGCCAAGCGGGGGGCAGCCCTAGTATCCAGTATGTGTATCTGATCTTGTAACTCCCTGGCATGAAGTAGGTTTCTATTAATTCAATTAAGCAAAAAAGAAAAGAAAACTTCTAGCAACTAGGAAGATACTTGGGTAGGGGCTGGGTTCACTTTCTCTGGGCAGACATGAACAAATGTCTGTTTACTCCAGTAAAGGCACCAATGGAAGACTAAATATACCATTCCACCTAAGTCTAGCTTAATGAACCAAATAGTTCATTGGAGATACTTACAGGACTATGAGTGATGGGTTACTTACAGGATCATGACTCAAAGGACGCAGTTTAGGAAAAGCCTATCCCAGCCTGATGATGATTGATCAAAGCCCCCCACCCCCATGGAGCTCCCTGCACAATGCACAGACAGCTTGACTGGTTGAAGAAAAGCCTCCCTCAGCAATTATTTTTATTTCTATAACCTTGGGAAGAGACCTTCTGAATCCTGTAAGTTTCAGACACTTCCTGAGATTTGTAAGTATCATTTACTTCCTGACTCTTATGACATCTTCCTACATAGTGGAAGATTTCATTCATCTTCAGGATGAGACTTCCTATACAAAAGCAAGCAATGTGTAAAATGAAAGACAATGCCATTCCAAGGAAGAGCCAAAATCAGGAATAAAAAAAGCTTATTACTTGAAATCATTTTAGAGAAAAAGTAAAAATGATGAAAGCAGACTAAAACATACTCAGAAACCCTAAGGTTGCAGCCATCTCAAAAATTAGAAGATTTTCTTTCCTAAATTGTAATGCCTACTCAATGTATAAGAAACACATATGAAGCCATGTTCCCTCGGTAGCATGGATGATGAAAAATTCCAGCAATAAGGTTTGGGAACTCCCGGGCAGATAGACATGCTTTATTGTGACCGCACTTGGTTAGCATCCATGCATTATGGCTTGAACAGAAGCTCTGGGAGACACACCGCCTTTGTAGCACAGGCTCAGAGCTGGGTTAGTTTTAGGAGGGAACGGAACAGGCTGCTGAAGAATAGATCAGACAGCACACAGGGAAGGGGCAGTAGGAGCTGGGAGATATAGCACAGATGCCATATATATATATATATATATATATATATATATATATATATATATATATATATATAAAATCTAAATTCCATATATAAGGAACCATGATATTTATCTTTCTGTCACTGGCTAAGTGTGAATACGTAACTACAATTTCACCTATTTGCCTGGAAAGAGTATAATTCAACTCTTTTTATGGTTGGTTTTGTGTGCGTGTGTGTGTGTGTGTGACATTGTCTTTATGTAGTCACCTGCACATGTGGACCTTGGCTTTCACAATCAATGAAGTAAAAATGATGCAAATTTACCTTTGCAAATATAAAGGGAGGCATCCTCCACATTGTTACTGTCCAGTCACCAGCTGCTGTTCCCATGGGAAAACAATTATCAATAAAAGACGAATGACCTTTCAGCTGTAAAATGTTGTAATGCCTTAAAATTAGCAAGACTTATATTTGGCTGAAAAATAAAAGAAAAAAAAAACCTAATAATGAAGGATGAGTTTAGAAAATCACACCCTTAACTCCATGAATCAGCAGATTCCCTTTTCAAGACAACAAAGTCACAAATCCCCTTTGCTTACTTTAATCCTACATTCCACCACAACTGTCACATTGTGTCCCCATACTCCCATAGGGAGGGTGGGCTGATATCTCTTCACTGGCAGTTTGTTTTACATTAGAAGATGTCCACTTCAGCATATACAGGTGAGTGTCTGCCATGTGTTATGCAATAGATGAAGACCAATAAACTGCAGGCAGATAAACTGAGAAATACTCACACTTATAACAAGCAATGTTGTCACTATAAATAAATGAAAGTGAATGCTATCTCCTAAGAGAAACACATAAGCAAATGTCATGCGTTAGAAGAAAATTTGAATATAGGTTTTGCTCAATGCTAAAACAGTTTGTAAAAGTGGTGTTGAATGAATGAGTCAAGAAGGAATAATATAACTAAGCACATGAAGAATCAAAAAGAAAGAAAAAACATTCTAAAGTTCAGGTGGTAAATGGTGTGGTTCATTTATGCTGCAGATAGCAGCAGACAGAAAACTGGGAAGATATAAAGTCAGAGATGGAGAGATGAGCAGTCACTCTTGTACTGAGAGTGCTTCATACCATGCGAGGGGTGTTAGGCAATGTCTTTAGGGTCCCATCCACCACTGTGAGAAGGATATGAAACAGACATTTAGAATTCTGTTCTCTAATGGAAAATGAGAGGGTTAAGTAAGGATTAGGAACTGACTACCAGGGAAGCAAAGCCTGATAAGAAGCTATCACAAGGTTCTAGGAAGAAATCAAAAGAAAAGTTCAAAAGTTGGGAAATTGAGGAACCAGAAGAGATATGAATTGATTCCAAACATTCTGAAGAAGACACAAAAGAGTGTGCTGCTAGAATGAAACTCCTTATGTGCCTCGCTCAGGATCGATGCTGAGGATGGAATGATAGAACAGTGAAGACCCACATCTTGTATGCTCTGGTTTAGTTAAAAAAAAAAAACGGAAATCATTAACAATTTTACATGTTAAAAATGTTATGCAGGAATTTAATGGTGGAATGTCATGGATGAATGCTTATGAAAATGATAAACAGGAACTAAATTTTTTTCTTCTTAGGACCCAAGCTGACATTTGTTAGTATCCTTGACTGAGGCAGATCTTCCCTTCTCATTCTTCACACTAGCTTGAAATTCCAAGAATTTCACTTCAAAAGTCCAACACTATCAAAGCGTATGAAGTAACTATAACTGCATAACAAAATGTGAAAAGAAAATGAAAAAGATTCAAATCGTGTCCAATGTTTCATAATCAAGTCCATTCAATGTAAATACTTGTATTAAATTTTATATTATTAAATGGAAATTTAAACATATTGCCCACTGTTCGAGATCTGATGGTATGCAACACAGTTATAACACATTCTGGTTTCATTGGAAGCTATTTTTTCCTGGTCTCATTAATTTCATTGAATAGGTTTATCCTCATTGTATTTTGGAATTCTTTGTCCAGATGTTACTCTAAGTTGGAGGCTTCCACCACAGGACTAGTCCTTCTTGGTTGGGATACCTTGCCTTGGTTTCTTTTGCTATTTGTTTTGTGTTACGATTATCTCCTGGTCTCGCTGGGAGTGTAGTAACAGTAGTTCTACTTGGGGCCTGTGTTGAGTTGCCTGGTCAGTCTTGATCTGGGCTGGCATGGGCTTATGTTCTGTCTTCACATCTGGACTGGGAACAGTGAAAAACTGAGCAGCCAACTATAAGAACAGACCGTCTTCACAGAGGACTGGCCTCCGTCCACTGAGGAGTACAGCCAGCTGGGGAAGGCCTAGTCTAGTCTTCTCATTCAGGGCAGGTGTGAGAGGGAGGGCTGCACAATAGGGTGGTCAGGGCCAAATGAGCCTGATTTCCATGTGCCAGCCAGGAAGGCACCTGTGGGACTGAGTGGCCATAGGAGGACGGCTCTCTTCAACAAGGCCTACCCGTTCTGCCCAGTATCCACATCTTAAATATCTTTATTATGTTTTTGGTGTATGTTTTTTTAAATGTTGAATTCTGTAAATAGCCCCTAATATTTGCTTAGGATACATACATGTATATTTGAATGTGTGTGTGAGAGTGTGCATGCGTGTGTGTGTTTGCTATTCTTTGGTGTACCTTTTGTCTAATCCAGTATACTTTTGCCTCATCTATAAGACTTAAATATGTATCACTCTGACAACTAGTCTGTTTTATTTAGTTAGTTAGGTTATTGTCTCTTATTTTTTTTTGTGTGTACACGTTTATGAGTGTGTGGGTGTGCATGCACGTGCATGTTCATTTATGTACAGGGCAGAGGTTGACATCAGATGTTTTGTTCAATTGATCTTCTCCACTTAAAAAAAAAAAAATTGGAAACAGGGTGTCTCAATGAATATACAGGTTACCAATTCATTAAAATACGTGCCAGCAAGCACATAGGTATTTGTTTCTACACTTTCCCAGCACTGAGATCACAGGCATGTACCACCATGCCCAGGTTTTTACATGGATACTTGGGATCAGAACTCAGATCTTCATGTTCACACAGCAAACACTTTTAATGACTGGAGCCATCTTTGCAAGCCAACTGCTTATACAAGCAGCTCAGATGTAGATTCCAACATGCCTAGAAACTAAGATCTTGTTTACAATTTCTGAGAGTTGCTGAATTTTACCATTTGTATAATATAACAAGTGGTGTTTGGGAAGCTATAGGAAATGACTACACAGAAAGTGGAAATAAGATCTACAGAAAAAAAAAAAGGTGAAACAAACCAAAAATATTTTCAACAGAGTTTGTTTGATACAAGAGGAATATTGTCCATATTTTTAGTTATTTCTCATTGCTGTGATAAATCACCTGACAAGAATCAACGTAAAAAAGGATGGATTTCGTTTGGCTTACAGTCCACCTTGGTAGAAAAATTACAGCAACATAAGCTACAGGCTGAAGAAGCAGAGAGCATTGAAAGTTGGGCTTTCTTGCTTTTATTCAGTCCAGGACTCCAGCCTAGGCATATTTCTGCTTATAATTAGGATATGTAGACCCTCCAACTTCAATCTACCCAATCTAGAAAATTCTTCACAGCCTGTCAAGTTGACAACAAGAGCTTAACCATTATTCCATTTAGTTATCATTTATGAGTAGCTTTATTTGCTTTTTTTCTTATGAAATTCAAATTATGGAAAGCAAAAGAAATCATGTTAATCAATAAAAGCTATTTTTTTCTGTTCAAAAAGGCATATTAGAGGTATTATGCTCTCTCTGTTGCCTGAGAGTATATGTCATGCTTGAAGAACTTTGCCTGTCTGACCACCATGTGTTAATCCAGAGGGTAGGTCTTGACTGGTCTTTCCCTGTATTTCTTTAGAATTATTTCTAGCTAACAGATCAAGATTCTTCATGAAGGTGAAACTAATAAACCAGGTAATTGACAGAGCACCATGACACAAAGAATGATAAGAGAGAGGGAACAGGGATATGCTGGCTCCCCACATGTGAATGAGGATGACTTTTAGAGGAATTGTCGAGGCTTGTCTGCCTCCCCATGTCACATGGATTAATGATAAAACACTCAACAAAGTTCTTTCCAAATTCCTGTTATTTGACATCATATGCAAAGTGGCTATTTTAAGAAACTAAGATATAGTATAATTTATTACACAACCATAAATAAGGTGGCTATATAACAACAAAAATGAACATTTTGGGCTGAAGAGATAGCTTAGCAGTTAAAGCACTTGCCTTCAAAGCCAATGGACAAGGTTCCATTCCTCAGGAGCCAATATAAGCTAGATGCACAAGGTGGTGCATGTGTCTGGAGTTCGTTTGAAGTGGCTGGAAGACTGGGCAAGCTCATTCTCTCTTTCTTTCTCTCTCAAATAAATAAAAATAAATAATACAAATATTTTTTAAACAACCATTGAACATATTGGTTTTCTGGTATCTGATTTTTGACTTATAAAAAAAACAATGTGAGTCAAGGTAATATGTTCAAGTCACTTGTAGTCAAGTGAAATTTATTTAACAATTTCTACCAAGTGACACATGGAGACATGTCTAATCTCATTCCAGACTGAAAAACTTTCTAAAATTCTGGGAACCCCACACCTGGGTTCTGAATTAAGTTGAGGCACATAACCCAGACAGTTTGGAAGAGTTTCAGAGAAGAGTAATCCCAACTCTGGCCCATACGTCCCCCAAGTAAGAAATAAAAATTTCAAAATGCAACAATCCAACAACAACATACTACCCCCCACAAAAAACCCACAGTGATTAAAGAAGGAAGGTCTGGCTGGAGATCAAAGATAAAACATGCAATGAACCTACATGGAAATGTACCTCAAGGCCAGCAACTCATAACTGCAGGAAAGACATGATCTGACACTACAGATATTTGAAAGTCACTTAGCTGGAGAGGTAGAACAACTTTTTATGAGGTGTTACTAATAAGGTAAATACATGCCTTTATTCATTTTTCTCCAAGCCCACACTAACTAATTTGGCACAATATCATTGTGAGCAAGAGCAAGCATATTCACATTTTCCTCATCTACCACTGTTTTGCATCTAAGGAACATTTTTATTTACAGGTATAAAGAAGACCAAAGAAAATAATTTCTAGTGATTCTAAGTTAATTACATTTTAAATATGAGCTTTTAAAATTATGTAAACATATCATATAAGAAATATATGTGAGGGTTGTATTATTGTTTTCTTTTTTTACTTCCCCTTTATTATTAGGATCATCTGTATAACCTGCAATTTAGTAGAATAATGCCATTAAAACACATTTTAATGATTTCTTTGTGGGGGGGGGGATTTGAAGGTAGGGTCTTTATCTAGCCCAGGCTAACCTGGAATTCAGTGTGTATATTCAGGCTGTGCCCAAATTCACAATGATCCTTCTACCTCTGCCTCCCATGAGCTAGGATTAAAGTTGTGTGCCACCACATCTGGCCTTTCAATAGCTTTTATTCATTCACTTAATGAAGAGCAAAGAGAGAAAAGAGAAAGAGAGAGAGAAACACCAGGGCCTCTAGCCACTGCAAAAGAACTCCAGATGCATGTGCCTCCCTTGTGCATCTGGCTTATGTGGGTCCTGGGGAATCGAACTGAGGTCCTTTGGCTTCACAGGCAAACACTTTTACCCCTAAGCATCTCTCCAGCAAAAATTCAGTTATTATTTTTTAGTCAGTGCTTACCCACATATACTCATGCAGCAAAATATCCATCTCAGGTATGTAAGAATTTTGGAGGAGTTACAAATTTTTATTCAAGGTTGGAAATAAGTCTTATTCACACCATAAAAACAGTAGCAAGTCAATTAACTCTATTCATCTCACCACCCAATTTGTACTGAAATCTAGTATTTCTACAGATCTACAGTTTATGAGTTTTGTCCATTTCCATGGATTGGAACATCTATGTGGCTTGCTGGCCACCTTGTCTAGTAGAACTGGTGACTTCTAGGTTCAGTGAGAGGCTCTGTCTCAAAACATAAGATAGAAAGCTACTGAGGAATACTTTGCTGTACTCTGAAGTCATGGGCACACACCAGGCACATATTCACATGCAAAAAAACCACATATGGAAGAAAATTTATTCTATCCTCCTCGCACCAACTTATCTCTGTTCCTGCTTTTAGACAACATGACATTCATCAGAGTAATATGTGGAAGTGTTGGCCATTTACTACTTTCTCCTTCTTTTAACATTTCTATAAAAGTTAAAAGTATACTTGTGAATTGCGGCCATCTACCTAAGAAGCAAGGATGAGGTCATTCACTGTGGATGGACATAGTATGTTCTTTGCGGTGTGAATCTCAGACAGGAATTAGCATTTGAGATGTTTATTGTGAAATTTAATTGGGACTGATACTTGATTGAAAAAGGGATGGAAAATTTGAGAAGTTGGAATCTCACGATTTTAGTTCTTGACTTTTCCATTGGAAGAAATTTTACTTCTGCTCCCAGGCATTTAATAAAGCTGGAGACGTTTTTTATTATCAGGACAGAGATGGGAGGGGAGAGTTGCTACTCTATAGTGGACTGAAGACAAGAATGAAAGACACTTTATAATGCATAGGGAAGCCCCCTGGAAATAACTTAGTAATGTCAAACTTACTTATCTGATTCTGAAGAGGATCTAGGATTAAAATATTCCTATTTGGGCCAAGATAGCTGGACTTTCTGAATGGTGTTTCTACAGAGAGACATGTGATTGAGCAGCCAGTTCTGCATGATGAAGTCATTGATGAACAGGTGGCAGCTGAATGCTGAGCCTGGTGCAAGCCATGATTGCACTTAGAACCTAGGACATTCCCTCTGCAGAGGAGAGAAAAGGGCCACCTGCTTTGGTCTCTGCTGTGGCAACAACACTGACAATGGTCACGTCACAATGCTTCTGGTGTGGCTAAGGACAAGGAGGGTAAGCATAAATCTGGGCATACCTAGCTGGTCAATTTCTACTGGAGTGTAGCTAAACATAGAGCCTACAGTTTTGGCTCAGGAGATTCTTGCTGACTAAAGCACTAACAGCTGAAGCATGAATACCGATTTTGATCACCCGACTCCATGTTAAGAGCCATAGGCTGTGGTGTGCTTCAGTAATCCCAGTGCCCTGTCCCTGAGATGGAGGCAATGCGAGGAAAATGTCCTGGATGCTCAAGGTAAACACAGCAAAGAACGATAGCAGAGAGAAAGAGAAACCCTGCCTCAAGGGAGAGAACCAACCAGAATGTTGTCCTGTTGTCCTCTGACCTCTACACATGCATCATGGGACACACACACACACGCTCGCTCTCACACACAAGTATTCACTCACACCTCCATGACTCGCTCCACTCTGAGTATTCCAGAGTTGCTGCAGTTCCACTAAACCTCATCCTTATGATAACTATCCTATACTTTGACAAACCAAAAAGTAGTTCCCTCTCTAGCTAAATTAGTGATAAATCAAATGAAAACATTTAATAGTAAATTACTATTAAATAAATAATTAATAATAATAAGTAATTTACTATTAAATGTTTTCATTTGATTTATATTTGTTTATGTGGCATGCATTTCAAGAAAATAATGTCCAAAATTAATAAAGATAAGCTCAAGAAAATCATGGAAATTCTAAAAACTTATTTTCACTGGTGTAGTTTTAAAATTACCCTGAAATATGTTTATGATTTTCAGCTATTTTAAATACTTGAAGCTCAAAGCACATAAATGATTTTTAAATGTAATGAGTTTTTACTTTCTGGAATGTAGTCCTTGCTATAACAATATGAATGATAGTAGCAATGAGTAGAATAAGTTAATAATTATTCATAATGGCTAATTTGAAGTTTAATAATTAACATAAGATTGCAAAAAGAAACATTTGATCACATGTAATATGTATATTGTAAAATGACTTTGCATAATCAGTCTAGAGGAAGTTAATGAGTACCCATTTGAAATCCTTACTCATTTATGTTTATGCTTATTAGAATATACAAATTAATAAAATGATAGGTAATAATAAAGTGACACATGTAAATAGTTCTTCGTACGTAAGTGCCCAATGGTGATATGTCCTTTGGAAAAATTATTCTTCTGGGTTGCATTCTTTAGAGCCTAAGTTTAGTGTATCCATTTCAGTCACCAGGGTTAACTTTTATGGAATACATTCTAATTTTCTATTATGTGAAATAAACTCATTTTCCCCTTTGAGCTTAAGTAACAATAATGTGTCATTTTTACAAAGGGAGAAATAATTCCTTCTGCCATTTCTTTGTTTTATTAATTTTAGTATCTGTTTTATTCTAATTCTAACCTGCAGAAAATAACGTGGACTTTTACATTTAATGTAAATATGCCACCTACGCAGGACAGGTTGGCTGTCACATACAACAACTCTCTCATCCTAGTGGGATCATATCACATGTTTATTTCCACCTAAGGAGTCAGTAAGGCATTGGTTTGTTACTGGAGAGTAGGGTGGGTTGATTCAGGTGTTCCCCATGAGCTTATGTCTTCTGAATGCTACCTCCTCAGCTGGTGGGAATTTGGGAATTTGAGCCTCCTAGAAGTGATGTATTGCTGGGGGTGGGCTTATGGGTATTATAGGCAGCTTCCCCTTGCCAGTGTTTGACACATTCTCCTGCTGCTGTTGCCACCAGATGTTGGCCAGGAGGTGATGTCCACTCTGCACATGCCATTCTCTTCCCCTGCCATCATGGGGCTTCCCCTTGAGCATGTAAACCAAAATCAACCCTTTCTTACTTAAACTGCTTTTCATCAAGTACCTCTGACAGTTTAAAGAAAAAAAAAAAAACTTAACTCCAACAGTAAAACTGATACTAAAAATGGGTTGTTTGTGATAGAAACTTTATTCTGTAAATTTGGCCTTTTGGAACAAATTTGCAGGAGGAATGTGGACAGATTTGAAAACTTGGCCTAAGAGATGCCTTGCAGTGCTGTAATTATAGCTTGATTGACTATTCTGTCAGAGTTGAAAGACCTTAAGCAGTAAGAATATCTATAGACAGTGAGGTTTGCCTTGTGAGGGTAAGAAAGAGCTTTGTTGGGGCTGGGCTAGAAGCAGTTTGTGTGAGAGACTTGCTGTGTTCTGCCTGCCTATGTCCTGAGAACTTGTGCAGGGTTGCATTGCATAGAAATGGACAGGTGTGAGAAGCAGGGTATGCAACAGGAAGAACACAAATTGTTGGGTGAAACTGCTGCCCATTCATCTTTTTTGTGAGAATACAGTCATCAGATCGGGCCAGCTGATCTGCATTGGGACTGTAGGAAGGACACAGTCCTGAATGCTGAAGGAGTGTTCTATTCTTCAAAGTCATCTTTATTCCCCCTCAATTAGTCGGTAGCACACCTGATACTATGGATTACAACAAACACAAGAAAGACAGGGTCATTGAACTTGCAACACACTTTGGTTTTGGAAATGGCCATGGCAATGTGAAGTAGGCTTGTTGGATTACCTGCGTGGAAGCCGGATAGAGCCACAACGGTGAATGATGGGTTCCAGTGGAGACCCAATGGAGATGCCAGAACTATGGGATGGTTGCCAAGGAGAGCTGCCAGCCCCAGATGAAGTTTTCCCAGACTATAAGTAGCCTCTCTGGATGAGCAGGACTGAAGCTCCAGTGACTTTTCACTGGTTAGGATTATCAGCCTTGGAGACTTGTCATTGGTTAGGCTTGTCTGATTAGGACTTGCCGAGTTTGATGTTTGCCCTGTTTGCATAAGTTGTGTGTTGGTTCAGTCTTTCTCTGTTATGCCCAATGCCATTTTTTTCAGTGTGAATATTTATTCTGTGTCATGATTTTTTTTGTTGTTGTTGTTATTTCAACTCAGTTATGAGCCCTTGAGCTCTGGGGATGTTTGAACAATGCTGGGATTCATATAAACTACATTGACTTTTAAAGTTGTACTGAATTTGTTGCATTTTACATCACGGATGGTTATCAGTTTATGGGTGCTTGAGGTGGAATGTGGTAGTTTGACTCAGGTGTTCCCCATAAACTTATCTGTTCTGATTTCTAGGCCACCAATTGATGGAAATTTGGGAATTAGGACCTCCTGGGGGTGATGTTGGGACCAGGCTTATGGGTGTGATAGCCAGATTTCCCTTGCCAGTGTTTGGCACATTGCTGTTATCCATCTAATGTTGGCCAGGAGGTGGTGTTCACCCTCTGCTCATACCATCATGTTTTCTGCCATCATGAAGCTTCTCCTTGAGTCTATAAGCCAAAATTAACCCATTTTTCCCCATAAACTACTTTTGGTCGCAATATCTCATTCTAACAATGAGAAGCTAACTGTTACAGGGAAGGAGCTCATCTCTGGAGCTTTGAATCTGGCAACAGAGTAAATTTTAGAGGATAGCACTGGTTGTGCTAAAGGCAATTTGCTACTACATATCTGGTAGCATATTCTAGTCATTATCTGATAAAATAAAATAAACACTCAGCTGTGTTCTCAGAGTAGAGTGAAAATGGGATTTTGTGAACATTGCTCTCGTCCACAGGCTGACTTGGAACACTTACTTCCCTCTCTTACATTCAGCTACAATTCAGTGACTAACTATCTACCAAATCTCAAACTCTGAGATTGATGCAACTTTATTTTATCCTAGTGAAATTGAGTGGAAAACTGAGAACAGAGGACATGGTTCATGATTTCATGCAGCAGACTCCTATAATGTTCTTCGGAAAAGTGAATTGTTTTCCCTCAGGGGGAAAACTAATCTCACTGCTGTAAGCCTTCACACTACCCACAGGTCACCCATACACCCACATATGCACCTGTACCTCCCAACACTAGGGAAAACACTCATAAGGAAAACTTACTCCACACTTTGCTCAGAGCTAATGTCCTAGGTCCACACATGATTTTTATTGCTGCTCCTACTTTTACACATTTTATTTATGACCCTAAAAATCTACCTATCCATAGAGATACAAGAGAACTTCTGAAAATTTATGTAACATTTCAATAAATCATCAAAATTCTTGGAATTATGCCTGCTATTTTTGCATAGGACTCAAATTGTTTGCCATTGAGGTCTAGAAAGCCTGGTGTGAGCCAAATATGAAGACTATCTAAATCTATCTGGTACAAGCTATTTCTTGTGGTCACATGAATAAGCCTCTATTGACAGAAGATAAGGCAGCAAAATCAGGTTGAGGAAATAATTTACTCAAGCTTAGCTTAAAGATCTAATACATTTATTTATGTGACTTACAGGGACATGCATTATTGAAAGACAACTGCATTACCAAGAGCCTATACCATGGTGATGACTTACCAAGCTTTATCCCTGGAGCTCCATGGACAACTCACAGGCAGATCCACCAAAGATAGTTTTTCTTCTCTAGCAGTTGTTCACAGCTTATATTGCCTTGGATCTGGGGCCATGTGAACCAAGTGACTTTCATGATCATCCCATGTCATGTAAATTTCTTTTTTCACTAAGCCTCATAAATATCACTGCTCCCTCTGGGAAAATCATCATATTTAAAGCAGAACCCATTGGCTCTATTTAATGCCTATTACTTTTGATCATAATTTTTCACCATAGAACTTATGATTACTTATATTTATAGGATAAACTTATATATTTGCATGTTTATTTGTAGCCCTTGCACTAAAATGTACATTCTGTAAAGAAAAACAGATTGACCTACGTGACACTGAAATAGTGTGTGATGGATAGAGCCACTCAAAAACCAGGTGGCAAGTTAGCAGATGAGTACCTAACTAAGTAATGGCTATTTTAATTGGCTTTAGAAGGATGGATAGGAATTTATCAAGTGATAACTAATATTGAACACTCAAGGCCAAAGGAGCAGAAAGTGTATTTTAATTGGAAAACAGATTTTGGGACAATTTAGCAAATATAACATTATTTCTGATATTCTTGAGCATTTGTTTCTAAGTTCATGAAGTAAAAGAAAATGAATGATTTGCAGAGAGAAGACATAACCTTAATCATTGAATATTTCTTTTGTGGGAGCCTTAATTTTACATTTGTTAGAGAAACCAATTTTTAATTCAGTCACTATTCATATTAATATACTGCTGAGTAAAGAAAAATGAAGCTATGATATTTACAGGAAAATGGGTGGTTCTAAAAATAGCTGTATTACATAAGATGACCCAAACTCAACCCAAATCCATATGCTTTCTCTAAAATAGTAGTCCCTAGCTTGTAATATATATGTGTGTTAATATATATGTATATATGTACACATACTTATATTTGTATATAGATAGATAGAGATAATGTCAAACATGTATAAAACCTAAATTTACAAAGGTGACCAATGACCAGTAATAAGAGATTACAAGGACTGCTACATTGCAATAATTTTAATTATGAAGTTGAAGGTTGATGATGTTTTACTTTGTTTTGCAATCTTAAAATGTGAACAGATGATGGTTGAGATGAGGGGGAAGGAGGATCAATGAGAATAGATTGTGATTTCAAATGCCATATTGGTAACTAAAACTCTATACACTCAATAAAAATAAGAAATACTTAAAAATACATCTTTAGCCTAAATTTATACTTGCAAAATGTCCCAGTTATGAGATAATGTACAGACACTACATAATTCTATATCTAATTTGAGTATTACTTAAACTTTTAAACATTTTTAGCTCATTTGTACATGAAAAAGATTTATTGAGTGTTACAATTTGGATCTAAACTGTTTTTCAAAGGTTAATGCACTGAAGGATTGATCCTCAGTGCAGCAATGTTCAGAGGTTTGGGAAGTGATTGGATCATGAGGGTTCTGACCTCGTCAATGAGTTAATTCATTCACGGGTTCATAATTTAATGAACTATAGGGAGGTGATAAGAAGTTATCAGATAAGAATTGGCTGAAGGGACTGAGTCCTTGGGCTATGTTGATGGTACCTCTGTCTTGTCACTTGTTCCCTAAACCTTTTTATCTTTTATTTTCTTTCCTTTTCTCTTCTCTTTTCCTCTCTTCTTTTCTTTTTTTAATCTTCCCTTCCCTTCTCTTCTCTCCCTTCCTCTTCCCTCTTCTCCCTTCCCTTCCCGTCTCCTTCTTCTCTCCCCTCCTCTCCTCTCCTCTCCTCTCCTCTGCTCTTCTAATATCTTTTCTAATTTCTCCCCTCCTCCCTTCCTGCTCTTCTCCACTCCCCTCAGGTGAGCAGCTTTCTTCCACCATATAGTCCTAACTCACTGCTCTACCTCATTAAGGACCAAAACCCACACTGCCAAGTGACCAGTCTGAAACCTGTGAGGCACTAAACCAAAGTCAGTCTCTCCTCCTTGACATGATTTCTCAGGTGCTTTGATACAGTGCAGGAAGGTGAAAAACATACCACGTTCTTAAGTTCCAGTCCCCATGAAGCATGAATTTTCATCATATTAAAGTGTTGTCATACATAATTGCCAAAACTGATACTAAAATAATAAGCATTATACTTTCTAACACATATTCTATCATAGTTGAATACCACACTAACTGTTGCTCTGTAAGTTTTAGCAATTTTAGTTTCTTTGAACTCTGTTGAAATATATTCTTTCCTGTATAAATATAAAGATATTTAACATGTTTCCCAATTTCAGGACTGCTAAACAGCAATAATTTTAATTAAGTTGAAGGCTGAGGATATTTAATTTGTTTTTGCAATCTTAAAATGATAGGCAAAGTTACTATGTGTCCATGTTTTTGTGCAAGTGAGATATCCACACTACTTAAGTTTTTGAATAGTGTATAATGCATCTTATAATTAAGTTTTTATAATTAATATTACAAATATAGTTCTATCTCTATTAGACAGCTTTATAAAACTAAATTATATTGTTACTATAAATGGAAAGAAATTCCTTACCACAATATTGTTGAGCTTGGTTACACATATTTTCTACAAATAGAAAAACTGTTTTTCTTTAATTGCTGAACTGTTAATCCTACTTAGTGACAGGAACCTGAGATACTTACACATTTGCTTCTATCCTCATCAAAGTGATCTTTATTGACAGTGACTTTACAAGGCACAGTAAGGTACACTTCGAACATCTGCCAAGATTTTAGGGTAAGCTAAGCTTTTCTACTATGTTTATTGCTGTCAAAGTTCCTTCCAGTACATTCTTCATTGGAAGTACATGTCAGATCAAACCATTTCATTGGCTGTGTCTGCACCTTAATCGTATGCTGACTTCTAGTGAGCCACTATTATTTAGGAGTATTTAGGATTTAGGATTATTATTTGTATTATTTTTGACCTTTAAAGTATCCAAAAGTAATATAGTTCATCATGAGTGTAGATTCTTGGAACTTGTATTTTCTCTTTCTATTTAGATGTGAAAACTCAAGGCTCTTTGGCTTTTCCTGATGGCATTTCCATCTCTGTACAGCCTCAGTGGCTCTCTGGTGAAGATATTTTGCATCGCCTAGTGCCCTTCTTGAATTCTTCCACATTTACTCCTACCTAACTACCTGCCCTGCTTAAATTTATCAGACTCATGGTCAGACTTCCCATGAGCGTCTGGTTCTGTTTCTCAGTTTTTTGGTTCCTCCTGAACCATGCACACTCATAACTTTGTGTGCCAAGAAAACAGGAGCTGAACATTTTATCTTAAGTTACTTGATAATACAAACAGCAGCTGAGACAGAAGAGGCAGACGCAGCCTTGCCAGAAGAGAAAGAAATTGATACAGTGCTTAGTCAAAATGAAGGAAATTCAAAAGAGAAGCCCAGGAGAAGTTGCGGCTAAAAGGAGGCTTGTGCATTTTCACACCTTCAATGAGCCTTATCGAGAAATTTCCAAGAAGACCAAGAGACATCAAGTTGACATAACTTGAAAGAAAAGAATGCTAAATTTGTATTCTTTATCTCTTCACATTTGTTACCCAAGAACATGTGAAATATTTCAAAAATTCTGTTTGTGCAAGGGTTGATTAATAATTCTCTAAATACTCATTCAATGCCTTGATCTCATCCATTCTGTTAGTGTCAAGTTTAAAAAAAAAGTGGTAGAGAGATGGCTTAGCAATGAAGGCACTTGCCTGCAAAGCCAAAGGACCCAGGTTCGATTCCCCAGGACCCATGTAAGCCAGATGCACAGGGGAGCACATGTGTCTGGAGTTTGTTTGTAGCAAATAGAATCCATAGTGCACCCATTCTTTCTTTTCTATATGCCTCTTTCCATTTCTCTCTCTCTCATAAATAAATAAAATGCAATATTTTACAAAAAATAAGATCAAGGAATTGGCACAGAAGTAAAGCTGTCTGGGGAATGAAGAAGTGCCATGGGAGCCAGCAGAGAGGAGTGAGAACAGTGGAGAGTCGAGCCCTGGGAACATGCTCAAAGTGCATTATCCACATGCATTAAAGTGGTTTTCTGTAACCAGTATAGTTTCATTTTATTTTCAATTAGTTAATTTTTACATAGGTCATTGTCTTATATCCCCTCACACCTGTACCCATTTCCCTGAGGGCCCTCCTCAGTAGGGTTATTGGTACTTACTGTGGGGTAATTAGGGCCTCTGTCAGTCTCTGGTGAGGGCTGGTCTTCAGCATAATTCTACCACCTTGTGGCTCTAACAATCTTCTGACCCCTCTCCCTCAACAATACCTGACACTTTCAGGTCTGTTAGCAGTTTGATTTAGTGTTGAGTTCTATGTAGCCTCTGTTGTTGTGCTTCCATGTGTTTTGATTGACCAGCCCTGGAGTTGGTTGTCAGGACATCATTGGTAGTAATACTCATGTTGCTGCTTCCTCCCCAGTTTCTCCTGGACTCTGTAACTATGTTAGAAGTGGTATATCTTTGGTGGCCAGTTGGTTATCTTTTCTTGTCATATGGATGGACCTTAGATCTCTCTATTTTTCTCTGACATCTATAAAATAAAACATATTCTCCAACCAAGGGTGAGAGCAACTTTGATTAAAGGGGATATGCAAAGATGTTTGAGAGACATTTTAATGAGGATATCCACTCAGCTTGTCCAGAAAACAATGGGGATTTTCTCTGGGGGTTGTGAGTTTCCTGACTTTTGGTACCTAGCACCAATTATGAGTTTTCTCCCACTGAATGAGACTCAAACCCAAATGGAAGATAGTTGATTTCCCACAAAGGCTATGTACTGCTATTGAACACGTGTAGTTCTTGTTTTCCTGGTGGATTTTGTAGCTTGCAGAGTCTCTGTTTATTCATGCTGTTGGTGACCATTATCAACCAGTAGCTCCCATAGCATGTTTTAGCACCATGAGGTTTTACAGAAGACTGGCTTTCCCCTCAGTTCCCATTTTTTTTTAAATTAGTTTTTTTTGTTTTTTTTTTTTGGTAAAGTATTGGCAAAGGATCTTGTAAGTCCAGGCTGGTGAGATCAGAACCAAGGTAATAGTGATTAAATAATGATATAGAGAACGGGGTTCAGTTTTCCAAGATGATGGTCTCTGCTTTAACTTTAATTATGTAGGCCCAAGTACTTCCCCAGAGGAGCATTTTACTCGGCTAGTAGAACTTTTCTGTAAGACTTTGCAAAGAGATGTGAGAGCATGAACTAAAAGTCGCACTTGGAAAGCTAACTTGCCCACACTTTTAAACAGCAACAGTGTCCTTCCTGTCCTCAAACAAGTTCTATATTTAATATCATAGTGTCTGTTGGGACATTTCATCCATTGTGAAAATGACAAAGAATATCAGCATTATGCTGCTGATCATGAGAGAGATGAGAGACTATTAAGGGAAAACGATTTTCAATGTTCATATCCCACACAATGCCCATTCATCAAACTCACACTTTCTGTGCCCTCCCAGAGTGGCCGGCTACTTTGGCAATACCACAAGATAGACATACAGACATGTAAAATGGCCTCAGAGCAGAAGTACATTTATTACTTGATTTTTCTCATAATGCTAACATGCGGAACATGGAGACATTCTCAATCTTCATATGTCAGTGTCACTCAGGAACCCCATACCTAACATTCTTTTAAAACTCTGCATATTTCTCATTCTTCAATGCACAGTTAACCTGGCCAGTATCCATGTCGTTCTCCAG
Organism: Jaculus jaculus; assembly: GCF_020740685.1. Classification (NCBI taxonomy): domain Eukaryota; kingdom Metazoa; phylum Chordata; class Mammalia; order Rodentia; family Dipodidae; genus Jaculus; species Jaculus jaculus. The sequence continues at coordinate 71,435,459 of NC_059116.1, read as the reverse complement.
GGGAACCACTGGGGAGACATGCGTTCCTTGCACTTGCTGCATACCTGCAGGGTCACTGTTCAAGACAGTACACCTTCTTTTCTATCAGTGCTTACCTGATGTGTGGCACAACTTATATTTGTAAACCTGGCTAAGTAGTCATGACTTCCCATTGAAAGAGCTATCTGAAAACCTGCTCTTGATTTTTTCCCCCCACAATATAAAACATGCAGCATTCTAGTCATCTGTTTTTCTGTCTCACCACCATGGCACAACCCTGGTCAAACCACTACCATTGCAGTGCTTCTTGGGTCAAGTCTCTAGTTTCCACCATGATGATCAAACCTATCTTTAGTGATAACAATTAACTGTTCATCTTGGCACATATTCCTGAAGCTCATCTTCCCTATAGAAAATAGAAAGGCCATGTCTATGGCCATATTCTCTATTAACAATCTCTTCTGCAGAGGAAAGTCACTGTGGAATTATCAAAGACTTTTTATTTTTTTTATTATTTATTTATTTATTTAAGAGCAACAGACAGAAAGAGAAAGAGGCAGATAGAGAGAGAGAGAATGGGCATGCCAGGGCCTCTAGCCACTGCAAACAAACTTAGTCTGTATCCTCCACCACTATCTCTAATAGTTGATAACTTAATTTCTTGGTGAACATAGGGTCCTTCATTTGCAATAGGGGAACTTTATTATAAGTAGATTTTTGATATATGCAAAACAGTCATGCTGACAATCTCATATACTAGAACTTTCTGGCCTGATACACTCATAAACATTTTCCCAAGTAAGTTCTTGTGTTTTCACTTTGCATACTGTAGGTGATTTTTGAGTTCAGTCTTGTAGGAGAAAACTGAGCAAACTATAAGGACCAACTCATGCAGTTCTTTCTAAAATATTCCATCCTAATTTATGAGATTTTGAGTATATTCTGCTTTAATTTCCGGTCTAGAAGTCTCAAGACCCAAACCCAGATCCACATATCACTTCCAATTTGACATCACAACATACAAGTTGCAACAGGACTTTTTCAGTAGAGGTTATTTCTTCCTAGAGTAGATCTATAACTTCCCTTTGGAGGAAATTCAGAGAACTGGCTTTGGTATGACCTGTGGGCAACACAAGGGACAAGGATAAAGCCATGAGGACAAAAATACTTATGGTGAGTCTCTTCTTCTATAAGGTCACCATCCCATAGTCTCATGCAAGAGTTCTGATGTACATTGGGTAACCATAGACAAAATTTTACCTTTGAGAACTGCACACTTTCAGTTTCCTAGCTACTCTGGATTTCTATCTTACTTTCTCTCATCTTTCTCTTTCTCTCTCTCTCTCTTTCTACACACACACACACACACACACACACACACACACACACGATATCATTTGTTATCTTTGATGCAAAGTTTAATTACTGTGTGGGATGTTTTAATAAATAAATAGATTAACAATTACATTTGTATTTAACATTGCTTTTAAGCCTCTCTGGACTACGTGTTTTTAAAAAAAAAAAAAAAAACACCTTTCATAGCAGCTATTTCTGAGATTATCCTCCAACTGTTCTGAATGTTTCTGTTCTACCTCAGCACTACATAAGACATAGGAAAATGTATTTGTAAGAGAACTGAAACTCAGTTTTACTGAAATGAAATAAACTAACACATTTAAAGAATAACATATTCATCATAAACATAGATATCTCCGCTTTATAGCTTTCACTATTTCAAATTGTTTTAAACTGTAAAATTTGTTAACTACGAAAAGGAAAATTAATTTTTTAAGTATGGTTTCATGTTGTTTTGCATGGAGATATGTGTTTGTCTGCACATGTATATGGATGATATTAGCTTTTCCCTAAATAGCAAATTAGAATGTTTCATGAAATTAATGGAAAGAGTATCCTAGAAAGAATAAAAGGGGAGCTGGATAAATTAAAGATTTTATCTTAAACCAAACTGGAGTAATTGGCTAAATTAACTTGTCTTAAAAAGACATGTGCTGAGACAGTGCAAAATAAAGGAAAGATAAAAAGAAATTAGAGGAAATAATATGGGATATACACAGCAATAGTTAGGAATAACAAGAAGACTGATAATCCTATTGCAGAGGGCTATACAAGGTTTACATGTGTAGAAGTGAGTAAATGTGCCAGTTTATTGTATGAAAAAAAAATCTAAGCCACTGCAATGGACCTACAGACAAAAATCTAGCAGTTGGATTCTCTTCCAAATTCTATAGAAAAAAATAACAGGCTATGAATTCAAGATCAAAAGAAAAACAAAAAAAAAACATGAGTATAAGAAATTATATTCTTTTTTCCTTTAGCTAATCCAACTTTCTTTTAAAAAAAGTCCATACTAAGAAGCTTTATTAGCAAGCACTTTAAAATTCTGTATGTTTTTAGAACCATTGTCTGATGGCTTTGACATTTTAATTGTGTTGATTATAGAATTATCATTATGATTCTCCAAATTTAATTAAGTCAAAGGCAATATTTATTTAAAATTGATGCATCCATGTACTCTTCATGATAGAATGCACACCTGTTATGTTTTGATACATCATTTTTTCGCTAAGAACTTAACAAAATACACACAATAAAATTATATTGCCTAATGTTGTGCTATGAAATGACATATTATTTGCCTTTGAACTATATTCCAAGAGCAAAAGATTATGTCTAATGTCTACCCACTGAAAACAGCAAGAAGAGCAACCAAAAAATTCATTAATGTGTTATGAAATTACTACTAACTGCTTTTGTCTTTATTAAGTGGTCATTGACTTGTAAAATGTTAAAATATTTTATGTTTCACAAAAATCGATTGATTGATGAGGTCAAAATCCAAAGGACAGAGTAAGTTTGGTAATCATTTCAGGTAAAATACTTATCCTAATTTACAGTTTGAATAGAAGAAATGGTAAGCAACATTCCTATTCATCTACAGAAAAGTTAATTGAGCATCTTGTTCTTTTCCTGGAAATTGGCCAGCCTAATCATTAGACTTCCTTATTGCCCTTTCTTTGATGTTTCTTACCAGGAACTAACTCTTTCCTGGCACTTTTCCCATAAGCCATATCATTCTGTGTATCTCTCCTCTGCATGCATCACAATGGTAGCTATAGGAGACAGTAACTCAGCTTTGCAATCTAATGCTTTTGTGACTCAAATAATGATAATTTCAGTTAAAGGTGGTATTTTGGCATTGTTATAAGAAAGCTAACATGGCACTTTTGTTTAGGACCGGTATCCCAAAAATAAACATGATTGAGGTATTATTATGCTTGCATGAAATATCCCAGATTTCTAGAAGGACATAATTAGATGTAGCTTTTAGAGTTCATATATTCAGCATCTGCCAGGTTCTTACAGTGAATAACAGATTATAACATCATAGAAGGAGAGTAGAGATTTGCACAGCTCAACATAGCTGTCATCCCAAGGCCATCACTGCGTCCCTGCGGTGGCAGTGTTAGTGTTGCCGTGGTCAGATCTGTGATCACACTGGAGCCTGTAAACACTCCCAGCATTGGTATTAGGGATATTTTGGACAGGAAAGGAGCTGGATATTTTTCAATTATCTAATTTCTTTCCTTCTCATTCATCTTGAATAATGATTTGTTGGCAACCATACTAGAGTTCATAATATTTTAAAATCATTCTTGAACAATAGACTTAAGTTTTTGTTTGCCCTAAGTTAGTATTTCAGCAGTTTCCATGTGATTGTATTCCCTTCCTTAAAAAGGAAAGAGATAACATTTCAATCACGTAAAGAGCCATGACAAGAGGTTTTTAAAATACTTTGACTGAAATAGAGCTTGAATATTCCAAAACTATTTTTAGATTTATGTATTAATACTTTTAGTTACAATAAAAAATATTCTTGTCTAGTATCTTTTGTGTTCATTTAATTTTATATTATGACTAACCTATCAGAGATATTATAAATATCATCCAGGTATTATAAATCTGGATTATAAACAGTGTGAGTGACAAATCATTGTGGAGGAACCAGAAAAATCATTTTAATGTTGCATGATGGTTAAGATCTGTGACAGGTAGTGATGCAGATGGATAGAGGTTGGCCTTAGAGATGGAGACTAACTGGTCATTTCCCCATGGACAGGAATGATTATCATTCAATATGATACAGTGCTAATTTATTTTTTAGGGGCTTATAATCAAAAGTAAGAATGATTGCATAAAGTTAAATATTAAGGTTCTGTGAATGTTTGTTTAGGAGGGCAACTGTGATGGTTAAGTTTTGTGTCAACTTGATCTGTTTAGCAATCCACAGGCATTATTCACCAGTGGGTCTCTGAGGTTGCATCCAGGCAGGATTAGCTAAAGGAAGAAGACGTTCCCCCAGGGTGAGCCCTTCCGGTAGAGTGGGTGTCCCCTGTCAGTGGGAGCTTTATGTAAGGAAGCTCTGTGGAAAAAGATCCTCTCTCCTCATTTGGCTCTGGTGCTGCCTGCTTCCTTTCAACATGGACTGAAGACCAGTGCAGCCTGAAGAGCAGCATCTCTCCAGGAAGCTTCCAGGCCTTTACTTGGATTGGGACTGCTAAAACATCTAGCCTCTTGGACTGAGCAGCTACCAGGTTCCTTGACCCATGGGCCTGCAAACTGCTATTGTTGGACTGCCATAAACTAATCCAATAAATCCACTTTTATAAGAATTCCATCAATCTGTTCTGTTCCTCTCAAGAACCCTAACTCATACAGCAACAATTATCATTGAAGAAGAGAAAGAAATCAGCAGTGTTAACATGCCAATCATTTGCTACTTTGTTGGAGACAGGAGATCAGTACTTGACAATCTGAATGTGTTTGCATAGTTGACAACGTCGTGTGATAGAAATAACAGAAACCTATTGCATGCTAAAGTTCTATGTTAACATTCATCTTTAACAGAAGTGAGCACTACTTTTAGTTGCATTCATGATGAGGAAAAAATAAAACAAGTAATAATTTTATGGCAATGCAATACCAAGTATCAAGCTGGACCACCTTTCTAAGCACTGCCTCAATTAGGAAGTTTCATATTTCTGAAATACAAAATTCTGTGCACAAAATCCCATTTCTCTTTATCTTAAATCTTACCTAAGGTTGTGCCATCCAACAATGTCAAAGAACATGACTATAATTAGATTTCTGGAAGTGAAGGTAAGATGCAAGGGAAAGAAACTTGTTTACCTGTGTCTAATTGAAACATTGCTCATTAGACTCACAGGAACAAGTCAAGAGCACTGACTTCTTCACATGAGCCCCATATACATTTACAACAGCACGTGTCATCACTGACTGTGTGATCATCACCTGGCATATTTACATATTTGAAGAGAAAGTATAAAACAAAACAATATAAGAGTAACCGTCAAGGACACATCCTTTGGGATCAGGGATTATATATAAAATCCCCTGATTATGATATCTATCTATATCTATATCCTCTTTGAGATACGGAGGATATATGTATGTGTATGAATACACACACACACACACACACACATATATATATACACATACACATACATATATCCTCTGTATCTCAAAGAGGATATATCTATATATATATATATATCCTCCATATATTATATATACATATATATGCACATATATATGTATACATTTTTATTGGTTGAAGATAAAATTATATTGAAGAGTTGTATTTCTCAATGATATATTTTTTGCATTAGATGTAACCTATACCCTGAGATATCACTAACTAAACTTTGGAAAATTCTAATTTAATCCTATGTAAATGATGCTGAAAACAAATCAGGTTAAGTAATATAATCAATAGCTAACATCACATTGCATTTTGTTCCGAATTAATGATGAGAATCTAATACTTTCCAGCTATGGATTAGGAAATGAGAGATAAAAAATTCCTGGACTAATTTTTTGTGTGCCATGGAAACCAATGACAGTGATGAAATGACATTAGGTCATAAGTATAACAAGCTTCAAAGCTGAGTTAAATCACATAAAAGACTGCAGACTTCTGTTTTTTTTTTTTTTTTACTTGTTTTGGAAAACTTTCTGTTGTACTCACTGATTATTTGTAATGTTTGAGTAGCTACTGTATCATTTCACAATTTCCACATTCAGCTTAAGTGGAGTCTCTTCATTTTAGTCTATGATGTAGCATACTGCTGCTATGACTTTTACAGATCTAGAATCAAAGGTACTGAATATCATACAGCTCAACCCATTCTCTCTCTCTCTCTCTCTCTCTGTGTGTGTGTGTGTGTGTGTGTGTGTGTGTGTGTGTGGAGAGAGTAATGGAAATTATTGAATAAGGGAACTGAACAATGGAATTTAATGAAATACCTTTGGCATCAATTATAACTTTATTCACTGTCTAATATGTTTCTAGATGTTTTACTTCCTTTTGTGTTCTGTTGCTGTGACCACATACTTGACAGAGGGAACTTAAAGGAGGGAGGTATAGTTTGGCTCACACTATCAGAGAAATTTGATCTGTCATGGCAAGGAAGGCATGGATGGTGACAGTGGCGGCATCTGTGGTGGCAGATGTCTGTGATGACAGTCACATGACACAGACCAAGAAGCAAATACCCAGATTGGAGCCAGGGCTAGATATAGTCTTCAAAGAAGCCTGTGCATCAATGGAGACCTCTTGCTTTCACCTGGGCCATACCTCTTAAAGTTTCCATAGCTTTCTAAAGCATTACCATCTTCCCATGGAAAACAGATCAACCATGAGCCTATGGGGGACCACTTCAGGCTTAAACCATACAACTACACAGTTGGATTAATTCATAAGTTCCTCCTTATTTTTAACACTTTGCCAAATAGAGTTTATAATTACTTTTTCAGTGACATCACAGATGTATCTATTTCCTTGTCACAATGCCCGCTTCTTCTATACCCTGGAAACCACTAAGCTTCTATTCAAGGCTTAGCAGTCTCAGCTTTTTAAGCCTTAGCTATTAGAAAAGACCATACCTTGAATGTGGGAGAAAAGACCACACCTTGACAGCAGGCTCTCAATTTTATTTCTATTTAGCACCTAGAATTTCATTTCAAAAACAACTGGTCTCAGCTTGTGCTTTAAATGCAATTGTGATGAAGTTTTTGGAACTTATATTATGTAGAAATTTAATCTCTGATAATGAATAAATCTTCCCGGGGGCCTGGATTTGTTACTTGGCATTTAATTTTATCTGTTCCTGAAACATGGTCATGAACTCAGATGTATTTATATGACATAATTTTACACCAAAATGGAATATTTATTTTATAAATAGATAGAACAATGTTTTTAATAATCCTTATGTATCTAATTTTCTTCTTTCAGAAAATCTGTTAGCCTTAAAAAAATAAAAGATAGTGATGTTTGGCTATTTAAAGAAAGATTTCTGTGGCTTCCCATGGAATTGAATTGGCATAAAACTTTCATCCTAAGAGATATCTTGATAGTTATTATTTAATTAGTAAAGGTGTAGCAACAGCACTGATCTCACGAAACATATTAGGGAAAATAGAATCACACTAGTTCAGAATAAACGTAAAATATCAAAATAATCTTAAAACCCTAAGTAATATTGTATATGATAGCTTTTTGCTCTGAGTATGAATTGAATTATACTAGTTTGTACATCAGTACCATAAGTAGGAAAAATCAGTGTCAATAATACAATTCTTTAAAAATAACCCATATATTAATACACTTAATTTTATGTCATAATAAGAATATGTTGTCATATTTATGAAACTTTTCTATTCCATGTTAATAAAGCTATGTCCATTATTAAATCATATATATATGTACACATTATGATCACAACTTTGTATTTATTTTAGAAAACTCACCATAAGTAACTACTTTGGTAATGAACAAAATAAGTTGTTTCTAAAACCTAACCATATATATATACATATATAAATATGTATATATATACCATGTATATATATATGTATATATATATAACCATATATATATATATATACATATATATATATATATATATGTCACCATAATTGGAGTGACATGGTATTGTAAGTAGAGAAACAATGGGTTATAATTTGCAACCTATAAATGTGTTGCCTGCATAGAAAATATTTTGACAGTGAAATATAGTATGGATAATTATTGGGGAGCTGCATGTGAGTACATGCCTGGAATCCCAGCACTCAGAAGGCTTGAAGCTTGAGGAATGTAAGTTCAAAGTCAAGTCTAGTTACATAGTGAGCTTCAGGCCAACTTAGGCTACCTGGACAAAAAATAAAACAGATAGAAAAAGGTAAGCAGGCTAAGACAGAACTTACTGCTAGTTATAAGCTATGATTACTGTTATTTGTTAGTGACAGGAAGTCCAGTATTCTGATAGAACTACTTACCAATTTCACTATGCTTTTGATCTTAGAACTTCAGTGTCTCCAATGAAATGATTATGAATCTTATAAATGATTATCTGAAGAGAATATACTCTTTAATATAAAGAAGTTTTAAAAAATTATATTAAAACAAAGGTAATTTCATAGGAATTTTCTAATGTGTGGTAAATAATGAAGCATCATCAAGTTTATTTACTTTTTTAAGATTATATGGTGTTTTTAATCAAAGGTGAATTGCACTGCTCACTAAATGTTCCCCAGCCTTGTTCAAGACAACATACCTCTTATGATCAGAGTAAATACCCAGTGCTCACAAAGTAATTTAAAATGCAAATACTATTGTCATTAGACATAGTTATGCATCAGTAGAAAGGGCATTGCGGGAATTATTTAGAAGACTCAAGAAAATGACTTATATAAAATGTTATCTATTAATGTGCTTTTTTTCTTATAAAAGTGAAAACATTTTCTAGCTAACCAAAGCCTATGTATGGTGTCCCTTGGGGTGAAAGTGTGCATTAATGTCAGTCATTTTATGGAGTAAGAAAATTATATCTGCTTAAAGTCACTGACTGAGTCAACAAATCCTTTCATATAAAAAATGCAAGCCCCAGGCTGTTCAACAAATATCCTGTGTTTGTTAATTCTATGGTCTCAGGTAAGTTCCATCCTTGCTAGGTTAGTAGATATATAAATAGCTTTGTTGGGTTATGTCCTGCTTTTTCTTTATGTAACTCACCAAAAATAAACAAAGAAGGGTCTTTGGGAACCTGGTAGGTATCTGCTAGAGTGGTGACTCCTCCTTCAGGTGATTTAAACTGTTATAGAAAGATTTGCTCGTGTTGCTGAAACAGTGACTTTATCAGAGTTACATGCTGGCTATCCCAAGGACAATAACTCTAGACAAAGCATGAAGTTCAGTGTCCTGGGCAAGGTGGAAGACAAAAGATATTATTGACGCTTGGAAGAAAGGAGTCCAGTGAAGGGTATCTGAGTTTATATCACTTTCTACCTCAGGGCCCTCCCAGGTCTTGATTGGATTAGGAGGAGAACCTAATGAGAAAGAAGTCTTATGTAGTTATCTATGAAAACAAAGAAGAGAATTTGGGGATGGCAAGATGCTTGAAAGTGTGTGCGTGTGTGTGTGTGTGTGTGTGTGTGTGTGTGTGTGTGTGTAAAACAAGAAAAATGGGCACACCGAACAACATCAAAATCTTTACATAAAATAGAAATGGAAATGGAATTAGATCAGCATCAAAAACTGAGTTCAAGGCCTGTCAGAAGTCAAAGGAGGGGAGTTTAAAATCATGAACCAGTGAGTCATCAGTGACTCATTTTAGCTGCTGTTCCAAATCGTGAAACAGAATTTGGAGTGTAAGTACAATGTGTGAACTACCCCAGGAAAAAAGTAGCCTACTTAAGAGAGAGAAAGCAGAGTCCTCACAATGTAATAGCTCTGCTACCCAACATGTGGCCTAGACTTGCAAACTAACAAACAATGTGAGCACATTCAGGAATGAAGGTACAATCAATGAAACCAGACCCAAAGATGTGATAAACGTAGGTAGTAAGAGAACAGTACTTTGTATTTATTAACTACAACCAGAGTGCTAAATTATTATCCAATCATTGAACATATGAAGTAGACAATGGAAAATTAGATGCAAACTGAAATTTTAAAATAAAACTTTAAATAGGAATGAAGTGCTCTAGTAAAGAACTAAGTTTCAGAATGAATGATTATGTTGATGGGAATAATCTATTCCAAAGAAAAGAGATAAACAGCTTTTGGTTTTTGTTTCTTTTGGTGCTGAGGACAAGAATGCAAGGCAAGTATTCTGTCATTGAGCTTTATGCCCGACCCTTACTTTTGAGCCACAGTTTCCCCACGTATGTCAGGCTGAACTTGATCTCAGAATCTTCTTCCTTCTGTCCTCCACATACTAGAATTATAAGTATCAAGTACCAGGTCTGGCAAGAATTTTTAAATATAAAGGAAGCTCCAGTTACCTATTCGACAATGTCTGATGCACATATATGTATATGCATGTATTAGTATATATGGAGAGGACAGAGAATAACACAGATTATATTTTCTGTAAGGTAACTGTCCAACATTTCTCAAGCATGATCACTGAATCAACAGCTACTACAGAGCAAGACACATCCAGACACAACTACCATTACGGTTCACATGTGAGTTGTCTTTCCAAAGGCTCATGTATTGAACCATAATCTCAACCTGCCTAACATATAAGGAGCAACATAAAAGAAGAGAGGATTTACTTTCATTCACAATTTCAGAGATTTTAATCCACCATGGTCTAGATCTGTTATTTTAAACTGATCAATGAATATGTCCACTGAGGAAATCAAAACTATCTTGAGCCAAACAATTCTCTGTAGTCCTTCCTCTAAATATTTGTATGTTTGCAACAGTGGGAAACAAAACTGACAAACAAACCTACATATAATCTATTAAAATTTCTGAGAGGCAGATATAATGAAAATAATTCAAATATAAAATATAGTGTTACAATTACTCAAAAGAAGAGTTCTATCTAGGTATAAGAATATTGCTTTTGTTATACAGAAATAGAATAGCAAATCCCCTAGGAGTTAAGGGGGTTAATGTATGGATATATCAAATCAATCAACAAAAATTGAATAAAATGGTGTGATGTACAAGTATTAATTACTTAACATAGTAGGAAGTAAAGGTTTTCAATTAATCCTAAAGTATGCAAGAATTGAGGGATTCATGACAAAGAGATGCAAAGAGCTAAGCGCAGACCTTGGTGGAGCAGTTGTCCAGCATGAGTACACTGCAGTGTAAAAGAGGGAGTGATGGAGTGGGGAAGTAAGATTTAAAACAAAGGAAAAATAGAAAAATAGCATGCTGGTATATTTAAGACAAATAATTAGTAGATAATTAATACTCATGCACAGACTGAAAAATTCAGTTAAAGAGTAGGGAATATCAGATTGGACTTTATAAAGAATAACAATCAGGTATATGATTGATAAGAAAAATTCAAATTAAGCATAAAGTCACACACAAAGTAAATAAGAAATATGTGTTGCAAAGAGCACTTATTGGAAAAGTTCAGGTTATTTCTAGTATCAGTAAAAACAACACTTTAAGTGATAAAGGGAGTCATTTAGTAATGGTTGACAAACATCATTTGTTAGAATAATTAATTATGAGGCTACAAGTTAATAGTAACAAAGCTAAAAAATATATGTATCAAAAATTGAAAGAATTTGAGTGAGAATACACAAATACATACTCCTGTTTCAGTGATTTATAACATTATTTCAACAATTTCTATAAGATAATAAAACAGTAAAGATGCAGAATATTTGAGGTATAATGTTAATCACCTTGACATAGTTGAAATTAATCAAACACTAAATGAAACAGTTTCAGAACACATATAATTATATGTGAGAATGTTTACCAATCTACACTGGCAAACAATTTCCAAAGAAGAAATGCTTACATACTATAATAGAATAAGTTAACAACAATAATGTGATATTTATAAAAAAAATGTTAAATGACTATAAAATAGAGGATTTAACACAGCATTCTTATTATATTAGTTAAGAAGCTAGACAACCTGACTGTGGTGATTTGAATGTGAAATTTTTTCTGAGGCTTCAGACATTTGTGATTAAGTCTCATAGTGAAAACTCAGCTTGTGGAGCCTTTGAGAAGTAAAGCTTTCTTAGAGGAGGCATGTTGCTTGGGGAGAACTGTGAGGTTTATTGGTCCAGTCCTACTAGGTGTTCACTAGGTATCTCAATCTTACTGTCATCTCCTAGCTGATGTGACAAGAAGTGAAGCCCAGCCTTTCCTCTATTCTATGTTAAATCCTCCCCTTGAGATTGCAAGCCAGAACAAACCCTTTCCTCCCATCAGCTGCATTTTGTCAGACATTTTGTCCTAGCAGTGAGAAGGTAATTGCAAAAACAACCAACCTAAAAAAAAGCAGAAGAAAGTATTTAAGAAATAGGATAGGAATGAACCAAACAAGGAGTAAACTAAAAAAGTTAAAGAAAAAAAATGAATTGCAAGATAAATAAAGTTCATAAATATTTTATGGGCTTGAGACTCAAGAGAATTTTTTCAGCTTTTTCTAGTAACATAAATGATAGGAAAGTATTTCTACTCAAAGCAGACATGGGTAAGTTCAGTTAAGCTAATTTAATTTGTGTTCACATTTGCATGTATTTGTGCACCTGTGTTTTGTCTAGTTCCAAGAACACATAGACAACTGGATTTGTCCCTAGAATGTGAACTCTTCCATATATTCATCTAAATTATAATGAAATGAGGAGGAAATGTAGAAATATCAGGTGACACAATTCAACACTTATTCAGAAGAATAGGTTGTGGCTTTAATTATTCTTTAAGTTTTGATTTCACTTCATGTATTTTCAGGCTGTGTTGTATTTATATATATTAAACGTTACTGTGAGTTCCTGGTGAGTTATAATTACTGATGTAAGAGCAGTCATGACTATAAGTATCTCTATGCTTGAAAATGATATGAAGCTTACATCCCCTTGGTCTAATATTAGTATAGGTATTCAAGCTTCTTGTTGACCTGGAATTCTCTACATAGACAAACTCATGGTGATCCTCGTACCTGTACCTCCTGAGTACTGGGATTAAAGGCGTGTGCCACCACCCCCAGCTTACAAGATCCCTCTAGACCTCACATCCCACCCCTTAAAAGGGTTCTAGCTCTCTAGGTTAGTTACCAAGGTAATGTAGAACTCTTTATGTGATACAAGCACTAGGGAAAAATTGAAAGGGTGAGGAGAAACATCAAAATGTCCTTACCATGTCTCCAAAATTCACCCTGAAATACCTCAGGTGTATCATCTGGGCAGCTGACTAGAAAAAAAAGTTTCCTAACAGATAACTAATAAACAAGAGGGCACAATGTGTGGAGAAATAGGTAAACCAATACAGAAAGGGCAACCTAGTCCCCACTGGAGCCATTGTCAAATCCTCTTCACAGCTCTGCCACCAAAGGCCATGCATGTAGATGGTGAACATGAACATGTATTCCTATGAGCTTGTTTTCTATAGCTCTGTAAAAGGAAATAAGAGCAGAGCACTGAGTGAAACTACATAACATTATCAAAATGAGATGCCATGTGGCAAAATCCAAGTCAGTTACTCACATCTAACCTCTCCTACATTCAGGTGAGAAATGAGTGGCCTACTCTATGTTTTTTGTTTGCTTTCTTTTTTATACATGATTATAGGGATATTTGGAAAAACATAACTGGCTTGTCATCCCACATAAAATCTAGATTAAAGCTATAATTCATAAGAGGCTTGTGCTTTTGTTCTAATGCTCTAACATTTAATGAGTTGCAAATTTACTAGATACAGGTGAGCAGTTCAACATTTTTTTTTTTTCAGTAAAGTTTTAAAGCTTCTTGACTAATTTGCTGTCTTTGACCAATAGTTCAATGGATATGTTCAAAAGTGAAAACTAAGAAAAACTTCATCATGGAAGTTCTACTAAGGCTATTTCTATGGGTATAAGAAACCCAAGTGAATCAGATCACTAGGACCTTGTACACCTTCCTACAGCTCCATTTTTAGTTAAGCATAAATTTTACTGTGAGAAATAAATGCTATTTGAACTCAGACTTAGGGCAACCTTTGAGAAAAATTGTCTGTTGGTCTTGGTTGGAGATGAGTTCAAAACTTTTCTAGTTCCAATTTTCATGCTCATATCATCTTGATTCTATTCATTTTAATAGCACTGTTTGATTCTTCTATTTCTCCATCTTGGATAGTTTGTAATAAGTATGACCTGAAAGACAGACAAGTATCTGGGAATGTATACAACCTCTTTTAACAAACAGGCTATAGCTACATGCATATTTTTGTACATAGATTTAATGATTCGAGCACCAAGGCAATAGTTTAAGAATAATTATTATAGTCTTCCCAAGTAAGGAAAATTAAGCAAGGAGGTACAACTAAGTTGGTATCAATTTATTCAAGCAAAGACTAGAATAGAATCAAAGCAATAATCCAAATTCTTTTAAAGGTAACCAGCTTTGGCTTAATAAACACATCAAATATTTGATTTAAATAGATTATAAAAATATTAAAAATATTTAATTCTTCCATAATCTATGTCTGCCTTTGGTTTATACAGTTATTCAGTTGCTAATATTAATAAAGTTTTCACTATGCTATAAGAAGGTAAAAGGCGGGCTGGAGAGATGGCTTAGCGGTTAAGCGCTCGCCTGTGAAGCCTAAGGACCCCGGTTCGAGGCTCGGTTCCCCAGGTCCCACGTTAGCCAGATGCACAAGGGGGCGCACGCGTCTGGAGTTCGTTTGCAGAGGCTGGAAGCCCTGGCGCACCCATTCTCTCTCTCTCCCTCTATCTGTCTTTCTATGTCTGTTGCTCTCAAATAAATAAATAAAAAATGAACAAAAAAAAATTAAAAAAAAAAAAAAGAAGGTAAAAGGTTTCATGGCTTAAAAATTCTGTGATTTAGAATCTTTATCTTCTTCAGTTAACCAGAAAGATTAATAATATTACATATTTATATGTACACATATATTTGAAATTCAGTCTTTGATAAGATGCTACACTATGTCTTCAAGGCAAATATAGGTATCTGAAATAACTAGAGAGAGGCCTGTTTAATCACCTTCTGAGCTATCCAACATAAGAAACTTTCTAAGACATCCTTTGTATTAAACTTTAAACTGCTTTAAACTTAAAAAAAAAAGACTGCAGCTACAGGTTTTTTAAGATTTCTTTGAAACAACTGAAGAGTGAACTTTAATTCATGTTTTTTAAACAAAGGTTATTTGAGACTAACAGCAGTCTTACAAAAGACAGATATCAGCAAGAATTGCATATTACGCTCTGGGTGCAACTGACTTCCAAATTTCTCTACAGGTATTATTTCCCATGAATAGGAACAAAGAGAAAAAACAGTTAAAAAAGCATATTCAAATGTGTGCATAAAAAGGCATGGTAAATGAATACTGTTTAGTTTGCTGACATAATTACTTGAATGTAATTTTTATGAGTCGTAGAAATCTTGGCATTTTCACTGAACCAGATAATTAGACTGTGAATAGAACAGGGTCAGAATAATTAATACATCAAAACTAGATGAACTTTTTCTAATTATTTTTATTTAATCTCTATTATAATTATTGTTATACTCTGCTGAGCATGATTGCCTCATGTTCATAGATTTGAATGCAGTCTTATAGCTGCATCCTGGGACTTTGTGGAATATTAACAAACCGTGGCCTGGAGAAATTAGAATGGTGTAGTTTCATGATGGAATTCTAAATTGGAATTTCATATTTTTCTATATAGTTGCACAAAATTTGTTCCATAATCACAAAAATATGAATTTTAAAACAAAGTCTCCTTTCCTTTCAAGTTACACTTCCCCAAAGTTCAAGAAAATTTTTTTCTGAATTTTTTGAGCGGCATGTCATCAGTGATTCAACTCAGGTAAAATTTCCAAAAGATGATTGTATTACATTAATTTTTCATCATTTGAGAGTTTTAAATATCATGATAATTCTTAATCATAAAAGCAAATGTATCAACAGGCAGTAAAGGTCATTACTAACTTAATTAAAGACTTTCGAGATCATGTTAGAAAGTAATGGTATAACTTTCTGGTTGTGATAATAGCTACCTAGCTGTGCCAGACCTTTGAAGTAGCCATATAAATAAAGTGAAATAAATTAAACAGAAGATGAAACCAAGAATAATGATAAAAGATTTTTAAATCTCAGTGCTGAAAGATTGCATAGGCCAATTTAAAAATGATTAATAGTTAATCTGTGTCTGGATATTGAAATAGCTATATCATAATACAAAGAAAATGTTAAATTTTTTCCCACCAAAAAAAATGTAGCCAGCAAAGGTGACAGTTCAAGATAGCACAGCTTGAGTTTACTCCAAATTCTCAATCCTTTAATGACACATGAACCAATATTCTCACTATATTCACAATTCAGTGCAACAGGTATAGGGTTAGATTGTGGTGAAATTTTGCAGAACCAAATTATTTAGAAAAATAAACATATTGAGTAATTTAAACCAGTATCAGGAAGGCAAATATATGTTATCTGTCATATGTGGTTTCCAGATATGTTTTTTGTGCATGTGTATGTGAAAAAAATAGAAGGGAAACTGTCTAAGGGAACAAAGAGGATGTATGGGAGGAGGAATTGACACTATGAGATGTTTTTACATTATTTAAGAAATTTTAAAAAGTGGGGTAGGATTGCAGTTCTGTAATAGAGCATGTGCTTACCCTTATGATGTAATAAGTTCACACCACACAAATCAAGAATTAAGAAGAAAGGCTGGAGGGATGGCTTAGCAGTTAAGGTGGTTACCAGCAAAGCCACAGGACCTAGGTTCATTTCCAAGGTATCCACATAAGGCCAGATGCCCAAGGTGGTACATAGGTGGTTTGCAGTGGCTGGAGGCCCTGGTGCTCCCACTCTTTCTTTCTATCTCATTCTTACTCACTCTTTCTCAAATAAATTATGAAAGAAATAATAAAATCATTAAGAATAAGAATTTGGAGAGATAGCTCAGTGATGGAATACTTGCTCAACATGTAGAAAACTCTGGTTTTAATTCCCAGTATTGAAAACAAAAATAAAAATATCAACACTGAGATACTGAATGGTAATAAATGTGAAATGCATCCCTTAGGTTCTGTATTTAAACATCTGTCCCCCACCACCACTAATGGAGCTGTTTTAAAAGGTGTAGAATGGTTCTGGAGGGTGAGGAGTCCAGCTGCACACTCTTGCTACCACAGACGTTTCCTGTCCATGATGGACTGTAGCATCAAATTGTAAGCTCACATAAACCCTTCTTCCCTTAAGCTACTTGTGCCAGGAGTTTGGTCACACCAACCAAAATGTAAGTAACAGAAATCTCATTATGTAAGTAAGGGAAAGTATTTGTCATAATTTGCTAAAATAAATACAAAATAGAAGAATAATAGAAAATGGAGAATGTAGTGCCAATACGAAGGAAAATAAAAGGTGGAAGAAATGAAGATAGCACAGTGGAAAAGAATCTGCGTGGCTCCAAATAATGTAACTGACATTGTGGGGACAATATCACTAAGAAAGGTGACCACACTCTGAAAACATCAAGAAAACGTCTAATAGTAATAATGGGACACTATAAAGGAGAGAAAAGATAATGAAGTCAAAATTAATTTTCAGTCAGTATATTATTTAAAACAAAAGCTCAAGGAGCTGGGGAGATGGCTTAGTGCCTAAAGTGCTTGCCTGTGAAACGTAAGGTCTCAGGTTCACTCCTTAGCACCCACATAAGCCAGATGCACAAGGTGGCACGTGCCTGGAGTTAGTTTGTTTGCAGTGGCTAGAGGCCCTGGCACACCTATTCTTTCCAACTATCTGCCTCTTTCTCTCTCTTTCCCTCTCTTATAAGTAAACAAAAATAAGTAGAACAAAAGAAAGAGCAAAGGCATTGAGAATGGCTAAAGGATTCATTAATTCCTACAAAATAACAGCATTTAGAATGAACTTGGAATTTTTTTTTCTTAATTTCATGTTTAAAGACAAAGATACCATTATTTAGACAAAATGTTAAAAGAAAGATTCCAAGTTCCTGGTTTTATATTCTAGTCATAATGCACTGTCATGAGGAGAAGGAAACTCAGAGAAAGACATGCAGTCCACGAGCGCTGCACCAGACCGAATGACTCACGTGCAAGAAGAAAAGAAACATCTCATGCCCAGATACAGAGTTGAAAGATGCTTATGAAACTTATACCTGGACATGCCTACCAGGGGGCTCAAAGGAGAATAGTACTCAGCAGAGAAGACCAGGTGTTTGACTTTGCTCTTGTATGCTCTGATACTGCTTAAAATACATTTCCATAACCCGAGAATAAGAGCGGGCATGCAAACTCAGCCAGCAGGCTACTTCTAGAGAACAAATGACAACAACAACAACAACAAATTCATTTGATAACATTGAAAAACATGAAAAACTTAATTCCTATGCATACAGATATTAGTGCCTTAAGTAATATCATGAATGCTACAAGTGAAAATGTGACTTTTTTCCTGTAAATACACAATGTAAAATAGGATCATGACTATACTGATAAGTTCGTACAAAGATAATATTTATTCAACAATTTTGGGAAAAATGACCGTTGGAAAAATAATCATTAAATTAGATATTTATCTTATACTTTAACTTAGTAGAAATTTAGAGTAAAATTTATCTAAAACACCAAAGAAGAAAATAATAACAGTATTTTTGTGCCTGAAATATTCACAGAAATTTATAGTATAAGTATATCCACAAAGTGAAAATTAAGTACTGTAATGCTTTTTCAGAAAGGTCTATGATGTTCTTACTCTAAATAGCAAGGGCAGTGTGTATGAAGTAATCAGTGATTGGCCCCATGTAATTTATGTATCATCTCTCTTCAAATATGCACTAATAACAGATATGAAAAATAAGACACAGCTTTTTTTGAAAAAAGTAGCCAGGTGTGGCAGTACACACCTTTAATTACAGCACTTGGGAGGCAGAGGTAAGAGGATAGCTATTACTTTGAAGCCAACTGAAACTACACAGTGAATTCTAGGTCAGTCTGACCTAGAGTGAGACCCTACCTCAAAAAGAAAGATAATTAATAATGCATAACTTCTATATAATATAAACTTCAGATGAATCCAGCTCTGTTATGAAAAGTTATTTAAGTAATCATATTTGACAATCACAAGAAGCCTCTGATCAAGTAAACAAGTTAAATAAAGAAATGCATTGCATAATGTCACAAATAGAACGAGATTGGTGCAGAATTTGAGCCCGAGCCTGTGACAAGCGAGGGTTCAGTCCACTGCGCACTGCTCTCTGGCAGTTGTGTTATATGCAGTGAATATAGGAGAGTTTGTCAGTTCTATTTTTAGCTATAACCTCTTGTATTAGCATGCCCTCCATAAAAGATTGTTGAATATATGCAGAGAGGGCATTGCACTAGAAGTTAAGAAATGCAAGGCTAACGACAAATAAAATTCCTATTCCAAGCAAGTTTTCAGTGCATGGATTATGGTAAGGAATGTGGAGTACAAATGTCTCATGTGAAGGATACTTGTAAGGGCAGCATACTGTCTATAAATAAAGTATCATCTCAAGAAAGCATGACAGTAGCAATATATAGCAATATATGTAAAGTTAGGACATGAGCACATGTGAAGCTTCGACTTTAGTTTTGGGATAAATAATACAATCACATTCAAAGGAAAATGTCACCCAAATAGAACAGAATCAAACTCCTCTGCACTTGTCACATAAATGTGATGGTAAACTAGATTTCCTTCTCTCTGCTGTGTTTATCCCTCCGTTTCTTTATTACTATTTTTGTTATTTTGTAATAAAGTTTAAAATATGAAATCATTTTTTTAAATAATTAGTGTGATTTTAATTTAGGAGTGTATAAATTTGTCTATAAGCTCATAGTTACCTAGGCTTTATATTTTATTGCTAAGAATTTGTCAGAATTATAGCCTCATGTTATCTGTTCCATGCATAAGATGGAGATTAGAAAGTGAAATTTGCCATACCTCATATTTTTTCTCTCCTCAGATGTTGCTGGGGCATCTTGGTGAACTCTCCCTGTGCGCCTGCTCCCAGGCGGGTGAAGAAAATGTCGTTAAGAACCTGGACTTCCTACTGAGTCATCTCTGAATCCTCAACTGTTCTTTAACTTGTGAAAGAATTTATGTGATCCTTGTAATGACCTCAGTTATCTTTTGTTTTAATTTATGCAGTTTAAAGATCCACTGAGACCATGGGTTTTCAGGAAGTGTAGTTCAACCCAGAAAAAGCAGCGGGGTACACATATCAATGGAGTGATAGTATTATGAAGAACAGGAGGAAGAGAAGAGACAGATGATGGAGACAGATTATCAGGCCTGTCGTTTTACTTTGGCAATGCCTGGGGAATTGTGAAGACTGCAAGGAGGAGAGTAACCTAGAAAATGATGCAGTGACTGCATGCAGAGCTGCAGGGACAATTTGTCTAATATTATATGAAAATCTTTGAGAAATGGAATATCTTTATTACTTGTTTGAGAATTTAAACTCTTGTGCATTTAATGCTTAAATGCATACAGACCTTATAAAATCAAACTTTAAAATGTAGCCCCATTGAATGTGTGCTGCATTCTTATGAGTTCTAAATGACCCTTTTACAAACATTCTTGAATTGAATACCTCACTGGCAGCCAGTGTTCTTGTACTAGAAAATATGTAGAAAGCTACCAAGATTTGTGTGTGAGTCACATGCATATTTATCGTCCAATTCTTTACTTTTTTAATTTTTAAAATATATTCATTCATTTATTTATTTAAGAGAGAGAGAAATAGAGAAAAGGAGATAGAAAGAGGCAGATAGAGAATGGGTGCTCAGGCCTCCAGCCACTGCAAACGAACTCCGGAAGCATGCGCCCCCTGGAGCATCTGGCTTAAGTAGGTCCTGGGGAGTTGAACCTGGGTCCTTTGGCTTTTCAGGCAAATGCCATAACAGCTAAGCCATCTCTCCAGCCCCATTTCTTTACTTTCGTGTCGTTATTTATTAGTTTTGTTAAAATCTTATGGAGCTCAGACTGACTTCAAACTCCCTAGATCTTCGGGGCTGGTCATTTACTAGAGTGCCTGCCTTCATCAGCCAGCTGTCCGTATTGCAGCGTGGCGCCATCACACACAACTCTGGTTGTGTATCCGCAACACCCTGTTCCTTAAATGACTTCTGTGAAATACAACTGGTACTCAGAGTTGCACACTGTTCTGCACATGCAAAGGACAAGGGGAAAACTTGCCCAGGTACAATCTTCATAGTCACACACTCACCATCATTTCCTACTTTCTGTAAAGCTAAGAAATCAGCAGCCCTGCTAAGTCAAACGATCCTCAGGTCTCATGATCTCTGTCCTGCTTGCATGCACATGTGGACATGCGTGTTTTGCACAGAAATTCAAACTAGTGTTTATTCTTTGTCTTAGATTCTGAAATATTCAAATCTTAGGGAGTTTTTTTTTTTTCTCAGAATACTTCTAAAATGTTTCTCTTTGTATTTGGTTTTTTTTTTGTTGTTTTTTTTTTAATTTAAGGAACTTGTGTTACTTCTCTCGGGTATAATGTGGATAGGAACAAGCATATAGCTTTTCAGGATTTGAGCTCACATTTTTCAAGATTTCACATATGTCCTGTCTTTAAAATTCTTATATAAAAGGTTTTGACCAGGGTTAGGAATGTGGCTCAGTAGTAGAGCATTTGCCTAGTATGTGTAAGTGCTTGAGTTTGTGCCGCAGAACCACAAAATGCCCTGGCTAAATGGCATCTAAAAAATTGAACCTTAATAATAGTCTTAAAAAAATTAAGAGGAAAAATCTTATGATCATTATTCCAGTTTTGATCACAAATCAATATATGCAATCAAAAGTTAATTATTAGTCACAAAGGGAAGAGGCTTTTCCTTTAATTATGCCTTTATATGTACATGTTCACATACATGACATAAATGCGGGTGTGTTTCATATAAAATGCATGTATTGACATCACTGCAGATTTCCTGTATGTGATATAACCAAACTCTAGTCTTCACAACTGTAGTTTTATGTTAACTGTGAAATTAAAATATGCACAAAATAGCTTCACTTCATTAATTTATATCTAACTTTGTAGTAAACGGGAAACAAGGTTTGAAAATGAGTCATTGTATACAGTCTAATCATCTAGGCACAGAAAGGGAATATGTGCAATTTGCTCTCAAAGGCTGCAGAACATGGTTGTACTATCATGTGACAAAAGGTTAGAAACTTGCCAAGACACAGCTAGACCTTTTCTGGTTCCCAAGAATATCTTCCCAAATGTATGTGATTCATTCAGCTCTGTTCCCTGCGTATGGGCTGGTTGTAGGAAGCAAACACAATGTAAACATCCCAAAAATGACTTTATCTTATCTAATTTGCCTTTGCAGATCTATAAATATATCTATATAATATATACAAATATAAATGTATATATACTATATATGTTGTACCCCCACTAGAGACAAAAATCTATGCATGTAAACTCTGAAATATTTTATATTAACAGAAATCAAGTTCCCTTTTACAACCCTTATACTACAATTAAGTAACATTTACATTTACTTCCTAAGCTGGCTGTGTTTATAAAGAAAGCAAAATATCTGAAGTTTAGAAATTAAAATTTTTGAAATTGATCCATTTCCTAAATGTAAACACATTGCAGTATTGCTCAGAATTCTCCATTTTATTTTTGATTGTTTGTGTTCTATTTGGCTATTTTGTAAATATTTTAGCCATTATATCTTCTGTCAGAGCGGGATAGTTCTTTAAAGCTAATAAAATATACGTTCATTCTGTCCTAAGTTGTTACTTTCCATAAACATCAGTTAACTGTAAAGTTTTATTTTTAAGCTGTATTGACTAAGAAACACATATCTGAAATAGACCAAGGTTTCTATTGGTTAAAAAAGAAATACATTTTCTAAACTGAGTATAATGTAATTTATCTTTATTGACTAATTTTCAATATTATAATAGGTCACTCCTTTTAATTTTATCTTAATGCAATTATCTTTCTCCGCTCATTAAAATAATCTGAGCTATTTCCCCTTCATATAGTTTGGTAAAGTTATTTACAGTCAGGGGCTCCTTACTAAATACAATACACTGAAATATGACTTCTAAAAGTTAAATAAATAAAAGATTTCATGATTCCAACCTATGATAGTATCCCACATGTTTAAAATTATTACTAAACTTTGAATTGATAAAAGTTCAGATGTTTACAAATTCTAAGTCAACATAAAATTCAGTGCAAAAACTGTTATCATCCTATGTATATCTAAATTTTTTCCTAAAGTATTTGTTTATTTTCACTGAATTTATAACCAATATGCTCTGGAAAATTAAGCCACCCTCAACTCATTATTTTAACTATCAACCATTTTATGAAGTGCGTATCCACTGAACTTTGCATAAATATACATGTTAGAATGATTTGATAAAGACCATGAAATGCTAAAGCAATTGAAGGATATCAACTAAGTGACAAGTATATTCTTAAATTCTCTCGTCTGCAAGCTATACACTATAAAGTATAGAAGGCAATACACTAACCTGTCTGTACTTTCCCGTCACTTGCTTTTTTGCTCTCTCATTTTTATTGTACCTTCCTTTTCCGTGCACACTTGGCATTCTACTAAATATCAATCATCAAGTTGCTAAAGGTTGATTGCAAGTAAGGAAGCTTTATTGACTATTTTAGCATGGAATGGGTCAGAAGGCAAGCAGACTAAAAAAGAACATGAGACGTGTGATCTAGAGACCCCTGGTATAGTTTGTACTTGGATGTTCTTAAAAACTCAGGGCTCAGGGGTTGTGGTACTGAATTGTACTAAGGATACTTTGCATATTTTGGAGACAAAAGCTGTCATTGCCATCCAGTGGCAACACATGATATTACATGTTTAGCCAAATCTGCATTTGTTTTTTTCCTAAGAACTAAATGGAGATTGACAAAGCGTCTGGCATCAAAAAACAAAAAAACAAAAAACAAAAAACAAAAAACAAAAAAAAAAAGGAAAGGAAGAGCAGAGGGAAGGACGGAGGGAGGGAAATAAACTGTGTTTATTTCTTCTTAATTCTAATCTCAACTATCCAAAGTACATGAAATATACATAGGAGTAATTCTTCAAGTATCTTTCATTTTAAGATTGAGTTCACCTATTTTTCTTTCTAGGTTTAAGTGGAGGATTTTCTCTCAGCTTAATAGAATATAAAAGCATGTAGAATTTAAAGACTTAGGCAAGAAAATGTTTATTAAAGCTACTGGACTAAGATTTAATGATATTCAATATACCACAAATGAACACATATTTATAAAATGAAGGATTCTTCATTGATTAAAATCTCAGAAGAGTTTTTCAATGTCATTATAACTTGGAAACATTCAAACCAAGACTCAAACCATAGTGACATAAACTGTCCAGCTCAAGTGGGGTACAGTTCACATATGTGTTTAATAATTCAAATAGATAATGAAAAATGAGCAACAGGGAGTGATTCCTCCTCTTTTCAATGTGGTAATGAATGCTCAATTCTTTATTTCTTCTTACATTAGCCATCTTTTTGTATATTTTACATCAAAATAAATACTTCTCTTGTCTTCTGAGTAAGTTTCAGTGGAAGTTTCACCAATTTCTTTAGCTTTAAATGTATTCATAGTTTAAAATGTTTCACCTTTCAGCAATTTTCATTTAAAAATTGTATTTTTTTTCCTGCAAAGGCTGCATCCTTCTTAAACAAGCTGGATTTTGTAGGTATCACATATCAGTCTGCATCTCTAATAGAATTTAAACCATGTTAACCTCGATTGTTAAAGTCCAGTGTTCTTTCCTTCTAGTTAGTGATTATGTATAATCAAGTTCTACATTTTTGTTGTAAAGATTTTGTAGATCTTTTCTAGGCATTGATTTTCTATGCCATGTTGCTATTTGATTTTCATTCACTGAAGAAGCCTACAAAGAGAAATGAGATCACACAAGAAAGATTGTAGGGAACATATATTTTTTTTAAATGAGTAACTTTATTTTGCCTAAGAGAGTGAATGGCTTTATTATGTGGAATACACATTTATATTTTTCTATGTGAATACAAGTGTATAATACCTTAAAGTCAATCCACAAAGCTAAAATGAAAAGTGAGTTAATCTGAGATATGTTTTCTCTTTGTTTTTGCCGATTTGTCTGCAGGGGTTCTTTGGCACATATAGAACTGTTCATTTACTTTGGAATTGGTAGACTAAATCATTTTCAACAAACCATGATCTGCCAACAGTCTTCAAAACTAAAAAAAAAAAAAAAAAAAAAAAGAATATAAAGGAGGTATGCATAAGAAATGTATACATTAACATCTACACACAATGACACCCTTATTTTGAATAACTTGTATTAAGCAGAATAAAATCAAACATAGCTGAATGAAACATCTTCATGTATATTCATTAGTTAAAATGCTTTGAACATTTCCTTCAAAAAGAAAAAGTATCTATTACCTCGGTATTTTCCTAATATATTTGCTGGATATGTAAGCAACTACTTTCTTCAAGTAAAACCTGGAATTCACCCAACTGCGGCAACAAGCCTGCATACAGTTTTCTTAGAAGTGCGGCACGATGTCCGCTTTTCTCTAGGTTGCTATATGTGTGGTTCTTACCTACTCTTCAGGTTGGGAGAGTACACTTCTATTTGTCTTTGGACAGCAAGTTATTCACTCAATTTAATGCTTAATTGTTCTACAATTAATCTTTTAAGTAATGCATGCATGCCACTGATGACTCTGTTCTGATTTCAATTGATGTTTTTGGAATATTTGAACATCTAAAGTAAGAGATCAGTATTGCTTTTATTTCAGATCTATTGTCATGGTCAGTGCAAGTTTTATGATGTTCTGTCGCTGATGAATAGAGGACACAAAAAGTAACATCAGGAACTGAACAAATGGATAGGAAAGTTTGTTGACACAGTGAGCAAGGTACTACGCAACACTTGTGTGTGCTGAAACTGTTCTCATACACTCAATGCTACAGCTGGCCAGAATTTTGAAATATAGTGACATGTAGAAGCAAGTCGTTTTCATGCATCCCATGGAAAACTGTATTCAGGATTCATTCTTGATAGTTTACACTTAGGAAATAGTTTAGTACTCTGACTTCTGTCAATATATTCTTGAATTCAGGTTATTTTCCTCCTCTGTGCAAATACATTTGGGCAGCTACAAATTTCAAGATAATATAGAAGAATTGTATATTTATTGAAAAAATAATAGTTCAAAGGTATTTAAATTTGTGATTGTTGCTATTGATCTCCTTACTGATGCTTACTTTGTGTTTCTATTTGAGGCATCTTCCCAGAATTCATCCTTGATCTTTTCCTTTGCCTGCCTATATCTCCTATATCTCCTATGGACATTAATGACTGCAGGGGTATCTATGTGACAAAAACTAATGGAAAGCCAGTTCAATATCTACTAGAGGAGAAAAATTCAGAATGCAGTGCTGTATTCCATTCAAGTAGTATGCATGATGCTTGAAAATTACAAAGGAAAAATTCATACTAGAGAAATAACTGATAAATATTATGATCCATTGACTTGACATACCGCTGCCATCATTGCTGGAATCCATTGGCTATCACATGACACTTAGTTGCTTTCATGCAGTTCTTATAACAGTTAGAGATGGTTTTCCTGAATAAGCATAATGTTTTCTGGTATCAAACTTGATCTTAACAGGAAAGATAAAGGAAACCATTAAGAACTTCAAAAAGCAGTTGACTTAAACTGTAGAAAAAATAATAATATGGGGCTAGGAAGACAGCTCAGTGGGTAAAAAGCTTGCAACACAAGAATGAGGATCTGAATTGCCACACATAGGAAAGCCAGAAGCCGGTGATGTGTGCCTACACTTCCAGCACAGAGGAAGCAGAGCCAAGTAGATCCCTGAGGCTCATTGGATAACGAGTGTAGCCAAAACAGTAAGCACTGGGTATACTGTGAGGCTCTGCTAACACCAGAATAGTTTATATCTAATTTAAAGTAATATTTTTTTTTCAAAAACCATGATGGTCTGTGAGAGTAATTTTCCAAATTGAATTAAGTGTGTATAGGTAATATTGACCATTGTGATTAGAAGAGAATCCATCCGTTTAGAAACATTCACCTCCCCTCCAGCACTTGACTTTTTTATTTCAGTCTCATAACCTAAACGATACTTTAAAATATAAATTAATGTCATCTTTGTTCTCTGGTTTCTACCATTACTCTGTGGAATAAGCTGAAAATTGTTCCAATTATAAAGCATAGTTTTCAACATTCTACTTTACATTTAAACTTGATTTCCAGAGCTACAATTTTGGCAGATTAGAACAGCTAATAAGCCTATCTTCACTAGTATGTGACTATTAGTCTCCAAAACAGCAAAATTTCCTATAAAAATGAAATATTTTTCATGTATGTAATGTGAATGTTCTGTCCAAACATTGAAAGTAACAGTGTAGAAGAAAGGAAATCTTTGGAGGAACTCTAAAGGCATGCTTTTTATCTGATGTTGATAAAAATAGAAAACATAATAATGACTGGTTCTTTATAAATGCCCATAACAATGCTATCCCCATGAATGTTCAAGATATTCCTATGCAAAATTTTCCTACAAAGGTAATTAATACTTATTGACTTACTTTGTGCACCATTTATTCCAGCTACTCTTTGGGTAGCTAAACTTTTGTATTATTAATAAATATCAAAATGACATCACAGAATGCCATACATGCCTCAGTGTTACTTGGGAAATGATGAAACTCTTTTGACTGCCTTAACACAACTAACTTTCCTAATGTATCAGACAGGGTCCAAATGACAAATACAAATTGTGCTGTATGGTCATTCTAAAACTAGTGCTACTTTTGTTTTTTTAATTTGGGAAAACTTTGTAGAGTAGAGAGAGTTGAATGTTATAATTAACCTTTTCCTTTATGACAGTAAAACTTGTAGGACACAAGACTACTGAACTAAGGGTAACATCTTACATATTTTCTTGCAGGCATATGGGGACATGTGACTCGGTTTTGGCTAAAAACAATTTTTGAGGTATCCAGATGTACAACTTTCAAGTGATGACCTTTAAGGATGGGGCATGCTTTTACTTTTCTTTTCTTCACTTTACTGGTGGGAAATAGGAGCCAGTAATGAATCACATGAACCATGTCAATGAGAGAATTACTCTAGAGATATGGAAAGAAGACAGGAGCAGACAGGGATCTCAAAAATCTCTGTGGAGATAACACATCAGAGGATTGGCATGTGATATAAACCTACATTTCATTTGAGTTGCTATTAATTTTAGTCAATTGAACTAGTAGTAATATAATATTAACATTGTCTTAGCCAATTACTGTTTACTGTAAAATTAGTGAACTTAACAAACATAGATTAGCACAAACCCACTAAACAACAAAATAAAACACAATAGAAATTCATAAGCCCTAATGTTTTGAGGGAAATGAGGAAAAATAAAAATAACTGAGGAACTATTAGATATAATTGTTTCTTTTCTAAAGACAATCACTCTCTGTATATGTGAAATCCAGCAACATCTAGATATGTTAATGCCAAAGTAATTTATTAAAGTATCATTTTGAAGACCTTGTTTCTGGCTCTCACACTTAATTCCGCAGATGACACATGTTTCTACAACCCATTGATCAGGCTGAAGTGACATGGAGTAAACTGTGTACACCCATCTTAGAACTCTTTTATTTATTCAGATAATACAGATGTCCTTGTATGTCTGCTCACTTTCACCTTCAGGAATGGAAAATCATGTGTTCCACCTGTTGTACTTGCTGTTGGTACCCATCACAATGAGTCCTTTCTCAGCTGGAGGGCTACTTAGCTAGCCATATCCCTCTCTCATGGAGACTTCTACACTAAACGACCCTGCTTTCTTGAGCCAATGTGAGCCCATTTTTGTGGACCACTGTTTTTAATGGTTCTTTGGGGTATGAGGCCTTCTTCTATACTGCTAGAATGTATTCTACTAAGATACCTGACTACCTACTTCTATAACTTACTGACAGCCTGACCCACATTCTGGAATAATAAGATAACAGCAGAAGCAAAATGCTCTTGAGCCAAGCTCTAGACCCTTTCTAAGGCCAGCTCCATTCATTGAACAACAGCTCATGAAAAGGTTTAGACCTTCAAATTGGCTTGTAAATGGGTTGTGTTACATACCTATCATTTACAGATTGAAGGATTAAATTATAAACAAGTTTACAAAGTGAGCTAGAGGCATAATGTAATTCAGAAACAAAGTACAATATATTTTCTTTGATTTTCAACTACAGTTATACTTAATAACTGACCCAAATTGTGAATTCCAGGAAAAACTATTCTCAGGACAGAAGCCATAAAAGTTATCCCCATTTAAGGATTTGAATTTTAATTTCCTCCTCAACCTGTTATTTTTTTTCCAGGTTTTATATTGATAACTTTAGTATATGAGCATACTGCAATTTGATTGTATTCCCTTTCCATGACCCCCTCATGTCTCCTATCCCAGGCCCCCATTCCACTAAGGACCCTGATTTTTATAGGGAGTCCTTCCTCATTTTTTTAATGTTTTATTTTTATTTATTTGAGAGAGAGAGAGAGAGAAAGATAATGGGCACTCCAGGGCCTCCAGCCACTGCAAACAGACTCTAGATGCATCTGGTTTATGTGGTCCTGGAGAATTGAACTGGGATTCTTAGGCTTCGTAGGCAAGTGCCTTAACCACTAAGCCATCTCTCCAGCCCCCCTTTTTTATGACTCATTCCCTTTGTCCTCCTTCATTCTGCGTGTCAAAAGGTTGGTGGGCTCAGAACATGTAGGCCTTGTAATGGTTCTGGTAAAAACTGTGAGGTCATGAATATATCAGTCAGGTAAATATATTTTAAAAGGAAGAGAAATTCCTGAAGTTAGAAAGGCTACAAGGTAAGAGGAGAGATCTAAGGGGAGGGTAGAGTAGAAATGAAAGTCAAAATACAGAATACATGGATAGAGAAGGCAAATTGAAATGTGGAGAGGTGGATGGAGAAGAGGCTGTAATGCTGGGAGAATTGCACAAAACTAAATACACAATGAGTAAGCCATAGGAGGCATACTTCTGTTTTACCTCATTTAAAATTGTAATTTTTTTTTTTTATTTATTTGAGAGCGACAGACACAGAGAGAAAGACAGATAGAGGGAGAGAGAGAGAATGGGCGCGCCAGGGCTTCCAGCCACTGCAAACGAACTCCAGACGCGTGCGCCCCCTTGTGCATCTGGCTAACGTGGGACCTGGGGAACCGAGCCTTGAACCAGGGTCCTTAGGCTTCACAGGCAAGCGCTTAACCGCTAAGCCATCTCTCCAGCCCGTAATTTTTTTTTTTTAAACAGAGAGTTTGGGCAGAAATATCCTGCTAAATGGAGAATACTGCCCTCAGAAGCAATAATATAGGAAAACTCCAGTGCTAGGGATGGGACACCATCACAATGAATTGTTGATCAGGGAGACCAAGTAGGAAGTGCCTGAGTGTATAATACCATCAAGTTAGCTACAGGGGTGACCAACTATGCTTTAAAAATGTAGAAGATACAGAGGAAAAAAATGACACTAAAAATTCATATTTTAAAAGGGAAGTTGTTGAAAAATATTAGTTCCAAAGATTTTATAATAATTTTAGCTTAAATATATTAACTTTATCATTTAACTATGTTTTTAAGCCTTGAAGTCAGGAGTGTTACAGTTACATTTCGTCAAATAAAATTTTCTTTTTTTTTTCCAGTTTGATTATCTACTGGTAAGTAGCTGCTATCATATCTTTTTCAGGATGATAGATAAAATTTAATTTCACAAAATAATCATTTTAAATTAGTTATAAAATTAGATCTTCAATATATTTACAACAACTTAAACACTAAATACAAAGTGGAATATTAAAATGACTATTATTGTAGATTTATAGATTTACATTACTCTATAGTACTAAAAAGGTATAAATGTGTATGTCAGTAATGGAAAATAATCATTACAAATAGGTTTACATCAATTAGTAAAATTCGATATACACGAAATTCATTTTCAATAGAAAATTTAGTTCGAAACAGAAAGTGATGGAATGTTAATTTTTTGCTTTTTATTCATTTTCATGCATTTGTTTGCAGACATGTCTGATTTTGCAGTTAGTGTTACTTTGATCTCTGGAACCATGGAAAAGTTAGCTCAATTTTTATTGTTTCACTTTTATTACTTAAAATTTTGAACAATATGCCTACTTCTATAAACATTTGATTTTGAAAGGAGAGGTTTGAGACAGGGTTTCATGTATCCCAGTCTGGCCTTGAACTCTTGTGTAGTTGAATATGGTTTTGAGTTTATGACCCTCCTGCCTCCACCTCCCTTAAGTACAGGGATCACAGGTATGTGATAGTTGCATATTTTAAAAATGTTCTGTTTAAATTTATTTGAGAGAGAGAGGCAGGTAAGGAGAGACAATGGGGTACTCCAGGTCCTCTAGCCACTGAAAATGAACTCCAGATGCATGTGCTACCTTGGGCTTATGTGGGTACTGGAAAATGGAACCTGGGTCCTTTGGCTTTGCCAGCAAACACCTTAACCACTAAACAATCTCTGCAGCCCTGATATTTGAATATTAATAGAAAATAATAAGTACACAATAAATAGCTAGTTTAATTTCCTTTAAAGGCATTCTCTTTACATTCAGAATGCTGAGAGCTGGTGCATGGCTGTTCTGTTTTAGTGGATCATAACAAGTTTAATTCTACTACAAACTAATCTGTTGTGAACAACTGAAAAATCTGAGTTAGCAGGATGAAAAGCAGTGAGATTAGATTACATTTTTGTAAGGCACAAACTTTGCAATGGCTAATCTTTCAGATTAAGTAGAACTTTGAAATTTACTCTGCATTAAATATTTTAAACTTGAGGGTGAATAAAAATTGGTCATCTGTTGAGTGCAATGACACTTATCAAGTTCAGATAGCTTTTCTTTAATCTTGCAAACCTTAGTAAAATTATGCAAAAAACAGACAAAATTAATATATATTGTTGCTAACAATAACTCTATAAGAAAAAACTCCTTCAGCATAATTTGTACCTTCAACGTAAAGAGTATTCACGCATTTTTATTCTGCAAAAAAGTAATTTAAATATTTATCAAATGTAATTTACATGAAAATACCATCCTACATTTCATTTATGGTGATGTTCTTGTCACTGGAGTTGGCTTCTTTAAATACAGATTTGGAAACAAATTACATTATGATCCAAAATACAAAAAGTAAATGCAATGTGGAATGGGAAAGCTTGGAGGAATAAAATGGCTGGGGGCACAGTGTAAAGGAAACTAGCTTGTTGAATTTGCACACACTGAACTACTGAGCAGGCTTACTTAAATCTATTTTCCTGTATGAATTATACATGGCTATCATTACTGAGGTACACACCTAGGGTAAAAAAAATAGCTTTTTTTAAAATGACAACTTACTGATAAGCTGTCAAATGGAAAAAATCCATTCATTTTCTCAAATCCTTGGTTTTTTTTATTAGTATTTTATCTAATTTTCTAGTAATGCATTTGGGATACCTTGAACTTTCCAGAAAGAAGTATGAAAATGCTTGATCTCATTTTTCACTTTCAATGCATAACAAATCTATGCATGGGGTTGAGAAAACAATAACAAGGCATTTGAAGGTCTTTCTGAAGAGGGCCTGGTGCTTTCCCTCACGTGTCTGGGCCAGCAGCAGCTTATGCAGGTGTTTGCCTGCAGGAGAGCCCTACTAATTAGGGAACAAACGAGGCAGTGGAAACCAATCTGCAGGTATTTTCAGGTAAAGCCTTGTTGAAGTGACAACTCTCTGGAATGATTTGCACGATCTCAAAAACCAAGAAGCTTGACCTCTTGACTAATGTCCTGTCCTACCCAGGTTCTTTTATGGATAAAGGTGGAGGCCAGGAGGTATCTCAAAACACTAGTGAAGGAAACATTTAAAGAGAGCATTTTTGTTCTAGTGACAAAGAAAAATAGTCAACGTCAAGTTCAAACTAATGCAGAATGTAGCTGTTACCTTTGTGACCAGTGAGAGAGCCAGTACTTTTCCAGAACTCAACACTGACAGCCAAGCTTCACCTCACGCTCTGCCACTGCCCCAGTTCCTAACGATGCAAATTCCTAGCAGAGCAGTCCCATCCATCATCTAAATTATTTGTTTACAAAGTACACCAAATATTTTCTGTACTAGGTTAAAGAGACATAGCTCGTGTGAAAGGACTTTATCACCTGGTTCAAGATGTTGCCTTGAAATGCTTGAAATGTCAGTTCCTTGCTGTTAATGGAGTTTCATATAGGGACTATCTTCATCTGTCAAAAGAAAAAAAAAAAGCTATAAACTCAGCACTAATGACACTGTAATTTAAAGTCATAACATTATAATTTTGTGATTATAATTATGTTTCAGAGCAGAAAACTGAGTTGCTTTATGCCCCACTGGTTATTTCTTACTTTTTTCTAGAAGAGCAAAATGAATGACTGAAGTTCTGGACTGTCAAGTTGATGGAAAAGGATGTGGAAGAAAGTTAGTAGTGATGAGCAAATACAATCAGGTTGTAGAAAATTGGGGAATGTGATGTTATAAACCCAATGATGTAGAGATAAGTAACAAGTGAGATTCAAGACACTCAGCATCATTGTAATGTATACATGTGGAATGTGTATATGTTTATAGTGTACACATGCACTCCCTTGCACATACTCACTTCAAGAATGAAGGGATGATACTCATGAGGATGGAATTAGGGGCAGTGTGGCTGGGGACTAATGGGGCATGGGAAACAATAACAACAACAACAACAAGAAAAGACTGTATTTGAAAATGCCAGAGTGAATGATAACTAAATTCCTATCGCTGACTAAATTTTTAGAGCTAGTTGGTATTAAGATAGTTAGAAATAACTACAGAGTTTTCAACCATATCTTTCCATACATACGTGAACAAATTTTTATCAATGGTGCTTGTTCACAACAGTACATTTAGTTATCAACTTTATTCACTATGCACTTTGCCAGAACTAAAGATACCTGAACACAGGAAATATTCATTAGTTTTAATATTGTAACTTAAAAACCATCACCAATAAGTGTGAGGAAGAAATTCACACTAGAATATAAAACTGAAAGTATGAGATGACAGAAACAGATGGACTCTAATCTACACTTTCTATGTTTCAAAGGAAAATTCTTACATACATATGCCAGTGGTGTGTTAGCTACTGTCAGTATTATCCTGGAAGATAGTAATTGAAATACTGTGACTTCTGCATTAGGTAACATTGTTGTCTTTGGATATTGTTAATAAGTTCCAGTACAACACTTGATGTTCCTTTCCTTTAGAGAAAATAGAATGATTAATGCTTGGGATTGGAGTTTCTGTGGCTCATTAACATGAACCCCCCAGGGTTGAAGAATCATACCCAGACCCAGAAATAATAATTATTAACTATTGAAATTATCAACAAGGGTTCTGGATTTTATTATCATCAAGTTGATGTCACTACCTGACTATTGCCATCAAGTTGATGTTTTGGCCTGAGGTACACTTTAAGAAATATCTTACCATAATGCAGAATTCATGACGTGTCTGTTAATAGCATTTTGACTAAAGTCACTGGTTCACCTCAAAAATTGTATATATTTTTAAAAAGTTGTTTTTGTAAAACTCTAAAAGTAACAAACCACTGCACCTTTTATAAATACTCCGTTATGGGTTGGAGAGATTAACGCCCTTGCCTGCAAGTCCTGGGTTCAATTCCCTAACAATAACATACAACCAGATACACAAAGGGGCACATTCATGTGAAGCTTTTGTTCAGCTGTCAGAAGCATTGGCCCACCCATACTCTCCGTCTCTGTGTATCTCTCTGCTTGAAAATAAATAAATAACAATATTTGTTAAATGTTGTGTTACATCCTCATTCAAAAATTTATAATTTATTCACATCCATAATAAGCCATTATGTCCTGATTTTGGGCCAGTAGTTTGTTCTCTTCTTGAGTGTGTAAAAGAAACAATGCCCATAATTTAGAAATAACCCAAGAGATGTGAATGTGCTTAGTGGAACTCTAAGATTGTGGAAAGATCTTAAAATAGGAGTTTGGCCAATTTGCTTTAAGATCCTATATTAAGATACTCAGCTTCCCCTGGGTCTCAGAACCTTGATTTGTACATTAAAATTTTGATTATAATATCTTAGGGGAAAACAGTTGGTTTCTTTAGTATCATAGGGGGAAAAGAACTATGACCATGGACTCTACTTCACAGTATGTTGTAAATGAGCTACACACACACACACACACACACACATTTATAAAATGTTGAGGATTTAGGACTTTTCCACATGGAGGGATGTGTGTCTTTTGGTTCTTAAGGTAGACAGTGGTTGATAGACTTTCAAAAGGCTGCTAAACTCTCAGCAGCTGTCAAGGATGTCCTGAATGGCACACATACCTTCCTTGGTGGATATGACTGGGACAGTTGAGTATATACAGGTGCCACTTTGACATCAAGTTATATTGTATAGCCAAGGAGAAGAGATTTTAGTTTCAGATGAGTTGACTTGGAGTTAATACAAAGGAGGATTATCCAAGTTTGACCTTACTTAATCGGGAGAAAGTTCTTCAAAGAGTAATAGCATATGTATTAGGAGGGAACATCTCTCCTGCTATTTTTGCAGGAGAAAACACGATGATACCCACCATACATGGGGCTAGCGCTTCAGTCCTACAAGTATGAGGATCCCAGGGATTTAACTTTGGGGCACAGAAAAATCTCAGTCTGAAACATGAACTGTAGTTGTGTAAAATACTAAACACTGGACAAGATAAGGTATTCCTCACTCCAGTGAAATACTTAATAAATGCATACTGGTATAAGGTGCTAAATTTGCCATAGTTTCTTAGCTATGAGTCAATGCAAAGCTATTCGAACTATTTGGAAGGGCTATGAAAAGTACAGATCATGAATGTGGAGCATGGAGAACAAAGTAGGAATAAATTCTATAAGTGGTGTAAGTGACATGATGCTCATTAAGGATAGGTGTTTCCTTTGGTGACAGAAACTATATATGCTAACAGACTTCAGGTCAGGAGTAGAGGGAAATGTCTTAAAAAATTAGAGGAAAGGGTTCAATGGAGAAGGAGGAAGTCAAGGGTGGAATCCAATGTTCCCATAAGGCACAGTACCAACTTCATGGTATTATGAACACCTTTTCTTCTGCACTGAGGCTCGGTAGCCAAATGCACTCTGATTTTACAAATGATGATGGGTTCTGACACTGACCTCAGCTCTCACAGTCCTTACCTACTGTTGAGATACGCAGTGTGCATCGATTCAATATATTTGAAACTCTGCAGAACAGGAGCTCCTTATTGAGATGGGAATGATGAGAAGCAACAGTGAGAGAGAAGGGTCGAGGAATCTGACTGGGTGCAGACGACAGGGAAATGAGAGTGGGCAGTGAAGAAATTGCTCTATGTTTCCACTGTTTTATAAGCATTTTCATTTCTTCCCTCAAAAAATATTGCTAATCTGATTGTGCAGTTTGTAGCTGTCCTTATCGTGTTTTCTGATAAGAGTACTCTTTATGTTTTCCCTTTCATTTCTGATAAAGATTTGGTTATCTTGAAAGTCTAAAAGTTTCCCCATATACATGTACATTACTGATGGAAGGCAGGAGTACCCAGATGAGGTATACAGATTTATAACTGCGCAGATGGCTTCTCTTGCATTTGTACCTTCCACATCTGTAAGACAGAGTTCATATCCAGCCCACATAAAGTGGTCAGTGATTGCTCATTTAGCATATTCTAATCTAAAGACTGTATTTTTCTGATGCTATAATTACAGAATCTAAATGGTAAAAATTTTGTTCATTACCTAGAATAATCTCAGGTAAGTTATCTGAAAAGAAACTAAGCACAAAACATTTTTTTTAAATATATAAATGTTTAAAATTAGGTGAAAATGTGAAAAGCACTACATGGGGTTATTTTTAATAAATTTTGTAATCTGAATTTTTAACATGAAAAGTGTTATTTTTGTTAATTGAATACTTACTTCAGGGGCTTGGGTTGCTTGGGAATGTAGTGTTTTGCAGCAGATTCCAAGCCTGTCATGTTAGCTGCTCATTCATTTGACCACACAAAGCTCAAGAGGTAGAGGATCCCTAGTCCAAAGCTGCTTCCATGGTTTATGGGGGCCATGAGGCACCCAAAATGCTTCATCATATTCCTCCGACTTGCTAAATACGTGGTATGTCTTCCATTTGGGTAACACAGCAAGGATTTAAGTGGTCAGTATACTTCCAAGACTGAGATATGTGTTTCATGCAGGACACTGGTATGAAAGCAAATGACAAGATATTTCTTTTAAGACTTATCTTTCTTTCTGAGCAAGGAATGATCTTTCTAAGCATTTCTCTATCCATGCCTCCTTCAGCAGCACCATACAGTATGGGCATTCTTAGTAACAAGATAATTTAGATATTTAAAAAGTGTAATACAATGTCACGCCAAACAAACTGACCATTTTCAAGAGGAGCTGGAAAAAATGGCTTACAGGTGGAAAGCTAGCTCAGCTTCCCCCAGGACCCTTGGCAAAGCTGAGCTATGTCAGTAGGAAATATTTCGTGTTATTGTGTCCAGAATGTTTCTGTTGTTTAATCCATTTCTATGGGGGTGATTATTTCATGTAAGTAGACAGTCTGTGTGGTGGAAAGCAAAGATAATCAGCATTAAATGACAATATTAAACAGAGAGATGTGATGCTAGTTTTTCCAATTGCATTGAACAACGTGCATGTATATAACTCCAAAGACTGGTTCACAGACACTGCACTCTCCACAGTATTCAAATGGATCACATCTCAAGAGCGACAGTTATTCCAGCACAGGTCTAAGTTCCAGAGTATACTGGTAACTAAAGAAGATGGGAGCAGGAAGAAGGACACTTTTAAGAAGGTTGTTGAAAAGTACATGGAACAGAACAGGAAAAGAACTTATGGATTATTTGGACTATGAAGATAGGTACAGAGTAAAGTAGTAAATATATATATATATATATTTACTTCTTTATATATATATATAGTATATACGTATATATATAGTATATATATATATATATGTATATATATGATTTGATACTTCAAATTAAAACCAAAAGAACTTGTTTATGGAAGATTCACTTGTTCAGGACTTCTAGTATGCTTCCTTGTTCTGCCATATTGATTGTCTATAGCAGAATCTCTGTTCAGTTTAGTCCTGAATAAACTGAATTGTCTTTGAGTCTTAACTTTTTCATTAATCCTTTCTCATGTAGCTTCTGTTAGACAGTAGCCACTTGTTCATAGAGTTGAGTGACTGATAAAAGGCAAGAGTACTCAGATGGGATTTATAGATTTATATCTGTGCAAATGCTTTCTCTTGCATTTGTACCTTCCACATCTGTAAGACAGACGGCAGGCATGCATATCAACCTCACACAAAAAGGACAGTGTTTACATAGCCAGAAATGAACCCTTCAATAAATAATATTGAGAGCCATGGCAGCAAATATTCTCTTAATGGTAGTTGGGAATTTCTTTTTTTAAGTTTTTTTTGGTTTATTTTTATTTATTTATTTGAAAGAGACAGAGAGAGGAAGAGACAGATAGAGAGAGAGAGAGAATGTGTGCACCAGGGCCTACAGCCACTGCAAATGAACTCCAGAGGCATGTACCCCCTGGTGCATCAGGCTAACATATGTCCAGGGGAATCAAGCCTCGAACTGGGGTCCTTAGGCTTCACAGGCAAGTGCTTAACTACTAAGCCATCTCTCCAGACCTACTTGGGAATGTGTAATAGAAACTAAAATATTTGATCAGTCTTCATACTTGATACTCTGAAATTCTCAATGAGAAGAAATTTTATATAGCCATATTATTAGAAAATAAGATCACAATTAAAGACTAATAACTATAGTTTACTCAATTTATCTTACGATACCCATAGATTTCAGATCTAGTCCCATTTATACCACATGCTTTCTGTAGAACTGAAGAATCATCCCAGTTTTCTTCTTATAGAAGCTGTGTTTGTGTCTATGTATGCACGCATGCATGAGTGTGTGTGTGTGTGTGTGTGTGTGTGTGTGTATCCTGAGAAATAAGCAATATAAAGAGAAAATATCTAACTTTTATGTGGGAATATCTGATTCAGATTTATGGGAGATTTGGCAATGATGCGTCCTTTTGTGGAGCCACCCACTATCCTCCCTGAAGGGCCATCATGACTCACTTTCCAACGATTTCTCATTGGGAATATTATTTTTCTTGATTTCTTTTACTTTGACTCTTTTTGATCTATTTTAATGAATTTGATATCCCAAATTATTTTTTATCTGCAGATATCCATGACATATATTTCTCTTGATATGGCCCGCCACTTTAATGTCTTAAACACTATCTGGAACAAAATAAGAGAATATTCTGTGTGAACTCAGGGGACTGGTAATTTTTCTATGACAACTTAGATTTATTCCCTAAGTTCTAATGTGGTATGTTAGACTTTGTTGTTTTCTTGATTAGCTAAAAATTCATTTTTGTGACTTTTTTTCTTTTTAGTGGAAGCTGAAATACTCTTTCATATATTGAATTTACATTGGATTAATATATTAGTTATCTTTATTGTAATCAGCATTTTTAAGCTAGTGAAATTAACTAGTAAGAACAATATTTCAGGGCCTAGATTATGGTTTAGTGTCCACATAGAGTAGAAATGAGCTTGGTCCAACTTAAAAAGAAAATCTAAGTGCATGTGTCGATTAGTCATTATGGATCCTACCTTTTGTACTTTGAGCTAAGAAAACATACATAGTACGTGCTCTACAAAAATAATAGGATAGAAACAGAGACAAAAGACAGAAAGTCCAAGAAGGAATAAAGATTTTTTTCACATTCTAAAATAAAATTGGTACAACTATCAAATCTTAAGAATTGATTTCAAAAGTGTTAGAGATTTGGGCTGGAGAGATGGCTTAGCCGTTAAGCACTTGCCTGTGAAGCCTAAGGACCCCGGTTAGAGGCTTGGTTCCCCAGGTCCCACGTTAGCCAGATGCACAAGGGGGCCACGCGTCTGGAGTTCGTTAGCAGAGGCTGGAAGCCCTGGCGTGCCCATCCTCTCTCTCTCCCTCTGTCTTTCTCTCTGTTTCTGTTGCTCTCAAACAAATAAATAAAAAATTTAAAAAAAATGTTAGAGATTCACTATGGAATGACCAACTGTCAGGTTTTGTACCTCAGGGTATCCAGTCTGAAGACAGTCTTCATTACACATGACTTTAGAAAGCAATCCTACTTTGTTCCTTGATGCCTGGGGGGCACTGGGATCTGCAATTCCTATGAAGGAGTTCTGTTCTTTAAAAATGTTTTTATTTTATTTTTATTTATTTGAAAGTGAGAGACAGACAGAGGCAGGGAGATAGAGAGAAAGAGA
Source organism: Jaculus jaculus (assembly GCF_020740685.1). Taxonomy (NCBI): domain Eukaryota; kingdom Metazoa; phylum Chordata; class Mammalia; order Rodentia; family Dipodidae; genus Jaculus; species Jaculus jaculus. Next base: position 71,394,859 of record NC_059116.1, on the reverse strand, counting down.
GAAGAAAGAGAGGGGGAAAGACAGAATGAGCACAGCCAGGCCTCCAATTACTGCAAACTCCAGATGTGTGTGTCACCTTTTGCTTCTGGCTTACATGTAGACTGGGGAATTGAACCTGGGTCCTTAGTCTTCACAGGCAAATGACTTAACCACTAAGCCATATCTTCTGCACAAGGAGTTCATTTCTTAACATCATATAGAGCTAATAAAGAATTTGGAAAAAGGAGGTTTTAAGCCACAAATAAAACTTCCCTTGACTTTTGTGAAGGAGGGAGGTGATTCCCACAGATGCACCTGAGCTCATTCCCACCGTGCTTTGAATGCGGCACCCGCAGTGTTAACCCGTTGAGGCACTTGGTGCTTTGAATGCGCTCACCATTCAACTCCGTGCAGGCAACAGAAGCTTTTTGGTGTCTGTTTTGATTTTAAACAAATCTGAAGTGGTGGATTTCTGATTCACTCTGGAGAGCACCTGGCCCATGAGCAGAAAGATGAGTGCCTGGGGACACTTCTGAAGATGGCTGATACTCACAGTGGCACGGTCGTTATCATGACAAACACCTGACTCCTCCATTGAGCAGTCTGCTCTGTGATCTTCCCATTCTTTTCTGACAACATAAACATGCATGTGTAGCATTGGTCAGGCAGTCAGAATAAAAGCAATTTCCAGTGGTCTTCAATTTAAAATTAATTCATGAAAAGAGATATAGAAACATACATTTGACTAGAAAATTTTATTTTATTTAATTTCCCCGCTATAACTGGATGGGTCATCCCATGCATATGCCTTTCCCCCAATACTGATTATGTTTAAGAAAACAAAGAATTTGTAAATCCATGGAGCAGGCTTTTCCTATCTTTAGATACCCATCAATGTCCCTTTTAATATTTCATCACAAATTAAGCAGTCTCCTTCCTCATTTGCTGATGTACATATTGAATTAGGAAACAATCTTTTACTAGATGCTAACACATACCAGCCTCCTTGTCTTAATGCAATCCAGTCAGTGCTGAGATAATTAACAACACTCACTGTTCTGATTTATTTTTTTTGCATTTTTTTCCTCCATGAAAATATTCTTCTATCAAGTTATTACTTATTGGTTCATTCATTTGTATGTGCATCCATCCAGTAAGCATTTGTGAAGTACACAAATCTAGAGAAGTAAAATTTACTAAAGAAGTAAAATTAGGTAGAAAACAGTGAATGAGGAAAGGAAAGGAGGGAAGGAAAAAGGAAAAAGAATGGGAAGATGAAAGGTGAAAAGCATGAGGAGAAAAGGGAGTAGAGAAGGGAAAGCAGAAGGAAAGAGGGAAGGAGGGAGGGAGAAAGGAAGGGCGGATCTTGAGGTGAACACTGTAGGGGAGAGAAGAGACACATTGATTTCACATACATAGAAGCAGAATTAGTCAAGTTCAGAATAATGTGAGTGATATGCCTCAATGTTATGGAAATGCAAAGTGAGAAAATGTTTGCTATGAGCAACATTTGACCACAGACAGGAGATGAGTCTTACACTAAATTTCAGTCCAAAAATTAATGGAAGAAAAGGAAACTATTGGAACTAGAAGCAACTGTGTGAGTATGAGAAGCAGATGAAAACAATCCTAATAGAAATGGAAGTCAGGAAGTCATTCACACAGGTATTTGGATAATGACCTCATCATTCTCTGGGTGGTAAGTTACAGTTTTACAAAAAACCAAAAGGCCAACTCTTTAAAAAAAATTGTAGTGAATGTACTTGACATACATATTTATTTCTTAAAAATATATTTTTATGGATGAGATTTTTCTGAAGTTTGAATGACTTTAAGTTTTTTTTTCTTTTAAAAATAACCCTAAGGATCACTTATACTACAAAATGCCACATCATTGCCTTTGCAGTTTTAATCTACCCCTCACTGTACATTTATGTGTATAGGAGAAATGTGATAATCTGAGTGGCTACAAATCCCATTGAGGGTATTTCTGTTGAGTCTTAAAGGCCACATCGACTTTGTGATGCTTATCAGGGACAGCCACAGTGCTAATTAGAACTTGAATACACATTATTTGGAAAGTTCAGAAGTGGACTTTATCTGACAGCATTATTCTTGACCACCCAGTCTACAAAGCATACGTATATGACAAGCTAAATAAAGGCATTGTATAAGGGGTGTTACTATGGACCATGAAGGGACTAGTACATAAAATCAGAACTGCGCTTGAAAGGAGTGAAATCTCCAGGGCAGAAAAATAGAGGCAAAAAGAGAGCATCCGCTTAAGAATTGGGAAATGCCTCATTTTTGAAGTAAAGAGTTGTTGAACCCCTGGAAAGGAGTCAGGAAAGCTCTCAACCTTTCTGTGAATTTGAGATCACCTTCCCTCATGTTGCAAGGAGTCTTTGAACCTGTAAGAATGAAATAATTATAAATAGGACCACTCCTTGTTGCACTAGGGAGTGAACTGGGGAGTGATTTTTAGATGGAAAGAAGACATAAGGCAAAAAAAAAAAAAAAAGTAATTGAAACCAGAGAGAAGATTCAATATGACTTTGTGTGTGTGTGTGTGTGTGTGTGTGTGTGTGTGTGTGTGTGTGTGTGTGAATGCTTGTAGAAGAATGCATGTGTGTGCAATTCTAGGGTTGCTGTAGTGTGTCTCCTGATAGTCATTCTCCCTTGCATTTACTGAAACAAATTCTCTCCCTTGATGCTCTCTCTCTGCCTCCCTATTTCTGGAATTACTGGTGGGTCATCATATTCATTCAGTATTTACTTGGAGACTGGGAATAATCACTTTTTTTGTCCTTCTACCTATCTGCTGAATTTGGAGACAAGATGAGTATACATTTCCTAGAGTCCTAACTACCAGACTCTAAGCCAAAACCAAAAATAAGTGTCTTATTTGATGTGTCTCCTCCACCCTACCTTTCCACCAGCCCTCTGATGACTGAGTGAGGGAGTTTTTATGCTCCGTGTCTACCAGAACCTTCACTTACTGGAGGCTCCAATTTGCTCTTCTTTGACCTACCTAAAGGTTAGAGCTTGACTCTCTAATTAGTACATAATTGATAAGCCTTTCTAACTTATCTACCTTCCATTAGCATCTTTTCATTATGAATAAGACAGAGAATGTACTTTTCTACTACCACAGGGCAATATCAGTAGGTTTTCAGCAAAATAAATATATAACTAGATAAGCAAGAAATGTGGCTACTGTAATGTGAAATGAAGAGAGTATAAGGAAGGGAGAGAGAGAGATGAGGGAAGCTGTTTGTCCCTCTCAGTATTCCATCCTGTGACAGTTGAACCTGCTCCATGTTGATATGGCCCCAGGTGTTTTATCTGTGTCTTCATCGTTGAAGTTTCACCTGCAATCAGTGGCCCAAACTTTCAACCCCCAAACATGCTCCAAAATCAAATTAAACTACAGATAATTTTTTTTCTGAAAATTGAGTGTCATCCATAATTGCAGTGCCAATAGGGGGAGAAGAACCCTAATTTTAAATCTTTTGTTATGAATCCATATCTTCGCTGTGAAATCAGAATGTCAGTCTTGCGTCCCAAGCAACCAAATAAAAAGAAATGTATCCTCCAGTTAGACAGGATATGACACTGGCTCAATAAGGCATTGGGGTGTGTAAAAAAAATCACTGGTGGAGCAAAAGAGATGAAAGTAATATTGGCCAACATTTTCTCATTATTAATGTTCTTTTTAATATCTACCACTTTATGTCACCTTATATTGGTTCGGAGCCTTATGATCAATAAAATTGAAACACACCTGAATTAGAAAGGCACATACTATGCTTTAAATGTTCAATTTTTAAATTGCTTATTTTTTCTCTTCTTCTAGTTATTTGCTCAAGTGTATGATTTAATATTGAATATTTTTCTAAATAAGACACATTAAGTAAAGTTACATTGCTTGAGTGAAAGCTTAATCTGAAAGCAAAATGAGTTGTGTTTTTCATTTACATGTGTCATATGTTTATGTTTCTCTTATATAGAATGCAATGCCATAATGTTACTTTATTTCACATTTATGATCGCTTTAAAATTAAAACTACAAATAAATTATTTTATTTATAAATATGTTAAATTTCAGTATTGAAAAATATTGTTTTATAATTTTAATATAAAAGTGATTTTTCACTTCTACTGTGGTATTTGCACTACACATTTCTTTACTCAAAAAGATCCAACCTGAAATATTCATATTTTCTCTGTAGCAAAATTTTGAAGGGATAAATACATATAAATATAAAGTTTTTGGAACTTTTGAAAAACCTTGCCAAAAAGGTCTTATGTTTTGGATACATATTATTTGAAATAACCCATAAATTTTCAAGGTAAATTGTGAATATTCTCTAAATATTTCCAAGATAATATTTGCTCTTTCAGAAACAATACTCTTTATAGTATTCAAACCATGCATCACTTATATACTACTTTTAGCAATGCTTTAAACATTATTAAATCGTAGAAGTAAACTACACATTTATAAAACTTCTTATGGTTTCTGTTAAGTATAGTGAGAACATGTATTTTACAAAAACTCTTTAAAAACAGCAACAATTACATGATAGCCAAAGAATTCTATGTGAGATGTTTATAATCTCTCTCTCTCTTTCTCTCAACAAATCTAATAAGTGTTTTCACAAGTATATTTTCTGCTGTAAGGATGGCAATCATATGATTAACAGAAATACAATAGCAAAGGGAATTAAGCTTTACCAAGGTCATAGTTCAAACAGGTCTTCCTTTGTTACTTACCCACAATTGGATGGAAGAAACAAAATTTCATATCATTCAAGGAAAGTGACTAAAGCGTACCTGCATTTAATTTTTTAAAGTTGATTAAAAACATTTCCACAAAGTCATGTCCTTCCAAGTATGGAAAAAAATTAAGATTGGAAACATTTCTTCAATGAAGGTTAAACCATTGTTTTAGTTAATAACTTGACTTAAATTACAAAAACTTAATTCTAGAAAATCTGGTGTAGATTTTGCATCCAGAGGAAGTTAAATTATTTTTGAAGATTTTAGGTAAAAAAGCTATGAGGTATTTGCAGGTCTCTTTTATATGAGTAAATCACAAAAACACTAGTAGAAGGAAAATAGTCAAATAGGAAAGAAAATATTTACTTTAAATAAGAATGTATTTTCTTCTTTCCATAAAAAAGGAGAAATAAGATCTAAGTAGAAGAGTTCAGTTAAGTGGGCACACTTTAAAACAAGATTAAACCAAACAAAATCGTTTTTAATGTAGTATATTCTTTCCTTTTTTCTAGGTCCACTGACTTCTACAATGAATATTTTCACTGACACACACCTTATAAGAAAAAGCAAAGATAGCAAATGGATGGTTAAGGAGAATAAACTAAAAAATGCTTTTACTAAGTTTGTCAAAAAATTAAAAAGTCAAACCAAGATTGTATATACTTAAGAAAAATATTCACAAGTAATATCTGCAATATCAGCACATGAGGTGAAATTAATATGTATTGATACCAATAATTAACTATGGGATTTTAAACAAATATGTTATTGTTAATATTTTTGCAATGCTAATGTGTATAGAAAATAGTAACCTTAAATGCTTAACATTAAAACTCTTAAGTCAAGTTCGTTCCCCAAATCTGAAACAATATCCAAATTGTAGGAATAAAATGGAAACCACTCTGTGATGTTTGGTTTTTAAATGGGTTCATTCACCCCAGTATATAAACAGGGTATCACACCCAAACAGATTCATTTCCATAGGAAAGAGTTAAGAAGAAAGGGGTTCTCCTTAATTAGTGATTAAACATTCTACCAGCAATATTCCCATAGGTCATTACATGCTTGGCATAATTTCTACAAGCCATAAAGTTCTCTTTTCATAAGAAAATCTACAAACAATGACTTTGGGATGCCATGAATCTTCTATCAAGCAGCCATTTTGCTAAATTAATCTGATTCCAACTGTGAAACTTGGGAAAAGAGTAATCAAATTTCAGGGGCAGCCTTTAATCCCAACATTTGGGAGGCAGAGGGAGTAGGATCACCATGAGTTCAAGGCCACCCTGAGACTACATAGTGAATTCCAGGTCAACCTGAGCTAGAGTGCGACCCTACCTCAAGAAACAACAACAACAACAACAAAAATAAAACAAAAAACAAAAAACAACAACAAAAAAAAAAAAAAAAAACCACCTCAGGGGCATAGGGTGATATGGCAGTGTGCACACACTTTACCCTGAAGAGAACATTGGTTTCATACATGATTGTGTACTTTATTTTCATTGTTTACAAATGAATACTTACCCCAAACATCCCACAAGTAAGTTCATAAACTATGCCTTTATAATGCTCAGCTAACTGGGCTGTGTTTGCTATAATTGAAAGTTCTATGTGTTTTTACTTTCATGATGGCTGATTTTAGGCTCCAAAGGACAGGGTGAAAATTGCAGGCAAACACAGGTAATCAGATTAAATGGTTGATGAAAATCCATTGTAGGGGGAAAACGTCATTATAGAAAAAGTTATACATTCCCATTTTCAAACAGACCCTGGAATATATAGAAAGGTTTATGTAGACACTTACTCTTATAATCCTGCACTGGAAAGCTGGGGGAGGGGGCATGGGGGGATAGGTTGTGGTCTATTTCTGCCTCAACTACAAATTAGCTGCTGCAAGGTGGGAAAACTTACTCAATTTCTCAGAGCTGCCATTCTGAAATTTAAAATGATAAAAGTAAATGAAAATTTCTCCGAATTTCTAATATTCCAGTTAATTTATTTGAATTGACTTCTTCTGTGTAAAAATCATATCAATGTTTTTATTTCCTATAGCAAGAACATCTAGTGGCATTTGAATATTATTCTGTTATTTTAATTATTTTGAATTAAATTTCTATAGTGAACATTGTTGTATGTTAAAAAGTTGTGTGAGATAATGTCTCTAGATTTTCTTCTTCTATACTTATTCATACATGATTGTTTTCACAGTCATCAGCAATATTGAATTTTGTTGTTATGGATATATATTTAGAAACCAAATAAAGGTAAGAATTCAAAAATCTTTACTGGTGGAGTGCATTAAGCCTTTCAGTTTCTGTGTCCTGAATCATAAAGCATGAGTTCCACCCAGTAGATTTTCCCAAAGGACAATTGCAGGATTGCAGTTGTCTTCCCAGCCCCCACCCCACCAAAAGAGGCAACATAAGCCTGGGAATTATGAAGTCAAAGAAAAATGAATGAATATTTTCCCACTTACAGACCAGGGAGTGGTAATTGACATTTATTGCACTTAATCATGTCAACAAGAAGAATTTGAGAATGGCGGTAAGAAAAGGGACACAGGTTTCATTCCTGACCTTTCCACTATCATCTCTTGAAATGTTTAGACTAGAATATCCTCAATGCCAGCCCTAACCCTGATACATTATGGTGATCATCATTTAACAAACATCATCTAGGATCATGGGCACATTGCTCATACACTTACTAAAAGTGGCTTTAGAATCATGGACTTTATTGAAAGATAGAAACAACAGTACTTCAAGATTTATGGAAGAGTCACCTGCCAAGAAATTGGCATTTGTTTTCAGTAGTCAATCAAAGGTTCGATTTGTTGTTTTTGAAATATTTTTCAATGTAAAAATTAACATGGCTACTTTAAAGTCCTTAAAGAGAATTGAAGTAAGGTCATATTTGAACATTACCTAAAAGTTCTTAGTTTGGTTTGATTTAGAGAAGTTGTCAGGATGCATTTTAATAAGAAATTTTAAGTTTCATTTACTGTGCTCTCTTCTATTTCTCGTTTTACTACTCAGAAAAAAAAAAATGGATGAGAAACAAAGGGAATAGGGAAATGAGCAGTAAGAGGAACAAATAAATAGCAGTACTACTACTAAAAATAATAATTAATAATAATAACAACAACTATTGTGACCCTGCCAAGAATAATGGGGCTGATTCAGTTTTAAGCCTGGAAAAAAAAAAAGTATAAAATGCACCTACGAAAAAATAAAATGTAATCCACCTGCGTTTGCTTTGATAGATTATAAATATAAAAACAAGAATGTTGGTGAAGGGGTGGAGGGAAGCACTTGGGTAAAGTGCATGTTGAGGCTCGAGCAGGCTGGCGCCAGGGTCACGGGGCAGCGGGGGGACGTCGGGCACGGGCACTCTACGTGGCCAGCATGTGAATCATGCACCGTGTCTCACCCCACTGGAACCTGCAAGGACTGTTTGCAAAGGAAGGAGAGAGAAGAATGACTTGCTCTAAGGCTGGGTGGCGGTCACGCACATCTTACCTCTCACCGGGCAGTGACCTTCGTATGTTTTCATGTTTATCTAAAAAGAGATAAAAGGTAGGATTGCTCAGGAATGAAAACATGGGTAACAGTCGAACAGAGGAAAGCAGAAACAGCAGTTTAAGACCATGAGGGAAATGTAAACCAGCCCTGAGAAACATTTGACATTGCCTGTCTCTCGGTAGAGGTCATGATTGTTTCCTATTGAAACAAATAGGAGCGACCCAGCAGACGGTTTTGATCATGGAGACCAAAGCTTTCTTAGGTACATGTCTCGCTGTCAGAATTTGTAAGATCTTAAAACTAACAGTGTGCTTCTATGCAGGACAAATGCCTTCGCATTTTCTAAAATGCGGAGCTCTGTTCAGGCATTGAGCAGCCAGCTAGTGAAAACAAAGATTTTATTAGGTCAAGTGTATGTAATGCTGTGTTCTGCTGCAAACGGGATTAAAGAAGGCTCCAGAAAAATAAGAGGGAAATGCATAGCCTTCTCGGTCTAGTTTAAAAGGTGGGAGCTAAGGAAGCATAGGCCATGGCTGGGAGAAACTAAAGACCAGTGTGGGGGGCATGGAGTTATGGTCCCTTCTCATGCTCAATCAAAGTTCATGTTGACCTTCATTTCCTTGATAAATACAGTACTACAAAAGACAAACAACAACCAAGAACAAGTACATAGGGGTATCTTAAAATCATGAGAATACCTGGTGTATCTATTCTTGCTTCCATCACGAGTTTTCATTAATGAAGAAAGACACACACACAGTAGTCAAATTAAAAAAAAAAAAAAAGATCAATTTTTCATTTGAGAGAGTAAATCATTACTTTCTTCTGGGACAGTACCTTTTCCCAATGTTGGTTCTATTTCCCATCATGCCCTTGACCTTGGAGGTCAGCTGTCATTGGAAGATGAAGCTCTGAATAAACAGAGAAGACCCTGTGGTGTCGCTTATCTCCGCATTTTGCCTCAAATCTCCGGGCGGAGCTTTAAATTATTCATCCTCTAGTGCTCTCTTGGAGTTACACATCTCCATCACGCACTCCCCCTTCCACCTCCCGGTTTGTGAGCGAAGGCGGTATCCTTGGGAACCTTATCAGAGATCATAGATTCGGGCTCCAGAAATGAAATAAAAGAGGAAATTGGTTACATTAGCATAAGAGGAGTCAGCCTGGAGTTGAATACACACATCACCCAGAGCGCACAGGCTTCTCTTATCAGCAGCTTTGGATCACTACTTTCTTTCTATACACACACACACACACACACACACACACACACACACACGCACACGCACAAGCACACATACGCACACGCACACGCACATACATACATACATTCTTTAATTCCATTCAGCCCAATTCTTTGTTCCAACCTATATGAGGAAACATATGAAATCAGGGTATATACCATAAAGTCCTGAATAGTTCTTAACACTTCCAGCCTTTCCTAGACTCAAGAAAAACTGAATAAATAAAATGCTCCTTTTAAAGATAGCTTTTATAGCTTAACTACTCTCTCCTACACCTAGGAAAAGTGTGGCTGTTGCTGTTTCATGAGGGAAAACTGTAAATTGTTAAAGCCTGATTTGAAGGATGTTGCAGAAAAAGCCATGGTGCCCTTCATGAAAACAATCTAAGATAAGTTTAAATACAGTAGTGCATTTTCATGTTTGGTGTAAGTAGAGTAGCAAACTGTGATTTTTCTTTTTTTCTGAAAGGACTTTTTTCTTTCATTTCATCTTTTATAATTATTCTTCAAGAAGACCACTTAAGGGTGCTGGCAGTATTTATCGATAAAATAGTGTCTGGAATGTGTAATTTTTAAAACATAGCAATTAAAAACACAATGCCTTATTGATATTCTAAGTTTTCTTGAGAAGTAACAATCTGTAAATTTGTATTAATAGATTTTATGTCAGGCTTGATGTAATTTCCCGTGCCCACTGGATGGCATCTTTTGTTTTCTCCAAAAGAATTATTGTGGGAAACCAAAATATATGACATTGGTAACAGTTAAATGTGCTAAACTGTTAAGTTTTTGTCTCACTTGTACTTCATATATATGGTTGCTACAGACAATATGGCAGGTGGATATTCCATATTGGATAGTCTGTAGTGATTTATGATTATTTTGACACTTTTCAGAGTTTACAAGTTTGTCTACTTTTTTGTGCAATATTAATTAGCATAGCTTTTTAGCCTGGGATGCATACTAGAATTAATGTTACATGTGACAATTTCCAATTCATTTGAATTTAATTATTCTTCTAAAGCCCATGACAATATTTTACACCAACAATTTAAAAGAAAGAAATTAGGTTTTGGGATTTTTCAAAGAGCTTCAGATAATTTAGTAAGTAGAAGAGCTATGAGTAAGGCATGTGGAACCATCTTATTGTACTCCTTTCTTAATGTTTTATATTATTTTATTTGTAAGCAGAGACATAGAGAAGAGAGATGAGAGAGAAAGAGGGTTAGGTTATTAAGATTATACAATTTTCCTCATAATCAACTAATTCGCAAGTTTACTCAATGTCTGTTATGTTCAGGTACAATATGTGATCGAGAATAAATATAATACAAGGATCAAATTGTGAAGGAGGCAATTTTTCCTATAAATGTATATTTTAAAAGTAAAATATTATGGTACAAAAAGGCTTAAATGCACAACTAACCACTCTACCCTACCCTCCCTCAAGCTCTGCTCTTTATAGAAAACTGGTTTCATACATGCCATTTTTATTTGGCTATGTACTTTATACTTTTATTTCTTTCACCACCTATTATCTGAAAATAGACATTGGTCTAAGTACTGGTATCCAAACAGTAACATCTAGCTTCTAATGAAGAGTTGCAAGAAGCCAGACATTGTCCCAAATAAACTTTATGTGTGGGTAGAGTTCATTCTAAAATTCATTAAATGAGATAGGTTTATTCTACCCATTTTACAGACAAAGAAACTGAGTTTCACAATGTACATTGTATTTAGAATACAATCTTGAGATACAGTATATATACTGGGATTATCCTGTTTATCTATGTAATATGTAAATTTAGACCATTTCTTACACATTTAGATTCCCTCTTACTGTGTACTCCATTGTGACATAATGATGTGTACTTTTACCTTCTCAGTGACCTATCATTGGCTCCAAATTCCATATTTTGATGAGAAGCTATTCCGTTCATGCAGTTTGATAATCATTGAGTGTTGCCATTCAAATTCCCAAGTGTGCTTTCAGCGATGAGTAACATGTACCTCATTGACTGTTTTAGTCCATTCATTTCCTTTGATTCCATCTTATATTTCTGGTAGACTAATGTGGGTTTATGGGAAAGAAATAATGTCTGTATTTCTCATCTTGTACTTTATTGCTTTAGATTCTCCTCCATATCATAATTTTCTTGCATTTGTTTTCCAAAGCTATGAGTAAAGTTTTTATTTATTTAACATTTTACTTTTAATTTCTAAAAACTGTTTTTAGCATCCTGTTCTTTCTTTTTATGTGTGTGTATATTTGCAAGTATTTTATATTGTTTTAAGAATGCTAGCTAAGGTTTATTTCCTACTCTAGCTTTATATCTTTATTTTCATTATAATAAGATCAGCCAGGATGAGTCAAGATGTACTTGTGAGCCTAATCTGACATTGTGAAGAAGAAACCTCTTAATAATTCCTATATGTAACAGTTATTCCTGAGACAAAAAGATAAATTTCAGTGGTAAATTCTACCTAATGACTCTATTTATTTGGTGATATTTACCAGTGTTTATTTGTAGTTATTGTCATACTTTATTATTGTTACTATTCTGATTAATCATGTTGTCCACTGCACATAAATGGGTCAAAGCCCCAGAAGTACAAAACTACAGGTAACATTGTAGGTACAAATATTATTAGCAATGAACTTGATTGTAGTATAATTAAGACATAACAACCTACATGTTTTGGATGTACACAATTCAATTGAACAATTTGATGTGTTTACATAGGGAAATGTATACCCATGAAACTAGCCTTACAAACAAGCACCAATGCTATGACTCTCAAAAATGTCCTGTGTCAGGTGTATATGTGAAGAATACTCCATGAGCCTTTTCCAAACATTCTGTAGCTGCTCATGCTGCACTGCCTCTCAGTTCTATAGAACATATTCCACTTGCATCACTGGAACCTTATTCTACATGGAATTCATTTTGGGTAATTAGATATGAGTTCCTCCCTTTTCAATCTTAGGAAGGTTTTCCACAAAGTTTAAGTTCTATGATGACCTGTATTAACCTCAATCAAATAAATTTGCTTCATTTTACTTGATGACTTTCATTAACTATGCAGATCTAGAATTTAAATATGGATTTCATATCTCATTCTGACACTTTTTCCAATTTAGTTTTGTTTTTGAACTCCTGTTACAAGAGAAAACAGTACAGCAAAGTGGCCCCAAAAGCTTACCTAACAGTGACTCTGATACACATAACTGTAAAGGACTTTCCTTGACTTAAGGCAGATGTGTAGCAGAAACAAAGGGAGAGTGAGGGCCGGATTGAGTTAAGTTTTCCTCTCCCTGTGCTCTGCTCATACTTAGCCTGGCACCCGAATAAAGAAGTTAGAAGATTATTCATGACTCACTGTCACGTCCTTCTCTCTGTTCCCAAAACCCTGTTACAATCAGGATGCTATCAGCCAAGAGTCACTACCATACACACAAATAAACTTCAGGAAAAAGGGGAAAAGTGTACCAGGCCACAGCCAATAGTCTGACTTTATAATGGGTGCACACAAGGTCAGGAAGGGGGACAGTTAAGGTGTGGTAGCATCTGATGTATGTCATAGAATAGTCTTGTCCACATGGAACACTTGTTTTGATTGAAGAAACAACACTTCTAAATAGGAAATAGCTAAACAAAACATAAAGGGATAAAAAGAAGGGAAGAAAGATGAAGGAAGAGAGGAACAGAGGAAAGGAAGAAAGGGATGGAAGGAGACAGAGAGAGGAAGAAAGGAAAGAATAGAGGAAGGACAAAAGAGGGAAGGAAGAAGAACAAAAGAAAGAAAGAAAGGAAGGAAGGAAGGAAGGAAGGAAGGAAGGAAGGAAGGAAGGAACGAAGGAAGGAAGGAAGGAAGGGAGGGAGGGAGGAAGGAAGGAAGGAAGGGGGAGAGAGAGACAGAGACAGAGAAAGACAGAGAAGGGAAAGGAAGTTGGGCTGATGTGTGAAGTGTTCAGGAAACTGTGAGCACAGTCAATATCAGAGCAAGGTAAATGAATGTTGCCAGGTACAGTGGCACACATCTTTAATCCCAGAACTCATAAGGCTGAAGTAGGAGGAGTGCTCTGAGTTTGAGGCCAGCCTGAGGGTACGTGATGAATTCTGGGTCAGCCTGGGCTAGAGTAAGACCCTAGTTTGAAAAGATAAATTCAATGAATGTTGACATGACCTGCAAAGTCATGCCTTATGAGTTGACTTCTCAGATTCCCCAATGGGTTACCTGGTTGTCTTAAGTTTTCCTAATTCTTCTGGGGAAATTTCTACTATATACATCCCCTTAGGCCATTGGGATTAGTAATGTGTAGTATCAGCTCTGTGCTCCTTTCATAAGACTTAGCAGGTAAAAACCCTGCCCAAGTATTGCAATGCTGAGTGTGTATCTCTCTCTCTCTCTCTCCATCTCTCTCTCTCTCTCTCTCTCTCTCTCTCTCTCTCTGTGTGTGTGTGTGCGTGCACGTGTGCATATGCATGAATGCACACAAATATATTTCTCACACTGCCTGCATGGATCAAAGGTGGCATCAGAAAGACCCTGAACTTTACCTGATTTGTGAGAGGTACCCAGGTATTGGAAAGGCAATGACGGCTTAAGCAAAAAGAGCAGCTGCTATATTCCAAGATCACAGGCTCCACTTTCCCAGCAACCTTGCTTTCTGCTTCCCCAGTGCCAAAGAGCTCTTCTTTTTTTTTTTTTAAATTTACTTACTTAATTTATTTATTTGAGAGCAACAGACAGAGAAAGAGGCAGATAGAAACAAAGAGAATGGGTGCGCCAGAGTCTCAGCCACTGCAAACAAACTCCAGACGCATGGGTCCCCTTGTGCATCTGGCTAAAGTAGGTCCTGGGCAATTGAGCTTTGAACCCGGGTCCTGTGGCTTCACAAGTGCTTAAATGCTAAGCCATCTCTCCAGCCCCCAACCAGCTCTTCCTAACCACTATGCTTTCAAGCAACAGCGTTGAGTCTGCTGGCACAAACGCTTCCATGGCACATGTGACTGCCATGATGTAATCCCCACAAACATTCCTTCTAAAGTTTGACTTCCAACTCTTAAATAATAAAACCTCTGCCAACACATACTCATTAAACTTATACCATATAGGGAGAAAAATTCATTCTAAGATATTGACAAAGCCATATAGCTATTACCTTTCCCCAGAGGGCACCAAGGATCTGGGAAGTCAGAAGAATCTATAACTAACTCTCATATATGGGGATGAAAGGAAAGGAAGATTACCACCTCCATCTATGATGGAGCATAATTTAAATTTATCTTTCTCCCTTAAATACTGGAACAAAAAGTCATATTAGTGGCTTTTCTCATCACTGTGACAGAATACCTGACTGGAACTACTTCAAGGAGGAAAACTTTACATTGGTTTCTGGCTTTAGGAGGCCTGCCAGCCTTGGAAGGGATGGCATGGAGACCGGATGGCCTTACTTCACTCTTGGTAGTTGGAGCGCCAGGAGGCCAGCTTCTCAGAGTCATTTGGATTCCTCAGGTCTGCACTGTGTTCTGGAAACACTCACCAAACACTAAAGTGGAAGTAAATGTAGGGCTTTCCTTATTCATTTCCCCTTTTTAGAAAAAGGGAAAGAGTTGACATCAATAATAATTTGGAACACTAAAATAACACCCTTGAAAGGAGAAAAATGGATATCAAAAGTTCAAACTGTTCTCAATGACTTAGACATTTCAAAGAACAAATATTGGCAATCCTATAAAAATATAATGATACTAAAGTCATGTAAGATAAAGTTAGCAATTTCTGACACTAAGGAAAAATAGTTTTAAAGACACTGGGGATATCACTTAAAGAGCTACTTTTGAAAACTTTTGACTTTGCACATGTAGAGAATCCTCTGATGAAAGGAAGCAGTTATACATCTTAGTCAGTGTCTTAGAAACACTTTTTCCCTACCTAGTACACAGTTAATTACTACATATATTGGTGTAGATCTATTATTTAAGATTTTTGAGTTCAAAGCTGAGAATAGATATGGATACCTACAATTGAAGGAGGCAGAGACAAAAGGAATTCCAGAACTTTCTGATGTATCAGTTACTTTCCTGTTGTCTGGACACATACCTAACCATAAGCAGAAGAAAATAAATGTATTTTGTCTTATATTTTCAAGAGATATTTTATTACAGTGGGAAAAGCATAGGAAGAGCAGAGAACCAAGTATCACATCTCCAAAACAGCATGAAGGAAGCAGCAAGGACAAACTACCAGGACCCAGTGGGATAAAATTAATTGATCTTTGGGTTGGAGAGATGGTTTAGTGATTAAGGCATTTGTCTGTGAAGCCTAAGGACCCAGGTTCAATTCCCCAGTACCCACATAAGCCAGATGCACAATGTGCCATATGTGTCTGGAGTACATTTGCAGTGGCTAGAGGTCCTACCACGTCCATTCTCTCTCTCTGTGTCTTTCTCTCTCTCTTTCTTTTAATAACAAATAAATAAGTTGAAAAATATTTAAAATAAATAAACCTCAAGGCTCATCCCCAATGGCACACCTCTTCAGCAAGGCTCAACCTCCCCAAAACTCTGACAACTGGAGACTAAGTATGAGGTTGAGTCACAAGCACATAAAGCTAGGGGAGACATTTTACATGAAAGCCACCATACCTGGTTAACCAGTCTTAGTGAAAAACAGGGGTTTCTAGGCTCAGTGAGATACTTTATCCCAAGGAAGAAAAGAGGAAGAAAGAGTGATAGAGGAGGAAAAATTACATTTTTCTCTGGCCTCTGATGTGTGTGCGTGGGGCACACATATATACACAAAAACATACATACATGCACATGGAGCACGCATACTGTCCATACTAAAACACACACACACACACACACACACATTAAAGAAATTAATTCATTTGTATGAATGCATGTCATGAGACAACTAATTTAAGAGTCTTTTATAAATAAAGTTTGCATTAACTAAAAACAATAATTCAAAGTTTGCTATGCCAATCAAGAAGCATATGCCATGAAGAATAACGTATGCAATTTCTCTTACTTCACCAGCTGGAGCAGGGCTGGTCAGTAACGCTCAAGGTTCTGTGACCCTCCTCTCCCTTCCTCAGTCAAGCTTCCTGTCCCTAAGGCTCCGCTGTCCAGGGTGACCCTCTTCCTCAGTTAAGCTTCCTGTCCCTAAGGCTCCGCCGTCCAGGGTTTCAGTGTTCAAACATGTGAGTCTCTGGGGGACAGTTTGCATTTAAGCCATAACAAAAATAGAACATAAGAAAAGCAGATTTTCAGTCATGGGATATGTAGGAACCATAGGCAGTAATTCCTGAGAACTATGAACTGAATAAGGCAAACCCTAAGATGGCACTTAGTTTGCTGTTGGGTGTCTAGTTTCTAGAGAACAGGACAGAAAACAAGACTCTGTAAGATTGTTATGGACCCAATAAGTGGGGAAGGTGGGTTAAGAATTCTGAGAGTACAAGGCAACCCGTGTTTGCAAGGCAGAATAGGAAAGTGGGAGGGCTCACCTAGACGTGTGACCTGCAGGTCCTACGCAGCCTGTCTCCTGAGCCATTAGCTGAGAACTAATCGGTCCATACAAGGCAAGAGTCTATCCTAGGTTATGAAAAAAAAAAAAACAAAAAAACAGAACAAAACAAAATAAGGAATGCACACACACAAAACAGCACGAATATAAACTTATGAATATTGTTCTTTTATCATCCAGAGAGCAAAATTGCATGAGGAAGAGCATTAGAGACCTCAGTAGAGTCTTTCCTCATGACACAGGAAAAATATAGGATAAGGCTAAATTAATTACAAAGGTTAAAAGGTCAATATTTTTCCAAATGAAGACCCATTTCATAAAATACAGATCAGTAATTTTATAAAAATAAACATATCTAGAATCAAATGAAATAACTCAGCAGTTTCTGCCAGCCAGAAAAAAATGACTAGATATTCAAAGATGAAGGAAAATAAGCCCAAATTTCCAAGAAAAATCAATCAAGGAAAACAGAACTTGAAGTGACATCAATCATGACACAAAATGTTAAAACCATCTCAGCATTTTCCACATTTAAGAAGGCATAGAAAAGATCGAATATGTTTAACCATGCATGTAAGTGATACAGAAAATCCAAATCAAATCTCTACAGATGAAATTTATAAGAAATATACCAGATGGTGTTACTTATAAAATAATGGCTCCCCAAAGACATCTTCATCTTGTTACACAAAACCAAGAATATGTTGTTTTGCATGGTAAAAATCTTTTGAAAATGTGACAAAGGGCACGCTATGAGTTTATCCTGGTTTATTCAAGTGTGACCAATGTAGATCATAATTGCCTTTCATAGTGATAGAGGAAGGCAAAGAGGATAAATAAACCATATGTGAGGAAGGGAAGCAGGCGCATGGTTTCCATCTCACCATCCTTCAAGAAGTCAAGAGAGCCATGAAAATGCACCATAGGAAATTCAAATATCTTACTTTGATAAGCCAATTATTTTAGGTTTATTTTAACCATATTTTGATATTATAAAACAACTATATAGAATAACATTAGATGAGGTGAAAATATTTCTAATTTAAAATAAACTAATATTTTACAAACATTGATGATGAATGCATACTGATTTCATAAAGTATACAATTTTGGAATTCAGTAGTTGCTACTTAACACCTCCATAATATTTCTCATGACTAAATCACTTAGGAGTTCCATATTTCTTATTCCAGAGAAAACTTGCCATACCAATGTTGGATTCAGCAATTCATCTGTCATTCATATATTTACTTACACTTTCATTCATTTACTTTCATTCCAAAACGTTCATTGAACCCTCACATGATGCACATCATTTAGAGCACTGAGAGTACAACGATGAAGTGGGCACATGACTCTCTTCTTCATGAACTTTGTAGTCATGTTTGAGAAACATTTACTAAATCTTTGAACCAATAAGTACAATTCATGATGGTTATGGATGTTATGAAAGCATGAAGTACACTTATACTTTTTATTTTCATTCTGATACTTCCTCATTTCTATAACTTCAAGTCTTACCTCTTAAATATTTTATGCCCCATTGTCAGTTCATCCTCCCGCTATCATATTAGAGTTTACCAATGTTGCCATTTGAATCGTGAGTTTTCCTCATAGGGCTTATGATTTGAATGTTCCATCATCAGCTGCACTATGTTGGAAGGTGGTGGAGACCTTGGGACGTGGGACTTAGCTGGAAGGAGTAGAAGGTCACTGAGGATTTTCTTTTCTGTCTTCTGGGGAGACGGGCTTGCTCGCCAGTAGACCCCCAGCACTGCCCACTCTCCACGCCATGAGGTCAAAGGGCTCTCCAACCACAAACTCCCACTGTCAGGATGAGCTGCCCAAGCTCGGGCTGAATCCTGGGAAGCCAAGAACCAAATGTATCTTTCCATTAGTTATTTCAGTCTGGTACCTTATCATAATGAAATAAAGTAAGAATTCTCAGGTGTTCTACCATCAACTTTCTTCTCCATCTATGCATTTTTATGGCTAATCTTACTTACTTTTAGGCCCACAATACAATAACCCTACATATTTTGACAGCCCTATCTTATAGTCTCATGCTCAGATATGCAACTTCTGAGCTGAAGCTTTTGTTTTTATGTTTCACAGTGACCTTTAATTTCACATTTCCAAAGACAGCCTCCTCAATCACTTTTTTTTTTAATATTTTTATTTATTTATTTGAGAGTGACAGACAGAGAGAAAGAGGTAGAAAGAGAGAGAGAGAGAGAGAGAGAGAGAGAGAGAGAGAGAGAGAATGAGCGCGCCAGGGCTTCCAGCCGCTGTAAATGAACTCCAGACACGTGCGCCCCCTTGTGCATCTGGCTAACGTGGGTCCTGGAGAATCGAGCCTCGAACCGGGGTCCTTAGGCTTCACAGGCAAGCGTTTAACAGCTAAGCCATCTCTCCAGCCCCTCAATCACTTTTTTTATCCTGTCTCCTCCCATTGGTATTTCAGAATTTTGCTAAATTGTGCACCTTTTGTGGACAAAGCAACCTTGTTCATATTCAGTCAGTTTAGGACTCTACTAGTTATAGCTGGAATACTTGGGCCAAACTGTTGAGGAATGATGTAGATCAATTTAATACAACTCTTCTTTGTTTATTGTAATATTAAAATTATAGTAAATAGAAGGCAGTAAGGTTATATTGGCTTGGTTTCAGCAAATTTATATAGTACTTTGACTATATATTTATATAGTCAAAGGCTGCAGTCCATGTAGCAAAGTCTCTTTTCTTAGAATCCCACAGCAGTCTACAATTTCCCACCACATCAGTGACAAGTATTTCCTTATGCACATCATTAGTCTACCCATGGGCCCAATGAACTGATGTATCTTTGTGGCATGTTTCTGATGAGGTTATATTGCTTGGCAAATAACTTCTGTAATTTCTGCTAATAAATATTCTGTTTCATAACAATTTACATTTATTGGAATAAAAAAAAAAAACACTGAGGCTAGAGAGATGGCTCAACAGTTAAAACATTTTCCTACAAAGCCTAAGGACCTAGGATTGATTCCCAAGGCCCATATTAAGGCAAACACACAAGGTGGTGCTTCAGCTGGAGTTTGTTTGCAGTGGCTAGAGGCCCCGGAATGTCCATTCTCTCTCTTCCTTCTTCTCCTTCCTTCTCCTCTTCCTTCCTCTTTCTCTCAAGTAAATAAATAAATATTTTTTAAATTAGCAAAATGTATTGTATTCTACTATATTCACCATGAAAAATAAGTACATGGCGATTTGAGATTCTGTATAAAAACAAGAATAGAGTAGAATAAATTCCATTCCAACTTTCGCTTACCGAAGATATCGTAAAATATAGTATGAAGAGAGAGACCAGGGGGTAAAGACATTAGACTTCCATGAAAGGTAATCTTTTAGAATTCATCACTGGGGCTCTTGCAAGAAAAAAAAAAAAAATCAAGGTTTTTCCCTTTCACACACAAAGTAAATTTTGTGTTTGTTAGATTTTTTTTCAAACCAAATCTTTATGTATTGGCTGCAGCAACTCCATTAGAGAAAGACTGTATCCACTAAAGTACTATGGGAAAATTTACCAAATAGGTAGAGATACCCACCCATAAAGTTACTTATTTGTATTTTAAATATTAATTCCTTGAGAGGAGAGGCAGACTACAGCACAGTGGTCTTTGTGCACACTTCGGAGGTGTCTTTGTGCATCTGACTTTGCATGCCCACCAGGCAGTCAAAACTAGGCCATCAGGCTTTTGAAACCAGCACCTTTGCTGAGCCATCAGTACAGCCTAGTTTTCTTTTTAATTGATTTATATTCATGTTTTAACATTTTTTAAATGCTAGTGTTTACAAAGATTTGAATTTGATACCTTGCTGTCACACTAAGCAGTTCACATTAAATTAAATGCTTAATGTCTTTCATGGCTGTGCACATTATTCACTGGTAACTTGCCCATAGTCCAGCTAAACAACCCTCCCAACCTGCTCACGCAAGAAAACCTAATATAGCTTAGTGGTGTCCAAGAAAAAGGATGAAAGTAGGAAGGGGTTAATTCGGAGGAAAGGTTTTATTTGGAGGGGGATAAGAACATAATTTGAGGAGTAAGATGAAAGTGCATAACATGCACTTATGAAAGTATAAAAATATAAAACAAGTTTGTCAGTATGGAAAAATTTCCCAATTTTTCAACATTTACCTATGATTATCAGTGTGGCTTCATCAAGTAAATAACCCTTTTTTCAGTTCTCTCTGTCTTTCCTTCTCTTGGTTATCATGGAATCTGACACTGGATTTTTGCCAAAAGAGCATATGAAAAGGAAACATTTACTTTGAGTCATAATAACTAGTAACTCTATGACAGAAATAGAGCAGAGTTGGGACTTGGGCAACAGAGCTTTCCATTTGGAGAACTTGACTTTCTTTCTAACTTGAAAATCAGCTTTCCAGGGCTGTGTTCTTTTTTAAGGGAACCTCATAAATTCACTATTCTCAACACAGTAAAACAGTCTGAATAGAAGCAAGGGTATTTTCAAGGTGGACTTTTATATAGAAAATTAATATTAATCTTCCTCACCCAGTTTGTGTAAGAAAATATCAAGATGTTAACTTGATATTTTCTGTCTCAGCATTTATGGAATTGCATGGCTATCTTAAATAGTTTTACCAAAATGCGGTCCTGATATAGTGTTATATATAGTAGAAAATAATATATACATACGAATAACTGATGAATTCTATCATATATATATATATATATGATATATATATGATATATATAAATATATATATATATATTTATATATATAAATTGGTAATAAAAAATAAAAATCCTGAATTGCAACTATTTGAGAAAAAACAACAATGTGTTTCTTATAAAGATTATGCTTCAGGATTATTTTTAATTGCTAATAGTAAGCAGAAAATATGCGCAAAAGTTGAGGCTAGTGGGGCCTGGGAGGATATGCTCAATACGCAAGAAGTATTTGTGTGAAAATGTCCTTACATAGCACAGTTCCATGCACTGGCTTATCAGCATGAGGTCCTGAGTTTCATCTCTAGTACCACCATTAACACAACCAGCAACAACAAACCTAAAGATTAGAGAAAGAAAAAGTGGCAAAAAATATATAAAAAATAAATTTCAAAATTTCAAAGTAAAAACTTTGACATGACGGCTTCATGAGAACTCTGACTCCAAATGTACTTTTGAAAGTATTGTAAGTTGCTATGTTCTTGTACTTGTGATTTATTTGGGAATAAAATGAACCTATCACTTACTTTACACAGATAAAGGAAAGTGTTTGTATTAGGTCATCTTTACTGGTAGAACACCTACCTAAGCTAAGGTCAGCATTAGCTTCATGACATGGAAGTTTGTTTTTGTTACACAATATAAATATAAAACAAGCAGAGGAGAGGAAGGGAGTTAATGGAGAAAGAGAGAGATAAAGAAAATGAAAGGAAGGAAAGAAAGACGGAAGGAAGGGAGAGAGGGATGAAGGAAGGGAAAGGAAAAGATAGAAAGAAACGAGAAAAGACAGGATGAAAGAGAGAAAAAGAAAAGGAGACAAGCAGTTTTTTACTTATGACCACATCAGACAGCAAGCATAGGGATACTGTTGAAATATTTTTGTATTTTAAAACAAGCTAAACTTTGGCATTCTCAGATAAAATTTTAAAATTATTTATTATGTTAAAAATGTTATATTTACATACCATAGCAAGTTCTTGGAGCTTCTGCCACCATCAGAGAAATGGTC
Source organism: Jaculus jaculus (assembly GCF_020740685.1). Lineage (NCBI taxonomy): Eukaryota > Metazoa > Chordata > Mammalia > Rodentia > Dipodidae > Jaculus > Jaculus jaculus. The sequence goes on along the minus strand of NC_059116.1, from coordinate 71,372,050 downwards.
ACAGATTGTGTTTCATGTGAGTAAATCTCTTGTAATGTGTGAAGGATCCAGATAGTAGCCCACATATGATGTTTGTAGCCATTGATTAAGGAGTCAAATCAGCCTATTTTGTATGTCAGATTTACAGACCTGATTACTTTGTATTTACTAGTCCAGATGTACTCTATTATACTGCAGCTCTTAAATCCTGTTTTTTAACTTCCTAAAAGGGGTTAAAGGAAGCTTGTCTAAGGTACTTACTCTCTATTTGTGATTGTTCTTCTCTTTGTCATAGAGTCAAGATTAATTCCACATGGTACAGTCATAAGTAAAAATGATAATATAATTTTAAAAGTCTATTGCCACATGTGCCTCTGACCTTTGATCGAGTTTGTTTATTTACCCTCACACCTATGTTTGCTTCCCTATACAGCATGAAGCCTGTCACCTAAATAGTGCCACACTATATTATTTTAATGGTCTATTGCCTTCTCGTTTTTTTTTTTAATATTTTTCCCAAGAGAATAGTTTGGAAAAGCCTTCCATCTGTGTTCCAAGCTGTCACTCACCAAAATGTCACCAAACACACAAAAGCTGGTTAAGCACATAATTATTGCAAAAGAAAGAATCTATAAGCTGCAAGGAGAAGGTGCAGTGAATTACTTGAGCACATCATGTCATCCCACTAAGTTGGTCAAGATGTAGTTGGGAATGCTTGTACCAAGTAGTGCTATCTCTTTAAATTGTTTTATTATTTAAGTATGAAATAGTGAAATAAATATCAAACTAATGATTATACAGGATGTATAAGGTAGTAAGTTGGACCAGTATAGAAGTGGCCCAGCCATGGAAATGGGTCATTGGGGATTGGTGAAGTGAAAATGAGTAGAATAAGCTCTCTTTTGAGAAGTAGATGATGAGTGTAGTATGATGCCCATTCAGATACATGGTGTTAAATCAGAGTCTTAAGCTGGAGATAAGTTGAGGGAAGTCAATAAGAAGAGATCTATAGTTGGGTGCTTCTAATAAGATTGTGCATCTGAACAAATGGAGGGGTAACAAAATGAGGAGAAAATAGTGTACAAATCATGACAAAATGTCAATTCTAGACTTATAACTTCTTGTTGCTCATTATTTAGTTTAAAAAAAAATACTGAACTATGTTGATTTCCCAAGTTGATTTACATGATGCCTGATATAAAAATGATTAAACATATCTTTCACCATGGCTACATATAAATATAGCAATTACACTCAGGAGGCATAGATTATTATTAGAAAATTTTCAGAGCAGGGATGGGGTACCTTCCAGTGAGTTCTTATCCAGGGACGTCCCTGATGCCCCCCCCCCACCAACACTATAGGACATTGCTGAGGCTCTTGGTTTACCACCAGGAATAGATGGTATGCTATTGTTGAAAACTCCACATATTTGGGCTACAAGGTCACTGAGAAACCCTGCTGAAGCTGAGACGAAAACCCCCTCCATGTAGACCAGCTGACAGAAATCTGGAAAAAGCCATTCTGCATGCAGTTCAATGGGAGAGAGAAATCACCAGTGAAGATACCTAACAATGCATACTGCAAGCCTTATATTTGGCCAGCCAGGCTTAATGAGCCAATGGGTGCAATAGAGGCACATCTGTCATGGTGGAAACCAACTGCACTCTAATTGGACCTGAGGCCAGCTCCATGGGAGGAAATATATCCCTAATACTGAAAACCTACAACAGGGGTAGTCATGAGTCCTAGGGGTGTGATGTCTGCTGATGTCTGGCTAAATGTATATACTATACTCACCAAACTGCCCAGTAAACACTTCTCTTAATATTCATACTCAATATTAATTCTACTCTAATTTTTGGCTAGAGGACCTTCTCTTTTAAGATGCCAGTGACCTTGGGATGACTCAGAAGACACCATGGTGCAGAGAAGAAGTGTCAGAGGAGTGCTCAGCAATGAAATATCCCAATCACACCTTCCAAGACTCAGGGTCCATTGTGGAAGAGGTGGCAGAAAGAATGTAAGAGCCAAAGGAAGGGTAGGACTCCTAACAATGTGCTCCTCCAGACACAAAATGGTCTGGATATCCTTGACCTCACAGTGCCTGACACTACCTACACAAGACCATCATAATAGAAAGAAAAGATCCTGACATCAAAATAAAAGAGAGACTGATTGAGAGGAGGAGGGGATATGAAGGAGAGTGGAGTTTCAAAGGGGAAAGTGGGAGGAGTGAGGGAATTACAGTGGAATATTGTTTATAATTGTGGAAGTTGTCAATTAAGGTTATTATTAAAAAATTAAAATAAATAAATATATAGCAGTTACTAAAGTGAATATTGCCTTTTCTCAAAGAAGCAACAGAACTGTGTTTATCTGCACACATATACACACATGCACGCACATGTACTTTCAGTGAGTAGACTACACACCTTAGTGCTCCATAACGAATTGCTAAATTTCACATGCAAGAGTTTATAATATTATAACTATTAGTACTTATTTCTTATAGTTGAGAATATAGTGATGTACAGTGAATTATGGAGAAGATCTTTGAATATAATATTCCAAGGTAATTCAATACATTCAGACAATAAAAAGAAATATGCATGTGGGACACACTTATTCTCATAGAATATTGCTCGTTGGAGAAAATCTTATCTACATGAAACATGGGGCTTACACTGTACAGTTTCCTGAATTCTCATTCTACTGAGAATAAAAGCTTAAAGAAAAGATAACTGTGCACTGAGCAATGACTTCATTTTTTAGGCAACTGAATTCTACTCAAGACTACAAGGAGTAATCATTTCCAATGTTGCATTAAAAATTAATATTCTAGGAACGAAGAGATGGCTTATTGGTCAAAGTGCTTGCCTGTGAAGCTTAAGGACACAGGTTCAACTCCCCAGTACTGATGTAAGCTAGATGTACAAGGTAGCACAAGTGTGCAGTTTGTTTGCAGTAGCAAGAGGCCCTGATGTGGTTGCTCACTCTCTCTCTCTCTCTCTCTCTCTCTGTCTCTCTCTTTGTATTTATTTTTTTTTAATTTTTTTGTTGTTTATTTATTTGAGAGTAACAGAGAGAGAAAGTATGTGAGAGAGAGAAAGAACAAGAGAGAGAGAGAAAGAAAGAACGGAAGGGGCGCGCCAGGGCTTCCAGCACTGCAAACGAACTCCAGACGCCTGCACCTCCTTGTGCATCTGGCTAATGTGGGTCCTGGGGAACTAAGCCTCAAACCAGGGTCCTTAGACTTCACAGGCAAGAACTTAACTGCTAAGCCATCTCTCCAGCCCTCTTTTTGTATTTCTATCTCTATCTGCCTCCCCCCCTTAAATAAATGAATAAATAATAAATAAAGTAGCTTAAGAAATTCATGTTTTAAGCTAGAATTTGATGATTTAAAAAAAATTTGAATGTTCTGTAAAACTTACTTTATATAGTTTTAATCACCATGTTTTCCACCACAGTTAGGCTCAGTAATAATATGAGACACATGTTTGTGTGTGTGCTGTGCCAAACATCGTGATGTCATTACTATGACAAGTCAGTTTGTATTGTATACTGTACACTGTATTGTATGCTGCAAGTCATACTGTACGTTACATTTAGCTAACACTGCATACTGTATAGTATCGTATCAGTCATACTGCTGAGAACACTGGCACTTATGTCTTATGTCAGCCCTTCTTTATCCCATTCTCTCAATGAATGACTTGCTTAATTATTATGAAAAATTTATACAACTGAGATTGGAACCTTGCCAACTTACCCTTAGTTGTATCTCCACCTGCATGCATTCATTAGGGCTCCATTCTGATGCAGGAATTGACTATGGTCCCAGGCCATCTCTCTAATATTATACATTAATTTTGGGTGTCTTTAAGAGATCTGGAGCCTTTCTTGGCATTTGGATGGACTATAACCAAATAGATGGGGTACTGGATTGTCAGGGTCACATAAAACCTCCAATGCATCAGTGGCTTGCACGTTTTTAATCTCATGAATTCAAAGCACTGAAGAGCACCGAGCAGAGGGTAAAGTTTAGAGAGATTTTATTAAATTATGGACAGAGTTTAAGAGAAGAAAGGAATGCAAAGCTACTATGGAACCAGAAGGGGGTTTTCAGAAATGAAAAAGCCTTCCCAGAGACCCAATCTGGGGTCTTTTCTAAGCTCTAGATAGGGGCAGAACTGACTGGCTCTTTATTCCAGGTTCCTTGGGATCAGGTTTCATTCTTCCAGGAATCTTAATCCTCCAGGAAAGGGACCTATTCTAGGAAAGGGGAACTTTTTCTAGGGAAGGACTTGGTTGAGTTTAAGGAAAACTGATCTAGGGAAGCAACTCCTTTAGGTATAAAACAATAAGTAAAAGCCGGATCCTTCTCTAAGCTCTTGCAAAGTAGAGACTGCAAGGTCAGGCTCAAGACCATTCCTTGTATTTATTTTTAGGAAATGCTATTACCACTAAGCTTCTTCATATCATTCAATTTTCTCTCTCTTCCATAATGCTATTTTCTTCTGGTATTGTGATTGTTGTATTTTTTTGTTTGTTTGTTTTTTTCTTTTGCTTTTTAGTGCTAGGATGGATAACCAGCATCACATGTATGCTAGGCAAACATTCTACCACTGAGGTACATCCCACATCTGTGTTCATTTTTATTTTTTATTACAGATATAGCCTCACTAGATTGTTCTGGCTGGTGTTGAGCCCACTCTAGTTGAGACAGGTCATGAACTTGTAACCATTTTGACTTAGTCTCCCAAAGAGGTGAGATTCCAGGCATGGCTTTTCTTTTAAATTGCTCTCACTCATATACAAAATATTTCTTCTTTAAAATAGCTCCAGTCATGGCAAACACACACTTAAGAAAATGTTCATCATCCCTAATCATCAGAGAAATGCAAATTAAAACAACTATGAGATTCCACCTTACCCCAATAAGGATAGCCAACATCAAAAAAATCAAATGAAAATAAATGCTGGCGAGGATGTGGAGAAGCAGGAACACTCATTCACTGTTGGTGGGAATGCAGGATAGTACAACTACTTTGGAAAGCAATATGGAAACTCCTGAAAAAGCTGACTATAGAGCTACCAACAGACCCAGTTATTCCGTTACTGGGCATCTACCCTAAAACCTTCAAACCACAGGCCAGAGAGATTTGCTCAACCATGTTTGTAGCGGCTCAATTCATAATAGCTAAAAGCTGGAATCAACCCAGATGTCCATCATTAGAAGAATGGATAACAAAGATGTGGTATATCTACACAATGGAATTCTATACAGCAGTAATAAAAAATGACACAAAGAAATTTGAGGAAAAATGGTTGAACCTGGAACAGATCATTCTCAGTGAACTTACCCAATCACAGAAAAAAAATTGACACATAGTCTCACTCATCTACAACACCTAACCTGAATCTACCCAAGATACCTTACATACCCAGCAAGCACCTCATGGACTAGAAAATAGGATGGATGGGGAGGGCTGGGAGGGCATCGAAGGGTGGAAAACAGTAATCTGGACCCAAACGGCAATGGTACCATTAAATTCTACTTCCTAAAAGACAGACCAAATGGCTGAACTTTAACTTGACCCTTATAGGAAACACCTGAACCACAAGACACTGGAGAGGGTAGGATCAAGACTAACCTAAATCTTCTACATCTTCCCCCCTTCCCTCTCCCCCTCTCCCCCCTCTCTCTCTCCTCTCTAACTCTTGTATATTAGTTATCTTTTTCCTCATTTTCTTAGTGGGCACTGACCTGTAACCCCCACTTCCAGCTTGGGGCTACCATCCACAATGAGCTTTTGATCAGAGAAACCTACAAGGTTTCCCAAAACAATGACAGACTTCTGTCAGAGTACTTGATGACCCACCAAAGGCCAGTGGTAAGACCCTATTGCTAAAGACTCCATTCGCAGCTGACACGTAAAATGGAATGGCATGGCTGGAAGCCAGGAGAGAGTCAGTCCCCAGACAGTCAGCGTGTCTAGTGCCAGAAGGTGCTACATGGGCGACTGGGGGAAATGACCAAGATCTGTCCAAGTAATTCATGGTCTAACCTAATTAGCAACAAATAACCGGATGTGATGCCCACACAAGTGCAATAGTGGCACACAGCCATGGTGGGGAACCAACTGCTCTTGATTTGGTTAACTGATCCCCTCAGTGGTATGAGACCCATAGCTGGAGCTGGGAAACAAGTCAGAACCATACCCAAACATAAGCCCACTCTCCAATATCAAGCTACCATTAATCATGGGCTATAAGTGGGCCTATACCTATCAAACTCTCTATCAAAAAAGTAATTGTTATCTCAATTTTCCAGGTGCTAACTTACTCTCCGTTGGAGAATCTGCTTCTCTTTTTCAGATAGATGCAGATCCTAAGGAGAGGGCTGCCCCAACATACCTCAAAAGGGGCCCAACTGAAGCTAAGGACAATTGGTGAAACAAGCAAGGGTGATGTTTCCCTGATGAACCGGATACCAGCACAAAGGGGAAGGAGACCAACACAGAGAAAAATCAACTACCAAGTCAGAGAGCCAGAGGCTCAGAGGCCCCCAACACCTCAGCACTGAAGCAGACCAAAAATGAACCCAACATGGCTCAGGGAAATTTTGCGGAAGAGGGGGCGGAAAGAATGTCAGAGTCACATGTTGGGTCATGATTTGCAGCGACATTTATCATACCAATAACTGTGGGCTAACTCCACAATACATGACCCATTTACATCAACAAGGAAGGTCCAATGGGAGGGGGTAGATCATGGATGAGCCTAAACAATGGTACCAAACTGCCTGTATTTGCTGAAAAGAAAATTAATAAATTAAATTAGAAAAAGAAAAAAAAAAAAAAAAAAAAAAAAAACAGGCTCCTCAGTAAGCCTGCAGGCCTCCTGGCACCAACTGCAGTACAGGGTCAGGACTGCTTATGCTTCTGGCCATGTGGACTGAGCAGCTACCAGGTTCCGTGATTCTTGGGCCTGTAAGTGCTATTGGACTACTGTAAACTAATCCAATATATTCCCTTTTTAAAATAAAAAAAATAAAATAAAAAGCCCCAGTAACAAAACAAAAAAAGACATCTCTCCAATTTAACTTCTCTTCAAGCACCTACATTTAACATGTCCAAAACACAATCCCTGGCTTTTAGTCTTTGTACCAATGCAACTATTTAGTATTTCCCACAGTTTTAATAAGTGACATTTAATCCCAAGGAGTTCAGGCTAGAATCATCCTTAAATAATTTGTTTCTTCTTTTGCTACAACAGATTCAGAAGTCACCCCACCCATAAGTTTAGGCTCTTATCTGCTTTTCTTTCAATTCTCCAAGAAGTCTTTGTCTGTGGACTGTTCATGTAGCATCCAAGATTCCTCCCCGCAGTTCATTTTCTGCATTGTGTCAGAAGTAATATTCGTCGAAAGCAAGCCTCACCATGTTTCCTCCTGGCTTAAGGCTGAAGCCAGCTCCTGTAATACCTGAAACAAAGCCAGGCATCCTGAGAGGTTTCAGATGAGCTTTGTGACCAGACTGAAGTGTGCCTCTGATGTCCCTCTGGATCTCAAAATACCTTAATAGGAAAACAACACTTATTTTGCCATGCATACTAGATTTTAGAGACTTTAAATTTGCTTGTCTGTAGGCTCTTAACTTGAAATCCCTGCTTCAATTTTATTTTCATTTCATTTGCTAACTGATTACAAATCTTCATAAACTATCACTTCCCTTTTCCAATTATACAACTTAATTTTTTAAAATTTATTTTAATGTATAATTTTTTATTTACAACTTCTATACTAATAGATAATGAACCATCATTTCCTGCCCTCCTCCACTTTCTCGTTCACAGCTCCACTCTTCACCATATCCCCACCATCTCTCTGCTCATCTCTCTTCTATCCTGATGTCATTGTCTTTTCCTCCTATTATGAGGGTCTTGTGAAGGTGTTGTTAGTCACTGCGAGGTCATGGATATCAAAGGCAATTTCTGTCTGGACAGTTGCATTGTAATGTGGTATAAGCTTCTTTTCACTCTTGCATTCTTTTTATTTATTTATTTATTTATTTGAGAGTGACAGACACAGAGAGAAAGACAGATAGAGGGAGAGAGAGAGAACGGGCGCGCCAGGGCTTCCAGCCTCTGCAAACGAACTCCAGATGCGTGCGCCCCCTTGTGCATCTGGCTAACATGGGACCTGGGGAACCGAGCCTCAAACCGGGGTCCTTAGGCTTCACAGGCAAGCACTCAACCACTAAGCCATCTCTCCAGCCCCACTCTTGCATTCTCTACACCTCCTCTTCTGCAATGGACCCTGAGCCTTGGAGGCAATGATAAAGATGTTTCAGTGCTGGACACTCCTCTGCCTCTTCTTGTAAGCACTATATTGCCTTTTGGGTCATCCCAGTGGTCACCACCATCTGAAAAGAGAAGCTTCTATACCCCAAAATGAGAATAACATTAGTATATGAATATAAACATTAAGTGTAGTGCTTACAGGGCAGTTTGGTGAGCACAATATATGTATTTAGCCAGACAAAAGCAGGCTGTCTACACATAAGGCTCATGACCTACCCTGTTGTGGGCTTTTGATCAGATTTTCAGTAGCAGGCAGTATTCTGTCCCATACAGTGGGCCTTCAGTCCAACTTGAGAGCAGTTGGTTTCCCCCAGAAGACACATGCCACTATTTCAGCCATTCAGTCATTTGGCCTGACTGACCAAACTTGAAGCTTCCAGTGGCCACCATTTTCACAGATGATGACTTCTATCTCCAATAGAGCTGCTTTTTCCAGCTTTTAGTCAGCTAGTCTATAGGGAGAAGGTTTTCAGATTAGTCCCACTTGATTTCTCAGTGACCTTGCCACCCAGGCATGTGCAGTCTTCAGCAATAGGGACATACCATCTGCTTCTGGTGGGAAACCAAGGGCATTGGCAGTGGCCTGTAAAGTTTTAGAGCCATAAGGCCCTCCCTGGACAACAACTCACTAGAAGGTATAAAATCCCGAGCACTGAAAATTTTGCAGTAACAATCTATGGTTTCTGGATGTACCATTATCCAAAAAAGTGAGATTTCATGTGACATACTCATAATATCTTGAATTTTGATGACCTGTCCCCCGCCTTCTTTTTCTCAGTCTCTTTCCTGGCCTAACTTAGGCCTTTCCCCTCCCTGTAATCTGTTCTTTTACTTACATATATACAATACCATCTGTTTTCTAGCTTACTTTCTGGCCTCTGATACCAATTTTTGATTCCAGCTCACACACGTCTTAACATTTATAGTTAGGATCCACATATGAGGAAGAACATGCAGCATTTGGCTTTCTGAATCTGGGTTACCTCACTTACTGTAATCCTTTCCAAATCCAAGTATTTTCCTGCAAACTTCACAACTTAATTTTTTCTTTACTACTGAATAGAACTCCATTGAGTAAATGTACCACATCTTCATTATCCACTCATCAGTTGATGGACATCTAGGCAGGTTACATTTTCTAGCTATTGTGATAAGAGAGGTATTAAACTTGGTTGAGCAAGTATCTCTAGGGTAGTGAGATGAGTCCTTAGGATATATTCTTAGGAGTGCTATAGCTGGGTTATATGGTAGATCTACTTTTAGCTGTCTCAGGAACCTCCACACCAGATTGCATTCCCACCAAGAGTGCAGAAAGTTTCCTCTTTTACCACATCCTTGCCAGTAGTTATATTCATTTGTTTTCATGATGATAGCCAATCTGACAGGAGTGAGATGGAAACTCAGTGTAGTTTTAATCTGTATTAGAATTATAATGCCAGATGACTAGGGATGTCAAACGTTTTTTAAGTGTTTATATGCCATGTGTGTATCTTCTTTGGAGAACTCTATATTTAGTTCCATGGCCCATTTTTTTTTTAAGTTGGGTTGTTTGATTTCTTATTGATTTGTTTTTTGAGTTCCTTGTATACCCTGGATATTAATCCTCTGTAAGATTTATAGTTAGCAAAGATTTTTTCTCCCTTTCTGTAGGTTATCTCTTTGCTCTATTCATAGTGTCTTTTGCTGCAGAAAAGCTTTTGTAATTTCATGATATTCCAGTAATTAATTAGTGCTTTTATTTCCTGTGCAATTGGAATTATATTCAGAAAGACATTGCCTATTTCAATATGTTGAAAGGTTTCCCCTACTTTTTCCTTTAGCAGTTTCAGGGTTAATATCAAGGTTCCTGATCAATTTGGACTTGATTCTTCTGCGTGGAGAAAGACAAGGGTCTGTTTTCATCATTCTACATATAGATATCCAGTTTTTCCAGCACTGCTTGTGGAGTAGGCTGTCTTTTCTCCCATTAATTTTTTTGGCATTTTTGTAAAAATTCTGATGGATGTAGCTGCCTGGATTAACATTTGGGTCCTCTATTCTGTTCCATTTATCTATATGTCTGTCTTTGTGCCAGTATCATGCTGTTTCCAAGCCCTTAAGATGAAATATTAAGTTGTTTACTTATGACCTTTCTAATTTCTTAATATAGACACTTAAAGCTATAAATTGTCCCCTTAGGACTGACTTCATTGTGTCCCAGAGTTTTTGGAATATTGTGTTCTCATTATTATTTTATTCTATGAATTTTTGATTTTCTATTTTATTTCTTTAATTAACCATTTATCATTCAGTAGTATATTGGTTAGTCTCCATCATTTTGAATATGCTTTGTAGTTTTTCTTGTTGCTGATTTGTAGTTTTAATGCAATTGTGATCAGATAGAATACAAGCAATTGTTTCGATTTTCCTATATTAGTTAAGATTTGTTTTGTGTCCTAATATATGGTCCATTTTAGAGAATTCTCCATAAGCTACTGAGAAAAGTGTGTATTTGGTAGCATTTGGATGGAATGTTTTATAGATATCTGTTAGGTCCATTTGTTGCATGACATCATTTAATCCAGATGTCTCTCTGTTTATTTTTTGCTGGGAGGACCTGTCAGTAGATGGGAGTGGGGTGTTGAAGTCACCCACTACAATTGTGTTTGGTTTTATCTGTGACCTTAAGTCTAATAGTGTTTATTTGGTGAAATTTGAAGCCCCCGTGTTAGGTGAATATATGTTTATAATTATAATGCCTTCCTGCTGAATTTTCCCTTTGATCAGTATAAAGTGACCTTCTTCATATTTCCTCACAAATGTTCATTTGAAGTGTATCCTGCCAGATATTAGAATAGCAACCCCAGCTTGTTTCCCAGGCCCACTTGCTTGAAATACCTTTTCTCATCCTTTCACCCTACGAGAGTAGTTTCTTGAAGGCAATAAACAGAAGGATCCTGCCTTTTAATCCAATCTGTAAACCCCTGTCTATTTATTGGAAGGTTAAGGCCATTGCTATTAAGAGTTATTACTGAAAGGTATATATTTTTACTCACCATTCTTCTCGTTTGTAGTGCTTTCATTTTTCTCTATACACACTTGTATTAAGTGTTTTTCCCTGTTTCCCCACATGTATGCTTTCCTTTCTCTTCAGAGTGGAGGATCCCTTCAAACATTTTCTGTAGAGCTGGCTTAGTTGTCATAAATTCCGTTAGCCTGTTTTTGTGTGGAATAACCTTATTTCTCTATTGATTTGGATAGATAGCTTTGCTGGGTAAAGTATTCTTGGTTGACAGTTGTCTTTCAGAACTTGGAATACATCACTCCAAGCCCTTCTGGCCTTTAAAGTTTGTGTTGAGCAATCTGCTGTTATCATGATGGGATTGCCTTTATAAGTGACTTGCTTTTTCTCTCTAACTGCTTCCAATAAATTTTCTTTGGTTTGTGTGTTTGATAGTTTAATTATTCTATGTCAAGGAGAGGTTATTTCCAGGTTTTGTCTGTTTGGTGTTCTTTAGGCTTACTGTATCTGCACTGGCATCTCTTTCCAAATTTGGGGAAATTTTCTTCTATGATTTTGACTGTGCCTTTGGAGTAAATTCTTGTCCTTCTACTATTCCAAGAATTCTTATGTTTGATCTTTGCATAGTGTCCCAAATATCTTGAAATTCCCTTTCATCTCTTCCTATTAGCTTGTCTTTCTCTTTGTTGGAGTGTATTAGATCTGCTACCTGGTCCTCTAGTTTAGATATTCTGTCCTCTCATCCATTCTACAGGTGAGACATTCTACAATTTTTTTTTTTGATTTACTATGTTTTTCAGAGCTAGTATTTCTGACTGGTTTTTCTTTATTATTTCTATTTCCTTATTCATGTCTTGTATTGACCTCCTTATTTTATTAAATTGGTTTCCTGTGTCTTCTTTGGCTCCTTTGATTTCCTCTTTAATTTCATTGAGCATAGTTATACTCATTCTTTTGAAATCTTTCTCAGTCTCACTGGAGGGCATTTCTTATGGATTTGTCACCTTTGGTGGGATTATGTTGTCATGATTTTTTGTGATTCTTGTATTATATTGTAGAAACTTTTGCATCTTGGATTAATTTGATGCTCTGGTTTTCTAATTATCTGCAGAATTCTTACATGTACCAATCAATCTGATGTTATATATCTTCAGATTAGGAGCTTAAGATGCTCTTATGGCTCATAAAATGCACTCAGAGTAACTTCAAAAGTGACCCTAGGTGTTGGGCTTGCCTGCTATATGAGTATTCTACTAGGCTGGGAGGAAAAAATACAGGAAAAATTTAAAATTTAATTGAACAATATACACATTCAATGAAAACCAACACAGAGAATGCAATAGCAAGTATTAAAACAAACTGATCTTCTAACAAATTCAAAATCCCTAAGGATGTGTGTTGCCCCACACTCTTAATTCTGGCAACTGGAAGGCTGAGATTTCTGGTCTGTAGAGGGTTCCAAGGTCAGTTTGTGACAGAGTGAGACCCTGCCTCAATGAACAACAGAAGGAGACAAAAGCACTATTAATCAGAAGCAACAAATGACAACCTCAAAAAACAGCTTATATAAGAATGGCAAATCCAACCATCCACCAGATTTAATACATAATTTACCCTGATATGTAATTTGCAATTAGCACTTTTAATGCAAGTGTATATACCAGGCTTTTTTGGTGGGTACTGACCTGTTGTAAGCCCAGTTACCTTTGGGAATGGCTTTGGTCTCAGCTATGTTGCACGCCCACTTAGGTCCGTCTTTGCTGTGCTCTGGTCTCTGGTAGGCTGGCTAGGTCAGTGGATCACTGCTTTGATAGCCTGGGCTGGGAGCTGTGTAGGTGCATTTCCTTCCCAGGTCTCTGGTTCTTGCTGGCACTGGTGATGGGTGGAGGGAAGGCTATGGATGACAGCTGAAACTGTCCCACTGGTCCTCACAACCCTCTTCCTCAGTAGCTGCTCCACTGGTCCCTGCATCCCTCCCCTTTTGGCTTCTCACATTTGCGAGTATTCTGGTATGCATGGAAAATCCCCTCACCTGACTTTTCCTGCAGCTTAGGCAGAGCTGGTGACCATGGCTGGTCTGACCTGGTGCCCCCCTCCTGCTGGAGTGGCTTCTGCCTATTTCTGTGGTCTCCAGACACTGTAGATCTCTCCTACTTCTCTATTGTGGTTGATGATTTCTTATATATCTTCACTTTTTTGTAGAAGAGTGTATTTTGCTGGATTTTTATTCCTCCCCTAGGCTGCTTTGATGTGGTTTCTATGCTGCCATCTTAATTGGAATCTGCCTAATTCCCAATTACATAACTTTTTAACATTGGCTTTTTGACCTCTTCTCCAGATCCTATTAAAATAAATAATAAAAAGGAAACATGATATTTACTTTCATTGAAAATCTTTCAAGGCTAATGTCTACTAAATATTCCTTTGGCACAATATTCATAATATATTTTTTGAATCGATTGGACACTGTAGGTAGTTCTCCCTCAATGCCCACATAGAATCCTTTCTTCCCCTCTTTTAATTGTATAAGATTTGGATAACTCCTACTTTGAATGGGTCCACATTATTTATTTTTAGTAGGAATATAGTTATTGACACCATATCTTATCATTCCTAAATAAAACTAACCAATACCGTAATATTTCCACATAAATAGAGACTAGGGTAAGGCAAATAATAAATTCTTATGAATTTCAGCTTAGTTTGGTTCAGACATATATGTATAATCACTCCCCATAATAGTTCTAAATTTATTCAGTTATTGGAAAGTTATTTAAAAGCTATAAAGAGTTGGAGAAATAGCTCAGTGGTTAAAGGTGCTTGCTTACAATGTCCAGTGGCCTTTCCCCACTACCCATATGTAGACATGCACAAATAGGTACATGCATCTGGAGTTCATCTGCTGTGGCAATAGGCCCTGGCATGCCCATTCTCAATCTTGCTCTCCTCTCTTTTAATCCTTATAAATACATACTTTTAGATTTTTTTAATATTTATTTATTTGAGAGAGAGAAAGAGGCAGAGAGAGAAAGACAGAGGGAGAGAATGGGCACACCAGGGCCTTCAGCCACTGCAAATGAACTCCAAATGCTTGCGCCCCCTTGTGCATCTGCTTTACCTGGGTCCTGGAGAATCAAATCTGAGTCCTTTAGCTTTGTAGGCAAACACCTTAACCACTAAGCCATCCCTCCAGCCCATAAATACATATTTAAAAAAATTAATAAATAATCTTTTTTAAGTGCCTGATATTGTAATAGGAAGCATTCCATACAAAATCAGGACTAGTCAATAGAGCAATTCTATATGTATTGATACAATATTTTTAGCAGAACATTTTCCTTTGTAACATAAATCAAAATCTGCATATGACTAGAGACATATATAATTACCAGGTATTTTAGATGTCTTTAACATTGCCAATGAAATGTTTCTATATATTTCCTAGGATATTACATGAGGAAAATCTTTGCTAGTGAGAAGACTTGTTTCACTACTGTGTGACTTATTTTAATGATTCAGGAGACATGGAACATAAAATATAAGAAATGTCTTACTGAAACTTTCTTCCATGTAACATTATGTAACAGACCCATGATCCATGATCCAACAGAAATTTTTATAATGTAACCCCTCTTGTCTTAGGATATAAGGTCACATCCAAAGTAAGTTTTATTTTAATTAGAACAATATGCTCAGAATATACATGTAAATTGATTCTAAATTAGGACATATGTGTATCAACAGTCTATGACAGTAAATTGTTGGATTACATAGAAAGTATGGAGCATGTGTATAAAATAATCTTATTGGAAAAATTTAAGAAATCTCAATGGTTTAATCTATATTATCAACACTTGTCCTTTAAGAGGCTTTTTCATTTCATTATTTGCCCACTCACTTCATTGTATTTATTCATTTCATTATTAACTCATTTTCTTGTATAGAATTGACCTGGTTGATTATAATCCTGAACTGCCAGAGGCCACTGTGAACTATTTTTATCAACTGAATGTATTGTTTGTTTACCTTGAGCATGCAATAGCACGGATGAATTTCTGGTTTTAATGAATTGGTCAGTCTGGAAGAATTCAATGAAATATTACAAAATCATGAATAAATAAGGTACTTTTCCTCTAGTTTCATTTTGTAAGATTATAACCTATCAGGATAGACAGGGAAAGGAGCTACCAAGGAGTATTTTTTACAGAACAGAGTAGAGTGGACATAGACTTACTGAATTAATAAGGGCTCAGCAGGACACTTAAAAGTCCTCTGGACAGTAGCACAGTAATTTCTAAAGAGAGCTTGCCACAGTGGTTGGCTGACATGAATTTCACAGAGACCATAAGAAGAACATAGATTGTCTCCTTGGAATGGCCTTGTTCCTGGGGGAAAGTATATTTTTTCTTCAAAATTTAAAGGACATTGCCTATAGGTTGGTGAGAGGCGAGTTGTTCCCAGAGAAAATCCTGTATTTGGGAAGCATTTTCTATTATTGACGAGAAAGCTTTCTCTGCTCTTCACTCCCATTCCCTTAATTTATTATTCAAGATGCAGTATCTTGTTGATATGTGGGTTTGAGGTAACGTTCCCAGGGTCTTGGTCACACAGCAGAATCATATTACCTCCAGACAGATAAGGATCATAGCAAGCCTGTGTGTCAGCTTCTATAGCTCTGGTATCTTTCTAACTGTGGAAAGGTGTGTTTAAACCTACACAGACATGGCAAATGAGCAAAAGAAGAAGTCATAACATTAGGAATTTGCCAATACCAAGGATTGTTCTTGTGGACTAAGAAACAGTCTCATAAACAATAAAGCTATTTAAATTCTCCCTATAATTTAATTAAAATTAATGACAACCTCACATTGAGGAGTGGATTTGTGGAAAAAGCATTAGGGATTTTCAAAGTGGCACTTGATTTTCTAATACAAGTTTAAATATTTTGAGTGTCGCTTTCATTAAAATCGCCTTTTGGCATGGAGGAAATCAATGAAATTCTTATTGCTCAGAGATTCTTATTTCTAAATTAGACTGAATAAGGATTCAAGCATAAAGAATAACCAGTGCTGAATCTATAGTAAGTGTATAGTAAGTGTATAGCAATAATTGCTTAAACTACAGTATACAATAGTATAAGGACTGGTTGTCAGATTTAATGGTGTAGATTGTTAATAGATTTTTCCAATTCATATGTCCATCATCATTTAATTACAGCCAAAGTGTATATAATCTCAGCCATAGAGGAAGAGTATGAGATTAAACAGGAAATCTAGGTTTTATTTTGAATTCCAGCTTGATCCTATAATTTGACAAAGGTACTTTAAATAATCATAATTGTAAAGCACATAGATGTTGCTTATTAACACTAATACACATGAAGTTTATATGAAGGAGTAAATTGCATTATATGACTATTGTCATATAAAAGTTTTAGATAAATGCTCATTAATAATATATTTAATCAGCAATAATAATTGCTTCCTTTTGGATTTTAGTAAGCACTTGTGGTAGCCCTTATCATAATTTATTATAATTGTCTGATGCTGGGAAATATCAGTAACCCTGCAGCTCCTCAAGGTTTGGGACATATTTAGATACTCACACCACCTTGTGTATTTTCTTGTACATAATAAGTGCTCTTATACCATTGATGGGTAGAAAGGAAGAAAATAGGAGATAAAGAGCAGACTACTTAATTGTTTTTGAAACAACACCACATTTTAACCTAAGAGGGAAAAAAAAATCTATATGTCATCCCTTCCTAGATTTACAAGTATATCCATCAAAATACTATGTGAAAGACTATTGTCAGAGTAAATTCTTTTTTGTCCTACTAAGAAAAGAAACAGCAATCTCCTAGAAAACCTGTTATAACAAGATTTCTAAGCAAACCTCTAGGTCAAAGAGACTAGATACAATTTGATAAGCCCTTGTAGACATGCTAAATACAGAAATCTTGAACTGACAACATACCTAAACTTAATTTTCTTTTTTGTGTATTTATTTATTTGAGAGAGAGTCAGACAGAGAGAAAGAGAGAGAGGCAGAAAGGGAGAATGGGCATTCCAGGGTTCCCAGTCACTGCAAATGAACTCCAGATGCATGTGCCACTTTGTGCATCTGGCTTACATGGATCTTGGGGAATTAAACCTGGGTCCTTTGGGTTTGTGGGCAAGAACCTTAACTTCTAAGCCATTCCTCCAGTCCTTCTGAACTTTGATTTTTTTTTTTAAATTTAATTTATTAGTTTTCTTTTCAGTAAATACAGGCAGTTTGGTACCATTATTTGGGCTCATCTGTGATCTACCCCCTACCATTAGACCCTCCTTGTTAATGAAAATGGGTCGTGCATTGTGGAGTTAGCCCCCAGTTATTGGTATGATAAATGTCTCTGCAAATCATGACCCAACATGTGACTCTGACATTCTTTCTGCCCCCTCTTCCGCAAAATTTCCCTGAGCCATGTTGGGTTCATTTTTGGTCTGCTTCAGTGCTGAGGTGTTGGGGGCCTCTGAGCCTCTGGCTCTCTGATTTGGTAGGAGTTGATTTTTCTCTGCATTGGTCTCCTTCCCCTTTGTGCTGGTATCTGGTTCACAGGAAAACATCACCCTTGCTTATTTCAACAGTTGTCCTTAGTTTCAGTTGGGCCCCTTTTGAGGTATGTTGGGGCAGCTCTCTTCTTAGGATCTGCATCTTTTTTTTTTTCTTGTTGTCTGTAGTGCAGCTAGGCGGTTGCCATCTTGACCGGAAGTTCTCTGAACTTTGCTTTTAATTAAGATTCACATTAGTTTCTATACTAGTGGTGAGAGGTTGAAATTACTAGATACCACATATATGAGTCCCGTATACAGCACTCTATGAATTTGAACTTCTGTCATCAAATGCAAGTAGCTACTGCAGCTCAGCAGGAACATATCTAAGAATCTTTCAATCTCCATTCCATTCAAAGCTATTGCACATGATCCTATTCTTCTTCCATTTACTAAGACCCCTGTTCTCAAACCGAATGGCACATACCACTGTACTGAAAATTGCAATCTTGCAGTAGCTTTTGCTTTATTTGCTTTTTTTTAAAAAATTTTCTTTAATGTGTTTGCATACATGGCCACTTTTCCCTTTATTTTCTCTTAAAATAGAGATCACAGGCTACTTTTTGCTCCTTGCTTCAATACAGGAAATGTTGTTTCATTCTGAATTGCCAAATTATTTTATAGGTGCCTTCTAGCAGGCACCATTGCTTGACATTCCAGTATGACCACAGACATAATCTATATTGTGCATCCCTTTTTATTTGTATGTATATATATATATATATATATGTGTGTGTGTGTGTGTGTGTGTGAGAGACATACATGTGTGAATGCATGTTCATGTGTGTGAGGACACTTGTTTGTAGGGGTGTGCATGCACATGTGTTCATGAAGAGAGCTGACATTAACACTGGCTATCATCCTCAATTGCTCTACAACTAATTTTTTTTGCTGAATGTGTGAACGTGTATGTAAAATGTGGTGTGTGTGTGTGTGTGTGTGTGTGGTTGGTTATGATGTGTGTGTGTACTAGGGTACTCTGTGGTATGGTGTGGTGTGGTGTGGTGTGGCTTCTCCTGTGGCCGCCTGCAGCATGTGGTGCTCACCCACCTGAACAGAACATCTGGAATACCTAACCTGATTGCTCTTCCTCCCATTCTCATTCTGAGTCTGAGTCTCTACTGATTCTGCAGTTTCTGGATCTCTGATGATTCTCCATTCTCCAGTCTCTGCTCCCTTACAGGACTGGAGTTATAGGCATTCATGGCCACATCCAGCTGCTTACATAGGATCTGGAGATTCAAGCTCTGGAAGTCATAGGCTTCCAGGCCCTTATGCTTGGGCAGTAAACACATTTAACTAGTGCTCCATCTCTTCCTCCATACACTATAACCTTTAAGGCAAGGTGTCTCACTTGAACCCATAGGTCACTGATTCCGCCAGACTACCTAGTTAGCAGGCCTCAGGTATCCTCTTCTCTCCACTTGGCCAGCTCTGGGATTACAGGTAGGTGCACCAACATGCTCAGGTTTTACCTGGGTGCTGGTGATCTGAATTTGGGTTATCAAGCACATGAAGCAAGCATTTTACCATCTGAGCATCTCCTCAGCTCTATAGTGCATTTTCTAAACTGGAAGTAAATCTTTTATGTTGGTAATGGACATTTCTGAGTCATTCTTATTGCTTTCTGAAGTGAAAGGATTTATTCATATATTTGATGCAAAAAATGCAGTGTATGTAGTAGAGTTACTACAAATATTTAAGAATGAATTGATTTATATTTACAAACTAATATAGAATGAGGAAATTTTAAGAAATATAAATAACACGACATGAAAATTAGGAATCAAA
Source organism: Jaculus jaculus (assembly GCF_020740685.1). Taxonomy (NCBI): domain Eukaryota; kingdom Metazoa; phylum Chordata; class Mammalia; order Rodentia; family Dipodidae; genus Jaculus; species Jaculus jaculus. Next base: position 71,352,316 of record NC_059116.1, on the reverse strand, counting down.
AATAGAAATATAAAGTTGTTGCTATATCCTAAAGTGAATAACTAAGAAACAGGACAGTGAACAGAAACAGACTGAACTGCTCACCATGTATCTGAGAATAAAAGACAATGTCCAGACGGGCTGTACACAGCAGAGACACCTCCTGCTGATGTTTAAATTAGACAAGCATTGCTTGCAATGCTTACTTATATAAGATATTCACCATCATCAGGGTTTACACTTTTGAATAATAACATTAACTAATTAATTAGATTACTAGTCATTTTTCTACACAAAAAGCAAGCTTGATTGGCAAGTTAAATTTTTGGAATAATTTGTTTTCCCTAAAGGCAAATTTCCTTCTGTGTTTCTAATAGTGCATTTGATCTCTGACTTACGCTGAGAATTGCAATCTTTTCATCATATTTCATTCAATAAGTGCTGCTTCATTCATTTATATGCTTCTTTGATATTTAACTTCTCCACTGTAATATGCTTCATATGTAAGACTCTAATATTTACCATGTTTGTTCGAAGAAATGAAAAAAGTCACTAATTAAAATACTTCCATATGATTTTTATCATGGCACTTTATACCAAATCAGAGGGAAGAAAGATTACAAGATTTTCAAGAAAAAAGTCAACATAAAAAAGATTTTACAGAAAACTCAAATATGTCCATCCAACATCCTGATGTTATAGAAGAAAATCCAGTTATGTATGAAAGTTTAAATAGTTTCAAATGTAGAATAGTAAAAACTAAATGCTACTAATAAATGAATTTTATCTTGCAACACCAGAAAAAAAGTAATTTCCCCCCCACAAAAAAATGTTAAAAACTCAAGGCCTTTATGCTTATTTTAACAATGCTCAAGTAAATCCAAATTTTTAAAGACTGTGACATGGTAACATTGATCATTTAAAGACATGAAGATTGATAACAACCCACAATATTTTAGCTATTATATTTTCAATAAAATTATAACAGAATAATTGATGTATTTATCAAAACTGTTAAGTATTTAAATGTATAAATTTTATGTTACCCAAATTCTTCTCTGTGTCTATGAGGTGTAAGCTATTCCTATACAGCATAAAAATAACACATGAGCTGGGTGTGGTGGCTCACGCCTTTAATCCCAGCACTCAGGAGGCAGAGGTAGGAGGATCACCGTGAGACTAGTAAATTCCAGGTCAGCCTGAGCTAGAATGAGACCCTACCTTGAAAAACCAAAGAAACAAAACAACAACAACAACAACAAAAAAAAAACTCATGATTCAAGTATTAGGAGGAAAAACACAAATTATGAAAACAACCAGCTGTAATATTCCTTTAAATATAATGTCACTTAAGCTATTGAATATTTTATCATAGTGCTCTCATGATTGAACAGATTTTTTTGTTATTTTATATATATACATATTAAGTATATACTTCATATGGACACATCATGTGTTGGTACAATCAGTTCCCTACTCCCTGGCTGCATTCAACTGAAGGCCCTACTCAGTGGGATTGCTGGTATTCACCATGAGGTTGTGGGGTTTGCATTGTGAGAGAAGCAGTCAGTCATTGGGGAGGTGGGCAATGCCCCTGGTTATACCCTCCCAACCTGCAGCTCTTAGCATCTTTCTGCCCCCTCTTCCACAAAATTCCCTCAGCTGTAGTGGGTGTACTTTAATTCTACTTCAGTGATGAGCTCTCAGGAGCATCGGGATCTCTGCTTTGGCATGTGATGAGTATGCCCAGCATCTGTCTCCTTCACCCTGGTGCTGCTTCCCAGGCTCACCATGGAAACAGCACTCTTGTTCATCTCACCAATTCCTCTGTGGTTTCACCTGGGTCTTGGCTGAAGTGTGAGGGGTGTTTTATCTCCTCACACAGAAGGTATGGACCAAAGTTAGGCAAACAGATGCTATTATAGGGACAATCTAAGTTACAAGAACCAAAAGAACTATAAGAATATTTGTACATATTATTAACTCATATAATGTTGAAGTTCACAATATTTAATCCAGCTTAAGATAACTGGTTATTTTAAGCTTCCATACTATCAATTGACAGAATTTATTTTTTTCTTAAAGGTCATATCTAAAGTATACAACAGTTAAGCATGTACTTTAATCAAGAAAAAGAAGATGGAACTCTCCGTGTTACGTGGACTATTACATTGTTACCTCATTCTTTCTGATTCTAATGGTGGAAGAGTGATTTTAGACTGTCTGAGAGGCTTAACTTGAAGTAGTTAGCTCTTGCACTAGAGAGTGAAGAAGACAACTGAAAAGAGGCCCCTGTCTTCACCTTGTTTTCTTCTGACCTTTGGAAGCCTGAGGAATGTGTGGTAAATCATCCATGTAGGAATATGGGAAGGAAAAAGAAGCGAATAACAAACTCAGGTACATAATTATACCGAAACCTGGAAATAGAAAGAAAGTACGATCTTTCTTCTCCATATCGTATAAACTACATCTGTATCCGTCCTCCCACCCATGGATCCAATAATTATCTTTGCTCTCAACAAGAAACCTAAGGAAATATGGCCGTGAAGTTCTGTAACATCAGGCTGAATTTCCTATTCATGGGAAGCCTCTTGGATTCATGGATAGAGGTGTTTTTATGATAAATTTGTATTACAAAGAATGTTAGTTTTTTAGGATACATCTAATTGCCTCTTTGGGGCTGAAGACATTGCTTAGTGGTTAAGGTACTCACCTGCAAAGCCTAATGACCTTGGTTCAGTTCCCCAGTAACCATATAAGGCCAAATGCAGAAAATAGCAGGTGCATCTTGAGTTCATTTGTGGTGGCTAGAGACCCTGGAGTTCTCTCTCTCTCTCTCTCTCTCTCTCTCTCTGCAAGTAAGTAAATTTTTAAAATATTTAGAAGAAATTACCTTGTCTTATACATAAATACAAAATATTTAGTGGCTCGAGAAGAGTGTTATTTTTTGTTGAATGCTATCATTTCGGGGCATTTTGTAGACAGTTAAAATATAGATAATAATCCCTTCCTATGAAGTAGTTGTTATTCTTAAAAGAGATTGCATGTGCAAAAATATCCAAGATTAGCAATCTGAAAGCCAGAAGAAGGTGGGTGTCTGATTGGAATGGACAAATGCCCTCAGTATGAATCAACATGTACTACTTATTAATTCTGTGGAAAACTTGCCGTATTCACTAAGCACCTCAAAACTTTCTCTCACAATATAATTGGAGTATCTGCCTATTTGATTCTTCAGTCAGCTGCGTAGGAGTCAGCAATGTTTATTAAACATCTGCTGTAGGTTAAGGTGTGGTAAAATAAAGATGAAAGGAAGCACATTGTTTCTGGACTTTTAAGTGACAGGCTTAGAGTTTATTTTAAGATATATACCTGGAGACATGGACAGACAGAAAAGAAAAACAGAGGACATGGGAAGTGAAAAGACAAGTTCTTTAGAACAGTATTGTATTTCATATGTGCGCAGGGAATTAATATTTGTAGATTGTTAAGAGAAATATAGGCAGTCATGGTGGTGCATGCCTTTAGTCCCAGCACTCCAGAAGAAGAGGTGGCAGGGTTGCTGTGAGTTCAAGGCCACCCTGAGACTACATAGTGAATTCCAGGTAAGGGTATGACCCTACCTAAAAGACAGAAAGAGAGAGAGAAATGTAAAATTTTACCAAATATATAGGGCATATTGATTTCTAAATATGCAAACTTGTTTGGGAGCACACTTTCTTCTCAGGTATATAGACGGGGTTATGTAAGTGTTTTTACAAGTCCCAAGAAGGAAAAATCTCTAACCATCTTAATTTTTAGCCTTTGCCTGAGCATTGAAAATGAACTGACAAATAAATTACCTAACTTTCACAAAATCCACCTAGTATTTTCAAATGTTCAGTTGTAATTATGTGGCAAAATATCCATCTTTTGATTTCAGAATTCTAATATATATACACAAAATGATTGCTTCTCTTTGCATGCATATACATATATAGGTACATACATTTACGTACAATTATGGTTATATAGATAAAATCATGAACTGGAAAAGGCATCCTCTAAAATTTCTGAGGAGAACTTACAGATTTCAATTATAAATCAAAAACCTGAAGGAAAGAGGGAGAGGGAGGGAGTTTCACTTGATCATGACTCTTGGTGGAATTATTTCCTAGGATATATGATCATATTAGTACAATTTATTTTACACATTATGTGACAGGAAGAAAGAGGATCAAGGATGAAGGATCAAGATGATGAAAATTCATGCTGTATGTGTGTAGTTAAGGAAATACTAGACATCAGTTGATGAGAATGCTAAAGCTGATGCGGCTGGGTAGGATGAAGTGAATGACAGGACCGTAGTCACTAATCAAGGACCCAGTCACTGTTCTTTGATTTACTTCTCTAATTTTAAAAGAGGAGGAAGATTCAAGAATTGGATCTAAATTGATTATAACTGAGCTTGAGAAATGGCATAGCAGCACTTACCTGCAAAGCTAAAGGACCCAGGTTTGATTCCCCAGATCCCACATAAGCCAGATGCACAAGGTGAAGCATGCATCTGGAGTTTGTTTATAGTGGCTGAAGGCCCTAGAACACCCATTCTCTCTCTCCATATATATATATATATGTATATACATACATATACATATATCTTTCTATCTCAGATAAATAAAGTAAACAACAATGAATAAAAAATAAATTGTTCATAACTATTTTTACTTCCAAACAGGAGGAATTTAGGGAAAAATCTTCACTAAACATTTGCCTTCTCATTTCTTACAAAGATTTGGAGGCTCATTAATTTAGATATGTCTTATAGTAATTTAAATAAATTTATTTCTCAAATGCCTCCTTCAACCTCTCTTTTATTTCATCATAGTAACGATATCAAATAATATGCAAAAATACCTTTCTGAGTTTGACATAGGTCTTAGTGTTCTAATTTGTATTGTTTTTCATATTGTACACTTCTACTTACCCTGAGAGTTGATGATATGTGATTCACACTTCTTTTCATTGTTTCATGGACAACACATCCATCTCTTTAAATAAATCATAAGCACCTGTTGTTCAGAGTTATATCTTAAACTCCTTTATCTACAATTGAATCTGGTAATGGTTTAAGATTCACCCAACATTTCTGTCTTGTACCATATCCTACAATTGTATAAGTATGGCTAAACTAAGTAGTGTTGTATTTCCCATAATAACTTCCTGTTGTTCAGCAAGTTACAAATGGCTCAATAATTAGTATTTGACATATTTTAATGAAATAAGCTTATATGTTTCGTCTGTTACTGTCTTATCAGATTTACACTTTGAAATTGTCTTACAGGATGCTGTTGAATTTTCTCATATATTTTTCATGCACAGATATTTTTCTTTGGTATTTTCTATGCCTATTTTTGTTTTTGTTAACTGTGCTTTGCAGGTCATATTTTAGAAACTGCCAAGATCAATGTCAAGAAGACTTCCTTCTATCTTTTCTCTTAAACAATTTTACTGTTTAAATTTTAGTATTTGTCTTTCCCTTTTTGAGTCAGTTCTTTTTTATGCATAATATGAGTATACGGGCCATTTTTTTTTTCTCACCTTTGCATATGACCAAGCAGTTTCCCCAATAGGATGTATTGGATTCCTCCATGGTGTGGTCTTGCTCTCTGTGTTAAATACAAGATAAAAATCTATGCATGGGTTTACTTGTGGGCTCTCAATTCTGTTCTACTGATCCAACACACATGCATTCACCCCCCACACATACACACACTACATACAAAATACACACACTACATACAAAATAATGTTTAACCAAGTTTTAATAGTACAAGATGAAAGTTATTCTCCAGAGATATAGCTTAGTTTGAAAAGTGTTTGCCTTGCATGTGTGAAGCCCTGGATTCAATTCTCAGTACTGAAAACAAACAAAAAAAAAAAAAAAAAAAAAAAAAAAAAAACAAACACAAGTAACCACATTGATTTATATATTGAAGATTATCCTGGTTAATTGGTCAATTATTTGGAAGGTAACAAAAGAAGACATCAAAGATTACTTCAGCCATTTTTTTTTGCATGTAACTTAATTTAATTTAAACATTATTGATTATCCATTCTATAGGCTTGGTAAAAAAGTAAGATCGAAAGTGATTTTGTTTGTCTCCTTTGGTGGAACATTAAACATAATGAAATAAAATGAACCCAGAACTCATAATTGTGTGCCTCTGCTTTGCTGGGAAGCAGTCAAGCTGTGTTATAGATAATACAGGGGATCTTCTTAATGACAAATGTACCTTTCTTTTTACTTTCTCCAGGTCAACACATGTCTCCAAAATGGTTAAATCCTATTTTCAAGATGATTTTCTGTGCCTTGCTTCTAACTTCCTCATCCTTGCCTCAGAGTGTTTCAAATGTTCCTAGTTTATTGATTTGATGAATATCTTTGCATGGCTAAAGTTTAATCAGTGATTGGTACTTAGTGAATGGAGCCCAGAGGTTAACTGGTCTTTTCAGGGGCAATCCATGTAAGTGGAGCTGATCTGAATGTCCTGTGAGAATCTGAACTTTGAAACAAAGTTTTCAGGGAGTATCATCCTTTAAAGAAAATAATTTACTGGCTTCACTTCTAGTCCCAGCATACACTTGCATGTTATATTGTGCTGGCCTGATGCAAAACTCTATCTCCTCTCTAGTCTTAACCAGAAGTAGTGACATCATTATTTCATGGCTTTTGACTTTGCACTGAAGCGCTGGGTTATCACATGAAGGACATAGTAACCCATAGACATTTTGTACTATTTAGGTGTGCTCAGAATTACATTACTCTTCTTTCAAGATCTATCTTGTGTTAAAAGTTGTTACAGCTAATACATATACTCAGTTCTGCTATCAAAGAGAAATTACATAGTATGCTGGGTAATAGGCTTTCAGGCAAATTATCCGGGGTGAACTCACAATGTGTCACTTACTTGCTGTGTAACTTTATACACAGATCACTTTCTTTCATGTTAGAGCCTTTAAAGCAACTACAATGGTTTTTGGAACTATTAAATAAGGTAATGCCATGTAGTGCTTATGATAGTGTGCTACTGAACAGTAAGCTCTATAAGTGCTTTTATTATTTTTATTAACAAAAAGACTTCTAAGTGTTTACAAGCTAGGGGTATAGATAGTGCTAGTTCACTTGCCTATCATATATGAGACCCTGCGTGCAACCCACAGCACCACAAAAATAAATATATGAAGTGTTTTAAGCCTACATATGTTCATAAGAGGAAAGCTTATTGAAGATGCTAAGAAAATAAATTTTATTGCAAACATTAAAAGCTAAACATACTTATTAAATAACCAGCTGACCCTTATTGGCTCATATATTAGGAAACATTTGTGAGTTGTATAGTTGTTGTAATTATGTTAGTGCTCTATGGTCTTCTAAACCTTCTGGTGTTTTTGTCTATTGTCCAAACTAGTTATACTTATCATGCTTCAGGTCATGTCTGTTCTTAAACAAAGAGTGTTTCATTTCTACATTGCAAACGTGATTTCAAAATTAAATGCATGTATATGAGCATATAAATAATATTAATTGATTGAAATTTAGAGGTATCATTAATGATATTAGCATGAAAGAAGAAACATATTTAAGTGAGACCATTTTCATAATAGATAAAATGTAAGAGTGGAGATTGAAGCAAAATATTTCTTGGATTACAACACAACTTCAATTTTATCATTTATTGTCTTGCTTACAGAATAGTGTTATAGTCATAGCTAATTGGTTGTTTCTCCTAGCTTATTTGCTAAGCCAAATCTCTAAAGTCAGGCATCATACTTCCTGGGACCCTGCTGCACATCATAATGTCTGTCTTTGATCATAGCAGCAATTTGGATTCTGCTGAGCACAGATTGCCCACCTTTCATCTTGGTAATAACTTTCTATTAAAAAATGAGGGCTGGGGCAGGAGGGTTGGCTTAGCAGTTATGACGTTTGTTTGCAAAGCCAAAGGACCCAGGTGTGATTCCCCAGGATCCATGTAAGCCAGATGTACAAGAGGGAAAACACGTCTGGAATTCATTTGCAGTGGCTGGAGCCCTGGCACACCCATTCTTTCTCTCTCTCCAGCCTCTGCAAATGAACTCCTTATTACATGTGCTAAGCTAACAGAAGGTGTTAGTTGTGTGTTCATGTGCACAGGAGAAGTTGCTAGTCATATGCCCAAGGTCACAAAAGCACAAAAGTTAAAAATCTGTGGCTTAAACTTGTAATAATTAGTTTCAGTTTTTTATTTGAAGATGAGATATTTTGGGGCTGGACAGACTACTGAGCAGTTAAGGGTGCTTATTTTGCAAGCCTGACAACCTGAAGTTGATACCCAGCACCCATTTAATAATCCTGAATTGGCATGCATGCCTATAACTCCAAAGCTAGGGGATTATAATGGTGGCTCCTTGGTGAGCCAGTCTAGCTGGAAAACTGTGAGCTCCAAGTTTGGTTAGAATTTCTGTCCTAAAGCGAATAAGGCAGAAAAGGAACTGTTTTCTTCTCCTAAGACTGTGCATATGCCCTTGAGGTGACAAATATGCAGAAATAAATGCATACCACACACACACACACACACACACACACACACACACACACACACACAATCATACACACATTTACTACACACATGGCAAAAACTATCACCAAAAAGATGTTTTTATTTATTTGTCCTTTGCTTATGGTTCTGAGAACAGATTATTTTATTCAGCGAATAATATCTTTATTGGATAGCATAGAGTATGAGTTGGTATCATTTTCGCATGTGTGCGTAATATAGACTGTGTATATGTGTGGCATGTATGCATGCATATGTGCAGATGTATTGCCTCAGGCGTGTGCCAGCAGATGCCAGTGGAGAACACTGGGTGTCCCCTTCATGGCTCAACCACCTGTCTTCCTTGAAATGGATGTTTCTCTCTAGTTCTGGAATCTGTCATTTTTCAGCAGCTCCAGTGATTCTCAAGTCTCTGCTCTCCACAATACTGCATTTACAAATTGCATATTTATGCCCAGCTGTTTATGTGGATGGGGCAAAAGCAAAAACACTCAGATGGCCTTGGTGCCTTGTCAGGCCCTCATGCTTATGCAATAAGTGCATTTAACTTCTGAACAATCAAGTTGCTTTTTTTTTATGGGGCATTTTGACATTTCTTTGATCCATCTTACAAAATGATGTTGATGATATCTTTGAATATATGAACCAATACAATTATATAACTATTCAAGAGAAGAAAGGGAATGTAAGAGTAGTAACATAAAAACTCACTGATAAAATTTTAAGTGGATGCATCTTTTCAGAAATATGTGTACAGCATTATTTTAGTTTTAAAAGAAAATCTGGGAAGGCCAGGCATGGTAGCACATGCCTTTAATCCCAACACTTGGGAGGCAGAAGTAGGAGATTGCTAAGAGTTTCCGGCCACTCTGAGACTACATAGTGGATTCCAGGACAGCCTGAGCTAGAGAGTGAGACTCTACCACAAAAAGGAGAGAAAGAAAAAAAAGAAAGAAAGAAAGAAGAAAAACTGAAAGAGAGAGAGAGGAAGGAAGGAAGGAAAGAAAGGAAGAGAGAGAGAAGCGGTTTCACATGAACACATGTGCTTTACTGTGTGTGCACACGTGTACTTAGAGCTGTGTGAATAAGAGTCAAATCGAACTTGTGGCAGTGAAAACCATCAAGTTGGAGTACCTGGGTAGAAGAAAGAGGAATTAGAAACTTTCCATTTTCAGTTTACATATTCCAGAGGTTTTGGAAATCCAGCAGTAATCAAGTATAATTCAATCATCAAGCAGACATAAAAACTCAAGGCCGTCAAGTGCCATACGCCTTGGGTAAAACACGGGGCTTGCAGTGTTGAACTGACTCTGGCTCACTTTTCACCCGGGAAAATCTGAGTAGTATAAGGTTATCAGAGGGATGAATACTGTGAATTACGGAAACAAATGCTGTATTTTACGTATAACAAAAACCTGTAAGTCATAGCATTTTGGAGATAATTCTGAATCTCAGCAGGCGCAGTCAACCAAAACCAGGTTCATTTCATTCTCAGAACTTCATCTACATTTGCCAGAGATCTTAAACTAAATAATGGACTGACTGTGTGTGAACACAACGCATGCATTTCTTTTATACTTTTGAAATTGCAATGCAGTCTGGAGACACCCTGTCGGGGGAGGCAGGGGAGTTGGTGGCAGCAAGGGAATGGAGGTTGTGTGAGATAGGGGCTTAATGAGATAAGGGAATATGTATTTTTGTGAGGGGAAAAACTTCATAACATTTTTCATATGAAACATACACAAGAATAATGGACTAGATTATATCTCATGAAATGTGGCCTACAGTAAGTTACTGTTGCATGTCTTCCTTCCATAGAAAATGAATGAATTGGAGTCATTCAGTTATAATGAAAATTGTCTGTACTTTCTCAATTGGGAGAGTTCATTGAGACTTCGTAGAATAGTTTTATTACATATTACATGAGAAAGAAGAAAACACGTTTCTTTTTGTTCAACTAACAACTTTTTATCAGGAATGACAATGCACCCTTTTCGGTAGGTGTAACAGAAAAGAGAGTGCTGTGGATTCATGTGGTCAATGTGGCATTTCTTAGCAAAACGTGGCTGTCAGCAAATGAAGAAGGGTCATAAATAGAGCGCTATTTCCTTTACTCATCTACCATAGATGGTTTTCTCAATGTTTTTGTTTCCATTTTTTCTTCATACAACTGTCCACAGAAAAGAAAAAAAAAAGTAGGGGGAATGTGAATATTACGCTATTAGTGGTCATGCTCTGGGGCTTTTGAAAAGGCAGCCATCAGCAGATGAATCGAGATATGACAAACACTGCATGGAAACCGGGTTTCTGTCCCACCAAGAAGTCTGGAAGCTCACATTTTAGTGCAACCTTTCATCTCACCCACATTTTGAGTGTGACTTCAAGCCTCCTCCTTAAAACATTCTCATTTTTTTTTTTTTTTTTTTTTTTTTTTTCTGCAGAGCTGCTGTAATCGGCTTTGTGTTGGGCTTGGGAATGGCCCTTCTCCTCCAGCAACACCAAACAAGCCTTTTGCAGTAAGGCACCACTTCAACGAGGCTAGTGAGGGTTCACTTGGCCAGAGGAGAAGGTCACTGCTACAGAACCTACAAATCCATCAGCCAAAAGAAACAAAAAGTTTTTTTTTTTTCCAGTAATATGTATTTAATGTCTTTTGTCTATCAAAGCAATGTGATAGTAAATTAATGTTTACTCTTCTTTTTACGTTCTACTTTTACACATTCACATCAATTTACATGACTTGAAATGTGTATATTTTCAAATGTTTTGTATTACAAAATCTATGTCCTAGTGTTGGAAGAAATTTGAGGCAAACACCGCTGAAATTCAATGTGTGTTGCATTAGTTCATTTTTTTTATTGTAATAAAATATTTCACTTTGGGGGTAGAGAGGTAGCTAAGTGACTATAGTGCTTGCTTGCAAAGTCTAATAACCTGGTTCCTCAGTATCCATGTAAAGCCAGACGTCTAGCGGTGCAAGCTTCTGGAGTTCTTTTGCAGCAAATGGAGGCCCTGGAATACTCATTCTTTCTGTCTTCCTCTCCCATCGCCCCCCCCCCTTCTGTGTTTCTATCTCTGTCTGCTTGCAAACAAATACATGAAAACTAAAAGGAAACATTTCACTTTATAAATATTATATTTTATTCATCTCCCTTGTATATAGTTATTCTTTTTTCATGATGTTTATCTCTATGAAATATTAAAATATTAGGGGCCGGAGAGATGGTTTAGCTGTTCAGTGCTTGCCTGTGAAGCCTAAGGACCCCAGTTCAAGGCTCGATTCCCCAGGACCCACCTTAGCCAGATGCACAAGGGGGCGCATGCATCTGAAGTTCATTTGCAGTGGCTGGAAACCCTGGCGCACCCATTTTCTCTGTCTACCTGCCTATTTCTGTATCTCTCTTTCTCTCTCTTTCTCTCTCTCTCAAATAAATAAATAAAATAAAATAAAATATTCAAAAATATTAACACCTTTTTATAATGTGTACAAGAGATATCCTTGGAATGTATGAATGTATGGAATTCTCAGGCTATAATATGAACTTTTAGAAAGTATTTTCAATTTTTTCCAAAGGAATCACACACATTTTATACATATTTACTGTATTTAATTCAGCATAAGTTACTATTAGAAATTTTTGTTCACTTTTTAGATTTTATTTATTTATTCGAGCAGAGAAAGAGAGAGAAGAGAGATGGGGCAAATAGACAATGGGCACACCAGGGCCTGTAGCCACCACAGATGAGCTCCAGATGCGTGTACCACCTTGTACATCTGGCTCATGTGGGTATGGAGAAATTGAACCTGGGTCCTTAGGCTACACAAGCAAGTGCCTTAACTGCTGAGCCATCTCTGCAGCACCTTTATGCTTCTTTTCTTGCTTCACATGTTACTACATTCTAATACATTGTGATCCTGATGTGCATTTCTTACATCACTGCTAATTCAAATACATTTTTCCAATTTTGTTGTCAATATGTGTTGTAATCTCCTGTAGATGCATATTTATTCCTCCTCACACTCATTACTGGGGTGTTTGTATGCTACTTAATGCACTTAAATGTGCTCATGTTGTCTTAATGTCATTCTCCTATCTGTTGCATTTACTGTAAGTATTTCTTCTGCAGTCCCTCCCTTTCTCCGTCCACTTTTTCTTCTCCCACTTCCTAAGACTCGTCTTTGTTTTCTTCTTTTGTGAGATAAAGTCTCTCTCATGAGGTAACCCAAGCAGGCATCAAGCTTAGCATATGACTGCCTTTCCCTTGTGGGAGCTGAAATTACAGGGTCTTCTGAATTTTAGCATGTATTTTAGTTTATTATTTAATGATAAACAGTTCTTAATTTATGACAAGAAAACTTATCAAACTATTGTGTTTTTTTTTTAATCTTTATAATAATGAGGAGTGAACTTGGGGCCTTTCACCCAGTAGGCAAAGCTTTGCCACTGAACAGCATCTCAACACTTTCCTTTCTATAACCCAATTTTTGTTTTGTGTGGCATGTCTCCAATTCAAGGTAAAAATATGCAACTATATTTTCTTCACAAAGATTTTCATGTTTAGAATATGCATTTAAACTTTTATAAGTCTGAAGGTGATTTTTAACATGCAATCCTGTGAGATACTGGGTTTCTTGTCAAACTTGAACTTTTAGAAACCCTCAATGTGACCCAGCCTAGATTTCTCCAGACTTCTCCCTATATGAAAAAAAAAAAAAAAATCACAAAGTTTGTCTCAGCTACAACTTGAGATCACAGAAGTTGTTCTTGTCTCATTTAATCATGTCATTCTTGATGGGATCTTCTGGCGCTAGAGAGAAAGAACCTGTTGTCTGGAGACAACTGAGCACTCAGTGCCAACTCCTGAACGTGTGACTGCAGCCTCAGTTCTCTCTTCTTTTGTGAGAACCCTCTACTGACTAGATTCTGCAGTGGAAGAAGCCTGGCACAAACAAATCATATTCATGTCTTAGTGTAATTTAAGTCTGCGCCTATTGTCTAAAAGAAAACAAAACAAATATGTACTTTTATAGAGTCAAGACAATTTCTGTAGTTCTCTTTTCTTAATTAGAAGACTGGTCGTTCACAATACATCTTGTACTTTTGCAAATATTTTTCTTTATCTCTAAAAGTTATCTCTTTTTTTCTAGTTTTAAAATCTCTGAAGAATATCAATGTTAAATTTCACTGCATTCTAGTTTCATGTGTCTCATGTGTCTTATGTAAGGGGCTATGGTGACTTCATCACCCCCTTTTTTATTAACTTGACCTGGTAAACATAGAATTTCTACTTTTTACTTTCCATTCAGTGTTTCCCTCTGCCTGTGTATAAAAAAAAACAAAAAAAAAAAAAAAAAAAAAAAGCATGTATCAGCACTAATTGGTTAGCCTTTTTCTGGTAAGCTAAATTAGAAAAATCAAGTCTTTAGTTCAGACACTTTTTTTTTTTACTAAAGAAATAATTATAATTTTTACTCCTATTTCACTTTATGTAACATAGAGACCTCTTCCTCTACTATTTCTCTCTTCTCAAAATCTATCTCTTGTTCTCTCTGTGCTTGTGTGTAGGAAAGATTCATTTTATGTCACTGAATTGACATTCTTGTGTGTGTGTGTTTTCATGTGTGTGAATGTGGATGTGCATAAGCCACACATATATGTGCAGGTCAGAGGACAAACTGGGTATTGACTTTCCACTTCATCTGGGGCCTGAGCTCCTAAGCATGTTCCAGGCTAGCTGTTTTGTCCACTTCCAGGGATTCACCTGTCTCTGTCTCCCACCTCATCACAGTCGTGTGTGGAAGATTACAGATGTGTGCCACCACACAGGCCCAGGCTTCATGTGCCTCCCGGGCACCCACACGCAGGCCCTCACACTTGTGCAGCATGTGCTTTGCCCTCTGATCCACATCCCCATTCCTGAACTTTTAAACTTATTTTGGCATCTATACATTGTACAGACATGTTTTGTTTAGCACATGGTCAAAGTATATGAATATGAATAGTCACAAGTTATGTATTTACTTACTTATGGTGCATTTCATGGATTTATTTCTCTTTGATCAAAGTTTCCATCTGACTTTCACTCTCCAGTTGGTTCTTCCAGCTGAGCTGGCTTCCCAAAGCTCTTAAGTTATCTCCCCTTGCCTCATCACTATTGTCACTTCCCTCATCGCCTGCATAAGTCTGGATGTTTATATTTCTCCGGAAGTGGAGCATCAAGTGGTAGAAAGTACAACAATTTTGATCTCTGCGGAGTAATGAGGAAACCAACAAAGCATCTTTTGTCTGGGTATAATACAGAGGTGAAGGCTTTCAGTTCCTAGTTTTCACTGGATGGGTTGCTTGACTTCCTCTTCTGAGTGAAAGAAGGATTGTTCAGTTCTCTGGTGTAGACCCATTACGGTTGTGCTGTGAGCACAGTCATCTTAATGCCACCCCGGGATAAGTGAAGAGACGAGATCCTCCCTTAAAGGGACTAGAGCCTACGGACACTTCTCAGTTCCTGGATAGAGAAGCCACTTGCTGGTATGTGTGAACTCTGGCAGTGGGCAGGTGAAAAGATTGTGTTGCTGCTAAGGTAATGGAAGCAATGAAAGTAGGCTCGCATGACCCACAGGAAGACAGAGCTTCCCTCTCATGTAAACATATTTCCAGTTCCATCTCTAAGGCATTCTACATTTGGCTTCCTACTGAAAACTCTCTATTTTAAGGCCAAGGACTTTTATCTCTGGCTGTTGTATACAAAGATTCATGGTAGAGATAGAGTCAACTAGTGGCTTTATAACATGGTCACTATCATTGTAAGGGTAGGTTAACAATTTAAATATGTAAGAAACAGAATATTCTATCATGCTGAGAAAAAGAAGTCTATCTATGCTATCTTAAATGTTACATTCTTTAAAAATGTATCAAGGATATATAGAATTTTTCAAGAACATACCTAAGTTTGTTAATTGGAAAGATCAATCAAATTCAGCATTTAAAATATTTTTTAAAGATGTTCCATTATTAGATTCCTTTAGAATGAATTCTCCCAGGACATATTTAAACATATTGCTTCTAGTTCAGCCTCCAGAGAATTCTCCACCTTTTTAATTTAATAGACTGAGGGACTTCCCACCAACAACACTACTGAGAGTCTATGATCATGTTTCAATTGACACTATTTTATAGAAATATTTGATGAAATTAAAATAAATCATGATTTAATCCTAGCGACCTTATAATTAGAAATTACAAACTGCAGCAATATTACACTACTAAGGAAAAAAAAAAAAAACATGTACCAACCACAACCATGAGATGCTACTAATGTTAAAATATCCCCTTCTTTCTGGGATTTTGAGCTGTGACAGTATATCCAGGAGATAAAATGTGAAGCATTTTCTTACTTGGAAGAGTAGGGCAGAAAATTTTTATTTTCTCTGTAGCCTATCAAGCTATCGATAAGCTTGATGTCTTCTTCTTTCCTAACTGCCACAGCATGAAACAGTTTCCTTTCCCACCTACTTGTAGCATCCTGGTAAATTGATTTAGAGAGCACTCTATCCTGAGATTCTAAGTCCTCACACAAATAGCATGTGGGACTGTAGTACTGTGTTTTTTCTTGAATTTCTCTACTTAGTTTGCTTTCTCATTTGATTTGCCAGTTTTGATCTGGACTTGAATATGGCATCTGGTTTAATCAGAGATCTGGAATGTTATGTGCCTGTGTTTATTTTAGCCCATGTTGAAGTTTGGAAGACTCTTATTGCCCACATACTGTCTATGCTGCTCTTAAGAGAACCATGCATTGCCTTGGTGCTCCTGAGGACCATTCTCCCCTCTTCCTCCTCAGACGTCAGTACTTTCTATGACCAAAGATGGGGTCCATCTGGTGCTTCAGTTCCTACGCTGATCACCTCCAAGATCAACTTTGCTCAAGACTATTACTGAAATCTTGCAGCACTTCCTAAAATGCCGTCGATATTCACTTCTTTTTTTTTTAATTTTTTTGAGTTTTTTGAGGTAGGGTCTCACTCTAGCCCAGGCTGACCTGGAACTCACTATGTAGTCTCTGGCTGGCCCCAAACTCATGGCGATCCTCCTACCTCTGCCTCCCGAGTTCTGGGATTAAAGACGAGTGCCACCATGCCCGGCAATATTCACTTCCTATCCTGTCACTGAATGTAATGGCTGATGGGAAAATTACTTGCACTGCTGGGCTCAGAGGCTTTCACTCCAGTAATACAGGAAATGCACGCACTGCCAGGTTCTCCTTCCGGGTCAGTAGAAGCTTGGAGCTGCGGCTTCTCTCACAACAGCAGGTCAAATGGAGGTGGAGTCAAGAACTGGAAGTAGGCCACACCTTCAAAGACCCATCATGAGACTACCACCAGCGAGACCCTACTTCCCTAAGACTCCTCAACTTCTCAAATGATTTACCAGATGGGGAATATCCAAATATCCAAACACTTGATCTTGTTGGGCATTGCAGAAATGGTAACATGAGACTACATTTTCTAGATTCTAAACCACTCAGTTTTTATTTATTTATTTAATTTTTTATTTATAATTTTTTTTAGGGAGAGAGAGAATTGGCATGCCAGGGCCTCAGCCACTGTAATCGAACTCTAGATGCTTGTGCCACCTAGTGTGCATAGGCAACCTTATGCTTGCTTCACTTTTGTGCATCTGGCTAATGTGGGATGTGGAGAGTCAAACATGGGTCCTTAGACTTTGCAGGCAAGCATGCATTAACCAGTAAACCATCTCTTCAGCCTGCCAGTTAGTTTTGAAGAACACCCATCACTATGATCTATGCAACCAGAATAATGCTTTTTCTACTTCTCGTGACATGGCCTATGACTAGAGCACAAACTTCAGTATAAATATGATAAAATTATAATTATATAATTATTATAAAATATAATTATTAATAATAAATATGATAATAATTATCCTTCCTATATGCATTCTGACATATGTGTAAGTTTCCTTTTGTTAATATTTTCATGTTTTATGTTTCATGTAGATTCAAAACCTGACTGCCACTATCACAGTAGTTGGGATTGGTTTGGCAACAAAGATCCTTGGGGAGCACTTCCCTGGCACTGTGGTGGCTCATCGCTCTTTCTCTGCTCTGACCTATGAGCTTTTGTCACATGGCCACTGCTTCTCCTTTAACCTCAGGGTGGAAAGGGAGAAAAAGAGGATGGAGGCAGAGCTACTATGGCAATTGTTACTTTCGTCCACAGACCAGCTTCCATAGAACAGGAAATAGTGTGAATTTTGTTTAAAGGATATCCATCACTCTATTTCAAGTTCATATAATATATAGGGAACAACTCATTAGTCATAAACACATCTACAGGTTTGAAGCTGACAACTGATAGCTATGCCACTTTAGACAAATATTCTCATCTTTCTTAGACCCCACTTACCCCCAATGAGAAATAGAATATGTGCTCTTTGCAAATGAATTTAGCACAAGAAGGGGTTAAAATTAAAAGTGCATAATAAATAGGAAAGAACTTTATAGAATCTGAGACTCCATACATGTGAAAATGGAAAAAGGATTCAACAACGTAATGAATACTGCACGGCCGCATGCTGTCCCATGCTGATCCTTTGTTCTTTCTATCCTAGTTATGACACCCTGAGAAACTCTCGGTCTTTGGGGTGTACAGACCTTGCCCATGGGTGAACATACATGGATGCATCCAAGATGCTTTGACAGGCAATTGTCTCTAAAGATCTGGCTTTGTGTTAGAAATATGCAAAGATGACTGAGTGCAGAATGCAGACTTTAAGCTTCTGTGTGCTGCATCAAGAGGAGATTGAAGGCTGTGTTGCCCATCCTGCTATCTCCCCACCACACCTCTGAAATGCACTTCAATCCCAAGACTCTCTGCCACATGAATAATGCAATCATGCTGTTTGGGTACGCAGTATTTTTTTTTTTTTATATCTAGCAAGCAGGTCCTTTGGACATTTTATTCACATTTTTCTCACAAGATCTTCTGAGTGTTGGAAATGCCAAATTTCAATACTGTCCCATGGTATGATCTTTAAGTATTGGTCAATCCTGCTTGTGCTACATGTACAGAAATCCTGAGTTTCCACACCAAACAAGAGAATCTGTTGTTGAGCTTAGAAATCTGTTTAAGTTTATACAGATTTTATATTTCCTTTTAAATGCCAGACTGAACTCTCCTTTTGCAAATCTTGAGAAATGAAGAAACCCTTATTTCTAACAAGCTTGTACACACAGTGCATCTGTCTGTCACCAAAGGCAAACAGAATCTTTCAGATGTAATGGGAGTATGAGTCATCAACTCCAAATCTGATCTGGTTCTAATTCAATTAAATCATTACATTCCTGTCTTTCACTGATTGTCTTGCCTACAGAATACCATGCAATGAATGTGTTAAATGTTCATGTTTAAATAGTGTGTTCATATAACAAGAAAGAAAGAAAAAAAAAAACACCATTTAATGCTAAAGAGGGAAATAAATTGCTGATCTTTTTTTTTTTTTAACAAATGGCTGGGAGGGTTATAATGTATTAGATTTTTTTTCCAGAGGTAATCTTAGATGTGGAGTGAATGAAGTGAAGTCTGTTATCAATCCATAACATCTGCCACAGTGTCAAGTGATGAAATGGGTGACTCCAGAGCCCAAGACAGCTGGGACGGCTTTCTTAATGCAGGAGGGTATTGTGCAAACAAACAGGCCCTGATACGGTCTATGGTTGTCACAATTATTCAGGCTGGTGATACATCTTCCCGTATTAGCTGCTTGAGCAGTCCTATTTCTTTTAAAAGTAAACTACTATATAACAACCACCATCCTGGCCTGCAAGTCAGTGAGCACAAATAGAAGAAGTATCCTGGGAACAGAAATAAATATAAATTAAAATTATCACCAGAGCAATAAACTGCAAAACAGATGCAAGATGAAACAAAACAAGACAAAACACCTAGAGCACTAGCCAGGCAGGGAGCAGGCAAACAGATCCAAAACCTCACTGAGAACAAAACAAACTCCAAATGAACCACAGTTCTCCTTCTGCTTCACACCTTAGGGATTCCGATCTGGTGTTCTTCCAGCTAAGGTGGTGCGAGTTCCCTTCAGCGCATCTGAGTTGAATCCCTGCTTCTGTTGTGATCAGCACCACCGACATTCTTATTAAAATAAATAAGTTTACAAACAAAGCACAAGCAATAATAATAAAATTATTATTTATGTGCGTAGGTATATAAAGAAGCTACTGACTTGAAAAATAAATGGAAAGTTTCATTTTTCAACCTACACCCATTTTCTGGTAGATGTAGAAATATTGTGATTCCTACTGGAGACCTAAACTCTGAGTTATAGTATGATACTGCCCATATGTAAATACATAGCCTAGTTTTGGAGTTGATACTCGACAGCCCAAAATGAACACATATCCTAGTTCACTGTGTGCTCTCCATTAAAATTCATTTTAATGAGACAGTTTTGAAACCGTCAACCTCATCAGGTCTCACTTAATAATTGTGAGTGTGTGAGCTAAATATATATATTTATGATAACAAGATAGGTAGTTTCTATTAAACAACAAGTAACATAACTTTGGCTAAGGCATACTGGTTCTTAAAAATAAGATAACAAATTCCAAATATTTATTTTTAAAGCTTTAAATTTTACTAGGTGTCTATTGGTATAGATTTGGTAATATTTACTATTTTCTTGGGTCTTTGTTCTTAAGTCAAGCCAATGTCCCATGAAGGCTTCAAAAATACACACCTTAATGCTTCTGTGAAAAAGGAATCATACCCTGTTCATCACTGCCTCCATCCCCAAACATCACACGATGCTTGACAAGCAGTAAACATTCATTAAATGCTCATTCAACATCCGGGAGTCAGGTCAGCATTAAAGAAGCCAGTGTAAGCTCAGTTAGGCTGGCAATCATGTGTAAATATAGTGCAACCCCTTTTCTACAATGGAAAGTCATGTCTTAGTCATTCATTCATTCATTTCACAAATATTGACTGAGCACATCCTTTGAATCTACTCGGTGACTAAATTAAGGTTAAAAGGGTGAATCGGGCAATAAGAAAGAAACAACTCCTGCCTTTACAAAGCTTACAGTTCCACAGAAGTCACTGATGGGGCACGTGCAAAGGCAAATTCTGATCCTGAACACAAAAGGGAGTTCCAGCTATGCTGGGTAACATACAAGAATGGATAGACAATGCTTCTAAGTGATCAGTCCTTATGTCACTCCAGCAGACAAAAGGGAGCCATGGACAGGAAGAGTTGAGGCACCTGCACCAAATGGCTGACAAAGAAAGGCATGGGTGCCTGTTAGGTGACGTCACCAACCCTGGAGGGCTGATCTACAGCCATTTGTCTAGAAAGAATCTAGGCTGAATCCCAGCACTCGGGAGGCAGAGGTGGGAGTGATCGCCCTGAGTTTGAGGCCACCCTGAGACTACATAGTGAATTACCGGTCAGCCTGAGCTAGAGTGAGACGCTACTTCAACAAAAATTAAAAATAAATTAATGCTGGGCTGGAGGGATGGTTTGACAGTTAAGGCATTTGCCTGCAAAGCCAAAGGACCCAGGTTTGATTCCCCAGGATCCACGTTAGCCAGATGAACAAGGGGATGCATGCATCTGGAGTTCGTTTGTAGTAGCAGGAGGTCCTGGCACGCCCATTCTCTCCCTCTCTCTCTCTGTCTCCCTCTTTTTCTGTCAAATAAATGAATGAATAAAAATAAAATATTAAAAATAGATAGATAGATAGATAGATAGATAGATAGATAGATAGATAGATAGATAGATGGATGGATTCCAACAAGGACGGAATCTTTGGTAGTCTGAACCACAAGAAAAATCTTTTGCCGGTGGTAATAGAAATTATAAATACATGTCCGGAAATGATAGCTTATGCTTGAAATTCCAGAACAGAAAGGCTGAGCAAGAGAGTTTCCATGAGCTCAAGGCCAGTTAGGCCTACAGAGCAACAAGGAAGTAATTGTTAAACAGCTTAGGTAACGCGCCTGTGTGTCTGCCGTTCATGAGCTAGTGACATTGGTTAGCAGGGCTTGCTACAGGAGTGGACCCCAGCTGAAGAAGGACGCCTGTTTTCTCTGAAGTCCTGCACTGGAAAGGACACAAAACTCTTGCCTGCTGATTCCACTGGCAAGAGCTCAATCACATCATGTAGTTAGAAAATCCAATGCAGGATACAAGCCTGGTTATTCAATGAAGGAAAAGCATAGGCTGGTGGGGAAATGTCCATGCCTCCTCCTTGCCTAGGGGCAAAGCTCTTCTGTTCTTCTATGAGGTGAGATTGATACCAAGGAATTTGTGAGGAAAAAAAAATCAAGGTCGAGCTGGAGAGATTGCTTAGTTGCTTAGTGGCTAAGGTGCCTGCTTGCAAAGCCTAAGGAACCAGGTTTGAGTCTTCAGTTCTCAAATAAGCCAGATACACAAGGTGGCATCTATGTCTGGAGTTTATTTGCAGTGGCTGGAGGCCCTGGTGCACCCATTCTCTCTCTATCTGCCTCTCTCTCTCTCTCTTTTTTTCTCTCTCTCTCTCAAACAAAATAAGATAAAATAAAATCAACTTATTTAAAAAAAATCAAAGTCTAACTTCACATTGCCAATACTGAAATAAAACAAAATGTATCATGTATCTATACTATTCCACTATAGAAAGGGCAAGATTATAAGAGTGTAGGATGCCAATATTTATCATATATGATATACTTTAAGAATAAGATGCGTTGAATGCATTTTTTTTACTAAAGTATCCAGCACAGGATAGCCTGTGCAATTTAATCAATTTAATTTTAACTGCTACATTTACTTTTCAGTAAGCTAATATCATTGTAATAATTAAATTTGTAAATGTGAAAATAGCATAAATACAATAAAAACTTAAAACCTAATTTCTTTTTTATTGCTTTGGTAACAAACCTTGGGTAAATTTTTCTTTCATCTGATGTACATTAGTATTTCAAATACACTTACTATTCTTATAGTTTACAAAGTTAAAGATTAAATCACTACATCTTAAAGGCTTTGAACAAGTATGTATCTTACCCACTGGGGTAGCAAAGGATTTTGCACTTGGATGAAAAAGGTCTTGCACTGAATTATATGTTTGTTATTTCCCAAATATTATTGTGATAGGCATGATTATTTGAGAAGTTTCTGAGGTTTTCATAACACCTCCACAATCACACAGCTCATACACGGCAGATACAAGATGTGAATCCAGGTAGGTCCAAATCCAAAATAAAGGAACATATAGTAAAAAGTCTTACAATTCATTGATTCGTTTATTCATAAACTGTATTTAGACACTTGTGCATAAATGTCAAAATGATGCAATAATAATTCCATGACCTTAAACACTTTTTTTCAATTTGCTTTATTAATTATGGACATACTTACAATGGAATCATCACATGTTGGTACCATCCTTTCCCTCATTCCTGCCCCTTTTCCAACTCCTCACTGGGGTCACAGGTTGTCCTCACGGGAAATAGAATTAAGCATTCAATGAAGTTTTATTGAATGAGTGAATAAGCAATTCTTGCTTATTGGTTAGATATCTATTGTATACAAAATACTGTCCTAGATCCTAATGTGTACAACCTTGTGAATGTTTTGTTTTTACTTCCTTGAGGCAAAAAGCCTTAGATATTGATAGGGAAAAAGCATTATATACACACAGTGCTCACTTCGGCAGCACATATACTAAAACTGGAAAGACACAGAGAAGATTATCATGACCCCTGTGCAAGGATGACACAGAAGTTCATGAAGCATTACAGACACTTATTGCCATGATAATTAACAAATAGTAGAAAAATCATAATGTTCATCAGTCCCCAAAGGGAAAGAGACACACTCCATCTGAGAAAATCACAACACTCTCCTCTGAGAACAGAAAGGTTAAATTTGAAGCTTAGAACTCGAGAGGAAATGTGTGGCTGAGAAACCCAAGAGATCCAAAAGGAGAAAGAAGAAATGGAGCAGATATATTCATGGACTAGAACACAGTCTTAAAGACCATGAATATTATCCAGCTTCATATCATCTTCCATGGCTTGAGTACCTTGTTTCATTTCTGTGTGGTGTAAAATAACATGGACGATCATTATGGTTTGAATATGAAGTGCTTCCCAAAGGGTCATATGTCAGAGCACTCAGTCCTCAACCATAGTGATGCTTTGGAGACTGTGAAACCTTTGGGACATGAGCCTTAATGGGTGGACATAAGTAACTAAATGATAAACCTTTGATGGGCACACTGCTCCTGGTTCTTGTCTCACTGCTCAACTACGTCGTTCACAACCCTGATATGATTAAGTGTTCGTGATGTACACTGCCATGGAGCTATGGGACCATGCCTTCCCTGCTATGGTGAACTGAGAGTGCCTGACACCACGAGACCAAATCAGCCTTCCATAAATTTGTTTCTGTCTGGTATTGTGAAGAAATAATTAACATAAAAATCGGACCTGAGGAGCCAGAAATATCTTCCAGGCAATCTTCACCCTTCATAGCCTTTATGGTAACATGATGAGGTTATAGGATTATAAAAATCAGAAGCATAATTAGTAGATGATTAAAAATATATATATAATGCTGAAGTGGGTTGTCTGTTGTTGCCCTGTAAGTATGGTTGAGTGGGATGTCAGGAACCATGATGCTTACTTGCTGTCTTTTCAAATAGTATATTTTCATTTTTCATTATATTTTTGAGTGAGGGTACATGTGTGGCAGTCAGAGGACAACCTCCAGTGTTAGTCCTTATGTTTCACTTTGTTTGGGATTGGGGATCTCTTTTTGGCCACCACTGTGCATGCCAGGCTGTCTCATAATGTTCTGGGGATTTTACTTTCTCTTTCTCCCACGTTGCCGAAGAAAAGCTGGGATTAGTGATGCTTGCTACTATGTCCAGCCTTAAGTGGACCTCTGAAGACACAAACTTGGGTCCTCATGCTTGTGCAGTAAGCACTTCTGCTGCCTGGTCCATGTTCCCAGCCCTTACGTGCTATGCAGCTAACCCCACCAAGTAATTGAATTGGTTGTTCAAGGTTTTAATTATGAATGTCCTCATTGATGATAAATAAATAAAATAGATATATTCATTTAATAAACTATTGATTAGTAGCCACTATATTAAAGGTTCAATGCTTAGTAATGATAATGCATAGGTAAATAAATGTAGTCCCTGGCCCAGAGAAGTCACAAATAGGGTGATCTTTCAAACACACTGATAATCCCATATAGAGGTGTCCATGCACACATCAATTTAGGAAAATCTTTCTTTCTAGAGTGACTTCATAAAAAGACTTTGAAATTATTAAGTTATGGACCAGTATGGTTACAAATAATTTTTATATAAGCTCTTAGAATAACTGATTTTGCAGAATTTGGAATTTCTTGTTTTTTTACACCAATTATTCTCTTTTTCTGAATTCAAATATAATTTTCCTCTTAAGAGAAGACGAATATTTTCTAAAACAGTATTTCAGGACCTAAATATTCAAAAAGTTCCTTTAGTATCCCAAATTCTTTTTTTTTTTTTTTCTTTTGGAGGTAGGCTCTCACTCTAGCTCAGGCCGACCTGGAATTCACTATGTATTCTCAGGGTAGCCTGGAACTCATGGTGATCCTCCTACCTATGCCTCCCAAGTGCTGGGATTAAAGGCATGTGCCATTACACTTGGCTAGCATCCCTAATTCTTCAATGGCACAATGACTTCCAAACCAATAATTTATTTACTTATATTACTTAGTTTAAAATACAGCACATTTAAAAATGCCCTGTTCAAGAAGGTGATGAAATCGTATTTGATATTTCTCCTTCTTTAAATGTTTTCCATGTCCCTAAATCCACCTTTCACTTTCCTAAATAAGAGATATACTCTTGCTTGCACTAGAAATACATTTAATTTTTCTTGACTCAAGAAAAGTAGAAAAGGCAAAACTGAACTGACATAACCGGGGATCTATTTTACTATAACTTGCTGCATCTTCAAAGGACCTTTGATGACATCTACATTGGTTGTCCTCCCAACCTGGTCATGGCCACACTTTTAAGTATCAATAACTGATGATTTATTGCATCCAAAATTCTCTTTACTTTCCCAAACTGTCTCAAACATGAAAGTCTTATATCTATAGGGAACAAAACCATTTATCACATTCATATTAATTTTCTGTCTTTTAAACTAGTTTTGGCTGCCAAGGAAAATTTGTATTAATCATATTCCTATTTGCTCTGAATCCATTTGTGGCATGAAATGAGTGATATCAATTTAAAAAGTTAATTCAAGGCAGTAAAGAGGCTTCTCCCTCTTTTTCTCAGTCTGACGAGTTGTCTTTGTGCTTCTTGGTGAGGCATAATTATTACATCATTTAGGTCTCCATACAATACCAACGTTGCTAAACTGTGATGGCAAACTGCTGATAAAGTCTTTTGATTAGTCACAGGCAGCTCATGTAGATGTCAGCTTGTACCCACTACTGGCATCTTTAAGTAATTCTGGTATTCAGCAACTTTGCATACTCCTTCAGTTAATTACAATTCATGTGACTCTGGGATAAGTTCCCCTGATGGACGTCAGTACCTTTCATGATAGTGAAGTAATGACTTCAGAATTCCTGATACGATGCTAGTAGACCAAATCCGCTGTCTAATTTATGTTTGAAGGTCAGCATAACTACATACCTCTTACATTGTTTGACGAGTGCCCGAATACCTGTACCAAAGTATTTGCTCATCACCAATTGAACTCATTCCCACTAGAAATTCTGTTAAAAATTTGGTACTGTAAGACAGGCTACATTTGTTTTTTCAGTTACCACCCAATATAAATGAAATAAAATCACTCAAGAAAAATATTAGGAACCTATAAAATATTAAGATGTTTGCTTTATGATTCAAAGTTGTAACTTTTGAGCAAGTAGAACATGCTTTTAGAGTAAGGATTTCTGCCCCAGTCTTTGATAGGTCAGTATTTAGCTTTGTCCCGGGTAGTCATCTTGGCCCTTTGCCACTCTGTGGGTAATATCCTATTTGTCATGTCCAACTTCCTCACAGGGACATTGTATAGACAAAAGAAATCACAACAGGTACAGAAAGTGTTACATGGTAACTGGAGCCAAAAAGCCTGAGTTTGAGTTCTATCACACGACTGGTGACTGTTCCACCAGCTTATTATCTTCTGTGTGTTCAGCCATGAGTCTAGTAAAGTGGAAAGAGTAATAGCATTTAAATGAGTGTAGGAGACTGGGAAGGATATTGGTGCATGCTTGGACATGGGAGATATTTCAGCAAAGCTGCTGATCATCGGTGTGGAGCTTTGGAAGATTAGTGTAAAAACTCACAGAGGCTTTAGGACAGCTTCACTTGCTTAGACCCGGCTCGAAGAAGAAACGACTCATTGATTTTTGTTTGTTTGTTTGTTTGTTTTTCTTTTCAAGGTAGAGTCTCTAGCTCAGGCTTACCTGGAATTCACTATGTAGTCTCAGGGTAGCCTCGAACTCACGGAGATCCTCCTACCTCTGCCTCTCAAGTACTGGGATTAACAGCATGCGCCACCACGCCCGGCTTGCATTGAAGTTTTAATAGAACAGATTTGAGGATAATGGTTTCAGGGACTGAGTTCAATTCCCATTGCTCACGTGAAAATGCCAGGTGTGGTGGCCTGCACTGGCATCACAAGCTCTGAGGCTCACTTACCAGCCAGTTTAGCTTAATTGATGAGTGCTAGCTTAATGAGAGACCATCTCAGAGGCTGTGGACAGCATTCCTGAGGAGACACGCATCTGCCCTCCACATGTGCATGCACGCACATGCAACATATATGCACACCAGCACACATCCAAGCATATACACATGCACACACATTTTTGCTCAAAATTAATAAATAGAAAAATGACCTGCAAGTCACAAAATAGTTTGGAAAAGAGAAAGCGGATTTGAAGCACAGTGGCCCTTCGAGCACATTGGCAGAGCCCGGGGAGGGTAGAGCTCACAGTGGTGCTCATGGCTGCCTCCAGTGCTAGGTCCTCCTTTCTCAAGTGAAGTTGATGGAGACCATATCAGGGCATACAAGAAATGATTTTAGAAATTAATAAAGATAAAAGTATACATTTTTCCATGTAAACATCTTTGATCAAAACTTAACTGAATAATAAATTTATAACAATATAATAGATAATCAGCAACTCATCCAGTTAATCCAATAGTGTTGGCTTTGTTCAAAATATACTTACAAATCTTTCAATCAAATTTGTTTCAGAATCCATTGGGAGCTACTCAAGGAAATCACTGATATGAAGCAATGAATATAAAATGATTTGTGGAAGAACTAAACTGTCTGTTTTTAAGCATTCATGGCAACATTATCCTCAATATCAAGGCCACGAAATTCATACAAATGTCCTACAATGAATGAATGGATAAAGAAGCTGTGGACTATATAAACACAATTGAATACTATTTGGACTTACATTGAAAGGAAAACCTAGTCATTTCTGGCAGCACAGAAAACCTCACGAACATCATGTTAAGTGAAATACACTGGTCCCAGAGAGGCAAATAGTGTGTGATCTCACATACATGTGGCATCTGATAATGTCTACTTCAAATGACCAAAGTATAGAGTGACGATTAGCAAGGACTATGAAGTGAGGATGCTGTGGGGATTTGGGCCAAAGGTGCAGTGTGGTGTCTCCATATGCAAAAAGAATGTACTGAAGCCCTAGTCCACATAATGGGTATTATAAGAACAATATGCTTTTAGTAGCTTACTGTTGAGTAGGCTTTTAGTATTGTTACCACAAAAAGTAAGGGAATATGTGTTTATGTTTCGACTTACCTTTTCAAAAATGTGTACATACACATGATCATCATAGTCTTTACTATAATTTGTGCCAGTTTAGTTGGCAATCATGTAGTATAAAATATACAATGTTAATTTATTTTTCATACTTATTTCACTTTTAGTTCATAAGTCAGTTTCCTTTTTAAATTTATTTACTCATTCATTTATGAGAGAAAGAGGCAGAGAGGGAGAGAGAGAGAGAGAGAGAGGGAGAGAGAAAGGGAATGAATGGGCACACCAGGACCTCTAGCCACTGGAAATGAACTCCAAGTACATGGGCCCATCATTTGTAACTGGCTTACATGGGTACAGGGGAATTGAGCCTGGGTCCTTAAGTTTTGCAGGCAAGTACCTTAACCACTAAGCCACCTGTCCAACCCTGAGTTTCTTTTTCTGATGGTTCTTGTATTAGGCTACCAAATCAGTACCTTTGACTTATGTGGAAACATGTTTACAGCCAGGTATAGTTGCCTATAACTGTAATCTCAGAACTTGGAACTCTGGAGCAGGAGGATCCTCAGTTTAAGGCCAGTAAGGAATATAAGTCTTATAGTAGAATCAGCTACATAGTGAGACCCTGACTCATAAACAAACATATCTGTCTTCTATTTTAAGCCATGGAAAAACTTCCCTGCACAAGTACAGATGAAAATATCTTTCAGGTTATACTGTTTTGTCAGAGTGATTAAATTCTGCTACTATATAATGAAAGCAGTGCAAGCCTGCAGATATGCTCAGAGCTAAGTTCATTCTAATAGAACTTTATTTATAAAAACACAGCATGGCACAGGTTTGGCCTATCAGCCAAGCTCTGATTTAGCCTCTCTAATATTGTGGAACGTAATCTATATACCTGTCATTCACAAGGAAGATTAAATGTGGCACCAGCACTCCTGAAATATGGTAAGCCCTGCAAGACACATGTTTCTTCCCTTCCCAATAAACATTGTGCAATGGAAAGTGCATGAGCTTGGACCTAGAAAACTGCTCAAGCTCAAAGAACTTCAGAAATGAAACCAACTGTCAAGATGAGCCCATAATTCTCACTTCACAGGTAGGGAAGTCAACACTCCCAGAGAGGAAGTGCCATGACCAAAGTTGCCCATCAGTTAGGGAAGCGTTCATGCTTGCACTATCCACATACACTCTCTGCACAGGATTTTCAAGTATGCATAGCATGTGAAGTCCCCTCATGGCTTTGGTTTTTGTGCTGAGGAAATCTTGAAGCATGTTCTGCCCTGTCCATCTGGTTGTAAAAGTTATAGCTAGCAAATGAAAACAAAACAACAACAACAATAACAAAAACACATGACTTCACCTGCTGGTATTACACTGAATTGTCTCTGGCCAACCACAGTAAAGGAAGCACAACCACGGAGGGTTTCCTGTTGCACCTGCAATATATCCAGTGAGGCTCTCAGAGGATAGCCTGGCTGACCTTCATCACCTAAGGTAGGGTTTCAGTGACATTACTGAATATGTGCACCTGCGTTCCATCGGCTCGTGCCCTGTAGGACTCAGGACACCCCCCACACTGCTCATCCCTGCTGAAATAACTTAGAAAATGTCACTGTGCGCAGCACAAGGCATATATGGCATTTTGCACACGCAGAACAATGGCTTGACATTTTGCTGTTGAAAGCAGAGCTACATGATGTCTACACTACACATATCTGAAATGACACCATTCACTCATGCTGCCCTCTCTTCTCCTTGGGGCTCTGCCTCTCAATTTTCCCTTTTACTCACCAAGTCCTTTACTTCATCTCCTACCAGGTTCAGCTTTACTTAAGCAGGAAATGTTCATAGTGTCATGGAATTTTTAGTGCACTTTCTTTTGCTTTGATTTATGTTATATTCAGTAATTTTTCACAGAAATAAATATCTAAGAATTTAAAAAAATCTTTAAAATAATTTCCTAGGCAATAAAACTATGTGGTTACTTAAAATTAGAGTAGCTATTATTTTGTTTGAACCAAAAAACATATAAGTGAATATTCATCAGTTATATATTATATTTTTGTTTTAAAAGTCTGCCCTACACTTTTGTCATTTATTGTACATGATAAAGACCATACTTAGAAGTAATATTTTAGAAGCATAGTTTTAAAAATGCCAAACCTGTTCATTTCTTTATTGAAAAGTTAAATTCATAGAATTTTTTTGCTCTACATTGATTGAAAAGTCTGATGCTCAAAGAAACTGTTTAAATGCAACTTTTGACATGTATATACTTTATATAACAATCTATCTTTCCTACTTCTTTATACTTGTTTACTCATTGGGATTAACATGCTCTGGAAATCATAATTCCAATAAAAATCAAATGCATAATCATTTATGTGTATAAGGAAAGCAATTAATTTACCTCATTTCCTCTTTTTCAAAGGGTCTGGTATGTTTTAAATGTTGATGACTGGTACATAGCTTAAGAGTCAGTAGAAACTTAAACTTTATATTGCCATATTTGTGTTTCTGTGTGTTTTTACAGATGCAAACTATCTTTCTGTTAATTCAGCGCTGGAAGGTACGTGGCTGGTGTTGGGTGACTCGCGGCATGGCCAAGCAGCCACTCCGTCACAAGCTCTCCTCCCAAGCCACGTTTTCCATTAGAATGTTTCCATCAGGATCAAGTTCCTCTTTAGGGATAAGAGCCAATCATCTTGTTTTTCATAAAGGCAGCTTGAGGAGGCCTGTAATCAGCACAGTTATCAGCAGCTGATTTTCTTCCCCTGAATTGTATTGGTGAAAGAAAGATCTGCAGGTCGTTTCAGTCTCTCACCTCGTACGATTCTGCCACAATAGCTTCTTCTGCCTCTCTCTATCCTCGCACATAATTTGTCTGAAATTGGGAAATGCACAACCTCATTAGAAGGTTTCATAGTTATATTCACACCACCTGGTTCTAAGCCGAGATGTTGACTCTGGGCAACAAAGTGAATGGATGGAGCTTATATTGGGATAAGACAATCGAATATATTTTAATTCAGCTTTAAATAATGAATAGGAACATCTCAGAGTTCAACTATGCCACATGTTTTCAATGAGTGTCTTTATTTGCAAACATGTTTTAAAAGAAAAGAAGGGTAAAATATAAGAATGATTACTTTTCAGAGGTCAACTCTTTATCATTTAGGGTATAAATTTTTTCCACACACCATCTTCATCCATATCTTAAACCTGTCTGTAAGCCAAACGGATATAACACCAGTGGTTCTTGTGTCAATATCCACATTTTAAAGTAGGTATAATAATTCAAGACACAAAATAGTCCTTCTAACAATTTTGGAAGTAATTTGTGTTCCATATTTCTACATCTTGAAACAATAAAGATTTTTATTTGGATGTTAATAATTTATTTTGTCAAAATATAATTTCAAATGAAAACCCATCCCATTGCCCCTTATCTAATGTTTAAAAAAGATAAGCTTACTATGCTAAATGTAATGGCATTTTTAAGGAGAAAGGACACATATTTGAAAACAAGACATTTTGCAAAATAAATTTTAGTAATTCACAAAAGCTCTCATCAGATACCATACATAAGAGAATAAAAGGCAAATGAAAATGATTACTATAAATCACAATTGTTCTCAGTCAGCATGTTGCAAAGAATCTTAACTTGTTTTCTGACTTATTAATAAAACAAAAGTTTCTAAACCTCATGTACTTAAAACGTGAATACTGTAAGAAACCAAAAGCAAAAGAATCATCTGAAAGCAAGTAGTTTTGTTTTAGAAAAAAAAAAAATCTAAAAACACCATAAAACACCTTTTCAAAGGTCTCATAATGTACAATATTTGAATACAAACAGTAACTAGTGTTACGACAGCTGCTCTCAGGTTTGCAACATATATCATAGTGCAGCATATTGGAATGAGGCCTGAGTTTCCATTTACTTATCTATCCAGACACATCAATTCTTTTTACTCCAGCCTGATAAAGTGGAACCGCCGCAGACAAATGAGCCAGCGGAGCTGACATAATGTGCTTGTCACAAAGCCGCTCTGGATAAGAACGCCTGACTTTGATCCTCAGCGAGGTTACTATTTTACAGTACCATGAATTTCATTCTAACGTGCTGCCTTAAGTCACCATTCTCTGCTTACTGGCCAAAGTTTATTCCATTTCACCCTGCATTCTTCATGCAAGTAAACTCCACCCCAAATAAAAATTGAAAAGAGGATGGAAATTTGCATGCAAAGGGCTGGATGATGACCTCTTTGTGGCATGGTAAAAACTCCCCTGAGTTGAGAACCAAAGGTAATTGAGGAGGTTGAGGATCACTTTTCACAAACCCAAGTAGAAGTCAGGTTATAATGGTGAAGGCTGCTTCAATTGTATTGAAACAACACAGGGCTGCTAGATAATTATTTATGTCTAATTATAAAATATACACTAAACAAATCAGATATGCCCCCCCCCCAAACTATGGTCTTTTCATAAGACACATATTTTTGAAAATAAAGGCTTTGGTTTTACTTCTCAATAACATAAAACATTTGTCTATTACATCACCGAGTTCTTTTATCCAAGTAAATGAATTCAATGGTCATTCTTTACCTCATGAGACAAATGAAAGTATCACAGGTGCAATGTGCCACTGGTAAACAGACATCAGGAAGACTAAAACAATGGGGGCTCCTGGATACAGATTCTTCAGGCCAATGCACAAACACTGCCTTGAACAATCACTCTAGGGAAGAAGAGCCTCTCTGACACCCAGTGATGTTCCTCAGAGGCTGCTTACCTTTATTTCTTCTTATTATCTGTGGACCATTATCCCAACAAATGAAGAAATGAATTGTAATGAATGGAAAAAGGTATTGTGAATCCAAATCAATAGATTAATTCTGGTCCTACCATAAAGCACATGTTAACATAATGGGATATATGTAAGGGGAGACATATTATCTCTGTCAATGATGGATATAAATTATAATATATCTCTTCAATCAGATGTCTGGCTAAAATAAATATACTGAAGAAGTTGTAATGCTGTCTTATTGAAAAGTTATGTCTATGTTCTGTACCGAGTTAATTGTTGCTCAGTAAAATAATTAAAATAGGATGGCAGCTGCTACTCTCTTAAATAACCTTTACTGTGTATAATTTGGATTCGGTATTAATGATGGAAAGCAACATTTGCAACATACATATCAACCCTGTTTCACAAGAGCTTGAATTGCCAACACACAGAGATGCATTCAGAAACCTCTATGGTTACTTTGTGAATAAAACTGTGCCCTCAGTTTCCTACTTACTGGAATTGCTTGGGTTGGTCGTAGTGGAGCCTGGATGCTGAAGTGAATGTGACCTTCCAGCAAGGGGAAATCGGAAGAGTCAGGTCAGCAATAATGCTGGAGAAGAAAGGTATGACATGCTGAGAAGCTTTGACCACCCAAGAATGTTTCATCCTAAGGACTGCCATGTCCCCACCTTTCCTTCATGTTCCGTCATTAAGATTAGGCTACTTAGTAATGTTTTTGAAGTTGAATTTGACCACCTCATCAATGAAGTAGAATAAAATTTATTTTGATCTAATTTCAGAAGCAAGTGTAGATAATCTAAAGAAATATATGATCTGAGAGATAGTGTTAATACTATCCTGTCCAATTTCCAGAGAACTTAGAAAGGTATAGAACTTGGTTTTCACTTCTTGAAGTATACAAAACAAGTGATGCCACTGTTTCCATCCGATACTACCTGTTTGCAGAGAGGCCCTGAAGACCATGATGAGCATAAACTCAGTCTGAGATAAGTCACTACATGGCCTTCAAGATGAGCATTGGCGATGGCATTTGTGCCTTCTGTTAGCCTGCTAACATGTTGTCTAAAGATTTTCTGATTGCTTGTAAGGTAGGGCACTGACATAGTGAAGCCAGTGTGTGCCAAGCAGTTCCACAGAAGACTCAGGGCCAACAGGGCAACAAGACATGCTCCAGAGCACTGTGCTGATGTCCAGCTTTCTTTCCAGTTGAGTGAGTTGTGCCTAGTGATAAATAGTGTCCAGCTTCTTGTACAGTTCTTTTACAGTCTCCTGTGGAGCAGCAATAAACATCCTCTTAGTAACAGCTAGTATTAGTTAGATTGAACATCTTTGGGCCAGATTTAGGAGTCTAGCTGATGAGAGAAAGAAATTTGCTGTTCTTAAAAATTTAATACAAATTTGCCAAGGTTTCCTCATGAGATACTTTATAGCTGGCTTTGCGACACTTCTATGAGCTATATCAATGCTGTTTTCATTTAATGCTATTGAGGATTGAGGCCAAGACTGAGGATACAACTTACATCATAGTCACTCAGCTGGTAAGCGTTTGAATAATTATTTGAACCGGAGCCCTTTGTTACTTACTTCTCCATTTCTGCAGATTTTCTAGCTTTCAGCCAAGACAAATTACTGGACATAGAATCGAAGAGCAGAGAGAACTTGAAAACAATGGGGAGATATAATTACTTACATAGTGATGTTCTGTGAACACAGCAGTAAGCAACTAACAAATTTACCAAGTAAAGGATATAGGGGTGGGGTCAACATGTTACTTTTATCCATTCTCTCCAAGGTAAAATTCCTAACATGAATAGGAAAGTCATCACAAAGAAATGAAGGAAGTATGTGGCATATCAAACAAGAAAACAACCTGTGTTCTTCTTTAACTTGTATATTCATTGAAAATATAATTAGACTCAGATGAAATTAATAGCCCTGTACACGAAGATGTAGAAATGATTTACCTATTACAAACTCCAAAACCAGGGAGGTGGGCGTTAATCAAAAATGACTGTTCTCACTTAACTGTTTAGCCTGTCATCTAGTGGCCTAATCAAATAGTACAGTTTTACTACAAAATGTAGATTTCTCATTTTATTATGTTGCAGTTGACAACTCTCCATGAATTATTAGAAAAAAAAATGCTTCCTAGAGTCTGATCAAAATAGGCAGAAACCATAGAGATTCATATGCAGTCTTTATTGGAGCAATCAGATGTTACTAATAATTATGGTTTGGGGGACGATCTTAATATATTCAGATACAAGTTGGAATCTGCTACTTATACATAAAATTTCATATAACAAATACATAATCACAAAGGGTTTCAATCTAGATATGTTTGATTCTGCTTACAGGAGTCTAAGGCCAGAGGGGAAATGTCAGCAAGCTGATCATAAAACAAATGGTTGAAGACAGTGACATCTGGTGGAGGCAGTGAGTTTTCATTTAACAGAACAATCCTACATGTGTGTTAAAGGGAATTATGCCAGACACATGTATTTGACGCACAGTGTTTGCATTTGTTTTATTACATTGTTTATGTGTGTTTGTTGGAGAGGATAGGAATTCATATCAGTGTGTCTGTGTGTGTGTGTGTGTGTATGTGTTTGCACACGTGCGCTTGTGAAGGTAAAAGAAAAACTTTAGGTGGTCATTTCTCTCAAAATTTTTCCACTTTTTTTATTTTAACAGGATCTCTCACTGGGCTGGAGCTTGCCATGTGGACTAGACTGGCTGGACAGGTAACTCCAGAGATCCACCTACCTCCACCCCCTCCCTAGTGCTGGGATTACAAATTCAGATTCCCACACCTGCCTTTATACTTAGGCTCTGAGGCAAACTCAGGCCCTCCTGTTTCTCAGGCAAGAAAATTCCAGAAAGGGCCACCTCTCCAGCCCACTGTTTACTTCTAAGTTGTTTTGGATTCAGAATATTGTTTGTACAAGAAAATTACTTTATATGTGGAGATTACTTTTCAAAAACTTATAAAGTTCTAACTTGCATGGAGGCTCTGAAGTATGGTTTACACTGAAGAGACACAATTACAATCTGACAGCTGGAGGGCATGCTATAGAATGACTCCAGCATAATCACTGTAGATGAGGAAACCAAAGTCCCAAGACTTTCAGTGAACTCACCACAGTCTACACGATGTTACTATAATGTGAGAATGAACAGCTTAGATTTACTTATTAGCATGTTAATGTGTGTTTAGTTGTAAATGCATGTAAGAACATGCATATGTGTGTGTAGACCAGAGGTCAACGTCAGATGTTTTCTTCAATTGCATTACACCTTATTTTTTGAGACAGGTTTTTTGTTAAATATAGAATGGATGGTTTTGGCTACAATAGCTAGCCAGCGAGGCCTAGGGCTCTCCACCCCACCCACGGCTCTGAGAGTACAAGCCTTACCACCAGACCCAGCACGGTGCTAACAGTCTGAACTCAGGTCCTCATGCTTGTCCAGCCGAAATGGCTCTTACTAAAATGAGACTCTTTTGGTCACATGCTAATATCTGAAAAATTGTACATTCTAGAATATTTGGCCTCCATATAGAGCTTATAGTCCAGAAAGTGTACTGCTTCTTGAAGAAAATTAAATCAAGCCTTCAAAATACAAAATATAAAGCTGAGAATGTCTTC
Source organism: Jaculus jaculus (assembly GCF_020740685.1). Lineage (NCBI taxonomy): Eukaryota > Metazoa > Chordata > Mammalia > Rodentia > Dipodidae > Jaculus > Jaculus jaculus. Next base: position 71,315,452 of record NC_059116.1, on the reverse strand, counting down.
TCAGTCTATTCTGGGAATAGAGCTAAAGTTGAGAATTCCAAGACCTTATACCACTTCTACGAAGGCTGATCTAAACTCTCATCTCTGGATCACAGGCATTGGACTCACACAAGAGCCCAAACTGACCCAGACTGGAGGGATTGAACAGACATAGTTGGAAATCTATGAGCTTGGCTTTGTTCTGCAGGTTTTTTAACTGCAACTCCAACTAGTGAAAGTACTCAGGTTGTTTTTGCTGCTCCATCCAGGCAGCAAAAGTGAAACACTCCCTGGAAGAATTGATCCATGGACAAATATTCACTCCATTAAGGCAGGTGTTACATGGTATATTTCTTCCTCTGTTCTGTGGAAAAATAGAAAATGCTGGTGGGTGTGGTGGCATACGCCTTTAATCCCAGCACTCAGGAGGCAGAGGGAGGAGGATCGTGGTGAGTTCGAGGCCACCTTGAGAATACATAGTGAATTCCAGGTCAGCCTAGGCTAGAGTAAGACCCTACCTTGAAAAACAAAACAAAAGAAAACAAAACAAAACAAAAGAAAGAGAAAAAGAAAAAGAAAATGCTTAACATTTAACAACTCCTTAACAACTCCTAGGTTGATAACAGGATCACCTTTGGTTCCTACACAATTCTTTTTTCTCCAAATTGCCATTGCATTGCTACCACATGCACCCCAGCTCTGGAGCCTGGGGATAGAGCGCAGTTACTTTTGTCTAAGCCTTTGATGTGTTCTGCTTATTCAATGTACTGATCCATCCTCTTGTAGTTAGTTCTGTGCTCCTCTTCAACAATGATGCCTTTTAATAAGTATCTCTAGGGCTAGAGAGATGGCTTGGTAGTTAAGGTACTTGCCTGCAAAACCTAAGGACCCAGGTTCGATTCCCCAGTACCCATATAGGCCAGATGCACATGGTGGTGCATGCGTCTGGAGTTCATGTGTAGTGGCTAGAGGCCCTAGTATGCCAATTCCCTCTGTATCTGCCTTTCTCTGTCTTTCTCTGTCTCTGTCTCTGTCTCTCTCTTTCTCTCTCTGTCTCTCCTCCCTCTAAAATAAATAAATAATAATAATAAAGGAGAGTGAGAAAGAAGTAACTCTGTGTTTTCTAAATTGGCATTCTCTTAGGGGTGTGGCTTTATTAAGCAGCTCACATACAGACTGGTTAGGAATGAATGTTGGAGGGTGAGGTAAAGTCCCACTTTTCCTGGCCATTTTCACCTGCTGCATGACAACACTAAAGTGTAGGCATCTTCACTTTCCAGCGATCTGCACTGTGTTAGCCACAGTGCTGTTGAATTTATCACTTCATTCAGTTTCTCCTTTGGCTGATCTGTTTCCTCACCCCCCCCTTGTGTGAAACATTTTGTAGAATATCCAGTCCATAATTAAGACAAAAAAATTTGGAAGAGTTTTTAAGGTGAAATTTTAATGTGGCCATGGTCTCTCTAAGTACTTATGCCTATACCCTTGGGACAACTGACTTACCTCCACCAATGTGGACTTTCCCATGTTCTAAATTCACCACTGTTACATTGGTGGGAAAGTAAGAAAATGTGGCTTTCAGGTGGCTCAGCTTCAGGCCATTGTGCGGGCAGCCAGGGATGCGCTGATCTCTTCACTCATCCAACCCTTGAGTGCTTGCTTTACTTTCTATATAAATCTTCAAGTCTTCACTGAGCACAGGTGGTATTTTAGCCCTACTGATTCATATACTAATAATACTGCATGGGTACACTGTAATACCCCTTGTATTGAAAGCTGCTGCCCTCTGTTTCTCATATTACTAATACCAGAGTTTCAGTTTGTATAGCTCCAGCATGAGATCTATACAAGGACAAACCTGGCAGCATGCATTTCTATAACAAACACTGGTTAATTCAATGTTATTCGTTTGGAACTTGGATTACCCATTGCCTTGATACAATGACTTCTTTGACCTAAGGATGCTCCCAGTGAGAGGCTGACTTCATACCCTCCAGTGCACCAAGACTAGCCTCCCTGTGCAACATTCACTATCAGACTACTTGGCCCCAGCCATCTGTGATGAGCTCTCCTTCCACGTTCTCCTCTCAAAGGGCTCACTTTTCTCTGGATGCACCTTCCTCCTCCAGCAGAGTCTGAAATCCTTTGGAAGATTTTTTTTTTCTTCACTTTTGCTTTCCTTTACTTTTATATCATTTACATAGAACATCAGAGACCCCTACTGGCCATTCAGGTTAATTTTCTAAAACAAGGAAGAAACAGTCTCTATTACTGGGTGGAGAAGAGATTGTAAACAGCATATAGCAAACACAAGCCTAGAATGAGATAAAATGTTAGTAAAAAGAGTCGAGGCTCTGAATGTCAAGGTGATGAAGAGAGTGTCCAGAACAAGTTCTGGAAATTAAAAGGGAGATGAAAGTTTAGAGATAGTTCATGCAGAACCAAGGAGCACTAGGATGGAGGGGGAGGGAGGGGAGGGCATCAAAGGGGTGGGAAACACTAATCCAGACCCAAACGGCAATGGTACCATAAAATTCTACTTCCTAAAAGGCAGACCAAATGGCTGAACCTTCACCAGGCCCTTACAGGAAATACCTGAACCACAAGACACTGGAGAGGGTAGGATCAAGTCTAACCTAAATCTTCTCATCTTCCCTCCCTCCCTCTCCACCACCCTCTCTCTCTCTTCCCTAACTCTTGTATATTAGTTATCTTTTTCCTCATTTTCTTAGTGGGCACTGACCTGTAACTCCCAGTACCAGCATGGGGCTATCATCCACAATGAGCTTTTGATCAGAGAAACCTACAAGGTTTCCTAAAAGAATGACAGATTCCTGTCAGAGTACTTGATGACCCACCAAAGGTCAGTGGTAAGACCCTATTGCTGAAGACTCCATACGCAGCTGACACGTAAAATGGAATGATATGGCTGGAAGCCAGGAGAGAGTCAGTCCCCAGACAGTCAGCGTGTCTAGTGCCAGAAGGTGCTACATGGGTGACTGGGGGAAATGACCAGTATCTGTCCAAGCAATTCATGGTTTAACCTACTTAGCAACAAATAACCTGCTGTGATGCCCACACAAGTGCTATAGTGGCACACAGCCATGGTGGTAAGCAACTACTCTTGATTGGGCTAACTGATCCCCTCAGTGGTGCAGGACCCATAGCTGGAGCTGGGAAACAAGTCAGAACCATATCCAAACATAAGCCCACTCTCCAATATCAAGTTACCATCAATCATGGGGCCTACACCTAGTAAACTCGCTAATAAAAAAGTAAGGGTTATCTCATTTGTCCTGGTGCTAACTTACTCTCCATTGGAGATTCTGCTTCTCTTTTTCAGATAGATGCAGGTCCTCAGGAGAGAGCCATCCCATCATACCTCTGAAACTAAGGAAAATTGGCAAAACAAGCAAAGGTGCTGTTTTCCTGATGAACCAGATACCAGCACAAGGGGGAAGGAGACCAACGCAGAGAAAAATCAACGCCTACCAAATCAGAGAGCCAGAGCCTCAGAGGCCCCCAACACCTCATCACTGATGCAGACCAAAAATGCACCCAACATAGCTCAGGGAAATTTTGCGGAAGAGGGGGCAGAAAGAATGTCAGAGCCACATGTTGGGTCATGATATGCAGAGACATTTATCATACCAATAACTGTGGACTAACTCCACAATGAACGACCCATATATATCAACAAGGAAGGACCATTGGGGAGGGGATAGGTCACGGATAGGCCTGATAATGGTACCAAAGTGCCTGTAGTTGCTGAATAGAAAACTAATTAAAAAATATTTTAAAATTCTCCTTTGCTTTGCTGTGAAAAAATCAAGCTACTTATGTAGTATAACATGATGTTATCACTTGTATTTAAGGTTTTTAAGTCACATGACAGCACATACAGGTTCTATAACCCACAGATGTCTACAAAGAAAAACAAATGGCTGAGGACTGATGGCACTCTGTATTTACCAATATCTGGGTAACTTTACTGAAGAGTGTACTTCTCTCAGAGTGTAACATGATTTCAAATTAGACTCAAAGAGAAATGACATGAAAAGTTACATTTTAAAGTATCAGTTCATTTATATTGCACATTAATAACAGTCCCTATTTCTATCTAACTATAGTATTTTAAAGTGCTTTCCTATGTGATAGAATATGCTATCTGTTGTAGACAGCTTCAATGTTGCTGGGATGAACATTCAAACCAGACACAGTGTATGGGTGGAAGGTGTGGTGGTTTGATTCAGGGGTCTCCCATAAGCTTAGGCTTCTGCATGCCATGTCCCCTGCGGATGCAGATTTGGGAATTAACACCTCCTGGAGGCAGTGTATTGTTAGGGCGGGCGTATGCCAGTGTTTGGCACACTCTTCTATTGCTGTTGTCCACTTGATGTTGATCAGAAGGTGATGTCCACCCTCTGCTCATGTCATCACTTTTTCCTGACATCATGGAAATTTCCTTCAAGTCTGTAAGCCAAAATAAACTCCCTCCACCCCCACAAGCTACTCTTGGTAAGATGATGTCTGGCAGCAGTGAGAGCCTGACTGATACAGAAGGGATTTAATTCAAGCTTACAGATAGGAGGGGCATGAGCTCCATCAGTGGTGAAGGAAGATAATTTTCATATATCCAAGCAGCAAGAAAACCTCCAGCAAGCAAAACCCCAGCAACAGCTCCAGCTCCAGCACCAAAAAGCATCACACACAAACTGGCAACAAGCAGGACTCCTGAGCTCAAGCCTTTCTGCCTAATTCTGGGCAGGAATTTGGATCCGCCCTTCTCCCCCCATACTTTAGGCTGGACCCCAGGATCTTCCCCCAGTGACATCTCCTCTAGCCAGGAGACTGAAGACCCAAGTTACAAGCTTTAATAACACACCTGAGTCTATGGGGGACGTCCATTCAAACTACTGCACTATCCATATAACAAGTCTGTGAATTAAGAAAGAAAATAATTACCCGCCTACCACATTAAAAGTCCTGGGACTAGGTCTTGGGTTTATTTCCTGTTTCAGTCTTTCCTTTGTATCATAGACACTCAGATTCTTACAAATATAGTGCTGTGGCCTCCTAAAGCAGTTTTCCCAGACAGCATTGGTTAAGGGCAGGGTCCTGTAGATAATACCATCTTGGTCTATTAACAAAAGCCTAATGACTCGTAGTTAAGCTGGCTTTTGTCACAGAGTGAAAACGCAGCATAGAAAGCTTTTTTTAAGTAGGAGGACACAGAACTGCAAACAGGAGGGAAAATAAAAAAAAAGAAGAAAGAAAGAAAAAGGAGTATACCAGTTTTCATGTTGACTGGAAATAGACTTGCTTTGACACTTTCCTGATCCTGTCAAGATGGGGATTTGCACTGGGCTCGGGATGGACTAGCCAAGGGATGATTTTCAGAGCCTCTATTTCCATCAGTAGATTATTTCTTAGTGTGCCAATATTTATTCTGCTGCTGGAGGAATTTCTTGTAACTGCTTGTCTCTGTTTGATGCTTATCAGGACGGATTTGGGCCAGCCTCGCATTTGTGAGGCTCAGGAGAGTAACTCTCATCTTTCTACTCACAGAGGAGCCATCACAGGGTGTTTCCGGGGCTGCGCATGGCATGGGTGTCTCTTATTATCCTGTCTCGTTTGTGGCAGTTCAGATACAACCTGCAAAGTAAACTCAAAGATTATTTGAAGACATCAGTGTTCTCTAATATTGAGGTGTTTATGGCTTAAGCTCACCATCCTGAGGAAAGAGATCGAAGTGTCCTGCCTTTGACATGTTTAACCCGTGTGAGGTTGGGTGAGAACATATTGAGAAAGTCTACATATTTCCCAATCAACCATGAACCTTGGATTATTAGAAGAAACTGTCATGAAGACCTCCAATGGGGGGAGGGGGTCCTCGGCTAATATAGAGTAAGGACGTAAACTGGTGAGAGGAAAAATGTTACTGCTCATGGGTTCCTAAATCCGCATTACTTGTTTATGTAGCAGTTGTTTAGGGTTGGCCTCACATTAGAGTTCAAGACTGTGCAAAATGAGCATGCTTTTGCTGTTTATTAAACAGCAGATTCCTGAAGCTTAGTTTAAAGTTCTACAACTGGGATGGAATGCTGTCATTATCCACCAAAGTAACTGTCCTCAGCAGTCCCACTTTGTGTTTAAGAAGAAAAGACTGAGCCACTGGGAGTATTTCAAGGCCCAGTTGTTGCTAAGAGGTTATGATGAGAGATACAAGTTCAGAAGCCGTCCTCACATACAAGTCAAAACGAGGGTATTAAGTAACATTATGTTTCAGAAAACATTTTCTTTCATTCAGTATATGTTGGTTATGCAGCTGTTCATGCAGATACTGAATGGATGCTAGATTCTATGAAAATGGATCACACTGAAGGATCCTTGGGCCTGAAAGCATAGCAGGGAAATGAGTAGCAGGCTGGAGAGAGAAATCTGTCAAACAGAGATTCCTCTGATGATTTCTATGCTGAAAGTAGTTTTATTTTATAATTTCATATATTTATTTGCAAGGAGAGAGAGAGAGAAAATGGGCATGTCAGGGCCTCTGGCCACTGTACAGCAACTCCAGATACATGAATGTTTTTTTTGACTCTGGCTTTATATAGGATCTGGGAAATCAAACCCAGGCTGTCAGGATTTGCCAGCCAGCACCTTAACCACTGAGCAATCTCTCCAGTCCTTGCAGTGTTCTTTGAAATCAACTGTGCATTTGAACCATGAGAGAAAGTTTCAAGTTTCCAAAGGTGTGGGCTATGCCTGCAAAGCAAGGATCAGAGCCATGTCCTATGGCTTTAGGTCACGCGAGACCATTTCAAAGTGCTTGTAAGGTTGAAAACCAACATTGTAGCTGAGTATCGTGTCTTCCACACAGGATGCACCTGGTAATAGAAATATTTCACAAAAGGTAGCTAGAACTAACTGTTCCCATCTATACGTATGCCATATGAGGTTAACGAATAAGCTGCTAATAAATGAGATGTACAGTGGAAAGTTATGAAAATCCTTAAATTACCATGTCCAGAGGTGGACAATTTTATCCTTATTTGCAAAGTACAATCTATGAGGTTTATTAAACTAATAATAATGCAGTCAGATTTTTTACAATCAATAAAGACGGATACAAATATCAAAAGATAAAAACGTAAAGTAAAATTTGTGAGGGCAGATTGTCATTGAAATAATATTGTTCCTTTTTCTAGTACACATGGGTAAATAAACGCAAGTCTAACAAAAGCACACGCACACATGCTGCACAACACAGAGAAAGGATGTACTTGTACATTGACAATGCAGCAGTGGTTAGGATGTTTTAAGATTAACAAAGAAGATGTCTTTTCTCTACTTAAGTTTCTAACCACTTATTTATTTATTTATTTTTGTTCATTTTTATTTATTTATTTGAGAGTGACAGAGAGAGAAAGAGAGAGAGAGAGAGAGAAAGAGAGAGAGAGAGAGAGAGAGAGAAAGAGAATGGGTGCACCAGGGCCTCCAGCCACTGCAAATGAACTCCAGACACATGTGCCCCCTTGTGCGTCTGGCTAACGTGGGTCCTGGGGAACTGAGCCTCGAACTGGGGTCCTTAGGCTTCACAGGCCAGAGCTTAACTGCTAAGCCATCTCTTCAGCCCATTTAACCACTTTTTAAGGACAAGAATTTTTGGCAAAATGACGGCAATAGATAATCCTTGTTACTGATTCGGTCACTGAAGAATATGGCTGACCTGGGTGAGAACGAGGGACTTCAGGCTCCTGTGCAGCAGTCATGGACGACAGGGACCCGGTGCTCGTGACCTGCCCACACTTCACTGCTTAGAACAAGAGACTTCAACTCTGATTCCTGAGAACAGGCTGAAAGTGGAGAGAAAAGAAAAAAAACAAATAAAAGGGAAATGAGTTAGATAATGCCAACTGCCTTGTCTACCCCTCTGATCAGATGACTGATTTCTTCCCAGAGAAAACTTATGAAGCCAGAGCTATTCGAGTGAATGTGACTCCCATACAGTATAAGCCTATGACAGAAAAAGGGAACAAAACCAATATATGAAAGAACAAAGGTGTAACTGAAAATGGGAAGGTGGCTTTTCTTCATTGCAGGAAGACAGAGGAATAGCACTAGATCATGGATTCACTATCGAAGCAGCTGCAAGAGCATTGTTGTTCATGTAGCTGAGTTTCTATTGCAGCCAAAAAATGTACTCTTGAATTACAAGCATCTAAATTAGAGAAGTTTATGCAACGCTTAATGTGACAAAATTCAAAACCAACAGATTGTGAAGATGGCTAAAAGTTAAAGGAAGAAACAATATATTTAGTAATTTATTTTTTAAGTTCTTTAGTAAAAACATGTCGTATTGACATACATTTTCTATGGATTTATTATTCAAAATTAATGAAATTGAAGTAATCATTCAATAATTGTGAAGACTATGGATAGATTTTAACTTGAAAGAGAATCTGAACAATTGACCTGTGACTACATGAGGCATGGTAATCTTAGCAGTTACATGAGTGCAAAGCAGATTTTCTGGCAACTGACACCAAGATTCTAACAAGATTTTTCTTTTCAAATATAAATGTTGCTAATTGTAATAAAATATACACTTACCATGAATGTGTGAATTGATCCATATAATATAGCACATGGAGGATTAGATAACAAATGAAAAAAAAAAAAAAAAATATATATATATATATATATATATATATATATATATATATATATATATGTAAACATACCAACTTGCTATTCCCTTTCAATTAACAAGACAACAATTTTACTTGAAACTTGAAAAACAATCTTGGCACAATTTTTCCCTTAATATACTTCCTATCATTTTTGACTGAGTCTACTGCATGCAACCAAGAGAATATTCTTGATTGAAAATGTGTCTAGCTTCCCTTTGTGACAAACTGTCAGAATTTGCATGTAAATCATTCAGTAGTACTAATGCAATCCTGCTGAAAGTCTTTTTATAACTATATCTTTCCTTACTTCTATGGAATAAAGAAAGTGATAAAATTCATATTCCAAGGAAACCGATGAGTTATTTTTCAAGCATCCATTCACTATTGAAAGGCTCTTTTGAGGGCAAACTTAATAATCATTCCTTTCTGTTCCTTTCCTTCCCTTCCATAGGAGTTTCTGCATTTGAATAGTTTGGCGTAGCAGAGGTTAAGCGAGATAGAAAGAAGCTGCTAGCGATAGCTCCGCTTCCTGCAACTGCACCTGGTCTCCTCTGTTAGAATCAAAACTATGTACAATCAGAAAAGCAGTTAGGGATTTGCAAGCTTTCATTTATACAAACTGGATACAATAATTCTTTACTGAGAATAAATAGTCCTTCCCATACTGGACCGTGGATGCATCTAAATGTTTAACCTATGTCACTTACTCTAAATTCAAGCTGTACATTTTATTGTATACAACATAGACCATATTAGTATTTATCCTTAAAAATATTATTGTTACACGGGGCTGAGCTGCGGTAGGGGTCGGGCAAGATGTTGCACCTGCAGATGAAGCTGCTGCGCAAGAAGATCGAGAAGCGGAACCTCAAGTTGCGGCAGCGGAACCTAAAGCTGCAGGGAGCATTGAATGTGAACCTGTCACAAACTCAAAATGGAGATGTGCCTAAAGATATAATACAAGTTAGAAAAGTTAAAAAGTCCCTAAATCACCCTGTGAAGGCAGACCCATCAGAAGCACAAAATGGAGATGTGCTGAAAGACATAGTGGAAGATGTAAACATGAAAAAATCACCCCAGAAATGTGCAGTATTAACCAATGGAGAAGCAGCCACAACACAGTCTCCTAATTCAGAACTGAAAAAGAAAAAGAAGAAGAAGAAGAAGAATAAAACGGTGAATGACTCTGGGCCTGATGCTAAAAAGACAAAAATCAAAAATGCCACCAGGGTTCCTAAAGAAACAGAAGAGAGTGTGGAGAAGCCAGACAATGAGGAAGATGACAGTGAGGTGCCCAGCCTGCCCCTAGGACTCACAGGGGCCTTTGAAGACACATCATTTGCTTCCCTGTCTAATCTTGTCAATGAAAACACTCTGAAGGCTATAAAAGAAATGGGCTTCAGAAACATGACTGAAATTCAACATAAAAGCATTAGACCACTTCTGGAAGGCAGGGATCCTCTGGCAGCAGCAAAAACAGGCAGTGGCAAAACGCTTGCTTTTCTCATCCCTGTGATTGAGCTCATCGTTAAGTTAAAGTTCATGCCCAGGAATGGAACAGGAGTGCTTATTCTCTCACCCACCAGAGAACTGGCCATGCAGACCTTTGGTGTGCTTAAAGAGCTGAGTTCACACTTACGGGCTGATCATGGGTGGCAGTAACAGGTCTGCTGAAGCTCAGAAGCTTGCTAACGGCATCAACATCATCGCTGCCACGCCAGGCCGGCTCCTGGACCACATGCAGAACACCCCAGGGTTTACGTATAAAAACTTACAGTGCTTGGATATTGATGAGGCTGACCGAATCTTGGATGTTGGTTTTGAAGAGGAGTTAAAGCAGATAATTAAACTTCTGCCAACTCGTAGGCAGACCGTGCTCTTTTCTGCCACACAAACTCGAAAAGTTGAAGACTTGGCAAGGATTTCTCTGAAAAAGGAGCCATTGTATGTGGGTGTTGATGATGATAAAGCTAATGCCACCGTGGATGGTCTTGAGCAGGGTTATGTTGTCTGTCCGTCTGAAAAGAGATTTCTTCTGCTCTTTACATTCCTTAAGAAGAACCGAAAGAAGAAACTGATGGTCTTCTTTTCCTCCTGTATGTCTGTGAAATACCACTACGAGTTGCTGAACTACATCGATTTGCCAGTTCTGGAAAGCAGAAGCAAAACAAGCGCACAACCACGTTCTTCCAGTTCTGCGATGCAGACTCTGGGACACTGTTACGCACAGACCTGGCGGCAAGAGGGCTGGACATGCCCGAAGTGGACTGGATTGTTCAATATGACCCTCCGGATGACCCCAGGGAATACATTCACCGAGTGGGCAGGACAGCCCGGGGCCTGGACGGAAGAGGGCATGCCTTGCTTATTTTGCCTCCTGAAGAGTTGGGATTCCTTCGGTACTTGAAGCAGTCCAAGGTCCCATTGAATGAATTTGACTTTTCCTGGTCCAGAATTTCTAACATTCAGTCTCAGCTTGAAAAACTAATTGAAAAGAACTACTTTCTTCACAAGTCAGCCCAGGAAGCATACAAGTCCTACATACGCGCATACGATTCCCATTCTCTGAAGAAGATCTTTGATGTAAACAACTTGAATTTGCCTCAGGTTGCTCTGTCCTTTGGGTTCAAGGTGCCACCTTTCGTTGATCTGAATGTGAGTACCAACGAAGGCAAGCAGAGGAAGAGAGGCGGCGGTGGTGGATTCGGCTACCAAAAAGCTAAGAAAGTGGAGAAGTCCAAAGTCTTCAAACATATAAGCAAGAAGTCATCAAAGAGGAGGCAGTTCATGCACTGAAGACTCCACGTCCTTGCACCTTGACTAACTGCTCTAATATTTTTTAGACTGTCCTTACAAAGTAATTTTCATGGCCCTTATAATCATTTTTCAATCTTTGCTTTGATAATACATTATTTTAATTTTAAATACTTTCCACAAAACAAGTCATGGCAATCTTGATGATTCTTTTTCTGCCATTCCTTTCCGGAATAGGTCAGATAAAACAGCAATCCTTGGCTGGGTTGCTATAAAATTGGCACGTATTGGAGAGGTGGAGAAAAAAAAATATTATTGTTGATGCCCGTAGTAAGAAAACAGAAGGTGAGACTAACTGGGAGAAGAAAGGGATGCGGTTTGAGGAGGCATGGGACACAAGCAAGGGATAAAGAGCAGAGTGTAATAACTGTATATACAATGAAAATGCCATGATGAAACCCATTACTTTATAGATCCATACAAATTAATAAAATATTATTCTTTAATAAGGTCCAATAAGTAGTAAATCTTTATTAAATAATACTCAACAAATCTAAGTAATATGCTTGTTTTAAAATACATACTTGGGCTGGAGAGATGGCTTAGTGGTTAAGCTCTTGCCTATGAAGCTTAAGGACCCTAGTTCGAGGCTCCATTTCCCAGGACCCAAGTTAGCCACATGCACAAGGGGGCGCATGTGTCTGGAGTTGCTTTGCAGTGGCTGGAGGCCCTGGTGTGCCCATTATCTCTCTTTCTCTTTCTCTCTCTTTCTGTCACTCTCAAATAAATAAACAAAAATAAAATAAACAAAAAATAAAATAAACAAAAAACAAACTTAAAATAAATACTTAATGTTTAGAGAATTGTATTATGAAAGTTGGTTAAAAATGTTGGTTAATTTATTAAGTAAATCAAACATTTCATATTCAATCTCCTTTAAAAAGCAGATATTCTTTGATTTCATGATATCCATATGTATTTTGCATTCTACACCTCAGTGTACTGTATATATATTTTTTTCTTCTATCAAAAGTAACATGGTGAGTACGTGACATTGTGTATTTCTCTGACAGTTAGAACAAATGAGCCCAGAACTGCATGTAGGACTTTCTTTGGCTCTTGTCTCCACTTTAACCTGCAATTTTTCAAATTAATAAATAGATGGGTCAGAAATATATTCAACTTGTAATATATTCTATCTGACAATGTACAGCGACTCAGAAAGTCTCATTGTCCTTTCCTTAGTGACAGAAATGTGAGCCACCATTTTCTGTCCTGACTTAATTCAAGGTGATATCTTGGGACACCACACCTTTGATCCTTAAGAACTGTGTGAACCGAAAGGCCACCTCCTGAAATGCACCTGTTATATCAAGTCTTCTCAGGTGTTCACTATACTCTAGTCACCACATGTAAATATCATCACGGAAAAGTGGGTAACAGAATTATATTCTTACAATATTGATCTGTTCAAGGTCTACAGTGCCATATGATGAACAGGTGTGATAATTAAAATAATTCAGAGAGAAGAACATTCATATTGCTTTGAGGTATACATTTTTATTTTCTTGCACAGATGAATATACCATTTATCCACCAGATCTATAGCATATGCTGTACTATAGCCTGTATTGATTAGCTTTCATAGTTACCAACAGTGACGGAGGACAGCTTCCTGGATCAGTGGACAGTAGCGCATTTTTACTTGCCATGTGCTCATTGTGTGCTTCTTTGCAGAGTACATAGGCATTGTAATGGAGGAAACCATGAGGCTTACCTCCACCCAGTATTATCTTTGGTGGCAATGCTGATGTCTTCTTCATACAATTAAGTCTTTGAGGATGTAGTATAAAATCTAAATGTAAACTGAGGTAGGTGCAGATAATTTTTGTTCTGAACTTTCACTTGACCCTGTTAAAATAATGGCTCATACCTTGTAAGTCAGAAAATCCCAGCAGTTCTTCCAGATGTGGAGTCTGCTGGTCTCAATTAGGCATCCCGATCAGGAGGTAGTAGTCAGAGGTGGGCTCGTGGTCCCCTTGGCCTGGTGGATGCACTGCAGTGTAAAATTTAGATCAGGTTTGGTTGTCATTTCTGTACTGATCCTTACTCTTGCCAAGACTCCCTGATGGTTATTCTTATGTCTGGTTTCATTCACTTCAAGCCCTATATTTGACACTCCTCAAACTGTCTGAACACATGGCAGACAACTGAGTGCGCAGCTCAGCACCGCAGCAGGAGGCGGTCACATAGTGAGCTACCCCTGAGCACCCAGGGTACAGAAGTAATATACTTCAAGGTGCTCCCCAACTGATATACCCCCAGGAGGCTCCACCACACAAGAGCTCCACAACATTCCCAAAATGCCACCATCTAAGGACTACCAATTCAAAGTACATGAGCCCGTGGGGGCCATGGTATTCAAATAACCAGTGAACTTTACTTAAAGTGTGAGAATATTATAACAAATTTACCACACTAATATTAATGACTAATTACAGTGATACTGGATTTCAAGTACAAAGGAATTTTTTTTTTACTACCTTCATACCTTTTCCAGAAATCTAAATATGTCTTACAGTAAATATTTATTTTAAAATTCTGTATTTTGTATGCTTTATGGATGAATAATCCAGTAATAAATTTAAGTTATCTATTCTGTTTAAAATAGCATCAGAAAGAATAAAATAAGTATGAGCTTAAGAAAACATATTTATTTTCATATTTAACACTACTAAATATTAGCTGGAGATAATAATGAATATTAAATTAAATGGGCAAATATTCATGTTTATGGATTTTAAGCCTCAACAATGTTACAATGTTGATTCTTCCCAAATTAATTAATAAATTTATCACAATCCATATCAAAATTCTAGAAAGTGTTTTTAATGGAAGTTGACAAAATGATCTAAAAGATGCAAAGATTATAGAGAACCAAACTGATTTTATAAAAGTAGAGGACATAAGATAATGTAATATCTTTTTATATGCAAAATTTGTTCACAGTTTCAATTTACTTTGTAAGTAATGCTATTAGACTCTGCTTGGAAATGAAGACGCTGATGGGTGGAGAGATGAGGGCATTTGGAAAAGGTTGCATCGCTAAAGTGTTATTCAAAGCTAGATGTGGAGGACTCAAAAGATTCCAACCAACCACTATGTTGTGATGATGAACTATGAGTAAAAGATATATAGCAATCAATAAAGAATAATGCAAATTAGACTTGTTTATTATGAATTACTACATACAATTAACTATGGATTTCATTTTTAAAATAATTCTGTAATAACAAAATGAGCATTCAAATAGCATTTTATAGACAAAGCTTAAAATTATTTATATATGTGCTTGTTTGTTTCTTTGTATGGAGCAATGTTCATCTTCCCTTTTTATTAAACTTTAAAGATTTATTTAAATTTTGCATAATTCCCTCAACCATCCTTCTTTGACCCCCTCCCTCCATCTTCTTTCACTAGATCTGAACTTCTTTCCTCCTCTTCCTTCCTCTATATTGATTTTGTTTGCTCTTCTCCATCATCTATGACAACTTGTTGGTTGGCCCAATTTATGCAGGCCTTGCCCAGGTAACAATAGCAGCTGTGAGGACATAAATGCAACTGCATATTGTATAGCAGACAGCACTCCCAAGCACTCCTTCCCAGCCTTTGACTCGTACATTGTTTCCTCCACCTCTTCCTCCATAGTTCATGAGGCACTGGAGGGTGTGGTAGAGAGATTCTCATTAAGTGCCTAACCCTCTGGCATGCTGACGAGATTTGTCTCCCCTATAGTCACTGCAATCTGAAGAGAGATTTCTTTCATCAAAAGTGAGAGCAACACTAACACATAGAGATAACCATAAGTATTTAGAGGAAAATTTGGTAGGCATAATACAGCCATGTAGCTCAATGGCAGAAATAACTCCCCCTAGTGTCTGTGACAGTCCCAGGCCCATTCTTTTATTCTGTAATTTCAAAATTTACAAAAGCCAAGATAATGTACAGCAGACACGTTGTATGTATGTAGAACAATGGACCCAAACAGACTTGAAAATTGGCTCTCATTCTTACTCTCTATTAGTTTTAAAAGAGTTGCCCAGATAATTCCAGCGGAGAAAATAGTGTTTCTGCTACCAGTGGAAAATCCATTGAGTATCCAGACCACTGAGTGCTGAGAATCCAAAAAACAAATACTCTGTAATTAATCTTAGGTCAGAATTTATGAATTAAAACCAAAACTTATAGTAAAAATTTTGGTGACCTACAAATGAATATTTCTCAATGTAATTTTCTTTTTCCCCTTCATTTTGTTTTTATTATAGCATGTTTGCTTAATTTATAGGAAGCAGTAAATAATCTGGGTTTTGTTTTGATCCAAACATTCATGTTTTAAGGTTGTACATAATATTTGTTTAAAAGAATATATAAGAACATTTTTAGAAGATTCTATAAGGAAGAAAATATAAAGTTCAACCCCACCACTTTCCTCTCTGCTAGAACAACATAGCACTGCTATAGGTTTTTCTTTTAAATTTTATTTATTTACTTATTTATTTGAGAGAGAAAAAGGAAGAGAAAGAGCAAAAGAGATAATGGATGTGCAAGGGCCTCCAGCCACTGCAAACGAATTCCAGATGCATATGTCGCCTTGTGCATCTGGCTTACATAAGTCCTGGGGAATTGAACCTGCCTTTGCAGGCAAGTGCCTTAACCATTAAGCCACCTCTCCAGCCCAACTGCTACAATTTTAAATACACATTTTTTGTTATTTAAACTATACATGCAGGAAAAACTAAACTAAAAAAATGTGCTTATAAATAATTTAATAGCAGAACATGAACATTAACTGCAAACAGTAAAGAAATGAAAGAATTACTATCAAGTATACAAAGATTTTAGAACCATTCCTTTTAAACAGCCCCCATAAACAGCATTTAAAAATCACCTTTTCTCTCTACAGGAAAGGCCTACAAATTAAAGCAAAAATTGGAAAAAGTAAGCCTCTAAAAGGCTTTTCTGTATTTCTCAACCACATCTGAAGGCAAACAGGCTGCGATTTTTTAAGGTGGTAGTTTTTTACTTTTAAATGATATCTGTTATCTCATGTCACTTTTTGACTGCCAAATGATCTTTCAGAGAAATAGTAAAAATGATAAATATTTAATGATATTACTTCCTTATTTTTAGTTCTTACTGATTATCAAAGACTAAGTGATATGGTTCTTGCTTTTCCAGTATTAAATGCCATAACAGCACAGAGTCACCTAGGCTGGGAGTGTCATCTTTCAACTTGCCTCACACTAATAAACTGAGGTATAAAGTGCAAGTTTCCTTCATGAAAAGATAGGCAAATTTTGATAAAAAATATACATGAAAAGTGCTAACAGGATCAACATTCAGGTTTTTACACTGAATTTTGTATTCGCACAAACAGAACCTAGTTTCGAGCAATGTTCTTCTAAAGCAGTAAGAAAAAAAAAAAAAATCCATCAACAACCAAACCTCAATCACAATGGCCAGCACTAGCCCTTAAATTTTAGAGTAACTACATAAGAACATCTTTTCCCCTCAAAATTCTGTCATTTTTATCTTCAAAATTTAAGAGGACTATTTCTCACGTTTTTGTATTACAAATCTTAGAAATGAGGCATTGGCTCCCTCCATGTTTCACTAAAAGCAAATATAAGAGAAGTAAAACTCAGTTTCTTTGATAATTCTACTTAACCCAGCTGGCATCATTTTCCAAGCTGGATTAGCAAAGGCATACTGCATGTGAAATACTCTATGAGATAGTCTATTACCATGGGCATAGACAGCTTGGTAAGACATAAATGTCCACCCTGCACCTAGAACTTCACTTTTGTATTGTTTATATCATTTTATCAATTTTATTTTTTGCTTTGACAAGGGGTTTGTTTTATAGCTTTAACTGTAAACTGTATGTTTTTAGAGCTTATGTTAAAACTGGGATGGCTCTCAGAAGTCATTCATCACAACTTTATAGCCATGTATCAGTCAGCCTTGTAACCACCAGTGGGAAGGCTCGCATGTGCCTGAGCTGCAACACCTCCAGGGAGAAGAAATGCATTTATTCAAAAGGCAGCTCATAATCTTAGCCACATACTTTGTAGTCTATCGAGCTGCATATATTTCCTCTCCCTTTCTTTGCTTATAAGCTAAATACTAAGTCTTATACTTTTATCTTGTAGCATTATTATTATGGATATGAATAAATATGGACATTAAAACTTATTTTTAATAAGAAAACAATGAAAATTAGTGTCAAGCAATATCTTTGTACTAAATACTTCATACATAAAAACTGAAAATATTGGGCTGAAGAAATAGCTTAGGCTAAGAACTGCTGGAATCCTGCAGAGCCCCTATATAGCCAGATGCAAGTGACGCAAGCATGTAATGCCACGTATGCCCACAAGAGGGCAAACGTTTTCAAGTTTGTTCACAAAGGCTGAAAGACCTTGGCACGCCCATTCTCTCTCTCTTCCTCTTAAAAGAGAGAGAGAGAAAAGGAGGGAGGGAAAAGGAGAGGGAGAGAATATACAGAGACAACAAAAATTGGTAGCTTCCCATAACATTAAGCAAACTGGACTCTTACGAGTGGTTTCTCAACAGCATATCATTTTAATTATAACCATTGATTGCCTGGTACAGGGAAAGCTAACAGGTGTTTGTTTTTGTTTATTTATTTATTTTTTTTTCTTTTCCATTCTTTTTTCTTTTATGCATCATTGTAGAATTGTATTCCTGATAATTTAAGTATACCTAAAATATGAATAAATTAATTTTACATGCCTATCAGTGGCCACTGGATTTAGGAGTAGTCCAAGAACTTGATCTAGATTATTTTCAAGTTTTTAAAAATGTATTTATTTATTTAATTTCAAGGAGAGGGAAGGAGGGAGGGAGAGAGAGGGAGACAAAGAGTGGGCTCCCAGAGCCTCCAGCCACTGCAAAGGAACTCCAGATGCATGCTCCACCTTGTGCATATGACTTTAAGTGGATACTGGGGAATGGAAAGTGGCAGTTAGGCTTTGTAGGCAAGCATTTTAACCATTGAGGAATCTCTCCAGCCCCTTTGATCTGTATTTTAAAGATAAATTTTTATTTCATTTTTAGACTCAGAAAGAGACAGAGGGAGAGAGAGAGAGAATTCCAAATGCTGGCATCACCTACTGGGCATTTGTGACTTTGCACCTACCTCACCTTTGTGTATTTGGCTTACTTTGGATCTGGGGAGTCAAACATACATCCTTAGGGTTCACAGGCAAGCATCCTAACCCCTGCGCCATCTCTCCAGCCTTTGACCTAGATGTAGACTGTGATCTTGACTGAGATTTGGATCTAGGTGCTTGTTTATTCCTTGATTCTTTTTCGTATCTTGAGCCTGACTTTAATGTGTTTTGGAATCTGTTTTAGAGGTGCCTCCAGATTTGGTGTGAGATGCACCTAGAACATGATACAGCCTTCATTCCTTTCTTGGCCTGGGTCTCGGACTGTGACCTTGAATTAGATTTAGATCTTGAAAAAGCATTGGTTTCAGTGATTGAATCTATCATTTTTGGAATGGCTTCTGCTACAACGTGGTCTGCCAGTGGCTGTACTGTTTCTAGGGCTACAAGGTCTCCTACAGGTGGGATCAAAAGACAGACACCTTGATCTCCTTTCCTGGCTTCAACTTTGAGGGCATCTACATCTGTCATAATCATCAGAGCCGAAGAGCTGTGCCCATTGCTTCCTTCCTTCCTTGGCTTTAATTTGATTTGGTTTCTTCCATTGCCCCTGTGTGAACTGTATGTCCATCTTCTGTCCATCAGCATCCTGAGCACCCTCAAGCTCAGCAAAAACAACTCCTCTGGGACTTCGGGCATAGACATGAAGTGGAATCTACACACCAACTACAGGACCATAAGGACCAAATTTCCAGCATTAATCTCTGGTTTTGGTGTGGTCCTCCACATTGCTGACCAACAGATATGTTGAGGGGACATAGGGAGCAGGACTTGACCACAGTGTAAGTCTTGGCCAGGAGCACTAACCGGCTTAGCAAACCATCCGCTGCTCCAGTGGAGGCTCAAAACTCAATGTCATTTTCTTCATCATCCCATGCGGAAAATTGTAAGGGATGCTTCCTTTTGCCCCACCACACAATCTTAAAATCTCATAGATACTTTAAGTTATATGTATATACGAAATTATTTCCTTACTGACAAGTAACTGATCTCTTCCCACCCTTGAAGCTCACATGCCTTGAAACTACATAGATTTTTTAATGGAATTTTAGGTGTGCCATCCCATGTGTGAGCTATACAAAAATTACTAAGTTGGCTTTTCTCAAGATGTATGAATGCTATACTTCAGAAAGCATCAGCCAGAAAATCAAAATATCACTCACATACTGGAAAATCACTTGCAATTTATAAATCCAGTGAAGCACTTAAATTTAGAGTATGTTATAAAACACTTGCAGCTTGATAAAAGACAACTATGCCATTTAAAATTTCCATAACGCTTTAATGGATAACTGATAAAAGAAGACACATGAATAAAAATATTCCAACTTTCTTTACTAATTATTAGGTAAATAAACATAAAATTGCAATAAGAATTATTATACACCTACTGGAATGTACACAATATGTATACAGAGAAGACTAACTGCCAAAAGTATGAAACAAACTGAATCTATCACATGATTAACCATTGTAAATGTTGTTGGATGATTCATTCCTTTAAAACTTAAATTTGTGGCCAGGTGTTTTGGTACACATTTATAATCTCAGCCAACACATGGACTACATGTGAGACCATCTCCCCACCCCAAATAGCCTTATACTTTCCATGCAATTCAACAAGTCCACTACTATGATCTGCCTAAGAGCAATGGAAAGATATCTGTTACAAATAGTTACGGTTTCACTATTTATGGGCCCCAAACTAGATGTAAAGCAAATATCCTTTCAGTTAGTTGATGCTGGTGGGAGAATGGTTCTCCCTCATCTTCCGGAGAAATGTTCCAAGACCTCCTGTGGACTCCTGAAATTAGAGATAGTCGTGAATAATAAATGCTATTACTTCTAATAGCTACAAATGTTCTATAAAGTGTAATTTTATAAATTACCCATAGAAACACACTAATAATAATAATAAAACAGAATAAAATATGACAAGGGAACTCTGCCATAAAATGGATGCAGAAGGTACACAAATGCATTGTGTTTCTCACAGAATATTGTTATGCTTCATTTCAGACTACAATGATGTAAGATGCCTTATGTGTGCATGCAGAGGAATGAGGTGACTAGTGTAGGTATCTCAATGTTATATCTTGTACTGCCTAAAGGTTACTTGACCATAAGCACTGTGATGCTGCTACTACAGTCAATATGGTACCCAACACAAGTACTAAGTAGCTAAAAATTTGATGGCACATCCAGCATGGAAATGATGAACAGATGGGTGATTCATATCCTAGGCAGGAATAAGTTGGAATGGAGTGAATTTCCACACTCAGAAGGTCATAAAAACTGACCATTGTTAATTTCTGGAATTTTCCATCTCATACTTTTGGAATGCAGGTAGTCAGGTGTTATTAAAGACAAGGAAAGTAAACCCCAGGCAGGTGGGGAAGTGGCTGATGTCTACAACGGACTGCTACTTAATAAAATGTATAGTAAGTTAAAGGAGCTAAAATTATTATTACACTGTGGGTGATTTGATTTGTGTGAAAAAATGGGAAATGCAAAATTTTAGAAACAGTGGTTTCCTGGGACTAGACATGGGCACTGACTACCAACAGACTCATAGGAATTTTTAGCTGGTGAAAATTTCCCAAAATTGGACTACAATGACATTGGCAGCTGGGGAAATTACTCGGTGGATGAAGGTGCTTGCTTGCAAAGCCTGAACATGTGAGTTCAATTCCATAGCACCAAGTAAAGTCAAAGACAAAGTAGCACACGCCTCTGGGATACCAACACACTTAGGACAATGGGAGGCAGAGCCAGAAGAATTTGAAGCTTATAGACTAGCTAGACTGTTGCTCTATTACAGTGGAAAGAGACAGATGAGGTTTAAAGGTCGAAGAGAAGATTCCTTAAAGTTACCCTCTGGCCTCCACATGTTCATTGTGGAATGTACACACACACACACACACACACACACACACACACACACACACACGCATTGTTTAAAGGCCTGAAGAGATGCCTAAGTGGTTAACAGGATCTTATCTGCAAAGCCTGATGTTCCTGGTTCTATTTCCTAGTATAGACATAAAGCAGATTCACTAAGGTGGCTCATGTATCTGGAGCTCATTTACAATGGCAGGAAGCCCTGATATACTGGCTCTCTTTTCTCTTTCCCTTTCCCTTTCTCTCTCTCTCTATCCCCCCCACACACACACTTTTCTCTGTCTGCCTTGCAATTCCTCTCTCTTACATAAATAAAAAGTATTTTTAAAAAAATAAAGTGGCATTGCCATTTTAATTAATTGCATAATTTAAGCAACTGGAGCTTTTCTATTATGAACATTTTATTCAATAAAACTTTAAAAGTCTTATCTAATATATTTAGTAGGATTGACTAAAAATTTTAAGAAATGTGAATATTACCATAAAACTGTAAGAAATTATGTCCACTAGACTGGTCTAAAGGAATTAAGATACAGTAAACACACTTTAATATGAGATTTAATGGAGACCCAGAAAAAAAAAAAAACTTACTATCATGAACACTGGAAAAATACAACTGACAAAACTTGCGTAAGCACACTGTATCTTTAAATGTCTAGATTTGAGAGTGCTGAAAATATGAAATGTGGTAGAAATTGAGCCATAAGTACCACACACTTAATTGAAGGCTGGTCTTCAAGAAACAAGAGTGAGCACAATGGTTCCATGAAACTGTATAAACCGAGGTTCCTGGACAGGCGTGGTGGTACACACCTTTAATGCCAGCACTCTGGAGGCAGAGGTAGGAGGATCATGTGAGTTTGAGGCTAGCCGGAGACTACATAATGGATTCCAGATCAGCCTGGGCTAGAGCCAAACCCCACCTCAAAAAACAAACAAACAAAAAACCAAACAAACAAAAAACAGGTTCCTGATCAGTTTGGTTTCATAGAGGAATTTTAGAATCAGATTACCAGATTGCAAATCAGGGGTATAGTTCTGATAGCATAATCTTGGAAATGGGGATGCATTATGGCAGCCCTGGCAAAGATTGACCCAGAAGCATTCTTGAGAGAAGATGTGTATGTCTTAGGGGGAAGGAATGGATTATATAATACAGAAGTATTTAATCCATTAGACAGATGAATTATTTTAAACCTACTGATGATCCAATTCTCTTCTTTCCTTTTTATGTTTATTTATTTATTTGAGAGAGAGAGAGAGAGAGAGAGAGAAAGAGAGAGGGAGAAGGAGAGGGAGAGGGAGAGGGAGAGGGAGAGGGAGAGGGAGAGGGAGAGGGAGAGGGAGAGAGAGAGAGAGAGAGAGAGAGAGAGAGAGAGAGAGAGAGAGAGAGAATGGGTGCACCAGCCTCTAGCCACTGCTACCAAACTCAAGAACTGAAGACACATGCACCACCTTGTACATCTAGCTTTAAGTGAGTACAGGGGAATGCGGCCTGGGTTCTTTTGCTTGCAGCATTTATTCTCCTTTGTTCGGCTTTTATTTGAGATATGGAGAGTCAAACATGGGTCCTCATACTTCACAGGCAAGCACCTTAACTGCTAAGCTATCTGTCTAGTCCCCTATTCTTCTTTTAAATGAAAGAACTTTTCACCAATTAAGAACATATATTAGAAATAAAGATATGTTATTCTTTCCATAATTATGCACTTATTTCATGCTATACATTTCTAGATAGCACTCATCTTAAACTTTCATCTAGAAAGGATATAATCTGTCTTTGGATATAATGAAGACGAATTGATAGTCCTTTAATATGCTAACACGTCTTATGATTTACTTCTTTACTTCTCAGAAAATAGTGAAACTAAAGTATCATTCTCTTTTCTTGCTTTTTCCTTCTGGCATCCTTTATTACAAAAACAAAATAAAACACATGTGTTCATTATTGATGATTCAGCCCATGAACCCAAGATATAAAAGCTAATCGTTACTTACACGACTTTGTGAGACAGGTACCTTTGTACCTCAGAGAATGTAGGCTGCTCTCAAACAAACCTGAATACACAGAAAAGTAATCTGGCCCCTCTAAGCAATGATTCACTGAGCATTCTATTTTCTGCTGTGAAGTAAACACCCTTGGGAGGAGAGGCTTGCACACAGTGGGGTCTTCACTAATAGGACTGCCAAGTTATGCTGGCTCATCCATTGCATCATCTTGGCCCATATCCATGCACACTCTTGTAAAGACCAGATGCACAGTACTACTTCGGGCACAGTGGAGAAAATAACTAATATTTAATGTGCACAGTCCTCAGAGGATATTAGTAATAGGCGTTTAGGTTTACCATGTTATCAGCATTTCCAGTATGATAAAATGAATATAATGACAATGTTAGAGTTACAATGATGGCATTAACCCATCTGTTAAGTGTTAAAAGCCTTTGCATGGGTCTCTCAAAAGGAAATCACCTCTTTACACAACAATGTGCTACTGTCATATATGAGTATGATAAATATTATTTCATTTTCTCTCTCCCCATTTTGCTCCCTTTTCTCTTCTTCCCTTCCTTTCCCTTCCCTTCCCTTCCCTCCTTCCCTTCCCTTCCCTTCCCTTCCCTTCCCTTCCCTTCCCTTCCCTTCCCTTCCCTTCCCTTCCCTTCCCTTCCCTTCCCTTCCCTTCCCTTCCCTTCCCTTCCCTTCCCTTCCCTTCCCTTCCCTTCCCTTCCCTTCCCCTCCCCTCCCCTCCCCTCCCCTCTCCTCCCTTCCCCTCCCCTCCCCTCCCCTCCCCTCCCCTCCCCTCCCTTCCCTTCCCTTCCCTTCCCCTCCCCTCCCCTCCCCTCCCTTTCCCTTCCTTTCCCTTCCCTTCCCTTCCCTTCCCTTCCCTTCCCTTCCCTTCCCTTCCCTTCCCTTCCCTTCCCTTCCCTTCCCTTCCCTTCCCTTCCCTTCCCTTCCTTGCTTGCTTCTTTCTTTCCTTCTTCCCTCCTCCCCCCTCTCTCCCTCTCTCTTTCCTTTTATTTTATTAACTACATTTTTGTGACAGGTTCATGCTATGTAACCTAGGCTGATTAAGGTTTTGAACTCATGACCCACCTGTCTCTACCTCCTGGGTTTTGGATTTCAGGTATATATAATCATGTCCAGTTTCTTTAAAATGTTTTCAAATTTTTCTTTATTAGTTTTTCTTTTTAAATACATACAGCCTAAGAGTGGCTAGCAAGAGAAATTTACAATACATTTAATCTTTGTACAATTTCTTCAATCTATGAGCTGTTTGATTCTTATAATTTACATAGAATGAAATTTCACAAATAATAACATTAATGCACTGGTAACCTCTGCTTTGCAATAGTCTACAGCATATGAAATAGTGGCTGTAATACTTTTGATGAATTATGTAAGTATAAATGTGCAATGCAAACAGAATCTAGTTTTCAGTTATAAGAAAAAGTGATGTCAAAATTAATTTTAAATCAAAGTAATTTTCAAAATCTGCTTTAATTATATTTTTGGTATCTTCCTCTCTGACAAGTAGGAAAAAAAGTCAACATAACTTGAAAATAATTGGCAATTATTATGTCTTTCTCCTTTATAGTGAGCAAGAAATGAACTTCAGATTCTATTTTATTTTCAAATTATTTTGTTATTGCAATACCCGACTACTTGTGTTGTTTTTAAAATTAATACATAGAATTCTTCTTCATGATTAGTTTTTACTTACTCTGAATGCTTAGGAATAAGTCAGTGAAATAAATGATTTTACATGCCTGTTGAGTATTTCAGTAGTGGAGGGAGGGAATGAAACTTGAAAAACCCTAACACATATTGAATTAAAGGAATCAGATTATTGTTTCTCTAAGGGAAGAAACAAATTGAGTTCAAAAGCTAAACCTTGAAGTTAATGAGAGATATATAATTTACAAGTTACTTGATAAGACTTTCATAGATTTTTGTATGAGTTTGTATTCATTTTGCTCAGAGAAAATTTAGCTTCACTACCATTTTAAATATTTCATATAAAAATATAAGTAAACCATGGAAAGAGAACAAAAGCATATTTTATAGTGCAGGATTGATCAAGAATCTAATTTAAAGCTTTAATTATGTTGATGATTAAGTGCTTGCAAGAATCGATGAAAGATGAAGTGGAGAAATGCTATGCAGTCAGTAGCCAAACTTTGCAGAACACTCTGCTTGACCAGTTCTATATTAATCCTTTGTGGAGGAAGAGGCTGAGGTTGGCCAGGGATGGCTTCAGGTGACTGAGGACAGACCCTAACACAGATTTCCCAAGAGTCCCTGCATGGGGTTGCCACACTATGCTGTTCTTTCCAAATGGATTTCAGCATCTCAAGTTTGAATTAGATTTCCACCTGAATGGTTGGGAAACCTGTTTGTTCTATACAGATTCTAGGACTCATTTTCTCCAACTCCTAATTCAGGTGATCTTGGAAGTAGACTATGACATTGGAGAAAGCCCTTCTTATATATCTGTTTTTATTTTTATTTTTATTTTTTTATTTTTATTTTTTTTATCTTGGCCCAGCATAGTCATGACCATAGATTGTTTGGAGCCATTATTTCCCAATGGTTTTGTAGCACTAAAATAAAAAGCAAAGTTTGTTTTTTTTTATTAACCTTTACTATTTTCTGCAACAATGAACATTGCTTTCCAAATTAGTTTTGCAAGAATTTACATTTATTTTATTGACTTTTGGAGGGTGTGTGTGATATGAATATGACGTGTGCACCTGAGTGTGCATGTGATGTACACACCCCATGCACAATCAGGGCAGCCACCAGAGGAAGACTTCAGATGTTCTCCGCTCTTGCTCTTTGTCCTATTTCTCTGAGTCAGAGTCTCTCAGTTGGATTTTGGTGAGACTGGCTGACCAGGGAGCAGTAGATAGTCTGCCGTCTCTGCCCTCCTTGGTGCTAGCAAACCAAGCGTGTGCAACCATGGCCAGCTTTTTACTTGGGTGCCAGAAACAGGATTCAGGTCCACTTGCTCATACTCTCACCCAGGGGCCACCTCCCCAGTCCACAGAGAATAGATGATTAGACCCATGAAATGGGAAAGAATGCCAATATTCACTTTTTTTATCCATACATTTTAAACATGTGTTACTCTTATTCTCATACATGTGTTTATATCATATATAATTTTGCATGTATATATCCACCCTATATATATGTATGTATGTATACATACATATATACACATATATACACATATATATATTTAATTTAAATATAAATATACTTATATATGTATATATAGTTAATTTAAATATATATAATACATATATATGTATGTATAGTTAATTTAAATATATATAATACATATATGTATGTATGTGTATATATATATATATATATATATATATATATATATATATTTAAATTGTAATGTGTGTGCATTAGTGTGGATGTGTAAGATGTATAAAAGTGTATTGGCACATGTATTCCATGGCACATGTGGAGGTCCTAGTACAATCTCAAGGTGATTCTCCTTTCCTTCCACTCTTTTCCAGACAGGGTCTGTTATTTTGCTCATTTATTACTTGTCATTGCTGTGTAGCAGTCGAGCTGGCCCATGAGCTTCCATATTCCCCCAGCTCAGCCTCCCATTGTCATAGGCACATTGGGGTGACAGACATGTTCCACTTTGTGCACACCTTTTTGTCAGTGCTAGGGAACAGAACTTGGGCTGGTAGACTTGCCAGCAAGTGCCTTTATTCACTGGGCCATCTCCTCAGCCACAAATACTTATTCTGAAGGTATTTAAACATCATTCTCCCTCACTCAGAATTCAGCTTTTCAGTTCTTCAAAGTGAAAACATCCTCTTTTACCAACTATGGAACCACTAGACTTAGAAAATCTAATAACAGGTAAATACTTAAAATGTTTGATGCTTAATACTACCAGAATTTAAAAGTGTCGTAGCTAGATGTGGTGGTCTGTAAACTAGGGCTTATGAACTCAACGCTGGCGGATAATAAGTTCAAGCCAGCCTGGAATACATAGCAAGAATGTAATTCACAAAATGAGTATGAGACATTTTGAAATAATCCAGGTTTGTACTTTACTACGGGTGCTGAAGTAATTTTAGCTTCTTTCAGTTGCTTTGGCTGCATACTGGGTTGACTTGGTGCTTCAGGGTAATAATATTTATGGTTTTGTGTAGTTTAATGCATGGCACCAGGGTTTCATGAAAGGTCCTGACAGAGTTGTCACTGCTGCCCTGCTCCTCCTCCCTTTGTCTGGCCTTTCTCCTCCTTCTCTTCCCTTTCTCCTCCTCTTCTCCTCACTTCTCCTTACCCGTCCTCTCCTTCTCTTGTCCTTTCTCCTCATCCTTCTTACTCTCCTCCTCCTGACACTCCTCCTATCTCACGATGATAGTTTGAACCAGGTGTCCATCATAAAGCAATTATGCATACTGAATGCTAGATCCCCAGCTGGTAGCAATTTGGGAACTGGATCTTCATGGAAGTGATGTAATATTGGGGTGGGCTTATGGGAGTTTAGCCAGTTTCCCTTGCCAGTGGTTGGCACAGTCTCCTGCTGCTATTGTCCACCTGATGTTGACCAGGATGTGATGCCATCATGGAGCTTCCTCAAGTCTGTAAGCCAATATAGACAGTTTCCTCCCAGCTGATAGTCTCAGAAGAGAAGCAGGATGAAAAGAACCAGGAGAAACAAAGGTTTATAAACAACTTTACCTGTTATTAGTTTTTCCCATCCATGCAGCAAATCGCACTTACCTCACTCATATCAGTTGCTGTTTGCCCACAAATCTCTCTTTGTCTTGCCAAAGCACCTTGGGGCACACTTTTTGATGGGAAGTGAGCTGAAAGAGTACTTTCAGTCTCTCCTCTGTAACATTTCTATGATGGTGTCCTCTCTCCAATGGTGACAGCCTTGCTATGTATGTTCTATTCCTGAAACTACAGTGCCCATGACAACAAAAACAAGTCCAGCCTCTGTTCATGCCATTGTTTCCCCTGTCATCATGGAGCTTCCCTTTGAGACTGTCAGCCAAAATAAACCCTCCGCCATCAGCTGCTCTGGGTTGGCCGTTTTTCTACCACCAATGTGACGCTGACTGCAGCATCCTCTTTTCATCTTGTGGTCCCAGCTATGTTATTCATTTTTATAATTTTACCTGTCTTAATCTTTTTAAAGACAATAATTGGAAAAGGGGGAAGCAAATCATGATGTGTCGCCAATCAAGTTAAGAAATGAATTTGAATAATCTTTTTGCATAGACCAAATCAACATTCAGAGAATAGGCACACCAGGGCCTCTAGCTGCTGCAAATGAACTCCAAATGCATGCACCACTTTGTGCATCAGGCTTTATGTTGGTATTGGGGAACAGAATCTGGGTCATTAGGCTTTCCAGGCAAGTGTCTTAACCAGTGTGCCATCTCTTCAGCCCCCTAAATAAAAACCTTTCAAGTGTTAACATTTAAGTGTTAATATGAAGTGATAATAAGAGACTAGCTTGGTGAGAAAAATCTCAAAACTTGTCATCAATAAAAGCTGCTTGCTGGGGCTGCCGATATGCTTGTTATATACAGCGCTTTCCTTGCATGCACAGCCCTTATCTTCCATGCACAAGGCTATGGGTTTCAATTTCAAGAACAACAGAACATCCTGGATATCTACCCACAAACCAAAAGTATTAATATGAAAAAGGCTATCTGTGTTCTGATAATGCCATGAAAATTTGAGCAAGGTTGAATTTAAAAGAAATGGACTGGTATTGTTAGTATAAATGTAGATCAAATAGACATGAAAGATATATAGTTTATCATAGGAAAAATTCAAACTAGTTTGAAGTTGCAGTCACAGAAACAGGTTTTAGTTTACTTACGCTGCATTTGTTGAGGAGATTTCCACCATTTAGGGTGGGCACACTGTAAGGCTTTGAGACAATGGAAATGCAACCTCAGTTGAACCATGGAAAGCTCATGATAGTATGAATGCAAATTATTTTGAAGGGACGGTGCTTGAAGGAAAACTGGTGGAGGAGTATACTGCTTACTAAGGTCAAGCTTTATCCCCCACCCCATGATTTTCAAATTTGGCTATGCTTCCCACCTGGTTTGGGTTTCTGGAAGCATGAGTAACACAAGGAAACAGGTAATGAAGTGCACAACGTTCTAGTTGCTGCTGAGATGAGACAAGATGAAGCAGTGTTGAAATCCCTGCATAGAGATCCAGTAAGGCCATTATGTGGAGCTGTGAAGATGAACCATAGTTTTAAGTGTAGTCCCGAGAGTGTTTGGTTATGCCAGGACTGCGGCATGGCTGCTCAGCCCAGATGGAGAGGCACAACTGGAAACCAGAGACTTCATCACCAGGTGTAGGCATTGCACTTAGAACTGAAGACATTGACGTTTACCTGCAGAGAATTGACTTTGCATTGATACCATCTCTCCTTGCTGTGTCTTCTTCTTGTAATGGAAATATGCCATTATATGTTGGAAGTATGTAACTTGTGTTTTGATTTTGCAGGGCACACAGTTAAAAGACAGTCTTGAATTTAAGATGAGACTATGGAATTTTGAACAGCGTTAAAGATGATAAAGACTACAGGGACCTTTGAAGTTGAACTGAGTGCAATTTGTATTGTGAGATGATAATGACTCTATAGGGCCAGAGATGGAATGTGGTGGTTTAAAAAGTGAATGTATTCTCACACAGCCTTAGGTATTTTTGACTAAGCATCTCACATCATCTTAGGCAGGCATAACTGTGCTGGAGAAGATGTGCCACTGGGGGCAGGGGGATTGAGTCCATCCTTCCAAGTGTGCCAGAGCAGCTTCACCCTGGCTGTTCCTGACTGCAGGTGATGGTTTTCCTCTCTCTGATTTGGGTGCATGACAGAACGAGACAGTGTCAGCTGCAATTCTGAGGCTTGCCCTGGAGCCTGAAAGCCTGAAATAAACCCTTTCTGCCCATGAACTGCTTCTGGCCGGTGTCTGTACAGTGACTAGAAGGCGGTTGCAGCACTTTCCCATTCTGGAAAGGAGATTAATTTTTAACCACAGTGCTTGGGGTTATCCAAGCAAATATTCATGTGATCAGTATGTCCTTTCAACTCAATCAGATTTGTGTGGGAAAATTCTCATTTGCTTACTCAGTTTTTACTCCCTGATTTATTTATTATCTTGGTGATGCTATGGTTTGAGCCTAGAGCCTTACACGTGTTAGGCAGGCACTCTGTGGAGGAACAGGATTCCCTAGCCTCTCCTCTAATCCAGCCTGTGCTCCAACCAGTTGTCAACTTCTCCTGGTTCTTTGCTAGAGTAATAGAGTACAGTTTGTGTCTTACTTGACACTCACTGTGGGTTGTTTTGACTTGAGTAGATAAGAAACCCCAGAACAGGATTCTGGATTCCCATTAGATGAGGTTATTAGAGGCAGGCTTTAATGTCAGTGCATGACTTCAATAATAGGAGCAGAATTGGTCAACACTTGTTTAAAACATACCAGGCATGATAAGTAGTCTTTCTGTGTTTTAGTGTGCAATCACCTTTTTAAAGGCATATTAATGTCAGTCTTGGAAAGCTAGGTTGAAATAAGGTGAATAATGTGAGCTTTGAAATCTCTAATAAACCATAAACTGCTACTATTAGTCTAAATGAATTATAAGAGTTATTTCTCTGTAACTTTGAATGTGATCAAACTAATACACAGATTTATATAGCTGGAAATTAGGAACCTCTTCATTCAAATCTAAGTCATTTACCTGTAAGCTATAAGCATAAAAGTATAAATATGCATAAACTCATGGAGTTGATGAAATGCAGGTTTTATTAACTTTCCATTTAGGTCCAGTTATGCTATGTGGTATATCATTATATAATGAGTACCTGTTTCCTCTCTTCAGAATAATTGCAAATATTTCCTTCATTAAAAACCTACATTAAGAGGCTGCAGAAGATGGCTTAGTGGCTAAGGCATTTACTGCAAAGCCACGGAACCCTGGTTCAATTCCCCAGGATCCACATAAGCCAGATGCACGAGTAGGTGCATTCATCTGGAGTTCATTTGCAGTGTCTGAAGACCTTGGCACTCCCATTCTTTCTCTCTCTCTCTTTCTCATACACACACACACACACTCTCTCTCTCTCCTTTTTCTCTCTCTCTCAAGTAAATAAAAAACCGTATTTTAAAACCCCACATTAATATCCTTATGGTCTATACATTTAAAAAATTCATTTATTTATCTATTCATTTGAGAGAAAAGAGAAGAAAAGGCAGAGGGAGAAAGAGAATGAGAGAGAGAGGGAGGACATGGGCACGCCACAGCCTCTACCTGCTGCGTCGAACTCCAGGCACATGTGCCCCCTGGGCATCTGGCTTTACATGGATACTGGGGAATCAAACCTAGGTTCTTTGGCTTTGCCAGCAAGTGCCATAATAGCTAACCCATCTCTTCAGACCTCTATCTATTTTAACTCATTTTCGTAGCATATGCATAATAATTTGTAGAAATAAATGATGACTAATATCATTTGTCAACTCTAAGTGATAGGCTTCTGGGCATTTCTGTGACAGAGTTTCTAGACTTGCTTACTTGAAGTAGGAGTGGCACACCCTAAATATGGGAGGCATCATTGCATGGAGCAGGGTCCCAGACCGGATGAAAGGAAAGATTGTTTAAGCATGGCATTTCTTTTTTTTTTTTTTTTTTTTTTTTTATTTATTTGAGAGCGACAGACACAGAGAGAAAGACAGATAGAGGGAGGGAGAGAGAATGGGCACGCCAGGGCTTCCAGCCTCTGCAAACGAACTCCAGACGCGTGCGCCCCCTTGTGCATCTGGCTAACGTGGGACCTGGGGAACCGAGCCTCGAACCGGGGTCCTTAGGCTTCACAGGCAAGCGCTTAACCGCTAAGCCATCTCTCCAGCCCTAAGCATGGCATTTCTATCTCCTGCTTTCTCACTGCACATGGCATGTGACAAGCTCTCTCATCCCCCTGCCACTGTGACTTCCCTGTCTTGCTGGAT
Organism: Jaculus jaculus; assembly: GCF_020740685.1. Lineage (NCBI taxonomy): Eukaryota > Metazoa > Chordata > Mammalia > Rodentia > Dipodidae > Jaculus > Jaculus jaculus. Next base: position 71,282,847 of record NC_059116.1, on the reverse strand, counting down.
TATACCAGTATAATTTGGTCTCTACTGTGAAGCATACTATATTATTTTCTGTGAGTGAACATAAAGCTTTCTTTCTTTTAAAAGCTGCTTTTGTTGGGTCTTTTGTCAAAACACTGATAAAAGTAACTAATTCAGAATGTAAGTAAAATCTTAGCTGCCATAAATGAAAAATTTCAGAAAGCTTTCTCATGTTTAAAGTCTTTAATAAAGAAAATTAAATATGTTACATAGAAAAATAGTTGAATTGAAAAAAAATTGGGATACAATATATACAACATATTTCTTTTGCAATATTAAAGATTCATACTAAATATCAAAGTCTAATGGGAGGCAGGTGTGAGTAACAAATATTTAAAATGCAGCATGAAAACCCCAAGTTGTTTAGGAATATCTAAGTGAAAGTCAGAGTGTAGATTATGGGTACAGTGTGGAAGAGTCTTCCTGGAAATAAATGGTACCTGATCAGTTTTACTGAGTCATTAGGAAGGAGGATGGAGAGAGATTTAGTTACTCATACAGAAAGGAAACATCTCCAAAGAATCAAGCACAAAGAAGGTAGTGTGGCTGTTGAAAACTGTGTAGAAATTAGGTGCAGAGGTGAAGATGAAGGTGGACAGGTAGAGAAATGTAGGTGACACAGGCCTTTTTTATATGAATCTTGGGGAGAGTACATTGAAAAATTACATATAGGTTGACAGAATACTTGAATGTATTTTTAGGAAAAGCAGTGTTGTGAACTGAATGTGTCTCTCTCTAAAAATGCTGACATCTAATTTGGACTATGATGCTATTTGGACATGCACTTTGAGAAGGTAATTGGTTTGTGAAGGTGGGGGTCTTCATAAATGGTATGAGTGCATTTGAAAGGAGATTCCAAAGAACTGGTCTCTCTCTTTGTCTCCCCCCACTCCCTCCCTTCCTCTTCTTCCTCACTCTCTTAAACCCAATGAAGAGTTGCAGCCTACAGCTGAGATGTGGATTTCACAAAGACCCAAATATGCTATCATGCTAATTTCAGACTTCTAGCCTTCAGTACGATGAGAATTAAATTTGTTTAGATAAACAGTGCATTTTAAGTTTTTTTTTTTTTGTTTTTTTTTATTTGAGAGCGACAGACACAGAGAGAAAGACAGATAGAGGGAGAGAGAGAGAATGGGCACGCCAGGGCTTCCAGCCTCTGCAAACGAACTCCAGACGTGTGCACCCCCTTGTGCATCTGGCTAACGTGGGACCTGGGGAACCGAGCCTCGAACCGGGGTCCTTAGGCTTCACAGGCAAGCGCTTAACCGCTGAGCCATCTCTCCAGCCCTAAACAGTGCATTCTATAGCATCTTCTTTACAACAGTCACAGCTATTGTAGCTTTCATGGAATGTTGAAGAATAAATTAACATACCTATGATGACCAGTTGGTCAATTTAGACATTGTTGTGTTTTGTGTGTGAAAAGATGAAGGCTTGAACCAACTTATAGGCATGAAATACAAACTTTGTGGCCAGAGAAATGATATAAGTAGAATGGGTTAAGCTTAGTAAATGTGGGACATGAGAGAGAATGTGAATTCTGAGCCAACACCTCAAAGATTTGTCCCATGTATACAGACGTCATATCATCAACAGTACTTGGTTACCTGCCACAGCTAAACGGTAAGACCTTATTGCTGAAGACACCACAAACCTAGGACATGGAGACATCATGCTGGCACTTATAAAGAAGCCAGCTGTCTGCTGGACAGCCTTCCTGATGCTGTACAGTGCTTTGCAAGCTGTTGGGGGATAACAAGCAGATGATTCTATAAGCTACAAAATCAACCAGCCAAGCAAAATGTACAACCTGTGCAGTAGTGACACACAGCCTATGAGAGCAATTAATGTTTCTCTCTTTGGATATAAGACCCACTCAGTAGGTGAGAAATCATACTTTGTATCACCAAGTCAACAATCCTATGGATATGTAGGTAATAGTCTAGAGAGAAGCTCCTACTGGTCTTTGGCCAAGAAGACTGGCTGTCTCCATCAGAATGCCTCTTAAATAACTATGCATATCTTCTTGAATCCATACTGCTCTCATCTTTGGTTATGTTTTGGAGAATACTTTTTACGGGGGGACTTTTTTTTTTTAAAGCAGATAACAGCAAAAGAACCAAGATCCATCAACAGACAAGAAAAAATAGCTGACTGACTAAGGAGATGAGCCACCTCTATTACATTTGCCCACACCCAGGAGACACTGCAGAAGAATTGGAGATTTAAACGTAAGTGCTGCTCCTCTCACTGCTAGCCTGACCTACAGATCTAGGGAGATGGTGCTAAACAGTGCAAACACTCAGAACTCATCAATGCAGAAATCCAGAGGCTGCAGAAAGCTTAACACTGAAGTACACTTATAACATACCCACAAAGGCTCATAAAACATTCCATAAAATGGGAAAGAAAGATTGTAGGAGCCACAGTCTTCCTTCCCACAAGGGTTGGAACAAGTATCCTGAGGTATTTTCCCCCACCCCAACACACACACACACACACACAATCCCACCCGGCCACTCACCCCCACACCCACCCCTCACAGAAACTGATGCATTCATAACTTTGTTGTGAGTGGGAGCCAGCAAGAAGGGATATAAGATGATAACTAGATAGAAATATTACCAACACATGACTTTTTCATATAGCAAAGTTCTTTTATTTATACAGTAAAGTTCTAGTTAATAAAAAAAGAATAAGAAAAGACAGAAATATTGCAACAGACATGGAAAGTAGAGAACAGTGTTGGCTATTGGTAACGATTTACATGTGTACAGCCATTATAGACAAGGCAAGCAGCTTCCTCAAGATGAAAAATGGATGGACAGGGGACATATGTAAGGCAGGAAATTACTTGCTTTGAAAGCATAAGGCCCTGAGTTTGACTCCCCAGAACACATGTGAAAACACTGCTTCTGGTGATAGGCACTTATGATCCTAGCTGTGGGGAGGCAGAGGCAGAGGGATTCTGAAATCAGGTTGGCCAGTCAATCCAGGCTAATTGTCAAGCTTCTGATCAGGAAGAGGCTTTGTCTCACTTTTGTACTTCTCACTAATTATACCAGAATTTAGAAATAAATAAATAAAAATATTTTTAAAACAGTGAACACCAGAACTCGTCTTCTGACCTACACAAACACACACACACTGAACTATGCACATAATGTGTACTCACACAGAAAACTGCAAGACATACATACACAGCATATAAGAATATTACTAAATGATCCAGAAATCCTTCCTCTGGATATAGATAAGATACAAAGGCAATGAAAGCAGAATGTCAAATTAATACCTGAACACCTAAGTCCTCTGCACAGCCTAGATATGGAATCAATCCATTTAGCAATGGATAAAGAAGTATGATATGCATGTATGCATTTGATCATAATTAATAATTCTTAAAAAGAGACAAATTTCAGTCCATTCTTCAGTGGATAAAGAAGTATGTGTGCATATGTATTTGATTATTATTAATAATTATTAGTTAATTCCTAAAAAGAGATAAGTTCCTGCCAATTGCACCAGCACATTTATATGGACAAAAGTTCAGCTCGCAAAGGAGAGTAGCATGACTGTGTCCAGTGAGTAGGAGCCAGACAGCACTGAGCAGGTGTTGGTCAAATGATGCAAGAGCAGCCAGTTCTATTTTGTGGTGTGATATTTAACTTGTGAGTCTGTCTTAAGAGTTATTACTAAAATGAGGGGATGGATCTGTCACTTAGTTTAAATTTGGTCATCATTTCTCACTGTGTAACTACACAAAATATCACACTTTACCATATAAAGTTACAAAATGTTATCTATCAATTATCATTCTGTAAAGCCAAAAGAAAGAGAAATACATCTAGAATGAATTTTTCTGAACAAAAATTACAAATGATTTTCAATATTTCATTAACAATATCAAATGTAACATGTAATATAAAGTCCATTTTAAAATTTTGGTATATGAATGGGCATGATGGCATATATTTTGATGTGAAACTCATGCACCCAGGCCTGGTTGTGCAGACTCATTGTCCCAGCTACTTGGGAGGCTTAGACTGCCGTTCTCCAAGTTCTTGTACATCCTGAGTGCACATAAGTTCAAGTTCAGCCTTAGCAGCTTAATGACATCCTGTCTCAGAATAAAAAGTAAAAGGAGAGCTTGGGTTGGCATTTGTTTAGAATCCATGAGTACTTAGTAAAACACACACACACACTCTCTCTCCCTTTCACATACTCTTGCTTCAAGGTTATGAGTGCTTAAAATTCCTTAGGCTTCTTAACTGTTAAAAGGAATCAGCTGCTTTTAAATGTTTAAAGAAGCTGTTTATGCTACAACCTTTGTGATTTTCCTGTTTGATTATGTTTGGTATTTTGTGGACCATTAAAAAGATCTCAAATAATACTTTCAAAGTCCTTGAGTAGTATTCACACCATTCAGAACATTATTTATTATTTTATCATTCTATCCAATGCTCTTTGTAATAAGCTGAATTATTATGCTATTGCCAGCTGGTCTAGAAACACAGTATTTAGGATGATATATTTATTGTTTAATCTTATTCCACTTACTGCAAAGATGGCAGAATGAACTATAAGCCATTTTTCTAAGGAACCAGGAAACTTGATCATTTTTATTCATGATATTAAAACTAGTGATTATGAACAAAGCTGACAACTATGATATTTAACATGCCATTAGAAGAATGGTTTCAAAATTCCTTTAAAGCACAGCCAGTCTTCATTGTCACATGAAGAAAATGGTTTAGAGGTCCTGATTCCCATGTTCTTACCATTTACATTGAAAAACTGCTTTTGAAATTCTTGGATGAAATATTTCAAGTTACAATTCTATGTTGTATGTTTGCTTTAGCAGCGGTTCTTCAAACCATCATAAAGATAAGTTCTGTTTATTGTTACTTGCTTTGCTCTCTCTACCATCTTACAATAGGTAGCTCAGAGAGGCATAAAGTAAACTTTAATTTATTAAATAGAATTTTTTTGTGCTTTGTGAACATAGAGGTTCTACATGGAGATGGATCATCCACAGGTTCTTTCACTGTTCAGACCAGCCCACATTTTGCCATATTCTTATTTGATCTTATGTTAGTACTTCCCCTAAATAGCAGCATGAGCAATACTTAGGGGGCCAATAAAATGCACAAAACTTTTCTGTCTTTCTACTGTTGCTGTCTAAGGCAAAGGAAATAGGTGACTACTGAAAAATGATAAGTAGAGACCAATCCTGGAAATCTATTTCAAAAGTGTAAGGTAAATAACTTGGGAGTCGTACACCACTTCCATAGTCGAGATGCCAGGGAGTCATTCTTACTCAAGCCTTGAGGTGCATGCCGGGCAGAGAAGACAGCCTCATCATAGCAGGCAAAGCCTTTTGTGGAAAGCAGCAGTAACTGATCTAGAGAAATAATCAACCAGCTCCCTGACCATCCTCCTGTCTGCGCTGTCATGATCTGGGGTTGCCTGAATGCCACTCACCGCTGAGAAGACAGCCAGCGATGCCTGGCTGCTCAGGGTCAGATCATATACAGAACAGTGGGCATCAAATCGGGTAACACAGCAGTGTGGTCATGACGCAAAATCTATCACTGACAGAATGAGATCCAAGGGATTGAATATACCTGTCTGGATGTTGTGCTGGTCACTGAGGAAGACAACGATGATGAAATCAAGAGCCCGTCTTCACAAGCTTATTGTGTGTAGGGCACAGGAAAGAAATGACAGAAAGATGACACACAGAGGCATGACAGGAAGAAGGCTGGGCTTTCCTGTAAGCAGTGAGAGTGGCTGAGTTCACCTGCAGGCTAAACTCCCGGAAGGCATTGATACCGAGGTGTAAGGTGTAAGGGCGGGGGCGGGGGGAGGGCAGGGGAGGAGAGGAGAAGTGTATATAAGGAAGAAAGCAAAAAAGAGAAAACATTAGAAACAATTTTCTTTGCTAAGCTTGGTGCTCAGTTTCTTTTTATACGGTTTATATCTAATTTCTATTTTGTTCTTCATACAGAAAGAACTTCAGATTACCAGGCATGGAACACTCTAGGAACCCAATAACAGCACTTAGCCTCCCACTGAAACTTCCCTATTTCCCGTCACTGTATGTCTTCACGCAGATTTCGAGCAAAGCTCCCCTTCCTCATCACAGCTTTCGTCTAGGAGCTCATTATCTCCATTCAGGCCTACCTTATTACTGCTGGGCCAGAAGTTCCCTCTGGGCCTTTATTAACCATATTCCATAAACACGTCAGATTATTGTGTTAATTAAAAATTCAAGAAGTAAGTCAAAACACATACTATATTTTTGAGTTTTGAGTGAAAATATTCAACATTACAATGGTCAAAGTTCCTCCAAAATGAATCTGTAAGCTACATATAAGTCTGATGAAAATTTCTGCATGTATTTTTATTTATCATTTATTTATATTTGGGACGTGATGTTATTCTGTGACCCAGGTAAGCCTGGTACTTAGCATCTCCCAAGGGTTAAATCAAACATGGGTGCCACAGTGTCCTGTTCTCTATGAGGTATGTGCAATCAGGCTTTATAGGCTGATCCTGTAGTTTCATGTGGGATGATCCTATGTAAAATAAATAGGTAAATTAAATGCAGATTTAAAAATGTCAAGTATAAGACAATTACAAGAACCCAATGTGCCTCTGTCATATTGCATCATTCCATGCACTTTGGGTTCCAGGGAGGAATGTTCCACTGGTGTTAATAATCTCTGCTGTCCAGTCCTTCAGGTGGGGTTTTCTTCTTGCATTGAAGTCCTGTGACAGTTCCATTGGCCTGACGTATTATGCTTTGAGTGTGAAACAGCCCGGCCGCTCACGTGTTTGAACACTATGTCCACAGCTAGCTGCACTACTGGGACAGGCTGTGGGACCTTCGGGTGCTGGAGCCTTCCGTGGAAAGTGGGCGCCTGGAAGTGGGCCTCACAGCTGACAGACAAGCCCCTTGTCCTGTTTGCACGCCGCCTCCTCACCACACTGCCAGGTGACCAGCCTTTGCCAGATCCTGCTGCTTTCTGTGCCACAATGGAGTATATCCCCCTGGGACTACGGGCTGAATTACACCCTTTCCTTCCTTAACTTTCGTCTGCTATTTCTAACTATTTGTATAAACTTACTTGTATAAACAAAAAAAAAAAAAAAAATTGTAGCATTTGCCTCATTTCCCACTACAGAAACTTCATAACAACTGTGTACAAAATGGCCTGCGGGATGATCAACACTCCATTCTGCTTTCCCTCATTTTCTGCTCTGAGGGATGACTAATTCTACCCACACAATTTCCACCCTTACATCCAGACCCTTTTTTGGTTTCAATGACATCACTTCTTGTTGTTAGAATAGCATTCCAAGGCTGCTTAGTTCCTTAGTTACATGTCTTTTTATTGGAAGGGGCAATGAACTACTCGGCTCCTCCAAAAACATTGACCTTGAAAACATTACTCAACAGAATTCTTATATTTCTTGTGCTGTGCCTGCTTAGATTTTATAAGTGTTGAAAATTAAACATTTAATTCAAAATATAGCTTTCTACCCTACTCTTTATTTTCTTTTTAAATAATGTTTTTATTTATTTATTCACTTGAAAGACAGAAAGAGAGGTGTAGGTAGAGAGAATGAGCACTCTAGGGCCTTTAGCCACTGCAAACTCCAGATGCATGTGCCACCTTGCGAATTTGATTTTATGTGGGTACAAAGGACTAGAACCTGGGCCCTTTGATTTTTCCAACAAGCACCAGAACCACTAAGCCATCTTTCCAGCTCCTATCCTTTCTTATCTTACTCTAACTGTATAGCCTTACTTTTATTTCAATCTATTATTAGTAAACAGAAAAATAAAATGTGATTTAAAAAAAAAAACAAGGGAAGGAGGGAGGAAAAGAGAGGGAGGACAAATGGGAAAGAAGAGAAAGATGAATCAATTTTCCTCAGTTTTCGATGCATATTTTTATTACATACCACCACTTCTATTTGAAAATCCTTGTACTAAGTAGAAGTCAATGAATAATTGATTTGCCAATTTAATTGGTTTAATTGATGTGATTGTCTCTCATTGATAAAATTTGTTTTTGTTTCATCTTGCCCAGAAATCCTAGCAAACTGAAGTTCATTTCTCACCCTTTATCTTTTTTCTCTTCATTCTTAAGAATGGCTTCTAAGTTATTAAAGGATAACAAGCAATAAAGATGTAGCAATAAAGATGAAGAACCGTCTAATGGAATGAAGAACGGATATTGATTACAAGTGAGAATTGTCATACTTTCAAATCTAGGAAGGACACAAGCAAGTCTTCAAATGAGTGAGAGGGAACATAGCTTTCTACCTTATATCCTAATGCTCTTTCAAAACATCCTGAAGAAAATGGAATATTTCTTAAGTAAGTTAGCCTCTTGAGCAATTCAGAAATTAAAAAAAAAAAATAATCATCCTCATTTTTATATTTTTCTGAGTTGAAATAAGTGTATTGTTTACATAGTCCATCATCTAAAACTCTTTTTTGTTTCAATTCAAATTTGATTTATGGTACTGAAAGTGAATGTTTTACCCAACATTATCCCCATCCCCTACAGACACACACACACACACACACACACACACACACACACACACACACACACACACACACCTACAGAATTTAGCAGCCAGCAGAGGGCAGCAGAGAGCTTTCCTATGTGCTTGATGCTCAGCTGTCTTTGTTTCTGCTATTTTAACTTTGTGTATAGAACAATCATTGAGCTGTCAAGCTAAATTAACACAGAAATGCATGGAATCTATTCAATATAATCCCCCTCCTTTATCCAAAAGTTGCTTTGTCGTTTAATGCAGCACCCTGACTTATGGAAGAGATATTTGCATGTTCTAAATTTACTTGATGTAAAATATGAAAAGACAAAAAAAAAAAAAAGAAAGAAAAGAAAAAGAAAAAGAAACAGCAGCACAGCTTTTGAAATTACTTGAATTATTTACATAGGAAATCTTTCCCTATAGGAAGCTTCTGAGGTTTGATCAAGTGAGATTCGCCCTATGCTTCGTCCTCATCTTCTTTTCTTTTCTTCTTTCATGGCTTAGCATTTGCCATTGTGTGAGTGCTTTGCACTAAGCCGTTCTAATAAGAATGAAAAGGAATAACATTAATTGACTTCCTGTTATCATAGTTTGACATTAACTATATTTTGTGTTCTATGTAAGAAGAAAAGAGAAAAAAAGATGAAAAAGGGAGTCTTTGCATTTCTCAAGTCATTCAAAAGCATGTTCACTTTTTGAATACGTAATTTATTTTCATTTACATTCTCCTGTAAATGTGTCTAATGAGAAATTACTGAAGTAATTTAGAATATTTTGTGTATTGAATAAAAACACCATTGCATCATTTTCTATTGTAACTATTTAACCCCTATCACAGCTATGAAATTCAATTTATAATGCTGTATTTTTCCTCATTAGAGTGAAATTTGTCAATGGTTTATGATTACTAAGGACAGAGAGCAATAACTTAAACATTTGCAAACCAATATATCCATCGATATACTTGAGAAAAATTTTGTGCATTGTACATATTTATTTCCATCTAGTTAAAAATATATTTAAAATACCTTGAGATTTCTTTGATCCATGTGTTAGAAGTGTGCAACATAATGTTTAAGTATCTAGGGATTTTCCTGTTCTCTTTCTGTTGTTAATACCTGATTTAATTCTATTGCTATCTGAGAGAAGACATGGCATAATATTTTTCCTTTGAGTGTATGGTGGGTGTGTAAGTATGTTCATGTGTATTTGGGTGCATGTGTCGGAGAGTGTGCATGTACATATGTGTGTAGAAGCCAGAGGTCCACATGGAGAGTTTTTCTTCATAGCTCTCCATCGTATTCACTGAGTCAGGGATTGAGGAATCAGCCAGCCTAAGTAGCCAATTTGTCCTGGAAAACCTCCTGCCTTGGCCTCCTGAGCCACTGGACTTTAGATAAGATGCCATGCCTACCAGCATTTACACAAGTGCTGGGCGTCCAAATTTGTGTTCTCATACTTGCGAGGCAAATACATCACAACTGAGCCATTTTCTCACCACCCCTTTCCTTTTCTTATTATATATATTACATTATATTATACATTATAACATGTATATTAAATATATTATATATATATTTAAATTGGCATACAGAGACTTAGGCATCATTCAGTCTGACATTTTCAAATACAAGTTTGCTTTATTTCCCTTCCCCCTCTTTCCTGAGCTACTTCCCACAGCCCACTATCGCATGGATCCCTTTGTCTTCTCTCCCTGACCTCCCAGGTCGGTTCTTTATATACACTTTGGGTTCTGGTCCTGCTTTATGGGTTTAATTACCATTTGTTCCCTGTATATAAACTCTTTCAAATTTTACATGCTAAGTCCCACATATCAGAGAAAAGATGAGGTTTTGGTCTTTCCCAGTTTGAGTCACTTCACTTAGCACGATTCTTTCCAAATCCATACATTTTCCTGCATATTTCACTTTTCTATCCTTCTGTGATGGATTTTTCAGTCCAGGTTATGACGGGTTTGTGAATGTTCAATTGAGAGTGCTGTATGTTCTACTAATGCACCATACAATATTCTATAACTATCAATCATGTGTTCTTAACTAATAGAGTTCATGTCAACTGTGGGATGATTTCTCCTTGTTTGGTCTGTCATTTGTAGAGAGAGGGATTAAAATCTCCAATTGTAACAGGGCATTTGCCTATTTCTCCATTAAAAGTTCTGATGGGTTTTGCCTTGAATATTTTGTTATTTGTTCTCATCCTAGGTCCTTTGAAGTTCAAGACTATTAAATAATCTTAGAAAATTGATACTTTTATCAGAATATAATCCTCTTCATCATTCTTGTGTGGGAAATTGATTTACCTGAAAGTCAAGTAAATACCATAGCTTCCCTGTGCCTCAAGTTAACATCACAGACCCTGTTTAACATTTACTTTAACTTAACTAATTGCTCCATTTAGTAACTGGATTTCTGGAAGACATAAAGAGTAGAGTATCTGTATATATTTGATAGCATTTATAAATGATACATATCGATGATTCATATTTAAAGTGTTGATAGCTATATTTGGTTCAATGTCTACTATGCTTAGCATTGTTTTCTCCTTGTATTTACTGTTTCTGTTTTAATCTTCTATTTTGCATTTTCTGATTTTAATTCATCACTTAATATACCTGGGCTTTTAACATATTAATAATTATTTTTCTAACTAAATTAGTTTTATTACTCATTAGTAGTATTTTATTATTTTTTATTTTAATATTTATTTGAAGGAGAGAAAGAGAGAGAGAGAGGGAGGGAAGGAGGTAGAGAATGGGAGCACAAGGGCCTCTAGCCATTGAAAACAAACTCCAGACACATGCACCATCTTATGGATTTGGTTTTAAGTGAGTACTGGGGAAATGAACCTGGGTCCTTCTTAGGTTTTGTAGGTAAGTGCCTTAACTGCTGAGTCATCTATCCAGCTCTGCTTTACAGCTTTAAACATACATTTTCAAGTGATCTAATTCAAGAAACACTACACTAACTCAATAATATTATGGGTATCATATTACAGAGGTGACCATTCTTCCTTTTTCATGGCATGACTTTCACATATTTATCTGTAACTTGCAATCACTTAATGTATCAACAGTATCATTCCTGTGGGCAAACTTTTCAGATCAAATAAGACAGTGAAAATTTTATTTTGCCATGCATTTATTATTAAAATTATTATTTAATGTAAATCCCTGACATATTATTGGGCTTTTCTTGAAGGATATATTTAAACAGCTCTTCCAGGGCAGTTTCACTCATGACAAGTTTTCTCAATTTTTGAGTGTTTTTTCTTCACTTGTAAGGGACATTTTTACAGTATGTGGGAGTTTTTATTTATTTTTTTTCCAGTAACACTTGAAATGCATGTTCGGTATTCTTTTACTAGTAGAGTTTTAGAAAACAAGTCCAATGTAATTCTTACCCTTGCCCCTCTACTGCAGCACCCTATCCCGTGTTGCAGGATTACAACTTTCTCTTTACTTTCCCATAGCTTGAATAGGACATGGTCTAGAGGGCTCAGCTTTTGGTACTTTTGTGTTCTCTGAGCTGCGTCTGAGATCTGTGGTTTTATGTTGTTGTTGTTTTTTTTTTTAATTAGTTTTAGTAACTTGCTGGCCATTATAATTTTAAATTTTGTGATTTCTTTATCTTCTCTTCATTTTTTCCCATTATGCATGCATTTTTTTTGCTTTCTATTCACTTTAATTTTCATATATAAATCCCAATTGTTATTGCTGCAGCTGCAACTTAGGTTATCATCATGGGACATTTATGGGGATGTGGATTTTTATAAGATAGTCAAATGAATTTTGATAGAGAGATGGGATAAATGGGGTCCATTTCTAGGGATCAGGTGGAAGTCTTGGAACTGTCAGCAAAACTGACACAGGATTCAAGCATGGTGGCTCATTCCTTAAATGCCAGAATTCGGGAGGCTGAGGTGGCAAAGATCACTGGTCGTTTGAGACACGCCTTTCAGAGCAGCCTGAGTTCTAAGGAAGCTTGGACTAGAGCAAGACTCAGCCTCAAAAGTAATAAATAAATCAAAAGTGACCTGGGCAAGATGCCCACAGAGGCAGCACTGGGCCCCGCTGAAATGTACAGTCATCAATACGGACCTCAGAGCGTCTTCTTGTGCAAAGGAGCTCAGATGCTGTCAGCGCCTCTGGGCGTGGAGATGCTGTGCGTCAGAACGAATGGGCAGTGTCTTGACCCTGACGGGACAGTGGGAGGTTGTCAGTCTTGCTCCCTTGCTCGGCTCTGGAAAAAGGAGAGATTTGCCAAGATATGTCTCCTTGGATGGCATTGGCTATGTCTGTGAAGCATTTAGCACCCACAATGACATGACACGGTAGTCTTCGATGACAGCAAATGCCTCTGCTCTGCTCTGCTTGAGTCGGCTTCTGCCCAGGCATAATCTTGAAAACCCCGTGCTCAAGGGACCTCCAGAAAACCCTCTGTTATTCCACTCTCCTTGATGGGCATGGAGGAAAGATGTAGATCCTTCAGGGAATTGACTTTCATATCCTTGACCGGGCTTTCCAACTTGGGGCTGGAGATCCACTCTTTGTTTTGGCCAGATCACCAATGCCACCATGTGCTCAGTGGCCCTTGCTGAAACTTGGGGAGAAATGCTACTGTGGTCTTCAGGCCTGGGACCTGGATCACCAGAGTCTTGCATTTGTTCTCAGAAAAGTGTGTCTTTTGTAATCATGCCATATCTCTGGATTTTTGTTGTTTTTATTTTTTCTTCTTTTTATTTTAGTTTGGAAGCTTCTATTGGCACATTGCCAAGATCAATAAATTTTTCCTTTGGTTTTGTTCAGAGAACTGATGAGTCCATTCAAAGCATTCCTTCCTTTAATTCTATCACTTCCTTTTGTTTGTTTTTTCTTAAACTTTCCACATCTTTGCTACATTATATTTTTCTTGGAGTTCCGTACCTTTTCCATTTGAGTCTTTAGCACAGCAAGTGATGTTATTCATGTTTAATTATCCACTATATAATTCTAAATTTAAAGGTAGATTTAGAAAAACAAAGTTTTTAGACTGTCCTTTTTATTGCCATTTGGCATGTTACAATTTTATTTGAAAACAGAACCTGAGATTTTGAACAACAGTAGATATATTTGCTTGAGTTGGAGGTTTATATTAATCCAGTTAGGCATTCAGCCATGTTTAATGTCTGCTGTGGCTATAGGTACCCAAAGCTTAAGTTTTCTTTAGTGATTTTTAATCTCTATCCCAAGTTGTTTGTGTTTCCTTAAAAATATTTCTGTTCCATATCCATTTTGTTTTCTTTTGTTAATACTAAATATTCTCTATTGGAGAATCACCTTGAAATTCTGACCTTCAGAATGTAGTGATGGTCCTATAAAACCATAGTTAGTTTATGCTGGGGATGGAACCCAGAGCATTTCAGATGTTAGGCAATTATTCTATCACGTGGGTCACATTCTCAGCACATAAGAACATTTTCTTAAATTCAGTCTGTCTCAGTCGACTTCCAATTTTAATATACTTTCACTTCATTAAGGTGTTGTTTGTGTGGCAATAAGATATTGAAGGTGGTAATATATGTAAGTTTAGTAATAAAGATAAATATTTAGAAGACTTTGATCATATCTTATGACCTTGAGAAGGGATTGTTAGCCTGCTCCTCCTCTGTCTGCAGGAGACAAGAAAACTCTTGGCTTGTTGCTGAATAATTGAAACCTCATGTAGATAAACCATTAGAAGTGCTGTTTTTCTGAAGATATTTCAAAACAGCCATTTCCTGGGAAAAGCAAGGATTCTTTTCAGATATTTACTCTGATAAAGTGATAGAATTTCAGAGGTGAAACCATGGGAAGTCTTCCTCAGCCAGTGACCCACACGCAGACTGCAAAAACTTGTCTAAGTGACCACCAGAGCATTCGTGACAGGTCTAAAATGCTGATTCGCAGTTTATTTCACTTTTTTTTTTTTTAAGTCACGGGTGCGGGATGGCAACTTTGAAGCCCTGTACACGTGGAACCAAAGCCAGAATTCCTCTTCCTTTCGGACGTGTTATCCTCCATTTTGGGAGGGAAGTCTATTTCACTTTCACTGTCACTCACCACTCTATAGGAATTAACCACTTAGCACTTTTCAAAAACGCTGGTGATGCTATTTTTATCGTTGTGTTTCTTGGTACTTAAGAAATGAACACTCTTCCCATCCTAAAATGGGATAAATTTATTTCAGTCCCTACTCCATTTTAAGTTATTTCTATTTCCTCTTATTGAGAAATTTCCCAAATTTTGAATTATTTGTCTTCATTACAACTGCATTTGTTTTAGTCAGCAGCTCATTCCTCTTCCCTCTCTAATTTTTAGGATCATTTAGAGTATCTCATGATGCATTACTGAAACCTGAATATTTGGTAAATTAACTCTCTTTTATATATTTAATTTTATTTTACTTTTTCTCCCAGAACTCTTAAAACTCATTTCCAGGTATAATATTTACAAATTTCTTTACTTGCAAAAACTCATAAATTATTTGTGTTTGATCATTCTGCTTCAATATTTGAATTTGTAATTACCTCCCTCAAAGTCTTCTGGGACTTGACTCACCTTATAAATCTGTGATAAGAGATGAAATTTGGATATGAAAACTGACTTCCCAATGTTTGTTCTCTCAGCTGAGATCATTGAATGCTGTCAAGACATACAGGGGGAGAGATTCCACTTGTGAGGTAGCTTCATTGGAATTTGGGCAGGATGAGGGCTTTCTACGTCTCCTGTCTATCTTTATTCCCAGAAGTAGAAAGGACAATAATCAAAAATCAACATTCCATTTAACACACAAGCCCCAATGAGGCTATGAACGTATCTCGTATAAGTCTAACTCTCTGAATTAGATGTTGATTTGAGTACACTTTTATATTAGCAGGTGTCAATGTCCTTTTTCTGTTACTAATGCAGAATATCCGAAATTGTCTAATTTACAAAGAAAAGAGTCTTATTTTTGTTCATTCTTCTAAAGACTTGTGTATTCAAGATTGCCAAGCCATATCTGGTAAGGGGCTTGTGTGGTATCCAGTAATGGTAGAGGGCAGAAGAACAGTGTGACTCGGGTTGATTAGGAGGCAGGGGAGGCAAGTCTCAGGAGAACAAAAGGCACTAATCCATTCAGGATGGCTCACCACTGTGACTCAGGTCACCCTTGTATCATACCATCCAACACTCCTGCACTGAGGAACTAATGTTGTGGTCTGTTTGGGTACACACAGAATGGAGCTGTTTAATCTGTGAAACTGGAAATTGTAGATGCATTCACACAAATTTCATGCCCTGACCAAAAACCTATCATCTTTTCTTTTGTTTGAGCATCAGAATCCTTTCTTTTAATATAACCATCAATCCACTTAAAAGTCAAGAGCCCATAGTGCCACAGGCCCTCATAGCCATGGGCTGCTTTCACTAGCTGATTCTTATCACTATCTGGATGTTCAATTTAGTCAGCCCATAGAGATAGCAAATGTACAAACATTTCTGATTTCAGAGGCTGAATGCCAATGCCATAACTATAAACTTCAGAGAGCCATGTGTTGTGGTATACATCTGCAATCCTAGTCATTGGGAAGCTGAGGCAGAAAAGGTTTAAGTTTCAAGAGAGCTGGGGCTACATCTTGAGATTGAAGGCAGCCTGAACTACATGGTGGGGCCTTGCCTCAATCAGAGTGTTAAAATGTGATTTATAGACTTGCTTTAACTAGGGCTCTTAACTTCTTTGCATTATGTTGTAGTACAGATCTTAAATGTCCCCAAAGGCCCTTGTGTTCAAGCTTGAATTCCTACATTCTGCCCCAGTAATGGACCATTTAGGAACTGGAGCCTGATGACAAAAACATTAGATCATTGGACGTGCATCCCTGGGAGGAATATTGAAACTACTGCGTTCTCCTTCTGTGTCTGTCTGCGTCATGAAGTGAGCAGCTTTTCTCTAAATGCCTGCTGCTGTGACTCCTACTTAACCACAGGTTCCAAAGCAACAGGCACAACTAGTCACAGACTGAAACTGTGAGCCAAAATACTCCTTTCCTCTTGAAAGTCGATCATCTCAGGGACTTTGTAATAGAAAAGTAGTGAAAGTTTAATTAAAATAACACAGATAAGAGGATGTTCAGAAAAGTATCAATAACTATTGATAAAACATATTAAGATAAGTATTTTAAGAACAAGTTAAGATGGACAAGTTGCTCAATAGACATAGTTTCCAATAATTGTTCAAGAACTGTGGACTATCACAATCCCAATATGCATCTCTAGTCTCTGGAAACCACTTAGACAATTCAAAGGTTTAAGGTTTATTGTAACCCATTCTGTTCAGTCAGCTTTAGGACATAAACTTGGATGAGGCAAATATGAGTAAGCCATGAACCTTACTGTGAGAAGCTATCAGTCTTATCCAAAAGAAGAAGGGCTGAGGCAATGGGCAACTGTTTACTAGCCCCAGCTTCCAGGAGAAGCTTGGAGCTGATCTGGCTCCAAAAACCCAGACAGCTAGTAAGTCTACAGGGAAAGCACCCAGCTTGGTTATCAGGGAAGAAAGGCCTCCCATGGTCTTGCCCAGATTTTCTAGAAGGTTTCAGACACATACAAAGCAGATCCTGGTTAGGCTCAAGTGCACCCATCTAGATAATTTTCACTGACACACACACCTAGATCTATTTAGACCAGGCCATGCAACACAGACTATAAAAAGTTGCTATTGCTGCATCCTCGGTGAGACAACTGACTTTGAGATAGTCAGACTCTGATACAAAACAGACAGAACATGACACCCAGAAAAAGGCTCCCCACCAAGATTATTCAGCCCGACAATGGAAGCCTCCAGTGAAATATAAGAGGAAATCCAAGACATAGAAGCCTAAAAAGGGTTCCAATAAAGGGTTAATTACCACACATCTCTTTTGTAGTCAGAGAAGGTGGCATCTCAGTTTTGTCAATCTACTCTTTATCTCTAAATTCTACATCCATTTTCCAAGTTAAATTAAGAGATAACTACTGAAAAACAACATTTTAGCAATCTGTCAATTCATTCAACACAGATATCTGTCAGCATGAGAGACACAGTGCCAGCTGGTGAACTAAAATTGTATCTACTCAATTGTTACTCTGCTAGGACAAGAAAACTGATCTAAAACAATATAATTACCTGGCTTGTAAATTTCCATAATTTCAAAAATGTTTGATGACAACCACTAGAAAAAAAATGGGCTATGTCTCATCTTAATACCTTTATAGGCTAAGAATATAAACACTATTTTTGTAGGAAGATCCAATGTGTCATTAAATTTGTTTCTAAGCCACGTAAGCTGTGTATTCTGGATGACCAAGAGAGCAGTGTACCCAGTTGTTTGTGCTGGGACACCGCAGGAATATACACTCAACACCTTCTCTCTACACAGCGACTCCAGGGCTGTTTTTCATCCAGAGACCCTCCATCCTTGAGCAACAGGGTTGATAGCAGATGATCTTAGCTGATCTTCATTATTCAAATTTGGAAGTTCATTTTCAAGAAATGCCACATCTTACTCTATGGAAGTAAGCTGGATTTAAATCCTCAACTATTGACTCTTAGCCTTTAGTTGAAACACCCTGTTCTCTTCTGAGTTTGACAATTAAGGGATACATAGGTATTATTGTTTTCTCTATGAACATATCTCAGAGAAATTATCTTGAATTATTTTTTAATTAATTGGATGATGCTTTGAAAATACCAGGTAGAATCTCAGGCAGGTTCTGTGTATGTCTTTTACCTGCCAGAAATTTATGTTTTAGCTGTTTCTCTCATAATTTCCAAAAAGAAATTTTCAAGAGCTTTTTTCCCCCATCAAACATATTTTAGTTGAACATCATGGTTTAAAAAGTCATTACATTTGTTCTCGCTTTTAAAACTTTGGAGTGTTTGGGCTGGAGAGATGTCTTAGTGGTTAAGCGCTTGCCTGTGAAGCCTAAGGACTCTGGTTCGAGGCTCGGTTCCCCAGGTCCCATGTTAGCGAGATGCACAAGGGGGCACACGCGTCTGGAGTTCGTTTGCAGAGGCTGGAAGCCCTGGCGTGCTCATTCTCTCTCTCTCCCTCTTTCTGTCTTTCTCTCTGTGTCTGTCGCTCTCAAATAAATAAAAAAAAATTTTTTTTTTAATTTAAAACTTTGGAGTGTTATTTGGTAATTTCACATACTTCTTGTGAATCTTATTTATACATACTTATGGTTTCAAACATACTTTATAATTTGAATACTGTGAGAATATCTCTAAAGCTTCATTCTGAATGAGTATAATACTCACAGGAAGATGGTAATTTAAAAACACAACTTTTAAAAATATTTTGTTTATTTATCTATTTGACAGAAAAGGAGAGGGAGGAAGGGAGGGAGAGAGAGGGTGAGAGAGAGAAAGAGGAAGGGAGAGAATGGGCATGCCAGGGCCCCCAGTTACTGCAAACAAACTCCAGAAGAATGTGCCCCCTTGTGCATCTGGCTTACGTGGGTCCTGGAGAATTAAACCGGGATACTTTGGCTTTGCAGGAAAATGCCTTAGCTGCTAAACCATCTCTCCAGCCCCAAACACAGCTTTATTAAAATCAAATCTTTGAAAGCAAATACTAATTTCTTAAATTACTTATAAAATGTCCATTGATTTAAGATTCTAGTGATGAAGAAAATTCAAATTCTCATTTCTAAACCATTAAATATATGTGCCTATGTTTCTATTTTTCTCCTGCTCTCTAAACATTATTTGCCATTCCTTATGTCCTGGACACCAATAATGATTAAGAAATACTGACAGTTTTGAAGTCAATGTGTCTGAGTTTAAATCCCAGTCTGATAATTTTGTTGTTGTTGTTTGTTTGTTTGATCTAGTCCAGGCTGACCTGAAATTCATTATGTAGTCTCAGGGTGGCCAATCCTCCTACTTCTGCCTTCACGTACTGGAATTAAAGACATGCACCATGCCTGGCACAAGTCTGTTTTGATGGTAGACACATATTTATATTTGCATATATAGATAATTTATAGTTAAAGTTAAGGTACATACACATGTGTATATAAACACAACATATAACTTGTGTAGATTTTAAAATAATTTTTCTGTTATTTAATCAGATACAAGATGGGTATATTCACAAAACTTGTTATATAGCAAGAAGAGAATGTAAGAATAATGGACTAGGTTTATTATAGAACCAGCCATCTAATTACACAAAGAGCATGGTTGGGACACAAATACTTCTAAGTTAGGAGATGAATTTCTACCATACATCATTTTTCGTGTTAGTTATGGTCATACTCAGTATGTAAACAGCACGTGTTACCATCTTTACCCTCATCCCTGACCCCCTCCCCCAAAGGGAGCCTCCTTCTTGGGGATGCCAGTTATTTGCACGGGGATTGTGGGTCATGCATTGTGGGGGTAGTCATCAGTTATGGGGAAGAGGCAATGTCTCTGTGAGTAATGTCCCAACTTGTGGCCCTGACACTCTTTCTACCCCCTTTTCCTCCAAATTCCCTGATTCACGTTGTGTTTGTTTTAGGTATACTTCAGCGATGCACTCTTAGGAGCCTCTGGATGTCTGGTCTGGTAGAGGTGAGTGTCCTCAGTGTCCATCTCCTTCACCCTGTGCTGACATCAGGTTCACCGAGGAAGCAGCACTCTCTCATTTCCCCAGTTCCTCTGTGGTTTCAGCAGGGGCCTGGTGAAGTGTGATGGACTGTTCCTCTCCTCAGGTCCTGCTTCCATCTGAACAAGAGAAGCAGATTCTTCAATGGAGAGTGAGGTCAGCACCAGTTAAATGGGATAACCATTGTTAGTTTAGAGAGAATTTAGTGGGTGTAGGCCCTCTTATAGTCCAAGATTAGTGGGAGCCTGACATTGGAGAGTAAACTCATAACCTGGATATGATTCTGACTTGTTTCCCAGTTCCAGATATGGGTTCCTTTCCACTGAGTGGATCTGTTAGCCAAAGGTTGTTTGCTGCTGAGTAGCTTAGACCATGACTTGCTTGGACAGATGTTGATCATTTTCCCCCAGTCATTCATGTAGCAACTCTGGCATTAGACAAGCTAAATGTCTGGGGACTGACTTCCAGATTCTAGTCAGATCTTTCCATGTTCTGTACCAACAGTATATGGTGTCTTTGGTTGTAGGGTCTTACCATTAACCCTTTGTGGGTAATCAAGTGCTCAGACAGAAATCTGTTCCTCTTTTGGGAAACCTTTTAGTTCTCTCTGGTCAACAGGGCATTGTATTTAACTTCATCCTGGCACTGGGAGTTACAGGCCAGCACCAAGGGAAAAGAAAGAAGAAAAAGGAAATATAAAAAAGAGAGAAAAGAAAAAGAAAGAAAGAAAAAAAAAAAAGAAACAGGAGAAAATTAAGGTTAGGCTTCATCTCACATTCTCCAGGGCCCTTTGATTCAGGTGTGCCCTCTCAGGTCCTGATGAGGGTTCAGCCTTTCGGTTTTTCTTCCAGGATTTCAGATTTTATGGTAGCCGTTTCATCTGGGTTCAGTTCTGTGCTCCCCCAACCCTCCCTCTTCCCCTAAGCCCAGCCCTCCCTATTGTCTGGGTCTTGAGATGCCTTAATTGCTAAGCCATCTAGCCAGCCTATACATTTTATGTTTCTATTCGGGACATTTTATTTGTATGAATGTTTTAAATGTCTAACAATATAATCCAGGATGTTCCTTCCTGTGTCGTTTGCTCTTGCTTCTTCGTGATCCACAAGGACACTTAAGTTTGCCAGAGCCATAAAACCAAGCTGGCAAGAAGGGAGCAAGTCATCCCCTCACCTTTGCTCCTTTGAACCGCTCATCACATCTCAAGCTGAAAACTCCACACTTGCTCGACATGCCTGAGAAGTTGATAACCTGTGTGTAAGGTTCACAACACGTTTACC
The DNA here is from genome assembly GCF_020740685.1 of Jaculus jaculus. Lineage (NCBI taxonomy): Eukaryota > Metazoa > Chordata > Mammalia > Rodentia > Dipodidae > Jaculus > Jaculus jaculus. Next base: position 71,261,320 of record NC_059116.1, on the reverse strand, counting down.
AGCGGTGTTATCATCAGTGATCCCGAATTTGCCAGTAAGGCCATGTCTGACCACAGAAACAAGACAAGGCTTTTGGAGCATGGCCTAATGAGGACCTGGTCTTTGCCTGTATTTGTTCTTAACATCACCAGCTAGGATACCTGTGTGCAACGTTGTGGTGGCATGGAAAGAGGGTGAAAAATGGAAGTTCTAAGCCAGGGTGGACTGTGACTATCAAACATTACTCACATAAAAGCAAAAGCTTCTTAAGAATGGTGAAAATAACAGAAAAAAGCATAAGGGATATATATGTAGATGATAGATAAATATATGACAGAATTCAGATAGATATGATAATTTGGATGGATGAATTAACAGTATATGGATGAAAGATATATAGATAGACAGACACACAAACAGACATAAGGCAGTATTGCAGCTACCTTTCTATTGCTGCCACAAAAGCAGTTTGTTGGAGATCCATTTTGGCTCACCGCCTTGGGGGGAAGCTCCATGATGGCAGGGCAAGATGATGCATGAGCAGAGGGTGGACATCACTTCCTGGCCAACATCAGGTGGACAACAGCAGCAGAAGAGTGTGCTCCACACTAGAGAGGGGAAACTGACTGCAACACACATAAGCCCTCCGCCCCAACACACCTCTTCCAGCAGGGCTCCAATACTCAAACTGCCATCAGCTGAGAACCAAGCATTCAACACATGAGTTTATGGGGGACCACTAATTCAAACCACGACAGGTAGCTAGATAATATAAATGCCAAAGTAAAAAGCTTCTTAATATGTATTTGTTGTACAGCAAATTCCTCCAGATTGAAACCCTCCCGCCTGAGGGGAGAAGGGAGGCACAGGAGACTCAGGAAGTCAGGTCTGGGAAGACTGAAACTTAAAAGGTCCCAGGACATCTCCCCAAGGTTACAGGAGCAATAAACAACTATTAACATTATGGCTCTGGCCAAATGTGTAAGAATTTTCTCTGTATTGAAACACCCTGGGGAAGGAGGGAAGCTGAGGAGACTCAGGGGTCAACAGAAAGGTTGCAAGACTGTAAGGTTATATGAAAGGGTGGAAACCTTTTAAGGAGAGACTGTTCTATCAGCTCTAAGCCATCTGTGAGTGGCACAGAGCACTCCAGAGATGCAGCTTCCATGAGTCCTTTCCTATGCTGGGTGGGCCTTTTGATGAAACAGCCGCCTTTGGGTCACCATGCTTCTATAAACAACCCATCATCCTGATCTGTACATAATCAAAATAAACTCATCGGCTCACTAAAATGGGTTGGGGTGCAGGGGTGTTATTGTCTATCATCTGTGCCCTAGCTGGAGTGAATAGATGTGTGTTTGCGTCTCCTCATGCCATACCATACCTCATACCATACTATACCTCATACAATAATTTTATTATATTGAGGATACACAGTAATTTTTAACTTTGATTGAATTTATAAAAGACAAAATCTTATCACCAGGTAAATATATGTAGATTATTTTTTCTGACTCTGAAATCTTTTGTCATAAAATTAAAATAATATAGTGAAATTGTTATTTTGTCAAAGAATGTCAATAAATTAAATTTGCTCATTAGTAGATACAAATATTTCATTCTTGCATTATTTGTTATACCTTGAAACATAAATTAATGATAATGAATACCCTTTAAGAGTTTATAAGAGTAAAATATGACTTACATTTTTCACAAAAAAATAAAATGTTCACTATAGATTTTTTTCTCCTGTTCACCCCTTGTGTATATTGGCTCTTAATGTTTTGCACTTTCAAGTATTTGCTTCATTGTGTCCAATTATTCTGAAAAGATACACTTCCAGGGTAATTTTATTTAATTTAGGCCTATGAGTTACAAAGACTGTCACAGGGGATATTGCCAAAGAAATAGGTATCTAAAAATTTAGGTAATTTTACTTAGTACATCATTACTATTGTTTTTGACATTAAAATTCTCTTTAAAGGATAGAGAAAAAAATCATTTCCAATAAATACCCATAATCTCACAGGATAACTTGCTGCATTTTGTGATATCCCAAGGGTTCAAAACTTGATGTAACAATATGTGCCTATATAATTGTATTATTTAAAGTAATATCATTCAAGACATAAGGCATCTCAAGAGATTAAAAATAATAGAACCAGGTTTCAGAACAAAAATAACAACATTCTGGAATGTATTTCTCTTAGTTGTTTTGAGTAGTTTTCTCTTTACTGGGAAGAAACAAATTACCAAAACTCAAAGTGAGAAGGAAGACTGTATGTTCACAGTTTTTATGTACAGTTAAGGGGTACTTTACATTGATCTTCATGTAAAATCTTGGGGAAAAAAGAAACTAAGCAATTATTCTGATCTCTCTAGAGGAATATGCTGGTTCCAGATAGAAGTTTGAGGCCTCAAGTCCATTCAATAGCCTTCCTCTTCCCATGTTATTCAGAATAAAATATTCATATCTACGTTCTGCTAATAAGCATTTGATCAATTAAATATCTTATCAAATTTCTCTTCTTCATAAAATTTTAGAATACTCCAAGCCATGTGAAGACCAAGCATACTCAAATTCAAGAAGCTTATCATAAAACTATCTTAAATATATAAATTTGGAAACATTTTGAATTGAAATAAAATATTTAAATGCCTCTGATCGGTATTTGCCTCAAGGAAAGCAGAAATCTGTGCCTTTTCCATTATGCTCAGTTCTTATGCTTGGCTCTCTAGCCTTCTTGCTATTTTGAAAAATGTCCTAGAAGCTACTCAGGTCCCTGTCATTCAAATTATTACTGTTTCTCAGCTTGAAATCTAGTAAACACTTCTGAAAGGAAATTTTTTGACATTTTTAAAATAGTGAATACCATAGATATTTTGATAATTCAGATTTCTGAGCATATTCTGAATTAGTTAGTAATCACTACCATAAATATGTGTTGTCATGTAAAGATCCTGATTTTATATTATGTAGCCTCCTGTTGAATGTCACAATCATCTTAACACCTACACTATCTCAGTATAAAATATATATTATAATTCAAGAGAGAAAAACTATAAATTCCCTAAAATAAAGAGAAAATGTAATTTTAGATTATTCACTAATACAGATATTAATTACCAAACAATGGTTTAAAAATTGAGAAAATGTAGTATTAAAATTATTTGAACTAATTTTTTTAAAAATAACATTTGAACTCCACCATAAATCCAAATATAAACTGGAATAAGATATGTAGTTTTGACCTTCTGTTAGATTAGTCTAGCTTAGATTAGATATGGTGTAATGTAATGTGTAAATATAGTGTAAATGTTTTCACTAGTACTACTAATTGTTACAGTATTTTGATTTTTAAGTTGATTTCTTTCTGGAATATTACAGATAATACATCATAAATTCTAACAGACCAAAAAACAGGACCTTGTCAATTTTGGGGTAGCCAATTAACATGAAAAGGACCAAACAGAATCAGAATGAAGAAAATTAAGCAATATGGAATTTTGTCTTTTGTTCCAATCATTTCTTAGTATTGAGTTACTGTCCACTTACTTTGGATTGACAAGGCATACAGTAAAGTGATGGCCTTCAGGGGAAAAAGAAAAAAAGATGAAATGAAAGGGAATATAAAGAGAAAATAAATCACCTCACACTTGTCTTAGAAATAAGCCACTTCAGGGGTTCCAAGTGAAACACTGAAGAGCTCATGAATGCGACCATCTAACGCTTGCAATGCTTTATGAGGGCTAGAGCTTGAACAAGAGATCAGCGGATGCGTGGATAGAACTTCTAACCTTTAGCAGGATGGCATGGCCTTCCAGCTGAGAACAGACCGGCAAACAGCGTAGATTCAGAATGGAAAGAGAGAAACCCACGTTGAGATATTTGGAGGTAGAATTTGGAGGTAGAATTAATTATACTTAAAGAATTACTTAGTGCTCATGGGTAATCTGAAATAATTATTCCAAAATGAATCAAATATTCAAGATCAAGAACTAGAAACAAGTTTGAATGAGTGATGTAGTTATAATCATTGAGTAAAATGAAAGTATAGGAGATGCTATACAGAAACATTTCAAAAGACAGAACCCTGGGGAGAGCAAACATTTATAAGTCAGGTGACTACAGAGTTCTCTAGCTAGAGATCAATATGGAATCAGTAGGTAGGTATAAAAAAAATCACAGTACATGACTATGTACTCAAAGCTTAATTAAAAATAACATACCAAGAAAAGTAAATACTTAACAGAAAATAAATAAGAAAATCAGTAATATCCATTATACTAAGTAAAAACCCAGTGAGAAAACTATTAACTATATGGAAAACAATTTCAGAGGAATTTGGCTAGAGACAATAAACATATAATTGTAATGATGGTAACATAAACACAATTATCATCTCTACTCATATACTTGGAAACAAACCTCAGTTAACAGATGCAAAGGATAAAAGATTTAGAGTCCTTGCCAAGTAATCAATTTCAGTGTGATGAAACTAAAGTTAATATTTGAATTTTTTAATGACACTGGATATTGCACCAAAGCATTGAACTCAAGTACTTGGCTCATGTACCAGTGAGCTCCATCTCCAGCCTGATATGTGAATTTTGATATAGGGAAATAGAGAAAACTAAGTTGTCTAGATACCTCAGAAATATTTTATAAAGCAACCATAGCCAAGTATAGTAGTGCACACCTTTAATGCCAGCACTTGGAAGGCAGAGGTAGGATGGTTATTGTGAGTTGGAGGCCAGCCTGAAACAACAGAGTGAGTTCCAGATCAGCCTGGGCTACAATGAGACCTTACCTTGAAAACAAAACAAAAATAAATAAATAAATAGCAATTGTAGTATAAGATTTTCCGAAATTCTTGTCATCTGTGGCATGACTTAAGATATTTCTAAATTTCCTTTAAATCTTCTTTTAAATGGATTTTTATTTGAAAACAAAAAGATCCTGTTACTATTATATTATTGTTCTCATGGGGTCTAGAACAGCATTCATTCTTTCTGAAACTCGCAAGGGAGATTATATGAAACACTTTTATTCTTTTCATATTTTCATGGTTTCTGACTCAATGAAGTATCATGTATGGGTTTTATCTTTATAAGAGGGTCACAGTAAACAGAGAAGCCTCAATTCTGTGACAAAGAATATGCTTATCACATCATGCTATACACTGATTTTTGAGTCTCAAAATTCATATGTTGAAATCCTCAACACCAAGTGATGTTATGAATAGGTGAGGACACGGGGAGATGATGGCAATAGTCATATTGTGGACATGTCACTTATGTTTGATGTTAGTGCCTTTATGAAAATTGTCTCAGGTATCCAGCATGCCTCTTACCGCATGAGGTAAAACCCACAGGAATGATGCTCGTAAAGCCACAGATCCTCACCAGACATCAAAGTCGCTCATACCTTGACCTCAGAGTTCCAGAGCACTGAGAAATGCATTCTTTTTGCTTATATAGTATGAATTCCATTGCATTTGTTGTAGCATCCCAAATCAACTAAGATGATATTTATTTTCTTTGCACCAAGCTTGTGTGGAAGTGATTTGTAGGCTTATTAATTTCTTTTGCCTCAAAGTCCTTTGCCACTACTTTCATTGTTCAAACAAGCTTATATCTCATGGCCATTATTTGTTAGCTGATTAAAAGCATAAGATGATAACTTAAGCTAATAAAAAGTGTTGAGCTTTTTGATGATCCACTTTCTCTTACATTTTAATAAAAGCTCTTTGTAGAGTATTTCTCATATGCTAATTAGCAGCTGATTAGCAGAACTGCATTATGAACCACTTGATTCACTTTAAATACGGTGGCTATTCAGTAATACCATAGCTAATTAGACATGTGATTTCTTCAGCTAATTAATATTAGCTACAGAACCAAAATGTAGATGCACAACATCCTAAAAGACAAATCATTTTGAAGTTAAAAGTGCTCATTTACAACTTCTGATATTTTCTTCTTTCAATTTGCCCCATCTTCACAAACATTTTTTTCCAGAATATTTGAAGTTTCCTCATTTAAGGAAGGGTACAATACCAAAATATCATTGGTAATATACAATACCAGTTTACAATAAGAAACATTATGAAGAAAGTAGCTATTCTTGGGAATTTAAGAGGAGATAAGGGACTAATAAGTTCTCTAGCAATGAAATAAGTTTAGAAACCATTATAATACAAAGGAGACAGTATGCTATTTTTTAATGCAGAAATATCCACACATATAATTTGAGTTAGATGGGAGCAATATATTGAAATGTCCACATGAGACACATCTCCACAAATGGGAATAAATAAAGGAAATATTTAAAATAAAAAAGAAAGCTATTTCCAGAGACTCTGCTAGGATGAGAGAATGAGGATTTACAAAGATATATTCATTCCTACCCTATGGAATTAACATGATTGCAGAACAAAGCAAAGCAAAGATAAAACCACTAATCACATCTACAGTGACATTACCTTATCATCTGTATCTGACTACACACAAACTCAGATACATCCTTACACTTTTCAGACACAAAACTAATGTATTTTTAACTTTCTTTAAGTTTGACTTTATATCTTTTCAGTTGAAGCTCATCAAAATCCTGAAAAAACCTATGCTTAATGCTGCTATCTGAATTTGATATTTTTATTGTTAATAGGCATACAATCATCATCACTTCTTTACTGATGAAATATTTATAGTGCATCTTATAATAGACCAGGCTATACTGAGTAAGGTAGACATGAGTGCTGCCTTCATGAAAGTGAATGTCTACTCAGGGAGGATAAAATGGTAAACGATGCTCAGTGCTCCAAGCAGTGCACTGAAACTAAGATATTTATGATATTTGCTAACAGTGTTCAAAAATACCTTTCTTAGTAACTTCTATTAAACTGCATGTGTACTTAATAGAAGGAAAAGATAAAATATAGGTAAAGGGATATTAGACATAAAGAACTATACATGGGCCAGGTGTGTGGGCACATGCCTTTAATCCCAACACTTAGGAGGCAGAGGTAGAAAGATTGCCTTGTGTTGGAGGCCAACCTGAGACTACATATTGAATTCCAGGTCAGCCTGGCCTCGATTGAGACACTACTTCCACACCCCCCCCCACCCCCAAGAAAGAAGAAATGTAAAGTAAAAAAAGAATATGTGGGCAATGTCCCCAGATGCAGTTTAATTTGGTTTGTTCAGGTGTTTGAAAGAAGACTGGTGTAGGAGAGGGCTGATGAATGTGCTAAGGAGCCATACAAGAGGAAAGTGGGAAGAGGCAACTCAGAGAGATGATGGGCCTTAGAAAGTGGACAGGAGTTCAGTGGAGACTAAAGAGAGGATCTCCATAACACAACACACTGTTTATCTTGAAAAGAGCTAGAAAAATAAGCTTCCATTGAAAATAGACAAAGGAATATAGAAATAGGGAAATATGAACATGAGATTGTGGAGGTGATGCATAAGCTACGTGCTTTTATTTATTTATTTATTCTTTTTTTAAAAAAATTAGTTAGTTTTGTACTAAGTGAATACAGTCAAGTTGGTACCATTGTTGGCCTCCTCCAAGTCCTACCTCTTCCCCCAGGTCCCTCCTTGTTGAGGTATATGGGTCATGCATTGTGGAGTTAGACCACAGTTATGGGTAGGAGGAAATGTATCTGCGTATCATGACCCAAGGTGTGGCTCTCACATTCTTTCCGCCCCCTCTTCGACAAAATTTCCCTGAGCCATGTTGGGTTCATTTTGGGTCTGCTTCAGTGATGAGGTTTTGGGAGCCTCTGTGTCTCTGGATATCTGATTTGGTAGGAGTTGATTGTTCTATGTGTCAATCTCCTTCACCCTTGTGCTGGTACCAGGTTCACCAAGAAAACAGCACACTTTCTTGTTTCACCAGTTATTCTTAGTTTCAGCTGGGGTCCTTTTGGGGTATGATGTCTCCTTAGGATCTGCATCTATCTTTCTTTCCTAGGGAGGTGCAGTGCAGTTAGGTGGTTGCCATCTTGACCGGATGTCCCAGCTAAGTACTTTTAAATTTCCCTGTAGAGTAGGGGATGCATTCAACGCCAGGGAGAATGGATGGAGCACATAGATTTTTTTCTTAAATGTATTGAGACACATCTTGGGAGTACTTGTTACAACCAACAAGGAAGCACACTGCTCAAGTTCTGTGTTATACGTTCAGGTTTCAAAGTGTTTACCAGTGAAGGCATCTTACTGCTGTGAGCAATGGTACTATAAATAAGTGATACTCCAAGCTCAGAGGACATTTATACCACTTTCTTAATGAGTACAGTCCCTGTTACGTTGGGAACAGTCATTTTTTGAGACTCATGTTTCCATAGCATGCATAGCAAATAAAGATAATATTTAAATAACTTCTAAAGTATTCATGATATGATACATTTCAAAAAATACACACTGCAGTTCTAGCATTGCCTTGACTTCAACAGTGCTTGGAAACTTGCTTATCTAGTTATTGTGGCGTGTGTATGTATGTGTGTGTGCGAGCACACGCATGCATGCACATGCGTGTTTCTTATAAATCATCTGTATCTCATTAAAACACTTCATTAGTTATTTTTTATATGCAACCCAGTACACACATCTTCATCTCTTACATGATTTTAATTACTTTTATAAGAAAGAACATTTTAGAAAATACTTAGTAGCAGAGGCCAGTAAGTTGAAAAGGAGACATAAAGGGAAGAGAAAGGAAGGGAGGAGGATACTTAATAGGTTGATATTGTATATATGTAATTACAATGATTGTGATGGGGAGGTAATATGATGGAGAATGGAATTTCAAATGGGAAAGTGTGGGGGTGAGGAGGGAGGGGATTACCATGGGATATATTTTGTAATCATGGAAAATGTTAATAAAAATTAAAAAAAAAAGATCTATACAAAGAAAAGAAAGAACATTTTAAATTCATTTCCATATTCTTTGCAATATCTGGATTATTCAGAAAGTTTTCTCTTATATGTCATGGCCATGCTTTTCTTTTTCTTACAATCTTTGGGGTTCTTTTCAGATGTATTTACATGAGTTTCTAGTCCTAACTTGGTTTGAGGCTAGATGAGGATACCTAGGTGATAAAGCTAGGTTGATGAATGGCAATAAAGATACAAGTCATTATTATCAACAGTGTCTTCCTCTCTTCTACTTTGAGACTAAGTCACCTCCTCCAAAGGATCCTTTAACCCATTATGGTCTTAGCTCTGTTATCCAGGAAATATTTGTTATATTGAAAGTACTGTATAAAGATGAGGCTGTCTTTACTAGGAGTCAGCAGCCATTAAAAGAATGAAATAAGATGCAGTGCAAGATAATATACTTCTCATCATAACAGTTCTTGGCACTAGAACTTGAATAGGAAGTTTCCAGAATCAAGTGGTAGACAGTCCCCCTGACCTGGCTAGATTCAAATAGAAAACAAAGACTAACTTTAAGGATTCTGGGCCACTTTTGCCTTCCCCATTTTTCTTGTATCTTCCCCCAATTTTCTTTTCTCCATTCCTGACCTTCATTTCTTTCTCTTTTGATTTCCTTGTTTTAGATCTTAATAATTTTTAAAATTATTACTGTTAGTTATGTACACAGTGTGTATGCAGCCATGTTCGTGTCATCATTAGCCTCCTCCCTGTGCCCCCACTTTGCAGGGACCCTCCTCTTTGGGGAATGTGAGTCATGCATTGTAGGGGTAGCCATTACTTATGTGTAAGAGACAATGTCTCTGTGCATAATGACCCAACTTGTGCCTCTAACAATCTTTCTGACCCTTCTTTCACAAATTTTCCTGAGCCAGGTTGGGTTCATTTTCAGTCTAGTTCAGTGATGAGGTCTTGGGAGCCTTTATGTCTCTGCATATCTGGGTTGGTAGAAGTTGGGTGTTCTCTGTGTCTATCTCCTTCACCCTTGTGCTGGTACCAGGTTCACCAAGAAAGTAGCATTCTTGCTCATTTACACAATTATTTTATGATTTCAGCTGGGACCCTAGTGAGGTATTATGGGCTGAATATGTCTTCAGGATCTGCATCCATCTGAAAAAGAGAAGCAAATTCTCTAAAGAAGAGTGGAGTCAGTATAAGATAAATGAGGGCTGGAGAGATGGCTTAGCGGTTAAGCACTTGCCTATGAAGCCTAAGGACCTGTGCTTGAGGCTCAATTCCCCAGGACCCATGTTAGCCAGATGCACAAGGGGGCCCACATGTCTGAAGTTCATTTGCAGTGGCTGGAGGCCCTGGAGTGCCCATCCCCCCACCTCTCTCTCTCTGTCTATTGCTCTCAAATAAATAAAAATAAACAAAAGATAAATGGGATAACCAACCTGACATGATACTTACACACGTGCAATAGTGGCACATAGCCATGGTGGGTAAACAACTGCTTTTGATTTGGCTAACAGATCTCCTCAGTGGGATGGAACCCATAGCTGGTTCTGTTAAATAAGTCAGAACCATATCCAAAATCTGATCCCACTCTCCATTATCAGGATCTCACCAACTGTGGGCTACAACAGGGATGGCACCTCTAAAATAATAATGATTTCCTTCTTTGACATATCTTTAAAAGGGGAAAAAAGGGGCTGGTGTCCCAAAAGTGAGCAAACTTGTGAAACTGTGTAAAACAGGGAATGTTGATTATGTGATGCAGGTAATGATGACAGAGTTTTTGGCAAGAATTAATCATTAATCACTCATATTTGTAATTTCCAAAATACCGAGAACCTAAAATTGCTCTTTGCATAGGAGGAAGTGTTTAATTTTGTTTCAGATAATTTAGAGATTTTTTTTTTTTTACTTAACAGGGTATATAAGAAATGGTGAGTATTTTAGTTTATAAGGTTGATTGTATTACATTGGTAATTTCCCATATTTATTTTGTTCACTTTTAAATTATATAATCCAGTATTGTGGAACATGTACTTTATATCAGCCTCTGTGTCCAGTATTGAGACATGAGTATGAGTAGGTAATGAGTAGGTGACTATGGTATAAGATAGGATTTGGACATAGTGGATCACAAAAAATTGATTTTTTTTTTGTTTACATCAAAAATTTATGTAAGTCCATATGGGAAGAGCTGCCAATTGAAGAACCTGCATGTTTAGTTAGCTTGGTCTATAACAAAAAGTCCTATAGTCTGTATGGGTTACACAATAGAAATGTATTTAGTTCGGTCTCTGAGGCTGGGAAGCTCTAGATCAAGGTACTGTAGTACACAGGTTGATTCTTGTTAAGAGAACTCCTCCTGGTTTACTTATGGATGCCTTATTGGTGGAAAGAGAGGAGATTCTGGCCTCTTTGTATCTCTATTGGATCACAGGGTACCTACCTCATTGCATTAAATAAAGTCACCTCCCTGTCTGCAAATACTGTCCCTGAGAGGATTAGGACTTTAGTGTATTTTTTTTTGTTTCCATTTTAGGTATAATTTATTATTATAATTTATTATTTTTACTTAGTATACAACTTTAGGCATCATTTTCACATACAAGTTGTTTTAGTTACATTTCCAAGTTTATTTTAATTGGATATCCTCCCCAGTCACTTCCCCACCCCCTTCCCCTCACTTATGACACCCTTTTTTTCTGTTTGCATGTTGTGATGGTTAAGATTTGTTGTCAACTTATCTGTTTAGGAATCCACAGACATTCATCTTGAGTGGGTTTCTGAGGTTGTTTCCAGGAAGGGTTAACTGAGTGGAGTGGAGGTTACTCTCAGAAGGAGGGCTTTATCTAAAGAAGCTCTGGGAGGAAAGAATCCCTTCCTCCCTCCTGGCTGCCTGTGCTTCTGGCTGCCTTTCAGTTTGGCCTGAAGACCAGTAGCTCTCCAGGAAGACTGCAGCCTTCAGTGATGTATTAGGACTTTGGAGGCATCCAGTCTCATGAGCTGAGAAGCTACCAAGTTCCTTGTATCTCAGGCTTGCAAACTGGTATTATTGGACTTCCAATAAATTCCCTTTTAAGACACATCATTCTATCAGTTCTGTTCCACTAGAGGACCCTGACGAATGCAGATTGTGGCACCAGAAGTGTTTCTGGAGAAATAGAATTGTAATAATTGTGAACTTAAAGTTCCTAGAAAAGGACTGAATCTGTTACACCTACTTCCAGCAAGTCTTCATGGACTGATAAACCTCCTGTAACCACAGAGATGGAATGTTGCAAGACCAAAACCTACTTAACTTGGGCTACTTTTTGTCCTTTAATAGCCATTTATTGCACACCTCTGTGTCTGGCCTAAAATTCTGGTGAATATCAGTTAATCAGATATTGTTTTTGAAATACAAGAGTAGACCCCCAGCTTCCACCAACCTTAGAGCTGAGAATGTCATTGGGTAGAATCTTAGGCCTGTCACGGAAATTTTCCTGCTTAGCTATAAGCCACCTCCTTGATGGTCAGCCATTGTATTTTAAAAGTACCTTGATTTATGAATTTCTTTTGTAACTATTAAACCTTCATGAAATTGCAAACATGTTAGAACATGGGATTTGGGATAATGTGAATCTGTGTTTTGGGGCTATGGTCACTCATATTTGGCTCCAGAATAAACTGTCTTGTATCTTCTTTGAGGTGAGCGCTGTGTGTTTTGAGTTGACAAAATGGATTTTTCTACTAGGCTTGGCACTAACTGGAGTTAGCTCTCCAACTTCAATGCTACTAAAATCTTTGCTGGTAAAAAGGAGAGTGCTGATAATCCATGGTGTGAACTATTTAAAGAACTTTATTAGAGAGATGTATTTGGGGATTCTGAGTCATGTCTTATGACTCTGTATCTAACAGTTTTGAATATTTATGGAAAAATAAGACAAGTGATGATGGTGTGTTGCTTCTAACATCTCTGGATAAACTATTACAGGAAAAGCAGAAGTTCAGAAAGGAAATTTCCAAGCTTAAGACCAACATACATGATCTGAAGGTTTCTAAGGGAGCCCTGGAGGAGTCTCCCCTCTAGCCCCAACAGGGCTCAAATCACAGAAAAATGAACCCAAGCTCTCATTGTAAGATTAGCTAACTTGCAATCCAAGCTCAAATCCCAGCCTTGAAGGCTATCAGAAGTGAACGTGAGGGCACTGATTGGAAAAGAGTGGGACCCTATGACTTGGGATGGGGATGTGTGCGAAGACCCTGAAGAATCTGGGGACACTGAATGCAAAGTCCTGAAGGAGTTGATTTGCATAAATATGTGACCTCCTCTCCCTTAGCAGCAGTTGCATTCCCACCCCCACACCCAGAAGTATCTCCCTCTACATTCTTGCCTGAGGAAATAATACTTCTTTGCCTGAGGAGCCAGCAATGACTCTCCCTGTAGGAGGAGTGCCCACCCATCTTCACCCATAGACCTAGAACCAGACATAAAGGTAGGCAGGCCCCTAAAGGTGAGATAGAAAGTGTCACACAAGAGGAGGTGAGGTACACCCCTAAAGAACTTCAGGAACTTTCTACTTGTGTAGGCAGAAGCATGGGGACTATGTGTGGGAATGGCTTTTAAGCATTTGGGATGATGAAGGAAGGAATATAAGATTAGATCTGAGTAAATTTATTGCAATGGACCCACTGAGCAAAGATTTTAGATTTAACACTGCAGCGTGTGTAGTTGGAAGTGGTGCCAAGAGTTTATTTGATTGGTTGGCTGAAGTATGGATCCAAAGATGGCCTACTGTGAATGAGCTCGAGCTGCCTGATATCACTTGCCTTAAGGTTGAAGAAGGGATTATAATGCTCAAAAACTTGGAATGCTGGAGTAGCTCTGCCATGTAAACTCATCTTTGCCCCACAGTGGGAACATCCAGATAATGTGCCATTCACTAAGCTTTAAGAAACAGATTTGTGAGAGGAGCTCTAGCATGCTTAAAATGCCCAATCATTGTTCTTTATGAAAAGAAAACCTTACATTCAAGCTGCAGTTGTTGCATTGGGTGACTTAGATATAATGCGTCTAACTGGGTCTTGAAATAACAAGGGCCAAGTGGCAGTGCGGAATCACAAAAGGTGAGGTGAATGTGTTTACCACAATGGACAGCACAGGTAAAACAATGCTCATAATGGTATGACTCATGCAGACCTTTGGTACTGGTTGATTAATCATGGTGTCCCCAGAAGTAAAATAGGTCAGAAGCCTACTCAGTTCCTGCTTGATTTGTATAAGCATGAAAATTCCAGAGCAAAGGAACAAAAGGTCACTTTTGATACAGGATTTGGGGGTTCATGAGGGGTCCCCTGATGTTTGAACCCCAAGTTTTAGGGTCTGTCCTACCTTTTCAAAGAATTGATAAAGGCAGACTCAAGAAGGATAAATTATGAATTATTAAGTTTATTGAGGAGAAAAATCACAAATTGTGGGGCTTATTTAAGGGAGAAACCACAAGTTGTGGCATTTAGCAAACATACTGTCATGGGGGGGGAGACTATAATAAAGCCACAAGCACATACCCTTAAGAGAATCTGAGAACTTTAAAGAGGACTTAGGGTAAAGCTGCTGGCATGTGGAAAATAGAATCTAGAAGCTCATGTTGGGAAACTTGGGAAGAAGCCACACATGGCAGATTCAGAAACAAGGGGAAAATCATGCATGCAATCAAAGAGAGAAGTTAACCCAAACTGTAAAGCAAAGATAAGCAGAAAAGCCATCTAAGCCAATGAACAATTTTATCCTCTTCCCCCTCACCCAGGGTGAAAGGAATCTGGATTCATGTGTATCCTTGTGTTCTGAACCAGAACTAGTTAGGCCAAGGAGAGAAGCAGAGCAGAGCTGATCTGAGCAGGTGGGGCGGGGCTCATGACAGGAAGAAGATGAAGCATCTAGAGGCAAGGGGAAGACCGAATTGGTTGGTACATTGGAGGTGGATCCCTGGGCCTGCATACTCAGGGCTGTCTGTCTAGGAAGCATGCTAAATGGAGCAGCAGGGGTGCTGCAGACCATCATCTACTCTATATTTCAGGGAGAGATGGCATGTTGGGGTGATATGTCCTGGTTCTCTCATTTAGCTTCTATGTCTAACTAAAACTGCCTGAAAAATGCTAGGTTTCTCTTATCCTCATTCATTTTGAATTATAGTAACATAGATTCAAGGCTTCTTAACCACTTTCCAGACTTGGGCCAGTTTACAGATTCTGAGCCTCTTGATTGAAAGGGTGGTTGGATCCCCTTAAGAAAGGGCCCTTGTACAACCCTTAAATGTTTAATACTAAGCTCAGCCCTTTCCTTCCTCAGAGGGACCTACAACCTTTCGCTAGGGTAACTGTACGCTGGAGAAAAGGAAATAATCAGACATTTTGGAGACTGCTGGACACTCTCTCTGAATTGACATTGGTTTCAGGAGACCCTAGGCAGCAGAGTCACCTTCCAGTTAAAGTAGGTGTTTATGGAGGTCAGCTGATCAATGGAGTTTGGGCAAATATTAGACTGACAGTGTGTCCCTGAACTCATCCTGTAGTTACTTACCCATTCCCAGGAAGCATAATTGGGAGATATGCTTAGAAGTTGGCAGAAGTCCCACATTAGTTCCCTGACTTGTGGAGTGACAGCTAATATGGCTGGAAGACCAAATGGAAGCCATTGGAGCTTCCTCCACCAGGGAAAATAGTGAACCAAAAACAGTATAACACCCCATGGGGGAATGCAGAAATTAATGCCACTACAAAGAACCTGAAGGATGCAGGGGTGGTAGCTCCCACCACGTCTCCCTTTAACTCTTCTATTTGGTCTGTTCAGAAGACAGATGGATCATGGCGAATGAAAGTGGATTACTGGAAACTTAAACACGTGGTGACTCCAATTGCAGCTGCTGTAGCAGGTATGGTTTCTTTACTTGAGCAGATTATCACATGTCCTGTACCTGGCATGTAGCTATTATTCTTGTAAATGCTTTCTTCTCCATACTGGTCCACAAGGACCACTGAAAGCAATTTGCCTTTATCTGTCAAGGTCAGAAGTACAGGTTTACTGTTTTACTTCAAGGTTATATTAACTCTCCAGCCGTGTGTCATAGCTTAATTTGCAGGGATCTTGATCCCTTGTCCATTCCACAAGTATTGCACTCAGGTTCGCATTGCTGGCAGAAATCACCCAACCAAGAGCAGCTTTTGGGAAATTGGGGGTTTATTTTGGCTTACAGAGTCAAGGGGGAAACTCCATAATGGCAGGGGAAAACAATGGCATGAGCAGAGGATGAACATCAACCCTGACCAACATAAGGTGGACAATAACAACAGGAAGGTGTGCCAAACACTGACAAGGGGACACTGCTATAATTCAAAGTGAGGGAGGATAGGAGAAACCTAGCATTTTTCAGGCAGTTTTAGAGATTGAAGCTCAAAGACAGAATGAGGACATATTGCCCCAACATGCCATCTCACCCTGATATATGGATTAGAGAATGATCTACAACACCCCCTGCCCCCCCATTTAGCATGCTGCCTAGACAGAGAGCCCTGGGGGTGTGGGCCCAGGGATCCATCCTCAATCTATGATAATACCCGTAAGCCCACCCCCAATAATACACTGCCTCCAGGAGGCAATACCCAAATCTCCATCAACTGAGAACCTAGCATTCAGAAACCCTAAGTTTAGGGGAACACCTGAATCAAAACACCACAATAAGGTGTCATATTAGTCCATTATATAGATGGTATTATGCTGATTGGATGAAATGAACAGGAGGTTGCAACCACTCTGGAGTTGTTGGCACAGCATATGTGTATCAGAGGATGGGCAATAAATCCATCCAAAATTCAAGGATTTTGATATAGCACCCTGATACAGCTGACTTAATAGAATGGTGGAATGACCTTTAAAAAAATAACTATAGCACCAACTAGGTGGCAATTGCTTGGTGGGCTGAAGGAGTGTCCTCCATCTTCCACCTCAGTGAAATTTCTAGTTCAGTGGTGTCAGGAATGCAGGGATATTCCCTCTAAGGTGAAGAATAAGTTGTTGCATTTGGCCCTTCTACCACTAAGAAAGAAGCAAAATGTCTAGTGGGCTTATTTGGATTTGGGAGACAGCACATTCCTCACTTGGGTGGGTTACTTTGTCCCATATACCAAGTGACTTGTAAAGCTGCTTGTTTGCAGTGGGGCCCAGAAAAAGAGAAGGCTCTTCAACAGGTCCAGGCTGCTATGCAGGCTGCTCTGCACCTTGGGCCATATGATCCAGCAGATCTGATGGTACCCAATGTGTTGGTGGCAGATAGAGATGCTGTCTGGGGCTTTTGGCAGGTCCCCATAGGTGAATCACAGAGTAGGCCTTTGGAGCAAGGCTCTGCCATCATCTGCTGACAGTTATTCTCCCTTTGATAGATAGTTCTTGGTCTGCTATTGGGCCTTAGTGGAAACTGAATGTTTGACAATGGGCCATCAAGTTACTATACGGCCTGAGCTGCCCATTATAAGCTGGGTGTTATATGACCCATCAGGCCATAAAGTTGGACATGCATAGTAGCAGTCCATCATCAAGTGGAAGTGTTATATACTTGATTGGGCTCAAGCAGCCCTGAAGGTACAAGTAAGTTAGATGAGGAAGTTGCCCAATCACCTATGGTTGAAACTCCTGTTACAATGCTTCCTGTCCCCAAGTCTGCACCTATGGCATCATGGGATGTGCCCTATTATCAGTTGACTGAGGAGGATAGGACTAGGGCATGATTTACAGGTGGTTCAGCATGTTATGTGGGCACCTCCCATAAGTGGACAGCTGCAGCATTACAGCCCCTTTCTGGGACAACTCTGAAGGACTGTGGTAAAGGGAAGTCTTCATAATGGGCAGAACTTTGAACAGTGCACATGGTTTTGCATTTTGCTTGGAAGGAAATATGGCCAGATGTGTGGTTATACAGTGACTCATGGGCTGTGGCCAATGGTTTAGCCAGGTGGTCCAGGACTTGGAAGGAGCACAGTTGCAATATTGGTGAGAAGGATATTTGGGGAAGGTGTTTGTGAGTACAACTTTCTGAATGGGTGTGGATGTAAAGAGTCTTGTGTCCCATATTAATGATCTTTAGAAAGTGACCTCATCAGAGGATGACTTTAATAATCAAGTAGATAAGCTGACCTATTCTGTGGATAGTGGTCAACCTCATTCCTCAGTCATCCCTGTCATTGCCCAATAGCCCATGAACAAAGTGGCTATGGTGGCAGGGATGTAGGTTACACATGAGCCCAACAATATGGACTTCCACTAACTAAGGCTGACCTGGCTATGGCTGCTGTTGACTGCTAAATCTTTCAGCAGCAGAGTCCACCTCTGAGTCCCCGATATGGTAGAATTCCTCTGGATGACAAGCCAGCAACTTTGTGGCAGGTTGAGTATATTGGACCACTTCCATTGTGTAAAGGGTAGCCTTTTGTCCTTACTGGAACAAACACTTATTCTAGGCAGGGATTTTCTTTTTCTGCACATAGTGCTTCTGCCAAAACTACCATCTGTGGGCTTACATAATGCCTTATCCATCATCATGGTATTCCACACAGCATTGCTTCTGACAAAGGAACTCACTTCACAGCCAAGGAAGTACGACAGTGGGCTCACAATCATGGAATTCACTGGTCTTCCCATGTACCCCACCACTCTGATACAACTGACTTGATAGAATGGTGAAATAATCTTTTAAAAAAATAACTACAGCACCAACTAGGTGGCAATTGCTTGGAAGGCTGGAGGAGTGTCCTCCAGAAGGCTATATATGCTCTGAATCACCATCCTATATATAGTACAGTTTCTCCTATAGCCTGGATTCACAGGTCCACGAATTAAGGGGTGGGAATGTGAATGGTACTGCTTATCATCATCCCAAGCGACTCGTTAATCAATTTTTTGCTTCCTCTTCCCACAAGCTTATGCTCTACTGGCCTAGAGATCTTGGTTCCAGAGGGGCTTTTGCCAAGAGGCACAAAGAACATTCCATTGAACTAGAATCTAAGCCTTCCTCCTGGCTATTTTAGGATCCTGATGCACTTGAGTGAACAGGCTGAGAAAGAAGTTACAGTGTTATCAGGGGTGATTGCTCCAGACTACCAGGGGGAAATCTGACCGCTCCTCCACAATGGAGGAAAGGAAGAGTATGTCTGGAGTGCAGGAGATCCTTTAGGGCATCTCTTGGTGTTAAACATGCCCTATTATCAAAGTCATCTGCAACAACCCAATCAAAGCAGTGCAATAAGTGGCCCAGATCCTTCAGGAATGAAGATATGGGTCACCGCTCCAGGTAAAGAAACAAGACCTGCTGAGGTGACATGATGGGCTAAGTTTTTTTTTTGTTTGTTTGTTTTTCTGTCTACATGATATATTTAGAAATCCAGTCATTCCTCTTGAATGGGTCTCTGATGTTGCTTCCAGAATGATTAGCTGAAGGAGGACGTCCTTCCCCCAAGATTGGGAAGCCCCTTTCAGAGGGAGACTTTATCTAAGGAGGCTCTGGGAAAAAATAACCTCTTCCTTCTACCTGGCTGCCAGTGATGCTTGCTGCCTTCCAGAATGGACTGAAGACCAGCACAGCCTGCACTGCCAGATAGGGATGGTTGAGGCACCCAGCTTCATGGACTGAGCAGCTACTGGGTTCTTTGACTCTCGGGCCTAAAAATTGCTGTTTCTGGACTGCCATAAGCCAATCCACTAAATTCCCTGTTAATACAATTCATTCTACTGCTTCTGTTCCTCGAGAGAACCTTGACTAATAGATATGTCACATGGGTCCTTTTACCCTTAATCTACTTCATTTTTGTCTCTAATTAGCCAATCTTGGTTGTCTTTCTAGTGATTAGGTTGTGCCCCTGTTTGTTGCCTTTATACACATACATGCAAATAGTAAATGCCAGAAGTTGTATATGAGGAAGAATGTGCAGTTTAGGGCTTCATGACTTTAGTCACTTTCTTTAATGTAATATTTCCAGATTCATTTCTGACAACTTTTATAATTTCATTTTTTGCATACTGATGAGTAAAATGTCATTGTTTGGTATATGTCATCCTGTTTATAGCAATTTGAAATTTTCAGAAATTAAAAGAAACCTGTGTCATTGGGAGAAATCTCAAATTGTTCTATTCATCTTTGCAATAAAATTATTTTATGCAGTAAAAACAAATGTATGCTTATATACAATAGTGAACTATGCAAACAGATGATAGTGGTGTATTCCTCAGTCGCATATAGATATGCCTTTATTTACAATGTGGTCACTTTCCAACAAATTTATCATTAGTTCAAAGTAGAAAAATTCAAATGTATTTAGAATATATAACTGAAACCACAAGCTAGCTACACAGCGCAATGTACTTAGAAGATAATCCTAAAGTAGCCAAAATTGGTCAATGCCATTTGAGGTCAACATAATGAAAAATACTGGGGCAGGCAGGTAGTAAGTACATGGTAAACTATGGCAGCTGTGAGCCTGCTGGTTGTACTTTATATTTGTAATCTGTTGTTTTCAAATATTCATAAAGACATATTTATATTATTTTATACTTTATTTTTTGCCTCTTATAGTTAACAAAATAATGATAGAGGCATAGCCAAGGCCTGAAACGCCAGTTTTTGAGCACTTACCTTGCTCTAGATGCCATTATAGACATTGCCAGTGACACAAAAAATATAAATGACATAGTTACCACCTTCAGATAAATCACAGTTTAATCATGGAATGAGACACTTCAATAAGAAAAATTATGATTTATGACAAAAATGGTAGCAAGTGCTGCAGAGTTTCAAAGGAGAGAAATATGACTTCAGCTTTAGAAGAACCTCATAGGCTCTAATGAAGCAATAGTAGTTTAAATGGGATTCAGAATGATGTGTAGTGTTCACAATTGATTCAGCTTTGTATTTAAAGCCATTCTCTATCATTCTCTATCATGGGTATTTTAATCAGTGCTTCATATTTCTCTATAATGACAGTTCTATGGATTTTTATTGTAGTCCAGGCATGGCTACATTTGGTGGTCATCATTTACCACATTAGCTTTTTTCAATTTATGCTACTGGTAGTTTAAGAGAGACTATTACCCTTAGAATTTTAAGAGAATCTACCTAGTATACTTGATGTAACATCAGAAATAATATAAAAGAAATGAAGGAATGAAAACAAATTTTATTTTACTAATATAGGCAATGAAATGAAGCATATTTTTCAATCTGTGTACAAGGGCACAAAAATTAATTTCCCATAATATTTCATCAGATATAATCAGTTTATTGTTAAATATCTCTCATCTAAGATTCTATAATGATAGAAAATGATAGAAATAAAATGCTACAATCACCAACTCTCAACTGCAGAGGTGCCCCAAATACGAATGGAAACATTCAAATTAGGAAATTCACATGAATAACTTTGTAAAACTTACATCTCAATGTCATTTTAAATTACCAAACAAACTGGACGTGCGTGTCATGTCCTCCTAGTCAGGCCCAGAGTTTGTTCACACGCTTGTCAGTCCTCTGGCTGTACCCGCTGCTATGCCGTTTTGCATTCTTGTAAGAAAAGCATAAGAATTCCACCTGCTTAGCATTCTTGCCACTTATTGACATTATTAGTATTTTTTAAATTTTAGCCATGATATTTAGTTTGCATTAGTACCTGCTATTTTTTTTTACTAGTTATGTTTTCCTAATGACTAAATGATAGAAAATATCTTTTCATGTGGGCAGTTCTTCAATGTCATAGCTACTGAAATATTTTACCAACAGATTTGTTTATGATTTTATTGTTTTTATTATTGCTTTATTTTTTTATTTTTCTTCCTTTTTTATTTAGGTAGGGTTTTACTCTAGCCCAGGCCAACCTGCAATTCACTATGTAGTCTCAGGGTGGCCTCAAACTCACAGTGATCCTCCTACCTCTGCCTCCCTAGTGCTGGGATTAAAGGCATGCACCACCAGATCCAGCCAAAGTTTTTATTGTTTTTATTGATGTTGACAATGATTTTCCCATTTCAAGATTATGTTAAAATTAGTAATATAAGTAAAATGTCTATAGAACCAGAAAAGTCCTCAAATGGTCAAGACAGCTCTAGTGGGAAAGACAAAACTAGTCACCAAACTATCTGCCTTCTCAAAATGTTTCAAAGCCATTATAAGCAAAACAGCATGTCTATGAGACAAAAATAAACACCATGAGCAGTAGAACAGGCCAGAAGCCCAGAGCTAAATCCTAACACTTAACATCAGATAACTTTTGATGAAAGTATAAAAACACATATTAAGGAAATGATAAACTCTTCAAAATCGACAGATAACTGGGCTCTTACCAATTTCTTCCAAAAACCTTATTCTGTTGCTCTCTTGTATGTGTGCATGTAGGTCTGTGTGTAGACAAAATCTACATAGGCCAGTTTTCTTTTCCAATTTAATAATTCTAAGCAAGTCAATCATTCTTACATATGTTTTTGATTAATTTCCAGATATTTCATTTTATATTATAATTGGTCCATAAAGTTGAGAATTAAAATGAACTGTCACAACTAATCTTGAATTTATCCAAGGATAAGTACCAATCAGTAATGATGTAGACATATTGCTTGATATGATTTGTTGGTATTTTCTTGGAGATTTCTCTGCACCTCAGGTTACGCAGGACCCTGTCCCCAGTCGCTGACTGCTTCTGCTCCCTGTGCAGCAAGAAGCTCATGAATGGTTAGCTTCTCTTCACTGCCATTTTCTGGAAGAGGGTTAATTTCCATTGGTGTTGTCTCTCTCAAATGTTTTCTATTATTCACTAGTGAAACCATTTAGTCCTGGAGCTTCCTTAAAAGGGATAAACATAGACATTGAGAAGACACATTGATAATCATGACATCATTTTTTAGCCAGAGTGTAATAGGGGCTTCCTCCTAGGGTCTATGACCTTTCAAGTTATAGGCTTCTTGCTTGGTTCTCAGTGCAAAGAGGGAATTTTGTCCCACTAAGTGAGTTTCATATGCAGAGAACAGTTGAATATCTGCATGGCCTGTGTGTCACTATTGCAGCAGTGTGTATATCAAGTCTAGATGACTGATTTTGAGGCTTGCAAGATCCACTGCTTGTTGTGTGTTGTTTGTGTTGTTGACCATTATCTCCTAGAAGCCCACATAGAACTTTCTAGCAGTATGAAGGCCAGCCAGTAGGGAGCTAGCATCCATCTCAGTTCCAGCTTTATCTCTCAGTATCCTGACACCACAGGCTGTCGTGTCTTTAGTGATAGGGTTTTACCAGTTAAATATGGTGGTAACAAAGTGCTTTGGCAATGGCCTGCATTGTTTTGGGAGCCATATGGACCTCCCTTACCAACACCTCACCATAGGGCGTAAGCCAATTCTGTCACTAAGATTTATCAGCAACAGCATGGGTTTTAGGGTAAAGCTTTTCATATCCACTACAGGGTGCTTTTGGCCAAAGTATTCTTTCTCTCTTATTAAGAGAGATATTTTTTTTTTTAGTTAAAAGAAAAGATACTAACCAAGGATTGGAGAATATGTTCTAGTGGTTAAGGTGTTTGCCTACAATGCACAATGAACTAGGTGACCTGGGTTTGATTCCCCAGTGTCTGTTTTAAGCCAGATGCACAAAGTGGCACATCCATCTAGAGTTTGCAGAGGCTAGAGGCCCTGGCATATCCATTGTTCTCTCTCTTTTTACTTCCAAATTAATCAATCAATAAATATGTTTTAAATGCTAACCAAGAGGAAGGATTCTATGTTACTAATTCATACCATCACTTAGTTTGTGTCTTCCCCTTTTCCATAAAGGAAGGACACTGTTCTTGTTTAATAGTTTTGTTTCAATTAGTATGATAAGTGAAATTGGGAAGTCTCAAAAGAACACATATTATATGATTATATTATATGATTCCATTTACATGAAATTTCCCAGACAAAGACTGCACAGAGGCAAAAAAACAGATTGATAATTGTTTAGTGCTCAGATCAGGAAAATGAGATAGTGGAAGAGATTACAGTGGGCTGTGCTGTGCTCACAGCATAAATGTGCTAAAAGCACCATATAAAATATGTTCTTAGTAAAAATAGAAAGGTTTTCAAGATGCAAAAGTAAATCCCAATAAAATGGAAATAAACCCACTGAGATTTGCTTATAGGTTGCACACTTCTAAAAGTCAGAAGTAGAAAGGGGAAAACACAATCTCTCCAAGAAACTGAGCTAGTCTGTGCCAATCCTGCCTCTCAGACTTCAGAAGCATCTCACTATAGACAGGGCCATCTCAAGTTAACTACTTAGATTTGAATATTTCAAACCTCCTGTTGTTTAAGGATTCTCAAACATTCCGGCTGCAAAACAGATCAAAGTTCTGTAGAGCACCTGACCATGACAGAGTTTTTAGGTAAAAGTATGAATCAGAAAGGATACCACAGAGAAAACTGATGTCTGAGGTGGCCACTACAACAGAGGCTTCAAGAGATCCTTCATAGAGCTAAGAAAGTAGGTCAATGAGTTGTTCGTTGCCAGCCAAGCAAGAGGAGCAGATTGTCACAGCTGTGCAGAAATGTATCCAGATTAAAACAAAACAAAATAAGACAAAACACACATAAATCCTGTTTAAGACTGCTAGCCTTCATAGAGATGAGCATTCTAATAACAATAAATAACTACAAAATTATCAATCTATGCATTAGCTTCCCATTCCATAGTGTGTGTGCATATGAATAACCATGTGTCAACCCATAAATATCTGCATTTTTTGTCAATTACAGTAACTTAACAGACCACTTCACTTTTTTCTTTTTTTCTTTTTTTTGCATGAAGTGATTCAGAAAGTTGAAACATGGAGTCTAATGTTAGTCATCAACTATAAAGTCAGGCAAACATTTTCAGTGGCTTTGTCTGTTAATAAAGTGACAGACGTGAACAACACTGCTCAGGTGTCACTGTTTAAGGAGTAAGTGCTGAGTTTGCAGTGACTGAAGACTTAGCCTGCAGGAAGAGACTGTGTGGAGCTACACACAAGTATACTTTTCTGAGAAAATTAAAAGTGCTCTAATACAACCTGACAAGAAATCATCTGATTTGTGTCGTAATTGATGGTGGTGAAATACACCCAAGAAAAAATGACTTAGCTTAGTAGACGCTCAGAGCTTTGGAAAGTGAAGAGCGTCGTCACTCATGGCAGCATTTATCCATAGTTACCTTACAGCAGAGTGTTAACCACACTTGCATTATTAAGTACTTCCAACAGGGCCAGTCTGTTACCCGTAAGCAGCCATTGTTGTTCCTGTGATTTTTTTTTTTCTTTGTCAGAAAAAGTTGAAAATATTACCTTGTCTTACAATCTATAGGCACAGATTTGATAGTCTAACAGTGGTATCCTTGGCGACTTTTTTTTTAACTCAAGACTAAGATCAGCGCAAAGCGCTCTGCACCCTTGAGTAACTGTTTTGGAAGTTAGCTTGTGTTCACGGTTGAGCTTCTGTGCACTGGACGGTGAGATGTACAGTCAGGCTGCTCCATCACTGCTTCAGGTGTCAAACGCTCAATAAGGAAGCAAGACCTGCATTCCCACATATATTTGCATGGAATGCATATTCTGAACTCAAATGTCAATTCTTAGTCATTTTTTGACCTTAATGTAAGCATAAAATAATCTCTGCACTTCACAACCCACTTAATGAGCCATTGAAGACCATCCACCAAACCTTCATTTGAGAACAGATTAATATGCAATTTAAGGCATGCAAAAATACCAGTATCAAATGCAGATCTGAAATAGGATTCTATAAATGGCGAATCTGCTCAGTTAGTATTTTGTGCTCCTTAAATAGCATCCGAATTTGGCAATAAATATCTGCATAAAAGACATTTCCAAAGATAAAATATGTAAAATTTTATTACAAGTCAGCATCAACATGTCCTTCCAACAGATTTTGATTATAGACACTACTGATTCTGAACTCTAATTAAAGCATCTTCTTCCAGAAAACTTCCATTTTCACATTAGTTGGCCCCATATTACCAAAAAGTTATACTCCATTTCAAATATTACTTAAATTCTCAATAAGTTTTGAGAGGATCACATTGAATAAGCATTCTGAGAGCTAATTATAAAAAAAAAAAAATGCCCCATACCTTTAATACTGGTAGCCTTCAAAAATCAGATGTTTTGGGCTTGACAGATGGTTTATCTGTTAAGGTGCCTGCCTGCAAAGCCAAAAGACTCATGTTCAAACCCCTAGAACCCTTGTGAGCCCAATGCACAAAATGGCACATATATCTGGAGTTCATTTGCAGTGTCTAGAGGCCCGGATGCTCCCATTTTCTCTTTCTATGCCTCTTTTTCTTTCACTAAAATAAATAATTTATATATATATGTATATGTATACACAATATATATATATATATATATATATATATGTACATATTTTTTAAAAAAATCAGATGTTCAGATGTTCTCTGGTTATATTGCTAGAAGATAGTTTTAATACATTCCCATAGATAATCTTGTTAGCATGTTTCAAATTTATTTATTTTTTCTATTTTTCTATCTGGATTTTCAATTGATTAATTTACACATTGGTGTATGCACATGCATCAAACTGTACTAAACAATACATTCATGAATAAACTCACCCAATTAAAAGTGCCTGTGCCCTCTTCTTCTTGGAGTGTGATCATGTTGCCATAAGCAATCTCTGGAAATGATTTAGATTTCTAGAATTGAATAGCTCCCACATTTGAGAAGGGGACAAACAGACTTCTTGACAAATTGAATCCTATGTTTGTGGTGACACCACAATCATTGAAATCACTACTCTTTCAAGGGATAAAACATTATGCAAGGGTGAGATGTCCAGGGATCAAATGACCCTGGCATTACTTTGTATAGTTAATTTCAATAATGATTTTATTCTAAACTTAAATCATAGCAATTCTAAAGTGTTATTTATTGAGAGTGATGTGGGTGAAGTGACTGCAGTTAGTAATTGTTCACACTAAAAATATTTTTTTCTGAGCTGGAGGGATGGCTTAGCAGTTAAGGCATTTGCCTGCAATGCCAAAGGACACAGGTTTGATTGCCTAGGACCCACATTAGCCAGATGCACAAGGGAACACACACGTCTGGAGTTCATTTGCAGTGGCTAGAGGCCCTGACATGCCAATCCTCCCAATCTCTCTCTCTGTCTCTCTCTCTATCTCTCTCTCTCTACCCTTTTTCTCTGTCAAACAAATGAATAAAAGTAAAAATATATTTTCTTCATCAACTTACATATTTGTTATTTACTTTTATGAATTTTACAAAATGATGTGTTTCCTTTTGACTTTTTCATAGATGGATAGCATGTCTATGATTTTGGTTCCCTCTCTAAGATTACTTAGAGTTTTTTTTTTTTTTTTTTAAATCTTATTTATTTATTTGAGAGTGACAGAGACAGAGAGAAAGACAGATAGAGGGAGAGAGAGAGAATGGGCGCGCCAGGGCTTCCAGCCTCTGCAAACGAACTCCAGACGCATGCGCCCCCTTGTGCATCTGGCTAACGTGGGACCTGGGGAACCGAGCCTCGAACCGGGGTCCTTAGGCTTCACAGGCGAGCGCTTAACCGCTAAGCCATCTCTCCAGCCCTACTTAGAGTTTTTTATAATAATATTTCTGACTCTAACTTTTGTTATCAACTTAAATCCTGACCAGTGTATGTGAGTGATGAGGTTGTGAGGTTTTATAAGACTGAAATGGGCTCCATATTCTTTTAAAGAAAGAGGTTTGAGGGCTAATTAGGACAGAAACTCGGGTCTTTGACTATGATTTCACAGTAATACGGGAATGGGACCCACACCTAAACAATAGAGTTCAAAAATACTCTGTGAGATTGAGGGGAGGACTTAATGGATGCAGTGCTTACAATGCACACATGAGAACCTGGGTTCTGATCCCTACTGTCCATGTAAAATGGCAGGCCTAATAAATAGCACGCACTTGTAACTCCAAAGCTGGGGAAGTAAAGGTGGGGAAGTCCTAGAGATTGTTGGTTTACTGTGGTGAGCTGTAGGTCAAGTCGGAGAGCTAGTATCTAAATATATAGGTAAGAGCAATTGAGGAAGATAACTCAACATTGATGTCTGGTCTCCATGTCTGCACACCAGCAATTGCACTTACACATGTATGTACGAGCACACTTATATGAATATGCAAAAGGATGCAAACCTCTGTTCCATGAATTAGGATCAGAATGGTTCTGCTCCCTGATTCTGTGAAGTATTAATCAGGACTCTGTATGCCAAAGGTTGTAAATGGGGAAATATTCTCCTCTAGGAAGGACCAAAATGCTTGCTAAGCACAATGTAACATTCACATCAACCTAGCTGATTAGCAGGGGTACCCCCATGTGATGGTTAAGGTGTTGTCAACTTGATCTGTTTAGGAATCTACAGAAATCCCTTTGTCGTGGGTCCCCAAGATTGGTTCCAGGAAGGATTAACTGAAGGAGGAAGTCCTTACCCCAGGGTGTGCCCTTCTCTCAGAGCAGGCGGCCCCTCTCAGAGGGTGACTTTATATAAGGAAGTCTGGGTGAAAAGAGCCCTGTCCTTCCTTCCTTCCACTTGGCTGCTGGAGCTGCATGCTGTGTCCAGCATGGATTGAAGACCAGCGTCAACTGAAGATCCAAGTGGATCAAAACCCAATGGCTCCTCAGGAAGCTTCCAGGCCTTCAGTGCCAGATTGGGACTGCTGAGGCATCTGGCCACGTGGACTGAGTAGCTATGGGGATCCTTGATTCTTAGGCTTACAAATGCTAGTTGACTACTATAATATAATCTAATAAATTCCCTTTCTAATATAATTCATTCTAGTGATTCTGTTCCTTTAGAGAACTCTAATACACCCTACTTAAGAAAATGATGTAGACATTGATTCTAGGGACCCCCCATTCTGAACACTATCAAAAGGGCAATTGTCCATTTGTGACTGTCTTCATTACAAGGTAGGTGCTCCCCCTCACCGTGGAAAAGAAAACACATCAAAAATACAGTCAGGAATAATCATTCTTCAAACTGCAGGAGTGGATGGATGATATTTTATAAAGTAGAATCAACAGACTCCAAAGTGCAGAGTGAGACTCCAAGCAAACAAGAAAAAGCAAAGTGCAAGAGTCTGTCTACTGGATTAATTAGCATTTTTGTCTAGAAGTGATCTGGAAGTTTCTGTGGAGGTGAGTCAGTCACTTTCTATTGCTGATCTTCCTTCTGCTCTTTTTTTTTTTTTTTTTGGTGTGTGTTTGTGTAATGTGTGCATGTATGTACAAATATATCGCCCTTTATTTTATTTTATTTTTTTTTCACTTAGGCTGTCAATAAGATCCAGCAGTCCTTCTGTCTCTGTCCATTCATCACTATTACAGTTACATCCCAGCCATGCTCAGCTTTTACCTTGGTGCAAGGCTTAGGACTCGGGTCTGTTTGAACAGTTCATACTCTTATGCGCTGAGCCATTTCCCCAGTTCTTCAAGTTCATTCTTCTGTAGGTGTGTCAAAGTAAAATTTCTACTTTTGCCCTTCAGAACCTATTCTGCTTCTGAAGGGCATCTTGTGTGTGCAGGATGAAGTTACTTCTGTCACACCCTATTAAAACAATGAGGACTATGGCCACAGGTAAAGATCACCCAGCACACTTGCTCCAGGAATGGTTTCATGAGACCAGTCCAAGTAAAGAGGTTGATATGATTTTTATAATAGCTTCAGTAACTGAAAATATCTTTCCTTTTTCTGATAATGTTGGCCTTCTAAAGAATAAATTTTATGACTGAATTCCTATATTTGCTATATATTTAAAGAAAAATTAGATCTCACTTTTGCAAAGCTACTTTCATTTAGCTACATATGTGATGATTACATTGGATTATCTTGTGTACTTAGAGAACAGAAAACAATATAAAGATAAAGAAAATAACTTGCAGTTGTAAAATTACACTCACACAAAACTATTTTCATATGCAGGTATTTGTGTTATAAGGGGTCTTAATTCTATCCTCTTTGTCCTCAAACGCCATTTTGTTTTTACTAAAATTTGCCAAATTTCAGTCTTGTTTTAGAGTATTGTACAAATGAAGAACAAGCATGAAAATAAGACACAATGACCAAACTACAGGGTTGTTGGAGGACATTCTTTGATTGAGGCAAATGGATTTTGAATGAAACCTACTCCTTTCGACAATATGAGCACTTGCTGTTTTTCAGGCTGAAAGTGCTATTCCTGACTTAGAAAATGAAAAGATGCTTTAGGGTTTACACACATAAAATCAAACTTGGATGGAAAATAAGACAAACTTGAAGAACTGTCTACACCCACTTATTCCTCAGGAGAGAGTGTTATTAGCTCAAGGAAAGAGGTCTTTCAAATATATGCATTTTTTTATAATATTTAATTTTTATTTATTTATTTGAGAGCAACAGGCAGAGAGAGAACGAGAGATAATGTGCACGCCAGGGCTTCCAACCACTGCAAACAAACTCCAGACGCGTACTCCCCCTTGTGCATCTGGATAATGTGGGTCCTGGGGAATCCAGCCTTGAACCGAGGTCCTTAGGCTTCACAGGCAAGTGCTTAACCGCTAAGCCATCTCTCCAGCTCAAATATATGCATTTTTAAATATTTTATTTTATTTATTTATTTGAGAGATAGAGAGAGAGAGAGAGAGAGAGGCAGATGGAGAGAAAAAGAATAGGTGTACCAGGGAGTGTAGCCACTGCAAACAAACTCCACATGCATGTGCCACCTTGTGTATCTGACTTATATAGGGAATCGAAACTGGGTCCTTTGGCTTTGCAGACAAGTGCCTTAACCAATAAGAAATTGCTCTAGGCCTCTATGCCTGCCTACTTGTCTTGCTGCTGCTCGTCTTCCTCCTCTTTCTCCTCCTCTTCCTTCTTCTTCTTCAGAAATTTCAAGCTTCTTTGTCCAGAACAATACTCATCCTCTATAAGTGTAAAATAAATCATATAAGTTATGTCCACCATAATCCGATAGCCTGGAATTGTACATATAACTTGAGGAAGTAAAACTGACCACGATTCTGTATATCATGTCATTTACCATGTTATTAATGCAGCATTTTTAAACATTAAATATGATTTGCTGAATGGAAGACAAAACACCATAGAAATAAAATGTTGAAAAATCAGGAAGAACAGAGAAGAAAGAAAAGAACAAAATAAGGAACTTCATAGTTACATGTATATAATATAGAATGTCTTGGTGATCCCTGAGACACCAGGAATAAAATAATCTGACTTTATAGGAATAATCGCCTTTCTTACTTCTGTGTATGTGGGAGGGCAGTAGGAATATGTTCATGTGTATGAGTACATATGTGCATGCACCCATATGGAGGCCAAAAGGCAAACCCCAGGCCTGTGTTATTTATTTATCCATGTATTTATTTACAACAGGGCCTTTCACTGATATGGAACTTCAAGTAGGCTAGTAGTCTAGACTGCTTCTCTGGTGAGCTCTGAGGATCTGTCTGTCTCTTTTGCAATGCTGGAATGACAAGCAGTTAAACTATGTATTGCTTTTTTTATTACCATGGGATCTGGGAATTGAACTCAGGTCCTTATGACTGCAAGGGAAGCGCTTTATTGACTAAATTGTCTTCTCCGCCTGCCTTTCTTTCCGCCTATTGGATTGTAGGAAATAATGACAACCATGTAATATATATATATATATATATATATATATATATATATATATATATGTATGTATTGTTAACAAAGAGTATTCACATTAAGTGAACATTAAACTGAAAATATTTACCTTGCCTTTGTGTTATTTGGCAAAAAAAAAAGTCTGCAACATACAGTAGTCTTGATTTGTAACAAAAAGGGGTTCAGATGTAGCAAGCAATGATCTTTCTTTAATACATTTGTATAAATGCAAAGGAAATAGAGGGAGAGGAGAGAAATAGAACAAGAAAGGATTAAAAGACACTCCATGATTTTAAGAAGTTAGAAAGAAAAGCAGTTCTGCCTTTACTTTGAAAATGTGGCTATTGAAAATGGGACTATGTCCCTTATTTCTTTCTCTGTATCTTTGTCATTTGCATATAGAGATGCTACCGATTTTTGTGCATTGATTTTGACTCCTGCTACTTTGCTATAGGAGTTAATCACCTTCAGGAGTTTTGGGATGGAGACTCTTGGGTCTCACATATACAATCATGTCATCAGCAAATAGAGCTAACTTAACTTCTTCCTTTCTAAATTCTATCCCTTTTATTTCCTTCTCCTGTCTTATTGCTTGAGCTAGGACTTCCAATACTATATTGAAAAGCAGAAATGAGAGAGGACATCCTTGTCTTGTTCCTGATCTTAACGGGAATTCCTCCAGTCTCTCTCCATTAAGTATTATTTGGGCCTTTAGAGCTTTGTATATCACCTTTATTATGTTAAGATAGGAATCAACCATGCCAGTCCTCTCCAATGTTTTGATCATGAAGTGATGTTGTATCTTGTCAAAGGCCTTCTCGTCATCTATCGAAATGATCATGTGGTTTTTATGTTTGAGCTTGTTTATGTGGTGTATTAGATTTCCTTATGTTGAACCATCCTTGTGTTCCTGGGATGAATTCCACTTGGTCAAGGTGGATAATGCTTTTGATGTCCACAAAGAGCTTTTGATCAGAGAAACCTACAAGGTTTCCTAAAAGAATGAAAGATTTCTGTCAGAGTACTTGATGACCCACCAAAGGTCAGTGGTAAGACCCTATTGCTGAAGACTCCATATGCAGCTGACACATAAAATGGAATGGCATGGCTGGAATCCAGGAGAGAGTCAGTCCCCAGACACTCAGCATGTATAGTGCCAGAAGGTGCTACGTGGGTAACTGGGGGAAATGACCAAGATCTATCCAAGCAACACATGGTCTAACCTACTTAGCAACAAATAACATGTTGTGATGCCCACACAAGTGCAATAGTGGCACACAGCCATGGTGGGGAACCAACTGGTCTTGATTGGGCTAACTGATTCCCTCAGTGGTACAGGACCCATAGCTGGAGCTGGGAAACAAGTCAGAACCATATCCAAACATAAGCCCACTCTCCAATATCAAGCTACCATCAACCATGGGCTACAAGAGGGCCTACACATATTAAACTCTCTATAAAAAAAAGTAATTGTTATCTCATTTGTCCTGGTGCTAACTTACTCTCCGTTGGAAAATCTGCTTCTCTTTTTCAGATAGATGCAGGTCTTCAGGAGAGAGCCATCCCATCATACCTCAAAAGGGCCCCAACTGAAATTAAGGAAAATTGGCAAAACAAGCAAGGGTGCTGTTTTCCTGATGAACCGGGTACCAGCACAAAGGGGAAGGAGACCAACACAGAGAAAAATCAACTCCCACCAAATCAGAGAGCCAGAGCCTCA
The DNA here is from genome assembly GCF_020740685.1 of Jaculus jaculus. Taxonomy (NCBI): domain Eukaryota; kingdom Metazoa; phylum Chordata; class Mammalia; order Rodentia; family Dipodidae; genus Jaculus; species Jaculus jaculus. The sequence goes on along the minus strand of NC_059116.1, from coordinate 71,227,996 downwards.
GAGGCCCCCAACACCTCATCACTGAAGCAGACCAAAAATGAACCCAACAAGGCTCAGGGAAATTTTGCAGAAGAGGGGGTGGAAAGAATGTCAGAGCCACATGTTGGGTCATAATATGCAGAGACATTTATCATACCAATAACTGTGGGCTCACTCCACAATGCACGACCCATATACCTCAACAAGAAGGGGCCATTGGGGAGGGAGTAGGTCAAGGATGAGCCTAATAATGGTACCAAACTGCCTGTATTTACTGAATAGAAAACTAATAAAATAATAAAAACACTAAAAAAAAAAATATGGTGCGCTTAGAAAACAAGGCAATGCGGGTAGGTAAAGGAGTTGGGTGGAAACTGCACTCTTGGTGGTTTCAGTTGCCCTGCCCCCAGCTTCCCTGTGGCACACACTTCATACAGATGTTGAATGGAACTCTGCTTCATGGTGGCTAGCAATATGCAGTCACAGTGGCTGAACCCCTATGGGTCCCACTTATCCACTTTCCTTCTTTCCTCGTGGACTCTTCAGCAGAGTTTCAGACCTTCCGTGCATGAAGGTTTGACAGTTGCCTCACTGAATGCAGGCCTAAAGAGTGACTTCTGGAAGCAGGTTTTTAAAGTGAAGATAGCATGCATACACCTAGTCTTCTGCGTGCCTCCTCTCAGGATGCATTGCCTCAGTTTTCTGCATCAGATTTATATGAAATCTACATTAGATATTTTTATACTTGATATTACTAAGGAGAGTCATGAATCACCAATAAGCTATGACAGCTAGCTGTTCCCCTAATATTTCTTCAAATCTTCCTCTGCGCAGAATTTTCCTATGGTTATGCAGCTTTGTCACTTACGTGACAATCATAAAGCCGCAGAGAGGCATATCAACTCTCATCTTTTGAAGACCAGAACGAGTTTTGGAGACATTTAGTGGGTCTTAGAAATCATAGTGTCTCAAGGACTCAAATGGAGTTAATTTATCAGAAATATAGACACATTCAAGCTTTGTCTAGATCATATTTCTTTACTGCATTATATCTATATTCTTAGGGATTATTTTTTAAGATGACAATGAAAGTCTAAAAGCTAGATGATTTGTAGGGGCCTTGATTTTTTAATGTTATGTTATGTTATTTATTTACTTTCATTCCTTCACAGTGCATTGACATTATTTTTTCTTGTATCATATATGTGTATATATATGTATGTATGTATAGATATATATATATGTATGTATATATGTTTATATGTGTGTGTGTGTGTGTGTGATTTCACAATGATGGATGTTTAATTTGATTCCTCTTCAAAGAGAAATCGAGTTACTGAGTTTTCTATCTCTTCTTTTATGATATATATAGCAGTCAGCTTCCGGTCACTGGGATCAACTTCCAAACCAGGCACAGTCATGGGAGGAAGGGAATTTATTTGAAGCTCTCAGATATGAAGCGAGTCCCATAATGGTGGAAAAAGCTGGCCCACTTCCACAAGCCCATGGGGAGAGAAAAGCCACACCCAAAGCCATGCAAGCACACTCCAGGAACGTCAGGCAAAGCTCCCACAATCTGAACATCTTTAGGGTGGACTGCCAAATCTACCCCCATAGATTACTCTACCCTGGTGGCTGGAGATCTAAATTACAAATGTTAATAAATTCCTGAGTCACTTTGGGGACGTCCATTCAAACAATGACAATAGATAAAAATGGAATTAAAGAAACTGAAAAGATGACTTAGCTAGTTAGAAGTGGGTAAATTGGCTCCAAAGTTTGTAGGGTTGTTGTAGAATCACTCATTTATGTATTCTTTCCAGAATTATTTGTCACTCCCTCATTTCTGGGGTAAAATGCTCAACCAGAAGGAGCTTACTGAAGAAACAGGTTTTACTTCACTCAGAGTTCAGGGGAGGATTTCATCATTGTGGGGAAAGCATGGCAGGAGTGAAGTGATGAACCAGAGCATCACTTAGAGTGAGCTGTAACACACTTCCCAGCAAGGCTTCTCTCCTACAGGCTCCACAACCTCCTGGAATAACACAACCACCAGGGGATCAAGTGTTCAAACATATGCACTTATGGAGGATATTTTACACTTAACAAGAACACTTGCTTTTTTCCAGGTAACTCTGATGCAAGGTTTTCCATGTTTATGGTCTTTCAGCAAAGCCTATTAGCTCTCCATAGCCCAAGACAAAAGCAACTGGTGCATATTAGTGAGAATTTCTATCCTTTTGAGAAGTCCTTCCATCCTCTTCTATGTGCATTGATCCTAAATTTTTTTCAAATAAAGTACTGGCTTAGGCACTGGGACAAAGCTTCTTACTAGTGGCACACACTAGTGACACTTGGGAGGCAGAGGTAGGAAGATTTCCATGAGTTTGAGGTCACCCTGAGACTCCATAGTGAATTCCAGGTCAGCCTGGGCTACAGTGAGACCCTACCTCGAAAAACCAAAAATAAAGAAAGAAAGAAAGAAAGAAAGAAAGAAAGAAAGAAAGAAAGAAAGAAAGACGAGTCACATTAAGGGTCAGGAATTCTTCAATCTTTGTATTATGAGGGCTTGGGTTTCTAAGATTCAACTATGATTGAAGAATTTTGGAAAATTCTTGAAGTTAGAAAGACTAAAGTGTACATGGTCCTGTTTCCTTTTGTGCATGAGACTTGTCCTGACTTAAAATTTTTACCTAATTGGTAAAATTTGAGTCACTGGTTTTCATGGGCTCTAAGCAGACAAAGGACTTGATGTACAGAGAAAAATCTCAGGTTTCATGAGGTAGAAGGTGGGACATATTAGATAAAGATGGAGAAGTCTAGGTGAAATCAAACTAGACAAGTAGGAGAAAGGAGGTAGACAGCAACAGAACAGAAAATAAATAAATAAATAAATAAACCATGGGGCTGGAGAGATGGCTGGAGAGAGATCACTGATCAAATTCATGTAGTAACAGCCTTCAGCTAGGACCTGTTTTTTCTTGCTACCAACATTGGAGGCCATACAAGTATATTTTATGTCCTCATCTAATTCTAATTCCTGTTTTTTTTTTCCTCCTTCTTATTTCCCATTTCTTTCTTTCTTTCTTTCTTTCTTTCTTTCTTTCTTTCTTTCTTTCTTTCTTTCTTTCTCCCTCCCTCCCTCCCTCCCTCCCTCCCTCCCTTCCTTCCTTCCTTCCTTCCTTTCTTTCTTTCTTTTTTAACCATTTTCTTTTAACCATTTGCCTGCAAAGCCAAAGGATCCCAGTTTGATACCCTATGACCCACCTAAGCCAGATTCACATGGTGGCACATGCATCTAGAATTCATTTGCAGTGACTGGAGGCCCTGGCACACCCATTCTCTCCCACTCTCTTTCTCTCTCTCTGCCTCTAACTCTCTCTCAAATAAATAAATAAAATATATTTTAAAAAATGAACTAAGGAAGTATTTTCACTACATCATTAGAATATCTACTTTTGGTCACATTTTGTAGTCTCATTTAGGATACATATTTCTGTCATAGCATTTCATAGGGCTGTACAGTGTGTGTGTATGTATGTGTGTGAGTGTGTGTGTGTGTGTGAAGGGCGGTAGGGTTTAGATTGGCTCATTCTTGGAGGTGATAAAGTACATCATTGTGGGGAAGGCATGATTATAGCTATGCACGTTGTTTGGTCACACTGCATCTACAGTCAGGAAGAAGAGATAGGTGCTGGTGCTTGCCGGCCTCTTATTTATTCCCTTCTTATTCATTTCTGATGGGAGGAAAGGTTTCATTTTTCTTACAGTCATGATGGCTGGGGAAATCATGGCGTGACAGAGGCTTGACATCAGCTCTGATGCAACAGGTGAAAAACAGCATCAGGAGAGTGAGTTGAAAGCTAACAATAAGAAGCTGGCCATAACACCCCTAAATCTCCCTCCAGCAACACAGCTTCTCAAGAAAGGATCCACCTACCAATATTTCCATCAGCTGAGGATCGAGCACCCAAACACATGAGTTTATGGAGAATTTCAGATTCAAACCACTGGGCTGGTGCCACCCATAATGAGGACATGTTTTATTGCTCTATTAATCCCTTTTGAAAATGCACTTGACAGAGAGATACATAGGTTTACATTCCATTAATTCCCTGGGTGTTTATTAACTCATTCTGTGCAACAATCAAATTTAGTTATTACACACATATAGATACATGATTGTATTATTAGGGCAAGTATAAATGTTAGTGTTGAACAGTTATCAAGAGTTTAATAAGAAGTCAATGCGTGCTTTTTATAGAAAATATCAGACACATTAGCTGAGTCATTCACAGAAATACATATTCTTTTGTAGCTTCTTTATTATTTATGAAATTTTTTGTCTGCCAGAGAAGCAGAAGTGAATAGGAATTCAGAGAACCAAAACTATAATGTTTCCCCTCAGGGCATTCAAGTCTGAGAAAGAATTGAAACTTTAGAAAAATATTTTTTCTAAGATGGAATGTGGTATTCCTTAGAAAATCAAAGGAGAAGTATATTTAGATGAGAGGGAAGTGGGGAACAAATAAATACCAGAGAAAATGCAGAAAAACATAAGCAATTGTGAAGGACATACTAAGCAAAAGTAAAAAGGAGGCACAGATAACCTCCGGGATCTGCTAGATCTGTCATTTAGCTTGGTACTTCCTGTCTCTCCACCTACCTATTTTATCTTATATATATGCCTGCCTTATTTCCTTTTGCAAATTTGTAGAGTTGTTTATGCCATTCCACTAAAACTCCAAACTTACCACTTAACCCTCTTGTTACAAAGTTAGATTTACCTCCCTACCACACAGATAGAATGAGCCAGCTCTTCTTATGGGTATCAAGCTCGGAGTAGAGACTGTAATGTGTACGTTTTATAACACCTTTTACCCTTTCTTTTCTTTCACATCAGCTAAGCTGTTTGAGAGTAGGCAATTTGAATATTTGATTAACATCTTTTAGACGCTTCATCTGTGGCCAGTTGTCTTGAGCATGGCTGTTGGGGCCACTCTTTGAAGATCAGATTGACTGGTATTATGGACACTTGGAGATGTTCATGGGTTCCTGGAGGAAGTAACATTCCAGCTGCAAAGAATAACAATCTCCAATTTTGACCATGATTTTTGCTTCAAGAGCCCTCCTTGGCACAATCACTGAGGTCCACACCTACAAGTACATGAAAACATTTCAGCCATGGTAATACTTGCTGAGTTTCAGATGATCTCACCTGCAGCTCTTCTGCAGGGCAATATCCCTGACTGATCAAATTCATGTAGTAACAGCCTTCAGCTAGGACCTGTTTTTTCTTGCTACCAACATTGGAGGCCATACAAGTATATTTTATGTCCTCATCTAATTCTAATTCCTGTTTTTTTTTCCTCCTTCTTATTTCCCATTTCTTTCTTTCTTTCTTTCTTTCTTTCTTTCTTTCTTTCTTTCTTTCTTTCTTTCTTTCTTTCTTTCTTTCTTTCTCCTTCCTCCCTCCCTCCCTCCCTCCCTCCCTCCCTCCCTCCCTCCCTCCCTCCCTTCCTTTCTTTCTTTCTTTCTTTTTTATAAGACTGGTCCTCTCACTTTTTCCCATTTCTTCCTCCACTGTGTATGAGAGGAATGAGCTTTCTGGACAGTCAACCACAAGAATTAGTGTCATTTTTCTATTTAAATTGATTTGAGCTATTCAAAACTTACATTGGAAATATGAGAACGATTCTTCCTGCATGCTAAAATAGAGAGGTAATGACCTGATATTTTCAATATGCCTTGCACTGCAATCAGCTTGTTTCAACCTGAGATTGATCTAGACATACAGTGGTCAAATTGTATATGGCATCACAATTCTGTCTCAGGAAAGAAACTCTGGATACCAAAACATGACCTCTGTTACACATCCCTCAACAGTTAAAGCTTGCTCCATGGTTATTCCTTTTGCATTCTTGGCCCTCCTTTCAACTTAAAATAAGCTTGAAAAAAACAGGTATGCTCCCAAATCATCACACAAAATTACCTGCTCCTCAGCAGCCTGCAGCCAGCTTCTTTTTATAAACAACCTTTAATCAGAGCAGATGGGGAAGATCCGAAGCCTTACCTGTTTCTTTCTCACACCTTGCTTGTCTTTGTGTGTTAGCTAAACAAAAGTGATGATGGCTGGCTTATTGCTATAGCAAAGTCATAATAAATAGTGTTGTTTTGGTTGCTCTAAAAAAAAAGAAAACACCTTTTTACTGACAATTTTAATACTTGTACATAATGTATTTTATCATAATCTCCCTCATTATCTTATTTTATCTCCTTTTGTCTCTCCCTTTCATCAAAAACCTTCTGTTTTTCCAACTAGTCCCTCTTCTATTTTGATATTCCCCCCCCCACCCGCCGCCCCACCATCTATCACGGAGTGTTGAAAAAGCCCAATACTGTTCAGGTATTGTGAAAGTAATAACAGCCACCCTGTGGTGTGGTTGTGAATGCAACAGTCACGTTATGGCTAGAAAGTCGTGTTTCAAAGCACTCTTCCCCATATTCCTCTTCAGGGATGTTCTCTGAGCCTTGGCAGTGGTAATAAAAATATCTCATTTAGCAGTGAACACTCAACTGTCATTTATTCACATCACTTTGAAAGGGCTGGAGTCCTCCTAGTAGTCATTGCCAGCTCAAAAAAGAAAAAAATACTAATCTATGACTATAACAGAAGGCAGAATTTGATGGCCACAACATATGTATTTACTGATACAAGAATAGTAGTTCCTCCCACCAACAAAACAGCACTTTTGTCCTTGTTAGGATCATTAGAAGTTTCAGTTCTGTAGAACAGGTTTAGTTTTAAATTTTGTTTCTTTCCAAATTGCTTGATTTTTTTAAGTGTAGTCTCACCTATTTTTTTGCAATCTTACACATTCATAATTTTTGCACTTTCAGTATGTGGGTGTGTGCAAATGACACTCATGTGCTTCTGGTACTTTTCACACTATTTCTGCTGTGCTCCTGTGGGGCTGCTAAGATCAGCTTGGAAAAACAAATGTCACCACTTCTACCTGGGTATTAGGAAGATCATAATATTTTTGTTTTATTACTATAAAATGATCATATTTTAGGAAACTAATATTTTTGTATCATCATCTTTTACTTTGAACCACTGGTTAATATGCATATTCTCCAGTATCAAGAATGTATTCAAATGATGCCACAAGCAGCAGGTGACAGGATGTGTAAGGATATGGGAAAAGTGCACATGCTGAGACAAACAGATTTTTTAGTAGCATTCTTATTTACTCTAAGACTTGAGCCAGGTGAGGTTGTACATTCTTTTAACTCCAGCATTTGGGAGGCAGATGTAGAAGAATGGCTTTGAGTTTGAGGCCACCCTGAAACTACATAATGAATTCCAGGTCAGCCTGGGCTAGAGTAAGACCCTACTTTGGGAGGAAAAAAAAAAAAAAAATACTTGGTTATATTTTTTGTTCCTTCTCATGTTTAGCACTTTTATTACTTATATGAATTCATTTAAGCAGTTCCTGGATCTGTTCCCCATGACATATGAGATGACATATGCAAAAGCGTGAGATGTTTTGTTTCCATGTCAAGCTCATTTGGAAGTAGTCCAAGCCAAAGTGAGGGAAATGCCTGAAATGATTCTGATCTTGTAAACTGCCAATTACATTTCTCTAGAAAGATGACAGCATGTGCTGAATATTGCAGTATCATTTTTTTCCCCCAGGAAACCAAATAAAAAGTAAGAAGACTTTTAGGGGAATGAAAATATAATTTTAGAAAATCTAAGCATGAGAAAATTTACAAATTCCAAAGTTTCTATGACTTTTGTCAAAAATTTCTTGAGATAAGAAATTCCAAAGCGGGAAGCATTGAAAATTTTGTCAGGATTGGTTGAAGGTGATGTTTTCTTAGAGGTTTCATATTCATTTGATTTGTGGCACAGATGTTTAAATAGTGCTTATTATGTCACACTATTTTCTTGAGTGATTACTAGTAAACCTCACAATACCACTACATCTGTATAAACAAAAATCAGTTGTATAGAAATAATGGTAATCAAAAAAATTATGATTAATACTAAAGGATATTCCCCTAAGTAGAAGGGAACATGGGCAAAACAAAGAGAATGAAACCAGAAAGACCCTGGAAAGTGCCAAGAGAAACTTTCTAAATATTCCAGAGAAATGCATGTTCATAAAACTGTGACACCTAAGGGAAGATTAACAATGCTTAACTAGCTTTTGAAGTTCTTCTGAGTCAGATTCATTTTTAGATTCATAGACATGAAAATTTGGGTATCATAAGGAGGGAAGAATCCTTGGCCACAAGAAACTTTTCTGTCCTTCACCAACTAGGGTCTAGAAAGCTTTCTGAAAAATCTCCCTGACTGGGGATTTTACAACAAGAGAAGGATAAGCTTAGAACAATAAAAGTATCTGGCAAGTGGAAAGTCAAATTTAACTAATAATTTCCTATATAAAAGCATATTATCATAAAAGTAGGTGCCAGTCAAATAAAATTAATGACATAAAATTTAAAAATAAATACAGTATAAGCTCTGGTGAAATTTTGTAAGTATGGCAAATAAACTCAGTGGAAATAGAATGGCTCAAGTAGAGGTCAGAATACCAGGGCTTGAAGACTAGTTAGGTAGATTAGATGACCCAGACAGTGACAAAGGCACTAAGTGTGGTGGTTTGGATGTGGAATGACCCTCTACGCAGCCTCTTCTGTTTCAAGTGCTTCACCCTCAGCTGGTGGCATTAGAAAGGGAGCCTTACTGAATGAGGTGCATCCCTGAGCATGGGTTTTGGGGGTTATGCCTCAGCTTCCCCTTCCTAGAGTTCAGCTCATGCTGTTGCTGCTTTCTTCCAGCTTCTGTGGCAGGGAGTGGTGGCCAGTCTGTGATCGGCCATGCCCGCCTGCCATGATGAACTGCAGTCTGTAAACTGAAACTTTTCTCCTGTCAGCTGCTCTTGGTTGTGTGATTTGTCCCAGAGATGTGAAAGTAACTATAACAGTAAATCACTACCAGAGGAGTGGATTGCTGCTAGAAACCTGACCAGGTGACTTTTGATCTTTTGAAACTTATTTGTGGGAGGAATTTGAAGGGACTTTTAATTTTGGACACAAAAAATTTGCATTGCTGGGAAGAGATATTGGTGGATGATCCTGGTGAAAGATGAAAGAACATAAAGGTTAGAAATGAATTACAAACTAAAGAGATATAATATATATTTAGTAAAAACTTGACAGAAAATACACCAAAGCTAGTGATATGGACATCAAGGTACAGAAGATATTTAGAATGAAAAACCAATAAGAGAAGAGAATAACAAATAACCCCTTTGTTGCAGTCAGTTTGACACTTCTGGGATGAACCTTCAGACCAGTCTCAGTTTGTGGGAGGAAGAAGGGATGGTTGAACCTTACATATCCAGGGTAAATTCTACAATGATGGAAGAAGCCAGTATACCACCAACACAAGCAAGCACACTCCAGGAACCCAAGGCAGAGCTCTGATACTCTGCATATCTTTGGCTGGATTTCAGATCAGCCCTCTCAACTGAGGGTTGGACACGATCCACCCACCAAGACACCAAGTTACAAGTTTTAATAAAACTCCTGAATCTAGTGGGGAACCTCAATTCAAACTACCAGTTTCCTCATATCATAACTAAAAATGCAGTATAAAGACCAAAGAAAAATATTATAATCTGCAAGAAAGAATCACCAAGTCACAAGTAATCACAAACCCATCAATACAATAATTGATTTTTAACAGCTACTCCTAAAAATCAGAATGGTATGGGATAATGTATTTCAAACTCCAGAGAAAAACAATAAATATGAACCCACACTGCTATATCTATCACATTATCCTAAACAATTGAAGAAAAAAAATTACTTACTATGATAAGTTTAAAGTAAAGAAATACATGACCAGAAAACCAGTACTACAGAAGAAATGTAAAGGAATTCTGTATTACATTGAAGAGAAAATAAACACATAGAGGTGGTCACAAGATAGACAAGGTATTCTAACCAAATGGGACTAACAAGTAGGTTTAATTATATTGCCACCTAACAAATTTGATCTCAAAGCAAAATTAAATCCAAAATAAAGATATTCCTTTGCAGTAAATAAAATAACAATTTAACATAAGGGCATATAATTTCAAGACATATATGCACCAATCCACATATCAGATTTCATTACATAGTTTTGAATGCAAAGGCACATATTGACTTCCATATAACAGCAGTTGTTGACTTAAACAAGCACTCTCAGCAGCAAACAGGTCTTCCACAGAAGAAATCAAGAAACTGAGCCAAATGACAATACAGATCAAGTAGATCTAATGGACATCTACAGAATATTTCACCCAACCAATAAAGAATATACATTCTTCTTAGTGACCCATAGAACCTTTCTCTAAACTTGATCATATTTCAGGACACAAAGCAAGTTTTTTTAAAAGTATTTTATTTTGATTTAGTTGAGAGAGAGAGAGAGAGAGAGAGAGAGAGAGAGGGAATGGGCCTCCGTCAGGGCCTCCACCCACTGCACATAAACTCCAAATATGTGTGCCCCTTTGTGCATCTGGCTAAGGTGGGTCCTGGGGAGTTGAACATGGGTCCTTTGGCTTTGCAGGCAAACACTTTAACTACTAAACCATACCTCCAGCCCACAGGGCAAGTTTTATCAAGAAAGTAGAAATAATTTTTCATTTGAGAGTTTATGGAGGAAACTTAAAAATATTCAAAATTCAGTGAAAAAACATAAAAGAGCCAATGGGAAACAATGAAAGCCTTTTTAAAAGTCTACAGCTAGAAATGGCTATATTAAAAGTCAGAGAGAACCAGGTATGGTGGCACATATCTTTAACCCCAGCATTCCAGAGACAGAGGTAGGAGGATTGCCAACAGTTCGAGGCCACACTGAAACTGCAAGGTGAATTCTAGGTCAGCCTGGGCTAGAGTAGAGACCCTACTTTGAAAAAGCAAACAAACAAACAAAAGTCAGTGAGATCTCAAGGAAATTACTTAATAAAGAACCTTTACTTCTTATCAAACAAAAGTAAGCCCACCTCAAAATCATTACATGTAAAGAAGTATAAAAGATCAGGGTAGGTATAAATGAAACTAAAGTAACAATATAGAGAATGAAACAAAGTGTATGTTCTTTGAAAGTTATACAAGAGTGAGAAATGGATAGCTAAACTAACTAAATGAACAAGAGAAGACCCAAAGTCCCAAAGTCAGAGATGAGAAAACAGCTTTTACAATAGATACTTTGAAATTTAGAGGATCATTAGGGGATGATTTCAAACCCTGCTTCCATTAAAGCAGAAAAAAATTAAAACAATGGATAATAATGGATAATCATACTCACTTTCTTTCAAATAAATAAATAAATATAGTTTTTAAATGTTAAAAAAAATTGATAAATTTCTAAACCCATATCACCATCTTGTTTGATCTAAACAAAGAGGATGTCAACAACTGTAACATATTATAATAAACAAAGCCATTGAAGAAGTAATAAAATTGTCCAAAAAAAAAAATAAATAAAAGATCAGGTTAGGGAGATGGCTCAGTAGATAACGTTTGCGCAAGTGTGAAGACCAAGTCCTGCTTTTCAGAACCTAAACTAAAGCCAGAGGCTACAGTGAGGGTGTCTGTAATCACCGTGGCCTCTGTGGCAAGACAATAAGTAAAGGTGGGGGAATCACAGACCATCTAGCCTGATGCATACTGACCCAACAAAGAGACCCTGTCTCAATCAAAGTGAAGGTGAAGACCACCCCTGCTTGTTTCTATACTTACATTTTTCTTTGTATGATTATGCATGGACAGTAGTTTGAAATACTTAACAAATTTGAGGAAGACTATGGGAAATTGAAATACACACTATGCTGATGGATAAGAAGAATTTATGTCATGAAAATGACTATGTTACCCAAAGCAATTTATGCATGCAGTATAAAATCATCATCAAAATTCTATTGACATTCGGCACAGAAATAGAAAAAAAGGAAGCCAAAAATTCATAAGGTAGTAGAAAAGATTCCAGAAATCTAAGACAATTGTCAGCCAAAAGAACAATGATGATGGCATCATTGTACCTAATTTTCAGTTATACTACATTGTCTTAGCTAAAACAAACAAACAAAAAAAAAAGGAAAGGAAAGAAATAAACAAGAAGAAAATTCAATGTGGTTTATGTTTTTTTCTGAATTTTGTAACATTTTAATGTAATTCTTATTATTTTAGAAATTTAAACTGCAATATTTAAAACTTTCACATTATTTGAAACTTTTTAAACAGTTTTTATTGACAACTTCCATACTTACAGACAATAAACCATAATTCCCTTCCCTCCCTCACTTCCCCTTTCACAAATTCACTCTCCATCATATCCCCTCCCTCTCTCCATTAGTATCTCTTTTATTTTGATGTCATCATTTTTTCCTTCCATTCTGAGGGTCTTCTGAAGGTGGTGCTAGGCACTGCAAGGTCATGGATATCAAGTTCAGTTTCTGTCTGAGTGACTACTTTGCAAGGAGTCCTACCCTTCCTTTGTCTCTTACATTCTCTTGAAACTTCTTCTGCAATGGACTCTAAACCTTGGAGGGTATGATAGAGATGTTTCAGTACTAAACACTCCTCCTTCACTTCTCAGCATTATGCTGCCTTTTGAGTCACTTCTGAGGCTCCTGACCTCCCCCAGCATTAGCTTTTGATTAGGTTTTCAGTACCAGGCATGCATCCCCTCTCATAGAGCAGGTTTCCAGTCCAACTAGAAAACAGTTGGTTTCCCCCTGTGACAGTCATGCCACTATTGCAATCGTTCAGTCATTTGGCCTGGCTGGCCAAACTTGAGGCTTGCAGTGTCCATTGTTTTCATCACTGATGACTTTTTTCTCCTATAGGACCGCATGCAGTGCAGCTTTTTCCAGCTTTCTGTCTGCTGGTCTACACTGAGGAGGTTTCAGCTCATTCCCAGTTTGAATTCTCAGTGATCTTCCAGCTCATTCATGTGGTGTCTTTAGCAATGGAGTCTTGCCATCTGTTTCTGGGGGAAAACCAAGAGCTTTGGCATTGTCCTGTAATATTTTGGGAGCATCAGGGACATCTCTGGCCAACAACTTACTGGAAGGTATCCCATCCCTGACACTGAAATTTTTCTAGGAATAGTCTATGGTTTCTAGCTGTGCCATTATCCAAAAAGTAGGTTTTCATATGGCTTATTCATAATAACTTGAATTTTGATTAGCCCTCCCCCAGACTTCCTTTACTCAATCTCTTCATGACCTCACTCAGGTCATTCCACCCTCAGTAATCTGTTTGTCTCCTTATACATATAAAATACCATCCCCCTAGGTCCTCCTCTCTCCTCCCTCCCTTATAGCCCTTTTCTAGCTTAGTAGTCTGGGCTACTAAATTTTTTATTCCAACTCACACACAAGTCTAAATATTTGTAGCTAGGATCCACATATGTGAGAGAACATGCGACATTTGGCTTTCTGGACCTGGATAACTTCATTTAGTATAATCCTTTCCAGATCCATCCATTTCCCTGAAAATTTCATATTTCATTTTTCTTTACCAATGAGTATAACTCCATTGTATAAATGTGACACATCTTCATTATCCACTCATCAGTTGAGGGACATCTAGGCTGGTTCCATTTGCCAGCTACTGTGAATAGAGTGGCAATAAACATGGTTGAGCAAGTATCTCTAAGGTAGTGAGAAGAGTCCTTAGGATGTCTGCCTAGGAGTGGGATGGCTGGGTCATATGGTAAATCTAGTTTTAGCTGTCTCAGGAACCTCTGCCATGATTTCCACAATGCCTGGACCAGATTACATTCCCACAACAGTGTAGAAGGGTTCCTCTCTTACTGCATCCTTGACAACATATATTGTCATTTGTTTTCTTAATGATAGTTATGCTGAAGGAGTGAGATTGAATCTCAGCATAGTTTTAATTTGTATTTCCTTGATGGCTAAGGATGTAGAATATTTTTAGATGTTTATATGCCATCTGTATTTCTTCTTTTGAGAATTCTATATTTAGATCCATCACCCATCTTATTAATTGAGTTGTTTGATTTCCTATTCAGTTTTCTGAGTTCTTTGTATATCTTAGATATTAATTCTCTGTCAGCTGTATAGCTGGCAAAGATTTTCTCCCATTCTGTAGGTTGCCTCTTTATTTACAATGCACTTTGATGCATAAAAGTTTTGTGATTTCATGAGGTACCAGTGTTTGATTAGCAGTTTTATTTCCTGAGGGACTGGGGCTATAATTGGAATGTTATTATATATACCAATATGTTGAAGGGTTTATCCTACATTTTCCTCTAGCAGTTTCAGAGTTTGAGGTCTGATATTAAGATTTTGATCAATTTGAACTTAATTATTGTATGTGTAGAGAGATGATCATGTGATTTCTGTCCTTCAGTCCATTATATAATGTATTATATTTATAAATTTCCATATGTTGAACAAACCCTGGGATAAAAATAGTTGGTGGAGTTGAATGATATGTTTTATATATTCTTGCATTCTATTTGCCAGTATTTTGTTGAGACTTTTTTTTATCTATGTTCAGGAGGAAAATTGGTCTGCAATTTTATGTTTTGTGGGCGGGGGTCGTCTATCTCTGTCTGGTTTTGGTATCAGGGTGATACTATCTTTGTAGAAGGAACTTGGTAGGATTCTTTCCTTTTCTATTTTATGAAAACATTTGAGAGGCATTGGCATTATTTTTCCCATGAAGGTCTGGTAAAATTTACCAGTGAACCCATCTGGGCCTGGATTTTTTTAGTTAGACAATTTTTACAATTGCTTGGATCTCCATACTTGTTATAGGTCTATTTCAGTGGTTTATCTCATCTTAATTTAATTTTGGTAGGTCATATACATCTAGGAAATCATCCATTTTTTCAGATTTTCAAGCTTAGAAGAATGTATGTTCTTATGATTTTTTTCTGACTTTCTTTGGTATCTGTTGTAATGGTACATTTTCATCTCTAATTTTATTGATTTTTGTCTCTTCTTTTTCTTCTGGTCAGGTTTGCTAAGAGTTTAATCTTGTTGATCCATTCAAAAAACCAACTCTTTGTTTTGTTGATTCTTTGTTTTATTTTTTGTTTCTATTTTATTAATTTCATCCCTAGTCTTTATTATTGCTTCCCTTCTACTGATTTTGGTTTGATTTTTTTCTTCTTTTTCCAAGGCCTTAAGGTAAAGCATTACAATGTTTACCTGTGACCTTTCTAGTTTCTTAATACAGGCACTTAAAGGTATAAATTTCCCTGTTTTGGACTGCTTTCATTGTGTTCCTCAGATTTTGTTATGTTGTGTTCTCCTTGTCATTTGATTATAAGAACTTTTACTATCCAGTAGTGTACTGTTTTGTCTCCCTGATTTTGTGTATTCTCTGTGGTTTTTCGTGTTGCTTATTTGTAATTTAATCCTATTTTGATAAGATAGAGTGCAATGGATTATTTCAATTTTCCTGTTTTAAGATTTACTTGTGTCCTAATATATGTCTATTTCAGAGAATATTCTATATACTGCTGAGAAAAATGTTCATTCTGCAGCATTTGGATAGAGTGTTCTGGATATATCTGTTACTTGTAATTGCTCTATGATCTCATTTAATCCAGATGTCCCCATATTTATTATTTGCAAGGATGAAATGCCTGAGAGTGGGGTGTTGATGTCACCCACTACAATTTTCCTTGGTGTTATTTGTGACCTTAATTCTAATAGTGTTTGATAAAATTTGGAGTACCCATGTTAGGTGCATATATATTTAGAATTGTAATATCTTCCTGTTGAATTTTTCCTTTAATCAGTATAAAGTGACCTTCTTTATCCTTCCTCACTAATGTTATTTCGAAGTCTATCTTTTCATATATTAGGATAGAAACACCTGCTTGTCCTATGCCATTTACTTGAAATACCATTTTCCATCCTATAACCCCAAGATAGTTTTTATCTTTTGTGGAGAGGTGAGTTTCTTGGAGGCAACAAACAGTAAGATCCTGCCTTTTAATCCAATCTTCAAGCTTGTACCTTTTGCTCAGGGCTTTGAGGCCATTGATATTAAGATTTATTATTCAAAGTTATGTATTTATTCTCAGCATTTTTCTTATTTGTGTAGTGTTTCTTATCTTACCTTTATTCTCTCGTATTGCCGATTATTGGAGTATGGTTTATTTTTCCTGTTTCCTTATGTGTGTGCTTTGCTTTCCCCTCAGAGTGAAGTATCTCTTTAAGTATGTTTTGTAGAGCTGGCTTTGTGGTCATATATTCCTTTAGCCTTAATGATCAAAATGTTGGAGAGAATAAGCATGGAGGGTTTATACACAATAAAGATCATATATAAAGAAGATAAAGACCAAATAATACTTAATGGGGAAAGACTCAAGAGTTCCCATTGAGACTGGGAATAAGACAGGAGTGCCCACTCACTCCAGTGATCTTCAGCATAGTTCTAGAAGGCTAGTACAAGCAATAAGACAGGAGAATGAAAGAAAGGGGATACAAATTGGAAAGAATAAGTCAAGTAAGCCCTATTTGCAGATGACATTATCCTATAAGTAACTGAAAAGTCTTCATCTCAAAATTTCTAAAGGTGATTAATTCCTTTAGTAAATTGGAAGGATACAAAACTAATCCACAAAAGTAAGTAGCCTTTCTATATGCAAAAAATAAATAAAAAAATCAGTAAGGCTGTCCCATTTTCAATAACAACAACAAAGTACTAAATACTTTGGAGTAACACTAACCAGGGATGTGAAAGAGCTATATAATGAAAACATAAAAAAAAAATCAAGAAAGAATTTGAGGAGGACTTGAGAAGATGAAAAGTCCTTCCATGCTCCTGGATAGTTAGAATTAATATTGAGAAAATGGCAATTTTACCCAAAGCAATAAACAGATTTAATCCAACATGAATAAAAGTTACAGCATCATTTTTTCACAGAGATAGAAAAATTATATAAAAATGCATATGGAATGGCAGCAAGCCTAAGATATCCAAAAGTATCCTTAGGCAAAGAAACATCTCTGGAGGTACCACCATACCAGATCTAAAGCTAAATTACAAAGCCATAGTAATAAATACATCATGGTACTGGCATAACAACAGAAATATAGGCCAATGGAATTTGAAAATTTGGACCTTAGGTTGAGTAACTACAGCTACTTGATCTTTGACAAAGTTGTCAATAATGTAGATTGGAGAAAATACAGCATCTTCAGCAAATGGTGATGGACAAATTCAATAACCATATGTAGAAAAATGAAACTGGATTTATTCATCTGACCATACATAAAACCATGTCCAAATGGATTAAATACCTGAATTTAAGACCTGAAACTCTTTTTCTACTGGAATTAAAAAAAAAAAAAAAAGAAAATAGAGGGAGCTGTCCATGATATAGGAATAGGGAAATACTTCCTCAACAAAACCCCAGCAGCCCAGAAAATGAAACAATGACTCAATCAATAAGATCTCATGAAGCTAAGAGAGATTTTGCACAAACACACCATAATCAGAGTCTATTGATTACCCAAAGAATTAGAGAAATGTTTTACCAGCAATGTGACTGACAGAGTCCTGTTACCTAGAATCTACACAGAACTCAAAAACTGAACACTAAAAAATCAAACAACCCATTCCAAAATGGGACAGAGGGGATGGAGAGATGGATTAGTGGCTAAGTGCTTGCCTTTGAAGCCTAAGGACCCCAGTTTGAGGCTCAATTCCCCAAAACCCTCATAAGCCAGGTGAACAAAGGTGGCACATGCACCTGGAGTTTGCAGTGGTTAGAGGCCCTGGCATGCCCTTTTTCTCTTTCTTTCTGACTGCCTCTTTCTCTCTCTGTCTGTTGCTCTTAAATAAATAAATAAATAAATACATAAATATAAAAAAAAATGGGGCAGAGAACTGACAAGGGTGTTCTCAGAGGAAGAAATTCAAATGGCTAATACACACTTACAAAAATGTTCAACATCCTGAACCATTAAGGAAATGCTAATTAAAACACCTATGAGAATCCATCTCATACCAGAAAGGATGTCAATCATTAAAAAATCAAGTGACAACAAATATTGTGGAAGCTAACAACATACCCAGTTATTTCCTTACTGGTCATTTGTCCTAAATTCTCCATGCTTCACTACAGAGATAGTTGCTCAACCATGTTTATATATGCTCAATTCATAGTAGCTAAGAACTGGAATGAGCATAGGTGCTCATCATTGGGTGAATGGATAACTAATTGTACATTTACACAGTGGAATTCTCCTCAGAAGTAAGAAATTATAACACAATAAAATTTGGTAGGAAACGGACAGTCTTGGAACAGATCATACTCAGCAAACTCACACAATCACAGGAAAACAAGTGCCACATGGTATTACTCATTTGTGGTCCCTAACACAGACCAGCTTGAGTGGCTGACAGACCTGATCTGACAGGCAACTCAAGTTCCACATTATAGAGATGGAAGGTTTTGGGGAGTGAGGAATGGGTGGGTTGGGGAAAATAGACACAAAATTAAATCCCAAATGAACTGGTACCATAGAAACCTTTATTCTTAAATATAGACAAAAAATATAAGCTTCAATAGTAGTAAGTAGGGGCAGCTGAAAAGAAGGACTCTGGAGAGGGTGGGATGAAACATAAAATTAAAAATAAAGTGTTTTGTCATTGTTCTGTAACTCCCTGTACCAGAAATCAGTTTCTACCAACAAGGAGCTACCTACAATGCCCTCAAAGCAAGACAGTCTTCTGTCAAAGCCCTTGATTACCTACCTGAGGCAAACGTTTAAGATGCTATTGCTGAAGACACCATATGTTGCCAACACAGAGCACGGAGAGACCTCGCTGGAATCCAGAAGAGTGCCAGTCCCCAGACAGCCTGTCTTGTGCTGGAAAGTGTTACGTCAGCTACTGAGGGAAAGTGGCCATCCATGGTCTGAGCAACCAGAAGTCTAGTCTGCTCAGAAGCAAACACCCTTACAGGACATGTGTGCCAGTGCAATAGTGGTACACAGCTTTGTTAGGCAACCAATCGCTTTCTGACTGGCTCAGAGATCAGCTCAGTGTGAAGGAATCCATATCTGGAATTGGTAACCAGGTCAGAATCCTATGGACACAAAGGTTATGCTCCCCAGTGTCAAGCTCTCACTCCTTTTTTGCTAAAAGAGAAGCTGTATACATAAAATTCTCCCAGAATTAATAATGCATATCCCATTTAACCTATGCTGAATTCACTCTCCACTGGAGAATCTGTTTTATATTTTTCAGAAGTTAGTGAGATCTGAGGAGATAAACTACCCCTCACACTTCAGCCAAGCCACACTGAATCCATAGAGGAATTGGGAGGATGAGCAAGAGTGCTGCTTCCATGGTGAACCTGACAATCAGTGCCAGGGTGAAGGAGACAGACCCCCGAGGACACTCAACAGTGACCAAAGCAGAGATCCAGAGGCTCTTGAGAGCTCACCACTGAAGGAGACTTAAAACTCACCCACCACAAATCAGGGAGTTTTGCAAAAGAGGAGGAGCAAAAACTGTAACAGTCACAGGTTGAGACATCATGACCCTCTAGAGGCATTGCCTTCCTCCCAAAGAAAACCTGCTGCTCCAACAATGCATAACCGACAAGCCCATGGGGAATACCTGCAGCCCTACTGAGGAGCCTCCCCAGCAGGATGGGAGCAGGGATGAAAGAAAAGAAAATACCAACACAGGATGTATCCATGCAAAAGGTGTTGTTAATAATAAAATAAAAATTAATAAAATCAACAAAATTTTTATACCAGCTTGAATACCAAATATCAGTTTTCCCCTAAACCTTTCCTTTGAGGAAGGGTAAGGAAAAAAAGTGCTTATGCTAACATAGACAAAACTGAACAGTCAGAAACCAGAATACTCTCAAAGATCTGTATGCAAACAACAAACTGAAAGGTCAAAACCAAAATGCTTTCACAGCAAACAAACAAAATGGATACCTTACAACCAACATTTTAAAAAATATTTGTTTTATTTTTATTTATTTGAAAGTGACAGACAGGGAGAGAAAGAGGCAGAGAGAGAGAGAGAGACAGAGAGCAAGAATATGGGCGCGCCAGGGCTTCCAGCCTCTGCAAACGAACTCCAGACGCGTGCGCCCCCTTGTGCATCTGGCTAAGGTGGGACCTGGGGAACCGAGCCTCGAACCGGGGTCCTTAGACTTCAGAGGCAAGCGCTTAACTGCTAAGCCATCTCTCCAGCCCACAACCAACATTTTGAGAGCAGGATACAAACATTTTGAGAGCAAACCAAAAAAGTATCCCATCACAACAACAACAAAATGGATCCTTAAACCAGCTCCGAATACACAAGTGGACCATCAACCCCATCAAGTGAGTTCGAAGCCCCAGAATGAAGTCAGCAACCTGCACGGGATGACACAACATCTGATGGCTGGCGCGAGCGGCCCACGCTGGTGTCTGTCCAGTTGCGTCCACCCTAACTGGAAGTGGCTTTTCTTTGGAGCCCGTGTTTGGGCACCGTAACTGTTCACACAGAAGATGCAGCTCTTACCTCAAAGGGCACTAGAGATTCTGGATCCAAGCATGAATGACCATGACCCAGGAACACGGATTTAGGTTACTCCAAATTCTATGCTCTAGCATGTTAATAATTTCATGAAGGTTTTATAGTTGGACAAAAATCTCATAAATAAAGGTGCTTTTCAAATACATTGGCTGACTAGGTAAGGTGGGTTACAGCAAAGTGGGGAAACTTCCATCACAGGACGTGGGTGCTATCTGATGACACTCTAAGACCTTGGGTTGGTGGAAGCCGTTGGTCTGTCAGTACATTCCAAAAAGATTGCACTTGATCAAGTGATAGTCACATGGACGTTAGGTCAGACACAGAGGTGGGTAGTAACTGCCTACTGAGGGTAAAGGTAGCCCAAAGTAAGTAGTCTTTGGTCTTGCAACATTGCATCTCTCTCGCTCATCACAGGAGCTTTGTCAGCACACTCAGCCTTGCTGGAAGTGTGTGTAGCAGGCACAACTTTTCTAGTTCACAGTGTCTTGTAAGAATTACTATATGGTGTATATATACATACACATACATACATTATGTATGTATATATACATATAGAGCTATATATGAAATGAATGAATAAAGAAGATATTCTGTATTATAAGCAATAAGAGTGTAAACCTTAGTAATCTTTTGTGGAATCCTATGGAAAATATGTTAATTGAGGATCAAGATAGCAACTTACAGAACATGCTTAATTAACTATGCTAAGTCTACATGAAATAAACTGCATTTTTTAAGTAGTCTAAAATAAACTGTAAATTATTTTGCAGTTTTTGCATGCAAAACATTGATTACTATTTATCTGAAAAAATGCCACATATTGAATAGGAATGAGGAATGAAATGGTAGTAACGAGGAGTAAAATATATATATATTGAGGAATTTTGCAGAAATCTTTCCAAGATGGGAGCTGAAGTGTGTGACTCAAGAGAGAAGGCAGACTCAAGAATGAAGGAAAGGGTCTGGAGCAGGTAAGGTAAGGGGCTTCACTGCAAAGCCTAATGTCCTAGGTTCAGTTGCCAGTACCCACATAGGCCACATGCACAAGGCAACACATATGTCTGGAGTTCATTGGCAGTGGCTAGAGGCCCTGGCACACCCATTCTCTCTGCTCTCTCTCTCTCTGTCTCTCTCTGTCTCTCTCTTTCTCTCAAAAACAAACTACAACAACAACAAAACAACTCAAAGAAGAATGAAGAAAATAAACAAATCTTTCAAGAATTGACATAATCAGTTGTCAAAGAATATAATAGAAAAAATAAAAATAAAAGTATGGAATGAAAGGGCTCTGATCTCCTGTGTAAATCGAAAGAAGATTCAGTCTTTCCCGGCAGGTAACATCTATCCAGTAGAAGGAAAGAACTAACAGAAATGGCAACCTATGACTGGAATGATGGCTTAGCAGGGAAGAGCACTTCCTCTCAAAGCATGAGGCTATGAGCAGGCCCCATTCACCTTCAGTTCAATTCCCCAGTTCTCTCTAAAATAGGGGTGTGACCATTTATAACTTTCACCTCAGTTGTGTGCAAAGTAGAACAGGTCACTGTGGCATGCCAGCAGCTTCATATTCACTGAGAAACTCCATTCCTCAGAAACATGTGCATGAATGATGGAATAAAATACCCTGTACTTGCCTCCAACCTCCACATACATGACTACAGGGCAGTGAGACACTGCATCCTGCAGAAACACATGCATGAATGATAGAGTGAAACACCTGTTCCTCTCCTCTGGCCTCTGCATGCACGTATACAGGACAAATGCATACAACCCCCCCACAAAACAACTAATCACCTATTGCTTCTCACCGGCTTTATCCCCACCAATATGCTATCCAAATATAAGCATTGTTTAAAACTTATTTTGAAATAAAATAATAAATGTTCAAAACTTTAATGTTTGTATTAAAGTAAAATGTTTTATTTAAATTTTAACTTTCATGAAAAAGAAAAATCTTGAAATATAAGAAGCATCAGTGTGAAGATAAAAGAAACCCTATTGTTTTATTAGTAGAAATGCAAATTAGTACAGTATTTCTGTGAAATGGTATAGAGGCTTCTTAAAAAGTTAAAAATAGGATCTGAAAAGTTGCAAATTCGTGTCTGCCACCCTCCTCTGGCCTCCTTTTCCAGCTTCCCCCCATTGAGCCCCTTCTTCTTTCCAACTATTTCTTCTTTTTTGATGTTTTCTTTTCCTTGCCATCCTCCATAATCCATGACAATATAGGCCCAATATTATGCAGTTCTTTCTTATGCAGGCAAAGACAGCCTGTGTAAGATGAATCCAACAGCTGCCTTGTTTCTGGAAGACAGCATTCCAAACCATTCTCCCCATGCTTTCATTTTTACATTTGTTCTTCCACCTCTTCTATAATGGTCCCTGAACCTTGGGAAGTAGATAGAGAGGTCTCATTTAGTGCTAAACACTCCTCTCTCTCTTCTGAATATTTTGAGGAATTTTGGATGTTCCCATACTCGTCACCATGTGAAAAGAGGAGCTTTATTGATCCAAAGTGATAGTAGCACTAATCTGTGGGCATAAATATTTCAGGGATAATTTGATGGGCATGATGTATTCATTCAGCCAAACAACAGAAGTAGCTTCCCCTCAAAGGATTATGACCTTCCTAGCCATAGGCTTTTGACTGTCTTGTCAGTATCAAGTATGAATCCTCTCCCCAAAGCAGAGTTCAAATCCAATCTAAGAGCAGTAGTATGCTCCCATAATGGACATGGTGCTATTGCACTACTGGACACATCTTGCTTCTCTGGTCAGTTCTACAGCTCTTGGGGTCCACTTCTGGTTAGGACAATTGAGGATTGCATCCCCAGCAGGCTGAATGACACGTCCTATCCCATGATAGCTAGCAAACAGGGCGGGGGCCTCCAGCTCAGTTCTAGCTTGACTTCTCAGTGTCCTGCAATTGAGAGATGTGGTGTTTTTAGCTATAGGTCCATATAATCCAGCTCTGGTAGGCAACCAAGAAGCTTACCAATACCCTGTATTGAATTGGGGGCCTTTCTGACCAACAGATCATTGGGAGGTGTCCCCCACCATAGGCTCTAGAATTTTTCTGCATCAATCAATCGCCTTGGGAACAGTACTTTTGGGCCCCGCCCTTGGCTCTAAGATTTTTCTCAATCAATCAACTAGTCTGGGAGCAGTGCTATTGGCCATGGCTGGGTACTTCTGCCCAAATTTTCTCTTTCAAAAAATTGGATCTATATCTTTAATTAGCTAACAAATGTAGGTTTCCATGTGCCATATTCATAAGCAAACTAAAGATGTTATGGAGAAGCCTTATAAGTAATTATTATTATTGAAACTAAGCAAAACACTGTTCTGGGGAAATAGATCACTCAGCATGAAGACCTGAGTTTGATCCCCAGAATCCAAGACAAAGAAGCCCAGTGTGGTAGTGAGAGTTTGTTGTCCCAGCGCTGGGGAAGATGCAGACAGGTAGATCCCAGGAGCTGGCTGATCAGAAAGTCTAGTCAAGGGCTGGAGAGATGGCTTAGTGTTTCAGATGCTTGCCTGAGAAGCCCAAGGACCCAGGCTTGATTGTCCAGGTGCCATGTAAGCCAGGTGTGCATGGTGGCCCATGCATCTGGAATTTGTTTATAGTGGCTAGGGTCCATGATGGGATCATTCTGTCTCCCACTCTCTCTCTCTCTCCCCCTCTCTTCTTTCTCTAATAAATATATAAAAACACAACCTTAAATAAAAAGAAAATATAGTCAAGTAGGCAAAATCTAGGACAATAAGAAGTGTAGTCTCAAACACAAAAATGTGTTTGGTTTCTAAGAATTAATACTAACCTCTGTCTTCTGAATCTACATGTATATCAGACATGTACATATTGTCCATGTTCATGTGCACACACACAAGTACGTACACACACACACACACACACACACACACGCACACACACACACACACACACACAGAGAGAGAGAGAGAGAGAGAGAGACAAATAAGTTGAACAATACCTTTTTAGCTTTTGGTATTTTTTCCATGTGAAAATTTCTCTTTTGTAGTCTATTTATAAAATTAATCTGAAATGCATCTTTATACTAACTGCAGGCTTTTGTGTTTGAACATGAGTAAAAGGCCTGCATGCTTTATTATGTATGCTTATCTCAAATTTACAGATCAGATGATAGATTGCTGGCATGAATAATTTTTATATTTTATCCAGTTTTGGCAGTCATATGTGCAATATTGATAATTAAAATAAGTTGCTTAATTCAAAATTATACATGATATTATTGAAGTGGTTTTGACATTTATTGGTAGCATCAAATTTTTATAAAATTGTAAATTTTTAGAAATTTTCTACATTCAAAAATAAAAAAATACAGACCTGAAACTCTGAAAATGCTAGAGGAAAAAGTAGGGGAAACCCTCCAACATATTGGTCTTGGAAAAGGCTTCCTGAATATAACCCCAATTGCTCAGGCAATAAAGCCACATAGTAACAGCTGGGACCTCATAAAATTACAAAAATTTTGTATAGCAAAGGACACTGTGAATAAAGCAAAGAGGCAACCTACAGAATGGGAAAAAAATCTTTGCCAGCTATACTTCTGATAGAGCATTAATATCCTAGGATATACAAAGAACTCAAAAAATTTAATAATAATAAATCAAACAAGCCAATTAAAAATGGGCTATGGAACTAAATAGAGAGTTCTCAAAAGAAGAAATACGAATGGCATAGAAGCATCTAAAAAAAATGTTCTACATCCCTAGTCATCAGGGAAATGCAGATTAAAACTACATTGAGATTCCATCTCACTCCTATCAGATTGGCTAACATTATGAAAACAAATGACCATAAGTGCTGGTGAGGATGTGGAAAAATAGGAACCCTTCTACACTGTTGGTGGTAATGCAATCTGGGCCAGCCATTGTGGAAATCAGTATGGAGGTTCCAAGATAGCTAAAAATTGATCTACCATATGACTCAGCTATAGCACTCCTAGGCATATATCCTAAGGACTCATCTCATTTCCTTAGAAGTATGTGCTCTACCATGTTTATTGCTACTCAATTCACAATAGCTGGGAAATGGAACCAGCCTAGATGTCTCTCAACTGATGAATGGATAATGAAGATATGGCACATTTGTACAATGGAGTTCTACTCAGTGGTAAAGAAAAAAATGAAGTTATGAAATTTGCAGGAAAATGGCTGAATCTGGAAAGGACTGTACTAAGTGAGGTAACCCAGGCCCAGAAAGCCAAGTGTCACATGTTCTTTCTCATATGTGGATCCTAGCCACAGATGACTGGGCTTCTGTGTGAGAAGGAGAAAACTCAGTATCAGAGGCCAGTAAGCTAGAAAAGAGATATAATGGGAATAGAAAGGGAGGGGGGTACTTAATAGGATGGTATTGTATATATGTAAGTTGAAGAATAGATTAATGGGGGTGAAAAGTCCCAAAATGAGGTCTGAGGAAGAGTGAGTAAAGGAAAGGTGGAGGGACAGCTAATCAAAATCTAAGAGGATATAAATAAAACATATGTAATCCTACTTTTTTGGACAATGGAACACTCAGGAGCTTCATATTGTTGCTAGAAAATTTTCAGTGCCAGCTATGGGCTATCTTCCAGTGAGTTGTTGGCCAGGGAGGTCCCTGGTGCCCCCAGAACATTATAGGCAATTGCTGAGGCCCTTGGTTTCCCACCAGGAATTGAGGATAAGACCCTATTGCTGAAGACTCCATATACTTGGGCTGCAAGGCCATTGAGAAATCTTGCTGGATGTGAGCTGATAACCTCCTCCATGTAGAGACAAGCTGACAGAAAGATGGAAGAAGCCATTCTGCATGCAGTTCAATGAGAGAAAGAGAAATAACCAGTTAAGATACTCATCAGTGGGCACTGCAAGCCTTATATTTGGCTAGCCAGGCCAAATGAGCCAACTGGTACAATAGTGGCATGTCTGTTATGGGGGAAACCAACTGCCCTCTAATTGGACTAGAGGCCCACTCCATGTGAAGGGAATACATCCCTGATACTGAAAACTTAAAACAAGGGTAGTCATGAGCCCTAGGGGTGTAACATCTGCTGTTTTCTGGCTAAATGTATATACTATGCTTATCAAACTTCCCAGTAAGCACCTCTGTTAATAATAATTATAATAATTATAATAATGCTACTCTCACTTTTGGTAGAAAATCTTCTCTTTTCAGATGGCAGTGACCTTGGGATGACTCAGAAGGTATCATGGTGATGGAAAGAATTGACCACAGTGCTCAATACTAAAGTATCTCTATCACACCTTCCAAGGCTCAGAGTCTAATGTGGAAGAGGTGGTGGAAAGGATGTAAGAGCCAAAGGAAGGGCAGGACTCCATTCAACATTCTCCTTCCAGACACAAAATGGCTTGGATATCCATGACCTCACAGTGCCTGACACTACCTGCATAAGACCATCATAAGAGGAGGAAAAGATCATGACATCAAAAGTAAAAGACAAACTGATTGAAATGGGGAGGGGCTATGATGAAGAATGGAGTTTCAAAGGGGTAATTGGGTGGAGGGAGGGTATTACCATGGGGTATATTTTATAATCAAGGAAGTTGTTAATAAAAAAATAAAAAAATAGGTAGCCACATAAAATCTAGCCATTGTCCTAGCACAAATAAGTTTAAACTTCCTTAAAACTGGAAAATTATTCAGTCTTTTGTGTCTGAATATATCATTGTTGTTTAAAAACATTATAGTATTTACTATCTTGCTGAATGATTTGTGATCCTAATATAAGTTGAAATAACAAACTATAAGTTTTGCATTAAATTAAAAAATTACAAGAAAGAATAGAGCACTTTAAAATGGTATGCATATTAGCTGTGGTAGAAAATTGATTCCATGTCTTATTTTGTAAGTGTATATCTTCGTAAAAATGCGTGTGGAGTTAGGAAGATTAACTCATATAAAGGGAGATATTGAGATCTTTGCTCTGTAATGTATGGAAGCAAGCAGTTCTCAAAAACTTTTCATCACTAATTTTAGGTAGCTTAATACTGCACAACAAACAATAACAACAAGCACATAGCTCCAAAGTACTACTTGTGTCCTATTGACATTTGGTAGAAGGAACATAACCATTTTATACTACAGGTCTAGTTAAACATAAATATATATGTGGAGTATAGGGTTAGATTCTGAATAGCTTAGAAAGAAAACACGTTTACTTCACAAAGCACATTACTGAGTGTTAGAAGATCTAGTTATGAGTAATATGCTCTGATGGCATTTCATTTTTAATAATATGTTCTATATATTTTTAGATACCCACATAGTCACTTATTACCATTATATGTTAGATACCCTGCAAAGTCCCCTGTGAAAACAATAAATGAAATTTACTTTTGTAAAGTATCTAGTTCATTTTAGACTATTAACTCCTAAGGGACCATGAAAACTTGATATGTCTCATAAATCAGTCATACATACACAGGTATGCAGATAATTATAAATGTATGATACCCTAATCATGTGTATAAAATGGTTCATCATTGTTTGGAAATTGAAATAAAAATCTTATTGTCTAATTGTATGGAAATAGGATCACTTGTGAAAAGAATGTCAGAATTACACAGAGCCTGCCTTTTCATAGCTAATCAGAAGAAACATGGAAATGATGGGAACAGGTCATTTCCATTTCTAATACTAAGCTGCTTTGTGACCTTGGGAAAAATTATGGACAATTTTCTTTCAATCATGGTTTTCTTTTGAAGCATCAAGATATAACAGGAAAATACTTATAGCTTCTTTCATCACAGTGTATCACATAAATCCTCCTCAAATGTGATTATTATTTTCTCTATTAATTTTCTAATAGTTTCATTAACTTGGAAAATTAAATTTTGCAGTACTTTTGGAGTTTCAAATTATTATTTTCAAGTAGTCTTTATTGGATTTTATATTGTTCCAAATGTTAGATGAGCTTAAGACAGAAGATAAGGGGAAAAGGAACGTAATGTTATATGCGTTTATCTTTGAAAATAAATATATTTTTAGCAAGAGGAAATGGTATTATATTCATCCATATTTATGAAAAAAATAAATTGAACATTTAATACTGTATCTAAAGTAGCTGTGAAGGAAGTAAAATAATTATGAAGGACTTTGCTTTCTGTAGAGAAATATTCTCAAAGGATAAAAAGGAATCACTTCAATCTAGCACAAGACAAGTTTTCTAAGAAGATTTCAAATTATGCTTTGCAAAGTCATTCTATGTAGTAAGGTCATAGTTAGAATAATTTTAATTTTTTATATCCTATAGTTAGCACATCAATTTAAGCATATTACTTACTAGAGTGAAACTCTGCATACCACATGTTTAGTGTATGCACATTACAGTTGCAGTAAACCATTAAAATTCCAGATGAATTCATTTTTAGAACTTACTGCATAGGTTTTAGATCCATGAAATATTTAAGGATGTTGAAAATGTGTTTTTGTTTAATTTTACTACATGTTTCCTTGAAGTTATATGTATTTGCATTTAGAATTAAAGAGAGTGTGAGTGATAATATATATATTTTTTAAATTTACATTTTAAAGTGCACAATCCTTAAACATATTTTAATTATGAGGTCAGATTTAATATTTTAAAGGAAATATGTAGCTGGAACATCAGAGATAAAAGCATATTTCACTTTGAAACTTGATTTCTCAATGTGTTCCCCAAACTAGATACTCCTCCTTTAGTCCAAATGGTGTAACAGGGTCTGGATGTCATTTTCTATTTAAACAACTGAAAAAAACTGTAGAGCATATTTGACAAGAGTTTTCAAATGCTGGAAAACAGGCAAGATTTAGCCATTGGTCTCTGAAAGAAGTGTAAGAAACCATGTGTTCTATAACCTCGAGTTTACAGCTACAAGTTTCACTACCAAGAAGAAAAAATACCAAAAATTTCAGAGGTCTCACTGTTTTGAGATCAGAGATCAGTATTTGGGTTAGGTGGTGGTTAGAACTTTTGGGAATAGTTAACAGACCAGAAAGTGTAAGAGGAGGGTTGCAAGAGGACCGAGGGACTGGAAGGCGAAGAGGGGAAAGAAACAAAGCTCTCAAGCTCTTCAGATATATGCAAAAAGGTCGCTTCAAGACTGGCTCAGAATTGAAGCCCACATAGATGAAAAGAGGCTATTAGAAGCTGGGCACCAACCACCAAAGCAAAATAGACATTCTTTTTGTTTGTTTGTTCGTTTGTTTTGTGTTTTGAGGTAGTCTCACTCTTGCTCAAGGTGACATGGCATTCACTATGTTGTCTCAGGCTACCCTGGAAATCACAGCAGTTCTCCACCCTTGGTCTCCTGAGTGCTGAGATTGAAGGCATGAAATAGCAGGTCTTTGTAGAATCTGAGAATTGCATTAAAAAATTTCCTTTATAATAATGTCAAATTACAATACTGATGAATTATCTCAGTTTGCAAATATTTTCTCAGTGGACGGTTTGTCTATTTTCTAGGAATATCTTGTGGAACCCTTACATGTATACTTTATATTTCTTGTTTTGTTTTCTAATTAAAAAGTCTTTTTGAAGCAGAAGACTGCAAATATTTCTCCTGTTTTCTTCTATAAGTTTTACAGTTTTATTTCTGACAATTACATCTAATCCAATCCGAACAGATTGTTAGGAATGTGGTGAACTTTCTTTTTTTCTCTTTCTCCTTAGCACATGGATATCTGATTATTACCAAAACATTTGCTAAAAAACATGCATTCTTTCACCAATAAATTATCATGCTCCTCTGTTAAAAATACAGTTATATATACTTACGACTCATTTTCTCTTTTATATGTTTGCTTCTAGTCAATGCCTTTGTTAACTCTTTGCCACCATCTGCAGTGGAGACTCTCATTGTTTACTCCTCATATCGGAACCTTCCTGTCTTTTTCCCTTTTGAGCAAAATCTGTCTGGTCAGCCTTCACTATATGATAAACTTACTGATATTTCCAAAGAACCAGCTATTGATTTTTATGTTTGTATTTGATTTTATGTCTTTTTTCTGATCTTAAGCTTATGTGTAACTTACATAACTAAACTTCTCTAGGTTGTAAGTAAAAACTTAAAACATTAACGAGGGAATTTTCCTTTTTTAAAAAGAACAGAACTTTAGAGCTCACAAACAGATGAGTTTAATTTATGTTCTCTTATGGCACAGTAGGAAAGTGTATAAATCTTTTAAAAAAATTTTGCTTATTATTTATTTGAGAGTAATAGAGAGAGAAAGATCCAAATAGAGAGAATGGGCATGCCAGAGCCTCCAGCCACTGCAAAGAAAATCTAGGTGCATGTGCTACCTTGTGCATCTGGTTTACATGGGTGCTGGAAATTGAGCCTTGATGTGGGGTCCTTAGGCTCCACCAGCAAGCTCTTAACTGCTAAACGATCTCTCCAGCTCATAGAAGTGTATAAGTCTTTAATTCCACGTATACTTCTAGTAGTGAGTCTCAGGCCCAGAGTAAGATCCACTCGTACTGTATTCTAAAAGCCCATTATCCAGCTGACAGGGCTGTGATTGTCTCTGAACTTAACCATATACCTCTCTGAAACTGGTACTCTGAAGGGGATGAATTTACTAACCGAAAGGCTAAATATATATTTTCCCACCGTTAGATTACAAAGTAGTGATTAAACATGAAAGACATCCAAAAGAAAAATACTGTAAGCAAACCATAAAGAAGATTATGGAATTCAAAGAGCAGTACATTAAAAGAGCCCTCTAAGGAGAACACAAGGACCTAGGTTCAATCCCTAGCAAGGAAGGAAAGGGGAAAAAAGTAAACAAATGCATGAGCATAATGAGAAGGAAAAGATTCGAGCTAATAAAGCAATAGAATTTGTAGAGAGAAGTATACATAATTCTAGGAGGCAATGCAGCAGCTATCATTGGCAGTTCTGAGGAAAAATAAACCAGTGCAGCTCATATCACAAGCAGCTGCACACACATTTCAATATTTTGTATTTTAATTCCATTTTCTAATGTCTTTATAATTTATTCTTTATACATGTATATTTAATTCCCAAGTGACTGGATAATTTATGGCTACATCAAAACTCATTTATCTTGTGGTCCAAATATACACTTTTAAAAATTTTAATTTTTATTTATTTGAGAAAGAGAGAGAGAAAGAGACAGACAGACAGAGAGGGTTGGAGGGAGAATGGACATGCCAGGACCCCCCACCAGCTGCTGTAAACCAACTCTAGATGCAAGTGTTACCTTGTGCATCTGGCTTATGTCGGTCCTGACAAATCGGACCTGCGTCCATTGGCTTTGCAGGCAAGTGCCTACACCACTAAGTCATTTCTCCAGCCCCCAAACATATTTTTATTTTAACCATTGTCAATGTACTGAGAATCACCTTATGGTCTATTAGTTTGTATTGATTAACATGTAACATATACTTTTAAAGTGTGTACATTTGGCTGCTGTTAAGAGGTGTGTTTTACAAACATCATTTTGGCCAAACTGATCATATTATAACTTATAAAGCATTAGTCTGTAGGATAATTTGATGAATTGCTTGGAAGAGGGATTAATTCTAGAATTACAGTAGATTTGTCATTTACTCTTATAGGTATGATTTTTTTGCCTCAGTATTTTGAAGTTTTGCTATTTTGTTCATAACTATTTAAGAATGTCTTGTCGGGCTGGAGAGATGGCTTAGCGGTTAAGCGCTTGCCTGTGAAGCCTAAGGACCCTGGTTCGAGGCTCGGTTCCCCAGGTCCCACGTTAGCCAGATGCACAAGGGGGCGCATGTGTCTGGAGTTCGTTTGCAGAGGCTGGAAGCCCTGGCGCGCCCATTCTCTCTCTCTCCCTCTATCTGTCTTTCTCTCTGTGTCTGTCACTCTCAAATAAATAAAATAAATAAATAAATAAATAATAAAAAAAAGAATGTCTTGTCTTTTAATTTCTTTATTTTTTAAAAATATTTCTTTGAGAGAGATTGAGAAATATACAGGTAGAGAGAGAGAGAGAAAGCATGTGAGACACAGACAGAGAGAATGGGTGCACCAGGGCCTCCAGCCACTGTAAATGAACTCCAGTTGCATGCACCCCCTTGTGCATATGTCCTATGTGGGTACTGGAGAAACAAACCTGGGTCCTTTGGTATTGCAGGCACACACTGTAATGACTAAGTCATCTCAACTTTTTGTCTTTTGATGAAATAATATGCTCGTATGTACTATTTTGTTCATAGTAATGTACTTTTTGGTTCAAGTTATTTATATCTCTTAAAGCACCACAATACATTGGTATTCTGTGTCAAACATTATCTATAATCTATCTAACTAAGCAAATATATTTGACATTTCATGATATATAGTTTCTATTTACCGTGCTTACAACACAGAGAGAAGAAATACAGACAATTATATGAAGAAATACTAGTTAAGACAGAATGAAAAATGAACAATTTCATCAACTCACAGACTTAAGAAGTCCATGAATCCTGAGCACAATAAAATTTAAACAATCAAGTCTAGATACATCACAAATAAGTGTCAAAAGACCAATTATTAAGAAAAAGAATTATAAAGCAGCTAAAATAAATACAATTCTAGTGAAGAACACAAATAAAAATGAAAGATCTTACATGAAAATTATTGCAGTCACAGGTCATAGGATAGGATAATTCCCTGAGCTATGTAAAGGCCAGTCTATATTTCTTTAAATGATAATATTCATAATTGTAACCATTATTTTAAAAATTAATTAAATAGTATATATCTTACTTTCTAGAAATGACATATGATTATTTTCCCTTAAGACACAAATCCTTTTCCATTGTCTAATCTCTTAAATATCTTTTGCCTTCACGCTATCATTACCATCATGTGTTGTTGATGATTTCAACTCAAATTCCTCACACAGATATATATATATATCTATTATTAAATATTATTAAATATATTATTAAATATATTATATTTACTTTGTTCCACACTACAGATCCACCACATCACTGTGATCCAGTCACTATTCTTCAATGAGCCTAGGATCTATGGCATGAGATGCAGTGTCCCATGGAGAACCACCTCTTTTTTAATTTTTTTTTTATATTGTCAACTTCAATAATTGTAAACAATAACCCATGGTAATTTACCAGTCCCTCAACTTTCCCCTTTGGAACCCCACTCTCCATCATATCTCCTCCCACACTCAATCAGCCTCTCTTTTATTTTGATGTCATGATCTTTTCCTCCTACTATGATGGTCTTGAGTAGGTAGTATCAGGCACTGTGAGGATATTCAGGCATTTTGTGTCTGGAGGAGCATGTTGTAAGGAGTCCTACCCTTACTTTGGCTCTTACATTCTTTCTGCCACACCACCTCTTTGGCAATAGACCCAGAGCCTTGGAAGGTGTGATTGAAATATTTCAGTGCTGAGTACTCCTCCGTCATTTCTCAGCACCATGATGCCTTCTGAGTCAAGTCCAAGGTCACTGTCATCTGAAAAGAGAATCTTCTCTAACCAAAAGTGAGATTCACATTAATATATGGGTATGAACATTAAGAGAAGTGCTTACTTGGAAGTTTGGTGAGCATAGTATATACATTTAGCCAGATGCCAACAGACATTACACCCATAGGACTCCTGACTACCCCTGTTTTAGGTTTTCAGTACCAGGGATGTATTCTTTCTCTTTCAGTGGGCTTCCAGTCCAATGAGAGAGTGGTTGGTTTCCACCATAACAGATGTGCCACTATTGTACCTGTTGACTCATTTGCCTGGCTGGCCAAATATAAGGCTTGCAGTGTCCACTGATAAGTATCTTCACTGGTTATTTTTCTCTTTCCCATTGAACTGTATGCAGTATAGCTTTTTCCAGCTTTCTGTCAGCTGGTCTACATGGAGGAGGTTTTCAGCTCAGTTTCAGCAGGATTTCTTAGTGACCTTGCAACCCAAGTATATGTAGTCTTCATCAATAGGGTCTTACCATCTATACATGGTGGGAAACCAAGAGCCTTGGCGATGGGCTGTATAATGCTTTGGGGGTATCAGTGACTTCCCTGGCCAACAACTCACTGGAATGCATCCCATCCCTGGAACTAAAAATTTTCTAGTAATAATCTATGGCTTCTAAGTGTTCCATTACCAAAAATGTAGGTTTTCATATGACATAGTTATATCCTCCTCGATGTTGATTAGCCCTCCCTCCACCTTTCCTTTACTCAATCTCTTCCCCTGACCTCACTTAGGCCTTTTCACCCCCATTAATCTGTTCTTCTACTTACATATATACAATACCATCCTATTAAATTCCCCTTCCCTTCCTTTTTATTGCCTTTATATACTGTTTCTAGCTTACTGGCCTCTGTTACTGAGTTTTATTATTACTCATATTATTTGTCCAATCACTTATAGCTGGGATTCACATATGAGAGATAAGGTGTGACGTTCGGCTTTCTGGGACTGGGTTACTTCACTAAGTATAATCCTTTCCAGATCCATTCATTTTCCTGCAAATTTCATAACTTCATTTTTCTTTACCACTGAGTATAACTCCATTGTGTAAATGTACCACATCTTCATTATCCATTCATCAGTCAAGGGACATCTGGGATGGATCCGTTTCCTAGCTATTGTGAATAGAGCAACAATAGACATGGTTAAGCGAGTATCTCTAAGGTAGTGAGATGAGTCCTTAGGATATATGTCTAGGAGTGCTGTAGCTGGGTCATATAGTATATCTATTTTTTGCTGTCTCAGAAACTTTCACACTGATTTCCAAAAAGGCTGGACCAGATTGTATGCCTGCCAGCAGTTTAGAAGAGTTCCTCTTTTCCCACATCCTCACAGCATTAACGGTCATTTGTTTTCATGATGGTGGCCAAACTGAAGGGAGTGAGATGGAATCTCAATGTAGTTTTAATCTTCATTTCCATGATGGCTAAGGATGTAGAACATTGTTTTAGATGTTTATATGCCATCTGTATTTCTTCTTTTGAGAACTCTCAATTTAGTTTCATAGCTCATTTTTAATTGGATTGTTTGATTTCTTATTATTTAGTTTTTTGAGTTCTTTGTATATCTTGGGTATTAATCCACTGTCAGATATACAGCTGGGAACGATTTTCTTCCATTCTGTTTGTTGTCTATTTGCTCTATGCACAGGGTCCTTTGCTGTATGAAAGCTTTGTAATTTCATGAGGTCCCAGTACTTAATCTGTGGCTTTATTGCCTGAGCAATTAGGGTTATATTCAGAAAGTCTTTTCCAAGAAAAATATGTTGAAGGGTCTCCCCTACTTTTACTTCCAGTAGGTTCAGAGTTTCAGGTCTGATATTAAGGCCTTTGATTCAATTCATGTGCATGGAGAGAGATAAAGATCTATTTTCATCCTTCTACAGATGCATTTCTAGTTTTCCCAGCACCATTTGATAAAGAGGCCGTCTTTTCTCCAATGAGTACTTTTTGTACCTTCCTGCCAGCTAGGATCCTGAAGTTCCCTTTCTCACCTGTACTCAGCCTCTTTCCAGGACCTGAATCCCCTTTACTTAGTGTTTTCTTTGTACTAAAATACTTGTTGCATACATTTCAGGGAGTATCTGGAATGATTTTTTTAAAGAAGGCATGGGAAGAATTCCATGCGATACAGAACAGAACTGAGGCTGGTATTTACATGGCCTCTTTTAGTCAGCAAGTTTTGGTAAGAAAATCTAATTAATTTGAAGACTTATGTTTTTCTGAGTTCTTCAAATGTAGATTTGGCAAGATAAGACTAAAAAACATTTATCAATTGCTTCTATTCTATAACTTTTTACAATTTCAAATATGCTTTATACAATACTCTCTTTTTACTATTACCTCAGAACATAGTTTTTTTTCTGGTTAGATCATCATCTTACTTACAAATAATTCTAGACTGATGCTTATCACATTGTTAATGATGAATAAATGCCTATAAACAAATTGACAAATAATGAAGCTATTGTATGATCGTCTTCAGAGAGTTTGTAACCAAAAGAGAGAATAGTCAGTTAATTTTGAAATTGAATCCAGACCATAAAGCAGACTGGTCAGAAGGTAATAACTTGTCTGGAGTTGAGATGATTTTATTAGTATCATTAGAATATTGGATGCTTTACTTTTACTGATGCTTTTTATTATGAAATTTTTATCTTCAAGTGTTAAAATCTTAAACTTATTTCACTTAGAAAGATAAGATTAATCCTAGCCTGTTTGGGTCTCCTACATTATTAAATAGTGACCAGCACTATATGTATGCATGATAAACTTGTGGAAATAATGTACACACTACAAACTTATAGAAATAAATTCAGTTTCATGAACAACTTTCAATGCCATTTAAGTTGTATGCAGATATTTTAAATAATCGTTGTGTTCTTGTTTACATTGCTGTTGCTGGGCTAGCGTGAGGGCTCAGTTGGGAGAACCCTTGTATCCAAATGTGAGAACCTGTGGTCAGTTCTCTAGCACATAAATAAATTGTGGACATGACGCCATGTTCTTGCAATCCTAGTGCTCCAGAAGCAGAGGCAAGTGGTCCCCTGGAACAAGCTAGCTAGTTGCAGCAGCCGAATTGGTGAGCTCTGGGTTAGGTGGTAGAGAGAGTCAGTTTCAAAGAAAATCTGAAGAGCAATAGACAGACACACCCAATGTCATCTTCTCATGTCTACACACAATCACACCTGCATACACATGTGAACCCGCACTTATATTAACAGGAGTGCAAACATGCATGCACATCATACACATACATATAAAATTAATTAAAGTAAATACATGAATGATACTAATAATTTTTCTTAAATATTGCTTTCAATTTTCCACAGGAAGGCTTATAGTAACTTTCAACCACTAGGATTGAAAGACTATATAAGAGAACATTCAGTACTACTGTTAAAATAGGTGGGGACCAGCAATTCTTGTGACTAATTAAGGTGTACTTTTTGCTACCTCTTGATTCAGACATTTTCCCACAGGCTAAGTTTTGTAAGAGCTATCCTTCATATAAATAGGATTTATAATGTACCATTAATATTTTCCAGAGGAAATCTGTAACCTGTTATACATGATCTGTTTTGCTGATATTTAAGAATCTAATCATAAATGAAAGCCTATGAATAAATGATAGGCATATGTTTTCAAATGTAGTGTATTCAAAGAAAATTTAAAATACAGTAAAGTCAACAGATTAGATAAAGTTTGGGGTGAAGATGTGGTCTGTTATAATTCCCAGTAGGAGATAGATCATGAGCCAGTGAAGTTATTAAGAGGTACAGCCTGGCTGGTAGAAATGGGTCACAAGAGACAACAGTTTGAGGGTTGTACCTGCCCCTGGTTCCAGTGTATAGCTCTGTTTCTTGGTTCCTACTACCACACATTCCTAGCATCTCACACAGCACCATGATGAAGCCTGTTCCTATGACCATGCTTTCCCTGCCAGGATAAACTGAAATCATGGGCCAATATAAGTGACATAGAGGCTGGCCCTGCTGCAGTAGAAGCTGGACCTAGGATGAGTAGAAGGGAAATGGTGTGTGAGAAAACCCATTGCAAAGGATAATTTGTAGCTAAAAATCACATGTGTAGGATCTTTCCTGATTAGAGAGAGGGTGTAGGTGCAGTGGCAAGGTAGCAGGAGATAATGGAAAGGTGGCTCAGACATATGATGCCATTGTCCAGAGCAAAGATGTTCAGCCTGTGCTTGTAGGGCAGATGCCAATGCATCATGTTGACAGAAGCTAGAAAAGGATAATACCACACGGTTCTGAGCTGGTGATGAGATTTGAAATGTGAAGGATAGAAAGAACTGTTTTCATTGATCTCTCTATGATGACACCAAACTCTTTTCCTGCACAGTTAACAACCAATTCAAACTTTGTCAATAATAACAAAGTGTTTAAATCTTCTTTCCAAGATACAGAACATGTCATACAGAACTGGGATAAATTTATTTTACTTAAAATTTTATATTCTCTTCAATCCTCTAAATTTTTATACTCTTAACATTGTTTCTAAAGATTTCACTGGTTATTACTACCATAACCCAATTAGAAGATTCATATTTCACTCAAAATATTTTCTTTTATAATATTATCTCTTGAACCTTGATGGGTTTATTTCATAGACAGAAACCACTAATGTATTCATAATTCGATTTTGTATTTACCTCAATTGTTTTTCAGCCTTATGGCTCAGATGGGAATGTTTACCACTACATTTCTTTGTATCATTACCCACTTCAGATACTCAAATCCTATGATTATTTCCTTTCAGATCATCTTACAAAATTTAATGATAAAATATTTATGTCACTAATTATTTATATATATGAATTGCATAAGTTTTAATACATTGTTTTAAACTAAAAAGGATCTGTATTGTCACTATAACTCTATTCTATGCTTTTGTAATATTTTTCACATGTGAGCAACTTATTTGAAAATGGCAACAGGCTACTCTTCACAAAAAAATAATAAAATTACCATATGTTACAGAATTTTGTTTGTGTGTTCAGAGTGTATGTATGTTTCTGTGCAAATGTGCATATGGCTATGTGCAAGTGTGTTGGTGTATATTAGTGGCTGTGTGTGTGTTCATGAGCCACAGCATGTGTGTGAAGGTCAGTTGACAACCTCATGTGTCCAGCCTCCCTTCCACCTTGTTTGAGGCATGGTCTCACGTTGCTCACTGCTATGAACCCGTGAGGTACTGGTCATGAGATTCTAGGAATTCTCCTCACTGTGCATCTCATCTGGCTTTAGGAGAGCTGGGACTACAGATGCATATGACTTTCTAGCATTAGCTGTGTTCTCGGGATCTGAACTCAGACACTCCTGATTGCATGGCAGGCACATTAACCCCCTGAGCCATCTCTCTCCCCAGCACCCATGTTATTTTAATCAAACAAAATATGCAAA
Source organism: Jaculus jaculus (assembly GCF_020740685.1). Lineage (NCBI taxonomy): Eukaryota > Metazoa > Chordata > Mammalia > Rodentia > Dipodidae > Jaculus > Jaculus jaculus. Next base: position 71,188,492 of record NC_059116.1, on the reverse strand, counting down.
AAACAGTTTATAGCTATATACTTAAAGCATATGTACTGGAATAATACTTATGAAAGGTTGAAAGTAGAAAACTGAAAATACACCTAATTACTTGGTACTATAATCCTTTTAATATCTAAATTAATGATGTTAATTATTATGAGGCTGATTTCAATTCTTTATTTTATTGTAAGCATCTTTACAAATCATGCTACAATAATAACAGCCCATCCATCTAAATCAGGGAGATTTTTGACAAAGTCTTTATTTAGAAGTTGAATAACACAATATTTTATTCTTTCAGTTGGAGTTATTAAATAAAAGGAATTAACATCCTGAATAAAAGAAAAAGGTGGTACAACTGTTTTAGAAAATGGCATTAGAGGGCACTATTGTATGCTTTATAGGTATTCAAAATTGAATATATACATAAGATACAGAATTACATGGTGTGAAACTCTTTCATTCTAGCTATTTGTAATACCTAAGTATAGCAATAGAGATTATAATTTTATATTATTGAACAAATAAGTAGAAGGTAAGGAATGAGGAAAAAAGGAAGAGTAGGTTAGAGAACAGCAGGAAGGAAGCTAGTCTAAAGAATGAATAATTATAAAAATTGAAAATGAAGGAAAATGTGGGATATAATTTTAAAAAAATTATATAAAATAAAAATTCTAAAGAAGCTAAATGAATTAAGGAAGAGAGAAAAATGGTCTTGCCCTGTCTTTTTAAATTATTCATATTGTTTTTGTTAAAATGAGAATGTTTACTGTATAATTAGACATAGCCTTGCCAAATGGTCAGTTTAAGTATCTTCCACAGGCGGCAGAGACTTAGGAAAGGAAAATTTATCATAACAATATAAGATATTCATTTATCTTTGCAGTCACATAGTATTTATATATTTCCTTGGAGCTAGGCTGGGTTCAGATAAACTGAAAATTAAATATCTCTTGGTCCAACCCATTTGTAGTTCTTGGGTTCAATACTGATTATTATCTAAAATAATGAAGAAATTGCATTTTTTTAGTAACTATATAACTTAATGTGTACAATCTTCTAAATCTACTGAAGTTATATTGTTCCTAAGTAAAATTAGAACCTAAAAATGCTTTTGCATATTTTGACAATTCGTTGCGTATTCTTTTCAGAATATTACAGTTAAATAGATAGCGGTATTTCATATTGAAACAAAATACCTGTTACACAATTGAGATTATTCAATGCACTTTGAAAAAGATGAAACATGAGTATTTCAATATTTCCAGTTTCCAACATGTTATATTCGGTGGACAGTGGAAAGTAAAAGAAATGTATTCTCTTCTGGTCAAGATGGCGTCAGCCTAACCACGAGGGAATGAAAGGCAACCTCTTTGGGGTTCTTTGGGGATTTTAGGGATTTGAAGATACTAGTAGACCTCCAGCGGCATGGTGCAGAGAAACAAAATAGTGAATCTGCTGATTCTCACGCTCTCAGGTAGTCCCCTAACGCTGGGGTCCCAGCTGTGAGCCACCAGGTTCCTCCAGCACTAACCATAGACTGAATGGACCAGCATCAGCAGGCTAGGCTCCCCCTTCCCTAGGCTTCCCCTCCACAGGGGTCCTCCATGGTGCCCACACCCGACGCCCCACCATGTGTGGACAAGGTCCTACTAGACTTCCTGCAGGCTACTTGGACCAAGGCCAGCTCGCCCAGCTGCTATTGCCGTGCATGGACCAGGGCCTCACACAATTGCTGCAGGTTACTCAGACCCATCATAGCAGGCTAGCGTTTCCCTTCCTTCCCTCCTCTGGTTTGCCCACCATCAGAGACCTCCACGAGTGACTGCTATTCACCTACTGGCCCGCCATGTACAGACCAGACCCTCCTGTACTTCCTGGAGGCTACTCAGACCCAGGTCAGCAGGCAGGCATTCCCTTTCCTCCCTCCTTCAGTTTCCCAACCACCAGGGACTTCCATGCCATCCCATTCACTACTGCACTGTGCACAGACCAGGTCCTCCTGCACTTCCTGCAGGGTACTGGGACCCAGGCCAGCAAACTATTGTTCAGCCCTCCCTGCCACTTCCCACCTCCTCACTAGGACCACCACCAATCCCCTCCACCTGTCACCTGACCCGCGACAGCCCCACACCCCTGCCCTGTGCTTCACAGGACCTGTAAGCCCCACCCACCCCGGCTACACAGTCCCCATGGACCCCGAACCCCAGCCTTTCACCCCTCAGCACTGCAGAACCACCAGGCAATCCCACTCTCCCCTTCCTGCAGCCCAGCCACAACACCCGTCTGCTTTGTCCCATTACCCCTATTCCAGTCCCCTCAGGCCACCTGACCACATGTTCCCATATCCTGAACCACCAACAAAGAAACCCCCTCATTTAGTTCATTATAAGATCAGAAACTGGGCTGGAGAGATGGCTTAGCAGTTAAGCGCTTGCCTGTGAAGCCTAAGGACCCCGGTTCGAGGCTCGGTTCCCCAGGTCCCACGTTAGCCAGGTGCACAAGGGGGCGCACGCGTCTGGAGTTCGTTTGCAGTGGCTGGAAGCCCTGGTGCGCCCATTCTCTCTCTCTCCCACTATCTGTCTTTCTCTCTATGTCTGTCGCTCTCAAATAACTAAATAAAAAATGAACAAAAAAATTAAAAAAAAAAGATTTAAAAAAAAATAAGATCAGAAACTATGCTACTACTGGAAGAAAAAATAGACGGAACTTCACTCTATTTTTGATGATACAAGATGATATAGGAATGGGAAAAGACATCCTGAACAAAACTCCAGTAGCTCAGGAAATTAAACAATCACTCAACCACTGGGATATCATGAAGCTAAAAAGGTTTTCTTTTTTTTTTTTCTTTTTTTTTTTTTTTGCCACAGACAAACATACAATTAGAAAGCCAATAGATTTCCCAGAGAATGGGAGAAAATTTTTGATGGCTATACAACTGATAGAGGCCTAATTTTTAGAATCTACAAAGAACTCAAAACCCTAAACAATAAAATGTCAAACAGCCCACTCTCAAAACGGGGCACAAAGCTGAACAGGAAGTTCTCAGAGGAAGAAATACAAATGGCAACCACACACATGAGAAAATGTTCAACATCCCTAACCATCGGGGAAATTCAAATTAAACAACTATCAGATTCCACCTTACTCCAGTAAGGATAGCAAACATTAAAAAAAAAAAATAAATGCAAACAAGTGCTGGTGAGGATGTGGAGAAATAGGAACCCTCTTTCACTCTTGGAGGGAATGGAAGATGATACAACCACTATGGAAAGCAATATGGAGACTACTAAAAAGGTTAACTATAGAGTTACCAGCAGACTCAGTCATTCCCTTACTGGGCATTTACCCTAAAAGTTCCATACCCCAGTTCACAAAGATTTGCTCAACCATGTTTATAGATGTGCAATTCATAATTGCTAAGAAGTGGAATAAACTCAGATGTCCATCATTAGACAAATGGATAACCAACATGTGGTATATCTACACGATGGAAGTCTACACAGCAATAGGGAAAAATGACACAATGAAATTTGGAGAAAAATGGTTGAACTTGGAAGAGATCATTCTCAGTGAAGTCACAGAAAGACAATTGTCACATGGTCTCACTCATCCTTGTCTCCTAACCTGAATCTTCCCAAGATGCTGAGGTACCTAATAAGCATCTCAAGGACCAGATAAGAGGGAGGGTGGGGTAGGAGGGGAGGGTAAATGTGGTGGTGGTGGTGGGGGGGGCAAAGAACTGTCCCATAAAGTCCTATATCCTGAAAGACAAACTAAAAGGTTGAACCTTCATCAAGTCCTTAGAGTGAACACATGAATCAAAGAACCTTGGAGAGGGTATGATGAAGACTACTAACCTTATTCTTCTCCTATCTCTCTCTCTGTCACTCGCTCTTGCTCTTCCTCTCTCCCTCTCTTTTTCCCTCTCCCTCTCTCTCTCTTCTCTCTTTCCCTTTTACATTACCTATGTTTACCTTCCTTCTTTTCCGTTGGTGCTGGCCTGTAACTCCCAGCACCAGGATGCAGTTAGCATCCACAATGAGCTGTTTATCAGAGAGAACTCCAAGGTTTCCCAAAAGAAGACAAATTTCTGTCAGAGCACTTGATTCCCCACCAAAGGTTAACATACGGTGAATACACCATATGCTTTTGGTATGGAACATGGAGAGACTTGGCTGGAGTCTGGAAGAGTGTCAGTCCAGAGACAGGTAACTTGTCTACAGCCAGAAGGTGCTACATGTGTGACTGGGGGGAAATGACCAACATCTATCCAAGGAATTTGTGGTCTAAGCTACTCAGCAGCAAACAACCTGAAGTGATGCTCACTCAAGGGCAAAAGTGGCACACAGTCATGGTGGGAAAGCAGCTGCTCTTGGGTTGGCTAACAGATCCGCTCAGTGGAATGGAACCCATAGCTGGAGCATATCCTCAAAATAAGTCTGCTCTCCAATATCAAGCTTCCACCAATGTGGGCTATGATAAGGTCTACACCTATTAAATTCTCTGTAGAGTAATAATAGTTATCTCATTTATCTGCTGCTGACTTCACTCTCCATTGGAGAATCTGCTTCTTTTTTCAGATGGACTCAGATCCTGAGGAGAGAATCAGCCCATTGCACCTCACGAGAGCTCCAGCTGAAACTTAAGAGTAACTGGGAAAATGAGCAACAGCGCTGCTTTCTTGGTGAACCTGGTACCAGCACAAGGTGAAGGAGATAGACACAGAGAACACTCAACACCTACCAGCCAGATATCCAGAGACAAAGAGGCTCCCAAGATCTCATCACTAAAGTAGATCTAAAACAAATCCAATGTGCCTCAGGTAAATTCATGGAAGAGAGGGCAGAAAGATTGTTAGAGCCACAAGTTGGGACATTATGCACAGAGACATTGCCTCTTCCCCATAACTGGTGGCTACTCCCACATTGCATGACCCATAATCCCCCAAAAGGAGGGTCCCTTCAGATGGGGAGGAGGCTAATGATGGTACCAACATGGAGATTTACAGACTGAATATGTACATAATTAATAAAAAAAAAATAAAAACGAAACCTATGATGGTGGCGGTCATGAGTCCTAGGGTATAATGTCTGGCTAAATGAATGTATTATATTCACCAAACTCCATGGTACATATATCTGCTACTCTCACTTGTGGTTAGAGAAGCTTTTTTTTTTTTTTTTTTTTTTTTTTTTTTCAGATGGCAGTGACCTCTGGATTGACTCAAAAGGCACCATAGTGCTGAGAAGTGACAGAGGAACACTCAACACTGAAACAACTCTGTCACACATTCCAAGGCTCATGGTCCATTGCAGAAGAGGCGGCAGAAAGAATATAAGAGCCAAAGGAATGATAGGACTGCTTACAATGCACTCTTCCAGACACAAAATGGCCTGAATATCCATGACCTTGCAGTGCCTAGCACTACCTACACAAGACCCTCATAATAGGAAGAGAGTAATAGAGGGGGCAAGGGTATTATGGAGAATGGAGTTGCAAAGGAGAAAGTGAGACAGAAAGGAATTTTATTGTCTATAATTATGGATGTTATTAATAAAAAAATTAAAAACTGGCTATGATGGTTAAAAAAACAGTATTTTTTCCCAAGTCTTACCCATTCTAGTCTATCATAGGTGTACTTTCCCTAGATCTTGGTGTAATTTTCAATAGCCAAGAGATTTTCATGTGTAAACCTTCCAGTGCATACTCCTTCAGAGTGAAGGATATTTTGTTCTGCTCTTTTGTGTTTCTGTGTGTTAGCTTTTTCCTCCATTTTTTTATTTGTTTAGCCAGCAATCATTAATCTTCTGCCTCTGTCCAGTGAAAAGAATCCTTAGACATGTTTCACCAAGTCACTTGCATGGATTTCCTTGTTGCAGCATAATAAGAATCCTATATTGTAAAGAGTGCTTTAAAGATATTGGATGCCACTACCATTCCATGGATGATTTCACAGAAACATTTATCAGACCTGGTCACCAGGCTATATTATTATTCTAAAACTAATTGGGGAGGCTGTGGGAGAGAGCCTGATAGAGTCTTATTTTTCCTATGTTTTGGAAATTTTATTTTGTAGTCTGATTCTTATTAAGACCACTAGTAGCCAGAAATTCTTTGTATCTATAATGAGGGCCTATACATGTAGTTGAGATGACATTTTAAATAGCTGAACTCTACTGTGGTTTGAGTCTAGTCCCTCAGAAACTTATGGTATGTGGTAGCTCTCCCTGCCACAGTATTGAGAGACGCTGGTGATGTCAAGTAAATAATCCATTGAGAAGTATGGATGCATTTCTCTAGGAAGTGTGTCCTTGCTTTCAAGGATTGGACTAGCTCTGGTTCTGATGCAAAGCTTCTGCCAGTGCTCTGGCTTGTACAAACACTCAGGAAGCAGATGAGGCAATGAAACCCCCAAAAGAAGCTCAAGAGATGCTTTATTCTGAAGAAAAACTTGCAATTATTTGACCAAGTCTACCTTGTTAGCATTTGATTAAGTATCCCAATAATTTTTCTGATGCAATGTGTTCCAAAGGAGGTAACTATTAATAGAAGCTACACATATATTGTTAATGTGTTATTAAATTGGTATAGAAAAGAAATATTGATGTAATAATTCTCATTCATGCATTGTTCCAGAAGAGTACATTTATAATAAAGTAAGAGTTAGTTGACATTCAAAAAGTAAATCATTTTTATATTGATTATAAATTTTGTAACCTGCCACAACAATTTTTATTTAATTTTAGAAAACAGTTTTTAGTGTTTATTTCAAAACTACTTAAAGGTCACCTTCTTGAAAAAGGGTTCATGATTTTTTTTTTCATAGAAAATGTTCAGTTCTCTAGTCTATGATGTTAAATGAGTGTAATTAAAGCATTCACCAGAAGAAATGAAATTTGCATAAACATACATGCCTTAATAGCCTTTGGTCCTGGTACAGAAATTTTTCTTCTTCATGAGGCACTGACATTGTTTCACAAGGATTGCATTGTTCTAATGTCTTTATAACTGGATGTTTGCTATTCATTGTTTGTTAAATTTCATTTTGTTTGTGAACAATGCATTTTAGCAGTATCTAATAATTTACTTCAAATTGATATTAATTATGGGAATTTAATTCTTATGTATTTATTGAATGCCATAATGTTGAACAGTGAATTAATTCAAATTCATGTGACATAAATTTAATAAGCCAATTTGGAACAGCTGAAAAATTACATAGACTTTATTCAGGGTTAATTCAATATTAGCTTATTTCTTTTATATTATTTCCATTACTATTTATTTTTCCTGGAGGAAGGAGGTGTTTTGTGTGATCAATAAGATTATTGGTGAATACTTTGGTCAGTGAAACAAATTCATTTTCTTTCTCTTTCTCTCCGGTGAAAATTAAAAAAAAACACAATACATTTTTGTTCATGAAAGCTAATAATGAAGCTAGCCATGACTTTGAATTACTTGCTAGAATTCGCACTTTATGTTATTAATGTCTTGGGAATAAGATATATGGAAGTTTTATTTGTGTCTTAAAACAACAACTTTCTTTATACCACTTGTTTAGTGTTGCATAAATAATAGTTGATAAATAAGAGTTCGTGAGTGGGAAACCCCTCAGCAACATCTGTTAAGCTTAGGGTGGAAATATATTAGTATGGAAATATTGTACCTTTTATATTAATAGTATTTTATATTTAATAATTTCTAATTATCTCTGGATTTCAGGTACTCTATTCTTTATAGAATAATTAAAAACTACTCAAAGCCTTAAAAGGCTATGTTGAGTAATCTCTGTATGTCAACTTAACAGGACTTAGAATCAACTTGGAAACAAATCTGTGATCATGTTTGTGAAGTTTTATTTTGTTTTAAGTTAGATAAGTTTAGGTGGCAGGACACATCCTAACTGTGGGTGACAGAGTCCCATGGGCTGAGTTCCTGGACTATATAAAGCAGGGAACACTAGCTGAGCATTCAGAATCCATTGCTCTCTTTACTTCCTCCTTGTTGATAGCTTCCTGCTCCCTCCATGCTTTCTCTGTCATGGACTTTCCCTCAAAACTATAAGCTGAGGCACTGAGGAGATGGCTTAGTGGCTAAGGCTCTTGCCTGTGAAGCCTAAGGATGCAGGTTTGAATCTCCAGATCTCACTTAAGCCAGACTCACGAAGGTCAGAAAAGTGTAAGGTCACACAGGCCCACTAGGTCAAGCTAGCATCTGGAGCTTGACTGCAGTGCCTGAGGCCCTGCTGTGCCAATTCTCTCTTTCTCTTTAAAAAAATAATAAATAAAAATAAATAAATAAAAACCTATAGGCTGAAAATAAACCTATTTCTTCTTTAAGCTGCTTCTGGTTGGGTATTTTATCCTAGAAGTAAGAAGATGTCTAATGCAAAGGCATTTTCACTTACTTCTGATGGGATGGTAGTACTTGTGATATTATATATTTTTTTCTGCAAGGAGACAAGGAAATAATGACATCATAAAGCTATTTTAATAAGCTTATCAAGATGCTTCTAACAGATGTGCACTTGGAACATGTCAGATATTGTTTAGGGGAACATTAATTGTTTTATTCAGTGGTGTGTTTTTTGTGTTTGCATAAGAAGATATCCAAGATATATTAGGTGAAAAGAGTGTTTTATAAAACAGTATAGAAGAGTCCATTCAGATTTTACAATTTTGTCACGATTACTACTGTTTCTCCTTCCCTTCTGTGAGGTTTATACTGATTGTCAACTTGACATGACCCGGAGCATCAGTGAGGGATTGTGAAGATTAGCTTAGCATGTGGGCATGCCCATGAGGATTATCTTGATTAGGAAAATTGAGGTAGAAAACTTACCTTCATGGTGGTGGGTACCATCCTAGGAGCCAGGGTCCTGGACTGTCTGAGAGGAGAGAGCCGGCTGAGCAGCAGCATGCCTCACGTCAGACTGAACGCGAGCAGCTACCACAAGCTCCAGCTTCCAAGGCCTTCCCATCTCTTGGACTGTGACCTGACCTGTACGCTAAAATAGACCTTCACTCCCTTAAACTTATCTTTGTTGGAAAGGAAAAAGTAACTAATATATCCTTATAAATGATGATGAAAATATAGAGAAAATCAAGAACACATCTTTGTTTCATTGAGGTAGTGTCTCACTCTGCTGAGGATTTCATTCTAGCCCCAGGCTGGCTTCAAACTCACAGCAATACTCCTATCTCTGTCTCCCAAGTGCTGGGATCAAAGGCATGTGCCACTACACTCAGCAGTCTGAAGGAACCGGTAAGTCTTTACAAATACTACCAATTTTACTGCAAGTTAGTTTTTTTGTAACCTGTATGGAAATCTGCACATGATAGTATTAAACTATTCATATAAGATAGATACTTATGTGCTTCCATTTTACACTGATGTAGATATAATGCTGAAATCCTTATATGTGTTTCCTTTCATCCGAGGGTACTTTTCCAGGATCTGTGTCCAAAATGTAATCTTACAGTTACAATATGTAATTATTTTAAATTGTATATGAATTTGTCAGTGTATTTCAAATTTTGGCTGTTACATACGGTGAAATGTTATATGATTTTGTTGTTTACTTTTGATATTAGGGTGAGATTTTACATGAGTATAAATTACATGAAATCATTAAAATAACTTCCTTTGAATGTGACAAATTGGGAAAATTTTATTTTCTTAATTTCAAATGTAGCTTTCTTATTTTATACCACTTAGTGGCATAATCATTTATATTTTAGTTAAGGAAATCAGATGTGTGACCATCTGCATTGGTATTCAAATGCATTCTGTTGAACACAATTAGATTTCAGACTAACTTCAGGGATAAAAGATGAGTTTCTGAATTCCTCAGAGTTCTTTTAAAATAGTGTAGAACTCTATGGAAATATATCAAAAGTCAGGATCTAAAATAGACTAATATATATCTAACCATCTTTTCTCAATATAAAATCAAATTTTAAATTAATCATATCATCAGCTGGCTTTACAATAGGCATTGACAGATTTATCATCACACCTTTTTATGAATTTTATGTGTATCAGGAAGGACTCAATGAGAGATGTTGACTCATTAGAACCACATATACCTGTATGTCAATATTTATATGATTATGCAAATAATGGCACGCATGCATACAGTTGTTCATATATTATATGCAATAACAAAATCTATTTCAAGAAATTGGCCTATATATTAAAGCTGGGTAGCAAGATCAAAATTCATACAACTGGCAACCAAGAAAGCTAGATAAATAATTGTACAACTCGAAGGTTTGTGTCTAAGATATAATTAATGAGCAAATTTTGTCTTCTCTTTTGAGGAGCCACAGGTTTTTAATTTATTAATTCCAGCCCATCCATATTTTTCAGGTAATTTTCTTTACCTACAGTCAACTGATTAGATATGCTGATGGCATCTTCCAGTCCCTTTGACATTAGCTCCTCAGTTTGTGCTTAGTTGTCTTCCTGGGAGCCAGGTTGATACAGGACACTCTTTGCTTCCTTGTTCTTTCAAAAACCCAGAAAATATATTAATATGATTCTTGTGGTTGAAATTATTCGATGTGTTTATAAGGAAATATAAAAGAATATTAAAAATACAGTTCCAAGGGTGAATGGGGACAGGAGAGGGAGGGCAAGTCTCCCTTTCCATTCTGTTTAAAGGGCTGGATTGCCACTGCTCCACTGTAAGTCAAAGTGTTCCAGCTGATTCTCTGCATGAATAAAAAAAGGCTCACAACATAATTATTACCAGGCGCAGTCTAATTACAAACTAGTAGGCGAGATTATAATAAGGGCATGGGATCATGAGACAATTTTCCTTGTAAACATTAAGCATTTGTGTTATAATGAAATCATTGAAGAATATTTTATACTTTTTAATTGACAGAAGAGAGAAATTCTGCTTTATGAGTATGATGAATTTATGAAAGTTCTTACTTCACATGACATGAGAGTAATTTATTTTTCCTTGTAAAAATGAATGATTAACAGTTATTGGAGGTTGCTTGAGTTTCCAATCATGGATGAAGGTGAAAGGAATTATGAGGCACTGTGTTTTCTGCACTAAAGAAAAACTTTATGTTTAAATTAAAACTCCTTGTAAAGTCAAAGCATAAATCTTGAGATGTGGAAACTCTTCCAGGTGGATAAAATAATTTTGAACAGTGTGATTTAAGATATGGGGTTTTCTCTTTGCCAGTAAATATTTTCCCCACTTAATGACTTCATAATTAAAAATAATTTTGAATGAATGCAATGAATATATGCATTTCTTGCCTCCACTCTTTAGATATATTTTCTGCATTTCTTTTTTTGTGGTAAAGTCTTATTTTAGTCCAGGCTAACATGGACCTCACTCTATAGTCCCAGGCTGACATTGAACTCATAGTGATCCTCCTACCTCTGCCTCCCTCTGCCTTCATAGAGCTTTTGTTGATTTCCACCACTCCTTCTACACTCCTCTTCCCCATCCTCTCATCCTCTGCTGAATATTTTCTTTTCTTTTGTCTGCATGTCAGAATTACCCTTTTGCTCAGCCCTTTCCCTCTTCCAGCTCATGTCTTTATATACTCATTTTTCATTATAGGTCTGTGTTCATGGGTTTTATCTGCCTTTGACCATGTGGGTAAACATACATATAAGAGAACATGCAATTTTGGTCTTTTTGAGTTTGAGTTACTTCACATCATATGATTGTTTCTAGGTCCATTTATTTTTCATCTGATTTAATATTTTCACACTGCTAGGTAGAATTCCTATTCATTATCCATTTGTCTGTCACTGGGCATCTTGGCCATTTCCAGTCCTTAGCTATTATAAACACAGCTGCAATAAACATGGGCATATGCAGATATCTCTGCAATAGTATAGAGTCCTTAGGGCTTATGACAGGGAGTGCTATAGCTAAGTCATATGGGTAGTCTATTTCTAATGTTTTGAAACATCTGATACTAATATCCATAATGGCTATCATAGCTTGTACTCCTTACAGTAGAGAGTTCCTCTTTCACAGCGTCCTCTCCAGCCTTTGTCTGTTTTCTTGATGATAGCCCTTCTGGTGGAGGCAAAATGCTATCACAAAGTTATGTTGATTTGCACATCCATGGTGGATAGGAAGGTTTGACATTTTCTTAAATACTCATTAGCCATTTGTGTTCTTCTTCTGTGATCTGTCTGGTAAGTTCATCAGCCTATTTGTTGCTGTTGAGCTTTTGCAGTTCTTTGTAGAGTCTGGTCATTAGGGCCCTGTCTGAAGTGCGGATGACAAGGACTGGCTCCCATTCTGAGGCTCTCTGTCTGCTTTGGCAGTGGCTTCCTCTGCTGCAGGGAACCCTTTTAATTTATGTAGTCCTCTTGTTACTTTGTGGAGCTAAATCTATTGTAATAAGTGCTATTATTTCTCAGAAAGTTCTTGCCTATGCCTGTATCCTGGAACATCATATTCTCTATTTTTTGTTTGTTTTTCCTCCAGCACTGCCTGTGTTTTGGGGTTAAGACTGATGTTCTTGATCTATTTTGACTTAATATTTGTACAGGGAGAGAGGTATGAATCTAATATCATTCTTCTACAGGTGGATGTCCAGTTTTGCTAGCACTATTTCTTGAAAGAACTGTCTTTTTCCCACTTGTCAAAGATTAGATGGCCAAAGCACTATGGCTTTACTCCTGGCTCCTTTTATCTGTTCTGTCTGTCTGTGTGTCAGTTTGGGTGTCAGTACCATGCCCTCTTTATTACTACTGCTCTGTAATATGATTTGAGAGATACTGCCTGCTCCATTCTTTTTCCTTAGTATTTCTTAGTTTTTTCACGGTCTTTTGTGGTTCTACACAAAAACTTGGGTTAGTTTTTCGATCTCTGTGAGGAACATTATTGAAGTTTTGATAGGGATTGCATTAAATATTTAGATTATTTTTGGTAGGAGAGTCATTTTCACAATATCATTTCTGCCAGCCCAGGAGCATGGAAGAGTTTCCATCATGTGCTGTCTCTTTTATGTTTCTTTGTTTTGTTTTGCTATTAAAAGTAGGGTCTCACTCTAGCCCAGACTGATCTAGAACACCCTATGAAGTTTCAGGGAGGCCTCAAGCTTATGGTGATCCTCCTACTGCTGCCTCTGGAGTGCTGGGATTAAAGGGGTGCATCACCACGCCTGGCCATGTGTTGTGTTTTTGAATTTCTTTGTGTGTGTGTGTGTGTGTCTTGAAATTTTTATTTTAGAGATTGTTGACATCTTTTTCTTTAGGCTTATTCCTCAGTATTGAACTTTTTGGTGACTATTGTGTTTGGGATGTTTTCTTGATTTCTTCCTCTGTAAATTCATTATAGTATATATGAAGGCTAACTGCTTTTTATGTATTGATTTTGTATCCTGCAACTTTCTGATGGTATTTGTTAATTCTAGTAGTATTTTTGTAGATTTGATTTGATTTTTTTAAGTATACAAAAATGTCTGCATAAACATGGATAATTTGACTTCTTCCTCTCTTAGTTTTATTCCTTTTTATCTCTTCATGTCATTATATGGCTCTAGCTAGCACTTCAAGGACATTATTGCATAGATATTTTGGGAATGACTAAAAAATGTAAAAAGTTCCAGGCATCGTGGTACACACCTTTAATCCTAGCACTCTGGAGTCAGATGTAGGAGGATCACCATGAGTTCAAGGTTACCTGAGAATACATAGTGAATATCAAGATCAGCCTAGACCAGAGTGAGACTATACCTTAAAAAAAAAAAAAATTGTGGGAATGGATATTTTTTTTCTCATTCCTGATTTTAGAGAAGATAACCACTGATTTTTTCCATTTAATACAATGTTGGCTATGGGTTTGTCATGAATGTCCTTTGTTATTTGAGGTATATTCATTTTTTTCTAATTGAGGTGATTGTATGGTTTCTACCTAAGTTTATTTATGTGGTATATTATGTTGCTTAGATTGATTTGTATATATTGAACTAAGCTTGCCTCCCTAGTGTGAATCCAACTTGGTCATGAAGCATAGTCTTCTTAGTATGTTTTTGGATTTGGTTTACAAGAATCTTGTTGAAATTTTTGCACCTATGCTCATCAGGGAAATTGGTCTGTTTCATTCACTTTTACTTGCATCTTTTTCTAGTTTATGAATCAGATTACTGTTGGCTTCATAGAATGAATTTCCAAATTTCCTTTCCCTTTCTCTATTGTGAAATGCTTTGAGAAGATTTGGGATTAAATCTTCTTTAAAAATGGGTTAGGGGGATGGCTTAGTGGCGACGGCACTTGTCTGAAAAGCCAAAGGACCCAGGTTCAATTCTCCAGGACCCATGTAAGCCAGATGCACAAGGTAGCACATGCATCTCGAGTTTGTTTGCAGTGGTTGAAGGCCCCAGCACACCCATTCTCTCCCTCCTCCCTCTCTATCTGCCTCTTTCTCTCTGTCAAATGAATAAATAAAAATAACACATTTTTTTTAAGTTAAGAAAAATCTTTAAAAGTGTGATGAAATTTCACTGTGAAACCACCTGGTCATGGGCTTTTCTTTGTAGGGAGATATTTTGTTACATGGGAAACATAGGTTTGTAAGGCCAAAAGTCAATATGAATTCAGAATTGAGCAGTTTGTATACAGGAATGAACTAAAGTATTAAAATCTTGATACTTTCTATAATCACAGTTTGAAAAATGTTGAGCTATTCAGGTAAGACTGGGTTGTCTTAGTTTTAATGAATATGTCAATCCTACTTTCCACTTAGTTGATTTTGGAAGTTCTTAGATTTGCTATTCTTTGGCACAAAGACAGCCTGCAGTTGATACTTTTTCAGACAGTAATCCTGACATGATCTGTTGCTCAAAATCTTTTCCACTCCTTCAGCAAAGCCAAAACATAAGAAATGTCTTAAGAAATCCTATGAGGAATCTGTTAAGGTTGGAATTAGATTTGTTCTACAGCATGGAATATTGGAACTCATTAATAACAGAACCTTTAATTTAATTTGTTTCATTTCATTTTAAACATTAAACATAAATGAGGCAAAAAGTAGGAAATGTTAACTCTGAAAAAATATGATTGGAACAGTCTTATAAATTGACCAAAAATGGTCACAACACAACTTGTGTAAATATGAGTTTCTGAGCAAATAATTTTCAACACTAACTTTATTTAGAAAAGAATATGGAAGTAAAAAAATGAATAAAAATTATTCTCAAAAAAGGTGCTCATCTAATAATCTTAATAATTAAGCCAAAAATATTATCTTTTACATTAAAGGATCCTAATGATTGAGCTAGAAGAGCTATCATAAAATGAGTTAGATTTAAAATACGAAAATGATGCAGCTGACTGAAGGAGAGAACATGGATTCAAAGTTATCTTTCCTTAAATTCAAGACTTCCTACAATTCTAAGGCCTAGGCATGAAATCCAGGTCTGACCGGCCGTGGCTCACTTCTCTGCTGGAAAATGAACTTGAGAATGGTGAGGACATCCTCACTAAAAGGAAACAGCGAACACGGAAGCAGTGGTCCCTCAGAAGACGCCTACAATTTCACTCCCACCTCCATTATTCCCCACTGTTCAGAATTTGTCTTCTTGAAGACTTGCTCAGCATTTAGCTAGTGTTTTTTTTTTTCTTTTTTCTTTTTTTAATTTGGCTAAAGGGACTGAAATTGTTTCTCCACACATAAACTGATCTTTGTCATAAATCCCACACTTCTAAATATGAAGCTTGTCTCACCAAGCCAGTGAAAGTAGGCATTTTTTAAGACCATTTTTACTTACCAGAATTAATTTATCTCTTATTGAGCACCATGTTGATGATATACATGCATGGAATTCTTGATTGCTAGTTGAACGGGCATTCCTTTTACTTCATTTATAGGAATTCTATGGTAATTCAAGTTAAATCTAACTTCAAAGAGAAAATGGCAGCTAATTTACTGTATCGCAGCTCAGAACAGAATCAGTGGATTTAAAGGATCATTCTTCTTTGTAGAGACATACAGTCTCTGAAACCCAAACGACAAACACTCCTCAGTAACTAAAAGACAAAAATAAACCAGACTGCATAAAACTTTTAAACTTATTTATATATTCACAATGTCTCCCCTAAAGTTGTGGACACAAACTTAGCATGTCTACCACATTTTTGTTATGCTGTGAGCTACTTAAAGATGCTCTTTGCAAACACTCGTAATTTTCTCTAATAACACGAGAAGCATGCATTTATGTGGAACATCCTTAATGTAAAAAATAAAATAAATTAAGCTTCTTTCTAAGGAGATTACTTAACCCAAGCGTGGTGGTGCATGCCTTTAATCCCAGCCCTAGGGAGGCAGAAATAGGAGGATCGCTGTGAGTTTGAGGCTACCCTGAGACGACATTGTGAATTACAGATCAGCCTGAGCTGGAGTGAGACCCTGCCTCAAAAAAAAAAAAAAAAAAAAAAAAAGAGAGATTACTTAAGTATGAAGAAATGTTCATGCACAACTATTATTACCATATGATAAGAATAGGCATTTTTTATTACTCTTCCCTTCTCTCCCTTACTTACTCCCTCATTCTTTCTGTCCTCCCTTTCTCTTTTTCTTTTTCTTATTACACTAGAAAAATTAATACAACTTCTACAGAAATGTAATTATGCTGAAATCAATATTTAACACCTTATTAAGAGAGTTGTAGAAAATACCAAAGTAATCACTTTTCTATATACTATAAAATATATAACTATTTAGCTTAATATTTAGCTGTCAGTCACATGTAAATGATCTCAAATGAGACTGGATCTCCTTATAAAACCACAAGTACAACTATTTCTTTGATTTATAACCCAGTAAATAAATTTAACCTCTAGAATAATATCAGATTAAAATCATATGAATAGATCCAACAAGCACAGAGAGCGCTTCCTAAGAGACCGTTCTTAAAACAAATGGCACCATATTTCCAAATCACTAGCAAATTTGCCCAGGTGACGTGAACAAATTTAAAGATAAATTGAAATATGCATAAGTCATAAAGGGAAAATGAGAAAGGATGATAATACTATATAACAAACTTTCTGTGTTTTCTCTGTGTGATTAAAACAATTAATTATAAAATATATGGAAAAAGTGTGTATTAATTTAAATTGTTAATTTAATAGTCAAGCTGTGTATTTCTGTGGTAATCTAAAATATTTAAAGCTCTGATATACATATTCTCATCTTTGACATTGATGGATTGTCTATGACTTATTCATGTGACCGACCTTAAAGTCCTTTATATATATATCTAGGAACTAGTTATGCAGCCCTTACTATGTACTGGACATTTTGAAGAGATCTTCAAATAATAACTATTGATGAAAATATGTAAACTTTGATATAATTGTTTTCATACTTCTGAGGATAAATATGGCTTTAATTAATGTCAAAAATCACATAATTTGTAATTATTGGGAGTTAGAATTGAAAATTCAAATTTGGAAGGAAGAAGGAGAAAAGAGGTGAGAGAAGAATGGGAGAAGAGAACTGAAGAGCAGAGGGCAGAAGAGAAGAGAAGGGAGGAGAGGAGAGAAGATACAGAGGAGGCACACAGCCTCACTATTCAATAACAGAGTTGGATTTTTTTTTTTTTTTTTTTTTTTTTTTTTGCTATTATTGCAGCGTTAGTCAGCTAGATATGTATGTCTTTGGATCTTCCTGGGAAGGTTCAAATTCAAGAAAATTTGAGTTTAACAGAGTTTAATGGTTTCCTTGAGGAAGGAAAGTATGTCATGTTTAAAGTTATTGACCTGACTAATATCATTTTGAGTTTTCCCTGGAAAATCTTTTTTTATGTAAAAGAGCTATTTGCAAAGAAAAAGTTTACTGTTGAGATTAGGGTGTTCAGGAGACCTTTTTGTCAGAACTGATTGAAGGAAGCTGGAAGATGGTCCCTTCAAGGAAAAAGAAGCAACAACAACAAAAAACAATGGATACATTTGTGATATGATTAAAAATTGCAAAAAAAAAAAACCTTGAATTTTGAAAACTTGTATCTGCTGCTATGAGCATGAAAATTTTCAGTGTGCAAGGATTGCTCTAATGAAAGTGATAATTAAATGTTATAGTTAATTATTATGTGAAGCAAACCAACATTTAGAATATCTGCATAAATGATTAAGCCAGTACATTTCAAAGGATACTTTTACAAATGTGCATGTGTAGAAGACCCATTCAACATACAAAATACATTAGTCAGACTGTAATGAAATGCAGTGGTTTATTAGTATTTCTTTTGACTATCTTCCTGGAAATTTTTATAGATGTAAATAAGGTATTTTGCTCATAATCCCCAGCCATTGCTGGTTATTGTCTTTTTTTTCCTGCCCCTTCCACTAAACTAGTTTTTTTTTTTTTTCTTTTCAACTATTTCCTCTAATACTTTAATATCTTTTAAAATTTTTGGCCATCCTCCACTATCCACAAGGAAACATGGATGTGCTCAACATTGCACAGGTATTCTGCAGGTTTACAGCAGTCATTGTGAGGTTATGAATGAACAGCTACTTCATGCCTGGAAGACAGAATTCCAGATCATTCCTTCCCACTCTCTGGCTCTGACAGTCTTTCTGCCTCCCCTTCCACAGTTTTCTCAGAGGCATGCAGGAAGTTATATGGACATCAATTTAGTGTTGATCCCTCCAGTCATTTATTTTCAGGCTTTGATAAATAGTCACTACCAACTTTATGGCTGTTATTTTTATATTCTCCATTGCAATTAACATTTAAGATATTTATTTTGGGTAAAATGTGAAAGAGTAATCAATGATTATCCTTTAAAGGCTATTCAAGTACTTTCTGTTTTATTAGCTACAAATTTTATAAGACAGATTTTTTTTTATTTCAATTTCAACAATAGACTGCAAAAAATTAAACAAAAGTAGACATATGATTATACAGCTACCTTCCATCATGATACACTTTAAAAAAGTTTGAATACGTAAATCACATATTTATTTACTATGTTTCCATTGAGAAAATATTAATTATTATTTTTTTATGAAATACAAGTTTTCCTTTAATCCCAGCACTTGGGAGGCAGAGGTAAGAGGATCACTATGAGTTCAAGGCTACCCTGAGACTCCATAGTGAATTCCTGGTCAGCCTGGACTAGAGTGAGACTCTACCTTGAAAAAAATAAATAAATAAATAAAATAAAATACAAGTTTTCTTTATTAATCTGCAAAGGGTTTACTACTATTTTACAAAGATAAGCAAATGAATAGATATTTATTTTTCTGTTTTCATTTCTACTTCATTTTTATAGCTAGATATGATCCATATATACCATATATCTTTGACATCTTTGACTGCCTTTTAGGCACATGTATTAATTAGTTATAGTCTCATAGATGAGATGAAACATGTGACAAAGATTATTTTAAGGGAGGAAGGTCTTATCTTAGATCACAGTGCCACGTCACAGTCCACCGTGGTAGGAAAGCATAGGGGCAAAGGCTTTAGGCAGCTGGTCATATTCAGTCCACAGCAAGGAAGCACCAAACAATGCCAGGAGCTCTCAGCTAGACCTTTCCTTCTGAAGTGCCCCAGGACACCAGACATAGAATGATGACACCCATAGTTAAGACAGGTCTTCCCACCTCAGTTAACATAGCCAGGATCACATTTCTCCCAGACTTACTCATAAGTTCACCTACTCTAAGTGACCTCTCACAGGGAGGAGTCCTGTCAAGTGAACAATCAATGTCAGTCACTACAGTATGTGTGGGATTTCAGCAAAAAACATAGGAGCTACATGGGAACAACTGTTTTATTGCTTTATGGGTGCCATTTATATTCTTGTCCACTAGATCATTAAAAATCTAAATATACATCTGTTTGAAATATAATTTTTGTGTCCATCAATGTAGTATTAGGTAGTATGACTAGCCCAGGTGTGTGTGTGTGTGTGTGTGTGTGTGTGTATTTGTGTGTGTGTGTGTGGTATGTGTTGCTATGTATTTTTTACACAAAACATGCAAATAGGAAATGTGTGTTGAATTAAAATTATGTCTAATTCATCCACTCAACAAACATTTATTCAGTGCTTACAATGTGCCAGTCAATATTTTAGGTATCTGACAGCATAAATGAACACAAAGTACAAAGTCTTCTATGAATGAGACTTGCTGTAGAAGCAGTTTAGCCTAGTTACCATTTTAAAAGAATCCTCATCCCAAAGGACTCATGTCTGGATCTCCACACCGCTCTTTACAAGTAGACAGATTTCAGACACTGTAACAAGTAAGTGTTCCCGTGACTTGCAATGACCCAAGCAACAGAGCTGAAGAAAGCTCCTCGTACTCCTCACAGGGATCTTAGTTGGAGGTGTTGCAATGTGCAAATCATCAAATAGGGTGATTGTGGAGCAACTTTCTTTGTTTCTTAGTGGAGGAAGGTCATTGATCTCCTTTCATCTTAGCTTTCTCTTTGAAAGCTGGAGTGTATCTCATGGGCATAGTGTCTAACTAATAAGCATGGAGGGTTTGAATTCAGTACTCAGAACTGAAAATATTTTATCATTTGTTTATCTGGGATATAATTATTCATCCAAAGAAAGGACAGAGCAAACCATTAAATCTTTCTTGTTCTCAATACTTCATTTCTTCCCTTTTCTAGAGACAGAGTCTCACCCTGTAGACTAGGGCAGTGTGTTAGGTGGAGTCTTGCTGGTGGAGGTGTGTTGTTGGGTGTGGGGTTAGGGGTGTGATAGCTAGCTACACTTTGTCAGAGTTTGGCTCACTCTCGTGCTACTGCTTTCCCAAGCTGCTGTGGCAAAGTTGATGCCCAGCCTCTGCTCATACCATGTTTTCTCCTGGCATCATAAAGCTTCACCTGGAAACCGAAAGCCAAAATAAAAACTTTCCTCCCATCAGCTGCTTTTGTTCAAGTACTTTATTCCAGTAAAGAGAAGTTAACTACAACAGCTAGGTTGACCTGGAAATTGGAACGTGTAAAAATCCTTGTGACTCAGCATTTTGAGTGCTGGAATTATAGGCATGCACCATTACACATAGCAAAACCATTAAGCTGGAAAAAATCTAGGTAACAACATTGGGAGAAATCTTGTGCTGAACAAACTACTGCAGTTATGCTGTGAACTTTCTTCTAGTCAACACAAGCACTTGTCAAAATTGTGGGTGACATTAAGCAGGGAGATAGTGCATGTTGGATAACAGAATTAGAATCTAGAATTCTTTTTATACCTTGAATATGTAGTCAATTCTGGAAGCACTAAATTTAATACAGAAAAATGTAGGTTTTGCATTTGAGATATTGCAAGAAGAAATATATTTGTAATCATTTAATTGATTTATTGGTTTATTACCAGTTGATTAATAATTTGCAAAAAATCAGTGTGTTTGGGTTAATTTTAGTATTCTAGTGCCATTGTCGATGAAGGAAATATTATTGGTTTCACTCAAAGTACTTTATGCTGGCTTCAGATGACTGTAGAAACAGGACAGATTTCAGCAGAGAAATTGAAACTGAGTGAACTTGAAACTGCCATATGAGGAATTGGGGAGCAGGGGAGACAGTAGAAATGCACATAGATCTCATACAGCACATTAACAGGACTTACTCTGTAGGTAATAAATAACCTGGTACTCCTGGTTGAATGTTGTTCTTTTCTCACGTTTCCTCCTTGATGTGACCAAAGGCATTCCTATTTCTAAGTAGTCCCTCCTTTCTTCTTTTTCTTCTTCTTTTGTAAATATTTTATTTTTATTTATTTATTTGACAGAAAGTGGGAGAGAGAGAAGAAAGAAAGAAAGAAAGAAAGAAAGAAAGAAGAAAGAAAGAAGGAAAGAAAGAAAGAAAGAAAGAAAGAAAGAAAGAAAGAAAGAAAGAAAGAAAGGGCCTCCAGCAACTACGAATGAACTCCAGATGCACATGCCACCTTGTGAATCTGGCTAACATGGGTCCTGGGGACTCACACCTGGAACTTTGGCTTTGCAGGCAAATGCCTTGACCACCAGCCATCTCTCCAGCCCTTATTCTTCTTTTTGTAAACTGGCTTTAGCTTCTGGGCTCTGCTCATTATCAGAGTCAGATGAATTAATTGGATTTGGCCTTCTTAGCTTCACCCTTCAGAGGAGAAATTCCATTCATACTGGATGCTAAACTGACTCAGCTTCCATAAGAAGAGAAAGTTTTGCTGAAATACTGGAAGTAGCCCTGTAAAAGTAAATCTTAAGTCCACATGAAAACAATGATGGAGAAGGCATCTCATCAGTAACTTAAGTAAGCCTTCTTGGGAAATAGCTATTTTTTCACAACTACAAATCCTTCAAGGAAATGGGTTCTATTTGTGGTTCTCTTGAAGAAATAATTAATTAGTAAAACATATTCTTTTTAAAAATACTTCATTTATTTATTTGAGAGAAAGATAAAGGGAGAGAGAGGTGGGGAGAATAGGCACATAAGGGCCTTCAGCCACTGCAAACAAACGCCAGACACATTTGGCACCTTGTGCATCTGGCTTACGAGGGTCCTGGAGAATTGAACTGAGGTCCTTCTGCTTTGCATCACCTTAACCACTAAGCCATCTCACCAGCCTAAACATCATCTTTTTAAAGATAGTTTTCTTATACTTGGTTTATGTGATTTTATGGGAATTTTTAGTAAGAATCATGCATAGTGACTTTCATATTTATCAGCACTTGGAATATGAGAAACTGGATGCAAAAGCTAGCATCTAAAATGACATAAACATTAACTATACTTTGGTTAAGAAAAAAAGGCATCGGAAACTAATGACTGAAAGAAAAGTCATATTCAGGCAAATAAAATAGAACAAAACTTATAGTACTTTTATGATACACCAAATAAATTCTTCAGTTTCTATTTATTGCTCTTTTTTAAAAAGTTCATATTTTAATTAGATTATTATTGTCTTTGAGAATTTTCTTTAGGAATAGGTAATAATCTCATTTCTCAGAAATGGGTAGTTAAAATAATCACATTAGATTTTACCTAAGGAGCACAATAATTTCCAGACAACTTAACTTATTGATATACTGGCATAATCCTTATAAATATTTGTTTTATGTATGATGGCTGCTAAACTGATTTTCCTCTCCTGTGATCTGTTATAAGAAGTCTCTAAAAAAGTTGGTATATGAGTATTAAATAATTTTCAAAATTGCATAGAAAATATTTTATGAGGTCAAAGTTGAAATATCTCTCATTCCCCATAAGTTGATTTTTCTAATGCTTTATTCAGAAATTGATTGAACATTTGTTCCTTTTACAATGTTATAGTTAATTGGGTTGCTAAAATTTTTTTGTGATGTGTGTGAGTTTAAAGCTATTATTTTTCACTTGTTCTTTTAGAAGTTAAAAAAAAAAAAACAACACTTGATGTCAGGATGTATTTTATGTTCCAATTCCATTTGACTTTAAAAGTATTGAGCACAAATAACAATTTATTACTTTATGCACTACAATACATCAAAATATTAGCCATAATGACTTCAGAAGAGGAAGCATGAGTAGAATGCTTACCTAAGACAGAGTCTCAAGAGTAACTAATATATACAATTGCATGCTGCCTTACAATATTTCAATCAAGGGCATGCTCACATGTGGATCATAGCCCACAGAGAACCCAAAGAGATTTCCAGGTTTGTGTATCCCACAACAAAGAATCAGACAAAGGAAAAATGGATTGTGATAGAAATAAAGACAGTTTATTAAAAAACACAAAGGCAGAGAGAGATGGCTTAGCAGTTAAAACATTTGCTTGTGAAGCCAAAGGACCCAGGTTCAATTTCCCAGGCCACATGTAAGCCAGTGCACAAGGTAGCACATGTATCTGAGTTCATTTACAGTGGCTAAAGGCCCTGGCATGCTTATTGTATCCCTATATATGCCTCTTTCTCTCTCAAATAAATAAAATAAAACTTTAAGCCAAGTGTCATAGTGCACACCTTTAATCATAGCACTTGTAAAGTAGAGGTAGGAGGATTTCTATGAGTTTGAGGCCATCCTGAGACTACATAGTGAACTCCAGGTTAGCCTGGGCTGGAAAGAGACTCTACCTCAAAAAACCAAAAAAAAAAAAAAAAAAAAAGACAAAGGTATTCCCAAGAACAGAAGTGTGCCACAGAAGTATGCCAGAAATGCCAGAAATCTTGAAAAATATACAAAGCTCAAAGGTTGTAGTCATTTACATAGCACCCTGACTTCTCTTAAGTCCCGTCACATGGACTTTTCTTGGGCATGTTCTGTCCCTTACTAGTTAGTACCCCATAGTTCAGGGAACAGTGTTGGGGGAGAAGAGATCCAGGCTTTCCGGCAACTGGTTTCTCTCACATGCTGGTCTTGATGCCTGTCTCTCCATGCTTTGCTGCCCTGCCACAGGCAGGCAGACCATATGACATGATGGCCATCCCATAAGATCAAAATGATACAAGGTGAAGTGTAGTACACTACTTCCCATGTTAATGCAAATGTAATCTATGATGTTTGCACAAGGCCAGGATCATTTCACAACATATCTCAAAATGTGCCTTGCTATTACCCCGTATGCCTATGCGACATAAATGCCTTCACCGAAAGCACAGGTGTAACACAGGAGCACAACACTCGCCCCTCCCACGGACTTCTCTGAATTGGAAGATCCCAACATGTAAAATGGATATGTTGCTGCTAATAGTTGACTTTTTTCCCTAAAAGTTTATGACATGACTGGCACTTTGAATGTACAATGTCCTCCATAGCTTCATGTGTTTGCAAATTAAATCTTGTTGCTGACCCCATCTGATGGGGCTTTTGAGAGGTGCAGCCACGATGGGGTAGGTGTGTCACTGGGGAGCAGAGTTCTGGATTTTATATCCCAACACCCCTTGCCAGTGCTAGGTAGCTCACTCTTGCTTCCTTCTTGATGAGATGTGAGCCAGCTTCCTGCTTCTGCCATGCTTTTCCTGCCTTGAAGAAAGAGCCCCTGGAGGGTAAGAGCTGGAAATAAACCTTTTTCCTCCATAGGCAGCTTCTAGTCAGGTGTTTTGTCCCAGCAAAGAGAAGGTAACAGCTACCGGAAACTGGAATGAAGAATAACATTTTGGGGCTGGAGAGATGGCTTAGCGGTTAAGCGCTTGTCTGTGAAGCCTAAGGACCCCGGTTCGAGGCTCGGTTCCCCAGGTCCCACGTTAGCCAGATGCACAAGGGGGCGCACGTGTCTGGAGTTCGTTTGCAGAGGCTGGAAGCCCTGGCACGCCCATTCTTTCTCTCTCCCTCTAGCTGTCTTTCTCTCTGTGTCTGTCGCTCTCAAATAAATAAATAAATAAATAAAAAAAGAATATCATTTCGGTCATTGCTGCAGTGAACTACTGCTGCCAATGATTTGTTTGTTTGTTTTAGTCTTTTGTAAATGGTTTGCAGAAGGAATATGGAAGGATTTGGGACTTTGGTCTAGAGAAGCTTTATACTGCTGTGAGCAGAGCTCACTGGGCCTCTTTTGTGAGAGATTGATTGATCAAAATGTGTGAGAAATGTGGATTGTGAAAGCTCAGTTTATGAAATTTAAGATCGATACGAAAGGACTCTGTTAGTAATTAAGCTAGAGGCAGTTCATATGATGTTCTGGCTATGTCCTGCCCATGTCCTGAAAAACTGAGTAAAGCTGACTTTAAATATAATGAACTTGTGTGTTTGGTAAAGGAAAATACAGAGGATACGATAGGATATGAAACATAGAAAGTTTGACACATAAAGTAATGTGGAAAGTTATAGGCACAGAGGATATAGTAACCAGTTCAGCAGCAGATGTTTAAGAAGTTAGAAGCACTGGTGGACAAGATGCCCTGAAACAATAGCAGGAGTGCTGATTCTTTTGAAAGGAGAGGGCCTAGTGAGGGAAGAATGTTGCACAAGTTTCATGCTCTTCAAATTCACTCCCCAGGTTAACAAATTTGGAAGCCCAGCTGATACAGGGTTTTGGAAGTATTACACAGGTAAGAAATTGAGACTCATGAGGAACGACAACAGTTCCATCAGCTGTTATGGCTGAAGTTTGAGGCAGGGTCATAGTCCTTCCAGAGAGGACTTTTGAGAGCACTGTGAACTGCACCATAAGTTGTGCCGGACAGCCCAGGATGCTGCTAGAACTCTGCGACAACCAACAAGGAGAACTCTTAGCTCAGGGTGGATTCTGCCAGGAGACAAGTCTCCCAAGTCTTTTGGAGCCCAGAGGATTTGATCACAGCTCCCAGGAGTGAAAGACATGGTGCTGTGGGATGTGATGTTTGCTCTGCTTGTTTTTGTCTTTCCTTTTAAGTTCCTTTTTTCCCCCCTTTGGGGATAGGAATATTTACTCTGTGTCATAATGTGTTGTAGGTGTAGAATCCAAGATTTTATTTTACATAGTGCACAGTTAAGTGACTGTCTTGGGTCTAAGATAAGACTTTGGATTTTAGACTTTTGAACATTATCAGGAATGATAAAGACATTTAAAATTAGATTTAATACATTTTGTATCATGGCATTGTCATGAGTCTATTGGGCCCAGGGGTGGAATGTAGTGGTTTTAATGTTAAATGCTTCCCATAACTGCCTTACAGTTTGTGATTAAGTCCCATTCTTGACCCCCACTGGTAGGACATTTGGGAGGTAGAGCCATGCTAGAGGACGTATGTCACTTGGGTTTGAAGTTTATGCTGCACCCCCCGCCCCACCCCCTCCCCGTTGCCACTGCTAGCTTCACCCTCGTGCTGCTTCCTTTTAGATTATATTTGAGAATGTGAACCAACGTGATGCTCCAGGCATGCTTTTCCCACCATGATGAAGTTTCTTGAAACAGCAAGTCTGAAATAAACTCATTACCTGCTTAGAGCTGAGTGTGTATTTTTCCAACAATGAGTATATAGTTGCTGCATAATTCAACATCTTTTATCTAAGCTAATGTCTGTTTCTTCTAACAAAATAAAGGATCACTATTTGTTAGATACTGAGACACATTATTTTTCTTTTTATCTAGTATATTTCCATTTGCTTTTCCTTTTCAGTTATCACGTATCAAGTACCTACTTAAGAATTTTACTAGAAAGTGAATCCACCATATTGACTATGATGGTGAGTTTTATGTGTCAGGGTTATTGGCAGTGCATAGTGTCATTACTCGGAATGTTAACAAGAGGGTAATGTGAGTGCAATGTGCATTTAAATCAGCCAACTTTAAGTAAAGCAGATTGTCCACCATAATGTGGGTGGGCTTCTTATAATTACTCAAAACCTAGAATAGAACAGCCAGCCAACCTCCCCCATGCAAACACAATTCTCCAGAAGACAGGCTACAGACTTTATCTACTTTATTGGGTATATCTTCTATTAGAATTTGCTCTAACAAATCTTCATATTTGTATAATTGATTACATAGATAGATAGATAGATAGATGATAGATAGATAGATAGATAGATAGATAGATAGATAGATAGATAGACAAACACAGATTATAGTGATTCTGTTTCTGTGGAGGACTGCTTTCAACCACATTGCCAATTCTTTATTTTAAATATTTTATTAAGAACATAGTTTGTATGGATATATCATGTGTTGGTACCATCTTTTCCCTCTTCCCTGACCCCATTCTCCTAGGGGCCCTCCTCAGTGGGATTGCTGATATTCCCCATGAGGTTGTGAGTTATGCATTGTGGGAGTAGTGGTCAGTTACTTGGGGGAAGGCAATGCCTCTGGGTATGATAGCCCAATCTTTGGTTCTTACAATCTTTCTGCCTCCTCTCCCACAAAATTCCTTGAGTCTTTGTGGGTGTGTTTTAAGTGCACATCAGTGATGAGATTTTAGGGGCCTCTGGAATTCTGTTGTGGTATGTTTTAAGTATCCTAATAGTTTTGTCTAGTTCACCCGTGTTGATTTTCAGACTCACCATGGAAACAGCACTCTTGCTTATCTCCCCAGTTCCACTGTGGTTTCACCTGGGCCTTATTTGGAATGTGACTGGTTGGCTTATCTTCTCTCATATCACTACTGAAAAAGGAAAACAGATTCTCCATCAGAGACTGAAGTCAACACAGATTAAAGAGAGGAACTGTTGTGAATTTAGGAAGATTTTGATGGGTATAACCCCTCTTATAGCTAAAGACTAGTGAGAGCTTGACATTGGAGAGCATAATCTTTGTCTCCTTAGGATTCTGACCTGGTTCTCACTCCCAGATATGGGTTCCTTTCCACTGAGTGGATCTCTTAGGCAATCAGAAAAGCACTGCTTACCCACCAAGGCTGTGTGTCACACCTTCACTGGTGTGTACTCCTTGTCAGACTGGTTGCATCTGAGCAGCTTAGACCCCTGCTTGTTCACACTCTTGTTGGCCACTTTTCCCCAGTAGCTCAATTACCACTTTCCAGCACTAGACAGGTTAACTCTCTGGGGACTGGCTCTCTTCCAGATTCCAGGTGTGTGTCTTTGTGTCCTATGTCAGCAGCATATGGTGTCTTCAGCAATAGGTAATCAAGTGCTTTGACAAAAGTCAGTCTTATTTTGGGGATGATATAGGTCTCTCTGATCAATAGCTCAGTATGGCTAGTACCAGTTTATAGGCTAGAGCCAATTTTTTTTTTTTTTTTTTTAAGGTTAGGCTTTATCCCACCCTCTCTAGGGACCTTCTTTTCCCCTAAACTCCTGTTGAAGGTTAAATCTTTTAGTCTACCTTCAAGGAGAAATGTTTCTATGCTACCAGTTCAGTATGAGTTTAGTTTTGTATTTATTTTTCCCCAACCTCCCTTTTCCCTACAGCCAAATTCTTCCATCCCTGTTGTATAGGCACCGAGTTGCCTATCAGGTATGGCAGGTACTTGAGCAGATCCAGGTTAGGAACTGCAGGTGAGTGAGAACATGCAATATTTGCTTTCTGGGATTGTGTGAGTTCACTCAGTATGATCTGTTCTATGTCCACCTATTTTCCTAAAATTTTTAATATATCATTATTTTCTTACTGCTGAGTAGAATTCTGTTGTGTAAGTGTACCACAACGTCATTATCCATTCATCCAATCATGGGCACCTGGGTTAATTCTAGTTCTTACCTATTATGAATTGAGCAGCTATAACCATGGATGAGCAAGTATCTTCGTAGTGAAGCATGGCACAATTTGGGTAATTGCCCAGTAAGGGAATAACTGGATCTGTTGGTAGTTCTATATTCTTCTTATTCAGACATTTCCATATTGATTTCCACAGTGGTTATACAACAACCCAACAGTGAATAGCGGTTCCTCTTTCCCCGCATCCTCACTGACATTTGCTGTAATTTTATATAATGCCTGATCGCCATTGTTACTGGAGTAAGATTAAATCTTATATTTGTTTTAATTTGCATTTCTCTGATGGTTAAGGATGTGGAACATTTTCTTAAGTGTGTCTTAGCCATTTGCATTTCTTCCTCTGTGAATTCCCTATTCACTTCGTCTGCCTCATTTTTTGAGTGGATTGTTTGATTTTTTAGTTTTTTTTTTTTTTTTTTAGTTCTTTGTATCTATCAATTGTATGTCTAGTAGGTAGAGAAAGTATGAGTTTTATAAACTGACAACATGCTTCAGAGAAAAGAGAAATGATAATGCAGGCTGCAAAAAAATTAATAATTGTTTCACTGGAAAATTCAATGTGAATGAAAAGCAAACAATCCCTTAAAGGTATTGCCACACAAACTAATAGCCTAATAACACAAATTATTTTGTTGGAGAGAGAGAGAGAGAAAGAGAGAGAGAGAGAGAGAGGAAGAAGCTCCATTTAATGTGGTAATTCACTGTATTTTCTTATGATTCTTTCTTAGAATGCTAACTACCCCTGTCCTTTAGGCATCTTTTTGTTGCTCAATTGTATTATCTGTGGTATAGACCTAGCTTGCACTATATACTCTATGAAGGTTTTCACTGTCCACCCTTAGCATAGGATGACATTACATTGACCTATGGGTAATTATATACTGAACTTTAATTTAATTGTTTATTTTACTCAACTTACTTTGCTGAATACTATTTATATTCCAAGTGCTTTGTGTCATGATTAAAAAGGTGGAAAATAAAGAAGATAATGACCCTCTACTATCATGTCCTTAAAAGTATTGTAAATGCATAAATCTGAATAAAAGACTAAAGATGGGCTGGAAAGATGACTTAACAGTTAAGGCATTTGCCTACTAAGCCAAAAGACCCAGGTTTGATTCCCCAGGACTCATGTAAGCCAGATACAAAAGGTAGTGCATG
This sequence comes from Jaculus jaculus, assembly GCF_020740685.1. Taxonomy (NCBI): domain Eukaryota; kingdom Metazoa; phylum Chordata; class Mammalia; order Rodentia; family Dipodidae; genus Jaculus; species Jaculus jaculus. Next base: position 71,158,277 of record NC_059116.1, on the reverse strand, counting down.
TGTTTGGAGTTCATTTACAGTGGCTAAAGGTCTCGGCTCTCGCATCATTCTCTCTTTCTCTCTATCTCAAGTGAATAAAATAAATTTAAAAATAATAAACTAGTAAATACATGAATAATTATAATTGTTAGTGCTCTGTTTATTTCTACCTTGACATGCTGTTAGATGACCTATAAATAAGAACTCTTTTGCACTGGTGGTACAAGCTCATTATACTCAGCTGGAAAGAATAAAGCACTTCAGAATGAAAAGAGTTAAATCGCTGTCATACAAAAATAAGTAGAGTGACATTTAGGTAAAAATGCTACTTAATAAGATTTCCATATTTAAAGTAAATATTAGAGTAAGAACCATTAGGTAACATGATTTATTATAAAATAACAGGAGGAATGTGATAGATATCAGAGTAATTCTATGAGCAATGTCAAAGACTCACCTTCATCAGCTAACTAATTAGCTCATTCAAACGTCCTATCTGACTGATAAGCTGTTCTCTGTAAAGACTGTCAGCTGTGCAGTTGAATGACGTGCAGAATCTCTTGGTATTTTATGGATATGTGATCCTTGGCATTCGGTAATGAAACTGCTCTTCTGTGTTTGGAGAAGGAGACCATTCAATTTTCACGGAAATGTCAGAAAGATTATATTGTTTTCTTCTATTTATTTTTATTGTTTTGGTCTAGGATATGTTTGAAATCCTGTCAGTGGTGTCCTTTGCAGTTTCTTCAAAAGTTACAAAAGAATCGGTGCAGTTTGAAATGTTCATTTATTAATGCCAAGAGATATATTTTTGAATGAAGAATAATATGAGATATATCAGTTTCCAGTTATGATAACTCCCTTCAATGATTAGATATCTTTAGTTATTAATTTATATTAATTTTTCCATATTTCTAATAAAATTTTCTGATATGAGATCACTATGTGTATGCGTGTGTGTACTGAACAGATCCTTTTTCAATATCCTACATGCTACATACTCAAAATTTGATAAAAGCTTAATGATAAAATGAATAAATGCAGTAATCACTCAACTTACATATAAAGAATTTGAGTTCTTTATGCCTATAAGGTCCTATAATAATATACTCCATAATTCTCAGTGGGCCTTATGAATATTTTTATATAACTTAAGGTTCTTTGTTTATTTATGGTTTTATTGACGTAGGGCCTCACTATATTCCAGGCTGCCTTGAGACTTACTCTGACACCCCAGGCTGGCCTCAAACTCACAGTGATTCCTCCATCTGCCTCCACAGTGCTGGACTTAAGGGCATGCACCACCATGCCTGATTTAAGATTGCTTTTGCATTTTATTTCAAGTAATATTAGACTAACACTTGGCAGTGTTGAATCTTAACAAATATTAGCCTATCTCAACATACGTTTGACTTTGCAAAAGATGTTAACATGGCTATCAGGAAGGAAATAGAACACTGGAAGACAAACACAAAGGTGGGGAATGTAAGCAGCTACGGGAGCTCAGCTAGAGCAAATGGAGGCCTTGCTATCATGTGTGCTTTTACACACATATTCCACTGCGAGTGTTTGCAAACAAGATGCTAGGAAATAGAGGACGACCCTGATGGTTAAATATGACAGCAGAATGTAGCCGAATCTCTAAGTATAGAATGTCAGGGGGATATATAGGATATCTATCTAGGATATCTATAGCATCTGTATCTATCTATATATCTATATCTATATCTATCTCTATCTCTATCTATCATCTATATCATCTATATCAATATTTATATCTATATCTATCTATATTCCCTGAAGGGCATGGACAATGAGATAAAAGCAATGTTTTTTTTTTTTTAATCCTTTTTTAAAAATTTATTTGACAGGGACAGAGAAAGAGGCAGATAGAGAGATAGAATGGGCGCGCCAGGGCTTCCAGCCACTGCAAATGAACTCTAGTGCGCCCCCTTGTGCATCTGGCTAACGTGGGTCCTAGGGAAGTGAGCCTAGAACCGGGTCCTTAGGCTTTCACAGGCAAGCACTTAACTACTAAGCCATCTCTCCAGCCCAGAAAGGAATGTTTTCTCCAGAAGAATATTCATGATAAGGAGGGACAGTGATTGCAAGTGGTTTCCGTTTCCGTTACTTTCTCCTTGCTGGTACATACCAACCCACCAGAAGCAGTCTGTGGATGGAAAGGATTTACTTCCCATATTTGGGCTTGAGAAATTTCATCATGGTAGATAAAGCATGGTGGGAACAGATAGCTAGGGATTATGTGCTCACCTCAGCAGGGAGAAGGTATCAAGAACAAGATGAGTACAGCAAGTAGCAAGGAGGCGCTACAGCAACCAAGGCCTATCCAAGGTTACATGCTTACTCCAGTAAGGTTTTATTTCCTGAAACTCCGCAACTTTTGAGGGTAGCACCGCCAAGTGGGATTAAGTATTCAAACACATAAGGCTATGAGGGTCATTTAACTTTCAAACCATCACAGTATCCAGTCTACATTTACCCTTTTCCATCAGGGAAGGATTAGCTTCAAAGGGGCACAGCTCTACCCTATGAAAGTCTATGGTGCCCAGCTAGAGGGCTGCTCACATGGCTAACCTGTTGTAAGTGCATTATGTATAAAGACATGTATTTATCCTCTTTGCTAGATCTTTAGCAGGTGTGTGTGTGTGTGTGTGTGTGTGTGTGTGTGAGAGAGAGAGAGAGAGAGAGAGAGAGAGAGAGAGAGAGATTGAGAGAGAGAGAGAGAGAGAGAGATTGTGAGACAGCTTTGACTTCAAGATCAAACACATTCCCTAGAGAGAGGCAACATAAGAAGAGAGAGGGGATTAAGGAACTTCGAAATCCAAAGACAACTGTAAGAACAAGTCTCTGGATGCACAGAGAGCTAACATAAAACCCATTCTCCTGAAGTCTAGGATAGTTTCTACCTTTCTTAAAATCTGCTGATCTTTGGACCACCACATGAAATAATTTAAACAGGACTTACGTTTTTATCCAGTTAACTTAATTCAAAATAATGAGGAAATGGAGAAAAGAATTTGAGCAAAGTGTCAAGGATAATGAAAGGTAAGACATGGTAACTGAAGATATCCTGTTGGGACTGAGGACATTTTCTTTCACATCTGAAAGGCGTTTTTTATTCTTTGGTGTAACTGATCCCAATCATCTCCGTCAGATTCTTTGCTTCTCCACCACCAATAATCTTTTCTCACCCATGTTGAAACTGTGGGATTTGTTTGTACACACTAGTATCTGCAAAATCTTTGATATTTGCTCTCCATCCACTCTACTTCCTGTCAAATATGTGCCCTATGGTAAATTATAAAGGTGATGAGGCTTCCATCTTTAAATGTCCATTGTAAAGAATCATGCACATGCTTTTGAGGAAGTAGACTATTGTTATGTATTTTGTGCCCTGCAGGCACATGTGTATGTCAGGTTTGCTTGTGGTTTACACATGTGGCTCTAAGCCAGAGGAGAATTTTGGGTTCCCCTTTCTATTGCTGATCTACATATTTCCTTAAGACAGGCTGTCTCCCTTGACCTTGAGTTGCCAGTTTCACTCAGCAAGCCACAGTGATTCTCCAGTCTTCACATCCCTTGGACTGGGGTCATAGATATGCATGATCAGAATGTGGATTATGGGGAGTTACATTTGAGTGGTCTCAGGCTCTCTCGGGTCCTCTTACTTAAGTAGCAAATGTGCTTGGCCACCTGCCCATCTCCCTAACCCCAGAGTTTAAATTTCAATAAAATGTTAAAAAGCAAAACATTTTTCTCTTTCTCTCTTTCTTTCTTTCTTTCTTTCTTTCTTTCTTTCTTTCTTTCTTTCTTTCTTTTTCTTTCAGGGCTGGAGAAATGGCTTAGCGGCTAAGGTAATTGCCTACAAAGCCAAAGGACCCAGGTTTGATTCCCCATGACCCACCTAAGCCAGATGTACAAGGTCCTACTGGAGTTTGTGTGCAACAGTTAGAGGCCCTGCCATGCCCATTCTCTCTGTCTCTCTTTGTTTCTGCCTGTCTTCCTCTTTCTCCCTCAAATAAATAACTACATATATTTTTTATTTATTTGAGGGATAGGGAGGGAAAGAGGCAGGTAGCAAGAGAAAGAATGGACTTGTCAGGGCTTCCAGCCACTGCAACAAACTCCAGATGCATGTGCCACCTTGAGCATCTGGTTTTATGTTGGTACCGGAGAATTGAGCCACATTCCTTAGGCTTTGCAAGCCAGTGCCTTAACCGCTTAGCCATCTCTCCAGCCCTGCATTTTAAAGACAAGGCTCCAGTCCATACAACCCTTAGAGCTCTACAAACGTAGAAATATCTGCCGCCTTCATTTCAAATCTTCCGTTCCCCTGATATGACTACCTTGTCTTGGGCACCATGGCTCTTTATTGCTAAGTCCTGATGTTCCCATTGCCCAGCTTGGTTTCTAGCTTCAGTTTCTATGATCACACCCCTGTCAATGGCAACCAAGTAGGTTCATCACTCTTCAAATAGAAATTCATGGAAATTAATATACTCAAGCATTTTATTTTTCTGAAGCACACTAAATGTGTGTGAAATGGAGGAAAATCACTCACATATGTTTGACCTCGCTCTTGGTTCATGAGCACAGATGTTCGATAAACACTGCGTTGCACCTGGTAGTTCACTTTTACTTTAAATTGATGGTTTTTCTCTCTACTGCTGCCTCCCTACCACTCTCATCTTACTTCCTTTGCAATAAGTCAAACAGCAAGTTTCTTATCTCTCCACTGTCCTATCTATACAACGCATGCACCTGGGGATGGCATGTAGTGATGGCTTCTGCAGGAGGAGCAGAAGCTTCCTCTCGTTGCTGATCACACACTCCTTCTTCATTGCCAATTCTTATGGACTTCACTTCTGTGTTTCCTCACTACCTTCCATATCATCAAGGTCTCCATCTCCTCAAGATAAGTCTCATGAACATAAAACATTACCTTTCATCTTCACAAAATTTATACTGGTATTTGAACTGCTATCTTTATCAGCAATGTCTTTTGCTTTCCTAGTGGTTGCCATTAGTATTACATCATATATGGATGAGCCCATTGATGTCTCTCTTTCGTATTCCTATGCATGCCTGAAGTATTTCTTTCTGTTTTTATAATCTTTTATACTTTTATTACAAGCAAATCAGTAACTGCAAGCTATATTTTCTCCTCCGGTGCTCTTATACTGAACCTACTGGGATTTGTAAGTACGTCCACATGCATGAAATCATAAATACATGTCAGGAAATGAGCATGCAATACTCCTCTACAATGATGCTTCACTGTGCAAAGGCTTATTTATTCTATGTGTGCTCTCGGAAAGAAAGCATTCACCAAGGACACATATATCTGTCTTGTTTCTTACCTAACTACACCTTCTGCTCTCGTTCTCTCCTCACACCAGACTGACGTCTGCTTTTGACTTTGATATGAGTGTAGCTCACAAGCATTTATGGCATGGAATCACAGTTGCTTTAGATCGGAGGAGAGGGTAGGAGATGTGGAGAAGCATTTCCCCGGGGCCTAACAGCTTTTGCTTCAAGAACTGCTATCAGTAGTTACGGGCTATGCTCTGCCGGCACTGCTCATTGTGTGGGTGACAGGCAGTGCAGCTGTGTGTGCGTGCGTGCGTGCGTGCGTGCGTGCGTGCGTGTGTGTGTTTGTGTGTGTACTACACAGTCAGTGCTAAAGTGGTGGAACTCAAACCATAGGGTTCCTGTACATGAAGAATAAATACAGAACAAGTTAAATCAGAATAACATTATAAAAACATACATCAGTTCATTGTTCTCTGGTGCTTTCCCTTTTTTAGTGGTTTTGCCATTACATGTGAACTAATAGACCCCGTTCACCATGGAATCCAGGCTGCCCAAATGCTAGAGCTTGCCTTTCCTTGAAAACTCATCTGGTTTTATTCTCTACAATCCTACTGTGATAAGTGTTTTCTATTATCAACTTGGTCAGATCAGTAATCAATGAAGGGACATGCCCCTTGGACAAGACTGTGAGGACCATTCCAGGAAGGATTAACTAAGGGAGGAAAACCTCACCCCAGAGTGGGCAGTTGTTGCAGTGTCAAGCTGTATATAAAACAGCCCTAAGAAAATTCACTGTCTCTTGCCTGGCTTTTCTTGCCACCCGCTGGGCAGTACAGACACCCTGTTGCTGCCGTCCTTCAGTAACAACAACGGCCAGCTTCTCCAGCTTCCCTTGTGGACTGAAGGACAGCAGCTGTCCAGGAATCCTTCCAGTCTTCAGTACCAGACTGGAACTGCTGGGGCGTCCAGCCTCACAGCTTGAGCAGAGCAGCCGTTCCTGCCAGGAGACAGCTACTGAACCCCGGCAGCCTGGACTGCACAAGCCCATCTACCAATTCCACTTTGCAATGTAGACTCATTATCTTTCTTTTGTTCCTCTAGTGAACCCTGACTGATATAACTTCCCCTCATCAGTTGGCTGCTCTTCTTTCTTTTTCTTAAATAAATGAAGGAGAAAATATCTGTTTTGTTTCTGTTCTTTTATTTCCATTTTCCAGGCCATATAAATACTGGTTAAAGAAAGAAGTGTAAATTTCAATGATGACGTAAACATTGAGAATATTCTTGATGATGTGAAAACCATGTTTTATTTTCATGAAGGATTATTAAGATGATAGTAACAAGATTTCCAAGATGGAGGCTATGCTGCATTTTAAAGTACTTGGTAATGATTTCATGGAAACAATGGAAGAACCTATAGTATTTACATTCATGGGTAAGTCTCAAAACTGTAAAATGCTTTGCAGTTTCCAAGTACTTTCACATATGCATTCTCATTTATACAAGTGCCTTGTTTTTCTAGCCCAGTGGAGGCCAGGGAAGCATAAAAGCTTAATTAGAGACAGAAGGAAACAATTTCTCCTTCCAAGGATCCATATGTATATGTTGTGAGAACAAAAGGGACTTTTGTTTTGCTTTGTAATTTTGAAGACTCATTATAAAACTTGCCATTTTATTCATTTCTGAACATGGAAATGGCTATTGCTGCCAATTCAACAGCCTCCCCCATAGGCAGCTGAGTAAGTAGCCAAATGTCTTGGTACCAAAAAAAAAAAAAAAAAAAAAAAAAGACAACAGTATCTGTAATTAGACATCTGAAAACCACCTCCAGATAAGAAAGAACTAAGTGTGTCTAACTCTTTAAAATGTAGTCTCTCATATGGTTTTCCCATACTTCATATTTTGTATTTAGAGACTATCTCTGAGATTCATTGGACATGTCCATTTCATAATTACACATAAACCTACCAAATGTGAATTAAAAATCATTATTCAATCCATACACATAACTAAAATTTTGTTATTCTTTGTAGTATATGTTTAATATTTCTAAACGGGCCACTAGATTGCTTCAAAAAGAACCAGACACAGCTAGAAAAATTAATTCACTTCACAAGGAACAAACTAATAAGTAAAGTATGAGAGTTTCATTAGTTATTTGGGAAACTGTCATATGCTATGCCAAGAAATGTACTTATCTAGCATAAGCATAGTAGGTTAGTTTGTCCAATTTGTTGAATAAAATACTTGCCTAAATCAATCTTAATCCTCCATTCCCACCACTCCCAGTAGATTTCTTGCACTCTTCATGATAAATTATTGGCTGATACTGCATTTTAAAGTAACGATTCTATTACATAGTTTCACACAGGCACGCCCAACTTTGTGACCTTGTAACATGATACTGATGCCGTCGTCTACAAAGTTCGAAATCAAGAATCACATAAGTGAGAAACAGAAATGCAAAATGAAAGAAAGTTTATGATTTTTGTTGGGCTGTAACTGTAGCTGTGCTCTGGACCGCGAGGTGGGTGGGCTGCACGTCGGACATGCTGGGGGTGTTACACGTTCTTCCTTATGTCCTGTTTTCTCCAGTGGAGATTTACTCTTCTATAAAACAAAGAGCACATCGAGACTTAATTTGATGCCTGTAAATTTTAATTTTTCTTCACAATTTCAGATAGTTAGCAATTTTTAATATGCTGAATCTAGATTATTCTATTTCATTCATGTAGATACAGCATTTTGCCCTTATTCACCCTTCCTCCTTATTCTCTTATCCACCTCCCAGTTCTTCTGATTCTCCCCTTCTCCCCATCAAGGTCCCCTGCTACTTTCATTGCATTTTTTGTGTGCAACCTACTGATTGTAGTTAAGGTTTCTTGCGTAAACATAAAATCCTCTGTTGGATGTTTAGCTGGTAAAGACTTTCTCTCATTTGGTAGGCCACTTTTTCACTCAATTGGTAACTATCTTTGTTCTACAGAGGTAGAGGTTGTGTAATTTCTTGAGGCCTTTTTGTTAATGGCTGACCTTATTTCCTAAGTGACTGGCATCCTATTCAATAAGTAAAACCTTAGCTATGTAGATAAGTTCTTTGTGAAATTTTCTTTGTTTATTCTCCAACAGTCAATGTCCCATGACCTTAACTCTAGAATGACTTTAAAGAGTCATGCTTAGAAATCATGTGAAAACTCTATTCATCTCAGCAATCTCCATAGCACTTTCATTTTTCCTGTAAATCAAGGTTGGTTTCCCTTTCATTAAACTCCAGCACTTTCTGGCTAACACACACATGCAATGCTTTATCATTTGTTCGATAGCTTGAAATTCCCCAGCTCTCCTTTACACGTGCATGCAAACACTGCTGCTTTACTTACTCTAATCTCCCCTTGCTGTGTCTGGATTGTAACCAAATGGTTTTCATTATTAAATCCATAATTCTAAGGAATTATAATGAGACTACCATTGGTCTTCATATTTATTCTAAGTTCTGAGAAGCGCAAAGGCATGTTAAATCTAAAAATGCTACTGTCTTCCTATGATCACCATCTTGGGGGACACATGGAAAGAAATTAGCTAAAATCTTGAAAGCATTGTATGCTTGGGAGTAGCTATTTTGCCCCTATTCACTCATTTAATGTTTATCAAAGTATTTGTGGTACAGTTATCCATCTTGTTCCTGTCTTATATATTAGAGAACTAAGCAGAAAAATCACTCCTAGGTTTTAGGCATGCTAACGAGTACACTCATGAAGCACACAGAAGCGTCTTGTTTCTGCATGTGAGCACCAGGGCAGAGCAATGGCATAAAAGAAATGATAACTACAGCATGTGGCACATTTTGTTATTACCATTCCTTTTTATTAGCTATTGTGGCTAGTCTCTTATTATGCTTCATTCATAAACTAAATCTCATTTTAAGTATGTATATGTAGGAAAAATAATGTACATATGTTTCTTTATGTTTATGGTTTTAGGTATCCACTGAGCACTATTGGAATGAATTATTCATAAATTAATGGAAAATGAATTGTGAGAAATTACATAAGAATTATGGAGCGTCAAGGATTATTTCTTTAAATATATTTTTTTCTTTTTAAATTATTCATTTATTTGTTTGACAGAGAAAGAGGGAGACAGAGAGAGAGAGGGAGAGAGAATGGGCATGCAAGGGCCTTCAGCCAATGCAAATGAACTCCAGATTCATGCCCCCCGCCCCCCATGCATCTGGCTAATGTGGATCCTGGGGAAACGAACCTGAGTCCTTTGGCTTTGTAGGCAAATGCCTTAACCACTAAGCAATCCCTCCAACCCTCAAGGATTATTTTGAAATGCATATATATTTCATTCCACATACTTATATGGAGTATATGACTTTAATTCTGTCTTTGTATACACATACACACACACATACATTCAAATACACATTCCTTGAATAGTAATATATTTTTAATTGATGGATGACAATTTAATCTTTTTAAAATATTGGTATTTTCTACTCATTCTTGAGGAAAACATATTAGCTTTAACTCACCAAAAGCAGCCTAATATAGGAAACTTACTTGTGAATTATAAAATGATTTCTTTCTGCACATGTGAAATCAGTTTAAGTTATCTAGTAGTGAGTAGTACTAATAAGTAGTGTTAACTTGTGACCTTCACTAATGTGTACCTTGAAAACTATTTCTAGAAATAGCAAATGGCTGATTGCCACATCTAAAAATTATCCTCTACCCTACCATTGTGAAGATTTAGCAAGCTGTTTTCCACTTGGATCTTTAAACACTCTGAGATCTAGTTCAATTCCAAGATGTTAGAACAACAGGAAAAAGTTATAAACTTGCATTATAATCACAAAATCTCATACAGAAGTATGGATTTGTACATAGTATAATAACCAGCTCCTTACATCTTTAGGAGATCTACTGTTTTTTCTCAACTACATGTCATAGTTTACATGTCATTTTTGGTAAATATTAAGTTAAAAAATTCACTGTTTAGCTACTTTTTAAAATATTTTTTGTTTGTTTATTTATTTGAGAGCAACAGACACAGAGAGAAAGACAGATAGAGGGAGAGAAAGAGAATGGGCGCGCCAGGGCTTCCAGCCACTGCAAACGAACTCCAGAAGCATGCGCCCCCTTGTGCATCTGGCTAACATGGGACCTGGGGAATCGAGCCTCGAACCGGGGTCCTCAGGCTTCATAGGCAAGCGCTTAACCGCTAAGCCATCTCTCCAGCCCAAATTCACTGTTATATTTGAGAATTTAAAAAAAAAAAATGATGCATCAGTTTACCAGGAGACCACTTTTATTACATTTTCAGGTTTGATGTGACCAAAAAATGTGGAAAATGCCATAAGTAGCGTTTACTTAGGCAGCCTCTTTTGTGTCACACTGGGCTCCAAATTGTGGAAGCCATGCTTGGCGCTGGAGCCATCTAGCTAAGTGATCACAGTAAACCTTGGTAGTAATATTTTTTGAAAGTGTTACATATTAGGAAGCTGGAGAAGTGAGGCAGGAATATGGAGGTTAGTACTGTACTTTGTTTTTGCTGTATGCCCCAGCTACTTCAGGTCTTTAGCTGCTATTTCTTGGCTAATCAGTTCAAAGGAGATAACAAACCAGTCCTGCCAACAGAAAATTCATCGACTTGAAAGAAGCATGGGTTTCCCAAATGCTTTTTCTTTCACCTGACCTTCTGCTGTCACAGGAGAGAAGCAACTCCCCGTAGAACTACAGTAATCCACTTCATTCCTCTGCAGAGCAGATGGTGTCAATAGAGCCTGTTCACAATAGTCTGGTATTGTTTCAAATTCAAACTGTAGTCTTTCTGTCTATTATACAATTCTTAACCATAGTTCTTTATTATGTTGCAGGCATGGAGCTGATCAGCAATTATAATTCGTTTGTACTCACCAAATGTTAAAGCATTTGGCATGTGAAAATTCAAGCCTTATGAAAAGATGGTCTCAACAATGGCAATGGAATATTTACATACCCCGTAATAGTCAAGCTTATGTGACTTTTTTTTTTTTTTTTTTTTTTTAATACCAGGCTGACCTGGAACTCACCATATTGTCTCAGAGTGGCCTCAAACTCTCCAGGCGATCCTTCTACCTCTGCCTCCCAAGTGCTGGGATTAAAGACATGCACCACCATGCCCAGTTTATTCTTTTAAATATAACTTTAAATCAACTCTCTTTTAAAGAAAGTATTTCTGATGTCTTGCAAAAGTCCTGGAATTTATAACAGAAAGTCAAACTGTTGAGCTGAGTTTAAGTCATGAACAAGAAAACAGTATACTACTTTGAATACGCGATGTCCGTATGGGCTTTACAGATGTGCAGTCTGTTTTGTCTCTTTCTTATCTCAGATTGATATGCATATTTAGTTATTGGCTTGTCCCATTTTACATTTTTATAGTTCTTCAAAGTGTAATTGAAATATGAAACTGCACATATTTAAAGGTCACAAGCTCATCAGTTTAAACAGCTATATCCTCTTGTGAACCCTCAGGCCAATCACAATGAAGATCTGTATCATTATCAACAAGAGCAATATCCTTCTACCCTCCTTGCTACTGTACCCCAAATTCCTTACTATCCCCAATCATTGTTTCACATTTTGCCATTATTCATGGGTTTCCATTTGTTAAAAAGTTATATAAATGGAATCATACAGGATATGCTTACTTTAGTCTGGTCCCATTAACCTAGGTATTTCATATTATACATTTTAAGGAACATTCCTTTGTATGAATACACCACAGTTTATTCAGTTACTGTGAAAAACATTTGAGTTGTGCCTCACTGTACAATTTTATCAATGATGCTAGAGTAATTATTTGAGTATGCTTCATGTAAACATATACTTTCACTTCTCTTGAGTGTACCAATAGAAGTGGATGACCTTGATCACATGGTTGATGCATTTGTGATGTTTAAGTATTGATAAAGCAGATTTTTTTTAATTATTTATTTATTTATTTATTTGAGAGCATCAGACACAGAGAGAAAGACAGATAGAGGGAGAGAGAGAATGGGCGCGCCAGGGCTTCCAGCCTCTGCAAACGAACTCCAGACGCGTGCGCCCCCTTGTGCATCTGGCTAACGTGGGACCTGGGGAACCGAGCCTCGAACTGGGGTCCTTAGGCTTCACAGGCAAGCGCTTAACCGCTAAGCCATCTCTCCAGCCCGATAAAGCAGATTTTTATAGTAGCTACGCTATTTAATTTTCTCAAATACAGTGCATCAGGGTTTTAGCTTTTCTAAGGATTTACCAAAATTTGACATGATCAACTTTAGAAAATTCCACCATCTTAGTAGGAGCAAAGGTTTGTCTTATTATATAGTTTTTGTTTTTGCATAATTAAGACTAATGGTCTTGAACATTTTTAAGGTAGTTAAGACATTGAGATGGTAACTTTTATTTTGTTTAATGAAGTTTCTATTATATCTTTTATTCATTTTCATTGTGTTTTCCACATTCATTATTAAGTTTTGACTTTTATATGTATTATGAATATAAATCTTTCCATTAGATATATTTGGAAGGAGTTTCTCGATGTAGTTGTCTTCGTGTTTCTCAGTCAAACCATCTGACCAGAAGCCACTGATGAAAGGATGATGGCAGAGAACAGCATGGAGGGAGCAGAGGCCACACATCACCTCTGCCACAGCACGTGGAAAGCAGCAGCAGGAGAGTGAGCCAAACTACAATGGCTGGCTATGGGATAATAAACCTCATGGTCCACCCCTGTGAATCCCTGTGTTCTGGGGCTGGCCGTGGTCCCCAGGAACGTGCCCATGAAACTGGGGTGAGTGAGTGCATGGTGAAAGAAAGAATCACTCCAGGGGTCAGTTTCAGTGAAAAGCTGTCTCAGTTTACTGTCAGGAAAATGGGTTTATAAGCCTCTGAGGGTTGGGGGAGGGTCCTGAGGGGATTGGACTACAAGGTTCCTATGGGGGCACTCATTCCAGCACGTCGGCAATGGGGGTGGTGTCAAGTGATCTAGGGTCTCAGGGGGATGGGTTGTGTGAAGGTACTGGCTGAAAAGGCGTTTCCTAGGTAACTGGCCAAAGGTTACGAGGGGCTATGGGCAAAGCCAGGCATGGAGAGGGAGTGGCCTCGTGTAGCACGGGGGTTCTTAGCAGGGCCTGGCAGCTCAGGCCCCTTCCTGAAAGCTCCAGCCTGTGCCTGGCAGTGCCTGACACGCTCCTAATGACACACCTCCTCCAGCAATATCCCATCTCCCAAGTTACCATCAGATAGGGACTAAGCATTCAAAGTATATCAGTTTATGGGGAACCTCTGATTCAACCCACCTCATTATGCCCCTGGCCACTATAGACACATGGCTATCTCAATATGTAATGTATTCAGGCAACTTTAAAATTCCCCATAGATTTTATCAATCCCACCGTTATTCAAAATTCCAAAATCCAAGGTTTCATCTGAGACTCAAGAGAATCTATTAACTGTAAGTCTGTAAAAGTTAAATATAATTATAACACATACCGTGGCACAGAGGAAACATTTATATTGCAAAAGATAGAACTAGGCATAACAGGGGAAGATTCAACCAACGCAGGATCAAAAACAAATAGTGTAAACACAGAATCTTGTAGCTCTGAGTACAATGTCTCTAACCAGCTATGAAGTCTCTAGGGTTCCAATTCCATCCCTCTAGCTGGGCAGCCCACAAGCTGGGTAAAACTCTATCATGAAATTTTAACCAGCACCTCTCCTTGACAGCAGCCAGAAAGTAAGCCAGACTGACACTGGCAGCTGCAGCATAATAAACCTCAAGTTCCAGCCCCAGTGACATACTTTCTCTAGCAAGACTCCACCTCCTGAGATGCCTTCAACTGGGACCAAGCATTTAAGCACACGAGTTTCTGGTGGATACATGACTCAGCAATCACAATCCTTGTATTCTTACATGATTTTAGTGGTGATAATAAGGCTGGGCACGTCTCAGAGAGATAGAGGTACAGATAGAGCTCCGAATTCAGTGTTCCAGATTCTCTTCATCATCAGAGAACCAATTCAGGAATAGATGGAGTAAGGAACTGGGAAAGAATTTTTATTTCAAAGTCACTTAAGGTGTGGAAGGGTGGGCTTGGAGTGAGTTCTGCCTAACAGTTGTTTAGACAGTAGAATGGAGAATGTTATTCAGGACTGAGATGGGTGAAAGGTGACATAATCTGGCATAGGATTTACTACTGCCCATGCAAAACATACAGCTATCACCACAATGGGAATAAAAGATAATATATTCTGAAGCCAAATAAAGAAGTGATCATGCTCTGGGGACACAGATTCAGATTACCACAAATTCCTTGTATCCCATGTTCATGGGGTTATTATAGTTCCAGGAAAAAAAAAGTTAAAAAGTAAGGCACTTTTCTTTCATTAAGAGAAGAGGTCCAGGCTGGAGAGTTGGCTTAGCAGTTAAGCGCTTGCCTATGAAGCCTAAGGACCCCGGTTCGAGGCTCGGTTCCCCAGGCCCCACGTTAGACAGATGCACAAGGGGGCGCACGCATCTGGAGTTCGTTTGCAGTGGCTGGAGGCCCTGGCGCACCCATTCTCTCTCTCTCTCTCACTCTCCCTCTTTCTCTCTCTGTCTGTCACTCTCAAATAAATAAATAAAGTAAAATATTAAAAAAAAAAAAGACAAGAGGTCCAACTTCAGTCTTCTACATATGGCTATCCATTTTCTCCAGCACCATTTGCTGAAAATGCTGTCTTTGCTTCAGAGAATATATTTGGTCCCATTGTCAAAGATCAGGTCACTGTAGTTACTCAAACTCCTATCTGGATCGTCAGTTCATTTCCATTGACCTGTAAGCTTGTTTTATGCCAGAGACCTACAGCTCTTATTACTATGGCCTTGCTGTGGAGTGTGAAAGCAGAAATGGCAATGCCACCAGTGGGGTGCCTTTGTCTGAGTTCAGGTTTGGCTCTGTGTGGCCTTCTGTACTTCCCTCTAAAATCTGAGACTGCTTCTTTTTTCTTTCTTTCTATTTTTTTGATGAGGCAGGGTCTTGCTCTAGCCCAGGCTGACCTGTAATTCACTATGTAGTCTCAAAGTGGCCTCAAACTCACACCGATCCTCCTATCTCAGCCTCCTGAGTATTGGGATTAAAGGTGTGTGCCACCACACTCGGCTTTTGAGATTTTTCCTAACAAGGTGAAGAATGTTGCTGGAAAGGACACTGAATAGAGAAAGGGGACAACCTACAGAATGGGAGAAAATCTTTTTCAGCTATACATTTGACAGAGGATTAATATCCAGAATAAACAAAGAACTTAAAAAAAAAAACAAAATAAGAGATCAAACAAGCCAATTAAAAAATGGGCTCACTTTTGGAATAGAACCTTCTCTTTTCATATGGCAGTGACCTTGGGATGACTCAGAAAGCATCATGGTGCTGGGAAGAAGTGACAGGAGTGCTCAGCACTGTAATATCTCTATCACACCTTCCAAAGCTCAGGGTCCACTGCAGAAGAGGTGGTGGAAAGAATTTAGGAGCCAAAGGAAGCTAGGCATCCCTACAACATGCTTCTCCAGACACAAAATGGCCTGGATATCCATGACCTCACAGTGCCTGACACTACCTACAAAAGACCATCACAATAGGAGGAAAAGATGACATCAAAATAAAAGAGATACTGATTGAGTGGACACTGGAGGCCTCAAGTTTGGCCAGACAGGGAAAATGGTTGAACAGGTGCAATAGTGGCATGTCTACTCTGGGGGAAAACAACTACTCTCAAATTGGAGTGGAAGTCTGCTCTATGTTAGGGATTATATGCCTGGTACTGACAACCTAATCAAAAGCCTATGGAAGGGGAGGTCATGTGCCTTAGGGGTATAAAGCCTGCTCTTGTCTGGCAAAAACTTCCCTGAAAGCACTACAATTTGGCTAGAGGAGCTTCTCTTTTCTGATGGTGGTGACCACTGGGATTCATAGTGCTGAGAAGAAGAGACAGAGGAATGCTAAGCACTGAAACATCTCTACCACACCCTCAGAGGCTCAGGATCCATTGTGGGAGAGGTGGCAGAAAGAATGTAAGAGCCAGCCGGGCATAGTGGCTCACGTCTTTAATCCCAGCACTCGTGAAGCAGAGGTAGGAGTATTGCCGTGAGTTTGAGGCCACCTTGAGACTACATAGTGAATTCCAGGTCAGCCTGGGGTAGAGTGAGACCCTACCTCAAAAAAAAAAAAAAAAAAGAATGTAAGAGCCAAAGGAAGGAAGGGAACCACCCTTTACAAATGCAACTTCCCAGACAGAATTTGGCCTCGATATCCATGAACTCTAAGTGCCTAGAAATACTTCAGAAGACTCTCATAATAGGAGAAAAAGACAAAGACATCAAAATAAAAGAGAGACTAATGGAGAGGGGGGGATATGATGGAGAGCACAGTTGTGAATGGGAAAATGGAGGAGGGAAGGGAAATATTATGGTTTATTGTCTGTAAGTATAGAAGTTGTCAAAAAATTAAAAACAACACAAAAAGAACATTGCTGGGATTTTGATTGCAATTGCATTAAACTGTATACTGATTTTGGTAGGATGAATATCTTAATTATATTAATTTTTCCAATCCATGAGCATGTAAGTTCATTCCGTTACTCATGTCTTCCTCCATTTCTTTTTTTAATGCTTTTATGTTTTGATTGTATAGGTCTTTACTTCTTTGGTTAAGTAGATTCCAAGGGTGTGTGTGTGTGTTTGTGTGTTTTGTGGCTATTGTATATGGGACAGCTTCCCTGATTTTTTTCATAGTTTTGCCACTATATATAAAAATGGTCTTTAGCTTCATTGCATTGTGCTTTGATATAATGCACAGAATTTTGTTGATTTTCCTTAATATGATATGTATTAGAGAAGACTCCAAGAGCTGTTGAGAAGAATGTGTATTCTGTGGAAGAAGGGTGGAATATTCTGTAGAGGTTTCTTAAGTCCAATTGATCTATAGCATGTTTAACTTCCATATTTCATGGTTAATTTTCTGCTTAGATAATCTGTCTAATGATGATGATGGAACATTAAAGTATCCTACAATAATTATGTGGGAGGTTATTTTTCTTTTATTGTCTAACAGATTTTGCTTTTTAAATTTTTACTCCTATGTTTGGTGGAAGTAGGATTTTAATTTTAATAACTTCTTGTATTGTTCTTTATGACTATAAAACCGCCTTCTTTATTTATTTTGATGAAGTTTGATTTTAAATCTATTTTCTCTGATGTCAGTATCACCACGTCTGTTTGTTTTTTTTTTTATTTTCATTAGCTTAGAACTTTTTTCATATCCTTTCATCCTAAGGTTGTGTCTATCTTTATTGTTAAGGTGGGTTTCCTATAGACAGCAAATGGATGGGCCCGTTTTTCTTTATCCATCCCTTTAAACTGTTTCTTTTGATTGGGGTGTGTGTTGAGACCTTTGATGTTTGGGGCTAGAGCTGTGAGATCGAAGTTAGTCCCTGTCAAGTTGAAGGCTTTGTGGAGTTTCTTGCTTCCTTGTAATTATATGTTTGCATGTCTGTTATACTCATGGATGTAATTTTTCCCTCTTGGAGACTCTTGGGTGTGAGTTTATCTCCTCACTTTGGATTATTCTATGCAGTACTCTCTGCGGGGTTGGCTTAGTGCTCATGTAATCATATAGCTGGCTTTTTATCATGGTAAGTTTATCTTTCGGCTTCAATTATGAGGATACTTTTGCCTTGATGTAATGTTCTGAGTTGGCAGCAATGGTCTTTCAAGATTTGAAATGCTTCATTCCATTCCCTTCTGACTTTGAGAGTTCCATGGAATAATCAGAGGCAGTTGTGACAGGCTCACCCTCGTATATAACCATTGTTTTACTCATGCAGGTTTTAGAACCTTTTGTTTGCAGTGTTGAGAGTTTCAACTGTAATGTGATGTGGAGAGTTTCTTCTTGGTCCTGCCTGGTGTTGTGAGTTCCTCTTGCACTTATAGGACTCTCTCTCTTTCTGTGTGAGGTTAGGGAAATTTGTTTTCAATAATTTTGTTGAAGATATTCTCTACATTTCTGGTCTGTATTTTCTCCCTTATTGTGGGTCAATTTGCTGAATAGTTGGTCTCTTTAAGGAGTTCCAGATTCCCTCATTCTTTTCACAAGTTTTTTATTTCTTCCATCTGTCATTATTTCTGGACTGCCAGAAGACCAAAATATTATATATTTCCTTTGACTTGTCCTCAAGTTTTGATAGTTTCTTCTCCATGTGGTCTACTCTGTTAATGAGGCTTTCCTGAGAGCCTACTAAAATAGTTACTTTATTGTTGATACCTATTACATTTTTTCAGCATCCCAATCACTTTGTGGATTTCCAATTTCATTTCTTGATTAGACTTGCATATTGTTTGTTGGAGTTCATTCCTGCATTTGACTTTATTTTCATTGAGTCTATTAGATCATCTTTTGCTGGTGTTCCTCCATTTACTTTATCCATCTATCAAGACCTGTTTTATTCTCCTCAATTGCTTTCAGATGTGTATTGAGTTCTTTTTGCCGATGTCTTTCCTTCAGGTAGGTATGGTTTCAATTCATCCATAAAATTATTTTTATAGATTTTCACCATTCAGCCATTTCTAATGATTTTTAGTTATTTGGTTTATATTGGTTCTCAAGAAATCCTTCCATCATTTCATTCATGGCCTCATTGAGTATAGTGAATATACCTGTCATAGCATCATTTTGGTTCTCTATGTCTAGGTTTGCAACGGAGGCTTCCATTACGGGGCTAGGTGCCCTTGTTGGTAATCTTTTGGCTTGGTATCTTTCACTCTCTGATATTCACTGGTGTTTGTCCATCATGAGGTACCTGTCTTCTTTGCTGGGACTATACCAGTTACTTTTCTTATGAAATCTGCATTGATTGCCTTTTTCGGGTGTGGTCAAGGTTGGAGAGAGAAGGTGGTATATTCACAGGTTTCACCTTGGTGCTCTTGAGCCTGAGCAGTTATTTCTTGTGTGTTCATTCTTCTGGGAATTCTGGGCCCTGGAGTTCTGGCCTACTCAGTGAACAGGCAGCACCCTGATGTCACTTTGTACTCACTTCCTGGTCATTGGTGTGGTTTGGTCATGGCAAATTGTAACAGGTGGGGCGGGGGAGTCATAGCTGGTAACCTACTGGTGGGATTGGGTCTTAGTTTCACAGGTTATGAGGACTGCCTGGATTATGCATTTGTGGAGACAGTCTGATATATCTGACTGCAAGTGGATCTTGGCTTGTGAGCACGTCCCAACACATGTTGTATAGAGATCCAGTGTTTTCTTCCTGTCCCACATGAGTCACTAGGGAACTAGGGCCTACCTGCTCCAACTGAGCCACTGAGGATCTGGAGCCTCAATGTTTGGACTTTTTAAAGTGCCCCACATCTCCCTCTGTTCAAACATTGTTTTGAACTTGCCATTGATTTTGGTCTCCTAATAAATTTCCTCTGTCTTGTCCTCAAGATCTCATAATCTGTCCTCCACATGATCTGTTCTGTTGGTGAAGCTTTCTTAGAAGCCTTTTAAATGAATTATTTCATGCTAGCTTTCCACTAGATTTATCTTCAGTGTCTCCATATCCTTATTGAATTCCATTTTCATTTTCTGATGTGACATATTATTG
This sequence comes from Jaculus jaculus, assembly GCF_020740685.1. Classification (NCBI taxonomy): domain Eukaryota; kingdom Metazoa; phylum Chordata; class Mammalia; order Rodentia; family Dipodidae; genus Jaculus; species Jaculus jaculus. The sequence goes on along the minus strand of NC_059116.1, from coordinate 71,138,307 downwards.
CCTCTTAGAATACACTCATGCCTTTGATCATGTCTCTGTTGATTTTATTCCACTTTCCAATGAGTTATTGTTTTTGTTGATTCTCTTCCATTTAATTTATCCTATTGAGACCTTTTTCATTAGCTTTTATTTTTCTTAAGCCATCTATTGAATTCTTTTCATTGTTTCTCTTCCATTTCATCCAGCTGTTTGTTCATGACTTCATTAAATTTGTGTAATATGGTTTCTGTAATTGCATTTTGGAATCTATGTCTGAAATTTCCTCTAAGTATTCTTTGGAAGTTTCCACTATGGGACTATATATTCTTGGTGGGAATATCTTGTTTTGATTTCTTGTGTTATTTGTTTTGAATTGGTGCTTATTCACCTGAAGATGATGCAGAATTTTCAGGTTCTGGAGGGATCTACCAGATTTGTGAAACCCAAGTTTTGAGTTCTTATCTTATTTTTTGTGTGTTTTTTTCCTTATATTATTTTTAATAAGCAATTGATAAAAACTGGCTTGAGAAAAATAAATTATGTATTATTGAGTTCATTTTGGGAGAAATAATAACTTGTGAGGTTTCTTTAGGGGAAGTTGAAATGTAGGAAAAGAATGAAGAAGTTTCACAAGCATGTGGAAGACGGGATATAGAAGCCTGTGTTGAGAGATTCAGGAGAAACGTGTGCTTATGTGGGATGTACAAGATCCATCCTGAGCCTCCATAGGAAAAAAGTTAAAGGATTGACTGGTTATGGCTGAAGGAAGAATAGCAGATGGAAACACCAAAGCAGAGGCTGGATAATTCAGATGATAAATAGGTAGTAGAGAGTTATACCCATGCTTAACCCAAGGTTGGAGAAATTACCCATGTGTCATGCCCAGAGTGGAAGACTCAGAGATACCGAAAAATCATACATGGTATCAAAGTGAGAAAGTTCCCCAAAACATAATGTAAAGAGAAGGCAAACAGAAAACTACTGAGGTCAAGAAGCAGTGCTCTGCTGTCCCCTACTAAGCCTGGCTTGTTAGGGAAAAGTGTGACTTACATGTGTCCAGAGATCACAGGGCAGAGTGAGGACTGGGACATGCAGGTGAACTCCTTTATGCAGATCAGATATCTCATCAAGGTGAGCTTTGTCATTAGGCTAAGGTGTGTAAGCAGAGACCTGGCTATTCTACTCAAGAGGCTGACACAGCAGGGTCCAAGATTGCTCTGGCTTGTGGACTCAGAGGGCTAAGGAAAGGCAAAGATCTATTTGGCTAGTGAGCTCAGATAGCTGACCAAGACTCACAGAGGCTGAGTTAAAGAAGACTCAGGAAGTTTCTTCTGGCCATTTTGCTGGCAGCCACCTTGGAAAAACAGGATCAATCCCAAGTTTCAGTTTTGCCAAGATGGACAGAATAGCATCTCTTTGTTCCTTCTTTTCAAACAAATTAGTGGAAACATTTACTAGGCTGGTTTAGTGAAGTACAACAAATCTCTGCTGTAGGCTACAGACGTTATCTGAAAGCCTGTTTAGCCTTTGGTTTTGGTGGAATCTGGTGGTCTGGTAGTACATTTCAAAAACACCTCAGCTAAGCATCTAATTGTCATAGGAAGGTCAGGTCAGATACAGAGTTGCACAATACATGGCTATTAAGGGGGCGAAATATAACCCAAGATAATTACTTCCAATTCTGCAACATGTCAGCTTGCCACAATCACACAAGTTCTATCAATCCATCAGCCTTGTAGTATGTTTGGCACATGTGGAGCTGCTAAAGGGAATTTTTGTTCATGTGATTTTCTGAGTTCTGGATTTATGGGTTTTCCATGTGTTCTGGTGCCAGATGCATTGTGGGAAAGCCAATTTTGTAAGTCTAATGAGGAGAAAATGCCATAAAGGAGCAGAGAATATTGAAGGGAGTCTTGGTTAGTCCAACTTAGAGCCCTTAACATTGACACTAAGGACTTTTAACCCAGATAATTATTTCTTGCCAGTGGTTATTTTGTGATTTGTAGGATACTTGATTCTGGTCTCTTCCTATTTAATACCAGCGTCATCCAATCCCCATTGCAGCAACCAGAAATGTCTCCTTTCAAAGGCCTCTTTAGGGCCGAATTTACCCTTTGGACTCATGGATGACTTCAAGTTTACATTTTTATTTTTATTTTTTTTTTTACATTTCAAATGTAAGAGTTAACAATATAAAATACTTATTTTTTAAATTTATTGTTTTTTTTTTTAATGAAAAGGTTGCCCATATAGACCTCCTCTGCCCTGCCTCACTTCTGCTGAGGGTCTTTGGTGGGATAATTAGTGGTCATTCTGGGAACCAAGAGGCCTCAGTCAGTCTCCGCAGGGATGTGGAGACATGGTGTCTCAGACTACTCCCACCAGCCTTGAGGCTCTTACAATATTTCTTCCTACTTTTCCTTGATGATTCCTAAGCCTTCACGGGCAAGGTAGAGACCTGATTTAGTGTCCCTTTCTCTATAGACTCTGGATCTCTGTTTGATAAGGTTTGAGTGACCAGTCTGTCACCATTTCCCTAGAACTTGTCTTTGGGTTTGCCATGAGAGCAGTAGTTGTGTCACTGCTTTGCCTGTAATGACTTCAAAGCGCAGCAGAAGAGGTGGAAGTGACCCATATCCTGGTTGGTACTTGGCTTTCTCTTTTGATGTATTGAGGTAATATATATATATATATATATATATATATATATATATATATATATATATATATATATATATATATATAGAGAGAGAGAGAGAGAGAGAGAGAGAGAGAGAGAGAGAGAGAATCATTCTGTAGTCCTTTTTTATTTGTTACAAAAATTGGTTTTACCAGTTTGAATTTATAGCTGTTTGCATTTGAACTTTTATTTTCCTATCTACTTATGCATCCTCACACTAATACAAACTGCCCTTATAATTAAAGTTTTATAATACCACAAAACCAGGCTGTGGCAGTCCTCAACTGTGTTCTTTTTCAATAATCCAGTTTTTGTTTTGATTTTGGCAGATCCAAGGCCCTGAGCATGTTAGCCCGTGCTACACTACTAAACTACATCTCCAACCTGTTTTCAAAGCCACCCTTTGGTCATTGTAGATCTGTTGAGCAATCAGATAATGAGAAGTTCAATTTATGACAAGATAAATTATAACTAATAATCACTATTTTATTCATTAACTGTTGTGGTACAAATAAAACAGCTAAAATAGAGTGCCAGCTTCATTTCCTTCCATAGCATGAGCTCATGGTCAAGCAGGGACAGATGGGTCACCTTTGACCTGAGAGGGTCCCTGTGTAACAAAAACTACTACTGTGAGTAAAGTGATTCATCCATAAACATTTGGGATCATGGAATTTTGGTTAAATTACTAGAACAATGCTAAAACCTGAATATCACTTATTGTAACCATAACATAACAGTTCAAGTAAGAAAAAGTGATATAAATAAGATTATTTATAATTTGTTACATCACATTTTTTTTTTTTTTTTTTTTTGGTTTTACAAGGTAGGGTCTCACTCTAGCCCAGGCTGACCTGGAATTCTCTGTGCAGTCTCAGGGTGGCCTCGCACTCACAGTGATCTTCCTACCTCTGCCTCCCGAGTGCTGGGATTAAAGGCATGCGCCACCACGCCCATCTTACATCACTTAATACCTTGGAAAGGGTGAAGAATTTTTGAGATTGATAGTGCCTTTCTCTTGGCCCTGGTGGGATTGATGCAAGGACTCAGGTGCCAGAAGGGGTCAACAAAAGTCAGTCTGAGACAGGACTTCTGGAGTTCTGTGCCTCATATTTTTGAACAATAAGAACTATAGACAAAGTAGTGACCAAGAAGAGGCAGTTTATTAAGAACAGGGCAGGAAAGAGCAAGAAAGGCATGTCAGTGGGAGGAGTCCCAAAGGAAACTGCTGTCAGGTGTCTTCAAAATCATTTTATAACATTTATGTATAGGACTGGGCAAAAACACCACAATACCTTCTGAAGACTTCCCTGATTTACACATTTTAAAAATAATTAGCCAGCTGGGCGTGGTGGCGCACGCCTTTAATCCCAGCACTCGGGAGGCAGAGTAGGAGGATCACCGTGAGTTCAAGGCCACCCTGAGATTCCATAGTGAATTCCAGGTCAGCCTGGGCTAGAGTGAGACCCTACCTAGAAAAACAGAACAAAATAATAATAATTAGCCATATTCTGATATTTTTAGCTTATTTATTAGAGACAGAGAGAAGGACAGAGAGAAAGAGAGAAAATGAGTGAGAATGGGTGCCTATAGCCACTGCAAACGAACTCCAGATGCATGTGCCACCATGTGCATCTGGCTTACGAAGGACCTGGAGAATCGAACCTGGGTCCTTAGGCTTCTCAGGCAAGTGTCTTAATTGATAAGCCATCTCTCCAGCCCTCCACATTGTTTTTGAGGCTATCTCTAACAAAATCATTTTGCTTTAACTTTCATTATCTGTGTGCTTCTAAATGTTTTAGAATTTAACTTGAAGCTCTTCAACATTAGATTGAAAATATCTATTGATATTTTCAAGAAAATATGAAAAAAATATTGCATTTGTCAAAATTTTATTTCATGTTTACCTTGTCTTAGTAGTCACACCTCTAATAAACAGTTTCATTACATGTTAATATATAAAACATTCAATTTAAATAATGTCAACTGTTTCTATTTATCTTCTTCTTTCTCTCCCTCTCTTTCAAATAAATAAAATTTTAAAAAGGGCTGGAGATTGCTAAGTGATAAGGTGCTTGCCTTCAAAGCCAAAAGAATCAGATTCAATTCCCCAGGACCTATGTAGCCCAAATGCACAAGGTGGCACAAGCATCTGGACCCTACTTGTAGGGGCTGAAGGCCCTGGCACCCTCACTACCTCTCTCTCTTTATCTCCCTCTTTCTCTCTCTCTCCCTCTTTCTCTCAAATAAATAATTTTTTTAAATGGTGCCAAAACAGTTTAAATCTATAAATACTAATATTTTATTTGAGAGTCATTCCTAAAATGATGAATTATAAATATCACTACCACATTAGCTTCCTTGTCTTTAACTTAAATAAAAGTAATTTAATAATATATCTGATTCCAAGGGAAATGGGACAAGTATTGGTGAACTTCATCTTATCAACTCAAAATTTTCTTGAGATATTGGCCTTTAGATTCAATTATTAGCTCATTCAAAAACATTTCATGTTGGATTTATTAAAAACTAATTCCTATTCTTTTTTTTTACAGAATTTGAAGAATTATTAGGATTCTTATCAATATTTAATAGAAAACATTTTAAGCTAATGTCCTTAGCATTGCTCTATTCTTTAAGTATAATAAATATGTATCAAGAAGTGATTGGTGTCCTAAAGTGAATTATAATTTGTACCAGTTTTTATAATCCATAGACACTGAGTTTTGTAATAGAAGCTTGTAATTTAATCATTCAATCTCTTTGAAGTCTCTTTTCTCATATGCACAATAACTGTACACTATTTATAGTCACATCTCTTTTGATTTGAAAACATGTATGACTCAACAAGCAAGACTTCATTCCATTTTCTAGTCTTCAATAAAATTTCATATACTTGCTATGAAGTTCCTTATAAATTCAGCAGATACGTAATATGTGGTTAAAATATAAAAGTTATTACAGTATTCCTAAAGTCAGCTTCATATTGTTTGGATGAACATCCAAGCCAGACACAGTTTATGGGAGGAAGAAGGGATTTACTTGAAGCTTATAGATCTAGAGGAAGTTCCATAATAGCAGAACAAGCTGGCCCCCTTTACAGGCTCACACAGAGAGAAATACCACCACCAACACTACAGCAAGTGCAGTCAGAGCTCAAGCACTCTGCATACCTTTAAACTGGAATTCCAGATCCGCCCTCCAAATACCTTAGGGATGGACCCTATCTTCCTACAGTGACACATCTTCCTGCCAAACAGCTGGAAATTCAAGAATCTTTAATAAAACAGGATCTATTGGGGGCCATGAGGCCATCCATTCAAAGTACCACAAGTAGATACTAAGAAACATTTTATGTATCTATTTATTTATTTTGGTTTGGTTTTTCAAGGTAGGGTCTCATTCTAGCTCAGGCTTACCTGGAATTCACTATGTAGTCTCAAGATGGACTTGAACTCTCAGCCATCCTCCTATCTCTGTCTCCCAAGTGCTGGAATTAAAGGCGTGTGCCACCACACCAAGCTTTAAGAAACATTTTGAAATCGAGTCATATTGGTCATATCAGTGAAACTTTTGTTAGTGTTTTTACAAATTTAATAGCAAGTTTTTTTTATTTTAACAAAAGTTCATACGATTTATATAAATCCTGATACAGGAAGACATGGGGCTATTCTTAATCAACTGTAAGATATTTTTCACCCACTCAATTTCTCTTAGTATCCTGACATCCTTTAAGTTATTTCAGGGATTCTAAATATTCTTGGAACATAGTTTGAAGCCCAGAGTTTACTTCAGCTTACTTAGTTAGCTCCATGATTCTGGGATGACCCTCCAAACCTGACATAGTTTATGGAGATTTATTACAGGCTTTCAGATCCAGAGGGTCCTCCATAAAATGTCAAAACAGGTTGGCTCCCTTTTACAGATTCAAGCAGAGAGAAAAACTACCACCAGCACAAACAAAAGCAAAAATCTGGCAGCCAAATAGTAGGAAACTTAGGCAAAGCTCAAGAACTCTGAATAACACTGGGCTTGAAAACAGATCTGCCAGGCAGCTGGAGACCAACTTTTTAATAAAAACACCTGAGTCTACTGGAGGACATTAAACTACCACAACATCCTGCTCATTGGTTTCATTACCAAGCCACCTGAGACCCAATTGGTTGAGGCATTCAAGCACAAAAAAAGACCCAGTACAAGAACCTTGTTATAGTTCTTGGTTTCTCATTCTACAAACATTCTGTTGTATCTGGTCACCTTTTAGAATACTTTCATGTCCCAGAGCTTTTGAAAAAGTGACAGACTTTGTAGCATGTCCTTGGAATAATTTAATAAATATCACAGGGCATATTTTAAAAAAACATGAAAGAATACAGTTGAATAAAATATACATAAACTATTTGCATAATTTCAATTGGAGTACAGAACACCTATTTTGGTGTCAAATGTAATAGCAACTAATGTTTTATAAAACAGTCACACACAACTAACCCACTGAAAATAACTTTGTATATAGAGTTGAAAGTTGTTATGTAATAAATAATATTCAATTGTTGCTACTTCCATTGACAATTCAATTACACACTTTTAGAGCCCATTGACAATTGCTGAAATTTGATATTATTCTTGGCACATATGGAGGTTGAAGCCTATATATATTATGTATAGTGATGTAAACTGGTGCAGTCATATGTGTGAATAGTTTAGAAGTTTCTCACAATGTTCATCTCTGAGCTCACTTATATTCTAGTAGAAGTAGAAACATATGAACCCACAAACATTCATACCAGTATTGTTGATAGGAAGTCCAAAGTCAAATCATCTTGATATTCAACAATTCATGAATGATGAATGTAAGATGGTTTATCTATACAATAGATGAATATAATTCTTCCATTAAAGGAAGAAAATAATGATGCATTCCAGAAGTTGGATGAAGTTTGAAAAACTCATGTTACATGAAAGACTCAAAATATAAAAGCTAGCTGGGCATGGTGGCACATGCCTTTAGTCCCAGAACTTGGGAGGCAGATGTAGGAGGATCACCATGAGTTCAAGGCCCCTATGAGACTACATAGTGAATTCCAGGTCAGCCTGAGCTACAGTGAGACCCTACCATGAAAAAGAAAAAAACAGCTGATATGTGATATATATAAAATTTTAATTCATATGAATAATTTGGATGTAGCATAGTGGCTTTATCTATAACATCAGAAATAGATGATAGTTTCCTGAAATTGTTGCAAGGAAAGAAATAGAATAACTGTGAATTGACACAGAATTTCTCTCTAGGATAATGAAACACACATAAGATCATAAACATATTTTTGAAGTGTCATAATTATGTGAATCCCAAGTAAATTTTTCACTTTAAGCAGTAAATTTTATGGCTTGTGAATTATTTTTCAATTTGTAAATAAAAAGATTTATGCTTCCATAGAGGAAAATATTTGGTATTAATATTGAATATAAAACATTATTTACAGAAATAATTATCAGTAAAATGGAGTAAATAGAATTAAGAAGCTCTGATCATCAAACATAAATTATGACTTAAGTGTGGTTAGCCTAGTTATTAGCACTTCCAAATAATACATTTCAGATATATTTAGTTAGCATTCTTTGTATTGGTTTCTAAATTCTCTGAAGGTGTATGTTAAGAGCAGCTCACTATTATCTAAGCCTGAAGACACACAAATTTGGTTTCTGAACTTATATGTAGCTTATGTCTTGTTTATAGCCTGGCTTACCCCAGTTTCAGTAAGAAGTAGGTAAAAATGTTAATATATGTGAAAGAATAATAATTTTCTTAATGATAGCTAATGTTTTGGAGTATTTTCTCTTTGCTGTTCAACATTGTGCTAATTATATTATTTAAATGGACTTGTGGAATATTCACAGTAGTTCTATGAGCCTCTAACTGCATTTTAGGCATGAAAGAAATGAGAGGCAGTATTTAGGAAATTTCCAAAGTACAGAGAATTTATGTGTCAGAGTCAGGCTTTAAACACAGACAACCTAAACTCTGGTTTGTTTCTTATGCTACTGTGCTAATATGTGATGTGTTGAGATTTATATAGAATTCATAATTTTATATTTGAAAAGATAAATATGGGAAAAAATTAAATGAAGAAGTGGATTTCAAATCCTCATAACCTTTAATTAGGTATGTCTGTGCTATACTACAATGGTACACTAGACTAATATATGTGAATGTGATTATGTATATCAAAATATATTGAATATTTTCCCTTCTTCCTTTCAGTCATACATTTTCATTCTAATACTCATTTTTTAAAATTAACATTTGGTGAAACATTGAGTATATGCAATGTAGCTTAATAGCAACAATTGGAAATGTGTTAAGGTGTAGCTCAGTTGGTAGAGCACTTACCAGTGCAAAGTTGCAAACTCTTGCATTTGATCCCCAACACTGCAAAAGATTCATCTTGAGATAGGACTGTAGCTCAATCATGTTGTGTGTGCTTAGTAAATAGGAGGGTCTACCACACACTCTAGAAAAAGAAGATACAAACAAAAAAAGGAAAGGAAGGAAGGAAGAAAGGAGGGAAGGAAGGAAGGAAGGAAAGGAGAAAGAAAGAAAGAAAGAAAGAAAGAAAGAAAGAAAGAAAGAAAGAAAGGAAGGAAGGAAGGAAGGAAGGAAGGAAGGAAGGAAGGAAGGAAGGGAAGAAAGAAAGAAAGAAAGAAAGAAAGAGAATGCAGGAAGAAGGCAGGAAGGAAGGAGGTGGTAAACACAATGGGATCAATAACTATTCACTTTCCCATACTCCATATTTGTTTCCAAATTATATATAAAGGTTTCAAAAAATGCTTTGTATTTCCTAAAGCATCGATAGAAAAGAAACCCTATTTGGAATTCTCATCAATTTACAGTAAACTTTCAGTTTGTAATTTTGTGTGTTGCAACAAAAAAAAACTGAAATGGTTTGAAAACATGAAATTTGAGGTTTTATTTTACTTTTCCAGGATGTGCCTAAAATTGTTTATATTAATTGTCAATTTGGGAGGGCCTAAAATATAGTAGGAAAATAGTTTCTGGCCATGTCTGTGAGGATTATCTAGACTAGGTTAGCTGAGGTGGGAAGGTGGCATCGTTCCATAGACTGGGGTCCCAGACTGCACAAAAAAGGGAAAGCGAGCTAAGCTATTGCACTCACCACTCTCTGCTTCCCAAGGCCTGAATGTCACCAACCGCCACAAATTCCCACAGTCATGCCCTCTCAGCCATGATGAACTATAAGCTAAAAAGACAAAAACAAGCCAACAAAATTCCCTTCCTTCCTTAAGTTGCTTGGTTGTCCCCACAAGAAAGTCACACTGCAATGGCCCGTGAGGCTGCCCGCTGCTGCGCAATGTCAGCGAATTGCCCTTTCCAGGCAGCAGCGGGTCATGCCTGTTACCCAATGGAGCTTCTCAGCGCACTGTGTTGCTAACTGCTAATGTTTGCTAGGTAAAGTGAAGGAAATGTACATCTTACTCACAGATTCAATGAGCTGATAGGTGTATCGGGAGCTAACTCCATCTTAAGTGGAAGAGCATCTGCAGATTCAAACCAAGGAAAATCTTATTTACATGTTTGTTTTTTTCTCGTGATATATTCTGCTTTTGAAAATGGGAGTAAAATAGAAAATTTAATATGAGCATTAAAAAAGGTAGCTTCAATTTTCCTTGAAGATTCATTTGAGCAATCGAAATACATTTTTAATTACTCGATGCAATCAGTCATACAACTCAAAATAAACTTGCACTGAAATATTAGTGTATCTTTATGATTAAGCCTTAACTCTGATTTTCTATAATGGTGTTTATGTGTCTTTTGATATATGTGACCTGGAAAAAAAAATCAGTACGTGTTTTATTTGAGGGGGCTTCATATCATGAGTACCATTTGGGTAGAGAAATCATGTGTGTTGGAACAACAAAATTACATCTCTCATTCTTTGCCTTCTCAGACTTCTGCCCCTGAGGAAAGGTGTCAGTCATATTTTCAACTTGCAGAGTTATTAATAATTCATAAACTTCCACTTAATCCTTTCACCAAGGATTTATAGTAATGCCACTAATGAAATGCTCTGACCAGCTGTGGCTAAACTACTCAACATTGCTTCTGTTTATCTAGCCAACTTACCAAATAAATCCATAAACATGTCACAATCCCAACCAGCCACTGATTGGAATCTCCAGTATAGTTCTAATTCAGGATGACCAATGTACAGGCAAAAAGACCAGGTGCTTAGATACAAATAAAAAATTTGCCTTATATTCAGGGGTTGACTTTTTATCCTGTTTGAATCAAGCTCCTACTGTTTCACATTATCTATGGGGTGTTGGATACTTAATTATTCCCAATTTTGGCTTATTATGTATGAGGTATATAAGTCTGATTTATTATCTCCCCTTCATATTTTTATGGTGCTTGTTAGCAGAACTCTATTATATTTGACTGACTCCCTGATGTCAAGAAACCATTACTATTAAAATTGTTAATATAAAAATGAGGCAACAAATCACTGAAATGATTTTGCTAAACAGGAAAAACAGAATGAGTAGTAAAATACTGTTTATAACACAATTAAAAATTATCATGGGCTGGAGAGATGGCTTAGCAGTTGAAGTGTTTGCCTGCAGAAGCAGAGGACAGAGGTTCAACTCCCCAGGACCCACATAAGGCAGATGCACAAGGGGGCACATGCATCTGGAGTTCGTTTGCAGTGGGTGGAGGCCCTGAGTGCTATTCTCTATCTTCTTCATCCCCCTCTCCTTAAATAAGTAAATATGACTTCTGTGTAACATGGCAGCATAGGAGCCATGCTAAAACAGCCTAGGGAGGGATTTAAACAAAACCCCAGCAAAATACACTCTTCTTCTGAAAAGTGAAGGAGTATAGGTTATTCTTAGACACAGCAGAGAAGACAGAGACCAAGATCCACCAGAAAGGAGGAAAAGGCCCAGAGGTCCACTGAGGCCCTCAATGCAGCACTCAATCCACGGCCAGCAATCCGCACTCTGTGCACCTGCCCAGCACAACCCTGCCAGGGGCACCAGGCGGCAGCAGCAGCAGAGACCAAGCTGCACACTGCATCTTCATCAGCCTTCTTGCAAAGTTAAGAAATCTGAAGGAAAGACAGCTGAGATCAACTAAAGAGCTACTGAAAATGCGAGCAACTCCAGAAGTCTGAGCTCTCCCATCCCCCACCGTCAGAACCAGGAAACTCCAGCACTCAGCCCCAGTGACAGTGCAGCCTGCAGAGCTGACCAGAGGTGCAGCTTCACACCACCACACAGATGGATCGAGGCGGGCACTCAGCATTGGTGAGATTGGAAGCCACCCCAAAAGGGAACAAGGCTAACTGACAAAAAAACAAACAACAACAAACAAACAAAAACCACAGGTACACTTCCCTGCACTACAAGAGGTAATCTCTTTTTCCTTGTCAGGGCAGGTGTTATGGGGGATATATTCTTGGTTGGCTTTACCATTTTCAAGTAACCTGTACTGTATTTGCAGGTTAAATATTGTTGCCTTTGGTGCTTTCACATTTATAGGGCCTTTGTCTTTTGCTTCTGTCATTATTGGGGGAAAGGTCTGATCCAGATCTAGATTTACCTGGAACCCAATTCAGAACAGAAATCTCTACCTCTGAGCTGACAAGATTAAGGATGTAGAACAACACATACCCTTAGGGATTTTGGCTTTATAAGACTGTTTAAATTCCCACAATGGCATACTTTGTGCTGGATTTTATTGATTGCGTATGTTACTCAGTTGAAGTTTAGAATTTGCCAGTAAATTATCCCACCCTGTATACTAGAATGTTTGCTCAGCAAGCAAGCTGAACATCTAGGATTACTTCTGTGGCTTGACTGGGGAACAAGAGCTACCCCTGGTACCTTGAACTCATAACCTGAGGGCATACAGAGGTGGATTGTCATGTCTGGGAACACTGAAGATAAGTAGAAAATCCAAACATCAAATCAATTAAGGATGCAAAAGTTGCTACAATATGATTCAAGAAATTCAAAGAATCAAGACAATACAGTCCCAACAAAAACTATAAATCCATCAAAAATGATCAACAATGAGACTGTTTTAGATGAAATGCCTGACAAAGATTTCAAGAAAATGATGGTATCTATGCTCAAAGAAATCAGAATATAAATGAAGGTAATCAAAGAAGAGAACAAAGGAATTCACGAAGAAAACAAACTTCTGAAAGAGAACACAGGAAACCAGATTATTGAAATAAAGAAGTCATTGAAAGACATGAGTAAGGAAATAGAAATACTAAAGAAAAGAAAGGCTGAAATCCTGGCTCTGAAGAATACAGTCAAATGAAAAACAAAACAAACAAACAAACAAACAAAAAAAAACTCTGTGGAAAGTCTCACCAGTAGAATGGATGAAGGAGAAAACAGAATATCTAAACTAGAAGACCAGGTGGCAGACCTAACACAGTCCAACAAAGATAAAGCAAGGTGATAAGCAAGGTATGAATGGGAATTTCAAGATATCTGGGACACTATGAAAAGGTCAAACATAAGAATTCATGGTATAACAGAAAGAAAAGTATTTCAATCTAGAGGCTTAGTAGGTGTTTTCAATAAAATCATAGAGGAATATTTTCCCCAAATTTGGAAAGAAATGCCAATGCAAATACAAGAAACTTTTAGAACACCAAACAGACAAAATGTCAAAAGAACCTCTCCTCACCATGTTGTAGTTAAACTACTAAACTCACAAACCAAAGACAATATATTGAAAGCAGTTAGAGAGAAAAAAAAAAAAAAGTCACTTACAAAGGTAAGCCCATCAGTCTGGAGGTTCTTGAGACAGCTAAAAATAGATTTACCATATGATCCAGCTATATCACTCCTAGGCAAATATCCTAATGACTCTTCTTACTTACTACCTTAGAGATACTTGCACAACCATGTTTATTGCTGATCTATTCATAATAGCTAAGAAATAGAACCAGCCTTGATGTACATCCACAGATGAGTGGATAAGAAATATATGGTACATCTACACAATGGAATTCTATTCAGCAGTAAAGAAAAATGAAATTATGAAATTTGCAGGGAAATGGATGGATATGGAAAGGATTATAGTAAGTGAGGTAACCCAGGTCCAGACAGCCAAACATTGCATGTTCTCTCTTAGATGTGGATCCTAACTACAAATGTATAGACTTGTGTGTGATCTGGAACCAAAAACCAGTAGCAGAGGCCCATAATCTAGAAAAAGGCTATAAGGGAGGGAGGAGAGGGAAGGTCTTAAGGGTATGTTATTGCATATATGTAAGGAGAAGAACAGATTACAGGGAGGGAAAGGCTTAAACCAGGTCAGGGGAAGATACTATATAAAAGAAGGTGGGAGGGGTAGAGTCAATCAAAATCCAAAATTTCTGGATAAGACATATGGAAATCTACTTTGTTGAATAATGGCACATCCAGAAGCCATAGATTGTTACTAGAAAATTTTCAGTGCCAGGGATGGGATATCTTCCAGTGAGTGGTTGGCCAAGAAGTTCCTTGTTTCCTCCAAAACATTATAGGCTATTGCCAAGGCCCTTAGTTTCCCATGAGAAAGAGATTGTCAGACCCTATTGCTGAAGACTTCACATGCCTGAGTGGCAAAGTCCCTGAGAAATCAAGCTGATGCTGAGCTGAAAACCTTCTCCCTGTAGTCCAGTCAACTGAAAGCTGGAAAAGCTACACTGGATGCAGTGTTATTGGAGACAGAAATCATCAGTGGTGAAAAGAGTGGACACTGGAAACCTCCAGTTTGGACAGACAGGCCAAATGACTGAACTAGTGCAATAGTGGCATGTCTGCTCTGGGGGAAACCAACTGCTCTCTAATTGGACTGAAGGCCCACTCTGTGGGAGGGAATAAATGGCTGGTACTGAAAACCCAATCAAAAGCCTATTGCATTGGAGTCATGAGCCTTAGGTGTATAAAGCCTGTTCTTATCTGGATAAATGTATATATTACTCCCACCATAATGCCCTGAAAGCACTACACTTAATGTTAATATTCACATATTAATGATACTCTCACTTCTGGTTAGAGAAGCTTCTCTTTTCAGATGGTGATGGCCACCTGGATCACCCACAAGGCTACACATTGCTGAGAAGAAGCGATGGAGGGGTGTCCAACTCTGAAACATCTCACAACCTCCAAAGCTCAGGTTCCATTGCAGGAGAGGTGGTGGAAAAAAAAAAAAAAGTAAGAGCCAAAGGAAAGGTACCACTCCTAACATACAACTGTCTGGACAGAATTTGGCCTTGATATCCAAAACCTTGCAGTGCCTAGCAATACCCACACAGGACTCTCTTAATAGGAGAGAAAGATGATCACATCAAATTAAAGAGAGACTAATAGAGAGGGAGGGGATAAGATGGGGAGCAGAGTTATGCATGGGAGAGTGTGGGAGGGGATGGAAATACTATAGTATAGAAGTTGTCCATAATATATTTATTAAAAATAATAAATATATTTTTAAAACTATCATGACAATTTCAATACAACTACTTAAACACCATGTAAAGTAGTTGCGTAGAAGATAATCAATATCCTTCACCTCCTTCTCCTCCTCTCATTCAGGGAACTTTCCCTCTCCTTTTCCTCCCTTCTGCTTCATTGGATGAAGGACTACATATCACCAGTTTTAAATTGTGTGATAATTACAAGGATATATCTTGTGTAACTCCAGCCTAAAGTTCCCCAAAGCAAAAGAATTAAGAGATGAAATGAAGTCCACTGATTACTGATTTTCCTGTGCTGTTCAGTCATGATCATTGCCAGGGTACAAATCTTTCATAATAGATATTCACTTTTTATTTTTCCATTTCTTAAACTGTCATCATTTTTTAGATATCTGAAGTACTGTAAACTTGTAATCACCAGTCAGACATGGTGCTTCCGAGGAGCTTCCCCTCTCCCCTCCGCTTTGTGTGTTATCTGCACCAAAGAGCACACTTCCCTAACTGTGCTAAGTGAGCTGATGGGGCTGTGGCTGCCGAGTCTCATGGTCTGTTGGAATAGGCATCCCAAGTGCATTGATGGCACCAAAACTTGAGGAGCCTGGCCCAGGCCAAAAGATGGAAGTGGCTGACCCTGAACATATCTTTATCATATTGCTTCTGCTGACATCAGTAGCGTCTCCTGCATGGAAGATGATCCCACACAAACCTGGTCCTTCATGGAACCATGAAAATTTGAATGGTCTATGACCTCTGCTATAGTGAGTTATGTCAAGGGAAAATCACAGAAGAATGTACAGAAAATCCAATGCTTTGGGCTATCATACTCTTTTGCAGTGTGGGCTAAACTTTACCTTGGCTTATGAGAGTGTCCACCCAAGATAGCACTGAAACATGGGTCTAGTTCAATGGCATAGTTAACTATGTGTTTATATGAAACCTCTGTCCCCAGAACCTGGACTACACTCAACAAGGAAATATGTCCATGGAAACAGAGTACCTCCCAGAAAGCCACACTTGCCAATGTACATTCCAAGCTCAATGTGTCCTAATTATAATCACACATCTGATTAGCTGAAGTATCTGAGAACCTCTGCATTTTTGGAGAACCACTAGGACATTATATTTTCTCCATTGTGCTAAAACTCAATCAAGCCCCAGTCTGTTAGTTGTAGCTAATTATCTGTGCTCATAAGCAATTATGACATTATGGGGCTTCAGTCTGTGCAAAAGTCCTATGTTATGACAATATTGCAGGGTCTTCACACTTTCACGTCTGTCATATGAAATAGCATAGTCTATAATTATCAGATACAATTGCTTGAAGACTGTGTGATATACTGTTCAAAAACCAAAGATAGGGCTTTGGAATTCAGTATTCTGCCAATGTTTTAAACCCTCCAAAATCATATGTGTATATATATATATATATATATATATATATATATATATATATATATAAAACTTGGCTCAAAAATTAACCAACACTCTTTAAAATGGTTGTGCTATTGATGGCTTCAAATACTTCATTGTACTCACTTCTCCCTACCTTGTGAACAAGCTAGTAGTTATCTTGATTCCCTCTGTACAACGTCTGTGACTCATCAGGCTAGTGCTCTGAGAATCTGCGAATATGAACATGCAGGTAGATTCTGGACCCGATTGACACGCCAGGCAGGTCGGCACACCAAGCTTAACTTAATGTGTGAAGGTCTGACAGTCAAGTGTTGAAAGGTGGCTGGGAGGCGACCCACTTTCTGACCGTCACTGTGAAGGTGAATTGACAGCACTGGTGTCTGCTCTCACCTCTCCTTACATGGAGGCAGTGAAGCAGCCCAGGGATAGGGTCTCACCAACAGGCTTCTCTCATGCTGCTTACCATCATCCGTGGCTGTACTGTGTAAGGCAATGATAACAGAAGAAAAGATCAGATAATAAGAATGAGGACAATGGCCGGTTGGTCTGCACTGCTGGGTGCACGCTTGTGGCAGGAGCAGGTGTGGGATCCCACTTCCTGACTCCCCAGTTCCCGGCTCCCTGCACCCCTGCCCCTGGAGTAGGGCTGCTTGCTCCTGCGCTCCTGCTCCCCCAACTGCAGGTTCTTCTGTGCTGGTGGATGAGCACATGTTGGCTGAGCAGGCTTCATCTCCCAGCTCTGTGGCCCCCAGTCCCCTTAGCACTGGTGGAGCTACTTGGACCCTGTCAGGGCAGCACGAGAAAGCCTGAGCTCCCTAGTTCCCGGTCTTCCATTTCGCTGGATCCCAGCTCGCTATGCCCCGGCTGCTGGTCTGAGGGACCCTGAGCGCATGCAGCTTGAGTAGGCCTGGACTAGCTTCTCCCTGCCCGGGGTTTCCAGGCTCCCTGTTCCCCTGTTGCTGGTTTGGGGTGGCATGGACTCATTAAGTATTATGTGCGCACAGTAAGGACACGCCCGGCTTCCTATTCCTATTCTCCAGTGGGGCAGGTAGGGAACCACCGGAACTCCCACATGTGTTGTTGATAAAGCATTTGGGGATTCAGGAAGGACCCCCAGAAATTATGAATGTCGAGTTGTGGGTGCTGCCCTACCTTTAATAAAAGATAGATCGAGAAAGCCTATTTGCTGGGAAAAGGTAGCCACTGAGGAAGTGCTCACCGAGGGCAGGAACCACAGCTGAAAGCCTGCTCACTGGGATCAGGTAGCCGCCCATGGCAGGAGGTCGCCTCTCCTCTGGTCGCCTCCACATCCATGCGTTCACAGAGCCATGCAGCCTCCCCCTCCCCACCAGCCACCCCCATGGACCCTCTATAAGGCCTGGTCTGCGGAGCCAGGCTCCAACATTCCCCTTCCCCACCCCCCCTGCTGCCCACACCCCCAAGAGGCATCCCCTCTGCCTCCTTGGCACCTCACTCTTGCCGTCACAGTGAGCACAGGATCTCTGTTAAGCCCATGGGGATATCAGTGCACCTCCACAACCTGCTCAGCTGGAGTACAGAGGGGGACTAGGGCAAGAGCTATTGCTGCTGAGCCCCACAGGAAATGCATGGCTGTGGTAGAGGGATGAAGAGATTCTGGACCTCCAAACCAGCCTTTTGATCAGCCACCAGCCCAGAGCTGCTGGTGCGCTTGCAACCTCCCCTGCACATCGGTGGTTATAACACCATGCCACTCCCACCTTGTTCAAACATAGACCACTCATCGAAGATCCTACAAAGGCTTCCTTCTTCCTTAATAAAATAAGACTTTTACCCAGAGAAGGGTAAATCCCGAGACATACACACACACACACACACACACACACACACACACACACAAAACAAACTTACAAGCAAACAAACCCAACAACAAAAGACAACCGGAGAAATCTCCACCAAGTTTGTTTATTATCACAATAAAATCATCCAATGAAAACATATAGGAGAAAAAAGAATGTGAATCCCAAAATGAAAACACAATAAGCTTATTACATAAGTTCAGTGAAACCCTAAGAAAAGGGCAGAAATGGAAGCCAAAACCAATAATACCATAAATGAAATGCACACAAACTTCTATAGGCTTAAGTTAATTGGGGAAAACAAGAGAGACTTCAAAAAAAGCGACAAATTTCAAGATGGGTCAATGAATCTCAATGACCAACTAATTAAGTGTAATGAAGACATTATCAAATGCAAGAACGAATTCAAGGAAGCATCAAGAAGATCACATCTTGGGGCTGGAGAGATGGCTTAGCAGTTAAGCTGCTTGCTTACGAAGCCTGAGTACCTCAGTTAGATTTCGCAGAGCTCATTTAATCCAGACTCATCCAGAGTCCATTTGCAGTGCCTGGGGCAAGGGAACACCTGTTTTCTCTGTGTGCCTGCCTCTTTCTCTTTTCTTTGCTCAAATAAATAATAAACAAAATATTTTGTTTTAAAAATGAAAATCAAACCTCCACCTGAAATTAAACCTCAAAATAGAGATAGACAGGCCTGAAGAGAAGGCTTAGCAGTTGAAGCGCTTGCCTGTGAAGCCTAAGGGCCCATGTTCTACTTTAATGATCCCACATTAGCCAGACACATAAAGGTGAGGCAAGTGCAAGCTTACATATGCCCAAGCATCTGTAGTTCAATTGCAGTGGCTGGGGGCCTGGTGAGCCAAATCTCTCTCTTACTTTGTCTCTCTCTCACTCTCTCTAAAATAAATGAATAAATGAATGAAGTGATGGATACAATGCAGAATAAAAGAAGGAATACAAAAATCAAATAGAACTTCTAAAACCTCCCTGGAGGCCTTCACTAACAGAGTCAGTCATGTGGTAGACAGGACCACTGATCTGAAAAGTGAGACAGAAAAAATTGACTAGGCTCCCACAAATTTTCATAAATTTAAAAATCATGCAAAAAGAGTAAAAGAGAGCTGTGGGATACCCTAAAATGACAAAATATCTGGATCATGAGTATACCAGAAGGGATAGAAATCCAGGCCAGAGGCGTAGAGAACATATTCAACAAAATTAGTGAAAAAAAAATTCTTAATCTTGCAAAAGAGACACCCCTCCAGATGTAAGAATCTTACAGAACACCAAACAGACTGGACCAAAGAAGAAACAACATAGCTGAAACTCTATAAGCAAAGAAAACAAAAGGAGAGAGTGCTAAAAGCAGCAGGAGAGAAAGAACTCATTGAATACAAAGGCAATCCCCTCAGAGTTACCACCTGAGAGTTTTCAATGGAAACCATGAAAGCCAGAAAGGCCTGGAGTGAGGTCCTGCAAAGCAAAATAAATAAATAAATAAATAAATAAATAAATAAATAAATAAATAAATATAACAATACTATGGCTTCAAACCCAAGCTACTGTACCCAGTGAAAGTGTCCCTCATAGTAGATGGAGAAAGGAAAATTTTCCATGACAAAAGACAGTACTATGATTTTATGCAAAGGCAAACCAATGGAGGATACTTCAAGTTCAAGAAATATTCCATATAGAGGAGTCAAATAAAAAAAAAAAAAAAAAAAACAAAAGCCAACTTCAAGAGTGTGCAATAGGACAAACACAACAACAGAAACTTGAGCAGGCATGAAAACATTCAAAGCACTAAATCCCATAAACCCTCCAGCATGGCAGGGATTAAATCAACCCACACAGTTATAACTTTACATATTAATGGGATTAACTCACTCATAGAAAGACACATGTTAACAGGGAGGATCAGAAAGATGGACCCTTTTATCTGCTGCCTTCAAGAAACCTACTTCACCATTAAAAAGATAGATACCTGCTCATTGTGAAAGGTTGGAAAATGATTTACTAAGCAATCGAAATAAGAAACAAACAGGTGTAGCTATATTAATATCTGACAAAACAGACTTCAAACCAAAAATAATTCTAAAGGAAAAAGGTCACTTATTACTCATCACAAGAACAATCCAACAAGAACACTTTACAATTATGTATATGTGTGTGTGTGTGTGTGTGTGTGTGTGTGTACATTTATACCAAACCCAGGTGTGCCACATTTTGTTAGCAAAGCTGACTTGACAACAAATCAGAAATAAGTAAATAAGACCCAATACCACCCACCACCACACCTTAAGGCTCACCCAGTGACACTGCCTCCAGCCAGGTAGCTGCAGATGCAGACTACAAACTAGTCAAACACTGAATATATACTGGGGACCATCTATTCAAACTACCATACCATCATACTAGGGGACTTCAATACCCCAATATCATTACACAGATCATCCAAGCAAAAACAACAACAACAAAGCAACAGGGAAATAATAGATCTTTACAACCCCATAGATCAATTAGACACAGTGGACATCTACAGAACATTCCATTCCAATTGTACAGAATACACCATTTTCTCAGCAGCCTATGGAATCTTCTTCAAAATAGATCATATATTAGGCCACAAAGCATGCCTCCATAAATTCATGAAAACTGACTTAACTGACTGCATCATATTGGGACACACAATGCTTTAAAACTAGAAATTAACAACAACAGAAATTGCACCAGCTCCAGAAGACTGAAAAACACACTATGTAACAATGATTGAGTTGTGGAAAAAATCAAAAGGAAATTGTAAAATTTCTTGAAATGAATGAAAATGAAAATACAGCATACCAAAACTTATGGGACACAGTGAAGGCAGTTCCAAGTGGAAATTTTATGGCACTAAATGCTTCTATAACAAATACAGAAAGATCTCAAAATCCATAATTTAATCATCAAACTAAATGTTGGGAAAACAAGTATAATCCAACCCCAAGAGTGCCAGACGAAAAGAAATAATTAAGATCAGAGCAGAAACTAATGAATTGGAAACTAAGGAAACAAGAAAATTGACGAAAGGAACAGCTGGTTCTTTGAAAACATAAGCATGATTGATTAAACTGTTGACCAATTTGATCAATTAAAAAAAAAGAAGTCTTAACAAAATTAGAAATGAAAAGCAGGACATCATAGCAGACATCAATGAAATTGGAAGAGTCATCAGGATATACTTCCAAAACCTCTACTCCACAAAATTGGATAACCTGGAGGAAATGGATGAATTCCTAGACACATACCACCAACCAAAATTAAGTCCAGAGCAGATAAATCTCCTAAACAAACCTATTATATCCATCAAACTTGAAAATGTAATAAAAGAACCTCCCCAAATAGAAAAGTCCAGGACCACTTGGATTCTTAGCCAAATCCTTCCAAACTTTCATCAAAAAACTGAAACTGCTTTTTCTCAAGCTGTTTCATGCAATCAAAGAACAGGTAATGCTTCCCAACTCCTTCTATGAAGGAAGCATCATCCCAGTACCAAAACCAGACAGAGATACAAGAAGAAAACTATAGACCTAATCTTTGATGGACTGAAACACAAAAATCCTGAACAAAATCCTCACAAACAAAATTCAAAAACACAAGGTGGGTGTGGTGGTACACACCCTTATTCCCAGCACGGTGGTATGTGCTTTTATCTCTGAGTGAACCTGTAAAAGTGAGCCTGTGGCATTCCAACATTATGGAACTTCCTCTTGATCTTTAAGCTTCAATAAATTCCCTTCCACCCATAATGGTGTCTGGTCTGAAGGTTCATCCCAGCAATGTGAAGCTGACTATTGACAATGCATAAATAAACTTAAACACAAGAAACACATGATAATTTAAATATATGTAGATGTCAAGGCCTTTAACAAAACATAGCATTACTTCATGTTCAAAATGCTGAGGAAACTAGGCATGAAGTGTTTATATTTAAATGTAATAAAGGCTATATACAGAGCACCTAAAGCTCACATTGTAATGAAGAAAGACTCAGAGAGTTCCTATTAAGATTGTGAACAAGACAGGGGTGCCCACTCTCCCCACTACTCTGAAACATAGTCCTAGAAATCCTAGCCAAAGTAATAAGATGGGAAAAAGATACAAAGGGATAAAGATTATAAAGGAAGAAGTTAAACTATCCCTATTTGCAAATGACATGATCCTATAAGTAAGTGACCCAAAATACTCTACCATAAAACTTCTAAAGGTGATAAATTCCTTCAGCAAAGTTCCAGGATACAAAATCAACTCACAAAATTAGTAGCTTTCTTCCTGCAAAAGATAAATATACACAGAACTATATCAGTGAGGCTGTCCTAATTTCAATAGCCACTATGAAATAACACTAGCCAAAGAGCCAAAAGGTGTATATGTTGAAAACAGCAGAGCACTTATGAAAGACATTCAGGAGCACATGAGAAGATGCAAAGACCTTCCATGTTCCTGGATAGGTAGAATTAATACTGTAAAAATGGAAATACTATCAAAATCAACAAAATACCAAAAACAATCCCAGAATCATTCTTCACAAAGACAGTAAAAGTAATCTCAAAATTTATATGGAGTGGCAGCAAGACTCAGCTATCCAAAAACACCCTCAACAAAAGACACACCTAGGGACGTATCACCATACCTGATCTAAAGCTACACTACAAAGTCATAGAAACAAAAACAGCATGCTACTGTAATAAAAACAGGCATAGTGACCAATGGAACGGATTTGAAGACCCAGGCCTTAGTTCAAGCAACTGTAGCTACTTGATCTTTGATAAAGGAGCCTACAATAGCTTCTTCAACAAAAGGTGATGGAAAAATCTGGGTAACTACAATCAGAATACGAAGTCAACCAACTACTCTCACCATGCCCAACAATCAACTACTAATGAAGTCCTCAACATAAGACCCAACACTGTTAATTACCCTGGCAGAAAAAATATGGAAAAGTCTCCATATTATAAGACTGGGGAAAGACTGCCCAAATAATACCCCAGTAACACAGGAAACTAAGCAATCATTTCTCTAGTAGTATTTCATGAAACTAAAAAGTTCTTGTGTAGACAAATATACCATCAACAGAACCAACAGACTACCTGCAGAATGGGAGAAAATCTTTGCCAGCTATGCCACTGACAGAGACGTAATATCTATACTCTACAAAGAACTAAAAAAACCCAAAAACCTGAGCAGGTAAAAAAATAAAATCAAACAATCCACTCAAAAAATGGGGCAGAGAGCTGGATAGGGAATTATCAGTGAAAGAAATACAAATGGATACTAGTCACTTAAGGAAAGGTCCAATATCATTGGCCATCATGAAAATGTAAATTAAAACAACTATGAGAATCTATATACTCCAGTTAGGATGGAAGTTATTAAAAATTCAAATGACAATAAACATGGGGATGATGTAGGGAAAATGATATCTTCATTCACTGGTGGGAGTGCAAACTTTTACACCCACTATGGAAATCAATAGAGATACTACTGAAAAAATAAAAATTGACTTACCAACTTACTTAGGTATTCCTATATTGGGCATAAAAGACCTAAAGACCTCACTTTTCACTGCAGAGATATTTGCTCAGCCATGTTTATAGCTGTTCAATTCATAATAGCTAAGAACTAGAATAAACCCAGCTGCCATTGTGTGATGAATGGATAATGTAGATGTGGCTCATATACACATTGAATTTCTACTTAGCAGATATAACAAATGATACAAAAAAAGTTATAGGAAAAGTCGTAGGGCTTGGAACAGATCATACTAAGTGAATTCATGCAGACACAGAAAGATAAATGTCACATGTTCTTCCTCATCAGTGGTTCCTAATCTGGAACACCTTGAGTGGCAGGCATACTTGACAGACAATTCAAGGGACAGATAATAGGAATGGACATGTTTAGGAGGAGGTGAATGGGAAGGTGGGAGGAGATACATACAAAACTAAATCCTGGGCTGGAGAGATGGCTTAGCGGTTAAGCACTTGCCTGTGAAGCCTAAGGACCCCGGTTCGAGGCTCGGTTCCCCAGATCCCACGTTAGTCAGATGCACAAGGGGGAACACGCGTCTGGAGTTCGTTTGCAGAGGCTGGAAGCCCTGGCGCGCCCATTCTCTCTCTCTCCCTCTATCTGTCTTTCTCTCTGTGTCTGTCGCTTTCAAATAAATAAATAAATAAATTTAAAAAATTAAAAAAAAAAACTAAATCCAAAATGAATTGCTGTCATAGAAACCTGTCTTCTGGTTAGCAGATTAAAATATATAACTCTCAACAGGAGTATGCAGGGACTGTCTGGTAACAAGGGTCCTTGAGCAGGTGGGATGAAGTCTAACACTAAAATATTTGGCTCAGGCTGGTAACTCCCAGTACCAGAAAGCAGTTGGAACCCACATTGAGCTGTTGATCATAGAGACCTATGAGGTTCCCAAAACAAGACAGGCTTCTGTCAAAGCACTTGATTACCTTCCTGAATTAAAAGGTAAGACCCTATTTTTTTAAAATATTTTATTTATTTATTTTTTTCTTTTCACAATTTTTATTAACATTTTCCATGATTATAAAAAAACATCCCATGGTAATACCCTCCCTTCCCTCCCCACACTTTCCCCTTTGAAATTCCAGTTTTTAAATTGTGGTTAGGAATAGAAATCTCATCAAACATGCTATGATCTTTACTCTATTAGCTTTATGTCATTGTGACAATATTTAAAGAAAACTACTTGAAGAAAGGTTTATTTTGACTCTTAGTTTCCAAGGCTCCAGTAGAGGTTTATATGACTTAATATTTACAAAACTATAATGAGAAGGAAGAACACCAAGGCACATAACAAGTGGTGTAGGAGAGGCTTACCTTATGGGTGACAGTCATCAAAGGACAGAGGAGAGAATAACATCTAGTCTTTAAGGGCCCAGTATTCCCTTCAACTAGGTCCCACATCCTATGACTCCATAACCTCCTAGTTAATCTTCACACTATGAACTAATCAATGGAATAACCCATTAATGATATTAGAACCCTCAAAAGTGAATCCTTTCCAAAGAGCACACTTATGAACATTGGTGCATTGGGAAGCAAGCCTTTGAAACATGGACCTTTGAAGAAAATCCCAGAGCAAAAGTGTATTTTAATTTGCCTCTTAAGTACAGATATCAGTGCCACCTGAAGCTTATTTGAACCATTTTAACCTTAGCTTCACATGATCGTTATTCCATTTTGAAAATAAAAATTTCAATGTACAAGTGACAGTCTCATTAATACAATATACCATTTATGAGAGAGAAAATGTATAAGAAAGGGCTTGTAAAAGTTATAAGCTAGTCATATTCAGAAATGAAATAAAATTCATCCTGATGGTTAAAGCTAGGATAAGATTTAGGTAAAATTGCTTTGTGAGAACTGCTTTCAAATGGTGTGAGTGTTCCTTCTCTTTGAGTAGAAGAGTATCAGATAATGCTGGGTTGAATTTTCTTCCAATGACACAACACCCTCATATATAGACTTCAGACTTTTTGTCTTTCAAGAAAAATATACATATTTGTGTTCAATAACTCTTTTCTTTTTGTTATAAAATATTTCTAATGTATACTTTTACTCATGACTGATTATGTTTTACAAACTTTAATATGTGTCATTTTCCTCAGATTATAACCCATTTTAATATTTGTGACAATAGTTTATTTTAGGAATGTGAGCCAATGGAATAAAAGCAAAGGTTGTTTATTATAGATGTAATTCCATAATTTAAAATACTAATTTTTCTGTCCTTCATGGGTAAATCTATGTGCATAATTCTAGCTAAGGAGAAAACACTTACTAATTATTTGTGGAGAAAATAAGGAAAAGGGTTGAGAGGGAAAAAAGAAGGTTGGTATTTTAATCTCTGATTTTTTAGAGGATATTTGACTTTCACCTTTAAATTATTCAATTATTTCTGCAAAAATTTCCCATCTCTTTGAGTTTTATTAGCCAGACTTATAAGAAATACCTATTTAGCAGGGTATGGTGTTTCACGTCTTTAATCCCAGCAGGATTGTTGTAAATTCAAGGCCACCCTGAGACTACATAGTGAGTTCCAGGTCAGCCTGGGCTAGAGTGAGACCCTATCTTGAACCCCTCTCCCCCCAAAAATAAAATACCTATTTATAATAAAGAAAACAATAAGGGGTTTTATGACATTTGAAATTCATTACAGTTCTGCAAGGTTCATATTTATATAATTGAGGAGAAACTCTCTGCTTCTGGGGAGTATACAGTTAACTAAGAAACTGTACGGTTCACTGGGGATGCCTGAGGTTCTGGGAGTTCAGCCAGAAAAGACACATCTAGAGGCAGTTAGGAATAACTGCTTCTGTGATGAGCCTGCCCAGTTCCAGTTCCCTGTTCCCTCCTCAACACAAAGAATTTTTTTGTTAGTATTGAAAAATTCCCCATTAGACAACCAAGAAGCCTGTGACACCTTCAATTTTAGGCAGATATAGCTCAGAGTATATACCCCACAAACTCAGCTCTCAAATTCTTATTTTGAGCTCCCATTCAGGTCAACCTGTGATTTCTTGCTTGTAGTAAAGCCAGCTGACTCTGCCTTTGCTGTAACTCTAAGTTCCATACAATAAAGCCTGCGGCATCCTTCTCACCAAACTGTGTATTGTCTCACAGCCCTGGAATGGTAATTCTTTACTGCTACCTGGGTAGGGACTCTTTGTAGCAGATCTCACCAAGAGAGCACTCCCCTGTTTCATGGTATTGTGGAGTTACTCTGTGTTACAATAAATTTTCTCCTCATCATTCATTTCCATCCTTTTCTTCCTTGGAAACAGAATATCTGGAGTCATCTGCTTCATTGATTGTCTTGACCTAGTAAGTTGGTCACAATCTATCTGGAAATGATTAAGGGAGAAATATGTCATGGTATGCCAGGTTGTTATAGTTACTATGTATCAGGCTCTAAGAAAAGCAGTTTCACCAATATAAAATAGTCAGAGGGCTAGAGAGATGGCTTAGCGGTTGAGCGCTTGCCTACGAAGCCTAAGGACACCAGTTTGAGGCTCGATTCTCCAGGACCCACGTTAGCCAGATGCACAAGGGGGCGCACGTGTCTGGAATTCGTTTGCAGCAGCTGGAGGCCCTGGCGTGCCCATTCTCTCTCTCTCTCTCTCTCTCTCTGTCTCTCTCTCTCTCTGCCTCTTTCTCTCTGTCACTCTCAAATAAATAAATGAAAATAAACAAAAAAAAATTAAAATAGTCAGAGGCTGGAGAGATGACTTAGCAGTTAAGACATGTGTGTGCAAAGCCAAAAGACCCAGGTTGAATTCCCTAGTACCCACAGAAAGCCAGATGTACAAGATGGCATATGTGTCTGGAGTTTATTTACAATGACTAGAGGCCCTGGTGTGCCCATTATCTCTCTATCAATAAATAAATAAAATATTTTAAAAGAGATTCACTGGCAAAGAAGGAAAATATTCTTTTACTATATATATTCATATATTCGCATGTGCCATCTAGAACTTTATAGAAATCTTTCAATCAATTAGTAAAGACAACCACAAAAACACTGATCTTTGAAATCACAAGGATGAATGACAATTGGCTTCTTTGTAATGCTACTGAACACTTGAATTTTGTCACCATGTACACATTTTGACTCCGGACTTAAGGATAGAAATGTTTTCCTGTGGTTTTAGAAAATTTAAATACAGAATTCCCATTATTTGAATATAAGGTTTCTTAAGTGGTTGATATTTGGGCAACTAAGACACAAACGACTATTGCAATGATTACTTTTGGATACACAGATGATGAATAATCACATTGAAAGATATGCCACAGAGGGCTGCAAAGATGGTTCAGTAGTTAAAGGAGCTTGCATGCAAAGCCTGCCCCTAAGTTCAGTCAACGTCAAAGCTACTCATATAACCCAG
Organism: Jaculus jaculus; assembly: GCF_020740685.1. NCBI lineage: Eukaryota > Metazoa > Chordata > Mammalia > Rodentia > Dipodidae > Jaculus > Jaculus jaculus. The sequence continues at coordinate 71,109,929 of NC_059116.1, read as the reverse complement.
ATGTAAAAAGTGGCACAAATGCCGGTGTAGTGGTGCTCATCTTCAATCCCAGCACTCAGAAGTCAGAGGTAGGAGAATAACCATGAGTTCGAGGCCACCCTGAGACTACAGAGTGAACTCCAGGTCAGCCTGGGCCAGAGTGAGACCCTACCTCGAAAAAAAAAGTGGCACAAGTATCTGGAGTTCATTAGCACTGGCAAGAGGACGGGGATCATGCCAGTGCACATGCACCCACACGTGTGTGTGCATATGTGTGCAAATATATAATGCATACACAAACATGCACGCATGTGCAAATATAATATAATATATTAAGTTAGCAATAATTGGAACTCAGATAAACCTCCTTGACTACAATACTGTCATTATGCAAAGCTGGTAAGTCATTTTTATAAATAAGATTCATTACAGAGCTGGAGAGATGGCTCAGCAGATAAACAGGCTTGCTTGCAAAGCCTGCCTATCTGTGTTACATTCTGCAGTCTGCATGTAAAGCTGTCAGACTCACAGATATGGGGCAGCATCTGGAAGTCCTTTGCAGTGGCCTTGTGGTATCCTGGTCTCTCTCTCTCTCTCTCTTACATGAATAAAAATATATTTTTAAAAACAATCCACAGCACATTCAATCAGGTCAAAGAAGACTAAAACAAACAGTTATCATTATGCACTGTTAGAATGGCTGAAATCTGGACTTCCAAGTCCTGGCAGAGATGTGGAGTTATAAGAACTCTGATTGCTGGTGGAAATGTGAAATGATGTACTCATATTTGGAGGGAATAACAAATTTTTACCAAAGAGTAAGGAAAATGTCCTATGATGAATGGCATTTATGAAAACATTGTACTTTCTAAATCATAAACTCATGCAGTACCAGCCATTCAGGCCTATAAAGGATATTTTGGTGATAGAAAACAATAATATGATTCAAAAGCAAGTACTTATCTATGTTGTATAATTTGAAATGTTCTGTGAAATGCACACACATTGAGCTTTGAGACACTGCAAAATTATCTGGGCCTAACTAAAGATGCCTAGTCAGAGAAGAGAAAGATGTTATTTAAAGGCAGAGAATGAAGCAAACATTTTCTATTATTAAAAAAAAAATTGATAGTAGCTTTGCATTACTGTTTCTTTAACTTAAACTCCACTGAAATGGTTACTTTATCAACTCAGCTCTATTTTCATATTTTAAGTTAATTACATTTCTGGGTATTAAAGAGATTGGTAAATGCCTTTAATCACACTATATTGGAAACAATTAAATGATGGCATGTTCCAGACAAGTCAACATGTGCTTGCAATCAGAATACTTAATCTAAAAAGAAACAACAACACAAAAGCCTGTCGTGCTCATGGGAATTTGAATATCAAATCCATATTCATAAATCTTTGCTATCATTCTTATTCCAGTTTTGGTTTTCAAATGCCTTGAAATAGAAAAAGAATGAAAGAAAGCTGCATTGAATTAGACCACGTTGCTAATGGTGTAAGGGGGCAATTTTAACATAACAACTCCTTGTACCAATTTTACCTTGAACTTGAGCCCTACTGCGTCCTCCTTTTCTCTCTTCCTGTTTCCCTTCACTTTCTACCACTCCTCTCTGCCTCACTCTCTCCTGTCTTTCTTCTTTCCTTGAATGTCTCCAAAGAATTAGCCCTCTAATAAATTTCTTTTTCTCAGAATGACATTTAAAAATCATTTTTCTGTATTTAATTTGATGACAAGTATTTTTTTAATTCACATATGTCAAAATACATAAAACACACATGCCATCTGGATAAGGCTATTTGTCCATCTGGAATATTCTATCCATGGAAACAGTATATAGTCTTCTGCGTCCTTGTGCCAAATTCATTTTAAAGATGTGTTTGTGTTTGAATAAAGCTATAACTGAAATCTAAAATCCAAGGCATGGATTAGAGTAATGTAGTAGCTCCCATGGCTAAGTCAAACTACTTTCACCCAGTAATTAGGACATAATAATCTTCCTTTGGGTTCTTTATATTGACAAGATTTATTCATACCTCAGAATCAATTGAGTCTCTGTCCTTATTTTGCTTAAGGCAGATGGAATAGATTATAACCATGTCAGTCAAATTTTATTTGTTTTTTTTTGTCCTGTGAAAGAAACTTGTTAAACAGAATTTTTAGATAATGTATATTGTAAATAATGTTCTTATGTGAGCCTTTATTGCTTTGAAATGCCTCAAACATCATTATTTGTCTCATATGTATGATAAAAATTTATTTTATATTGTTTTACAGTTGTGTGTATTTATAATGATGTCACATGTGATTCCTGATCTCAGCCTGGGGCATAAAACACATGCAAGCAACTTACCTAATACAAAATGGCTTGCTTTGTCTGGTAGCAAATTTAGCAATATTGGAATTGAGCCGGAGTTCTGATATCTAGTAACATAAACTTAGTTTATCAATTAAAAGTTGTAGTATTCAGTCACCACAGATAGTTGTCACATCACAAACCTCAACTGTAGTCCCACTGTGGCCCACAGTTACATTACAGTGCTTCTCTGCCACATGACAATTTCAACTGTGTTATCAAAATGCCCTACTATGGGGCTGGAGAGATGGCTTAGTGGTTAAGTGATTGCCTGTGAATCCTAAGGACCCTGGTTCAAGGCTCGATTCTCCAGGACCCATGTTAGCCAGATGCACAAGGGGGCATACACATCTGGAGTTGGTTTGCAGTGGCTGGAAGCCTTGGTGTGCCCATTCTCTCTCTCTCTCTCTCTCTCTCTGTCTCCCTCTCTCTGTCTCCCTCTCTCTCTCTCTCTCCCTATTTCTCTCTCTCTCTCTCAAATAAATAAATAAAAATGAACAAAAAATGTCCTACTATGACACCACAATGCCACAATATCAAAAAAGGTGTACCTTTCAAAATGATGGGCGTGGAATGCTCAAAAACGTATCAGCAACAGTGGTGTCCACAGCTATGGGCTTTGTAGTCATCCACTTTTAATGCTCTGAGACATGTGCAAAGGCCGTGAAATAATAGTTTAGGTTGTGTCATTGTACAGCTCCAGCAGGGAGAAGCAAAGTCTCTTCAGAGGAGTTACAGTGGGATTTGTGGGAAGGTCTTTGGCTGTATGTCTTGGACAGGCCTGGGACCTGCACACTGTTGTACTCACAGACATCACAGTTTCTGTTATTTATGGAACAAAAGCACAGCTACTTCTTGTCGTTCTTTGGTAATCATAAATAAAGCCTGGCCATAATCGAGCCTGGGTCACTCCAATTAAGGATTTACTGACATGCTACTTCAATTTCTTTCTCTTAATTTTCCCCCTGGGATCTTTAAATATAAAAACACATTAATTTGATAATATTCCCATCATATTTTAACATTTTCTCCTCTCTGTTGTCCCGATACCCTTATAACCTTCCTCTTTCAAGACAGTCCCTTTTATTGTTTTGTTTCTCATTCCTTTTGCCCTCTCTGTCCTTCACATAAAATGTTGATGGGCTTGGAACCATGCTTGTCTTGTGGGGGGTTTTGGTAGCCACTGTGGGGTCATGAATGCACCAGTCAGTTTATGTAGGAAGGACAGGACCCCAAAGAAGGCCCAATGACACTGTGACTTCCACATTCTTTCAAACTCTTCTTCTGCAATGTTCCCCAAGTCAAAGAGAGGATGATAAAATACTCCTGTAAGTTTGAGCTCCCATCAGCCTTTTAGTTTTTGCTTTGATGAATTTTGAATCCCCTCAGTATCGATGTCTGCCACCATCTCCACAGAGAACACTCTCTGGTTAGCAGAGAGAGCGGCATACATACTTATTCAGCCAGTTCATCTGCAACTGTCCTTGAGTCCTGGCAGGTGTGATAAGGTGACTCATCCAGTGCTAAGCCCTGGCTTTCTCTTCTTGTCCTTTTGATGAGTCTTGGGTCTTCCCAGTATTTAGCTGCATCTGTAAAAAGGAGGTACTCAAACCAAAATTAAAATCAGCATGATTAAAGGACATAAAAATAAAAATTACAAGGCTGAGGCTGTAGAGAAGACTCAGTGGTAAAGGTGCTTGCCTACAAAGTCTAACCACCTGGGTTTGATTCCCCAGAACCCATGTAAATCCAGATGCACAAAGTGGCACATGCATTTAGAATTCATTTGCAGTGGGTGGAGTCGCCGGCATACCCATTCTCTCCTATATCTCTGTCTGTTTGTAAATAAATAAATCAAAAATTAATTGTTTTAAAATTAGAAGGATTTTGCTGGTTTAGTCAAAGAATAGTGGACACATCTCTATAGGGTGTATGACTTTTCAAACAGTAGGCTATTGACTCTGTCCTGAGCCAGGTATAAATTCTCTCCCCGCTCAGTGGCCTCAAGTCCTATCAGAGAGCAGTTGATTACCTCCATAGCTTATGTTCCTTTATTGCACCCATGGGTGTATCTTATCTTGCTGGTTGATGATGAAGCCTTAAGGATCCATACTGCTTCTTTTTAAAACTGTAGATGTCTTTGCTCCTCAAGCAGTTTGAATAGTGCTTTATATCATGACAGCAGGCCAGCAGGGAGATGGCTTAGTACAGCTTGAGTTCTCAATGACCCATGACCGCAGACCATGGGGTGGTCAGCAATAGAGCCCCGCCACTTAAAATTCAACTCGAAGTTGTGGTTATAGACTTAAACCAGAAGTATTGCAAACTACACTGCAGATCATTGTTTTGAAAACAAAAAGATGTTTTAAAAGTGTACATTGGTTTCTCATTATGTTTCTAACAATTTATTTCAAGCTTAATTGCTTCAACTAATAAAGGAATTACTGTCTTAAATTTGTGACAGTCAGAAATATAAAATTAAGGTTTGAGTGAGAGAAGCATGTTTCTCACAGGCATTTGAGGAATGTTTCCTTGGCTTTTGTACATTGTAGAAGCTGATTACTTCAGACCCATTGATGCAGACTCTGCCTAGATCCTTATAGCCCCTTTCTTGATCTGACTTTGACCTTCCCATTTCACTTTCTGGTCAGTTGTTTGTTTTCTTTTTGTTTTTCTTTTCTTTTGTTGAGACAGATTCTTTCCACATAGATCTAGTTGGCCTAGAACTGGCCTAGGCTGCCATTGAACTTAAAGTAATTCCCCGACTCCAGTATCTGAATTGGAGTGAACCACCACACCTGGATCTCAATTCACTTTAATAAGGAATCTTTTGCCTATACCAGGCCCACAGCAGTGATATGTCTCAATTTGTAGATCCACAGTTACATGTGCAAAATTGCATAGATGTACAGAAAATAGGATTTGGGCATCTTTGGGGCATCATCACTTAGCCAATACCAGTAGGACTGGAATTCGGTGAGTATAGTTACTTGTGGTGCCATCTCTCTGGTATTACATGGAGAAAACAGCAACTGTGCCGAGAAAGTGAGGGAAACTTGATAAAGTTATTTTCTTATTAAGCTGTAAGAATATTTTAGGAAATCTGGTAAGTTCACTATTATCAATAGAGAAATTTATGTCTTCAAGGCAAGAGATATGCTATTAGTAGTTAAGTCAGTCTTTCAAGGAAAACGGTTTTTGTCTTTGGAAATTCTGCTACTTCAATTTTTTTATATTTTTTTATATTTTTTAAATTTTTTTAATATTTTTTTAAATTTTTATTTATTTATTTGAGAGCGACAGACACAGAGAGAAAGACAGATAGAGGGAGAGAGAGAGAATGGGCGCGCCAGGGCTTCCAGTCTCTGCAAACGAACTCCAGATGCGTGCACCCCCTTGTGCATCTGGCTAACCTGGGACCTGGGAAACCGAGCCTCAAACCAGGGTCCTTAGGCTTCACAGGCAAGCGCTTAACCGCTACGCCATCTCTCCAGCCCATGCTACTTCAATTTAACTAAGTTTTAAATGGCATTTATATAGACATTTAAGTGTTTGCAAGAAAACAACTTAAATGTAATGAAATTTTCATATATGTGTATATATACTATGTATATGTTCTCTACATGCATACATATGCATGCACTTATTTGTAGATATTTTAGAAACATATTTGTTTCTCTAGTGATATATCTTAACATCATAAGACAGAGTTTCCTGAAGTCTTGTCCTCTTATATTTCTACACTGGTGACTAAGAACACTGCTCACTACTCAGCTTCGTCTAATTGACCAAAGGTTGTATTTGTCATAGAAGATGCATAAAAGAGCCAATGAATAAATAGCATTTACCACCTAAAATATGTCTTGAGTAAAGATAGTCTTTCCAAAGATTCTTGAGAAAAACATTTGTACTCTTTTGGGAAATTGTTCTTAATAGCACACAATGAATTATATCTTCTATAATATCTATCAAAATGATGAGTAGAGAACGCCATAAAATAAAGAAAACAGAGAGTTCTCACTTGAACACTCCCCACTGGTTGGACCTATGGTATTCAAGTGAATGTTACTTTGTCTTCTACAACACATCTGAATTCTAAATTGGAAGACTAATTAAAAATAGGTAGTTATATTTTAAATAATCTTTACTGTATAGGAAACAAGAGTGTAATTATTAACAATTTCTGTGGAATAGGACTCATGTTTTCTATTCACTGCAATTAAACTTCTCTTTCATCAACTTTCTTTTGACCCAAACCAGAAATATAGCAAAAACCAAGAGATATCCAGGATAAAACTATAACACATTTAGTAATTGTTTATGATTCAATAGTTAGTTAATTATTATTTTTTTTATTTCTGAATAAGTCATTTTAATCAGTGATATCTGGAATAGTCTCATAACTGAGTTTTCTTTAGGTGTGATTCTTTCCTTTCAGTGACATTGTGTTTGAGCTGAAGACTCCAATCTTAGTAACTGCAAAGAAATATTTAAAAATCCAGTGTTTCTTCCTTGTGATTTACCTTTTCATTGATAAATATGTTGTTATTTGAAATATCAGCAGTATCAATAAACACATAACTCCAGGAGGTAAATTTTGAAGTAAAGAACTTTTCAAAGTTATCAGGTTCATAGCTATTCATCAAAGTATTATTGCATAATGAAATGTATGAGATATCCAGGCAAAGTTTTATAGACCTGAATGCCACCCTATGGATTAAATTCATGGCCCATATGGATAAGTTACTGAGATTAGACATCAAACTCAAAACAATAGGCCTTTGGCCAGGCTATGTCCTTCATGAACACTACAGTAAATGAGTTGAAAACCAGAAATCCTTCAGGTCTTCATTGCCAGAGGGAGTGCTGAGGCATCGAGCCTTGTGAACTGAGCTACAAGGTTCCTCCATGCTGACAGTTGTTGGTGGACTATGCAACTTTTATCCTATAAGCTAAGTCACTCATTCCCTTTTCATAATAAAAAAATTAAAATGGGTGAGAATGGGGTTCAGTGGTAGAACATTTTCCTAGTGCCTGGCCCTTGGATCAACCCTTATTGTCACAAAAATGTGGCACATATATACTGAGTTTTCATTCAGCCTTAATGAAGAATATGGTCACTTTGTTTATAGGAAATGTATAGAACATAATGGATAGTGAAATAAGCCAGGTACAGAAAGACAAGTTATTTCATATTTTTACCATATGCATATGCATATGTATATGTAAATATATATGCATACATACATATTGGAGATGAGACTGTGATCAAAGTACAATGTATGCAGTATGGAAAGTCACAGTGAAATACAATGAACAATCAGGATATTATAATAAAAAATTTGTGAGAATCAAGAATGCAGTCAAAAATGTTTAAGATTATAAATTATAAAATATTGTTTTGGGACTGGAGAGATGGTTTAGTGGTTAAGGTGTTTGCTTGCAAAGCCAAAGAACCCAGTTTGGTTTTCTCAGTCCCCATGTAAAACCAGATGTACAAGGTGGCACATGCATTTGGAGTTCATTTGCAGTGTCTAGAGGCCTATGCCCATTTTCTGTCTCTGTCTGCCTCTCTCTCTCTCTTGCAACTAAGTAACTATTAAAAATATTATTTTCAAAACAATGGTTTTGATCTTTGCATTTTTATGGACAAATTAATAATTGAACAGGTCTGCTATTAATTATTTCATGTGATGGATTAAGAACATGTATAAAAAGCTCTATAATTTACTACAGCAATACTTGCTCAGCATGTTTTTTGTTGCTTTATTTACAATAGTCTTGCTTGGAAGGAGAACACTTTTATCTGCTTGGAAATTTCCCTGTTTAACTTCTACCTGAGTCTTGCTTTTGGGTGACTTTTCGCTTAGATTACAAATATAATTTTTGATTTCTGAGTCCTTCACTATTTCTTGATACTCTTTGGTCTTTTATTTGAAAGGTAGATGGATAGTTATGGTCTCTCTTCCAAGTGAGTGACCTGACTGACCTGTTTCTTCATTTCAGTATTGAGGAAGTATCTTTCCCATCTCCCAGCCTGCTAGGAGAGGACTCCTATATGGGGACCTGTGTGGGGACTTTTCTGATTGTTCCACAGATATGTTCTGCCTCCAGATAACTTTTTCATTTTGTTATGAGGTGTCATTAAACTATAGCCCTATCACATGTGCAATTCCTGTAACCTGTGGGTCTACCAGTGCATAATTCCTCTAAACTCAGTGTCTACCACAATTGTAGTAAGTCTTGACTGTTCTTACTGCTCATTTTCCCTCTTGAAACTGATACTTTCATTGTACATTGGAAGCAGGCTTGTAATTTATAACAACATGATTAACATGCTAGTTTAGCATTACTATGAGGTACTACACAGAAAATATCAAGCCTTGGCTTAAACACTAACATTTTGTAAGCTTTTCTTTCAATAATTTTAGTTGTTTTTAAGTAAAACCAATAAAAGATTATCTTAGAAAGATTGTCATGGAAATTATTGGACACTAACATTTTGTATGTTTTTCTTTCAATAATTTTAGTACTTATAATTTATTTTCTGATATTCAAATTATTTCCTCCAAGTAGGGCTTCTTACAGTTTGAGTGTGGTGGCTTGAATGCAAATAGACCCATGAACTCAGGTATTTTTGATTAACCTTCCTATTTAGTCTTAGTAGGTAGAACTCTGCTGGAGTTAAATATATCACTGGGGGTTGATCCTGAGTCCAGCCCTAAGAGGCATGTTGAAAGCCAGCTTGAACATGGGCTGTTCATGCTGGTTGGTGCTGGTTGTCCTGTATCTTTGCTATGGATGTATGATGACATGAACAAGCTTACACTGCCATGATGAAGCTGCCCATAAGATCTGTAAGCTTTAAATAAATCCTTTTCTCCCATAAGCTGCCTCTGGGAGGGTGTTTGTCCCAGCAATGAGAAGGTAACTGAAACAATGGGAAAACTCCATCCCAATTCTGCAGCACTCCTTGGTAGCTGGATCATAGTCCTGACATCTTCAAAATCCTGGGGTAACCTATTGTAACCTATTGTTCATCCTTATGACCCTCCCAGCAGGAACTCCAATAACAAGCTTCACATTGACCAGTGGTCATTTCCAAAAACCATGCTGCAAATCTAATGATCCCTTCTTCCTGCATTTGTTATAGTTACAAAATCTCAGATAGGCTACAAAATTTACTAATCCAGAAGAAAATAAAGATGACCTTGAAGAACTGAAAAACATCCTTTAATAGTCTTCCTTCAAGTTCCCTATTTCAAGAGTCGGCATACTTCCTCTTGCCCAAATGCAGAACAGTGGGCCCAATTTCAATGTTGGAAATTTCTCAAATGATTGCATCTGAATTGGGCTGCTATTCCTGCCAAAACTTTCGTTTCTTTCTGTTCCATATCCTTCTGCTCTTTGTCCCACCATTAGTTTCATGTTTTAATACTTTATAACTGAGAAATTTGTTATGTGAACATTTTGCAAATATTTCCTCTCTGCTGCTCACATTCCACTTAGGGCCCTCCTCAGTGGAGTTACTGGTATTCACTATGGGGTCATGAATGCACCAGTATATGGGCAGTGAGGTCAGCAAAATCAAAGCATACATTTCCTACCTGTGACTCTAACACTCTTTATGATCCTTCTTCTGCAATATCCCCTGAGCCTAGGGGAGCATATTATTAGCTCACTTTTCTGCCTTGATGAATCTTGATTCTCCTCAGTGTCTACCATTAGTTCCACAGAAAAGGTTCTCAGGCTAGCAGTGTGAACACCACTCGTATTTACTCCACCACTTTCTAAGTAATATTTCCTGGGTCCTCTACCATTACTTCTAAATTTAACTTTACTTAGTATTCAGCATATAGAAGGAGAGCAGCCAGCCTCTCACACAAATGGCTTCTATCCCAGTCTGAATAAAGCTTCGTTTGTTTTCATAAGATAAGCCTCACATTCCATAGTTCTGACTACATTTAGGTATTTCTATTCTGACCAGAGTGGCCCATAAAGCTCTACTTACCTTATAGCAAGATGTCTCTTAGTCCAAGGTATCAAATATTTCCACATTCCTTCCATAAATCAGTTCTAAAGATCAAAAATACACATGTTCCTACAAGCAGTGAATTCACTTTTCTGGTACAAATTTTCTATTATAATTACCTTCTCATTTCTGGGACAAAAAAAAAAAAAATAGTCCAAAAGCAGCTGATAAGAGGGAAAGTTTGACTTTGGCTTACAGTCCTGAGGAAGAGCTTCATAATGGCAGGGAAGCACTGCACGAGAACAGGGTGGGCATCACTTCTGCACAGCAGGCTGAAAAAAGCAACAAGAGAATGAGTCAAGCTCTGGCAAGGGACAGATGGCTGTCACACCCCTAAGTCCACCACAGACAACATACCTCCTCCCTCAAGCTACCTCCTTGCAAATTGCCCCCAGCTTGGAAAAAATAAACATTCTGAACCTATACATTTATGGAAGACATCTGAGTCAAATCACCAAATTGTTCAAAATGTTGACTATCTATCTATCTATAAATAAGTAGAAAGCAGAGAAGAAGAGGGGATGTAAATGAAGAAATAAAAGCCCATCTGCATACCTTACAACATATAAGGTATTTTAACTATTATTTTATATAAATATAAAAATATTACATCAAGTATTATATGACATCTAAGTTTCAGAATAAAAATGGAAAGAAATTTTGCCATTCTTTTGTTAGAGAATTCTTAGATACATTAATCTAAAATTAAAATTAAGGAAAATGAACAATTTGGTTATAAAATTAATGACTTGATTTCCAAAAGGAAAATATCAAGAAAATGAAGACTATATGCAGATTGGAGGAATTTCAATATAAGATCACACTACTGGAAAGTGATTACAATTTAACAATAAGCAAGGGACCCATTCTTAAAATTAGGTAAAATATGGTGTTGAGAGACAGCGCAGCCATGCAAGTGTGAAGGCCACAGTCTGCATCTCCAGCATCCACACAAATGCCAGCAGACACTCTGCCCCCCCCATTATGCAAGTGCAGGAGACGTGATGATAGAAGGTCCGGAGCTAGCTGGCTGACTAGCCAAATCAGCAAGTTCTGAGTTCAAGTGACAGACTCTACCTCAGTGAATAAGTGGAGAGTGATAACACCCCAAGGTCAGTAAGTCAATCTCTTGCCTCCACAGGGCCACACATACACACTTGCATGTGCACAAATCATACACCCCCACACATAAAAATGCTCATACATACACACATTCATATCACACATACAAAAGAGATTTAACAAAGCATTAAAAAACAGACAAAATCAGCCAGGCATGGTGGCACACGCCTTTAATCCCAGCACTCGGGAGGCAGGGGTAGGATGATCGCTATGAGTTTGAGGCCACCCTGACACTACACAGTGAATTCCAGGTCAGCCTCTACTAGAGTGAGACACTACCTTGAAAACAAAACAAAACAAAACAAAAAGGCAAAATCCTAGAACAGAAGTTTCCTGAAATAATATAAGCAAATGGTAAATAATATAAATGAAAACCATATCAAATATGAAAGCATTTTAGTCTTTAAAGACATGTCGAATAGGGCTGGAGAGATGGCTTAGCAGTTAAGGTATTTGCCTGCAAAGCCAAAGGACCCTGGTTTGATTCCCCAGGACCCATGTAAGCCAGGAGCACAAGGGGGCACATGCATGTGGAGTTGGTTTGCAGTGGCTGGTGTGTCCATTCTCTCTCCCTCTGTCTCTGTGTCTCTCTCTCTCTCATAAAGAAACAAATAAAAATTAAAGAAAAGGACTGTAGATTAAAGTAGCACAGTATGAGCTGGGCCAGACGGTGCAGGCCTGCCATCTCACCCACTGGAGGGGGGGTGTAGAGTCTTGGAGGCCTCAAGTTCACAACTTGTCTTGGTTATAGCATGAGTTCAAGGCCAGTTTGGACAACTCAATGAAATCTTGTCTCAAAATAGGGAAAATGAATATAGCTCCAGGTACCAGAGCTCATAGATGAGCTCTTGTTCAGTGTGTATGAGGCCTCTGGTTCACTCTCCATCATTGCAAAGCAGTAAAAAAGACAGTAGTAAACCTGATAATACAGCGATACACAGAAATTTAATTGTCCCAAATGTTAAAACAATGACATCTATTTACTTAGCTATAGAACTGAATGAGATCCTTTCTCTTGAAATTGCATGCATGAAGTTAGAGGACATCATTTCAACAATGAGCCTACCTGGCTTGGTTCCCTTATTTCAGAGATTGTAGAACTGTCGTATTCTTCAATATTTAAAACATGTTGATTCACATCTCTTTAGTCTTCTCTTTTCGTAATAAGACTTTAAATATGGTCTCGGCTACTATAGTACAACTTGAAAGGAAGTCCTAATATTGTTATCAGTAAGAACATAATGGACTCAGATTGAATATCTGTAAACAAACATATAGCAAATTACACCATGTGGTATACCATTGCAACTATAGAACAGCATTTAAAGTATTAAAGTAGAGGTTAGGAGTCAATGTATTTCTTCTTTCCCTGAGACTTTATTAAGACATATTAAAACATATTTGAAAAAATATATGACATTACTGAGTTTTAAGATGTGATAAAAATATTATTTGTTGTGAAAAGAATCCAAATTTTCTACTGTAGAAATTATCAGAACTAGATTATCAGAAAATTCCTGATAATATGTAAATTGATTCTATGTATTTATTTAGCTCAGGGTGCTTATAATTTCAGAGAAATGTAAACATAAACATAGAATTATGACATAATATCTTGTTACATAAAATTATAAGATAAGCTATAGCAGTAGAGACTGAAAGGTTAAGTCTATATAAATTTATTGCAGGCTCAGAATACTTAATTCTGCAGAAAAATATAGGATTTTTTTCAGAATAAAATACATATAGAATAGACTAGTGTTTCTTTCAACAAGAAAAAATTATTTAGTTTTATCTAGGTGCGAAAGATAATGACATAAATATACAAAGAACAGTGACAGAATTTAAGAAACTGGAATATTCTCTGGACACTTACAATCACTTAACCTCCAATGCTAGCATTTTCCCCTCTTCTATAAGAAAACCATCTTGCAGATAGTGTGTGTGTGTGTGTGTGCATATATAAATACTTAGCACCTATCTTTTATATAATAATGGTGTAATTATTTTATTCACTGATTATTAGGATTTGAGGTGATAGTGAGTCATTATAGATTTTAAAAGATGCTTTATTTTTTTTTTTAATAAACGGAGAGAGAGGGGATAGATAGAAAGAATGGGCATTCCAGGTCCTCCAGTCATTGAAAATGAATTTCAGACACATATAGCACCTTTTGCATATGGCTTATGTGGGAACTGGGGAATTGAACCAAGATCCTTACTTAGGCTTTGTAGGCAAGAATTTTATCTGCTAAGACATCTCTCTAACCCCTCCCAAAAGCCTTTATTTTTAAACTTTTAAAACCACTTTTAGTGCATGTATGTGTGTGAAGGATGTGTGCTGTGATGTATATATGTATAGAGTGTGCACATATAAATTTAGATACATGTACCCCATATGAACTCACACAGAAATGATAGAAGAACATTGGGTATCATTTGTAATCATTTCTATGCGTTGGTTTTTTGAAGTGAAGGAACTTCCCTCTGCATGTGGAGCTGCCATTTTTTGTTAGACTGACCACCGAACCCCAGCAATTGTCCTGTCTTCACTCCCAACAGTACTGGGCTTACTGGTGTACATGGCAGCACCCAACATCTTATATGCATTCCTAAGTTAGAACTCAGGTGGGTTCAGGCCCATAAGTTGCAAACATTCTTATTTTCTGATCAACCTCCCAGCCTCTAGATTTGCAATATGTAAAATAAAGTAATGAAATTTAATTTAAATATCAAATAGAATATTACATATTACATAACTATTCCATATATTTCTGACTATAGTTATTACATTTTATTCTTGAGCATGTGCTCCTCATAGATAATCCACATGAGCTCCCAGCTATCAAAAATATTCCATCATTCTGCTGTGTTCTTCTGTTAAATCTTTGAACTACATGAAGACCTTTCGGAAGCTTCATGTTTTTGTTTGATATCAGTAGTTGGCATGATTTTCTTATTAACCTGATGCCAGTGAGTTTATAGAAACACTATCAGTCTTGTCAGCAAGGAAGGGACATGATAAGTGTCTGTTGAACTCCAGTTCTATAAAAAAAAAAAAAATAGCCTTCTGCCCATCTAAAACAATGGCGTTTCCTGAAATCTGACAACACCCATCCTTCAAGTTATGAGAAAATAATCAGAAGATCAATCAACTAACCAGGTTTCATTTTTCTGAATTGAAATAGCATTTTAGTGTCAATCAATCCTTAGTTCTGGGCATGTAGCTTTACAGAAATACTTTCCAATATAGTGCATTGCAGTACATGTATGAATACATAGAGAACAATTTTCTAATTATTTCATGGATTTTCTAATGTTTCAAACATCATATGTGATTAGGTTTCATCATTTCCTCTCTGAAACTGTTTTGGCCACTCTTAAGAAAACAAACAGTGATGGTGTATTCATTTGAACAACAGAAATATCTAATTGTGTAAAAGCAATATCCATTCAAAGAAAGTCCAGTAAAAATTCTACTTGTAATATGGGAGATGTCATTCTAATGAGGTCATTGAAATGCCTAAAATGTCGGTAAGAGAAGCCAGAGACAATAAGAAGTAACATTCTGCTACAAGCTGTTTCATTGGGGTCAGCAGTGATAGCGCACATGTCTAACCCCAGAACTTGGGAGACAGATGTGGGAGGATCAGTAGTTCAAGGCCAGGCTGAACATAGTACATAGTACATAGTAAGTTTAGGTTAGAAAGAATACTAGAGAGACTGTCTCAAAAAAGGCTATTTCACCATGTGGTGCATTGATACAGATTTTTCTGTTTGTAACCGTAATACATGGAAAGTACATACACCCATTTATGAGCAATATATAATAGCAAATGCATTTATTAGGAAGTCTTTATGTTCATTATTTTTTTCAATCTATACTTGAATATATGTCTAACCCTAATGAAAAGTCTCTGCTTTTAATTTATTACATAAAGTATGCAATGAAATATATTACTATAATTTTGGACAAAACTAAAACCTATATTGTTTAAACTCTTAATTAAGCATTGGCAATCATCATTAGAAAATTGGTTTCTTGGGGCTGGATTGGTGGCTTAGCATTTAAGGCATTTGCCTGTGAAGCCAAAGGACCCAGGTATGACTCCCCAGGACCCTAGTAAGCCAGATGCACAAGGGTCTGGAGTTCACTTGCAGTGGTTACAGACCCTGGCATGCCCACTCTCTCTGTCTCTCTTTTCTCTGTCTCTCCCACTGCTGTAGACAGTTTTGGAATCACAGATGCATGCACTGCTTTGCATCCAGGTTTATGTGGGTGCTGGGAAATTGAATCTAGACGAAAGGTTTTGTAATCCAGTACCTTTAACTGCGGAGCCATCTCTCCAGCTCCTAATCTAGATTCACATAAAAAAACATGTGCGCTTTACAAAAACTCATGGGATTCTCTAGAGAATACTAGTATCCATTCCAAAAGAGAAAAAGTGTGCTTGGAATAAGTATAGCTTCTTTATCCTCATGACATAATCCTCCAGAAAAATAACTGACATGAAAGAAACTCCGGTACAGGTGAGTCCTGGCAATAGTAACTTTTAACCTCAATATTTATTTATTTGATATTTTTTAAGGTGTGGAATGATTTATATTTTCTCTGATACCTGAGTCATTCCTTCTTGGATATATTTCTGTTATACCTGCAATAAATGAATGATATTCTCTATAGAGGTGTTTCTTTCCTTGATTTAGTCATGTACATCTATCTATCTATAGAGAACTATTTTAAGGAAGAATTCCCTTAAGACAATTTCCTCATTTCTTTAGCATTATCAAATCTCCATAATTGTACAGACTCTTAAATTGGTTTGCATTTTTTAAAGCCTTTACAGTGCCCTGTTTTAGGTAGCCTCATTCTTAGTTTTATTTATTTATTTGAGAGAATAAGAGAGAGAGGGGGGCAGATAGAGAATGGGCATGCCAGGTCCTGTAGACACTGGAAATGAATGCCAGACACATGAGCCATCATGTGTACCTGGTTTATATGGGTACTGGGAAATCAAACCTGGGTCCTTAGGCTTCAAAGGCAAGCATCTTCATCACTAAGCCATCTCCAGCCCCAATTTACTTTTTTTTTTTTTTTTTTTTTTTTGGTTTTTTGAGATAGAGTCTCACTTTAGCCCAGGCTGACCTGGAATTCATTATGGAGTCTCAGGGTGGCCTTGAACTCACAGAGATCCTCCTACCTCTGCCTCCCGAGTGCTGGGATTAAAGGCGTGTGCCACCACACCCAGCTCCAATTTACTTTTATTCAGAGGAAGCCACTCAGCTTTCTAGACATAGCATATAAATGACTGGGGAAATTTTCAGCTCATACGTCCCCTTAAACTGATGGACTTCCCTCCTATATCTATTAGAAAATGGATTTTATGTTCTTGAGTTAATTTGATTGTTTTTTTTTTTTTCTTTTTTTATCACATCCATGTTTTAACTCTGATGAAACTGAAGTTTGATGGCCAAATTTCAGCACTATTTTAGTGAATAAGAGTGTTTAGTGCAACTATTCCAAATACTCTATTTCTTTGCCAACCCATGGAAAGCATCATAAAGACCTCTGGTAGTCATAGCAACATAACCATGAGCCACTCAATTTTATACAGTCTTTCTTGCATCCTCTTCCCCCTCCATTTTGCAGAAAATCAGAAGCCAATGGGACACAGCTGCCTTCACTTTGATTTGCTTATTAAGCTAAATTCAAATTGTGTCTTGTTTTATTCATTTAATTAATAGGGCATCCATTTTTGACATTCCAGTACATTTTATTTGAAGCACTGAGATTTCTGAAAAAGATGCAAAACAGGGTTTGTGATAAGATATGCAGAAAAGCACTGCCAGACAGCACTTTTAATTATGTCATTAAAAGTCATTCACACACAACATATCTTAATCTATCATAGATGACATGGTTTTAGTGGAATAATCACTCATTATGAACTAACTGGAGAAATGTAACAAGAGAAACTCTCCTTTTGGAATACTATACTTACAGGTTATACATGCTGGGCTTGTGTGCTTACAATACACGTTATTAGCAATCCCCTTTACTCTTGCACTCAGTAAGAAAGTTCCAATTACGCAACAGAAAAGATCAGTACATAAAAATTATAGATAAAATTCATGAATTCAAAAAACTTCGGGGCACTGAAAAATTGAACACTTTTGATTTGAAGGAAATTTACCAACTATGAATTTAATTTGGACCTGGCTCACTGACATGCATGGGTAACTGGGGCAGATAGAAACAGGGAGAAAGAAAGGGGAGGTTAGGTAGGAAGGTGAAGGGGAAAGGCAGTAAAAGACTACAATATGAGAGGCTATTATGATTAAATTATTTCTATGTATGAAAATTGCCAATTAAAAAATAAAAGGCAGAGAAGCTAGGCGTGGTGCACACCTTTAATGCCAGCATCCGGGAAGCAGAGGTAGGAGTATCACCATGAGTTCGAGGCCACCCTGAGAATACATAGTGAATTCAAGGTCAGCCTGAGCCAGAGTGAGAACCTACTTCAAAAACTAAAAAAAATAAAAAAACAATAATGATAAAAGGCAGAGAAAACAGAGTTAAGGCCAGCCTTCACTGCTCAGTAAAACCCTGTGTCACAGACAACAAAAAAAACTACTTATTAATTTGATTTGTCACACAACAAAATAGACTGTGTTTAATTTTGTTTTTCTATTATGGAAATAATCACTTGTTTTCTCTAATCCTTTATCATTCCTTCCTTGGTCCAGACATCTGCTTTTTCCTTTACTCAAATATTTGTAAGATAGTAGCCAGCATACATGGAAGCAGGAATTAGAACTACGGCTTGGTAACAAAACACTATTTTTATACCTAAATGCATTAAAATAATTTACATATAGTTTTAGAGGTATAACAAATTATTATTTAAAATATATGACACAGATGGAGTATATTTTAAGAAATACATATTTTTGAAATATGCAAAGAATATTCCGTATGGGTTTACAAAGGAAGGAAAGGGTAGATGAGGGAAAGCTCCTCACAGGATCTCATGTCCAAATTGTATCCGGAAGCAAGAATAACATTTTCTCAGCTGCTCAGCAGATGCATAGCCAGAGTGACATAAACCTGCTAAATGTGAGAAATTGTAGATTGTGCTGTTCACATCTTTCTGGACCTCTATTACTGTCAAAGGATGTTCTATTGTCTGGAAATCTGGGAGGGGTTTTGCTCTGCAAAGCACTTCTGAGAATTGGTTTCACATCTGTTTAACAACCCTGATTTGAAAAAGAAACTAGCAATTATTATGTTTCCTGTATATATTCACACAATGCTACCTCTTTCCTATGGTTTATCTCATCAGTGTCATCATTAGCTTTACTTGACATGTCAGGAAGCTCAGCTTTAAGAGGTTAAGGAAATTGCTTGAACTGCCTAAGAGGAAGCTGCTTCAAATCTGCCTGACTTCAGAATGAGAGTTCTCCAAATGTCCATCCCAATACTACTGCCCCAGAGAATGAAGGTTTTGACACACGGAGAGGCCAGGTCAGAAGTAATAATGCACAATAATAAAACCAGTTAGAACTCATTGATAAGCTCAGACAAGACTTCCTGTTCTGTTTTTTTTTTTTTTTTGTTTGTTTGTTTGTTTTACAAAGTAGGTTCTTATTGTAGCCCAGGCTGACCTGGAATTCACTCTGTAGTCTCAGGGTGGCCTTGAACTCACAGCAATCCTCCTACCTCTGCCTCCTGAGTGCTGGGATTAAAGGTGGGAGCCACCATGCCCGGTTTAAGATTTCCTGTTCTTATGATGTCATCAGGAATAATCCACATAAAAGTAATTTTTAGTAATTCTGGTCTTTCTTGTATCTTCTTAACATTGAGCAGGTTAACTGGCACCTTTTCATTAGGTTTTGCAACTTGAAAGAACTTCTGTTCACATTTGAAGTGTTTTCCTAATCTAAAAAAGTCACAATGTCCTACTTCCTAAGGCAGCATATAATGACTGCAATTATCAACTTGTTGGGTAATCTGTTTACTTCTTTTGTTTTTCCTACTAGAGGAAAGTACCTTGATCTTTAAGGTGTCCACAATGCCTAACATAATATTTAGGACATGCAGCATTCTAATATGATTTTTTTAGAATATGAGCACTTAAGGAGAAAGAAATTGTAAATGTTCTGTGAATGTGAAATTGTGGATTCAGAAACAAAGAAACAGCGAGTTTCAGATAATTAACAGCACTGGAACTGGTGGTCTCTGGTCATTTCCTGGTTCTTGTCCTCTTAATAATTAGAAACTTTACTTAGAGAGTAAACAAAGTTACAAATGGTGTTGTGGTGGGGAGAAATTACAGTACAAGAGAACGATGGAATCCTGGAGTTAGATTGTCCAGGAGCAGGGTAAGTGTCTGGGCTTCTTTGAATGGGGAGGAGAAACTTACTCCACCATATGCAGTGCCTTGTATGTTTGTGCTTCTCAAGGTTGGTGATCAACGCAGGTGGCCAAGAGATTGCTGATTGCATTTTGAGAAAAAGTGTGTTCCCTGTCCAAGCCAAGCAGTCTTTTAGGTTGCCTTTCTCAGAAACTCACAGGTCTGGAATGAAGTGGGTAGCAGGTTCCAGATAAAACCAGAAGCATTTCCTCTAATACTGGCATTATATGCTAAAATACCCCAATAATTTCCTGTAGGCTTGGGATACCTTATTATTAGTCTCCAAGAAGGCTACAACTTTGCACTGATCAAGAAGATAGGACACAGGCAGGTTTTGGTCTTATGTTGGCATACGTGGTCACATCAAGAAGGGAGTGAGAATGAGTGCCAAGACTGAGTTAACAGATTGCTGCTAACACTACTGTGATAACCTAACATTTGAGGAATGAACTTAGGTTTCAGGTAATATGATAGAAATACAGTTAAGTGATGAGTTAATTGGGTGGAAATATGTTCTCTCAAGCAACAAAGACCACATTCCCATAGTGAAAGGCTGTGTATAAGCGTCCTTTATGTGTAATGATGTTTGATTACAGTGAACACTGATAAGAATCTTAAGAGTTGTATTTTTATGGTGCTGCTAAGTTTTCCCCTAGATGTCTTTAGGGATGTGACATAAAAAGAAGGGTTCTGAAGTTCCTTTTTTTCTTGGAAGATCCCTACCTCCTTATGAAAGCAGTTGGTGGTAGAAGTGCATGACCAGCTTCATGATGCACCAGGGAAGCACTGGAGAAGACATGACTTTGACTTGGGCTTTCTATGTCACCTGTATCATCACATAGGTACTTGGTTGTTGAGTTATAAGTATATTAAATAAAGGTTTACCATGTCTGAGGTTTTTTTTTTTTTCAGTGATACTCTCCAATTCCAACTGGGATTGGTAGAATTATATGTATGTATGTATATGTGTGTATATATATATGTATATATATATAAATTATATATATATATAAATTTTATATATATATATAATGTTATATATATATAGATTCTGGAAATCAAGTGGATGAAGTCGTCAGTGGCCTCATTTGCAATGGTTATAAAACATTCAAGAGTTTGAGGCTGAGCACATTATAGTAATTTTATGAGAGTAAAATTAGTGATTTGGTATTTTTAACATGATTCAATATGGCATCATATGCTGGTGGGATTTAGGTTTATTCTGTTCTTCCTTTTCAGTTTCTTTTTTGTCTAACCCATTCACTGAAAATAAGACTTTCATCATTTTCAGCTTCACAAACCTTCATTCTGAGATGTGCAATGTGCCTATGGGAAAAAGATCATTTCTCTACAGTTGTTGGATTCATTAGTTACACACACTGCCAACTTACATCAAGTATTTTATGCGTTGCTATGTGAAATAGAAGAGGCCCCACGACTCACATACTTAGATACCTTTCAACATTCAAAAGCAGTTTTATCATGACAAAGAAGATCTGATCATTGTAATGGAAAACACTGGTGATGTGTGTGTGTGTGTGGGGGGGGTTGTTCTAAAGGTGCTTCGTGTCTTTTCTGTCTTTCTTAACATTAGTCCAGGGACCTTCAGGGCAAAGCAAGTCCAAGGGAACTAGTAATAGTAAGGGAATAAAGGGAGGAGGCTTCTTCTAGTACTTGTCTTGCTCAGACCACCAAGAAGATGCCACAGAGCACAAAAGTTCATAAGCCATGAGTCAAAGTACATTCTTAGGTCTAGAGGAAGAATCCACGTAGACCAAAGGACCTACTCTAAAGTACTAGGCTCAAAGGCTGGAGAGATGGCTTAGAGGTTAAGCACTTGCCCGTGAAGCCCAAGGACCCCAGTTTGAGGCTCAATTCCCCAGGACCCACGTTAGCCAGATGCACAAGAGGGCGCACGCGTCTGGAATTGGTTTGCAGGGGCTGGAAGCCCTGGCTCGCCCATTCTCTCTCTGTTTCTATCTGCCTCTTTCTCTGTCTTGTCACTTTCAAACAAACAAACAAAAATTAAAAAAAAAAAAAAAGAACTAGGCTCTAAGGGCTAGAGAGATGGCTCAGCAATTCAACCGCTTATGTGAGAAGCATAAGGACCCACGTTCCATTTCTCTCCAGGTGCTACATAAGCCAGAAATACCATGGGAAGCCCGCAGGCAAGGTGTTGCTCTCGCACAAGATGGTGCACGCATCTGAATTTCGATTGTTGGGGCTGAGGCCCTGCGGCACCAATTCTCTCTCTCTCTCTCTCTCCCCCCCCCTCACTCCTCCCTCCCCCCTCTCATGGCCAGGAAAAAGAATTAAAAATAGTTCTGAGTTAATGATGAGCAGAGCAAGAAGCAAGAATCAAGTAAGACTGCTCTACAGCAATGTCATGGAGGATGCTGGCATGGTGTTTAGATACTGTATTGTTATTTTTCTCATTACTAAGATAAAGAAAAACAAACTGACAAAACGCAGCTTAAAGGAGGTAGGGGGTTATTTTGGCTCAGACTTCAAGGGTATAGTCCATCACGGTGGGCAAAGCATGAGGGTTGGACGTCGAGGAAGATGGTCACATTGCATTTAGTCTAAAACCAGGGAGAGAATTGCAGCATTGCTCAGCTAGCTCTCCTTTTAATTAGCCTGAGACAACAGTCAGTGGATGCAGCCACCCCTAGCTAGAATGGGTATTCCAGACTTAGCATAATCTAAAATTCCTCAGGGACATACTCAAGAGGTTTGTTTCCCACGTGTTCCCATATCCAGTCAAGTTCCCAATGGAGATTAAGCACGCACCTTTTAGATGAGAATATATTTTTTCTTATGAGGATTAAAGTGATATTCATGTAAACATGAAAAGGGACAAGTAATTAGTTTCTTTCATCTTTCTTAATAAAGTGATGTTCTCACTATTGATTTTACTGAATTAAGTTTTCTAAATTTAGTAGTAGAAAGACAATTCTAGTTATGATTTCATTTATGTTTTCATTTAATGGCATAAATTCCACTTCCATGCTCTGATGTAATGGTATTATTGAAGTTTGCAAAATAGATATTGGGCACAAAATAGAAGTTTGATAAATAAGCAAATGAACCTGTGACTATTATATTTTAAATAAATTAAATGGTAGAAGCAGGTTCTTTAGTTCAACACAATAGTAATTTTTATTCTTTTTAATATGCTTTTTAAATATATCTTTTATAACATTCCCTATCATGCATTTACAAATGATCTTAAGGAGAAAAGATGTCTATTGGGAACAATAAATGACCAGAGAAGAACAATTATATCATTCAAAATATGTAAAACTAAAAATAGGACACTGCATGCTCCTTGTAGGACAATTTCTGCCTGTCTATGTGCATTGACATTTAAATCTTACAACTGTAAGATTATTATGCTTCAGTTACAGATTTTTTTAAAGTAACATTGAGTCACAGTAAGATTGAGACACTTTGTCATCCATTAAATGACAGGACCAAATTAGAATTGAAGTCTCGCATTTCTTGATGGAATCTATAACAGATGTGGAGCTATAAAATAAATCCCTGGCTCTAAAACAAGTAATGAGTTTTTTTTTCTTTTTTTTGGGGGGGGGGGTTCAAGACAGGGGTTCATTTTATCCCAGGCTGACCTGGAACTCTGTCATCCCAGACTGGCCTTGACTTACACTGATCCTCCTACCTCTGTCTCTCAAGTGCTGGGATTAAAGGAGTGTGCTACCATACCTGGCTGTAAAACAATTAATGAATAATATGTTCTTTAACAAAGGCAAGGTCGAGGATATGCCAATTATTGTTTCTTCTTCTTTGGAGTTATTTGTTTCATGAAATCTCTTCAGAGCGAAATACCTCACACTTCCACTGGACACAATTTTTTCCTTCACAGTGTGACCACATTTCTTAGTGGGTAAGGACAAAAGCTTATCATATTTTGTTTCTTTTTTCGAGGTTACAGTTTCACTCTAGACTGAGCTGACCTACAATATGCTATATAGAGTCAGACTGGCCATGGACTCACAACATGGTATGCACCATGATGTTCAGCAAAAACTCATCTTTTGTTTTTCCTCTTTAAACCCCTGCCTAGCTTGTACACCAGCATTATGACATCCCTGATCCAACCTTACTCCCATCTTTCCCAATGTGCCCATAGAGACCCCACTGTATCTCTGCTCCTCAAACTTCTAACTATCATCCTTTGCAGATGATAGCATATTCCAAAAAGAAATTAAATATTTCTGATTTTGATCAAGACTTATTAAAGGTTTAGAAGTGAATATGAGGCCCACATTAATTAGTATTAAATTTTAAAGTGCAGAAGTTGCTTGTGGAGAGAAGAATCCAGAGAATCTTTATTCTGCTATCAACATGTATGCCAAAGTAGAGCCTCATATGATCTCCTGTGTGAAGTTCTTTAAACCAGTGTTGATGGTGGAAGTTTGACTGACAAAACTCCTGGTAACAGCAGTCTGCTAATGTTCTTCCTTAGTTGGCTTAGGCAAGACACAACTTGGTAACAGAGAAAGGTCAGACATACTCACCAACCCATGAAGTCATTATTCTTTTCCATATTACAATCAAGGAAGGACATTCTAGAATAGTTCTTTTCTAGCCAGGTGTAGTGGCACACACCTTTAATCCCAGCACTCACAAGGCTGAGGTAGGAGGATTACTGTGGGTACCAGACCGCCCTGAGACTACTACCAAGTGAATTCTAGGACAGCTTGGGCTAGAGTGAATACCTACCCCAAAACAACAACAAAATAAAAATAGTTGATTTCTGAGAAAGAGATATGATGGTTTTAATTCTTGTGTGTGTGTGTGTGTGTGTGTGTGTGTGTGTGTGTGTGTGTGTGTGTTAGTGGGCATGTGTATGTCTGCATGTGGAAGCCAGAGGTTGACATTCATATCTTCCTCAATCTCTTCACTTTATTTACTGAGTGAACACCCTCAGTGATGGCAAATCTCACTGATTTTGCCAGTCTAGCTAATCACCTTGCCCGAGAGTCTCTTTCTATGCCTCCTTAACACTGGGAGCGTAGCTGCGCTACCACACCCACCTGAAAACTTGGCAAATACTGGAGATTCAAAACCAGTCTTTATGTAGCAATTTTTTAAATCAACTTAGCCATCTTCTTGGCTCCTGACTATGATTTCTTAATTTAATTTTATTTTTTCCAAAGATTGAAAGGCAGACAGGTCACAGGGTTATACATTCTTAGCAGCCATTCTCCATGAAAGCAAAATATATGACGGCTATCTATCATGTTGACTTGATTTTGGTGTAACATTAAGGAATAAAGAAATCTAGGGAAGGAAATAGTACACTGTGACAATAGCTGATCCATCAAGGAAAGGTAAATAGACATTGTTTAAATATGAAATCAAGTCCACTATTGTTGTTTGAAACTTGCTCACTTAGAGGATCAAGGTGGGTTATTACAATTGGAGTAAAGTGCCTTGGGGTGCTCTCTGGTGCTATGAGCTGTGACATACAGAGCGCCTGGAGTCTGTTGAGACATCTCCAGCCTTCCTTAATCAGATAAGTTGTGTCAGAAGGTATAAATTATACAGTAATTTGAACACAAAAATTTAAAATACTATTTAATTATTATGATATTTACAGGAAATAAATTACCAAGTACAAATCCAGGATAAATTTAAAGAATTCCATATGTTAGAGGAAGGATATGTTAATGAACTGAATACTTTCCTCTAAAATGCATATGTTGAAATCCCAACCTCCAATGTGACTGTTTCGGAAACAGGGTCATTATGGTGGTCATATACTTACAGGATACCATAAGCGTGGGATCTTATACAATATTGCCAGTGGCCTTATGTAGAGAAGTGAGGAGAATGGGGTTCACACGCAGAGTCATATAATGTCACAGCAAGAGGGCGGACATCTCTAAGAAAAAGTGCACTGATCATAAAGCAAGTGGGAGAGCATCTTCACCTTGGGTCTTAGCCTGAAAAACTCTGAAAAATCAGTATCTGTTATTTAAGTCGTCCTTGTGTGGTTTGTGTTTTGTTATGGGAGCTATAACTTTTGGATAACTTGACCAAATTAAAAACAAACATGGAAGGTTGGGGTTATTTCAGATTCAGATATCCTGCATATAGTAGTTTTTCTTTCTCACCGCTTTGAACAAATGCACGATGAGAAGCGGCATTAAGGGAGGGTTTCCTTCGGCTCGCCGTTGCACGGAAAGGCATCCCACTGTCGCAGGGCAGCACAGCAGCAGCAGGAGGAAGAGGCCAGCTAGTTGCACTGTAGCAAGAAGCAGGAAGACGCCATGACGACAGGGACTGTGCCGTCACCTGACACACCCCTGCTCGGAGGTGCCGAAAGGGCAACGCAGACCGCTGCCACACATCTGTCACCTAAAACGATTGCCCACTCTAACCAGAGGGCGGCCAGAAGGTAAAACAGATTGTTCCTGCGGGTGAGTAATCTTCAAGCTTACCTATAAATACATTTTCATGGTGCATGCTACAATCCTCACCCACCCCCGAGATACTCTCACAACTACATATTCTATCAAACTTCTTGAAAATTTTTAAACTTTTAACTGACTTCTGCTCCATTATTGAGTTGCTCCAGATATTTCTAGCAAAAATAATATTCATAGTTTTTCAATGATGTGAATATTATCTTCTACCTGTACATGCAAACACTTTTAAGATTAGTTTTTCTCTTCCTCTTCAATAATCCGGGCTGTTCTTTTTAATAGCTCAAAGCATCTCCTTTTAAATCAAATTTCTTTTGTTTATTTTTATTTATTTATTTGAAAGTGACAGAGAAAGAGGCAGAGAGACAGAGACAGAGAGGGGGAGAGAGAATGAGTGTGACAGGGCCTCCAACCATTGCAAAAGAACTCCAGATGCGTGCGCCCCCTTGTGCATCTGGCTAACGTGGGTCCTGAGGAATCGAGCCTCGAACTGGGGTCCCTAGGCTTCACAGGCAAGCGCTTAACCACTAAGCCATCTCTCCAACCCAAAGCATCTCCTTTTAAATTATTTTTGTCTATGGGTGTTAACATTCCTGGAAGGCCGTCTTGGTAAATGTCTTTCAGTTTATCCATGCAACATATGAGCAAACTCAGAATTATTTTTCTCTTCTTTTAAAAGATCTACAATGTAGGCCACATTTTCTTTCTATGTAACAGTAGTCCAAATGATATATTTATTCATAAAATATGAGACACTATGTTTTCTTCACAATAATTATATCATGTACCTTAGCTTTACCTCTTTAGAGGAGGCTGAACCACAATGATAAACACAAGACACTTATTGTCTATTATATTTTGTGGTTAATATAGGCATTGTAGGTCCAAAATAGAGCCAAAATAGATGGCTTTAAATTTTCTAATTTATCAAGTTTCTTATTAGCTAATGACACATGGACACATGTGTATGCCTGCACACACACAAACACACACATAAGGAGAGAGAGAGGGGTCTCGGGAAAGTATTCTTCAAGGTTGCCTAGTAACTCTGTAATAGACATTTTGTTATTTTTGTTTACACTGAAGGGTCTCATATATTTCATAGTCCAAATGTCTGGTTGTATTGTATACAAACGTTCCCCAATGCCTATATTTTATTTGCAGTGGAGACTCAGCATGAAACAATGCCTGCTGTTTAAATTCCCTTAAAATATCCAGAAAGTACAGCTTGCATAGGCTCTCATCTACTCATAAAACAGATGTGCACACACACATTATTTTATCTCTTTGAATTTTGTTCTTCAAGGATCTTGTTAAAGCTGCATGAGGCCAACTGATGCTCAAAGGGGGAAAAGCCTTGTTTGAACTTTGCTACCATGTATGAATAGATGGAAAGAGAAAGTTTCAAAACTATGCTACCAAATAAGTTTATAGGTCATGATGTTTCTGAGCTTCTGCTGAGAAAATAACATTTTGCAGGATGTTTCTACCTGTACCAGCATATATTTTAAGTCTGTATTTTTAGTGTAAATGCACTGACAGTAAAGAGCCACTGCCCAGAGTAAGTACTTAGCTCCTATTCTGAGTATGTCAGTATTTTTTGTGTGCTTGAAAGTGTTCTGAGACTCCAAGTTTCTCCCAGGTCACCTGTCTCAACAAACATAGCACCAGAGAGCACCCCAAGGCACACAGCAGCGTGCAGTGCCATCCCATCAACTGTTTCACATAAGAAAAGAATCACGAATACTAGCCACATTTAATTTAGTTCTCTTTTTTTTATTAATGCTAAGATTATGGGTAATGCTTGTGTATGTGTTTTTAAACTATTTTTTTCATTAGCAGCAATAAAAATAATTTACTAGAAACATTACATATTATTTATTCCTTGTGATGGTTTATTATTGGTTCCAAGAAATGGTTATTAAAGTAACTATAGCAATTAAGTCTTTTTAAATCACACGGATGAAAAGTAGTTTCTATTCAATCTCTCTGTGTGTATGCACATGTTAAGTATAAATTAATTGCGGATTACTTAAATCCATATAGCACAACACACGTCCTGCCTGGTCAAGTGCTTTTAATGAATTTGGATTCAGAGTCTACAAGTAAGGTCAAGATAGCATTATAGAAAATTCATCAAGTTAATTATTCTGCTAAAACTGACCCCACCCCAAATCCAGGTATTTGTAGACAGTTCTTAAGTTCTGCTGGTTCATTTACTGTTCCCAGGAACACACCACATGTTTATGAACTTAGCAGTCATGTATACATTGAAGTTGAAGAGGGTTTGCCTAAATACACAGCTATCACTAAATTATGCAAATATGAAATGTTGTAAACCTCTCTTTGATATCAATCTTAGATTCTTGATACAAGTGTAGAAGTTCTGGATGATCCTGAATGATTCTATATCAATAAGGTGGAGATTTTATTCCTGTGCTAAGTACAGGATTATAGAGATTATTTTAGTTACTGGGTGGGGAACACAACTTGTACTCTTTTTGTACTTGAAGATTAAATTCTGCAGACTGATGGGCAGTAAGACACCACAAATGCTGTTTGAGAACACTGTTGTACATCTGTGAAACCCATACAGAAATCATAATGAATTTACCTCAACAAATTGTTCTCAATGATATGTGTAGAGCAAAAAGAATAATTTTCTATATATCGGTGACCAAGTGATATAACTAATTAAGTGACATTATGGAACTCCATGGATTTGCAAGAAATTACATGGAGTTTTGGTCTTTGTTCACACTGCATTCCTCCAAAATTTGACCTTCATTACAAGGAAGGGAAGACTTCTCACAGTTCTCCTACATAAGAAATTAAATACATACTCTTTTCCTAAGGAGTTGTTTCTAGGCTATAATTTTAGTATTCAGAGATGACTAAATTAGAAGTTGAGCCTAGCCTTCTGTTTGTGGTAATACGGATTTCCTTCAGCTTTTCTTTTCTTTCTTTTTTTTTTTTTCCCAATAATCACTCTGGTGCTATGGATAAGTATTGGCTCAAATCTGTCACTGACATGCAAGTTTATCAAATGTAACATGAACACAAGGCCATAAAAACTTTCCCCTCACCAGAGCTTTCAACTAAAAATTTGATGCTCTGCTTCTTTTGATTGAACAATTGGTGAATTATTTGAAAAGGCATCTATCTGAGTTCACCTGAACACAGTCACAAAGTCATGGTGAAAGGCTCAATGGAAGCGGCTCCCCTATTAGTGTCCTGATAACGCTTGTCATGTGCATCAAGTACTTTGGTTCTAGTATGGAGAGTTCCACATCACTGAAGTTTGGGGTGAAGAGGATTAATTTCCATAGGTTCAATGTGACTTAATTCAGTTCATTATCCAGAAGAATCAACATAGCTCCTCCGTATTTTTGACTTGCTAACTTTATTGTCAAGCTGTATAAAATTTTAGAAATAATATGAGTACAGAGCATCAGTAACTACTATAAATTATTTAATTCTCATCTTACCTTCATGCCTTTTGTTTTTGGACACCGCCTCCCCCTAGTTAAATTAGGGTCACTTGCATTCCCATGGGAGGGAGGTTATTTGCTGGAGACTGGCCAACTTGAGAGGAACTGCATCACTGAGCACATGACTTGCTATCTCCCAGCAGCCAGCAGTTATCATTAGCTACTCTGTGAGGCTGGGAGGAGTGAGGAGCTCTCATGAATCCTTCCTTTATCCATGATGAAATGTTGGGGAGTTCAATCCTAGTCAAGAGAGGCAACATATATGTTTAGTGGAAGGGTAAAGGAGATGAGAGTGGGGAAGCAGGGAGGACAGAACAGAATGCATGGCATACATGTAGGAAAGTGCAGCAAACCTGGACTTTGTTAACGAGAAAAGTGTGAATCATATATGAGCTAATCCTCCCTGCCACTCTAAACTAACTTGAAACACTAGTGATAGAAGCAATGTTATTTTCTTAGGTGAAAATAAAACCGTGAGAAAAGCTATGCAGTTTTGAAAAACTATTTTTGTTTGTAGGGGATGGAGTCAATTTAAGACAAAATAAATGAGATGTCAAAGCACAAAAGCAAACTTTTTGAAATTGATGATGTATGTATCTTAACTGGACATAACTCAAATTTCATCTGTGTCATGATGGTTTTATTTATTACCCCAGAAGTAAATTATTTCTCTCCATTTTCTATTTTCAACACATCATGCAAGGGATGGCTATAGATGCTTGCTTACCCTTGTGAGTGTAGGTTTTTAGGTTTTTGAGTAATATGCTTAAATTATTTACTTAGTACATGGTTTTGAATGCCCACATTAAACACATCTAGGCA
This sequence comes from Jaculus jaculus, assembly GCF_020740685.1. Taxonomy (NCBI): domain Eukaryota; kingdom Metazoa; phylum Chordata; class Mammalia; order Rodentia; family Dipodidae; genus Jaculus; species Jaculus jaculus. Next base: position 71,079,251 of record NC_059116.1, on the reverse strand, counting down.
TGTGAAAGAAAATATAGCCAGTTACAGCTCATATTCTTTTTAAAAAAAATATTTATTTTCAAGCAGAGAGAGAGAATAAAGCAGAGAGAGAATGGGCACGCCAGAGCCTCTAGCCACTGCAAACGAACCCCAGATACATGTACCCCCTGTGCATCTGGCTTATGTGGGTCCTGGGGAATCAAAACTGGGTCCTTTGGCTTTGCAGGAAAACACCTTAACCACTAAGCCACTTCTCCATCCCAGCTCATATTCTTTTTTCAAATATTTAATTAATTAATTTAGTTATTTATTAGATATATATAGAGAGAGGGAGAAATGGGCATGCCAGGGCCTATAGTCACTACAAACAAAATCCAGACATGTGTGCCACCATGTGCATCTGGCTTATGTGGGACCGAGAGAATTGAACCTGTGTCCTTAGGCTTTGCAATTCTTAAAATACATTCAGGAAGATCTTTTTACAGTTGAAGGAAACAGAACTCCAAATGTTAAATAAGTGTCAGAATAATGAAGAAATTCAGGTATATTGATCAACTTTCAGATTATTCTCTTTCTTATAATATGTATTATGGTACTGGGTTTTCCTTGTAAGTCTCTAAGAATGCTTCAGACAATTGCTTCTGTCTCCCCAGCATCCATTTGTTAGAATCCTAAACCCAAGTTGATTTCATTAGGAGTTGGAACAGAATTAGGTCATGATGATGGAACTCTCCCAATGGGATTAGTATGCTTTACAAAAGCCATATGTCACACCCTTGTTCCTCCATGTGAGGAATAATAATAACAGCCAGATGCAACCCTGGAGAGAGCCATTACCAGTATCAAACCATATTGCCACTTATCTGAGACTGGGAAACCTTAAGTATTTTGAGAAGTACACTTCTGTTATTTACAAGCTACCAAGTTTATGGTACTTTGTTTCATTAGGACTCGGAAAATGTTATGTTTTCTGTTTTTTTCTTTTTACCTATATATGATTTTCTTTACCTTTTTATTCATGTTGCTACCCATAGAGCTTTGAAGTTCTGAAAAATAATTGAGAAGTTGAGGATTTATCTAAAATTCAATTCAGAAAGAAACAGGTAACATTCAAAATATGTGTAAGAATCAGTTTATAATTAACATCATTCCTTAGGATAACTGTATTAGACAAAAACTATGCATGTGGCTTGGACTTGTTCATTGCACATTGACCCCAGCAGGTTCATGGAGTGAGTCAGGAATCAGCTTGGACTGCTCCACCAAAGGTGGACACGGAGTGTTCTTTATTGTCTAAGCTCCAATGCCACATAAGGTCATTCCTCATAAGACCCTCCAATATCCTCTCACTGCCAGATATCCAGTTCATACACAGAATCTAACATATCTGCATTTGCATGTTGACCGGTGAGTTTCATGCCTATTGCTTCACATGCTTACAAATTATTTTCCTTGTTTTGAAAAATCTGTTACCCAAGAACACAAGTAGTCTGTGTCCCATATACCCAATACACTATGGATGGGAGGTACTATATTGCATAGCAAAAACACTGGTTTCATTAAAAAAAAAAAAATGAAACAGGACACCCATGGTAGTACTTGGTCCATAACAGTATTTAATTCAGCAGGACACATATTACTATCTGCTCCTTTAGTACCTCATCTAACTCCTGGGGTATAACTATGACCATTAACTCTGCCTGATAATCTTTTGTTTCATCTTCTGAAGTATGCTGTCTGTCTTTGTCAAGAGATAGCTCATATCTTCAATGACAATTTAATTTTAGTCTACTTCCACTTATGGAAATACAGAGGTTCTTATATTCTTTTAATCATTGGGTTCTCTTTGTTTCCTTTGGTCAAATGTGATTAAATTTCCAAACATTTATAAGATTTTTATGTAACCATAATCCATTCCATTACACAAAGCCACATTCACATATAGTTTTCATTTATGTCCTCATCCATCTTGATTATGTGTAATAATTTTATAGAACAGTAGTCTTAAGGAATGTAAAATCCCTCTTGTTGAACAAAGAGGTCTTTCAGGCAGTATTAGAAGGTCTCATATATGTCTTCTAGAGATGATCAACCTAGGACTGCCCAAGAACTTTGTCAAATATGAATAAGAGCTTTAATAGTCTTGGCCATGGTTTTATTTTCATATTTACCCTCCTAGTCTGCTAACTGGGAAGATTGTCACAAGTCCCTTTAGTAAACTCCAAGTTCTACTAGAAAATTCTTCAGCTTGGGAAAAAGTACAGAATGTTATAAAATTTATGGACAACTCTGATAGAGAGGGGGAAAGTGCATGATGGAAAGTGGAGTTGAAAAGGGGAAAGTGGGGGAAGGAAAGGAATTACCATGGTTTATTGTCTATAACTATAGAAGTTGTCAATAAAAAATAAAAGTTAAAAAAATAGACAACTCTAATGAAACTAAGTGGGTCGAACAAAATAAACATAAATGTAGCAAATATATGAATTGGGGAAAGGAAGCAGATCAATAGTAGTGAGAAGGGTATAAGAAAGCGTAACAGAGAGTGAATAAGATCAAAAGTTATAATATACATGTATGAAAGTGTAAGGACACTATTATGTATAGTATATACTAATAACATTTTTTAAAAGTAAATGAGATTTTTAGTTAAAAAAATTATAATTGAGTGAATGTTAAATATTTTAAGTTCTGATATTAAACTTTATTTCCTAATGTGTTATCTCCATAGTGTTAGTAATTCTTTCTTTGAATTAATAGTGAAAATAAAATAAACTATTCCCACATATTATATAACTTCTGAATGACTTCTTAAAGGTTGAACCTGGGTCATGATCACTGGACAGTTTTGGTTTTTGATATGTCCCCCCACAGGTTTATGTTTAGATTGCTTGTTGGCACTATTTTGATAGGCTGTCAATCCATAGGAGGTGAGGCATAGCTGGAGGAATGAGTCACTGGGAGTGATCCTTTGAACCTTACACTCAGCCCTTGATTCCTGCACTGCCTCTGCATCCTTGTCCTTTGTGATGTGAATTGCTTGTGACCCACATTTCAGCAGTATAAACTGAGCTCCACCATCAATACCTTCCTGGCATGGATCAAACCCCTAACCACAAGCCAAAATATTTGTTTCCTCTCTAATTCCAGCAGCTAAGCCACACATCCTAAGATTTCTAGAACTTTCCCAAACAGAACCAGAAGCTGAGGATCATTCCCCAAACATAAAAGCCTATTTGTGGGACACTGTTTATGTACCCCATAACTTGTCACCCATGACCCCAAAATGGCCTCCGCTCACCTCACAATGAAGAACGCATTCTATCCGCCTCCATGAGTCCCCACAGTCTAACAGTGTCCACGCTATGTAGAGGCACAAGTGCAAAGTTTCCCTTGAAATTAAAAGCACATTCTGCTGTGAGTTCTTGTAAACTCACAAACAAGTTAAAACAATCCCAAATGTACCATGACACACAGTAAACACTCGTACTTCTTAAGGAAAAGAAAGGGACGTGGAAAGGAGGAATGATACCAAAGCAACAGCAAAACCAGCAGGGCAGAGATTAGATCTTACATCTCTGTGTTGGCTATCCACAGCACACTGTAGGGGCATAACTAATCTCCAAAGGACACAGGACGGGGGCAGCTCCACTCAATAGCTCTGCATTTGTAGCTCACATGCCCTTCCTCTTGAAGTAGTTCAGCTCTCCCTGCATGTGGCTTTCCACAGAAAGTGTTTGGTGTTTTTGGCCTCTCTCACATCCTGGATTTCCCAGTGAAGCTTAGCCTTCATTGTGTCAGCCTCACCCATAACCTTGTCAGCCTTTAGGGACTCTCACCCTGGCACCTCTGTGGCCTTCTTTAAAAGTTTGGTGGAGACCTAATTCATATCTCTGGGACTCTAACATCCAGCATGTCTGCAAAAACAGGGTCGTGTTGATGCTGACAGTGGCTGCTGTCAGCTCAGGCAGCAGCCATCTTCATAGGGACTCTAACTGTAGTAGGCAAGGAGCCCCTGGGTGGCTGGACCTCAAACATCATTTTGCGAGGCTGTCTTATACAGCATATATGTGGTCAGTCTGATTCACAATCTCAGAACACAGAAAATATCTAGACAAATATTTGTCAGAAAGTATTAGTTTCTAAGAGAGTTTACACCTCATTTACACCTAAACACTTATGACCTTGATTTTTCACTCCATTCCACACTTCCATTGACATTGGGGTTAAGTAACCAGTACATTTACCCATATCCAATATGGTTAGGTTTAGTCGTGACCTAAGTTCTCTGTACTATAGAATGTTTTGACCTAGTTCCTTTTGTATATCTGTGACCAAAATACCTGAGAGTACATTAGGAATTATTTATTTTGGATAACTCTATCAGTGGGTCAGTCCATGGTTGCTTGGCCTTATTCTCATTGACAGAAAGATCATAGTGGCAGGAGTATGTCTTTTTTTTCCCCCAGTGGAGGTTAGTATGTCAATGTCAGGGATGGAATGAAGGAAGGAGAAAGAAATGCAGAGACGGGGTAAAGATACTCCCCAAGCGTCTTCACAATGATATACTGACCTGCTTCTGTCACATAGGTTTCACTGCCTAATACCTCCAGAAACCTTCCTAAAACATAATAATGCCATGAGCAGGGATACTAAGTATGCCACATGTGAACCACTTTGAGCAATATGAGTCTATTTGGTAGACAATTTATATCCTAATAACAACTATGTGGATAGTTTTGACCCCCTCATACATTGCTCATGTGCATTTAAAACAGCATAAGCATTCGACAAGCAGTTTGGCGATCCCTCATAAATGTAGACATAGTGTTTCCATTGGTCCAACAACTCTGCTTCACCTAGAGATGTACCAAACAGTAAATACATTTTGATTGTACTCCAGTGTCCATAGCAGCGTTATTATTAGTGGAAAGGCCAAAACGATATAAATGTCCAGGAACAAATGCATAGATGAAGGAACTATGGCATATCCTTATGGTGGATTATAGTTTATTCAGGAAAATTAATGAGGTGATGTATTGATTTTTGTAGTAATTTTAGGTTGTGTTTCATAATATCACTAAAACCTGAAAATATTCTACTAAGTGAAAGAAGCCACGTGCCAAGAATATGTTATGTGACTGTTCATATGACGTGTCTTGAGCAGCAATATCATAGATTCTTAATTATAGCAATGCCATCCAGGCTCTAGAGGCATGTTGACTAGGGAAAATTATCAATAAATATCCTGTTCTGTTTGGGGTTGTTGCAATATACTGAAATGTGAGATAAGAGGTTACCAGCTAGGTAATCAAATGAAAGCCCATGGAATAGTACCTGGTAACCAAAATCTTTTTCATTTGATTAACTTAAAGTATCATTGACTTGCAAAAATGTGCATTTTGTGTGTGTAATTTGCTGAATTTTGCTTTATGCATATATACATGATATAATCATTGCAATCAAGTTGTTAAATATTTTCCAAAAGTTTTTTGAAACACTTTGTTTTTATTTGGTTTGGTTCATGTGCTATAACAAAGTGCTATTCCCATTTAAAACATTTTCAATATCCCTTCCCAAATTCATAGCACCTAGCATTCCTTTGTCTGTTCTATGAATTTTATATTAGATTTCTCATATAGTAGAATGTAATATTTGTGTTTTCATTACAAACTTATTTTTACTTAGTACATCTTCCGTATTGTAAGGTGGTAGGTACTTCTTTTTTGACAGGGTGAAAAATCTTTCATCTTATATACCACATTTTTATGACATTTGTCAATGACAGATGGTTTCTGCATCTTAGCTAGTATAAATGATAATGCAATGAACACAGGAGTGCAGATAGCTCTTAAAGATCTGGATTTAAGTTATTTTATATATTTACTATGAATTAGAGCTACTTAACCATGAGAGTTATGTTTTAAATGTAGTAAAACCTCCTTATTACTTTTTTTTTTTAGGTTATAACAACTTTTACTCCTAATTACAAGCTATAAGAATTCTTATTTCTCTTCCAATTAAGATAGTGGTGTAGGAACCATGGCCAAGCAGCCTAGGGGAGGGGGAAAAAACAGCAAAATACACTCTTCTAAAAAGTGAGGTGTATAAGAAATTACCAATGGCAGCAGAGAAGTAGGAGAGATGCAGAGCATCCAGAGCCCACAGAATCAAGAAGTGGCTCCAGCAGTGGTCATAGCTGCCAGGCTCAGCCTGAGCCACAGAGAAAGGCAGGTGAAGGGAGTCTCCACTCTCACTGGCCTGCTCACAAACTCAAAAAATGTGAAGGGAGGACAGAAGAGCAGCTAATGAGGAAGAGGAACACTTGGACCAGCGGGGGACCTAGAACCACCAACCACAGCCTCTCCTCCCCCACCACCTGCACAAGTACCAATGAGCAGCAGAGACCTGGGGAAGGAGCTCTCCTGCACAGCACCTGGAACCCAGCACAGGTTACCAGATCAGTGATCCAGTGAACCAGCCAGCATACCTGAGCCAACAGTGCAGCAAAAAAGGACCCAAGTGGGAATACAGCGTAACTGAGATCAAGCAATCCCAAAAGTTAGTTGAGATTACACCAGGTCAGTACCCACCAAATAAGCATGGTATATAGGCTTGAATCAAAGTGCTAATTGTACTTCCATGTCAGGATAAGTTATATGTTAAAGCTGATGGATAGTCAAAGTTGCCATTCTTAAATAAGCTGTATCTTCCTAGCTTGTAGTGCCTTTGTTTCCTCTTCTGTTGTTCATTAGGGAAGAGACTCACTGGAACACAAGCTGACTTGGAACCCTCAACAGACCAGAAATCTTAGCCACCTAGTTGACAGGGTTAAGGGTGTGGGACAACACATACCCTAATGGACTGTGACTTTGTTAGAGAATCTGGTTATCATAATACATATTACTGCATAAATATTCTGTGCTGTTTTTCATTGAATGGTTACATTGTTTAGTTAAATTTAAGAATCTGCCTGTATTTTGTTCCACTCTGACTACTTGAATACTCTCATAGCAGACAAACCCAGCATCAAGGGTCACTTTTGTAGATACTCTGAGAGTCTTAAGAGCCACACCTAGCACCTTAAGCTCCTACCCTGAAGATATATAATATCAGAATGATTGATACATCTAATAATACTGCAGCTAATTAGGAAATACAAGATTTAAATTAATCCGAGATGCAAAAATATGTACATTATAACACAAGAAACACCAAAAATCAAGACAATATAAATTTACCAAAAGTATTAATGCATCAGAAATGAACTCTAGTGAGAATGAGTTACAGGAAATGCCTGAGAAAGATTTCAAAAGAATGATTATAAATATGCTCAAAGAAGTCAGAGGAAATCAAAGGAATCAAATAAGACACAGGAAACCAATTTAATGAAATAAAGAGGTCAAAAAAAGACATAAATAAGGAAATAGAAATAATAAAGAAAAATCAGTTAGAATTACTAGCAATGAAGAACAGTCAATGAACTAAAAAAACTCTGTAGAAAACATCACCAGTAGAATGGATGAAGGAGAGGACAGAATACCTAAACTAGAAGAAGAGGTTGCAAATTTAATACAGTCCAACAAAGAGAAAGACAAACTAATAGGAAAGTATGAAAGTGAATTTCAAGATATTCGGGATACTAAGAAAAGATCAAACATAAAAATTCAGGCGATAGTAGAAGAAGAAGAATTTCACTCCAAAGGCATAAAAGGTATTTTCAACAAAATCACAGTAGAAAACTTACCCCAAGTTGGTAAAGAGGTGCCAATGCAGATACAGGAATCCTTGAAAACACCAACCAGACAAAACCTGGAAAGAACCTCTCCTCACCATATTATAATTAAATTACCAAATATATAAACCAAAGAAAATATATTGAAATTAGTTTGAGAGAGAAATGAAGTCACATGCCAAGAGAAGCCCATCAGGATCACAGCAGGTTATTCAATACAAACTTTAAAAGCCAGAAGGGCTTGGAGTGATGTATTCCTAGTTCTGAAAGATAACAACTGTCAACCAATGTTACTTTATCCTGCAAATAGACAGAGAAATAATGACATTCCACAACAAAAGCAGGCTAAAGGAATATTTGAAGACAAAATCAGTATTCATAAAATATTTGAAAGGGTCCTCCATCTGACGAAAAAGAAAAGCACACATATAAAGTAACTAGAAAAACAAACAATACTCAAATGCTAGTTAATACAAGAGAGCAAAGGTACAATCAGAAGAACTACAAAACAAAACAAAAAAATGTCAAAAATAAATGCACACCTTTCAATTACAGCTCTTAATATCAATGGCTTCAATGCACCAACCAAGACATAGGTTTGCAGATTGGGTTAAAAGGCAGGATCCTTCAATTTGCTGCCTCCAAGAAACTCACCTTTCTACAAAGGATGGATACTATCTTAAGGTGGAAGGGTGGAAAATGGTGTTGCAAGCAAATAGGCATAGAATGCAAGCAGGGGCTGCTATCTTAATATCTGACAATACCAGAGATGGCAAGCATGCCATTTCAGGATCACGAGGAATCAAGCGCTGAAGGGCTGCATGACACAGTTCCAGCCCAGCTGTCTCTTCCTTGAAGTCCAATGTGCCCCCTCTATAGAAAAATCTTTGGCTCTCTATGCTACCGATATCTGTGGTTTTCTGTATGTTTGTCTTTCTTTGTCTTTCACTTGGTATATCAATCTCTAAATTTCCTTTTCCAGTAAAAAATGCTGTTAGTGAAGTGTTGGTTAATATATCTGAAAGAAGCTCTGGCATAGAATTGGAAAAAAAGAAAATGGGTCAGAGATAATTGTTTTCCTTAAAGGCCTTAAAGAAAGTCAGGCAATTAGTACAGTACACTTAGGAGGAAACAATGAACCTCCTGGAACAACGTAAAAATTGTTGTACGACTAATTTTTCTGAATGGTGGCAATTGCAGCAAACCATGACTCTTTACCACGAATCTTTACAGAAAAACAACTGAAGTCAGAAAGAGTCCAATTGGGGGGACCAAAGGCTAAGTATTGGAGAGACATTAAAAGGAAAATTCAAAATAAATGATTAAGAGATAAATGGATCTATTGGATCAATGATTAATGATGGTAACCCCCATTTGTGGTTGCTTCACCTCTCACCTTTAATATAATAATTGAAAGTAGAAGTTCAGGAAATCACAAGTGCTTGACCACACATACATGGGGAAAATATGAAAACAGTTAATCATTATAGGGGCCTGATGACTTTACTAGAGGCGAATAATGATGGGATTGTTTGATGAAAAGGAATAACAAAATGTTTTTATGAATTCTATGAAACTGTACTTTTCTTGAGGTTTGCTCTTGCATGACATGACCAGGAAATAAAAGGCTGAGGCTAAGAGCTGTAGCAGCATGAAGAAGAGAAGCAGGGAAAAACAGAGAACAGAGCAAATAAGAGAAAAAGAAAAGTTAACCACTTAAATAGACCTATAACAAGTATGAAGATCCAAGCAGTTGCCAAAAATTTCCCACCTAAAAAATGTCCAGGCCCAGGTGGATTCATTGGCAAATTTTACCAGACCTTCATGGAAAAACTAACACCAATGCTTCTTAAACTTTTCCATAAAATAGAGGCAGAAGGTATCCTACCAAACTCTTTCTACAAAGCCAGCATCACCGTGATACCAAAACCAGGCAAAGATAAAACAAAAAAAGAAAATTACAGACCAATCTCCTGCATGGACATAGATGCAAAAATTCTCAACAAAAATTGGCAAACAGAGTACAAGAATATATCAGAAAGATCATTCACCCTGGCTAAGTAGGCTTTATCCCAAAGATGCTGGGATGGTTCAACATATTCAAATAGATAAATGTAATACATTGCATAAATGGACTGAAGGACAAAAGTCACATGATCATCTCATTAGGTACAAAAAAAGCATTTGACAAAATCCAACATCCCATCATGATAAAAGCCCTACAAAGACTGGGAATAGAAGGAATACATCTCAACATAATAAATACTTTTTAAGACAGGCTTACAGCCAACATATTACTCAATGGAGATAAACATGAAGCTTTTCCACTAAAATCAGGAAAAAGAAAAGGTGTCCACTGTCCCCACTTTTATTTAATATAGTACTGGAAGTCTTAGCCATAGCAATAAGGCAAGAGACTCACATAAAAGGGATACAAATTGGAAAGGAATAGGTCAAGTTATCACTATTTGCAGATGACATGATTCTATATATAAAGGACCCTAAAGACTACCAGCAAACTGTTAGAGCTGATAACCACCTATAGCCATGTAGTAGGATACAAAATAAATACACAGAAATGAGTAGCATTCCTATATGCTAATAACAAACACACAAAGGATGAAATCAGAGAATTTTACTCCCATTCACAATTTTGTCAAAAAAAAAATAGTACCTTTTGATAAACCTAACTAAGGAAGTGAAGGTTCTCTACGATGCAAACTTTAAAACACTGAAGCATGAAATTGCAGAACACACTAGGAAATGGGAAAAAAAAAATCCCTTGTTCATGGATCAGAAGAATCAATACTGTGAAAACAGCTACTTACCAAAACCAATTTACACATTTAATGCAATTCCCATCAAAATTCCTATACCATTCTTTACAGAAATAGAAAAGAAAATCCAAGAATTCCTTTGGAAGCACAAAAATCTCGAATACATAAAATAATTTTGAGCAACAAAAATAATGCTGGTGGTATCACCATACCTGATTTTAATCTATACTACAGAGCCATAGTAACAAAAACAGCATGATAATGCCACAAAAGTAGACATGTAGCTCAAAGGAACAGAATAGAGGACCTGGATGTAAATCCAGGTAGCTATAGCAACCTGATGTTTGACAAAAATGCCAAAAATACTCATTGGAGAAAAGACCGCCTATTCAACAAATTGTGCTGGGGAAACTGAATATATATCTGTACATGGATGAAAATAGATCCTTATCTCTCTCCATGTACAAGAATTAAATCAAAATTGATCAAAGACCTGAAACTCTGAAACTGCTACAGGAAAAAGTAGGGGAAACTCTTCAATATATTGGTATTGGCAAAGACTTTTTGCATATAACCCCAGTTGCTCTCAGGCAACGAAGCCCCAGATGAACCACTGGGACCTCATGAAATTGCAAAGCTTTTGTATGGCAAAGGGCATTGTGACTAGAGCAAAAAGGCAACCTACAGAATGGGAGAAAATCTTTGCAAGCTATACCTCTGATAGAGGATTCATATCTAGGATATACAAAGATCTCAAAAAATTAAGTCATAAGAAACCAAAAAAAAAAAAAAACATTTAAAATTGGGCTATAGAACTAAATAGAGTTCTCAAAAGAAGAAATACAGATGGCGTATAAACATCTAAAATATATTCTACATCCCTTGTCATCAGGGAAATGCAGGTTAAAACTACATTGAGATTTCATCTCACTCCTGTCAGATTGGCTGCCATCCTGAAAACAAATGACCATAAATGCTGGCAAGGATGTGGAAAAAGGGATAGTCTTCTACACTGTTTATGGGAATGTAATCTGGTCCAGCCACTGTTGGAATCAGTGTGGAGGTTCCTGAGAGACCACTAAAAATAGGTTTACCATATTACCCAGCTATAGCACTCCTAGGCATATATATCCTAAGGACTCATCTCACTACTTTAGAGGTACTTGCTCCAACATGTTTATTGCCACTAAAATCATAATAGCTGGGAAGTGGAATCAGCATAGATGTCCCTCCACTGATAAGTGGATAATGAAGATGTGGCACATTTACATAATGGAGTTCTACACAGCAGTAAAGAAAAATGAAGTTATGAAACTTGCATGAAATAGATGGATCTGGAAAGGATCATACTAAGTGAGGTAACCCAGGCCCTGAAAGCCAAACATCTCATCTTCTCTCTCATATGTGGATCCTAACTATAGATGATTGGACTTTGGGTAAGTAAGAAGAAAACTCAGTAGCAGAGGCTAGTAATCTAGAAAGGAGATATAAATGTAGTAGAAAGGGTGGGAGAGGGGGACTTAATAGGATGGTATTGTGTATATGTAATTAGAGGAATAGATTAAGGGGGTGAAAAGGTCTCAGTGAGGTCAGGGGAAGAGATTGAATAAAGTAAAGATGGAGAGAGCCTAATCAAAACCTAAGAGGAAATAAATAAATCATATAGAAACCTACTTTTTTGGACATTGGAATGCACCGGAGCCATAAACTGTTAGTAGAAAAGTTTCAATGCTAGGGATGTGATACCTTCCAGTGAGTTATTGGCCAGGGTGGTCTCTGATGCCCCAAAACATTATATGACATTGCTGAGGCCCTTGTTGTCCCACCAGGAAAATATGGTAAGACCCTATTGCTGAAGACTCCACATACTTGGGCTGCAAGATTACTGAGAAGTCCTGTTGGAACTGAGCTGGAAACCTCCTTCAGGAAGACCAGCTGATGGAAAGATATAAAAAGCCACATTTCATGCAGCTCAATGGCAGAGAGAGAAATCAACAGTGAAGATACTCCACAGTGGACAATGCAAGCCTTATATTTGGCCAAACAGGCCAAATGAGCCAACGGGTGCAATAGTGGCATGTCTGTTTGGGGGAAACCACTGCCTTCTAATTTCAGTGGAGGCCAGCTCTATGCAAGGTAATACATCTCTGATACTGAAAACCTACAATAGGGGTAGTCATGAGCACTAGGGGTGTAACAGCTGCTTCTGTCTGGCTAAATGTGTATTCTATGCCCATCAAAGTGCCTAGTGAGCACTTCTTTTAATATTCTTGCCCATATATTAATGCTACTCTCACTTTTTCATTAGAGAACTTTCACTTTTCAGATGGCAGTGACCTTGGAATGACTCAGAAGGCATCACATTGCTGAGGAGAAGTGACAGAGGAGTGCTCAGAACTACACCATCTCTATCACACCTTCCAAGGCTCAGGGCCCATTGTGGAAGAGGTGACAAAAAGAATGTAAGAGCTGAACGAACAGTAGGACTCCTTACAATGTTCTCCTCCAGACACAAAATGGCCTGAATATCCATGACCTCTCAGTGTCTCACACTATATACACAAGTCCATCATAATAGTAGGAAAGATTATGACATCAAAATAAAAGAGACTGATTGACAGGGGGAGGTGATATGATGGAGAGTAGAGTTTCAATGGGGAAAGTGGGGGGAGGGAGGGAATTACTATGGGATATTGTTTACATCATGGAAGTTGTTAATTATATAAAAAATAAAGAAAGAAAAGATTTCTCACTTCTCAGCATCATCACCAACTGTTATCTTTCTGTTTTTAATAATTATCATTCTATTAGGTATTATCTCACAGTGTTCTTGATTTGCTGTTCTCTGGTGATCATGTAAAGGAGTGTTAAGGGTTTAAGAAAGTCTTTCAATCCCAAACCCTGGTTTGCGTTTGTATTTGACCAAAGAATTGGGTAAACTGAACTGAGAAGGATGATTATTAAATTCTTATATTTATTTAGGAAAGTATGGAACCAAGGAAGGAGATGTGCCCTGAGAAAAACTATAGAGAGGAAAGAAATGAAAGTACAAAGAGCTCTTGCCATGAAGAGGGAAGAAGGAGATAAAGACCCATGGGGGAAGCAGGCAGTAGGGGTTCCAAGACAAGGGAAACTGACCAGAAGCTGGAGGTCCACCAGTGGTCATGCACCCACAGGGAAGTTTGTCTCCTCACACACACCTATTTATAACATTATTGTGGTGGGTTTCACCTGGTTCATATGAGCCAAGAAGAAGCTAGCCATGACACCAAATTCTAGGGGCTGAACTTGACCAACCACAGTGTTAAGATTAAATCCTAGGAAAAAAGAACTCCCTATCAGGAGGGACCCCAGGTTGTTTGTGGAAAAACATTTCTAGGAAAGAGCCAGGAACTCAGAACATACTTTGATCTCTAGCAAAGTGGAAACTGCAAGGATACTTTCAGTGGCCAAGTCATCCTAACTTCCTAATAAAACTACCTGACTCCCTCTTAATCACTGTTATCATTACATTTTTATATATTTTATACATTTTTATATATTTACTACTCATTTGTATGTCTTCTTAATAGAAATGTCTCATGAGGTTTGTTACTCACTTTTAATTCAAAGAAGTTTTTGAATGTTTTTGGAATTGAATTTTAGAATATTCTATTATTAATGCATATATGTGTATGTATTTTTAGTGTATGTTTGTATATATGTATAGACACATGTGTAGGTCCATGTGCATGTATGTGCATATGGAGGCCAGAATTCCATAAAGATTTCTTCTCAGCTGTTCTCCAAGTTATTATTTTTTTTTGAAACAGCATTTTCACTAAATCTAGAGTTCATTTGGCTACACTAGATACCCAGCAAGCTACAGGGATCTTCGTGCTTCTGCCTCTCCACTGCTGGGATTATAGACACAGGTTACCGTGTTCATCTTTTTATGTGGAAGTTGGGTATTGAACTCAGGTCATCATGCTTGCACAGTAAGCACTTTACCTACTAAGCCATCTTCCTGGCCCTTAGGAGTTTCTTAAGAGTCAATTTAATATTATGTGAATTACATATCCATCATTACTCATTAAATATTTGAAAATATTTTATGATCTTTTTCATGATTAGATGTTACTAGGACTTAAAAGCTTTTTAGCTTTAGGCAAAATAGATAAGAAGACTGAAGTTTAGTAATAATATATTTCATTACTTCTCTTGTATCATCTGAGTGGAATTAAGCAGTAAGTACTTAAAGTGAGTATGGCCGTAAGGGAAAGATGGATAAGTAGCACCCTGGCTAAAAGTATATAGAGAGGGACTACTGCCTAGTCCCGACCATGTGCCATATACATGCGGGGTTATCTGCCCAGGGAAAGAAGTCTTCTTTTCTAGTTACATAAAGATGAGGCATTCCTAGCATTAGGACGGACTATGTAGAATACAGAAACAAAACATTGATGCTATTTCAACATCATTTTAATCTTCTACAGCTTCTCTCTCTCTATCTCTCTTCTCTCTAACTCTTTTTTTAAAATTTTTATTTATTTATTTGAGAGTGACAGACACAGAGAGAAAGACAGATAGAGGGAAAGAGAGAGCATGGGTGCGCCAGGGCTTCCAGCCTCTGCAAACGAACTCCAGACGCATGCGCACCTTTATGCATCTGGCTAACGTGGGACTTGGGGAACCGAGCCTCGAACTGGGGTCCTTAGGCTTCACAGGCAAGCGCTTAACCACTAAGCCATCTCTCCAGCCCGACTCTTTAACTCTTTTATATTAGTTATCTTTTTCTTTCTTTTCTTAGTGGGCACTGACCTGTAACTCCCAGTACCAGCATGTGGCTCTCATCCACAATGAGCTTTTGATCAGAGAGAACTACAAGGTTTTCTAAAAGAAAGACATATTTCTGTCAGAGTGCTTGGTGACCCACCAAAGGTTCCTACTGCTGAAGATACCTTATGTGGTTGACACGTAAAATGGAATGGCATGGCTGGAATCTGAAGAGAGTCAATCCCCAGACAGTCAGTGTGTCTAGTGCCAGAAGGTGCTATATGGGTGACTGGGGGAAAATGACCAATATCTGTCCAAGAAACTCATGGTCTAAGCTACGTAGCAGCAAATAACCTGTCGTGATGCCCACATAAGTGCAATAGTGGTGTACAGCCATGGTGGGGAACCAACTGCTCTTGATTCAGCTAACTGATCCCCTCAGTGGCATGGTACCCATAGCTGGAGCTGGGAAACAAGTCAGAACCATATGCAAACATAAGCCTGCTCTCCATTAGCCAGCTACCACCAATCATAGGCTACAAGAGGGCCTACACCTATTAAATTGTCTATAAAAAAGTAAGGGTTATCTCATTTTTCTGGTGCTAACTTAACTCTCCGTTGGAGAATCTACTTCTCTTTTTCAGATAGATGTAGATCCTAAGTAGAGAGCCACTCCATCATACCTCAAAAGGGCCCTGGCTGAAACTAAGAACAACTGGCAAAACAAGCAAGGGTGCTGTTTTCTTGGTAAACTGGGTACCAGCACAAGGGTAAAGGAGATCAACACAGAGAAAAATCAACTCCTACCAAATCTGAGAGCCAGAGACCCATAGGACCCCAACACCTCTCACTGAAGCAGACCAAAAATGAACCCAGAATAGCTCAGGGAAATTTTGCAGAAGAGGTGGCTGAAAGAATGCCAGAGCCACATGTTGTGTTTTGATATGCAGAGACATTTATGCTACCCATAACTGTGGGCTACCTCCAGAATGCATGACCCATATACCTAAACAAGGAGGGGCCGGGTGGGGGGGGGCATGTAGGACATGGTTAAGCCTAAAAATGGTACCAAATTGACTATCCTTGCTGAGGACAAAACTAATTAATAAAAAAAAAAAAAGCTTGCAGGATAAAAAAAAAAGTTAAATACAATTCTCCTAAAGTGATTTAGCATTAACCTATTATAATTGATTACCTAGATAAATAGGATTTATCACAAGAGAAATAGGGGCAGGAGCGATGGCTAATCAGTTATGGCACCTGCCTGAAAAGCCTAAGGATCCAGGTTTGATTGCCCAGTACCCACAAAAGCATGTGGCCCAAGGTGGTGCATGCATTTGGACTTCATTTACAGTGGCTGAAGGGTCTGGTGCACCTATTCTCTCTCTCTCTCTCAAATAAATAAATAAATAAGAGAAAGAGGAGTGAAACATACACAGAAATAAATATGTAAGACAACATGCTTTCACGTTTTGGATATTTGAAACAAACTGAAATATTTACTTCTGCAATCATAGATTAGGTCACTAGAACCAAACTACATACTAAACTTCAAACCATATATCTACGTATGATGAAGCAAGCACTCTGAAGGGACCTGCTACCTGCTGTGTCTGCATTTCTTCAGGCTGGAAGGTGGGGGCTTAGTGTGGGTGGCAGAGATCCAGTGAGATTAGAAAATGCAGCAATACTGGATCCCCAAAACCCCAGGGCCCCAACACCCTCTTCAAGTACAGGCGCCATGGCTCAGATCAACAGGGGAATAAGAGATATGATGTAAAAATGACACAAATCACAGATGCAACTGTGCTCAAGTAAAAACCATGTGTCCTCCACAGAGTTCAAGGAAAATAATTGCACCCAGCAGCAAAAATGAAGGTGAACCTGGGAGCATCACACTCCCAGAGCCAGAGACACTGACAACTGCATGTTAAGTATGCAGTCACTTTACTTTCAGAATGCCAGCTTCATCCCATGTAGATATCTGGTTTGCAGTTTTGTCTTGGACTTTGATTCTAGTAATATTAATCTTTTATGTTTAGAGAATTAGAAGCCAAAAGTGAATATTTCTTTTTTTTCTCAATTTTTATTAACATTTTCCATGAAAATAAAAAATATCCCATGATAATACACTCCCTCCCTCCCCCCAACTTTCCCTTCTGAAATTCCATTCTCCATTATATCCCCTCCCCATCTCAATCAATCTATTTATGTATATACAAGACCAACCTATTAAGTACCCTCCTCCCTTCCTTTCTCTTCCCTTTATATCTCCTTTTTAACTTACTGGCCTCTGCTACTGAGTTTTTCCTTCTCATGCAGAAGCCCAATCATCTGCAGCTAGGATCCACATATGAGGGAGAACATGTGGTGCTTGGCTTTCTGGGCTTGGGTTACCTCACTTAGTATAATCCTTTCTAGATCCATCCATTTTTCTACAAATTTCATAACTTCATTTTTCTTTACTGCTAAGTAGAACTCATTGTGTAAATGTGCCATATCTTCATTATCCACTCATCAGTTGAGGGACATCTAGGCTGATTCCATTTCCCAGCTATTATAAATTGAGCAGCAATAAACATGGTTGAGCACGTATTTCTAAGAAGATGATATGAGTCCTTTGGATATATGCCTAGGAGTGCTATAGCTGGGTTATATGGTAGATCAATCTTTAGCTGTCTTAGGAACCTCCACACTGATTTCCACAATGGCTGGACCAGATTGCATTCCCACCAACACTGTAGAACGGTTCCTCTTTTTCCAAATCCTCACCAACATTTATGATCATTTGTTTTCATGAGGGTAGCCAATCTGACAAGAGTGAGATAGAATCTCAATGTAGTTTTAATCTGCATTTCCCTGATGACTAGTGATGTAGAACATTTTTTTAGATGCTTATATGCCATTCATATTTCTTCCTTTGAGAATGCTCTATTTAGCTCCATAGCCCATTTTTTTTTGGATGGGCTTATTTGATTCCTTATTAGTTAACTTTTTTAAATAATTTTTATTTATTTATTCATTTATTTGAGAGCAACAAACACAGAGAGAAAGACAGATTGAGGGAGAGAGAGAATGGGCGCGCCAGGGCTTCCAGCCTCTGCAAACTAACTCCAGATGCGTGCACCCCCTTGTGCATCTGGCTAACGTGGGACCCGGGGAACCGAGCCTTGAACCGGGTCCTTAGGCTTCACAGGCAAGCGCTTAACCGCTAAGCCATCTCTCCAGCCCATTAGTTAACTTTTTAAGTTCTTTGTATATCCTAGATATTAATCCTCTGGCAGATGTATAGATGGCCAAGATTTTTTTCCCATTCTGCAGGTTGCCTCTTCACTTTATTCATAGTGTCCTTTGCAGTGCAAAATCTTTGTAATTTCATGAGGCCCCAGTGATTAATCTGTGGTTTTATTGCCTGAGCAATTGGGGTTGTATTCAGAAAGTCTTTGCCAAGACCAATATGTTGAAGAGTTTCCCCTCCTTTTTCCTCTAGCAGTTTTAGAGTTTCTGTTCTGATGTTAAGGTCTTTAATCCATTTGGACTTAATTCTTGTGCACGGTGAGAGAGAAGAATCTATTTTCATCCTTCTACAGATATATATCCAGTTTTCCCAACACCATTTGCTGAAGAGGCTGTCTTTTCTGCAGTGAGTATTTTTGGCACTTTTATTGAATACCAGGTGGCTATATCCACCTGGACTTACATCTGGGTCCTCTATTCTTTTCCATTGATCTACATGTCTGCTTTTGTGCCAGTACCATGCTGTTTTTGTTACTATGGCTCTGTAGTATGGGTTAAAGTCACATATGGTAATACCACCAGCCTTATTTTTGTTGCTCAGTATTACTTTAGATATTCAAGGTTTTTTGTGATTCCAAATGAATTTTTGGATTTTTTTTTCTATTTCCATGAAGAATGCCTTTGGAATTTTGATGAGGATTGCATTAAATGTGTAGATTGCTTTTGGTAAGATTGCCATTTTCACAATATTTATTCTTCCAATCCAGGAACAAGGGATGTTTTTCCACTTCTTGGTGTCTTCTGCAATTTCTCACTTGAGTGTTTTAAAGTTCTCATTGTAGAGATTCTTTACTTCCTTGGTTAGGTTTATTCCAAGGTACTTAATTTTTTTTTTTGTTGCAATTGTGAATGGGAGTGATTCTCTGATTTCATCCTCTGTGTGTTTGTTGTTAGCATATATGAAGGCTACTGATTTCTCTATATTTATTTTGTATCCCGCTACATGACTGTAGGTTTTTATCAGCTCTTACAGTTTGCTGGTAGAGTCTTAGGTGTCGTTTATATACAGAATCATGTCATCTGCAAATAATGATAACTAGATCTCTTCCTTTCCAATTTGTATCCTTTTTCTGCGTGTCTCTTGTCTTATTGCTATGGCTAAGACTTCCAGAACTATATTAAATAAAAGTGGGGACAGTGGACACCCTTGTCTTGTTCCTGATTTTAGTTGAAAAGCGTCCAGTTTTTCCCCATTTAGTAATATGTTGGCTGTAGGCATTTCATAAATAGCCTTTATTATATTGAGATATGTTCCTTCTGTTCCCAGTCTCTATAGGACTTTTATCATGAAGGGATGTTGGATTTTGTCAAATAATTTTACTGTGTCTAATGAGACAATCATGTGATTTTTTTGTCCTTCAATCCATTTATATGATGTGTTACATTTATAGATTTGCATATAGAGAACCATCCCTGCATCTCTGGAATAAAGCCTCCTACTTGGTCAGTGTGAATGATCTTTCTGATATATTCTTGTATTCTGTTTGCCAATTTTTGTTGAGAATTTTTGCATCTATGTTCATGAGGGAGATTAGTCTATAATTTTCTTTTATTGTCCTATGTTTGTCTGGTTTTGTTATTAGGGTAATGTTGGCTTCATAGAAGGAGTTTGGTAGAATTCCTTCTTTTTCTATTTCATGGAAAAGCTTAAGAAGCAATGGTGTTAGCTCTTCCTTGAAGGTCTGGTAAAATACAG
Organism: Jaculus jaculus; assembly: GCF_020740685.1. NCBI lineage: Eukaryota > Metazoa > Chordata > Mammalia > Rodentia > Dipodidae > Jaculus > Jaculus jaculus. The sequence continues at coordinate 71,059,015 of NC_059116.1, read as the reverse complement.
CAGTGTATCTATCTGGGCCTGTGCTTTTTAGAGTTGGGAGATTTTTGATGTGTTCAGATCTCCATGCTTGTTATAGGTCTATTTAAGTGATTAATCTCATCTTGATTTAATTTAGGTAGCTCATATGAATCAAGGAACTCATCCATTACTTTCCTAATTTCATACTTTGTGGAGTATATGCTTTTATACTATGTCCCTATCATTTTTGTATTTCTCTGGCATCTGTTGTGATGTTACCTTGTTCATCTCTGATTTTATTAATTTGTGTCTCTTCTCTCTTTTGATCAGATTTGTTAAGGGTTTATTGTTTTTGTTTATCCTTTCAAAGAACCAACTGTTTGTTTCAATAATTCTTTGGATTTTTTTTTTTTTGTTTCTATTTCATTAATTTCTGCCCTAATCTTTATTATTTCTTCCCATCTACTGATTTGTGGTTTGCCTTGTTCTTCTTTTTCCAAGGCTTTAAGGTGAAGCATTAGGTCGTTTATTTGCGACCTTTCTAATTTCTTAATATAGGCACTAAAAGCTATAAATTTACCTCTTAGGACTGCTTTCATTGTGTCCCAGAGATTTTGGTATGTTGTGTTCTCATTATTGTCTGACCCCAGAAATTTTTTGATTTCCTTCTTGATTTCTTCATTGATCCATTAATCATTTAGTAGTGTATTGTTTAGTTTCCATGATTTTGTGTATGCTCTATAGCCTTTCTTGCTACTGATTTGTAGTTTGATTCCAGTGTGGTCAGAGAGAATGAAAGGAATTATTTCAATTTTCTTGTATTTGTTAAGATTTGTTTTGTGTCTCAATATATGGTCTATTTTAGAGAATGTTCCATGTGCTGCTGAAAAGAATGTATATTCTACAGCATTTGGATGAAATGTCCTGTAGATAATGTTAGGCCCATTCCTTCTATGACCTCCTTTAGTCCAGGTGCCTCTCTGTTTATTTTTTCCCAAGATGACCTGTCAATTGATGAGAGTGGGGTGTTGAAGTCACCCACTACCACTGTGATTGGTGTTATCTGTGACCTTAGTTCTAATAGTGTTTGTTTGATGAATTTGGGTACCCCCATGTTAGGTGCATATATGTTTAGGATTGTAATGTCCTCCTGTTGGAGTGTGCCCTTAATCAATTTAAAGTGATCTTCTTTATATTTATTGGCTAACGTTGGACTGAAGTCTACCTTGTCAGATATTAAGATAGCAAACCCTGCTTATTTTCTAGGCCCATTTGCTTGAAACACCATTTTCCAACCGTTCACCCTAAGAGAACATCTATCCTTTGTAGAAAGGTGAATTTCTTGGAGACATCAAATTTTAGGATCCTGCTTTTTAACCCATTCTGCAAACCTTTGTCTTTTGGTTGGGGCATTGAGGCTCTTGATAGTAAGAGATATTATTGAAAGGTGTGTATTTATGTTTGCCATTTTTTTTCTGGTTCTGGTTCTATCTTTGCTCTCTTGTGTTAACTAGTATATGAGTATTGTTCTTTTTTTCCCATGTTCCTTATATGTGTGCTTTTTCTTTTTTTTGGCATGAAGATTCTTTCAAGTATTTTCTGTAGAGCTGGTTTTGTCTTCAAATGCTCCTTTAGCCTGCTTTTGTCATGGAATGTCTTTATTTCTCCATCTATTTGAATGGACAGCTTTGCAGGATAAAGTAACCTTGGTAGACAGTTGTTATCTTTCACAATTTTGAATATATCACTCCAAGACTTCTGGCTTTTAAAGTTTGTGTTGAGTAATCTGCTGCAATCCTGATGGGCTTGCCTTTGTAGATAACTTGATTTTTCTCTCTTACTGCTTTCAATATTTTTTCCTTGGATTGTGTGTTTGGTAGATTGATTATAATGTTGCGAGGAGAGGTTCTTTCGAGGTTTTGTCTGGCTAGTGTTCTAAAGGCTTTCTGTATCTGCATTGGCACCACTTTCCCAATTTGGGGGAAGTTTTCTTCTATGATTTTGTTGAGGAGACCTACTATGCATTTGGAGTAAAATTCTTCTCCTTCTATTATGCCCTGAATTCTTAAGTTTGATCTTTTCCTAGTGTCCCGAATATCTTGAAATTCCCACTCATACTTTTCTATAATTTTGTCTTTCTCTTTGTTGGACTGTGATATTTTCTATAGAATTTTTTTTTTTTTTATTTTATTAACTGTGTTCTTCATTGCTAGTAATTCTGACTGGTTTTTCTTCATTATTTATATTTCCTTATTTATGTCTTGTATGGCCTTCTATTTATTTCATTAAATTGATGTCCTGCATCTTCTTTGTTTCCTTTGATTTCCTCTTTGTTTCTTTTGATTTATACTTTGACTTCTTTGAACATATTTACAATCATTCTTTTGAAATCTTTCTCAGGCATTTCCTGCAACTCATTCTCACTGGAGGTCATCTCTGATGCATTAATACTTTTTTGTGGATTTATATTATCTTGATTTTTGGTGTTTCTTATGTTATAATGAATATATTTTTGCATATTGGATTAAGTTAATGCTTGGATTTTCTATTTTGCTAGGTATTCTTACCTGTATCAATTGATATGATGTTATGTATATTCAGTGTAGGAGATTAAGGTGTTAGGTGTGGCTCTTAACACTCTCAGAGTATCTAGAAAAGTGTTCCTAGGTGTTGAATTTGCCTGCTATGGGAGTATTCAAATAGGCTGAGTGGAACAAAATGCAGGTAGATTGTAAAATTTAACTAAAAACTATATACATTCAATCAACATGAGCACCAAGTATTTATGTAAGAGTAGGTGTTATAACAACCAGATCCTCTATCAACAAAGAGGTTAAGATTTCTGGTCTGTTGAGGGTTCCAAGTCAGCTTGTGACCAAGTGAGACCCTTCCCTGGTACAATCCCAGTTACCTTTTTGGATGATTTTCATCTCAGTGAAATTTGGTGGCTGGTTCAGTAGACTGCTTTTCTGTTTTATGGAGCTGGACACTGGCTTTTCCTGTGGGGCAAACTGAGCCTGGCAACTGTGTCCCTGCAGACGGGCACCCCCCACTGCTGTAACCACCACTGCTGCTTCTGAAGCTGCTGTTTCCGCTGCTGAAGCCTCCGCTGCTGGGCCTGCCGCTGCTGCTGCTGGGTCCACCACTGCCGCTGCTATAGCAGCTGCTGCTGCTGGAGCCGCTGTTGCTGGTGCTGGAGCTGTTGCTTTTGCTGACAGAGCCACGGTTTCCACCACTGCTTCCGCTGCCGGAGCCAGGGCACCGCTGCCTGAGCTGTTTCAGCCTGCCTGTGTGGGCTCTGGATGTTCTGGGACTCTCCTACTTCTCTGCTGCCATTTTAATTTCTCATGCACCTCACTTTTTAGTAAAAGTGTGTATTTTTCTGGGTTTTCTTTGTTTTTTTCTCCCCTAGGCTGCTTTGGCTTGGTTCCTATGCCGCCATCTTAACCAGAAGTCTTGAATATTTCAATTTATTTCAAATACCCAAAGCATGAAAGCATATTGTCTTATATATTTATTCACTCTTCCTCCTGCTTATTTATTCATTTGAGAGAAGGAGAGAGAGCAGAATCCCAGAGTGAGGCTCAAGGATTTCCTCTTAAAGTTGGTCTTTGTGCATGAACTTAACCCACAAGGAAGACAACTTGGGCCAACTTTTTGATTTATATAGAGACTAGCTACCAACCTTTGCACCTCCAGGTCATCTGTGAGAGATTTCTAGAAGGAAAGAAGAGGAAATTACATTCATTCCAAAAAAGAAGAACATTTTATTGTAGACACTATGACTGCAGATACTGTCACCATCAAAAGCTTGCAAGTCTTCACAGTCTAAAACCAAAGATAATGAAATAGCTGTAATGCTAGAAGAAAAAAGAAAGAAAGAATGAACTTATTTTTAAAATGTTCAGTGACCTTCTACAAGACTCGAGCAGATGAATAAAGTTACCGGAATTTCTGTGAGACAAGAGACCGGCAACCTGGAGAGTTTAACCTGGGTCCTTAGGCTTTGCAGGCAAGCGTCTTAACTGCTAAGCCATTTCTCTAGCCCAACACACAGTTTTAAATATGCTTGGGGTCTGAGTTGTGTGTGAGGGGGAACTTATTTCTCAGAATCCAACTTATCATAAATTTAAACATCACATCCCAATTAATATAATTTGCATAACAGTGAAGTAGAAACTATCATTAGCAAGTTTCTTTAATCATTGAGCAAACCTACCAGTGTGTAGCTGTATGGCTTTCAGGCTTAATCTGGTAGATTTTAGGACCCAAGTTGTTCTTGGACCCTGGGTGTCTGGCTGTGGCATGGAGTCTCTGCCACCCTCCTGCGGCTGCTTGTCACCTAGCCTGGGCCGCTGCCTGGCTGTGTTTGCAAATCCAAACCCCGACGTGCCCCTTTCGCAGAACGCGCATGGAGTCTGGGTCAGCGTGACTGTCTGAATAGAGGGCCCAGCGCAGCGCTGCGGACACAAACCAGCACAGCCCGAACCTGGGTCTCCCACACGCTAGCACTGGTCGTGAGTATCTGAAATCCGGGTTAATGGTCACTCTCACGCCCTCGCACAATCCTTCAGAGTTTAAAATTGTTGTTCCTTGGTTGTTTCCATTAATTCCTGTTCTACCTAACGGGGTGGGTCTCCCCGTGGAAGTCCTTCGAGGTTTAATTGCAGTCCCCCTTTCCAGCCTGATCAGAGGTCAGGGCTGGCTCAGGACGCAGTCTAGGCTGTGGATGCAACCACTTGTGGGCGATCAGCCTTTACTTATCTGGACAGCCACACTGGGCCTTCGTCTCCCGTCAACTGGTGGGAGCTCCAGTCCGGGCTTTTGCAGTCCTCTTTGGCTTCCTGGAAGGAGATCCTGGCAACCCTTTGGAGTGTGTACTTCTATGTTACAGGGGCCATAGGCATGCTGCAGTGCAGAAGTGTTAGCCCCTATGACCCAGGGGTATTTGGCAGCAAAATCCTGCTGGGGCCTCCAGAAATGTTTCAGAATTTCTAGGAGTCAAGAGACCAGCAGCCAAGTCAGATTAAAGAGAGGAACTGACTCCCAGATATCCCCATAATGGTGTCAGCCCTGAACTCAAGTTTGTTAGACATTTTATATTCTAAGCAATCATGAGTTACAACAGTATATGACAGTTGAGTGAGTAGGTTCCAAATGATTCACACAAATTTAGCAGTTTGGCAAATAAAAATTACTGTGTGGTGTAAGTGGGAATTAAAATTAACCTTGCAATAAACTGCAAAGGGGGGGGGGCGGGAGAGGGCAATAGAAGCCAGGGGTGGGGGCCACCTCTCTACTCATCCCTCCTCATTCTTTTCTGATCTCATGTTGGGGGCTTCCCACTGTGCAAGATCTTCATCATATTTCTACCACCACTACACTTGGAATTCAATTCAGGACTTAGAGAAGAAAGCAAAATGGGATGAGAACAATAATACAGATGAAAAATAAAAACCAGGGACAGATAATTTGTCAAGGGAATTGGGATTCTGCAAAAGAACTAACCAAAAGTATAATAAATAAAAGAGTCACTCAATCAGATAAGGAACACAGTGAGAAATGTTATCACAGACATGATCAAGCAGAAGCCCAAGTGTCAGGGATACAGGATAAGGTTAATACATTTTACTCAGGCATCACCAAAGGTAAACCATGACTACAACTCAGGAATGTGTTCTAGAGACCAGATCCACACGAACACATGATAGAAGCAGGAACTGAGATTGAAAGCTAAAGAAAGACAGAAAATCTATTCACTGATATTACTTCATAAGGTATCCCAAACCTACAGGAAATTATTGGGGTATTTTAGCAGAGGAGAAAATCATGGGGTGATAAATTCCAATCTCTATCAGCAAATGATAGAGAAATAAGCATATGTCAAGACAAGTACAAAGTAAAGCTATTTGTGATGGCCACAGCTCCAGCATACAATGGCGCTTAAGGAAATTGTAAGGACGAACACTTGGTAGTGGTGGTGCACGCCTTTAATCCCAGTACTCAGGAGGCTGAGGTAGGAGGATAATCATGAGTTCCAGGTCAGCCTTGAGCTACAGAGTGAGTGTCAGGTCAATCTGTGCTAGATTAACCCTGCCTTGGGAAAAAAGAAAGAAAGAGAGAAAGAAAGGAAGAAGGAATGAAAGAGAGAGAGAGAGAGAGAGAGAGAGAGAAATTCTAAGAAAGAAAACAAAAAACAATCTCAATTGCTATATCACAGAAAAAAAATAGATTTCATGAGAAGAAAAGGAGAGCTAGGAAAGAGTTCATTATGTTCAAAAACAGTAACTGGGGGTAAAAGGATGGATTAGTGGTTAAAGCACTTGCCTGCAAAGCCTAAGGACCCAGGCTTCAATTCCTCAGTACCCACGTAAGCTAGCTGCATAAGGTGGTATATGTATCTGGGGTTTGTTGCCAGTGGTGTGAGGCTATAGCATGCCCATTCTCTGTCTCTTTCTGCCTCTCTCTGTGTCTCAAGTAAATAAATAAAATATCTTAAAATAACGAAGTAGCTATTCATACATAAAGGAGAGAGAGTAAAGGATAAAATTAATCCATCCAAATAGAAAACAATCAACACAAAGGAGAATAATTTTTAAGTTCTCTTGGTAATAACCAGAAATGTAAATGGCCTTAATTATGCAAACAAAATATGCAGACTACATAACTGAATTAAAAGTTGAGATCTAATGATCTGTGGCCTCCATGAAGCATATCTCACAAAAACGTACCCACTTGAAAACAAAGAATCGAAATCTATTTATAAAGCAAATAGAAGTCCAAGAGAAGCTTGTATAGCTACTATGGTATTTGCATTCCCCACATTGTATTTGGTATTTAATTGATTGACTCTTTTATTTTCTAGCACTTACGTGCTAGAAGTTCTTTGCCAAATGCTTCAATCAGATTGCTTTCCTTAGCTAGTTTCCTTTTTCACTAGGTTCTGATAACAAAAGAAATTTAAAAGTTTCTACATATTAATAAAGGAAATGGTGCACCTAATGTGGCTCCTGATTTAAAACTAAGATTAATAAGTAAAACAAGAACAGCTATCCCCTGATTAAATAACGAAGTATCCTATTCTCATACATAAGTAGGACATCCAAAGCACTCAGTAACTGAATTAACAGATATGTGTGGAGTGTTCTGTCCAATATTTGTCATCAGTTCATGAAACACTTTCTATGTCACAAAGGAAGTCTTACAAATACCAAAAAAACAACAACAAAAAAAAGTTTCTTGTACCATAGAAATCGGAGTGGAATAAAAGTAGAAGTGAATGACGAGTAAAACAACCAAAGTTATACAAACTGTCAGAAATGGAGCTAAACACTTTAGAATGAATCGAGGGTCACTGCAGAGACTGCAGAGGAAATTTCAATATTCCTAGAGTCTAACATGAGTGAAAACACAGCTCATTAGAACCACTGAGGATGCTTATAGTTGTAAGTGCTTTCATGAAATAAACAGTAATTCATCCTTAATAAATAAATTAATGCTGCACTTCATGTTCTAAAAAAAAAGAAAGAAATAAAGAAAAGAAAGAAAATGTAAATGTCAACCTGAAATGCAAGGAGAGAGGGAAAAAACAACAACAACAGGGATTGAATTAATGAACTGAAAATTGAAAGACATACATAGAATTAACAAATCCAAGAGTTAATACCTTGGAAAATATATCAAATTAACAAACCCATGAGCAAATTAACCAAAATCATAAGAGAGAAAACCCAAATTAACTGAATTAGAAATGAATAAGAGGACATTTCAATAGGTCCTGTAAAGGGGTCGGGGGGGGGGGGGCTCAAGAAAGGTTCTTCAATTCCAAAGTCTGAACTCATGTATCTTTAACCAGAAAATTGGGATAAAACAAGACTGACAAGGATAATTACTAAATTATCATAAGGGAAGGAAAATGGATGCATCCACGTGGTCTGACAACCCTTGTAGGAATTGAGCACCAGCCTGGAAGAAACGAAAAGGGATTTAGAGTGGAAAGAGAAGAAACCACAGAGAGCTCGTGCCACGCAGAAGTCAGGAGGGAGCGAGTGTAGGGTCTGCCTCCCCCACCACCTCAGCCCAGCCTGGCGACATGAGAGTAGCCTGCCAGAGAAGAGATCTGAAAAGCCAGGGGTGGTGCAAAACTAAAAAGAGAACTTGACCACCTCCTAAGGATCCACGTATTATTGTGGTGGGCTTTACCCTCAGTCTCAGATGACTTATAGAGAGAGCTGATTGGCCTGGCCTTAGGGGCACAAGAGCTGATTGGATGGCTGGATCACACTTGAATTCTGGACCCTCTCTCCTAACTAACTACCTAACTGCCCCTCAGTACCAATGAAGTCAAGAGAATTACTTTAAAGACTTATATTCCAATAAAAGTAAAATCCAGAAGAAAAGGATAAATTCCTACATACATTCAACGTACCAAAACTAAATAAAAAGTTAAAAAAAAAAAAAAAAACAGTCGTATGTGAAGCAATGAGATTTGATCAGTAATAAAATGCCTCCCAAAGAAAGAAAAGGACAAGGCTGGACGGGTGCATCCTTGAATTCTGTCAAAACTTTATACAAAACCAAAAGGGAAGGAACATTATAAAATTCATTCTATCAAGCCAATATTACCACAATATCAAAGCCAGAAAAAGACACAACAGAAAACAAACCCATCGACCAATTGCCCTGGTGAACATAGGTACAAATTTCTCAATAAATCACTGCAAATTGAATTAAAAATACAATTAAAAGATCACATGCCAATACCAAATTAGATTCATTACCAGAATGTAACATTGGTTCAATATTTGCAAAACTAAGGACAGACATTTCATGATCATCTCGATGGTTAATAATAGACTTCAAAAAAAAAAAAAGTCTAATATCATTCATGATAAAAGTTTTGAATAAGCCAGGTGTAGTGGCACACACCTTTTATCCTAGCACTCAGGAGGCAGAGGTAGATAGGAGGATTGCTGGGAGTTCAGGGCTGCCCTGAAACTACATAGTGAATTCAGGTCAGCCTGGGCTAGAGTGAAATGTTACCTCAAAAACAAAACAAGAAAACATAACAAATCCTTGAATAAAATCGTAATAATAGAAACATATTCAAATAAAACTGTGTCTTTTCCCTTCATTTACACTCAGTATACTCTTAAATATTCTACAATTATGAAGCAACTGAACAAAGGGGATACTTATAAGAAGAGAAGAATGCAGCATGTCCTTATTTGCAGATGGCATGGTCTTCCACTAAACAGATCTTAAAGATTTGACTAGAAACTCTTAGAACTATTGAACACTTTAAGCAAAATATTACATATATGTAAGCAAAATATTACATATATATAGCCAAAATATTACATATATATATATATATATATATATATATATATATATATATATATATATATCAGTCACTTTTCTACATACTAAGAAAATACTTCCATAAAAATAGATCAGAAAAAAAAATCATTCACAATATCCTAGAAAAAATACCTGGCAATAATCTTAGCAAAAGTTGTGGAAGATCTCTATAATAAAAAAAACACTGAAGAAAAACATATTCAAGAAGACAGTAGATAATGGAGAACTCTTCCATGGTCTTGGATAGGGTTGGCACTGTGAAAATGGCTGTGTTACTGGAAGTGATCTAAAGTTCAATGTAACCCCATCAAAATCTCTGTGACAATATTTATAGAAGTAGCAAAAATAATCATAAAATTCATACATCAACAGAAAAAAAAAATTAATTATTGAAGTAAACCTGAACACAAAGAGCAATGATGGAGGTATCAGGATATGCATCTTAAATTATATTACAGAGCCACAAGACACAAAACCAGAAAGCATCTGGAACAAATGCAGGTGTGCAGGCCAGTGTGATAGAACAGACAGCCCAGAAATACATGCACACAACTTTAGCCACCCACTCTTTCACAGATGTTTAAAACATACACTAAAGAAAAGACAGAATCTGTCTCAAGAAATTGCACTGGGAATAGAAAAAAAAAAAAAAGAATTAGTTAGCCATTGAGAAGAATAAAACAATATTCTTATTTCTAACCAGGAATAAAAATTATTTTGCAGAGGTATGTTGGTGGATGCCTGTGACACTGGAGAGGCAGAGGCAAGAGGAGCAGGGCACGGCTGGGGAAATGGCTTAGTGATTATGGTGCTTGCCTGTGAAGATTAAGATGTCATGTTCTAATCTCCAGGTCCCACCTAAGCTGGACATGCAGTGATGCAAGCACACAATATCACACACATGCACAAGGGGTTGCACACATCTGGAGTTAAATGATGGTATCTGGAGGCCCTGGTGTGTCAATTAATTATCTCTTTCTGTCTCTCATAAGAAAGGGAGGAACAATGCAAGTGTGATCCATATCACATCTATCCAGCAAGTTCAAGCCAGTCAGGACTACAAACTCTGTTAAAAAAAGAAAGAAAGAAAAAAGAAAAGAAAAGTAAAAGAAAAACAGGAATAAAAAGTTATCATAAGGTGTTTTCTTACAAAGCTTGTTGGTTCTGGTTCAGTTTCTAAGCCATGAATGTAAGTAAGGCACAAAGTAGCACAAACACGTGGTGTTCATTTGCAGGAAGAGAAGATCCACCCTGACATGCCCGCACACATACTTGAGCAATGAAATAAATTTTAAGCATTGTTTATTTGTAACCAGTAAAAGAGAATAATATAAGACCCAAATCCCTGGAACTGTTGATGGGGAACATAAGGAAAAATCTTAACGTTGTATTCATAAACAAAGTATTTCTAAAGAATGACTCCAGTAAGCCAGGCGTGGTGGCACACACCATTAATACCAGCACTTGGGAGGCAGCAGTAGTAGGATTGCTGTGAGTTCGAGGCCACCCTGAGACTACATAGTGAATTCCAGGGCAGCCTGGACTAGAGTGAAGCCCTACCTCGAAAAACAAACAAACAAACAATCATAGGAAATAGTCCTAAGAGTTGATGAGTGGGTTTGCCTAACATTAAGAGTCTCCTGCACAACAAGGGAAACAACCTGCAGGGCTGGAGAAGGCTCGGCGCGCTTCCGCAGCAAGCATGAGACCAGGGCAGCCCTGACACCTCCGCAGTTCTCGTCTCCACAACCCGCAGGAAAAGCGGGCCAGTCAAACAAGGATGCAGCCCAAGCCCAGCGAAGGGGACCACAGCAACCATGAAGTCAGCTGGGCCTTTGATAAACAAGGAGCTTTGGAATCCGTACAGATGCTCTTGCTCAAATAAGATACGGCTGAACAGCTATGGAACAGGACACATGGACAATTGGCTCTAGCCACCACTGGCCAGGACCCCCGGCTACAGACGCATGCAAGGGACCTCACAAGGGCGTATACATGTGCATGCACTACACACGCGACATAACACATACACACACACACACACACACAATCCAAAAAAGATAGAAAAGAAAGGACACAAACAGCCTGATACAACAGTCTATAGAATATGAGGAAATCACTCTCATACCTCCATTTGGTTAATAAATACCTGGAATATGTAAAGAAAGCAAAAAATTAAAAACTAAAATAAATCATCCAAGGCATAAATGGGCAAATGCATCAAACAGTCAATTGTCAAAAAAGAAGTATAAATGGCCTGTAAATATTGTTTATAAAGCTCAATATCCTTAACAATTAGTGAATAAAAATTAAATCTGTTCTCAGATTCCATGTCATCACAATCAAATGGCTATCATCAAGAAAACAAATGACAACAAAAATTGGCAAAGATGGGCTAGAGAGATGGCTTAGTGGTTAAGCTCTTGCTTGTGAAGCCTAAGCACCCCGGTTCAAGGCTTGATTCCCCAGGAAACATGTTAGCCAGATGCACAAGGAGGTGCATGAGTCTGGAGTTCATTTGCAGTGGCTGGAGGCCCTGGCATGCCCATTGTTTCTCTCTCTCTCCATCTGCCTCTTTCTCTCTTTGTCTGTTGCTCTCAAATAAATAAATAAATAAATAATGAACAAAAAATTGACAGAGATGTGGGGAAAGAGGTAATCTTATGGTATTGAAACTAGCCCAGCCATTATGAAAATCCATCTAGAGATTCCTCAGAATGCTAAGCATAGCCCTGCTTCCTGACCTGTGAGTACGTACCCAGGAACGCTAGGTCAACCTAGCACAGAGATACTTTCCATGACCTGCTTTCTTGTTGTTCCACTCCTGATAACCAAGATAGGAAAACAATGTTGCCATCCACCAACACATAGTAGCCAAAGAAGGTGTGACATATATATATGTATGTGTGTGTATAAATATATTGACAGACACTGGTATTTTATCCAGCTATAAACACATAAACAATAATAAAATAATACCACTTGTAAAAAAAACAATGGATGGGCCTGGAGCTAAAGTTCATTTATATAAGCGAGCAATACTTCCCCCTCCCACACTCACAGAGACAGACAGAGAGAGAGAGAGAGAGAGAGAGAGAGGAAATCATATAGACCCAAACTATATGAATGCAAAAGAGGGTACTGTGGTGGTGGTGGGGGGGAGACAATTAAATACATCAGAGTATAATGAGCAAAAATAAAAATTATATTACATTTCAAATAAATAATCTAAATTTAAATGTCTATGTAGTAATGTATAGTCATATTTTTAAAAAGAAAGCACAGGAGAACCTATTCATGGGAAGAAATTGACAAGTTAAAGGAAATGGGAGGGAATTGTGTGCTGCAAATAAGGACAAGGCAAAATGATATGATGCAACCTTTTATTGTGTATATTAAACAAAAATGAAAAATATATTTATTTCTTTTGTTTTCCATTAAATACAGAGAAAAATGTGAGCATAACATCTTGTAAATTCTAAAATGGGTGTGGGAAGTAAAGTGGCAAAGCATTTCAGAAACTATCATTAGTCACAAAACTCCAACTAATATAATGCACTTTAGGTGTGGTATTTGAAGCTTGTTTGACATTTCTTATATTAGATTTACATTATGACAAATATATACTACTTTTCACTTCATAGCTGCATGTTTGTATAAGCAATATAACTCAGTAATCACAAGTGTTAGTATTTTCATTTTTTTCCCAAGTTCTGCAGGTTTTAAACAAAACCCAGGAAAATGTGAAAACAAATTATCCAATGATTTGATAAATCTGTCAACAATTTGCCAAAAAGAAAAAAAAAATGTCACCTGTTGGGATAGGCAAAAATGCTAATCTTGACTTCTGCAGAACTCATTTTGAGTTGTTAAATCCAATTTTTGTAGCACTATATAATGTGTAAAATGTTAATTCTTCAAATGTCAAACAAATGTTAACTCTAAATAGTTTCTTACTAAGGTAGAGCAGAGATTCTATAGTTGTATCTCTTCCGATACTTGGAAGGTGCATTATTTGTCTTATAGGTACTCAGAAGTATTGACATGTCCCATGAACTTCAAAAATTGAGTCAATATTAAAATTCTAATAAGAGATTTAGAGTAGAAAATATTGGGCTGGTGAGTGGCTTAGCAGTTAAGGCAGTTGCCTGCAAGGCCAAATGACCTAGGTTCAACTCCTGAGGACCCATGTAAGCCAGATGTACAAGGTGCCACATATGTCTAGAGTTCATTTATAGTGGCCAAAGGCCCTGGTGTGCCTATTCTCTTTCTCGATCAACCTCGTCCTCTCCCATCTCTATGTCTCTCTCCAACAAATAAAATAAATAATAAAAATAAATTTATAAAAGAGAAAATATTTTCAGATGCAGTTCCCAAATAAAAAATCACTGTAAAGTCTAACTGCATGTATATCTAGCAATATAATTATTTACAGTGTTGTAACAAATTTGACACAAAATCCATATATTGAAGTATATACATTTTTAAACTAGAAATATTTGATAAGAAAAATAAAATCTTAGTTATTATGCCCTGAGAGATTTGTAGCAGATTCACAATAAATCGATTATTAGATAAAAATAAATAAATGTAGCCAGGCGTGGTGGTGCACACCTTTAATCCCAGCACTCGGGAGGCAGAGGTAGGAGAATTGCCGTGAGTGTAAGGCCACCTTGAGACTACATAATGAATTACAGGTCAGCCTGGACTAGAGTAAAACCCTACCTCAAAAAACAAAATAAATAAATAAGTAAATATAATTGATAATGATTTTAGTGATAATTTTTTAAAAATCAGAAAAAATCACAATTAAACCATAATAAACCATTATTTTTTCATTTTGTTTATTACTTATAAATAATTCATACACATATTTCAAAGGTGAAATAATACATATAAGGGACATTAAAGTTATATTTTTTTCAGATTTTCACAAATATGTCAGGTTTTGAAGGGATCTTGATATGTTCAAAGGTATAACAATCTATTTCAATGATTATTTTTCAACCCTGATAGATATTTAAAATCAGTATAGCCAGTTAGAAAAAAAAATGTTTAATAAATTGTCATGTGTAGGGACAAAAGGGTAGGATAGCCATTGAAAACATGTAAATTTTGCTACAAAAAATATTGAAAATATAATAAACAAATCAAGTAATAGAAAAATAATTATAGTCATTACCTATTTAAAGGAAATATAAAGCTGAATCCACTACCAGCTTCAACATCCATTTTGCATCATTAGGCTACAACATGAGATAACGTAGGAGGAGAACCTCCCTGATAGTCACAGAAGTGACAGGAGAGCTCTCACAGGTAGAAAGAAGAACATTTAAAATGGTGACAGTTGTTCTCACTGGGACTAGTGTGGAGCACACCACCTTGTCTAGCAGTCCCGGTTTCCATACAGAACAAAAGCACATGTCTTTGGGAAAATATTTTCCCTGCTTTCTATAAATTTGTATTTTCAGGTAACGACACTTTTCCATTACCAGGTTTGGCATTCAATAATAGTGGTCTACTAATACAAGTGCTGTCCAAGTCTGAGATGTCATTAGCTTGAAATTTTTATTTTTATTCATTTATTTGAGAGAGGGAGAGAAAAAAAGGGAGAGAGGGAAAAAATGCGGACACCAGAGCTTCCTGCCACTGCAAACAAACTCCAGACATATACCACCTTGTGCATCTGGTTTTATGTGGGTACTGGAGTATCAAACCCCAGGCCATCAGGCTTTGCAAGCAAGTGTCTTTAACAGCTGAGCCATCTCTCCAGCCTGAAATTTAATATAGCAATATAAATAGCTTGTGAATAACTATGCATCCTGTTTCCAACATTTGAACACATGACCTTACCTGCAATGAGGACAGGCATTAAGGAATATCAACCTGCAGTCCATAGGCCAAGATAGCTAAAAATGCTAAGAATCACAAAATTTCATACTTACTTAAAACATTGTGAAACTGTTTATGACTTTTTAAACTTGATTGCCCAACTTTCAGTGAAAACACTGACATGGAGATATGGAGCCTTGTGTAAAAGTTTGGACACACTGACTAGAGTATTTACTGAGATATTGTGCTTACAAACTGGATAACTGATAAGTAGAAATCCAGCTCCTCTTATCAAATAAGACACATTTTAGTAACAACAAATTTAAGAGCTGGTACTACTATTGACTTTTACATCAGGGAAAACATAGAAGGATGACTGGAAGAAAGTACCCCAGGGAAATAATTCCAAGAGATGTATGCAGAAATAATAAATGAGTGCTGTGCTGGAGAGATGGCTTACCAGATAAGGTACTTGCCTATGAAGCCTAAGAACACATGATTGAATCTCCAGGTCCCACATAAGCCATATGCACAGTGCTGCAAATACACAGTGTCACACATGTGCACAAATCAGCACACATGTCTGCAGTTTGTTCACAGTGGCTGAAGTCCCTGGCATGCCCATTCTCTCTCTCTCTCTCTCAAAAGAAAAGAAAAACAGTACTGTACTGACTTGCTATTTTCAGTCAGAGAACCTGTGTGACTAACACTTCATCAATGCCTATAAAAATTAATTTAGAATATTTTTTCATTGAAGATGGGACATCAGGGCTGGAGGGATACCTTAGCAGTTAAGGTGTTTACGCCAAAGCCAAAGGACCCCTAAACTGTAGATAGCTGTATTTCTCATATAATTGTAGTGATGATATTATTAGATGAAATTCTCAAGTTTGCAAAGCTCTAAATATAATAAAATGAGATAAAACATAATGTAAAAGGCAAAAGCAATATCTATCCAGTTGCTCCAGATCATGACTGTCCTTATGTGTAAAAGATTTGTTATTTCCTATTTCCAAAAAAGATTAAATAACAATTGTCATACTTAGTCCTGCACAAGGTATAAATAGCAGAAGAAAAATGGATACAAGGAAATGACTTGGAGTTATTGACAATACACAGAGTGGGACTTTAATTTCTGAGGCAAAGGAAACAGTTCACAACTATGATGTTCTTAACACTGCAGAAGTTTCTAGATTGCAGATGCCTCCTAGGAAACCCCACAGAATGCAGAAGACAAAGTCTGAGAACAAGAAAAAATTAGAGATGTTGAGCACCAAGGCAGTTAGAATTTATGGACAATGCATCACAGGGATGGGACTTTGCACAGAGATAGCTAAAGACATCATATCTACATCCTTAGAGTCTTTAGTAAATACAAACCTGCTTGCTAAATGGAAATTATGCTAAGCAAAGGAAAAAAAATCAAGTATAAAACAATTCATAAAATTCAAGTTTAGAAGATATTCTAGCTCTGACCAGTAAGGTTGGGAGTTACTCTAAAACAATAGATTCCAGAATAGCCAAGCTTGAGTAATGAGATGATATACA
The DNA here is from genome assembly GCF_020740685.1 of Jaculus jaculus. Taxonomy (NCBI): domain Eukaryota; kingdom Metazoa; phylum Chordata; class Mammalia; order Rodentia; family Dipodidae; genus Jaculus; species Jaculus jaculus. The sequence continues at coordinate 71,042,314 of NC_059116.1, read as the reverse complement.
CGGAGAATTGTTGTAACTTTGGCTTTGCCATGGAATACTTTTAAAAATACCGGGTTGATCTCAACTCAACATTTTTAGTAAAGACAAACAAGCAAGGATTTTTTTTTTTTATTTTGACATAGATTCTTACTCCAACCCGAAGCTGGAGAGGATAACTCTGTGCGCCTCAGACTTGCAGCCACACGCCTGTCCCAGGCCCCACGCACAGGCTTCACACGCATGAGACCTTACACCCACCTCAAATACTTTTTCAGAGGAACATCACAAAATTCTGACACTTCACAATATAACTTTAAAAAGTTAATTAAAATTGTCAAGCAGTGTAGTTTGGTTTATAAAATGTCATATGATAAACATCTGAGTAGAAACTGAAGAAAAAAAATCCAGGGATGATGAAGATATTTACACCTAAAAGTTACATGAAAGGAAAACCATCCAATATAATACCAAATACTCCAATATATCTGCGAAGAAAGTCCAAGAAAAAGACAAAGGGAGACAAAAAAAAAATTTGAAAGCAAAATGTCTTCTAATCTTCTAAGTACAATGAAATTGGTGAACTTATAGACCTAAAAACCAACATACACCAGCATAGTGCATATGGCCTATGCAGGTCCATGATCTCACAAGGTGCCACCTCCCATTGCCCATAGCCAGAGGCACATTGTGATTAAAACTGCAAAACTGATTTGTTTAAAGTCATAACCAAGTAACACACTTGAAAGTCATGGAATCAAGGAAAAATGTAACCACAACCCAAGAATTCTAGTAAAAATTAAGCAGGCCAAAAGGTAACGAATTTATAATATTATAGTACTAAAGAAAAAGTAGATATAAGGCTAGAACTCTTTGGTCAAGAATGTTACTTCAAACAGGGTTGACAGTCATGCCTGGCCATTGTGATGAATTTGTCAGATATATACTGCAAATTAGTGGGAAAATAGAAAAATGATTGTAGCCTCTTTATAATGAGGTGAGAGATTGTCCCATCTCAATTGAAAGGCTTCAATTCTTTACAGGGTTATTTGGCCACAACCTTAAAATATGGAGAATTTATCAAATGAGCTATATAAATGTTCTATTTCCTAACAATTACTTACTTGGGAAAGGGTGGGGGGACAGATACAAAATTGAAAGAAAAAATAATTAATTTTGTACTTTTTGGAAGGCAACACATTTTATCATTTCTGTCTGTCAATATCATGGGATTCTTTAGGAACTAAACTAGAGAAACATCCTGCAATAAAAACATTGGGTTTAGCAGGAAAGTTTAATTGCGTTTCGTTTGTGCAAATGCATTTTCAATGGTCTTGTGATTCAAAGATACAATTAGAATGCATATTGTTCATTCGTTCGGAGAAGGTCATATTTCTAGCAGAGAGGAGCTATAATGATTGTGCTTTTTTCTCTCTGTGTCTGTAGTATGTTTCACCTTGTACTGACATCTAATTGCAAATAAAAACTCTCTTTGGAAAGCATCATGAACCAGAAAATTGATTGGAATACAGATATCTACTGGTAATTGCTATATTAATGAATGCCTAAAAGTTTGTATCCATATAAAAATATCTTTGATAGAGAGAATCAACACTGCAGACCACTACCACAAAATTAGTACATGTTGTGGAAGGAATTTATAAGAGATGGAAAAGATGCTAACTTTCCAGAATCTCATTATTTTGTTAATTCTAAACCTATTGGGTGGTTTTTGAGACTTCCTGCATCTCAAAAAGATATGAGTTCCTGCCTATATTCCTAAGCATTAAATCACTTCAGCGATGAGAATAGTCATGCCACTAAAAGTTCATTTCACCATGCAAATAAAAAAATAATAAATGAGGCAAAGACAACTGTTTGTAGATCTTTCACTTTCTTAATTTTTTATTTATTTACTTGAAAGAGAAAGGCAGAGAGAGAGAGACAGAGAGATTAGGTGTACCAGGAGTTTTAGCCACTGCCAACAAACTCCAGACACATGTGCCACCTTTTGTATCTGGCTCATGTGCGTCCTGGGGAATTGAACCTTGATCCCTTGGCTTTGTAGGCAAGTGCCTTAACAGCTAAGCCATCTCCCCAGTCCTTTTTGTGCATCTTTTAGGCTATCTACAGACTACCAGATATTTAAAAATTCCTAATTGACTTATATATTTTTTTGCTTTAAAAATCTTTTTTGATTATTTGTTTGCAAGTTGAGACAAGAAGAGAAAAAGAGACAGCAAGAAAGAAAAGTAGGCATGCTAGGATTTTTTTTTTTTTTTTTTTTGCTATAACAAACTCCAGACACATGTTTGCATATCTGGCATTGTGTGAGTAATAAGTATGCAACACAGGCCTCAGGCTTGGACAGTCTAGTACCTTTAACCACCAAACCATTTCTCCACTGCTGACTGACTTTTAAAAGTACATTAAAGCTTCCTAATTAAGAATTAGACTAATCTCATATTTTAGAAAAAAAGCATCATACTGATGAAGAACATGAACTTCTAATCATATTAATCTATCAGGCCAATGATGAAAGAGTTTTGAGATGTAAGGGAAACATCTGCCTTCAAGATACTCTTTCAATAATTTGGGCAAAGAAATTCAAGTCAGGAAATGTGATAAAATAACAGAATGTTAGAAATGAAATTTGAAGGGTAAGATGAGGAAGAGCCTCACAGATGATAGGTTCTTAGAAGATAATTCACTAAAGAACTTAACTGAATGTCATGGATGTTTCAATATTGTGGTGAACCCAACATTAGAAGAAGATGGTAAATTGTTCAGTATCAGGAAAGGGGCAATATCATCTACTGTGCTTTGATAAGTTCTGCAAGGAGGAAAAGAGATGGCATTATCCTCTTTATTGGATTGCACAGAAAATCTAAGAAAAGTTAGCAATGGTGAAATTTTAAAGAAAAACAAAATGATCATTTATATATGTTTTGCGGTGTGAAAATTTAAAAGGATGACGTGGTAAAACTTGGAATAAGTACAGGATTTTAAGAAGATTGATATAAATATACCACTACTAATTGCGATTTCACATAGTTTAACAAAGTACTAGGAAAATGTATTTTGGTGGGTTTACTCCCAGAACACATATGTGCGTCTGTAGTTCTGGTTATCGCAATGCAAATCCTGGGGCATTCAGTGGTGTCATATTGGTTAAAGGTAGCTACTTGCAAAGCCCAACAGCCCAGATTTGATTCCTCAGCGCCCATGTAAAGCCAGATGCACAATTATTCATGCATATGGTGTTCATTTGAAGTCGCACAGGGTCCTGAAGTGCCTTCCTTTCTCTGTCTCTCTGTTTTTTATTCTCTCACCCTTCCTTTTTCTTAAATAATTATTTTTATGATTATGTATGTTAAAGTATATACTATCAAAATAGATGTTGCATATAGTTTTAAATGTAGGTAAAGCATTAGTATGGTGCCATATATATATATATATATATATATATATATATATATATATATATATATATATATACATACACATAAATGACATAAAATGGTTCAGCAGTTAAGGTACCTGCTTACAAAGCCTGACATCATGGGTTCAATTTCCCAGTACCCATGTAAACACAGATGCACAAAGGGACACATACATCTAGAATTTGTTTGTAGAACTCAGAGGCCTTGATACATTCATTTTTCTCACTCTTTCACCCTCTTTCCTTGAAAATAAGTAAATAAAAATATTTAATGTAAAGTCAATGTGACATTTTATAAAGTCTTAATGAGCTATTTAAAAATTCAAAATATTAAATGTTTTAGCCTAAGTAGTACAAAATATATCCTGCCAATAGGTATATTTAAAGCACGTATTTCCCCCATGTTAATAATTTCTTTTTTTAAAACATATTATTATTTATTTATTTGTCAGAGAAAGAGGGAGGGAGAAAGAGAGAGATACAGACAGAGAGAGAGAATGGGCTTGCCAGGGCCTCCAGACACTGCAAACGAACTCCAGACTTGTGTGCTCCCTTGTGTATCTGGCTAATGTGGGTCCTGGGGAATTGAACCTGGGTCCTTTGGCTTTGCAGGCATACACCTTAAGCACTAAGACATCCCTCCAGCCCCCCATGTTAATAATTTCATCCAAGTCAAGAGATAACTAAAATAGAGTAAAATAGTGGACTTGGGAAAATGCTTTTTAATTGATAGAAAATAAAAAGCATGACATAGCAAGGTACTATTCATGTGAGAGGAATGAAAGTTAGCAAACAAATGGGAAAACCATGCCACTAATAAAATAAAACAAAAATTCTAGGAAAGAGATACATTTCTATGAAAATATATATGCTTCAAAAATGTGTCCACTAATAAATGTCCATTACAGGAAGAATATGTAGGAAGATTCTTACATTATACCATTCTTCCAAAGGTACAAAAGTTAATAAATGCAAAGCAAAAAATCTACTCAGTAGTAAGGAGAAATGAAGCAAAACAAGAACAAAATAAGATCCTGGGCTGGAGGAATGCCTTGGTGGTTAAGGTGTTTGCCTGCAAAGCCAAAGGACCCACGTTAGCCAGATACACAAGAAGGCGCAATTGTCTGAAATTCATTTGCAGTGGCTGGAAGCACTGGCACATCCATTCTATCTCCCTCCTTTCTCTGTCAAATAAATTGAATAAATAAATAAATAAAAATAAAGTATTTTTTAAAAGTCTCAGAATGACAAATGCTGCATGACCTCTCTCATACATAGTTTCTAACCAGGCCCTGCATTAGTTAATTGTAAGTCATAGTAAATATCAAAAGTATGGACATGGTCCTAGAATGGTGATAGGAAAAAGGGAAAGTATGGAAGGAAGAGATAGTGCACAATAAGTTAATGATTAGCAGAAAGGGAGAAAGAGAGAAAGAAAGAAAGAAAGAAAGAAAGAAAGAAAGAAAGAAAGAAAGAAAGAAAGAAAGAAAGAGAGAGAGAGAGAGAGGGAGAGAGAGAAAGAAAAGAAGAAAGAAGAAGAAAGAAAGAAGAAAGAAAGAAAGAAAGAAAGAAAGAAAGAGAGAGAGAGGAGAGAGAGAAAGAAAAGAAGAAAAAAGAAAAGAAAAGAGAAGAGAAGAAAAGAGACACCTTGTAGTACTGTAAGTACAGCTTAATGGATTTTGCTCAGAGTTGAAAGACCTGTATGCAGTAATAGGGGTAAAAACTATGGACTGTGAGGTTTGGCTTATGAGGGTGAGAAAGAGCTTTGCCTGGATTGGACTAGAAGCAATTTGTGTGAGAGCCTTTCTGTTATGCCCTGGTTCTCTGGGGAAAAAAAAAAAAAGAACTTGTAGAATGAATATACTGCAAAGGTAATACATTTTATGAGTTTACATTATATGGCCTGGATAGTCCCAATAATCATGGTCTGCACTCTGAAGAGGCTAAGAACTTAGTAGCTACTCAGCCCATGTGACTGGAAGCCTCAACAGTCCCAAGATGACACTAACGGTTTGGAGGAGTCCTGGAAAGCAGCTGATCTTCTGATGATTTTGGAACATGAAGAGGTTTGTGTCTGGTGTCAGCAAAGGAAGGCAGCAACAGAGGAGGTGTGTTCATCACCAGTGAGGGCAGACAGCCAAAATAACTGTTATTTTTATTTATTTATTTTGCCTGAGAGTTCTCTATATATAGGCAACCACTGGGAGGGATGTCTACTCTAATAGCAACTCTTATCCCTCAGGTAATCCATCCTGGAAATGCCCTCACAGACCTCCCCAAATGGCTTTTACTTGATTCTTGATGCAACCAAGTTGACAACAAAAGTTAACCATCACAGTAGCTATTGTGAAAATTGGGGTGAAGACAGAATTGCTTCAATCCTGATCAAAGCAGAGGAGAACACAGATGTTAAAGATGCTAGCAACAGTGTATTCTGTTGGATCAAAGGTGAAAATGAGATAAATGAAGACGAGTTAGCTTTAAAATTTTGGTCCTGAGAACACCTGTGCTTAGCTCATGTTTCCATGGGCACAGTTTCGTGCATGAGTGTAAGGTTGCTTGAGTGGATTTCAATGCCTGGGGTTGAATTTCGGCTTTGACAAAAATGGGAATTTGGATAAGTTACTTAATATTTTTGTGCTTATTTTGTGCTTATGTGTCAAATGGAAATAATACAACCATATAACATTTCTCAATCAGCTCTTAATTTGCTATACATAGAAGACTGGGACAGTGGATAGTCTTTAAGAAGTACTAGATAAATGATGCTTCCTATTATTCTCTGAAATCCAACCAGAGCAAAGAGACCATACTTAGGGTTTTGACCACATGGTTCTACTGTCAAATATGGAGTTCTGGTGGTAAAAGTTCACAGACCAAGGATGATAAAATTTAAACAAAATAAAATGACTCAAAAGGCTTCCTGTTTAATCAAACCTCAATGGCTTCCACACAATTTGCCTCCAAATCAACTGTGAGTAATTACAACCAAGTTGATTTATTGGCAGGTTTCAGTCTGACTCTACGTATGTAGGAAGGTAAATTCTGAGCCTCCGTTCTAGTGTTTTACAACAAAATAAGAATAGTCTACAATGAAAGTTCTCATCAGACTCAATTACTTTCTCTTTATTTCCTTTACCAATATGTTGTGACTTTTAATTTCCTTCTTCATAAATGGGGATGGCAGTGTTGATAACACCATGAGATTATTCAGTCCATTGCATATAATGAGGAGCTTGACGCACATAGCATGGTGAAAAGGATATCACAAGTGATTAGTAAATGTTAGGCATTATAATAACAATGGCAAGAATAATGATGATAAACGGAGTCATGTTGCATAATTCTTGAACTGATAGTTAAGAGCCTTATATTCCAGTAAATTTTTGTAATGTCCACTACTTATGATCTAGTAGCTTTTCAAAGTCCAATAAATAAAGCAAATTATCTATATGGGCTTAATAGTGGAATTAGACACCATAACCCAAATACTGACACAATTTATTGGGATTTTATTTGCCCCCCCGCCCAAACAACATACCTCCTCTTTCTTTTCCTATTCTCTTTCTAAGAAGACCTGTTCAGGTTTGTATATCTGCTTGCATCCTTTAGGACTCTTTAATATCTTTGTAAAGCACTATAGAAAGTAATGGGGTACCTAAAGTAAGCCTGAAGGGCTCTAAATAACCAGGAAGAAACAGCTAATCTCACACAGCCCAACCTTGTAAAACAGCAATTTGTTTGTTAATGTTATAAATAAAACATTTTCACTTGAGGATTAATCCTCATCTTCCATAAAACAAAATCATGTCTAGTATGTGTGTGAGAAGATACAAGCAGGAGTTAGTGGAGTAAATCTTGCAGAATGCATCATCCTTAATAGGGCTGTTAAAATTGCTTAAAAAAAATAAAACAAAAAGAAAGTAAAAAAGAAAATCTCATTAACACCTTATCTCATGCAGCACTTAAAGGTAATCGGCAAAGGAGGGGGGTCCTGCAATGCAATTAGTGGCTGTGAAATTCAGACAAAATTAGAGGGGCTATTCTCTATCTGCTCCCTACTCCAGTTTGAATCACTGGACTGGATTTTAAGGGCTGGTTCATTAAGGAACGTTCTCAGCAGGTGCGGATTTCTGTGTTAACATAAGAGCCAGCATATTTTATGCCTCCAGTAGAGACAGTAGGGCACTAAAGTGATGCTTTCTCACACAGCTCATTTATTTGAATTTTTTGTTTACCTCAGAACACCTGCAGGACCAAGCTCCTGACATACTAAATATTTGTATCACACTTTCTGCTCATCTCATACTTTAGACTTGCCTCACATTAGACACTGTATTGGTGCCACACATTATATTTATAAAGTGACCTAAGGTTATTTCTTTAGGCTATTACTTATAGTACTCTAGTGACTATGAGTACAGTGTTATCTATTTAGAATACAGGAACACCTGTCATTTTTCCTATGTATTCATTCATTTATCTATGCATCTATCTACCTACCATAGATCTATTTATCTGTCACTATCTATCTATATTTTATCCATTTATCTCACTAATGTATCAACCAACTCTCTGAGTAACAAATAATGTTCAAGTTGCATGCAAGAGTAATTTGATTTTCAAAACTTAATTGTTTAATCTATTAAATCATGTTCGCTCTATATATGGGATGGAAAGGTGGTTAAAGAAAGAAAGTAAAATATTAGGCTTGGTTCTCCAAAGCTGGTCATCATTTCCATTCTGCTTTTGTTGCTTTGTTTTAAGTACTGTGCTTAACAAGACTGTCTACTTCATTCTTTCTGTTATATTTTGGTTTTCCTTCTATTAATATTTTATTCATTTGTGAGAAAGAGAGAGAGAGACAGAAAGCGAGAGAGAGGGTGAGAGACTGGGAATAGACACATAACAGCCCCTTGTCTATGAACTCCAGACGCAAGTATTACTTTGTGCATGTGGCTTTACATGGAGAATCAAACCTAGGATGAAAATCTTTACAAACAAGCACTTTCAAGTTTATGAAACATGTGTGTGTGTATATATAAATGCACCCAAGTGGGATGATTGCAAAGATAGAGGAGGCTTTAATTTTCAAAGCCACATTTGAGTTCAAGTAAAGGATAGGTAAGACTATCCAATATGTTAAATTATTTTTATAAATTCCCCTGTAATTAAGTGGTCTTTTATAAGATGTAAAGGTATATTTTGCTAAATCGATTTTCAGTGTCTAATAGAAAGCTATTTTATACTAAGCACATATCAACTTTGAACCTTCAGGATAGCTCCAACTTGTACTTGGTATATTGTGGATATAATACAGTATTGAATTCTATTTGTTAATATTTTATATAGTATGTTGTATTGATGATAAAATTTAATTTGTCATTTCTTTCTTGTAAAAGCCTTATAAGACTTATAAGACTTAGACTATTAGTATTATACAGTACTTATATAAAAAACATGAGAATTTTTTTAATTTAATTTCAATGCTTTGAAGCAATTTGTAGCATATTAGGTCATAGCAACTTTTGAGTATTTCTCTTTGAGATATCTGGAATTCATTTCACATTGAGATTTATAGAGACTCAGAAGTGACAACATGTCCATGTATTCTACATTATGTGTGTGTGTGTGTGTATAATTACATAATATATTTATATGTATATAAATTTTTCATTATAAGTTTGTATCTGGAAATACATCTAAAGAGAATGATTTATTATTTTCTAAAGGAATTGGCATATGTTGTAGAGAGTGCCAAGTCTAAAATATACAGCCTAGACCTTCCAGAGGGGAAATGTTCCATCTTCCTCAAGGGAGGCCAGTATTTCTTGTATCATGTTGCTCTTTGCTTAGAAGTAATCACTCATATATGGTCACCACCATCTGAAAAGAAAAAAGCTGTCACTAAAAGTGAAAATTGCAGTAATATTTTAGAATGGCAATAAATATTTCAAAGGCAGTTTTCTGGGCATAATATATCTTTTTATATCTAGACAATAGTAGTATTACCTCCCCTAGGGCTTCTAACTTCTCAAACCATAGGCTTTTTTTTTTTTAATTTTTATTTCTTTGAGAGCGACAGACACAGAGAGAAAGACAGATAGAGGGAGAGAGAGAGAATGGGCGCGCCAGGGCTTCCAGCCTCTGCAAACGAACTCCAGACGCATGCGCCCCCTTGTGCATCTGGCTAATGTGGGACCTGGGGAACCGAGCCTCGAACCGGGGTCCTTAGGCTTCACAGGCAAGTGCTTAACCACTAAGCCATCTCTCCAGCCCCATAGGCTTTTGATTAGATTTTCAGTACCAGTATGAATTCTCTCCTGTGGAGTTAGCCCCAAATTTAATCAGAGAGCAGTTTGTTTCTCCCAAAACAGGCATGCCACTATTGCACCAGTTGGTAGATTTGGCCCAGCTATCAGACATAAAGATGGCAGGGTTCACTACTGGTTAAGACCACTGGTACCTCTTCACCTCTAACGTGCATAGGTCTTACCAAAATCTTGCCAGCTAGTCAACAGGGAGGAGGCGTCCATTTCAGTTCCTGCTTGACTTCTCAGTGACCTGCAGCTCAGGTGTAAACCCTTTAGCGATGGGGTCTTACCAGTCAGTTTTAATGGGCAACCAAGAGCCTTGGCAATACAATACCATGTAATGTTTTGGGAGCATCAGTGTCTCCCTGGCCAACAATACTCTGCAAAATATCCCACTCTTGGCACTGATTGTTTTTTTCTTCTAGTAACAGTATATGTCTTCTGAGTACAACATTATCCACTTCTACCAGATACTTCTACCCAAACCCACTCTTTTTTAACAAGAAGAATTAGGTTTACATGATGTTTATTCATAACATTTAACTTTTGATTAACTTTCGTCCTGCTTCTTCTGTTCTGTATTCCCCCTTACCCCACTTAGACCACCTAGAACTCTGCAGCTGTACTTACATAGCTATTATATAGTAGGTCAAGAATATATACTGTCACATTAACAACCATACAGCTCTAAGCAAATGTATGATTGTATATATTTTAGAAAAGTAAACACCTATAATGTTATTTAACAAGACGGTACAGAGGAAGAAAGTGAAATTTTAGCAGCCAAGAAATATGTGTTAGCATATTGAGTACAAACTCAATGGTACCCCATAGTGCCCCACACTTTCTGAATATAACAGTAAGGCATATCAATTTATTGCCCATGAAAATTTACTGAAAAGGCAGCTGGATTGGTGGCACATGCCCATACTCTCAGCACTAGGGAAATACGGACAAGAGGATCAGGTGTTTAAAGCCAGCCATGGCTACAAAGTGAATTCAGGATAAACTGTGCTACATGAAACCTATTTCAAGGAATAAAGAGAAAAAAATAAAGGAAGGAAAGAAGGAATGAAGGAAGGGAAGGGAAGAAAAGAAGAAGGAAGGCAGAACTAGGGGAAGAGGGTGAGAAAGAAAGTAAATTTACTTTGAGAGAATGCAATTTATCTGCAAATATTTAAGTCAATGTGTGATGTATTTTTGTTTCTATCTGAAAAATGGTTGTATAGTATAAAATATTCTAAATAGATTTCCCAATTTATAGGCTATACACACTATGCCCTCTTCAAAACTAAACACCCAAAACATTTAGTGGTTGCACAAGTAATCATTAGACACTGAGAATAGAGTTTTATGATAGATTATGAAAGGGAAAAAAAGTGATGACTATATTGTATTCAAGAAGATAGAAGGGCTGGAGAGATGGCTTAGTGTTAAAGGCACTTGCCTGCATAGTCTAAGGACCCAGGCTCGAGTCTCCAGGACCCACATAAGCCAGATGCACATGGTGGCACAAGCATGTGGAGTTGATTTGTAGTGGCTGGAGGCTCTGGTACACCCATTCTCTCTCTTTCTGTCTCTGTTGCTCTTAAATAAATAAACTATAAATAAATACATATTTCAGAAAGAAGATAGGAAATAGATCTGTGGTAAATTACTCCATATGATTCGTTCTTATTTAAAGAATCGCTGTTTTTCAGAGATGGTACTCAATATGCAATGGTTTGCTACCAACATTTAGAACACAAAAATCAAATAAAATGCTCATTGTTTAGCATGCAATATACAAATGTTTGCATTTATCAGGAAAGATAAGGAATATTCTGTTTTAAAAATTAATTTTAATTTAGCATACAAAGTAATGGGTTCGATTTGATAATTTAATGCATGCTTTGATCTTATTGGCTTTCCTTTTCCACTTCCCTCTCCCATCACCCCATCTCTCTTTGTGGTTCATTTTGTCTCGCTTCTGACTTATAGTCACTTGTATTCTACTATCCTTATCTCCTTAACCTCACCTCTCATGCTCCCTTCTCTAGAAATGTACCCCTCATACACATGCACACACACAAATTAAAATCTAGGATTCCTATATTAGAGAAAATATTTGTTATTCTGAATTTGGCTTATTTTGCTTAGCATAATGATGTCCATTTACTTCCTGAGAATATGATGATTTTATTTTTCATGATGATTGAGTAGAATTCCATAGTGCACCTGAAATTGTGTTATCATTTTTTTCCTGTTTTTTAAATATTTGGAAAACTTCCATATGAATTTACAGAGTGGCTGCATTAGTTTATACTTCTCCAAGCAGAGTATGGGACCCCTCGTTCCATATCCTTACCAACATTTGTTGTAGCTTGTTTTCTTGATGTTAGCCATTATGAATAGAATGAGGTGGAATCTCAAAGTCATTTTAGCTTGCATTTCCTTGATGGCAAAAAATGAACATTTTTCAAAACATCTATTGGGAATTTTCTTTCTTCTTTTGAGAACTGTTGCTTCAGTTCATTATCCCATTTATTGAGTGGTGTCTTGAAGGATTGGCTGTTTCTGTTTTCATTTCTGTATACTTTCTAGGTGTGAACTCTGTGTGAAGTATAGCTGACAGACTTTCTCCCCTTCTGTAGGCTGTGTCTTCCCTCGATGAGTGTCCCTTTGCTATGACCGAGCTGTTTAATCTCATGTACTTGCAGTTGTCATTGCTCGGGTGTATATTTCCTGTGCTACCAGAATGCTTTTCAGAAATTCCTTCCTGATATCTATATCTTGAAGTGTTATCCCTATGATTTCAAACTGTATTAGTTGCAACATTTTAGGTCTTATATTATTATTTTTTATCCATTTTGAGTCTGTTTTGTGAATGATTAGGACGATAGATCTAGTTTCAGATATCTGCATGTGGTTAGCAATTTTTCTCAAACCATTTGCTTAAAGAGGCAGTTTCTTCTTGGAGATTTTTTTTTTTTTTTTGTCTTTGTCAGAAATTAGGTGATTGGGTTCTGAGGCAATAGCTCAGCTGACAAAATGCCTTCCTTGAGGACCTCATATATGAAGGGCCATATATGAAGTCAGGTGTGATGTCATGGATTTCCGAGTCTGTTGCTGGGGAAGTGTAAATGAGTGAATTCCTGTAGTATACTGGACAGCCAGTTTATACTTTGGAAGCTAAAGGTAAATGACAGACCCTATTTAAAAAAAAAAATGTGGATAGTACTGGAGGAATGGCACCTATCCTCTGGTTTCTACCCACATATATATCCATAATTATTGATGTACACACACACACACACACACAACACAGAAATTTGGTGGATGGATATTTCATCCAGTTGTATTAATCTATATATTAATCTATATGTCTTCTTGTGTGTTCTATATCATGTTGTCTTTGTTAGCATAGCTCTGTGTTATAATTTCATGGCAGGTATTGTGACAACTCCAGCATTATTTTTTCTTAGGACTGTCTTGGCTATCTTGGGTCTGATATGAATTTTAGGAATATTTATTCTAGTTCATTCAAGCACATCATTAACATTTTGATTATGTTGCATCTGTGGACTTGTTTTAGTAATAAACTGATTTTCACAACATGAATTTTGATAACCCATTAGCATGGAAGATCTTCCCATCTTCTTGTGTTCTCTTTAAATTATTTTGTGAGTGTCTTAAAATTTTATTGGAGTTTTTTTGTCTCTTAGTAAAGTTGATTCCTAGATATTTTGGTTTTTCAAGTTAGGGTCTCCCTCTAGCCCAGGCTGCCCTGGAATTCATTATGAAGTCTCAGGCTGGCTCTGAACTCACAGTACTTCTCCTCTGTCTGCCTCCTCAGTTCTGGGATTAAAAGCATGCACCACACATCCAGCATTCCTAGGTATTTTTTGAAGCTATTTGAATGGGCTATACTTCCTAACTCCTTTTTTGGTATTTATTATTGGTAAATAGAAAACATGCTGGGTTTTTTGTTCTGAAAATAGTATCAGGTCTAAGTTTTTCTGATGGTATTTTTAGTCTACTAGCTATAAGAGCATGCCACCTGCAAATAAGGACAATTTACTTCTTCCTATCCTATTTTGATCCTGTTTCTTTGCCTTGTCTTACTGTTCTAGCAAAGTCTCTAAACACTATAATTTTGACTGTATGATTTGGTTTTATGAGACAAAAATCTCATATATTCCAGGCAGATATTCAAATGGCTCTGTATCTGAGATGACGTTGAACTTCTGATGTTCTTCACTCCACCTCTGGGTTCACAGGTATGAATCACCACACACAATTTATTCAAGCATTATGTTGAATAACAGGAGAGAAAGTAGCAATGTTTGTCTCATTTCAGATTTTGGAGGAGAAGATTTGAGGTTTTCCCCACATATTATACTGTTAGGGCAGGTTTGCCTATGTTATGTTCAGGTATATTCTCTCTAGATCCTCTTTCTTGATGACTTTTATCATAAAGAGAGGTTGAATCTTGTCAAATATCCTTTCATTGTTTGGTGAGATGGTCATGGGAAGAATTGTTCATAAGTTTATTTCTATGTTGTACCACAGGCGTTGATTTACACACATTAAACCAACCTTGCATCCCTTGATGATACCAATTCAGGAATGATGTATGATTTCTCTAAGTACCCTTGAGGTCACTTTAAAAGTATCTCATTGAGAATTATTGTTTCTAAAATATACATATTTTTGCTAATAATCATTTCAGTTAATGAAATCATGTAAGATATTATATATTTGAGAAATTCTGAGAAATAAAAGGGAAAGAGCCTAAAGTATAATGGAGAGAAAATGAGTCATACAAAAAGAGAGAAAAAAGACATAAAACACAGACATTTCATTTCTTATATATATACCTATAAGTTTCTAAATTTTGGTTTGTTAGCCTTAGCATTTAATTTTCCTTCCTTCCTTCCTTCCTTCTTTCTTTCTTTCTTTTTCTTCCTTTCTTTTTTAAATAAAAACAGTTCCTCATCTTGAGCAAGTTTGGAAAGAATCCATCTTCATCTTGTGGGATGCATGAATTACATGAGATGGAAGACACTATCACTATTTGAAATTCCATTTCACCAAGTGTGAATACACTGCAGCTGCATTTCCTTCGCATAATTAATTCCTATTGGAAAACTTGATTACTGGGAGCTGGAAGGCTAATGGAGCAGCCTGGGCTTCCTGAGGCCAAATTTAGTCTGGAGCATGTGCAGCTGTGAAATCCAAGAACCATGGAATCTGTTCAGGAAATGATGAAGCAGGCTTACAGAACACCAGAGAGAAGTTTGGCAGTTCAGCATAGGGTTTATAGTCTTCAACTTGAGGCATACACACAACAAGAGGGAGAAAAAGTATATCTTTCTCCTTGGGCTTTCACATTTCTTTGGTTGTTCATTAATTGTCCTGTTTACCTGTTTGCCAGGTGGTGAGAGCAGCAGTGTTCAGTGTTGATCGGTGGATGTCTTCCATATTTTCCAATCAAATTTCATTTTTATGTAATCAAGCATGGGTGTTTTAAGATGTTAATTCATGGCACTATTTGGCTTTGCTTTGTTTTCACAGGCAACATCATAGACTATTGAGTCCTATGTATTGATTTAATCTAATAAGAAACATAAATCTTAAAGAGCTAAAATTGAGAAACAAACAAAAGAACTCTACTCTGCCCGCAAATATCGGGGACTATTATTTTCCTTGCGGAACATTAATGTCTGGAATTAAGAAACATCACAGCTCTGGAAACAAAGGGTGAAGGAAAGTGAGTTTACTTTTGTACATTCTGGGCTTGTTCTCTTTCTTCCTCTTTTCCCCACCTGTTCCCATAATGTCTCGTCAAGTGATGTACATAAACTCTCCAGCTAATAATGAACTTTTTATACTCTTCTTTAAAAAAAATACCTGTGTTAGTCTATTTACACTTTTATAATAAAATACCATAAGCTAAGCAGCTTATCAATATTTTTTCACATTTATGAATGCTTGGGGAGTCCAAGATTATTCACTAGCAGAGTGTGTGGCTGGGGAAGGCCTCTTTCGTAGAGACTGAGGCTTCTCCCTGTGTCCTTGCAGAATGGAAGGCTGACATATCTCTAGGGTGTCTCAGTTACAAGGACCGTGCTGTGCTCTCAATGTTTGCGGTCCTCCACATTTTCATATACTTTCACAATGTTTTTTACACAACACCAAAATTTTATATAATCTTAGTTGCAAGTAAAACTTAGATTATGGGCACTGTTGGCTACAGAATGTGTTGAGTCACATAAACATTGTATCTGTGTAAGTCACAGGGATTGAATTGCAAATGCCATAGTGCAAAGAGCTCCTTGGTGAATAAACTTTCAATGACATTGTTGGAAAGTATTAATCCTTCTATGCTTTCCAATTTGCTTTTAGGAATGTTTTCCTCTTATAGAAATAAAATTATATATATAGATGTACATGTATTTATATATATGTAATTATATATATAAGTATATTATACATGTATATATATATAAACATATATATATGTAATATATATTTATTATTTAAAATGGTTAACTATATAAATATAATACAGAATTAGTTAAATTATTTGAATTTCATTATTTTAGACTTATTTAAGTTACTCATTGTGTACACTGGACGTGGATTCGGTGTCTGTTGGTCTCCACCGCCCTGGTGCTGGTTCTACAGGCATGGGATCCCATGAGCAGTCAGACTTTTAAAGCTGTATCAGGTACAATTTCTAAAACATTCCAGGATACCCTGGATATTCCGTAATTCTCACTTATCCTCAGACTACTTTGTACTTTTACACAGTGGGACTCCTAAGTTATCTTGTAATAGGTGGCAACTGTTTGCACCTAAACCCATTTTGATCACAATTCAGTATTATGGCAAGGCTCAGACTGTTTCAAGTATGTTTTTTAGTCATTAGTTGTTTTCAAAGAAAAAATAAAGATGCTTGAGAACAAAGAAAGAAGATAATAGTACCTATTTCACTACGTTTATGTAAAAATTAAAAGGAATAAGCAGGTTTTACACAAAATTAAATAGCTGGCTAAATATTAACAAAAATATCTCTGAAGTGGATCTTTCAAAAGTAGATGCTCAATAAGAATGAATGTTCCCAGACCTTGGCAACAACAGGAGATGGGAGAACATTGCAGAAGAGGAGCTAGAAAGATTGTAAGAGCCACAAAGTTGTTAGGAATACCCCAAGACAAGCCCCCTGTCCCCATCCCATAGGGATTGATTGAGGGCTTCATGATTCCACAATGAATACCATAAACTGAAGAGTGCCCCCAGGGTAATGGGAGCACGGATGAGGGGATAAAAGATCCACATATGTGTGTGTATATATATATATATATATATATATATATATATATATATATATATACACATACACACACACACACATACATACATACATATATACATATAATGTATATACATAATTAAATTTTAAAATAGAAATATGCACAGAAGGGTAAGCGCCTGTCATATATAATATTTAAGCTAGCAGGTTAGACTGGGTGTAGAGTTATCACTATTAATGCATGGTAAATAATACACATTAGTGTGTGTATTTATGTATAAATATAAAATTAATGCCTAATATATAATATAGATATATATTATAAATTTCTTAGCTCTGTATGAGAGTTGCAACTTGTGAAGTCCAAAAATTATTATAAAATTTGCCTTCTTTATGCATTTTTCACTGGGCATTCTGGAGAAAAATCTGATCCTAATACCAGTGATGAGCTTGCAGAGTAAGGTGATACGAGTGACTTTGGAAAAGCAGGGGCATGCCATTTCACATAAGGAACATATGAAGAGGTCAGTAAAATCGAGTTATTTGTTTGTGGCAACTTTTAACTTTTACTTTTATTTTTATTTTTACTTTCAGTTTTTTGCTTTCTTTTTAATTTATTTTTTCTGTTCACAATTTTTAATAGCATTTTCCATGATTATAAAAAATATACCATGGTAGTACCCTTCCTCCCCCCCCACACTTTCCCCTTTGAAATTCCATTCTCCATCATATTACCTCCCCATCTCAATCATTGTACTTACATATATACAATACCAACCTATTAAGTACCCTCCTCCCTTCCTTTATCTTCCCTTTATATCTCCTTTTTAACTTACTGGCCTCTGCTACTAAGTATTTTCCTTCTCACGCAGAAGCCCAATCATCTGTAGCTAGGATCCACATATGAGGGAGAACATGTGGCGCTTGGCTTTCTGGGCCTGGGTTACCTCAGTTAGTATAATCCTTTCTAGATCCATCCATTTTTCTGCAAATTTCATAACTTCATTTTTCTTTACTGCTGAAAAGAACCCCATTGTATAAAGGTGACACATCTTCATTATCCACTCATCAGTTGAGGGACATCTAGGCTGGTTCTATTTCCCAGCTATTATAAATTGAGCAGCAATAAACATGGTTGAGCACGTACTTCTAAGGAAATGAGATGAGTCCTTAGGATATATGCCTAGGAGTGCTATAGCTGGGTCATATGGTAGATCAATCATTAGCTGTTTTAGGAACCTCCACACTGATTTCCACAATGGCTGGACCAGTTTGCATTCCCACCAGCAGTGTAGAAGGGTTCCTCTTTTTCCACATCCCCACCAACATTTATGATCATTTATTTTCATGATGGTGGCCAATCTGATGGTAGTGAGATAGAATCTCAATGTAGTTTTAATCTGCATTTCCCTGATGGCTAGTGACGTGGAACATTTTTTTAGATGCTTATATGCCATTCGTATTTCTTCCTTTGAGAACTCTCTATTTAGCTCCATAGCCCAGTTTTTGATTGGCTTGTTTGATTCCTTATTATTTAACTTTTTGAGTTCTTTGTATATTCTAGATATTAATCCTCTATCAGATATTTAGCTGGCGAAGATTTTTTCCCATTCTGTAGGTTGCCTCTTTGCTTTTTTTACTGTGCCTTTGCAGTGTAAAATCTTTGTAATTTCATGAGTTCCCAGTGGATAATCTGTGGTTTTATTGCCTGAGCAATTGGGGTTGTATTCAGAAAGTCTTTGCCAAGACCAATATGTTGAAGGGTTTCCCCTACTATTTCCTCTAGCAGTTTCAGAGTTTCAGGTCTGATGTTAAGGTCTTTAATCCATTTTGACTTGATTCTTATGCATGGAGAGAAAGAGGAATCTATTTTATTCCTTCTACAGATACATATCCAGTTTTCCCAACACCATTTGCTGAAGAGGCTGTTTTTTCTCCAATAACTATTTTTGGCATTTTTATCGAATATCAGGTGGCTATAGCTACCTGCACTTACATCTGCATCCTCTATTCTGTTGCACTGATCTACATGTATTTTTTTTTTTTTTGTGCCAGTACCATGCTGTTTTTGTTACTATGGCTCTGTTGTATAGATTATATCAGGTATGGTGATACCACCAGCCTTATTTTTGTTGCTCAGTATTATTTTAGATTATCAAGGTTTTTGTGATTCCAAATAATTTTTTGGATTCTTTTTTTCTCTTTCCGTGAAGAATGCCTTTTTAATTTTGATAGGGATTGCATTAAATGTGTAGATTGCTTTTGGTAAGATTGCCATTTTCACAATATTGATTCTTCCAATCCAGGAACAAGGGATGTTTTTCCACTTTCTAGTGTCTTCTGCAATTTCTTACTTGAGTGTTTTAAAGTTCTCATTGTAGAGATTCTTTACCTCCTTGGTTAGGTTTATTCCAAGGTACTTTATTTATTTATTTATTTATTTTTTGATGCAATTGTGAGTGGGAGTGATTCTCTGATTTCATCCTCTGTGTGTTTCTTGTTAGCATATATGAAAGCTACTGATTTCTGTGTATTTATTTTGTATCCTGCTACATGGCTGTAGGTTTTTATCAGTTCTAACAGTTTGCTAGTAGAGTCTTTAGGGTCCTTTATGTATAGAATCATGTCATCTGCAAATAATGCTAACTTGATCTCTTCCTTTCCAATTTGTATCCCTCTTATTTGTGTCTCCTTTAATATTTATTTAATAAATCTATGCTATATGCCTTTAGATCGGTAACAAGACAGGGGTTCCCACTCTCATCATTGCTCTTAAACATAGTACAATAAATACTAGCCCAAGCAATAAGACAGGAGAACAAAATAAAAGGGTTATAAATTGGAAAGGAAGAAGTCAAGTTATTTCTATATGTAGATGACATGATCCTATACATATGTGAGCCAAAATCTCCATCTCAAAATTTGTAAAGATGATTACCACTTTCAGTAAAGTAGCAGGATACAAAAACCAATGCACAGAATCAGTAGCCTTTCTATGTGGAAAAGACAAATGTACAAAGAAAGAAATCAGTGAAGTTGTCCCGTTTTCAATAGCAACCAAAAAATCAAATACCTTGGGATAACACTAGCAAGGATGTAATTGACCTATATAATGAAAACAAAAATAAAAACACCTCAAGAAAGAATCAAGGAGGAATTGAGAATATGGAAAAAACCCTCATGCTTCTGGATAGCTAGAATTAATATTGTGAAAATGGCAATCCTACCAAAAGCAATATACAAGTTTAATGAAACACCAGTAAAATTTCCAGCATCATTCTTCACAGAGATAGAAAAAGTGATCTCAAAATTCATATGGAAGGCAGCCTGCCTCAGATATCCAAACATATCCTCAGCAAAAAACAACAGCAAGAACAACAACAACAAACCTGTGGAGGTATCACCATACCAGATTTAAAGCTATATTATGAAGCCATAGTAACTAAAACAGCTTGGTACTGGCATAAGAAAAGAAACATAGACCAATGGAGCAGAATTGATGATCTGGACCTTAGGACAAGCAGCAACAGCTTTGACAAAGGTGTCAATAATATAGACTGGAAAAAAACCAATACAGAATCTTCAACAAATGGTGTTAGATAAATTGGATAAATATATGTAGAAAAATGAAACTAGACCCATTCATCTCTCCCTATACAAAAAACAAGTCCAAATAGATTGAAGACCTCAATATAATACCTGAAGCTCTTCTCCTACTGGAAGAAAAAATACAAGGCACTCTGCATGGTATAGGAGTGGGGAAAGTAAACAATCACTTAATCAATAGGATCTCATGAAACTAAAAAAGGTTTTGCACAGACAAACATACCATAGCAGAGCCAATAGATTATCCATTGAATGGGAGAAAATCTTTGCCAGATATACCATTGAAAGAAGCCTAATATCTAGAATCTACAAAGAACTCAAAAAATAAATAAGAACTCAAACAACCCACTGAAAATGGGTCAGAAAACTGAATAGAGAATTCTCAGAGGAAAAATTACAAATGGATAACCCACACTTAAGAAAATGTTCAACATCCCTAACCATTAGGGAAATGCAAATTGAAACCAACCGTGAGATTCCACCTTATTCCAGTAAGAATGGCAATCATTAAAAAATCTAAGAATGACAGATGTGTGGAAAGAGGAACCCTCATCCACTGTCCATGGGAGTGTAAACATGTATAACCACTAAGGAAACAACTTGTAGATTCCTGAAAAGGATAAACCTAGTGCTATCAACAGACCCAGTTATTCCCTTACTGGGCATTTATATTAATGCTCCATGCATCAATACACAGACATTTGCTCAACCATGTTTATAGCTGCTCAATTCATTATAGCTAAGAACTGGAATCAACCCAGATGCCCATCACTGAATGAATAGATAATGAATTTGTTGTACATTTTTACAATGGAATTCTACTGAGCAGTAAGGAAAAACTGATACAATGAAATTTGTGACAAAAATAGGCAGACTTGGAACAGATTATACTCAGCAAACTCACACAGCCAAGAAGACAAATGCTGTGTGGTGTCACTTATCTGTGCTTCCTAACATGGACTGGATCAGGCTGCTGACATATCTGACAGGCAACTCCAGGCCCAGACAATAGGGACAGAAGGGAAGGGGAGTGAGGAAAACCAACCCATAATCGAATTCAAAATGTGCTTTATCATTGGAGATAGCCCAAAAGATATAACCCTCAAGAGGAGTAAGGGGGCAGCACCTGAAAAGCAGGGACCTGGTGCAGGTGAGATGAAGCCTAAATTTAAAAGATTTTTTTTTTTTTTTCTGTCTCTCACCTGTAACTACCAGTATTGGAGACTGGTTGTTATCCATATTGAGCTGTTGATTGGAGAGACCTACAATGTTTCCAAATCAAGACAGTTTTCTGTCAAAGCACTTGACTACCTGCCTGAGGCAGAAGCTAAAACCCTATTGGTGAAGACACCATATGCTGCTGACACAGAGCATGGGGAGACCTGGCTGGAATTCAGAAGAAAGGCAGTCCCCAGACAGTTAACATTTCTAGTGTTGGAAAGTGCTACCTGAGCTACAGGGGAAAGTGGTCAGCAATGGTCTGAGCAACTGGACATCTGAGCTATTCAGAACCAAACACCTTGACAGGAGGTCCATGTCAGTGAAATAGTGAAACACAGCTTTAGTGGGTAACCAATAGCTTTCTGATTGCTAAGAGAGCTGTGCAGTCTAAAGGAGCTCATATCTATCTGGAATCAGGAACTGGATCAGCTTCCTATAGAGACAAACACTATGCTCTCCAATGTTGAGCTCTCATTAGTCTTTGGCTAAAAGCAGGGTTATGTGCATCAAATTCTCCCTAAATTAATTAATGCTTATCCCACTTAAACTATGCTGACTCACTCTCCATTGGAGAATCTGTTGTTTTTCCGAAGGTAGGGAGACCAGAGTAAATGGAACTATTCTCCACATTTCAGACAAGCCACAGCTGAAACCACAGAGGAATTGGGGAGACAAGCAAAACTGCTGCTTCCATGTTGAACCTGATAATCAGCACCAGGGTGTAGGAGACAGACCCTGAGGATGTGCAACCCCTATCAAAGCAGAGATCCAGAGGCTCTTAAAAGCTCATCACTGATGTAGTCCTAAAACTTGCCCACTATGTCACAGGGAATTTTGTGACAGAGGGGACAGAAAGATTGTAAGAGCCACAGGTGGAGACATCTTGCCCAGAGCCCTTCTCTCCTCCCTAAAATAACTGACTGCTGCTCCCACAATTCATAAAACACAATCCCATGGGGAATACCTGCAACCCCACTGAGGAACATCCCCAATGGAATGGGGGCAGTGAAGAGTGTACCAACACATGAGGTATCCATATAAAATATGTTTAATAATAATAATAATAAAAGAATAAACAGAAAGTGACGTTGAAGGTAGGGGAACATACACAGCTTCTATGTTTTCCTGCCAAGTAGGTACTGAACACACAATATCATCACAAACACCACAGTGGGCAAAGATAGTCATGTGAACATGGGGCTGAGGAGTAAAGTGAGGACAGTGCTATCATGTTGAATTGGGAGTCATAAAAGAATCAGACAGATCAATTTGTATGGTTTACCTGTAGGAAAGACAAGTGAAATAAAAAGTTAAGAACTTAAAAAAAAAAGAAAGAAAAAGAAAAACAACTCTGAGTTCAATACCTAAAACTTATGTAAAAATGCCTGGTCCATGCTTCTAATCTCAGTGCTGGGGAGGCAAGAAGAGAAAGATACCTGGGACATGCTAGTCAACAAATTGAGCTTAATTACCATCTCCAGATCAATAAAAGAACCTGTCTCAAAGAAATTGCATGGCTCCTAGGAACTACACTTCAGTTTGTCTTCTGGTCTCACATGTATATGCATTCAAGCATCAACACACACGAGCCCTCACAAGCACACAGGTGCACACATAAATGAAAGTCTAGCATAGCAAACATATAAAACATGGATAATTTTAGAACAGTTATGTGCTAAACACAACTGCATATGACATGCCATTTTACTAGTTAAAATGAAGTGTGCTTATTCTTATCAGCATCACCACACACCACACTATGAAAAAATGATGACAATAACATTGTGATTAACATGATGTTAAATTATCATGCCATTCCTGAGTAATAAATAGTTTTAGCTCTAAATCTTATGTAGGGCAACTAAAATTATTTGAGTATCATTTTGAGTTATATAAGAACAGCATATAAATTTAAATAATATATACATATCATTTCAACCAGAAAATATGTACTATTGATAAACATATGAGTACTGACTGAATTTTACCTTTTTTTTTTTATTTTTTGAGGTAAGGTCTCACTCCAGCTCAGGCTGACCTGGAATTCACTATGTAGTCTCAGGGTGGTCTCAAACTCATGGTGATCCTCTTACCTCTGCCTCCCCAGTGCTGGGATTAAAGGCGTGCGCCACCATGCCCGGGGAATTTTACTTTTAAAATAGTTAGATCTTGAGTTACTTCAATTACTCATGGTCTTGACAAAACTTTGATAAGACATGGTAGATGACACTTGTTTTAGTACTAGAGTTCATATTCAGTGAAACAGCTTCTTGAGGATTGAAAAATTTAGGACAAACTGTATATTTTCATTTTTATTCTCTGGAAATAATGCAGTGCTTCCTCATATTTTTGAAGGTCTGTTTGTAAAACAAAACAACAGAATGTCATACAGTTCCTCATACAATGGATTGGTGGCAGGCCTTTTCCATTGTTTCTTGAGAACCCTTAAAATATTGAAATGTCTACAAAAGCAATAAAATGATCACAGGATTACGGTGATAGTTAATTTCTGTACAAGTTAAATACCATTGATAACTAACTGTTAGGAGTTTATTTTGAGTTGACATTTTCTTGGAATGCCAGACCTTTCCAACATAATTAAAGGGTTCCTCATTGTGACGGTGTCCCACAGCTTTGATGGAAGCACTTTCAGTCGTGTGCTTGGGCCTCGTAAATGACTATACATCCATAATGATAGGAAAGCAGTTTGTTTTTGTTTTGTTCTTATGAACAGTTAATCCCAGATATGAGGTGATGATATTTTCTTTTCTTGGGTAGTATAATAGAGTAGTAGCTTGAGGGGCAGATTTCTAGAAAGGTGCTTTGAGAAACCAACCCCTGTATTAAAAATTTCAATATAAAAAAAATCATGAAATTGAGTTTAAAAACGAATATGAATGACTATACTCCAGAAGACTGCCATATATAGACACAATGCTGTGTCATTTTTCTGAACAACGTTCCTAATTTTCCAAACAGATGCTCCCTTGTACTGCTGGGACTATCTTCTAAAACGAATACTTTATGAATTTATAAATTTTGCATCCATACAGATGATATCAAAAACAGTGCAGAATTGATATCATACTGAACGAAATGCATAAAGACAGCAGAGATGAGAACAAAATAAGAGAGTGTCTAAAATATAAATTGCCTGGAATTTAGCATGAAAGGAGCATAAGGAAAAGAACAAAAACATCTATTATCTTACCATTTCAGACAATCTATATGACTATTTTCTGTATTTTTTTGGTAAATTCCAAATTTATAAGAATAGAAAAACTTTCCTTAAGGTTGCCACCATATACTGAGTGTAATACATTTTTCCCTTGTTTTAAATTCTTAAATAGGGATCTATCTGTCAGTTATTCCCAAATCATCTTACATTCCATGAATATCATAAAATGATAACTACAATTCATTTTTTTTTCAAGGTAGGGTTTCATGGAATTCACTACATAGTCTCAGGGTGGCCTCAAACTCATGGAGATCCTCCTACCTCTGCTTCCCTAGGGCTGGGATTAAAAGCATGTGACACCACACCCAGCCAATTCATATTTTTATTTATTTATTTTATTGGCAACTTTCATGATTGTAAACAATATAGCATGGTAATCCCTTCCCTCCCCCAACTTTCCCCTTTGAAACTCCACTCTCCATCATATCCTCTTTCCCCTCTCAATCTGTTACTCTTTTATTTTGATGGCATCATCTTTTCCTCCTATTATGATGGTCTTATATAGGTAGTGTCAGGCACTGTGAGGTCATGGATATCAAGGTCACTTTGTGTCTGGAGGAGCACATTATAAATCTCTTAGTGTTAGGTTAGTACAGTGTAATTATTGAAGTGAAAAAGAAAAATTAGCAAGCCAGGCATGGTGGCAAATGCCTTGAATCCCAGCACTCAGTGCAGAGGAAGGAGGATCGCAATGAGTTTGAGGCCAACCTGAGACTACATAGTGAATTCCAGGTCAGCCTGGGCTAGAGTGAGACTCTACCTCAAAAAATTAAAAAAAAAAAAAAAAAAGAATTAAGTTTGATGGGTTGCTTAGCACTTATGTCACTTGCCTGAAAAGCTAAAGGACCTAGGATAAATTCCCCAGGAAGTTTACTGAACCACTGAGTCATCTCTCCCACCCCTATATATACCATATTCATCCTCTAAATCACAGGAAGAAGTTGATTACCAGGCCATATTATGGTCCTACAGGAAAATAAGTTTGTAAAAAAGCTGTTTGTAACAGCTTCCCATTGGTTAACATTAAAATGAATGACCTGCATACAGGGCTCATGTGTTGTGAGGCAATGATCACAATGGGGTGACTATGCTAATGTAAAAAGAATGGTTGAAACAACTAATAATGTGAATTATATAATAAATATTCCTAGAGATATAAATGATTTATTGAAAAGAGCATGAAAAATCTAACTGAAATAAATAATGCAAATATTAAAATACATTAAATGAATAAAAAACAAATGGATTAAATAGAATGGAAAATGTATTCAAAGAATCAGGCAATCAGCTATATACTTAATAACTCTCCAAAAGATACTGTGAAAACATAAAAGCGATGGAACCATTGGAAGACAAATTAAAGAAAGTTGCAATGTATCACCCATAGGGTGCTTTGAACCCTTGAGTCAGCTCTTGCAAGACCCATTGTCTTGAACAGGTAAGTGCACTTGTGATTGTTCCTAAGACAGCATTCCTTTGTGTGTCAGTTAGCATCATCTTCTAACCCTTTTTAAAATGTATACTAGGAGCTAAACTGAGAGCATGTGCTTAATTGACTACCCTGCCACTGATCTGCATCTTCAGAACACTAAGCGCTTTTCAGTTACAAATGAGAAAGAAGTCTCTCAAGTCACACCAATGTGCATCAGCCCTTCACTGAGAGCAACCCATAGTCTCAGGCTGACATGGCTCTGCTCTGATGATCCTTTGATGTAGAAGTTGTTATTTTCCTTTTTCCTGGAATGAGGCAACACCCTGTTATCATCTCAAGACAATGAGGGCTAAACACAGGATGTTCTTCCTCAGCCGATTTGACCCAATGCATAAACGTATGGTACATCATATTTTTGTAATTGCTGTGGTAGTCACTGTTGTAGATAGTTTCATGTTGCTGGGACGAACATCCAAACCAGGGAGAAATGAATTATTTTTTTCAAACTTGCAGATCCAGGGAAGTTCCATCAGTGGTGGAAGAAGCTGGCTGCCATACACAAATGCACGCAGAGATAGGAACCGCCACCAGCCAGCAATACCACAGAGCAGCGTGCACAACCGTGCAGCAAGCAGCATCCCCAGAACTCTCCTGTCCTTGTACACCTTTGGGCTAGAATCAGATCCAACCGCAAATACACCTTTGGGCTGGACTCCAGGAATGGCTCCCATATGACACCTCCTCCAGTCATCAAAGTTACGAGTTCAGCTTTAACACCTGAGTCTCTGGGGGACATACATTCACATTAAAACCACCACAGTCGCTTTTCATCGTTGCGAGAACTAGCTGACAGAAACAAATTAAAGTTGGAAAGGGATGCTCTGTCTCACCGGTTTAGAGATTACGTACATGGAAGCAAGCAGCTTCATCGGCAGACTGAGGTGAGCAAGAACCATCATGGCAAGTAGCACAGGGCCCAGCAGAGCTGCTCACCCCTCGATGCTGCGAAGATGAAGGGAAGAGCCAGAGAGAAGGGACACAGAACAAAATATAGCCACCTGAAGCATGTTCCCAGTGACCCAAGTCCTTGAACTATGCCTACCTTCAAAGGTTTCACACTCATGTCATCAAATTATTAAGGCCCATTCACTGATTTTTTTTTTTCCTCATAGCCCATATGTTCCAATCACTTGTGCATGGAGACCAAGACTTTAACACATGGACTCTTGTGTATACCTCATATAACCCTTGGAATACGTTAGTTACTCAGGACAACTTTCTACTCCAGTGAAAAAATATATATGGAACCTACTAGCAGACCAATAAGGCTACATTCCCCAGAGCCTCTGAAACAGTGATTATGTGCACTTGCACACACACACACACACACACACACACACACACACACACTGGGTTGTTAGTGTCTGCTTGTCAACTTGACAGGATTTAGAATCACCATGTAGACAAATCTTTTGACATGTATTTTGGGACTTTTCTAGATTTGAATAACTGAGATGGGAAGACCCACTCTACCTGTGGCTGGAGTCCTGGGCTGTATAAAAAAGAAAAGCTGGGCTGGAGATATGGCTTAGCAGTTAAGGTTCTTGCCTACAAAGCCTAAGAACTTATGTTCCAATCTCCAGGTAACATGTAAGGCAGACACAGGGTGATGCAAGCGCTCAACGTTGCACATATGCACAAGTGGAGTTCATTTGCAGCAGTTGATGGCCCTGGAACACCCAGTCTCTCTCTCTCTCTGTCTCTCTTTCTCTCTCTGCCTCTCTTTCTCCATTCTCCTTGCTGATGTGACAATGTGATCCAGCTTATAACTCCTGCCACGCTTCTCCCTTCCATAGTGGACACTTCCCATTAAAACTGTAAGTCAATAAATAAATAAATAAATGCTTTCCTTCTTGAAGCTATTCCTGGCCTGATATTTTGTGTCAGAAAAAAAAAAATGAGAAAGTAAATGGATGCATACATAAATATACATGAAATTATATATCTCTTGTGTTTTCTTTTTTGGCCAAATTGTCTTTATCTCTCAGGCAAAGGTTTCTATCTTCCATCACATTTGTAACTTTCTTTTGAATATATAGTTGGAATAACTATAGGAGTCTGGTGGTTATTACAGCTGCTTGAATGGATGATCTTTCATTTTGCTTTCCTTCTTTTGTTGGAAGCCATACCACTGACAAGAATGATCAATATAAACTTATGGCTTGTTACAATGTGTGCTGAAAAGTTATGATAATTAGTTATGCATATGTCCTGAGGATTCTGGATTAGGTGCCAGATTTTAGAATGTACATTTTTATACTCCAACTGTCACTTTTATCACTTCAGCTATTTCTGTGGAAAAGAATTTACATTCAGACGCTGAGCTCATCAGCTTCCCCTCGGTTTACATTAAGTACTTTGCTCTCACATGACACCTCTCTCTAAAGCACTTCATAAATGCCAGTTAATTGTCATGCCCTCAGGAATTAGCCAACATTAACACATCTATCACATATATTACAAAACCAACATGCAATGTAGTTAAAATGCTTCAATAAGACCTCACAGTTGTCAGTATCAGAGGCCAAAACAAAATCCCTTCAGTATGTATCCCTTTGTACAATATTTGTAAAAATAGTATTTGTTTCAGTCATCAAAAATGTATTGCATGCCTTTTAAGACAGACTTCCTGGAAATCAGTGATGAACTATCCTATTGATTGATCCTAGCTTCCTAGTTGCCACTGGGGCATAAGAGATTAGCTAATCAAACACTTGATGTGAAGGGAAATGCTCATACAAGGGCTCACTTGCTCTAAGGCCAGCCATCATGTCATTATCCTCCAGCCCCATCACCTTTGTCACTAGCACTGCATCTTATTGATTTCAGAAACCAATTGTTATTCACATACATGACTTGAAGGCGATACCTGGATATAAATATGACCTTCTTGGTAACCTGTGTATCTGAGCACAGCTGAGGCCATGGAACAAACTGTGTCTTTCTGTTATAGCCATTTATCTCATATCTCTGGGGGAAAGAAAAAGAATCATAGTTATTCTAAACTGGGACTGGGAAACATTCTTGTGTTGAAAAGCAAACACAATATAAATGGGTTCGGGGGCTCTTAGAACAATTTTCACCCAGAAATGGTAGACTGAGTATCACATTTCTTTATTCTTCTGTCACTCTATCTGAAAACTTGCCTTAATACTTTTTAACAACCGTTTTTTTTTAAACCTTTATATGTTTATTTTAGCAAGGAATTTTAAAGGAAGCTAGCTCTGTTTACTTTTGCTTTTGGCAATCTTTCCAAGGCTTTGTTTTGTGAGGCCTATTGTCAATTCACACATTTCTGCAGCTCAACATCATAACATTATTCCTAATAAAATGAGAATAAATACTTATTAACACTCAAAGCAGTAATTGCTATGAACTTCACATGCACAATGGTTCTGAGCCTGTATAATATAAGAGGGTCAACTAATACAATAAGAAGGAAAAAGAGTAGAAAATTATAATGTGAAAATGTCAAGAACAATATATGAAAGGACCCAACACCAAATTAGAGATGAGTAGTTACAAATAGATTCACAATGAGAGCATGAAAGACATTATGATGTGAGAATTCTGAGATAGACATGTGTGGATACATTCGAAGCCGGGAAGGCATTTAGAATAATAGAATGACAGTGTGCTCCATCGTGTCCACATGTAAAGACATTATGATGTGAAAATTCTGAGATAGACATGTGTGGATACGTTTGAAGCCTGGAAGGCATTTAGAATAATAGAATGACAGTGTGCTCCATCGTGTCCACGTGTAAAGCACCTGGTCCTCAGGGTGGCACTCTTGGGATGTGTTGTGCATGTCAGTAAGGGAAGTGTAGTTGGAGGTCCTTAGGTCACCTAGCATATGATCTTCAAGATTACTGTAGGCCCCTCATCTCTTTATCTTTTTTCTTCGCTTCCTGGCTCATAAAATAAGCAGTTTTCTCCACTCAATGCCAAATTACCAGAGGTCTAAACCAATGAGGCCATTTAATCTTGGAATGCAGTCCTCCAAACTGTGAAGCAAAATGAGTATTTTCTCTTTGTAAGCTAATTGCCTCTGGTATTTAATTATACATATGGTAATGTTACTAATCCAGTCATTTTTTTTTTTTTTAATTTGAGAGCGACAGACAGAGAGAGAAAGACAGATAGAGGGAGAGAGAGAGAATGGGCGCGCCAGGGCCTCCAGCCACTGCAAACGAACTCCAGACGCGTGCGCCCCCTTGTGCATCTGGCTAACATGGGACCTGGGGAACTGAGCCTCGAACCGGGGTCCTTAGGCTTCACAGGCAAGCGCTTAACCGCTAAGCCATCTCTCCAGCCCAATACAGTCATTTTTTGAAAAAAAAAACTACATTAGCATTTGCAAATAAACTAGCTTGCCAATGATGTCATGCATTTCCTATAACTGAGTTAACTTTTTTTTTTTTTTTTTTTTTTGGTTTTTCGAGGTAGGGTCTCACTCTGGCTCAGGCTGATCTGGAATTCACTATGTAGTCTCAGGGTGGCCTTGAACTCATGGCAATCCTCCTACCTCTGCCTCCCGAGTGCTGGGATTAAAGGCGTGCGCCACCACACCTGGCTCTGAGTTAACTTTTAAAATAAGGATGGAGTAGAGTTTTATAAGAACATGTTTGTATTATAAGTGTTTATACACAACTGAGGACCCATCTAATGTTTCTGATGATAGACTACTATTATTTATTATTTCTTCTCTCCTTCAGTATTAGAAACTGAAACAATACTAGGCACAGGACCAGACTAATGAATCCTTACATTTATCAGTTCACTTCTTGTATGACCAAGCAGAACATTGATAGTAAGCTATATAGCCGGTGACATACTAAGTCATCTGGAAATAAATAAACATAAAATACTTTCAATCAAAACCTTTAAACAGGGCTGGAGAGATGGCTTAGCGGTTAAGCGCTTGCCTCTGAAGCCTAAGGACCCTGGTTCGAGGCTCGGTTCCCCAGGTCCCGCGTTAGCCAGATGCACAAGGGGGCACACGCATCTGGAGTTCGTTTGCAGAGGCTGGAAGCCCTGGCGCACCCATTCTTTCTCTCTCCCTCTATCTGTCTTTCTCTCTGTGTCTGTCGCTCTCAAATAAATAAATTAATTAATTAAAAAAAAACCAACCTTTAAACAGGGAAGACAAGCATTACATTGCAAAATCAAGTAAGAAATACATATTAAACTTCAAGGCATTGTCACAACATGCAGATTTAATCAACTACAATCATAATAAGAAATTCTAACTTTCCCATACCTCAAAATTTAATCTTATTTGGAATAAGATTATTGCAGATATAATTCATCAAATGACATGAGATTGGAGTAGGGTGAGCCTCTATTCCCTTAACAGTTATCCTAATTAGAAAATAAGTGCATGAAGGCTCACACCCCAGACCACTGAACACTTCAGAATGCTGAATTTCTAAGCAAAACAATGCTTGGGTCTACCAGAAGCAAGAAGAGAGAGACTGGGCAATTATTCCACTATAGCTTTCTGAAGGTTAGAATTTTGATGTCACCCCTCCACATAAATCTCTATGATTCTTTTTTCTAGAATTCTAAGAAAATATGAGAGGAATATTATGACAGTTGATTAAGTGAATATTTATTAGATAAGACATAAAATGTAAAAACTCTAAAAGGAAAAAAATGTCTTTTTAAAAATTTTATTTTATCCATGTATTATAAAAGGTTATAGAGTTCTACCGTCTTCCCCCTGCTCCAGTTTCAGTGGGGCCCTGCTCACTGGGGTTATGGTACTTTCTGTGGGGTAATGAAGGCCTCAGATAGCTGAGAGGGGGTGTACAGCAGGGTATTCCTACCCACTTGGTAATTCTTAAAATCTATTTGCCTTTTCTTCTGCAATGTTTCCTGAGCCAAAACAGGCCTGTTGGCAGAGTGATTAGTGTTGAGGTCTTTGTAACGTCTGGCTTTCTGCTTTGATAGTTTTTCACTGATCACTGGGTCATTGTGTCACATATCACTGTGTCTGTCATCATTGCCCAGAAGTTCATCGTCACGTTAGCAGAAGGAGCAGTGTTCATGTTTCTGCTTCCTTTGCAATTTCTCCTGGGCTCTGGCAGGTGTGGAAGAGATGGCAAGTCTTGTGCTCAGCAGTTGGCTATTTTCTTGTCTTACCAATAGATGCTGGCTCTCCTCCTTTTTCTCTGCCATCTGTAAAATGAAACTGCTTCTTCAGTCAAGAGTGAGAGAAGCATGGGTTAGAGGGGATATACAATGTTTTTGGAGAGGTTCTTGGTGTGCAAGCTCACTCTTCTTCATGACCATGGGATTCTGACTTGATTTCCAGCACCAGATACAAGTTCTCTCCCACTGAACAAGCCTCACGTCAGATCAGAGAACGGCTGGTTACTTGCAGAGCTTGTATGCCACTATTGCCCAAGTGTGCCCTTCTCACCGCCCTGGTTGACACTGTGGTCTTCAGGGTCCCCTGCTCATTCCTGCTACTGACGACTGTTGTCCTCCAGCGGTGCCCGTAGGGCTTTCCAGGGCTATGAGGACAGCAGGGAGCAAACTAGTTTTCCTTCCTGAACCAGTGTGCCAAAGCATTTGCTGATCTGCCAGAGCTGTAGATTAAGACACCACAGGCCGTTGTCACAGGACATTGGGACGCCATGCTGACACTTAAAGGAAAACTAGCTCTATATAGCTTTATCAAATTTAATTAATTTCTTCAAAAGAAATTTGTAGCAAAACGCAAGCCAAAAACAGAAAAACGAATGTTCATGATGTGGAGAGTTAGGACGCAGGAGAGAGCTCTGTGTGGGGTTAGAACTCCCACACCAGCTACTATCACGTCTCTAGTTCATGTGCAGATTAGCAAAGAATTAAAAATGTGCTCTCAGAGGTCAACTACAGGACTTAATTTAGGGACAGTTAAGATAAGAGGGAAGGTAAAGCATGAACTTCCCACCCTAACGTTCTCCCCCTTCTATGTCTGACTTCCTCTTCCCAGTTGGAAAGTGAGAGAAGAAACCTGGAAAACTCTGTCTTGAAAGGAACGTTCTGGGGAATGGAAGGCTGAGGAGAAACTTACACATGTTTCAGGTGTTTTGTGTCCATTTATGTGAATCAGCATTCCAGTTAGAATGGGTTTCATCACCAGGCTCAACTGTGCAGGGAGGAACACTGACTTAGGAAGTATCAGCACATGGGGCTAAGCCTGTGACCCTGAGGAAGAAAGAGGAAGCTGTTGCTGAGGAGGGATTAGGCGACTGTTTGCTTGCAGCCATCTTGGATGAGACTGGATCAGACATTTACATTGATCCATGTTTTTTTGGGTCACTCATTAGCTGACTACCTATCAGGATAGAAGCACCTTACTCCAAATCCATATCAGTTATATGTCAAGTGCTAGTATTGTCAAGAAGTGTGAACAGTACTTCACCAGTGAAGACAGAACATGGGAAATTCACAGGGGATGTATTCAGCACCGTCATTCATTAAAAAATGCACATTAAAACCACAGCGACATACAGTGTGTACTTAATAGATGACAGAAAATGAAAAGGTGTAAAATACCAAGATTTGGTGAGAATGTAGAACAGCCCTCACATAAATTAACTCCTACTGTGAATACAAAAATCTTAAAGTCACTTCAAACATGACAGTAAGTATTCCAGAATTATATATACATTTACTCAGTAAGATAACAATGTCATTCCAGGGAAGAAAATGGTGTTGAAAGTCCGTACAGTGTCCCAGACCTGAATGTTTAAGTGGTATTTGTAATAGTTGAGGACAGGTGAGGTTTCACATGGCCATTAGCTGATAAATAGGGAAGAAAATGTTTACAGTGAAATAATAATATCAGTAAGGATCAGTAGAAAGGAAAGAAAAACAGATTCATGATGTAGCATGCATTCACCTTGTAATATCCACTAAATTAAGAGACAGTCACAAACTTTAAGAGGATTTTTTTTTTTTTCAGAAAAAGCAAATTTGTCAAATAAAGAACTGGTTTTCAAACCAAACTTGTTTTTATTTCCCTTCTTCAAGTCTACTCTCACAACTTGTGCTGGCCAGCAGCCATAGCCTCTGTTTGTAGCTTTTGGGCCCCATGTTTTCTTTTGTTCTTCCTAATCGCCTCTTTTTCCCATCTCATGATTTTCTATTCAGTTATAGCCTATACCCACTCTTGGATTCCCCTTTTTGCATACATACAAACATTGAACATTATGACCATAATTTTATATTTCTGGGACCTAAGTTACCTTAGTATAACATTTCCAGTTCCATATATTTTCCTGAAAATTACATTATTTCATTTTTCTTTACAGCTATGTAAAATTCTACTTTGTACATCTAATACATTTACATTTTCTAATCAACAGTTGACAGACATTTAGGCTGATTCTGTTTCCTAAGTGTTGGTAATACACTTTCAGGGAAGTGTCTCTGTTGTCCATTGCTGAGCACTTTGAGCATATGCCCAGCAGTAGCATAAATTCATGAAGATGCCAACAGTAGTTGAGACTAATAGTTGTTTTCCATGATCTGAAAGTTAAGGGAGATAACAGGATCTTAAGTGTGGGCCATATTGTGACTGTGATAGATATTGTGAGACTTTGCACAACTACTTGAGTCATGTAATATACTTAAAATTGATAAATGTTGTATTGCAAAAGTATATAACTGATGTGGTTTGAATGTGTAAGCAGCCCCATAGGCTTAGGCTTATGTGTTAAAATACCTGGTCCCCAGCAGGTGGCGCTGCTTGAGAAGGTTATGGGCCTTTAAAAGGTAGAGTCTCCCTGGAGGAACTGAGCGCCCTCTCTACTTCCTGTTCCATCAATGTGAGGGATGAGGAGACTCAGCTGTACCCTTCAGCCACTATGAAGATACCTGGATCCATGTGTTTCCTTATTAATTTTTTTCCCTTTTTCCTCAAGAAATTAATAATTTCTTGTCAAGTGTTTGATCACAACAATAAAAGGTGAAAAAGACCAGTAAAACTGATGAAAATAATTAAAGACAAAATCGTTTTACTCATATTCTCATTTTAAAATATTTTGTATATTTTAAATATGTTACTTATATATCTATTTGAGATAGATACAAAGAGATAGAGTGCGTGTGCATGTCTGTGATGGGCATGCCAGGGCCTCGGGCCACTACAAATGAACTCCAGATGCATGAGCCACCATGTGTAACTGGCTAATGTAGGTATGTAGGTTCTGGGGACTACAACCTGGGGCTTAGGCTCCACGGGCAAGCACTTCAACTCCTAAACTATCTCTCCAACACAAATTATTTTTTAATATTTTATTATTATATATTTTTATCATGTAGTCTGTATAAACTATAGTCAAAACCAAGACAGAAATATCCCTGTTCTTACAGTATCTAATACTCTAAAAGAAAAATAAAAGCCACTCTGAAAACCCACTGTTTGTATAAAATTTGAATAAATGAATGAGTGCTCTGTATGTCTGCACAGGTGTTTGGACTAGTATATGCTAAAGGAATGAGTTAAGATATTACTATGCCTGGATTTCCTTTGTCTCCCAAAAAATTCGTATTTTGAGCTCTCACCACAACGTGCTGGGATTATGAGGTGGGGCTTTGAGGCAGAATTTGTAAGGGTGAAACCCTCACGAAGGAAAACTGCCGCCTCCTAACAAGCCTCGGAGAGTTCCTGTAGTCCTTCTCCAAGTGAGGACACCGGGAGAAGGCGCCTTCCGTGAGGCAGGAAGTAAGTCCTCATGAGACATGGGTCACCCAGTGCTTCCCCATGGGCGTCTGGCCTCCAGCGCTCTGTGGAGTAAGTCCTGCTTCTTGGGTGTCCAGCTTCAAATATTTTGTTGTAACATCTGCAGAAGGCTGTGTAGATGTTCTTGACATGTTCAAGGGATACTTAAGAAACTTAGTGGGCTGGAGAGATGGCTTAGCGGTTAAGCGCTTGCCTGTGAAGCCTAAGGACCCCGGTTCGAGGCTCGGTTCCCCAGGACCCACGTTAGCCAGATGCACAAGGGGGCGCACGCGTCTGGAGTTCGTTTGCAGAGGCTGGAGGCCCTGGCGGGCCCATTCCCTCTTTCTCCCTCTATCTGTCTTTCTCTCTCTGTCTGTCGCTCTCAAATAAATAAATAAATAAATAATCTCTCTCTTTCTCATTTAAAAAAAAAAAAGAAACTTAGTAAAACAAGTAAGGTGAGTAAGGTTGGGTGTGGTTAAAAGAAAAACAATAAAAAGAAGTGATGGAAAAATATTTTTAAGAAGTGGAAAAGGAGGCCAGAGAAAGGCCGAACAAGACAGAAAGAGAAACAAGGAGGTGTGCTGGAGAGCCTTAGTGTGGTTTGCTTTTCTAAATATGGTGAGAGAATATTGTGCTGTTTGAAAGGAGGAAGAATGGGAAATGCTTCAAGCTGAGAGCAGTATATAGCTTCAAAAAAGAAAAAGACTTTAAAAGCTGTGCATGGTTCTGGGGAGCTTGTTTAGGAAACTACAATATCGTTCAAGTGAGGAATGATGCGTAAGTGGCTGAAATGTTAGCTCTTCAGGGTTAGAAGGTACAGTGTCCAGGCTTGGAAAGCTGCCTCGGTGGCTAAGGTGCTTGCTACACAAACATTAGCAGCCGAGTTCAGAATCCCAACACACATAGTGTGCCTGTGTGCTCAACTCTGCGACTCAAGAGGATCCCTAGTGCCTACAGACCAGTCAGCCTCGCTAATCAGTGAGCACTGGATTCACTGAGAGCTTGACTCAGAAAGTAAATAAGCCTCTGGCCTCCACATGAATTCTCCATCACATACACTCGCCCCCCCACACACTTAAAAATAAAAGACATTATAAGTTCTGATAATATTTGCTGATATCCCAAATGTGATGAGTCGTGACAGAAAAGCTCAACACACTTCTGGCACAAATAGCAAAGCTACAGGCATTGCTCATAAGCATAGCTCCCCGTTTTTGTTTTTGTTTTTATTTTCAAGTCTTCCTAGTATTTCTTTTTTGCATGTCCACGGGTTTTAGGTTCTTTCTATTCTAAGCTATAGATAGTATAACAAAACACCTAGTACAAAACACCCCCTCGGTACCACCCATGTAGGAAACTCTCCTTCTTCTCCTTGAACTACTCAGAAAGCTTTATGCACGCAGTTACTCCTTCCTTGGTTTATTTTCAATTTCAAAATTGAAGTGTACTCTTCAGTCCACTTATGCCTTGTTTCTGTGTGAATCATCCCTGATAAACTGTTAAGAGGAAATCCCAGCAAATCTTAAATGACTTTTCAGTTCAAGTAGAACTGATGAAGTTTAGATATGCTTTTATAAAAACATAATAGCCGGAGACAAGTACCCCATATCCAGAAAAGGTTGTGTCTTTAAGACCCCTCCACTTAGGTCCTTTTGCTTGGTTTGGTTCTTATTTTCTGGACTCTGAGTCAACTGCCTCTATCAAGTATTTTGAACACTTGGATTCCACTTGAGTGTTGAACTGTATTTAATGAAGTCTATTTAATAAAATCTCTATTTAAAACTTTGACTTTTGTTTCCTCCATGCTTTACACTATGATTTTTGTGGGGAAGGTTCTGGAAAGTTCCCATTATATTATGCAAGTGACCCTTCCAGAGCATTTATAATCAGTTCTCCAGACAGGTTTGACTATATGTTTCCTTTTCTTTTTCTTTTTCTATAATTCAGGCTGACCTTGCTTCTCTTTCTCTTTTATATAAACAAAGGCTGATACAGGTGCATTTGCAGCGACAGAGCCTCAGGAGCTTCACTGCCTAGTTCTGCATCCCTGTTCCCAGCAAGTCACCAAGACCTTTCAGATCTGCTCCCAGACCCACCCAGGTAAGTATGAGAGAAGAACACCTCTCAGGTCTGCTTTCAGACACAAGAGGATGAGTCTAGCAAATTCTCTTCAATTTTGAAATCAATTTCCTATTTGGCTATAACTGATCAAAATTTGACAAATTAAACTCTAGTTCCTTTAGGGCAATTAATTTAATTTAATTAATGATTTCGGTTTCACATTCATATCATAAGATTTCCAAATATTTCCTCAAAGTGATTATTGTTCTTTTTATAAACATTTTTATTTGTTTAGTAGAGAGAGAGAGAGAGAGAGGAAAATGGACAAGGCTGGGCCTTTAGCCACTGCACAGGAACTGCAGAAGCATGTGCCATCATGTACATCTAGTTTACATGGGTTCTGGGAAGTAGAACCTAGTTCCTTAGGCTTCTAAGCTATCTTTGTAGCCCAAAATATTTTGCTTATTTATTTGAAAGAGAGAAAAAAGAAAGAGGGAGAGAGGAGAGAAAGAGAGAATTAATGGGAATGCCACGGCCTCCAGCCACTGCAAAGGAATCCTGATGCATATGCCTTATTGTGTGTCTGCCTTGGGTACTAGGGAATTGAACCTGAGTCCTTAGGCTTTGCAGGCAACTGCCTTAATAGCTAAGCCATCTCCCCAGATCTTGATTATTGTTCTTTACATAGTAAAACCTACTTATAAAAACTAGAAAATATTAGATATTGTCTCTGCTTTAGTGATATCCCTGAAATCTTCCATTTCATGATGCAATTTTCTTGAAAAAAAATTCATTAAACATTTGCTTTGTTTGTGAATTGTTTTGGCATCTGATTTCATTTTTTAAAATATATTTGTTTTAATTTATTTGTTTGCAAGTAGAGGAGAGAAAGAGAGAGAGAGAGAGAGATAGAAAGAGAGACCGAATAGGTGCACCAGGGCATCTAGCAACCGCAAATAAACTCCAGATTCATGAACCACTTCACACACCTGGCTTTACATGAGGGCTGGGGAATCAAACTCAGTCATTAGGCTTTGCAAACAAATGCCTTAACAGCTGAACCTTCTCTCCAGCCATTATTTATTTTTATTTGAATTTTTGTTTATTAAAATTATCTTCTGAAGATGTCCAATTTATCAAATACCCATTTGAGTCAGTTTACATATTTTTTTAAAAAATTGCAATTATTCTTAGGTCATTGAACTTAGATCAGAAAGACAGAGCATGTGTTGGCACAGACCATAGACAGACCTAGTTGGAATTCAGAGGAAAGCCAGTCCCCAAATAATTAGCCCATCTAATGCTGGAAGGCAGTAAATGAGTTACCAAGGTAACATGGCCAACATGTGTCCAAGCAACTCAAAAGCAAACAACTTGATGTGATGCTCACACAAGTGCAATAATGGCACACAGCCATCATGGTGCGTCACTGCTCTTGGGTTGACTAACAGATTCACTCAGTGGAAAGGAAACCGTATCTAGAACTGGGAAACAAGTCAGAATCATACCCAGATAATGATTTTGCTTTCCATTGTCAAGCTCCCAGTAACCTTAGACTATAAAAGTGTCTAAACCCCTTTAATTCTTTCTAAATTAATAATGGTTATCCCATTTAACTGGTGCTGACTTCACTCTCCATTGGAGAATCTGCTTCTCTTTCTCAGATGGGAACTGGACTTTAGGAGATAAACAACCAAGAGCATTCCACCCTAGCCCCAGCTGAAACCACAGAGGAACTGGGGAAATAAGCAAGAATTCTGTTCTCTAAATTAAGCTGATATCAGCACAAGGATGATGGAGAAATATACTGAGGATACTCAATACCTACCAAACCAGAGATCTAGATGCTCCTAAGTGCCCATCACTGAAGTAGACTAAAAATGCTCCCAGCATGGCTCAGGAAATTTTGCAGAAGAGGGGGCAGAAAGATTGTTAGAGCCACAAGTTGGGATATTTTGCACAGAGACATTGCCTCTCCCCCATAACTGGTTGCTTCCCCCATAATGCATGTCCCACAATCCCCATGGGGTTGACCTGCATCCCCAATGAGGAAGGCATCTTCAGAAAAGGGCCAGGGAGGAGGGAAAGGATGGTACAAACATGTGCTGTTTGCATACAAAATATGTCCATATCTAATAAAAAAGACAGAGCATGACACATTTATGACTGATACATAATGTGTAGTGTAACAAAATATTAATCATAGAATATCATTCAGAGATTTCTACCTTAGTGACTCAGATTTGAAATTCCTTTCTGGATAAGTGTACCTTAGTTATCAACAGGGCATTCAAGTTTTCTCACAAGGAAGTTATGGATGCATATAGGTATTTAACAAAAATTATGCATTTGACAGCTCTTATCTATAGATTTGCAAGCATGCCCCCCAGAAAATCATTGGGTTCATAATGGAAAACGTTTGCTCAAGTGACTCCTTTCAACAAAAACTAAGAGCTGATTTAAAAGTAGCTCCAGTTAGTTAATACTATTAACACTTTAAATAAAAGCCATCTTTTAGATATGGGATTCTTATTAGTAATACCACCAGAGGAAATGCCCTCTTGATGATGAGTCATTCAAGCTGTTACATTTGTATATTTGCATGTACAGGTGGGCTTTACCTGCTAAGCATCCTCCTTGATCGCTGGAGTCATATGCTCCTTTAAAGAACAGGAAGATGTTTAGGCTAACAGGATGTGAATGACGTTAAATTATCCTTGATTAAGTTTGATCGATTGTAACATATGTTGACAGTTAGCTTTGTCTTTCCTTCCCATCATCTTTGTCACTCCGTGTCTTTCCAAGGTCATGGGACAAACATTAAGACAATGAACATTTGCTACTTCAAAGCAAAAGTTTCTAATACTATTGCCTAGTTTAAAAAAAAAGAAAAAAAAAACTTCTTGCTATAGTCTTAAACCTTGAAAATAGCATTTCCTAAACATGGAAATGTTCCCAGACTAGGGTTTTTTTTTTTTTTTTTTTTTAATCTTGATTCCAGCCCCTCTCTACCAAGATGACTCGGGGCAAGTGAAGATGACCCACTACACCCTCAGAGCATGAGGCAAAAGGGGATGAGCACTCACAGTTGAGCGAGAGGGTGCACACCTGCAATGCCAGCCCTGGTGAGGCAGAGGTAGGGGCTCTCTACTTTGTGGTTGACTGGACTGAACTGGGATGCCTTACCTCAACAAACAAACAAAACATGCTATTAAAGCCCTTAGGAACTTTAGCGTTTATGTTCCTAACCTGCAGGAAAGCTGATAGCATCATCGTGTGCATATGGTCTCTTCCAGGCAGAGGGACCTCTTGAGAAAATCTGGGGGATTTGAGAAAGTAAAGATGTTACATGATGCAATGTGAAGCATGAATGAAACCAAGAAGTGATGGGCACTACAAAAGAA
Organism: Jaculus jaculus; assembly: GCF_020740685.1. NCBI lineage: Eukaryota > Metazoa > Chordata > Mammalia > Rodentia > Dipodidae > Jaculus > Jaculus jaculus. Next base: position 71,000,539 of record NC_059116.1, on the reverse strand, counting down.
GAAATTCAGTCCATGCTTTGATTGTTTTTCAGCTGTTATTCTTTAATTTTTTTATATGTATTTTTTTAAATTTTTTTATTTATTTGAGAGAGACAGATACAGAGAGAAAGACAGGTAGAGGGAGAGAGAGAATGGGCGCGCCAGGGCTTCCAGCCTCTGCAAACAAACTCCAGACGCATGCGCCCCCTTGTGCATCTGGCTAACGTGGGGCCTGGGGAACCGAGCCTTGAACTGGGGTCCTTAGGCTTCACAGGCAAGCGCTTAACCACTAAGCCATCTCTCCAGCCCTTTAATTTTTACTGACAGTACTGCAAATATCAGTTGGTTTCCTGAGTTTCTCTGCAACACAAATGCTATGAATTCTCTTGTGGTAGAAAAGGCGCTACATTGCCACATTCAGAAATAATACACTCCTCTATATTAAATCATCTTCTTTAATCACACAATGTCGTTTGGTTTATACCATGGGGAAGCAAAGTTTTTAAATTTATACTGGCACAATACTTTTTAAGCTTGATTTTCTTCTGTTTTTCTCAATTTTACATATAAGGTCATATAACTTATAATGATACAATATGTAATGGTATAATCATTGAAAATAGACATTTTCTTGAGTTCTTTTTTTTTTTTTTTGTCTTAACATGGCACTATTGATACACAAATGGGAATACACCAATACCAATTTTGCAATGGGAAAAAAAAAATTACTTTGAAAAGTTACTGAATTTTCAAGGCTGGGAGATGGATGACTCAGCATTTAAATGTGCTTGCTTGCAAAGCCTGTCATTCTGGGCTACAACTCTCCAGTAACTACAAGAAGCCAGATGCACAAAGTAACACATGAGTCTGGACTTTGTAGCAGCAAGAAAGCCCAACACACCCATGTATTTTCTCTATCTCTCCATTTCTCATATATACCACACACAATAATTATTTTAAAGTTACTGATTTTTAACAAATAAAAGCATACCTCTTAAAATATAGAAATACCATACAGTGTAAACAATCTTGTTCTCATTCTTTTTACGTTTCCCAGTTCTTATTATCATTAATCATTATAATTGCTACTTACAAATGAGATCATATTCTACATACTATATTGATATATAATCTGTTGTTTTCCCTCCCATAATAAGGTATGAAGGTTTTCAGCATATATAAATTCTGCCATTCTTTGTCTCATTGCACGACAAATCCCATATTAAACATTTTCAAATTTAAACATTTTTTTGGCAATGATTACTACAATATAACTGGGATAAATATATTTACAGAATCCCAGGAGGTTTATATAATATAAAATCCTGTTCTACATGAATGAAGTCCTTCCTTATACTATGTTCATGGATTTATATCTTCTATATCAGTAACATAACTTTGCTAATAGTTAAACAACATATAGAATCAATTTCTTAATTGATTGAACTTGGAACACAGGTGAGATTGCTCTGGGATATTTTCTTGTTGTTTTGTGGTACTGAAGATTCAACACAGGGCATCAGGCTTGTTGGGCATACACTTTAACACATCAGCAGCCCCAAGATTATTTTGTTGGTAATTTTCTGTGTATTTTTCATTCATATAACCTTATCCTGCTGGGATATATGAACACAGCAGTTTTATTTATAATGCTCCATTTTATATCAAACATTTGCTCTACATGATAAAAATATTTTTCTCTACTACACTTCTGCTTAAAGTGACAAATATTTAAAATAACTTATAAATAACCAAATGTCTTTTAGGCCAGATATTTTTTTTTACATATAACATGTACAGTATAATGTTTTTAGTAATTTTTTGTATGGTGTTAAAGCTTAAACATAAAAGCAAATAATGTCATGAGTATGTTAGGAAAAATATCTTTGGAATTGGGCAAGTATTGGTTATATTTCAAGCTTCTGATAAATTGATCAAATTATGTATATGTATCAGTCAACTGCAAACATAAAGAGAAATACTCACTTCTTTTAAGTGGCTTAAGAAAATATTTAAAATAAGAAAAATTAGTATTAATTTGCTTCCCAAGTAGTTACAATGTATGTTTTAGAATTAATTTCTTTTTCTAATTTTGTTCCTCTTTGATTCAGTTTTGTGTATCTATTCACAGTTCTATATAATCTAGCAGCATTTGAAAAAGTCTCTTGTCAGAGATCACATTAGAATTCTGAAATACGAAGATAAAGTAGCATCAAATAAAACACTAAATTCTAGAAAAATAACTCATGGAAAGCTCCTCATAGAAAAATGTTATATTTAAACACCCGATTCATTATATCAATAATTCATCAGTTACTTCTGGAACATTTAGAATTTATTATCAAATAAAGACTAGTAACATAACTTAACAATGGCTTTTAATTTAATATGCTAAATGTATGCTCGTTAGGACCCTGTGTTGGGAAGAGTCTTAAGTCAGCAGGGAAGGGAGGTGGTGAATAACTGATGATTCTACTTGAAAAGTGGTTTGCCAGTACTATTACATGACACTAGTCTCTCTAATATAAACAAAAACAGCTGTGAAATTTTATTTTGTGTCCCCATTTTAACTGTATCATCCACACAATATTTTAATAATTGCTTAGTTAGATTATAAGTGGCTAGCAGGAATGAAATATCTGCTCTTTCTACCTGCTGGCACGCATCTTTGGTTTCCTTTAATAAAATTTTTCTTTGCATCATATTTTATTTCTAATTCCTTATCCAGCTTTCAATGATCCTAGAAGGGAAATAAGGATATGAGCAGGGAACAGACAAGATCTGAAATTAGAGGAAATTTATTGAGCATGTGAATGGATCCTATCTGCCCCCACAGCCCTTGTTATTTCTTTATGTGTGAAAGGTAATGAAAATTGTTGAGTAAGTTAAATCTAAAAAAAATTTTAAAAAACTAGGAAAAAAATAATATAACAAAAGTTTAAGCAGTAAGGAACCAGCAGTTGACACACAGCTCATGGTCTGAATCACCTCAGCTCATTTCCAAGAGTGTATTTGTGACAAATGATTGCATCTGCCATTTGTTCACTTTTGGAATTATTGTCCAGGTGATGGAACATAGAGGGCGCTGTGGGTAAAGACATGGTTCCTAGAACACACCATAAAATTTTCCACTGAAATAGAATATTTTCAAAACCTCACTTCTAAGAAAAAGGTTCTTAGCTAAAATATGAAATAAAATGTCACGGTGGTTGGTATTTTTGAAGGCGATTATAATAAAATTATTTTTATTAGAAAGGAAATTTCTATGAAAAAAAAAAAAAAAAAACAAAACAGAACTCAAGTTATTTTACTCTCCAAACAACAATACCTTTAAGAAGACAGGAGAGTCTACCATGGCTTCTTATTATAGTATGCCCGCTATTAAGTCTCACATTCATTTGAAAGCACATGATTTTGCCTTAATCCTCAAATATTATTTTTATACCTACATGAAATATATCGTTTTTAAGATATTTATTATTTTTAAATTTTTTATTGTACTTGAATAGATTGACAATGTGTTACAAGACAGAGAAAACAAGTTTGAGATGGTAGGCATCGTGGTGATCTATGGCCACATAATTCCACAAAAATTCATTCCTTATGTAAGACAAAGAAACATTTGGCTGGTGGCAGGTACTGAAAACAACATTCAAAAGTAATTGAACATATAATCTGAATTTGCACCACCTGGTTAGTTGTGAATTAGCCGACATGAATAAAATTTCCTGAGAATGCATGGCATTAATTAGTATTTGAATGTGATATATAGACTGGGTTGACACAGCACTAGAACAATAAATCTTAAGAGAGAAGTGAAGCCAGCATTCTCATAAAAGACCTACTGAGTGCGCTATTATAAATGTGGGTTCAGTATTTGTCTGTCTGTTTGCAGCACATATTGCTATGAGTATTGGCTTAATCATGGTCAGCTGTCAACTGCTATCATTATTAATGGTATTATCTTTTCTCTTGTTAATTCAACAGAACATTTAAGAAGTAAAGATGAAACTGCTCAAGAGCTGGATGTCAAAAATGTGCTTAGCCCTGGTTTCTAAGACATGAAGGAAGTCTGAAAGCATCATTTTTAATAGGCCTTTAGTTCACTTTGGCATTTCTAGCTGCAGCACCACACATTATGTGAGCTTCCTGGTGTAAAATCTCCTTAATGTGGGCCCTAATTTTTTTTTAGGCTATTCTATCATGTATTGGCAATAAAATTCACTTCTTAAGCACCAACATTATACATATATATATATATATATATATATATATATATATATATATATATATATGCCTTGTTTGGTCATTTCTAGTAGAAACACTTGTGGAACTATTGTACAATCCTGCTCAATATTATTTTCTCATTAAAACTTATCTTTAGGGCTGGAGAAATGGCTTATTAATTAAGGTACTTGTATACAAAGCCTTAACTACCCAAGCTGTATTCCCAGTACCCATGTAAATCCAGATGCACAAAGTGACACATGTTTCTGGAGTTCATTTGCAGCAGCTGGTGGTGCTGGTATGCCCACTCTCTGTCTGCTTCTCCTCTCTCTCTCTCTTTCTCTCTCTCTCTCTCTCTCTCTCTCTCTCTCTCTTTCTGTGTGTGTGTGTCTGCAAATAAACTAACTAACTAGCTAAATATATACTTTTCATAAACCTTATCTTCAAATTCTGGTTGTAGAAAACATTCATGATTAAAACTTTTTTTAATCAACTATCTAGTGTTTTATGTATCTTAATACCACTATTTTTATTGAACTTCCATGCAGTGGGATAAAATTCTTATGGACAGATGATTAAAACAGTATGGCTGGGTTAGCAAAGGAATGTGCTAATATATTCTTCCATGTCTCTTTATTCTCCCTGTAATATAGACCTCTAAAAGCTTTAATAAAGCACACTACTTTTCATGTTTTATTTTTTAGTTTACTGATTTTTTTTTTTAATGTAGCATACATATGCCCCTTCTCATCCACCCCAATTCTGCTGAAGCTCTTTGGTGCAGCTACTGATATTCATGGTGGGGACCAAGAGGCCTCAGTTATTCTCAGAGGGATGGGGAAACATGGTGTCTTAGACTATCCCCACCCTCTCTGAGGGTCGTAAACTAGTATTAAATGCAAATGGATAAGGTATTCAAATGTGATTCAGAGGTTTAGTTGCTATTAAATTCTAGATTCTCTGATATCATACTAAGTATTTAAAATAGTCACCAAGAACTCACAAATATTCTCTATTTATCATTTTCTACCATGGATATGGAGAAAAGTAATTGCATATAACTTTGAGAAAATGGACGGTACCTCAACAGGATGAAGAGATATCTGTAATGTAAATAAAATTAGATTAAAACAGTTATCAAAAGTGGAACATAGTAAATTGAAGTAAATACTGACTTTATAAACAAATGAAAGTAATGAGAAGGGAACTTATGAGGAAAATATCACTTGAATATATTTTTTTCAGTGATAAGGTTCAAACCCAGGGACTTAGGATGTTGCTATTTCTCTACTATTTCACACCAAACTATCCCACATGGATTTTGATTGTTGATTGATGTGCAACATGTTGTAACATTAAGGAAGGCAACTGGTAATAGTAACAAGACTTTTTATACTTTTCATCAGAAATTCAATTACTAATCATGTACTTTGAAGATATGTAAACATGATTAAAATTCTGAAGTCACCAGACTATTGTCACCATTCATTTCAGCTATGGTGTATGATAATCAAGTGGTAGGCTGAAATAGATCCTATATTCTATAATTTTTTTTAAGTTTCACTATAAGCGCATACAAGTTTACATATTCATTAATACTATTACAGAAGTATAAAACTTTAACAACAACAAACAAAATAAGTTCTCAGATTTTGGTTTCTAAATAGCATTCACACAAAAGGAAACACAGAGCTCCATGGGCGCTAGCTAATGTTATGGCTGCATCAGGAGCATGCCACAGAGCCTGGAACACATAGGGGCTAGAAACTATGATAAAGTAGAGAAATATTCAGACCCATAAACTCAAAGGGAAGAAAAGATCAACGAAGTGCAAAGGAGGAAGTTGAGGGAGAGAAAATCTCCTTCTCAAAAAACAAACAAACAAACAAACAAAAATTCAGCTAAAATATCTAGAGTTAAATAAATTAGTATTTTATAAGCACAAATACAATGATTGCTTAAACAATGACCATCACAGAGTGATGAACATTTTGAATAAAGATTGTTAACACAATACTTAAACCATCTCAAAGGCATGCTTCATTTCTTGTTAGTAATGAAGGTAAAGACTACTGTTCAAATGAGAGTTCTGACAGTTGTCATATTTATAATTATTGGAAAAATGATATAGTTTATCATCTGATGTGAAGCAATGGAAAACATACAGTATCAAGACTAGTGTGGCCACACCCCTAAAATCTTTAATTTCATGCTACAAGAAAACAATCAACAAGTTAGTATGTGGAACACTGAAATGATGAATTCATAGATTAGTAACGCCTTTGCTCTACATCTTAAGCAATGTCCACATCTTGTGTGCTGGTGTTGGTGAACTGTGTGTGGAGAGAACATGTATATACACCCTGTTCCTCCTCACCCAAACTATTAAAGCAGCGACAGGACAGTGGAAACACTCCGCTGTAGGTTATTAGTTCAGGACTCCTCTCACAGGGAAATGACATCTGAGCAGGAGCCAAAACAAATGTTACGAAGTCACAGAGACCAAGCTGGAGCATCTTGGCACACAAGAGAATAGCCAATCGGTCAGTTTAATTGCAACAGACGGAAGATGAAAGAAATTCAGATTGCCAGAAACTATGTCATATAAGTCAACCTACACATAGTACTTTCTAATGAAGAAAAGACAAATATTTTTCTTAAAAATTTGGAAGTTTCTATTCACGATTAGTGGGCCTTTTAGGACTATGTTGAGACTGCACATCATGGAAGAAGTGTGATAGAGAAAGACTGCTGACCTCATGTCCAGGAAGCCAGAGAGGAGAACGAGAATAGGCCTTCACATTTTCTTCAAGGCATGCCACCAAGGACCTAAGAAGGATCCATCAGAAGTCACCTCCTCAAGGCTCCACACTTACCAATAGCTCCCCCGAGACTAAGTCTTTTAACACACCTACCATTGAATGATGGTGGGGGTGAAGGGGGAGCATTGAGTATCTAAACTGTAATAATATATTAGTTATATTTTTCTAATTGAAGGAAAATTGTGGAAAAAAGATGCCTGTACACACAAACTCATGTCATGTAATAATTTGCTTACTGTTAGTGAAAAAAGCATTTTTCTCCCCCTTGAAGAAGTAAGCAGACATCAATTTGCTCATATATGGCATTGATGACAGACCACAAAAACAGTTCCATCCAAGGGTAGCTTAGTGAACCTGCACATTTACAGGGATTACTTACAGGATTGTAGGTGAGAAGTTACTTATAACTCAAAGGCAGTTGAATTATTCAAAAGCCTACCCCAGCATGGGTAACAACTGCCTAGATCTTTGTATGACTTGAAGGCACTTCCCTTGGTTAGTGTCTCCTCTCCCCAGTAACTGCTATGCTTCTGTAACCTTGGGGATGTGTCCTGTGAATCCTGTCACTTTCAGGAGCTTCTGGAGCCTTGTAAATGTTGATCACTTCCCAGGTGACCTTGTGGTATTTCTTGACTTCCTCAGTCTTAAAAGCCTCATTCTTCTGGCCAGGAGAGTTTATTTCAATTCAAAAGAAATAGCTTCACAACAGAAGGGAAAATCAGGTACTATTTATGTATTTTAAAGCAAGCATTAGTTTTATCCTAGCCCTCAGGAGGCTGAGATAGGAGGGTTACAAAATAAGAATAAAAATAAATGATTTGTGTAGATTTATCATAAATACCTTTATAGTCAACTCTATATGTATTTGAGAGAGAGGTAGATAGATAGATAGATAGATAGATAGATAGATAGATAGATAGATAGATGTTAAATAGCTAGATAGCCAGATAGATGATAGATAGATAGCCAGCCAGACAGTTAGACAGATAGGTGATAGAGAATGGGCACACCAGGGCCTCTAGCCACTGCAAACACACCCCAGATGCTTGTACCTTGTGCGTCTGGCTTCACGTGGCATTGAGGAATGAAGTCTGGGTCCTTTAGCTTCAAGCTTCATGTCAGGAAGGGCTTTCTGTTTTAGTCTGTAATGGTGTTTCTGAGTATATAGTAGTCTTATTTTCACATGTGACTATGTTTATTACCTTCACCGAATCTTCAAAAATAGAATCTCATATCCCAGGTAAGGGTTAGCATTACCTTAATTTGTTTTCAGTTTTCAGCTGAAAACTTTGCAGGCAAGTGCCTTAACTACTAAGCCACTACAGCCTTTTTTTTTTTTTTTTGTAATCCTCAATTCTTAACAGTGAAAAAGTATGTATGACAACCTTGAGTAATATTTAACAAATAGTCACTGTCATTTGAAGGGAGGATAGAGGGTGGCTAAGCTTTGAAAGCCATATTTTACCAGACATCTCACTTGCTAGTGAAGTTGAATTGTCAGGAGAGGAAATATCTCTGAAAAGGGCTTAATTTCATTTTCAATTTAAGTAGGCAGAACCCACTCAAAGAAATGGTCACTGAAGTGAAATTTTGCAGCTTAGAAATTATTTCAAATCTTTCCCATTCTGGTGCTAAGGTTCCTCAAAGCCAGGACAGGCAATTTTGTTCACTTCTTGTTTCAGTCATACATGAGGGAAGAAAAGCTCTCCTGATGCTGCCTCCTGTCTTCCTTTACTAATGTCTTCATCACAGTTCCTAACGGCACCCTCTAAACCAGATGGACATGCTAGTCCATTTACAATATTTTCTCAGGGCTGGCATCGCCCTCAACCCTCCTTTGGCATTTTCACAAAAGTCAGTGGGAACTACATGGCTGTATCAAGGTGGGATATATGGCCTCATGAGTCCACTGCAAATTTAAACTCATTGAAAGAAAACATGAAAAAGCCAGAGGAATGTGTGAAAATGTGATGAAATGTCCTCAGCTGAAAACTGAAAATGAATTAAGGTAATGCTAACTCCTACCTGGGATATGAGATTCTATTTTTGAAGATTCAGTGAAGGTAATAAACGTAGTCACATGTGAAAATAAGACTACTATATAGTCAGAAACACCATTACAGACTAAAACAGAAGGCCCTTCAGGACATAAAGCTTGAATGGATTTAGCATCGAGATAAATGGTATGATTTAAAGTAGTCAATTTCAGACTCATGGTATAGCCAGATATTATATTTTTAAAGCTCTCATCATGTTCTTATGTTAGAAACAGAGAATAATGGGTTATACTTGGGCTATTTTTTTTCTGATGTGCTTCATGAATCAAATTCCCAATTGAATTCAAAGAGGGTTCTGAGCTTTTTTTTTTTTTTTTTTTTTTTTTTTTTTTTTTTTTACTGTATGAGAGTACTAAGTCTTTCACAGTTACTCATGTATTTTCCTAAGCAAAAGAATGCCAGTTTGTATATTGGCTGGTACACAGTAAGTTTATTTGATGGTAGTGTTGTATAGCTAGATTTCTAAATGTTAGGCGTAAATTGTTCTTAATTTGATGGCTGGCAAATTCTTTAAGTGAAAATTCTTTCTTCTTTGATGAGTATTGGTCCTCCACAATGCCATGATCGGTTAAGAAAAACAATCATTTCAAGAGTATTAATATTATTATTCAGGAAGTAATCCATACTATGCAATGGCCTCTGCGTTTGGTCCCCAGCACTACATTCAGCTGGACATGGTAGTGTTCTCCTATAAACCCAGTAGTCTGCTGAAGGAGACAGGAGGATCAAAAGTTCAAGCTTATCATAAGTTAAATAGCCAATTTGAGGTCACCCCATAAGTGAGTCCCTATCTCAAGAAGGAAAATATTCCTGCAACCTCTGGCTTCAGATGGTTGCTGGAAGCTATTCATAATTTTATTCCTCAGGAGAAAGACTTAAGTAACAAAGGAACAAATAAGCAAATAGGCAAGCAATAAATATATGAAGAACTAAACCTTGGAGGCTGAGTTGAGTCTGGATGATAGAATGCTTGCATAACATATTCAGGGCCCCGATTTTACTCTTGAGCACTAAAAAATAAAATAAAATAAAATAAAATAAAATAAAATAAAATAAAATAAAATAAAATAAAGAAAGAAAATACATACAAAAACAACTAAGTTTAAAGCAAATCTGTCTGGATCTGGTGGTACACACCCACACTCTCCCTACCAGGAGGCAGAGGTAAGAGGACAATGAATCTGAGCAAAGAGTCCCAGGTGACAGGGGGGGAACTGCCTCAAAAACATAAACAGAAAACATCATCAAAAACAGTACTAAAGTTATTACTTTCATATTATTTTATCAAACCTTTGTAGAGTCATGACAATGATATTTACATAGAAAGAGATAATGGTATGAGCCAATTTGAATCATTCTTGCACCTAGGCTAAAACTATATAATTTGTGGCCTCTGAGGTCTTTTCTGTAATTTATTAATTCTTGATACAGTTTTTCATGATTGAGGGTGACTACAAGCTCTCCGCCATCCTTGACCTCTGCTGGGTGTTAAAGCTAATCACAGATTTAACCTCATCATGAGCACTTGCTTGGGCATCATGTGGGGTTTCCCACATTAACAAGGTTCTTCTTTTCAAAAACAGTTTCTCTAGCATTTCATAGTATGCCTGAAATACCACATTACAATTCATTCAATGTAGAGCTGAATTATTTTCACTCTCCAAAGAATTCTCCATTAAAATGCAGATAAGGCTGGGAGACTTACCACCTAAGGTTAATTTTGGAAAAATCAACAAATATTTAGGGAGATTGAGAGCAAGAATTGATAAGAATGAAGCAAAGAATAGGGTTGGTAATAATGGAAGACAGAAAAGAAGAAAACATCTGAAGCACAGGTGAGAGAAGAAAGAGACGGGAAGTGGTGAGAGAAAACAGGAAAGACATACCTGGTCTGCCTCACGACGTGAGATGCAGTGGAAAAGGAGCTATCTCAGTGCTGTGGTTTCGAACGAGCCCTTCTCTGAAGAATTTTCACAAGACATCTGAGGCAAAAAAAATATTTTTCCAAGTTGATATGAGACTCTCTCATTGCATCTCCTTCTTTGAATTTCATGATCAATATCCACATATTCAATACTCTGGCCATTTTATTTGAGTTTAACTCAGCTTTCATAAATTTGCACACCACACACTTTTCTTTTACCACATGTGCACTAGAGAACTTATATCACATTTGTTTATCAACATTAAATTTTTGTATCACTTAAAGAAAATGATTTTAAATTTATTTTTATTTATATATTTGAGAGAAAGAGGCAGATAGACTGTGGGCATGCAAGGGCCTCCATCTACCACAAATTAACACCAGATGCCTGTGCAACCTTGTGCATTCGGCTTATGTGGGTCCTGGGGAATCAAACCTGGTTCATTTGGCAAGCACCTCAACTGTTAAGTCAACACTTCAGCCCAGAAAATGATTTCTTTTCCATGAGCATTCTTCACATGATTATTCTGAGGTGGCAGGAAAGGACTTGCTTGTAAAATAAATGCCTGTGAATTGTTACATAACCTTAACTTGTTCGCATTACCATATTTTAGAAGAAAAATTTTTAAATTAGTTTTGTACTCAGTGAATACAGTCAAGTTTGTACCATTATTAGTCTCCTCCCTGTCCTTCCCCCTCCTTGATCTTGACCCGCCTTGTTGAGGTATATGGGTCGTGCAATGTGGAGTTAGCCCTCAATGTGGGTAGGAGGAAATGTCTCTGAGTATCATGGCCCAATGCGTGGCTCTAACATTCTTTCTGCCCCCTCTTCTGCAAAATTTCCCTAAGCCATGTTGGGTTCATTTTAGGTCAGCTTTAGTAATGAGGTCTTGGGACCCTCTGTGTCTATGGATAGCTGATTTGGTAGGAGTTTATTGTTTTCTGTGTCAATCTCCTTCACCCATGTGCTGGTACCAAGTTCACCAAGAAAACAGCACACTTGCTTGTTTTGCCAATTATTCTTAGTTTTATTGGGGGCCCTTTGGAGGTATGATGGGGTGGTTCTCTCCTTAGCATCTATCTAAAAAAAAAAAAAAAAAGAAACAGATTCTCCAATGGAGAGTAAAGTTAGCACCAGATAAATGGGATAACCATTATTTTTTAGAGAGAATTTAATAGGTGTAGGCCCTCTTGTAGCCCACGATTGGTGGTAGCTTGATAATGGAGAAATGGCTCATGTTTGGGTATGGTTCTGACTTGTTTCCCAGCTCCAGATATGGGTTCCATTTCACTGAGCAGATCAGTTAGCCAAATCAAGAGCAGTTGGTTTTCCACCATGGCTGTGTACCACTATTCCATTTGTGTGAGCATCACAGCAAGTTATTTGCTACTAAGTAGGTTAGACCATGAATTGCTTGGACAGATACTGGTCATTTTCCCCCAGTCACCCATGTAGCACCTTCTGGCACTAGATGTGCTGACTGTCTGGGGACTGACTCTCTTCCAGCTTCCAGCCATGTCACTCCATGTTATGTGTCAACCGCTATGGTGTCTTCAGCAGTAGGTTCTTACCACTAACATTTGGTGGGACATCAAGTACTCTGACAGAAATCTATCATTCCTTTAGGAAAACATGTAGGTCTCTCTGATCCAAAGCTCATTGTGGGTGATAGCCACATGCTGGTCCTGGGAGTTACAGGTCAGTGCCCACAAAGAGATGGAAGAAAAAGATAAGTAATTTTAAAAAGCTAGAAGAGGGAGGGAGGGAGAGAGAGGTAGTAGAAGATGAAGGCCAGTCTTTATTCTACCCTCTCCAGTGCTTTGTGACTCAGATATTCCCTCTAAGGACCTGGTGAAGGTTCAACCATTTGGTCTGCATCTTAGGATATAGAATTTTATGGCACCATTGCCATTTGGGTCCAGATTTGTGTCCCCCACCCCCTTTCTTGCCCTCCCTTCCCTCTCCACCCACCCTACTATCCAGTACTCGAGATGCTTGTTGGGTATGTCGGCATCTTGGATACATTCAGGCTAGGTGATGAAGATGAGTGAGACTATGTGGTGATCATCTTTCTGTGATTGGGTAGGTTCACTGAAAATGATCTGTACCAGTTTTGACTTTTTTTTTTTCAAATTTCGTTGTATATTTTTTTTTCTTCCTTCTGTGTACAATTCTACCACATCTTATTTATCCATTCATCTAGTGATGGACATCTGGGCTGATTCCAGCTTTTAGCTATTGTGAATTGAGCTGCTATAAATATGGTTGAGCAATTCTCTCTGGACTACAGCTTGGAGGATTTAGGATACATGCCCAGTAAGGGAATAACTGAGTCTGTTGGTAACTCTATAGTCAGCTTTTTTAGGAGTCTCCATATTGCTTTCTAAAGTAGTTGTATCATCTTATATTCCCAGAAACAGTGGAAGAGGTTTCCTATTTCTCCACATCCTCACCAGCATTTAGTTTTACTTGATTTTTTATTGTTTGCTATCCTTACTGGGCTAAAGTGGAATCTCATAGTTGTTTTAATTTGCATTTCCCTCATGATTAGGGATGATGAACATTTTCTTATGTGTGTGTTAGCCATTTGTATTTCTTCCTCTGTGAACTGCCTATCCAGTTCTTTGCCCCGTTTTCTGAGTGGGTTGTTTGACATTTTGTTTAGGTTTTTGAGTTCTTTGTAGACTCTAGCGATTAGCCCTCTGTCAGTTGTGTATTCAGCAAATATTTTCTCCCATTCTGTGGGTAATCTATTGGCTTTACTTATTGTATGATTGTCTGTGAAGAAATTCTTCAGCTTCATGTGATACCTTTGGTTGAGTGATTTCTTAAGATCCTGTGCTACTGGGGTTTTGTTCAGGAAGTCTTTTTCCATTCTTTTTTTAAAACTTTTTTAAAAAATTTATTTATTTGAAATTGACATACAGAGAAAGAGGTAGAGAGAGAGAGAGAGAGAGAGAGAGAGAGAAAGAGAGAATGGGCGCACCAGGGCTTCCAGCCACTGCAGACGAATTCCAGATGCGTGCGCCCCTTTGTGCATCTGGCTAACATGGGTCCTGGGGAATCGAGTCTCGAACCGGGGTCCTTAGGCTTCACAGGCAAGCGCATAACTGCTAAGCTATCTCTCTCAGCCCTTTAAAACATTTTTTTTGAATAAAAACTTCCATGATAATAAAAAATACCCCATGGTGATACCCTCCCTTCCCCCCCCCATTACCCCTTTGAAACTCCAGTCTCCATTATACCCGCTCCCCATCTCAGTCAGTCTCTCATTAACTTTTGATACCTTGATCTTTTCCTCCTCTAATGATGGTCTTATGCAGGTAGTATAAGGCACAGTGAGGCCATGGATATCCAGGCAATTTTGTGTTTGGAGGGAGCATGTTATATGGATTCCTGCCCTTCCTTTGGCTCTTACACTCTTTCCAACACCTCTTCCACATTAGACCCTGAGCCTGGGAAGGTGTGATAGAGATATTTCAGTACTGAGCACTGTGGTCATTTCTTTCCATCACCATGATACCTTCTGAGTCGTTCCAAGGTCACTGCTATCTGAAAAGAGGAGATTCTCAACCAAAAGTGAGAGTAGCATTAATATAAGGATGTGAACATTAACAGAAGGGCTTACAGGGCAGATTGATAAGCATAGTATATACATTTGGCCAGACAACAGCAGATGTTATACACCTACGGCTTATGACTAACCCTGCTTTAAGTTTTCAGTATCAGGGATGTAGTCCCTTGCATGGAGCAGGTCTCCAGTCCAATTAGAGGGCACTTGGCTTCCCCCATAACAGATGTGCCACTATTGCACCCATTGGCTCATTTGGCCTCAATGGCCAATTATAAGGCTTGCAGTGTCCACTGATGAATATCTTCACTGGTGATTTCTCTTTCTCCCATTGGATACAGAATGGCTTCTTCCAGCTTTCTGTCTGCTGGTCTACAGGGAGGAGGTTATCAGCTCAGTTCCAGCAAGATTTCTCATTGGCCTTACAGCCCAAATATATGGAGTCTTCAGCAATAGGGTCTTACCATCTATTCCTGGTGAGAAACCAAGGGCCTTGGCAATGGCCTATAATGTTTTGGGGGAATCAGGGATATTCCTGGACAACAATTCACTGGAAGATATTCCATCATTGGCACTGAAAATTTTATAGTAACAATCTATGGCTCCTGAGTGTTCCATTGTCCAAAAAAGTAGGATTACAAGTTTTATTTATAGCCTCTTAGATTTTGATTGTCTGTCCCTCCACATTTCCTTTACTCGATCTCTTCCCCAGACCTCATTTTGGGCCTTTTAGACCCCGTTAATCTATTCTTCTACTTTCACATATACAATACCATCCTTAAGCATCCCCCTCCCTTCCTATCTCTTCCCTTTCTATATCTTTTCTAGCTTACTGGCCTCTGCTACTGAGTGTTTTCCTTCTCACGCAGAAGCCCAGTCACCTGTAGCTAGGATCCACATATGAGAGAGAACATGTGACGCTTGGCTTTCTGGTCCTGGGTTACCTCACTTAGTATAATACTTTCCAGATCGATCCATTTTCCTGCAAATTTCACAACTTCATTTTTCTTTACTGCTGAATAGAACTCCATTGTATAAATGTGCAATGTCTTCATTACCCATTCATCAGTTGAGGGATATCTAGGCTGATTCCATTTCCCAGGTATTATGAATTGAGCAGCAATAAACATGGTAGAGCATGTAATTCTAAGGAAATGAGATGAGTCCTTAGGATATATGCCTAGGAGTGCTATAGCTGGGTCATATGGTAGATCAATTTTTAGCTGTCTTAGGAACCTCCACACTGATTTCCACAATGGCTGGACCAGATTGTATTCCCACCAACAGTGTAGAAAGTTTCCTCTTTTTCCACATCCCCACCAGCACTTATGGTCATTTGTTTGCTGATGGTATCCAATATGATAGTAGTGAAATGCAATCTCAATGTAGTTTTAATCTGCATTTCCCTGATGACTAGTGATGTAGAACACTTTTTTAGATGCTTATACGCCATTCGTATTTCTTCTTTTGAGAACTCTGTGTTTAGTTCCATAGCCCATTTTTAATTGGCTTGTTTGATTTCTTATTACTTGAGTTTTTGAGTTCTTTGTATATCCTAGATATTAATCTCCTATCATATGTATAGCTATAAAGATTTTTTCCCATTCTGTAGGTTGCCTCTTTGCTTTATTCACAGTGTCCTTTGCTGTACAAAAACTTTGTAATTTCATGAGGTCCCAGTGACTAATCTGTGGCTTTATTGCCTGAGCTATTGGGGTTATATCCCAAAAGTCTTTGGCAAGACCAATATGTTGAAGGGTTTCCCCTACTTTTTCCTCTAGCAGTATCAGAGTTTCTGGTCTGATGCTAAGGTCTTTAATCCATTTGGACTTAATTCTTGTGCATGGAGAGAGAAAAGAATCCATTTTCATCTTTCTACAGGTAAATATCCACTTTACCCAGCACCATTTGCTGAAGAAGCTGTCTTTTCTCCAATGAGTATTTTTGGCATTTTTATCGAATATCAGGTGGCTGTAGCTACTTGGACTTGCATCTGGGTCCTCTATTCTGGTCCATTGATCTATATGTCTGCTTTTGTGCCAGTACCATGCTGTTTTTGTTACTATGGCTCTGTAGTATAGGTTAAAATCAGGTATAGTGATACCACAAGCCTCATTTTTGTTGCTCAGTATTATATTAGATATTTGAGGATTTTTGTGATTCCAAATGAATTTTTGGATTTTTTTCTATTTCCTTGAAGAATGCCATTGAAATTTTAATGATGATTGTATTAAATTTGTAGATTGCTTTTGGTAAGATAGCCATTTTCACAATATTGATTCTTCCAATCCAGGAACAAGGGATGTTTTTCCATTTCCTAGTGTCCTCTGCAATTGAGTGTTTTATAGTTTTCATTACAGAGATCCTTTACTTCCTTGGTTAGGTTTATTACAAGGTACCTTATTTTCTCTGATGCAATTATGAATGGGAGTGATGATCTGATTTCATCCTCTGTGTGTTTGTTGTTAGTATATAGGAATGCTACCGATTTCTGCCTATTTATTTTGTATCCTGCTACATGGCTGTAGGTGTTTATCAGCTCTAACAGTTTACTGGTAAAGTCTTTAGGGTCCTTTATATATAGAATCATGTCATATGCAAATAATGATAACTTGATCTCTTCCTTTCCAATTTGTACCCCTTTCATGTGTGTCTCTTGCCTTATTGCTATGGCTAAGACTTCCAGTACTATATTAAATAAAAGTGGATACAGTGTAAACCCTTTTCTTGTTCCTTATTTTAGTGGAAAAGCTTCCAGTTTTTCCCAATTTAGTAATATGTTTTCTGTAGGCTTGACATAAATAGTCTTTATTATATTGAGATATGATCCTTTTATTTCTCATCTCTGTAGGACTTTTATCATGAAGGGATGTTGGACTTTGTCAAATGCTTTTTCTGTGGCTAATGGGATGATCATATGATTTTTGTCCTTCAGTCCATTTATATAATGTATTACATTTATTGATTTTCATATGTTGAACCATCCCTGAATCTCTGGTATAAAGCCTATTTGGTTCGGGTGAATGATCTTTCTGATATATTCTTGTATTCTGTTTGCCAATATTTTGTTGAGAATTTTTGCACCTATGTTCATGAGGGAAATTGGTCTGTAATTTTCTTTTTTTGTTCTGTCTTTGCCTGGTTTTGTTATCTGGGTGATTCTGGCTTTGTAGAACGAGTTTGGTAGGATTCCTTCTTTTTAAAGCTTAAGAAGCAATGGCATTAGTTCTTCCCTGAAGGTCTGGTAAAATTCAGCAGTGAATCCATCTGGGACTGGACTTTTTTTATTTGGGAGATTTTGATAACTGCTTGGATCTCCATACTTATTATAAGTCTATTTAAGTCATTATTCTCATCTTGATTTAATTTACGTAGGTCATATAAATCACGGAAATCATCCATTTCTTTCAGATTTTCATACTTAGTGGAGTATATGTTTTTATAGTATGTAACTATTATTTTTTGAATTTATCTGGTGTCTATTGTGATGTGACCTTTTTGATCTCTAATTTGATTCATTTGTGTCTCTTCTCCCTTTCTTTTGGTCAGATTTGCTAAGGGTTTATAAATCTTGTTTATCCTTTCAAAGAACCAACTCTGTTTCACTGATTCTTTGAAATTTTTTTTTTCTTTCTGTTTCATTAAGTTCTGCCCTAGTCTTTATTATTTCTTCCAGTCTACTGATGTTTGGTTTGCCTTATTCTTCTTTTTCCAAGGCTTTAAGGTGAAGCATTAGGTGTTTTCCTTGCAACCTTGCGAATTTCTTAACATAGGCACTTAAAGCTATAAATTTACCTATTAGAATTGCCTTCATTATGTCCCAGTGATTTTGGTATGTTGTGTTCTCATTATTATTTGACTCTATGAATTCTTTGATTTCTTTCTTGATTTCTTCATTGACACATTCATCACTTAGGAGTGTATTGTTTAGTTTCCATAATTTTGTGTAGATCTATAGCTTTTCCTGCTAATGATTTTTAGTTTGATTCCATTGTGGTCAGACAGAATGCAAGGAATTATTACGATTTTCCTGTATTTGTTAAGATTTCCATTGTGTCCTAATATATGGTCTATTTTAGAGAATGTTCAATGTGCTGCTGAAAAGAATGTATATTCTGCAGCATTTGGATGAAATGTCCTGTAGATATTTGTTAGCTCCATTCCTTCTATGATCTCATTTAGTCCAGATGCCTCTCTCTTTATTTTTTACTGGGATGACCTGTCAATTTGTGAAAGTGGGGTGTTGAAGTCCCCCACTACCACTGTGTTTGCTGTTAACTGTTACCTTAGTTCTAAAAGCATTTGTTTGATGAATTTAGGAGCCTCCATCTTAGGTGCATATATGCTTAGGATGGTAATGTCCTCCTGTTGGAGTGTGCCCTTGACCAATATAAAGTGACCTTCCTTATCTTTCTTGAGTAACATTGGACTGAAGTCTACCTTGTCAGATACTAAGATAGCAACCCTTGCTTGTTTTCTAGCCCCATTTGCTTGAAACACCGTTTTCCAACCTTTCACCCTAAGATAATGTACATCCATTGAAGAAACGTGAGTTTCTTTGAGACAACACATTGTAGGATCCTGCTTTTTAACCCAGTCTGAAAACCTGTGTCTTTTGTTTGGGGCATAGAGGCCATTGATATTAAGAGATACTATTGAAAGTTGTGTATTTATGTTTGCCATTTTTTTTTCTTTAGTTCTGGTTCTCCCTTTGTTCTCTTGTGTTAGCTAGCATTTGAGTATTGTTCTTTTTTTCCAGGTTTTTTATATGTGTGCTTTTCCTTCTCTTTGGCATGGAGGATTCTTTCAAGTATTTTCTGTAGAAATGGTTTTGTCTTCAAATACTCCTTTAACCTGCTTTTGTCATGGAATGTCCTTATTTCTCTGTCTATTTGAATGGAGAGCTTTGCAGGATAAAGTAACCTTGGTTGACAGTTGTTATCTTTCAGAACTTCTATTACATCACTCCAAGCCTTTCTGTCTTTTAATGTTTGTGTTGAGTAATCTGGTGTAATTCTGATGGGCTTGCCTTTGTAGGTAACTTGATTTTTCTAACTGCTTTCAGTATTTTTTCTTTGGTTTGTGTGTTTGGTAGTTTGATTATAATATGGTGAGGAAAGGTTCATTCCTGGTTTTGTCTGGCTAGTCTTCTAAAGGCTTACTGTATCAACATTGGGCCCTCTTTCCCAATTTCAAGGAAGTTTCCTTCTGTGATTTTGTTGAAGACACCTACTATGACTTTGGAGTGAAATTCTTCTCCTTCTACTATGCCCTGAATTCTTATGTTTGATCTTTTCATAGTGTCCTGAATATCTTGAAATTCCCATTCATACTTTTCTATTAGTTTGTCTTTCTCTTTGTTGGACTATATTAGATATACCACCTGGACTTCTAGCTTAGATATTCTGTCCTCTCCTTCATCCATTCTACTGATGAGATTTTCTACAGAGTTTTTTTATTTTATTAATTGTGTTCTTCATTGCTAGTAATTCTGACTGGTTTTTCTTCATTATTTCTATTTCCATATTTATGTCTTGTATTGACTTCTTTATTTCATTAAATTAGTGTCCTGTGTCTTCTTTGATTTCTTCTTTGACTTCTTTGAACATATTTACAATCATTCTTTTGAAATCTTTCTCAGGCATTTCTTCAAACTTCTTGTTAGTATAGGTCATTTCTGATGCACTAACACTTTTTGTTGCATTTATTTTTTCTTTGCTTTTTAGTGTTTGTTGTGTTTTAATGTATATATTTTTGCATCTTGTATTAAGTGATTGCCTGGATTTTCTATCTAGCTGGGTATTTTTAGCTGTATCAATTGATCTGATGTTGTGGAACTTCAGGGTAGGAGCTTAAGGTGTTAGGTGTGTCTCATCATTCTCAGAGTGTCTACAATGGTGTTTCTAGGGGTTGTGTTTGCCTGCTATGGGAGTATTCAAGTAGGCTAAGTGGAACAAAATACAGATAGATTTTAAATATAACTAAGCAATGTACACATTCAATGAAAAACAGCACTGGGTATTTATGAAAGAGTAAGTATTATAACTACCAGATCCTGTATCAACAAAGAGGTTAAAATTTCTGGTCTGTTGAGGGTTTCAAGTCAGCTTGTAACCAAGTGAGACCTTTTCCTGGTGCAATCCCGGTTACCTTTTAGGATGATTTTGGTCTCAGTATGCGTCCCTCTTTGGTGCCCTGTGGGTTCAAGTAGGCTGGCTGGATTGCTGTACTGCTGTTCTGTTTTCCGGGGCTGTGCACTGGCTTTTCCTGTGGGGCAAGCCAAGCCTGGCATCTGTGGCCACACAGATCTGGCACCACTGCTGCTGCCACTGCTGAAGCTGCTGCTGCTGGATCTGCCACTGCTGTAGTCACCACTGCTACTACTGGATCCATCACTGCTGTAACCACCACTGCAGCTGCTGGAGCCAGAGCTGCCAATGCTGCTGCTGCTTCTGGAGCAGCTGCTGCCAGAGCGGAAGCTGTTGCTTCCAGAGGTGGAGCCAGTGCTGCTGTTGCAGGGGCCACTTAGGCCTGCCAGTGTGGGCTCTGGATGCCCTGGATCTCTCCCACTTTTCTGCTGCCATTTTACTTTCTTTTACACCTCACTTTTTAGTGAAAGTGCATATTTTGCTGGGTATTCTTTGGCTTTTTCTCCCCCAGGCTGCTTTGGTGTTGTTCCTAAGCTGCCATCTTAATCGGTAGTCCCCTCTTTTTCCATTCATATGTCATGGAATGTTCCTCCTGTCTTTTCTTCTAGTAGTAGCCAAGCTTCTTGTCTTATATTGTGGTCTGTGAACGATTTCAACTTGAGTGCTGTACATGGAGAGATAGATGTGTGGATCAAGTTTCCGTTTCTTGCATATGGTTATCCTGTTTGCCCAGCATCATTTGTTGAAGATGCTGTCTTTTTCCAGCCTATATTTTAAGGGCTTTTGTCAAATAGCAAGTAGCTGTAGTTACTTGACTCAAAGTCTGGGTCCTTGATCCTGTTTCACTGGTCTAGACTACTGTTTTTATGCCAGTAAGATACTGTTTTATTTTATTACTATGGATTTGTAATATAGCTTTAGATCAAGTATGGTGATGCCTCCAGAGCTACTTCTTTTGCTGAGGATATGCTTGGATATCTGAGGCCTTCTGCCTTTCCATATGAATTTTGAGATCACTTTTTCTATCTCTGTGAAGAACAGTGTTGGGATGTTAATTGGAATTGCATTAAGTCTGTATATTGACTTTTAGGATTGTCATTTTCACAATGTTAATTCTGCCTCTCCAGGAGCATGGGAGGGCTTCCAAGTTTTTCAAGTCCTCTTCAATTTCTTTTGTGAATGTTTTTATGTTTTCATTGTATAGATCTTTTACTCCCTTGGCTAACATTATTCCAAGGTATTTTTTTTGTTGTTGTTGTTGAAAACGGGACACTGACCCTTATTTCTTTCTCTGTATCTTTGTCAATTGCATACGGAAAGGCTACTGCTTTTTGTGCACTGATTTTGTATCCTGATACTTTGCTAAAGGTGTTAATCACCTTCAAGTGCTTTAGGATGGAGTCTCTTAGGTCTCTTATGTATAGAATCTTGTCATCTGGGAATAGAGCTAACTTAACTTCTTCCTTTCCAAATTGCATCCTTTTTATTTCTTTCTCCTGTGTTATTGCTTGAGCTAGGACTTCCAGTACTATATTGAACAGCAAAGGTAAGAGTGGACACCCCTGTCTTGTTCCTGATCTCATTGGAAATTCTTCCAGTCTCTCTCCATTAAGTATTATTTGGGCTTTAGGAGCTTTGTATATAACCTTTATTGTGTTATACAAACCGATCATTTTGATTCTTTTCAATGTTTTGTTCATGAAGTGATGTTGTATTTTTTCAAAGGCCTTTTCTGCAGTTATCTAAATGATCATGTGGCTTTTGTGTTTAACCTTGTTTATATGGTGTATTATATTCACAGATTTTCATATGTTGAACCACCCCTGCATTCCTGGGATGAATCCCACTTGATCAAAGTGGATAATACTTTTGATGTATTGTTGTATTTGGTATGGTAGGATTTTGTTCAGGCTCATTGTGTATAAGTTTACCAGGAAAATAGGCTGGTAGTTTTCCATTCTTAAGGCATCTCTGCCTGATAGTGGAATTAGAGTGATACTAGCTTCATAGCAGGAGTTGGGGAGATTTTCCTGTTCTCCAATTGTGTGACACAGTTTGAGAAGATTGTTCTGAGTTCTTCCATAAAGGTTTGATAGAATTCAGCTGAGAAGCCATCTGGTCCTGGAATATTCTTTTTTGGGAGGATTTTTTTTTATTGCCTTTTCAATCTCAATGAGTGTGATAGGATTGTTTAGGAGATTAATCTGCTCTGATTTTAGCTTTGGTAGATATTATGTGGCCAGGAATTTATCCATTTCGTCCATGTTATCCAGTTTTGTAGAGTAGAGGTTTTTGAAATAAGTCCTGATGCTTCTCCCAATTTCACTTATTTATGTTGTGATCTCTCCTTTTTCATTTCAAATTTTGTTAATTTGAAGCATTGATGCTTTTCTTGCTCTATCAAATTGGCCAGTGGGTTGTCAATCTTGTTTATTTATTCAAATAACTAGCTCTTTGTTTTGTCAATTTTCTTAATTGTTTTCCTAGTTTCCAATTCATTAATTTCTGCTCTGATCTTAATTATTTCTTTTCTATGGAGTTTTTTGGGTTGGATTTTTCTTGCTTTTCCAGTGCCTTTAGGTGGATGGTTAGGTTATTGATTTGAGATCTTTCTGTCTTTGTTATGAAGGCATTTAGTGCTATTTATTTTCCCCTGAGGACCATCTTCACTGTGTCCCACAAGTTTTTGTACAATGTGTTCTCATTGTCATTCATGTCTGGAAATTTCACAATTTCATTTTTAATTTTTTTTGTGTTTATTATTTATTTGACAGCGAGAGAGAGAGAGAGAGAGAGAGAGAATGGGTTCACCAGGGCTTCCAGCCACTGCAAACGAACTCCAGCTGTGTGCACTCCCTTGTGCATCTGGCTAACGTGGGTCCTGAAGAATCAAGTCCCGAACCAGGATCTTTAGGCTTCACAGGCAAGTGCTTAAACATTAAGCCATCTCTCCAGCCCACAATTTCACTTTTTATTTCATCCACTACCCATTTTTTGTTTAAAAGTGTGCTGTTCACTTTCCAGGAGCAGATGGGATTCTTGGTGTGCCTTTTATTGTTAATTTCTAGCAATATAATATCTGATATCATGCAGGGAATTATGTAAACTATATAAATCTTCCTAAATATATTGAGGCAGGTTTTGTAACCCAGTATAAGATCCATTCTGGAAAATATTCCATGGGCTGCTGAGAAGAATGTGTAGCTGTGGATTTGGGGTGGAATATTCTGTAGATGTCCAGTAGGTCTAATTGTTCTGTGGCTTTGTTGAGCTCTCTTACTTCCCTGTTGAGTTTCTGTTTGGATGATCTATCTATTACTGATAATGGTGTATTGAAGTCCTCAACTATGATGGTGTTGGTGGTTATTTCTGTTTTATTGTCAAGTAGGTTTTGTTTTATGGACTGTAGTTCCCTTGTGTTTGGTACATAAAGATTTGTGATTGTGATATGTTCTTGATGGATCATTCCCTTGATAAGTAGGAAGTGGCCTTCATTGTTTTTTTATTATTATTTTGGTTTGAAGTCTATTTCATCTAATATTAGTATAGCTATGCCTGCTTGTTTGTTATTTCTATTTGCTTGGATTATCGTTTTCCATTCTTCCACCCTGAGGAGGTATCTGTCTTTAGTGGTGAGGTGGGTTTCTTGAAGACAGTCTAATTTTCTGATCCACTCTGTTAGCTTATGTCTCCTGTTGGGTTAATTAAGACCATTAATATTTAGGTAATGACTGTGAGGTCTGATTTGATCCCTGCCATATTGTGTTGGTATATGTGGTTTGATGTTTTCATGGACTTTAACGGTTTTTGTGCTTCTGTAAGTTTGGTTATTGTGATCGACTTCTTGTAGGCATTTGAGGTTGATTATTTGATTCTTCTGTGTGGAGAATTTCCTGAAATATTCTCTGTAGGTTTGTTTCTGTGTTCATATAATTGCAAAGCTGAGTTTTAACATGGAAAGTTTTTCTTTCACCATCTATTACGAGGGATACTATTGTTGGGTTAAACAGTTTGGGTTGGAAGCCATAGGTTCTTAAACTTTTCAGTGTTCCATTCCAGGCACTTCTGGCTTTCAGGGTTTCCATTGAGAAGTCTGAAGTAATCTAATGGGGTTACCATTAAAAGTGATGGGTAGTTTTTTCCTAGTTTCATTTAGGATCTTCTCTTTGGTGTCAGTGTTTAGAGTTTTAATGACAATTTGTCTTAGAGAGGTTCTCCTTTGTTCCAATCTGTTTGGAGTTCTGTTAGCTTCTGGTATCTTGATGGGCCTTTCTTTTGAGAGAGTGGGAAAGTTTTCTTCACTTATTTTATTAAATAAGTTCTCCATGCATTTGGTCTGAATTTCTTCTCCTTCTGCTATTCCCGTGATTCGGATGTTAGAACATTTAAGTGTATCCCACTATTCCCTCATGTTCTGTCCACAGAAACTCTTGAATTTATTGAAAATTTTGAACTCTCAAGCTGTTTCTTCTGTCTTGTCTTCCAGACATGAGTTTCTATCCTCCTCATGGCTGACTTTATTCTTGAGAGCATCTAAAGTGTTTTGGGTTTGTTCAATTATGTTTGCATTTTCTGCTACTATTCTATGTATGGTTTCTATCTGTCCTGCAAGCTCCCTTTTGACATCATTTTCTGATTTTCTTGATGTTTCTTGGAATTCATCCTTGCATTTATTTATGTCTTCAGTTAGCAGCCCCAGCTGATTTTTTGAGGTTGTCTTTTTTTCACTATCTTTAATATCTCTTAACTGTCATTGAACTCCTTCCATTTTCTAATCTATTATATCTAGTCTAGTGTTGGCAACATCCACATAATTATTGGTCCTTTGTTACATTTCTGCAAATTCTACCAGTAGCTTGGTCAGGGTTGCATTGCTCATGGCTTCATTTTGGTGTCCTGATCCTATTGTATCTTCTATTTTTTGATTAGAGACATTCATTGTAGGACTGAGTGATCTTCCTGAATTTACTTGCATTTGATTTTTCATGGTATATCTTTTACGCTGTGCTCTGTCCATGTCAGTGTATGGGCAAAGAGAGTAGATCTATAGTCTTGGTGGGTGGAGAAGGTGGTGTCGCTTGGGGGAGCTGTCCTGAGCTCACCAGCAGGGAAGAAGACAGGCAGAGCAGTCCTGAGCTCATGTGTGGGTGGGAAGATCAACCTGAGCTCATGCATGCCTCGTGCATGCAGATGGGATGGGCCTGAGCTCCCGTGCCTCAGGCAGATAGGTGGGTGGCTGCTAGGTAGACAAGGGATTGGCCCTGAGCTGGCACGGGTGTATGGGCAGAGCAAGCTGGAATTTGCACATGGGCAGGTGGAATGGGATTGAGCTTGCTTGTGGATGGGCGGCCAGTGGGCAGATGGGCAGAGCAGGCTGAGCTTGCAAAAGTGGGTGGATGGATGGAGCCTGAGCTCATGCAGGCCAGTGGGTGGAGCTGGCCCAAGGCTGTACATGTGCGGGAGTAGCCAGGGTGATTGCCCCTGCGCAGTGAGGGAAGTGGAACTATGGTGGCCTGGGTCCCCTTCAATGTAGTAAGTGCGGGAGTATCCTGAGGCTGGGACTATGCTTATGGCAGCTGCTTGGGAGGAGGGGAATTGGGGGACTGATGGGCTACCCAGGAGTGAGGGAATCAGTCACTTTCCTTTTTTTTTGCCCCTCTGCACCCTCCCACTGGCGATCTATTGGAGCTCTCCCCTAAAAGACCCAGTGAACACTTAATGCCTTTACTTTCCTTCCTGGAGAGGTGCTACATGGTTAGGCAGACACCATCTTGACCAGAAGTCTCCTCATTTCCATTTTTAATACCAATTCTCTGGACCATACCTCAAGTATAGAACTAAACCAACAGACCTAAGTAGAATTGAAAATCTAGATGGAAATATTTATATTAGGATTAATTCCTGAATTAAAATGAAGTAATTTAGCCAGGCATGGTGGTGTATGCCTTTAATCCCAACACTTGGAAGGCAGAGGTAGGAGGATTGCTATGAGTTTGAAGACAGCCTGGAGCTACAGAGTGAATTCCAGGTCAATATGAGTTAAAGTGAGACCCTTACTCTTAAAAACAAAACAAAACAACAAAAACAAAAAAGAATATGATTTAGAATATTATAATTTCTAGTGTCATGGACTGAATGCTTCTATGTCTCTTCCTCAAAAGTCAGATTAAGGGTCTGAACTCCATGTGATGGCAAAACACAGGAAGTAATTGTTAAGAGAATTAATCAGTGTGGTGGCTAATCTTGGCTATCATTTTGACTGGATTAAGAAATTCCTAAGAGATTAATAAAAATTGGGAGGATGCATCTGGGAAAGAGATCATTCAATTTCTCCATTAAGCAGAATTTTGGCATGTTAATAAAAAAAAAATCCCAGATGCAACATGTTATTCAATGTTCACCAATGGTCTTTATTCAAAATAAGGGAAAGGAGAAAATGGGTTTGGGAGATGACAGGGTGGATAAAATACTTAATCCAGGAATGGAGAGATGTCTTAGTAGTTAAGGGGCTTGCTTGCCTACAAAACCAAAGGGCCCAGGTTTGATTCCCCAGAACTCATGTAATCCGGATGCACAATGTGGCACATGCATTTGGATTTCTTTTGCAGTGAGGCCCTAGCATGTCCATTCTTTCTCTCTATCTCCCTCTTTCTCTCAAATATGTAAATAAATTAAAAAAATACTGCACAAGTATAAATACCTGAGCTTGGATATCCAGTTCCCATGTGTGGCAGTTTAAATCAGATGTCCTTCATAAACTCATGTGGTTTGAACACTTAGTCCCCAGCTGGTAACAGTTTTGGAGAAGCAACCTTGCTGGAGGAAGTGTGTTGGTGGATGTGGGCTTTGCAGTGTTATATCCAGTTCTCCAAATCCAGAATTTGGCTCACTCTCTTATTGCTAATTATGCTGCTGTTATGTCCAGCCTCTGCCCCTGCCATGTTTCTTTCCTAACAGCATGAAAGTACCCCTTGAGACTGTAAGCCTAAATGAAACTTTCTCCCATCAGCTGTTACTGGTTGAGAGTTTTGTTCCAGCAAGGAGAAGGTGACTACAAAAAAAGATAAAAGCCAAAGGATGTGCAGGGCATCTGTTATGCCAGTGCACCCACAGGTAGAAGGGAGTTGGGGCCAGTAGAATCTCCCTGAGGTTCATGGGCTAACTAGCTTGGTAAATTTAACAGTGGAAAACAACAGACCATGCACTAAACGAAGTGGAAGTCATACACTGAGGCCCAAGACTGTTCTCTGACCTCCACATGCACACACACACACAAATACATATAGACCATAAATACATGATTCATGCACATGCATTAAAATAACAAGATAAGTATGTCTATTCTGTCTACCTTTAGTTAAAATTCTATCAAAGTCTACTAAAGGAATTTACAGAAGAATATAAAACAGAAACTTTCCACATTGGAAACACCTTTACTTGAAAGATGATATGTTCTATGCACAGAAAATCCAAAGGAGCCATTGAAAAACTCAAGGAAGTTCAATAAGGCTTCTTAGTAAAAGTTCAGCATGCAAAAAACTTATTTTTATATATAAGGAACACACAACCGATAACTGAAAGTAAAAAAAAAAATTCTTTTTTGTGGTGGAATAAAAAATGAAATATATAGCAACATATTTAGCAAAATAGTTCTGAAACATTTCAATGAAAAGTATTAACTATTGTAGGTAAATTAACTGTATTTAGAAAATTAATTGTAGAAAGTATATTGTGTGTAATTAAAGAGTTAATAAATGAACTAAGCTAGCCTTAGTGGCACACACCTTTAATTCCAGCACTCAGGAGGCAGAGATGGGAGAATCACCATGAGTTTGAAGCCACCCTGAGACTACATAGTGTATTCCAGGTCAGCCTGGGCTAGAACAAGGCCCTACCTCAAAAAAAACACAAAAAACTATTCCATATTCATTTCATGGTTGGGAAGTGTTATTATTAAAGAAGGCGATATACACAATTTGATCTATAGACTCAATGTAATTTCTACAATTTTCCAATCTTCCTTTTAAAGCTAGAATTTTTGAGAAATTTATAAAAAAATTATAGAAAATGCTTGGGATTCACAATAAATAAATTATTCTTGAAAAATAGGAAAGTTGGATATCTTATAGTTCCTGATTTGAAGAGCTAACAAAAATGTGTAGTGGTTAAGGAGCTATAATCCTGACATAAGAACAGACATATGATATAGTTCAATGAAATGTATGTTAGTTTCCTGACATAGACTCTCAAATCATGATCAAGTGTTTTTTGGACAGAGCAAAGAGTATCCCTTAGAACACATTATTCTGTCACAACTGAATATCCAGTACAAAAGAGTAAAACCATTCTTCCTGGTTATTACCAGATATAAAAATTAAACACAAATCATACATCTATACATAAGATATGATTAAAAATCTTAAAATAGAATACTTTTGATCTTATCAGTCTTATTAGATTTGATGTCCAATGCACAAACAACAAGGATAGCATCTGCCCATTAGACTCCATAAAAACTAGTGGAGCTTGCTCTTCATGAACACTACTAAACAAATAAGGATAACTCAGAGCAAATGAACATATCTGACAATCTTATATCTAAGAAGGATAAGAATCATGTCTAGATTACATGTCTTCACATCTCCAAAATAGCAAAACAACTTTATACAATGAACAATAAACCCAGATGAACCTGCTTTCAAACAATAATATTGGGAATAAACATATGAAAGGGCACTTGTCATTAGTCATCAAAATGCACGACCCATTTTCATTAACAAGGAGGGTCTAATGGGAGGGGGTAGATCACAGATGAGCCTAAATAATGGTACCAAACTGCCTGTATTCACTGAAATGAAAACTAATAAATTAAATTTAAAAAAAAAACATTTTAATAAACAAACAGAAAAAAAAATATGTGCCATAGACAGGTAGATCCTTCTTAGTAAGTGTTGTGATGACTAAAATTGAACAAAGAGGACATAATCTTAAAATGTGGAGAATACACTGACCTTATGAGTCAGAAATTTTTTTTCCCAAAGTGTATATGAAAAAGAATTAAATGAGGGTTAGAGAGATGGCTTAGCTGTCAAGGGGCTTGCCAGCAAAGCCAAAGGACTGAGGCTTGATTTCTCCAGGACCCACATAAGCCATCTGTAAAAGGTGGTTAACATGCATCTGGAATCTGTTTCCACTGGCTGGAGGATTATGCTTGCCCTTTCTCTCCCTAATTACCTCTCTCTATATATCAAATAAATAAATAAAAATTAAATGTACTCAAAATTTAAACAAGAATATCTGTCTATACAACAATTTGCACATGGATATTCATGGTAACATTAATCCCAAGGCAAAATAATATTAATAAATCAAATTTCCAACAGCTGATGAATGTTAACATGTGTTGCAGTTACCGTCTCATTGCTGAGACAAAACACCTGACCAGAAGCAGCTTAGTGAAAGAAAAGGCTTATTCAGTCTTAAATAGTTCTGGAAGTTCCATTATGTTAGGAAAAATATGGCAGAGTAGACAGTTGAACCCTGCACCTTGGTCTGTCAGCTCTGAGGAAGCGGCCAAGAGTGAACTGGTGATCATCACTGGCAAACTGGCTTGAAAATAAAATCCACAGGCTTGCCCCTGTGACACCCAGAAAGGTTCCACTTCCTCAAATCCCTGGTTCTTCCAGGTAGAGATTAAGTATGAGGCTTAATCACAAATGCATGAGGCTATGGAGAATATGTTTCATGTAAACCACTAAGCTCTTCTCTTGGCTCCCATAGTCTCATGGCTATTTCATGATACAAATTGCATGCAGTCTAACTTTAAAATTCCCCACACTCTTTACTGATATTAGAGCTTTTGAAATACCCAAACTTTCATTTGTGATCTAAGCCAATCTTAATTGTGAGCCCTATAAAGTTAAAACACAAGTTACGTACTTTCAATACATAATGGCAAACAATAAGCATTCCCACTCCAAATATAGCAAGGAAAGACTGCAATGACACAAGATGGAAATCCAGCAAGATAAATATCAAATCTGACAGCTCCATTCCAGAAATTAGGCCTCATGATAAATCTTCTGGGCTCCAAAAGCCCTAAAGCTGTGCCACTGGCTTCCCAAAGCAGAAACTTTCCTTGGCAACCATCCTATAAACTTAGCATCTCCAACATCCTGGTATGTCCACCATGAGCCACGGCTCACCTTACCCTCTCCATCTTGTAACATTCCATAACCACCATGCAGGACCCTGCTCCACATCTCTGATCTCAGCAGTCAACTCCAGAAAACCATGTTGAAATTCAACTATCCTCACTTTGATGCATTTGTCACATACCTCCAAAACTAGTACAGAACGGATACCACAGCCAAATACCTTTATCCAATGGTGACATGTCTTTGAATAACGCAAACCTCCTTCAGCATTCATTCTGTGGGCCTTCTCTTTTCAAAAGAATGAGCATTCCTTCTTTGACCCAGAGTCACAGCATCTGGCCCAACTTTGACAGTAATGATCTCCTGAGAATTGCAGCTGTAGTGTGGTAAAAAATAATAGATAAATAAAAAGTCCTCATTTCCTTCTGTGCCAAATATTACACTTTTCATGTTTTAGTGGTCTATATTTTCCTATGCTAAATACACTCATCCATTACTTTTTAAAATTCAACTTTGCTCAAGTTCTCAGTGCACAAACTGAATGCAACAACCATCTACACCCGAGAATCATATGAACTGCCTCTAGTCCAGTTCTGAAGAAAGTCCTTTCTTTTCTCTGGTAAGTTGAGCTTTCACATCACATGGCTCTTTCTACATTGCAGTCTTTCAAAGTTGTCAGAACAGCCCATTGTTCTGCATACAGCATTGCAAAGCTTCTCTACTCTAAAGTTTCAAATCCTTCCATATTTCTCCTAAAAACTAGTTCCAAAAGCCCAACATTACATACTTAGTCTTGCTGAAGCAATGGCTCCACTTCTTGGTATCAATTTTCTTTCACTGTCATCTTCTCATTGCTGGGACTAAATGTATGACCAGAAGCAGCTGATGGAGGGAAAGGGTTGGTTTTGATCTACAGTTTTAAGGAGAAGTTTGTCTTTTCCTTTTTTTTTTTTTTTTTGTTTTTTTTTTGTTTTACAAGGTAGGATCTCACTCTAGCCCAGGCTGACTCGGAATTCACTCTGCCTTCTCAGGGTAGCCTCAAACTCATGGCAATCCTTCTGCCTCTGTCTCCTGAGTGCTGGCATTAAAGGCATATGCCACCACACCCAGCTTGAGGAGAAGTTTAATCATGGTGCTGACTATATGGCAAAGCAGACAACAGAGTATCACATCTTGTAACATCAGCCGGGAGGAAGCAACAAGTTTTATCTGGCTATTATTATTACTGGAAGGTGGTTGGACTAGAAAATCCCTTTTCCAAGTGATACACTTCCTCCAGCAAGGTTTACCATCTGGGATTTAAGTCTTAGGTCTAATCACAAACACACACGGCTGTAGGAGACATTGTATATTCAAACCACAATATGTATATTTATATATATCTGATTATTTTATAATAAATTCACCGATGGTGCTAATCCATATTTCCATACAGAATGACTGAAAATATCTTAAGTGAAAAAAGCCAATCACAATAAAAATACTCAATGCAAATATTCCACTTAGAGGAAATGCTCAGAATAGGCAAAAATCATAGAGATGAGAATGAAAGCAATGTCATCCATAGTATAAGGGGAGTGAGTAATTGCTAATATATTTTCTTCTTCCCTCTCCTCTTTTCCTTCTTCTTTTACCTCTGTGACTGTGAGCTTCTGACTGTGTGTGTGGTGTGCTGTGTATGGTGTCCCTCCCCCTGAGGCTGGTGGGGAAAGACTCATCTGTGGTGGCTGCAGTGGAAGGTAGGGTGTTCTTCTTCATTGTTCTTCTGACTTTTTTGTTATTAGCTTCTTTCTTCCTTCCTTCCTTTCTTCCTTCCTTCCTTTCTTTATTTTATTTTATTTTATTTTATTTTATTTTATTTTATTTTATTTTTTTACTAATTTTGGAGTTTGGGTGTAGAGGATTCATTATGGGATTCTTGTATCTTGGCTCTCCTGTGGGACTGGGATTACAGGTACATGTGGCCATGACTAACTGCTTGCCTTGGTCCTATAGACTTAATTTCAGATGCTCTCCAGCCCCCTCAGGCCCTTATGCTTGCACAGAGAACACACTCAAGTGTTGAGCCAAATTTCTAACCCTGAAGTTTATTTTATGAATAACCCAAACATATTAAAGCTTGATGGTATAGATATAATCCTCTGAATTGTACACTCTAAAGGAGTGAGTTCATCATTTGTAAAGTATGCCTCAACATAACTATAATAAAAACTATGAAAATAAATGGTCTGAAAGGAAAATGTCAGCAGTAGCAATTATTGCTGAAACATTATGATGCATTCTTTCCTAGCTATGATGGTTAACCTTGATTGTCAATGTGATGGGATTTAAAATCACCATGGAAACAAACATTGCCAGAGAGTTTCTAGATCAGATTAACTGAGGTCTGGAAATCCTCTCTAAATTTGGGTAGTGTGATTCCATGGATTGGATTTGCTGTACTGTTAAAAAGAGAAAATGAGCTGAGTACCAGCATTCATCTGTCTCAGCTTTGTAACTGCAGAGGCAATTTGACCAGCTGTCTCCTGCTCCTGACATCACGGTATACCCTCAAACTGTGAGCAAAAATAAACCTTTCTTTCTTTAAGTGGCTTTGGTCAGATATTGTGGCACAGCAATAAGTAGCTAATACAATATTATTTCACTCCAACAGCAACATCTCATAGACATTTGAAAAACATGTATATTTACATTATGGAATAAATTATAAACCCACTCCATGTTCCTATGTTAAGATTCCAATACCTTATATGACAATAATTTAGAGAATGTAATGAACATAATTTGGGAAATATGTTCTTCATAGCAACATTTAAGTTAAAATGAGACCTTTAGAGTGGAACTCAAGTCACTGTAACTGGTGTCCTTATGTCAAGTGGAAATAAGGGGAAAGACCCATAATAGATCTAAGGAGATTCTTTCTGTTGGCCTTTAGAAGAAACCAATCTTAGTCATGTTTTGATCTTAGACTGACAGTTACCGAATCCAATAAGAAAAGGAAGTTCTTTGCCAGGCGTGGTGGTTCACGCTTTTAATCCCAGCACTTGGGAGGCAGAGGTAGGAGGATGGCCGTGAGTTTGAGGCCACCCTGAGACTACATAGTGAATTCCAGGTCAGCCTGGGCTAGAGTGCGACCCTATCTTGAAAAACAAAAAAAAAAAAAAAAAAAGAGAGAGAAGGAAGTTCCATCACTTAAGCTATCTGTTCTGCCATATTTTGCAGTGGCAGGCTTAGAAAATGAATACACTGGCTTACAAGCAGTAAACTGAAGTCACTAGCTTGTGACTTATGAATGGCCATGTACTCACTATAACACATTTTTTTACAAGATGGCACATATGAGACTAGTTGTTGATTTGAGAAATTACATAAAGCTTTCATACAAGATTACCAGGACAATGACCTTGGCAGATATAATGTTGTCTGAAAATATTGACTGCCACCATTAGAGTTCTTTCCCAAAATCTGTCTCACTGTAAAATGTAATTCTGAAGTGAGCTGACAATAGATGTGGGAGGTTATAAAGATAGTGTTATGATTCACAGTAGGATAAAATGATAAATAAATAACAGTTTTGGGAAAATAAACTTGGAGTTGAAGACTAGCTCTGACAGTAAACTTTCATTGCACAAAGGATGAAAGGAAAGAGCCCTTTATGTTTCTATGCCCCTACATACAATATTTTATTATAATTTGAAAATCTATGTCCACATAGAAACTGAGTCTAACATAGAAGACAGTGAGCTGTGTCTGATTGAGAGACTGGATGTATCTATCATCTGAGCAGTCCATGAAGGGAAACCTTCAAACAAATGCCAGATTGACTTACGGAGTATGGAATGGAGTTTTATTTTTTTATAAAATGCCTTATACAAGATTCTCATTCTCATGACCTGTGCATATAAAAATTCTGTACTGGATAATTCTATTGTGAGACAACAGATAACCTTGTAAGTTGCTTGAAATATTTTTAGTGATGCTCTGTAGATAAACCAGAACTCTTGAGACTAAACAACAGAAAGCAAATTTTTCTTCAATATCTTTAAACTATTTGTCTTTAGAATTTAGATTATATTGAAAAGATACATTAGAAACTTATAGGAGAAGAAATTAGAAAATATATGATAATAATTTGATGATTGACAAACCAACTGGAGGTAACTATGTACCCCTTTCCTGCAACTAACATTTATATTTCAGTTAGCGTGACAAAGACTCAGAACACACTCACTGCATTGCTAATGAGACATCATTAGGCCCTCATTTATAAATGAGGTAATTGAGATTCATTAAGATTAACTATTTTATCAAATGCTATAGGAATACGCAAAGGACCGATTAATTGTTTTCTGATTCTTACATATACCTTGTTTAATATATACAAATGTAAATTTTACTAAATTAGATTTTAATTTGTATAAAACACATGTAGTAATATATGCTATATATATTTCGTTACATCAGTTTACAATTTAATATGCATTGCCAACCCTTACTATAATAATTAATATGAGTTATATCTGTAATAATTGCTATAGTGACACATACAGTGAAGAGGAATGGGCTTGGAATTTTGCTCCTGTGCTTTTCTACTCTGTACTTCATCATATTTTCTGGAACAGTTTGCATGGGCTTTGAAAATTAACATTTCATCTCCCTCTCACTACAACTTTCACATTTATCAACAGGATTTTTAGAAGAAGACACTTACAGGATTATAGTTTGCAGAAGACTATACAACTAATTTTACAGTAATCTCATGTAATAAAATACTTCTAGTTTTTATTTTTAAATCTGGAAATGCAGACAAATCATATCACTCAAACATTTTATTTTCTAAAATACTTTCTAACACTAAGATGGTTATGTGTAAGAAAGCAGGATCAGGAGGTTAAGAAAGGAGGGCTTCACATATGCATGCCTAAGCAGTCTTGGTGGATTACACCTGTCAGCCCAGTACTGAGGCTCAGACAGGGTGACAGCAAATTTGAGGCCATCCTATGCTACATATGGAGTTCTAGCCCAACCTGTATCTCAAAGACAGACGCTCTTGAAACAACAATAAAAACAAAAAATATTCTCTAAAGATTTTAAGGAACTTTTTGGCCAACAGCAACTTCTGCTAGGGATATTGCAAACAGCTTGCTGCCTAAGAATGCACATTACCTTTACCAATAAATGTATGTTCATTTATGTCATAAGCCCTTGTTAGAAATTCTTATCTTATTAAGACAAATTACATGGATGTATCTTCTTTACCTTTAAAAGTTTTCTCTTACCTAGCTTTTTTGGGCACACTTCTAGACCTCATAGTATTCATACCCCAGATAACAGGCCCCTGTCATGACCATTAAATGCAGTATGACTTTCTGAGTCTCACTGTTTGCTATTTATTGTCAAAAGAAAATTTAGAGACAAAGAAAACTTCCTTTGTATTTTATATTCCTTAGACCCCAGATGTCATCATTGTGTAATAGTGGTTCCTAGTTTGTTTAAACATGACAAGGCACGGGTAAAAGCATCACTGGGCAAGTAGTACATAAATTAGCACAGTAATCAGGTCCGATATTTGATTATAAGAATAAGATATCATATTTCCATGGTTTGATGGACTACTCCAAGTCTCCTAACAAACTTAAGATTTATGAACACCACTTCATTTACAACTTTTCATTGTATTTAAGTTCCATAAGCAAACAGCTTTTTTTTTTTACCTTTATTTTAACAAAATAAATAGAACCCTTTGAAAGGTTTACTTAATATTATTTTTGTTTGATATTATATAAGTCATTTCACAGGACCCAGTCCATTTTAAAAATAACCTATAGTAAAGACTATAAAAGGTACCATTAGGTTTTTGTTTTCTATGAACTATATTATAGTAGAGTTAATAAAGTTATGTTTGATGAGAACAAAGAGAAATAAGCTCTGATGAAATAGTTAGAACAACCACTCAGCTTCCCATACTAATGGCATCAGTAATAAATACAAAGAAGTTACATTTCTTTACTTAAAGTTTTAGGGATAATGAGGCTTTTGTGGCATGGAAAGAGAGCCTCATAACAAGAGTTTCAGGTGGACCATCAATTCACTGGGATATTATGTGTAGAGGACTTAGTGAATCGCATCTTCCAATTTATTGTAGCTATTTGAGTACCAGATCTAATGTCACTTCTCATTATGTCTTATTATTTAGATCAGGAAATAATTGCTAACATAGATAACTTGTTAACACAAAATTGTCATTCTTTAGGCAACATTACTGTTTATATACATTATAAGTCACAGGAAAAAGCATACAATAACAAAATGAACTACTTTCATCAAGTGATATAATGGGATCATTTATAAAGTGAGTATGACCAAGCCATAGAATAACCAAGATATTGAAATGTTCACACTTATTTGGCTTCTAGCTTTAAACATTTTAGATATCATACTTCACATGATGTCTAAGTTATGTGAAATAATATTTAGACTTTTGTTTTGTTTTGTTGCCTCCATAAATCACCCTGTGGTAGAGGTCCTAATGAACCATGAATGATTTATGAGGGAGAATAAGTAGAAATTAAGAGTTGGCATAACTTACTCATTGGTTAACATATATTGCTTTGTTCTCTATCAATAAATGACCAGTGATCTTTACTTGTTTTGGAGGACTTCAGTATGTGTATGGGAATATTCAGGGAGAGACTGGTTTGTAAATAAATATGCATCCTTCATTTCAAAAGAAGATGTAAAGAAGAAAGTAATGACATTGAACTGCTAGACACTTGTGGCAAAACAAGCAATCTAAACCAGATAATACAATACTATGAACTTGCCTTTTATCACTACCAGAATATAAATAACATCCTTGAAAGCAAGGAGATGATTTATTAGACCAACTTCCTCCAGATCCTGGTCTATCACAGGACTTAACCCCAGAAATACTGAGACAAATTAACCTCCACTTTGAAGTTACTATTATTAAAGAGCAATGACTCCACCCTTGAATGATCATAGTTTTGCTGGGGAACTAGTTTATTATAGTTTGGTTGGTGTTTTCCCTCTCAAGTGCCTAAATTTAGAAAACATTATGTTACCTAAGCAAAAGCACAACCAGAGCTCCATATCGTGCATAGTGGCTACATTATTCTTTTAAAACTATAAACTGTGTATGGGAAATATCTACAACTACATTGAATTGTGACCACAAAATTTATATTGTAGTGATAATTAATCTTTAAACAATTGCTATGTTCTACAAGAAAGTCTTTAAAAAATTTTTCTCAAAAATAATAGTGTCCATGGTGGCTTTGCCCCTCCCCCTACTTGTTCTAATAGTTTCCCTTGAGGCTTTGAAAATCCTTCTGCTAACGTGGAGCAGAACTTTGAAAAATAGCCTACAGGTCTTCACTTTTGCTCTTAGGTGACAAAGCTGAGCATCAACAAGCTGTGAGTGGTTGGATAGTGTCTGCCAAGGTTGAATGGGAGGCTCAATGCAGCACATGCCACTCTGGGAAGGGCAAATCTCCAAGCTGCCAGATTGAGACAGTCTCTACCTGACAAGCACTATATGAGATTGCAGGAAGGCACAGTTAAGATGTATAATTTGTGAGTTTCTTACACTTTTTGTCTGTTCTCATATGGCTATGCTGCATGCAGGTCATTTTCACAGTGTTTTAGACTAGGAAGTCATTACAATGTCTTAGTGGAAAATTATTTTAACTGCAATAACATCATTGATGATAGTGACACTTAAATGTTTACTCTAATTACAGGAAAATTCTACTAACAAACAGCATTCTAAACACAGAAAAGAGTTGAACTGCAATGATTGGAACAGGACAGAAAGAAAACGGTTCTATTCCTCTTTCTCATTCACTCTGACAGATTCGTAGAACTTATAAGGCCTTCTGAGATATCTGAATGTCACTGGGTTCTGACAGGCGTGAGACATGCATTGCATGTTTGTTTCAATACCTTCAGTAATGGAAGTCTCACCAGCTAATGAACTTACTCATGATGATAGGGGACAATTCTCAGTTTTAAGTTGTGCTACTGATCCTGAGTACAAATATATTTACCATTGGCTTCTATCTAGTTTTGGTGGCTCCTACCAGCGTCATGGCTACTAATTGTTCTGATAAGAGGTCTTGAATATTTAACAGCTGGCATGATAGCTAATGTCAGTTTTATTTTCTTTTTAATAACTTTTAAGAAGTACTGAAGCCTGCAAGTATGTAATAGATAACATTTACTTTCTAGACATATATGAATTATAGGCATGCTTTATATATGGTAACCTACAATAAGCCAGTGAGTTGCTACTGTTATTATCTTTCAAGGTTTGCAGAAGCCAACCACAATCTTCACAGTTGTTCATGAATTCTGAAACCCAGAATTTAAACTTTATGTTTGCTTATGAAATCAACTTGATTGAATTTTAGTTTATAGATAATGAAATCTATACATTAGAATTATTTATTTTGATGACTGGAAATATATTTGTCTGTAGAGCTACTAGAAAAGTCTTGTTGTCACATATTTATGTTTTGCCACTTTACAGTTAGCTCTAATACAAAAGATTACCAACACCATAGAAACATTGATAAGCCACTTTGTCCTATTCTTCATATGAATAAAACAAGATGTGCTATGTTTATGTAAGAGAACAACAGTGTAATCTATAAAGAAAGCACTGTATGCATATATTTCTGTAAGAGAATATTATAGACAGAGTAATCAATAAAGAAAGCACTGTACACATATTTTTCTGTAAGAGAATATTACAGACTGAGTAATCCATAAAAACGCACTGTATGCATATGTTTCTGTAAGACAATATTACAGAATAATCTGTAAAATAGCACTACATGAATATGTTGAAGTAGCACACAAACATTGCTGGTATGTACAATTAATATATGCTTATTAAAATTCCATTTTGAAAGTTTATAAAACAAGCTAATTTCTGGAAAAAATGCTATTTTATCAGTGCCAGGGTGAAGGAGACAGACTCTAAGGATACTCAACACTTACCAAAGCAGAGATCTAGAGGCTCCTAAGAGGTCATCACTGAAGTAGACTTAAAACTCACCCACCATGGTTCACTGAATTTTGGGGAAAACGGGGGACAGAAAGATTGTAAGAGCCACAGGTTGAGACATCAAACCCAGAGGTTTTGCCTCCCCCACAATTGCTTATCCCAACAATGCATAACCCACAATACCATGGTGAACATTGGCAGCCCCACTGAGAAGGGTCCCCAGTGGGATGGAGGCAGGAGTGAGGGGAAAGAGGGTACCAACATATGATGTATCCATACAAAAGATGTTGCTAGTACTAATCAATTAATTAAAATGTTATTTTACAATAGTATTTTATTTGTTCTGGGTTAATATTCTCTATGGTGAGGATTAAATAAAATTTGAACACTTATGGTTAATTTCAAATTGTAAAGTTGACAGGATTTAGAATTATCATGGAAACAAATCTTCTGGCAGGTCTGTTAAGTATTTTCTCGATCAGATTAGCTGGTGTAGGAAGAGCCAAACCTTACTATAGACTGCACTAGCCCATGAGCTGGTGTTCCTGGACTGCGTAGAAGAGAAAGCTAGCTGAGTACCAGAGCTCATCTCTCTCACAACTTCTTCCCTGTTGATATGAAGAAATGATGTTGGCTTCCTGTTCCTGCCCTCCTTATGCTCTCCTGCAATGATGAAATTCCCCTTGAAACTGTAACCTGACCATAAACTCTTTCCCTCCTAATCCTCTGTGGTTAGGTATTTTGTCCCAGCCACAAGATAGTAACTTAGAGGACACCTTAATGTTCCTTTGAATGGAGATGCAAAGAGGGTGTTTTACCTCTTTCACAAGGCACATGTGTATATCAAGTAATATTGTTTATATCTGAAGTAAACATGGCATATCTTTGATGTACAACAGAGCATGAAATTAGCTCTTACAGCTTTGTAAACTGAGAAGTACAAAGTCAAGGGGCTGATATTGGCCAGGGCCTTCTTGCTCAATCATAACATGGTAAAAAACACCCTATGGCTAGAAGAAGGACAAAGAGAGGATGGGCACTCTACTTTTTTCAGAATCCTTATCTCACAATACCTTAGCCATTCCTGTCAGGATGGAAGGCAGGGCCCTCTGGTATAATTTCATTGTAAAGGTTTCCCTTCTCAATGACCTTTTTCCTTAGAGAATGTTTCTAACCCATGACCTCATAGGAGCCCATTCAGACCATCAAAACCTTTGACATACTCTTCAGATTCCTTTGTGAACCACACAATTTTGAGGTTTACCCATGTTGCTTTTTTATATTCCAGAAATCTGTTTCTTTTTCTCACAAAGAAGTATTTTAATCTATGAATAAAATAGAGCATGGTTATACACTTTATCTGTTAATAATATTTGGGTTGTTTCAAGGTTGGGGAAACTTTTTGGGTTGGAGAGATGGCTTAGAAGTTAAGACATTTGTCTGTGACACCTAAGGACCCAGGTTTGATTCCCCAGTATCCAAATAAACCAGATGCACTAGGTGGCACATGCATCTGGAGTTCATTTACAGTGGGTGGAGGACCTGGCACACCCATTCTCCTCTCCTCCCTTTCTCCTCTCCTCTCTTTTCCTTCTTCCTGCCTCTTTCTCATTCTCTCTCAAATAAATAAATTAATTAATTAAAAATCTTTCAAAAAAGATTGGGGAAACTTTTTAACAAGCATATTACAAATGTTATTAATCAGGTCCTATTAAAATTGTTTATCACTTTTCTTGGTTAAACACTGAGGAATGAAATTGCTGGTCATATAACACATGCATATTTGAGTTTGTTAAAAGGATGTAATTCTTTTTTAATTTTTTAATTTATTTTATTTATTTGAGAGAGGGGGCGGGAGAAGATAGAAAGAAAGAGTGCTTATGCCAGGGCCTTAAGCTGCTAAAAACGAATTCCAGGCACATGCACCACCTTTTGCATCTGGTTTACATGAATCCTTGGAAATTGAACCTGGGTCTTTTGACTTTGCAGACAAAAGCCTTAACCTCTAAGCCATCTCTCCATCCCAAAGCATGTAACTCTTTACAAAAGTGGTTGGATCACATCGAAGCTTCGTTTGATTCCTATCTTTATAATCACAAAAGATCATCCA
Organism: Jaculus jaculus; assembly: GCF_020740685.1. Lineage (NCBI taxonomy): Eukaryota > Metazoa > Chordata > Mammalia > Rodentia > Dipodidae > Jaculus > Jaculus jaculus. The sequence continues at coordinate 70,958,511 of NC_059116.1, read as the reverse complement.
TTTAAAAAAATTGAAATTTAATTTTAATTACTCTAATTATCAGAAAGGTTGAGCTTTTATGCTATAATTGCTTTATCTTTTTTTACGTTATTTATTTATTTTTATATGTGTGTATGTGTGTGTTTATGAGCACACCAGGGTCTCCTTCCACTCTAAGTGAATGAAGGAGTCTTGCTCAACTTCTCAAATCTGGCTTTATGTGGGTGCTGGGAAATTGAACCTGCGCTGAAATCAAACCTTAAGTATTTAGTCATCTACCTAGCACTATTATCTTATTTAATCCATAGTCTTTAAAGTTTAGACCGTACCCATGCATCTTCTCCAAACCTGTGACTTGATTTTTTAATTTTCTATATAATTTTACATAAAATTAATTTTTATATAAACCGAACCTTTGTTTTCATTTCTTTTATGCATTTTACTGTTTATCTTAGTTTTATTTGGAAGGATATTGTTTATTATTATCTGTATACCGAGAAAGCTCAGCGGCATATGCTCAGTCCAATTTGGTGGCGAGTTCTTTGCCCTTGCATTTTTCAGCTGGGCAATGCAAGCCACGGATTTGGGGCCCAGAGCAATGCCTCCCCCCCCCCCAATGGCGACGAATCTCCTGGTACTGTCTTGTAATTGTGCTGACAGCTTCCGCCAGGTTGGCCGGGACCGATCTTGTGTCCCGGGCGGCGGGAGCTGTCCACGTGGCGCGATCACCAGCAGCTGGAGGGCAGGGAGGCCCGGGCCGCAGGGTCAGGACGTCCCCGAGGCCCGCACGTGCTTCTCGGCGGCCGCAGCCTCCGCCTCCTCTGCTGAGCCTCGGAGCCTGGCTGGCGGGGGACTGCGGGCGGCCCTTTCAGCCGCGGACGCCTGTCCAGAACAGCCCTGTGCCCTGCTGCCCCATGTCACGGGCGCTGGACAAAGCGGGTGAGGCCCCTGGACGTCCTGTCCACTGCCAAGACTCTTGGGCCTTTTCTCAAGCCTATTTGGTTTCCTGTTTGTTTAGGACAGCAGGCGCTAGGGCCACCTTCTTCCCTTTAGGCATCTTGCTTGGCTGGAAGAGAGCTTTCTTATTTTGACGTATAAAATTTGGGGCTGGAGAGGTGGCTTAGTGGTTAAGGGAGTTACCTACTAAGCCTAACGACCGATGTTTGATTCCCCAGGACCCACATGAGCCAGATGCACAAAGGGGACATATGTCTGGAGTTTGTTTGCAGTGGCTAGTAGCCCTTGTACAACCATTCTCTATCTGTCTCTTTCTCCCTCTCTCAAATAAATAAATAAATAAAAATTCTTCCAAAATTAAAAAGAAAAAAAGATTTAGCTTTTACGTTTAGAACTAATCCATGAACTTAAAATTCATTTCGAATGCGAGGTCTCTATCTTTTCCAAGTAAACAGCTATGTTTGTTGATACAAATATCTTACTCATGAAAATTATTTTTGTACATTATATTACTCAGAGTCCTCTAGAGGAACCGAACCAATACAATGAGTTGTATTAAAAAAAAAAAAAAGGATTTTATTTGATTATCTTGCAACATTGCAACAATAGCAATGAGCAGGCTTAGGAGTCAAGAACCCAGTACCTGTTCAGTCCATGGATGTCTCAGCAGTCCTAATCCAGTAAAAGGACTGAAGGATTCCCCGAGAACCGCTGGTCGTCAGTCCAGTTTAAAAGACTGAGGCACCTTGGTTCCAATGCGCACAGAGGGTAGCTGAAAAGGATAGATTTATACACAAGTGAAGGCACCCGCCCGCAAATAGCACAGGCATCCAGGCAGGAGGAAAAAGCTTTCCACCCAGAGCGTCCTGACATAAAGCCCATGACTGGAAGGGTGGCCCACTTGTGAGAAAGGCTCACTCTGGAGGAAGGATTGTCTTCTTCAGTCAGTCCTTCCTGGAAGGAACCTCAAAGACCTACCCAAGAGGAATGTCTGCTGAGTCCTAATCAGATAAATTTGACAACATAACTTAACCATCACATAAATCCTTTTGAAACTAATTGGTCATATTGATGCTGGTATATGTTGTTTTATTGAGTTTTTGTTGTTATTTTAAGGCAGAGTCTCACTTAAGCCAAGACTGACCTAGAATTTACTTTATAGCCCGAGTCTGTGCTTTGAACTCATGGCAATCCACTTCCCTCAGCTTCTTGTGTACTAGGTCTCATGGAATGCACCATCATGCCCAGTTTTATATTATATTTTGTTCTACAAATCTATATCCAATCACAGGCTAACACCATATTATCTGGTTAATTGGAGAATCTATGTTTTCTTTTACAGAAGGCAGTAAAATATGGGGAGCATCAAAATCCATCAACATGACAAGAAAAGAAAAGATAGCTGAATCCCTATCATGAGATGAGCCATCCCTCATATAACAGCCAGGATCCAGGTGAAACCACAGAGGAATTAGCATGTTAAGCGGGAAGACTGTTCTCAAGGCAAGCCTCACAACCTGCAACAGGATAATGGTGATAGACACTGAGGACACTCAAAACATATCAAAAAGCAGAAATCCAGAAGTTGCTGAAAGCTGAACACTAAAGCAGACATAATAATTCACCCACCAAGATCCAGGGAACATTGTGGAAGAGAGGCCAGAAAGTTTTTAGGAACTGCAGGCTGGGCAGGAGTGTCCAGAGTCATGGCCACCCCCACAGTGACTGGCTGCTGCTCTCACCACTCATAGCCTGTAACCCCACTGTGAATACCAGTAACCCCACTGAGGAGGGCCTTCAGTGGAACTGGGGGCAGGAAGAAGGGGAATGGGACTGAAAAATGATTTATTCATACAAAGTTTCTAACTAATTAAAAAATGTGTGACGAAAATGTATGTAGTAATCAATTACTACTATGCACTATTATGCTGGCAAATGTCCAAAGCATTGTCAACACCAAATGATGGAAGTACAGGAAAACAAATATACATTCATTGCTGCCAGAGCTGCTTTGAAAGAGAGTTATACAGTTTTTTATGAAACTAGATGCATATTGTCATGTACTTAAATGCTTAAATGGGTGAAAAACCTTCACACAGATACTTATAGCAGTTTTATGCATAACTACCAAAAAATGATAACCAACCAAAATGGCTTTCAATAAGTGAGTGGATAAAGTCTGTTACATCTAGACATTGATATAGTTTTCCACAGTAAAAATGTGTTATTAAAGCAGAGAAAGAAATGAGGAAATCATAAATACAGTTTACAAAGAGAAATAAGTACATCTGAAAATCTTACATACTCTGTGGTCTCATCAAATGATGTTCTGCAGAAAGCAAATCTCTTATGACAAAGATCACTGATTGTCAAAGGTTATGGGGGAGAGAGATATGAACTAGCAGATCTAAGAGGTATTTTATAACTCTAAATCTATTATGAATAATTCTACAATGGAACATTCAAATCATTTTAGTCAAAGCTCCACAAACTTCAATACTCACTTTGCACAGTTGTTTACAACACCAATATTGAACCTTAATGAACCAAGTGTGGACTTGCATGAACATGGTGAGATAATGTTCACTCACCAATTTCAGTAAATCTCTTGTGGGAAGATGAAAATGAGGGAGGCTATTAATGTGAAGAGTAGGTGGGGTAAAGAATTTATGTGGCTTTCTCCAAACTATATTGATTTAACAATGCATTATTCATGTTATTTAAAGGCCTCATTGTCTCCCTGACAGGTTGAGTCCTACAATTTTGTCAAATTAATAAAGACTTCTGTATCTCCATTTCAATCAAATGAACATGTCAGCTATGTGTTCACTTATGTAATTTCATTAGCTATTTTAAGAATGAGGAAAAAACACAATTTGAAAAACAGTATGGCCTTTGTGCCTAGAAATGATTTCAATATACAGAAATTTTTCAGAATAATGCAGTTAGTTTTATACTGCTTGCCCAATTTACTTCAACTTACACTGTTGACATTGTTAGTAATCATGTTGTGTTTGTCAGAATTAAACTACCAAATTTGTGGATAAGTCATTGTGAAACAACTGTCCTCTAACTGTAAACCTATGAAATAAAATAAGGATATATTTCCAACATGTAGTGATAGGGTAGGCATAGGACAAACATTCTCATCCTCAAAGGAAAAAGCAGAAAGAAAAGGGTTACAAGTCTCAGGTGATTCTACAACTCAACAAAGCCAACATCATATGTTCATATTGTAGAAAGGGGCCAGGGCTTTGGCTCAGTGGTCAACTACACTTCCTTACCAAGCCTGCAGTCCCTGGTTTGATTCCTCAGTACCCACATAAAACCAAATGTACAAATTGGTGCAAGCATCCAGAGTTTCTTTGCAGACGCAAGAAGCCATGGTGTGCCCATTCTCTCCCTCCTTCTCTCTCTCTCTCTCTTTCAAATAAGTAAATAAAAGTATAATAATTGGAGCTGGAGAGATGTTTCAGTGGCTACATCTGGCTCAGGTTTGACTCCCAAGTGCCCATGTAAAGCTAGATGCACAAAGGGGTACATGTGTCTTAATTTCATTTGTAGAGTCAGGAAGCCCTGGAACACCCATACTATCCCCTCCCTCCTCTGTCAAATAAATATGTTTAAAAAATTGAGAAAAGATTATACAATATTTTTACTAAATATTCTACCTTCTTTGGTCTTGGGATGGGACACCCCTACCTCAGGGCTCTCAACAGCCTTAACCTCCTGGTCTTGCTAGACAAAGACCATGCCACAAGTCTCATTGCTGGAGTCTTGGACTGAGGGTCTTCTAGACTGGAGTCATACTAGCGTGGCTATCAATCTGGGACAATCTACCACTTATGAAGGCAGTCCTCTCCCACATCTCTTCTTGTTGGCCCTGTCTTCAGGTGTCCTGCCGTCACATTGGTCACTGCTCTGAACTGTGGCTTCATGCCCATGGTTTTGCTGAGTGGGGCTCCAGTGGGGGATCGCTGCTGCAGGCCTGTTCCCATGTTAGTTTTTCAGGGCATCCTGTGCAGTCTTTGTGGAAGGTATCCTTGCTCCCGTGGCTCCTGGATTCTAAGCACTTGTGGCGGCTACAGTTTAGAGACTGCTGTGCTTCACCACCTGTGCCTTCAAGAGCAATGTCCACTTGGGTCACAGCCATGGTGGGAAATGAATTTTCAGCTGAGTAGAGGCAGACAGTACTTTGGCAGCCTCAGGTAGCAAATACTGAGGTTTTGTGGGTACCTGAGGCACCTCTTTTTAGAGAACCCCCCCCCTTGGTCTTGGTACACTTAAGTTTGTAATGGATAAGATACCAAACTACCATTAATTTACTCTGTCTTCAAAGATTCATTTAGCTGCATCTTCAATGACTATTTTCTGAATATGTCTTTTCACTCTTAACAAGGCCATGCTAGAAATTTTCTAAATGCTTAAGCTGTGGTTCTCCTTAACTCATGTCTCCTTCTTGTCATTATTTAAGCTGTTGAGAGAAGCCATGCCACACCCTCAGCACTTTGCTTAGAGATTTTAGTCTGACCTTTCTACGTAAACATACTACTCCTCTGCTCCTGAGCTCCCCTTTCACAAAACAGTAGGACATGAATACAATTCAGACAAGTTCTTTGCCATTTTATAACCAAGATGACCTTTCTTCCACTTACTTTTATAAATATTTTATTTATTGGTTGATTTCAGAGAGAAGAAGGGGAGAGAGAGAGAGAGAGAATGGACAAGCTAGGGCTTCCAGACACTAAAAACAAGATGCTTGCACCCTCTGTGCATCTGACTTACTTGGGTCCTGGAGAATTGAACTGGATCCTTAGTCTTCATATGCAAACACCTTAATCACTAAGCCATCTTTCCACCTTTTAATTTATTTTTTATTTTATTTTTTATTTTTTATAATTAATAACATTCATGACTATAAACAATATCCCATGGTAATTCCCTCCCTCTTTTCACTTTCCCCTTTGAAACTCTACTCTCCATCATATCCCCTCCCCCTCTCAATAATTTTCTCTTTTATTTTGATGTCATCATCTTTTCCTCCTATTATGATGGTCTTGCATAGGTAATATCAGTTAAATTTATTTATTTTTGTTTCTGTTTTTGTTTTTTGCAGTAGTGTCTCACTCTAGCCCATGCTGACCTGGAATTCACTATGGAGTCTCAGGGTGGCCTCAAACTCACAGTGACCCTCCTAGCTCTGCCTCTTGAGTGCTGGGATTAAACACCAGGCTCAATTTATTTTTTTTGAGAAAGAGGGAGAAGGAGAGAGATTTTTTAAAAATATTTTATTTTTTCCCATGATCTAATAACACATTTCTTATACCAAGGAGAGTGAGATTTCAACAAGGTGATTTTGAATAGAACTTGGATGTGATCAGAGTAGCCGTGTGGACATATGCAGGAGCAGTGGTCCCTGCAGAGGATGGTCCAGTCACAGTGAGTAGGCAAAGGCAAGGGCATAGCCTTCCTTGACCAATATCAAGAACTTCATGGTAAGCACGGGATAGGACCAGCAAGAGCAAACAGAAGAGAACTGAAGTGATGACAGCCAGGTCACAGAGCAGCTGAGCACAGCATTACTTTATTTTTTTTTATCTGAATGGCATGGATATGATTAAAAGTCTTCAAGTCAGAAAATCACCATGAGGAGACATATGTTTACAAGTCATGTTGACAGAATTCAATTACAGCTACTGTACAATCTCTTTTCTTCTTTTTGAGTCAAAATACCTGAAATCAAGGAAGAAAGGGTTTGTTTTAGTTTGCAGTTCAAGGTCACAATGTGGCAACAAGTGGTTGAACAAGATTTTCACAGGCGATCAATAACGAAGAGGTGGTGAGGTACACCAATGCTCAGCCAGTTCTCTGCACCCAGCGTGATCCACAATGAAGAGGTGGTGAGGTATACCAATCCTCAGCCAGTTCTCTGCACCCAGCATGATCCACAATGAAGAGGTGGTGAGGTATACCAATGCTGAGCCAATTCTATGCACCCAGGGTGCTCCTCAATGAAGAGGTGGTGAGGTATACCAATGCTCACCCAGTTCTCTGCACCCAGCGTGCTCCTCAATGAAGAGGTGGTGAGGTATACCAATGCTCACCCAGTTCTCTGCACCCAGCATGATCCACAATGAAGAGGTGGTGAGGTATACCAATGCTCACCAAGTTCTCTCCACCCAGCATGATCCACAATGAAGAGGTGGTGAGGTATACCAATGCTCACCCAGTTCTGTGCACCCAGCGTGCTCCTCAATGAAGAGGTGGTGAGGTATACCAATGCTCACCAAGTTCTCTCCACCCAGGGTGCTCCACAATGAAGAGGTGGTGAGGTATACCAATGCTCAGCCAGTTCTCTGCTCCCAGCGTGCTCCTCAATGAAGAGGTGGTGAGGTATACTAATGCTCAGCCAGTTCTCTGCACCCAGTGTGCTGAATAATGAAGAGGTGGTGAGGCATACCAATGCTCAGCCAGTTCTCTGCTCCCAGCATGATCCACAATGAAGAGGTGGTGAGGTATACCAATGCTCAGCCAGTTCTCTGCACCCAGCATGCTGCACAATGAAGAGGTGGTGAGGTATACCAATGCTCAGCCAGTTCTCTGCACCCAGCGTGCTCCACAATGAAGAGGTGGTGAGGTATACCAATGCTCAGCCAGTTCTCTGCACCCACGGTGCTCCACAATGAAGAGGTACTGAGGTATACCAATGCTCAGCCAGTTCTCTGCACCCAGCGTGGTGCACAATGAAGAGGTAGTGAGGGCGCCAGTCCTCAGCCAGTTCTCTGCACCCAGCCTACCAGAGTGAAGATCGGTGCCTTCCTACTCCCTAGATTAAGGTAGGTCTTCCCAACTCAATCATGTCTAGCTGAGATCATCTCTGACATTCATGCCCAGAGGCAAATCTATTCTCAGGTGATTCTAGGTTTTGTCAAGTTGACAATATAAACCATCCTATTTTCAACAATGCTACTGGATGAAAACAGTTAAACAGACCATGTACATAGAAGGAAAAAAATCCAAAACAGGTCTTTACCTATTTAGATATCTTCAGTGGAAGAATAGTCAACACATCTTAGGAAGAAATATCCATGATCCCCTTCAACGCCCCCCCCCCAACAAGAAATAAATTAGAGAAATTGCTCAGTAGGAAAGCATTTGTTGCACAACCATGAAGACCTGAATTGGGGCTCCCAGTACCCACTTAAGAAGCTGCACTGACAGTGTGCTGCTGCAACCCCAGTGCCAGGGAAGCAGAGAGGAAAGAATTCCAGGTGTTGTCTGGCTACATTGTCCTTCAGTCAGCTCTAGTTAGGTGTGAAACCTGGACAAAAAGTCAGGAGGAGGGCTACTAAAGATTTCAGATACCAACCTCTAGCACACACCCACACACCCACATGCATTCATGTTTATGAAAATGTAAAGTGACTGAAGCCAAGTGGTGAAAGCAACAAACTAGTAGTTAACTTCAACAAATGTTGCTGAAAGTATCAGTAGAAATCAAAATAAATTTCATTCTTTGTATGTCATGTAGGACATTGTTGATTTCAGTGAGAGCCACTTAGGCTAAGTGGCATGGAAAACAGGACAACTGATTTCCACCGAAGAGAGAAGAAAAGACAATACAGAGCTCAAGTGAAGTGTTTTTTTGTGGGGAAGAGTGGGGCCAGCAAGAACCAAATGCTATATGACAGAAAGCGGAAGTTGAACAAAAAAAGTACTTGAAGAGATGACATAAAAAGAAATCCAAGCAAAAAGTAGAGAGATAGAACTTAAATCTAAGTAGAAATGTTCTTTCACTCTAACAGAAGGACTGAGTGTGTGGGTAGGCCTGCACTTATGTTGCACTTCCTGGTATTTTTAGATTACATTTTTTTTTTCTCCTGCTGATTCTATTTTCCTTAAGAAGTATGCAGGATGTCATTTGCAAAAAATGAAGTGAAAGGAACTTGAAGAGAGAAGGATAAATGAAGAGTGCTGGGGCCTAACTATGCAGCTCCTTCAGTACAGTGCTAGCCACACTTTAACCTCCAGTACCCAACAACATTTGGGTTTGGGGGTGCACGTCTGTCAACCCACTATGGGAAGGTGGAGATAGGACAGTTTCTTATGCTCACTAGTCTGCCAGTCTAGCCTAGTTGGTAAGCTCCAGGACAATGAAATGCCCTGTTTCAAAGGAGGTAGATGATGTTAGTGAGGACTACATCTGTGGCTTCCATACGCACATCCGCAAAGTGCACATGCACCATCCTGCCACACATGCATGCAAACAATAAGCATGTTGGTGTCAGTAAGTCAATTTCCTAGTGATGTTGTCACTTAGCAGTATGCCCAAATTTATATCAGTGTCTGGCAATACTGTCCAATTTAATTTTCTCTTCAGAAGTGTATTTGTTCCTAAAGAAACACTTTGTCTTATGCCCGGGTATAGGTAAGTGAATAGTTGGTTTAACACGGAGTTGAGTTTGCTTACGAAGTGGAAGAAAGAGGGCTATGCAACTGTGATACAGTGTTGTTAGAATATTTTTAGTGCTGTGTAAGGGAAAATAATGTTCATAAAATGACCCAAAATAGAATAATAGACTTTAAAATTAATCTTGGTCATGAGTTTAGAGTAAGGCTGAAGAGTGTGAGATATCAGTAAATGAAAGGAAAGGAGCTGGTAGTTTGGGAAATTGATTATTTGAAATCACTGGATAGCTGAGTTGGGACTGGTAGTTTGGGGAATAGATGATTTCAAATAATTGCATAGCCGAGTTGGGACTGAGTGAAAAGTATATTGAATCTACAAAAGATAAGCGAATAAAAGATCAGAGCTTGAAGAGCTGAGGTGTCTATTGATTATAGGAACAGTAATACTACAATAGATGAAATGCTCAATTCATGAAGAGGTGTCTCCAAAACTTTGACATAGAACAACAAAGGAAGGAAAGAAAGGTAAAGTCTGACACCTGGGAGACCAAAGGACCTAGGAATTGGGAAGTATCTAGAGATTGTTTTGAAGCAGCCTTGGAAAACAGAAAAGAAAGAACTGGTGTATTAAAGACCTAATGAATGTGCCATGCATGAGGCTATAGGAAAGAGTTAGGTAGGAAAGCTGAGGTGATAGGTACCCTGGTGATGATGACATGGGGATTTTATGAGACTGACACACTGTCTAATGTGCTATGAGAGGGACAGTATGGACTGCAGATTTTAAAGGACATACTAAAAGTTTGGAAATAAGATTAAGATGAAAAATGAAACCCAGCTATAGGATGGACTTGTCAATTTTTATGACTGGTGGTTAGAAAACACATAACAGAAAAGATAAGTTAGGTAATGTTAACTTTCCGTCATGGCTTGAGAGATTGTTTTCCATCATGGTGGATAAAGCAAAGCAGACAGCAAACAGAAACAAGTGTGATGAGCTCTGAAGACCAGATATAAACTTCAGTGTCAGATATTCTGTCATCTGTTTTCTTGAACGACATCTTATCTCCTAGAGTTTCCACCAACTTCAAAAACAGTCCTATAGCTGTACACAGATCTTTCAGTCCATGGACTTTGTGCAAGACATTTAGTTTTCAAACCATAACATTCTACTCATACACCTCAAAAAATCGTGGTCACAGCAAAATGAAAAAAATGTATGTAGTCTATCTCTAAAGAGCCCTTAAAATCTTGTTTCAGTAATGCTAAAAATCCCAAGTTAAAATTGGGTATAGTGGTTCATGCCAATAGTACTTGATTTTGAGAAACTGAAGAAGGAGGATCACTTTGAGAGCAAGGCCAGACTACAAAGTAAACTCTCAGGCCACCCTGGGCTACAGAATGAAACCATTTCTCAAAAAATCAAGACCGGAACAAACCATGGTGGGGCGATGGCTCGGTGGATGAAATGCTGGCCCTACAAGCACGAGGACAAACGTTTCATCCCCACTGCCCACGCATAACCAAGGGGGCCATGGCAGCGTGCTTGTTTTCCCCGAGGACAGGAGGTGGTGATGGGAGTTCCAAGACAATTTGGACACCTGCACTACCTGAATTGGTGAGCTCTAGGTTTCAGTGAGGGTCCCTGATTTAGAATATAACATAGAGCATTATGGAGGAACACATCCACCTCTGCCCTCCACAAACATGAGAAATGCAAGTGCATGCAGATCCATATACATGTGTGCTCACATATGTATTTCTAAATTTTTCTACTCTTTTTTTTTTCTCATTACTCTTATTATAAATACGGTAAAAGCAATTGCCATGCCACAGCCTGAATGCTAGGCTACCTTGAAATTTTCTCTACTTGGTTAATTAGTTCATCACCTTTAAACTCAGCCTTCTTTTAAATTACAGGATACAGACAAAATATAGACAAGTTCTTCACCAGAGTGTAACATAGAAAGCTTCTAGTCCAATTACCTATGGGGTGCTTGCCCCTGTCAAAAGCTTAAGGGCATGCCTCCACTGTCTGTATTCCTGTTGGCACTGTGGTCTTCTGAGCATCCAACATAAGAAGTTATCAAGCTCTGCCCATATAGCATACTAGGGTTTCTCTAACCTACTTCTCCACCCTTTTAAATTATTCCCACCAACCAGTTCTTAAGCCTCTGAACAACACTGACAGTAGTCATGGCAATTACCCATTTCTCTGACACCAATTTTCCCTTTCTGTGTTTCTTTTCTGTTTTTTTTTTGTTTTTTTTTTTTTTTTTTTTAATCATCACTCAAACAAATGACTTGACAGAAACTTAAAGGAAGAAATATGTAGTTTATGGGCTGGAGAGATGGCTTAGCAGTTAAGCTCTTGCCTGGGAAGCCTAAGGACCCCGGTTCAAGGCTCGATTCCCTAGTGCCCATGTAAGCCAGATGCACAAGGTGCTACATGTGTCTGGAATTTGTTTGCAGTGGCTGGAGGCCCTGATGTTCCCATTATCTCTCTCTCTCTCTCTCTCTTTCTCTCTGCCTCTTTGTCTGTCACTCTCAAATAAATAAATAAAAATACGTAAAAAATATTAAAAATGTAAATACATATTTAGCTCATGGTCTTATTCCATTATGGAGGGGATAGAAGCAGAGCAACCCAGAGCCAGGTATAATCAACACGGTCAGGCACACATTCTTCCTCCAGGTAGGTACTACCTTGTAAATTGCTCTCCCTATTCAGTCAAAACTGCCTGGTGAGCTTGAGGACCAAGTTTCCAATACAGGAGACCATACTCCAACTTACATGTGCTGTCAATTCTTGCTTTCATACTCTGTACAAGTGTCCTGGGCTTTGGAAAGGGGAAGGGATGATGGATGAGATGATGGGGCTGGTCCCAGGAAACAGATGGTTCAGTAATCGACAGCTTCACACCACAAGTCTCACTGGCATCTGAGTGGGCGCTCTGTCTCTGTCTCTGAGTGTTTGATTCCTTTCCACTCGTCATGAGGTATCTTTGCTTCACTGTTAACTTTCATGATTCAGGATGCTCTTTTACTTTAGGTTGTTTTCATTCTGTTGTGGAATTTTGTTCTCTTTGGCATCTTGTTCTTGCCATTTCAAATTGTCTGTCCAGTGCAGTTGTCCTTAAGGTCAAACTTAAATCTCATTCTTTGTGTGATTTCTAATTAAGGCTTTCATGATCTTCTCCCCAGCTATAGTTGCTTGATCCATCATATATATGCTAATAGCCTTTGCCCACATTGCTCTTGCAACTTATATTAGGAATAGTTGCTTGTGCATTTTCCCTCTTTTGTTATGTCATCTTTTACTAGTGCTCTCTTAGTCCTGAAGTATACACACACACACACACACACACACACACACACACACACACACACATGTATATATATATATATAATTTCATAAATTGTATAAATGTTTATTTATACAATTTTATTCAATTTATACAATTTTATACAAATTTATTCAAGAACTTCATAAAGTCCATATCACAGTCCAGATTCATTGTCCCCTTACTCTTAGCATAGCTGCTCTTCCCATTCATGCCTGAGGCATAGTCCAACCTGTAGCAAAAGAAAAAAGTATCCTATGGTTCTCCAATCTCTGTGTTTCTTCAGATAATATCAGATAATATGGAAGAGACTCTATGTGTGTGAATTCAGATAATATGCAAGGGGTTCTGAGAGCATGAACTTTATTACTTAATTGATTCTGCGTCTGTGATGTGTGTGTGGTGTTAGTGGTATATGAACATGCATGTGCAGATTCACACATGCTGACACCATAAGAAAACATTGTCCTCTTCAGTTGTTCTTCCTCTTTTTATTTATTTATTTATTTATTTTTGAATTTAACTATGGGTACTTTATTTTTTTTTAATTTTTTAATGAATCTTTTTTTCTAATTTATTAGTTTTCTTTTCAGCAAATACAGGCAGTTTGGTACCATTGTTTAGGCTCATCCATGACCTACCCCCTCCCCGTGGCCCCTCTTTGTTGATGTAAATGGGTCGTGCATTGTGGAGTTAGCCCACAGTTCTTGATAGGAAAAATGTCTCTGTATATCCTGACAAAACATGTGACTCTGACATTCTTTCCGCCCCCTCTTCCACAAAATTTCCCTGAGCCATGTTGGGTTCATTTTTGGTCTGCTTTTGTGAGGAGGTATTGGGGGCCTCTGAGGCTCTGGCTCTCTGGTTTGGTAGGAGTTGATTTTTCTCTGTGTTGGTCTCCTTTCCCCTTGTGCTGGTATCCGGTTTATCAGGAAAACAGAACCCTTGTTTGTTTTGCCAAATTTCCTTAGTTTCAGTTTGGCCCCTTTTGAGGTATGATGGGGCAGCTCTCTCCTTAGGATCTGCATCTATCTGAAAAGAGAAGCAGGTTTTCCAACAGAGAGAACATTAGCACTCAGAAAATTGAGATAACCCTTACTTTTTTAATAGAGAGTTTAATAGGTGTAGATCCTCTTGTACCCCATGATTGATGCTAGCTTGATATTGGAGAGTGGGCTTATGTTTGGATATGGTTCTGACTTGTTTCCCAGCTCCAACTATGGGTCCTGTACCACTGAGGGGATCAGTTAGCCAAATCAAGAGCAGTTGGTTCCCCACCATGACTGTGTGCCACTACTGCACTAAAGAATGACAGACTTCTGTCAGAGTACTTGATGACCCACCAAAGGTCAGTGGTAAGACCCTAGTGCTGAAGACTCCATATGCAACTGACACATTAAATGGAACTGCATTGCTGGAAGCCAGGAGAGAGTCAGTCCCCAGACAGTCAGTGTGTCTAGTTCCAGAAGGTGCTACATGGGTGACTGGGGGAAATGACCAATATCTGTCCAAGCAACTCATGGTCTAACCTACTTAGCAACAAATAACCTGGTGTGATGTCCACACAAGTGCAATAGTGGCACACAGCCATGGTGGGGAACCAACTGCTCTTGTTCTTCCTCTTATGTCTTATTATAGACTCTCTCACCGAACCTGGAGATCAGTTTCTTTTATTTATTTATTATTTTAATTTTTGGTCAGACTAGTTGATCATAGAGCTCCAGCAATTCTTCTGTCTCTACTCAACCCAGAACTGGAGCTGTGCGTAGGAATAAGCATATCTACCTTTCACATGGTGCTAAGGGTTGAAGCCTGCTCCAGTACTTGAGCTGCAAGAACTCTTACCCTTTGAGCCATCTCTCCAGCTCTGACTCTAAGATTTTGAAAATACATTTTGTGTTGGCATTGATTGACAGAGAGGCAAAAATTAGACTTAAACTAGGGTCTGGAATAAATAAATCAGGATATGGATAAGAAATATAATTGAGGGTACATTTTAAAAAGGTATGTATATTAACTATTATTAATAAAAGTTATCTGATAGCAGATCATCACTATGAAATCATCACACTTTCAAAGGGATAATTGTTATAAACTAGTAAAACCATATCTATAAGCCACTAAATCTAGTCTAGAAAAACATCTTATATGAGTCATATGTTGTGACCCCAGATCTCCATTTTCCTCTTATTACTTTTCGTTCTTATTCACTTAAGAGAAGGGGTATAAATGGCTTCACTTGAAATTCTTGATGTTTTGTTACAGAATGCCTTACACTCCAAAGTTCATCTGGTTTTGTACATATTGCTGTTTGTAATGCAGTACCTTAACTATCCATGATTAATAATAAAGAAATCCAAATACTCTGGATAAGTGAACATGGGTAAATTGTCATACTGAGCAAAAATTTTTATAAGAAACTAGACATTTTTATTGCCAGAGAGGTGGCACTTATTTTGGATATATAAAAAGTTGTTTCCCTTCATCTCTCATCTTCTTTATAATTACTATTATTAACATACAAAGAATTAGGTTTCATAATGCTGTTTTACAAATTTTGATTTTTTTTTTGTTTTCCTTCTCTTCTATCACCCTTGCTATGCATATCACACCCAGCCCTGCTGCTACCCCGATACTGCACATTTTCACGCCTGCCCGCCGCCACCTTACTTACCTCTTGTTCTGCTCTTGTGGTCTCCTTCTCGTTTCATAAAAGGAAGAGATGGGAACAACCTAGATGTCCACCAACTGATGACTATCATTAAAATGTGATACATGTGCACAACAGGATTTAGTTCAGCTACAAGAAAAAATGAATCTATAAAGTTTGGATGAATATGAATGGAAGTGAGAAAAAATTATATATTCACTGTGGTAACCCTGATTCAGACAATATTCACATTATTTCTCATGCATTCCTCCTAACACTTAATGTTTTGGTGTTTTAAGAATGTGTCTAGGATATGATATTAGAAAGGAGAGGGAAACAGGAAGTAATCTGTGGTTTTTAAAGACATTTTAATCATTCTGAATTTAATTTTTTTTTTAAACTCTTTTGGCTTGTCTAAGTAGGTTCTCAGCTCTGGCTGACCTGGAATTCACTATGTAGTCTCAGGGTGTCCTCAAACTCACAGTGATGCTCCTACCTCTGCCTCCCGAGTGCTGGGATTAAAGCCATGTGCCACCACGCCTGGCTAAATATGAAATTCTTTTTTTTTTCAATTTTTATTAACATTTTCCATGATTATAAAATATATCCCATGGTAATTCCCTCCCTCCCCACCCCCACACTTTCCCGTTTGAAATTCCATTCTCAATCAAAATATGAAATTCTTGAAAGTATTGATTGTTCGGTGATATTTTGAAAATCAATATGTCAGGCAAATGACATATTTTAATTTACATATCCCTATTTTAAATGTATTCCCAAAATGTAGCTTTTTGAAAATACTTTTAAAAAAAATAGTTAACTTTGGAACCAACCTAAGTTTCCATGATCAGAGAAAGGGAGGAATTCAATGTAATATGTAATATAATTATGCACACATATGTGATTTTTCATCTATAATAGAGAGCAAGATTCTGCGGTTTGCAAGAAAAATATATATTTGGAGAAAATCAAATTGAGAAAATAAAGATAGTCTCAAAAAAAAATAACAAATATCGCATGTTCTCTCTCATTTGTGTTCCTCTATTTTGTATACATACATACATAAAATAACATTTATACCTGTGATAGGAAAGAAGCAGCTAAATTGTCTCAAGGAAAGAGTGAAGGGGCATGGAAGAATCAGTAGAAGATAAGAAAGTGTGGAATACAGTCTATGTTTACAGTATATTCCACTCTTGCATTAAAATTTCTTATGCAACCAACATACCATTCAAATGTAAAAATGGAAAAATAAAATACATTCTTTTTGTATGTTTTTCTTCTTTTTATGTTCTATTAACAACTTCCATGCTTGTAAACAATATCCCATGGTAATTCCCTCCCTCCCGCTACTTTCCCCTTTGAAACTCCTCTCTCCATCATATTCCCTCCCCTCCTCAATTAGTCTCTTTTATTTTGATGTCATGTTCTTTTCCTCCTATTATGATGGGCTTGAGTAGGTAGTGTCAGGCACTGTGCGGTCATGGATATGTAGGCCATTTTATGTCTATAGGAGCATGTTGTAAGGAGTCTACTCTACCTTTGGATCTTACATTCTTCCTGCCACCTTTTCCACAATGGACCCTGAGCCTTGGAATGTGTGATAGAGATAATTCAGTGGTAAGCACTCCTCTGTCACTTCTTCTCAGCATTATGGTGCCTTCTGAGTCATCCCAAGGTCACTGCCATGTGAAAAGAGAAGGTTCTCTAATCAAAAGTGAAAGTAGCATTAATACATGTGTAAAAACATTAAGAGAAGTACATGCTGGGCAGTTTGGTGAGCATAGTATATACATTTAGCCAGACAGCAGCAGTTGTTACACTCCTAGGGCTCATGACTGCCCCTGTTGTAGGCTTTCAGTGTCAAGGATGTATTTCCTCCCATGGAGTAGTACATGAAAGGTGGAGGGAGGGCTAATAAAAATCTAAAAGGATATAAATAAGTCATATGGAAACCTACTTTTTGAATAACTGAACACACAAGAACCATAAATTGTTACTAGAAAATTTTCAGTGCCAGGGTTGAGATAACATCCAGTGAGTTGTTGGACAGTAAGTTCCCTGATAAACCCCAAACATTACAGGCCATTGCCGAGGCCCTTTGTTTCCCATCAGGAATAGATGGTAAGACCCTATTGCTGAATACTGCACATACTTGGGCTGCAAGGTCACTGAGAAATCCTGCTGGAGCTGAGCTGAAAACTCAGGCCAAGTGAGCAAAGGGGTGCAATAGTGGCATGTCTGTCATGGTGGAAACCAACTGCCCCCTAATTGGACTGGAGGTCAGTTCCATGGGAGGGAATACATCCCTGATAAATGAAAACTTAAGGGGTAGTCATGAGCCCTAGGCGTGTAACATCTGCTGCTGTCTGGCTAAATGTATATACTATGCTTATCAAACTGCCCAGTAAGCACTTCTCTTAATATTCACACCATTATATTAATGCTACTCTCACTTTGTGTAGAGAAATATCAATGCAGATACAGTAATCTTTTAGAAGACCAAACAGAAAAAATCTTGAAAAGAAACTCTCATTCCTACCTTATAATTAAACAATGAAACCACAAACAAAAGAAAAGCAAGTCACCTATAAATTCAAGCCCATCAGGATCATAGCAGATAATTTGACACAAACTTTAAAAGACCAAAGGACTTGGAATGATGTATCCCAAGTTTGGGAAGATAACAACAGTCAACCAAGAATATTTTACCCTGCAAAGCTATCTATCCAAATTGAAAGTGAAATAAGGACACTTGACCTTAAAAAAAAAAAAAAAAAAAAAGGCTAAAGGAATTTATGACCACTAAGCCAACTCTACAGAAAATGCTTGAAGGAGTCCTTCATGCTGAACAGAAATCAAAGTACACACATGAGGAAACAGGGGAAAATAAACCATACTCAAATACCAGTTAAAAAATACAGAGTAAAGGGAAATAAGAAACATGACAAAATAAGAATGGCAGTAATAAACACATACCGTTCAATAATGACTTTTAATATCAATGGCCTCAATGTCCCAACCAGGCTTGCAGACTGGATACAATGTAGGTTCCTGCTGTTTGTTGCCTCCAGGAAACTCATCCCTCAATAAAAGGTAGACACTGTCTTAGGGTGAAAGAATAGACTATGGCATTTCAAGAAAACACGCCTCGGAGACAAGAAAGGGTTGATATCCTAATATCTGACAGGACAGACTTTAAACTACCACTAGTGAGGAAAGATAAAGAAGGTCACTTTATGCTGATTAAAGGAATACTCCAACAGGAGGACATCACAGTCCTTAATGTATATGCACCTAACAAGGAGGATCCAAATTTCATCAAACAAATACTATTAGACTTAAGCTCACAAATAACACCAAACACAATTGTAGTGGTGATCTCAACACTTCACTTTCATAAAGTGACAGATATCTATATGTAGAAGGATGAAAATAAATCATTATGTCTTTTCATGCTCAAGAATCATATCCAAATGGATCGGGGACCTTAATATCAGACATGAACTTCTGAAAATGCTAGAGGAAAAGGGAGGGGAAATCCTTTAACACATTGCCATAGGCAAAGACTTTCTGAATATAACCCCAGTTTCTCAGGAAATAAAACCACTAGTCAACCACTGGGATCTCACAAAATTACAATGCTTTTGCACAGCAAAGGACACTATGAATAGAGAAAAGATATAACATACAGAATGGAAGAAAAATCTTTGCCAGCTATATATCTGACAGAGGATTAGAATCTACTATATACAAATAACTCAAAAAACAAAACAGTATGAAATCAAGCAACCCAATTAAAAAATGGGCAATGGAACTAAATAGAGAGTTCACAAAGGAAGAAATACAGATGGCCTATAAACATCTTAAAAAATGCTCTATATGCTTAGTCATCAGGGAAATGCAAATTAAAATTATTTTGAGATTCTGTTTCTCTCCTGTCACAGGGCTATCATCAAGAAAACAAATGACAATAAATGTTGGTGAGGATGTGGAAAAAGGGGAACATTATTACACTGTTGCCAATGTTCAACTAAGTAATCAAAAAAAAATGAAAGTAGCATAGTTTACATATTGTTATCACTACTGTGATTTCATTACCCAAACAAATTTGACATAGTATTTTGTTTTGTGTTGTTGCATATTGTTTTTCAGCACGGGGCTCTGACCTAGGTCCTCATGCAGGCTATGTAAATACTCTGACAGTGCATTATATCTCCAGGTTTTTTGATATGTATTGTTAACCATTTTTAATACAATAATTCACCTTCTCAACTTGATAAATTTATAATCACAATGGACTCAAATTTCTTTGGCATGCCTCTGAAGGAGTTTATAGATTAGGTTAACTGAGGTGCCAAAAACCACCCTAATGGGGGATAGCACCATTCCATGGACTGGGCATCCTGGGATGCATGAAATTGAGAGGGTGAGCTGAGGACCAGTCTCATCACTCACTGCCCCTTGACTGTGTGTACTGTGACCAGCTGCCGCACTTTTCTGCAGTTATGTTTCCTTCCCAGTGATGGATTGTGACCCCAAACTGTAGGCAATAAATAAAATACTAATAATAAAAACCTTTCCTTACCCAAGTTGTTTGACTCAGCAAAAGAAAGAAGAAGAATAACTAATAGACTTCTTTCCTCAAGTTAAGTACATTTTTTGTCAAGGTTTGTAATAGAGATTTAACTCAAAATATTCATGTGTTATAAGTTTATTGACTAATGCAATAGAACTTAGAGACACTGAGACTTCTAAGAGGTGAGGTCTCCTGAGTGACAAATCATAGGCAGCTCTCATGGAGGTTTCAACATCTTTCTTGAAACATGTGTTCAATCCTCATAATGGATTCAGATTTGTGGGAACAGCTAAAGACTCTTGTGACTGAGTTCATTATGAGAAAAGCAGCCTGTTATAAACTCGAGTGTGCCCTTATCTTTCTCGTGCACACATGTTCCAATTGTAGGCAGCTTCTTTTCCTTGCTCTTCTCTGTCTTGTTTTGACATAACACAAGACCCTCTTTAGAAGCTTAACATAGGTCAATGTCATGTTCTTAGACTTCTAGAACTTTGAGCAGAACTCAATGGCTTTCTTTGTGCATTATTTAACATTGAGTGTTTTCTTATAGTAACAGAAAATGGACTAAGACCCCATAAGATATTTACTAGCAAGAAGAAAAGATCACCCGAAACTGGGATAGCATCTTCCTGTCTTGTATAACTAAGATAGTGATCAGTCTTACTGTGTAATAGGATTCAGAGTCAGAATTTTTATTTAAATCTGATTTTCATCATCTCTGATGACCATTACCAAGATCCATAACTGTTATTTATAATGTAACCTTATCTGTAAAATGGAGATAATAATTCATCTGGGGATATAGCTCAACAGTTAAAGGTGCTTATGAAGACTGCCAGAAGAGGTTCAATCCCCAAACCACAAACATAATTCAATCCTCAAATCACAAACATAAATCAGATGCAAAGAGTGGCACAAGTTTCTGGTGTTTGCAGAAGCAAGAGACTTTGGTATGCCCAAAGACAGACAGACAGACACACACACACACACACACACACACACACACACACACACACTTTTAGAACATGAAGAAAAGAGTTGCCACAAGTTTATGAAAAAAATCTTAATAAAGTGAATAACAATTATGAAAGTGGGGACTGGGGAGATGTGTTAGTGAGTAAGAAAGCTTGTTGTACAAGAGTGAGGGCTTTTGTCAGATTCTAAGCACTTGTTTAAAACTCAGGCATAGCATGCATGCCTATAACCTCAGTGGCGAGGGGGCAGAGACATTAGTTAGATTAATGCTTTCTACTCAGCTGTTTTAACCAAAATGAGACTGACTCAGGGCTGAGGGGTGGAGGGGCAATGAAGGAGGATTGGGTGCATGTATCCACACACACACATGTTCATACACAAATGCACACAGAATATAATACTTATACATCTGGTGAAAGTGAGAGAAAATAGAATAAGTACTTGCATAAGTAGGTTGAAGTTAGAGAAATGGAAAAATAGCCCCATTGAACTTTAGCCTATGTATTGAGCAGATGGAAAGTTGAAATTTACAAAACATCTTACAAATAAGCTTTCTCTTCTGAGGAAAGCCAGCACAGGAGGTTCACAGTGCCTGAGTGAAAATCTTCTGGACAATATAAAGGGTAGAAGACATCCAGACCTAGGTCTTAAAATAAATCATTGTTATACTGAGGACACAAAAGTGACCTAGAGAATCTGAACTACCATGGTAGCTCCAAATCACAACCTGCCATCAGACGACTGAATATAAAGTCCCAAGCTGTTACCTATTAGTCTTCTGACCATGGGTAATTTATCTAGCAGACTTTCCTCTGTGACTGGGAGATATGAGTCATAACTGCCTCCCTTCATTACAGTGCCAATTAAATTCACTAATGTGCATTCAAAATCTTGTGGGATATAAACTTTTCAAAATAGTTATTTTGGTTTCATTATTAATAATTTAAAGAATGAATTGATGGTTATAAAAAAGCATATTTGCCACAAGATACACAGATTTGGTCATGATTTACATCAATTGAGCCATTTTGGGTAGTATTAGCAGCCATTTATTCTTTCCAAAAATCCTGCAGGTAAGTCAAGGAGAATGATTTGAAAGCAGATGGTCTGGAAGGACAAGTAACTCAGTGGAAAGAAGGGATAATGGAGATGAGATGAAAGACTGTCACCAGAGTGAAATCACTCAGTCCTCACGGTGAGACCGGGGCAGGCTGCCCAGGCAGCTGGGTTTTCCTCACATGAGGGGTGGTCCCACTGAATGAATGATAATGACTCTGGCTGTCAGTGATATCTGGCTGGGCAACTGATGAAGTCATGTCTAATGTTTTCCCTCCACCTTTTTGGGACATGCCAATTACTTGCGGTAAACTCAGTGCTGTTCTCTGCCAATGTTATAGTATATTTAGTGAAGGAAAAAAAAAAAGGGATATCCAAGGTTCAATGGAATAAGAGAATCAAGTAAAGACAGAAGCACAAATGTAGTTATAGGCATAGATATGTTTCACTTTTCTTTGCCACCAATTCCATCATATCATGGTGACACCTTCATCAACAAGTCATCTTACAGATTTCAAGCAAGCAAGTATAGAGAATAGTTGAGCTATGCAGGACTCCACTTATTATAGACAATTGCACTTTCTTTTCCTAAGCAATGAACCTGGCAACTTGTTAGCAACACACACTCACAAAGCTACATGTATGCCCTACTAAGAACCATGAGCAAGGATTATCCTCCCCTTAGCAGTGATTCTTATGATCAGTTCCTATCTGATGACCATTACCAAGATCCATAACTATTATTATTAATATATTAAAATATATTATATAACTATATAAAATATTATGTATATAATATATATATATAGAGAGAGATTTATTATTTTAACCATTTTAAAATTTGCACTAGTATGACATTAAGTATATTTACTTCATTATGTAACCATCATTAATATTTAGTTCCACAACTTTTTCATCTTATAAAGCTGAAATCCTCTAACCATGAAAATTGACCAATATTCTTCCTGGTTCCAAACCCATGTATTTGACTTGCCCACCTAGGTATACCATATATATAAAACTATATGATACTTTTATATATGCCTTTTTCACTCATCATAATATTTTCAAGATTCCTCTTTCTATATAACATTTATTATAATTACATTCCTTTTTAAATGTTGAATAATAGTGCATTGTATATACACATACAATATATGCCACATTAGTTTCACCCATTCATTTGTCAATGAACATTTGCTTTATTTCTATTTATTGTCTATTATGACTACAGTTATGATAATTGGTATACAAAGATGTTTGAAACCCTAGTTTAACCCCTTTTGGGTATATAAATCTAATTTACTCTCATAAGTCATACTTTAGGTTTCATATGTAAACTGACTTCAGGGTTGAATAGTAATGGTATGTTTAATTTTTAAATTTGACTTCCATAAAAGCTATGGAATTTTGACTTCCCACCAGTATTACACAAGGGCTCCAACTTCTTGTCACCATCGCTGACATTCATTATTTTGTGTTGTTTTGTTTTAATCACTGTCGTACTTATGCAAAGTACTATTTCCTTTCAATTTGGATTTACATCCCTCTAATGAGTAGTGATATTAGTCATCCTTTCATGCGTTTGCTGAACGAACTCCCTATCTTCTTCTGCGGATTGTCTTGAAATCTGTGTGCTATTGTAAAACAAAATCATTCTGAATTTTTTACTTAGAATGTTGCATGTGGGTAATGGAATGGCAATCAGTGCAAATAAATAAGAAATTAATAAAACTATCTGAAAGAGTACACATACATTTTAACTGTCATAAATGTTTATTTTTATTTAGCATCATGTAAAAATTTAAATAGTATGACATTAAGGTGATATTGAGAAATATTCTATGGTATGGGAATAGGGTAAAATTATATAAGTAAGTAGGATAATTGATTTTTAAGACAAAATTATATGATCCAAATTTTATAAAAATATATTAACAAAATATATTAAGCTCCTATAAATTGAAATTCAGTTATAAAATAAATTTTAAATTCATCTAAACTAAATAGTAATGAAAACATGAAGTGTCATATGCTGATACAACAAAGTCTATTGCCTAAGATGCACTTATTTCTTAAAATCAAAACAAGTATTGGGCTGGAGAGATGGCTTGGTGGTTAAGCGCTTGCCTGTGAAGCCTAAGGACCCTGGTTCGAGGCTCAGTTCCCCAGGTCCCACGTTAGCCAGATGCACAAGGGGGCACACGCGTCTAGAGTTCGTTTGCAGAGGCTGGAAGCCCTGGCGCGCCCATTCTCTCTCTCTCCCTCTATCTGTCTTTCTCTCTGTGCCTGTTGCTCTCAAGTAAATAAATAAAAATAATTTAAAAAAAAACAGAACATAAGTATTGCTTTATTTATTGGCTTCATCTATCAATTACTATACAACAAACTAACTATAAGTTTTAGTTTCACTGTCTTCCTTTGAAGTTAAGGTGTAGACAATGTTCTCCCATATCTTCAAGAGAAAATGCTTTTCCTTCACAGACTTAAGGATCAAAACAACAAAATCACTAATAATGATAACAGTAATGATAATTAATGATAAGTAGCAGGGCAGTGTTAGTGTGTCTGTTATGGGGAAAACCAACTGCTCTTTAATTGGATTTGAGGACTGCTCCACAGGAAGGAATTGCCTGGTTATGAAAATGTAATCTATGGCTTAGAAGGGCATAAGATGTAGAGGGAAAACTACTACTGTTGTCTGAATAAATTGATATCGTATGCCCACAAAACTGCCCTCTAAATACTGATGGTTATGCCAACATATTAATCCCACTCTCACGTTTGGTTAAGTAGCAGTAACTATTAGGAAGACTCAAAACACACCAAAGTGCTGAGAAGAAATGACAGTGGAATATTCAGCACTAAATGAGTCATTTCTACCACACCCTCCCAGGTTCAGGGACTATTGCAGAAAACTGGATTGAATGAATGTGAGAGCCAAAGGAAGGGGACGAGAGCTTTGCAATACTGTCTCCCAGATACATGCCAGCTGTTTTATTCATAATCTCACAGAGGCTGATACTACCTACACAAGACCTGCATAACAGAATGGAAAAATGATGACAGCAAAACAGATGAAAGTTTAGGAAGAAAGAAGAAGGGAACCTGTAGAGGGAGCTTCTGGAGGAGGAAAGGAGGGTTGTGGGAAGAGATTATGGATCATGGTAGATTGTCTATATGGGTGGAGATTATCAATAAAATGTTAAAAGAAAAGGTGACACTCTCAATGAGACCATGAATATAATCGTTTACCAGAGGTTAATTCTGGAACCTAAGCAAGCTTATAAATAAAAATACATTAAAATTTGACAATCTGTAATGATTTTAAAAAGGCTGAGTGTGGGATAGCTTGAGCATTGAACTCTATAGTCACAGACATTGGGGGAGCTTGAACCCACAAATTCTTCCTCGTAGATGCCACCATACATTCATGAGAAACACTGAGGATAAAGCTGGCAAGTTCGGGGGAAGAAGCACAGGAAAGATAGGTTACTGAGGCACATGATCTCCTTTAAGAACCACTGTGGAAAGATGACAGCCTTGGTATCTAGAGTAGTGAACCGATACAACAGCACACAGCAAACTTCTAGTACTGAGAATAAAGAAATTAAATGTCACATGACTAGGTCATTAACAATTCCATACCAATCCAAGAAAGACGGAGGTGAGATGGTTTTACCTTGGCAATAATTTGAATCAGAAACTTCCCCAGTAGGCTTATATTTTGAGTGCCTGGCCCCCAACTAGTAGGACTATTCTAGAGGAGATGGTACTATAGGGAAGGCTGTGCAGTGTTATATCAGTGGGGCCCGGTCTGCAGAAATAGGTCACTAAAGCAGGTGCTTGGAAAGTTCTGGCTTCCTCTGACGCCTGCAGCCTGTTTCCTGGTCCAGCTGTGGTAAGCTTCTGCCACCTCAGACCCACACTTGCAGCCTGCCTGCTCTGTGATGATGAAAAAAAAAAAAAGTTTTCTAATACCATGAGCTAAAATAAACACATCCTTTGTTAAGTATGTTATCAGAGTCAGAAAAGTGATGCAATTCCCCAAGCCATAGCAATGACTTAAGAATAAGGCAGAACTGGAAATATGAAAAATCCTCACCCCTTACATCAGGTTGACAAGCAATGAGTGGGCCCGAGCAACAGTCCAATTTAAGAAAATGGGTTAGGAGGGACAGAAACTTCCTGACGTGCCGGAGACCTAAAGTGAAGGTAAAATATATGCTAATAACCTCTGACAGGAGAGTTCCAACCTTACCACAAGATGATGCTATAGAAATTAGAAACCTTTGTGTATAAGAAGAACTGGGCAACAACAAAACCCAACTCCAGCTAAGTAACTCAAAATCAAGGTCAGCTAAATTCCAGGAATGTGTTGTTCAACTCATTCTCCACTGTCACGCACAATGTAGCCAACTTGAAGGTAAAAATTATAAGATCTAAAATAAAACAGGAAAAATCAAAAACATGTGCTCAGTACAAAACATTCAACAGAGCCTGGCCGAGGCCAGACTACTAGAAGGGAATTTGTAAAACAGCTTCGGTACAGATGCTGCAGACACTTGACCACGATGGCTACACAGCTGCTCCGAAGGCAGTGGCAGAAACGTGGCAAAAACACGGGAGAGGATCAGATGGAAATGGTAGAATAAAAAGAATGGTGAGTCTTGCTGTGTAGATGTGTCTCTGTCTCTCAAATAACTGATGTTGTGAGGTTTTCAAGGGAGGGACATTTGGAAAGTAAACCAAAGACCATTACTTTGATCTTATGACGTTTAAGAGGTTGTAGACATTTGAAAAGTGGGGCCTATGAGGTGGAATTACACCACTCTCAGCTTTAGTTCAAGAATCTATGTTCTTGTCCCCATGTTCTCTTTGCTTTTCTTTGCTTCCTCACCATAATGAGGTGATCAACCTTCTATATGCCATCTGTACTGTTTTTTTGTTTTAATCTCAGCATGGATAAATGATAGGCAAAAATATTTCAACACATTACATTCAAAATCTCAAAGGTTAAAAATAAAATGTTTAAAAGTGAGTCTTAGAGATTTAAAAAAAAATCACACTGCACCTATAGAACCAAAGGAATAATAAAACATAATTATTAGAAACTTTGAAAGCCAGACATTATTATAAAAACAGTATTATAAAACCCTCCAAAAAATAAGAATTCTATATAAACAAATGCATTTTCCCTTGGAAGTCCAAGAAAGTCTCTGAAGATTTCTGAAGCTATGTCTCTACATAATTTGCTCTTTTCCTGTGCATTTCCGGTCCTTCCTTATCCCATATATTTGAATTCTCAGCTGTCACCTCTGCAAGATTATTGGCATCTCTCTGGGTTGCATTGCACTGTATTCTCAGAACTGACTCTGGAAAGAAGCCGTAGGAAGCTAGCGCTTCCTTCACACATGCCCCCTCTTATTAGTCATTGTGTGGCAGTGCATCCCACTATCCAATGATTGCAAATACATATTTCTGATTTTCCCCAGTTTTCCACTAGTCTAGAAGGAGGATGCTATTTCTTTGTGCATGGTACCTGAGGGTTTTATGATTTGATTATTCACGGCAGAAGTGTCTGCACATTGATGCTTCCATCTTAAACACGTTAATAAAATGTATTAGAACTTAAATATAATGTAGATTTTGAAGAATGTCACTATTACTTTCTACTGATGTATCATTTCCCTAACATTATAGCTGATTATTAGAGCTGAAAACATTAGGATTGGTTGCAAGTACACAGAAGGAACATTTAACCTATCATATTATTTTTCTCTCCCCCCACCACCCGGGAACCATAATTCCTGCATAGCTATGAACTGATGTTTTTTTTTTTTATTTGATTTATTAGTTTTCTTTTCATCAAATACAGGCAGTTTGGTACCATTGTTTAGGCTCATCTATGACCTACGCCCTCCCATTAGACCCTCCTTGTTGATGTAATTGGGTCGTGCATTGCGGAGTTAGTCCCCAGTTACTGGTATGCTAAATGTCTCTGCCAATCATGACCCAACATGTGACTCTGACATTCTTTCTGCCCCCTCTTCTGCAAAATTTCCCTGAGCCATGTTTGGTTCATTGTTGGTCTGCTTCAGTGCTGAGGTGTTGGGGGCCTCTGAGGCTCTGGCTCTCTGCTTTGATAGGAGTTGATTTTTCTCTGCGTTGATCTGCTTCCCCTTTGTGCAGGTATATGGTTCCCAGGAAAACAGCACCCTTGCTTGTTTCACCAATTGTCCTTAGTTTCAGTTGGGCCCCTTTTGAGGTATGTTGGGGCAGCTCTATCCATACTGTTCTTGGGAATGCAGGATGGTACAACCACTTTGGAAAGCAATATGGAGACTCCTAAAAAAGCTGACTATAGAAATACCAACAGACCCAGTTATACCCTTACTGGGCATCTACCCTAAAACCTTCAAACCTAAGGCCAGAGAGATTCGCTCAACCATGTTTGTAGCAGCTCAATTCATAATAGCTAAAAGCTGGAATCAACCCAGATGTCCATCATTAGAAGAATGGATAACAAAGATGTGGTATATCTACACAATGGAAGTCTATACAGCAGTAAGAAAAAACGACACAAAGAAATTTGAGGAAAAATGGTTGAACCTGGAACAGATCATTCTCAGTGAACTTACCCAATCACAGAAAAAAAAAAAATCAACACATAGTCTCACTCATCTACAACACCTAACCTGAATCTACCCAAGATACCTTACATACCCAGCAAGCACCTCATGGACTAGACAATAAGATGGATGGGAGGGCGAGGAGGGCATCGAAGGGTGGAAAATAGTAATCTGGACCCAAACGGCATTAGTACCATAAAATTCTACTTCCTAAAAGTCAGACCAAATGGATGAACCTTCACTCGAACTTTACAGGAAACACCTGAACCACAAGACACTGGAGAGGGTAGGATCAAAACTAACCTAAATCTTCTACATATTCCCTCCCTCCCTCTCCCCCTCTCCCCTCTATCTCTCTCCTCTCTAACTCTTGTATATTAGTTATGTTTTTCCTCAATTTATTAGTGGGCACTGGCCTGTAACCCCCACTTCCAGCTTGAGGCTACCATCCACAATGAGCTTTTGATCAGAGAAACCTACAAGGTTTCCCAAAACAATGACAGACTTCTGTCAGAGTACTTGATGACCCACCAAAGGCCAGTGGTAAGACCCTATAGCTGAAGACTCCTCATGCAGCTGATATGCAAAATCGAATGGCATGGCTGGAAGCCAGGAGAGAGTCAGTCCCCAGACAGTCAGCGTGTCTAGTGCCAGAAGGCGCTACATGGGCAACTGGGGGAAATGACCAATATCTGTTCAAGCAACTCATTGTCTAATCTAATTAGCAACAAATAACCTGATGTGATGCCCACACAAGTGCAATAGTGGCACACAGCCATGGTGAGGAACCAACTACTCTTGATTTGGCTAACTGATCCACTCAGTGGTACTAGACCCAGAGCTGGAGCTGGGAAACAAGTCAGAACCATACCCAAACATAAGCCCACTCTACAATATCAAGCTATCATCAATCATAGGATACAAGAGGGCCTACACCTATCAATCTGTCTACCAAAAAAGTAACTGTTATTTCGATTTTCTGGGAACTTCTGTTTTATAAGGCTTTATTTAACAATTGAGAAAATGAAATACCCATGACTTTCATTGGTCTGTGCATGTGTTCTTTAAACTGTTATTTTCTTCCTATTCTGGTTACCTAATATCCAGGGCGTTAGCTTGTCCCTCACCCCGGCCAGGGTTTTTATCACAAACTGAAAGTCAAACATAATTTGGGAATTTATGAATCAGTGCACTGCATAATTTGAGATAATTAGTATTCATCCATACTTTGGTTTCTTATTTATTTATGTTCTACTTTGTTCCCAACCGTTTGCTTTTCTGCTGCTTGAATCCCAGGACAGTTATGAATGCAATCCCCACACATCTGAGGATGAAAACAGCATGTCACAATGTTGAAGGACTAGACAACCTTAGGCAAAACTCAAAGATCCTACTGATGAAAATCATTGGTTTGTGATAATATAAAATCTGATAATGAAAAAATTCATTGAATTAGTGCCACAGAGACATTGGTCTGACGCCAACTGGGACTTTTTCATGCATCATTTTATTCTCTGGTTAAAAGGCTATGGATGTTACATTAAATTTACTCATATATACACCCTTATATTGCATATTGGGATAATAGTTGCACTAAAACAGCACATCTATCAATCTATTTATTTATTAGGGAACATTATAATATTTGTCTCACAGTAAGCAACTAAATTAACTCTTCTTGTTATGTCCTATGCAAGATGGTTTATGCTGATTTAATACAACTCATACTTAGTTATATGTTATCTAATAACCACTGATGATAAAAGTCATATTCACTAAAAAAAACAAGCAAATATTTAGCAAATATCTTCCAGTGGTTTATTTACCTATAGTGCGAGATGGTACAGGGCCTTGCTCTCGTATGTGTGGTTCCTGTAGACTTAGGTAACTGCTGAAGGAGGCCCTGTGGGCAGTCTCCACACACTTTGCAGACACATAATTGCTCCACACACTCCACCTGGGCTTCCCTTATCCGGATTTACCTCATCACTACTCATTAAAACAATGACACACACTATGATGTGCTGGCAAAAGCTGTTTGGCACGTTCTCATTTTAATTTTAGACATTTTCACATTGTCAAAGCTTTCATTTTTACTTAGAACAAATGCTTGAAAGCACCTTCAAATATTTCACTGATGGAAAACATAAAGGCATCCAGTGGTTAGTTGACCCCAATTTAATCTTTCTCTGTCTTTAATAAAGGAAGAGATTGTCTGAAGCAGATGACATTGGGGACCTTCAGATGTCTTAAATGCTGAAGTGGGAGGCTGGAACATTGATTTTCTAAGATCAATCTGCTAAAAAGTGATTCTTTATTTGTGATTTGTTAGAGAATATACTTTCATGTTAAAACCATCCTGTGTGGTTCCTGTTAGTCATGCTTTTCAGATTGATTTTGCCACACAAAGCATTTGAAAGGTGAAGGTCATCAATGTCTATAGGCCACTAAGACCTTGATTCATGGCCTGGAAACATCAAGGATTTATTTGGTGTAATCTATAACTTGCTGCCATTAGCCCATTGACAAGAGCATCTTTAGTTTGAATTTAGGTTGACATCTTGAATAATGACCCTTTATCAATATACTAGGCTGCTGTGAGAATGTCATCATGGATCTATTGTCCATTGCCTAATTGCTTTAAAAATGTCTGCATATACACATTTGATTTTGATCTTTCCCAACAAAGGGAATGTATGTTGGAAAATGAAAGAACAATTGCAGAAAGAAACTTCTAAATGTTGTCTACATGTCATTGAAGATTGTTTTTCTCCATATAACAACTACCTTTGGAACAATAAAACAATTTATACCTTCGAGGCTTTTTATAACACATCTCTTCCCTTCCATAGCAGAAGCTCTGTGCTTCATTATCATGTACTGTAAGAAGAAGCTCTCTCTGTTACATACCAAGTTGTATGATGTGAATTAGCTAATTAATTCATGGAAGTAAGGATTTATAATGAAATTACAGTTATTCCCTATGTGGTATGGTTTCCATTTAAAAGGATGGCCAGGGCTGGGATTGCTGTCATTTATTTCATAAAATCTGTTATATTTGTCTGGAATATGCTTCCCTGGATTTTCTTTCAAAGCAACACAAGCTAAACTTTATTTAAAATCCACTTCTGAGATTATTTCCTCAAGAAAATCCTCCAGAATTCCATAGCTAACATGCCATAATAATGACTCAACTGATCTCCTGGTCAAGATGTACTTTACTTGTGTTCCTGCAAGCATTTTGAGAGCAAAAACCCTGATTTGGTGTTTCATTTCTCTTCATATTCACAGCCTCAATATATTCTCTCTGGCATAGTAGATGCTAATATAATAAACTAATTTAAACTCAATAAAAATAGTACAAGTAAGATATCCATGTCAAGAAAACCCTCAGGGTATTTAAGTAATTTGACTCCCCCAAACCAAATGAAATTAGTATTATTCCCTAATAAAGAAAGACTGTGTCCTGTCTTTGTGAGGTACCATATGAAGACAAAGATGAAATAGATATTCCTTCTCTCTGCCCTTCCAGCCCAGCTGCCTCATTTTGGATCTCTGAAATGATATTGGGTTTACAGAGTAGTTTCTTAATTTCCATAAATTGTAGTATATTATC
Source organism: Jaculus jaculus (assembly GCF_020740685.1). Taxonomy (NCBI): domain Eukaryota; kingdom Metazoa; phylum Chordata; class Mammalia; order Rodentia; family Dipodidae; genus Jaculus; species Jaculus jaculus. The sequence goes on along the minus strand of NC_059116.1, from coordinate 70,926,314 downwards.
CTTAGATGAACATTAACACAGCATGTATTTTCATTGTATTTTCTGGTATTGTATTGTGGATCAAAGCCAGAGAAATGCACATGGCTAGGCAAGTGCTATAACACTGACTAATATCCCCAACATTTATTATTATTACTTTTTGAGACAAGGTCTTACTAGATAGCTCAGGATAACCTTGAACTCACTATGTGGAGCTGCCTTTCCTCCAGCTTGTGATCTCTCCATTCCTGCTACCCAAGTACTAGGACTACAAGAGTGTCTCATCAAGCCCAGTTTAATCATATTTTAAGACATTAATATTCTCATGCCACTGAGAGAGGTGACGCATGATTGCTGCTGCTGTTGAATGGCAGAGTCAAAAGCTGAGCTAAGCTACAGTGAGTGGACTTGGAAGAAACCACTTTTTGCAGAGGTTCCAAGTATCTCTGAAATTGTGCTTAAAGCTGTGTGACATAGTTTTTAATAGGTTATCACAAAAGTGCAAGAACTGCTCCTACAAAATCAAATACCTGCTGAGATTTTCTTTATTACACACTTCCTTGAGCACCTGAGGACAATTTATTTTTAATTACCACAAAGCCTTTGGCTAAATAGATAAAATAATCTATTTAAACATCTCAATAAAAAATATGTACCAAATTTATTATAATTAATTTCACAGGTTCTTTTTTACTCAGAAATTGTGCTACATTAGGGAAGCAAAGATTGTTTAGAAGTTTTTATGCATATATATATATATATATATATATATATATATATTGAAGGATATCATATTTCCTCTACCATGTAGCAGATATAATAAAATTAAGAACATCCTTTCACATTGAAAAAATTGGGCACCATTCTTTAAAGTTAATTGATACAACACTACATTCCATTGTCTTATCTATTTTAGTGCCTATTTCATCTATTTTCTTGAATAATGCAATTTTCATAGCAAGTCTTGAAATACAACTTTAAAAAGTTCCTGTGGCACATATACTTGTCTATTCTATGACCCTTGAATTCAATATAATAGTTTCTGCAAATGAATACATTGGTGGGATTTGGAGATAATATCTTGAAGCTATCATGGCTGAAATTTAATACTAATTTTATATTAACACATCTATTTATAAATATAATCTTTGTAATATAAAACAAATGGTAATTTTCTTTTAATAATTTCTGAGTCATACTTTTTTATGTATGTGACAATATTTGATGATATTTGATGATGGCATGTGAATGCTCTATTTTTATTGCTAATGTTTCATTGCTTTTAAAAATATTATGAGTTTCTTATGTAATAAATATATAACCTTGTTTTACTGTTTTTCTCTAGAGTCTCTTTTTATAGAAATCATAAACTGAGCATGTAAAGCTTTTGTCTACAAATCGTCGGCATGATTACTTCCATTATTCCAATACGCACATATCTGATTTCCTTTTTTCTCTTATGAGCATAGTTATAATATCCAGCACTTTGTTAAACAAAAGGTACCTAAGCCAAGACCGGTTGAAAATAAACACAGGAGCTGTAACTCAGCTAGTAAAATGCATGGCACATAAAAAAAGGACTTATTTGACCCCCTAGTACCCATGTAAAATTCCAGATGTGGCTGTGCTACCCTGTAATCCCAGAGCTAGGGGGTTGGAGATACATGCTAAAGGTGCTTGGCACTCCATGGGGCAAGTAACGGCAAAAGACAGGGTATTATTGTGGTACATCTCCAGGTGAAAAACAGAAACAGTCTGATGAGGGTCAAACAGGTAATTTAGAAAACATACATATATGGATTACTTTCTCTATAAGAGAAAGCAAAATACAGAGACAAGAAATATTTAGGAAACATGAGAACAGTTTATGCCTCCATCCAAGAGTCTGGTTGAAGATTCTACCAGCAAAGAAGCAAGAATTCTAACACAAATGATAATTGCTCAAGACCTTTCTCCGTTTCTCTAGCTATAAAGTGATAATTTTCCTAGGATTCTCACCAAAATGTCATTTACAATAAAAGCCATGACCTAAATCCCTTATGCAAACCTGGTGACTCTTCGTTTATTTTTTAATTTTCATTTATTAATTTGAGAGCGACAGACAGAGAAAGCGATAGATAGAGAGAGAGAAAATGGGTGCACCAGGGCCTCCAGCCACTGCAAACAAACTTCAGATGCGTGCACCCCCTTGTGCATCTGGCTAATGTGGATCCTGGGGAATTGAGCCTAGAATCAGGGTCCTTAGGCTTCACAGGCAAGCACTTAATGGCTAAACTATTTCTCCAGCCCCTCCTTGTTTTATATTATCATATTATGACAATTGCCGAGTGACCTCATAAAGTCAATCATCAAAGTGTGCAACAAAGGCAGAAGGCTGAGTCCCCTATAAATTGACTAAATGATGGGATTCCCAAAGCCTTCCAGTGTTCTATATATAGTCACCACCTGGATACTTGGAAATGTGACACTGTCTTAGAGAAGCCCACATTCAAGCTCTTGATCGCCTATTCAGTCTCTTTTTAAATGGCTTTGTTTATCTTAACTCTCATGCTTATCTATTTTTCTTTAATAAAATCTGCAACTCTGTACCATACTGGCTCCTCCTGAAGTTCTTTTAAGCATAAAGCCACATATTCTGTGTTTAGTCCAGTCCCAAAAGTTTAGGGGAACTCAAGCTGTTCAGGTTATCTATTTGGAGCCGAATCTCAATCTCCTCACCCCTAACAAGAGCAATACTTATTTTATCTAGAGAGTAAAAATAGCCCTGTTTCAAAGAGAGAAGTGTAAAGGTAATTACAAAATTTCTCAGCATTTCCATAGCAAGAGTAGATATCTGTTCAATTAGAGTAATCATAGGTTGGCTTGAATTTAATGCTCTTGTTGCAAAAGGTCAAATGTATATTAAAATGAAAAAGGAAGAATTTAGAAATATAGCTTTCTTCCTTTGCTCTATGATTTCCTTTACCAGTAGTCAAATTCTTCCAGTAAATACAACATGGAAAGTTCCAGAAATAAATAGTTTGTAAGTTTTTCTGTGCATATATTTGTGAGTAGCAGGATGAAATCTTTAGCTGTCCCACTATATGGACTCTTGGAGGTAAATTAGTTCTTTGTTTACCTTATCCACTTCAAATATGTTACCTTCCTTCTAGTCACTGGGAGAATTCTGGCCAGATGCACAAGGGGGTGCATGCATCTGGAGTTTGTATGCAGCATCTCCAGGCTTTGGCATACCCAAACTTTTTTTTCTCTCTCTCTCTTATTGTAAATAAATAAATTATTAATAAAAATAAAGATGGAAATGTTGAAAAAAACACCCAAATTATTGACAAAACAGTTTACTTTCTTAATGTGTGACTGTGTGTGTGTATTAATGATACATTCTTATAATTTTGAGTATCATCAAATTCAACAATGTAGCAAAGTAAATACTGAATTATTTGCATTGCATTGTTTTGGTGTCTTTTGAATGTTGTATATGCACTAATAATCCATTTTTGTAATGTGGACTTCAGGGACATAATTACCGAACATCTAGAGTGACACCATAACCCTTAAGGAGGAAGGTTGTGATTCTTTCAGATCAATTGACTATTATCTTCCTAGAAGTTATTGATGAAAAATAGAACTACTGTTCTCAGACCCTGACGATCATGTATATCACTGTCCAAACATATGAACACAGATTTGTAGCAGAAGATTAAGAAGTGACAGGAGAGTCCGGTGTGAAAGTTTTGGTTTCCTGAGATGTTATAGCTTGATTAAAATCAGAGTAAGGGCAGAATTTTATAGTAAAATAAGCAGAAATTCTGAGACATCAAATCATGAGCCTTACTCTGTATCAGTAGGCTAGAATAAAAAGAATTCATTTTGGACAGAGTGGGCTATGTAGGGCTTCAAGTACTGAGGAGACGAAGACACTGTGAAGGTCATAATGATATGGTGCCAGCCATAACGACCTAGGATGATCCCAGTAACTGAAACTAAATGGAGAATTCTGCTTATGATATGAAAGGCTGGTATCTCCTTTTGGGGTTTGTTTCCAAATCAGGAAAATTTCTAAAATTATGATGTGATATGAATACTATTTGGTTAACTACACTTTCCGTCTTCTTTAAACTTCCTACATGAAGGATCTACTGGGCAAAGGGCAAAGGATAAGGAAACAATGTGATGAGAGGTGTGAGGGACTGTACAAGCAGGAGATGCAGATAATTAGGCATTAGTGCATCCGCGGACTTACTTCTTTTCCTTCAGCTGTTTTCCATGGTAAGAAGTTGTATCTGTTACATTGTCATTGCTGGAACAAAGTGCCTGACCAAATAAACAAATAAACCTAAGGAAAGGAAAGAGATTATTTCAGCTTGCAGTTCCAGAGGGTAGAGTCCACCAGGGCAAGGGAAGAATGGCAGGAGCAGGAAACCATCATCACCTCAGCACAGGGAAAGAAGAGAGAGAGAACAGCAAGCAGAAACAGGCACACCGCCAGCGGCACACTTCCTCCAGCAAACCTCAACCTCATGCAGGTTGAGTGATATACTTGATGGTCCGGGTCTGTCTGAGAACAGTAGTTCTATTTTTCTTCAACCAGAGCCTTCCAGCATAGCCTTTCCACCTGGGGATTAAGAATAAAGACACAGGTCATTTTTTATTCAAAACAGTACAATGTACCAAGAAGGATCTCTTGTGAAGAGCAGCTCATAAAGTTTTCATTTTTAATTTTTTTTGTTTATTTATTTATTTAAGAGTGACAGACAGAGAGAGAGAGAAAGAGGCAGAAAGAGAGAGAGAGAATGGGTGTGCCAGGGCCTCCAGCCACTGCAAATGAACTACAGATGTGTGCACCCCTTTGTGCATCTGGCTAACATGGGTCCTGGGGAATCAAGCCTCGAACCAGGGGTCCTTAGGCTTCACAGTCAAGTGCTTAATCGCTAAGCCATCTCTCCAGCCCAAAGTTGTCATTTTTTTTCAAAGTATGACAGGTTAAAGACATTCTCTTTCAGTTTACATCAGATATTATTTATATTTCTTATTTTACATACACACTTTCATATTAGTGGGAAGGATAGTACTATTTTAACAAAGTTATATTATGGGCAAATGGACTAGAAATTTTGCCTTAACCTATCATACTTAAAGCTAGGTACAATCAGTGATATTGACATAAGCTGGAAATTTACTAATATGAGATATATTTAAAAATCACAGTTTCATATCTTTATATATGATTACTGGTATGTTTTATCTTGTCATCAAAGAGCAGGAATATTCTTTATGGAAGTTTATTGAGCAAGATTGAACATGAAGAACCAAAGATTTCACATTTCATTCCTCGTTCAATCAATTCCTTAATTTACGATCATCCATAATGCTGCTCTTGCCTAAGTTCTGCAGTATTAAAGGAATGAATTGAATTCCATCTTATAGGCCCATCATGTATGGATCTCAGATAAAATCAGTTTTAAGGATGTTCAAATATCAGCATGATAGGCTAAAACTAAACAATGGAAATGCTTGTGATTCTTAGTCCATGTCGTTTTTGACCTCCACAGTAGCAATTCAACCTGGCTAGCATGTAAACTTTGGAAACTTCATAACAATAAAAGAGATATGTGACTTCTGGTTGAGATGGCAGCATAGGTACCATGCCAAAGCAGCTTAGAGGGGGAAAAAGACCAAAAAATGTTAGCAAAATACACACTTTTACTAAAACCTGAGCTGTATAGGAAATTGAAATGGCAGTGGAGAAGTAGAAGAGATCCAGAGCATCCAGAGCCTGCTCAGGCTGGCAGAAGTGGCCACGGCATGTCCGCTGACCGCTGTGGCTGCGGTGGCAGAGGCCATGCATAAGAAAGCCGCCAGGCTCGGCTTGAGCTGCAGGAAAAGCCAGGTGAGGGGAGTTTCCAAAACACTGGAGCTCTCCGCAACTCAAGAAATTTGAAGAAAGAGTGGCAGTGAACAACGGAGGAGCAGATCACAAGGTAGAAGAACAGGGAGAGAACTAGAGCAGCATCGGCTCCCTCCCCTCCCCCACCACCTGTGCCCAGCTCCAGTGAACAGAACAGTGGTCCCAGGACCCAGCCACGCCAACTTGAGGCGACAGCAGGACCCAAGCAAGAGTAGAGTCCTGCAGCAACATCAGTGGCTCCTGCACCGGCAACAGTGCCACCAGCAGGGGCAGATCCAGCAGCAGCTTCAGAGGCAGCAGCAGTGGATCCAGCAGTGGAAGCTACAGCAGCAGCAGTGGTGGCAGCAGCAGCGGTGGATCCAGCAGCAGCAGCTTCAGAAGCAGTGGCAACAGACCCATCAGTGGCAGCTTTAGCAGCAGCAGTAGCACTTCCAGCAGTAGCACTTCCAGCAGTGAGGGTGCCTATCTGCAGGGCCACAGTTGCCAGGCTCAGTGTTCCCCCCAGGAAAAGCCAGTGCCCAGCTCCAGAAATCAGAACAGCAGCCCATGACCCAGCCAGCAACTTGACTGATACCAAAATCAACCAAAAAGGTAACTGGGGTTGCACCAGGGAAGGGTCTCATTTGGTCACAAGCTGACTTGGATAACTCAACAGACCAGAAATCTTAACCTCTATGTTGATAGAGGATCTAGTTGTTATAATAACTACTCTTGCATAAATACTCAGTGTTGTTTTTTGATTGAATGTGTACAGTGTTGAGTTATATTTTAGAATCTACCTGTATTTTATTCCACCCAGCCTGTTTGAATACTCCCATAGCAGGGAAACTCAACCCCAAGGAACACCTTTGCATATACTCAGAGAGCCTTAAGAGCCACACTTAACACTTTAAGCTCCTACCCTGAAGATAAATAACATCAGATCAATTGATACAGGTAAGAATACCCAGCTAGCTAGAAAATCCAAGCATTAACTTAATCCAAGATGCAAAAATATATACATTATAACACAAGAAACACTAAAAAGCAAGACAATATAAATCCACCTAAAAGTATTAATGCATTGGAAATGGCCTCTAGTGAGAACGAGTTAGAGGAAATGCCTGAGAAAGATTTCAAAAGAATGATTGTAAATATGTTCAAAGAAGTCAAAGAACAAATCGAAGGAATCAAAGAGGAAATCTAAGAAGAAATCAAAGAAGATGCAGGACACCAATTTAATGAAATAAAGAAGGCAATATAAGACATAAATAAGGAAATAGAAATAATAAAGAAAAACCAGTCAGAATGACTAGCAATGAAGAACACAGTCAATGAAATTTAAAAAAAAAAAAACTCTATGAAAAATCTCACCAGTAGAATGGATGAAGGAGAGGACAGAATATCTAAGCTAGAAGACCAGGTGGCAGATCTAATACAGTCCAACAAAGAGAAAAACAAACTTATAGAAAAGTATGAGTGGGAATTTCAAGATATTTGGCACACTATGAAAAGATCAAACATAAGAATTCAGGGCATAGTAGAAGGAGAAGAATTCCACTCCAAAGGCATAGTAGGTGTCTTCAACAAAATCATAAAAGAAAACTTCCCCCAAATTGGGAAGGAGGTGCCAATGCAGATACAGGAAGCCTTTAGAACCCCAGCCAGACAAAACCTGGAAAGAACCTCTCCTCACCATATTATAATCAAACTACCAAACACAAAAACCAAAGAAAAAATATTGAAAACAGTTAGAGAGAAAAATCAAGTTACCTACAAAGGCAATCCCATCAGGATTACAGCAGATTTTTCAACACAAATTTTAAAAGCCAGAAGGGCTTGGAGTGAAGTATTCCAAGTTCTGAAATATAACAACTTTCAACCAAGGTTACTTTATCCTGCAAAGCTATCCATTCAAATAGACGAAGAAATAAGGACATTCTATGACAAAAGCAGGTTAAAGGAGTATTTGAAGACAAAACGAGCTCTACAGAAAATACTTGATAGAATCCTCCATGCTGAAGAAAAGGAAAAGCACAAGGAACCTGGAAAAAACAAGCAATACTCAAATACTAGTTAACACAAGAGAGCAAATGTAGAACCAGAACCACAAAAAAAAAAAAAGGGGGAAATGAAAATACACACCTTTCAATACCATCTCTTAATATCAATGGCCTCAAAGCCCCAACCAAAAGACAAAGGTTTGTAGAGTGGGTTACAAAACAGGATTGTAAAATTTGTTGTCTCCGAGAAATTCACCTTTCTACAAAGGATAGATGTCCTCTGAGGGTGAAAGGTTGAAAAATGGTGTTTCAAGTAAATGGGGCTAGAAAACAAGCAGGGGTTGTTAATATCTGACAAGGTAGGCTTCAGTCCAACATTAGTCAATAAATATAAGGAAGGTCACTTTATATTGATTAAGGGCACACACCAACAAGAGGGCATTACAATCCTAAACACATATGCACCTAACATGGGGGCTCCCAAATACATCAAAGAAACACTATTAGAACTAAGATCACACATAACACCAAACATAGTGGTAGTGGGTGACTTTAACATCCCACTCTCATCAATTGACAGGTCATCCAGTGAAAAAATAAACAGAGAGACATCTGGACTAAATGAGGTCATAGAAGGAATGGACCTCACAGATATATACAGGACATTTCATCCAAATGCTGCAGAATATACATTCTTTTCAGCAGCACATGGAACATTCTCTAAAATAGACCATACATTAGGACACAAAGCAAATCTTAACAAATTCAGGAAAATTGAAATAATTCCTTGCATTCACTATGACCACAATGAAATTAAACTACAAATCAGTAGCAAGAAAAGCTATAGAGCATGCACAAAATCATGGAAACTAAAAAATACACTACTAAATGATGAATGGGTCAATGAAGAAATCAAGAAGGAAATCAAAAATTTATAGAGGCAAATGATAATGAGAACACGACATACCAAAATCTCTGGGACACAATGAAGGCAATTCTAAGAGGTAAATTTATAGCCTTAAGGGCCTATATTAAGAAATTAGAAAGGTCACAAGTAAATGACCTAATGCTTCACCTTAAAGCCTTGGAAAAAGAACAGGGCAAACTAAAAATCAGTGGATGGTAAGAAATAATAAAGATTAGGGCAGAAATTAATGAAATAGAAACAACAACAACACCAAAAAAAAAAAAAAATCCAAAGAATTAATGAAACAAAGAGTTGGTTCTTTGAAAGGATAAAAAAGATTGATAAACCCTTAGCAAATCTGACCAAAAGAAAGGGAGAAGAGATACAAATTAATAAAATCAGAGATGAAAAAGGTAACATCACAACAGATTGCAGAGAAATTCAAAAAATCATAGGGACATACTATAAAAGCATATACTCCACAAAATATGAAAATCTGAAAGAAATGGATGATTTCCTTGATCTATATGATGTACCTAAATTAAATCAAAATGAGATTAATCACTTAAATAGACCTATAAAAAACATGGAGATCTGAACAGTTATCAATAATCTCCCAACTAAAAAAAGCCCAGGCCCAGATGGATTCACGGCTGAATTTTACCAGACCTTCAAGAAGAGCTAACACCAATGCTTCTTAAGCTGTTCCAGGAAATAGATAAAGAAGGGATTCTATCAAACTCCTTCTATGAAGCATCACCCTGATACCAAAAGAGGGAAAAGATAGAACGAAAAAAGAAAATTACAGACCAATCTCCCAAATGAACATAGATTCAAAAGTTCTCAACCAAATATTGGCATGCAGAATACAAGAATATATCAAAAAGATCATTCACCCTGACCAAGTCGGCTTTATCACAGAGATGAAGGGATGGTTCAATGTACGCAAATCTATAAATGCAATACATTATATAAATGGGTTGAAGAACAAAAAATCACATGATCAACTCATTAGACCCAGAGAAAGCATTTGACAAAATCCAACATCCCTTCATGATAAAATCCTACTGAGAATAGGAACAGAAGGAACATATCTCAATATAATAAAAGCTATTTATGACAAGCCTACAGCCAGCATATGACTAAATGGGGAAAAATTGGAAGCTTTTCCACTAAAATAAGGAACCAGACAAGGTTGTCCACTGTCGCCACATTTATTTAATATAGTTTTGGATGTCTTAGCCATAGAATAAGGCAAGAGTCACACATAAAAAGGATACAATATGGAAAGGAAGAGATCAAGTTATCATTATTTGCAGATGACATGATTCTATATGTAAATGATCCTAAAGATTCTACTAGCAAACTGTCAGAGCTGATAAAAACCCACAGCCATGTAGCAGGATGCAAAATAAATACACAGAAATCAGTAGCCTTCATATATGCTAACAACAAACACAAAGAGGATGAAATTGGAGGATCACTCCCATTCACAATTGCATCAAAAAAATAATAAAGTACCTTGGATTAAACCTAACCAAGGAAGTAAAGAATCTCTATAATGAGAACTTTAAAACACTCAAGTGAGAAATTGCATAAGACAGTAGAAAGTGGAAAAGCATCCCTGGTTCCTACATTGGAAGAATCAATATTGTGAAAATGGCAATCTTACCTAAAGCAATCTACACATTTAATGCAATCCCTATCAAAATTCCAAAGGCATTCTTCATGGAATAGAAAAAAAAAATCCAAAAGTTCATTTGGAATCACAAAAACCTTGAATATCTAAAATAACACTGAGCAACAAAAATAAGGCTCGTGGTATCACCATACCTGATTTTAGGCTATACGATAGAGACATAGTAACCAGGACCCAGATGTAAGTCCAGGTAGCTATAGCCACCTGATAATCGATAAAAATGCCAAAAATATTCATTGCAGAAAAGACAACATTTTCAGCAAATGGTGTTAGAAAACTGGATATATATCTGTAGAAGGATGAAAATAGATTCTTCTCTCTCTCCTTGCACAAGAATTAAGTCCAAATGGATTAAAGACCTTAACATCAGACCTGAGACTCTGAAACTGCTAGAGGAAAAAGTAGGGGAAACCCTTCAACATATTGGTCTTGGCAAAGACATTCTGAATGCAACCCCAATTGCTTGGGCAATAAAACCACAGATTAATCACTGGGACCTCATGAAATTACAAAGATTTTGCTCTGCAAAGGACACAGTGAAAAAAGCAAAGAGGCAACCTACAGAATGGGAAAAAATCTTTGCCATCTGATAGAGGATTAATATCTAGGATATACAAAGAACTCAAAAAGTTAAATTATAAGGAATCAAAGAAGCCAATCAAAAAATGGGCTATGGAGCTAAATAGAGCATTCTGAAAGGAAGAAGCATGAATGGCATATAAGCATCTAAAAAAATGTTCTACGTCACTAGTCATCAGGGAAATGCAGATTAAAACTACATTGAGATTCCATCTCTCTCCCGTCAGATTGGCTACCATCATGAAAACAAATGATCATAAAAGTTGGTGGGGATGTGGAAAAAGAGGAACCCTTCTACACTGCCGGTGGGAATGCAATCTGGTCCAGCCATTGTGGAAATCAGTGTGGAGGTTCCTAAAACAGCTAAAGATTGATCTTCCATATGACCCAGCTATAGCACTCCTAGGCATATATCCTAAGGACTCATCTCATTTCCTTAGAAGTATGTGCTCAACCATGTTTATTGCTGCTCAATTTATAATACCTGGGAAGCAGAACCAGCCTAGATGTCCCTCAACTGATGAGTGGATAATGAAGATGTGGTACATTTATACAATGGAGTTCTACTCAGTGGCAAAGAAAAATGAAGTTATGAAATTTGCAGAAAAATGGATGGATCTGGAAAGGATTATACTAAGTGGGGTAACCCAAGCCCAGAAAGCCAAGCACCACAAGTTCTCCCTCATATGTGGATCCTAGCTACAGATGATTGGGCTTCTGCGTGAGAAGGAAAATACTTAGTAGCAGAGGTCAGTAAGTTGAAAAGGAGATACATAATGGAAGAAAAAGGAAGAGAGGAGATTACATAATAGGTTGGTATTGTATATATGTAAGTACAATGATTGAGATGGGTAGGTAATATGATGGAGAATGGAATTTCAAAGGGGAAAGTGCAGGAGAGGGAGGGAGGGTATTACCATGGGATATTTTTTTATAATCATGGAAAATGTTAATAAAATTGTGAAAAGAAAAAAATTAAAATAAAAAGGAGGTATGTACATAGTCACATACTCATAAGCTGACACAATTCATGCATAAACACTCACCCAAGCATGTTTCCCACAATGTCAAAAGCAAACGAAGGTCAAGTAATAATGAGTTTGTTCTTCCTGAACTATCAGAGAGCAAGCATTTTTAAAAAGCATTGTAGATTCAACATATGTGCATGAATTTATTCATGTGCATTAAATGGCTGGCAGCTCATCAAGTGTCCTCTTCAATATCTAATAGACTGGTTAAAAGAAATGAGCTTAAGGGAGAGGACAGCAGAAAGAATGCAGCGGCCCTTCTGTTCAGGTCCTGATAGCTTTCTCTCCTAGGACTCCCTGAGACACAGCTTATTAACTCCTCCCATGAAAAACTTTCTGGGAATTGATTGATTTTCTTTCACCTTGTATTACTCACACCTAACTGTGGGTGGATAGCAAGGAAATTATGGGATATATTTGATCCACGGATGAGTGTAGCATTAAATCCTACCTCTTTAGATCATGACGCTCTCCAGAATTTAGTAATGCAATGAACACAGCACGCCCTATGGCATGGCCAGCCTTGTCCAAAATCATAAGACTTGAAAATTAAAAAAAAAATACACCTATAGACCACACACACTCATATGTATATACATATACATAAATATATTAAGCAAATAAAGATAAAATAGTTGTTCAAATCATGGAAACACTAAGTTTACTATTAAAAGATTAAACTATATTGCATATGTTCTTCAAACTATTACAGTACAATCAAAACTTTAATACATCTGCAAACAAATAATATGCACTCAAAAGGTTTGGGTATATGGTAAAGTTCTTACTGATATCAAAGTGTTCATGACACTAGGGGCTTAGGAAGTGGCTCACTGGCTAAATTCCTTGCCAGTTAAACATTAGGGCCTAAGTTCAGATACAGCAGCACCCACATGAAATTCTGGTCTTGTTGGTGCATACGCTTAATGCCAGTACTGCAAGGCTAAGACAGGCAAAGCCCTAGGGTTTTCTGACTGGCTTGTCTATCCAGATTCACAAGCTGTATGTTCACTGAGAGATTTCGTATCAACAAATAATAATAAATGTAAACAAAGACAAAAGTGGAAAGCAATTATACACACTATACTGACTGACCCCTGGGCTCCTCAGGCATGCACACACACATGTAAGAAGCTAACATGTATAAACAGACAAGTGTACATGTACATGGACACCACACAACAAACATGCTTATAACATAATAAAACATAGAAGTGTGTGCTGTTATACAAAGATATTTGTATTGAAAATATAAAATAACTTGAGAAAAAATCTCTTATTATTACTGTCTGCCACAAAAAAATGGTGTTTCTAAGATCACCTTTTTTAGAATTGGTCACTGACTAAAAGTGATCTGCAGAGAGAATATAGTTTTCAATAGGTTTAATTTGCAGCCAAACTTTTCAAAAATCTAGTATAGTTGTCAGGTTGTCCAAAATGCTAAAGCATTCAGCAAATATCAATGAATGTTCTAGACTTGACACCAGACTTAAAGAACAATGGACCATTTTAAAATCGTAAAAGTGGCATATCTGAAAAATTAAGCCACACAAAGACTCCTGGGAAGCTTCAGCACAGTAGCAGCATGTGAGATTTGTGGGATAGTGGATAAAAATATTGTAAGCGTTGACAGGCTTCTCACTGGAATTTCCTCATGGAAGAGTTTACAGGTTACTGGTCACATGTTGCAGGCTTGGTTGCAGGCGGTAGGCTTTGGCAAATTGACTGAACCCTCAGGGCTCTAAGTTCCTCAGAGGGTTAATCTTTTGATGGATTCACAATTTGCTGGAGTAATGGGAGGTGATAGAAACTATGACCTTTGGAGGCACAAGCACATCCCAGGGGACTTGTCTCAGCTCCCTTACGCTTTCTAACTCTTTCTTTTTGGCCACCATAAGATGAGTATATTTTCTCCTTGATGATTTTCTGCCAAGATATTGTCTCTGTGTCATAGCCGGAAAAACAAAGGAGCCTGCACCCATGAATGAATGAGAGCTCTTGAACCCTGAGAATATGAGTTGTTTATCTTGGGCATTTTGTCACTGAAAACAAACAAATAAACAAAAAAGGAATAATATAATATCCTGTAGCAGTTTACTTAACTCTTTTTAAACCTCCTGTTCTTTAGAAATTCTAGAAGGTATCATATTTAAGCTCTAGCATCCTGTTTTATAAAGTTTCCCCATAGAAAATGTGCTGGCATATCATGACCACATTTTTGTTTGATGTTGAAAACTCTGATTCTAAAAGAAGTCATAATTCTTATTTTATTGATGTAAAGGAAATTACAAGATAGATTTGTATTTAGTACCTATTTAGCACACTTGATTCTATTGATATGAAATTATTATGAAAGTAGTGTGAAAGTTTAATGATTTAAGTACATTTTATTTTTCAGTCTAGAGACAGAGTATGCTTTACTGATTAATGAAGTCTTTATCATATCATCTACAATATAAATTCCAAAAGCTAAACATAAACTTTATAAGGGGAAGATAAAATAATGAAAGATACAAATAAATCCACCTAATTCACTATTTATCCAGTGGTTTTGAAGCATAAAAATGGGCAGAGAAACTGCAATTTATACTTTGCCTGACCTGCTACTTAAGGCCTTGTGATAGTCAAAGTTTATATAATTACTTGGTTACTGCAATTTCATGAGATTGGTACCGGAACTGGAATCAGAGAAGATAAGACCTGTGTAAGCCTTACGTTGCATAGAGTCCACATTTCTTACTTGTAATTTTTTTTAAATTATGACTCAAAATGAAGTTAATCATAACCTGGTATGATAAAGAGGCAGGGTTATGCATAGCTGCTTTCACAGGGTCGTTTTCACATAAGGTTTTTGTAAGACGTCTTTCCTCTCACTCTACCACTCTGACTCTCCAGGAACATATCAATGTGCCAAAATGAAACCACGACATTGTGTGTGTGCATGTATCAATTGCCACACATATTTGCTGGTGAAGCACTATTGTAATATAACAAAGTCTACTTCTTCCAATAAAGCAAATCATAATTCCTTTCTTTTCTGTCGTGTGAGGAGTGCATGTGGTATTCTGGACTCAAAGTTCTATGGAAAGGTTGGAATTGAGCTTGGTACATTGAATCAGGTAAGTTGAAAAGTTTATGAGAAATAAAATTACCTACTTTTTTTAGCAATAGAAAAAATATATTAGGATATTTTTCTTCATACTTAACCAGTGGCCCCTTATTGGTAAACTTACTGTATTTCACATGTAACCCAAAAGACTGAACAATAGCTGAGGATATAGATCAGTGGTAGAGTTATTGCCTAGTATGCAGACTCCCTGGGTACTGAATCCCTAGTACTGAAAACTCAGTGACTGTGCAGAAATCTCCAATCAGCATTCAGTGTGGGATGAGGGGAAGGGAAAGAGGTGGAAACTCTGATCTCTGGTGAGGCCGCAATAGACTTTAATGCAGGCTTGGCTGGTGCTCAGGTTTAAGAGCCAGTTAAAACTGTTATGAAAAAAGAACAAGGTATGGTTACCATGGCAACTCACATACCACAGGACATTAATATTTTTTTTTTCCTCCTGAGAAGAAGAAATCCCTTTTTAAAAAACAACTGTCACAAACTGAAAAAAAAAAGTCTTGTGATAAACTTAGTCAAGGTTTTAACTGCTTCCCCAAGGACATGAAAAGTACAATTTTAAAAGATGCATATATAATTTAATTGATGAGGGCCAAGAAAACTTTCAGAAATGTTGTTTATGATGTAGAAAATCATTTGAGCTCTTCTAAGTGCGAGACCTCTCATTATGCGGCCTCTCCTGACATGCAGTAATTGCCTGGCTGTACTTATGCTATGCCAGCGAAGAGTGGCTGGATGACTTTTTTTAATAAAGCAGTCAGATCTGGCCCATGTCCTTCAGCAGAGGATGAACGGGTTTACTCAAAAGTGGTTAAGATTCTATGACATTTAACTTTGCTTTGAAGTTTTATTGTTTACTTTATTTATAAAATTTTTGAATGAATATAGATGTGTGGGGGGTGTGCTCATGTGCAAGTGAGCACACATGTGTGTTTGGTAGGTGTGTATGAGTCTATGCACTTTTGTATTGTGTGTGTGTGTGTGTGTGTGTGTGTGTAAAGCTCAGAAGCCCAATATCAGTGTCTACCTCCATTGATCTCCACCTCATTTTTTAGGACAAGCTTCTCTCTATGAACCTAGAGTTTACCAATTAGGCATGATTGTCTGGCCAGCATACCTCTGGGATCCCCCTCCCCCACACCCCGTGTCTGCCTTCCAAGTGCCGTGATTGTTAGTGTGGACTGCAATGTCTGCTGAGGATCCAAACTCAGGTATTTACATTTGTGTGTTTGTAAACTCACTTTAGAAACTGAGTTTCCATTTATTTACTTTTTAAAATAGTTTCATGCTAGTATCATTGTGTGTCTCATTATTAATTGTCTCATTCTTCTAAATATTGACCAAGAAATTGCAGTGACACTTCAATTATTTGACTGTATTAAAGAATATAAATCATTTGAATTTGTGGATAGCCCTCACAAGTCATGTACATAACTTTTATATTGACTTCCATTCTTCTCAAAATATTATTATTCATTTATTTTTGACAATCATATGCATTTATAATTCTCTACAAACATTTATATATAATCATATATATTTATTCATGTTCATATTTATATAAAATCACAAATGAAGATATATTTGCAAACATTAACCAATCACAGAAATACTACAAGGCATTATTAGTGGTGAGCAGGAAAGAAGGTAAAAGATTGGAGCCTTTCAAGGTAGATGTGGTAATGATAAGCACAGTTCTTCAGCAAAAGAGAACCACTGAGATGGGAGGGAAAAAAAATGCTGTTCTGAAATAGAAATAAATTGATTATTGTAAGTAAAAAGTGACCAACATTGGCAAATGGTACTACAAAGACCTGAGCCTTGTCCATGTACATCAGCTATAAAAGAAGTCAAACCATTACCATGGTAATTTGAAAGAAAGACAGACCAAGAATTATAGAGTTTCTACAGGAATTTTCAAGCTTTTATAAATGGGTAAATTTATGTATCAGAACTAATGGATTCAAGAGAATGCCTTTTTTATTTCAGATGCGAAATGTGAAAATATGTGTTTATGCTACAGGAATTAATTTAAGGGCTAGAACCTATTTATATATAGAATGAGTTATTTCAGAAATATAATGAAAAATCCATCTACAATAAAATGGGAAAAGACAAAGAAAATGCAGGCAAGAAGTGGGTGTATGTGGTAGTGGACATCTACAGTGATTTTTATTCATTTGCTATGATTTTCTCCTTGAAAAAAGAAATTATATTACCATCTAAAGACACTTTTAGAAGGAGGTTTTTGAGGTTTGGAATAGAGCAGGATGTGAGTTGATTAGATTAATGTAATAGAAACTTCAGCATGTTTAAAGATTCATCTGAGGCATATTCATAAAACTTAATAATACAAGATTGTATGTTCATGAGTGTGCATGTTTTTTGTTGTTTCTCCCCCCCCCCCCATTCAGGCTTATTTAGCTAACTGGAGGTAGATGTTGATCAGGCAAAAATGTACTGAACAAAGTCTTTAAGTTTTCTAGACAGGTGTAATAAAGTATGAGAAAGTGAGAAAGCACAAGGGAACACAGGAAGTAACTATAATAATGAACTAAGGGATACTGACTGATTTAAAAGGTGAGAAAATACAGTTATGGATTGAGACATGGTGAAATGTTGATCGGGTCAACAGAAAGAAAGCCCAGGTCATTAAAATGTTACAATTTTGGCCAGGCGTGGTGGGGCACGCTTTTAATCCCAGCACTCCGGAGGCAGAGGAGGATCGTTGTGAGTTCAAGGCCACCTTGAGAATGCAGAGTGAATTCCAGGTCAGCCTGGGCTAGAGTGAGACCCTACCTTGAAAAACAAAACAAAACGACAACAACAAAAAAAAAGTAACAATTTTAGAAACAGAAAACAATAGAGCACAGGAAATGTGGTTTCAGATTAAGGAGAAACTGCAGCATGTGGTATTGCATATGGTCTCCATTGTGATGCAGAAGCTCTTTGTTGAAAATATTGTTAGGATGGGATGTCCTCAAGTACGACATAGCTTAATATAACTGCAGTGACTTGGCAATAGGGATTTTGTATTTTCTTTTTTGTTAAAAGATTTTTATTTATTTATTTGATTATTTGAGAGTGACAGAGAGAGAAAGAGGCAGATAGAGAGTGAGAGAGAGAATGGGCGTGCCAGAGCTTCCAGCCACTGCAAACGAACTTCAGACGTGAGTACCCCCTTGTGCATCTGGCTAACGTGGGACCTGGGGAACTGAGCCTCGAACTGGGGTCCATAGGCTTCACAGGCAAGCACTTAACTGCTATGCCATCTCTCCAGCCCGGGATTTTGTATTTTCTTTTGGCTAATATTTGTTAAACTTGTTAATAGCAAGAGTATCTTAATATGCATTAGCTGAATAGATGATGGATGAATGGATGAAAGGTTTCTAAACTCTTTATTAGCAAAGAAAACAATGCACTATGCATAAATATGTAGATTTCTAAGTTACATTAGGGATATTCCTATGACTGACCAGAAGTTGATGTGTTGTTAACATTTACTGAAGATACAGGAATGTTTGCTGTGTTTTTAAAGCATAGTTTCTTGCTGTTCCCTTGGCGACCTTGAACTCATGTAGCTCAGGCTGGCCTTGATTTCAAGAAAAACCCACTGCCTCAGAGTTTCAAGTCCTAGTATTATAGGCATGTACGGTGACACACAGATTATTTCTTATCTTGGAAAAAATATATATATATACATATCAACAGGTTATACTCTTTTATCCCCTCGCCCCAGCTCACATTACTCTGGGGATCCTCCTCAGTGGGGTTAGAGTGTTACCTCCAGGGTCATGAAGGTCTCAGTACATCGCAATGAGGTAGAAGGGGGAGACCATGCTTTAGAATATTCCTTCCCACTCTGTGGTTCTTACAATCTTTCTGCTTCCTTTTCCACAATGTTCCCTGAGCCACAGCAGGCCCGTTGGCAGTCTGATTTAGTGTTGTGTTCTCTGTAGTCTCTAGATTTCTGCTTTGAAAAGGTTTGATTCATCACCGTGTCTGCCTCTTTCACCCTAGAGCTGGTTGTCAGGCTAGCAGTAAGAGCAATATTCATGTTGCTACTTCCTGTACAATTTTTTCTGGGCTCTGACAGATGTGGTAGACATAACTAGTCTCATGGTGGATCATCAGCTTTCTTCTTGTCTTACCAATGGACCTTGGATCTCCTCTGTTTACTCTGCCATCTGTAAAATAAAACAGATTCTCCAAGCAAGAGTGAGAACCACTTGGGTTATAAAGGGAATACAAAGTTATTTGAGAAATATTTGGTATGCAAGTCCATTCTTCTTCTCCAGAGGGCATTGGGGGCTTCTCTGTGAAGTTTATGAGTTTCCTGACCACAGAATTCTTACTTGCTTTCCAGTACCAGATATGAGTTCTCTCCTACTGAGTGGGCCTCATGCCCACTCAGAGAACAGTTGGCTGCCTGTGGAAGCCTTGTACACTATGACACAAACAGGTACTTACTGCCCAGCTGGTTGATTTTGTAGTCTGAAAGGTCCTCTGCTGATTCATGCTGTTGGTGACCATTATCTTCCAGTGGCTCCAATAGAGCTCTCCAGCACTGTGAGGGAACTATTTTCCCCCTTGCTTCCAACATGGTATTATGATGTTCTATGACTACAGCCTGTGGTGTCTTCAGCAATAGAGTCTTACTTTTTTTTTTTTTTTAACTCAGAAAGGTAATCAAGTATTTTGGCAATGGCCTCCATTGTTTTGGGTACCTCTTGGGTCTCCCTGGCCAACAGTTCACTGTGGAGGATAACCCAATTTTGGGATTTGTCAGATTCTGTGGTTGTAAGGGTCATATTTCCCATCTTCCCTCCTTCTTTATTGGTGGTTATATTTTGTAGAATGCTAGTCAGACTAAAGGCTTATATGGAACTGATTACCCATCCTTTCAAAGGGGAGTTTCCTACATCAATACCCTCACATTCTTTTAAAGCCATTCCCAAACACATCTCCTTTTACAGTAGCCCTCAGTGTTTCTGCTGCCCCAGAACAGTGGACGGCAGAGGATGGTGTCAAGTGAACAATATAAGAAGTGGTTGAATGATCTCGCGGCAAAGATCCCTCATAGAAGAAGCTGGGGGAGGAGGGAGGTTTCTGAACCACTGCCTCTCTAGAGAGAAGGGGTAGGATAGCCAGACTAGCTGACCAAGAGATCCCTCCAGCTTGTCTTAACTTGTGTATAATTCCCCTTCCCATCATCCCTTCCTCCTTACCCCTGTAAGCACAAAAATAGAAAAACTCATCCGTGGAGCAGAATGAAAGAACCATCTCTAATTCCAAGCAACTACACCTACCTCATCTTTGACAAAAAGGCCAAAAAATGCCCACTGGATCATACCATCTACAAATAACCATAACTTGATGTGATGGTTAAGTTCTGTTGTCAACTGATCAGGTTAGGAATCCACAGACATTCCTCTTGGTTGGGTCTCTGAGCTTGGTTCCTGGAAGGATTAAGTGAAGCAGGAAATCTTTCCTCCAGAGTGAGCCTTTTTCCCAGAGTAAGGGGCCTGGTCCTCCCAGGCCAGGGCTTTATGTAAGGAAGGTAGGGTGCAGTAGTGTTACTTTGTCAGAAAGAACAGTAACTCCATGCTAAATTATGTTCCTTGAGAAAACCTCGCCAAAATTATTAAAGTATAGAAAAGAACAGAGCAAGATAAAACTACTCCACTAGATTTAATTTAGATACCAAAAAAGAAGTTTACAAGGGCAAGGATGTAGAACCTATATAGAATCCCTCTGTAGGTGTAGGCGCTGGTGCTGCCGTCATGTGGTTCCTCACAAGCAAGCATGGATACCGCCTTTGTCATAGTCAGCTTCACGTTGTTGGGATGAATTTATAAACCAGGCACAGATTATGGGAGGAAAGGATTTATTGAAGCTTACATTTCAGGGGAAATTCCATAATGGCCGAAGAAACTGGCCCCATTTACCAAATATATGCACAGAGAGAAACCACCAACTGCACCAAAGCAAGCACACTCCAGGAACTCCAGGCAGAGGTCAAGCACTCTGAATAACTTAGGCTGGGATTCAGGTATGTCCCTAGTAACACATTAGGGCTGGACCCCGGGACCCACTCACAGTGACACCTTCTCCAGGGAGGCACATGGAGAGGTAAGTTTCAAGCTTAATAAACTCCTGAGTCTATTGGGATAAATCTATCCAGGCTACCACATTCTGCCCCTTACCCACAATAGATTCATAACCATCTTACATTTTAATTTGTATTCAATCCACATTCCAAGTACCCCATAATACTTACAAACTTAAGACAGTTCCAAAGTCCCAAGTCTCATCTAAGATTTAAGATTATCTCTTAACTGTCAGGTACTTGAAAATCAAAACAAATAATATATTTGCAACTATTTCCATTGCTACAAGGCATAACAGGAGAGACTGGATCATTGCCAATGCACCAAAGATTAGGCACACATTTGCAGTTCAAGTCCAATATTCATAACCAATGACTAATGGCAAGTCTTGGCATTTTCCAGTTCTTCCCCTCCAAATGGAACCAGTACCCAGGGAAACCTTCCATCCTGAGGCAATAGCACTCCATGGAAAACCTAGTACAGTCCTGGCATATCCAAAATATCTTCATTTACATGCAAACAAGGTCCACCTTCTAATGGCTTTGCCAGCCTCTTCATAAGGACCATTATAACCTGCCTCATGCCATGTCTCACCATCAGCTCCTGGAACTGTGACAGATAAATGTGGGGTTCTGGGGTGCTTTCCTTCTTGGAACCCCAATTCCTGAGTTCATATCCACAAATTAACTAAAGAATTTGGAATTCCAGACTACAGAAAATGAATTTTAAACCACCACATTTTATTCAGATATCACAGGGATTTAGGGAAGAAAAGGGGCTGAGGAAGGGAAGGTAAAGTGGAGAGAAGGAAAATACACCACATGGTCACAGAGCCCATATAAATGAACATGGATCTTAGATTAAACAAACAAACAACAACAATAGCAAACTATGAAGGTGATGTTTAAAAAGTGTGTCCTTCCAAAAAGATTAAAAAGTTAAGATGTAATTAAGAGTCACTTCCCACCCAGGCTTCTGGGGTGGGAGAGGGATATCTTACCAGAATGGAATGCATAGCTGTAACAGCTTCAAAGAGAATCCCTCCACAGGTCAGAGAATTATGTACCTTAGAGTTCAGGCTCAGCACACCTGGACACACAGGCTCCAGGTATTATAGCCAATTGGCCTGGCCTCAGAGGAGGAATCTACCTACACCTGGGCAGGATGCATGCTCAAGAGAGTTTTGATTGGGTGACATGTTCAAATGCTGAATCCTGCAAATGAAGCAGGTGGGGCCAGCTGAGATTGTCAGGCTAACTGGGATTGACATGGCAAGGGTGTGACATTAGATACTCCTAAGATCCCACCCTCAAGGGCCATCCTTCCTAGCCAAATCTGTCTACACTGGAACCCTCACAAACTATGTGAAATTAATGACCCACTCCACTCATTATTCATGCTTCTAAAAACCAATACCTGGTGTGCAGGATGAAGCCATATTCTTAATCCAGAGATGACATAAATTGTGACCTTGAAGGTAAGGTTCCTTCAGTTTTAAAAAGCTTACATTTCTACCATTCATTCTTTCCTCCTCTAGCATCTATTCTATTGTTTTAGTGTAAAGTAGTTGATCCATCTTCCTTTCAGATGCTAAAGTATTTGACAATAGCAGTGTCAGCAACCTAAAACCAGTCTGTGCGCCTGTAACTTTTAGGTTTGTTGGAATGTTTCCAATTTTAAATCTCATATCCATCAGTTCCATATCTTTAGCCAAGCACATCAATCCATTACAAATTTAACCTTGATCAAACTGTCTTGGCATGGACAGCAGAATGCAGCTAGGCTTTATGTCAGTAGCCCAGTTACAAACAAGTTCTCTGCCATCTTTATTTCCTATTAGAAAGTTTGTAAGCAAAGCCTCCAAAAACAATTCTCTCTGCACTTAGTATTTTCAAACTCTTACCACTATAGTCCATAAACCTTGGATTACTACTAGGGAAGATACCTTCACTTGCAAATAAAAATTCTATGTCCGTTTCTCTAAAAGTTCCGAAAGACCAAAATTCACATAGATTCATCACACAGCAGCAATCCACTCTTGGTTACTAGTTTATGTCATAGACAGCTTCATGTTTCTTGGATGAACTTCAAAACCTGGCAAAATTTATGGGAGGAAAAGATTTATTGAAGCTTACAGATCCAGGAGGAAGATGTATAGTGGCAGGAGAAGCTGGTCCCCTTTCAGAGGTCCACACAGGGAGCAATACCACCACCAGCACCACAAGCACATTCTAGGAACCTCAGCCAGATCACAAGCACTCTGAATACCTTACACTGGAATTCAGATTTGTCTCCAGTAACACCTTAGTGCTGGTCCCCAAGATCCACATTCTGTGAGACCTCCTCCAACCAAGCAGCTGAAGATCAAAATTACAAGCATTAATAAACTCCTGAATTTATTGAGGAACACTCACTCAAATTACCACAACTTCTGTCTTTGTGGTCCATTCCAATCTTATGGAGCAGACCAGATTAATGTCTGAGAGAACACCACATAATTCTGATTTAAAAAATCCCCATATACCAAAAGTTATTCTGAAAACCAAGGCACAGAATATTGGGAAGTGAAAATACTCTGATGTCCCAGTGTGAGCCATACACAAGAGGACTTTTGCTCTAGAGTCACCTATTTGCTGTCAAAGTTAGGGTCTTTTGAAAAGGCTTTCTTACCACTGTTGTGATTAAGTCATGAGAAGATAGGATTTCTTCAATACTAATCATCTCTGTGCAAATGACTTTCTCTATTATCTATCTATCTACCTATCTATCATCTATCTAATGTATTATGTATCTATCTATCTCTGTCCTTCTCTAAAAATTATCTACTACTAAAAGAACTTCAAAACTTTTTCAAAAAAAATTTACTATTGACATCTTCCATAATTCTAAACAATAAATCATGATAATTCCCTCTGCCCCTATTTTCCCTTTCACAATTCCACTCTCCATCATATCTCTCTGCCCTCTCAATCACTATCTCTTTTATTTTGATGTCATCATCTTTTCCTCCTATTATGATGTTCTTGT
This sequence comes from Jaculus jaculus, assembly GCF_020740685.1. Classification (NCBI taxonomy): domain Eukaryota; kingdom Metazoa; phylum Chordata; class Mammalia; order Rodentia; family Dipodidae; genus Jaculus; species Jaculus jaculus. The sequence goes on along the minus strand of NC_059116.1, from coordinate 70,901,971 downwards.
TTAGGTAGTGCCAGCCAATGTGAGGTCATGGATATCAAGGGCATTTTGTGTCTGAAAGATTGCATGGTAACCCTTCCTTTGGCTCTCACATTCTTTCTGTCACCTCCTCCACAATGAACCCTGAACCTTGAAAGGCATGGTAGAGATGTTTCAGTGCTGAGCTCCCCTGACACTCGTTCTCAGTACTATGGTGCCTTTTGAGTCGTCTCATGTGTTACTTCCATCTGAACAGAGACACTTCTCTAACCAAAATTGAAAGTACCATTAATATACGGGTATGAACATAAGAAAAGTGTTTACAAGGCAGTTTGTTGTATATATGAATTTAGCCAGACACCAGGAAGCATTAGACTCCTAGGGCTCATGACTTCCCCCATCATAGGTTTTCAGTATCAGACATGTAATCCTGCCCATGGAAGCAGACTTCCAGACCAATTAGAGAGCAATTAGTTTTCCCCATAACAGACATGCCACTGTTGCACCCATTGACTCATTTTGCCTGGCTGGCACAATTTAAGGCTTGCAGTGTCCACTCTTGTTTATTTCCATTGATGATTTTCCTCTCACCTGTGGACCTGTATGCGATACAGGTTTTTCCAGCTTTCTGTAATCTGGTCTACACAGAGGAGGCTTTCAGTCCAGTTCCAGCAAGCTTTCTGAGTGCCCTTGTAGTATAATCCTTTCAAGCTCCATCCATTTCTCTGCAAATTCCATAATTTCATTTTTTTCTTTACTGCTGTATAGAAGTCCATTGTATAAATGAACCATACTCTTCACTATCCACTCATTAGTTGATATACATCTAGGTTGTTTCCAGTCCCTAAGTATTGTGAACAGAGAGGTAATGAGCATGGACGTGCAAGTATCTTTAAGGTAGAACAACAAGTCTTTTAGATATATGCCTAGGGGTGGTATAATCGGGTCATAAGGTAAAATACATTTTTAGCAGTCTCAGAAAACTCCACATTAATTTACACAATGGCTGTTCCAGATTGCATTTCCTACAACAGTATAGAAGAGTTATTCTCTTTCTGCATTCTTACCAACAATTATTGTCATTTGTTTTCTTGTAAATAGCAATTCTGTCAGAAGTGAGAACCTCAAAGTGATTTTAATTTGCATTTCTGTGATGGTTAAGGATTTATAACATTTTCTTAGATGCTTATAGGTCATCTGTATTTCTTCTTTTGAGAACTCTTTATTTAGTTCAATAGTCTATTTTTTAATTGGGATGTTTAACTCCTATTGTTTAGTTATTTGAATTCTTTGTGTATACTGGATATTAGTCATCTGTCATGTGTATAGCTGGCAAAGGTATCTCCCATTCTGTAGGTTGTCTCTTTGCTCCATTCAGGTCTGATATTAAGGTGATTGATACATTTTGATGTAATTCTTGCACAAGGGGAGAGAAAATGACCTACTTTCATCCTTCTACTTATAGATATCAAGTTTTCTCAGCACCATTTGTTGAAGAAGCTGTCTTTTCTCCAGTAAGTATTTTTTTTTTTTTGCATTTTCTCAAAGATCAGGTGACTATAGCTGCTCAGAATTATATCTGGGGCCTCTATTCTGTTCCGTTGATATATATGTCTGTTTTTGTGCCAGGACCATGCTGTTTTTGTTACTATGGGTATGTAATATAGGGTAAAATCAAGTATGGTGATACCACCAGCCTTATTTTTGTTGCTCAAAATTGTTTTGGCTATTCGAGGGTTTTTTTTTTTTTTGTGCTTTCAAATGAATTTTAAGATTATTTTTTCTATTTCCATAAAGAATTCCATTGGAATTTGATGGGTATTGCATTAAATGCGTAGACTGCTTTTGATCAGATTGGCATTTTTGCAATATTGATTCTTCTAATCCAAGAATATGTGATATCTTTCCATTTTCTAGTGTTTTATGCAATTTCTTTCTTGAGTGTTTTAAATTTTCCATTGTAAGGATGCTTCATTTCCTTGGTTAGGTTTATTCCAAGGCACTTTACTTTTTATTCTTTTTTTTTTTGAGGCAATTGTGAATAGGCATAATTCCCTCACTTCATCCTCAGCATATTTGTTTTAGTGTATGAGAAGGCTACTGATTTCTGAATGTTTATTTTATGTCTTGCTATGTTGCTGAAACTGTAGAATCAGCTCTATCAGTTTTCTGGTAGCCTCTTTAGGATGCTTTATGTAAAGAGCCATATCTGGAAAATTGCATTGTATACAGTCCTACCCTTCCATTGGCTTTTACTTCCTTTCTATCACCTCTTCTGCAATGGAACATGAGCCTTAAAAGGGGTTATAGAAGTGTTTCAGTGCTAAACACTCCATTGTCATTTCTTCTCAATACTATGGAGGCTTTTGAGTCATCCCAGGGGTACCTCTGTCTGAAAACCGAAGCTTCTGCAACCAAAAGTGAATATAGCATCAATATATTACTATACCCTTTAAGAAAAGTGCTTACAGAGCAGTTTGGTGAGCATAATATATACATTTAGCCTGATAAGAACAAGAGTTACTACCCTAAGACTCATGACCTCCCCATTCATAGGCTTTTGACTGTTTTTCAGTACGAAGCATGTAGTCCATTCTAAGTAGAGAGTGGTTAGTTTCTCCTACAACAGACCTGCTACTATTGCACCTGTTGACTCATTTGGCCTGGATGGTCAAACTGAAAGCTCGTAGTGCTCATTGTCTTCACCACTGACGACCTCTGTCTCCCATAGGGTGCATGCCGTGTGCTTTTCCAGATTTCTGCCAATTGGTTCACACAGAGAGGGTTTTCAGTTCAGCTGCAGCTTGATTTCTCAGTGATATGCAGCTCAAACTGGTGGGAAACCAAGAGCCTGGGGCAGAGCCTGTAATGTTTTGGGAGGAATCAGGGCCCTCCCTGGCCAACAACTCTCTAGAAGGTGTCCCATCTTGGCCACTGAAATTTTTCTACTAACAATCTGTGGCTTCTGAGTACGCCATTATCCAAAAAAAGTAGGTTTTAATATGACTTATTGACAATATCTTGAATTTTGATTAAGCCTCCCCTACATTTCTTTTATTCAATCTCATTCCCTGACCTTGCTTAGACTGTCCCACCCTCAGTAATGTGTAAGCTGTTTGTTCATGCATGGATATTAGTATACCATCTTCAGCTTGTTTATTGTTTTAAAAAATGATGTATAGTAGTAAAGAAAGCAAGTAGAGAGAATTACATTCTGTTCATTGGCATATGCACTCTTCTAAGTAAAAATCCTATGTCCATTACATATTTATTTTCTCCTTGCTTCCCTTTCCTTATTTTCTCTTCCCTTCCTTTCCCTTTTCCTCTCTTCCTTCCTTCTCTCCTTCTATTTGTATTTCTCTTATCTTATTGCATTATTTTTAGGTACCTCACTTACTTGAGGCATATTTCTTTTTTTTTTTGTTTTTGGTTCATACCAAAGTATTTATTTACAAAAATTGTACATTTTCTCTTAAAATATCATGATGTTTTAAGTGTTTCCTAATGATGACTGTATTTGAGAACTAATTATATTCTTTATTGAGATAAACATTAAGGATAATTATTTTTTATTCTATCTAAATACACTATGGAAGGAGAAGACCCATTAAGATGTGGAAATTGATGATCTTTTTTTTTCTTTTTTTTCAGTATATCTTCTTCAACTTTCATTTAGAAAGTAGTCACATATATCAAGATCTAATTTTTATAATTGGAAGACAGGTAAGAGGCTACAAAGGGATATATTTTAAATTTTGTGTTCATCTAACAGTTATTGGGGAATCCCTAGAATTGGTTTTTGTATGAAATAATATCTTCAATATTTTCTTTCTTTCATATAACCATTCTTTATTCCAAACATCCATGCCTTTATTTTTCATTGTGATAAGTGAAAGATAAATATCACTAGACATTATAAATATTTCCACAATTAGAATTTTTAACTTTTTGAAAGAAGTATGAGAATAAGACTTTCTTATCTGCTATGGTTTTAATCTGAAGTGCCTCTCTCTTCCCTGCTTCTCAAGCTGATGTGCTCTAATGTAGGAAGCTGTTGGCCCTTTAAGAAATAGATTCTAGATGTAGAAGTAGGAAACTAAGAGAGGGACTTTGAAAGCTATAGTCTACTAGATAGTGCCTGTTACTTTCTTTCTGGGTCTGCTGGGATATATACTGGGACCATTCTAGCTCACCAGCGTGAACTCTCTGATGGCCTCTATGACAATATGGATTAAAACTTCTGAATTCACAAGCAATGTAAATATTTATTTCATGGAGTTCTGTTGTCAGGTATTCTGTCACAGTGATGCAAAGTAACTATTAAGTTACTAATTTTTTTCAATTTATTTCCTCAATTTGATTGTTTCTGTATTTCCTTTTTTGGTGTGTGTGGGGGGCTTATGTGTTATATTATGTGTGGCTTCTGTTCTTTGATGGTGTTACTGGGCTTTGCCATGGTAATAATGAGCTCTTGTGAAATAATTGATCAAATCACCTCAGTTAACCATCTCTACTCAGATGTTACCATTTGATTGCATTTGAAAACACCTTAAGAAAAAGCAAGCCTTTCTCAGAAATCTACATATTGATTTCCATAGTGGCTGTACAAGTTGCCATTCCCACCAACAGTGAATAAGTGGTCCTCTTTCCCCACATCCTTGCCTATACTTGTTGTCATTATTTTTATTTTTGTTTTATTTACTTGAGAGAGAGAGAGAGATAGAAAGAGGGAGAGGGGGAGAAAGAGAGAATAAGCATGTATGCCAGGGACTTCAACCATTGTATATCAACTCCAGATGCATAAACCACCTTATGCATCTAGCTTATATGGGTCCTGGGGAATTGAACCTGGATGGATCATTTGGCTTCTCAAGAAAATGCCTTAAAAACTGAGCCATTTATCCAGCCCTCATTTTATTTTTAATGATTGCCAGCCTTACTGGAATAAGGTGGAATCTCATAGTTGTTTTAATTTCCATTTCCCTGATAGTTAGAGATGTTGAACATTTCTTAATTGTGTGTTAGCCAGTTGTATTTCTTCCTCTGGGAGCTTCCTATTCAGTTCTCTACCCCATTTTCAGGGGGTTGTTTGATTGTGCTTATTGTTTAATTTTGTGGGTTTTTTGGCTGAAATTCAGAAGAGAGCCAGTGCTCAGATAGTTAGCCCATCTAGTGCTGGAAAGCACTACATGAGGTACTGGAGGAAAATGGCCAACAATGGTGTGAGTAAGCAGGGGTCTATGTTACTCAGAAACAACCAGCCTGACAAGATGTTCACACCAGTGCAATGGTGGCATACTGCCTTGGTGAGGTAATCAATAGCTTTCTGGTTGGCTAAGGGATCCACTCCATGGAAAGGAAACCATATCTGGAACTGGGAACCAGGTCTGAATCCTATAGAGTCAGAGATTATGCTCTCCAGTGTCAAGCACCCAGTAGTCTTAGGCTAGAAGAGGGCCTACATCCCTCAAACTCTCCCTAAATTAATAATGCTGATCCCATTTAACCTGTGCTGAGTTCACTCTCCATTGGAGAATGTCTTCTTGTTTTTCAGAAGACAGAAAGAACTGAGGAGATCCCTTGCATCTCAGTCAAGACCCAGGTGAAATCACAGAGGAAATGGGGAGAAGCGCAAGAGTGCTGCTTCCATGGTGAGCCTGACAATCAGCACCAGGATGTATGAGACAGACCCTGAGGACACTCAACACATTCCAAAGCCGAAATCTAGATGCTCCTAAGAGATCATCAGGGAAGTAGACTTAAAGCACGTCCACCAAGGAATTTTATGGAAGAAGGGGCAGAAAGGTTATAAGAGTCATAAGCTGGGACATCATGCCCAGCAGCAGTATCTCCCCCCAATAACTGACTGCTGCTCCCACAATGCATAAACCACAGCCCCATGGGGAATACCAGCAACTCCACCCAAGAGGGTCCTGTGTGGAATGTGGGCAGGGAGAAGAGAAGGGATGGTAACAGAACATGATGCAGCCATATAAAATATGTTGTTTATAATTTAAATATAGGAAGCAAGCTTTTATTTAAACCCAGTGCTGAGTCTCAGTTTTTTTTTCCCCAATATTGTTGATGAAATGTTTCAACTTGAATTTGACTAAAGTTGTTATTGCATGTAATAATAATAAGCAATGAAAAACATCACTTGCATTAAGTTTTTTTTTTAATTTTAATGCCTCATTTCATAGGATTATAGTTTTATTGCACTGGAGATATTATTAGTGTTTTCTACAAAGGAATTATTAAGCAATTCAATTATTTCTTCATGACAGTATTTTTCAGGAAATTGTAGACAAATATTTGTTTGATATTATATAATTCAAATAAAAGAAGTAGGGATTAAAATTCATGCAGTAATATGGGATCTCTAGATTCCTCCTGTACAAACCATTCAGAGGAAGTAAAACAAAATTTCCATTTTCTATTATAGTAAGATTTATAAAAATAGAAGTAGTATCTATTATTCCCCCTTTATTTTGCTGTTTAATTTATTAAAACCTTTTTGGACTAAACTCTTAAAAATTTTATTGTTTGATAATTTTCCCATTAACATTTGTGGAAGAATAAATTAATAATAAGTATACATTTGTTAATATTAAGAAAAGGGCAAGAAGGTCTCCCAGTTGTCCTCCTCCTTCATCCTAATATCAAGTCACTAGGGTGTTTTGTTGATTTTCTTCCTGTATCAGAAATGCTAAAAAGATTGGGGGAGTGCCACAAAGCTCCCTGTGTCTGGAGATGTCAGTATTTTGGGTAGCAATTTAAATTGAAAGGGAGTAAAAATTGAGATTTGCATTTACTCATAGTTCAGGTTCCCTGTAATAGAATTTAGTATAAATGATAGAGTGGGACAGTCTGACTAATTAGACAACATCTATTTCTTTTCTCAAAGGAATAGATTGAATATCCAAAAAAAATTAAAATCAGGATCCAATAAATTTTTAATCTCAGAAGAGTAATCCAAAGCCAGGCCTGGTGGTGCACAGAGGTAGGAGGATTGCTGTGATTTCAAGGCCATCCTGAGACTACATAGTGGATTCCAGGTCAGCCTGGAGTACAGTGAGATCCTGCCTTGACAAACAAACAAACAACAACAACAATAACAAAAAGAGTAATCCAAAATAACTCTTGAGTTTGATGGAAGGGAAAACTGGAATTCCAAATTAATAGAAAAAAAAAAAGATAGGCCTTGGGGATGTCAGCAAAAACGTACATTGCTCCATGGAGTAGATGATTGAAACATAAGAAAAGAGGTCACTGAATATGTGATCTAAGTACTATGTAATTGATCAAACCAATGGCAGATAAGAAAGTTTTGAAAAAGATAAAAGAAAAGTAAAACTAAATGTTTAAACAGAGGTTATTTGTATGGATGGGACAGGAAAAGCCACTTTCCATAGGTATAAGGTTAGAAGATGAAAATCTTAGTGCCTTGGGAGGGTTACTTTCCATGAGTTCTTAGTCAAGCAAGGAGAGGTCTGATGTCACCCAAAACAATGCAGACTATTTTCACTGCTATTGGTTACCCAAACAAGACTGTTAAACCATATTGCTAAAGGCACACTATACCTTGGTTTCAGGTCATAAGGAATTTAAGTGGGAAGCTTTCTCCCCGCTGATTAAGTTTCACAGGGCTCGATGGTGTTATGAGGTTTCAGGGAAGCAGATCTGATAATTTTGCTCAGCTGTGGATTCTACATGCTATGCCAGGCAGGATTTTCCCACTGATGCAATTTTGGCTTTATTGTTGTGGGGCTGTGGTAGTTTGAGTGGATGTATCCCAATAGATTCTGTATTTTATTAAAGCTTATAACTTGATGTCACTGTGGATGGATCTTACGATCTAGCCCTAAGTTGTGCTTGGGGTTGGTCTGAATTCCAAAGATATGCAGATTTCTTGAGCTTTGTCTGGGCTTCCTAGAGCATGCTTGCTTGTGATGCTTCTGGCGGTGTTTCTCTCTTCATGGACTTGCGAAAGGGGGGCAGTTTATTCTGCCAGTATAGATCTTCCTCCTGGTTCTGTAAGCTTTAACAAATTCCTTCCTCTGGTTTAGAGGTTCATCCCACCAAAAGGAAGCTGACTGTGACAGAATTGGTAGCAGGAGTGGAGTGTTGCTGCTAGATGAATAGGACCATGTGCATTTTGGTCTTTGGGAACTTTTGTTTTGGAGGAATGCACACGGACTTGGTACTTGCAACTAAAGACACCTTCTGGAGCTATAAACCAAGGCTAATAGACTATTCTGGTGAATGTGAAGATGCTAAGTGCAGAGAGAATTGTATTTGGAGGCTTTGCCTATGAGCTTTCTAAGAGGAAGGAAAGACTACAAAGATTTTTTTTTTCTTTTTTTTTTTTTTTTTGTAATGGGGCTCTTTGCATAAGGACTGGATACATTCTGCTCCCTGTGACCAGAGAGTTTTATCAAGGTTAAATTTGTAATGGACTGATATGCTTGGATAAAGATATGGAACAGAAGAACTTCAGATTTAAAGTTGGAAAAATTCAAACAAGTTTAAAATTACAGGAACTAAGCTGGTTGGTAAAGTTGCTATTGTCAAATACATTAGCATGGGCAGAAGATGGCACAATAACTTACATTGAAGCAATGGAATGGATGCCCAAGGAAAGAATGAATGGTAGAAATGCAAACTCTTTTGAAAGGAGTTGATTATAAGGAAGGATCCTGTTCCTCAAGATCATGATTTATTTTGTCTCTGAATTAAAAACATGGCTGTGTCTTGTACACTTGATATTGATTTCAAAAGCATAGACATATGAAAATTATGTGGAGTACTTCATGAAGTGCATGAAATTCCTGGAGCTGCTACTGAGATGTGGTATAAAAGCAGGCTATGATGACCCTGATAGGCCAATAAAGCCATAAAAATATGGACGGTGGGACTAGAGAAATGGCTCAGCAGTTTAGAGCTTGACTGTGAAGCCTCAGGACCCTGGTTCAAGGCTCGATTACCCAGAACCTACCTTAGTCAGATGCACAAGGGGACATGCATCTGGAGTTTGTTTGCATAGGCTGGAGGTCTTGGCACACACATATTCTCCCTCTCTCTCTCTCTCTCTCTCTCTCTCTCTCTGCCTCTATCTCTGTCTGTCTGTCTCTCTTGAATAAATAAATAAAATTAAACTTTTTTAAAAAAATTATGGACTGTGGTTTGCATAGAGACTTGAAGATATTTTGCATATACCAGGACTGTACGAGGTCTACCATGGAAAGCTATTGCCTTGGGATGGAAATTTCCCCTGGCTAGTCAGCCCAGCTGGAAGGGCAGAACTGGAAAATCTGGAGGCTGTCAGTCACTGATTATTATATTGGACATGAACTGCAGACACTTGATGTTTGTTTGAAGGTTATTGAGTTTGCATTGTTCTATTCTCTCCTTGTTATACCTTATAGTAGTTTGAAATGTTTGATCTGTACCTTTATATGTTGAAAGCATATAACTTGTTTTGATTTTACAGGGCTCACAGCTAAGAGACAATCTTAAGTTAGTAAAGTCTATGGGGAACTTTCAAGTTGGACTAAGTACAATTTACAATGTGATGAGATAGTTATGAATGTATTAGGGGCTAAGAGCAGAATGTGGTAGTTTGGTTGGATGTTCCCCAATAGACTCAGGGGATTTATTTTTTTTATTTTTTTTTTTTGTGAGGTAGGTTCTCACTCTAGCCTAGGCTGATGAAGTCTCAGAGTGGCCTCAAACTCATGGTGATCCCCCGACCTCTGCCTCCTGAGTGCTGAATTAAAGGTATGCTCCACCATGCCCAGTATACTCAGGAGTTTTATTCAAGTTTGTAACTTGATGTCACTGTGCATGAATCCCAGGGTCCAGCCCAAAGGTATGTGTGGAGCAGATCTGAATTCCATCCAAAAATATGCAGAGTTCTTGATCTCTGCCTGAGGTTCCTAGAGTATGGTTGCTTGTGGTACTGGTGGTGGTATTATTCTCTGTGGAACATCCTCTGGATCTGTATTTTCAGTAAAACCTTACTTTCCACAAAGGATGTCTAGTTTGTAGGTTCATCCCAGCAATGTGAACCTGAATCTGACTGAGGTAATCAAAAGTTTTCTGATTGAATTTGAAGTCAGCATCCATAGAAGGGTCATCATATTATACTATAAACCTAGTCAAAAGCTTATAGCTGGGAAGATCCTAAGACTTAGGGAAAAAGCTACTGTTGTTTTGCTAAAAGGAAATAATTACACTGTCATATATATATATATATATATATATATATATATATATATATATATATATATATATATATATATGGATTGTGGCTACTATCAACTTTGGTAAGATAAGATTATTTGTAGTAAGCATCTATTACTATAGAAACACATAGCTCATAATTCTCAGAACAAGTGATTGTTGAATTCTCAGCCCTAAATATGGGGCATCTATATCACCTCCTCCAGGGATCAGGGAACTATATGAAACAGAGAGCTGAAATAATGAAAGATCAGGTAGAAGAGGAGAAATATTGTGGAACTGTATCCTTTAAGCATGACTGGACCATTACACCCTTAATCTTTTAGCATCTGGGATTCCCTGCACAATATTGGGTCCATCAACAGACCATCATATAAGGGAAAAGTTTCAGTTTCATAGGGACCCCAGCATTTTTGAGGATTTATAGGCAGTTAAAGGTTGCTGGGATTAGAGAGATATTTTCTTCATTGCTGTAGCCACTGCTAAGTTGCTTATGCTCTTAAAGAATAAATAAATATACAAGAGAAAAGAATTCCACACCCATGCTGCTCTATGTTACCCCAATTTAATTCACTGGTCCACTTGAAAAATTGAGATGAAAATGGGAGTGGACCTAGGCATATACCCAAAGGAATCATCTCATTTCCTTAGAAGTACGTGCTCAACCATGTTTATTGATGCTCAAATTATAATAGCTGGGAAATGGAACCAGCCTAGATGTCCCTCAACTGATGAGTGGATAATGAAGATGTGGCACATTTATACAATGGAGTTCTACTCAGTGGTAAAGAAAAATGAAGTTATAGGGAGGGAATTACCATGGGATATATTTTATAATCATGGAAAATGTTAATAAAAATTAAAATAAAATAAATAAATAAAATTAAAAAAAAAGAAAGAAAGAGAGAGAGAGAGAGAAGAGAAAAAAACAAAGCCCAAAGTAGATTGACATCAAATTTGTTGACAATAAAGATTTGAGAGTGTAAAAAAAAAAAAAAGAAAGAAAAATGAAGTTATGAAATTTGCAGAAAAATGGATGGACCTGGAAAGTGAGGTAACCCAGGCCCAGAAAGCCAAGCGCCACATGTTCTCTCTCATATGTGGATCCTAGTTACAGATGATTGGGCTTCTGCGTGAGAATGAGAATACTTAGTAGCAGAGGCCAGTAAGTTAAAAAGGACACATAAAGGAAGAGAAAGTAAGGGAGGAGGGTACTTAATAGGTTGATATTGTATATATGTAAGTACAATGATTGTGATGGGGAGGTAATATGATGGAGAATGGAATTTCAAAGGGAAAAGTGGGTGGGGGGAGGGAGGGAATTACCATGGGATTTTTTTTTTTATAATCATGGAAAATGCTAATAAAAATTTAAAGAAAAGAAAATGGGAGTGGAACTATTTAGGGAAAGAAAGCAGAAGGTTTGTAAGAGAGAAAAAGAAAGATAATCATCTATGGTAAATGTGATCAATTTAGTTATATATAGGTATGAAATGTTTCAGGAAACCCACTATTGCATTTTATAAATATGAATGCTAATAAAAATTAAACAAAAATGTAATTATGATAAAGGTGATTAAATTATACAGCAAAATATAGAACATACTTATAACTTTTCAGGATAAAATAAAATTTACATCTTTGAATTATTTTGAATAGCACATATAAAGTTAAGGAAAAGACCTAAAAATATTTAAAAGCCAAAATTTGACCTTATATTGTACAGGGAATAGTCTGAAATGTTTATGTATTAGTAACATGGTCCCACCATGGATTTGAAAGGCTTTGTCTCCCAATGACTTCATACTCATGGATAGATATGCAACAGATTCACAAAGCTATTCATTACTCAGTAGAAGTATTTTGATAGGTTACATATCAAGCCACTGTGCATTTTTGACAGATTAAGTCATCCAATGATAAGATAATAGAATAAATAAAAATAATAATAGAAAAAAACATAGGTAGTCATTTCATTATCAGCAAATGATGAACTCTTATAAGGAAAAGCTTAGATGAATTAGCCAGCTTTGATTTTAAAAGACCATTACAAATAGAGAAGGTGACATGGCAATGTGCAAGGGTACAACACAGATCAGTTGAAGACACAATGAATTAAGGTGAAAATGAGAAGAAGCACAGAGCCAAAAAAATGCATTTGAAGTCTATGAGATGTAAATAGCAAGGCAGATGTCTTACATGCCCTGAAATGGAGAAATTTAACTTCTAATTCTCTATTCAATGTGTCTTCAGTTCACCTAACAACATTATCAGTAATTACAAGGAAAAAGAATCACACACATTATGAAAATCCAGCTTTGGCAAAAGGGACACTTGTATGATTAAGCCTAGTTCGATTCTGATGAAGGGTCTGTGCCAGAGCATGAAAGGATTTTGTGTTTTGAATCAGTGCTTTCTCCTCTGGCCTGTAATGTGATAGAGAGTGTTGTGCCTAATTGTATATTTGCCAGTGCAACTCATAAGTCAATAAGAATATTGAATTTCTGTTGCATACTTTTCAGCATCATTACTAATGAAGATTCTTTTCCTACTCATTTGTTCAAGTCATTTCCTTAGATATTATGTGTCAAAAATTTCCCGATTCTATATTTTACTGAAGTGTCAACACTTTGGACTTTTAGATAGGTCTGCTTATTAAGGGCTTAGTTATAGACTGGAAATAACTCAGCAGAAAGTATTAACCAAGAGATGTGAAGATCCCAATAAGTTTCCTGTTTGACTTTCCTGTGTGACACAAACTTCAAAAAGGAAATCGAGATGATTTTATTGAACTCCAGGATTGTCCAAATGCTGATTATACTATCATTTTTCAAATTATTATTTTTGTTGTTCTAGGGAATTTTCCTTAGCTGACCCTCTACAACCAAACTAACATCATTCCTCAAAAACATATCTATCTTCATGGTCAGCACAGCCTGGTATTAACATCTAAGAAGTCCTCAAATAAAAGATGATGTGTTAATTATGTCTGTTGCACTAGCTTTTAGATTGTAACCTTTTCTGTATTTGGCATGTATCCCACATAAAAACCAAACAAAAGCAAGAAATGCATGCCTAATCAAAATGAAACAAATTAATGATCTCCTGAATGAATCAAAAACATGCTGATGGCCAAGAATTCTTAAGAAAAGTGATTCTTTCAGTGAGATCTGACAGAAAATGAGAATTAAGTATGGAAGGAAAATAGGTATTTTTCTTTTCACTAAATTGAGATTCAAAACTCTTTCTTATCTTCAGGGAGGTATACCGGTCTTTTGGCCACGGTAGCAGAATGAACTGTCTCTGCATTCATGCTAAGCAAGAGATATAACTATGGCTCTTCCAATTTCGACTCACTCTCTTGGCTCTCTCTTCTGATAACAGTGCTTTTGTGCTCAAGTCCCAAACCCAGGTAAGCTTCATCCATCTCTCCTCCTTGACCAACTGCCATAACTCTACCTGTGTTGGTGCTATTACTCTAGATTCTGGTTTGAGTAAAACTTCTCCTATACTCTGTACTTGAACTTGCTTTTAAATTTTCCAGTCTCCATCTCTATAGTATATTCTCGTGGATATCATGGAAACAACAAAATAATAACTGGAAATACTCAACAAATGGGCTGGAGAGATGGCTTAGTGGTTAAGCGCTTGCCTGTGAAGCCTAAGGACCCCGGTTCCAGGCTCCATTCCCCAGGACCCACGTTAGCCAGATGCACAAGGGGGCACAGTGGCTGGAGGCCGTGGCATGCCCATTCTCTCTGTCTCTCTATCTGCCTCTTTGTCTGTCACTTACAAATAAATAAATAAAAATAAAAACAAAAAAATTATTTAAAAAATATGCAACAAATGAAAACCAAAGGATAAATTCTTCTCTGTTTCTTGCCTTTTCCTTAGAAGGTGAGAGCAGGGGTCGGTTACCTTTGAGAGGACGTGGGTAATAGACCAGAGACATGGCATTATGTTGGGAGTATATTGGTGAACAAGTGCATGTCGTGGAGTGCCTTACAGAAAGAGTGTGACTGAAGGGCAGCGATGCTGAGGAGAAGCCCAGCCTGCATACCTGGAGCTCCATGCTGTAATTGTCACACTGCAGTCTTTTCTGTCCTCCCCAGTGTTTACTGACTTTATGAACTTCCAACTTTCTGTGCTTCTTGAGTCGTGTAAATTTCCTGTTAATTTTCATTAGTGTCCTTAATGGTGTAGCTTCCCTCCTCCCTCTAGGAGCCAAGTTTGAATTCAGAGAAAATAGATATATAAGAATTTCCTACAGATAGAATTGTGGAGCCAACTAGGCACTCTTTTAGCCAAATTTCCACATGTTTTTATCCATGTGTGTTGGTTAATTGGAAGTGTCAAGTTTAGTGGCTTGAGGTATGCTTAGAGAACTGACTAAGCTTTATCCCTGGGAGTTTCTTTAAAGATGTCTCTGGAGACCAGCCTGGGTCAGCCACTGAATGTGAAATATACTTCCTCAGGATCCGCAGGTATCTAACAACTGACTGGCAGAGACTTTCCTGGATTGAACAGGAAAACTGAGTAACTGGGAAACTTCCTCTGTGTTACTTCCTGCTGGAGTACAGTGAGGTTTTTTTTTTTCTTTTTTTTTCTTTTTTTTTTTTTTTTTGTTTCTGATATTACCCTTTATACTGGCCTCCAGGCTTTCAAATTTTGGGATCTTGGAAATGCTGAAAAACTCTTCGGCATTTGACTGGGGAGCAGCACGTCTAATTGTGGAGTTTCTGCTTCCTGGCCTAAGACATGCTTTCAGCCACACTATCAGCTGGCTCTCCAGAATGCAGGCAACTTAGCAGAGTCTTTTCAGAAGCATGTTTCAGCTTCTCTGATCATGTGACCTAAGCTTCTTAACAAATACCCCCTTCTCCACACACATGTGCACAGCCGCTGTTGATTCTGTTCTCTGGAAAACCCAGACTAATACTTCATATAGACTCTGTTCTCCATGTCTACCTCTCTTCTATATTTATTTGTCTTACAGTTGAAACTCCTTTGTGCATTTTCTCATAGATGACATTTTTGCTTGAACAAAGAAAAGAAATTTCTTTCTGATCCATCTTTGACTGATTAGACGTCCTGAAAACACATTTTGTAACTATGGGAGACTCACAGGAGCCCTGGGCTACACCTGAATTCTTGCTTATAAAAGCTGATATTGTTTTGAAGTGTCACCGTACATGGTCACCATCTCCACAAGACGACAGGGAATTAGCTGCGTGTGCCCACGCTGGAGTTCTGGAGAAATGGAGCTTCAGCTGCCATGCCTCTCATGTGTAAATGCAAGCCCACAGCTAACGATCAACGGGGAGGGGGGAAGAAGAAATGGTTGTGCTGACCTGATGCCAGAATAGGTCATTCTAGAATTATCTATCATCTTGTTGAACTCTAGAAATTCTTCCTGACTGGAGAAACAAAAGATGCTTATTTTTAATCAAAAACAACACACACTTATTTGAGTTTATTCATTTAATTATATTCAGTATGCAAATACCTATTGTCAGCTTTGTTTGATATGCACAGTAAGGACACCTACCATGGATGTATTATTTTTCTTGAATGAATTTACAGTCTTGGAAAACATATGCACTAAGTAATATTTTTAGACATTTACAGATTATGCAAGTTAAGTGTGACTGGATAAATGGCAAAAGAGATCAACTGTGCTATGTGGAAGGAAATAACAGGATTAACAGGAAGTGAGGACAGACTGCCTTGAGAATGAGCACTGAGGTGGTGTCTGAGGGGAGTGGAAATCAGGCGAAGGCCAGGGGCAGGGAGCAGCAGCAGCAGGGTCTGGGCCAGCCTGGGTGTGCGCGGCAAGCGCTGAACGCAGACTCAGACAACAGCCAGTGCAAACGAAGTTGAAATGTGCATAGAAATATGCGTGCAGGTCTGCTTGGCTCTGTTTAGGAGATTTGCCTTAATCCTAGGATCACTGGAAAGATGTTAGAAGGATTTTAAGCCTGTGATTTTCCTTCTGAAAAGATTCCTGTGGCTCCTGCACATAGAGTGAATTAGGACTTCCACACTATAGAGGGCTACTGGTAAATATATTCCAAAGTAATATAAAATTAAAACACAGTTGAATTTGCAGAAAGAAACGGAAAAACCTAGTTTAAAAAAACTGCCTGGAGGCTGGAGAGATGGTTTAGCGGTTAAGTGCTTGCCTGTGAAGCCTAAGGACCCCGGTTCCAGGCTCGATTCCCCAGGACCCACGTTAGCCAGATGCACAAAGGGGCGCACGCATCTGGAGTTCGTTTGCAGTGGCTGGAGGCCCTGGCGTGCCCATTCTCACTCTCTCTCTCTCTCTCTGTCTCTTTCTCTCTCTCTATCACTCTCAAATAAATTAATAAAAAATGAACAAAAAAAATTAAAAAAAAAAAACTGCCTGAGAAAGGGAAAATCAGGATGACAAACTTGACGTTGCTGAGGAACCTTCCTGGAGAGACTGGTTGCGCTATGCAACCTACAGAAGGAGAAAGAACAGGATCTCACGGCTTTTCCAGCACTGATTTCCTGATAAACCTTCATATAAAGGGGATTCATTGTAAAGATGTATTTTGAAAGGGGGATAAGTGAAGAAACAAAAGTCAACCGATTAGTAAGAGACAAGACTAGGTGACTTATCTGTTTGCCATATGTTCTGGGAGAGCGTGAGCGTTAGTGCTGTCAGAAGTTACGGCTATGAATAACACTGATGATTATCAGGCTCGCTGTTGTACTACCCCAAGGGACCACAAAACTTTAAACATGGAAGTAAACAAATTTAAACAACTCTAAGTTCTTTTTACAGACATCAACCTCTTCATGCCTTTCATAATATGTAAACAGAAAATAATCCTGTTAAGCACAAGTTCAAAATTTAAAAGTAACATACAATTAAGTATTTTGGATATAATTAAAGAAAAAAAAATGAAAGTGGAGTTAGACTTTTAATGTATTTTTCCACAACACATATAAGATCAATATAAATCATAAGGTTTAATTTTTTTAAAACATTTGTATTTATTCACAAGTAGACAGAGATGAAGAGAGAAAGAGGAGGAGAGAGAAAATGAGGCAAAGAGAGAGAATGGTCACATCTGGGCCTCTGTGCACTGCAAACTCCAGATGTATGTGCCATTCTGAGTATCTGGCTTTACACGGGTAATAGGGACCAAACCAGGCAAGGGCCTTAACCGCTGGCCACCTCTCCAGCCCTGTCTAAATTTTTAAGAAACTACAGGAAACAACTAATTTGGGCATCAACCACATAATCATACATAATGTCAAAATCATTATTATTTAAAGGAGTGATCATGACATTTTAGGATATTAACTATCAAAATGTCAAAAATGAAAAAAAAAATCACCTAGTGTATTACCCAAAAGATAACCTACACAATAAATCAATGTCAAGTATTGGGATTTTTTTTTTAAAGAAAGGTGTTATGAGAACTTCATATTAAGCTTCATATAAACAATTCAAAATATGTAACATTATTTTGTGACAAGAATACAGATACAATTTGTCAAATATTATATAATATGTGGTGGTTTTGATATATCAGCACCATTGATAGATATATGGAAAAATGATTAATCCACATATGAATTATATAAAAACAAGCCAGACATGGCGGCATACACCTTTAATCCCAGCACTCAAGAGGCAGACGTAGGAGGATCACTGTGAGTTTGAGGCCAGCCTGAGACTACATAGTGAATTCTAGGATTCCAGGTCAGCGTGAGCTACAGTGAAATGCTACCTTGAAAAACCAAAAAGCAAAAAGAAAAAAACAAGTAAGAGCAGTAATTTAAGTATATTATGAAACTCTGAAGCCCATAATTAGAGATAATATTTTCATTTTAAGGATATGCAGGATATTGATGTCTGAAAAAATAGTGTTGTAAGCAGTACATCAGAGCCTTTATTTTTCAAAAATAGCTAACAGTCAAGATTTGTCTGAAAATGTCATTAATAATCAATTAGCAGATGGAGGGATAGAAAAAGCAAATCCCACTGGTAACAGACATCCTTTATAAGAACTTCAAGCTGAAAGCAAGTTACCCTAGAACACATCCACACCCACATGCAAGCACATACATGTACACATGGAAGGAGCTGGTAAAGGAAAGTTGGTGATTTTAAGGAGCATTGAAACTAGATGCTTCTTACTCTTTGTCCCCTTATTAACAAAAAGACAATTATATAATAAGTATGGAACTGCATTGTTGAGCCTACAGCATATGTGATAAATTTTTCAATAACAATTGTGTCACTTTCAAAAAGATGTCTCCAGTAATTTACTGTGTTTTGAATACTTGGTCCCCAACTGGGCTATTTGGGAGGTGGAGCATTGCTGCAGGAGGTGGTGACTGGGGGCATGCTCGAGGGTCTGATAACACAATTCCTCTTGCCAATACGAGCTCAGTTCACCCTTGCTGCTTTCTTCTTATGGCTGCTGTGGCAAGATGCTATGCCCAGTTTCTGACATCCTTACTCTGCATGGCTCATTTTCCCCTTAAGATTGTAAACCAAAATAACCCTTCCTCCCCCAGATCCTTTTGGTCAGGTGTTTCGTCTCACCAAGGAGAAGGTTACTACAACAATAACACATGGAAGGAGACCGGAGCAAAGCCCTGCTTGAATAAGGTAATGACACAGTATCCTAACTAGGCCACAGGAACGAAATGACAGATGGTGAATAAGATAAATGTAACAGCTCTATAAATATACAGTCAGCATTCTTTTACGGTCTTTAAAATCACCTGCATTTATATAAAGTACAACTGACAAAGCACTGTTGTGTTTGGGATATATAGTCACAGCATTTATAATAAAATAACAGAAAAGGGAAAATAAAATAGACCTATATAAAATAACATTTATATACCTATTTGTAATTTAGGATGAATTTTAAAGAGACTTAAATGAGAATTAGAATAATATCTGAGTATTATTAGGCCTAAAGAATTAAGAAAATCATTGCAATTATAGTGAACAAATCATTACAACTAAATGTTACATGAAAAAATATCCATTCAATACTAAAATAGGCTATAAAAGAGGAATTAAGGATTAAAAAAGAAAGTGATAGTACCTATGGCATCATGGTACAAAATACCTTTCCATACAAAGCAAGCATTACTAAGATGAAAAGATTTTTTTTTTGCAAAGATAAAAGGGTAAATATATCAAGAATATGTAACAATTATTAACACCCATGAAACTAGTAATAGATGTAGAAAGAGTCTTCACATATCAGACTGGAGTGATGGAGGGCAGTTAAGGCATTTTCCTCAGAAGCCAAAAGACCTAGATTTGATTCTTCAGTACCCACATAAGTCAGATGCATAAGGTGACACCTATGTCTGAAGTTTATTAGCAGTAGCTACAGGACCTGGTGCACCCATTCTTTCTCTGTCTATATGCCTCTTTCTCTCCAATAAATAAACAATTTTAATTTACATATAAAAATTGTAATAACTAAATTATACATAAACCTTCATATTTGGTGGTTTAGGGCCAAAGGCTTTTCCTCTAAAAAGATTATGACATGACAAATATTTATGCATTGTTATTGTTTATATTTATTTTTAATTTTATTTATTTATTGATTTGTATGTGAAAGAGAGAGAGAGAGACAGAGAGAGAAAGAGAAAGGATAGGAAAGCCAGGACCTCTCACCACTGCAAATGAACTCCAGATGCATGTGCCATCTTAAATATCTGACTTACTTGGGTTCTGGGGAATCAAACCTGGGTCCTTAGGTTTCATATGCAAGTGACTTAAACACTAAGCCATTTCTCCAGCCCTGCATTGTCATTTCTTTCTAATATTTTAGTTCAGGGTTTAGGAAAGCTCCTAAGGCAATGAAGAAGTGAGAAAATTAAATAAATAAATAAATAAATAAATAAATAAATAAATAAATAAAAGACATCAAACCTGACAAACAAATAAAGGTATGAGCATAATACATGATCACTTATGTAGAAATTCTAAGCAAGTCATTAATGTTATATTATATAATGTATTACTTCCATATGTTGCACACCAAATAAATAAATTTAGCTGTTACAGGACATATGATAAATGTGAAAAATGTTTATGTGTTTTTATTTCTATAAATTAGCAATGATAATATGAAAATAAATTAAGTAGATATATTTACAAAAACATCTGAACCAGAAACATTTAGAAAAATATGTAATGCAAGTGCAAACTTTTTCTCTGAGAACTATAAAACTATGAAAGTAAAAAAATTCACGAAATCCATGTGAATTTGAACATGAACTACAAGAGTAATGAACATGTATGTACAATAACTGAATAGAATTATAAAAACAAGTGTAGTACTGGGCGTGGTAGCACACATCTTTAATCCCAACGTGTGGGAGGCAGAAGTAGGACAATTGCCATAAATTCAGAGGCAGCCTGAGACTACTGACTGAGCCCCAGGTCAGCCTAGGCTAAAGTGAAATCCCACCTCTCAAAGAACCAAGGCAAAGTAAAACCAAACAAAAACCAAGTGTATATTTTTTAAGTATTTGAGTGTAAAATTGGATGTATTTAAATGAAAAAAAAATAGTCTAGCATTTTTCAAAGGTGTAAATAGTTTTAAATATTTAATCATTAAAAGAAAAATAACACATTTCATGAAAAATGGAAAAGAAATCCCACTGAAGTTTATTTATGTTACTAATATTAACATTTATGCAGACTATGCTAGTAAAGGAAGGGAAAGTTTGCTTCACTCTCACTTATGAGATTAAACAATTAATAGACTTTAAGGCAAAAATTATCCAATTTGAAGCTATAAATACATATTTAGTCTATTCATGTATTTATGTTCATGTTTTGTATCAAAATATATATATACAATTTATTCCTATAACATAAACATCTGCAACAATATCATCTCAACCGTAATTAGAGAATTTTAATCAGAAGGCAATATTATTTCACAAAAAAAGAGATATAGGTAGATTTGAATATCTAATCATAAAATTAGGTTACATAGTAATAAGAATTTATTTGTCATAATGGGTGTATAAATTATGTCAATCTTACTGTGCATTTGTTATTATGTGGCCAAGTTAGATGATACACAGTTTGTTAACCAAACAACTCTGCTCCTATGTCTTTTATACCTGAGATTCCTGTACATATTAATGAGAGATACACTTATGAGTTATGTTAGTAACACAATATGAAACAGATTGATTATGAATGGTGAATAAGTTAATAAATCTTGATTAACGGAAATAACTTGATATATCACAATAATTTTAAGGCACATTATTCATGAACTAGAAAGTGACATATTTTTTCAATATACAAAACATTGTGGTTCCATAACATATTCAACCAATACATTGTGATATAAAATAACTACTTATATTCTAAGAGTACATGGGTCAAAATTCAGACAATACAGAAGGGAAATGGGCCAGCTCTTTTTGCAAAATCTAATACTTCAATGTGAGGATGAGAAGACTAAAGAAATATCTTTGTTTAAAACACATTCACATATCCACCAAGGCTGGCTGCAGTCAGTTCCCTGCAGTTACTATCCAAATAGGCAGTTTCTTTACAAAATCGCTCCACATGAACTAATTTTAGTTTCTCATACCATAATGGTCGATTTCCCTAAAGCATTCAATCTGAAATTGATAACAGAGTTGAAGTTCTCTTCTTCTGATAAACTACTTCAGAAAAATAACGTAGAATGCCGTTTGAAGCAGGGTTGTTCAGAGAAACCAAAGATGCCCATCTGGATACATGGGGATTAGGCCCCAAATCACTTGGTGATAATTTTGAATGGAAAAGATTGAGAGTGAGTCACTCAGGAAAATAAAACATTCCAACATTTCACTTGGCAAAAATAGATTTTGAGTGATTTTTTTTTTTTTTTTTTTTTTTTGAGGCAGGTAAGATGCTCCGTGTGCTTGGGGCATGTATGCTCCAGATGGGTGAGGTGTTGATTAGTGTGTTTGGGACCTGTGCATTCTGGGCATTGGAGTGGTGACTGTGGGCAGGTAAGGGGCCCAGAGTATTGATGGTCTGTGTGCCCAAATCATGCTAGCTGTATCCCTGCTTATTCTTTCTCCCTACACCATGCCAGTGATCTTGGGCTGAAGAGATTACAGACCTCCAACCATAGCTACAGGCATATTTGCCACCTCCACAACCCACATATCTGTGGTAACAGTGCCATCCCACTTCACACTGTTTAAACCCAAAATAGAGCACTTAGTGAAGTTCCTACAAGGGAAAATGGTTATTATCTCATTAAGGAAACAGACTTTTATGCCTCGATGGGTAACCCTAATGCAAAAAACAAGAAAGAAAAAAAGAAAATGACAAAAACTGTGAGATCTCCACCAAGTTTGCTTATTGCTGCAAATGAAGTCTCCAATAGAAACATAGAAGAGACAACAGAAATCAAATCCCAAAGTAAAAACACACTAAGCTTATTTACCCTGACCAAGCAAATTGCTGTACTGGAAGAAAAATCATCAAAAAACCCAACAATTAAATAAATGAATGTCAGCAGAATCATATCTTATAGTAGACAGCTTTCATCACTAGGTTTAACTTAATTGAAAAAAACAAAAAACCAGAATCCTCAAAAAGATAAATGAATTGAAAGTGAGTCAATAAATAAGAGTATCCTAATAACCACCTGATTAAACTTAATGAAGACATGATTAAATGCAAGAATGAATTCCAAGAAGTATCAAGAAAACCAAATCATAACCTGAAACTGGAAGTTGGAAAAGGGATGGATAATATACAGGAAAAGGTAACAGCAAACATAAATCCAATAGAGATTATAAAAAGCCTCCTTAGAAATTCTCACAAACAGAGTAAATCATGTGGAGTACAGAACCTCACATCTGGAACACAGAAGGAACAGTTTGGTAGTCCAAAAACTTTGATCAGTTAAAAAACTGTGAACAGAATATGAGGGAAATGTTAGATAACCCAAAACAAGCAAATATCCAGATTATGGGTTTACTAGAAGGGGAAAAATTTCAGGCCCAATGCATGGAGAAATTATTCAATAAAATTATTGAAGGAAATTGTCTCAACTCTCTCAAAAGAGACACCCATCCTGATACAAAAAGCTCACAGAACACCAAACACACTGGACCAAAGAAAAAAACTCTCCAAGGCACATCATAGTTAAAACTCTAAACAACGAAAAACAGAGTGCTAAAAGCAGCAAGAAAGAAACAACTTATTACACACAAAGCCAAGCCCATCTGAATTACCTGAAATTTTTTCAGTGGAAACCCTGAAAGGCAGAAGGATTTGTAATAGAGCACTTCAAAGTCTAAGAACTATGGTTTCCAAACCAAACTATTGTATCCAGTAAAAGGATCCCTCATAACAGATGATGAAAGGAAAGCATTCCATGATAAAAGCCAGCTCTATGATTACATGAACACAAAGGCAAACCTACAGAGAATACTTCAGGCAACACTCCACTCAAAATAGCCAAACAATCAACCTTAAGAGCCTACAAGAGGAAGAACACAATTACCAAAACAAGAGCAGGCACAAAAATGTTTAAAGCCCAAGAAAGCCCATAAAGCCTCCAACATGGTAGGGATTAAATTGTACCTCACAGTTACCACATAAAATGTTAATGGTCGTAACTCACACATCAAGAGACGTAAGTTAACAGGGTAGTTCAGAAAAATGGTCTCTTTCATCAGCTGGCTTCAAGAAACCCACTTTATCCGGGAGTGATGGCACATTCCTTTAATCCCAGACATCAGGAGGCAGAGCTAGGAGGATCAATGTGTGTTCAAGGCTACCCTGAGACTACATAGTGAATTCCAGGTCAGCCTGGGTAAAAATAACACCCTAATGCAACCCCTCACACCCTCTAAAAAAGGAGACAAAGAAATAAATTCATTTCATAGCTAAGGATAGGTATCTTAATTCCTCAGGATGAAAGAATGGAAAATGATTTTCCAAGCATTTTGAAATAAGTTGGTATTGCAATATTATCGGACAAAATAAGCTTCAAACCAAAAGTAATCAAAAGGAGAATAAGGGCTGGAGAGATGGCTTAGCGGTTAAGCGCTTGCCTGTGAAGCCTAAGGACCCCGGTTTGAGACTCGGTTCCCCAGGTCCCATGTTAGCCAGATGCACAAGGGGGCGCACGCGTCTGGAGTTCGTTTGCAGAGGCTGGAAGCCCTGGCGTGCCCATTCTCTCTCTCTCTCCCTCTATCTGTCTTTCTCTCTGTGTCTGTCGCTCTCAAACAAATAAATAAATTTTTTTTAAAAAAAAAGGAGAATAAGGACACTATTTCCTCACCAAGAAACAATCCAACAAGAGGACATCACAATCATAAATACATATGCGCCAAACACCGTGCACCACAGTTTATAAAGCAAAACCTGACAACAAAGCAGAAATAAATCCAGTAGCATCATAGTAGGTGATTTTAATATCACACTATTATGAATAGACAGATCATCAAAGCAGAAAATCAACAGGGAAATAATATATCTTAACAATACAGTAGAGTAACTAGACCTAACACACACTTATAGAACATTCCAAGCCAATTTTAGAGAATACACATTCTTCTCAGCAACCCATGAAACCTTCTCCACAATAGGTCACATATTTGGGAATAAAATATCCCTCCATAAATTCAGGAAAACTGATACAACTTCCTGTATCACATCACACCACTACATGTTAAAACTAGAAATTAACAAGAGAACCAGAAAAAAATTATGCTAGCTCCTGGATATTAAATATCAAATATCAAGCTACGAAACAATGACTGGGTCATGGAAGAAATCAAACAGGCAATTGTGAAATCTTTAGAACTGAATGAAAATAAAAACACAACATACCATAACTTATGGGACATAATAAAGGCATATGTTCATAATAATTACAGAGAGATCTCAACAAACTACCCACTTAGAGGTGCTAGAAAAACGAGGACAATCAAACCCTAAGAGATTAATATGATAAGAAATTATTCAGTCAATTATGAAAATTGATAAAGCCAAGAGATGGTTCTTTGAAAAAAATAAATAAGATTAATAAATCTCTAGCCAATTTGATCAAATGAAAAATAGAGAAGTCTCAACAAAATTAGAAATGAAAAGGGAGAGGTCACATCAGACACCACTGAAATCAGAAAAATCATCAGGACATGTTTCCAAAACCTTTATTCCATAAAATTGTATAATTCATAAGAAATGAATTCCTAGAAACATACACCATGGCAAAACTAAATCCAGAAAAGATAAATCTCCCAAAGATACCTATTACATCTATTGAGATTGAAAATGTAATCAAAGGCCTCTCTAAATGGGAAAATCCAGGACCTGATAGAATTATACAAAACCTTCTTGGAAGAACTGAAACCAATTTTACTCAAGTTTTTTCACATAATCAGAGAACAGAGAATCCTACTCAACTCCTTCTATGAAACTAGCATTGCTCAAATACCCAAACCAGACAGAAATACAAGAAGAAAACTATAGACCTATATCCCTGATGAACTTAGATGCAAATAACCTGAACAAATCCTCACAAAGTGAATTAAGTAGCATATTAAAAGCATGCTTCAACTCTATGTAGCAGGTTTCATAGGGATGCAGGGATGGTTCAACATATGGAAATTGATTAACAAAATATAGTACATAAGTAATCTTAAACACAATAAACATATGATCATTTCAGTTGATGCACAGAGGCCTTCAACAAAATATACCACTTGATGTTCAAAACACTGGATAGACTAGGTATGGAGGGATTATATTTCAGCATAGTAAAGGCAACATACACAACAACAAAAGTCAAAATCATACTTAATGGAGAAAGACTTAAGGAGTTCCCAATTAATATTGGAAATAAGATAGGGGTGTTCACTTCATCACTTTTCTTCCATATAGTATTAGAAGTCCTAGCCCAATGAAAAAGATACAAGATATTAAAAGGATACAAATTAGAAAAAACTAAGTAAAACTAGCCCTATATGCTGATGCATGATCTTATACATAATTGACTCTAAAATCTATACTATAAAACTTCTAAAAGGTTCTAAAAGGTGATGAATTTCTTCAGGGAAGTGACAGTATGCAAAATTAATACAAAAATTCAGTACACTTCCTATACATGAAAGACAAATATACAGAGAAAGAAGCCAGTGAGGCTGTCTCATTTTCAATAGCCACAATAAAAGGAAGAAAAAAAAATCACACACTTTGGAATAACATTGACCAAGAAAGTGAAAAACCTGTATAATGAAGAATAAAAACACTCAAGAAAGAAATGAAGGTGTCATGAGAAGATGGAAGGACCTTCCATGATTCTGAATAGGTAGAAATAAGATTGTGAATGTGGCAGTTCTACCAAATGTGATAGAGAGATTCAATGCAATACCAATAAAAATCCCAGAATCATTCTTCAGAGAGATATCAAAAATAATCAAGAAATTCATATAGAATGGTAAAAGGCCTTGTACAGCAAAAAATATCCTCAGCAAAAGAAATACCTTTGGAAGTGTCACCATTTCCAATCCAAAGCTATGCTACATAGCCATAGTAACAAAAACAGCATGGAACTTGCATAAAGCAGACATGTGGAACAACTAGAACAGAGCTGAAACCCAGCCTTTAGTTCAAGTAACTATAGCTACTTGATCATTGACAACAGAAGCAACAAAATACATTGGAGGAAACAAAAAAAAATTATATTCAGTAATTTCTTCTTGTCAAATTGGACACCTATGTATAGAAAAATGAAACTAATCCAGGTGTGGTGGCGCCCACCTTTAATCCCAGCACTTGGGAGGTAGAGGTAGGTGGATCGCCATGAGTTCGAGGTCACTCTGAGAATACACAGTGCATTCCAGATCAGACTGAACTAGAGTGAGACCCTACCTCAAAAAAACAAAACAAAAAGAAAAATAAAACCAGATCTGCTCCTCTTACCATGCACAGAAATCCACTCCAAATAGATTAAAGACATGAATATGAGACTGGAAACTCTAAAACTACTGCATAAAAATAATAGGGGAGACCTCTCCATGATACAGGAGAGGGAAAGACTTCCTGAACAATACCCCAGTGGCCTAGAAACTAAAGCAATCACTCAACTAGTGGAATATCATGTAGCTAAAAAGCTTCTTTAAGGACAAATGTGCCATAAACTGAGCCAACAGACTCCCTACACAATGGGAAACAACTCTTCATCATCATCAACTACACCAATGACAAAGGTCTAGTATCCGGAATCTACAAAGAATTCAAAAACCTAAGCAATAAAAGGACAAAAATCCACTCAAAACATGGGGCAGAGAACTGTCTAGGGAATTATCAAAGGAAGGAATAAAAATGGGTCCTACTCACCTATGAAAATGTCCATTGCCTTTAGTCATCAGGGAAATGCAAATTAAAGCAACTATGAGATTCCTTACTCCAGAAAGGACGATAATCATTAAAAAAAAAAAAAAATCAAATGACAATGAACGTTGGTGAGGATGTGGGGAAAGAGGAACGCTCATTCACTGCTGGTGGGAGTGCAAACTTGTACAACCACTATGGAAATCAATACGGAGACTCCTGGAAAAGATGAAAATAGAGCTACTAACCTACCCAGTGATTCCTGTACTAAGCATCTACCCTAAAGGCTCCAAACTTCACTGCAGAGATATTTGCTCAATCGTGGTTATAGCTGCTCAAGTTACAATAATTAAGAACTAGAATCAAATCAGATGCCCATCAGTTGATGAATGGATAATGAAGGCTTAGTGCCTATGCACAAATGGAATTCTACTCAGGAATAAGAAAAAAATTATATAGCAAAATTTGTAGGAAATGAGTGGATTTGAAACAGATCATAGTAAGGGAGCTCACACAAGCAGAGAAAGACAACCAGCACGTGTTCTCATTGATTTGTGGTTTCTAAGCTGGGGCAGCTTGAATTGAAGGCATATCTGACAAGCATCTTACAGGACAAATCAGAGGTATGCAAGGGCTTGTAATGGGGTCAGGGACAGGAAGGTGGGAAAGATAAACACAAAACCAAATACAAAATGAGTGTGTCTCTTAGAAACCTTCCTCTTGGACACACTACTAGAAGCTATAAGGCTCAATAGGAGCATGGAGGGAATTTCTGGTCATAAAGGCCCTGGAGAGGGTAGGATTTGGCTCTGACTTTTACTCCCAGTACCAGAAATTATTTACCACTTATGTGGAGCTGTTGATTGGAGAGATCAACAAGGTCTTCAAAACAAGATGGACTTCTGTGAAAGAACTTGATTACCTTCTTGAGGTAAAAGGTCAGACCCTATTGCTGAACACACCAGATGCTTCCAACACAGACTACACAGAGATATGGCTGATTCTGAAATAAAGCCAGTTCCTACATGATTAGCCTGTATAGGGAAGAAAAGTACTATATGAGTTGTTGGATGGGGGGAAATAGCCAACAACATTGTGAGCAAGCAGGGCACTGCTTATGAAAGCAACCAGCCTGACAATGTGTACACATACCTGTGCAACAGAGGCACACAGCCAAGGTGGGTATCCAGGGGTCTTTGATTGGCTAAGAGATCTGCTCAGTGGTAAGGAACCCGGTAGTCTTTGGCCAAAAGTGAAGAGTGAGATTAGGAAATAGTTAAAAGGGGATAATAATGATTAAAATAGAGAGATTTTGGTGAGTGTACCCATTTGTCATATTCTAAGTGCTGACCTCAGAGAAGTAATTAAATGCTAGTAGTTTGAAATAAAAGGAGTATAGCTGTTATAATACAGGAAGAAAATATTGCAATAGTAGATACGTGGAGGGAACCTGGACAGAATTACAGAGAGATGTATAAATGTACAGATGTACATGTCTTTCCTCAAATACACTCTTGGGTCAGTTGGTTTTATACTGGGTGTCACTGTATAAAAGTCCTGGGCATAATTATGAAACGTCAAAAGTTGATAGCTTAACATCATCATGTGTTCATAAAGGTTACTTGGCCAAAATCATGCAAGAGCCCCCTCTCCTGCCCCCACCAGCTGCACAGAGCAGTCAAGGCATATAAATGACTGGACACCCCATCAAAGGTACTTTTGGGTAAGATCTAGTATGTTTATGCCACATATCACACTTGTAAGGTCTCTGAATAGTTTATTCCTTATAAAAATATCTTTCCAGCATTAAGCTCAATGCTGAAAATTTTACTTCTGGAGATTATTTCCTTTAAGAAAAGTTCCTAAAATAATCTTTAAAAATAATAAGTTTTCCTTTTAATATATAGAAGTGAAGCATCACAAAATATGGTGATTATTATTTTTTTAAATCCCCATGAAAGGTTAAAAGAGGAATTTTCCTCAGTACAAAAAGATTAAGAATACCTGGATATAAGAAAATGGAAGGTTTGATAGAACATAGAGTGCTGTGAGCATGGTATGTCAGAAACATAGTCAAAGATATTTGTATCTTTCCTCAATGTTAAAATTTATTTAATAACAATACATTTACAAAGCATAGAGGTTTTGGTCACAGAAATTTTCTGAATACAATGGCCTTAATTCAGTACACACAAATTCTTTGATTACTCTTTTTGTTGTGATGGTAGTTCTTTTTTTTTTTTTTTTTTTTTTTTTTGTTTGTTTGTTTTTTGAGGTAGGGTCTCACTGCAGCCCAGGCTGACCTGGAATTCACTAAGGAGTCTCAGGGTGGCCTCAAACTCATGACAATCCTCCTACCTCTGCCTCCTGAGTGCTGAGATTAAAGGCGTGCGCCACCACGCCTGGCTTTGTTTTATTTATTTATTTATTTGAGGTATGATCTCACTCTAGCCCAGGCTGACTTGAAATTCACTATGTAGTCTCAAGGTGGCTTTGAACTCACAGCAATGCTCTGACCTCTGCCTTCTGAATGCTGGAATGATTGCATTTTTTAATTACTAATACTTTCTGATCACAGATTAAGAACCACAGAATAAATCTCTCTGCCTATCTCTATGTATTTATGTATGTACATATGTATGCATGTATGTAGCTATCTATCTACCATCTATCTAGCTAGCTACCTATCTATTACATTTATCTATTATTTATTTCTGTAAGTTACAGACTAGTAACATAGTGTTTAAAAGACTATAGCAGAGTTTAAGGAATTTCAAAGAGGCCTGAATAGTAGAACCTTGGAAGCTGAGAGGAATGCAGAGTTTCTGAAGGGATAAACTAACAAATCCAGAGACCCAGCTGAGCTGAAGCCCTGGAACTGTTGGGAATTCATTGTATTTCAGTCCATTTAGGGTGTCCAAATGGCAGACTTGTGGGGCTCTCACCATCAAAATATTAGGCGTACTCCTCTCCATGGAGGTAGGTGAGGGCCTCACTTCCCTGTATCAGTCTTTTTGTTGAATGAGTTCTTGAGTCTGGTTCTGATATCTGTGTTGTTCTATGTCACAAAATTACTTGAATAAATGTATAGCATAACACCCTTCTAATTTTAAGAAGAAACTTTTTATTAATTTGTGTACCATCAATCATGGGCTACAAGAGGGCCTACACCTATTAAATTCTCTATAAAAAAAAAGTAAGGGTTATCTCATTTGTCCTGGTGCTAACTTACTCTCCGTTGGAGAATCTGCTTCTCTTTTTCAGATAGATGTAGATCCTAAGGAGAGAGCCACCCCATCATACCTCAAAAGGGCCCCAGCTGAGACTAAGAAAAATTGGCGAAACAAACAAGGGTGTTATTTTCCTGATGAACTGTATACCAGCACAAGGGGAAAGGAGACCAACACAGAGAAAAATCAACTCTTACCAAATCAGAGAGCCAAAGCCTCAGAGGCCCCCAACACCTCATCACTGAAGCAGACCAAAAATGTACCTAACATGGCTCAGGGAAATTTTGTGGGAGAGGGGGCAGAAAGAATGTCAGAGCCACATGTTGGATCACTATATGCAGAGACATTGATCCTACCCATAACTGTGGGCTAACTCCACAATGCATGACCCATATACCTCAACAAGGAGCGGGCAGTGGGGAAGGGGTAGGTCATGGATGAGCCTAATAATGGAACCAAACTGACTGTATTTGCTGAATACAAAACTAATTAAAAAAATTTAAAAAAAAATGTGTCTCAGGGATGGCACAAAGCCAGCAGTGAAGCTACCATGTCCATCAAGACACACCATCATCCTCCCTTCTCAAAACAGACTCAAATGCTGTTGCTTGTGACTTGGAGTGACAGTGTGAGGCTCAGTCTGAAAACTGTAGTTTTGCACATGTTGGAGTAACTTAGGGCATGGGGAAAGCTTGATCGCATCATAAGCAACAGGTAATAAAATAATTATTTTTCTTTCACAGATTTTTTTTTTAAATTTTTATTAACATTTTCCATGATTATAAAATATATCCCATGGTAATTCCCTCCCTCCCCACCCCCACACTTTCCTGTTTGAAATTCCATTCTCAATCATATTACCTCCCCATTACAATCATTGTAATTACATATATAAAATATCAACCTATTAAGTATCCTCCTCCCTTCCTTTCTCCACCCTTTATGTCTCCTTTTCAACTTACTGGCCTCTGCTACTAAGTATTTTCATTCTCACACATAAGCCCAGTCATCTGTAGCTAGGATCCCCATATGAGAGAGAACATGTGGTGCTTGGCTTTCTGGGCCTGGGTTACCTGACTTAGTATAATACTTTCCAGGTCCATCCATTTTTCTGCAAATTTCATAACTTCATTTTTCTTTACCGCTGAGTAGAACTCCATTGTATAAATGTACCACATCTTCATTATCCACTCATCTGTTGAGGGACATCTAGGCTGGTTCCATTTCCCAGCTATTATAAATTGAGCAGCAATAAACATGGTTGAGCATGTACTTCTAAGGAAATGAGATGAGTCCTTTGGATATATGCCTAGGAGTGCTGTAGCTGGGTCATATGGTAGATCAATCTCTAGCTGCTTTAGGAACCTCCACACTGTTTTCCACAATGGCTGGACCAGATTGCATTCCCACCAGCAGTGCAGAAGGGTTCCTTTTTTTCCACATCCCCGCCAACATTTATGATCATTTGTTTTCATGATGGTGGCCAATCTGACAGGAGTGAGATGGAATCTCAATGTAGTTTTAATCTGCATTTCCCTGATGACTAGTGACGTAGAGCATTTTTTTAGATGCTTATATGCCATTCGTATTTCTTCCTTTGAGAACTCTCTATTTAGCTCCTTAGCCCATTTTTTGATTGGCTTGTTTGATTCTTTATTGGTTAACTTTTTGAGTTCTTTGTATATTCTAGATATTAATCCTCTATCAGATATATAGCTGGCGAAGATTTTTTCCCATTCTGTAGGTTGCCTCTTTGCTTTTTTCACTGTGTCCTTTGCGGTGCAAAATCTTTGTAATTTCATTAGGTCCCAGTGGTTAATTTGTGGTTTTATTGCCTGAGCAATTGGGATTGTATTCAGAAAGTCTTTGCCAAGACCAATATGTTGAAGGGTTTCCCCTACTTTTTCCTCTAGCAGTTTCAAAGTTTCCGGTCTGATGTTAAGGTCTTTAATCCATTTGGACTTAATTCTTGTGCATGGCGAGAGAGAAGAATCTATTTTCATCCTTCTGCAGATATTTATCCAGTTTTCAAAACACCATTTGCTGAAGAGGCTGTCTCTTCTCCAATGAGTATTTTTGGCATTTTTATCGAATATCAGGTGGCTATAGCTACTTGGGCTTACATCTGGGTCCTCTATTCTGTTCCACTGATCTACATGTCTGTTTTTGTGCCAGTACCATGCTGTTTTTGTTACTATGGCTCTGTAGTATAGGTTAAAATCAGGTATGGTGATACCACCAGCCTCTTTTTTGTTGCTCAGTATTATTTTAGATATTCAAGGTTTTTTGTGATTCCAAGTGAATTTTTGGATTGTTTTTTCTATTTCCATGAAGAAAGCCTTTGGAATTTTGATAGGGATTGCATTAAATGTGTAGATTGCTTTAGGTAAGATGGCCATTTTCACGATATTGATTCTTCCAAGCCAGGAACAAGGGATGTTTCTCCACTTTCTAGTGTCTTCTGCAATTTCTCGCTTGAGTGTTTTAAAGTTCTCATTGTATAGATTCTTTACTTCCTTGGTTAGGTTTATTCGAAGGTATTTTATTTTTTTTTGATGCAATTGTGAATGGGAGTGATTCTTTGATTTCATCCTCTGTGTGTTTGTTGTTAGCATATACGAAGGCTACTGATTTCTGTGTATTTATTTTGTATCCTGCTACATTGCTGTAGGTTTTGATCAGCTCTAACAGCTTGCTAGTAGAGTCTTTAGGGTCTTTTATGTATAGAATCATGTCATCTGCAAATAATGATAACTTGATTTCTTCCTTTCCAATTTGTATCCCTTTTATGTGTGTCTCTTGCCTTATTGCTATGGCTAAGACTTCCAAAACTATATTAAATAGAAGTGGAGACAGTGGACACCCTTGTCTTGTTCCTGATTTTAGTGGAAAAGCTTCCAGTTTTTCCCCATTTAGTAATATGTTGGCTGTAGGCTTGACATAAATAGCCTTTATTATATTGAGATATGTTCCTTCTATTCCCAGTCTCTGTAGGACTTTTATCATGAAGGGATGTTGGATTTTGTCAAATGCTTTCTCTGCATCTAATGATATGATCATGTGATTTTTGTCCTTCAACCCATTTATGTAATGTATTACATTTATAGATTTGCGTATGTTGAACCATCCCTGCATCTCTGGGATAAAGCCTACTTGGTCAGGGTGAATGATCTTTTTGATATACTCTTGTATTCTGTTTGCCAATATTTCGTTGAGAATTTTTGCATCTATGTTCATGAGGGAGATTGGTCTGTAATTTTCTTTTTTTGTTCTATCTTTGCCTGGTTTTGGTATCAGGGTGATGCTGGCCTCATAGAAGGAGTTTGGTAGGATTCCTTCTTTTTCTATTTC
This sequence comes from Jaculus jaculus, assembly GCF_020740685.1. Taxonomy (NCBI): domain Eukaryota; kingdom Metazoa; phylum Chordata; class Mammalia; order Rodentia; family Dipodidae; genus Jaculus; species Jaculus jaculus. Next base: position 70,867,786 of record NC_059116.1, on the reverse strand, counting down.
CTGGAAAAGCTTAAGAAGCAATGGTGTTAGCTCTTCCTTAAAAGTCTGGTAAAATTCAGCAGTGAATCCATCCGGGCCTGGGCTTTTTTTAGTTGGGAGATTATTGATAACTGTTCGGATCTCCATGTTTGTTATAGGTCTATTTAAGTGATTAATCTCATTTTGATTTAATTTAGGTAGGTCATATAGATCAAGGAAATCATCCATTTCTTTCAGATTTTCATACTTTGTGGAGTATATGCTTTTATAGTATGTCCCTATAATTTTTTGAATTTCTCTGGAATCTGTTGTGATGTTACCTTGTTCATCTCTGATTTTATTAATTTGTGTCTCTTCTCTCTTTCTTTTGGTCAGATTTGCTAAGGGTTTATCAATCTTGTTTATCCTTTCAAAGAACCAACTCTTTGTTTCGTTAATTCTTTGGATTGTTCTTTTTGTTTCTATTTCATTAATTTCTGCCCTAATCTTTATTATTTCTTCCCGTCTACTACTTTGTGGTTTGCCTTGTTCTTCTTTTTCCAAGGCTTTAAGGCGAGGCATTAGGTCGTTTACTTGCGACCTTTCTAATTTCTTAATATAGGCACTTAAGGCTATAAATTTACCTCTTAGAACTGCCTTCATTGTGTCCCAGAGATTTTGGTATGTTGTGTTCTCATTATCATTTGACTCTATAAATTTTTTGATTTCCTTTTTGATTTCTTCATTGACCCACTCATCATTTAGTAGTGTATTGTTTAGTTTCCATGATTTTGTGTATGCTCTATAGCCTTTCTTGCTACTGATTTGTAGTTTAATTCCATTGTGGTCAGATAGAATGCAAGGAATTATTTCAATTTTCCTGAATTTGTTAAGATTTGCTTTGTGTCCTAATATATGGTCTATTTTAGAGAATGTTCCATGTGCTGCTGAAAAGAATGTATATTCTGCAGCCTTTGGATGAAATGTTCTGTATATATCTGTTAGGTCCATTCCTTCTATGACCTCATTTAGTCCAGATGCCTCTCTGTTTATTCTTTCCCTGGATGACCTGTCAATTGATGAGAGTGGGGTGTTAAAGTCACCCACCACCACTGTGTTTGGTGTTATCTGTGACCTTAGTTCTAATAGTGTTTGTTTGACGAATTTGGGAGCCCCCATGTTAGGTGCATATATGTTTAGGATTGTAATGTCCTCCTGTGCCCTTAATCAATATAAAGTGACCTTCCTTATCTTTCTTGACTAACGTCGGACTAACGTCTACCCTGTCTGATATTAGGATAGCAACCCCTGCTTGTTTTCTAGGCCCATTTGCTTGAAACACCGTCTTCCAACCTTTCACCCTAAGATAATGTCTATCCTTTGTAGAAAGGTGAGTTTCTTGGAGACAACAAATTGTAGGATCCTGCTTTTTAACCCAGTCTGCAAATCTATGTCTTTTCGTTGGGGCATTGAGACCGTTGATATTAAGAGATATTATTGAAAGGTGTGTATTTATGTTTGCCATTTGTGTGTGTGTGTGTGTGTTACTTGTTCTACCTGTGCTCTCTTCTGTTAACTGGTATTTGAGTATAGCTGGTTTTTTCTAGGTTCCTTATATGTGTGCTTTTCCTTTTGTTCAGCATGGAGGATTCTATCAAGTATTTTCTGTAGAGCTGGTTTTGTCTTCAGATACTCCTTTAACCTGCTTTTGTCATGGAATGTCTTTATTTCTCCATCTATTTGGATGGATAACTTTGCAGGATAAAGTAACCTTGGTTGACAGTTGTTATCTTTCAGAACTTGGAATATATCACCCCAAGCCCTTCTGGCTTTAAAAGTTTGTGTTGAATAATCTGCTGTAATCCTGATGGGCTTGCTTTTGTAGGTAACTTGATTTTTCTCTCTAACTGCTTTCAATATTTTTTCTTTGGTTTGTGTGTTTGGAAGTTTGAGTATAATGTGGCAAGGAGAGTTTCTTTCTGGGTTTTGTCTGGCTGGGGTTCTAAAGGCTTCCTGTATCTGTATTGGCACCTCTTTCCCAATTTGGGGAAAATTTTCCTCTATGATTTTGTTGAAGATGCCTACTATGCCTCTGGAGTGGAGTTCTTCTCCTTCTACTATGCCCTGAATTCTTATATTGGATCTTTTCATAGTGTCCCGAATATCTTGAAATTCCCACTCATACTTTTCTATAAGTTTGTCTTTCTCTTTGTTGGACTGCATTAGGTCTGCCACCTGATCTTCTAGCTTAGATATTCTGTCCTCTCCCTCATCCATCCTACTGGTGAGATTTTCTACAGAGTTTTTTATTTCATTAACTGTGTTCTTCATTGCTAGTAATTCTGACTGGTTTTTCTTTATTATTTCTATTTCCCTATTTATGTCTTGTATTGCCTTCTTTATTTCATTAAATTGGTGTCCTGCCTCTTCTTTGATTCCTTTGATTTCCTCTTTGATTTCTTCTTTGATTGTTTTCATGTGTTCTTTGACCTCTTTGAACATATTTATAATTATTCTTTTGAACTCTTTCTCAGGCATTTCCTCTAACTCTTTCTCACTGGAGGACATTTCTGATGCATTAATACTTTTAGGTGGATTTATATCGTCTTGCTTTTTAGTGTTTCTTGTGTTATAATGTATATATTTTTGCATCTTGGATTAAGTTAATGCTTGGATTTTCTAGCTAGCTGTGTATTCTTAGCTGTATCAATTGATTTGATGTAAAATATTTTCAGGGTAGGACCTTAAGGTATTAGGTGTGGCTCTTAAGACTCTCAGAGTATCTACAAAGATGTTCTTAGGGGTTGAGTTTCCCTGCTATAGGAGTATTCAAGCAGGCTGAGTGGAATAAAATACTAGTAGATTCTAAAATTTAACTAAACACTGTACACATTCAATCAAAAACAGCCCCGAGTATGTATGCAAGAGTAGTTATTATAATGACCAGATCCTCTATCAACAAAGAGGTTTAGATTTCTGGTCTGTTGAGGGATCCAAGTCAGCTTGTGACCAAGTGAGACCCTTCCCTGGTGCAATCCCAGTTACCTTGGGTGATTGTGGTCTCAGTCAAGTTGCTGCCTGGGTCGTCGGGCTGCTGTTCTGATTTCTGGAGCTGGGCACTTGCTTTTCCTATGGGGCAAACTGAGCCGCTGCTGCTGCCTCTGCTGCTGTTGTAGCTGCCACCACCAGAGCCACCACCGCTGCTGAAGCTGCTGCTGCCGTGTCCACTGCCGCTGCTCCCCCCGAAGCCGCTGCTGCGGGATCTGCCGCCGCTTCCGCTCCTGGGTCCGCTGCTGCTGGGGCCACTGGTACCGGTGCTGGAGCCGCTGAATTTGCTGCCGAAGTCTGCTCCTGCTTGGGTCCCGCTGTCAGCCCAAGTTGGCGTGGCCGGGTCCCGGGCCGCTGCTGTGTTCGCTGGAGCTGGGTTCAGGTGGTGGGGGAGGGGAGGGAGCCGTGGCTGCTCTGGTTGTATCGCTGTTCCACGTGTGCTTCTACCTCGCGGTCTGCTCTTCCCTCCGTTGCTCGCTGCCGCTCTCCCCTCACGTTTCCCGAGTTGCGGAGAGCGTGGTGTGAGGGGAAAATCCCGCACCTGGCTTGTCCTGTGGCTCGAGCCAAGAGTCCGGTGGCTTTCTGCCGCTCCGCGGCTGCGGCGGGTGGCCGAGCCACCCCGGAGCCGCTGTTCCCACCTGTGCAGGCTCTGGATGCTCTGGAACTCTTCTACTTCTCCGCTGCCGCCTCAATTTCCTATACACCTCACTTTTTAGTAAAAGTGTGTATTTTGCTGAGTTTTTTTGGTCTTTTTCCCCCCTAGGCTGCTTTGGCGTGGTACCTACGCCGCCATCTTAACCGGAAGTCCTCTTTCACAGATTTTTTGAAAAGCACCACTACTTGGTAATGTTACCACAGACATTTTTTTTAAATTATTTATTTATTTATTTGAGAGTGACAAACACAGAGAGAAAGACAGAGGTGGAGAGAGAGAGAATGGGCGCGCCAGGGCTTCCAGCTTCTGCAAACGAACTCCAGACGCATGCGCCCCCTTGTGCATCTGGCTAACGTGGGACCTGGGGAACTGAGCCTTGAACCGGGGTCCTTAGGCTTCACAGGCAAGCGCTTAACCGCTAAGCCATCTCTCCAGCCCACTACAGACATTTTTATGTGACTAGATATATTTAGCACTGTCAGCTTATAATATGAATTGACACTAGCATTATGGGGATGCTGCATCATTACAGAATTATGTAATAATGTAAAGGTTTTGGACAAGGAGCATTTTAAAAATCTGTTTCATGTGATATGTACACATTTAGGAAATTACCCCTGAGACTAGTATAAAGTTCTGTAAAAAAAAAAAAAAAAAAAAAAAAAAAAAAAAAAAAAAGTTCTTTTGAAAAACAGAGAACAAAAACAGAAATAAAATAAAAAGAAAAGATAGAATTCAGATCTATTATGTAGGTCAGATATCAGCATTAATTGGTTTCAGAGGGGTTTGTGCTTAAACATAGAATCAAACCTTTATAGAAGATAAAGATATCTGCTGTTCATATGTAAACTAGGTCAGTCAGTTTCTTTTAGTGTGGACATAAAATTGGGGTTAGGAGGCTACTCAAGAGAAGATACTCCTAAGACGAAACTTATCTGCTCTTGATTTATTTTTACAGTTTTAGCCTAAGAAAAAGAAACGCAGAACAAAAATTCAATAACCACATATATACAATAAAACAACCATAAAGGAGGTATATTGATATATACAACTCTAATAGTGATATTATTTTTGCCTTTGAAGTATATCTCATTTGAACCATTTTAGTTACTGAAATTTGGCTCCTGAAGAGGAAAAAAAAAAATGAGGAAGCCTAAGTTGTTTCCCTTCTACATAAAGACAACTTTAAGTTGCTCAGTCAAATAAACACTAATTAGATATACACATAAGTGCCAAAAGCTATTATGGGTACTTGATTACATTTTAGTTTCATAGTCTTTCTATTCCCCCCAAAAGTATGAATATTATCCATAGTTCCTGTCTTGTATTCATGGGGAAACTTTTTCTACATTTATTGTTTAGCAGATTGTTTAGAGTCCTATCAATATATTAATTTTATCTGATATGTGAAATTACATCATTTGTATGAAAATGGAGGTAATGTAGCTATGTTATGATGAGAATAAACTAGATTTAGTTTAAATCTTCATTTTTTATTAAGGTCAAGGTAAGCTCACACAACAGTATTTGACACAAGGTGATGAGGAAGGGAAGGATTTAAAAAAAATTAATAAAATCCACAATATGGGAGGGGCACACATTGGGAAATAGTGAGGATCACATGAAGTTACCAAATTTCTATGTTAAGCAGTTGGTGTATGAAGATCCCGGATTTTTGGGGGATTAGTTGGGAATGTGGAAAGCATACCATCACAGAGGATGGACCATGACAAGGCACACATCACAGCTACTCAGCAATGTTTTTATTTTTATATTTTTGTTAGTTTTAAAGAAAAAGCTCTGGAATGGATGTTGAAGTGCATAAATAATTTAAGTCATGTCTATATCTATGTTAATAGTTGCATGAGTAATCCTATAAGGAAATGAATCTGTCTTTCCAAATTCAAACTCTGATATTGAATTAACTTGACAGAAAAGAGATAAATTGTCTCCATAAACATTGACAAGTGAGTTGTACCATTCACTTGATTTCATAAGACATTGCTATATCATAGGAAATATGATTAGGAAAATAATTGCTGAATTGTGAAAATTCAAAAATGAATGAGGAATCTGGAGGCAAATACTGCTTGTATCAAATGAACATTCTACCATAAGCCTTCAAGTGATATATTTTGTATATTAACCTATTCACACATATACTCACTTTAGTGACATTAGTTCTAAGCAACTTTACGTTTTCTCTACAAACATACACTTGAAATTGTGACTGGTTCATCATGTAAAGGGTAGAATAGCTCATATTTTCTGATATATATTAATCAGACACCACCTTGAAATTATATGCTTATACAGTCCCACTGGCTACCATGAGAAAATTATAAGATGTGGGTTTTCAAGTACTGACAGCCAATCTAGACTCAGGTCAGTGCACATTTTGGGCAGCTCCTTGGTGGTCATCCAGCAATTTTGTTGTTAGTTATTCTCTGACCTCACTGCAAGCAATTCCTTCACAAGTTAATATAGAGACTGGGGAGCTGGCTTAACACGTAAGAGTACTTGCTGGAGAAGCATGAGGACATGAGTTTGAAAACCAGCACCAATCATTTTTTAAGATTCTAGTGTGACTATGCACACCTACAATTCCAGTGCTGTGAAGTCAGAGACAGAAAGATCACGGGGGCTTGCTGAACTGCAGTCTAGCCAAAACACAGCCAAGTCCAAACAGCAGCGGCAGGTTCAGCGAGAGATCCTCTTTAAGGAAGTACACCAGAGGAGCAATCAACCTCTGGTCTCCAAATGTGTGAGCACAAGCACATGCGGCTGCACACACATGTGGCACACATGCACACACACATGTGGCACACATGCACATACACATGTGGCACACATGCACATACACATGTGGCACACATGCACATACACATGTGGCACACATGCACACACATGTGGCACACATGCACATACACATGTGGCACACATGCACACACACATGTGGCACACATGCACACACACATGTGGCACACATGCACATACACATGTGGCACACATGCACATACACATGTGGCACACATGCACATATACAGCAAGCCCTAAACAAGCAAACAACAAGTGAAGAGTGAATAGAAATAGAAGGAGTAGGTAAAAGATTTCCTTTAATATAAATACATTATAAAAATGGAATCAGATATTGCTACTACTGCTTCTGATATTCTTAACAGTTTGTGCTAAAGTTAAATAATATGTAGTTTTAGCAGACATTTCTCATAGCATGCTTTATCTCCAGGTCACCATATATTTCATAAACAATATACACCGGAGCAGAATTCACCTGAGCCAGATAGGTTAGTGTAGAACATTGCTCCAACTTTAGAACATGTCCATATGCACATGACATAAAACACGGCAATTTTTGGGTTCAGCAGTTAAGGCACTTACCTGCAAAGCCTAATCATCTGGGTTCAACTCCCCAGTACCCATGTAAAGCCAGATGCACAAAATGGCACATGTATCTGGAATTCATTTGCAGTGGCTAGAGGCACTGGAGAACTAAATCTTTCTCCCACCCTTCTGCTTGCAAATAAAAAAAAATCAATAAACATCAAAAATTCAATTGGTATTTAAGCAATGTTGGTTCTATCCTACTCCCTCCAATAAAAAATAATTACTTTTTTTCATGTAGGGCAAAGTGACCTGGTAAATGTAACCTGTCAACTGCTGAACATCTAGGACATAAGAACAAAAAGACACAAACACACACACACACCACCACCATCACCACCACCACCAACAACAACAAAATTACCAGGGCTAGAAGGTAAAAGCAAGAGCCTATAAAACGGCAATTAATTTAAACACAATTTAATTGTACAAATATTTTTCAAATAGGTTCTTGAAACCAGCATCTTTGAGGACTCTGACCGTATTCTGCTATCATAGGAAAGAAAATTGATGTAGTTGCTATTACTAGTGTGACTTGAAAGGGTGGTCCCTAGTGCCCCCAAAACATTGCAGGTCATTGCTGAGGCTCTTGTTTTCCTGCCAGAGATAGAATGTAAGACCCTATTGCTGAAGACTCCAAATGCTTGGACTGCAAAGACACTAGTAAATCTTGTTTGAGATGAGCTGAAAACTATCTCTGTTTAGACCAGCTGACAGAAACCTGGAGAAAAACAAACAAACAAAAAAAAAAACCACTACACTGCATGCAGCCCTATGGGAGACAGAAGTCATCAGTAAACAACAGTAGATACTGCAAGCCTAAAATTTTGCCAGCCAGACCAAATGAGCCAATGGGTGCAACGGTGGCATGCTGGTTATGGGGGAAACTAGCCACTCTCTACTTGCCTTGCCCTGGAGGCCCCCTTTCCCCATAGTGGTATCACACTTGCTGTTTGGCTAAATGCATGTATTACAAACACCAGACTGCCTGGTGAGCACTTTTCTTATGTTTATACACATACATTAATGTTACTCTCACTTTTGGTTAAAGAAGCTTCTCTTTTCAGATGGCGGTGACCTCTGGGATGACTCAGAAGGCACCATAGTCCTGAGAAGAAGTGACAGAGGAGTGCTCAGCACTGAAACATCTCTATAAAACCTTCTAAGGCTCAAGGTCCATCGCAGAAGAGGTAACATAAGAAATGTAAAAGCCAAAGAAAGGATAGGACTCCTTAGAATGCATTCTTTCTGACACAAAATGGCCTGGATATCCATGACCTCACAATGCCTGGCACTACCTACACAAGATCAATATGATAGTAGGAAAAGATGATGACATCAAATGAAAGAAAGACTGATTGAGAGGGAGAGGGGATATGATGAAGTGTGACGTTTTGAAGGGGAAAGTGGCAGGGGAGGGAATTATCATAGTTTATTGTTTATAATTATGGAAGGTTTTAATAATAAAGTATTAAATAGTTAAAAAAAAAAGAAAATATTGTGTGTTTGAACTTTCTACCCTGTAGTCTGAAATCAATATAAGGAAAAAGGTAGTGAAATAAATATAATATAATATAACATACATTGAGTTACTTCAAGAAATGAAAATGTCTTCTTTTTATTGTGAAATATTTGTTTCTACTCCCATAAATAGGCCCAATTTTAGACTTTCATCAAAATCTATCTTCAATATTCCATCATCATCACCTTTTTTCTGGGTGTGTTGAAAAGTTAGTCAAGAAAACTGAATAAGTAAAAAATGGTTTAAAAATGAGCAAAAGGTGAAAACAATGAATAGGAAAGCAAAAATTGGTGAATCTGAAAACTTCTCCCCTTTTATAGACCTACTCATGAAATTTAACCATCCTGTCCCACTATCCCACAAATCATGAACACTGTAAGCCAAGATAAACTATCCTGGGGCAAAAGTTACATGTTTACTGGCCCAGAACAAAGAGAGAGTTTGGGATCTTGAACTTTAGAAATGTACATATTATGTATAAGAAGTAGGAGCTATAATCAGGATGTGTGACAGATCAGAATTAAATAAATGACAGGCTCAAGAATAGGAAAAGTATCAAACATATACCAAAGTCCATTAATTTTTTTTAAATATTTTTTGTTCATTTATTTATTTATTTATTTGAGAGTGACAGACACAGAGAGAAAGACAGATAGAGGGAGACAGACAGGGCATGCCAGGGCTTCAAGCCACTGTAAACGAACTCCAGATGCAAGCGCCCCCTTGTGCATCTGGCTAACGTGGGACCTGGGGAACTGAGCCTCGAACTGGGGTCCTTAGGCTTCACAGGCAAGCGCTTAACTGCTAAGCCATCTCTCCAGCCCTCCATTAAGTTTTAACTTAGCAATTATAGTATTTATATTAGCAAGGTAATGAAATAGACATAAATCTAATAAAAGTTGTATCATCATAAAATAAAAGGATGATGCTTCATTGAGGGAAAGAAAAAATGAATAAAATTAAAGGAAATATGCTACATTCTAGGCTAGAAAGTTTGATTTTATGAAAGTATTAATTCTCCCTATAGCATCAATACTCTTTTAGGTTTTTTTTAAATCTTTAATGATATTTTGCAGGCTCATTGAAAATTCCCAAGCCTGTGAGGTACACGTCTCTCTCAGTGCTCATCCAAGGTCTGGCATTGTGGGCCTGTAGTCCCAGCACTCAAGAGGCATTGGAAGGATCCTCACCTGGAGGTCAGAGTGAAATAGAGTGATACTTGGTTTCAAAAAGAAAAAAAAGGAAAGTGAAGTATTGAAATTTCATGGAAATTCAATGGCCTAAGAAGGAACACATTTTTGTGAATGCCACAGTAAAAAGTCTTCCTCTTTTTTCCCATCTTTCTTAGAAACTCCATTTTTCAATGGAGAACTTTAATCTAAGAGCATTCTAGTAACTTGATTATGTCCCCATCACTTTTTGTCCCCTCACACCTAATTTCAATTCCTCCAGCATATTTGTCTTCAAAGTAGTCCTTTCTCTATTTTGTTGCATATTTCCTTGTTTCCTTATCCATCCTCCTTGGCAACGTGTTGATGAGGTCAGAACAGTGCTGTTCTTGTGGAGGTGTTGTTAACCACTGAGGGATCTTCCAAGCACCAGTCAGTTCATGTCTTATAGCAATGTCCCAAGCAATGCCTACGTACACTATGGCTTTTATGTTTTCTTCAACCCCTATTGGATAACGTTCCATGAGCCTTATAGGGCACGCTAGAACTCTCTTTAGTGTTGAGCTCTCCGTAGCATGCTATTTTTTGCTTTCATGAATTTTGAGTCCACTCAGTGTCTGACCATCCCTATAGTAGAGAAGCTTCTCTGGTTAGAAGTAAGCTTAGCATTCATATTTACTTTGTCACTTCCTTTGCAATGTTCTTTGAGCCCTGTGGCATGTGATAAGTTATGATTACAATCCATTGCTAAGCACTGGCAGTTCTCTTGTGGTCATTTTGGTACTTGCACATATACCATTAGAAGGCCCTTTGATGGGCAGAATACCTCAATTTATTCAAAGAACAGTGAGATCTTCCTTCTGGAGGCCTAAGACCTTCAAAACTATAAGATTTTCACTCAGTTCTCCATACCAAGTATGAATTTCATCTCACTGAGCAGGGAATATTCATTGAAATTCAGTGATTCTACTGCTCATTAGGATGAGTTCTGTGTGAAATGTGTGGATATGTGAACATAGCCAGAGTTGAATTCATTGCACATTGTGCTGAGAAAACACACACACACACACACTAGCTATACAGTTACACTGGAGTGTGTCATGCGAGGAATCCTCAGCTAGGAAAGGGAGTGAACATAGTCAATATGAGAAAATAGATGGATTAGTAACAAACACTGAGTTATTGACATAAAATGGAAGTCAATCAACATGAAACTCCACAACAATGTTGTGTTATTGATCATATCTATCAGTTAAGACCTCCCACAAAATCAAAGAAAATTTCACAAAAACAATTACAATATTTACTTATGTTGGAGAGGAAAGAAATTTAAGAGACAATGAGCATTGGAATGCTTTGGAAGTCTTGGGATAATCTTTTATTTTTCTCTGCCCAGAGGTTGTAACTATTATTTAAACTCTACAAATATGTCTATAGAGTTGGTCCTTTATGTCCACAGGCTCAGTAATCATGGATACAACAAGCTACATAGCTAAATAAATATAAGGAAACATATTAAAGGGAATGAAACACAAATTTTAAATTGCAGAATAACAACAATTTATATAAAATTTACATCATTTATTTCACATGCAGAGTGGAGATGAGTTAAAATATATGAGAGAGTATGGATATGTTACATGTAAATGCTTTGCCATTTTGTATAATATAGCTGAGCATTGAAATATTTGAGTCACTACAAGAAGTACTAGAAAACATCATCCACAGATACTGAGGAGTACAATATAACTTACAATAAAAAGGAAAACCTATTTCATTATGTCTCATATGCCTTTATATTAGTCCTTAAAAAATACAGTTCTGAAAATCCTTTATCAAATTTAAATTCAGAAACTCTAATGACAAAATTATACAAGAGATGACCTAGCTCTCATATTATCATCTTTTCAAAAGATGCACATGAAGTCTGTGGTTAAATACAACCTAACAAAGTGAAGTTAGAAAGGAAGTGTGGGGTCTTCTCCACTTAATGAAATAATACTCCTAGTGTATAATGGACCACCTGTGATAAGCCATATAGCTCCTAGTATATTAATGTCACATTTGCTCAGTCTCACATTTAATTTTTAAGTTTATGAGAACAAGTATCCAAAAGGCTGTGTGGCCCCTAAAATAGTCTTTCAGTATTAGACAGGTTTGTATATATGCTAGGTGGAATTCACTGTTAAATAATGAAAATTGCTACCATTTTTTTCCTGAAACTATGGAATTGATTCCTCAAACTACCAGTCAAAATAAACCTTTCCTCCCAAAAGGTCAGCACCAAGAAAATTAACAAATAAAAGTTGTACACTTTTTACTTGTTCAATCACTTCTTTTATGCTATGCACTGAATTTCCTGGCAATGAATTAATTTCTCTGCATTCTAATTTTGTGAAGAGGTTTTTTGAACCCATCTAAAGCTTCCCAACACTAACATGCTGATATGTTTTATGCATTATGTGTCACCCACATTTTTATGTAAAGTATAACATATAGTATGGTATATATGATTACCACCCATATACCTTTGCATAAATAGACTTAGACACTGAGAAAGCAGAATAAATGGAACATCTGCACCTTTGTTTACCCCAGGACAAGGTAAAATAGGTAGATGAGTTCAAAAAGGTATCATGTATACTGGAGGCTGGGACAATGGTTCAGTGGACAAAGTTCTAATCTTAGTACCCAAGTTCAATTCTCAGAGCCCATCTAAAATCTAGAGGCAACATCAGGTTTCTGTAATCCCAGCACATTAACAGCAAGATGGGAAGCACAGACAGAAGTTCCTGGAAGATCTCCTGTGGTTCACAGAATGGGAGAAAATATTTGTGGGTTTCCAACTGACAGAGGCTTAATCTCTAGAAACTAGAAAGAACTCAAAAATCTAAACAGTAAGAAGTCAAACACCCCACTAACAAAATGGGGCAAAGAGATGAACAGGCAGTTCACAGAGGAAGAAATACAAATGGCAAACACACACTTAAGAAAAAGTTCATCATCCCTAATCATCATAGAAATGCAAATTAAAACAACTATGAGATTCTACTTTACCCCAATAAGGATAGCAAACATCAAAAATGAAACAAAAATAAATGCTGGTGAGGATGTGTAGAACTAGGAACACTCATCCACTGCTGGTGGGAATGTAAGATGGTAAAACCACTTTGGAAAGCAATATGGAGACTCCTTAAAAAGCTAACTACAGAGATACCATCAGACCCAGTTATTCCCTTACTGGGCATCTACACTAAAATCCTCAAACCACAGGCCAGAGAGATTTGCTAAACCATGTTTGTAGCAGCTCAATTTTTAATAGCTAAGAGCTGGATTCAACCCAGATGTCCATCACTAAAAGAATGGATAACTAAGACATAGTATATCTACACAATGGAATTCTATACAACAGTAAGAAAAAATGACACGATGAAATTTGAGGAAAAATGGTTGAACGTGGAACAGATCATTCTCACTGAACTTACCCAATCACAGAAACAAAATTGCCACAGTCTCACTCATCTACAGCACATAACCTGAATTGACCCAAGATACCTTATATACCCAGAAAGCATCCCGTGGACTAGACAATAGGATTGGTGGGGAGGGGGGGAGGACAATGGAGGGGTCAGAAACACAAATCTAGACCCAAACAGCAATGGTACCATAACATTCTACTTCCTAAAAGGCAGACCAAATGGCTGAAACTTCACCAGGCCCTTAGAGGGAACACCTGAACCACAAGACACTGGAGAGGATATGATAAAGACTAACCTTAATCTTCTACCACTTCCTGCCCTCCCTCTCCTTCTCTCGCTCTCTCTCTTCTCTCTAACTATTGTATATTAGTTATCTTTTCTTACTTTTCTTAATGGGCACTGACCTGTAACTCCCAGTACCAGCATGTGGCTATCATCTACAATGAGCTTTTGAGCAGAGAGACCTACAAGGTTTCCTAAAAGAAAGACAGATTTCTGTCTCAGTACTTGATGACCCACCAAAGGTTAGTGGTAAAACCCTACTGCTGAAGACACCTTATGTGGTTGACACATAAAATGGAATGTCATGGCTGGAAGTTGGAAGAGAGTCAGTCCCCAGATAGTCGGTGCATCTAGTGCCAGAAAGTGCTACATGGGCGACTGGGAGAAATGACCAATATCTGTCCAAGCAACTCATGGTTCAACCTACTTAGAAGCAAATAACTTGTTGTGATGCCCACATAAGTACAATAGTGGCACACAGCCATGGTGGGGAACCAACTGTTCTTGATTTGGCTAACTGATCCCCTCAGTGGTAAGGGACCCATAGCTGGAGCTGGGAAACAAGCCAGAACCATGTCCAAACATAAGTCCACTCTCCATTATCAAGCTACCATCAATCCTGGGATACAAGAGAGCCTACACCTATTAAATTCTCTATAAAAAAGTAAAGGTTATCTCATTTGTCCTGATGCTAACTTATTCTCTATTGGAGAATCTGCTTCTCTTTTTCAGATAGATGTGGATCCTAAGAAGAAAGCCACCGCATCATACCTCTAAAGGGCCCTGGCCAAAACTAAGAAAAATTAGCAAAACAAACAAGGTTGCTGATTTCCTGGTGAACCAGATACCAGCACAAGGAGGAAGGAGATCAACATAGAAAAAAATCAACTCCTACCAAATCAGAGAGCCAGAGACTCAGAGGCCCCTAACATCTCATCAGTGAAGCAGACCAAAAATGAACCCAACATGGCTCAGGGAAATATTGCAGAAGAGGGGGCAGAAAGAATGTCAGAGCCACATGCTGGGTCATGATATGCAGAGACATTTATCTTACCCATAACTGTGGGCTAACTCTACAATGCACGACCTATATACCTCAACAAGGAGGGACCAAGAGGAGGGGTAGGTCACAGATGAGCCTAATAATGGTACCAAACTGACTGTTTTTGCTGAATACAAAACTAATTATATACATATACATACATACACATACATACATACAGAGAGAGAGAATGGGTCTCTTTCAAAAAAAAAAAAAAAAAAAACAAATCCACACCACAATATTTTTGAGGTCCCAGTGCCAATGAAAATAAGTTCTGTACTTCATTCTCTTTTCTTTAACTGATGTTGTCTCCATATATCTTATGTAGTTATTATTTATGGTCTTGTAATATTAATTTCAATGGTAGGTTTCAAAATGTGGCCAAAGGGGCTGGAAAAGATTGCTTAGTGGTTAAATTAGCTCACTTGCAAAGCCTGTTGACCCAGGTCCTATCCCTCAGTAGTCATGTAAAGCCAGATGCACAGTCACACCTGTTCTTGGAGTTGGTTTGCAGGAAAAGCAGCCCTGGCTGGCACACCCATACTCCTTTCTCTCTTTCTGCTAACAGTTAAATCAAAGTATTTTTTTAAATAAAATAAGGTGTGACAAAAGGGGGGAAAAAACAACAACAATATCAGGAGGACACTGAGAGAATCCCTCTATGACCCCAACAAGGTGTCATAGAGGGAGTGGGCCTGAAAGTTATCCTTCAGCCTTCACATGCACACTGCGACATCCACCCACCCACCATGAAAATATATCCACAAAATGTGAATAATATTAGTAAATCAACCAAGCATAGAAAGGATGATAATTTGATGAAAATTTGGAAGAAATACGTTGATTTGAGGGTGTAGTATCTAAGAAAATACTTTAAGTTAATGTGTTTAAACATATTTTACTGTTTATTTGAGAGAGGTCATTACTATGGACATGCCAGGCCTCTTACCAGGGAAAATGAACTGTAGATACATGAGCTACTTTGTAGCATATGGCTTTATGTGGGTAATGGAGAATTAAACCCAGTCCAGCAGGCTTTGCATGAAGGGCTTTTAATCACTGAGGTATCTCCCAACTCAAAGATCAGTACTTAAAGGTGTAAGTTATACAAAATATAACACAATGGCTACTGTTAAAGATCTCACCCTTTAATATAATTAAATATCTGATACTTCTCTCATAAAGCACGTGTATGCATGGTTGCTCTATTCATAAGCCTGTGCATTAATCACTATGATTTCAAAAGCATGAGAAGCTCTTTGAGAGCTAATATCAAGGAAGGATGAAAGGGAGGTCTGTATGCAGGTGTCTGAGCATTCAAATTGCTCTGTCATTGACACAAGTGTCCAATCTCACCTTGCCTACAGGGCTTACAGCTGTGAGATGTGCTTTCTATGTGGATTATGAACTTACTCCCACTCTTATGGAAGGTGTGGATTCTATGATCAGAATAGACTCCAAGTGCATAAGTGGTACCTCACATTTCTTTTTCTTGTTCCGGATCAACTGTGCTTCAGTTATAGGATGGTAAAATTATTTCAACTCCTGGCTTTCTGGACAGCTTTATTTCTATCAGTACCCCTATTTCTGTGAATTAAACTTCATCCTTTAACATGATCAAAGACTGTCTACCCTGTATGTTCAATCATTACATATGCAGGATTTCTTTTCCTTTGCTTTTAAATAAATCTTTAAACATTGTCTCCAAAGGCTAATTTAACAGTTTATTTGATTTTTGGGTATAGCAGGATTCAATAGAAGAATAGTCTCTATTTTGATTTTCAGGTGCAGGCAATACCAGTTGATATCTGTAAGGCTTGAATTTCAGTACCTCTGATAGCCTGGGTTCTCATTCTCCTGTATCATGGCAGATGCTGCTCTCCTGTTGGCCTTTGTTTCCTTCTCCCAACTTTCCTGCCGCAGCTCAAGGTTTTATAGTATATCACTTCCCATGGTTTTGATCATTTTTTAAATTGATTGTCTCTTGCATATATACTCATCTGTTCAGTGTAAGAATTGTTGGGACCAGTCAGTATTCTTTGGGCCCAATTATTTGTCCACTTTCTTCCAAATGCATGCTTATCATAATTTTATGATCCTAATACACTGACTTCCTTAATATAATCTCTATTCAATGATACCAGAATTTGTGTAACAGCTTCTAAAACCAAATAAAGTGTGTAAAATTTCATTCTTTCAAATGACATCATATTTTGCAATCACTAATTACTACATAAATTAAATAATACTTTAAGTGATTACAAGTAAAATTGCATGCTATCTTTGAGTCAAAACTCATCCTCCTACAACTTATGTTAAAATGCTGATAGAGACTGGAAGCAAGGTAGCTCCTGTTGTGAGTTATTTAGCTAGGGTCAGAGCCCACATAGACAGATGGACATCTATCTGCCCAGATGGCCACTTCTAAGGCAGTTCCATTCCAGGGGATGAAATTCTAAAGGAACCCATACCCGTCAAGGTGATGGCTGGTCACCTATTAGGGCACCGGTTGACCACCTGCCTTTGCGCATTGATTTTCCTGGATCCTGATTCCACCACCTCAGAATTTTGTCCCTCCATCTTCCTTACACTCTCCCCTTGCATCTGCACAATCAAATTTACCTCTTCACCAAATGCACCTGATGTATGTATGTAGACCAAGCACAAGCTCTTCCTGTTCCCTTCCTAGTTTCAATAGGAGTCGCCACTCAGACTCATTGCAAACCCATATAAACTGTGAATCCTGAGTGTCCATTGGAAACTCTGTACTGAGAACTTTGTCATAATTATTTCTGAAACACTTTGCTAGCAGTCCCTCGTTTACAGTCCCTCCTTCTGCCCTCTTCTCTACAACTGGGAAACAACTTGAGAGATTTGGCCACCATTACGTGACAGGATTCTAAACCTCAAGCAAAGCCACAAATGGCTCCTTCACTCTCAAAACCCTCAGCCATGCTAGTAATATTTATCCGTCCAATCAAGCAAAAAAAATAGTCAAGGGCAAACTTCAGTCATTGAGGCTTCTTTATCCTCCACGCACACAAAGAGTGTCACCAGTGTGTCTGACTTCATGATGGTGTTTCATCTGGTCTTGTTCCATGTTTCCCACTTGAGACAATTTACACTGAATTCCCCACCATTGGCAATGCGTCTCCAAGTAAATCTCTCTCTTCCATGTATTCTTCTTCTTATGGATGGATTCTATTCGATATTGTCCTGCAAAACCTGACATATGAAAGAGTTGAAGCGTTTATCTAATGAAATATCTTCTAGTGTTAATATATTATTACATTTCCTTTGGAAGCCCTATGATTCTATCTACCAGTATCTTACTATGAATTGTGTGTCTTCTCATAATTCTAGCTTTTTTTTCCTTGGAGCTTATCAAATATTCTCACAGAAACCTATCAAGCCTTCTTTAAAAGAAAACAAAAGAAAGAAAAGAAAAGCAATAGATCTGTGTTGTTGTCTTCAATTTAAACCTCAATGACAATAGCACTTTTATATATGGAGCTCATGTGTTGAGGGTTTTTTTCCCCCCTGCTATTACTACTCCTAAGTGATAACTAAACAACCTGCTTCTCATGTCTATGGAAAAAGGTAGGCATTTAGATCATCAGGTAACACTCCTTGCCTATATTATTTGAGCTTGTAGAAAACTTAAGTCTATTTTCTCACTATAGGTTCCTTCCCATGGAAAGTTTCTGCAATGTTTTTTTGGAATCAACAATGACATGCTACGCCAATTCAGACAAGCAAATTACAAAATGGATTATAATTATATACATTCGTTTTGAAAAAATAAGCACTAAAATAATAGACTCCTACACTTGTGTTCACTTAAATATACACCACATACAGTTTTTATTCCATTGTAGCTCATATAGATTATTTCAAGAACTTTTCTCTTTGAGATATGTTGGATAAAAGTATAATTTTTAGAATACAATTTTCAATTTTTTAATATTTTATTTATTTTTTGAGAGAGAGGCAGATAGATACACACAGAGAGAAAGAATAAGTGTGCCTGGGCCTCTAACCCTCAAACAAACTATAGATGCATGTGCCACCTAGTGCAACTACCTTTATGTGAGTACTGGGGAATTGAACCTAGGTCCATTGCAGACAAGTGTCTTAAGCACTAAGCCATCTCTCCAGTCCTATTTAAACAATATGCTTATTTATTCACTTGCAAGCACAGAGAAATAGAAGAGATACAGAGAAAATGAGCATGCCAGGGTCTCTAGCCACTGCAAATGAATTTCAGATGCATATGTCATTTTGTGAATCTGGCTTTATGTGGATACTGGGGGACTGAATCTTGCTTTTTAGGCTTTGCAAGCAAGTACCTTAAACATTGGACCATCTTTCCAGTCCTCTTCTTTTGGCTTTGTTTCCAAAATCATAGGACTTAATGATTCAACATCTTTTCTTGAATCAATGTTTATGTTTGTTGCTGTTGTTGTTCAGAAATGCACAAATGGCTATTTGAAAATGCCCTTGTGTTTGATGAGTCACTTTTCCTTTGAGATTTCTACTTTCCTTTCTTTTGATTTGGACAATGTAATTATAATGCATCTCAAGGTAAGACTCGTGGGGTGTTTTTGGTTAGGTATCTTTGTGCTTCAATTACATCCATGCCCATATACTTCCTAAAATCTGAAAATGAGCTTTCCTTCCTTCCTTCTTTCTCTCTTTTTTCCTTCCGTTTTCCATCCTCTTTCTCCTCCTCCTCTTCCTTCCTTGCCTTCCTCCTCCTCTTCCTCCCCCATCCTCTGTCTTCTTTCTGTCATCTTCGCTTTTCCTCCCCTCTTCCTCCTGTGGTCCATCATCGTCATCCTGCTGTTTCTTTACCTCTCTTGAATAGTGAGAAAAGTACAAATTTTACAAAGCTTCTCACGATGGTTATGTAAGCAATATAAATTGATGGGGAGAGGAGTCTTTGGACCACTGAGCTGTCGGCAAGTTGTGCAGAGGGCTATGGGGATAGAGTGGTCATGCGCAATCCACCACGCTGGGATGGGCGTTCCGGTGATGCAGCTGCTTCTGAGTGAATTACCCACATGTATGTAGTCCTGCACTACTGTACTCTTGCATTTTCTCCTAATAAACTCATATTTCGTTAAGCTAAACTTACAGTTCCTTGATCTCTTATGAGTGCCCAATCTGGGGCAAATGAATAACTGTTCATGTACTTTCAAGAAGAGTCCTGAAACACCTACTAATAAAAGTCCCTAATTATAATAGCTCACATAAATATATTGTAGAAGGGTAATTCCTTACAACTATGTTTTCCCTCTAAAATAAAGACTGCCTTAATACATTAAAAATCAATACTCATTATAACCAAAACTTATTTATGGTTCATAAAGAAGGTTCACAGTAAATTAGGAATAAAAAACAATGTTCTCCATCTGTCAATTTACATTTATAAATCCCTCAGCTGACAGTATAATGGTAAATTTTACATAATACTTGGAAAGGTTTATGTTATAAAGAAAATTGCTTAAGTTTAATTAGTCCTGTAGTTTCATTCAATGTTCAAGCTCATTTATTTATTGGACCCTTTAGGAATTTTTACTATCACATGAAATAAATTATTTCTCTGAGTTAGGTGTGGTGGCACAAACCAGTGAAAATGTATGTATCCAGCTTCCATATGTCTTTGGGTTTGCTGTTACACTTTCATTTTTCCACATCAAACTTTCCACCTGTATATGCTTCAGGACCATGTGATTTTGACAGTATGCTCATAATATAGCTTTACAACTGGTAGTAGCATGCATACATTGCTCCTTGATTTAGAAATTTTTCTCAGTATTCTTGCTTTTTGTTATTTGTCTATAAGAAGTTTAAAGTTCATAATTTGATATTTTGAATAATTTTTCATTTAGTAAAGTTTGGTGGCAACAGATGAATTCTTTTCACTTATATCCTTTATGAATTAAATTTTGAATGTCATGTTTTACTAAAGACACCTGCTAGAAAGGAGCAAAATTTCCCTATGAGTTGATATTATCTCTAAATAGATTGGGCAATTTTAATAAAGCCATTTAAATGAAAATTCAGATAATTGTCTTCTAAATTTGCCAATATCTATTTCTGTATTGTGTGACTTATGCATTCCAAACTATTTATCTGCTGTTCCCCCCGACCCAATGAGATGAGCCATCACTACCTACATGGGTCAAACAGACTTGTATAAATTCTGGTTATGAATTAGTCATCTCCTTTTTCACTAATACCTATCCTGCTGGATTTTTCTCATAAAACATTTTAAGGTATTTTTGATTTAAGATTATTTATAGAAAATTTATAAATCATTATTTTCAGTGTTGTGTTGAGTACTGCATTGTTCTTGAGATGATAAAAATGAGTCATTTTATCCTCAGACAAACAGGCTTGATTGGACAGGCCTTTTCACCCCATAATAAGTATTTGTTATCTTCATAAATGTGTTCTTCATAAGTTTGAATGCTAAAATAACCTTTTCATACCCAGAGAACAAACTGTTTTGTTATAAATTATTCTAAAAAATTATAAACAGTTTCAAGGTTGGAGAGATGGCTTAGGGGTTAAAGCACTTGCCTGTGAAGCCTAAGAACCTAGGTTTGACTCCCCAGCACCCAAGTAACCTGGATACTCAATGTGACACATGCATCTGGAGTTTACTTGCAGTGGCTGGAGGTCCTGGTACTTTATTAGGTAGATATTTTGCATATGTTTTCTCCTGATCTGTGATGTGTGCAGTCATTCTCATGGTGCTGCCTTCTGGAGGACAGGATTTTCCCTTTGTGATGAGCTCTAGCATCGCCGCGTCTTTCACAGACGGAGCTTCTCTTCCTCCTAAATTTAAAAAAAAAAAAAAAAGTCTCTCCTATGTCCCATGGCATCCACAGTCTTCTTAGGTTGTCATGTGGTTTTTATAGCTTTTCATTCTACGTTGAGATCTATAATCCACATTGTGTTCTTTTTGTGAAATGTATAATGTTTGCCTTTAGAATAATTTCTTTGTAAATATTTTATTTTTATTTCTTTATTTGAGAGAAAAAGAGGGAGGGAGGGAAGGAGGGAGAGAGAGAGAGAGATAACGAGAGAGAATGGGTGTGCCAGGGTCTCTAGCCCCTGCAAAATCCAACACATGCACCACCTTCTGCATCTGGCTTTACTTGAGTCCTGGGAAATCAAACCTGGGTCCTTTGGCTTTGCAACAAGTGCCTTAACCACTAAGCAATCTTCTCAGCTCCTGGACTAATTTTTGAATACACATGTGCATTTGTTTTGGCACCATTTTTCGGAAAAAGAAAACAAACAAACAAAAAAACAGTTGTTACTCCACTGTAGCTTTGCTCCATTTGAGATCTTAAAGAAATAACACTTACGTTAAGGCTTTGAAGATTTTCTCTTTTTTCCATTGTTCTTAATTTTTGCTCTCAAAGTAATTTTCTATTAGTTTTTTTTTTTTTTTTTTTTTTAGCTCATTAGCCTCAAGAACGCTCTGAGCAGCCATTATATATTCAATAAAGAAACAAGTAGTTTTGGGATAGAATTCTTGATAAGAGTTCTCATTATCAAGTTTAGTTGGTTAAATATGTGTATTAGGAACATGTGAATGTAAGAAAACATTTCCTATGGGAATGAGTACAATGTCCCTGGCTTCAGTGCTGGTAGTTGTTTGTTGGGGAGGTTTTAGAACCTCTGAGAGAAGGTACCTCTACTGTGCACTGGTCATTGAGGCAGGCCTTTTGATACCGCAGCTCTGCCCCACGTGCATCTTGAGCTTCTGGTTTCCTTCTCAGTGCCACATGATTAGCTGCCGCACAGCTTCTTCTTCTAGAAGCTGAGCCTCTCCAGTCACCACATCTTCCTAGTTAACGTGGACCATGTCTGCTGAATGAAAAGCCAAAAATAGACCTCTTTTCTTTTAAGTTGTTTCTGTGAGGAATCTGGTCACAGTGACAAGAACAATGACCAACACATCTACGTGTAAAGTAAATACAGCAAGAATTCTGATAATGAAAGATTTCTATTGTTTGTCTGATCAACTTGTCAAGTCAATGAAGCTACATGGGCCCAAATGAGCATATGAAAGAAACCATATCCAGACGGTTCCTGGTGAGCAGGACTTGTAACATCAGATCCTTGTAGGGAGAAAATAGATTCATTAGTAAACAGAACGTCAAACAACTTAAAATATGAGTTAGAAGTATGGATATGATGCAGTGCAAAAAGGTACAGCAATCTTTTTATTTCTGCACCAAAAGTTGGAGGACCTCATTTTTTTTTTTAATTTAAGAACATATTGTATGGAATACATCAAGTGTGGGTACCATCTTTTCCCTCCACCCTGCCCCTAATTGACTGAGGTGGAGGACATCTTTTTATATTATATTTAATATTTTATTTTTTCTTATTTATTTGAGAGAGAGAGAGAATTAGGCAGGGAGAGTGAATGTGCATGCCAGAGTCTCCAGCCACCGCAGATGAACTCCAAATATTCGCAGCCCCTTATGCATATTGTTTATGTGGGTCCTGGGGAACTGGACATGGTCCTTTGTTGTTGTAGGCAAGCACATGACCATTATGCCATTTCTCCAGCCTCTGGAAGCCATCCTTTAATAAAGGATATTTATTTCACAACATCAATTGTTTTAAAGTAAATTGTGAAAAATATTATAAAGAAGTCTTGCATATTTTCACTCATTTTTCCTGTCATAACATCTTACCTTACTTACCAGAGGTGAACGAAAGTTCCTCAGTAGATTCACAATGGTGCCGTCCATAGACTTCATTCTAACTTCATCACGATTATATACACATATGACAATGAACATGTGTGTGTGTGTGTGTGTGTGTGTGTGTGTGTGTGTGTGTAGTTCTCCTTAGGTTTGTTCTATGAAGATCTGTATAATGACTTCCATAATCAACATATAATGTTATTCATATTGTAGTATATTTTAATTAATAAGGGTGGAGGTTTTGAAATGTAATTTTGTAATAAAAATAGTGGATTAAATGTCTGATGAGGCCCCTTGGAGAGAGATTTACAATACCATAACAATCTATCTGATATACTTACAAAAAGTTTTTCTTTGGCTCTTGTTGCTATAGGTTCTTGTCTTGATCAAGTGGCTCCATTACTTGCAGGCTTCTGATGCGCTTGCTGGAGAGCAAAGGTGAGGAGTACATGGCAGAGTCATACTGCTCACATTATGACCAGGAAGCCAAGGATGGAAGGAAGTGGCCGACAGGCACACACCCTCAATGATGTGAGGACTTTTCATTCGGCTCTAGCTCTTAAAAGTTTCTATTACTTCCCAAAAGTATCTCACTGTAGAACATGCCGATGACACCTTGGCCCACAGAGGGACATTTCAGATCTTAATTACAATAGATCCTTTGACACTATAGCCCTAATACTTTGAAATGGAATTTCATGACTACTCTGTAATATATATTAATCAAGGAACTATGTTTATGTATTTACACAATAATATAAAATAAAGGTGAACATTTATAATGATTAACCATTATTAGAAAGGTCATTCTCTAGGTCATTATAGTAGTTTGAATACATTCTCCAGTAGACTCCAGTGTGTTACTGAAGAATGCCTCCGGCTGCCTGGCTGTAGGAGGTGTTGCTGGCGGCTAATCCTGTGGTCCACCCTTAGGTGTTACACTGGCAGTCTTATTTCCACCAAAGGCATGCAGAGATGTCTGACATCTGCCCGGGTCCCTGCTGCTTGGGTTCTGGGTTCCTCCTCTTTTGTTTTCTGTTTGTGCTTGTGGTGCTGGCTGTTTGGTGGTGTTTCTCTGCTGGTACTTATGAATGGGAGCAACTTCTTCCACCATTTGATGGAATTTCCCCTGGATCTGTAAACTTCATATAAACTCCTTCTGCCCCATAAACTGTATCTAACTGAAGGTTCATCCCAGCAACTTGGAGCTGACGACAAGTTATGCAGTGTTCTAGGACAGAGAGACATAAATATAAATTTCCAGGTACTTGAAATAATAGAGAAACATCTGCAAATCAGTCAATGAGCTGTAGCACATATGATCTCATGACAAATAGCTCAAAGTCCAAGATTTCCAGTTTACACTATCAATAGGATAGAAAAATAAACACGTTTTGAGGATGTGACATGGCTGGTACACCCCAGCCCCTCCGTCATAACTAAGGGATTCTTGGCAGGATGAGCAGTGTTTGGAAAGAAGGGGAGTGATATGGGGAGACAAACTCAATAAATGTTTCTGTGGTCGCTGTCTCTGCCTGGGACATCCTTTGCTGTTTTCTGAGAACTCTGAAGAGTGATGTGTAGAGACCCAGCCAGTCTCTAAATTTTTATATTCAAGATTCAGATGTCACTCATATTTTTCCTTCTTCAGTTGAGTTTTTCACCTCTGTTGACCAGGTAGCAACGTGTCAAGAAACATAAGGTCGCCACCACTGATGACATCCTTTGGAAATCAGTTTCATTGTGGAATACTTCTGGTGAATCTGAAAAAGCTCAGAAGAAAGGCAAATAGGACCTACGAAGTAGCATGAACAGAACATCTCACTTGATAAACCTCCACTGCTAAAAGGTGGATTCAGAAATTCTGAAAAAAAAAAATCAGTTATATACCTAACTTTCTAGTTTCAGAAATTACACTCAACATGTGATTGGAAGTCTGGTGTGATTATCTGAATCATCTGCCATCTCCCTTTGCCTATAGCCAATAGAAAGCTGATCTGATGTTTGTATTGGACACTATGTATTAACTAAAGTATATCTGATTGCTCTTTCAAGTCACATTTCTTCCAATAACAAGAATGAGTCATTAAAAATAAGTTTTATGTGGTAAGTCAGGAAAGGTTAAGAGCTGCTTGAATTACTTCCAATTCTGAAGTCCTTAAAATGTATCCTTTTTGTAGCCTTACATTGAGTCCAGTCAGGGAACCAGAATGTGTGTGCTCGGGAAAGCTGGAGGGATAAGGTAGAGATGGCGAATCGTGGGGCAGGTATAGATGTGCTATGTGCATACGTTTACGAACTTCTTCCCCTTCAGACAGACAGGATTGTCAAAATAGCTATCTGCCACTGTAACACAGATTATTTGTATAGGTAAGTGGGGCTATTTGAAAATAGGCATTCAAAGGTTGCAGTGATAATGGGAGTGCAGGGAGCCACCTCAACAGCAAGCAGCACTGTGAATGTAGCAGGTGTCTGCACCTTCCAGCCTTCAGGAGTGGAACCAGACACTTGGCTTTGTAGTTAAGCACCAATGCAGTGAGACTTTAAAAACTTATCTAACGATTCTAAGTTCAGCTTGTTCATCCATAAAGGCATTGTAATAATAATGAGTACCTCTCAGCATGGTGAGTGAGGTTAAGGTGAACTGTACATAGGTGGCCTAATTGCTGACACATAATAGAAAATCTGTGGGTACTACTTGTATGGTAGTAAATTGTGAAATGATTACAGTTAAGTACAGTATTCAGCAAATGAAGAAGTAACTAACTAACTAAACAATAAACATTGCAAACTTGCATACTGTCAGAAGGCACCATGGTGCTAAGACATGACAGAGGAGTGTTCAGCACTGAAACATCTCTATCACACCCTCCAAGGCTCAAGGTCCATAGCAGAAGAGGTGGCAGAAAGAATGTAAGAGCCAAATGAAGGATAGGACTCCTTACAACATGCTCCTTCAGACTCAAAATGGCTTGGGTATCCATGACCTCATAGTGCCTGATACTACCTACACAAGACAATCATAGTAGGAGGAAAAGACCATGACATTAAAATAAAAGAGAGACTGATTGAGAGGGCTAGGAAATATGATGGAAAGTGGAGAGTTTCAAAGGGGAAAACGGGGTGAAGAGGGAATAACCATGGGATATTTTCTACAAATATGGAAATTGTCAATAAAAAATACTGAAAGTATAAAAGTGCATATTCTCTTTGAGAAGTATTTGTTTAATATCCACATCCTGAAACTAGATCCTAAGACTATGTTTTATGGGCTAGGGAGATGGCTCTATCTATAAAGGGCTTGTTAAAACCCCCTCAACCTACATAAATTCTGGGTGTGATGGTATGCCCCTGAAATCCCAGCATTCAGGAAGCAGAGTCAAGGAATCCCTAGGACTCAGTCACTAGCTACTCAAGCCAAAGTGGTATGATGTAAGTGCAGGTAGAGACATGATCTCAATAAGTAAGGAGGAGAGCAACAAAAAAATATACTCAATGTAGAACTTAGCCTAAACATGTACATTCACACACGCATGTGCACATGCATGCACATAAACACCCACTCCCATCCATGTCACACATGCAAAAAACGAGTTTTTCTTTCTGAAGTCCAGTCCATAACAACTTGAGAAATAGCATTTTATAGGCATTCTTGTAGTCTTTGCTCAGTGTCCTTGAATTGTTTGTTACCAAGAACCTGAAGGGAAACTCTTGAATTCCTTGGGATGGAGATATTTAGCCTGCACTTTTATATTACCCTGCCTACTTCATACTATATACTTCATACATATATGCTGTAATTGTGCAAAGCCTATAAATTCTATTTCTTTCCATGCATACCAAAAACAAATGAACAAAATAGTCCAATACAATTTATGGGACTGTTATCATCCGTTCTACTGCTTAACTATTCAGGGTGAAATTTTCAAGGGATATACTTTATATTTCTTCCTTGCCCCTGTTTCTCCCATCTGAGAACTTCTATAGGTATATATGTATATATGTGTGTGTATATATATATATATATATATATATATATATATATATATATATATATATTTTCTTGGTCTTTATTGAAACATGAATTCCCCTGGAATGAGGCCTAGACTGAAATTCATCATTCTTTTTTTTCTTTTTTCATTATTAGATATGGACATATTTTTTATGTAGAATCACATGTTGGTTTCGCCCTTTTTCCCTCCTCCCTGCCCCTTTTCTGAATAGGCCTTCCACATTGAGGATGCACGTCAACCCCATGGGGATTGTGGGTCATGCATTATAGGGGCAGCAGTCAGTTATGGGGGAGAGGCAATGTCTCTGTGCAAAACGTCCCAACTTGTGGCTCTAACAATCTTTCTCTTCCACGAATAAAAATTTTTCAGGTACTCTTCCAATTGTCAGTTGAATTGTTTCTGAAACAAGATCTCATGGTATCCCGGGTTGCTACGGAACTCATGACAGTCTTACTGCCTCTCCATCCTAGTATCTATGTTCTCAACATTTGACATTTCCTAGTCCTATAATGAGTGGTGATTTATAGTATTTGTTTCACCTTCATTAAGTATTTCAGCCTTTTACTTATTATATCACTCAAGGGTAGGACACCTGTAAATACTCTTGTTTTATGTGAGGAAATGATGTACATAGGAGAACAAATCAGATTGAATGAGATTTGAAAGAAAAGTAATAAAAGAAGCAAAGAAAATTCAAGGTTTTTGATTTTCATCAACATTGCAAAAAAGTTTAATAAAAATGAATGAATTAATAAACATAATGATTATTAAATCTCCAGTATATGCTGAAGGTGAATATTTAGGCAGTCAGCCAGCTGTATAAAAATACTAGGAGGGCTAGAAAGATGGCTTGGTGGTTAATTTTCTTGCCTTCACAGCCTAAGGACCCAGGTTTGATTCCCCATTACCCACATCAGTCAGCTGTATGAGAGTGGCACATGCATCTGGAATTTCTTTGCAGTGGTTAGCGGCCCTGGGTCTAACCCTCTTACCTCCCTTTCTCAACTCCCTCTCAAAAATGGAAAATATATACTAGATATTTAGTTAGACATTAAGAAGTCATTCCCTATGTAAGATTTCTTTTCATAATCTTAAATATAATTATGATTCTTCGTACCATAAGTTACCACTGTTCATGTCATACTTTGCCCCCCGCTGGGTTATAGTCAGGAATGGAAAACGTTGACCTACTTTGGTATTATCATTTCATTGAGTTAGAGAAGCTGATGAATTTTATATGCAAGTGTAAAAATGTGCAGATGTCACATTCATGCTGGCTGAGAGCATCATTCATTTAATGTATCATGTCTTTCCTGCCAAATGTATCATTTTACTTTTTCTTACTTCTTTCTTTATTTTCTAAGGTACCTTTCTTAAGTAAGATTAATTTCCATAATTACATTTCCACTTGTCCTTTTCAGATACATATCTAGAGTGCTGTTTGAATTCAAATTTATCAAACCTTTTGGAAGGTTATAATGTCAATCTTTATGATCCAGCAAGGATCACTTGCCAGTCAAGTGACTTACTCTGAACTTTGTCCTTTTAACATGTACTTTTCATTTTATGTTTCCTCATAATTACAACTCACTTCATAGTGGATTTCACATGGACCATTGACAATTTTCAAAATCTGTAATGTTAAATTTATGAACATCAAAGGCCAACTGTGTAACTAATGTAGCTAAAATAATTACATTTCTCAAAAGATATATTTAATATTACAAAATGAATGTGCTTATACATGTAACAGATTATCTGCTAGAGCAACTACTATGATATTTTTATTTATAGTCATATTTTATAAAAATAAAACATCTATAATGTTACATGTTGGATTACTGGTATAACTATTTTATATAAATATAATAGTTTATTATAGCTACAAAGAATAACTGAATTATCAGGCAAAAATAAATTTCCTTGTTTTATCCATTAAGATATACTCTTTTTAATATTTTTAAAAATTTTATTTGTATTCCCTCCATCTATCAAACATACCAGTTTGGGGGACAAGCCACAATTCTGCTTTTGAACACCATTTTATCCTGAATACTGTGATTGAGGTTTCTATCTCCCTTAAAACCACATTTCTTACCAGGGCTAGTATTTCTATAGTAAATAATTCCAGTTTCCTTTAATTTTGGTGATTTTGAAAGGATTAAGTGGGAGCAAGGGTGGGCATGATGAAGGAGATGAAATGGAAAGGTGGATGGTTAACTAAGATTAATGAAGTATTTAATCAAGGTGTGGAGAACCACTTTATTAAAGAGTTTGAACAGACATATACTATGTGGGTTTATAATACTGTACTCAGAAGTCATAAGTTCTTGCAGGATAATCCTAGTGCTAGATGGGGTTAGGTCCCGGTGTGTTGTTAGTAAGGGAGGTGTATGAGGGCATACAAAGAACGCAGGCTATCACCTGACTCTGTGATGCCTATCAGGAAAAGCTGGATTGACCTTATTGCTGAAGAAATCACTAGCGTCAGGTGAAGAGCACAAAGAAAACAAACTGGACAGAACCAGAAGATTTCCCCTGCCAGCCAGCTGCTCCAGTGCTGAAAGGTGCTACGCAGGCTTCTAGGGGAAATGTCATTAATAATCTTACCTACTGGTGGGTCCTACAAACCCCACAACTGACAAGCCAGACAAAATGGTGCAATAGTGGCATAACTGCCGTGGTGTAGCAAAACTAGTTTCTAATTGGATTTGAGGACATCCATAGGAAGCAATTCCTGTCTGATATGGAAATCCTAGTCAAAATTCTATTGCTGCTGAGGGGGCAGTGAAGTTGATTGAATATGAGTTTATGTCTCCCATAGCCTGAGGTATTTTTTTTTTAATTTTATTTATTTGAGAGCGACAGACACAGAGAGAAAGACAGATAGAGGGAGAGAGAGAGAATGGGCGCGCCAGGGCTTCCAGCCTCTGCAAACGAACTCCAGACGCGTGCGCCCCCTTGTGCATCTGGCTAATGTGGGACCTGGGGAACCGAGCCTCGAACCGGGGTCCTTAGGCTTCACAGGCAAGCGCTTAACCGCTAAGCCATCTCTCCAGCCCTAGCCTGAGGTACTTTTGAATAAGATCTCCTGTACAAGATTTGCACAGTATTTGGACCCTCAACATTTTTAATGCATGGGAAAAGCGAGTTAAAAACATTATTTTTTTAAAAAGTCATCATAGTAGAAGAGGAAATAGTTGACTTAATTGGAAGGGTGTTGGAGAAGTGGAGGTGAGAGAAGGTAACAAGAGAGTACTATGATGAAGACATAGTATGTACCCATGAGAAACGTGTCAATATGCATTTAAAACATGAGTTGTTCACCAAAACTAGATGGTAAGCCCCTATTGCTGAAGACTCTACGTGCTTGGGATGCAGGTCACTGAGAAATCAAGCAGAGCTAAGCTGTAGGCCTCATCCCTGCTGACTATCTGACGGGAAGCTGGAAGGAGTTATGTTGCATGCAGCTATTTTGGAGATAGAAGTCACTGATGCTGTTAAATAGCAGTGGACTCTGCCACCGTTAAGACTG
This sequence comes from Jaculus jaculus, assembly GCF_020740685.1. NCBI lineage: Eukaryota > Metazoa > Chordata > Mammalia > Rodentia > Dipodidae > Jaculus > Jaculus jaculus. Next base: position 70,836,943 of record NC_059116.1, on the reverse strand, counting down.
GATAAACAGGCCAAATGTGCCAACTGGTGCAATAGTGACAGGTCTGCTGTGAGGGAAACCGACTGCTCTCTGATTGGACTGGAGGCCCACTGAATGGGAAGAAATGCATGTTTGGAAATGAAACAAAAAGCCTATGGCTAGAGAGGTCAGAGCCCAAAGGGAGTAACACTTACTATTATCTTGCTAAAATTATATATTGTACCCATCAAACTGACCTCTAAGCATTTTTTTTTTAGATTATGCCCATATATTAATGCTACTTTCACTTTTTGTTAGAAAAACTTCACTTTTTTGTTTGTTTTGTTTTTTTGAGGTAAAATTCCACTCTAGCTTTGGCTATCTTGGGATTCACTATTAGTCTCAGGGTGGCCTCGAACTCATGGCGATCCTCCTAACTCTGCTTCCCGAGTGCTGGAATTAAAGGCATGCGCCACCATGCCCAGCTTAAGCTTCACTTTTAAGTAAATATAGAAATGATTCCTTAAAGTATAGTCTTATCTTCACTTTTAAGAAGGTGGTGACCACTGGGGTGACTCAAAAGTCTTTTTAGTGCTGAAAAACAGTGAACGTGGAGCATTCAGCACTGAGATATCTCTTTCTTGTTTTTTGTTTTGTTTTATTTTGAGGTAGGGTCTCACTCTAACCCAGGCTGACCTGGAATTCACTATAGAGTCTCAGGGTGGCTTTGAACTCACAGCAATCCTCCTACCTCTGCCTCCTGAGTGCTGGGATTAAAGGTGTGCACCACCATGCCCGGCTTTTTGAGATATCTCTATTACACCTGCCAAGCCACAGGATTTGTTGTGGAAGAGGTAGCAGTAAAAATGTGAGAACCAAAGGAAGGGTAAGACTGCTTACAATGCAATCCTCTAGACATGAAATGACTTTCATATTCATGGCCTGAAAATGCCTGACACTCCTACACAAGATCTTGATACTAGGAGAACTAGATTATGACAGAAATATAGAAAAGGGACATATTGGAAAGAGAAATTGAAGGGAAAGTGGAATTGAATGGGGGACAATGGTGTGTGTGGGGGATTATGGTTTATTATATTTACTGAAGCTATCAATAAAAACTTTTACAAAGGATGATGAAGCTACTAGTTCAATGATTAGTTTTAAAATAGTTCCATTTTGAGTCCACTAAATTAAAAAAAGAAAAAGAAAAACATGACTTTAGAGAAGGTAAATGTACAGATCTCTTTGGTTTTGAGGCAAAGTTTTACAATAGTGGGGAAACCACGGCAAGAGTAGACAGCCAGTCATCACATCTTCACATCATCATGAAGAAGTGAGAGACAGGGCTGAACAAGTAAAACGTCAAGACCCACCTCCAGTGACACCTCCTTTAGCAAGGCTCTACTTCACAAAAGCTCCACAACCTTCCTGTACAGTGCCATCAGATGAAGTTAAGCATTTAAACACATGAGTGTTTGGGGGACATTCTCTATTCAGACCACCACAATATGGTTTCTCATCCTCATCATCCTATATAATCTAATATTTGGCAAAATAGCCTAAAGTGTTATAATTGTGAGAAGAATCATTCCTAGATATCACTGGTTATTCTCATTTATTTGCTTTTAAATTGGTACTCAAAGTAATGGCTCCCATCATGACATTGGTCCCTCAGTCTCTTCCTCCTTCCTCTATTTCCTACCTTTCCTGTCTTTTGCCTTCCCACATTCTTAAGATCATTTATTTTCCAATATAGTCCCTTTGCTTGATTGAGGATCCCCCATATTTACAAGTATATAAAATGATATAGTCTACAATACACAAAAAAATCGAGAAAACGTGTACTACTTGTTTTTCACAGTCGAGTTTACTTCACTTAATATAATGCCAGGCATTCTTAGTAGTAAATTGCATAGTATAAAAAATGCTTGCTTACTCATTATTTTACCTTAGAAAGTTAGGAATGTACATACCTAATCCATTACTAGCACCCAAAGGAGCATGAGTAATATTTCATATGATTACTTTTTGTAAAATGAATGAAAAAAATAATTTAATTCATATTTTATTTGATCTCCTCTCAAGTTTAATATGATTATGATTATTTTGTAACATTTAAATTCCTTGTCTGTATGACAATGCACTTTTTCCATTCTTTTCCTTCTCATTGCATTGGCTGGAAATTCTTAACTAATATTTGGTTATAATTTATTTTGATTACCTTTGGGAATATTTCTTATTCCCTATTTTCTCTCAGAGAAACCACATTGTGGTGGTCTGAATAGAGAATGTCCCCCCAGACACTCATGTGTTTTGATACTTAATTTTATCTGATGGCACTGTGCAGGAAGGTTGTGGAACCTTTATGAAGTAGAGCCTTGCTAAAGGAGGTGTCACTGGATGTGGGCCTTAACATTTTACTCGTTCAGCCCTGTTTCACACTTCATCCAGGATGTTGTGAAGATGTGATGCCTGGCTGTCTGCTCTTGCCATGGTTTCCCCACTATCATAAAACTTTCCTTCAAAACTGTAAGTCCAAAGAGATCTTTACATTTATCGTCTCTGAAGTAATTTTTTTTTCTATATATTGGACTCAAAATGGAAATGTTTTAAAACTAGTAATTCAGTTAGTGGCTTCATCAAAGATGCTTCAGGCACTTATAAAGTATCCAAAAACATACACTTTCCTCCAAAACAGCTGTGTTCCAGTTTCCTCAAACATCTAGCTTAGTATTATCTACCATAGAACTTTCTAAGCCTAAAGCTGTGTACTCACCATTTTTTACATTATATTGACAGTCTAATTAAAAATCCCTACTCCCTTTTGTGGAGCCCTACAACAAGCATTTAGTAAAACTTCTAAAATATAACATTAATATTCATGTAAAGTAAGAATACCCAGAATATTTATAATCATTGTGGCATAGGTATTAATAAATCATAAATTAGTCCACATACAAACTACTGGTACAGCTATTCTATGATATAACAGCATTGGGTATGATCATACCTCTCCACTCTTCATATATTACACTATATAGATTAAATATACAATATATAGATTAAATATAATGCTACAGATATTTTAGTGAAAATTTTTTCCAACTATGATTCTAATAGATAAAATAACTAAAGAATAATAGATGAAATATATCACACTAGTTTATTAACATATAGACATAGCCTACCCATCCCATATTCAGTTCTCAGACAGTGGAGAGTGTCTCTGTTTTGTTGGCTACTGTAATCTCATTTCCTCCTCTGTTTTGTTGATTGCTGTTATCTCTCTTATAGTGGTACATGATATTTATAAAGGCTGCAGTAAATACTAAATTATTAAATCCATATCTAAGTGAATAAATAACTAAATTATTACATGAATAAAGGTTAAATTTGTATGTAATTAAAATTAGCCATACTAATAAATTAATGACCCTGCTCTTGTTGTGAATTTATTTTCAGCTCTCACCAATTTTCCAGCATTTCAAAGGACTGTACTTATTAATTTCCTACTAAACACAATACTTAATTTCCTACTAAACACAATAGTTTTACATGCATTGCTTCCTGTATATAAATTTTACCCTACCTGTTATTTATTTGCTTATTCCTGATGAAATTTCATATTTCCTTTCGAATGGCCTTTTATTTTCTTGACCAAATAGTGGTAAATTATTTTCCAGATTAATCACAAAATATACAAATCCCTTCTTGCACCATGATTATCTGTGAGACAGGAAGTCTTATAACATATTATTCATATACTTTACTATTTCCTCAGAATACAGATAGAGCCTTCTACAGAGCTGTTGATGAACTTTTGTTGAAACACATTATTTAATTCAAGAGTTTTAATACTTGGTAGTGTGTAAGTTAAATATATTATTTGTCATCTTTTTAAGGTCAATAATAGAAAAGGTGTGTAATGGCACAAACGCTGCAGGTAGCATATTTCAAGGAGGTAAATAATATACGCACAAGCAAACATTAGGGAAAGCTCTGGAACCACTTGCAATGTGAAATTTAAATAACATCACACATAGAAGCAGAAAATTACGTTTTAATAAGAGAACCATCACATTTAGAAAGACATTTTTTTCCTTTTAAAATATTTTACTTTTTCCCTCTATTTTTCTATTATTATTTTTTGGTAGCTACTAAGTACTGATCAAGCTACAAGGTGGGTATCCACTCTGCATCTTTCTGAGTGCAGGGTATACAAAAAATGTTTAGAATTCTCATTCATTGAAGAATTATCTTGTCCTTTTATACTTTATTTCCTCATGTATTTAAACCAGTATGGAATATGGAGATTCATATTAAACTTTGGGTTATAATAGCACACGGTTTTTCTTTTTCAAACTATCTCTCCTTGGGTCTTTGGGAATTCTCTTCTTGATTCATATACTTCTTTGCCATAGCCTTATTGAAAGAGGTTTCATTATATTTATTCCTAAATATGAGCCCTGTCCTATTAAGCAGTATATGATAAATTGGTATTGTATTGTATAATTACTGTCCAAATCATAGAATTAACATGTCTCCAAAGAGCCATGTTCAAATTATGCTTTCCATACATGAACTATAAAGTTCTATTTTATCTGACCTTGTAGATTTGTTTTCAATTTGCATGGAGTAATATTCATTATTTGCACTATAGGATAATAATTTACCTCCAATGATTAAATTATAAAGAATAGTTTTTTTTTTTCTTAAGAAATCTCCAGTGATTTAAGCATGTATCCATTCCCATATTCATGAATATTTTGAAATATCTTTTACCTCCAGAGTTCTGAATGTTTCAGAAGGGTGTATAAAAATCTTATATTAACTTTCCATGCATGCTAAACTTTGAAAAATTTGCATTTGATTTCAATCATGTCTTTTCATTGTTTGATAGCTTAATGTTCTTTTTATTTTACTTTTTCATTTTGAGAGAGATAGAGAAAGGGAGTGAGGGAGGAAAGAAAGAATGAGAGAGAGAGAGAATAGGCACACGAGGGCCTCTAGCTACTGCAAACTCCAAACACATATGCCACCTTGTGCATCTGGCTTATGTGGTTACTGGGGAATCAAACCTGGGTCCTTTGGCTTTGCTGGCAAACACCTTAATGGCTAAGTCAACTCCTGTGCCCTAGTTTACTACTTTTATCACTGAGTAATAGTCCATTGTCTTTATATACCACAGTTTTATACCTATTTGCCTTTAATCCCAGCACTCAGGAGGCAGAGGTAGGAGGATCACCGTGAGTTCAAGGCCACCCTGATGCTCCATAGTGAATCCCAGGTCAGCCTGGGCTAGAGTGAGACCCTACCTCGAAAACCCAATAAAACAAATAAAAATCAAAATAAAAATTGCAGTATCACTATCCATTTAATCATAATGATGATATCTTTGATTTTTATCCACTTATGCTAGAAATTTTAAGTTAAACATTAATACTTATAATTCACTGAGCTTAAATTACAATAATTCAAATATTTTTTTTTTAATTTATTTATTGGATAGCGACAGACACAGAGAGAAAGACAGATAGAGGGAGAGAGAGAGAGTGGGCGCGCCAGGGCTTCCAGCCTCTGCAAACGAACTCCAGACACGTGCGCCCCCTTGTGCATCTGGCTAACGTGGGACCTGGGGAACCGAGCCTCGAACCGGGGTCCTTAGGCTTCACAGGCAAGCGCTTAACCGCTAAGCCATCTCTCCAGCCCAATTCAAATATTTTTAAATGAAGTATTATCTTTAGGGAATGGATATTGAGCTCACAAAATTAAATAAGTATATATATATAGAGAGATATATAATTATATATATATTATAATAATATATACTATATACTATATATAATATATAATATAATAATATATATAAATATTATATATATATATAGAGAGAGAGAGAGAGAGATTGAGTTAGATAACTCTGTGACACACAGAGAAAGTAAAAAAAGATGTCATGATGAAAACACATTTGTTAAAAATTACTATAAATAACTGATTAATTAACATTCTTGAGAAATGCTACTAGGTATCTTAATAAAATTTTCACAGATACAGACATTTTAGACATCTGTAGAATTCCTTTGAGGGAAAATTGAGTAATTGCATAAATCAGGGAAATAAATTTAAGGTATGAATAATGATTAACTTAATGAACCTTTTCTGATTATCTTGCAGTGATAATGAAAGCTGAACATAGGGAAATTTTAATTTATAGTTCATGTATGGAAAGCATAATTTGAATTAAACTGAACAGAAATGGTAAGGGCCAGATGAGATAAATAGACATCAGGTCAGATGTGTTATAAAAGATGGGGGAAGGATAGTGTTGGTATGCATGTGATCTTACAGTTTGTGAGTACAATGAGTGGTAAAAGGAAATAAAAATTAAATTAAGAATTTTACATATGTGAAACAAATTTTGACATTATATTTTAATAGCTTAACTATATATGAACTATCATTTCTTTTTTGTGTTTGAACCCCTAAAAAATTCTTAAGAGCTTAAAATATTTAAACTATCATCATGCAATATGAGATGCATACAGAAGTGTCATGATTCTAGCAGTCACCATAGCAGGTAATTGAATTGAATATTTAATTTTAGCAAAAATGTAGTAAATCTATCACAGTGCAAATTTGATGATGTCTGTATTGATGGCAGACAAAGGCAGACTTTAGCATTACTGTTCACCAGAGACAATTTCTGCAACTGATTTCCATTTGGAGTTATGTTAAGAATAAAGTGAGACTATATTTATGAGTCTGTTTCATTTTCTACATCAAACAGGCACCTAAACAATATATTATTGATCCTGATAAGATGTAATTAAAATGATGAATATTCCAGCTATGTCATTAGGTGTGTAGCAAATGACTGATTTGATTAAACATTGGCAATGCATTATTGGAAAGTTCCCAAACACCAAATGTGAAATGGTTTAAGAAATTTCTATGTAAATTTTATTCATATAATACATAACAAGAATGTATAAGATTTTCTTATACCCAGTTCAACATCACTCTATACTCATTAAAAGAGGGAAAGATCTCAGGACCTATGCTAGAACCGAAAGAGAAACTATCACTCTCCCAGCTAGCCCTCATGTGCTGGAGAGCCCATTGGAGCTGCCAAAGGACAATGGTCTTCAAAAGCATGAGTGAGCAGATGCCCTGCAGACTATGAAATACACACTTGTACAATATGGCATGTAGCCTCCACATGTAACATATTTAACTGACTAGACACGAGGCCTGCTCAGTGGCAGAAAACTCATACTTGGTACTGGAAAACCAGTCAGAATCCCATGGTCAGGGAAGAGTGGGCTGGCACACCAAAAATATTCTAAACAACTTTGCATCCCTTGAACCCAGATGGTTCTCAGGCTTGGTTGGAGAATCTGTTTTATTTTACAGATAGTAGAAAAAAAGGAGGAGAGCCTCCATTGATCAATATATATGTGGAAAATATAACATTTTAAACCAATGAAAGCAACATCACATTTGGGTTGAAGATGACCTTATCACTCATATATATATAATATGTAACTGTACTAAATTTTCCAAAGCTCATTTCAAGACTTCAAATAAACCTGATTTCAAGGATTGTGTAAGTACTAAATCAGATGCACTCTTATTTCCCATAAATAAAACACCATAATAGGAGAAATAAATAGATTGATAGGTGACAGCAATCACATTATATACTCTAATAAACAAAGAAGAAGAATTGATATAGGAAAACATTTGTTTTAAAGATACTCCATTGTCTTTCTTTTACAGACCAGACACTTTGCTTAGTTTGGTCAGTGATATAAAAGTATTAGCTAATAAAGGTAATTAAAAATATACTCTGGGGCTAGAACGATGGCTTAGTGATTAAGGTGCTTGCCCTGCAGTCTAAGGATCCAGGTCCCATTCCCCAGTACCCCCTTAAATCCAGATGCACAAAGTGGCACATGCATCTGAAGTTCATTTGCAGTGGCTAGAGGCCCTGGAGTGTCTATTTTCTATCTCTCCTTGCACATAAATAAATTACATATATTCAGCATAATGGCACATATACCTCTAATCCCAGAACTTAAAATGTGGAGAAAGAATCATGAGTTGGAGGCCAGCCTGGGCTACATAATGAATTCTAGGACATGCAAGACTTCACATGAAATGAACAAACAAACTAAACAAGAAGAGAAGTAAGCTCAAACATGAAAATGGCTGTCACATGCATACAAATTTGACAGAGAGATAGTGGTGGATTACAAATGTTTTGTGCTGAGAGTATTAAGCTTTGTGAATTTGATAAGTGCACATGCAAAGCTAAGAGTTCTGTTATTTGTTCTATTCTTCTGTACCATAACCACCACTGCAATCCTTTGTCTGGCACTGTGAAATCCAGTCAAAAGCTCAGAGCTGGATTGTCATAGGCCCTGGTGGGGAAGTTACTGCTGCTGTTTTGCTAAATGGACCAGATGTCCCCACCAAATTGCCTCCTAAATAAGTGTATTTACACCGATAGATTATTGTTGTTTTCTAGTTTGATTACAGATTCTCCTTCATGCAGTCTTATAACGGATCCCAATGATGTGAATAATTGACAGTCAATTGCTTAGTCGCATATAGGTCATATAACTCACCTGCTTTGTAAAGCTTCAGGGAATATTACTGAAGAAGGCACAGGAAGATTGTAAGAGCTGGGGCTCCATACACAAAACAGGTTATTGCCAAGCCTCCTGGTTGTCAACTAGAAATAGATGCAAGTCTCTATCATTAAAGACACCACATGCTTCAGTTGCAGCACAATGAGAAATTAAACTACAGCTGAGCTGGAAGCCATCTCTCTGCTAACTAAATATCACAGTGCTAGAAAGTGCTATATAGCCTGTTGGATGAGAAAACTCATCCGCAGACTTAGCTAGCAGTAGTTCCTGCAAACTACAAAACTGGCTAGCCAAACAAAATGTGCCAATTAGTGCAATAGTGGCCTGTCACTTTGAGGGTAACCCATGGTTCTTTCATAGGATTCTAGGTGTGCTACACAGGAGGGGATGCATGCCTGATACTAAAATCCTAGTCAAAAGCATTATGGTTGGGGAGTTCACAAACTCTAAGATGGAAACTAAATGGATATATTATGCCATGAAATTGTCCTCTAAATGTTTATAAATCAGTATGTTAGTGTTGCTTCATGTTTAGTTAGGGGAGTTTCTTTTCATATGATAATGAATACTGAGAAAATTCAAAACTTATACTTGTCAATTTGCTGAAAAGATGTGACTGTGGACTGCTCAATATTAAATGAAATATATCTTTTACAGTGTGCCAGGATCAAGGCTCATTGTGAAAGAGCAAGAGATAGAATATCAGAGCAAAAGAATGGTTAGGTGTGCTTTGGAAAGCTATCTCTCAGACACAAAGATTCATGACCTCATAATGGCTGTCATTACTTGCACAAGACCTGCAAAGTGTTAAGTCCATCAACATGCTGCCATAGATGATAAAGTGAAAATAAGTCATCAAAACTGAAGAACTAGTTGGAGAAAAGTAGGAGGTTTGGTGGAGGGGAATGGGGGAAGAGGAAGTATGGTGAAATGGGATCATGTTATTTTTAAAGAAAAAAATCAATTAAAATATTTAAAAAAGAATGTGTGACAGAAGAAAGGAGTGGAGACACTCGTGGAATGAAGACTTTCAGAAATTGCATGCCTTGTGTATGCCTTGCATGCCTTGAACTCACTGGAGCTATGACCACATCCAAAGTATCTTTGTAATGTTGGGCCCATCCTGTTATACCCTGTCACAGAGGGAGGAGGAACACACACTCTCCTCAAGTCACTGAAGATTCACACAGTTTATGGTGACTGGGGTGGGGAGAAACATTTTCTTTAGTAGTGTAGCCACTGGGAAAGTGCCCATGTGCCCGTTTACAACCCAGCACTTGTGCTCTTGCAAGAAATCTTAATGCTGCACCCTGGCTCATCTACAAAAAAATAAAGATATGTAAGCATTAGGGTGACTAGTTGGGAAGGGGATGGTGATCAGTGTGAGTGGGAGGGGAATAAAACAGGTTAACAAGACATATTTGTTCCAAATACCTTCCATGTACTTATGAAACTATTAGGTATAATTAATATAGTTATAATTAACATATACTGAAAAGACAACAAAATGTAGTGAACAAATTATTCAGCTTCCTTGATTAATAGACTTTCAGATTTGATTTGCTATCTTGATTTTATTATTATTATCATTATTACCATTATTATTATTATTAATTTGGATTTTTGAGGTAGAGTCTTGCTTTCTAGCCCAGGCTTACCTGGAATTTACTATGTGCTCTCAGGGTGGCATTGAACTCACAGCGAACCACCTACCTCTGCCTCCCAAGTGCTGGGATTAAAGGTATGCACCACCAAGCCCAGCTTTTGATTTAATTATTAACAGTTCTTGCTAAAACCTAAACCTTAAATGTCATTCAAATTTTCTGGCATGTATGGATTGATCCCCAGACCATAGAACTTCAAAAAGGTGATGGGATGTTCAAGAAATGAAGGCTAGTTGGAAGAAATTAGGCTATTGACAGATATGTCATCAAAGAGAAATATGATATCATTATCTCTTCCTTCTCTCTGTAATTCAGTCTTTTCCATGAGATGAACAAATTTTTCTGGCATATGCTGTCATATATAGCACAACTAAATCACTACTTATCTGCTATTTTTCTACAGGGCCCAAAGCAATATATCTGCTCATCTGTGGAGTGAAGTCTCTAAGATAGTGAACAATAGTACTTTTCCTATATAAATTGATATTTGTTATAATAGGACAAAGCTCTATTCTATTCCCAAAGTTGTTTCAATGTAAGTAAGAAAAGAAAACACACACACACACACACATGCATGTACACATGTGAACACACTCGCCCACACATACACAAACATGTCTTATATCAATGAATAAATTACATGTTATAAACTTATATGTATCTAATAAGAAATTTAATGGGAAAATCTTTGCAAAGCTAACCTATGCACAAGCCAGAAGTATAGAAGGGATATTGGCAAAGATAACTTCTTCCCTGCTTTAAATTAAGTGTGTCACTCAACCTACAAACAGTTCATGGGCAGATGTGTAAAGTCTTCCAGAAACAAAATACTTGGGACCATAAAAACTACTTACACGTGTGATGTCGTTAAGTAAAGTGACCAAATGCTGAAAAACATCTAATTAAAATAAAGCATCCAAAAGTTAATTAGAAAATATTTATTATTCAAGAATCAGAAATTATAATTTTAACATTAAGTTCACACTGGCTTAGGACATCTAAGAAAATAAATCAATGAACTTTATTAAAATATAAAGGACCATTATATCTGGTTTTCCAATGTGACTGCTATCTCGGTTCATGTCATTACTTATTTTATCCGTATTTCTGTGGGCATGCAGTTTGTTAACATCAACATAAGCTTTTACCCAAACCCCACATATATTAAGTTACTTGTTATATAGCAGTGCTTCTACAGAAAAATACAGTATTAAAAGAGAGAGAGAGAGATATTCCGTAATTGTTAGGTCTGTTTTAACTTAAGCATCAAGGGAACCAATGGAAGTTAATTTCACACTGGAACTACAAAACTTTAAATAGGCTGAATGTTTACAAAACATTTTTTGAGTGTTTACAGTAATTAAGTATCAGAATAAGTAGGTGAACTCTTCTGAGAATAATATAATACAACCCCGGATCCTCTCAGTATGATATTCATGAATTCTAGAGTACTTACCAAAACATCGGGGCATATGAAAAGCATGCCACTGCTGGAGAGATGGCTTAGCAGATAAGGTGCTTCCCTGAAAAACCTAAGAACTCATGTTTGAATCTCCAGGTCGCACAAAAGCCAGATGCACAGTGAGGCAGGTGCACAATAATCAACATGGCCACAAGGGGGCACATGCCTCTGGAGTTCATTCACAGTGGCCAAAGCCTCTGGTATGTCCACTTACCCCCACCTTTCTCAAAAAAAAAAAAAAAAAAAAAAAAAAAAGAGGCTAGTGCGATGCATTTGAAGATTAAAATATGGTCAATAAATATTTTGTGAAAATGAAATGTCTAAGACACAAGTCAGATGGTAAATTCTTAAATATAATTAAACTATTCACAGTTAGAAACAACTTTGAAAATGATAAAATGTAGATTACAGAACTGAGCATATTGCATAAGTAACTGGAAAGCACTAAGGAAAAAATGCATAAAATACTTTTGAAGAAATAATGATTCAAATGATTCAATGTAATATACCTATGGTAAGATATAAAAGGTCAAATTTTAAAAGTTTAGCAAGTTACGGGTAGAATAAACAGAAAACCATGCTTCTGTAAACCACAATTACACAGATGAATAACTTACGAGGAAAAGTCTGATGACTGGAAATCTTCCCCTCTGAGTAGAGCAAGAGGCTCAGGAGACTCTTCAGGTGAAGTCTGGAAGATCCAAGACTTCAAAGGTCACCCCACCACTCCTCACACTTACAGGAATCATAAGCAACTGTCGAGGAGCAGACTCCTGCCTAGGAGCTGGCCTGGGTGTTGTGTGAGTTGTACTATGACAAAAAACAAGTCTTTCTGAGACAATTTACAAGGGACTGCCATGCGAATGGGCTTGTTTACATTTCTCCATAGAAGGATGAGCTTGAGGAAGATCATCAGACCCTGACCTAAGATCAGATGCTCCCTGTGCTATCTATAGGCAATGATCCAAGAAGTCTCCTGTCCTCATGGGAGACAAGGTAATAGAGGCTAGAAGATCAGGGGACAGGGAGCTTCATGGAAGCCACTATGGGGAAGTTAACATCCATGCAGGGATGAGTCACTTGATATTACAGTTACTGTGGGGTCACCATGCTCCTGTGTATTATTCAGTGTTCCCTAGAGGTACAGAACCGATAGAAATGAATTGTACTAAAAGGGAATTATTGGAATAGCATATAGCAGTTCAACAACAGTAGTTTGCAGGCCTTAGAATCAAGGAACTTTGTAGCTGCTCAGACCATGAGGCTGGATGCCTCAGCAGTCCTAATCTGGCACTGAATGCCTGGAGGTGTCCTGGAGAGCAACTGCTCTTTAGTCCACGCTGCTCTTCAATCCACACTGGAAAGCATCAACAGCACATGCAGCCAGGTGCGAGGAGGGGATACTTTCCTTCGCAGAGCTTCCTTAGATAAAGCCCCCCTTTGAGAGGGGCCACCGACTCTGGGAGAAGAGCTCACCCTGGGGGAAGGATTCCTCCTTCAGTTATTACTTCCTGGAAGCAACCTCAGAGACACACTTATGAAGAATATCTGTGAATTCCTAAACAGATCAAGTTGACACAAACTTAACTATCACAGTAAGTAACTACAATAAACATACTGGTTCAGCAAAACTGCTTTTGGTGTAATCTAGCTTTAGTCTGATCCCTGTTTGGGCTGAATACAAATATTATCTCTGAGGGAAAAACTTTCACATAATAATCAATGAAAACACCACAGGAAAACAGTTGCTTATATTCAGGGAAATATAAGTTGAAAAATCTATATTTTTTTCATCATTCTTTACAGACAATGAAGAAACACCTCTAAAGTTCCCAATGAAAAGTAATAAAGTAATAACCTGTTTAAAATAAACTAAGTACCATATATATATATATATATATATATATACACACACACACACATACACATTTATTAGAGAGAAAAAGAGAATGGGTGCTCCAGGGCCTTAAGCCACTGTAAACAAAATTCAGATGCATGCACCACCATTTGCCTATGGCTTACATGGGTTCTGGGGAACTGAACCTGGGTCCTTAGGCTTTGCAGGCAAGCACCTTAACTGCTAAGCCATCTCTCCAGCCCAGTACTGACATTTAACAATGGAAGAAAACTATAGTAATTTGTTGCCAAAAGATTGGCACTTAATTAATTATTTAAGTAATTTTTATCTAAAAGAATATAATCCAGATAAAAGTTGAACATTGGTATTTTTAAGAAGGAATGAAGAGGCAGGCACAGCAGTGTAGAGTATGCCAGAGCCCTATTTCCTAGCTCCTCCCAGTTCCCTGGCCTGGGTTCCCTGCTTGGACTGTGTAAAGGCAGGTGCGGTGATATGGAGTGGGCAGGCCAGATCCCTGTTGCCTGGCTCCTCTAAGTCCACTAGTCCTGGTAGGTCCTAGTGTGCCTTGCTTGGGGATGTCTGCTCCCTGTGTGAGCTGTGGAATTAAACTTTTTTGCTCTGGTATCCTGACTGGCCACTGGGTACCAACATCCCTGTTCACCTGAATCATAGGGTGCATGAGCCAAAGGACCAAAACGTGCTTTCTCCTCAATAAAATAAAGAGTATCACTAAAAATTGGTAAATAACAATGCAAAAAGCCAATAAAAGTCAGAAACCTGAGAGACCTTCACCAAAAATGCCCAATCCTACAATGGAAGCCTCCAATGAAATCATAGAGAAATCAACAGAAATTCATTCTTAAAGTGAAAATACAATAATCAATGAGACCCTGATCAAAAAAAAAAAAAAAGAAAGAAATGCTGAACTGGAAGCAACCCATCAACGAAGCAAACATTATATTAATAAACTTTAACAGAATTGTCTCACAGAGTGTTCAGGTATGACAATAGCCGTAAGTTGATTGAAGAAAGCATTAGAACCTTCAAAAGAGATATGAATAAATTGAAGGTGAATAAAGAAATGAAAGATCTCAAACACCATTTGATTAAGCTTAATGGAGACTTGATCTAATGCAAGAATGAATTCCGGGAAACAACAAGAGAAGCAGAACTCAAATGAAATTGTACCTCAAAAGAAATGGACGTGACGCAAAATAACATAACAGAAAACAAAAGTCAAATAGAAATTATATAAACCTCTTTAGAACCCTTCAACAACAGAGTTACTCATGTGGAAGACAGAAAGTCTAACCTGGAAGACAAGACAGAAGAAATTGACTGGGACACCAAAAATCTTAATAAGTTCAAAAAATAAGGTGAACAGAATAAGAGGGAAATGAAGAATATCCTAAAACAGACAAACATCTAGACCATGGGTATACCTGAAGAAGAGGAGATCCAGGCCAGAGGTATAGAGAACATATTCAACAGAATTATTGAAGAAAAGTTTCTGAATCTCTCGAGAAAGGCCCATCCAAATACAAACACCAAACACCAAACAAACATGACCAAAGTAGAAACCTCCAAGACACATCATAGTTAAAACTCTTAACAATGAAAACAAAGAGAATGTTAAAAGCAGCAAGAGAGAAACAACTCAAAACATACAAAGGCAATCCCATCAGAATTATGTCACATTTCTCAATGTAAACCCTGAAAGCCAGAAGGGTGTGGAATAGAATACTTCAAAGTCTAAAGAACTATGGCTTCCAACCCAAGATACTTTACCTAGCAAAAGTATTACTGACAATAGATGGTAAAAGAAAATCTTTTCAAGAAAAAAGTCAACTCTATGATTATATGAACATAAAGCCAATCCTACAGAGAATACTTGAAGGAATACTCCACACAGAACAGTCAAACAACTAATTTCAAGAGCCAACAAGAAGATCACAATAACCAAAAGATACCAGGCTCAAAATAGTACATAACCAAGAAAGCATCATATCCCCCAAAACACTTCATCATGGCAGGAATAAATCCAAATCTTGCAATAATAATGTTAAATATTAAAGGTCTTAACTCACTCATCAAAAGACACAGGTTATGAGGGTAGATTACAGAAAGGACTATTATATTTACTGTCTTCAAGAAACTCACCTCACCACTAAAGATAGTCACTTCTTCAGGGTTAAAGGTGGGAAAATGATATTCCAAGCAAATGTAAAAAAAAAAAACCAAAAAACATGTGGGTGTTGCTATATTAATATCTTATAAAATAGGCTTTAACTAAAAGTAGTCAGAAAGGACAAAGAAAACCATGTCTTACTAATCAAGGAAATGATCCAACAATGGCACATCACAAGCATAAATACATGTATGCCAAACACAGGTGTACCACACTTTATAAAACAAAATCTACTTGACAGTAAAACAGAAATAAACACCAACACCATCACAACTGGAAACTTCAATGCTCCATTATCATCAACACAGATCATCCAAACAGAAAATCAACAGGGAAATAATAGAGCTCAACAACATCATAGATCAACTAGACCTAATGGACATCTACAACTTTTCATCCCAACCCTACAGATTACATACTTTTTCTCAGCAGCCCATGGAACCATCTCCAAAATTGACCATATATTAGGCCATAGAGTATGTCTCCATTAAGTCAGGAAAATCGAAGTAATGTCCTGCATCATGTCAGATAACAATGTCTGTAAGCTAGAACTTAACATCAAGAGAAACACCAAGAACTCCATCAGCTCCTGGAGGCTAAATGACACACTTTTAAACAATGAAGGAGTTGTGGAAGAAACCAAAAATAAATAAATAAATTGTAAAATTCCTAAAAATGAATGATAATGTAAACAAAACCTACCAAAACTTATGGGACCAATGAAGGCAGTCATGAGGGGAAATTTCTTAGCCCTAAATACCTTCATTACAAAGACAGAGAGAGTCTAAACTAATAAACTTACTATCCACCTAAAGGCACTGGGAAAACAAGAATAGTTAAACCTAAAGAGGTCCAGATGGAAAGAAATAACCAAGATTAGAGAAAATGTTAATGAATTGGAAACAAAGAAAACAATTTAGCAATGAAACAACGTGCTGACTCTTTCAAAAAATAAACAAGATTGGCAAGCCCCTGGCCAATTTGATCATATAAAAAGATCAAAGTCTCAAATTAACAAAATCAGGAATGAAAAAGAAGAGATCACAACAGACATCAATGAAATTGGTTGAATCATCAGGGCATACTTCCAAAACCTCTACTCCACAAAATTGAATAATCTTGAAAACATGGATGAATTCCTAGACACATGCCACCTACCAACCCTAAACTCAGAGCAGACTAAACTCCTAAACAAACCTATCATATCCACAGAAATTGAAAAGGTAATCAAAAACTTCCCCCAAAAGAAAAGTCCTGGACTGGATGGCTTCTCAGCTGAATTCTATCAAACTTTCATTGAAGAACTGAAACCAGTATTTCTCAAACTGTTCTGAGTAACAGGAGATTAGGCAATTCTCCCCATCTCCTTTTATTAAGCCATCATTACCCTAGTACCAAAACCAGACAGAGATGCAAGAAGGAAATAAAACTATAGGCCTATATCCCTAATGAACTTAGATGCAAAGATCCTGAACAAATTCCTTGCAAACTGAATTCAACAACACACCAAAAGCATTATCCACCTTGGCCAAGTAAATTTCATCCCAGGTTGCAGGGATGGCTTAACCTTACAACAATCAGTCAACATAATTTACCACATAAAAAAACTGAACCATAAGAACCACATGATCATTTCCTTCAATGCAGAGAAGCCTTTGACAAAATATAATGCCACTTCATGATCAAAACACCAGAAAGAATAGGATGGAGGACTTATATCTCAACACAATAAAGGCTATATATAAGTCTCCTAAAACCCAAATACAGCTTCATGGGTAAAAGCTCAAGGAGGTCCCACTGAGATTTGGAAGAAGAAAGGGGTGCCCACTCTCACCACTGCTCTTCAACACAGTACTAGATGTACTAACCCAAACAATAAGACAGGAGAAAGACATATCAGGGAAGCAAGCTGGCAAGGAAGAAATCAAGTTAGTCCTATCTGCAGATGACATGATCCTATATATAAGTGACCCAGCAGTCTCCATCTCAAAATTTATAAAGATGATAACTTCCTTCAGCAAAGTGCTAGGATACAAAATCAATGGACAAAAAAGTCATTACCTTTTCTATATGCAAAGGACAAATATACAGAGGGAGAAATCAATGAGTCTCTCCCATTTTCAATTGCAACAACAAGAAAAAGAAAATACCTTGGAACAACACTGACCAAGGATGTGAAAGACCTATATAATGAAACATAAAATAACTCAAGAAATAGTTCTAGGAGGACTTCAGATGATGGACAGATTTCCCATGTTCCTGGATAGGCAGAATTAATATTGTGAAAATGGCAATTCTACCCAGAGCAATATATAGATTTAATGCAATACCTATAAAAATAACAGCAGCATTTTTCAGAGAGATTGAAAAAAATGATCTCAAAATTTATGTAGAATGGCAGAAGGCCTCAGATATCCAAATCTATCTATCTATCTATCTATCTATCTATCTATCTATCTATCACACAAAAAAAAAATCTCTGGCAGTATCACCATAATCTAAAGCTGTATTACAATGCTGGAGATAGAGACAAAAGCAACATGGTACTGTAATAAGAATAGAAAAAATAGACCAATGAAACAGTACTGAAGACCCAGACCTTATGTCATATAACTACAGCTGCTTGATCTTTGACAAAGGTGTCAATAATGTACACCGGAGAAAAGGCAGCATTTTCAACAAATGGTGTTGGAGAAATTGGATGACCATATGCATAAAAATGATATTAGACCCACTCCTTTTGACATACACAAGAATCAAGTCCAAATAGATTAAAGACCTCAATATAAGACCTGAAACCCTTCACCTTCTGGAAGAATTAAAAATAGGAGGCACTATAGGTCTGGGAAAAAAAAATTCCTGAACAAAACCCCAGTAGCTAAGGAAGTTAAACAGTCATGCAACCAACGGAATATCATGGTGATTAAAAAAAAAAAAAAAAACTTTTGCACAGACAAACATACCAAAAGAAGAGCCAATAGATTGCCCACTGAATGGGAGAAAATCTTCACTATTTATACCACCAACAGAAGCCTAATACGTAGAGTCTACAAAGAACTCAAGAAACTAAAAAAAAAAAAAAAAGCAACCACTCCAAAAGTGGGGCAGAGAACTGAATAGGGAGTTCTAAGAGGAAGAATTACAAAGGGGGCTGGAGAGATGTCTTAGCAGTTAAGCACTCACCTGTGAAGCCTAAGGACCCCGGTAGGAGGCTTGATTCCCCAGGACCCACGTTAGCCAGCCAGACGCACAAGGGAGTGCATGCATCTGGTGTTCGTTTGCAGTGGCTGGAAGCACTGGCACACCCATTCTCTCTCTCTCTCTCATTCTCTGTCACTCTCAAATAAATAAAAACAAAAAAAAATTAAAAAAGAATTACAAAGGGCTAATACACACTTAATAAAATGTTCAACAACCTTAACCATTAGGGGAATGCAAATTCAAACAATTATGAGATTCCACCTTATCCCAGTAAGGATAGAAAACATTAAAAAAAATCAATTAAAAAATGGCAAGGGTGTGGAGAAATAGGAACACTCATTCACTATTTGTGGGAATGTAAGCTGGTACAACCACTATGGAAATCAATATGAAGACTCCTGAAAAGGATGAACATAGAATTACCAACAGACACAGTTATACCCTTACTGGGCATTTACCCTGAAAGTTCCACATCTCAGTTCAGAGATATTTGTTCAGCCATGTTTATAGTTGCTCAATTCATAATAGCTAAGGATTGGAATCAACCCAGGTATCCATCTTTGGATGAATGGATAACCAAGATGTGGTATATCTACATGATAGAATTCTACTCAGCTGTAAGTAAAAATGAAATAATTAAATTTGTCGAAAAATGGTCAAACTTGTAACAGATCATTCTAAGTGAACTCATACAATCATAGAAAGGCAACTACTACATGGTCTCACCTATCTTCAGTTCACGAACTGAATCAGCCCAAGTTGCTGACATAACTGAATAGCATCTTGAGACTTGGACAATAGGGAGGGTAGGGCTTGGGAGAAGGGGAAGGGTGGGGGAGGAACATAAAACTGAATCCAAATTGAACTGATACCATAGAACACTATATCTTGGAAGTTAGACTAAATGGTGAAACCCTTAAGAGGACCTTATGGAGAGCATATGAATTCAAGGCCCTGGATAGGATGAGATGAAGCCTAACCTTAAATTTTTCCTGTTTCTCTTTCTTCTCTTCTTTTCCTTCTTTTTTCTTTTTCCTTGGTGCTGGTCTATAATTCCCTGTATCAGGAATGAGGTTTATATCCACACTGAGCTGTTGATCAGAGACACCTACAAGATCAAATAAGACAGACTTCTGTCAGAGCACTTGATTAACCACCAGCGGTTAATGGCAAGACCCTACTGCTTAACACAACATATACCGCTGGCATGGACCATGGAGAGACCTGGTTGGAATCTGGAAGAACACCAATCCCCAGACAATTAGCCCATCTACTTCTGGAAGGTGCTACATGAGCTACCAGGGGAAAGTGGCCAACATCTCTCTGAGCAACTCAAAGTCTAAGTGACTCAGAAGCAAACAACCTGACATTTTGCTCACATAAGTGCAATGGTGGTATACAGCCATTTTCGGTGGGTAGGCAAAACTAACAGATCCACTCAGTGGAAAGGGAACCACATCTGAAACTGGGAAATAAGTCAGAATCATATCCAGAAAATGATTCTGCTTTCCACTGTCAAGCTTCCAGTGACTTGGGCTATGACAAGGTTTACACCCTTCAAATTATCTCTAAATTAATAATGGCTTTCCAATTTAATTGGTTCTCACTTCACTCTCCATTGGAAAATCTGCTTCCCATTTTCAGATGGCACCCCAACCTTGTCCCTGATGAAACAATAGAGGTATTGGGGAAATGAGCAAGTGTGGTTTCTCAGTGAATCTGATATCAACACAAGGGTGAAGGAAATAGACACTGAGGACACTCAACACTTACCCAAACAGTGATCCAGAGGGTCCTAAAAGCCCAACACTGAAGTTGACTTAAAACGCACCCAACATAGCTCAGGGAAGCTTGTAGAAGGTGGGGGAAGATTGTGAGAGCCACAAATTGGGGCATTTTGCACAGAGACGTTGCCTCTTCCCCATAAAATAAGTGCTCTCACCATAGTACATGATCCTCAATCCCCATAGGATTGACCTGCATCCCCAGTGAGGAAGGCCTCTTCAGAAAAGGGGCAGGGAGGAGGGAAAAGAAGGAACCAACATGCATTGTTGTTTGCATACTAAATATGTCAATGTCTAAAAAAAATAAATTTTAAAAGAGAAGGAATGAAGAAGAGTGGAGAGATGGATTCACTGTTGAGGAGCTAGCCTAGGAAGCCTAGCAACTCAGGTTGGATTCCCCAGTATCCACTAGACATGGTGGCTCATGCCTTTAATCCCAGCACACAGAAGGCAGACGTAGGTGGTCTGCTGTAAATTCAAGGTCACCCTGAGACTACATAGTGAATTCCAAGTAAGCTTGGCCTAGAGTGAGACCCTGCCTCAAAATAAATAA
The DNA here is from genome assembly GCF_020740685.1 of Jaculus jaculus. Taxonomy (NCBI): domain Eukaryota; kingdom Metazoa; phylum Chordata; class Mammalia; order Rodentia; family Dipodidae; genus Jaculus; species Jaculus jaculus. Next base: position 70,815,618 of record NC_059116.1, on the reverse strand, counting down.
AGAAACAAAAAATTAATTAATTAATTAATTTATTAAATAATAAAGATTCCCCAGTACCCATGTAAACCAGTTGCAAAAGGTGGCACATGCATCTGTATTCTGTTTACATGGCTAGAGGCCCTGGAATGTCCATTCCCTCTTTCTCTATCCATTTCTCTCTCTCTCAAATCAATCAATAAATAATAAAATATTTTAAACAAAGATGCTGTAAATAAACTCAGTGGTGAAATACACACATAGATCTATCTACCTACATATCTATATATTAGATAGATAGATAGATAGATATGTCACCTATATAATTCTTAAATCATATAATACACTCATTATTGAGTACATTTTGCACAATATAATTCAATATTTATTAGATATCAGAATAGCTGTACTAATGATAACAAAATGCTAAATATATTTCAATGAATGCTAAATTGAAATAGAATTTGTTTTAATGAATTTGTATCCTAGACCAAGGAAGAACATGAACATTTAAAGATATGCATTAAACACAAAATTAACCATTACATATACAATCAATAAATAAGGAAATGAATTTAAAAAATCATATATGTAAAAGCAGGATTGAAAATATAACAAAGGACAAAACCAACAACATAGTAAAGAGATCACAAACAAAAAATGAATTAATTCAAGAAAATACATCAATCATTACATTAAATATCAATGGGTGGAAAATGCTAATTAAAATAAAAGATTACTTCAATATGTAGATAAGCAAATATCACTAGTTATTATTTGCAAAATAATTTAAAATAGGTAAATAAAAGACAAATTAAAAGTACATTAAAAGTAATATTGTTAAAGCAGTAACTATAAGACAAAAATTGTTTTCTTAAAAAATATGTAATAGGGGCTGGAGAGATGGCTTAGCGGTTAAGCGCTTGCCTGTGAAGCCTAAGGACCCTGGTTCGAGGCTCGGTTCCCCAGGTCCCATGTTAGCCAGATGCACAAGGGGGCGCACGCGTCTGGAGTTCGTTTGCAGAGGCTGGAAGCCCTGGAGCGCCCATTCTCTCTCTCTCCCTCTATCTGTCTTTCTCTGTGTCTGTCACTCTCAAATAAATAAATAAATAAATAATTGAAAAAATATTTTTAAAAAGTTAAAAAAATATGTAATAGGCATTGATAGAATTTGGACTGCCAGACATACAAAGGATCTTCCACAGGAATCAATTAATTAGGAACACCAAATAGTCGTTATTGAGTGAAAATTTTAAAAAACTATATAGGTAGATAAATCAAAATAGAGAAAATATATGGGTGACACAATAGTTGATATTTTTAATTCTCATTCTCTCAGTACTTAGTAAAGTGGTGGGAAAATGTCACCAGAAGAAAACAAATCTCTGAAATACACTGTCTGCCCCATTAAATGTATATTTTAGGGCCCTATAGTCAATAAATTCATAAAAATTGTATCAATATATACATTATTTTTAGAAAAATTAACCTTTAAACTGGGCTATAAAGCAGTTTTAATAAATTTTTATACATTGAAATGATATATACTGCATATTTCATAATTAACCAACCATTTTTTATATAACTGATTGATTATACAGAATGTTATAGCAATATTTGAAACAAGCTAAGTCATAACACAGTGTTATGCTACATTGTTTTTAAAGGTGACGTATTAAAGGTATGCATTTATCTAACCTACACATTAATGAAGCAAACACACACATACACACATATTATATGTATGTGTATATATATATATATATATATATATATATATATATATATACATATATATATTTAATATATATAATATTATATATATATGCATATATATGTGCACCAGTACACACATACACATAAATAATAAAATCACAACTCTTTTGGAAGAAAGCAAATGAAATAATTTATGTGACAGAATGCAACAATTATAGACAAATAAGTGGATTATGTACTGTTAGCATTAAAATGTTTCCACTCTTTAAAAGATTCTATTAAAATTAATAGCAAGTGACAGACTAATAGAAAAATACGTTGATAAATGCATATTTTACAAAGGCAAAATGATATAAACTAGACAAATCAAGAAAAAGTAGATGTGCCCTCAATACATTATTCATAACTAAAAAATTCAAATATGCATGGTCATGACAAAATTATCATTGTTATTTTTAAATGCAGTGTAAATGAGGTCACATAGTATATTATTCCACCAAGATATAAGAAATAATATTGTTTAGGGTATAAGTGCAAGAATTTTCATGTCAGAAAATAAAATGATATTTCCACTGTGAAATGAATTATGTCAGTTACTTGTGAATTAAACAAATTCTCATTGTGGAGTAGTAATTCCAATTGTAGATTTTTAATCAAAAAATGATCCAAATAAAAAATTTTCATGTCAGCATTATTAATAACTTCAAAATATTTGAAAACATTAGTAGAACAAGTAGTATATTAGTTGGTATCCATACAAAAATCTTGTCATAAGAATAACGTGGTCATAAGAGTTACGAATCATGGATTTACATATTGACATGAAAAGCACAGAAAACACTGTTTAATTCAATTCATATTATGTAATATAATTAAATATATAATAATATAATTAAATGAACAAATGTAAGTAAGAATAGTAGACTATCAGGAAGTTTCAAAGATATCATTTTTTTATATCTAAGCCAGACTAGAACAAAACATTAGTAATATCTTCTCAATTATAATGTTCTTTTTGATATTTTACTTTTTATTTTATTTAATAGAGAAAAAGAGAGAGAGAGAATGGGTGATTCAGGGCCTCCAGCCACTGCTAACAAACTCCAGACTTATGTTACCTTGTATATCTGGCTTATGTTGGTCATGAGGAATTGAATCTTGCTCCTTTGGCTTTTCAAGCAAGTGCCTTAACCACTGAGCAATCTCCCCAGCCCATAATGTTCTATTTTTGACTAACCTTTGTGTATCCAAGTGTACACATTTTTCCAAACTCTTCCCCTCTTTCAGTCATAGACTATAGACTGAAAGAAAAATGCTAACTTTACAGAATATTTGTGAAAACTAAATATGAAATCACCTAATGTAATACCTGGTAACCTCGTATTGGGCAGTGATTTTGTTTGAAAAAAAAAAAAAAACATATAATAAGGACCTCATATATTTTACTCTTTCTACTACAATTGCCAGTAATATGAACAAAAAATAAGTATTTAGAAAATAACCTTTGACCTCTAGTATATTGTGTTTCTTATAAAACAAAATGTCAATAAAAAGAAACATTATTTCATTATATTTTCTTCTTATTATTATTATTGGTAGTAGTAGTAGTAACAACATAATTTGTATGGATACATCATGTGTTGATACTTTCTTGTCCCTCATCCCTGCCCCCCTTCCACTGGAGACCTTACTCAGTGAGGTTGCAGGTAATCCTTATAGGGTTGTGGTTAATGTATTGTGGAGGCAGCAGTCAATGAGGGTTTTTTTGGGCAGGGGAGAAAATGCCTCTGGGAATGATGTCTCAACCTGTGGCTCTTATAATCTTTTCTCCTCCTCTTTTACAAAACTCCCTGAGCTGTGGTTGGTGAGTTTTAAGTCTACTTCAGTGATGAGCTCTTAGTTGCCCCTGTTTCAGTAAGTGTTGACTATCGTCAGGGTCTATCTCGTTCACCCTGGCAGTGATTATCAGGTTCAGCATGAAAGCAACACTCTTGCTCATTTCCCCAATTCTTCTGTAGTTGTAGTTGAGGCTTGGCTGAAGTGCAAGGAGTAGTTTATCTCCTTGGGTCTATCTACCTTCTGAAAAAGAACAGGTTTTTCAACAGACAGTGAAGTCAGCATAGTTTAAATAGGATACACATTATTAATTTAGGGATATTTGATGTATGAAACCCCACTTTTAGCCAAAAACTATTGATAGCTTGACACTGGAGAACATAATCTTTGTCTCTATAGGATTCTGATCTGGTTCCCAATTCCAGATATGGGCTCCTTTACACTGATGGATCTCTTACCCAAGCAGAAAGCTATTGGTCACTCATCAAGGCTGTGTGCCGCTATTGCACTGGTGTGTACATCCTGTCAGGGTGTTTGCTTCTGAGTAGCTTAGATTTCTGGTTGCTCAGACCATTGATGTCCACTTCTCCCCAAGAGCTCATGTAGCACTTTACAGCACAAGACATGCTAACTGTCTTGGGACTAGCTCTCTTCCATATTCCAGCTAGGTCTCTCCATGCTCTGTGTTGACAGCATATGGTGTCTTCAGCAATAGGGCTTTACCTTTTGACTCAGGTGGGTAATGACATGCTTTGACAGAAACCTGTTTTGTTTTGCGGACCTTGTAGGTCACTCTGATCAATGAATCATTGTATGTAGCAACCGATTTCTGGTACTGGGAGTTACAGGTAAAAACATAATTTCTTTTTAAGGTTAGGCTTTATCCAACCCTCTTCAGGGCTGTTCTTTTCAGGTACTCCCCCTTACTCCTAGACAGGGCTATAACTTTTAGTCTATCCCCAAGGATAAAAGATTCCATGGTACAAGTTCATTTTGGATTTAGTTCTGTGTTTGTTTTCCTTTACCTTCAACTTACTCTCCCTACCAACCCTTACACCCCTATTGTCTGGGCTTTGAGTTACGTATCAGGAATCAGCAATTCAAGCTGGTTCAGGTCAGGACAGCAAATAAGAGAGACCATGAGGAGATTGTCCTTCTGTGGTATTGTGATTTTCCTGGGTATGATCTGTTCCAAGTTGGTCCATTTTTCTACACATTTTACTGTATTCCTTTCTTAAGGCTAAGTAGAATTGCGTTGTGTAAATGGGCTGTAAATTTGCTATCCATTCATCCAATGATGGGCACCTCTCAAAACTGCAGGTGATGAATTCCTTCAGTAGAGTCAGGATACAATATCAACACACATGCACAAAAATCAGTAGCATTTCCATATGCAAAGGACAAGTATACAGAACAAGAAATCAGCAAGGCTGTCCATTTTCAATAGCAAGAAAAAATTAAATACCTGGTAATAGCACTAACCAAGGATGTGACAGACATATATAATGAAAACATTAAAAAACAAACCTCAAGAACAAAATTGAGGAGGACATGACAAGGTGGAAAGATCTCCCATACTCTCAGATAGATAGAATTAATATTGTGAAAATGGCAATTCTACCAAAAGCAATATGCAGATTTAATGTAATACCAATAAAAATCTCAGCATCATTCTTCACAGAGATAGAAAATACGATTTCAAAATTCATATGGAATGGAATAAATACAGCATCTTCAACAAATGGTGCTGGACAAATTGGATAAGAATATGTTGAAAAATGAAACTAGACCTACTAATCTCAGCATACCCCAAAATCAAGTCCAACTTTATAAAATATCTCAATATAAGAGCTGAAATTCTTCTACTACTGGAATAAAACAAAAGAGGAATTCTCCACAATATAGGAGTGGGAAAAGACTTCTTGAACTAAACCCCAGTAGCCTAGGAAATAAAATAATCACTCAACCAATAGGATCTCATGAAGCTAAAAAGCTCTTTCACAGATAAGCATACCATCAGCAGAGCCAATAGATTAACCACTGAGTGGGAGAAAATCTTTGCCAGCTATACCACTGATAGAAGCCTAGTATCTAGAATTTACAAAGACCTAAAAAATACTAAACAATAAAAAATCAAACAATATCCAACCAACAGAAACCTAATCTCTAAAATCTACAAAGATCTCAAAAACCTAAACAGTAAAAAAGTCAAACAAACAACCCACCCACAAAATGAGGCAAAGAGCTGAACAGGCAGTTCACAGAGGAAGAAACACAAATGGAAAACACACACTTAAGAAAATGTTCATCATCCTAATCATCAGGGAAATGCAAATTAAAACAACTACAAGATTCCACCTTAGTCCAGTAAGGATAGCAAACATCAAACAATCAAATGAAAATGAATGCTGGCGAGGATGTGGAGAAATATGTACCCCCTTCCACTGTTGGTGAGAATATAATATGGTACAACAACTTTGGAAAGCAGTATGGAGATTCCAATAAAAGCTGGCTATAGAATTACCAACAAACCCAGCTATTCCCTTACGGGCATGTACCCTAAAACCTTCAAGCCTCAGCCTAGACAGAATTGCTCAACCATGTTTATATTGGTTCAACTCGTAATAGCTAAGAGCTGGAATCAACCATCAGTAGAAGAATGGATACTTAAGTATGGCATATCTACACAATGGAATTCTACTCAGCAGTAAGAATAAACGACACAATAAAATTTGAAGAAAATGTTTGAACCTGGAACAGATCATTCTCAGTGAATTTACCCAATCACAGAAAGATAATTTCCGCATAATCTCTCTCATCTACAGCACCTAACCTGAATATACCCAAGATGCCGGCATACCCAGCAGGCGTCGCGAGGACTGGACAGTAGGGTGTGTGGGGAGGCAAGGGTGGGGGTGGAAGACACAAATCTGGACCCAAATGGCAAAGGTACCATAAAATTCTACATCCTAAGAGACAGACCAAATGGTGGAACCCTCACCAGGCCTTGACACCTGAGTCACAAGGCAATGGAGAGTGTATGATGAAGATTGACCTTAATCTTCTACAGCTTCCCTCTCCCTTTCTCTCTCTCCCACTCCTTCCCTCTTCTCTCTAACTCCTTTATATTAGTTATCTTTGCTGTCATTCTTTTCGTGGGCACTGACCTGTAACTCCCAGTACCAGAAAGTGGCTATCATCCACAGTGAGCTTTGGATCAGAGAGACCTACAAGGTTTCCATGACAGATTTCTGTCAGAGTACTGGATTACCCACCAAAGGTTTGTTGTAAGACCCTACTGCTGAAAATACCACATGCGGTTGACAAATAACATGGAGTGACATGGCTGAAAGCTGAAAGACAGTCAGTCCCCAGATAGTCAGCTCATGTAATGCCAGAAGGTGCTAAATGGGCAACTGGGGTAAAATGACCAATATCTGTGTAAGCAACTCATGTTCTAACCTACTTAGCAGCAAATAACCTGTTGTAATGCTCACAGAAGTGTAATAGTGGCTCACAGCCATGGTGGGAAACCAACTGCTCTTGATTTGGCTACTGATCCACTCAGTGGAGCGGAACCCGTAGCTGGAGCTGGGAAACAAGTCAGAACCAGATCCACAAATGAGCTCACTCACTCTCCATTATCAAGCTACCACCAATGGTGGGCTACAAGGGGGCCTACACCTATTAAATTACCTCTAAAAAAATAATGGTTATCCCATTTATCTGATGCTAACTTTACTCTCCATTGGAGAATCTGCTTCTCTTTTTCAGACAGAGGCAGTTGCTAAGGAGAGAACGACCCCATCATAACTCAAAAGTGTCCCAGCTGAAATTAAGTATAATTGTTGAAACAAGCAAGGGTGCTGTTTTCTTGGTCAACCTGGTACCAGCACAAGGATGAAGGAGATTGAGACAGAGAACAATCAACTCCTACCAAATCAGATATCCAGAGACACAGAGGGTCCCCAGACCTCATCACTGAAGCAAACCTAAAATGAACCCAACATAGCTCAGGAAAATTTGTGGAAGAGGGGTTGGAAACAATGTCAGAACCACATGTCAGGGCATAATGCACAGAGACATTTCCTCCTACCCATAACTGAGGGCTAACTACAATACATGACTCATATACCTTAACAAGGAGGGGGAGAAGGAGGACAGGGAGGAGGCTAACAGTGCTACCAACTTGACTGTATTCAGTGAGTACAAAACTAATTAACAAAAAAATAATAATTAAAAAAAATAAAACAACCCAATCCAACATTGGGCAGAGAACTGAATAGGGAGTTCTCAGAAGAAGAAATACAAATGGCACACACATCCCTAAGAAAAAGTTTGACATCCCTAACCATTAGGGAAATACAAAGTAAAGCAACTATGAGATTCCACCTTACTTCAGTAAGGATGCCAATCATTAAATGATCAAACAACAATAAATATTGTCAAAATGTGGGGAAAGAGGGACCCTCATTCACTCTTGGTGGGAATGTAATTTTTTACAACTACTATGGAAATAGATATGGAAATTCCTGAAAAGAATGAACATAAAGCTACCAATTGACCAAGGTATTCCTCCCTTACTGGGCATTTATCCTAAATGTTCCATACTTCAACACAGAAATGTTTGCTCAACTATGTTTATAGCTACTCAATTAATTATTGCTAAGATCTTTAATCATTATATATTTTCATTAGTATTGCAATACCAGCGCCAAGTCCCCATGGAGAGTGCATTCATCAACTCCCAGAATTTCATTGAGGGAAGAAAATGTGAAAATAAAATATGATAGAAAATCTATTAATAGTCTCATTATTCCACTATTACTGTGATGTATCTATCAAAGTATGGCAAGTCTCAGGAGATAATACTTTATTGAAGAGCAATTAAATTCTATTATGTACACAAATTAATCTTTTATTCTTTCAGTAGAATTATACATTTAAATTAACTCGCATGTTCATTTCTTGCCTAACAATGTGACTGATATAATTAAGCACAAAGCCCTAAGTTTAGAAGTCAACTTTAGGGAGACATATGAGTCTTCTCAAGCCTGGACAAGCTCATTGTCCTCAGGAATCTGATGAAGCATGCACTCATCATGACTAACGATAATGAATCCTTCTTCATTTCTGAGGATGCGTTCCTAAAATCTGCACATGAAAATTCTCTTGTGTCCTGTATGCAAGAGACTACTTTTTGTAAATTCACTTGAGTTGGGAGCAACTATGAGGAATAATTTCATGCATATTGCTTTTTTCTTTTTCTTCCTCTACCTTTCTCTCTATTTCACCAAGAAGATGTCTCAGCTACATTCAGGCAGGAAGCATGGAAGGCTTACAAATATGGGTCTTGGGTGGTCTGTACTATGATTAATGAAACCCAGGTCTTGCGTCTCCTCACACTCCTTCCAGCATGAAATCAGTACCCGTGTGTGGTTGTGTGGGACTTTTTGATCATGGATCAGTTAGTTATCCCCCACAGTCCTGGGCTGCTCATTGCAGGCAAGGCAAATATACACTTCAAGATTCCTATTACTACATGTGTATACACACACATGCACACACACACACACACACATTTTTTCTCTTCAAATATAGACTTTTTGATTAGTGTGCTCTCAATCAGGACAGGAAATTCAATGACAGGTGTAGCCAGCATGTCCTAGTAAGTGAAAATCTGGGCTGTTGGAAGCATTAACAGCCTCCACCACTGCTACTGTGGATTCTTCCCCTTCATGTGCCCAGGGATTCATGTTCATAATGATCACTGATGAAGACAGACCAAGGTTACTGCCCAAATATTCTTTTGTATTTGATTATTCAGTTCATAGGGGGGATCTTTTTTGACCATTTGGATGAAATATACTACCAAGCTGTTCTTATATGTCTATCAATTTGTCTTTACCTAAGCCATTATTGTCTTTGATCCCGTGGTCCTTTCCAATAGGGCAACTGTGGATGTTGATAAGGTGACCTTCATTATATCCTAATGTATCTCCTGTTTTATAGGCCTGGTCAGACTTGTTGTCAAGTATATGATTTTCTTGTAATGATAGACTTTTGCTAGAGCAAACTAACTTTATATGTTCAAAGAAATCTGCTTACCATATACTATGAAATAGGAATGATCTCTTTGCTTCCTGATAAAATAGTTGCAAAAGGCACAGTTATGAGCAATGACTAACTTCTTGGCTCTTTTATGAAGCATAAAACTCTAACTGACACTATTCATTCACATAGCATGCCCGTTGCAACATGCCTACTTTTCTCCACTGAACCAGGACAGATTGTACATACATGTTCAGAACATATGCATGTTCTGAAAAAGAGTACGATATGCCCTCTTAGAAAAGTGGATAGACTGATTTGTTCTCTGGAGTATATCTATATGTAGCAGATTTTGATAGTCTGTTTTTACCCAATGGTAAGATTTAAAGTACTTAATGAAATGTTTCCTACAAATGATTTTCCCTGGACATTACTGAAAGTTAACACCCAGTTGTTATAGCTAGAATATTATTGCTAGTGCTACCAATTAAGAGTCTATGACTGACTTTACCAATAGTCAAGTAAGGTTCAAAAACATGCCTGAGCCACTCATGCAAGCCTGGACCAGACATTGCAGTTATGCGGGTGAACAGGGGACAAGCCAATCTCAGGAAGGAACTATATCACAACAAAATGACAATTCAGCAATTCAGAGTCATGAACCATTTACCCTTAAAACAAGGTTGCAATAATGTTAACTCAAAGACTTCAAAAGTGCTACTAAATTCCTATTTTGAGTGAGCATGTGTAACCTCCAGTAATGTACTGTCCAGTTCAATCTGCTAAACAGGTTACTCACCAATAATAGAATGGATTGATTTGTTCTGTGGAGCTGTTAACTCTAAGCTGAAGAACACTTACCAAAATAATTTTGACCTTGAAATTCTTCATTTTAAATCATTATTTCTAACAGTAATTATAGGAAAGTACTGGCTTCCTCTTAAAAATACCCCTAATTTCTGGTAATAAAGCCATATAATTTAACTACAAGTGAATGCTTAAACTGTATCTGTTTTCTAAGGGGACAGAGAAGAACACTTAACTCATTCAAACGTAGAATAAAATCATCTAGGATCAGAAAACTAAGTTAGGTCAGGAACACATATCTCTTTATTATAAGTGGAGATTATGAGCCATAATGTTACGAGAACAGCCCTACTGGCCTCTGTTCTTAAGGTATCATTAAGGTACCATTAATATCCATCTATCATCAAAATTCAGAGTCAATGAGAACTCACAGTAGCATTTTTAACAAAAATCACAATACAATTTATTTAAAAATTACCATTTATATTATGCCTGCAATATAATAGCAGCACTGTTTTAACCATATACTAAATCTATCTTTCTCAATAAAGCCATGGTATAAGTAATCTCGTCTTATTTGATATAAGATGATCCAGAAGCATAACGAGTATCTTCCCCAGCCCATGGCCCCCAAGGCAATACAGCAATAAGTACAAGATCCAGGGATGAAATTCTATCTGTATCAAACATTACTACTTTTTCTTGGAGATTTGGGAGTTAATGCTTCCTGGAGGCAGTGTATTGTTGGGGTGGGCTTTTGGGTATTGTAGCTAGTTTCTCCAGCACACTTTTCTGTTACTTTTGTTCACCTTAGGTCAGCCAGAGGGTGATGTCCACCCTCTGCTCATGCCATCATTTTCCCCGGCCATCATGGAGCTTTCTCTCAATTCTGTAAGCCAACATGGCAAGACTTCACTAGTGTGGGAACATGTGTAGGCAAATATATTGTTTGCTTACTAACATGACAGTGCATTTGTAACTATATATTCTAATTTATATTGGCTTCAAAATAAATAATTATTGTAATTTCCAATATTAGGCCCAACTTTGTGATTTCAGGGAAAAGGAATGCCCAAAGTCATCACGTGAAATATTTTTGTCCTAAGACATGATAGAGATCATTCTAATATGAATGCCAATCTCAATTGCATCAGTTGTGACCAGCTGCTTTCCAAACCAAGCCAAACACTGTGGACTCTATCTTACTTGCATTTCTCTGTTGACTTTTCAGCAACAGATGTTTTTATCAAAGTGCAACAGAAGTTTATTTTTTCCTTTTTTGCAAATAATTTTAAAGGGACCAATAGTCAAACAACACCAGCACACTGCTCATCAGCCATGCCCATGTTCTATAATTTGGATCTTTATTTGTTGTACTTCGACGTGCTCAGTTCCTCTGGCATGAGAAATGAGTAAAACTGTTAAAGCGCACACAGTGAAAGACACGTCGCCCCTTACCAGTCTATGCTGCTTGTACAATGCCTGTGAATATTCTCTCATTTTCCTTTGTGTTCAGAAAAACCTGCAAAGAACATTGTCTGTGCTGTCTACTTTTGCGTAGAGCTATCTATTTATTATGATAATAAACTTGTTAAATGAGTGCTTTATTGATACTTTCATGGTAATATTTCTTTTGTGATTAATAACATTTGCTTCTATTTCTGCAGTATTTGGTTCAATCTTGCTGCTGTATACTTCATAACTTGCTTATACTTACTCTGATCTGTGTTCCATAATGTCAAAAACTATGAGACTTTTGTCTTTCTTATCAGGATAAGGTATATAACTGTTGTAATCAGGTTCACATTGCTGGCATAAATTACCCAACAAAGAACAGCTTGTGGGGGGACATAATGGCTTTATTTTGGCTTATAGAATTGAGAGAAAACTCCATGATGACTGGGGTAAATGATGGCATAAACAGAAGGTGGACATCACCCTCTGGCTGACGTAAGGTGGACAAAAGTAACAGAAGAGTGTGCTGGGGAAACTGGCTACAATACTCAAAAGCCCACCCCCAACACTACACTGCCTCCAGGAAGCATTAACTCCCAAATATCCATCAGCTGGGAACCTAGCATTCATAACACCTAAGGTTATAGGGGGCACCTGAATCAAACTACTACATTCTCCTCCAGGCCCCCATAAACTGATAACCATACATGATGTGAACTACAAGCATTCATCCAACTTTAAAAGTCCCCATAGATTTTTATCAATTTTAATGATGTTCAAACATCCCCATAATCTAAGGTCTTTGAACTGAGCCATAATACCAAAAATAACCTCAAAAATACCATAATGTCACAGAATAAACTTCACACTGAAAAAGATGGCAAAGAAATACTCAAACATTACATGATTTAAACAGGGCAAATATCAAACTCTGTAGCTCCAAACACAACAACTCTAGCCAGTGACAAGTCTGCAAGTATAACTCTAACCAGCAACAAGTCACTGGAGTTCTGATTTTACCCCTACAGCTAGGCTACTCACAGTTCTGAAAAACTTCAATGGGGCTGGAAGCTTTCCATACCAGCAATGTCATGGTCGCAGCATTTCCACTGCAAGCCATAATTCATCCTCTTGGCCCTGTGGGGTCTCCATGCAGGCATCCAGCAAATCTGCTTCACACTTTCCATGGCCATTCCAAAACATAAGACTATATTGCAAATTCAATGACCTTCTCTTTCCTGCATTTCTTATAGTACATAATACCAGGTAGGGTGACAATCTGTTAATCCAAGGGGGTAAATAAAGCAGACTTTAAAGAATAGGGTGCTCCTTCAGCATTCAAATCCCTTCAAAAGACTGCATTCTTTCTGTTGTCCCAGTGCAGGTTGGCTGACCCAATCTCAATGGTATAATCTTTCATACAATTACAGCTGAACTGGTGGAAGTTTGGGTCCAAAGATTTACTTTTTCTGTGCCATATCCCCTTTCTCACACCAGTCCATTTCTATGCAATGAAACTCTGCACAAGTTCCCAGGACACAGGCATACCAAGCTTCTCACACAAACTGCTTCTAGTGCAGTCCAGGCAAAGCTGTTTCTCACTTTCATAAGCCAAACCTCATAGTCCATAGCTCTTACTGTATTCATGTCTTTCAACTCTGACCATAATAGTTCACCAAGCTGTACTTACAGCGCTGCAAGGCATCTCTTAGGCCAAGGTTTCAAATCCTGCCACATTCCTCTTCAAAATCAGCTCCAAAAGGCCAAAGCCACATAGTCAGGTGTCTAGCAGCATTCCCACTCCTCTGGTACCAACTTTACTATTGAAGTCAGGTTCACCTTGTTGGCAGAAATCATTGACCAAGAGAAGCTTTTGGAGAAAATGGGGTTTATTTTGGCTTACAGAGTCAAGGACAAGATTCATGATGGCAGGGGAGAAAGATGGCATGAGCAAAGGGTGGACATCACCCCCTGGCCAACATAAGGTGGACAATGGCAACAGGGGAGTGTGCCAAACACTGGCAAGGGGAGACTGGCTCTAACACCCATAAGCCTGCCCCCAACAATACACTGCCTCCAGGAGGCTTTAATTTCCAAATTTCCATCTGTTGGGAAGTTAGCATTCAGAACACCTAAGTTTATGGGGCACACCTGAATCAAACCATCACAGTAACTCAGCAGGATCTTACATAGTGTTTAGTTATGTCTAACATGCTAATAGTCAAGTGGAAGAGCCTGAACATTCTGTTACTTTGGAAATTGTTATATTTCTATATGCACCTTGAAAACTGTTGCAACTTATATGCCACAGGAGCCTAACAATTATAAAAAATATACTTCATATGCAGATATCTAACTTATTATGTCTCATATAAAAATCACGTATTTCTTGCACAAATTGTAAATTACATAAATCTATAGAGGTACATAAATAGTGTTGCATAAATACTGCTAAGCTTTTTCAAAATGAAGCTCAGAGGAATAAAGTAACTTAACTATAGCACAAATCTATGACATTTTCAATTAAGGGATAACATTTGACTAACTTCCCCAATGTGGTTCAGGGAATTTTGCAGAAAAGGGGGTGGAAAGATTGTTAGAGCCACAAGTTGGGTTGGGGCATTATGCACAGAACCATTGCCTTTCCCATAACTGATAGCTGCCCCTACAATTACAACACACATTCCCCATAGGGATAACCAGTATCCCCAATGAGGAGGGCCCCTGTGGAGGGGGACAGGGATGAGGGTAAGGGTGGCACCAATATGTGCTGTTTACATACTGAGTATGTCCATAACTAATAATAAATAAATAAATAAAAATATTAAGGTCAAATTTCAGCATAATGACAATAGACTTCCAAACAATAGATATTTATAGAGTTATACCCAGGATTAAGATAGAAAAGGAACACATCATTTTTATTATAAATAAAATAATAATGTTAGTGTTATGTAAATTAGTTGGCAATTTTGCATCAAGAACAGGTTAAAACCTTGAAAAAAATAATTATTTTGTAGTAAACTAACTTCTTTAATGGTCACGTGATTTTTATTTTATTTATTTATTTGTTTTATTTTATTTATTTATTTTTTTATTTATTTTTGAGGTCAGGTCTCACTCTAGCCCAGGCTGACCTGGAATTCATTCTGTAGTCTCAGGTTGGCCTCGAACTCACAGCGATCCTCCTACCTCTGCTTCCCAAGTGCTAGGATTAAAGGTGTGTGACACCATACCCGGCTCATGGTCACTTTATTTTAAAGGAAGAATAAACTATGTTTGGAAGGGGGATTATATATGAAGGAAGTCTCCTTGAAGATTAGGTAAGATTTCAATAGATCAAAAGCTGGAAAATATAGAAGAAATTGAAAAAATTTTAATACATACTAATTTCCAAAGTTAAAACTGCATGATATTGAAAACTTCAGTAGACTTATCATGAGCAATGAGATGGAAGCTGTAACTTAAAGTCTCTCCTCAAAGAAAAGCCAAAGACCAAGTGGATTTTAATATAACTTTTTTCAAATTGTTCCATAAAATAAAAAGGGAAGGAATACTACCAAATCATTTTATAAAGACTGTACTACCCTAATTCCTAAAGTAGATAGACACCCCAAAAAAGAAAATTGAAGATCAACTTGTCTGACAAAATAGATGTCAAAATTTTCAATAAAATGCTCACAAACCAAATTCAATAATAAATTAAGAAGATAATTTATTATAAACAAGTAGACTTCACACCAGGGACACAAGATAGGTTGAATACAAATACACCATATAAATAAACTTAACAGTATAAATAGCATGATCATTTCAATTGACACAGATACAATCTTAGACAAAGTCCAATATATCTATATAATGTCAATCACAAGTAGGAATAGATGGAACACATTTCAAATAATAAAGGCCACATATGCAAAACCCACTGAAAACATTATACTAGAAAGAGAAAAAATGGAAAATATCTCTGCTAAAATCTTTAGTGAAACAAAGATGTGAATTGAACAATTTTTATTGAATACAGTGATCAAAGTCCTACCTAGATCAATAGGGCAAGAAAAAATATACAAAAATAATAAAAATAGGAAAAGAAAAACTTCAAATATAATTATTTGCAGATGACATAGTTTATGTGTACAAGATCTTTGGAATCTACCACAACACTCCTACCTCTTTCAGTATAGTTTCATAGTACAAAATAAATACATAAGAATCAGTAGCTTTCATATACACCAATAGTGAAATTACAAAGAAGGAACTCAAAAAAAAATCACATTATCAATAGCATCAAAACAATTAAGTACTTTAACCAAAAGTCTGAAATATCTCTATGATGAAAACTTCAAAACACCAACAAAGGGGAGTCAAATAGGATATTAAATGATGGAAAGATTTTCATGTTCCTGTATGTGCAGAAGGAATATTGTGAACCTTGTTAATATTACCAAAAGTGATCGACAGATTAAATGCAATTCTTATCAAAATTCCAGTGACATTTTTCACTTAAATGGAAAAAATGATACCAGAAGTTATATGGAAATGTAAATAACCACTAATAACCAAAGATATCTTAAGGAGAAAGGACATACCTTGTGGTATTACAATGTCTGATCTCGAGTTATACTACAGAGTTTTAGTGTTAAAGACAGCCTGGTACAGGAAGCAAAACTGGCACACAAGTTAATAGAACTAAAGAGAACAAAGAACCAAACCCACACTACTTTGGCCTCTGATCCCTTATTCTGGTACAAAGGAACCAAACATACTTAGTGGGGAAAACAAACAATAAATCAAGTAAACAAGACAAATACATTCAGCCTATTCAACATATGTTGTTAGAAAAACTGGATGCTCATCTTTGCAGATGAATAAACTTAAACCAATATATTTTAATCCTGAACAATATCAATTCAAAGCTGATCAAAGACCTTAATCTCAAACCTGAAATGTTACAATTTCTAGAGTAAAACATAGGGACTACACTTCAAGATATAGACATAGGCAAAATCTTTCTGGACGAAGCTCCATTAGTGCAGCCAATGGTTCTAAGAGTGAACAAACAGGTCTACATAAAATTAAAGGCTTTCTGCAAAAGAGACCACCAACAAAGTGAACAGTGTGTAGAATGGAGGAAAAAATTCCCAGCTGCACTTCATACAGAAGGTTAATTACCAGAATTTTAAAAAAAAATGCAAAGATTAAACACACACACACACACACACACAACCTGCCAATAAACCAATGGGCTAACAAGTTTGTTTAAAAACAAGTTCACAAAAGAAGATAAAATGGCCAATAAGTACTTTAAAAGTTGTTCAAACCCAGCCTTCAGATTAAAGAAAATAATACTAATCTGAGACATTATCTCATCCCAGTCCAGAATGGCTATCAAGAACAAAGATGCTGATGAGGTTGTGGGGAAAAGAATCCTTACTAACTGCTGTTCAAGGTACAAACTACCCACCAATTGAGCATGGAAGTTTCCCAGGAAATTGGGAATAAAACGTCAGCTAAACCTATCCTGCTCATAAACCCTAAGGACTAGATACTACTATTGTGAGACCTGAGCATACAAGCTTATTGCTGCTCTACCTAAAGTAACTATGGGATGGAACCAGACTCGATGGTCAGCAGTAGATGAAAATATAATGAAAATGGTGTGCATATACACAATGGAGATTTACTCATCAGTATGAAAATATAAAATTTTGAAATTTGTAAGAAAATGGATAGATCTGGAAAGAATTATATTAAGCAAAGTTACACAAGCTCTTAAGGACCAAAACTTCATATTCTCTTATCCATCCGTCTATCATCTATTTATCTATCTATATATAACTATGCCCATATACATATACCTGTGTATATATATATGTATACACACACACACACACACACACACACACACACACACACATATATATATATGTATTTATATATAATCTATCTACTTTTCTAGCTACATCTATATCTGTAGACAAACATGGATAAAATCTGTAAGGTTAGAATGCTAATGATGAATGGTATAAAGAGATAATAAGGAAGGGGTGAGGTAGGGTGAAGGAACACATGTCATAACTAAACAGAAAAGAGAGAAGATATTGGTAGGAAGAAAAGAATTGGGTAATGATATGGAAAGCCATCTCCTAAAATATACTTGAAACTCCAGGATAGGAACTAAAACTATTCATGCCAACTAAAAAAATATGAATAATTTAAACACAAATAAAACAAAATATTGCAATTGAATTAGATACAGAGAATATACAGACTTTCCAGACAGCAAAAGAACTTACTAAATTGTGTTATCCATAGCCTAATTTCAATAATGTATGGATATTTTAATTTGTTCTGTCCTTTAACACTACTTTTTAAAAAATTCTATTTCATAGTGAAAGTTATAATAAAGGAAAGAATGCTAACTCATTATGCATCATTTTCTAGTGGAAAATCTATGAATGATACCCTAAACAACATTTCCAATGCTAAAGAACAACAAAAGCACAGGAGATCTTACTTTACAATTGGAGTCATGCAAAAATAAAACACTCTTAACAAGTTTATAGCTAACTAAATATGACCACTGAGCTCTTGTTGGAACATATGTAAGTGTCAGGGAGAGGTCCTGGATACTTAGGCTAAATATCAGGTGGTAGTCATAAGGAAATTGACCAGGATGCAATAACAAACACAATTCAGAGCGAAGTCTCTAACATTTTTTTTTTCATTCTGCCTTTCCATATACTGCATCAATTAGAAAATAAAGAGTCTCTTCTTGCCTCTCTCATCCAATAAGTCAGAAGACAGAGGTCAATATTTATGGGTTATTTTCCTTTGACAACTCAGAATCATCTCAATTAAATCATCTCATTTAAAGTGATATTTTAATGGACCTGATCAAACTTCAAGCTGGGATATGCTATTGAGCACTGAAATCCATGTGAGTGTTTCAAGTGAAAACAAGAAAGATCAATCAATCTACCAAAAGACAGGGGAATGCCATTAAAAGTTTTGGGGCAGCAGGGAAAGTCTAAAAGGAATATTATGTTATGAAAACTAATGTGCCCCACAGTGTGGTTCACATCATCACACAGCTTAGATGGCATGCTGCAAGTCAATTTCACCATTCTTAGGAAGGATCAAAAACAAGATTTATGATGTTTAGGCAGGAGAGATTGTATAGTGCCTAAGGTGCTTGCTTGCAAAGCCTAAGGACTTTGGTTCGAATTCCCAGTACCTACAAAAGTCAGATGCACAAGGTAGTACATATGTCTGCAGTTCATTTGCAGTGGCCGACAGCCCTGGTGTGCCTACTCTGACTATATATCTGTCTCTTCTCCTATCTCCCTCTCTCTCAAGTAAGTAAGTAAATAAATAAGTAAACAAATTTTATTAAAGCAATACTTATGAACCTCACAGTGGGGTAAAAAGGAGAAATATGTAAGACACATCTGGCTTTCCATTTCCCCTTTTGAAAAAAAAATGTCTTATTTGCCCAGCATTTTAGTCAAGTCCTGTCATTAATCTTATTCATCTACTATTTTATGATCTAAACTTCATTACCTGGCATATTCAATATCATTTCAGTCTTACCACATGGATTTTGCATTTGAATTTTGTGACCATAAGCAAATGTATACTCATTTATTTCAATTGGACCCTCTTGCAACATTTAGAATGTACTTAGCCTTATTAGTTCACTCTCAAACATTCTAAAGTGAATATTTTTAATGTCTCCATCTCTGATATTATATTTGTCTATCATCTGTCAGATCAATTTTAGCCAGTGATAATTCACTTAATGAATTCACTTAAATCACAAAACCATATCTCAAAGCCTCTTTCTGTGCCTTGACTACAAAATTTTCCTGGCATAATGGTCTCTTCTTCTGGTAATTAAAAATATATTGGGCTGGAAAGATGGCTTAGTGGTTAAGCGCTTGCCTGTGAAGCCTAAGGACCCCGGTTCGAGGCTCGGTTCCCCAGGTCCCACGTTAGCCAGATGCACAAGGGGGCGCACGCATCTGGAGTTCGTTTGCAAAGGCTGGAAGCCCTGGCGCACCCATTCTCTCTCTCTCCCTCTATCTGTCTTTCTCTCTGTGTCTGTCGCTCTCAAATAAATAAATAAAAAATTTTAAAAAATATATAATTTCTTTCAACAGATAATTTGGAATATAGATAGTTTGGGGATATTATTAGATTAACTCATATGTAGCTCTGAAAATATAGGCAAAGTTTTTTTTTTTTTTAATTAAGAGAAAACATATGGCTTAGTAAAGAAAATCATTCTTCTGGACACCCTAGTAGCCCAATTGTAGTGGTTTCAGGAACAGATAGGAGAGGATAGGAACAAAGCTTTGTTGAACAATATCAAACCCATTTGAAAGCAGTTGTCACAGTGAAGTGTAAAATGCTATGCCATCAGTAAAAATATGACTTCTACTGGGTGTGAGAATTATCTCTGAGAAAATTTGTCCAAAATAAAGAAAACTCTCTTCTCCATCCCTTCTTCCTCCTCCTTCACATCCTCCCCTCTTCTCTTTGTATTACATAGAGGTACTCTTACTCAACAAGAAAAAAGGTGAGAAATACTCACCTTGAAAAATAGCCATGACCATCTCACACCCGCAGGCTACTGGAGCTTACATCTACAATGTCTACCTTCAACTGGTCCTTCTTTGTTGCAAGCCCCTTCCCATAAAGACTTCTTTAGTACATGGAGTGCCAGTATACCCACCTGTGACTGTCATATGCCTAGCATCCCATTCTATTGAACACCACAGACATAGAGAAAACGTTCATAGGGGAAGATAGTAACCTCTATGACATATACGAGCATTTGTTGAAAAGAGATTGCATAGCTAAGCACCTGCATGGCATTTTGAAAGGATCAGCACTGAGAGAGAAAGTGTGGGACCACAGTATGCCTACCAAAGGACTTTGTGCAAAAGCTTTAGTATCCAGTGGAATGTTTGAATATCATATTTATCACATCATCAGTTTCTTTTAATCTTATTTCAATATGTATTGCAATTCCTTTAATAAGTATCACACTTGCACACAGCCTTTTTGTGGTGGTCAAAAATGATAGTGGTAATTAAGTAACAAAGAGGAGGACTTCTTATAGATGACACTGATATATGATGTGGAAAATTATCATAGTGTGGAGGGTTATCTTTCACAAAAGAGGAAATAAAGTGAAGAAGTCATTGTCCTCAGCAATTTAGTATACTCTGTGGTGCCAGTTTCTATATCAGCTCATTTATGCAAGAAGTGGGAAAAGAGATCTAGCTCTTGAATCAGCTATCAATGAAAAAAGTGAGAGCATTATCTTAAAGCTAGCATTGTTGTTGCTCTGCAAGAGTGAGGATGAAGGGAACTAAGTCATTTATTCTATGGAAGATGGAACTGAACCAAGGGTAGGTGAAATATGCATAGCTGAACTTCAGTGCTCAGTCTTCCCTCTAGAAGGGATCACTGTGCTCCCCAAGAAGCTGCTTTTGCCTTACCACAAATGTAACATTATGGGCAGGGAAGACTGTTCCAATTCAAGATCAGTTCACATTGTCAAGAAAAGTAACTTATTCAAATGCACAAACAACAAAAGCAAACGTTAACTTTAAATATTTCTAAATGATAAAATCTGAGAAACTTAAAAAATCTATACTAGTAAACCAAAAGGAAATGGGACATGTTATTGGTCTGTGCATAATTCAAAATAATCATATAAAGGAATTCAAGTACTTAGGAATAGACTGAGATATACAACCAAACAGATCCAGGAAAATAAATTGATAAAATATTTCCTTTCTAACCTTGAGTTTGATGACCAGAACCCATTCTATGCACTCGCTATTCCTATACTGAGGTGGTGGGGATGGGTGGATCACTGGACCTCACTGGTCAGTTAGTCTAATCTACTTGTGAGATCCAGGTCAGGGAGAGACTATGCCTCAGCTTGATTTTTAAATTTTTTTTGTTTTATGTTTATTTATTTATTTGAAAGTGACAGACAGAAAGGGGCAGAGAAAGAGGGAGAGAGAGAATGGTCACACCAGGGCCTCCAGCCTCTGCACACGAACTCCAGACGGGTGCACCCCCTTGTGCATCTGGCTAACGTGGGTCCTGGGGAATCAAGCCTTGAACTGGGGTCCTTAGGCTTCACAGGCAAGCACTTAACCACTAAGCCATCTCTCCAGCCCTATGGTTGATGTTTATACACACATGGATATACATGCATGTGTAACTCCTACACACACACACCCACATACACATACATAAACACATATGTGCACACACACACTCACATATACTACTTGAATTTATGGACAGAATTACTGATGTGAGAAATTAACTAGAAAAATTTGGAAGCTGAATAAGAAGACAGGTCATGTGAAATAATTCAATCAGAATAGCAAAGAGAAAAAAAAAGATTGAAAAATAGTAAGGAAAGACTTTGAAAATTATTAATGCCTTTAAGGACAGGTAGGTACTGTGCCAAATCCAAAATAAGAAAAGTTTCAGTTATGGAAATAAGATAACATGAATAATATCCAGAAAGAATTCATAGGTAGATTCACAACATTGAAGCTTACAAAGCAAGTATACAAAAATCAATTGTATTTCTATATAATGATAATGGACTCAGGAAATAAAAACCTAAAGCCCATATTCAATTGAGTTAAACTGTGAAATACATGTTGGTAAATCAGATGACTGGGGTGTTTATACTGAAAACTGCACAATATTGCTGAAATTGTAGAACACAGAAATAGAATAATATACTAGTATACTATGTTCATCGATTGAATCACTCAATAATATTAAGATACTTTTCCATAAATTCTTCTATAAATTGTATCTGTAGCTACTACAACTTTAAAAGAAATTTTGGCTCAGAGATGGCTTAGCATTTAAAGTGCTTGTCTTTGAAGCCTAAGGACCCTCTCTCTCTTTCCCTCTCTCTTTCTCCCTCTTTCTCTCTCTCTCATAAATTAATGAAAAATTTTAAGAAGTGCTTCTTGTGGCGAAGGAGTTCAGTAGAAGGTAGAAAAACATTGGTATAGGGAGGGTATTATGGTTGGAGTTACAAACTAGTATAGCCATTTTGGAAATCAATATGAAAGTTCCTCAAAAATTTAGAAATAGTCCCCCTGTATGACGCAGCTATACGACTCCTGCACATATACCCTAAAGACTCCACACTCTACCCAGAACCAGGTTCACATTTGCGTTTAATAAAACTCTATTTACAACAGTTTAAATTAGTAATCATCCTGGATGTTCATCAACAGATAAATAGATAATAAAATGGGGAACATACCTGCAATGGGATTATATTCAGCATCATGGAAAAATGAAATTATCAAAGTTTTAGGAAGTTAAATGGATCTGGGAAGAGCAAAGTGGCTCAAACTTAAAAGATCAAAAGCACATCTTCTTATTGATATCTGGGTCTTAGCTTGTAATATCTATCTATCTGTCTGTCTGCCTGTCTGTCTATTATCATTTATCTATGTATCTATTTATCTATCTATCATCTATCTCCCTGCCTATCTATCTATCATCTATCTATCTATCTGTCTATCTATCCATCTATCTCTCTGGTAATGTGAAGAAAGCCCATAAGGATAGAATCATAACAAACAGTTATAAAAAATGAGCTGAAAGAATGAGAAGATGAGGGCAAAGGGATGCGTAAACTTAAGAGAAACGCATCGTTGGGACATAATAAGGCATAAACAAAGAGATTTCTACTTACGAGGTCCCATGATGTTTATCTTTCATTCTGTATTTGAGCATGTGTCTAAATAAATAAAATATATGCTCTTCCATAGTCTTGTATACAAATGTTCATAGTAGCTTTATTTAGAATAGAGAAATACTAACAACAGCCCCAACATAGGTTAATGAAGTTTCCGAGTTACACTGAATACTAATTTAAACTTCCCAGACTGTTTTCTGTTGCAGCTTCAGAGGGAATTTAAACCCTTTGCTTCAGTCCAAGGCAGAAGCTTGGATCTGAGAGCGCTTCACTCTATAATGTCATATAAAGTCAAGACACCTTTTCTTCAATTAGAAATAACCTTGTTAGCTCTGTGAACTCTAGAGGTCCCTGGTGATCAAGTGAAGCCTCCGATGTGAATGCATCTTATTGGTTATCTCCCTAATGTTTTTACCTTCATTCCCTCACATTTGTTTTTTAGGGGTGAACCCAAACAAACTTCCTGCCTCTTATACATCTCACACAGTGCTGAAAAAAATGGCTTTCTTAGCAACCCATGAGCTTTGCACACCCTAATTTCAAGATAAAAATGTTGCCCACAGTCTGTTTTCTATCAGTTTATGGTCCTCTATAACAAGTATGATGGGAACTGTTAAAAAAATGGACTGTGTTCTATTTCTCCATCTTATTCTGCTCTGTGTAAAGTAATGTTATCTAATGCTGTTATATCCATATGACATGGACAATGCCTGTTACAAGTCATTGTTCAAAGTGTTTTCCTCATCACTAAATGCAAAACTTGTAAGAATAATTAAGTACTGGGTTCAGTGGAAGATTTTTCCAAAATGACTGGAAGCTATGTATGTATGTAATTGAAAAACATGTTGTGGGAAGTATTGGTTTAGGGAAGTAATGAAGCACTTTATTTCTTTCATGTTATAATACATATTACTGGTGCATAGCTAGTTAGGACATTTCCACATATGTAGATGAAGCAATTAGATTGTCTTCACCTCTACTATAGTCTCTTGTCCAACTCTTGCTCCCACTGTCCTCTCCTCATTCCCAACTAGCTCCTCACCTAACTTCATGAGATTTTTATGCATGACCAAGTGTGTTGCATTAGGATTGTTTATAGGAATATAGGTGAGGAGTTGCTTACACATTCATAGTCGCTGTACAAGTGGCTATGGCACTGTAATATCTTTACTTCCCTATCAACCATTAAATTAGAGATCCTCAGGATGGGTTGAGGTTTTGTGAGCTCTTCCAGCCATGGACTGGCATTGTATATTTGTACATATTATTCACTGCTGGTGGGAGTACAAACTAGCACACATTAGACATATGTTTCTCACAAAGCTGAAATTAGAACTACCATATGACATAGCTATAGCACTCCTTGTCCTATATACATCCAAAAGGTTCTATAGCATATCACAGAGATACTTACACATTCATGTTAATTGCTGCTCTAGTAACAATAGCAAAAATATGGAATCAGCCTAGATGTCTATCATCAAACACACACACACACACTCACTCACACATGCATCAGAAGGGCATTGTGTTAAAATAGTATATTGCACATTAAGGGACTGATTGGTAATTGAGGTTAAGACATCAATTTTGTGATAATTGTAATGATATGGGCATATAGGACTGCCAAGGTTAAGAACTTATAAAATCTGCTAGTTCAAATATATTGGTAAGTGAAGCAGGTGCTCATGCTTGCCATTATTACTGAAACTTGTTAAGTACTCAAAAATGAAATGTAATTTGTCTTTATTAAAAATGATGAAGTACCCTTGAGCATAGTTTCATCTGATACATAATATTTATGAAAAATGATTTATCTTTAGCATTCCCTGATTAACACCACTTGAATGGGATCACTCCCTCACTTGGCATTTGGAGTACTTACTACACCAAAGCTAATTTGTGCTTATTTGTATATTGCTTGGTTAAGAGCTTTAAAGCCATGCTTGTATATATGTAAGTAATCACTAAAACTAATTTTGAGTTTCTGAGGTTCTATGCTTTGGTTTACTCCCTTCCATTTCATTTCTACATTTAAAAATACTAACAGATTTGGCTTCATGTGTCAGGCATGATTCCAACTTCTTGTCAATTTTTTTCTCATTTCACTTTTATAATGCTCTTAAGTGACAAAAGTACTTCTCTTTACCTTTGAAGTTTAAGAAAAATAATTTTATACGCTTCATGTAAGGCAACTGAGGGATGGGTGGCTTTCTCAAGTTTGCAAGTATTATGATGACAATGTTAGAACTCAAGCAGAATAAAGTTTCTTCATGTCCTTGCTCTTAGCCACCGTTCTCCACTTTCACTCCATGTGGTGGAGCTCTACTACTGATCAACAATGAGAGGTCTTAAGGGCCCAAAAGAAACAATGAGATGCTATCTTATACTCTTGAGACAATAGTAGTAAATCATTTCATAATTCCATGCAGTGTTCTTTGCCCAAAATTTTCCAGAATTTGTTTTTTAACTTCATATAACAGATTAGTAAATCTCACAAGAAGTATATAGCATTGCTGCATACATAATACATGATGTTTGTTAATGTCATGGATTCTTTTCTGATTACAAATAATCATGTTAACATTTAACCTTTTTATTAATGATATAAGATTTCAAAAACTGATAAAATGAAAATGGAGTTACATATGCACACACACACATATGTAACATACATGTATATATACATTCAGTCAGTGTTCCCTAATTGTAAAATATTGTATAAGATAATGAAATAATAAAAGTAAAAAAGCAATATTGATTATTATAGTATTCTAAACTATGTAATCTATTAATATATCTTAACTTTTAATTTTTTTGTTATTTTTATTTATTTATTTGAGAGCAACGGATAAAGAAAGAGGCAGAGAGAGAGAATGCGTGCGCCAGGGCTTCCAGCCACTGTAAATGAACTCCAGATGCATGTGCCCCCTTGAGCATCTGGCTAATGTGGGTCCTGGGGAACCGAGCCTTGAACCAGGATCTTTAGGCTTCACAGGCAAGTGTTTAACCGCTGAACCATCTTTCCAGCCCTATCTTAACTTTTATCATGAATAGTATTATTTTTGTCCTAGGTTCAGGTTCCTACTTTGGGTCTGGCATATCATTTCATTATTGAGCCTCCTTAAACTCCAGCAATCTATGAAAATGTCATAGATTCTAATTTTCCTTTTATGACCTTAAGACAGTTCGGTTGAAACATACATATCAGTAGGGGTGGGTTAATGTCTCTTCGGGATTATTATTGAAGCTGACTAGTCTTTGTTAATAAGTAGATAGACCCTTCAGAGCATTATGGTATGCCATGCTTCATATCAACGTACCATTACTAATGAAGTGATCTCTGATGGTTGGAGGAAACTAATAGTCTTGTTTATTGATTAAAATACATTTTCCCATTGAAATTAATAAATTATTTGAAGCTATGTAAGTAGACAATTTCTTCTCAAACTTTAAGTTATTAATTATTCTTTCATTGTTGTCACTTATCCAAATTATTACTACTGTGGTGCTAAATAGTGATGTGTATTTCCCATTTTCTTCTAGATTAAATGGTATTCTTCAAAAGAAGGAGCTACATTTCTTCCTTTATTTATTTGTCATTTAGATATTCATAGATTTTGTTACAGAAATCTTGATCACTATTTTATTTGGAAGTTATAGACCATTACAAATTTTGTTGTTTTGTAGTCTACAATGTTCTGGTTTGAGGTATTGGCCCACATTCTTCTTGGCATGCTTCCTATCATTTGATATTATTCCTTCATCTATTTTTAACATACTTTTTACACAATCCTGCAGGCATATCAGTAAATATCCCCTGCCCTTCCTCTTGAGCATGTCACCTCTTCAACGCTGCTTTTGTGGTCACATAACACTTAGAAGCCAAGAGTGGGAATATGATATTCACATTTCCCTCACACTCAATTACTTCTATCTTTCTCACTTGACAAAGCTTACATTATGCACCCGTGTGCTGCATTCCAAGCTTATGCACATATGCTATGCCATTAGTGATTTTCCATCATTTAACAGTTATGAATATAAGTTAACTTTTATGCCTCCATTTCTAACCATATATTAGAGAGTCGGTCTATTTTTTCTTACATATAATGAGTGTTTCTAAAAGCAAAAGTAATGGATCTCATTTCCACAATGAAGGTAATTGTTCCAGACTAGTGTTCTTTAGTTTTAGAATTTCTGACTCATATTTTCTGAGCTACTATTCCATGATTGCACGACAGTCAGGTATGTGTACAGCTCTGTGGTTGTGGTAGAAAAGGGAAGAAAAAACCCTACTGAGCATCTTTGTGTGACACCTTTGCCTTTGTTGTGTGGTGGTCTTCAAAACGTCCACCTCCCCTGCAATTCCAAGGAATTTCTCCTCTGCCATCTTCAATATTTTGATGGCAACACTGATGCCTGTTAGGCGGTAGCGCTCTCTCCGTAGTTTCGAACAGGCGCCCATGCCTAAGAGGTAAAGGTCCTCATACTGAAACCACAAAGTGTCCTCAATACTAGGCATTGCAGCAAGTCTATGAATGACAAACAAAAAGATAAAGTAAAATATAAATGAAATATGAAACTAACAAAAGAAAATAAAATAAAATATCAAAATCAAAAGTCAAAAGCCAGCTAGAATAAAACAGAAATCCTACACCAAACAGTACCCACACAAACCAAACCAGGAAGTAAATTCCAAAGAGCCAAAAAATTAAAGTTAAAAGGCAAAAAGCCAAAAGAAAAAAAAAAAAACCTCACAAAATAAAGTTAAAAGTAAAACAGTAGCTGAAAGATATAGTCAACAAAAGACAGTAAAATAAAAAAATCAAAATAAAAGTCAAAAGTCAAAACCAAGCCAGAATAAAACAGAAATCCTGCACCAAAGAGTATCCAAACAAACCAAACCAGAATGTAAATTCCAAAGAGCCCCCCACGAAAAAGTTAAAAGGCAAAAAGCAAGAACCAAAAATAACTCCCCTCCTCTCTCCTTTTTCTCCTGTCCTTTCCCCTCTCCTCTCCTCTCCTCTCCTCTCCTCTCCTCTCTTCTCCTCTCCTCTCCCCTCCTCTCCCCTCCTCTCCCCTCCTCTCCCCTCCTCTCCCCTCCTCTCCCCTCCTCTCCCCTCCCTCCCCTCCCCTCCCCTCCCCTCCCCTCCCCTCCCCTCCCCTCCCCTCCCCTCCCCTCCCCTCCCCTCCCCTCCCCTCCCCTCCCCTCCCCTCTTCCCCTCTCCCCTCCTCTCCTGTCTCTTCACCTCCCACCGCTCTCCTCTGCCTCCTCGCTGCTCTCTCCTAGCCCCGCCCCGACCTGCCCCTCCCCTCTATCTGCGCTCCTCTCAATAATCTTCACATGTGGCCAAACCACCTCTCTCCAGTCCAGGCCCACTCTCTTCTCTCTGCCTCTCTCTCCTCTCTATTGGCCCTGACCAATCCAGGGCCTGCCAGTCCTCCTTATATCTGCTGGCGGGGAGGTGGGGGGACTACTTCATAATGGCCCTGCCCTCCTGAGCTCATAGAAGATAGAGACCAATTGCAGCTGACCATGACAGTCACAGAAGGGACTATGACATGGTCTGGCTCAGTAGGCTGTGGAGGTTCACATTTAGGCTTTTGGAAATTAAAATCTCCAGGATGTGCCATGTGCTTTTGGTTCCTCTTTGACCATCTGTAATGCCTTCTGTTTCAAAGACCTCTTGATTTCTCCACTGGCCACTCCACTTTCCCTCTCATTCTCAGTGATGGTCTCAAGCATGTGCTGCCTTCACTGGTACTGTATGGCATGTTCTTATTAAACCAGTGACAATTAACATCTGTGAACTTGATGTGAAGATCCCTTTCCTCATTTTGATTTTCAGAATATTTTTATTTAATGCATGAATATTTTCCATTTGATGAACTATCTGGGTGGTATCACTTTGGCTGTCTGTTATAGGGATCCAGCTGTCTTAGCTTCCTGCCTTCTTCAACAACACCAGTGAATGTTACCCATGAAGGGTAGCCTCGCTTTTTCCAGCCCTGAGAATATGGCCCTTTGTTTTTTCACCACCCATTTTCTGTATCATGCAAGGTATTAATGATGTGTACCCTCAGAGGCATATTCTGATGGTGCAGAGTTATATCCAGTTGTAAGTGGTAGTCACGTCCTCTAAATTATTCTCAGAATATTTGGGTTAAGAGTGGCACATTTGTATATGAAGGTAAATTATTTGGCACTTTGTGCCTGGTGTTCAAGGGCTGGTTTCCCCCAGAGCAGACATGCCACTATTGCACTCATTCAGTCATTTGGCCTGTCAAGCCAAACTTGAGGCTTCCAGTGTCCACTTTTTTCACCACTGATGACTTCTGTCTCCCATAAGGCTGAAACTGTGCAGCTTTTTCCAGCTTTCAGTTGGCTGGGCTACAAGGAAAATGTTTTCTGCTCACCACAAGCTTGATTTCTCAGTGACTCTGCTGCTCAGATATGTGAAGCCTTCAGCAACAGGGTCTTGCTATCTCTTTTTCATGGGAGACCAAAAGCCTTGGCAATAGCCTATAATGTTTTGGAGGCAACAGGGACCTCCATGGCCAACAACTCACAGGAAAGGATTCCATCGCTAGCACTGAAAATTTTCTAGTAACAGTCTATGGCTTCTCGATGTGCCATTATTCAAGAAAGTAGATTTTCATATGTCTTATTCAGAATATCTTGAATTTTGATTTAGCTTCCCCCCACACCATTCTTTTATACAATCTCTTCCTCTGATTGTGCCGGACAGCGGGGAGTTGAACAACAACTCGAGGAGAAGCTAACCTGGGTGGGAAAAGGCAAACAGACACAAGAAGGAGACCACGCTAGATGTTTGTCAAGGCCTCAGAGTCTTTGTTTTTTACACAGCAGTTATATAGGGGAAGAAAAGTGAGGGAATAAGCTGGCTGATGTGATTTAGGGCTTTGGAATTGTCAGGAAACCGAGAGGGGATGTAATTAGGTGTTCATCTAATCTTGCCTCAATGGCTTAACATCCTGACTGCACCAGGCTTCACATCCTGACCATAAACTGGCCTTTAGCAAAAGATAAGATTCTGTAATCAGCCTGCTGACCGGTTCCAGAAGTACCTAACAGAAAGGTGGATGGACCAGCTTTCTGAGTAATGAGTCAGTTTATGAGCAGGCCCAGGCAAAATGGAGAGGCTTTTGCTCTATGGCTCCCAACTTCTCCCTTCTTTTATACAAAAGAGGGGGAGGCCCTCTATTTAGCAATGGGCTGCAATGCCTTTGTTTCTTCATCAGATACAGACAGCATGGGGAAGTATTCAGCCAAGCGTATGATCCCCTGGTAGTTGAATATTAGGTGAGGAAGTAGAAACTTAACTTGATATATGGTGGTTTCTGTTAACATGGCTGAAGTTTGATTCATAGCTCTCAACATCTGACCTTATGTAGGCCTTTCCCTTCCCCGCAAACTGTTCTTCTACTTACATATATGCAATACCATCCTATTAAGACCTTCCCTCTCCTCCCTCCCTTATAGACTTTTTCTAGATTATGGGCCTTTGCTACTCATTTTTGGTTCCAGATCATATACAAGTCTATACATTTGTAGCTAGGTGCCACATATGAGATAAGTCATATGTTTGGGTTTCTGGGCCTGGGTAACCTCACTTAGTATAATCCTTTCAAATTCCATTCATTACCTTGTAAATTACATATTTCTTTTCCAATAAATAGAGCTCCATTGTGTGTGTACACCTTTATTATACATTCATCTGTGGATGGACATCTAAGCTGGTTCCATTTTCTACCTATTGTAAATAGAGAAGCAATAAACATGGTTGTACAAGTATCTCTAAGGTAGGGAAAAGAGTCATGCCTATGATTACTATAGCTGGATTACATGGCAAATCTATTTTTAGCTGTCTCAAGAACCTCCACACCAATTTCCACAATGGATGTACCAGATTACATTCCCACCAACAGTGTAGATGGGTTCCCCTTTTACCACACCCTTGCCAACATTTATTATGATTTGTTCCCTTTATGGTAGCCATTCTGCTGGGATAGAGATGGAATCCCAAGGTAGTTTTAATTAGCATTTCCCTGATGGATAAGGATATAGAACACTTTTTTAGATGTTTATATGCCATCTGTATTTCTTTTGATGAGAATTGTCTATTTAGATCCATAGTCCATTCTTTGATTGGATTGTTTGATTTCTTATCATTTTATGAGTTATTTGTATTTCATGGATATCAATCGTCTGTCAGATGTGTAGCTGGCAAAGATTTTCTCCCATTCCGTAAGTTGACTATCTGCTCTATTCACAGTATCCTTTGCTGTAAAAAAGCTTTTTTTTTAATACATTTTTTTGGTTTATTTTAATTTATTTATTTGAGAGTGACAGAAAGAGGCAGAGAGAGAGAGAGAGAGAGAGAGAGAGAGAGAGAGGGAGGGAGAATGGGCTCGTCAGGGCCTCCCACCCTTGCAAATGAACTCCAGATGCGTGTGCCCACTTATGCATCTGGCTAACATGGGTCCTGGGGAATTGAGCCTCGAACCGGGGTCCTTAGGCTTCACAGGCAAGAGCTTAACTGCTAAGCCATCTCTCCAGCCCCAAAAGCTTTTTAATTTCATGAGATCCCAGTAGTTGATTAGCGGTTTTATTTGCTGAGTGATTGGGACTATATTCAGGAAGTCATTACTTATGCCAGTATATTGAAGTGTTTTCTATAATTTTTCCACTTGCAATTTCAGAGTTTCAGGTCTGATATTAAGGTCCCTGATTCATTTGGATTTGATTATTGTACATGGAGAAAGGCAAAGATCTATTTTCATCTTTCTACATATAGATATCAAGTTTTCACAGAACCACTTGTTGAAGAGTCTATTTTTTTCTCCAATGAATATTTTGGGCATTTTTTGTCAAAAATCAAGTGGCTGTAGATGCCTGGATTAACATCTGGGTCCTCTACTCTGTTCCACTAATCTACATGCCTGCCATTGTGCAAAAATCATGCTTTTTTTGTTACTACTGCTTTGTAATATAGCTTAAAACCAGGTATTGTGATACTGCCAGCCTTATTTTTTTTACTCAAAATTGTTTTGGCTATTAGAGGTTTTTTGTGCTTCCAAATGAATTTTAGGATTTCTTTTTTCTATTCCTGTGAAGAATGCCATTGGCATATTAATGGGAAATGTATTAAATGTGTAGATTGCTTTTGGTAACATTGATATTTTCACAATATTGATTCTTCCAATCTGTCTTTCCATTTCCTTGTGTCTTCTGCAGTTTGCATTTTTTTTTTGCTTGAGTGTTTTAAAGTTCTCATTGTAGAGATACTTCACTATTAGTTAAGTTAATTCCAAGGTACTTTTTCTTGTGGTAATTGTGAATGGGAGAGATTCCCTGATTTCATCCTCCTCATGTTTGTTGTTAATATATAAGAACGCTACTGATTTCTTGCATTGATTTTTTATCCTACTACATTGCTAATAGTGTTTATCAGCTACAACAATTTGCTGGTAGTGTTTTTAGGGTCTTTTATCCACAGGATCACATCATTTGTAAATAGTGGTGATTTGATCTCTTCCTTTCCAAGTTGCATCCCTTTTATGAGTGCTTCTTGCCTTCTGGCTATGGCTAAGTGTTCCAGTATTATATTAAATAAAAGTGGGGACAGTGGACACCCTTGTCTGTCCCCAAATTTAGTGGAAAACTTCAAATTTTTCTCCATTTAGTATTATGTTGTCTGTAGGTTTGTCATAAATAACATTGTTATGTTGTGATATGTTCCTTCTATTTCCAGTTTCTGTGAGACTTTTACCATGAAAGGATGTTGGATTTAGTCAAATGCCTTTTCTGCATCTATTGAGATGATTATGTGATTTTTGCCCTTCAAACCATTTATATGATGCATTACATTATTGATTTCCATATGTTGAGCCATCCCTGCATCCCTGATGTAAAACCAACTTGGTTGGGGTGAATATTTTTTTTTCATATAGTCTTGTATTATGTTTGCCAATATTTTGTTCAGAATTTTTGTATCTATGTTCATAATGCAGATTGACCTGTAAATTTCTTTTCTTTTTTTTTTTTTTTTTTTGATCTGTCTCTGATTTTGTCATGAGGATGATGCTGGCTTCATAGAAGGAGTTTGGTAGAATTCCCTCCTTTTCTATTTTATGTAAAAGTTTGAGAAGCAGTTGTATTTCTTCTATGAAGGTCTGGTAAAAATTTACCAGTGAATCCATCTGAGCCTGGGCTTTTTTGGGGGGGTTAGGAGGAGACATTTTATAACTGCTTTGATCTCTGTACTTGATATAGGTCTATTTAAATGGTTTAACTCATCTTCATTTAATTTTGGTAGGTCATATGAGTCAAGGAATTCATCCATTTCTTTCAAATTTTCAAACTTAGAGGCATATATATTCTTAAAGAATGTCCTTATGATTGTCAGAATTTCTTTGCTATCTGTTGTAATGGTGCCTTTTTGGACTCTAATTTTATTAATTTTTGTCTCTTCTTTCTTTTGGTCAAATTTGCTAAGGGTTTATCAACCTTGTTTATCCTTTCAAAGAACCAGCTCTTTGTTTCATTGATTCTTTGAATTGTTTTTTGTTTGTTTGCTTGTTTATATTTCATTAATTTCTGCTCTAATCTTTATTATTTCTTCCTGAATACTGATTTTCGGTTTTCTTTTTTCTTCTTTTTTCCAAAGCCTTAAAGTGAGGCATTAAATTGTTTATTTGTGAGCTCTCTAATTTCTTAATATATGCACTTAGAGCTATAAATCTCCCTCTAGGACTGCCTTCAGTGTGTCCCAAAGATTTTGGTATGTTGTATTATCATCATCATTTGATTCTATGAGTTTATTGATTTCCTTTTTGATTTCTTCAATGACCCACTGATCATTCAATAGCATACTGTTCAATCTCCATGACTTTCCATATGCTCTGTAGCTTTTCTTGTTGCTGATTTGCAATTTAATCCCATTGTGATCAGATACAGTACATTATTTCAATTTTCCTTTATGTGATGAGATTTATGTTGTGTCCTAGTATATGGTCTATTTTAAAGAATGCTCTATATGCTGCTGAGAAAATTGTATACTCTGCAGCATTTGGATGGAATGTTCTGTAGATATCTGTTAGGTCCATTTGTTCCATGACATCATTTAATTCAGATGTCTCTCTGTTTACTTTTTTGGGGATGACCTATCATTTGATGAGAGTGGGATATTGAAGTATGCTACTACAATTGTGTTTCATGTTATCTGTGACCTTACATCTAATAGGCGTTTTGTTTTGTTTTGTTTTTTTGATGAAACTGGGAGCCACCAAGTTAGGTACGTATATGTTAAGGTTTGTAATGTACTCCTGTTGGAGTGTTCCTTTAATCAGTATAAAATGACCTTCATTATCTTTCCTCACTAATGTTGGTTTGAAGTTTATCCTGTCAGGTATTAGGATAACAACCCATGCTTGTTTCCTAAGCTCATTTGCTGCTGGAAATAACGTTTTCCATCCTTTCACCCTAATGTGGTGTCTATATTTTCTTGAGAGATGAGTTTCCTGGAGGCAACAAATGGCAGGATCCTGCCTTTTAATCCAGTCTGCAAGCCTGTGTCTTTTGGTTGGTGCATTGAGGCCATTCATATTAACAGTTATTATTGAGAGGTATGCATTTATTATCACCATTGTTCTTATTTTGTAGTGTTTCCTGTTTTCCCTTTACTCATTTGCTTTAACTGTTATTTGAATGTTTGTGGTTTTTTTTTCTTATTTCCTCCTGTGTGTTTTGCTTTCTCTTCGGCATTAAGAATTCCTTCAAATAATTTTTTTAGAGCTGGTTTAATGGTCACAAATTCCTTTAGCCTGTTTTTGTTGTGGAATGTCCTTATTTCTTCATCAGTTTAGACAGATAGCTTTGAAGAATAAAGTAATCTTGGATAACAGTTGCTATCTTTCTGAACTTGAAATACAAGATTCCAAGCCCTTCTGGCTTTTAAGCTTTGTGTTGAGTAACCTGCAGTTATTCTTATGGACTTGCATTTGTTGATGATTTGCTTTTTCTTTCTAACTGCTTTCAATATATTTTCATTTGAATGTGTGTCTAGCAGTTTAATTATAACATGGCAAGGAGAGGTTCTTTCCAGGTTTTATCTG
The DNA here is from genome assembly GCF_020740685.1 of Jaculus jaculus. Taxonomy (NCBI): domain Eukaryota; kingdom Metazoa; phylum Chordata; class Mammalia; order Rodentia; family Dipodidae; genus Jaculus; species Jaculus jaculus. Next base: position 70,779,869 of record NC_059116.1, on the reverse strand, counting down.
TTTGATGTTTTAAAAGCTTCTTGTATCTGCATAGGAATTTCTTTTCCAATTTTGGGAAATTTTTCTTTTATGATTCTGTTGAAAACACCTACTAAGCCTCTGGATTGAAATTCTTCTCCTTCCATTATACCTTGTATTCTTATGTTTGAGCTTTTTGTAGTGTCCTGTATAGTATCATAGTATCTTGAAATTCCCATTCATACGTTGATTAGCTTGTTTTTCTCTTTGTTGGACTTTATTAGATCTGCCACCTGTTCTTCTACTTTAGATATTCTGTTCTATTCTTGGTCCATTCTATGGTAATACATTCCACAGTATTTTTTTTTTTTTTAATTTCACTGACTGTATTCTTCAGACCTAGGATTTCAGCCTGGTTTTTCATCAGTATTTCTATTTCCTTACCCATGTCTTGTAATGACATCTTTATTTCATTAAGCTGGCTTCCTGTGTTCTCTTTCAGAAGTTTGTTTTCTTCTTTGATTCCTTTCATTTCTTCTCTGATTTCTTTGAGCATAGATACTATCATTTTCTTGAAATCTTTGTTAGGCATTTCATCTAAACAGTCTCATTGGTGATAATTTCTGACAGATTTATAGCTTTTTGTAGGACTGTATTGTCTCAATTCTTTGAGTTTCTTGTATTATATCGCAATGACTTTTGCATCCTGAATTGATTTTATGCTTGGGTTTTCTATTTATTTGCAATGTCCCCAGGCATGAATTCAAGGTGCCAGGTGTAGCTCTATTCCCTTAATCAAACCACAGAAGCAGTCTCTGCTTTTGAGTTTATTTTCTAAGCAAGTACTCTGGTGGACTTGGTGTGATAATTTACTGGAAAATTCTAAACTTCAACCAAGTAATATACACAATCAATAAAAAACCTTCATACACCATGCAATTGTAGGGACTAAAACAAACAGATAGTCATATAAAGCCCAAATCCTTAAGGGTGTGTTTTATTCTATACCCTTAATCTTGTCAGCTGGGAGGTAGATATTTCTGTTTTGAGTTGGGTTCTAGGTCAACCAGGATCTGAATCAGACCCTGCTCCCAATAATGACAGAAGCAAAAGACAAAGGCCCTCATCAAAGTCAACCATATTCAACCCCCAAACACAGGCTATTTGAAAATGGTAAAGCTAACCAAGAATATATAACCCATAACCTGCCCTGGCCAGGAAAGAGATATCTCTTCCAATGACGGTCTATGTACCTGTTTTTTTTTTGTTGTTGTTGTTTGTTTGTTTGTTTGTTTTGTTTGTTTTCTCAGTCAACCTTGTAACCTTTTGGGGTGGCTTCCCTTCTCAACATTGCTGAGTACCCACCTCTGTCCCTCAGTGTTGTGCTGTGGAGCTGGAGTTCTGAAAGCTGTGCTGACTGTGAAGGCTGGAGGTTTGCTGTTCTGATACTGGAGGATGGGAGTCAGACTTCTGGAGTTGCCAGCTATTTCAGTAGCTCTTTAGTTGATCTCAGCAGTCTTTGCTTAAGATTTCTTAACTTTGCAAGAAGGCTGATGAAGTTGAAAAATTTGCTGTTTGGTCATTGCTGCTGCCACCACCAACTGGCAGGGCAGTGCTGGGTGGCTGTGCGGAGCGTGGATTGTGGGCAGCAAGCACCTCAGTGGGACTCTGGCAGTTCTCCTTTCTGGTGGATCTGGGTCTTCACTGTGTCTAAGAACAACCTATACTCCTTCACTTTTCAGAAGAAGAGTGTATTTTGTTGGGGTTTTGCTTAAATCTCTCCATAGGCTGATTTGGTGTGGCTTCTATGCCACCAACTTACCCAGAAGTCCACATATATATTTTTAAGGAAACCATTGAATTGTTTTTCTTTTACAGTGGGTAAAAAAAAAAAAAATTGAAAATCCCCATGCAGAAGTGTGTAGTCTCTATTGCTTTGAATGAGTTCAGTTTCTAGACTTTAGTATTGTCTAAGATGTTTAATAGTATTTATTATAATTAATTTAACATTTGAATATTTTATTAGAGTCTAAAATATTGAGTAATGCTTCAAGTTTAACATCTATGAAACTTTTTTATGAAAAATGATATGGTTCAGTTGCTTCAAGAGTTGATGAGTTATGTCATTAATAGGCAACTAGAGTAAGATGACTAATGATTAAGGACAACTTGATCATTTCACCACATAAAATACACCATGTCTCTGATTATCCAATATTGCATGGTAAAAGGAGCTTTGGAAATCCTGAGGGAACTGTGATCTAGTTAAATATAAGTAGTATTGCTTTATTAAAATGATTTTTAAAGACAAACCACATTTTCATAATCAAAGAGTAAAGCTATAGCAGATTTTTGAAGGGCTGATTCTGAAAGCTTCCTCTTGCAGCTGCTCTCAGTTTCCCTTTTCTTTATTGTAGCTTATACCAAGCAGAGAAATAATGGCTCAAGACACTTTAGTCACTTCAATATTTTGCCTCTGTTTTTAAGATTGTCTTTAAATAGGTTTAAAATATATTTGCCAGCAGTTCCTCAGATGTTAATCTTGTGCTTATTTGTGCACATTCTTTTTCTTTTAAGTCTGTAATCCCTGGGAACATGGGCTCATAGGAAAAAATATCAGACCTAAGTCTTCAGGCTGACTTCTAGAATACTCTTTGTGCTAGTTACCTTTATACCACTGTGATGAAATGCCTTAAAAATCAACATAAGGAATTGAAGATTTATTTCGGCAAATTGCTTCAAAAGTCAGTGTATCATGGCGGGTAAAGTCTGATGCTGGAGCTCTTCATATCTTAGCAGATCAGGATACAGGTGGTTTGGGCCAAAGCTTGAAGTGGACATCATCTTTAAGGCTTGTTCTCAAGACAACTTCAGGGAACTATGGTTTGAATGAAGGGCTTTTGGAAGTTGAATAAGTCTAGATAGGATCATGAGGGTGGATTTTCTTCATGGAATCCAGGTGGTTTATACAAAAGAGGGAAGGTGACCATTATATATCTGTGCTGTCTATGTCTTGTGATAACCTGTACCACCTAAGGTGTTTGTCCATGAAAAAGACCACTGCTATGAAACATGTTCCCTGGGGAGATGTGAACATATGTCTACTCACTCTAGAAAGGCACCAGGAACAGATCAAAGTAGGGTTGACTTATAGAACAGAGGGAGGGGTTGCTTACAAGTGCATTGGATGAATCAAAGGCAGCTACATCACCAACCCCCACCCAATAAGTGGTGACTCATGAATGATACATGTGTGGCACACACTGCATGAGTTGCAGGCAGCTCAGCTGCTCAGAGAATCTTTACCTCAAGCTCTTGTTTAACCTTTATATAAACTTAGGGAGTATGTCTTGCTACATTTTTTTTTTTTAACCAGACTTGTTGATCTCCTGAGTCTCCCTTGTTCCTCTAGGAAGTAATGTTTAAATTCAGAGAAAATAGCTATACAACACCTGTCAGGGTCAGCCATAAATGGTTGTTTACAGCTCCTGTAAGTCTGGTGAGTGGTCATGTGATCATTTAGCTTTCAGTTCTCCCAGACTTGCTGAACTCTTGACAACCTCCTCCTTTCAGGTGGGAGTATATCTATTTGGAGGAATTTGTTGTACATAGCCACTAACAGAAATGAAGTGGGTCCTTGGAGCTCCACAAATACTATCTAAACAAAATGTTTTTCTTGTAAATGTACTCATCCTTGGGTATCTAATTATAATAACTCCAAAGTGATTATCAGTAACTTCGGGTAATACACAAAGATTCATAGGTGGAAAGGTACAGAACTTGAATTTGATTAGACAGCTTGTTTGAGACAGTGGACATTTCTGGATACCCAAGCTGACCCAGACTCAACATTTGTAGTAACAGAAAACATTGCTAATTATTATAAACGTGTCTCCATTGTTTTCTTCGCTTTAAGAGGCTTCAAACTTGTTGAGTAGTCATTCCTAGTGTATATGTGAGGATTAATGCTTTAATGTGGAACACAATGCTTGATTTTAAACTCTTTAAGGAACAATGACTAATGTGCACCAGCAGAGCCAACTTCTATAAAACTATAACATCTTCTCAAATGAATTATGTTTGGTGAATGTGGAACTCCTCTGGTGTACATGAACTGACAAGTTGGCACAATTATGGGACCAGCAAAGAGTAAAAAGGAGCTAATTGCCATAGTAAAAGATATTTTAAAAGCCAAGGAATTGGGATTGCTTCAAGTTCTTTAAGCATTTTTTAAATTTTGTTAATAAAAAGATCCCTTGGTTTATACAGCAGGTAAAATTCTAACAGTAGATGATTGGAAATCTCTAGGCAAAACTTGTTTATCAGGAGGAATTGTTCTTTTTCTGTGTGTGTGTGTGTGTGTGTGTGTGTGTGTGTGTGTGTGTGTGTTCATTGTGCTTGCTAGTCGTGCATGTTTATGACTGTTTGTAACTAAAGAGATGAGATGGATGCAGGTGACACCCCTTTCTCTTCTACAGAACCATTTCAAGGAAACCAAAGACCTGAATATAGAAATTAAAAATGAAATGTTTAATGTCTTTTACAGGAGTGAATTCACCAGATATTTTGTTCTAGGTCAACTTCACCTTACATAAAGGATTATTAAAGACAACAGAACTCCCTCTGAAGAGGTAACTTATTATTTGTCAGATATTTAAAAAAAAAAATGTAATGTCCTGTTACTTAAAAGGAGGAGGCAATTGACCTGACTTCTGAGCTAGCCTGCCTCAAGATAACAACACAATTTGCCTTAGTCACTCCTAATAAAATCATTTCCAAGTGGATTATTGGTATTAATGACATAAAATTTTATTAAGACTACTTTCTTTTTAGTAATAGGATTAATCAATTTGGTGTAATTTTTTAATAACCTTATAAGAAAGATGGTTAATGTTGCAGTGAGGTGAACTGATTGAAGGAACTGGGAAGGAATATTTCAATGTTGGAACATAGAGTGCTTGTTAAAAATGCAATTTGAGTGGTACTTACATCAGAATGTTAAAGTATGTAAATAAAGGGGTGAGGATGTAAAAAAAGAAATTTTTAGGCTAACCCTAAACACCGTGCCTGAAGTTAGAGGTTTTAAACTGTTTACAAACTCTTAAGAAAAAAAGAAACATGGGCTGGACTGATGGCTTAGCCATCAAGTGCTTGCCTGTGAAGCCTAAGGACCACAGTTCGAGGCTCAATTCCCCAGGGCCCATGTTAGCCAGATGCTCAAGGGGGCACACACATCTGGAGTTCATTTGCAGTGGCTGGAAGCCCTGCATGCCCAATTTCTCTCTATCTGTCTCTCTCTCTCCCTCTCTCTCTCTGTCACTCTCAAATAAATAAATAAAAATGAACAAAAAATATTAAAAAAACATAATTTTCAGGCTAAAATATGTTGGGATAGCTTGCTTAAGCTTTATCAAATTTAAATCATGGGTAAAACATAAAACTGTTTTATGTTAATAAAAATTTCTGTGGTAGATGAAATCAATACTTATCAAGTTTAAGCCAAAATCATTGGTTGTCAAATATTTTTTTTTCATTCAAAAAGATTTATCATGGGTTATATTAATATTTAGCTAGCTGTTTTGGCTCAGAAAAGACCAGATTCTACTCTATTGTATGTAAATTAATTGTCTCAATTTTGGCATCTCAAGTCCAGTGCTTATAACAAAATTAACCCTTTAGACATATTCCCTACTTTAGGGTACAGCCTCATGTTCAATCAATGGTCCTCATTTGAGAAAAAAATAATATTCAAGCTCCATGATTCTGTTTCCAATGTTCTTTGGATAACTTGTACCCACACAGGTATCTGAACTAATCAAAGATGTTTTCACACAGGTGCTAAGACCTTGTACTGTTTTACTTGTCCTTTTCTGATAATTTCTAGGTTAAATTAGTTAAGTTTGTAAATCAACTGTTACTGTTTTCAAGACTGGTAATAGGTTCTGCCTATATTGATAAATGTTAGCTATATTAAGTAACATAAGAGCTTTTCAAGAGGGGAAACAAACAAACATTAAGAACACCTTTTCCCCATAGTTCTAATTCTATAGATGTTCAAAGGGTTATTTTCAAATCTAAAGTATGTAAGTAAGTTCTGAGACCAAAAAGTATATTTGTACAGCCTTTAATGGCACCCTGTAACTCTTTATTATCAAGATTAAATGTTGTGTATATGTTTTTGCTAACTCTGCTATCATCTCATATGTTTTACAAGCCATGTTGAATACTACTGTACCATTTAATGAACAGTTCTGAAAGAAAATCACAGCCAGCTTATCCTCAGATGGTCCTGAGATGATCCAAGCCTGTCTACCTGGATTCCCATTGACCTCCAAAAAGACCCGTTTGCTGTGTGCTCACTTCTCATTAACTCCTTAGTTTTATTCTTTCTCCCCAATGTACTCTCTCAAGACTATCTTCCTACACTCTGGGGTCCATTAAAATAGTTTCCCTCTCTGGGAGAGACTCTCTAAGTGCAACAAGTCCCCACTTCATGTCCCATTCAGCAGAAAAATAGTAAGTGATCTGATGTCTTCGACCCAGTACCCTAAAGCAGTTGGAATGTCTTCTCATGAGAGGGAGAAATAAAGGGGGAATAGACTGTCTACACCTACAATCCTGTGGTCATGGATAAAGTTTGCTTAAAATAAGTTTGTTTAAAGTTCCTCAAATACATATAGCAAATTACAGAGCTTGATTGGAATGCCATGCAGATTACCAAAGGATGTGCATCACCTCTAAAACTTACAATGCTAGTTATAAAAATTGGGTAAAGGTCAAAATGCACTTGGAAGGAATTTGGCTCCATGATAACATTTTGTTAGATTTGGTTAGTTTACACTCAGAAATTCTAGCTATACAGAACAGTCATCTTGATTTTGATGCCACTAAGGCTGCTAATGATTTACTTACTGCAATTAAATCTGTGTTGCCTGGTTGGGACTCTAAGTTCCTGGATAGGCAGCTTTGCAGCTGTAGGAGTTGGCCTTCTGCTTCTCATAGGCTTATTGCCTATTTTCTTCAAGTGTCTAATAAAGTCTATTGTGAATGTTCATGCAGAGGTCTGAGGTATGCACTATAGAACACGTCCTTGACTCCCTCATACTTTATCCTAATTCTCCCTGAATTTTGTCCAGCTGGTAGCCAGAGACTGGTAAGATTGGGGGAGGAGGCATCCAACCTAAGACAGGGCATGTATTGAAGGATGATACGTTTGTCCAATGACAGGATGTTCTTCTGCCTTTGACAACCTAAGACAGGCACAGTCACTTCTTTGAATAAATAAAGAAGGGCAAGATGTTGGGAGCTGCAGCTACTCTGTGACCATGGGAACTGCAGCTGGTCTGGGATTCCAGGCACAGAGGCCTTATCGTACGGCCTTAGTAAAGAAGACTTCAGACACAGAGGTATTAACAGCCTTGGTGGAGCAGAATTCAAACATGAAGGCATTGTTTTGAGAAAGTTTTATTTTCTGTATATAAGCTTGTGTTTGCCTGAGTAAACCTGAGCCTTGATCAGAACTCGTCTTGGCTCTATTCCTTGTGTTCCAGTCTCAGGTTCATTCCCACTCCCTCCTTCGGGGTCTGTTTCAATCTCATGCCAGGGGCAAGCACACTGCCTTATTGTTTGACCTAGGACTTCTAGTTCTATACTGAAAAGCAGAGGTGAGAGTGGGGCAACCCTGTCTTGCTACTGATCTTAATGGGAATTCCTCCAGTCTCTCTCCATTAAGTATTATTTGGGCCTTAGGATCTTTGTAAATTGCCTTTATTATGTTAAGATATGAACCAACCATGACAATTCTCTCCAGTGTTTTGATCATGACATGATGTTGTATCTTGTGGAAATTCCTTTTCTGCATCTATGGAAATGATCTTGTGGTTTTTGTATTTATCCTTGTTTATGTGTTGTATTACATTGACAGATTTCCGTTTGTTGAACCATCACTTTGTTCCTGGGATGAATCCCACTTGGTCAAGGTGGATAATGCTTTTAATGTGTTGTTGGATTCGGTTTGCATGGATTTTGTTCAGGATCTTTGCATCCAAGTTCAAGAGGGAAATACGCTGGTCGTTTTCTTTTCTTGTGGCATCTCTACCTGGTTTTGGAATTAGGGTGATACTAGCTTCATAAAAGGAGTTGGGTAGCTTTCCCTGTTCTCCAATGGTGTGGCACATTTTGAGGAAGATTGGTTTGAGTTCTTCCATGAAGGTTTGATACAATTCATCTGAGAAGCCATCTGGTCCTGGACTCTTCTTTTGGGGGAGGTTTTTTATTACTTTTTCAATCTCCATGAGTGTTATAGGTTCATTGAGGAGATTAACCTGCTCTGAGTTTAGTTTTGATAGAGGGTATGCATCCAGGAATTTATCCATCTCCTCCACATTATCCAGTTTTGTGGAGTAGAGGTTTTTAAAATAAGTCCTGATGATTCTCCCAATTCACTTATGTCTGTTGTAATCTATCCTTTTTCATTTTGAATTTTGTTAATTTTAAGAATCTCTTTTTTTGCTTGATCAAATAGTCCAGGGGTTTGTCAGTCTTATTTATTGTTTCAGAGAACCAGCTCTTTATTTTGTCAATTGTTTTAACTGTTTTCTTAGTTTCCAGTTCATTAATTTCTGCTCAGATTTTAATTATTTCTTTCCTTCTGGAGCTCTTTGGGTTGGATTTTTCTTGCTTTTCCAATGCCTTTAGGTGAATGGATAGGTTATTGATTTGGGACCTCTCTGTCTTTTTTATGAAGGCATTGAGTGCTATAAATTTCCCCCTGAGTACTGCCTTCATTGTGTCCCATGCGTTTTGGTACGATGTGTTCTCATGGTCATTCAATTCTAGAAATTTTGCAATTTCATTTTTTATTTCATCCCCTATCCATTTATTGTTCAACAGTGTGCTGTTCAGTTTCCAGGTTCTGTTGGGATTTTTGGTGGGTCTTTTGTTGTTAATTTCTAGCAATATAACATTTTGATCTGATATCATGCAGGGGATTATGTCAATCTTCCTATATATGTGGAGGCAGTCTTTGTGACCCAGTATATGGTCTATTTTATAGAATGTTCCATGGGCTGCGGAGAACAATGTGGATTTGGAATGGAACTTTCTGTAGATGTCCATTAGGTCTAAGTGGTCTATGGTTTTGTTGAGCTCTCTTACTTCCCTGTTGAGTTTCTGTTTGGATGATCTGTCTGTTATACTATAATGGTATATTGAAGTCCCCAGCTATGATGGGGTTGGTGGTTATTTATGTTTTATTGTCAAGTAGGTTTTGGTTTATGAACTGTGGTGCCCCTGTGTTTGGTGCATACAGATTTATGATTGTAATGTCCTCTTGATGGATCGGTCCCTTGATAAGAACGAAGTGCCCTTCTTTGTCTTTTTTTATTATTTTTGGTTTGAAGTCTATTTTATCAGATATTAATATAGCTATACCTGCTTGTCTCTTATTCCTGTTGCTTGGAATATTGCTTTCCACCCTTTTACCATAAGAAGATGTCTGTCTTTAGTGGTGAAGTGGGTTGCTTGAAGACAACAGATTGAGGGTCTAATTTTTTGATCCATCCTGTTAGCTTGTGTGTCTTGATGCGTGAATTAAAGCCATTATTGTTTAGGGTAATGACTGTGAGATTTTATTTGATCCCTGCCATATTGTGATGGTATATGTGGTTAGTGTTTTCATGGACTTTGAAGTTTTTTGTGCCTACTGAGTGTGGTTATTATGATATGCTTCTTGTAGGCATTTGAGATTGATTATTTGTTTCTTCTCTGTGGAAAATTTCCTGAAATACTCTCTGTAGGTTTGGTTTTGTGCTCATATAATTGCCAAGCTGAGTTTTGTCATGGAAAGTTTTCTTTCATCATTTATTATGTGGGATACTTTTTCTGGGTAGAGTAGTTTGGGTTGGAAGCCATAGGTTCTTAGACTTTGCAGTATTTCATTCCAGGCCGTTCTAGCTTTCAGAGTTTCCATTGAGAAGTCTGGAGTAATTCTGATGAGGTTACCTTTAAAAGTGGTGTGATGTTTTTCCCTAGCTGCTTTTAGGATTTTATCTTTGGTGTCAATGTTTAGAGTCTTAATAACAATATGTCTTGGAGAGTTTCTCCTTTGGTCCAGTCTGTTTGGAGTTCTGTTGGCTTCTTGTATTTTGATGGGCCTTTCTTTTAAGAGACTGGGGAAGTTTTCTTCAATTATTTTGTTAACTAAGTTCTCCATGCCTTTGGTATGAATTTCTTCTCCTTTTGGTATTCCAATGTTCCTGATATTAGGTTTAAGTGTATCCCACAATTCCCTCATGTTCTGCTCACATAAACTTTTGAACTTACTGAAAATTTTGAACTCTCGAACTGTTTCTTCCATCTTGTCTTCCAGATCACTGTTTTTTATCCTCCACATGGCTGACTCTATTCTTGAGAGCCTCTAGAGAGTTTTGGACTTGTTCAATTAGGTTTGCACTTTCTTCTACTTTTCGATGTATATTTTCCATCCCTATATCAAGCTCTCTTTTCACATCATTTTCTGATTTTCTTGGAATTCATCCTTGCATTTCTTTATGCTTTCATTTAACATCACCAGCTGACTTTTGAGGTCCTCTTTTATTGACTCTCCCTCATATCTCTTAACTGTCTTTGAACTCCTTCCATTTTCTTATCTATTAGGTCTAGTTTATTAATGGTGGCATCCACATGATTATCTGTCCTTTGTTGCTTTTCTGCAAGTTCATCCAGTAGCTTGTTCAGGGTTGCATTGCTCACAGCTTCATTTTGGTGTTCTACTCCTAATGACTGTTCTATGTTTTGATTAAAGATGTTCATTGTAGGACTGGGTGATCTAACTGGATTTTCTTGCATTTGATTTTTTGTGTTATTTCTTTGGTGCTGTGGTCTGCCCATCACAGTGTATGGGCACATAGGTGGATGGGTCAGCCTGGGCTCAAGCACAATGGGAATCTGAAGCAGCTTGGGGCAGATGCCAAGCAGCCTGGGCTTTGGCTCTCACTTGCCAAAGCTGCCAGGCATCAACATTGCCTGAGCTCTAACAGGGTAATGCACCAAAGCTGTCTGTGCTTGCGCTAGGAGGGACACTGAGGCACCAAACACTGAAGCAGCCCAAAGTCTGGCAGGGGAACACTGGGACCCTGAAGCCATCTGTGCTCCCGGCAACAAGACAATGGTGGATGGCGGCTCCGCAGACAGGTAGAAAATGGCACTTAAGCTGGTGCAAGCGACAGACACAGTCTGAGCTTGTGTGGCAGTGATCTGTGCAGGGAGCAATGGGTGTGGAGATCAGTGCTGCGGTGCCCAGTTTGGAGTGCAAATTGATCAAAGGCACCTGAGTTCCAATGGGCCAGCAGGCATAGCCTGGCCAAGGTCACTCGTGGTCAGGGTAGCAGGGCAATCACCACTGAGCAGTGAGGGAAGTGGGACTATGTTGGCATGGGACCTCTTTCCCACATTAAGTGCAGGAATTTCCTGAAGCTGGGAGTGGGAACTGCAGCTGCTTGGGGGGAGCTGCGGGCCATCCCCCCACCCCCGAGGGAATCAATGATTCCTTTTTTATCCCTCTGTGCCCTCCCACTGGCAATCTATTGGAGATTGCTCTTCCCTAAAGGACCCAGTGAACCCTTAATGTCTTGCCTTTCTTTCCCGGGGATCTGTGGGTCTGTGGCACATGCAGGAAGTCCAAGCTCATGCTTTTTAAAATATTTAATAAATAATTTATTGATAAATTATAATTTAGAAATAATATCTTTCTAAATATTTTCTCAAAACCCATTTCAGAAATCTGTGCTAGACTAGTACTTGATATGCTACTTGAAATTTTCAGAAAATGTATACTTTGCTTTGTTTGATTTACATTAGGGAAAAATACCAGGTTATGACATTATGAAATGAACATCCTAGTATGAAAAAGTGGTAGGGTTATATCTTTTTAATTAATGAATTTGAAAGACACTATGATCTTCTCCATTGAAATAATGATTACATGGATTAGAGTTAAATCTGGAAATAGTATTCTGAAATAATTAAAACTGAAATGAAGAGTCCTGCCATCATTCTCCTCTTTGATCCTCACCAAAGAGATAAGCAATGTCTGTACTTTTTTTGCTCTTCACTTGCCTTTCAAAAAGTAGCAGGTTTTCTCATCACAATTGTATTTCACAGGAAGGGTGTGAAGATAAGTGAGCTGCCATTTGTAAAACACTTGAAAGTCAGAGGTGATATACTTGATGATAGCGAGAAAGTAGAAGGAGAACAGGTGACAACTTGCTGAAAAATTCTGTCATTGTCCATTTGTGGATAACATCAGGTTGGTTCACAGGAAAGTCTTTATCCAGTTGTGTATGGATCTGGGTGCACAAAGTAGCATGTTGAGAGCTACATGAGGCATGCTAAACCCTGATTATATCACTCTTTCAGAATGGCAATAGCAACACAGAGGAGAGTAAAAATAGCCTCATGCTGTTATAATGACAGAGCTAAGCCATCCGTGGTGTGAGGGGGGAATACATTCATGGCAAAAGAAATTTTACAGGACAAAACAGGAGACAGAATGAGAGAGAAAGAGATAAAGAGAAAGAGTGATGAATGCACATATCAAACTTTCCTCCATGTGCTACAAATTCTGTGGATACCAATGTAAAAGTCAGCTTCTTGTTGCAGGGACAAATCACCAGACCCAAACCAGCTTGTGGGAGGAAAGAGTTTATTTCAAACTTACAGCTTTGAAGGGAAGAGATTGATATCTTCATACATCAATGGCAAAGAGATTCCCTATATAGATCTTGGTCTGTGTGAACACACAGTGGGCTAAACTAATCAATTTCAAAGTCCAGCCATGGAAGACACCTCCTGTAGCAAGGCTCTACCTCCAAAAGATTCCACTAGTTGGGTTCTAAGTAGAAAATTTAATCCCAGGCTCTTGTAGCTATAGGTGGCATATTACATTCAAACCACTATAACCAATAAGGCTTTTGCCTTACCTCTGAGGTTCATGTTCAATAATGGATATAGTATGTATTCAATTTTTTAACTTAGAATGGAGAACTAAACCATAATGCTGTTATTTTCTTGCTTTCATGTATCATTTAGTAAATCTTGATATGTTGTCTTCAATATCTTATCAAGAGACATATGCTAGGTTCTTTTATAATTACTCACCTACAATAAATGCTAACTGACATCCTTACCTTTGAACTTCATCCAGCCCCTTATATTAGTTATGGTTTGCCAGAGAAGTTGAGTCAACCTAATACAGATATATTTACAAAAATTTAATATGAGGAGATTGCACTGATAATTATAGACTATCAAAAGTCATACGATGTACCATATACAATCTGAAATGTGGAAGAGCAGGTGCTATTATTATTTTCAATCTAAAGACCTAAAAACCTATTTGCTGAATTGTGTTCACACATACACATACACACCCACACATACACACACACTCACACAATCCTGAGTTTACTGTTCATACAGAAATTATGATGCTAATGTATTTTTTTACCAATATGATTACTCCCACAGATCTTAGCATGGTATAGCATCATTTACTCCTTCATTCGTGTTTGTCTAGAAAGCTTAATGCCTTACCTATCTCCTATTTCAGGCCTAGCTTTGGAGAGAGTGTGGAATTTATATTTGACAAGTATATCATAAGTTACTTGCATTATCTTATTTGTACTGTCTCCTTTCCTTCTGTAATTGTCCTTTTCCATACCTGGCCAGGTAAGTACAACTACAAGATAGTGTTATTCAAGTTACTTTAGAACAGTACCTCTTTTAAATAAATTTTCCAATACTAAGAAAGATTTATCTATTTTTCTGTATCACCTTCTGCTACTGTACTGATTTCTTTGCCTTTCAGTTAGTCACACACATGCTCATGTGCACACATTTGTATACATCACTACTCACATGTTTATTCTCCTGCTTTGCTCTCTGTGATGGTAAATTTTGATGGTCAAGTTGATTGGATTAAGAAATGTGTGTAGTATTAATGAGGCACCCCCATGTGTGCTTTTGTGAGGGAATTGTCATATAGAATTAATCTAGGTAGAAGATCCCCCCTGAATGTAGGCTGCAGCATGAGCTAGAGTTTCAGGCTGAATAAAAAGCGAAGTGAGGCAACCCTTCCTAATGAGTGAATAGAAGAGGTGGCTCTGACTTTGACCATCATGTTTGATTATGTTCCTCTGAACTGGGAGCTAAAATAAACTCTTCTACCCTTAAGTAGCTTTTTGTCAGCTATTCTGTTTTTGCAACAAAAAAGTAACTAGACAACCACTGTCAGATCTTTAACAGAAGAGCAGCTCATTTCTTCTCTATATCTCTAACACAGAGCCCAACATATGGTTCATATGAGAAAATATTTATAGGGGAAAAGGACAGGGAGACCAGGCAAAGAAGTTATTAGAGGCATTAAAGGGATGTAAGGAAACACTGGAAGATTATGTTGCATTTACGACAAGAGAAATTGTGGCAGGAAACACCAATAGTGAAATTAGACAAAAATAAAATTTAGTTTACAAAATGTTTACTATTTTAGAAATAGTATGATCGTTCAGTTATAATGTTGACATCATTGACAATGCGAGTAAATATATTTACCTCACAAAAGTATCATTCAAATCAGATTATTTTGTTTATTTATTCACTTTTTCTTTTTTACTATTGGCATCTTCCATAATTATAGATAATAAACCATAGTAATTTCCTCTCCCCAACACTTTCCCCTTCACAACTCCATGATATGGTGATATCTCCTTCCTCTCTCAATTACTGCCTCTTTTATCTTGATGTCATTATCTTTTCTTATTATTATACTGATCTTGTGTAGGTAGTGCCAGGCACTGTGAGGTCATGGATATCCAGGCCATTTTGTGTCTGAAGGAATGCATTGAAAGGAGTCCTATCCTTCCTTTGCTTTTTACATTCCTCCTACCACCTCTTCTGCAATTGACCTTGAGTCTTGGAAGGATTGATAGAGATGTTTCAGTGCTGAGCACTCCTCTGTCACTTCTCAGCACCATGGTGCCTTTTGAGTCATGCCAGAGGTCACCACCATCTGAAAAGAAAAGTTTCTATAACCAAAAATGAGAGTAGCATTAATATATGGGTATGAACATTAGGAGAAGTGTTTACCCAGACAGTTAGTGAGCATAATATACAAATTAGTCTATACACTAGCAGGCATTACACCCTTAAGGCTCATGACTTCCCCATAATAGGTTTATAGTATCAGGCATTTATTTCCACCCATGGAGTGATCCTATAGTCAAATTAGAAAGCAGTTTATTTTCTCCATAACAGACATGCCACTATTGTACCCATTGGCTCATTTGGCCTGCTTGGCCAAATTTAAGGCTTGTAGTGTCCACTGTTGTTTATGTCCACTGATGACTTCTCTTTCTCCCATTGAGCTGCATGCAGCATAGCTTTTCCACCTTTCTGTCAGCTGGTCTACATGGAGGAGGTGTTCAGATCAGCTCCAAGAAAAATTCTCAGCGATCTTGCAGTCTAAGAATGTGGCGTCTTCAGCAATATGGTCTTACCATCTATTCCTGGTTAGAAACCAAGAGCCTCAACCATGGCCTATAATGTTTTGGGGGCATCAAGAACGTCCCTGGCCAATGACTCACTGGTAGGTATCCCATCCCTGGGCACTGGCTTCCATATGACTTATTATATTTATTAGACTCTTATTTATTTATTAGACTCTTAGATTTTGATTAACCCTCCCCTACCCTTCCTATACTCAGTCTCTTCCCATGACCTCACTTAGGCCTTTCCATCTCCAGTAATCTGTTCTTCTACTTACACATACACAATACCATCCCCTTAAGTGCTCCCTTCTCTTCCCTCCCTTAGCCCCTTTCTAGCTTCCTGGCCTCTGCTATCAAATTTTATTCCAACTCATGTACAAGTCCAAACATGTCACACATGAGAGAGTGCATGGGATGTTTGGCATCCTGGGCCTGTGTTACTTCACTAAGTGTAATCCCTTCCAGGTCCATCCATTTCCATGCAACTGTCATAACTTTATTTTTCTTTTTCACAGAGTAGAACTCCATTGTATAGATGTAATACATCTTCGTTATCCATTCATCAGTTGAGGACATCTATGTTGGTTCCATTTCCTAATTATTGTGAATAGAACCACAAGAATCACAGATGTGCAAGTATCTCTAAGGTAGTGCAGTAAGTCCTTACTACATACGCCTAAGAGTGGTATTGCTGGGTCATATGATAAATCTATTTTTAGCTGTCATTCACATCAGATTTTGTTGTTGTTTTTGAGATAGAGTCTCACTGTAGCCTAGGCTAACCTGGAACTCACTCTGTAAACCCAGGCTGGTCTGGAACTCAGAGCAACTCTCCTACTTCTGCCTCCTGTATGCTGGAATTAATGAACACATCGGATTTTCAAACAAGTTTGTTATGAGTATGAACTACTTCACTATAAAGGAATGTTTGGAGTATAACATTTTTAATTTGTGTAAGGACATGTAACACACAATGCAGTTTGTTTTCTAAAGAAAGGAAATTATAGGATAATACATATGACTAAACTTTTGACCAAAATTAGCTTGAAATTTAACACTAACAAGATTTTATAGGGAACTGTGAGAAACAGTGTTCTATGTGCACACAAAAAGTTTTGAACCATCACTAGGGACCGTATTTCATATTTATTTTAATATGGATCATGTGTTGTTACATTTATAAATAAACTGTGTCTGACATAATAAAGTTTCAGCTAATCATTTAGAAGTATCCTGTAAAGCTTAGTGGGTTATAATATACAGTTCTGAAATATGGATTGTATAAAATATAACCATATACATATATTTTATATAGGTGTATATATAAAAATATATTATATATATGAAAATATATTTTATATGTAAAACATGTACAGGCAGATACATAGCTTGCTCACTATTTTCCATGATCTTTAGTTACATTGCTTGCCCAATTTTAAATTTCACCTTAATTGAATAAAATATAATATTCAATAATCTTAACTTGATGGGTATTTCACAATTTTGAATTTCATTACTAATATCTCATACTATCTTAATATACACATTAATTTATAGAGTTAAAATATATAATTATTTTCAGAATTTGTATAACTGTATCTCCATATCAGTTATGGTTCTCTAGAGGAGCAGAACTGATTGAATATATTTCAAAGGAAACTTATGAGATTTGTTCAAACAATGCAGGTGGATAGTCTGATAATGGCTGTCTGCACACTGGAGAGGCTGAGACCTCAACAGCAGAATGCCTCGGCAGTTTCAATCTGGTGCTGAACGTCTGGAGTATTCCTGGAGCTCCACGGGACTTCTGCCATGTTCCTGTAGAAAGGGTGAAAAAGCTGGGCTACAGTGTCATAAAATTCTGGTGGCAGCAGGGTAGGTGCAGTCACCAGAAAGGAGCAAAGGCAGCCAGGCAACAGCAATGCTGCTTTTCCCTCTTTCTTACATCTCTGCTGTTGCTGGAAGGGCTGCCTACTCCAGGCAAGGGTCTTCCTTGTTCAGGCAATTATTCCTGTATGTACTCTCAGAGATTGGTACAGAGGACTGTTTCTTAGTTGATTCCTCTCAATCAAGTTGACAGTTGAGATTAATAATTCCAGTCTCTCATAATAAAGAATGCTACATGAGTGGAACACTCCCTAGCAAAAATATTCAGGGAGGAAAATTATATACAATTGAAAATAAGCTGTTTCCTAATGTCTTAGAGGACAATACCTTAATTTTAGCTTCCTGCTATTACTTTAGATACCAAGAAATCAATAGATTAGCGAGGTTACTACAACAATCTTAACACTATTGAGCAAAATTATCTCACATGACTATAGAGACAGAGAAGTCCCATAATTGGTTGTCTGGAAACTAAAGACCTAGACAATCTGATGGTTTTATCAGCTTTGCTGGGGAGTCTGAGAACCCTAGAAACTTAGAGTAGCCATGGCAGTGTGAGAAAACCCATTTTACCACTCAGCAGTCAGGCAGAATGCAAATCCTCTTTCCCCATCCCTTGATCATATTGAGCCCTCAGTTCGTTACATGGTGTCCACCTAGGTTGGGGACGTCCATCTGTTTTACAGACTTAAGAAAGTCAAATGTCAACTTCCTCTGGAAACAACTTCATAGGCTCAGCAAGATAAAATGCTTGGCCAAATTTTCAGAGCATTCAGTGACACAACCATGTTGCAATATAAAATTAGTCAACACAGGCCTGGAGAGATAGCTTAGCAGTTAAGTGCTTGCCTGTGAAGCCTAAGGACCCTGGTTTGACGCTTGATTCTCCAAGACCCACAATAGCCAGATGCACACAGGGCACATGCATCTAGAGTTTGTTTGCAGTGGCTGGAGGCCCTGGCACAACCATTCTTTCTCTCTCTCTATCTGCTTCTTTATCTCTCTGTCTGTTGCTCTCAAGTAAATAAATAAATAAATAATATAAGAAAGTCAACACATTTTCAAGGTTAAATATAAAGCAACTGCATTGCTTTTCTCCTAGCTATTATAAAAAAATTTGATGGTAATTTTTTTTAAAAAGTAAAACAAGTAGACCAGTTTTAGTAAAGCTGAAAGGCAAATGGTACCATCCATTATGATGAATCATTCAGGGATCCTGGTGATTCATAAGGACATTTCTCAATATTACTCTGTTCAATCATGAAAGAAGAGAGCAGACAGCAGCAAGTTTTCATGACAACCTCTGCTACAAAGAAGACCACAGTCAATGTGAGATTTAACAGATGGGCTATAATCCAAAGCAATAAAAGCAAATAGTATAGAAGTTGAACTTTAGTGGTACTATCATGAGGATCCAAGAGACCAATGTTCTTTAATACCAGACACATTTGCTATTAAAACGCTTACCTACTGAGTCTTTCAGACAGCTTTCTTGCCAAGGATTAACCTCAAGGGAAGCAAGGCTCCATAGCTGCTCTTCAAGCAAGCAACATCTAGTGGCTGGTCAAAGAGAAGATCCCCTGAGCAGGCCTCCATTAAGAATTTATATAAAGGGGCTGGAGAAATGGCTTAGTGGTTAAGGCATTTGCCTGTGAAGCCTAAGGATCCCTGTTGGATTCCCCAGGTCCCATGTAAGCCAGGTGCACATGGTGGCACATTCATCTAAAGTTCCTTTACAGCAGCTGGAGGCCCCGGTGCACCCAATCTCTCATTCTCTCTCCCTCTCTCTCTCTCTCTCTCTCTCTCTCTCTCTCCTTATTTCTATCAGATAAGTAATATAAATAAAATTTTAAAAAAAGAATTCATATGAGGCATAATTCTGGCTCAGGTATCAACCAAATCCATACAGTGATATGAACGATGCTACTGACTTACTAAGTATACTATGTATAGCAATTGTAGAAACTGTGTATGCTCCTATTATTCATCCAAATGGGAAAAACTGAGAATGATTTTAAATATAAATAATAGACATTTTCAATATCTTGTCATGTAGAAAAGAAAACTGAGTTCTAAAAGATGAAAATATATGCATTAGGCTCATTCTGTATACTCAAAAAAAAATCAGAATGAGGCATATATGCTTTCCTGGATATTAGAAAAACTCACTATATGTTTCTTTCCTTGAGTGGAGCTTGTCAAATTGCATTCAGCACCTGAATCACAGACAAATATTTTTGCTTGCTTTTGTTCTTGCCAGACCCACCCCTCCCCCATCAAACATACAAAATGAGAGTCACTTATGGGGCTTCCAACAGTAATCTCCATTTAATAAAGTAACTTTAGGGATATTTATTTTTTACCAGCTTATTCATATATACAATTTATGGTATTAATCATATCCAGCTTTCATAAAGGGCCACATATAATGTTGAATATCATATCTGTTTAGAAATTGTGACAGAGTCTATACCATGGTAGTTGTCCAAGTATTTTAGGGGCATTATAATAACATTGAAAACAATAGTTTAAAGAATAGAGGGTAGAACCTACAAGTCTGATGTGTGCACATTGGCAGAGTTTCTTTGTTCTGTGAGTTTCAGGGACAATGTGTTCCCAGACTCTTCCCTGAACTCTTTTTTTTTTTTTTTCTTTTTTACACATTTTCCTACTTGTGTCTCTGTGTTCAGATTCTCCCTTTTATAAATACAACATCCACATTGGATAGAGGCCATCTCAATTTAGAAGCATGATGTCATATTCACAAATTGCATCTGTAATTCTTTTATTTCCACATGAGGTCACATCCTATAATAATTTAGTTTGGGGAGAGAAACAATTCAATTCATTACAGGAATATATGCCTTAAAGAAATCCCAGTGTGGTATCCAAACAGAGAAAGAAAGAACAGAAAGAAGTCAAGACAAGATTGAGTATCAAAGCTGACATATGGTACAGGAAGGGTCTATTCTGTGCTACCTACCTCTGATATCAAGATAAGGGTGTGCGTGGGAGGCCAGAGATCATCATAGACTGAGCATAGTTTTTTCTACCCTGTTAAAATTTAGTGAATGCATTTTCCTCTTTTTTTTAATTACATCCCTCTCCACTGTTTAGGAAAGGTTTTCTTTGACTGTTACTTCTTTCATCACTATGTCCAAATCTCTGACAAAAAGGACCTTAAGGGAAAAATGCTTTGTTTTGGATCGTGAGTGGGTATAAGTTTACGTGAGCTGATAAGTAATGAGAACAGGACCAGCTCACTTTTAGTCATGGGAGTGTGATCCTGGCATCTCCCAGACCAGGAAGCAAAGGGAGTACAGGAAAAGGGGTAAGGTTATGACACTTAAAGCTACCACACAGACAACTATTTCCTCCATCTAGATATTCCCTATCAAAATAGCACTATGAGTTGAAGACCAAAGGTTCAAACATAGATACCTATGGGGGATATTTTACAATTTCAACAGTATCAACAGTGTCTTCCTGTCAAAGTGGTCATTACTGTGACAAATCAGGCTCTTGAAAACATATTGTTATGCTCATTATTAAAATTGTACTTACTGATTTCTCACTCTGATGTTGTGATATTATCATTTATCATTTTTTAAATATTTGAAGCTCTTACAACTAACAGAAATGAGCATTTCTTTATTTTCACTGGTTAAAATGTTCTTTACCATATAGTACAATCTTATATATCTAATATTAATCAAATCTCAATACATTTACTAACTAAATCACAAGCTTAGGGCCAATAAATATTTGTGAAGCTACAGAACTGATGTATGTGATTACTAAGGTCATGTACAATGACTTAAAATATCTCTTGCATTCTTTTTTTTTCCTCCAAGGATTCTAGACTGTTTTTCTGAATGTCACATCAGATAAGATAAATTTTCATTGCCTCCTAGACACAGTCTAATAAAAGGGTTTGGTATCATTTTAGGAAGACAATCAATATGCTGACATTTTCCAGGAGGGTTGTCTCACAGAAATTTAAGTCCTAAGTAAATAAATATATCCTGGCATGTACTAGCATGTCTATGCTTTAAGAATGCTTTTGCTAAGGACTCCCAAAAGAGTTAATTTTAATTTGCAGCATGCTAGAAAGTTAAACACTATAGAAGACCTTTCAAGACTTCAGTGGAAGAAAATCATTGGTTTATTTTCTCAGTCCTTGGAGACAAACAGCCAACGAGTGTTAAAAAAAAAAAAAAAGAAAAGGTTAAACTAAAGGAGAATTTAAAATACAAATCTTGCTTGTTCTATTAATAGTATCTTCTGTACAGAAATTTTGCATTCTTTGTGCAGAAAGAGATTGACAAAGATCACTATAGGCTTCATAGGAAATGAACTGTCAACATGTTATTTTAACATTGCAATATATGCTTTTTCTATCCTAATAATTAAATGAAATACTACCTCATTGGGGGCTTATCTGTTTGGTCTTCAATTTAAATATAGACTGTCAGAGGAGAACTTGTTTTCTAATTGTGCAGAATGAGGGCAAAGTGTGAGAAGAAAGAAGTAAACTTGATTAAATTTTGTTGGAGCAAGTCCCTCCACTCCTGGTCCTTCTGTTAATGGAATCTGGAGGATGAGGGAAAAGCCTCCAGAAGCCAATTTTATCTATAGCCGTTCTATACCGATTAAATTTCTGAGTTTTATCACCATCCCTGTCACTTACCACCCTTCACATTTTCCTTATAAAAATTCAGCATATGATCAACCAACAGAAGATAATGAAACTAAACAATTTTTCTTCTTGTAATTCTCTTCTTGGCAATGCCACTTGCCTTACATTATCACAACATATATAAAGTCAACCTTTTTTGCCTCCTTGGCTTTGGGGGATAGTGTCATTTTTTTGTCATTACACTGCTTGCTTTTCTGAGCTTCAGGTCCACATTTACAAATTTCTTCAAGGGTGTGAATCCCATGGGGTTTCACAGGAACTGACATTATTCTTTGCAGAGTCCAATAGCTTTTAAATAGTTTCATCTGCTGTCTTGAAAAATCCCCTAGAAGCCTTCTGTGTCCATTTAGAGAAGCTTCTCATGGTTATTTGGAATATATGCACTTAACACAGAAAACAAGTAGAAATGATGAGCTGTGTATTCCTCTCTAATGTGGATACCTGAAACAAGCAGAAGAACGTTCAGGGAAAGCTTTAAAAACAGAAGGACAGTAAGCATTTAAGGAGTAACAATCAGATGCCCAATAAATTTATGAGGATGAAAAGTGACAATGCAACTTTTCTGGAAGGAAATTTCATAGCTTCCTTTCAATTTTCTTTGACCATTATTTAACTATCTTCCCAGAGTCAGGATTTAACTCTTAGACCCACAGAAACCTTGGTTCTTTACCTGCTCCCTCTGTGATGGACTAGAAGTGTAGAATCACAGGGGTCCTGCTTTAAAGCCACGATCTTCTGACTGAAATGCGTTTGATTGCCCTCAGCTATGGGGAGGAAAGGTGTCCTGGATCAGACTTGGGAAGTGCTCTGTGACTTAGTCAAGTCCATATTTCTAGTGGAAAAAAAAGAAAAGAAAAGAAAAGAAGAAGAGAGGAGAAAGTGGAAGATAAAGAAGTGAGGGAGAACAAAACTAACCTGAATGGAGCTGTATCAGCGAAGATGCAGGTCAGTAAGCACCAGGAGAATGGATAAGATGTTCACACCTGTTTTCCAGGACCTTCCCAGAAGAAGTAGACTAGTAGCTTGTTTTCACAAATAAGAAGATGCTTTATTTTTTAATATATATTTTTATTTGCAAGGGGAGAGAGATGGGCGTGCCAGCGCCCCTTGTCCCTTCTAATGAGCCCCAGACACATGTGTCACTTTATGTCTATGTTTCTACATGGTAACTCTGGAACTCAGACCCAGGGTGGCAGGCCTTGCAAGAAAGCATGTTTAACCTCTAAGTCAACACCACAGCCTAATAATCAGACAGTTTAAATGAGGGAAATTAATATTAAATTTCAAAAACAATGCAAAAGGACATTCCATCCTGCCATAACAAATATTGTTATTTTACTATGTACTTTGTTGGTTAGAATTTATCTCTATTGGTTTCATGGCTTTTCTGTAATTATTCTACAGATCTAGTGTACTCTTTTATAGCCAATACCTTTTGAGTATCTCATGGGCATTTTTGACTACCATGTTGAGCTGTAAAAGAAAGTATGAAAATAAATTTACATTATGTCTTAAGTAAGATTTCAGGTGTATCCGTTCAGCTTTCCTTCCTGAATATTGAAAGCAGTTGGGCTAGAAGAATAGAAGAGAGGAAATGGTGGCACTCACATTGGTCAAGCTGACTTTTGACTTTAGGCGTAAGCTTAGAAGGAATAATCTAGTTCCTACCTTAGCATGCGGAACGCAAATCTTACCATCTACCTTGACAAATAACATTTTGTGCAGCATTGCCTGAAATCCTAGAGTTCTGAAATTGTATTTTGGTGATCAAAGTCAAAATTACTGACAGAGTCACCTCACGAAACTGATAATAGCACCTTTGGTGTTCCAGAAAAGCTCCCCTGTCTTATGACTGTCTTTCTGAGTAGTCTACTTGAGTAGCTGTTTCTCTTCACTTACATTCAACTAAGTTGCTCACTTCCCATTTAAGCCATTTATTCACTAGATTTTACTAAGTCTAGTTCCTGTGTTAAGAACTGTGATAGGTGTTTGAGACCTGAGATAAGAATTGCAGCCCAGTTATCTATTAAGATGTGCAGAGTCTAGAGGAGCAGATAATGAAATGGTGTGGCAGTGATACTCAACAAGGGTAGAACCATATCACAGGTTGTTAACAGAGGCACATCCAGCCCAGACAGAGTGAGGCTGATGAAGACTGGCCCGTTGCTAACTCTTGGAGTATACAGAGTTCCCTATAGAGAGAAAACTTAAAAGCATTTCAGTCAAGGGGATTAATAAGCAAACGCTGCCTATCCCCCAGACCCCCTACAGAAATGGAATTATCAAAGTGAAGTATCAAATACTGAAATAAGGAAGTCTTGGTGAAGCCCCAGATAAAAGATCAATGCAGAAGACTAGCATGACCATGACATGGACTAAATGCTATAATAGAGACACCATTAAGTTCACTAAGAAATTTCATTTAAAATGTGCCAGCTAGCTTAAGACACTGTCCACTAGGGAGAAAAATGTTAGGATAGCACACCATTTTTTACACAAATATATGCATGTATAGGAATAAAATCAAATGTACTGGTAGATCTAGAAGTATAGCAACATACAATATAAAATATCATTTAAAGATCTTAGGAAGCAAACCATGAAATGTGCCAAATATAGTCATGAATAAACATTTAAACATTCGTATGTATGCATATACATACATATTTACACATACACACATATAAATGTGTGTGTCTTACTCAAGTTAAAAATTCAAACATTTATTGTGAAATATTTGAAATGCTGAAAAATAAAAGCTAAAGTTCCAAGTTAAAAATATCCCAAAACCTCATATAAATCTTAATTCATGTTATTAAAAATTAACAGATTATACCATTGAAAGCAAGAGTACCCACCAGTAAATTTGTGCAAATGTGACTTACTATACTAAACAATCATAAAATAAAGTAATTTTCACAACCTGATGGTCAATACCTAAGAAGCGTGGCTCAGGTGCAAGAATATGGATGTCCATTCTCATTTGTTGTACTGGGAAATGTTATTGCATTGCCGACCTTTGTTACTGACTCAGTAGTACCTAAGCTCTATCTTATTATTCCTAATTTTTGTTTGCTTGTGCATGTATTGTGTGCCTGCATTTACACATGAATATTTGTGTGGTTGCACTTGTATGCATATCTGGAAGACAAAGTTAATGGACTTCCTCAGTGGCCTTGCACCTTACTTTTTGAGACAGGTTATCGTAGTGTGCTTAATTGGCTTAAAGTGGCTATCCAGCAAACTCCATGAGTCCTTGTGTTTATTCTTTCCCAGCACTCTGATTGCAGCTGCACACAGCCATGCTTGACATTGATGTAGCTACCGGGAATGCATTATCTGTGCTTATTATGGTGATTTACCTATGATTTATCAGCTTCATTCAAAATAATCAAGTGAAACATTGTTGAAATAAGTTTTTTAACTATTTAACTGTTAGTCATTTATAGGTATGATACAACCTGAAATATCCCCACAGTGAAAATCCTATGCAGAGAGATTATAGAATATATTAAGTGATTAAAAGGTCAGGGGTGGAAAGCAGTTATGTACATCTATATAATTTACATGCATGTATATATGTATACATGCATATATGTATACATGCATATATGTAAATATGTAAAATATAGGTGGTTTATAGTATGCCTGTGTATGTCATATGTATTCATACATACATACATATAAATATGTGAAATATAGGTGGTTTATAGTATGCCTGTGTATGTCATATGTATTCATACATACATACATATATATACTGAATAAGATGACTAGGCACAGAGTAACCCACTGGCAGTGTTCACCCAGAAGATGGCAAGTAGAGGGAGGAAATTAAGAGAGAACATAGCTAAATTTTGTCTAGAGGAGTTCTATGCTTACGAAACAATGCAAAAATATAAATTATATTATATATACAAATCAGTGAGAAGACTTTACTTTGAAATACAGAAGTTCAATACTAGATTAAAGGATTCAAATGAAGCAAATAATTACCAAAAAAAAAAAGTAGAAACCATTTTACAATTCTTTTGAGTACTTGTAAACACTGAAATGACTGACAAAGATAGGAACTGGTAGATATCACTGACTTTTAAAGCAACATACGTTGTTGGTAATTTTAGATTACATTTTAAATTTTAAAATGGAACAGTAAATATTGTAATGTCTTGTTCTGCAAAGCAATGTGAACAATCCGACTTTTTTTACTATAACAAGTGAAGACAGGTTACAGAAAGCTGAATCAAGAAGACGCAGAACCAGGGCACTGTGCTATTTCTCATGCTACTGTGCCTGACTTCCCTGAAGAACAGAATAGGATACAAGGTAACCAAGTTTAATGTGAGATTTTAAAATGCTGTCATTTTTTTTTTCTGACAGGCATTATCAATCTTTACTTTTAAATTGTATACTAAGACCTTAGATCTCTCTACTTCAGCTTCCTTTTCTGAGTGTGGATTTCAGAAAGATTAATTTATCCACAAAGTGGAAAAGACAACATTGAATAAAGGATATTACTCTCTTGAATGAACATATCCCTGAGTCTTTTCAAGATAGGCAGAAAACTCTTCTATGTTTATCCTGTTCTCCTCAGCTTAGTGATTATTCTGTTCTCTGTTTATAGGTTTTTCTTAGTATCTGAGGTGAGTTTTGATAAGAAAATGAGCTATTTATAATGTAATTGGAAGCTTGATATGGACGAGAAAATAGTAGGAGCAGTAGCAGAAATCTTCTGTTTCTTTTTTGTGAACTTGGCAATATGATTGTTGTTCTTGAAGAATATTAACCAAAGAATAATTTTGTGTTGGCAAATAATTGTATCAAATTACAATCTAAATGTCCAAGGTAAGTGGATAGAAATGAACAGTTTGCATTAAAAATATTTTTAATTATTCATTTACTTGTTTCTAGATAGATAGATAGATAATAGATAGATAGAAGGGAAGATAGGTAGAGAGTGAGTGTGGTATGGCAGGACCTTGAGCAAATGAACTTTAGACGCATGTCTCAGTTTGAGTATGTAGCTTGGATGGGTACTGGGGAGTCAAACTCCAACCCTTAGGCTTCTCAGGAAAGCGCTTTAATAGCTCAGCCCTCTCTCCATCCCGACATTTCATTATGAAATGGTAATGTAGCACTGCAGTTTGATGAATAGGTCTCACCATCCAAGGAGCAATTCATGGACTTGGGCAGTTGTGACGGGCAGGCACTGTTCAGAATCAGTAACCGGTGGCAACTCCACAGACCAAGGGTAATTAATTATAAATTCTATTTCTGTGTACTTGTTTCTTTTCTCATTTTAGTGTTTTATTAATATTATGCGTTAGTATACCAATTAATGAGCTTTATTAGAGCATTTTCGTGCTTATGCTTTGTTACACTTTCTTTCCTTGCCCTGCACTATCTCTACACCCCCTTCTCACTAGCCATGGTCCTTCTGAATTACTTTCCCTCTGCTTCCCCATAACACGCGTTTTCTCCGTTACTCTCTCTTCCCAACTCACAATCCCACTCACATGCTAACCTGCAGATTTTCAGGTGATGCCTTGTGCAGAATAATAAGACCGCACTTGTCCTAGTCTTCCTAGCAGTATATTTTACTAATCAGCACGGCTAAGTCCCCATTGCTTGACAGACAGGGGAAGGCAGAGATCCACCCTCAGAAGTAAGGATGGAAATGCCATTTTTTTTTTCTTCCCTAGAGAGAAACATGCTGGCCTCCAGGCAGTTCTCTTAAAAATAGCTTCTGTCTGCCCTATGCCATTATTATCACAGATACAATTCCTATCTTGGCTGTCCAGACATGAAATCAGTCTCCTGAATTCAAGAGCCACTCATCCATGATCGAGTTACTTTTATGCAAGTCACAGTGGTATATGTCAGGTTGAGTTGTTGGTGTTTGCATAAAGTGTTTACTTTAGGTCTCTACAATATAGTACAGAAAAGCAGGTAATAAAATGAACCTTTGTGCCATGTTATCTCACTCCTACAAAGAATGTATCATTTTCATTGTTTTGTATGCTAAAATGAGAATAGCAAAGGTGGTTATTTTATTCACTCCTGAAATGTAAATATCTCGTAGGGTCTATGCATCAGTTACCCTTGTATTTAAAATGACCCATTGATTGAAAAGAACAGCAGGGAAAACTAGATTTCCTGTAAGAAAGGGAACAACATGATTTAACTGAAAGTGGGTATGCATTGAAAGAAGCCCACACACTTTCCAAAATGCTACATTCTACTGACACATAAAAGAATTGCCCCAAAGCAATACTTCAGGGGCTGGAGAGATGGCTTAACTATTAAGCGCTTGCCTCTGAAGCCTAAGGACTCCTGGTTTCAGGCTCGATTCCCCAGGTCCCACGTTAGCCAGATGCACAAGGGAGTGCACGCGTCTGGAGTTCGTTCACGGTGGCTGGAGGCCCTGGCACTTCTTATCTCTCTCTATCTGCCTCTTTCTCTCACTGTCTCTAGCAGGAATATTGAATTCTAAACATCTTGAAACCATCATTCAAGAAATTATCAATGGCTAAGGGTAGCCATGAGATTCAAAGGAGTTAGTATTTTTTAACTTTTTTTGTTCATTTTTAAAATTTATTTATTTGAGAGTGACAGAGAGATAAACAGGCAGACAGAGAAACAGAGAGACAGAGAGAGAGAGAGAGAGAGAGAGAGACAGAGAGAGAGACAGAGAGAGAGAGAGAATGGGTGTGCCAGGGCCTCCAGCCACTGCAAATGAAATATGTTTAAAAAACATACTTCATAATATAAATAGGAAATGAAATGAATCTTTGCAACAATTTCACATAACAGAGACAAAAGGATATTATAAGATATATATATATATATATATATATATATATATATATATATGCATATATATGTCATATCATATATATATTTAAAACATGTCTGACTTTTTGAGTCTCCTTAGTAATTATTAGTCTTACACCTACATAAGAAATATGGTGATCACTTCCGGTTAAGATGGCAGCGTAGGTACCACGCCAAAGCAGCCTAGGGGGGAAAAAGACCAAAAAAACTCAGCAAAATACACGCTTTTACTAAAAAGTGAGGTGTATAGGAAATTGAGGCGGCAGCGGGGAAGTAGAAGAGTTATAGAGCATCCAGAGCCCGCACAGGTGGGATAAGTGGCTCCAGCGGCTCAGGCAGCTCGGCCAAACGCCGCAGCCGCAGCGCAGCAGAAAACCGCCAGACCAGCTCGAGCCGCAGGAAAAGCCAGGTGTGGGATTTTCCCCTCACACCGCGCTCCCCACAACTCGTGAAACGTGAGGGGAGAGCGGCAGCGAGCAGGGGAGGAGAAGAGGGCGAGGTAGAAGAACACGTGGAGCAGCGAGACAACCAGAGCAGCCTCGGCTCCCTCCCCTCCCCCACCGCCTGAGCCCAGCTCCAGCGAACACAGCAGCGGCCCGGGACCCGGCCACGCCAACTTGGGCTGACAGCGGGACCCAAGCAGGAGCAGAGTTCGGCAGCAACTTCAGCGGCTCCAGCACCGGTACCAGCGGCCCCAGCAGCAGCAGACCCAGGAGCGGCAGTGGCGGCAGATCCCGCAGCAGTGGCTTCGGGGGGAGCAGCGGCGGTGGTCACGGCAGCGGCAGCTTCAGCAGCGGTGGTGGCTCCGGTGGTGGCAGCTATAGGAACAGCAGAGGCAGCAGCAGCGGCTTGGTTTGCCCCGTAGGAAAAGCAAGTGCCCAGCTCCAGAAATCAGAAAAGCAGCCCTACGACCCAGGCAGCAACTTGACTGACACCAAAATCACCCAAGGTAACTGGGATTGCACCAGGGAAGGGTCACACTTGGTCACAAGCTGACTTGGATCCCTCAACAGACCAGAAATCTAAACCTCTTTGTTGATAGAGGATCTGGTCGCTATAATAACTACTCTTGCATACATACTGGGGGCTGTTTTTGATTGAATGTGTACAGTGTTTAGTTAAATTTTAGAATCTACCTGTATTTTATTCCACTCAGCCTGCTTGAATACTCCTATAGCAGGGAATCTCAACCCCTAAGAACATCTTTGTAGATACTCTGAGAGTCTTAAGAGCCACACCTAATACCTTAAGGTCCTACCCTGAAAATATATTACATCAAATCAATTGATACAGCTAAGAATACACAGCTAGCTAGAAAATCCAAGCATAAACTTAATCCAAGATGCAAAAATATATACATTATAACACAAGAAAGACTAAAAAGCAAGATGATATAAATCCACCTAAAAGTATTAATGCATCAGAAATGTCCTCCAGAGAGAAAGAGTTAGAGGAAATGCCTGAGAAAGAGTTCAAAAGAATAATTATAAATATGTTCAAAGAGGTCAAAGAACACATGAAAACAATCAAGGAAGAAATCAAAGAGGAAATCAAAGAGGAAATCAAAGAGGAAATCAAAGAGGAAATCAAAGAGGAAATCAAAGGAATCAAAGAAGAGGCAGGACACCAATTTAATGAAATAAAGAAGGCAATACAAGACATAAATAGGGAAATAGAAATAATAAAGAAAAACCAGTCAGAATTACTAGCAATGAAGAACACAGTTAATGAAATAAAAAACTCTGTAGAAAATCTCACCAGTAGGATGGATGAGGGAGAGGACAGAATATCTAAGCTAGAAGACCAGGTGGCAGACCTAATGCAGTCCAACAATGAGAAAGACAAACTTATAGAAAAGTATGAGTGGGAATTTCAAGATATTCGGGACACTATGAAAAGATCCAATATAAGAATTCAGGGCATAGTAGAAGGAGAAGAACTCCACTCCAGAGGCATAGTAGGCATCTTCAACAAAATCATAGAGGAAAATTTCCCCCAAATTGGGAAAGAGGTGCCAATACAGATACAGGAAGCCTTTAGAACCCCAGCCAGACAAAACCCAGAAAGAACCTCCCCTCGCCATATTATAATCAAACTTCCAAACACACAAACCAAAGAAAAATTATTGAAAGCAGTTAGAGAGAAAAATTAAGTTACCTACAAAAGCAAGCCCATCAGGATTACAGCAGATTATTCAACACAAACTTTTAAAGCCAGAAGGGCTTGGAGTGATATATTCCAAGTTCTGAAAGATAACAACTGTCAACCAAGGTTACTTTATCCTGCAAAGTTATCCATTCAAATAGATGGAGAAATAAAGACATTCCATGACAAAAGCAGGTTAAAGGAGTATTTGAAGACAAAACCAGCTCTACAGAAAATACTTGATAGAATCCTCCATGCTGAACAAAAGGAAAAGCACACATATAAGGAACCTAGAAAAAACAAGCTATACTCAAATACCAGTTAACAGAAGAGAGCACAGGTAGAACCAGTAACACACACACACACACACACACACACACACACACACAAAATGGCAAACATAAATACACACCTTTCAATAATATCTCTTAATATCAACGGTCTCAATGCCCCAACGAAAAGACATAGATTTGCAGACTGGGTTAAAAAGCAGGATCCTACAATTTGTTGTCTCCAAGAAACTCACCTTTCTACAAAGGATAGACATTATCTTAGGGTGAAAGGTTGGAAGACGGTGTTTCAAGCAAATAGGCCTAGAAAACAAGCAGGGGTTGCTATCCTAATATCAGACAGGGTAGACTTTAGTCCGACGTTAGTCAAGAAAGATAAGGAAGGTCACTTTATATTGATTAAGGGCACACTCCAACAGGAGGACATTACAATCCTAAACATATATGCACCTAACATGGGGGCTCCCAAATTCGTCAAACAAACGCTATTAGAACTAAGGTCACAGATAACACCAAACACAGTGGTGGTGGGTGACTTTAACACCCCACTCTCATCAATTGACAGGTCATCCAGGGAAAAAATAAACAGAGAGGCATCTGGACTAAATGAGGTCATAGAAAGAATGGACCTCACAGATATATACAGGACATTTCATCCAAAGGCTGCAGAATATACATTCTTTTCAGCAGCACATGGAACATTCTCTAAAATAGACCATATATTAGCACATAAAGCAAATCTTAACAAATTCAGGAAAATTGAAATAATTCCTTGCATTCTATCTGACCACAATGGAATTAAACTACAAATCAGTAGCAAGAAAGGCTATAGAGCATACACAAAATCATGGAAACTAAACAATACACTACTAAATGATGAGTGGGTCAATGAAGAAATCAAAAAGGAAATCAAAAAATTTATAGAGTCAAATGATAATGAGAACAGAACATACCAAAATCTCTGGGACACAATGAAGGCAGCTCTAAGAGGTAAATTTATAGCCTTAAGTGCCTATATTAAGAAATTAGAAAGGTCGCAAGTAAACGACCTAATGCTTCGCCTTAAAGCCTTGGAAAAAGAAGAACAAGGCAAACCAAAAATTAGTAGACGGGAAGAAATAATAAAGATTAGGGCAGAAATTAATGAAATAGAAACAAAAAGAACAATCCAAAGAATTAATGAAACAAAGAGTTGGTTCTTTGAAAGGATAAACAAGATTGATAAACCCTTAGCAAATCTGACCAAAAGAAAGAGAGAAGAGACACAAATTAATAAAATCAGAGATGAACAAGACAACATCACAACAGATTCCAGAGAAATTCAAAAAATCATAGGGACATACTACAAAAGCATATACTCCACAAAGTATGAAAATCTGAAAGAAATGGATGATTTCCTTGATCTATATGACCTACCTAAATTAAATCAAAATGAGATTAATCACTTAAATAGACCTATAACAAACATGAAGATCCGAACAGTTATCAATAATCTCCCAACTAAAAAAAGCCCAGGCCCGGATGGATTCACTGCTGAATTTTACCAGACTTTTAAGGAAGAACTAACACCATTGCTTCTTAAGCTTTTCCAGGAAATAGAAAAAGAAGGAATTCTACCAAACTCCTTCTATGAGGCCAGCATCACCCTGATACCAAAACCAGGCAAAGACAGAACAAAAAAAGAAAATTACAGACCACTCTCCCTCATGAACATAGATGCAAAAATTCTCAACAAAATATTGGCAAACAGAATACAAGAGTATATCAGAAAGATCATTCACCCTGACCAAGTAGGCTTTATCTCAGAGATGCAGGGATGGTTCAACATACGCAAATCTATAAATGTAATACATTACATAAACGGGTTGAAGGACAAAAATCACATGATCATCTCATTAGATGCAGAGAAAGCATTTGACAAAATCCAACATCCCTTCATGATAAAAGTCCTACAGAGACTGGGAATAGAAGGAACATATCTCAATATAATAAAGGCTATTTATGACAAGCCTACAGCCAACATATTACTAAATGGGGAAAAACTGGAAGCTTTTCCACTAAAATCAGGAACAAGACAAGGGTGTCCACTGTCCCCACTTTTATTTAATATAGTTTTGGAAGTCTTAGCCATAGCAATAAGGCAAGAGACACACATAAAAGGGATACAAATTGGAAAGGAAGAAATCAAGTTATCATTATTTGCAGATGACATGATTCTATACATAAAGGACCCTAGAGACTCTACTAGCAAGCTGTTAAGAGCTGATCAAAACCTACAGCAATGTAGCAGGATACAAAATAAATACACAGAAATCAGTAGCCTTCATATATGCTAACAACAAACACACAGAGGATGAAATCAGAGAATCACTCCCATGCAAAATTGCATCAAAAAAAATAAAATACCTTGGAATTAACCTAACCAAGGAAATAAAGAATCTATACAATGACTTTAAAACACTCAAGCGAGAAATTGCAGAAGACACTAGAAAGTGGAGAAACATCCCTTGTTCCTGGATTGGAAGAATCAATATTGTGAAAATGGCAATCTTACCTAAAGCAATCTACACATTTAATGCAATCCCTATCAAAATTCCAAAGGCTTTCTTCATGGAAATAGAAAAAACAATCCAAAAATTCATTTGGAATCACAAAAAACCTCGAATATCTAAAATAATACTGAGCAACAAAAAAGAGGCTGGTGGTATCACCATACCTGATTTTAACCTATACTACAGAGCCATAATAACAAAAACAGCATGGTACTGGCACAAAAACAGACATGTAGATCAGTGGAACAGAATAGAGGACCCAGATGTAAGCCCAAGTAGCTATAGCCACCTGATATTCGATAAAAATACCAAAACTACTCATTGGAGAAGAGACAGCCTCTTCAGCAAATGGTGTTTTGAAAACTGGATAAATATCTGCAGAAGGATGAAAATAGATTCTTCTCTCTCGCCATGCACAAGAATTAAGTCCAAATGGATTAAAGACCTTAACATCAGACCGGAAACTTTGAAACTGCTAGAGGAAAAAGTAGGGGAAACCCTTCAACATATTGGTCTTGGCAAAGACTTTCTGAATACAACCCCAATTGCTCAGGCAATAAAACCACAGATTAACCACTGGGACCTAATGAAATTACAAAGATTTTGCACTGCAAAGGACACAGTGAAAAAAGCAAAGAGGCAACCTACAGAATGGGAAAAAATCTTCGCCAGCTATATATCTGATAGAGGATTAATATCTAGGATATACAAAGAACTCAAAAAGTTAAATAATAAGGAATCAAACAAGCCAATCAAAAAATGGGCTATGGAGCTAAATAGAGAGTTCTCAAAGGAAGAAATACGAATGGCATATAAGCATCTAAAAAAATGTTCTACGTCACTAGTCATCAGGGAAATGCAGATTAAAACTACATTGAGATTCCATCTCACTCCTGTCAGATTGGCCACCATCATGAAAACAAATGATCATAAATGTTGGCGGGGATGTGGAAAAAAAGAAACCCTTCTGCACTGCTGGTGGGAATGCAATCTGGTCCAGCCATTGTGGAAAACAGTGTGGAGGTTCCTAAAACAGCTAGAGATTGATTTACCATATGACCCAGCTATAGCGCTCCTAGGCATATATCCAAAGGACTCATCTCATTTCCTTAGAAGTACATGCTCAACCATGTTTATTGCTGCTCAATTTATAATAGCTGGGAAATGGAACCAGCCTAGATGTCCCTCAACAGATGAGTGGATAATGAAGATGTGGTACATTTATACAATGGAGTTCTACTCAGCGGTAAAGAAAAATGAAGTTATGAAATTTGCAGAAAAATGGATGGACCTGGAAAGTATTATACTAAGTCAGGTAACCCAGGCCCAGAAAGCCAAGCGCCACATGTTCTCTCTCATATGTGGATCCTAGCTACAGATGACTGGGCTTCTGCGTGAGAATGAAAATACTTAGTAGCAGAGGCCAGTAAGTTGAAAAGGAGACATAAAGGGTGGAGAAAGGAAGGGAGGAGGATACTTAATAGGTTGATATTGTATATATGTAATTACAATGATTGTAATGGGGAGGTAATATGATGGAGAATGGAATTTCAAACGGGAAAGTGTGGGGGTGGGGAGGGAGGGAATTACCATGGGATATATTTTATAATCATGAAAAATGTTAATAAAAATTTAAAAAAAAAAGTCAGATTTAAAAAAAAAAGAAATATGGTGATAAAAGGAATAAAGGTTTGTTTTTTTAATTTTAGATTCTAAAGCATCTTTAGTGATTCTTAAAGAACAAGGATCACATTACCTGTCTGCCTTGTGACTCAAAATGACTCTGGTTAAAGAAGTTTGATGTTTTCTAGGTGAGTAATTTTAACCACCCATGCCAATATTTTCAAGGAACTAAATGACTTCAAAAATGCCTGGAGTTGGGCTGGAGAGATGGCTTAGTGGTTAAGCACTTTTCTGTGAAGCCTAAGGACACTGGTTCAAGGCTCTATAACCCAGGATCCACGTTAGCCAGATGCACAAGGGGGCCCATGCGTCTGGAGTTCGTTTGCAGTGGCTGGAGGCCCTGGAGCCCCAATTCTCTCTCTCTCTGTCTTTCTTTCTCTCTCTCTCTCTCTCTCTTTCTGTCCCTCTGCCTCTTCCTCTCTCTGTCTATTGCTCTCAAATAAAAAATTAAAAAATAATTTTTTAAAAATATCTGGAGTTGT
Source organism: Jaculus jaculus (assembly GCF_020740685.1). NCBI lineage: Eukaryota > Metazoa > Chordata > Mammalia > Rodentia > Dipodidae > Jaculus > Jaculus jaculus. The sequence continues at coordinate 70,743,794 of NC_059116.1, read as the reverse complement.
GCTTCAGAGTTGCAGAGCACTTTATATCTTAATAGCATAATTATGTTGCTTTTAATTCTGCTTCTTAGATTCAAGATCATTTAGAGCTTTGGTGGGAACATCTACCACAGTCTCTCTGATTCACTCCTTACAACTTTATTTTTCTATTGAGTGTCTGCCAGCCAGGCCCTCACACTGTGCAGGTACAGGCACAACAAGGAATACATCTTAGTAACGTGTAGCAGGCAACAATTTATGTGCAGGAAAGACCATTCTGGACATTCTTCAATAGCTCAGGATGTTTTCCAAACAAAAGAGCCAGAATTCTTGGCATATTCCTATCACTTCATTCTTCAGTGTTGCGTTTTTCATGTTTCTACTACTCATTCTAGCTTTGTCACTGTATTCTGAGCATGGCTTATCCTTATACTGATTAACCTCCAAGTGTGGTTTTAGCTTCTATTGTGTGTCAGATACTAAGCTGTTCCATATCATAGAATAAATATAATCCCTCTTACTTCAACTTGGGCAGAAGTGGAAGGCATCTCCGTTGTTGTTTCTGGTGTTTTGGACATATGAAAAAAAAAAATTCTGTAACCTTCATATTATGATCACTTGGCTTGAAAAAAATGGCTTCATAATTGAAAGTTTGCATATTAAAATCAAATTTCTAATACCATGATGTTAAAACTGAGACAGTATAAAAATGTTGATTTTATACACTTCAGGTCTTAAATTCACATATATTAGATGTTTTACAAACTTAATGACATAAAATTAATATGTAAGGTATATCTAACTTATTTATCTTAGTTTAGGTGTTATTGTCTGAGACACCAGAGTGTTGCAGTCATTCAGCAGGCTTAAGACTATCTTTAGCTTGGAAGACTGTTCCACGGTATTATTCCCATGCTCTTCTATGTTCAATAGATTCAATTTTTTAATTTACTTTGCAATAGTGGCACTAGCTTTGTCTGCGTGGTCAAACAATCCTTCCTGCCCTGTGCTCAGTGGCACTATATCTACTACAATTTCATCTGAAGGTTTTTAATAAAGCTCCCCAAGCCTATTAATTTGTAGTGTATCATGAAAGAAAAGCTTAAGGAAAATTGCAGGGAATAAAAGGTAGTACCTTCTGCATGTCTCCAAGCATTATGCTTGGAGTGGAATCATAGTGAACAGATTTAGACAGCTGAATTATGCTGCAAGCAAAAGATTTAAAAATATTTTAATGCAAGTTTAAATCATTTGTCCCCAAATCCAAATGTGAGCATTTCTGAAGATATTGATTTCCCTATTGCTCTGTTGAAACAATGTTGAATTTATTCAGCATTGAATTGAATGGTAGGTATAGATGTATTATGGTGAATCCCACAAACCACTCTAAGCACTGTGTATATCTCCCTCAGATGATCCTGGAAACTATTTGGTCCTGTAATCTTCTTCAATAGCAATGCATTCGGTAGTGTCCTTAGCTCATAAAGTAACACGTTACTTCTCTTGAGCTTTAATCTAGTAAGAACCTCGACAAGAAAGCATAATTCAGTTCTACAAATGTGTGCTGAACAACTCTGCTAACTGGTAGGGGTGTAGAAATTAACAAATCTCACCCTTCATATTGAATTGCTAACATGACAGCTATCGAAGTTGATGATTTTACTAAACTATATTTCTATGTATGAAATGTATAAGCAGACAGTGCTATAGAAAAATAGAAATGACTTTCTATATTAACCTTGTTGCAATTTTAGCAAGGAGATTGATTATGGGATATATGCTGTCAGAGATTCACCATCTACTATGGATGTCTTAATGGGAATGTAGGATTATTCAGAATTGTACTCTAAAATCCAGGCTGCTATTGTAGCAGTTAGGAATGTCAATGTGTACAGAACAAGTGAACATTAGATTGTTTAAAAAGCCAGCCATGGCCGGGCATCATGGCACAGGCCTTTAATCCCAGCACTCGGGAGGCAGAGGTAGGAGGATCACCATCAGTTTGAGGCCACCCTAAGACTACATAGTAAAATCCATGTCAGCGCGAGCTAGAGTAAGATACGACCTCAAAAAAAAGCAAGTCACTTGTGGTGTCTCTCATTATAATCCCTGCACTCGAGAGGCTGGTATAGGAGTACCACCATGTTTCCAAAGCCAGTGGGGTTGAAGACTCAGTTCCAGGTCACCTTGGATTACAGTGAAAACCTAAAATAATAACAAATAAGCCAAATAAACAAAATAATCAAATAGCACATCATATAAATAAGTAAGACTTTGGAAAGATTACATTCTTTTTTATTTTTTAATATTTTTTGTTGACAACTTCCATAATTATAAATAACATTCCATGGTAATTCCCTCCCTTCCCCCACCTTCCTCTTTGAAACTTCACTCTCATCATACCCCCTCACACTCTCAATCAGTCTCTCTTTTATTTTGATGTCATGATCTTTTCTTCCTATTATGATGGTCCTGTGTAGTTAGTGTCTGGCACAATGCGGTCATGGATTCCAGGCCATTTTATGTCTGGAGGAGCACGTTGTGAGGAGTCTTACCATTCCTTTGGCTCTTACATTCTTTCCACCACATCACCTCTTCCACAATGGACCCTGAGCCATAGAAGGTATGATTGAGATATATCAGTGCTGAGCACTCCTCTGTCACTTCTCAGCACCATGGTGCCTGCTGAGTCATCCCAAGGTCACTGCCATCTGAAAACAGAAGGTTCTCTAGCCAAAAGTGAGAGTAGCACTAATATATGGGTATGAACATTAAAAGAAGTGCTTAATGGGCAGTTTGGTGAGCATAGTATATACTTTTAGCCAGATAGCAGCGGCCATTATACTTCTAGGGCTCGTGACTACCCATTGTAGGTTTTCAGTATTAGGGATGTATTCCCTCCCATGGAGCAGGCCTCCACTGAAATTAGAGGGCAGTTGGTTTCCCCCACAATAGGTGTGGCACTATTGTACCCGTTGGCTCATTTGGCCTAGCTAGCCAAATATAAGGCTTGCAATGTCCACTGTTGGGTATCTTCACTAGTGATTTCTCTCTCTCCCATTGAACTGCAGGCAGCATGGCTTTTTCCAGCTTTCTGTCAGCTGGTCTACGTGGAGGAGGTTTTCAGCTCAGCTTCAGCAGGGTTTCTCAGTGACCTTACAGCCCAAGTATGTGGACTCTTTAGCAATAGGGTCTTAACATCTATTCCTGGTGGGAAACCAAGGACCTCAGCAATGGCCTGTAATGTTTGGGGGGCATCAGGGACTTCCCTGGCCAACAACTCACTGGAAGGTATCCCATCCCTGGCACTGAAAATTTTTTGTTAACAATCTATGGCTCCTGTGTGTTATATTTTATTTATTTATTTATTGCCCCATATGTACTTAATATAATTAGAAATAAAACTATCAATTGTGTTCTGAATAATTCTGTGCATAAATTATAAAGTATATAATAGATATATTCAAATTTGTCTGTGGCATAAAGAAGCTTATACTCTTTTTGATACAATAAAAAACCCTACAGTGCTCAGCAATATAAAAATAAATGCATGTACCATGAATTCATTTTTTTTTTTCACAGAATTAAGGCTTGGGCTCTCTGAATGCTTGCAGTGAAGGAGATTTTCTTTACTTTTTTTTTCCCCCCATGGACACAGTTTATTTTCATTGAGTACTGCATAGATGTAAGACATCACTGTAGAATGTTATAATCAATGTAGCCAGAATGAGATGGCTTCCATAAAGAGATGCTGCTATTCTTGACACAGTTTCAAAGTAAATAACATTGTAAAAATTCTGCCTTGAGAATATTTGGTATTTCAAGGAAGTCTGTGGCAAAATCTTTCAATAGTCAAATTTCATCCTTTAACAGATAGTTAAGGTTATCTTATTGAGTTAGTGTAGAAGGAAATCACTTCTGGGAAGATTACCTTCTATTATGTGCCTGCTTGTAACTGATCTGAAAGGAAAGGTGGTATAACCATTTAATGAGTTAAGTTCATTTTCAAAATCCTAATACAAATATCTAGTTTTCCTTTTCCTTAATTGGCATAAAGATATAGTAATTTACAAAATGCCATTAGAGACTCATGGACAGGTCAATAGAGACAACAATTATTTTTTGTTTTGTTTTTGGAGGTAGGGTCTCACACTAGTTCAGGCTGACCTGGAACTCACCATGTAGTCTCAGGGTGGCCTCACACTCACAGCGATCCTCCTACCTCTGCCTCCTGAGTGCTGGGATTAAAGGAGTTCACAACCACGCCTGGCTCTCACAATAATTTAATGATTGATAACCCATAACAGATATGTTGAAATTAAAGTATGTGATACCACACATACTCTTTTTTTTAATTAATGACTGTCCCAAATATTTGGAAATCCTTTGCAATAACAAATGTATTGCTTTTAATACTAAAGCTAAATCTAGAGGTATGTTAACAGACAAACAGGGAAACAGAATCTTTATCTATGAAGTACATGGGTACAATGCAAGGATCTTGAATGAAGATAGATGGAAACTTCCTTTAGTTTGATGTTCTTCTGAATTTTTCTCCAAAATAAAATTGATTGAGATAAACATAATATGTCACAAAACAGCACATCATGATAACTAAAATCTATCCTTAAACTCACCTGAAAACTAACTCAGGCTGGAGATATGACTCAGTAAAGGTGCTTGCCTACAAAGCCTAAGGAGTCTGGTTCATTCCTCACTAGCCATGTAAAGCCACATGCACAAAGTGCCATATTCATGCAGGGTTCATTTCCAGTGGCTGGAGGCCCTGTTACATTCATTCATATCCTCTCCCTCTGTCTCTCTGTCTGTCTGTCTGTCTCCCTCTCCTTGCGAATAAATAAACTAAATTTTAAAAAATACTGGGCTGGAGAGATGGCTTAGCGGTTAAGCACTTGCCTGTAAAGCCTAAGGACCCTGGTTCAAGGCTCCATTCCCCAGGACCCTCTTCAGCCAGATGCACAAGGGGCACACGTGTCTGGAGTTCGTTTGCATTGGCTTTAGGCTCTGGTGTGCCCATTCTCTCTCTCTCTCTCTCTCTCTCTCTCTCTCTCTCTCTCTCTCTCTCTCTCTTTGTCTGCCTCTTTCTCTCTCTGTCACTCTCAAATAAATAAATAAATAAAATGAACAAAAATGTTTAAAAAATACTAACTCCTTTGAATCTCATGGTTACCCTTAGCCATTGATAATTTCTTGAATGACATTTTCAAGATGTTTAGAATTCAATATTCCTGCAAAGTTGAGCCATCATCACACATTAACGCTTGATCTACTCTCTACAAGAAAACTGATAGACTCTTTTCCTCTGCCAGAGCATCCCTGTGGACACACATGTGTGGAATTGAGGAAGATTGACAGGGCAAATACAACTGGGTGTAAAACGGAAATGCTCAAATGGTGCTCCTTAGGGCTTAATTGCTGCCGAGATGACACTATCTGTTGTACTGTTAGGTACCATCTGCGAGCACAGAGCAAGATATATAGGTTTTAATATCAATAATACTCTGAAGTTAAGTAATCACCAGCAACACCTTTGCCCTTGCCCCAGGGTGCATGTGGACTTCTAAAGCACATTTCTGCAGTTAACCTCAGAGTGACCCTGCAAGGGTCAGAGCTCTGGACATCCGGATGTCAGGCATAGAGCAAAGGGGTGCGGGTGATAAAGAGATGGTATCTCTTTTCCTTCAGAAGGTCCAAAAGTAAATTATGTTCAAAAGTTTTAGAGTTATTAGTGTAAACTTTGGTAGGGCAAGAATGTAAGTATGGACATGTGTTTGATCTTCATCAAAATGTTTCCTTTAATCAATACGATAAGTGAAGTGTTGATTGCACATTAATATGCTTAGGAAATTGGAAAAGCTATAACTCTTTCCCCCAGAACGTGCTACTATGTCACATAATATTACTTTATACCATATTACATTACATATAATGTGTGAAGATGGCACTCACTATCTACATTCATCATTTTGCCTTCTGCTGATGTTAAATGAGTGAAACGGAATATATTGCATACACATTCACAATCAGAAGATCTTATAGTGTCTGGGAGGATGGCTCAGCAGTCAAAGGCACTTGCTTGCAAAGCCTCCATTCCTGGGTTTACTTTCTAAGCCAATCAATCTCTTTGCAAAAACAGGCCCAAGTTTCTGGTGTTCATTTGTAGCAGCAAAAGGCTGTGTTTTACTCCCTTGTCCTTCATATTTACATGTGCTAATAATTAATAAAATGACAGTGGGGGTCCCTGGGAGACTTGTTCATAATCAGACTACAGTATCTCCTAGCTTGGAGAGTGTAGAAAAAAAGATGTTTACTCCTCTAATTAAGAATATAGACTTACAGCATTTGTGTTTCTCCTGAGGTCGATTCTAAGAAGGAAAATCAAGTTCCTGCAACGTGTGTGGAAGAAGGAGAAAAGCAGTGGTTGAGGCATGGCAAAGGAAATCGAGAAGGAAGCACACCTCATAAATTACATATCACCAAGCTGGTAAAACCTGCAGATGGCAGAAAGTTAAGTTTATAGGACTCTGAACAACATTGCTTCAGAAGTACCTCATATAGCAGTGGTATTTTTTTTTTTTTTTGAAATTTTGTGGCACTATGACCAAAATATCTGAGTAAACTTAAAGAGGAAATGTTTCTTTTTTGGCTCATGGTTTCATGGCCCTATATATTTTGTCTGGACATTATGGCAGTGGAAGCCTATGGCAGGAGAATTTCTTCAATTTATGGCCTGTAGGAAGCAGAGAAAGTTAATGAAGGAGGCAAGGCAATATAACGCTCCAAAACTACTTCCTGTCCCCCAGTGGCCTACTTCCAGACAGCTGCATCCCACCTCCTAATAATGTTATCATATCATGAATATAATCAATGCTTCACCCATTCACTAAGCCAGAGACCTCTGGAATCACCACCACAGGCTACCGCAGAGATACAGTTCACTAATCTGAATGTTTCTTAATCCAGTCAAGATGAGTTCTGGTACATGACCTTCTTCCAGTCCTTGGTGGAGATCTGCTCATGAGATCATGCCTAGAAGAGGGCACCGAGTATCTGCTACCAGCCGTTGCTTGCATTGTGTGGTGGCTTCATTGTGCAATGTCCCCCATGGCTTCAGGTTGTGAGAAAACCTGGTCTGTAGCTAGTGGCACTAGGCAGGTGGAGCCTTGCTGGACGTGATGGGCTGATGAGGCAGGCTGAGTGATGGTACAGCCAGTTTCCCTTACCCATAGGAGCTTGCCTTCCTTATACTGCTTCCTTCCATCTACCGGCTCCAACCTTCTGCTCTACCACCCTTTCCTTGCTAATGCAAAGCCTCCCTTCAAGACTGAAAGCCAAAACAAAGCCTTTCCATTCATCAGCTTCTTTTGATATGGTGCTTTGTCCCAAGAGGGTGAAGGTAACTACAACACATTGCTTACATTGTCTCTTGCCTCTAACGCCCTTCCCGATGCCACAGACTTTTCAAGGTTGTTGCTGAACACAATTTCTTTTAAAATTAATAAAGGGAAGTTATAGAAACAGAATGCCATTGGGATAAGCTGTGGTAATAAATATTCATTATCTCTAAGACATATTTTGTCCTGGCTTCCTCACTGCACACTATTACTAATAGCCCAGTCTTCTTACTCCAATTGCTATGGTTTCTGCAATCAGATTTAAAGTTATCAGCAGGGATGGGAACACTGATGAATCTCGTGTGTTGCACAGCTCATCTTGTCATTTCCCATCAAGTAGAAGCACTTATATCTCCTCATAGTAGACAAAGTCAATTACTCCTTCTAGTGTAGTGAACATACTTTGTTCACTATTGTTTTGGTCCCAGGATTGCACAGTCAATGATTAGGAACTATAATTTTTGCCTTAGTGGAACCTCTTTCTATCTTCTCAAAGAAGCATACCCACTCAGGAAAGTAAGATAATGGTTATAATGGTAAGTGGGGAAAGTTTACTTATATCCCTTAGTTTCTAGAACAAGATGTTTTATTTTTTTGAGGTCATAACATGAAGGTATGATGCTCTTCTACTTTTCCTGGAGAGACATGAGCATGTGTCTATTCACCCCAGATAAGGCCACGAAGGAAAGCCTAAAGTAACAATTCCACCTATGTCAACTCTTCAGTGGAGATGTAGAAGCTGAGTGGGAGAATACCAATAGAATTATGGGTGACTCAAAACAGCTACATCACTGAAAAGTGTCAGCCATCAGCAACACCAACCTTATGGAAGCTGCGTTCTAGTGCCCCTTCAGTCACCCTTTTACCTCTTACCTATTCTAGCACCTCCTGGCATCTTGTGGCGCTGGGTGACAGAAAGCAACAAAGGCTGGATTCCTAGCTGAGGATCACGTGACTCACCTGCGTGCTTCTTCTAGGGAGTGTTAATGGATCCATTACTTTATCATAGAACTATCTATCACCGTATTGTTCTGTTTATGTTCTTATCATGCCTAAGAGGCCAAAGACATTTCTGCTCCATGATGACTTTGGATAGAATGGGCAGGTTATGACCACAGGAAAACTACAGCACACTACCCATTTCCTTTCACTGTAGCAATGTGTATGTATGTGTGTGTGTACACACACTTATGCGGCTGTGTGGAGAACAGTGGACAACTTGACTTGTCGTCCTCAGGAACACTGTCTACCTTCTTTTTGAAGACAAAGTCTCTTCTTAGCTTGGGGCTAGCCAGTTAGGATTAGAGTGGTTGTTAAGACCTGGAGTACCATCCTGCCTCTGCTTCCCCAGCACTATGGTTGTAAGTGAAAGCCAGGATGCCTGGCATTTTTCAAGGCTTCTGGTGATCAAACAGGCCCCTGTGCTTGTGAGAAAAGCGCTTTACTGACTACACTATCTCCCAGCAACATACCTCTGACAGATTCTTACCCAACTTTTGAAATGTTCTTGTAGCAGGTAATATGCATATGGTCCTTTTCTGAGTATTGAATCAGCATATCACAGCAATGGTAATTCATTACTGGTAGTTTAATTAGTTATGAATCTTGACTATAGTAACTACAGCTCCCTTTAAGAAATTTTTTTTTTCTGAAACCAAGACAGACAATATTAATAATCTATGGGCATAAATACAAAGGTTTAGAATGCAATTTGACAGGCACATCACTAATCAGTCAACAAGCTAACGATAATTATATCCACATGGGTATCTATTACTTCCCTAGCCATGGGCTTTTATTCTGGATGATACTAGCATGGGTAAATTCCTTCCTGTTGTTGTAGATTTTTAATTCCAACCATAAAATTGTTGGCTATAAAGATGTAATTTGTGCCACTATTGTACCAATGGGCGCATCTTGCCTGACATGTTGATGTGTTAATGAATGCAAGGTTCACAGCACAGTAGAACTGTTGATGACAATTTTTCCTTACATCATGAAAATCACCTTCTGGCATGAAAAAAGCTACCAGTAGAAAGGAACTATCCAGTGGGCCAGTTTGATTTCTCTGTCTTGCAAGCAGAATTTTTGGTACATCCATTGTGCTTTGGACATGTAATCTATAGCTTTTATGGTTTCTGGGAGATCTGGTCTTTTGTTGAATAACAATCCATAGGGAGGTAGCTCCCCAGGTACTAGGGTTTCCATTCAATAATCTTGTTACTTTGGGAATGTGTTTTTACACACACACACACACACACACACACACACACACACACTATATTCTTTCAAACTTTTTAATTGCTACTTCTTACTGTTATTTCAGGTCCTTATTTTGAAAAAGAAGCCCAGTGGAAGATAGAACAAATGTACTAATGAATGGAGAAAAATCAACAACAGAAAGCAACAGAAAATCGAATGTATTCAAAGAATTCAAAGAGGGCACGATAAACACATTTATGAATAAATACTATTGGAACACAGAAAAATAACATAATTACAAAGAGAAAACAAAACCAAGAAAGAAAATGGAACACAATAATAGATAGAGATTTTGAAGAAAAACAATGAAAATCAAAAAATTAAATAACTCAGAAGGCTACCAAGAATGCCTCACCAGCAGAATGAATCATGGGAAGAATAAAATATCAGGACTTGAGTAAGAGGCTGAGAAAATAATCAGGAGGCCATAAATCAATGACAAGTTCACAAATTCATGCAAACAGAACATGAGAGTAATGTGGAACAATTTTAAAAGAGCAAATGTTCAAATCACAGGTATAGAAGAAAGGGAAGAACTATAAGGAAAGGGAATGGAGAACAGTTTCAATTCAATATTGAAGAAAATTTTCCAAATATTATGCAATGGAGGTTCATCCGTGTAGAGGAGACATACAGAACATGAAATAAACAGGAAGAGAGAAGAAATTTCCAGATCATAATAGTTCAAACATTAAACACAGAAATTTAAGAGTTTAAAAATATTAAATAGCAAAACACATTGCCAATTACACAACTAAGTTTGCCAGAATAATATCCAGATTTTTAATGGAAACTAATAAAGGCAAAAGAGCTTGAAAATTTTGAAATATTGAAAAAAATATCTGCCAGCCCAAGTTACATTTTTAGCAAAATTATTCCTCAAAATCAAAGGAGAAAGAAAAAAAAAAAACTTGAATAACAGAAGCTGGCTACAATAATATATAAGAACAAAACTAGCCCTGTAGAGGATACCAGATGGTATATTTTTCACTAAAGAGAAGAGTGAACATATTCAGGATAGTGAAGGGAGGAGAAAAATACTAAAAGTTAGAACAGTTGTGAAAGAAAATGAAGAATGGGAAAAAAAATAAACTCCATAAAGACTTAAACATGACAGAGATTATCTAACAGCTTTCAACTATAACTCTGTATGTCAATGGACTCAATTTCCCAATTGAAAGACATAGGTTAGCACGCTGGGTCAGAAAACTGGATCCATTTGTTATCTTCAAGAATTTCACCTTACTATTAAATACATCAGGGTAAAAGGATGGAAAAAGACATTTCAAGCAAATACAAATAAAAAGCAAGGATGACTATATTAATATCTGATCGAGTTTAAATCAAAAGTAGCCAAAGGAGATAAAGAAGATAAAGAAGGCCATTTGTACATTATTATTATTATTATTATTATTATTATTATTATTATTATTTTGATTTTTCAAGGAATGGTCTCTCTCTAGTCCAGGCTGACCTGAAATTCACTATGTAGTCTCAGGCAGTCCTTGAGCTCATTGTGACCCTCTTACTTCTGCCTCCTGAGTACTGAGATTAGAGGCATGCACCATCACACCAGGCATTTGTATGTTTTTAACTTATTTTTCATTTTTTAATTGAGAGAAGGAGAGAATGAGAAAATAGTTGCACCATGGTCTTTAGCCACTGCAAACAAACTCTAGAATCACATGTCACCTTGGGCATTTAGCTTATGTGGGCACACACCTTAAATATTAAGCAATTTCTGCAGTACAGATGTACAGTTTTGATGAATAATTTCAACCAAAGGATATTGCAATCCTAAACACATTTGTACAAAATATAAGCACACTGGATTTTATGAAGCAAAATGTATTATATTTTAAATCAGACATAAATCGCAATAAAGTAATAGTGGCTAACTTTAACATCCCATTATTGTCAATAGACAGATCATCAGACAGAAAGTCATAGAGAAACAATAGAGCTGAAAGATATCCTAAAGCAAATGGATTTACAAGACATCTACAGAACATTCCATCCAAACTCTACAAGACACATATTCTTCTTAGCTCATGAAACCTTCTCTAAAATATACCTTATATTAGGGAACATAAGTTAGTCTTCACAAATTCAGGAAAACTGACATAAGTCTATGCATTATATTTTACCACAATGAAATAAAACTAGAAGTTGACAAGTAGAAAAACAGAAAATACACGTACCACTTGAGATTGAACAAAATTTTTTTGAACAATTAATGGATTACTGAAGAAATCAAGAACTAAATAACAATAAAAACACAATGCAACAGAATCTATGGGCCATTATGGAGGTACATCTAAGAAGGACATTTTTAGCTCTAAGTGTCTAGATTACAAAAACGGAGAGATGTTAATAAGTAAATGAATGAAGGCTTTGCAAAGCAAGGACAATCCAACCCCAACAGTAACAGATAGAAAGAAATAATCAAGTTCTGGGTATAAGACAGTGTATTTGAAATTAAGCAAACAATTAAAAAAAATAGATGAAACATTACTGATAAATCTACAGCTAAACTGACCAAAAGAAAGAAAATATCCCAGTAAATCAGATTAAAAAGAAATTATTAAAATACATTTCAATTAAATTGGAAAAATAATAATAATGTATTTTTTAAATCTTTGCTCTACAAAATTGCAAAATCTATGAGAAATAAAAGAATTTGTGACTTCATATGATCTATCAAGCCTAAATGCAGAGGAGATAAACAATCTAAATAAAGGTATGGTGCATAACAATATTAAAGAGTGAATCTTCTTTTTAGCTCAAAGGTGTGGAGAGAGATCTGTGGTTTGTATTGACTGCTGTTGGTATATTGCTTGTTGCAATTGCTTCTCTCTTCTTAGATCCATGAAAGTAAGCATCTTCTTCTGCCACTGATTTAACTTCCCCTGCATCTGTCAGCTGACATGAACCCCTGCCTCCTATCAACTGTGTCTGGTTGCATGTTTGTCCTGACCATGAAGAGCTGATTACAACGGAAAGGAAAGCATCAACTGGCCTCATTTTCAGATGATACAAGTGTGTACATAAGAGTCTGAAAGCTCCTATGGCTGATGCACACTTCCAACAAAGTGGCAGCTTCTAAAATCAACACACAAAAGTCAGTACCTTCTTATATTCCATTTAGAAACACACTGAAAGAGAAATCAGAGAAATAGTCCCATTTACAATACTAACCAATAATTGGATTTTTGAAATACCCCTAACCAAGGAGATAAAATACATGTACAGCAAAAACATTAAAATATTGAACAAGGAAATCATAGTAGACATGAGAAGGAAAGATCTCTCTTGTCCCCATGGAATGGAAGAACTAATATCAAGAAAAATGAGCCATGTGTGGTGGCATACGCCTTTAACTCCAGCACTTGGGAAGCAGAGGTAGAAGGATTGCTTTGAGTTTGAGGCCACCCTGAGACTACATAGTGAATTCCAGGGTCAGCATGGGCTAGAATAAGACCCTACCTCAAAAAGAAAAAAGAAAAAAAAAAAGAAAGAAAAGAAAACAAGGTTATCCTACCAAAAGTAATGTACAAGTTCAATGTAATTCCAATTAAAATCCCAGCACCATATTCATATAAAAAGAAAAAAAAATCTCAAAACAATCTCTATTCATATGGAAACACAAAAAGCTGACTCAGATAGCAAAAATTCTTCTTAGCCAACAGAACACTGATGGTTGTATTACCGTATTTGATTTCAAGTTATACTCCAAAGCCACAGTAATCCTGAAAGCATTGCACCAGCACAGAGACAGATGCATGTGTCACCGAATTGTAGTAGAAGATCCAGGTATAATTTCTAATAACTATAGCCACTTGGTCTTTGAAAAAGATTAAAAACACACACTGGAGAAAGCAGCAGCATTTTCAGCAACTGATGCTGGAGAAATTGGATATCAAATGTGGAAAAATCAATCTTTATCTTATTCAATCACCTGTAAAAAGAATTCTATCTGAATGGTTCAAAAACCTCAACATAAGACCTGAAACTTCAAAATTAATGGAGAAAAAATAATGGAGAGCACTTTAAGATGCAGATGTAGGGAAAGACTAAGACAAACAACCATTTGGATTTCATGAAAATAAAAAATATATATTGTATAGCTAATCAGGCCATCTACCAAGTTAAAAGAACCTAGAGAATGAGTGGAAATCTTCTCCAGCTATACTTCTGACAGAGGTTTTATATCTCAAATTCAAAAAGTTCTCAAAAACAAAACTAAGAAATAAAAAGTCCATCAACCCACTCAAAAATTGGGCAGTGAAACATCATGGACAATAAACATCTTACAAAGGTTCAAGATCTTTAGCCATCAGGAAAAAGCTATTTAAAACTATTTGCTGCCTGGAGAGATTGCTTAGTGGTTAAGGCACTTGTTTTCAAAGCCACAGGACCCGTATATTAATGCTACTCTCACTTTTGGTTAGAGAAACTTTTGTTTTCAGATGGTGATGCCCACTGGGATGACCCAAAAGGCAACATAGTGCTGAGAAGAAGGGACAGAGGAGTGTCTAGCGCTGAAACATCTCACACCCTCCAATGGTCAGGTTCCATTGAGGAAGAGGTGGCAGAAAAATATAAGAGCCAAAGGAAGGGTACCACTCCCTACATACAACTGTCTGGACAGAATTTGGCCTTGACATCCAAGACCACACATTGCCAAGCAATACCCACAGAACACCCTCATAATAGGAGGAAAAGATGATGACATCAAATTAAAAGAGTGACTAATGGAGAGAGGGAGGGAACATGATGGAGAGCAGAGTTATGAAGGGAAAAGTGGGGGAGATGTAGGGAGGAAAATATCATGGTAGACATTCTGCTTGCCTAGTCATTCAATGTCCCATATAAAGGTTCTTTCTACAAAGCCCTTTTGTTGCATATCCAACATGGATTTTCTAAAGTGATGAATTATCTTGTGGAGAGCCACAATGTTGACCCAGAATCTCAGATGTCTTCTCTATTCTTCTTTTATTAGCATTTCCCAGGGATCCTATACAGATCTGTTATGACCCATGGAGGCATATATCCATATTGAACTTACTTATGTAGTCTATGAAAAGCCAATTTATGTAATGGAATGGTCTCCCTGCTTCAACCTATTTGCTTTCCAGAAGCCTTTTGGCCATGTAGTATTCTATTTTTATAAATTCTTATAAGCACCTTGGGTAATTCATAATTTAATTGGTGAAATAAAATGTCCTTTAATACTGAGACATTGTCTTCACTTTTTCTAAATCACTTTGAACCTTAGCAATATGGCATATATTTTGGAAAGACATTTACTAGGTCCCTAAAACCCATGTACATCATCAGGTTATTTAGAGAATCATTTTTCCTTCTCACTAGGTGTAATTAACATTATACCATGCACATAACACAAGAGAGCAACATTCTCCATGATGTCCAATCATGCTCCTTTTACACTGCGTTGTGCCCAAAAGAAGAACAATTTCAATGAAATGCAGCTGTCCTGGGGCACCACTCTAAATGAGTGCTGCTATCTGTTCAAATAAAGTAGATGTTGATTCTGCTAAACAGACCATGTTAGTTATTTATCTTATTGCTGTGACAAAGTACCTGCCAAATGGCATTCATTATAAGAAAAAGATTCATGGTGGCACATGTTGGAGAGGAAGTGTCCATGGTGGCAGGGAAGGCGAGGCAGCAATAGCTCAAAGCAAGGATGTCTCAGCGTGGAAGGCCAGACACTCTGTTTCCTCTTCGTGGTTGGGCTGGGACCTTAGCCCATGGAATGGCACACTCCATTCAGAGTGGGTCTGACTTCTCAACGCAGCCTCTCCAGAAACGTCTTGAGAGCCATGCACTGAGGTAGTAGGCTGGCACTTAGGAAGAGGAGCCCGAGGCCCCTCTAGGGACAGCTAGAAGAAGGAAGAGTGCATATAGGCAAACCATTGTCACAAGAGTCAACTGGAGTCCAGTAGATCCTACTGACACATTTGTTTCTTTCACTTCCAAACTCAAGAGATGCATGTGAACAACATAAGCAGCCACTGTAGTTGAGGACGATCACAACTGAGAAGTTGGCATGCCAGGCTGTGAGCAGCTATAGCCATAGAGGTTGCCCGGGTTTCCATGACTCGGTAAGGTATGTGTGGCCTTAAGATGAAATGGATGCTGGTTCACATTCATTCTCCATTTCTTACACAGTTTTATTCTTTTGGTCAACCTATACCTGAAAGAATGTTTAACATTATGGAAAAGTATCATTTCACTTTGCCAAATAAACTCACTAGAAACACTGTAGTTGATCTCTTGCATTTAATTATTTTGAACTTGCCATGAATATTAGTAAAATCATATGATAGGATAAAACTACCTTTCATAAAATTTTAAAAATGCTGGTCCTTTCCCCAAAATGATTGATATACTCTATTACTTAATCCGTCAAGATCTTCTATTCCATTTCAGTTACATATAATATTAATCCATACATAAAGTTTAAATAATATAACCATAAATTACTTTTCTTGGTATGAGTATAGTATATTAAAATGCAAAAAAATTTGAGCATTTGTTCTAATGCACACAAATATTTTATATCAAGACATAAACAAGAAAGTTCTAAGTCTAGTTTCCTTTTCTCCAGTGAATTAAAATTTCCTAGCTTATATTTAAGGTTCCCATCTTCCACTGTTAATTTATATTCCCTCCCTTTGAGAATCAAAGAAATATGAAGGTTCCTCAGTTAGGTGCTTCATATCTTTATGTGCAGAGCCTAGAAAATTGAAGTTTTTGTTAAATATTTGTTGTAATTTACCATTGACTTTTTACAGGACATAGAAGTAGAAGATTGTTCCAGGGAATCTTTTGCTTTGAAATGTTGAGTAGTCATCCGCGGACATGCAGTTTATCTTTCTGTTGTGTAATTTACCTGTTAGGAAGAGGTAGTCAAAAAGTAGTACATGGAGGGATGGAGAGGTTGCTTAGTGGTTAAGCACTTGCCTGTGAAGCCTAAGGACCCCAGTTCGAGGCTTGATTCCCCAGGACCCACGTTAGCCAGATGCACAAGGGGGCGCACGCATCTGGAGTTCATTTGCAGTGGATGGAGACCCAGGCACGCCCATTCTCTTTCTCACTCTCTCTATCTGCCTCTTTCTCTCTGTGTGTCCATTGCTTTCAAATAAATAAAAAATAAAAACAAAAAATAAGTAGTACATGGAAAGTTCAAGAGATACAAAGTAATGGAATTAAGATCTGCTGCCTTTCTTAGCAGCATGATGAGAACTTGTGTTGTCCCAGTCAAGCCCATCTGGGATGAACTTTGTTCCTTTGGTCACTCACTGTATATACAAGGTATATACTACCCTCCTGCTAATCTCTTAATAGTCGTCAGATTGACTAAATATGGTATCATAGCTTGTTTTTAGCTAATCTTCATGTAGTCATCTAATACTATATTATAATGTTATAAATTTTCCTTTATCTCAGCATATTGATATTTGTATCATCTAGTAAGAAGAATGAGAAGGAGAAAGAAGAGGTAGAGAAAAAGATGAAGAAGAAAATGGAGAAGGTGAGGAGGAGGTGTCCAGTATATTACAATTTCTTGAGATAAATCATTATAATATTTTATTAATTTTACTGTTATAAGTTTCTATTTTATCACTTGTTAATATTTCCTATACATAATTTGTAAAGCTAATTTTGTCACAATTGTATATGTACAGAATAAAAGAGCATAAAAAATCTTGTTGCTATCTATGAATCAAACAAACATTGATGGTCTTGAAATATACACCCAGTGATAAGAGGTGGGTACTGTGTTCTTTCTCTCTCCTAATGTTTTGTTAAATTTAGTGCATTCTTTCTTGTTAGGATAAATCCTCATAGCCACTAAAGTGAACTTCCTCTTTTTCTGTTATTTCAATGGCTTGAAGAGACCTTTATAGGCAATCTCGACATCCCAAATGAGTTCCCTTGGTAACTGAGATTTGCATACACTTAGAGCAATGTTGGAAGAGGTAGATAGCAGAGAGAGAGAATGAGTGTGGTATGTGTGGTGTGTTCATAGGGTGCAGGTTTATAAGTGTCTATGGAAACCAAAAGACAACGTTGGGACTCAGGAAATGCTATTGATAACATCTCTTTTGTGTCATTTGTGGTAGCATCTCACTGTATCCCACACTGACCTGGAACTCCCTCTGTAGCCCATGCTGCCATCAAACTCAGGATGACCCTTCAGCATACTGTAGTTAAAGGCCTGCACTTCTGTGTCTGGCCGGGTTTCTCAATGGCCTGGAGTTCTCCAAGTGAGGATGGATTGGCTGACTGACCAGCAAGCCACAGAAATCCATCTGTTTCTGCCTCCTTAATGCCACGATTACGAGTGTGCACCACACACTTGGCTTTTTATTTAACATGAGTTTTGAGAATCAATTTCAGTTTCCCATTCCTGCAAGGCAAGCCCTTTACAACTTGGCTATCTCCCAACTTTCGAGAATAAAAATTTTAAATGTGTTTATAGGGAACATAAGAGGATGAGCAGCAGATTTATATTATGCACTCTTCATTCCCTAGAACTACCAGCTTGCTCCGACTCCATAAGGTCTTGCCACAAACACAGTGGCAGTGTTTCACTGCCCTTATGTCAAGGTGAAGATAAAAGAAAGGTGAATCCTTCATGCACCAGCTCACTGCCAGATCTAATTCTCTTCAGAAGCACTTCCCTTTTCAAAGTCAGTGCTGTGATGTATATGAGGATGATACTGAGGCATTTTATAAATTTCTACATAAAAGTCTAATAAATATTTTTGACAAAATAAGTATTTCTACACAAAGTAGGAGAAGCTCTATTGTGAACAAAATGTATTCTTCTAGCATGTGATAATTTCAAATAATGAAATAACAAGTGACTAGTAAATATCCCTTAATTAATTCTGCATATTAGGGCACAAAATTGGTTTCTGCTCCTGTCAGATTTGTAAGTGAAACCTGACTAAAGTAAAAGTCCATTCTGTGAGTCTATGTGTAATTTCCATTCCTGTCACCAAGGTCACCTTGCTAATTGGCTTACTAGTTATGAACAATAGCGACCTGGGAAAGATGCAAACTGGTAAATAAAAGTGATTTATATTTTTGACCTGGTTATTAATATTCCAGTTTATATGTAAACACTAACCTGGGGTCTAGACATCTTTATAGTCAGTGATGATTTTGAGAAATCTAGTCAAGAACTCTTTCTGAATCCTCTTTGTGATAACTTTTTCAAATTTTTCTTCTCATCCATAACCATTGACACAATCATCATCCCTATCTGTGGATCCCTGCGGAGCCACATCTTTCACTGTCTTTCCTATCAGTCAGAATGAAGAGCAACCATAATATTTTGACATAGACAATTCCCCTTCCATGCCTTCTTCCATGATCTCTCCAGATAAGATATATTTCTAGTATTGCATGTAGACTGTCTATAGAAAAGATCTTGATAGGAATAAATGCTACTTATTCCTCAGCTTCCTGGTCAGGGAAACTGCCCATTAGTTCTTTGATATAAACCAAGAACAGGCACCACAACATAAATAAGGACTGTGGGCACTTAAAGCGCATGCCCCTGCTTCTTACAAATGCTTCTAGGATCTACTTGCACCTGGCTTCATGTGTGCTATGCAGGGTGTCAGAAATGGGCTAAGTCAGTTATACAGAATTATGCCACTTCTCTTTGTAATGTTCTCTCAATTAGATTGTGTAGATATCCTCATATTCTGGTAGTAACAAGGAATTAGGAACTTATTCTGTGTCTACAAAAGAAGTAAGAAGATATAAAATCCTTCCCTCTCCATCTTCAAACACACAAACATTTCATTGTAAAATCCATGGAAGATGAAATAACATCAAATTCATTAAATGCTCTAACTCTTCCTAGAAGGATGACTGATTTCTTTATGCTATACAATGATATGTTATATACTATATAACTTCTTTATACAACGTATGTATTATTCATATAATTGTATGTAATGTATCTACACTATATAATATGTAGTGAATTATACATATGTAATATATAATTTATTATAATGTGTAATACAATTTTATTCTAGAGGTAATACTTTCATTACATGGTGGGGGTAGATGCCAAAGATTGATGAGGCTGGATTGTTCTGCTTCATTTAGTATGTTTGACTAATAACACCGATTTCTGCTAGTGTTCTTTGGCTATTTGTGTTCTACCTTAAAAACCCCAAGTTTCCAGCCTCTCCATGTCTCCACATTCCAGCCTTAAACTTTCCCTATGTGGATACTTGTACTTTAGTTTCCATCTCTAGTTTTAATTAACTAAATTTCTTAGTTTTATTCACAACAATCTATTTTTTCCAGAATTTTGTAATAGTTATCTCACTGATAAATTTTCATCTTTTTATCTATATTTTAACTATATGTCTTTTTCCACATTGTCTCTTTGTTATAGAGTCTATTGACAGGGGGAAAATATATCATGTGCTCAGTCAACTTTCTTTACCCAGATGTTCAAAAAGATGCTTTGTAACATGCAGATGGAAATCAATTTGAATCTTTTCTATACTTCTTGTAAGTTATTCATTTAGTATTCTATTAGCAAGTAAGAACTGATATGTCTAAAATAGTTACCAGAACCAACCCTAAAGTCTGCATATATAATACAAATACATGTGACCAAAACCATGCTACAGCCTTTAACTTTCCAAACACATTTTACTTCCATATCTATTCTGAAAGTTTCCTTTCCATATTTATGTATCACATTAAAATGTTAACTATTTCTTCTTACAGATGAATGTTATACATTTAAAAAATCTGTGGTTCTTCCAAAATATAATGTATTATGTATTTGTTGTAAGTTTTATTCTAAAGATATTCATTTTCTATAAATGTTACCATGCCAACCTCTATGCCATTCATAATTACTGAACTGTAGTATCTTTCTATATTTCATGACTTTTTCTCCCCTCATAAAACTTTTGGATATAGAACATATCTCCAAAGTTAAGAGCGACCATGCATAAGGTCTGGCTACAGAGCCAATGATAAGAATTAAAATTACAACTTATTTATATACTATGAAATACCAGGCCTCACCAAAGTTCAAGCAAATGTTCAAAAAGATGAACATTTATTCAGCTAAGTATTTTACAGATAAACAGACATATTTATGCTGGTGTTACCTAGATTCCCTTCTTGTGTCTTCTCCCTGACTTCCCCACTTCCTTCAAGCCATAACCAAGGAGAGTTTTCTTTAAGTGCCAATGTAAAAATTGAGCTAAACCATTAAAAAATCTCTAACAAACTCTGACTGTGAAATCAACATACTACATCCTTCCATTTGTTTTAATTTTTCACCATTTTTCTTACTACAAGATTTCCATCATGATGGAAATGCAGAAGGTTCCTTCTTTATGTCCAAAAAGAATTTCCATAGGTATTAATGGTCCCACATGAGGATTGCAAAGCTAGCATATTCTTTTATATATTCATGTAGTAAATAGATAATTTTAAAAATAGACAAGTGGGCTGGAGAGATGGCTTAGCGGTTAAGCGCTTGCCTGTGAAGCCTAAGGACCCCGGTTCGAGGCTCGGTTCCCCAGGTCCCACGTTAGCCAGATGCACAAGGGGGCGCACGCGTCTGGAGTTCGTTTGCAGAGGCTGGAAGCCCTGGCGCGCCCATTCTCTCTCTCTCCCTCTCTCTGTCCTTCTCTCTGTGTCTGTAGCTCTCAAATAAATAAATAAAAATTTAAAAAAAAATAGACAAGTAATTGGGGCTGGAGAGATGGCTTAGCAGTTAAGCGCTTGCCTGTGAAGCCTAAGGACCCTGGTTCGAGGCTCGGTTCCCCAGGTCCCACTTTAGCCAGATGCACAAGGGGGCGCAAGCGTCTGGAGTTCGTTTGCAGAGGATGGAAGCCCTGGCGGGCCCAATCTCTCTCTCTCCCTCTATCTGTCTTTCTCTCTGTGTCTGTAGCTCTCAAATAAATAAATAAAAATATTAAAAAAAAATAAAATAAAAATAAAAATAGACAAGTAACATATTAGTAAGTTAATCTACATGCTTAAACATGAGCCTGATTAATATCATAACCATTTTCTCATGCTACTAAATAAACAATCAAAATTAAACATTATATTAAGTAGTAATGTTTTTAAAATTATACTCTTGACAATTTTGTATACTGCGTCTTAGAATCAAATGGCAAATAAAAACTGACATAGTTAGCATTGTACTGGTTTTATTAGTGGCACAGAATATTAGAAAGGTGACTCTAATTTACAATATGAAATAAAAGCTATTGCTATCACAGAAACAATGTATACTAAATATGAAAACTATTTACAGATGTTAGATGCCCAAGGTAAGTTTGTATTTCTGCCCCACCTATTTAGATCAGTCCATGCAATTTGATGTACCCAAGTTTTAACATGCAGAAGAGTGATTTTTTTATGATTCATATATTTTATTTTCCTTAACAGAAAAATTTATGTTTCAGATGGAATTTCTATCAGCCCTAGTCCCCAGCGAAGCAAAGATCCGGCTGTTGAGTTTTATTGGCTTTAGAGCAATGGATGAACTAAAGTCTTACTAGAAGTCATTAATGAATTTAATACTTGGTGGAAGTAGGTTCTCTGCTACAGATTAACTTTCCATGAAAATTAAGTTAGAAATAAGTAGAATAAGTAAGGAAAACCTTAATATTCTATAAGTTTCAATAATAAATAGATCAACAATCCTCAATAGTACTATTTGTATACTCAGAATATTCAAGCACAATATTAAACCCTTTATATGCAGTAGCTTATTTCACCATACAACAACTGTTCTAATAACAGTTTCATAATCAAGAAAATATGGACAGAAAAATACTAAGTAATTTAACCAAGGGCACTCAACTAGTGAGTGTAATGGAGCATCCGTCAAAATAAACACACCAGAAGACGAATAGCAGCAAATGCTATAGGAACAATTTACTCCCAAATTAACTCCATGTCATCTCCTGTCCTTGATGCTGGTTATGCTATCTGAGTTACTACTCCCAAGACATTTCTGAAATCATGTTTTGTTTTGTTTCCTGTGAAAAACAGGCTTGGAGAATACACTAACTTGTCAAGATCCTGCAATTGATTAGTGGCACATCACAGTTAGAAAATCAGGCCAATCTCTGAAGATGCATCTTTTTCACTGTATTAGGTCAAATTTTGGACAAAAATATGCATATTCCAGAAGAATTGAAGAGATATTTTATTAGCTAAATGAAACTGAAAGCAGATCATCTATGTCCACTTGAAAATACAGTAAAATATTAGGTGCTAGTATTTATGAATCATTATTCACTACTGAGGAAAACAGTAAGTCAACATTACATAAAACTTTTCAAACATGGAATTTGCTACCTCAGTTTCTCCCTTTCATCATCAATTACTACCAAATGTGTACTTGTGTCCCTTGATAGTCTGCTCTCCCTAATGATTAATGATAAATTCAATTAATTACCCTCAATAATCAACTCCCTTCTAAATCTGCCTGTGATTTATTTTAATAATTATTGTATAACTTATATGTCATTCATTTAAAATCACATTCTTTTAAAGGTTCCATTACAAACTGTGCCATTATATTTATACACTAGCAAATTCCAAAATATTTAAGAGGCTATTGATTACATTTAGTGTTATTTAAATCTTGATTGATTATATGCTATTAACAAATTTCTTTTCTAAATTGAGTATAGTATCTTTCATTTTAACAAATTCAAAGGGATGAGTTTCAAAATGCTTAACTAATGCTTTTTGCCCTATAAAATTAAACTTTTAGGTATGAAATACTAGTTCTATTAAATATTTAAAAGTATATTTAGCTTCATATGGTTACTAGCTAGGGATCAAAATTCTAGATAGATTATTATCCATAAGTTTAAACTGAAATCACAAGGCTCCACACAATATTAGTAAACTTAAAAACATTAATATTCATAAATAAGTTCAAGATAATGGGTATATAATATTTTTATTAAGAATATTAATTTGGGATCTGAGGTGATGGCTCTGAAGTTAAACTGCTTGCTGGAAAAGCCTGCTAGCCTGGGTTCAATTCCTTAGCCAGATATAAAAATAATTATAATAAAATTGGTGCAAGCATATAGTGTTCATTGGCAATGGCAAGAGACCCTGGCACTTGCATGCATGTGCACACATGCACACAGACACATAAATAAATAAATAAAAATTTCAACATCGAAGAATGTCATATTTGGTCTCACAAGTTCTATGCTGAATTCTGAGTCTTATTGTTGATGGGTATTGTGCTCAGGGAGGACCATTTCCTCTCACTGCATTGCAATTACATATTAAATAAGTCTTTTATATGATTATGACTTATTTACTTATATCAAACATAATAGGACATGTCAAGTTGCCCTAACATTATGAAACAAAAATTTTATAGCTCAAAAATATATTACTCTTGGGGGAAGTTATAAAATCACATATAATATGGCTTCGTCTGGTCAATGAAGTATATAAACTCCTGAAGCTACTATATTAATAATGTTTG
Source organism: Jaculus jaculus (assembly GCF_020740685.1). Classification (NCBI taxonomy): domain Eukaryota; kingdom Metazoa; phylum Chordata; class Mammalia; order Rodentia; family Dipodidae; genus Jaculus; species Jaculus jaculus. The sequence continues at coordinate 70,719,578 of NC_059116.1, read as the reverse complement.
TACTTTGAAGAACCTACATGTTTTCCACATTCTTCATGTCTGATAGAATAGCAAAACTTTACAAATATTGACATAATAACAAGAAAATAATACCAAGGTATGTGGCTATAGTATTTTCATGAATTTATTATAAGTAAATTTCTGGGTCTTCCAGGTAAGATGGTGGCATAAGAGTCATGTCAAACCAACCTAGGGAGGGATTTAAGCAAAACCACCACAAAAATACTCTTCTTCTGAAAAGTGAAGGTGTATAGGCTATTGGATACAGAAGAGAAGCAGGAGAGATGAAGATCTACCAGGAAGGAGGAAACCTGCCAGAATCCCACCAAGGCACTTGTGGCCAGGATCCACATGCCAACCTGCCCAGCACTGAACTGTAGGAGCAGAGAACAAAAGTGTGGATTTTCCAATATTATCTGCCTCTTTGCAAAGTCAAGAAACCTGAAGGGGATACAGCAGAGACAAGCTAAGGAGCTGTTGAAGGGCAACCAGTAGAACTAGCTGAGCAGTTCCAGTAAAACTCCAGGATTCCTGCACTATCCCATTCCCCCAACCATCGAATGCAAACCTCCAGAGAACTAATTCAGCCACTGGCAGCAGGGCATCAAAAACAGATTATCAGAACATCAGGTCCACAGCACTACACAAAAGGATTGAGGAGGGGAATCAGCATTGCTGAGATTGGAAGCCACCACAAAACATAATGAGGCAAACTGACAAAAAAGCAGGTACATAGGCTGACACTGGAAGTGATAATCTCTCTATGTCAGGGCAGGTTGTGGGTTACATATTCTTCGTTGGCTTTATCATTCTTAAGTTATCTGTATTTGCGGTTTGACAATTGTTGCCTTTGATGCTTTCAGATTTATAGGGCCTTCATCTTTTTCTTTTGTCATTATTTGGGGCAGGGTCTGATTCAGACCCAGGCTGACCTCCATTTCAGAACAGAAATCCCAACCTCCTAGCTGACAGGATTAAGGATATAGAGCAACATACACCCTTAGGGAATTTGGTTTTATACGGTTATCAGTTTGTTTTAATCCCCACACTTTCATACTCTGTTCTGGTTTTTATTGAATATGTATATTGTTCAGTTGAATTCTAGAACTTTGCAATAAATTATTTCACCCAACCCACTAGAATACACCTAGTAATATGCCTATTGTTGGATTGGAGTACAAGGCATATACTTGGCACCTTAAACACCTACCAAGAAGGTATAAGTAGTTGGATTTCCTTTTCTAAGAATACTGCCAATAATTAGAAAACCCAAGCATCAAATTGACTCAGGATGCAAAAATTGCTTCATTATACTACAAGAAATACAAAGCTTCAGTCAATACAATCCCAGCAAAGATTATGAATCCATCAGAAATAACACTCATTGAGACTGTTTTAGATGAAATTCCTGATAAGGATTTTTAAAAAAAGAGATTATATCTATACTCAATGAAATCAAAGAAGAAAACAAAGGAATTAAAGAAGAAAACATTTTTAAAAAGAAAACAAACTCCTGAAAGAGAACACAGTAACCAGCTTAATGAAATATGTAGGTTACTACAAGACATGAGAAAGGAAATATAAATGCTTAAGACAAATCAGGCAGAAATACTAGTGCTGAAAAACACAGCCAAATACAATACTCCAAGGAAAATCTCACCAGTGGAATGGGTGACGGCGAGAGCAGAATATCTAAATTAGAAGACCAGGTGGCAGATCTAATACTGACCAACAAAGAGAAGTACAAGTTAAAATAAAGGTAAGAATGTGAATTTCAAGATATTCAGCACTCTATGAAAAGATCAAACATAAGAATTCAGGGTAGGATGGCAGCATAGGTTCCACAACAAAGCAGCCTAGGGGGGGAAGCCAAAAAAAAAAACCAAGCAAAATACACACTGTTACTAAAAAGTGAGGTATATAGGAAATTGAAACAGCGGCAGAGAAGTAGGAGAGAACAAGAGCACTCAGAGCCCGCACAGGCTGGCAGAAGTGGCTCTGTGGGACCACAGCAGTGGTGGTCAGCCAGCCGCCAGGCTCAGCTTGAGCTGCAGGAAAAGCCAGGTGAGGGGATTTTCCACTCACACCGGAGCTCCCCACAAACTCAAGAAACGTGAAGGGAGAACGGCAGTGAAAAACGGAAGAGAAGACCACAAGGTACAAGAACAAGGGGAACAGCGAAAGAACTAGAGCAGCATTGGCAGCCTCCCCTCCCCAACCTCCAGTGCCCAACTCCAGCGAACAGAGCAGCCATCCAGGGACCTGGCCACACCAACTTGAATCAACAGTGGAAGTCAAGCAGGAGCAGAGACCAAAGTCATCCCAAAAGGTAACTGGGATTACACCAGGTCAGTACCCACCTAATAAACCTGGTATATAGGCCAGAACCAGAAGTGCTAATTGTACCTTCCATATCAGGATAAAATATATGTTAAATCAGATGGATGGTCAAATTTGCCATTCTTAAATAAGCTGTACATTGAGCTTGTTATTTGTTCCTTCTTGAATTATAGTGGCTTTGTTACTCTTCTGTTATACATTAGGGAAGGGTCTCGCCTGGTCAAAAGCTGACTTGGAACTCTCTACAGACCAGAAATCTTAACCTCCTTGTTGTCAGTATTAAGGGAGTGTGTGAGGCACTACACAGCATAAGGGAAATACAGAGGATATGGATGTCATAAAACTATACTGGGATAAATACCCTGTGATATTTTTCATTGAAAGTGTACATTGTTTAGTTAAATTTTAGAAACTATCTGTTTTTGGTTCCACTCAGCCAACTTCAATACTCTCATAGCAGGCAAACCCAACATGTAGAGTCACTTTTGTAAATACTCTGAGAGTCTTCAGAGCCACACCTAGAGTCTTAACCTTGACAATATATAACATCAGATTGATTGATACATCTAATAATACCCAGCTAAATAGAAAATCCAATCATTAACTAATACAGGAAGCAAAAATATAAACATTATAACACAAGAAACATCAAAAATCAAGACAATATAAATCCACCAAAAAGTATTAATGCATCAGAAATGACCTCCAGTGAGAACGAGTTAGATGAAATGCCTGAGAAAGATTTCAGAAGAATGATTATAAATATGCTCAAAGAACTCAAAAAAGAAATCAAAGGAAGCAAAGAAGACACAGGACACAAATTTATTGAAATAGGAGGTCAATACTAGACATTGATAAGGAAATTGAAATAATAAAGGAAAAACACTTAGAATTACTAGCAACAAAGAACACAGTTAATGAAACTAAAAAAAAAAAAAAAAAAAAAAAATACTCTGTAGAAAATCTCACCAGCAGAATGGATGAAGAAGAGGACAGAATATCTAAGCTAGAAGAACAGGTGGCAGATCTGATATAGTCCAAAAAAGAGAAAGACAAACTAATAGAAAAGCATGAGTGGGGATTTCAAGATATTTGGGACACTATGAAAAGATCAAACATAAGAATTCAAGGCATAGTAGAAGGAGAAGAATTTCACTCCAAAGGCATAGTTGGCATCTTCAACAAACACATAGAAGAAAACTTCCCCCAAATTGGGAAAGAGGTGCCAATGCAGATACTGAAATCCTTTAGAACACCAAGAAGACAAAACCTGGAAAGAACCTGTCCTTGCCATATTACAATCAAACTACAAAACACACAAACAAAGAAAAAATATTGAAAGCAGTCAGAGAGAAAAATCAAGTTACCTACAAAGGCAAGCCCATGAGGATCACAGCAGATTACTCAACACAAACTTTAAAAGCCAGAAGGGCTTGGAGTGATGTATTACAAGTTCAGAAAGATAACAACTGTCAACCAAGGTTACTTTATGTGCAAAGCTATCCATTCAAATAGACAGAGAAATAAGGACATTCCATGAGAAAAGCAGGCTAAAGGAATGTTTAAAGATAAAACCAGCTCTACAGAAAATACTTGAAAGAATCCTCCAGGGTGAAGAAAAATAAAGTCACATATAAAGAACCAGGAAAAAGACAAACAATGATCAAATACTAGGTAACACAAGAGAGCAAAAGTAAAACCAGAAGAACTAAAAAAACAGCAACAATGAATACACACCTTTCAATAATATCTCTTAATATCAATGGACTCAATGCCCCAACCAAAAGACATAGGTTTGCTGACTGGGTAAAAAAGCAGAATCCTTCAACCTGTTGCCTCCAAGAAACCCACTTTTCTACAACGGATGGAAACTATCTTAGGGTGAAAAGTTGGAAAAGAGTGTTTCAAGCAAATGGACCTAGAAAACAAGAAGGGTTTGCTATCCTAATATCTGACAAGGTAGACTTCAATCCAACACTAGTAAAGAAAGATAAGGAAGGCCACTTTATATTGATTAAAGGCACCCTCCAACAGGAAGACATTACAATCCTAAACATGTATGTACCTAACATGGGGGTCCCCAAATTCATCAAACAACTACTATTAGAACTAAAGTCACAGATAACCCTAAACACAATGGTAGTGGGTGACTTCAACACCCTACTCTCATCAATTGACAGGTCATCCCAGGAAAAAATAAACAGAGAGGCATCTGGAGTAAATGAGGTCACAAAAGGAGTGGACCTAACAGATATATACAGGACATTTCATCCATATATGGCAGAAAATACATGCTTTTTAGCAGCATATAGAACATTCTCTAAAATAGACCATATGTTAGGATACAAAGCAAATCTTACAAAATACAGGAAAATTGAAATAATTCCTTGCATTCTATCTGACCACAATGGTGTCAAACTATAAATCAATAGCAAGAAAGGCATACACAAAATCATGGAAATTAAACAACACATTACTAATCAATGAAGAAATCAAGAGGGAAATCACACAATTTATAGAGTCAAATGGTAATGAGAACACAACATACCAAAATCTTTGGGACACAGTGAAGGCAGTCCTAAGAGGTAAATTTATAGCTTTCAGTGCCTATATTAAGAAATTAGAAAGGACGTAACTAAACGACCTAATGCTTCATCTTAAAGCCTTGGAAAAAGAAGAAAAAGAAAACCAAAATCAGTAGATGGGAAGAAGTAATAAGGATTAGGCAGAAATTAATGAAATGGAAACAAACAAACAAAAGACAATCCAAAGAATCAATGAAACAAAGAGTTGGTTCTTTGAAAATATAAACAACATTTATAAACCCTTAGCAAATCTGACCAAAAGAAAGAGAGAAGAGACACAAATTAATAAAATTAGAGATGAAAAAGGTAACATCACAACAGATTCCAGAGAAATTCAAAAAAAATCATAGGGACATACTATAAAAGCATATACTCCACAAAGTATGAAAATGTGAAAGAAATGGATGATTTCCTTGATTTATATGACCTACCTTAATTAAATCAAAATGAGATTAATCACTTAAATAGACCTATAACAAGTATGGAGATCCAAGCAGTTATCAAAAACCTCCCAGGTAAAAAAAAGCCCAGGCCCAGATGGATTCACTGCTTAATTTTACCAGACATTCAGGGAAGAACTAGTACCATTGCTTCTTATGCTTTTCCATAAAATAGAAAAAGAAGGAATCCTACCAAATTCCTTCTATGAAGCCAGAACCACCCAGATAACAAAACCAGGCAAAGATAGATGAGAAAAAGAAAATTACAGACCAATCCCCCTCATGAACATAGGTGCAGAAATTCCCAAGAAAATCTTGGCAAACAGAATACAAGAATACATCAGAAAAGTCATTCACCCTGACCAAGTAGGTTTTATCCCAGAGATGCAGGGATGGTAAAAATATGCAAATCGATAAATGCAATAGATTATATAAAGGACTGAAGGACAAAAATCACATGATCATCTCATGAAATACAGAGAAAGCATTTGACAAAATCCAAAATCCCTTTATGATAAAAGTCCTACAGAGAATGGGAATAGAAGGAACATATCTTAATATAATAAAGTCTATTTATGGCAAGCCTACAGACAACATATTACTAAATGGGGACAAACTGGAAGCTTTTCCACTAAAAACAGACACAAGACAAGGGTGCCCACTGTCCACATTTTTATTTAATATAGTACTGGAAGTCTTAGCCATAGCAATAAGTCAAGAGACATACATAAAAGGTATACAAATTGGACAGGAGTAGATCAAGTTATCATTATTTGTAGATAACATGATTCTATATATAAAGGACTCAAAAGACTTGACCAGCAAACTGTTAGAGCTGATAAATACCTACAGCCATGTAGCAGGATACAAATAAATACCCTGAAATCAGTAGCCTTCATATATGCTAACAACAAACACACAGAGGATGAAATCAGAGAAGAAACCCATTCACAATTACATCAAAATAAATAAATAAATAAATAAATAAATAAATAAAGTACCTTGGAATAAGCCTAACGAAGGAAGTAAAGGATCTCTATAATGAAACCTATAAAACACTCAAATAAGAAATTGCAGAAGACACTAGGAAATGGGAAAACATCCCTTGTTCCTGGATTAGAAGAATCAATTTTGTGAAAATGGCAATCTGAATAAAAGCAATCTATACATTTAATGTAACCACCTTCAAAATTCCAATGGCATTCTTCATGGAAATAGAAAAAAAAAATCCAAACATTCATTTGGAATCAAAGAAAACCTCAAATATCTCAAATAATACTGAGCAACAAAAATAAGGCTGGTGGTATCACTATACCTGATTTTAATCTATAGTACAGAGCCATAGTAACAAAAAAAGCATGGTACTGGCACAAAATCAGATGTGTAGATCAATGGAACAGAATAGAGGACCCAAATGCAAGTCCAGGTAGCTATAGCCACCTGATATTTGATAAAAATGCCAAAAATACTCATTGGAGAAGAGACAGCCTCTTCTGCAAATGGTGTTGGGAAAACAGGCTATGTATCTGTAGAAGGATGAAAAGAGATTCTTTTCTCTCTCCATACACAAGAATTAAGACCAAATGGATTAAAAATCTTACCATCAGACTGGAAACTCTGAAACTGCTAGAGAAAAAAGCAGCGGGAACACTTCAACATATATATCGTGGCAAAGACTTTCTGAATATAACCCCAATTGCTCAGGCAATAAAGCCACAGATTGACTGCTGGGACCTCATGAAATTACAAAGATTTTGTACTGCAAAGGACACTGTGAATAAAGCAAAGAGCCAACCTACAGAATGAGAAAAAATCTTCTCCAGCTATATATCTGATAGAGGATTAATATCTAGGATATACAGAGAATTCAAATGGTTAAATAATAAGAAATCCAACAAGCCAATTAAAAAATGGGCTATGGAGCTAAATAGAGAGTTCTCAAAAGAAGAAATATGGATGGTATATATAAGCATCTAAAAAATGTTCTACGTCCCTAGTCATCAGGGAAATGCAGATTAAAACTACATTGAGATTCTATCTCACTCCTGTCAGATTGGCTACCATCATGAAAACAAATGATCATAAATGCTGGCAGTGATATGGAAAAAGAGGAACCCTACATTGTTGGTGGGAATGCAATCTGGTCCAACCATTGTAGAAGTCAGTGTGGAGGTTCCTAACACAGCTAAAGATTGATCTACCATATGACCCAGCTATGGCACTCCTAGACATGTGTCCTAAGGACTCATCTCATTTCCTTAGAAGTATGTGCTCAACCATGTTTATTGCCGCTCAATTCATAATAGCTGGGAAATGAAGCCAGCCTAGATGCCCCTCAATAATGAGTGGATAATGAAGATATGGCAAGTTTATACAATGAAGATTACCCAGCGGTTAAAAAAAAAAAAGAAGTTATAAAAGTATAAAAGAAGTTATAAGAAAATGGATGGATCTAGAAAGGCTTATACTAAATGAAGTAACCCAGGCCCAGAAAGCCAAGTGCTGCATATTCTCTCTCATATGTAGATCCCTGCCACAGATGATCGGGCTTCTGTGTGAGAAGGAAAAACTCAGTAGCAGGGGCCAATAATCTATAAAAGAGATGTAAAGGGAAGAGAAAGGAAGGGAGGAGGGTACTTAATTGGTTGGTATTGTATATATGTAAGTAGAAGAATTGATTAATGGGGGTGAAAATGCCCAAAGTGAGGTCAGGGGAAGTGATTGAGTAAAGGAAATGTGGAGGGAGGGCTAATCAAAATCTAAGAGGATATAAATAAATCATATGGAATCCTCTGGTTTTGGACAATGGAACACTCAGCAGCTGTAGATTGTGGCTAGAAAATTTTCAGTACCAAGGATGGTATACCTTTCAGTGAGTTGTTGGCCATGGAGGTCCCTGATGCCCCCAAAATATTATAGGTCATTGCTAAGGCCCTTTCCCACAAGGAATAGATGGTAAGACCCTATTGCTGAAGACTCCACATACTTGGGCTTCAAGGCCACTGAGAAATGCTGCTGGAACTGAGCTGATAACCTCCTCCATGTAGACCAGCTGAGAGAAAGCTGGAAGAAGCCATTGTACATGTAGTTCAATGGGAGAAAGAGAAACCACCATTGAAGATAATCAACAGTAGACACTGCAAGCCTTATAATTGGTCAGCCAGGCCATATGAGCCAATGGGTGCAATAGTGGCACGTCTGTCATGGTGGAAACCAACTGCCCTACAACTGGACTGGAGGCCTGCTCGATGGGAGGGAATACATCCCTGATACTGAAAACTTAAAACAAGGGTTAGTCATGTGCCCTAGGGTTGTCTCGATAAATGTATATTCTATGCCTATCAAACTGCCAAGTAAGCACTTCTCTTTATATTCATACCCTTATATTAATGCTACTCTCACTTTGGGTAGAATATCTTCTATTTTCAGATGGCAATGACCTTGGGACAACTCAGAAGGTATCATAGGGCTGGAAAGAAGTGACTGGAGTACTGAGTAACATCTCGATCACACCTTCCAAGGCTCAGGATCTAATGCAGAAGAGTTGGCTGAAAGATTATAAGAGCCAAAGTGCTCCCTCCCGACATAAAGTGCCCTGTGTATCCATGACCTCACAGTGCCTGACACTACCTACACAAGGCATAAGAGGAGGAAAAGATCATGACATCAAAATAAAAGACAGACTGATTGAGATCGGGAGGGGGTATGAGGGAGGATGGAATTTTAAAGGGGAAAAGGGGGAGGGAGGGTATTACCATGGGATATTTTTTATAATCATAGAAACTGTTAATAAAATTGAGGAAAACAAAAAGAGAATTCAGTGTATAGTAGAATGAGAAGAATTTCATTCCAAAGGCATAGTAGGCTTTTCAAGAAAAGGATTGAGGAAATTTTTCCCAAAATTGGGAAATGTCAACGCAGATACAATAATCCTTTAGAAAACCAAACAGATAAAACCTGAAAAGAACCTCTCTCATCATGTTATAATTAAACTACTGAAAATGTAAGCAAAGCAAAGAGAATATATTGAAAGCAGTTAGAGAGAAAAAGCAAGACACCTATAAAGGCAAGGCCATTAGAAAACTGCAGATTACTCAACACAAGCTTTAAAAGGCAGAAGGACTTGAAATAAGGTATTCCAAGTTCTGGAAGATAACAAGTGTCAACCAAGGTTACTTTGTTCTACAAAGCTATCTGTCCAAATTGATGAAGAAACAAGAACATTCCACAACAAAAACAGGCTAAAGGAATTTACAAGAGCTAAGCCAGCTCTACAGAAAACACTTTGAAGGAATCCTTCACACTGAAGAAACTGCAAAGTATACAAATGAGGAAACAGGAAAAACTAAACAATACTCAGATTATGGTTAAAACAAGAGAGTAAAAGGAAAACAGGAAGCACTACAAAATAAAAAGAATGGCAAGAATAAATACCTTCCAATAATAATTCAATATCAATTGCCTCAATGCCCCAACCAAAAGACACAGGTGTACAGATTGTATATTAAAAGGCAGGATCCTGCTATTTGTTGCCTCTGGGAAACCCATGTCTCAATAAAAGATAAATATTGTCTTAGGGTGCAAGGAATAAAAATGTATTTCAAGCAAATGGGCCTAGGAAACAAGCAGGTGTTGCTATCCTAATATCTGACAGGATAGACTTCAAACAAACATCAGTGAGGAAACATAAATAAGGTCACTTTATACTGATTAACGGAACACTCCAACAGGAGGACATTACCATCCTAAACATATACACACCTAACATGAGGGTCTTCCAATTTCATCAAACAAGCACTATTAGACTTGAAGTCACAGATAACACCAAATACAATTGTATTGGGTGACTTTAATACCCCAATCTCATCTATTTACAGGTCATCCCAGCAGAAATTAAGCAGAGAGACTTCTGGTTTATATGATGTCATGCAACAAATGGACATAACCAATACCTATAGAACATTCCATCCAAAGGCTACAGAATATACTTTTTTTTTTTTTCTCAGCAGCACATGGAACATTCTCTAAAATAGACCATATATTAGGACACAAAGCAAATCTTAACAAATGCAGCAAATTTGAAATAATCCCGAGTACTCTATCTGACCATGATGGGTTTAAATAGGATAAACCAAAAATAAAAGCAAAATTAAAAAAAAAAAAAACAGAAAGCGCTCATTAACATTAAAATATAGTACAAGAAATGTATGGGGAAGCTCTTAGGGGATATGTATAAACAGATGCCTGGAACCTTACAAATAGCGACTGGAATTTGTTAGCGTGAAGGATGTGAAAGACTTTTACTTACTGTGATTCCTTTAGAAAACAATTCACTTGTCTGAATACAAACAGAAACTGTAGACTAATGTATTTATTTTTGATTAATGGATGTTGGAAAACAAAATGAAGAGTAACAACGCAACTAATGGTATACAGGAGAAATTGAAATGAAATGACAGTAAGGTTTCTTGTACTGCTTTGAGACAGTATAATACTTTTTAAATACAATACTATTTTTAAAAAATGGTGACTAACTAAAACTTTGTATTGTGACTTTTACAAAAGATTATGAGTAATTTTTGTTGATGTCTTATATGTCTTAATTATGGCAATATGTACATGAGTTTTGCAATTGCAAAAACCTACACTCTAAAATATATACCTTTATTCTATGCTAATAATAACTTAAAACCTAAACAATAAAATGTTTTATTAATATACTAATAAAATAATATATTATTGTTTATATTAATAATTTTATTATATTTTATTAATACTATCACAATGATATGGGGTTTTATACCATTTGGGGAATAATATCTATTTTGATAAGATTAATGGTCTTTATCTATTACTGATTTTAGGAAACAGAAAATTCCACTGAGCTTCAAAGCTCCTAATAAAGTAAGCTTAATACTTAGAGGTTACTAATGCAGGGTATTAGAAGAGACAGGACAACTTTTAGGTTATAAGAAGATTTTTTTCAAGGGTCAAGAATACAGGTTTCTTTTATTCACATCAGTTAATGAATTTGTGCACCTACAAACGTGTATGTCCACAAAAAATGTGAAATTGCCTTAAAAAAGATTTTCATGGTACATATTATGACTATTTCATTCCTCCATGGTATTATTTTTTCCTGCTCAGTTTTAGATAGTTCTAGAATTATAGCAAAGTTGGGGGTTGGTAACATGGAAGGAAAGAAGCTAATGGAAAGTGAAGGTTCTTAATTGCACTTTGACTCCTTTTACAAGCAAAATCCTTTATTGAAGAGCTGCTTTGGGAACTCTTGTTTAATTTCCTGACATTTCTAAGAATCAAATCTAACTGGTATGGCTCAATTAACATAGTTTAGAGAGGATGTTGTTTTTGTGGTCTCTTCTGACGTGTAAGGGAGGCATGACTAATACTCAAATCCGATTAGATCTTTGTTAAAGCAAATTATCTAAGCCAATCTTCCTTTCAAGAGAACAGTCCCCAGCACAGATCACGTTTATCTTCCCTATCTTTTCTTCAGTTGGATATGTTGTCTTCTTTTGAGTTTGACCTGAATAAGTCAGAGCAAAATAAATAAATAAGTAAATAAATAAATAAAAATTATTTTGTTGTTGTTATTTTGCTTTTTTGTTCTTGCTACTTTTTTTTTTTTAGTTTAAGTGTATACTCCTATACATATCATAATAAGTGACACAAGATCCAGACAGAATATGTTTTGAAAATGAATGGATTAGTAAAAATAGTTTGTAGGTTACTTTCTATTAGAGTATGACTTTCATATTTGTAGTTAGAAGTCATCTCATCACCCCATTCTTGGTGACTGGATAGAAGTTTTGGGAGGCCTCAAGGGAACATTAGTATAAACTAGAGGCATGGCATAAATGGTGTACCATTCCCATTCCATTTCTTGGCTGTTGCTTTTTCTGTTTCCTATGTTTTGGGTCTATTTTTTTTTTTTTTAAGAAAAGCATACTCACTAAAATGTACTTGTGTTTCACTTAAATTTTTTCCTAGTTGTTTCATAATTCAAGATTTTAGTTGTAAATAATGTGATTGTAGAATATCAGGATGCAATGTTAATCTGTTGCATGTAGATAAGTATTTTCTACAGCACTCTTTATTGAAATGATTGTACTTTCCCAGAAGATAGTATCATCTTTGTTGATAGTTTTCTGTAGACACGCATGTTAACTGCTATATGTCTATGGGTTATGTTGGACTGTGTGACTGTATGTCAAATCATGTCCTTTTAGTTACAGCAGATTTGTACTAAAAGTCAGGTAGAGTAACACCTACTGTGTTCATTTTGCTTAGGACTGTTTGGGTTATTTGGGTTCTTGGTATAGATGAGTATGTTTTCTTTTACTTTGGTATGCTCACACAAGTTTTATGACTGTATTTTCTACTTTTATTAAACCACTAAACCATCTCTCGAGCCCCCTAAAATGCTTTTGTACAGACAAATATAACATAAGCAGAGCCAAGAGATTACCTACTGAGTGGGAAGAAATCTTTGCCAGCTATATCCCTAATAATAATCCTATGTCTGGAATCTAGAAAGAACTCAAAAAAACTAAACAATAAAAACAATCAAGCAACCCACTCCCAAAATGGAGCAGAGAACTGAATAGCAAATTTGCAAAGGAAGAATTAAAATGGCTAACACTCACTTAAGAAAATGTTCAACATCCCTAGCCATTAGGGAAATGCAAATTAAAACAACAATGAAATTCTACTTTTCTCCATTAAGGATAGCAAACATAAAAAAAAAAAAAATCAAATGAAAACAAATGTTGGTGAGGATGTGGAGAAATAGGAATATTCATTCATTGTGGGTGAGGATAAAAGCTGGTATAATCACTATGGAAATCAATATGGAGACTCCTGAAAAGGATGACTATAGAGTTATCAACAGAACCTGTTATTCCCTTACTGGGTATTTGCCATAAAAGCTCTGCTCCTCAGTTCAGAGATATTTGCTGAATGATGTTTAAAGCTGCTCAATTCATAATAGTCAAGAACTGTAATCAACCCAGGTGCCCTGTCATTGGACAAATGGATAGCCAAGATGTGGTATATCTACATGATGAAATTTTACTCAGCAGTAAGAAAAAAATGACACAATGAAATCTGTAGAAAAATGTTCGAACTTGAAACAGACCATACTCAGTGAACTCACCCCATCACAGAAAGACAATTGTCATGTGGTTTTATTCATCTGCGCTTCCTAACCTGAATCAGCCTGAGTTGCTGTTATACTTGAATGGCATCTTGAGGTTTGTCCAATAGGGAGGGTAGGACTTGGGGGAAAGGAGGGGAGGTGCAAAACTGCACCAATATTGAAGTGGTGCCATAGAATCCTGTATCCTTGAATTTAGACTAAAAGGCTGAACCCTCAATAGGACCTTATGAGGAGCACTTGAATCGAAGGACACTAGACAGGGTGAGATGAAGCCTATCCCTAAATTTCTCCTGTTCCTCTTTTTCCTTCCCTCCTTCCTTCCTTCCTTCCTTCCTTTCTTTCCTTTCTAATTAATTAATTAAGTAATTAAGTAATTTTGTTCTTGGCTGTGGCCTATAATTTTCTGTTCCAGGATGTGGTTAACATCCACAAGGAGCTGTTGATTAGAAAGACCTACAAGGTCTCCCAAAACAAACAAGACAGACTCTTGTCAGAGCACTTGATTACCCACCAGAGGTTAATGGTAAGGCCCTACAGCTGAAGACACTATACGCTCTCAGCATGAACCATGGAGAGACCTGGCTGGACTCTGGAGGAGAGCCAGTCCCCAGAGAGTTAGCCCATTTAGTACTGGAAGGCACTACATGAGCAACTGGAGGAAAGTGGCCAACATCTGTTTGAGCAACACAAAGGCTAAGCTACTCAGAAGCAAACAACCTTATGTGATGCTCACACAAGTGCAATAGTGGCACACAGCCATGGAGGGAAACCAGCTGCTCTTGGATTGGCTAACATATCTGCTCAGTGGAAAGAAAACTATATCTAAACCGGGAAGCAAGTCATAATCAAATAGAGATAAAGTATTTGCTTTCCAATGTCAAGATCTCACTAATCTTGGGCTATAAAGGATGTATACCCTTTAAATTCTCTCTAAATTAACATTTGTTATCCCATTTAGCTGGTGCTGACTTCACTCTCCATTGGAGATTCTGCTTCTCTTTTCAGATGGGAGTGGGACCTGAGGAGATAAATTATCCAGTGCATTCCACCCTGGCCCCAGCTGAAACCACAGAGGAATTGGGTAAATGAGCAAGAGTGCTGCTTTCTTGGTGAACCTGATATCAGCACAAGGGTCAAATAAATAGACACTGAGGACACACAACACTTACCAAAGCAGAGATCCAGAGGCTCCTAAGAGCCCATCATTGAAGTAGACTTAAAATGTTCCCAGCATGGCTCAGAAAATTTTGCAGAAGAGGAGGCAGAAACATTGTTAGAGCCACAAGTTAGGACATTATGCATGGAGACATTGCCTCTCCCACATAAATGACTGCTGTCCCCACAATGCATGGCCCACAATCCCCATTGGGTTTACCCGAATCCCAACAAGGAGGATGTCTTTGGAAAAGTGACAGGGATAAGGGACAGGATGGTAACAACAAGTGTTGTTTACATAATAAGTATGCCCATATTAAAAAAAAAATTGAAAAATAGTCAATAAAAGTCTCAAAAGAAAATTTCCAATGAGCTTTACTATTCACTCATGTGTAGAAGGGAGTTGAAATAAATAAAATTTCTTTATTATCACTAAGCAAACAAAACCACTGTTAATAATAGCATTATTGAATGATCATTCCCCTAATACTTATTTTCCTTATCTATTTTCTCAGACAACGGGCAAAATTCTGTGACAATAAACTGAAATGCAAAAAGTAAGTCCATCTATCCGAAAAGTACTGATTAGTACAATACAATGGCATTTAAACTATAACACAAAGTTATAAGGAAAGAATTGCAAAACTTACATGCCCAGTGCTATTGGAATGTAGAGATGGAAAAGAGTGCCTAAAACTGACATAAAGTAGTTGGGCAAAGATATCTTACAGATAAATATCCAGAACAATCTAAGTTACTTATATATATTAACACAAGCCCGGCTAGATAACAACCATACATCTTCTGATGACTCTGCCATTCTCCAATTACACATGCCTACATTCATTTAATGAATAAAAAATGCAACGCTACTGTGTGAAATTTTTGAGTCTAGAATTTTACAGCAGTGCTACTATCCCATAAATAAGATATCTGTTTTTACTAAGGATACCATAAGTATTTTTAAAAATGAATATGGAAAGATAAACATTAACATCTATACATCTTTAACACATGGAGGGATCTTCAACTATGGATGTATTCATATTTTTACTATTTTGCCAAGATGTAATTTATATACCATAAAATCTATCCATCTGTTAGTGTAGGATTTGATGTTTTTGGCTAAATGTATGGGCTCCTAATTCCATGCACATAGGGCAGTTGTCCAAATTTTTTATCACTGTAAGAATTTCCCTGCAGCCCTTCACAGAGTTCCCTTATGCCCAGGGCCATAGGTTAGAAAGAAGCTGAGGTTGCCTCTGCAGTTTTTCTTCTTGGAACATATAAGAACTTTCTTTTTCTGTTTTCCTAACTATTCCTTTTGTAAATTCAGAAAATGTGGAATCACAATTCCTATGAGAACATGGGCAGGGAGGAGGAGTTGTGAGTTAAGGGCACACAATTGTTTTATTTGCCTATTCTGCTTGCAAGAGGGCAGTAAACTCAGCATTGCAATGCCTGTTCTACCTGGGTGAGTGTTGCAGTCTCAAAGAAATGCCTGTATTTAGGAAGCTGTCCTCCTCATTATTCTGTTAGCAGCTTTAGCAATCTTAAAATACTGAGTCAGTGAGTGGGAAAAAGTACAAATAATTGCAAAACAATAGGCTATACAGGTGCCTCAGCATGGACTTTGGGCCAGGGAGTGCTTTCTTTGATAGAGACTTTTAAAGAGCATTGATTGCTCACACTTCTATGCATATAAGCACATACATAAAAGTCAAGTGCCACTTATAAAACAATAGTAACTTAAAGTTCACTTGGGATTAATTTTTCTTCTCTTCTTTTCTTACATTCCCTGCTAAATAAAAGCATGTGAGATATGTCAAACAAATGTGCCCTGCTGTGAGTTTCTCTGCATTAGTTTCTGAAAATGTTTTTTTGGGAATGCAAAGAAAGTCATGATTAGTGATTTAGTTCCATTCTGATTAATGAGGATTTAAGCTGTAATTTCTGCCATTATGAATTAAATGTCACAGTTCATTAGAGTGAAGCCAATTCAGTCCATTTCAACTTCATATTCATGCTTCCAATAGCAAGTCCCTTCATCATCATTTATTAATTTGGCATCAAGATGCCCCAAGTGTATCTTTTTTTCAATTAAAAATGAAAATATGAGAGCATAGCTTTTTCAGTTGCATTAATGTTCAGGAATACAGGTTTGAGCTGGAGAAACAAAATGATCCCCATCTGATTCTAATGATTTTGGAAATAATTTATGATACTTTTAGGAATTAGCCAATAGCAAACAAGTTACTTGTGCTCATACAATATAAGACCTGTAGATGAATTTTCTGTATTCTCAAAGGTAGTTACTAACTTTATGAAAATACATATTATTATCAAATACGTTTAGCTTTTTAGCTTTATTCAGTATGAGTTCTAAAATATTGCCAGAAATGTTCACTGCTTATTTTATTTGCCTTAAATGATGACTCTTATTATAAAACAAGGTTTTTGGCTGAAAAAATGGTTTGGTGATTAAGGTGCTTGCCTGCAGAATCTGAGGATACAAGTTTGATTCGACAGTCACATAAACCAGATGCACAAAGTGGCTCATGTGTCTGGAATACATTTGCAGTTGCTGAAGGCTCTGACATGCTTATTCTCTCTCTCTATCTCTGTCACAAATAGTAAATAAGGAAAATTTTTAAAAAAAAATTAAAGTTCTCATATACATTCTCAATATACAATGTAAGTACAAATACTATAAAATATTTTAAATGTTATAATTGAACATTTCACATACTTTTAAAATTGTACACATAAAGTATAAAAAGTATAGCATTTATACTTGGGTGGATATTACAGATTTCTTAATATATGTAATTAAATAAATGATGACCTGTAAATATAAAACCAAGTTGGGACCACAGATTTTAGGGTATAGTCATATAATTTCTTGAATAATTATCTTTCACATATTATAATGTGCACCAAGTCATAATAAGACATAACACATTAGTAGCTTCAGATATGTTTTTCAGATAAAATAAGAATTTTTATGAATATATGGGAATGCTAAGTTTTTAATGAATTAGAAAGAAAACTAGCAATAACTAGCAAAAAGAAGCAATAATTTGATTTTTTGGAACAAACACTTTCACAAAGATCCTCTCCAGGAAAAACAAATTAATCATGTAACTCTATTTTCATGTTCAGCAAGACTATTCAAAGTAATTTTCTTATATTTACATTTCTTGAGCATACCACCTCATTTTCTATTTTAAACTCTTTTCAATCAGACTTTCATCTCAAATCCTTTTATTTAGCTCGCAAAATCTTCCATTGTGAAGAATCCAATAGTTAATTCTCAGACTCTTTTTTTTTTTTTATTGTGTTTCTCACAATCGATCATTTCCTTGTTCTTGAAACACTCTCTTCACTTTGTTTCTAGGTCAACATTCACTTACTTTTTTAAAAATTCAATATTGTGGTCGTTTCTGATAAAAATCTTTGTACTGGTTTGTCTGTATTTTTTATCTCTACACTTCTAATCTCAGCATCTTGGTATGCTCAAAGGCTGTATTCTTAAAACTCTCTACTTTGTCTCCTATCATTATCTGGCTGATTTATCAAGTAATTTTTTTCAATGTCATATACATTAATGTTATTGTGGAGTGACTATTATACCTCAAATTTAATATGATTAATCCCTAATTCTCTGTATATAAAATACATAAATATAAACATATTTGGATATAATACTCTCTATCTCCAAATCAGTTCCTAATTATATAGACATAATTTTTAAAATAAATGTTTGTTATACACATTGCAGATGTAATTAGTTGTTATGAGTTCAGATTCAAGCACACAAATTCAATATAATTGCTGTGTTGATAGGTGATATTCAGACAAAATCAAAAACAAAAGAGTTCTGTTGAAATTAAAGGGAAACAGGGATGCCACTTCTACCAAATAGAATAGAATAGAATACCAAAGTATTCTGGACAAAAACATCACAGATCAAGAGAAGGATAACATTTCTTCTTGCTTCTCAGAAAGTACCTGGATGTTCCATACACCACTCTGTTCTGTCGTGGAAGCGCCTTCCAGCACTCTGATTAGGGGAGTCCCACAGCAGTTGGCTTTGTTGTGGAAGTCCACAGACTTTATTTAGAGTTCACTGGACATGATATCCATCAAATTGGTATCTACTGCTCCACTGGGCTGTGGATTCTAGCCTTGTAAATGCAATTGTCTACTTGAACTTCTAGTTAGCATTTCAAAGTATATTTAATAATTCTTTTATTCCTCCTCCAATCATGTTCCTCCTTGGCTATTTACATCTTAGCAAGTGATAGTTAATTGCTAAGGTAGAAAAACAACAACCAAAAAAACTGCAACAACAAGGGGGAAAAAATGGTGCCATTTTGTTGCTGGGTGCTCCTGTTGAAATGATCATAAGCCCTGGTAAGGATAAATTCAAAATATATTCTCAGGTCAGTCATTTACCACTGGGGCATGCATCACAGGACAATATCAAAGAGCCTTTGTGCTATTTCTTCACTTGATCCTAAAAACATAAATGAAACCCAAGTTTTCCACCATTTGTCCTTCGTGTACGCCAGCCTTTCATTACTTTAAGAATATACCTAGATAAACAAGTCATGAAGAAAAAGCAAATGCATATTGGCTAAGAGTTTGGAGAATTTCTGTGTCTATTTTGGCCTGTGGTAAAGCAACACCGCATGACAGGAAATTTAGAGTGGATTCAGGCAGAGCTGCTCACCTCATGGTCACAGGAAAGCAAAAGATGAAGAGGAGAGAGAGGTGACATGATCCCCTTGACGATGACACATCCAAAGATCAAAATCCCTCTCTCTGCACCATACTTCATACAGTTTCTACCTTCTGCTGATAGTGCCAAGCAGGGAACTAAGCCATTAACACAGTGGCCTTCAAGGGATGTTAGAGAGTCTATCTGTAGCACTCACTATGATTAGTTTTTCACAAGGCTAGTATTTTTTTTAAGTGAATTTCTATTTCTATTTGCAACAGCCACCATCACATTCATATTAAACATTGTGGAATAGTTTTAATATTCTAAAGGAATGGCTTCCAGTGGAGCATGCTATCATTCCACTTCCTTCCCAGGCACCAGAGGAATTTCACAATATCTGAAGGCTTTTCTTTGACTGTCACTATTGGAAGTGGAATGTGTTGGGTATCCAGAAAACAGAGATCTGGGGTTTAGATAAGCAGCCTTCCATGCACACATGTCCCTAGATCCTAATAGTCTGTAGGCTAGAAAAGTCACTAGCTTACTCTTTTCTAACTACGTCTCATTCCCTGTCATTGACACATGCCAAAGGCAGTCCTGACACAGCTGGTTTGCACTTACTGGTAACTAATGTTGGTGTAACTATCACTTAACCTATGACTCACGAAGCTCATCTGTCATTGGTTCATTTTCTGTCCATCATCCTCTCTTCAAAAAAGGATGATCTCATCCCTCAATCCTCAATCTAAAATAGTGCCTCCTTGAAAGTCTATTAATGATCCTCTTTTTTATTTTTATTTTTTTTTTGTTTTTTTGTTTTTTTTTTTGTTTTTCAAGGTAGTGTCTCACTATAGCTCTGGCTGACCTTGAATTCACTATGTAGTCTCAAGGTGGCCTCGAACTCACAACAATCCTCCTACCTCTGCCTCCCGAATGCTGGGATTAAAGGCCATGCCAGGTCTCTAATTAAATGTTTTTATCAACCACCCTCATCATCATCACCATAACCCAAATGAAATGTAAGCTCTTTAATTAAAAGCAGTGATTTTTCCTGATTTTGCTTGTCAACCTACTGTTATCCGTTAAGATATTCAAACATTTTGTGAAATGAATGGGTGATCTTCCATTGCCAGAAGTCAGAAAAGAAGGCATGATGGGAATGAAGGTAGGTGGTAATCAATGGTTTGCTCTTACATGCAACTTCAGACTACTACTGGCTACATTTCCTAAAGGATTCACTGGGAAGTGGAAGAGGATGAAAAGAAAACTTTGAGACTTTCAGGTGTGGTGGAACATTCCCACAATCCCAGTACTTGGGCAGGGGTGGGGGGGGGGTGCAATGGGAGGAGTATGGAGTAATTTCAAAGAAGGCTTGGCTACATAGAGAGTTCAAGAGCAGTCTGTTCTACAAAGCAAGCTTTTAGCACACTGGCAGTATGCACACTAGCTTGCAGAAGGTCCTGACTTATATACCCAGTAATGTAAAACAAGAAAATCTTTCAATTCAGTTTGCCAGAGTCAGTTGGAGGATTGAGTTGGAGATAAAATTAGGCAAAACTAGATGTTCAGAATAGAGTGCTTAAGATGGAACTTAAGCAGAGATATGATATCAGCACATTTTCATGAACTAACTATATTTGACCATGACAATGAATTACATTGTAAAACAGGACACAAGATGATTCAAGGAAAGTATGTTAAGGAGAAACTAGACTACTGGAAGAATGATCTAAAGATGAAAAGAATCATAAATCATTAAGGACATTACACAAAAGTCACTTTGCCATTGAGGACTTCTGGATTATTTAAACTTGAAGTCCTTCCCTCAAAATTTCTTCTATCTTTCTATGCATTATATTCCCACTTTTTTTTTTTTTTTTTTTTTGGCTTTTCGAGGTAGGGTCTCTCTCTGGTCCAGGCTGCCCACTATTTTTTTTTAATCAACATATAACTTGGGTGTTACTCAGGTTCCTTTTTTTCATTTAGGTTTTTCTTTTACTGAAATATGAATATTAAGAGAGCAGGAATATTTTCTGTTATTTTGCACTCTGCCTTATCTATATATAGATAAATGCTGAATGGAGTAGACCTTCATGAATGAATGGTGAACAAATATTTTCATATGAAGTTTGTCATGAGTTTCTCTTAAAAGTAAGAATTCACCTAAATAAACAATTAAATGGTGGGTTTTCTAAACATCATTATAAATAAAACCTAATTTTCATTGATATAATCCTTTAATGGAGATGAGAGGAAAACCTTTCTATTGATATTCTTTTGTTTTGAAACAGTCTCATATATCCCATCGTGGCCTCTATCGAGCTATGAGGATGACTTTGCATTTCTGTTTCTCTTGCCCTCACTTCCCAAGTGCTGGCTTATAGTCCTGTGTTACCATGCCCAATTTACTATTTGCATGTTTAGGAAGGAAATAATGGCTAGGTAGACTCATATGTCATGTGCAGCAAAGACATAGGAATGGAAAAATATAGGGTGGATATGGAAGGTATAATAATGAATTAAAAATGGCATAAGCATTGCTGAATAACAGAAGGTGTTAATGCCAAAAGCTCAGAACAGAAATAGGATTTATTCGATAAGCAGAAGGTCATTTATGAAGTTAACTGTCATCATGTAACAAAACCTAACCTATGTAGGTATTATCAATGTTTGCTCACTTGAATTAAAGCATAAAAATACAAATCTTTGGGACCCATTTAACAAAAACCTCTTGACAGCCACAATTCCCCATGACAAACTTTTTCATTAACAAATGAATATAAATGACAAGACGTTATAAATTATATTCTGAGCATTCTGCAGAGAGAAATTGGTTGTTTTTGAAAAAAATTACATTATCGATTTCTCCTAGTCAATAGTATAAAACAAATGGTGACCTTTTCTTCATTTAATATTTCAAGATTATTGGTAGGAGACTAGAAGAAACTGAGAGTGAAGTTTAGCACTGATCTTATGTACTTTATTTTAAACTTCCAAAGTAATCATTAGAGAGTCAAAGCATGTTTGAAAAATGACTCACAAGATAAGATTAGTTCACATTAATTTTCTTTATGTGTCTAAAAATTAAAGACACACTAGTGATTAGTCCAGGTCTTTGCCATTGCATATGTTAACAAGACTTATCAAAGTAATGCATTCAAATGTAAGAATATTATTTATATCATGATTTAGCTTTCCATATTTGTGAAGTCATTTTTTACACATTATTTCCTAATACATGGTTCTCAAGTAAGTATCATCAATTTATTTTTTTTTTTTAATTTTTTTTTTTCAAGGTGGGCTCTCATTCTAGCTCAGGCTAACCTGGAATTCAGTATGTAGTCAGGGTGGCCTCGAACTCACAGTGATCCTCCTACCTCTGTTTCCTGAGTGCTGGGATTAAAGGTATGCACCACCACCCCTGACCAAAATGTTTTTTTTTAATTAATTAATTAATTAATTAATTAACTTGAGAGAGGGAGAGAGAATGGGCATGCCAAGGATTCCAGGCACTAAAATAGAACTCTATATCCATGTGGCACTTTATGCATCTGTCATACATAGAGGAATGAAACCTAGGTTCTTGGGCATTTCAGGCAAGGGCCATAACTGCTAGGCCATCCCTCGAGCACCAAGATATTCTTGAACCTACCTTTAGCATCAAGAAATAGAATATGAGCAGCTCCTCATAAGCCTTTTTCCCATTTCTTGGTGTTCTCTGATGCATGGTTATCATTTCCGAGTTTTCTTTATGGACAGTTCATGTACCAGAGCACTATATCTAGTTTTGTCTGTGTTGAACATCATGGCAATTGAGCTATATTGGATACATTCTTTACTTTGGCTTTTTGCCTCTGAATCATGTTTATGAATTGTTTTTCTTGTTGTTGCCCAGTTTATTTTATTGTGAGAATTCTATTATTTGATTATATAAAATGATTCAGTTTTCTTTCTTTAGTGTGGATACACACATGGATTTGTGTCAATCAATACTGCTTGGATCACACCAAGGTAACTGAATTCCCCAAATCTCAGTGGTGTAAATCAACAACGGTTTATTACTCTCTCATGCTTCATGTCCACTGCAAATTGGTTGGTGGATTGCCATTTCACTTGTCATCCTGGCTTCCTGAGTGTCTGGCAGAACAGCTACTGCCTGGCATGTTGTCTGATGCTGCCAATGAGGGTGAAGAGTGGGGAAAATTCACAAAGCATGTGCTAGCTCTTACAGCTGCTGCATAGAATTAACATATGACCTTTTAATCATATTTGACTGGCAAAAATGTTAGGTAGACTTGCTTGTCTTCAGGTAGTAAAGAAAGTAAAGCTTTTCTGAAAAGAAGTCTCCTAGTATTAAAGAGGAGGAATGCCATCTGAGATTCTTTCATCACTCCAAATACTGGGTAATTAAACCACATACTCAGAATACATCAATTCTCATAATATTTGAAGATAAACTAAATTTTCCAAACAGTGGCTAATTTGCACTCAAAGTAAAGGATCTCTGCATAATGTAAAATTAATCACTGTCAGGATGGTTTATGCTTGATGCAAAGAACTAAAAATGAGTGTTGTGGAACATGAATGAACCTGCTATGCATTGATGGCACATAAGTTAATCATAATAAACTCCATTTATGAAGGAAGAATGGAGGATGTATAATGGTCCATAGCCACTAATTATTGAGTTTCTCTAAACAGACACGAAGCAACCCCCATACTTAGCAAGGGTAATTGAGAGTGAATGTGAGATGTCCATCATAGGCCTATACAGCTGAAGACTGAGACCCCTGCTGGTGGTGTTGCCTTGGGGGCTTGTACAAGCTTTGGTATGTAGGCCACTGTGGGCGAGGGTTGAAGGTATAACCACCTCAAGTTCTGAGCCGCATTCTCTGATCCTAATCCGCCATGGGTTAGAGTCCCAAGCACTAGAGCTTCTGCCCCCACGGAGCTGCAGCACTTTGTCTTCTACACCAGGGCAGGCAGGAGAGAGAGAGAGAGAGAGAGAGAGAGAGAGAGAGAGAGAGAGAGAGAGAACCCGTGTGCTAGGACCTCCAACCACTGCATATGAGCTCCAGATGCATGTGCCACTACATCTGGCTTAAGGTGGGTCCTGGAGAACTGGATCCAGGTTGTTAGGCTTTGTAGTCAAGCACCTCAACCACTAAGCTATCCTTCCAGCCAAGATCATTTTACTATATCATTTTTACCACAAATACTATCATCATTTCATCTTTTTATCTCATCATTGTTGTTCTAGGAAATATGTTTTGACCTCTTATTTTCTTTTTTATATTTTTAAAAATATTTTGTTTATTTATTTGAGGGAGAAAGAGGCAGATAGTGAGAAGAGAATGAGGGAGATAGAGGAGAGAGAGAAAGAGAATGGGTGTATCAGGGCCTCAAGCTTCTGCAAACAAATTCCAGAGGCATGTGCCACCTACTGGGGAATCAAAGCTGAGTCCTTAGGCTTCACAGGCAAATGCCTGCTAAGCCATCTCTCTAGCCCTTGACTTCTTATTTTTTATTTGATTTGGCTAATCCACTTATACCTATCCACTGATAGTTCATTTTAAGTATTGTACTTTTAAATACTGAAGTTACATTCCATTTAATATTATACATTTCTCATCAAAAAATTATATGCCAATATTCCTTTAAATACAGTAAAGGACAACATTTTAAAGACTAACTCTAGAATTTCAATATAAAGAGATTTAGAAGGCTTGTTTTGGGTTTTCTGTTATTTTTCTTTCTTTCATTCATATTCTTTTACTTCTTGTGTGCCTGAGTTATATTACATACAGTCACATACTATAGTTTAAGTTCTATATACCAAATATTTGCTATTCACCATTAATGTGGGATAATTTTTATTAATCTAGAAAGTGAATATATTGGCTAACGTCAGGTAGCTGGTAGGTAAAGCAATATAATAAACTTTCTTTAATTGTAGTTTAGAGAAAGGAATTAATCACAACCAAGTACAATTCACTCCATTGTGTTAGGTTTTAATGTAACTTGTAGCTCATGATAAAGATATTATTTTTATTTGTTTATATTTATTTTGAGACAGTATCTCATGTTTCTAATACTATTACTGAAATTAGTATGTAGCTAAAAATAACCTTGAACTATGGGTTCCTATTTTATCGACCTTATAATTGTTGAGATCACAAGAGTTTGTCACTATCATTCCAGTTTTTGCACTGTGGTTGGGAATCAAACCCAGAACTCCTGTATGGTCAGTAAGCATTCTACCCACTTGAATATATCCTTAGCCTTGTATATTAGAAAATCTTAAGCCTTTGGGAGAGAGTTAGTGGCTGACGTTATCCAATAACTCAATTTTATTCATAAACAGAAGTAAGATTAATGACTCTGTATCTTGGTTCTACATGTTGGTCCCAGATTTCCACTGCACTGAAAATATTGTTAAAAAAAAAAAAAAGACCAATAACATTTGCTGTGGGAGTTGAGCAGGATGCTTTTGCAAGATCACATTCTCCCTGCTGGAAAGATATTTGCTGTTCCATTGGCTCTCTTTGAGGTTCATTTAACACTGTGCTGCAAATCTCTTTATGTCCAGAAAACAATATGCCAGCCCTAGGCAAATTCTTTCAATCGAAAGATTTATAACATTTTAGGATTTGGAACTTAATGGAGTAAAACTTCTACAACACTGTTAACTGAGAACCAAGAGTACATCAAAATATATTTTTTTCAAGGACTTCATCATATGTTAACAAGCTTCATTACTTCAACAATTTGATGTAGACTACTCATGTACGCAAACAAAGACCATGGCTACATTAAGCATGCCACTAACTCACTAATGCAAAATTCAGTGTTTTTCTAAATGACATCCTTGTTACCAATGAACAACCCATTGATTCAATTTTGAGTTTAGAGAAGGACAAGTCATGTCCATTTTGTCCATTTGGTGTCTCCATTAGCTGGCATATACCAGATTCTCCACAGTATTAATGACTGGAAAGAACGGCAGAGCTATCCTTCTTACTCATCAGCCTCACGATGCCTCAGGCAGAAGGGATTCCATCTGATTCTTTAAGGCCTCCAGGAGAGACTCACCACCACCACCTCTCAAAATCCTTTCCTCTCTCCTGGAGTCCAGCTGGGCCTCTGAGTGCAGTCTGTTCACCAGCTGCCACCGCGTCTCACTCTTCTGGCCAGCATTGTACTGGCCGCTTTCCATTGCAGCAGGCTCACTCCTTAATCAGTTCTAGAACAGCAAAGGAAATTGGACATACAATGTCTGTTGTAGAATTCATATTTATCTTATTCCCAAACACTGGGAAGTTTAGAAATAAAAACAAATGACTTGTAAAACTACTCTTACATGAATTTCACCTGATATATTTGAGCAAATCTTATCACAATGATTGTGTAAGTGAGTGAACACAGGATTCTTCTTTAATTTCTGGTGGAATGTTCAGGCTTCGTGCTAGGACAATCTTACTTCAAGCTTCAGATGCACTTACCACCATTGTCCATGGTATATTGTTTCTGCGGTTAAGACAAAAGAAGCTCATCATTTGCATATTGAGATTTAAATGTAAATATATTGTCATTGTAAGTTGGTAGAACTTTTTAACACTTTTGTTTTGCTGTGAAAAACATAAGATACTCTGTCCCTGAAATTCAATAAGACAATTCTGAAGATTTCCAGGAATAAATCAGGTGTATGATGTCTCAAAGGAGAATTGTTAAATCTCTGAGTTTCCGAGATCATGCCTGAGAAGTTTACATTTTACTTGTGACATAACCTCTTTTGAATCAAAAAAGGGGGCAAAGGGAAATTTTACTGAGCAAAAGGACAAAATTTAATATTTTTTCAGCTCATTTTTCTTTACAGCAAAACGATTACTGGTATACTATCTTTGTTTTGTTTGTATGTGATTGTGTGTGTGTGTGTGTGCGTGTGCACACGTGCGTGTGCACATGCGCGTGTGACAAATATGTACTGTAGCATTAGGTTGGATACAAAGCAGAACTGAAGATATTTCTTCAAATTTTCAAAAGTCTGTGGTAGGATAACTTTTCTCTATTAAGACTATATTATAATGACTCCTACATTGCTTACTTAAACACTGAATAATACCACTAAACTATTTTGTAAAGCTTGGTGAAAAAATTCCACATGACTGCAGCATCAGCATGTTATATAAACATTTAAATGTCTGTACACCTTTTTTTTTTTCCAGGTAGATTATTCTTTTTATAAGTCAAAACTTAAAGACCTTCAGGGTACACCCAAGCTGCATAGACAATTCTGTAATGTGCATCAAATTATTACCATTATTTTCTGTTCATATCCCTGCAGAATTCTCATCAGTTCTTCAAAAATTAAGCATTTACTTTCTTGATTTCAAGAGGATGATAAAACCACGCATCTATTCAATAGATTCTTATTGATCAATTGCTATGTATCACATCTGCTCATAGGATATAAAAATACTCTAAGGGAAAGTAAAAGCATAATGAATTAAACACAGAAGTAAGCCCTGTCCTCATGGTGATTATACCCTAGTGAAATGAGTCAAAAGCAAAGAAATTATGTATGTGGTATTGTTTATCAAAGATGCTATTGACTGTGAAATCCATCAAAGATGGCAATGACTTTGAGACTCATTGTCATATGTACTACTAAGGGTCCATAGATTACATGATACATCCCAATAGTGTTCACCCCTCTACCTTTCAGCTTTTCTTCATGCTATTTGTCTTTAACTATGTTTGGTTTTTCCAGGGACCTGCCACTGTACCTTAATTTTTTTTTAATTGATACTCCTTTTTCTCATCTCCCAATTAAACTTGACCTACCTGTCATTTGTCTATTCCCTTCATTTATCATAGTGATACCTACTAAGCAAGTGTAAGGACCTGAGTTTCATCCCTAGAACCCATGTAAAAATGCTTGGCATGTAGGCACACACTTGTAGCTTTGGGAGTGGGGAGATAGAGACAGGACACTCCTTGGCCAGGCAACATAACCGAATTGTTGAGTTCCAGGCCAATGACAGACCCTGTCTTACAAAGAGCTAAGGATGATAACTAAGGTTGTCCTCTAGTTTGCTCACACTTATGCACACTGTTCCACAGATGTGAACCTTGAAGACATGCTTGTGCACATATATATCAAAGAGAAGAATTAAACTTGAAAATAAGGGAAAGCA
Source organism: Jaculus jaculus (assembly GCF_020740685.1). Classification (NCBI taxonomy): domain Eukaryota; kingdom Metazoa; phylum Chordata; class Mammalia; order Rodentia; family Dipodidae; genus Jaculus; species Jaculus jaculus. The sequence goes on along the minus strand of NC_059116.1, from coordinate 70,690,956 downwards.
AACAGTCGCAAAACTTACAAAGACCAATACACTGGGTTGTTGTAAGGTAAACACTTCTTTATTTTAATTTTTAATAATCCAAAAGTCAATTATTAACCCATAGATGTGTGGGTTAAGACAACAGTGAAAAGAGCTTGGTGTGCATTGTGTATTAGCTTTTATATGCTATAATAAGAACACATTCTAATCTAAGTATCTTTTGTAGATTTTAATCTACTCTTAATCCTGTCAGAAGAGATTTAGCAACACAGACAGAGGCACAAAGGATGAACATCCAAACAGAAAATCCCATGTGAGGACCAAGCAAGAGGTGGCGGGCCACCTACAAACAGCAAAAGGCCTCAAAACAACTGTCTGTATCTTTGATGTCTATGTACAACAAAATTCTATATATATATATATATATATACATGTGTGTGTGTGTGTGTGTGTGTGTTTCGTTAAAGACCACATTATTTCTTTTTTCTCTAAAGCTCTTCAGATCGTTCTATAAGCTGTTCTCTACAAGGAGATCCAGAAACAATTCTGATACAAAAGTTGCAAATGACTGGGCAATTTCTATCTTTAGTTTGGAATTTCAAAATTTGTCTGGCTCTTAATCTGTTAGAATTGCATTTTTCCCCTATATGCTAATATCTGAGAGAGTCTCTATAGGTAACAGGGGTATGAATAAATAGAGTGGCAAGAGATTAAAGATTTCTTACAGAAAATGAAATGCTTTGAAGTCTCATTTGATATGTGTTACATAAGAAAAATTATTAAAAATATATTCCCTCATGAGAGCTAGAAAGATGGATCAGTGGCAAAAAGTCCTTGCTTGCAAAGTCTGAAGGCCTGGGTTGGTTTCCCCAGTATATACATAAAGCCATATGCACAAAGCGGCGCACGCATCTGGAGTTCATCTGCAGGGGCACAAGGCCCTGGTGTGTCCATTCTCATTCTATATTCACCAATAAATAAGTAAAATTATTTTTAAAAGTTTACTCCTACGATTTTCAAAAAACTAGTGTAATATCCCATGTACTAGAATTTCAAAATAACTACTAAAATATATGGCGAAAAGTGTGGTGTAATATTGTCTAGATATTTTTGCCCAGAGTTCCTATGCATTATTTCAATTCTTGGAACAACTCTTAGAAAAAAGATATTTATTTATTTATTTGAGAGGGAAAGAGAGACAGAGAGAGAGACACACAAAGGGCATGCCAGGGTCTCTAGCCACTGAAAACTATCTCCAGGTACATGCATCTAGCTTATGTGGATATTGGGGAATTGAACCTTGGTCCTTATACTTTTCAGGCAAGTACCTTACCCATTGAAATCTCTGTAGCCTCCAACAAACTAATTATTTTTCTCCAAGTAATTAATGCCATACTTATGAAAATTTTTTGAGTATTTTACTACTAGATTTATACCAGTCTAAAAAATGCAATTATGCTCCCTCTGTTTAAAGATTGAGAAAGAGTATAAGAAATGAAACTTGTCCATAGGGTATAAAAATAATGATACAATATTTTTTAAATCCTTTGCTGAGTTTTATATGTGTAATCGTTTTTCCTGAAAAAGTAATAAACAGAATGGGAAATCTTGCTTCTTGTTTATAATTTTACATGTGAAATGAGTTTATGTTTCCTATTAACAGACATGGATATGTCCAACATTTAAGTTTATTATCTAATATAAAAGAAATGAGAAGATTCACTAAATTTGAAATTAAATTTCTAGGTGTGGGTCATACAATTAGATGTCATATAGATAGACAGATGGTATATAGATAAGCAATAGATGTTTTATGGTATAATTTTTGAAGTAGGGTCTTGTTCTAGCCTAGGCTGACCAGGAATTAGTCTTAGGCTGGCTTCAAACTCACAGTGATCCTTCTACCTCAGTCCCTCTCCCAAGTGCTGTGATTAAAGGCATGGTGTACCACACTTACCTCCTTCTTAACCTCCTGATACTTTGCTGCTTTCTAATAGACATTGTAATTTTTCCACCTGGAAAAGAGCTAGGTCTGGCTACATCAGTACAGTTTGATTTCTGTTGTGAAGACACATTTGTTTTAATGTCCTATCTGTAAATGATATGCAAAAATATAACCATGGTGCTCACCCCTAAAGATTGCTATTTTCCTCTACTTGGAGATAAGAAGAGGAACGGCAGGAAAAAGTCTATGATGGCTCTCAGATTCTTTTTGTCACCTCTGAATATAAGCAGATGTTTTTCAGCAGGTGTATACTATTGAACAAGGGGGCAAGCATTTTACAGCAGTTTATGAGTTAGAATAATTTGGTTTTAAGGTCTTTAAGCAACTTTATTTGTCAGAACCCTTGTTGGAGACATAAGTCATACCAGTAGATTAAATGTGAGAACTTAACGTAAAGAACGTAAACTAAGAATGAAATTAACTAATGAAAGGGTAAAGAGAGAGAGAAAAAAAATAGGACAATGTAGTTGTCATACTTCAGGAGAATAATGGGAACAGAAAAAAAAATCCTAAATGTTAGACTGTGACAATGAGAGGCCTCCTGCTGGTGCTGGACAAAAGGAATTACCAGATCTTTGGCATGGTGATGTCGAATCAGCTACTTCCAAGGCTAGATGATAAGTAAAGATGATTCAGCTCTGTTTTAGGAAAGGACCTTAGGCATGGATGCAGAGAATTACCAAAGCTGGAGTAAACTCAGCAGCAATAAGCCTACAAGAAGCCGAGAGAGAGAGAAAGAGAGAGAGAGAGAGAGAGAGAGAGAGAGAGAGAGAGAGGAGGGAGGAGGGAGGGAGGGAGGGAGGGAGAGAGAGAGAGAGGGAGCGCAGAGGGATAAGGAGAGGAGATAGATGGGGAAACTAAGGGAAAGAAAAGGAGCAAGTGAGGTAGGAAGAAAAACAAACACCGAGTGTCTTTTCCTAGCCTTCAGTCTCCCACAACCATCCCTATTTATAGAAGCTATGAAGGAAGGAAGCCATCTGGAGAAATAAAATCATGGTTTGCAGAGTTCTGGTCAAATCATCCCAAAGAGAACATGAAATGGTAACTTTAGCTCAGAGCAAAACTGTAAAATTTGACACAAAATCTAAGAGCAATGACAATGGGGCATGGTCATGGGATCCTGGTGTTCAAGTGAACTTTAAATTTAAGATGTATATTTAACTACCTATGTATGCAAAATATATATCCACATATATATGTTTGAGAATCTTCAGCATACTGAAATTATGACTATGGAATAAAATTAGCTTGGGAGGGAGAAAACACTAAGGGGATCAAATCTCAGAAACTGAAGTGAAGGGTGAATAGCCAATGAAAACTGGCCAAATCAACTGAAAGAAGTAACCATCATTCTTAGAGGAAATCATGCAGGGAACTATTAGATTACATCAAAACATGGTAGAAAATATTTTTTTGAAATGATACAGAGCATTATACATTGTTAAATGCAGTTAAAAAGTCAAATGAGTGAGAAAGACAGCATTTAGTCTTAGAGAAATTTTGTTCCTTGGCGACTTTAAAAAGAGTTATTTCTGGGCTGGAGAGATGGCTTAGCGGTTAAGCGCTTGCCTGTGAAGACTAAGGACCCCAGTTCAAGGCTCGGTTCCCCAGGACTCACGTTAGCCAGATGCACAAGGGGGTGCACGCATCTGGAGTCGTTTGCAGAGGCTGGAAGCCCTGGCGCACCCATTCTCTCTCTCTCCCTCTATCTGTCTTTCTCTCTCTGTCTGTCGCTCTCAAATACATAAATAAATAATTTTAAAAAGAGTTATATCTGTGAGATATTCACAAAAGCTGAGTACACTTAAGGAAACCAATGGAAAGTGTTCATAACTTTAGCTACAAATGAAAAAGGAAAACAACTTGATTGCTAGTGAGAATATGGAACCAAAAGAGGACTTTGAGTTTGATAGGGTTCAGCTAGTTTTCCTACTCGGTTGCATTACCAAAATGAGCTGGTTTTGCACACACCAGAGAAACAGACAATTGTAAGGGATAACACCTAAAATGGCAGGTAGCACTAAATATGTCAGGCACAGGAGGCAGGAGGGAGAGTGACACTAAATATTTATGCCTATTTACTTTTGTTGGTAAGTGATTTTTTTTTTTAAATCTGATTGAAGAAAATCAGTTTAGTGAAAAATGGTTAGATAAGCATCAATCCAGTATTTTTAATTGCCTCATTACTTTCACTTGTGCTTTCTTCATGTAAATATAATTATCATCCAGGGTTTAAAAAAAAAAAACTTTCTTGTGTATTTCTTGTCCGAAATAAGAAAGAGATGCAAGATATTCTCTCAGTTATTATATAGGGCGTTTTTAACATTTAAGACACAAGTTTGAAAAAGACAATGTTGTTTGCTAACTATTTTAAACCTCATCTCTTTGGGTACTTTAAATATGTTATCTATTATCTTCTAGGTCCCATTACTTTTTATGAGAAATATGTTGTTGAAGTTGAATTTTTTGAAGTTCACTATAGAAAATTACTTTTACCTATACTTTCATATTCATTTGAAAATTGATGTTGGAAACAAGAAGTATTGCAGCATTGTTTCTCCATTTCTTTATTATTTATTTATTTACTCAGATTCTAAGAAAGGAAATGAGTAGTGATTAAAAAAAGAAGAAAAAAAAAACAGTTGCTCAAACTGATTGGACAAAAGGATATAAAATGAGTTTCCTGTCCAAGTGAAATAACTAACCATTTCTTGCAATGAGGTGGGAGGGGAGGGGTCCTCAAGAAGCAATAGAATATATGTAATGAAATTATTGACCACGATTCAGCAACATGATCCAAAAATATTATGATTATCATTGTGCTTCCTAAATTGTTTATGATGCAAAATTTGTCCTAAGTGAAGCTCACTGGAAATTAAAATGCTGGCCAAACAAATTTCACAGATTTTACTTTTGTCATTTTTCTTTAAAATGTTCACAGAGAGACAGTTCATGTTATTTAGATTTTTCCTTGTTTTCTTCCAATAACTATAATTCCAAATTTTACATTGAAATTGCCTAACCATTTTGTAGTTGTTTGCTTTTCTTATGAGACCTAAGCCCCAATTTCATTCTCAGCAAAAGGATACACTGTTTCATCAAGACAATGTATCGAAGGCGCTATCCTTTTCCCATTGTTTACTTACAACTTTTTCAGAACATCATTTGACTGTAGACACCTGGGTTCACATCTGTGTTCCAATACTCTTCCACCAGACACTGGGTCTGCTTTTATGCCAGCACGAATAATGTTGTGCTGTTAGGTGTAATACAGTTGGATATCAGGTAATGTGATGCCATCATCCTTGTTCTTGCTCATGATTACTTTGATTACTGGGTGAATTATATGATTAGATATGACTTTCAGGATTATTTTTCTTTTACCATTGAAAAAATACTAACATCAGATTTTTGGTGAAGGTTGAATTACATGTGCAGATTTCATTGGAGGGCATGAACATCTTAATATTAATAGTTAGAATTCATGAACATATGTCTATTTGTAAACCATTCAATTTATTTTATGAAAGTTTTATAGTTTCTACTATTTCATTGATCTTATTGTATAAAATATCCCAACATTGTTTTTATTTGTAGCAGTTGCAAATGGGAGTATTCTTTTGATTTCCATTTATCTCAGCTCAAGGTTACTCTATAGGAATTTTACCGGATTCTCTATGTTGAGTTTTGAATCCTTAAAATTTCTGTATAAGATTATTAATTCAAACAATTTTTCAGAGAATATTTAGAAATTTCTGTATACATGATAATGTTCTCATCAAACAGTGACAATTTGATTTTATCCTTTATGATTTGGAAACCTCATAAATATTTCTCTTTGTTAGTTGCTGTGATTGTGATTTCCAGTAATATACTGAATAGAAAAAGCAATGATAAGCATTGTCTTTTCTGGATTTCAGAGGGGAGGATTTTAGTCTTTCCTCATTAAGCATTCTTTTAAATAATTCTAGTTGTAAATCCTAGACAGGTTAAAAGGCTTTTTGGGCAAATAAGCATGTTATAGTTACCTTAATGTTACTGGGACAAAGCATATGAACAAAAGCAGCTGATAGGAAAGGCTTTACTTTGGCTGACAGTCTTGAGAGACGTCATCATTTCAACTAAAGGATGGTAGAACAAAGGCTGGACATGACTTCTCACCACAGCATCTAATAGAAAGCAGCTAAAGAGTCAGTTGATCTATGGCAAGGGGGAGTTGGTATGACACCCCCAAATCCAACCTGCCCAGAGCAACACACTTTCTCCAGGAAGGCTCCACTTCCCAAATTGATGCCAAATGTTCAAGGGACCAAATAAGCTATGGAGATATCTGATTCAAAGCACCACAAGGACATTCCACATTCAAAGTACCACAACCTTTATGCATTGTGTATTTATTGCATCCTATGATAGAAGGCACTTAGGACTACAATAAAGAAACAATGCTCTAATGAAATAATTGGCTGTGAATCACATCCCTGATCACCTTAAGCGTTATCTCATTTGTCTGGTGCTAACTTGCTCTCCGTTAGAGAATCTACTTCTTTTTTTCAGATAGATGTAGATCCTAAGGAGAGAGCCACCCCATCATATCTCAAAAGGCCCCCAGCTGAAACTAAGGAAAACTGGCAAAACATGCAAGGGTGCTGTTTGCATGGTGAACTGGTTACCAGCACAAGGGGAAGGAGATCAACACAGAGAAAACTCAACTCCCACCAAATCAGAGACCCAGAGGCCCCAAACACTTCATCACTGAAGCAGACCAAAAATGAACCCAGGGCTGGAGAGATGGCGTAGCGGTTAAGCGCTTGCCTGTGAAGCCTAAGGACCCCGGTTCGAGGCTCCGTTCCCCAGGTCCCACGTTAGCCAGATGCACAAGGGGGCGCACGCGTCTGGAGTTCGTTTGCAGAGGCTGGAAGCCCTGGCGCGCCCATTCTCTCTCTCTCCCTCTACCTGTCTTTCTCTCTGTGTCTGTCGCTCTCCAATAAATAAATAAAATTTAAAAAAAAAAAAATGAACCGAACATGGCTCAGGGAAATTTTGCGGAAGAGGGGGCGGAAAGAATGTCAGAGCCACATGTTGGGTCATGATATGCAGAGACATTTATCCTACCCATAACTGTGGGCTAACTCCACAATGCACGACCCATTTACATCAAGGAGGAGCCAAGGGGAGGGGTAGGTCACGGATGAGCTTAATAGTAGTACCAAACTGACCGTATTTGCTGAATAAAAAACTAATTAATAAAAGAATAAAATTTAAAAAAAACACATTTTTAGTACAAAACCTTAATGCTGTATTTCCTATCACCCCATCCTCTATTTACTTCTCCACTTCTCGTGGGTCTTTGTGATTCCTAAGGGAATGCAAGCATATGAAGGTAACCTCCAAGAAAGCAAACCTGTTTCTCTCCGATCTGTGTGTTCCTTTTTCTAGATTAGGTATTCTATGATGTATAATTATTCTTCTATAAAACAATAAAATAATTAAATCTTACTTTCTTCCCATAAATAAGGGTGGTATTTACTAAAAGAAAATTACAAGATCATCTTTCCCTGAAGTTCTAGAAACCCACTGTTCAGTGGCAAATTCTTAGCCATTTGTTTTCTTTGTATTAAATCTAATCATACTGGTGTGTTCCACCTGGTTTATTATGTGTAAGCTGTTGTCTTCTAGAATCATGAATTATTTCTCAACAAGGAAACTAATAACAAAAATTGTTATTTTCACCTTTACTACAGTTTTTAATGTGCTGTAGAGATGCATGAAATTTGCAGAATTCTGAATATAATGTTGCTTTTTTATTGGCAAAATGCAATTACACAACTAATTGGCTGTTACATTACAGGGTGATACATGCTTGGCCCACAGCTTCCCCTGCTGGCATTGCAGGAGTTGGTCTGGGCCTGAACAACCCCCCCTTCAATATGCTTTATTATTTAAGCCAAGAGAATGGCCACTCAGTGGATGTGCTTGGCAACTCCAAGAAACAGATGCCTGGCTCTCACGTTTATCTTTTTCCCAACAGGAGCAATATGGTAATAACTGCCTGATTTTTTGGATAAAAGTCAAGCTACTTGCTCAGCCCAGTGGCTGGATTTTTGGGCAATGACAAGCATACCTTTGTGCTATTTGCATGTTAAATGGACACTTTTTGTTCCTGATTATTTTTGATGGTGGAACATCTCTCAGATTGATTTTAATTAGAGAAATTAATTACACTAAATAATTGCAGTTATCCAACAATCTCACATTCCCCTTTCCTTATATCCCCTCTCTGCAATGTTCTGGGACTCTTCAAGAGTGAAGAAAATATAATAGAGAAAACATAGAACATTGGAAAATGGATCATTTGTATTTTATTTACTCAAAATGTATTTATCCAAATTCTCACACAATTTTGGTTATAAAATTATATATGTTATTTTTATGTTTTATCTATTTATTTGAGAGAGGGAAAGATGGAGGGAGAGAGAAAGAGAGAGAGAGAGAGAGAGAGAGAGAGAGAGAGACTGAGAGATAATGGGCATATCAGGGCATCCAGCTTCTACAAACGAAGTCCAGACACATGTGCTACCTTGTACATCTGGTTTATGTGGTTACTGGGGAATCTAACCTGGGTCCTTTAACTTTCTAAGCAAGTGCTTTAACCCCTAAGCTATCTCTTCAGCCCTAGACATGTCCATTTAAGCAGCAAGATGTTTTAATCAAAGACAAAGTGAGCATATAGGATATGGTACAGGAGAGCTGCACATCCCTCTAGCTAGATCCACAGAGTACGGATATGACCACTGATAAGCTTTGATAAAAAAGATCATTCCAGATAATTTAATAAAGGATGCAAAAGCAAATTATTATCAATATGTTCAGCAGCTTTAACCAAGATTCATGTCAGAATAAATAATTTAAAGAAACCTAAAAGACAAATGATTCAGTGATTGTAGCACATTGGCTGTCAGATATGTTCAATCAAGAGAAAACAGTGAAGATAAATGGATTAGAGGAAGGGCGAGGATAGGTTTCTGACTATATTTTCCTCATATTATATGCAGGTTTGGAAATGGCTTAAAGACATTCCTGATATTTTTGGATATAAAATGTCTCCCAGAGGCTCATGTGTGGTCCCCAACTTGTTTTTTTGTAAGGCTATAGAAAGTAGAGCTTAGCTGAAGGAAGTGGGTAGTATGGGTCATACCCCAGTTCTGGTTAATGCCAGAGCTTTCTACTTCCTGATTCACCCAGGAGTAAGCAAATAGTCTGAGGCCTCTTCTTCCATGGATCAACATAGCCATTCCTTGCCAGCTGGACTGGACTGTGTTCCCATAAATAGTGAATGAAAATAAATTCTGTTCCCTTGTTTCTGTCAAGTATTCAGTCACAGCAATGAAAAAGCAAACCAAAATATCTCCTGAGTACAGCTGACATTATTTAATATTGTAAGCAAACGGAAATCCTTGAAAATGGTAGCAAAGGATGTCTGCAAGCTTACCTGATGTTTTGAAAGATAGCTTTAAAGTATGGGGTTTGGTTGTCTCAGAGTAATAAAAGCAGGGCAGACTTCAGCTGAGAAATAATCCAGCAGAACAGGGTGGAGCTAGTCAGGGTTCCAGTTAAAGCAACAGAAGTAGAAGGAATAATGATTAATAAAGATTCCAAATCTATTTCTTTTTGTAATTTTTATTTTACGTGTGTGTGTGTGTGTGTGTGTGTGTGTGTGTGTGTGTGTACCAGAAGATAACCTTGAATTTCTTCTTCAAGAATGCTATATACCTCTTTTTTATTTCTTACATGGAATCTCTCATCGGTCTGGAACACACCAAGTAGGCTGAGCTGGCTGGTCAGTAAGTCCCAGGGATCCAATTATCTGCCTCCCCAGTGCTGGAATTGCAGATGTATACCAGCATTCCTGGCTTTTTCTGTGTGTAATAGGAATCAAACTCAGGTTCATGCTTGTGAGGTAAAAACTTTACTGCATAAGCAACCCCCACCCCCCCCAACACATATCTAGAGAACGCTTGCAATGAGAATAGCTTGCCAAATGCTTTTTAGCCTTCTTTTTTCCCTTGTTCATCCATTACAAGCTCCACGATCGAGCAGTTCAAACAGAAGAAATCTTCTATCTGACAGAGGAATAAACTGGAGTGTTTTTTTAGTCCTGAATTCTAGAGACAGGGCAGAGAGGACAGTCTGTTGTCTGGAATCATGCTGGAGAGAAGGAAGGCAGCTGGACTCTGCTGGTGGCCCTGACCACTGCGAGTGTGCAACCACCAGCCCCCACACAAGTCTTCACCTCCCTCACATCTGAACTCTAGCTCCACCCTTTTCAAAAGGAATCATGAGCCTCCAAGCCAGGGAGCTCACGTCCATGTTCACAACCCCTTTTCATTGGAATTGTCTGAAGAAAGATTAAAGTCATACTAATTCTTAGAACTTTGGCTTGGCCACCAAACCTCAGTTTTCTTGGCTTCCTGGGGACTTCTTGAATCACAACAAAAGTAAAAAATTAAATTAAATAGCATCCAAAGATTAACTAAAACCTTGAGGCTAATCAGATAGTGTGCTCCAGAGATAAAGTAGCAGGAAGAGGAAGTTATTAAAGGGAAAATTGATAATGAACTATGTATGTGATTAGACAGTGCTATTATGCAAAGACATACAAAAAAGAGACATAAAAATAGTAAATTGTTAGGAGACAAAGTAGAAAAATATAAAGAGTGTGAAAGAAAAGAATAAAAACAACTTCTAGCTTTTTGAATCCAAATAAAATAATACATGGCAAGTCTCTAAAAGATCCAAACTCAAGAAAACAGTTTTCTTGTAAATAGATATAAAAGCAACAATATTAGATGTACCAGCAAAGATACTTGCAATTTGAAGGGAATAAATTTAAAAAATCTAGGAGAAATGCAAATATACCAAAATAAATGTAATTTGTAAAATTGAGCAAGTGTATGCTTGCAAATCTGACAATACAATTTTCATAAAACATTGGAATATTTTCTTTAAAAGCTAATAAAAATATAAAAGTTTAACATTAAGAAATGTGCATCTATGCTTGCAAATGTTGAATACTAAAAAGTACTATCACTTATAAACTCATTAAAATACATGAATAAATTTTAGTTACAGGGCTGAAGAAAAACATAGTGGTTAAGGCACTTGCCAGCAAAGCTAAAGGACCCAGGTTTGACTCCCCAGTGCCTATGTAAAAGCAGATGCACAAAGTGTCACGCGTGTCCATTTGCAGTGTGTAGAGGCCCAGAGTGCCTATTCTCTTTCTATCGACCTACCTCTTTAGCTCCCTCTCATTCTCAAGTAAACAAATGAATAAAATAAAATTGCTTAAAATTTTATTTATAGTAAATATACACATAATATAAAACATTGCATATAAATAAAATATAAAAGTTCAAAATAATTTCTTGAATTAGATATAGTAAATATATATGAAAATGTTAAGTGAAACCAATTATTTTGTTTCCTAGTTAAAAAATAAACTTTACTATGAACACACACACACACACACACACACACACACACATATATAATGTTATTTTGACATGAATAACATTTTACCACATTTGTTGTTCCTCCATTATGGTTTGAACGTATATATTGGATATAAGGTTCTAAAATATTCTCCAACCCCCAAATACTTAAAAAGTTACTTTCTTAAACTTAGCTGCACATTTCCATGCAGTTTTTTTTTTCTAATGTAGAAAATAAAGTCTACTTAAATATAGCAATGGTTATTTTAATGTAAAAAATAAAAATGAAATTGCCTGTATGAGATTATTTCTGTTTAAACTAATCATGGGATTAGAAAGTCCTAGAAAATACAAGATATAAAATTAAAACCTGTCAAGCAGATCAGATATCTTCCAGATCTTGAGAAAAAATCTGCATACATAATCAATATATAGAATTCAGTAGCTGTTTTGTATTATTAGCAAGATGCAATTGAGATGGAAGCAGAAAATGCAGGGAGAGGAGGAGTGAGGAGGAGAGAAACCTTAGATAAATTTAAAATTTAAAAAGTCAGGTTAAATTAAATAATACAGCTTGAAATTAAAATAACTGCCAAGCTTTATCAAGGACTGAAAGATGGCTGAATGAGCATGGAGAAACACTATCTTCCTGGAACAGAGTGATGAACATAAAGACTGTAAGATGCAAGAAGACATTTGTGGGCTACATCTCAGACAAGTTTGATATAAAAAATACACACCATAAAAGCAAACAGTTTTCAAGAGAAAAACAAAAATATGCTGGGCTTGGTAGTGCATGCATTTAATCCCAGCACTTGGATGCAGATGTAGGAGGAGCAACAATTTTTTAATATTCAACAATTTTATATGTGCAAATTTAAACCACTTTGAGGTTCCATCTCATTCTAGTCAGAATGACTGTCCTCAACAAAACCAATGACCGCAAATGCTGGTGAGGAGGACAAGGAGAAAGAGGAACTTTATTCGCCCTTGGTCTGAGTAAACCTGGTACAGACACTATAGAAATCGGAGTGGAGGTTACAAACAAAACTAAAACGTGAACTACCATATAACCCAGCTATACCAGATAAGGGCCTATCCTGAAGGACTCTATACACTGCCACAGAGACACTTCCATGTTTATTGAAGATGTCTACCAAGCAATAATTGAATAAGACAAATGTGGTATGATACAAATAAAAAAATAACATTTACCCAGTTGTAAAGGAAAGCAACCTTATGAAATTAAAAATTAAATATGGATCTGGGAAAGGTAAGCCAGGAAAGAGAAAGACCAAAGTCATGCTTTCTCTTACTTTGAATGTGTTTCTCTTACATTGAATTTAAATGTAAATAAGCAGGGATCAGAAAATGCATAGGTTAGCAAGACTGAGAGAAAAGCATGAGGGAGGAAGAAGTGTGGAGAAAAGGGACTGACAAAAGGTCACATATTCACCTATGAAATAAAAGTAGAAGAGACACTATTGGAAGTTACTGTGACAGAGGAGAAAAAGGAAAGGAAAACAGAAATTGTATAAAAATGCCATACTGAAACCTTTTCATGTACATGTATGTATGCTAAAAAAATTAAATGGAAAATCTGTGTGTTCACTTCCTAAAAAGAAAGGTATTGACTAGCACTTAACATGTTCATCCTACTCAAACGATCTTAGTCAGAATTCTAAATTGCGCAAAATAGAATGACTTTAAAGTTCTTATGAAAAAAAAAAATATTAGTGAGAAAAAAATTAGGAAACAACGTGAAAAAATTAAATAACATAAAATCTCAACAAATTAAATTTAGCAAGCCCTATCCAGAGATTTCATAACTGTGGATTCAGCTCACCTCAGATCAACGTTATTAAAAAGAAAAAGACACTTGTACTAAACATATACAAGCTTTTCTTTTTCCCAGTTCCCTAAGAAAAAAATGTAATAGTTACTTACAAAGATTTTATAAATTGTGTCAATCATAAATAACCCAGGGATGATTTAGAGTATGTGGGAGAACACAAACAGATTCCGTACTAAAGCTGTGTCATTTTTCATAAGGATCTTGTGTGGCGGTAGCGCTGAACACCATGGGGATCCTGGATCTGGTGTCCTGTGGATGGACCACTAGTCACCAACCTCTACAGAAACAGAATTGACAGCACTGACTGCATGTTGCTGGGCAGATGGCTCAGAGGTTAAGGTGCTGGCCTGTGAACTCTAACTACCTGGGCTCCATTCCCCAGGAACCACTTACAGCCAGATGTCCAAGATGGCACATGCATCTGGAGTGAATTTGCACTAGCTGGAGGCCCTGGCACAACCATACTCTCTCTTGGTGTCTCTTTCTCTCTCTCTCTCTCTCTCTCTTTCTCTCGGTATGTGTGTGTGTGTATCTCTGCTTGCAAATAAAGTATTTTAAAAAGAACTGACCATGTATTGTTACAAAGGGCGTTCCTTAGACTGGCCGATGCGGTATAGCCCGGGTACTCCAACATTAGCCATCTGCATATTGGAGAATCTAAAACCCTGGGAGCTCTTCGGTCCACAAGGCTGAATTCTTTAGCAGTCACAATGTGATGCTGAAGGCCTGAGGATCCCTGATGAGCTTTGGTCTTTATGTCAGAAGGACAAAGAAGCTGGTTCCAATATCAGCAACAAGGCAAAAGCATTTGCCAGTAATTAGCAAGGGCAGCCAGGTAAAAGGCACAGCTTTTTCCTTGAATCAGTCTCTTTATATGCAGCCTGCTGCTGGAATGGCCACTTCTTTTTCCTCAGTTAACCCTTCCTGGAAAATGCCTTTGCAGTCCTCCCCAACTGTCATGTCTCTCACTTAATATTCTGATCCAGTCATGTTGACAATAGATATTAGTGGTGTAGTTATAAAATAATATCACATTTCTAGCTTACTTGCTCATGATTCCATAGTCATAAGTTCTAGTCAAGTCAAATATACTCTAAGTATATCATATCTTATAAATATAAATGTAAAACTTCTAAAAATATGACCAAATAGAATAACTCTAGAAATTAAAGATTCAAAATTATGAAATATGTAATTATAAGTTTTAAAAGAAACTTGACAATGTAGGTAGGGACTATAACTTCATGATTTCAAGTAGCACATATTTTAAGGAAGACAAAAAAGAATCTTGGAGATTATACATTCAAGACCACCTCCAGAAACACAATAAAGATAAGTCCTTGAAGTAGCACTTGCTGCAGTAGAAAAAGCAGATGGGCCAGAGCCAAGGCAGGCACTGGGAACAGGGATTGGTATCCAGGGCCTACAAAAGTATGACATGAAATACTAAAGGACAGTGTAATAGGAATGAAATGATCCAGAGGTGGACAAGATCTCAAGAGAAAGTGAAGCCTTTGAAAAATTTAATCCCCTCAGGTTCATGCAAGTTAAGTACGATATTTTAATGCCTCCAAATAGATACAAGATCTACACATGATAGTACATAATTTTTTCTTATGAGAAATATAGTATTATGAGACCATAATATTTCCAATACCCAATGAAAGCTAAGAATGTCAGTGGGAAGACAGGATATGACCACTGGAAATACATCCAAAGTTAGCCAACACCTGCAATGTTTGGGAAGAGGATTATACTTTAAATAAGTTATCCATGACATATTTTATAAAGAATATTCAGTTATAAAGTTAAAACTTTTAGGAGAGTACTGAAAGCTAAAAAAATAAGTGGAAATAGAATAAAAAACAAAATCAAGTATTAAGAAGTAAATTTCATAGCATTTAGAAACAAGTGGAGAATTAGTGAATGAAATTTAGTCAAAATAACATTCAACATTAAAACACAGTAGAACTTCAGGAAAGAAAACTAAGAAATAGGGACAACCTAGCAATTGTTTAATTAATATTAATATATTAATAGAATGAAGTAGAAAAATGAAAATGTATTAGGATGTTACATTTGAAACATTCTCAAATTGAAAAAAAAGGCAATGTACACATTTGAGAAATTCTCAGCTACACCAAGCAGGATTTTAAATGTCATATATATATATATTATCTTATGGACTAGAAGAAACAGTTCAGACTGACCTCAAATATAAAACCCTTGTAATCTTAAAAGAGCAGCACAAGTAACTTTTCAAATATAAAATGTTAAAAGACAAAAAAGGAAAAAAAAAGACAAATATAAAATGTTGATAAAATGCAACAGAACAATAATCTTGAAAGCGGTTTACTTCTAAAGTATATGCTTATGCCAATGCCAAAAAAAAAAAAATTGTAGAGTGGGGCTGGATGGGTTAGCAGTAAATAAAGCATTTTCCGGCAAAGCCAAAGGATACAGGTTCAATTCCCCTGTGCCCAGTAAGCCACATGTGCAAGGTGCTGCCTGCATCTGTACTTTGTTTGTAGTGGCAAGAGGCCCTAGAATGCTCATTCTTTCTTTCACTCTCTTTCTGCCAATCTCATAAGTAAATAGATAAATAGATATGCTTTTTTAATAAAAAATGTAGAGTGAAATAAATAAACCTTTAAACAAAAAACTTGACAATATTCCACCAGTAAATGCACACTAAATGACCTCTGAGGGGTATTGTTAAAAGAAAGTAATTAAGAAATGGAGAGCAAGAGGAAGTTACAAGTGATTCTAAAAGAAAATCAACTATACAAAGTGATGATAATCATAGCTTTTGAAACATGAAATACATATAGAATTAACATGTGCATATATATTTGAAGAGGGAGCAGAAAGAGCGTAAGAGCCACAGGTTGGGATGGCATGTCCAGAGGCATTGCTTCCCGCAACCTCAGTAACTGACTGCTGCTCTCACAGGCCATAATCCACAGCCCCATGGGGAATACCAGCAACCCCACTGAGGAGGTCCCTCAGAGCAATGAGGGCAGAGAGGTGGGAAAAGATGGTGCCAAATCAAGATGTATCCATACAAAGAATGCTATTAATTTAAAATGAAATTAAATTATGAAATGTTCAAAATTAATCAAAAATGAAATTACGAAATGTTCAAAATTACATATAGAAGAAATTGACAGTTGAATTCATGGAATATTATCTAGAGAAATAAGTCTATGTTATTAAGGTGTTCACAATTTTATAGATAAGAAAATGGCACATCAATTCATATAATATTATCCAGAGAAATAAATCTTTAATAAAACATGGCATATATAATATTTATGTATTGAAAAACTCTGTTAAAATGTCAGTTTTCCATAATCAATGCAACTTTTGAAAGTTACTCTATTCAAAGCCCACATGTGTATCAGCATATGTGTGTACATATAAAGATAAGAAATTACTCCAAAAATGCAAAAAGGTCAACAATGCACAAACTTGGACGTACTCAAAAGTTTTCACCATGAAGTAAAATGTGACATACAAATGTGAATGTCAATATTTGATACGAAGGCAAGCATAGTAATATAACTTGACATTTGTAAAAAATATACATAATCGTATATATATACACTGTTAGAAAGACACAAAAGTCCAAGATGAATAAATAAAAGGAGGAGAGTTTGATGTTTGACTCATGGTCTCAGATGGTTTAAATCACAGTTGATGGATGCCGAGAGCTGTGTTCCCTTCCTCTGGTGACTGTGTTGAGGCAGCTCTTCATGGGAGAGAGAGAGAGAGATGAGCAAGGTGCCTCTTCTCCCCTTCAAGGCCACAGTCCTAGTCACCTAACTTCCTTCTACTTGGTCCCATTTCGTAAAGATTCCTCTACTGTCTTAAGTATTAGTGACCATATCTACAGCATATGGGTCTTTGAAGGATATGAAAGTTCAGAAGGAGATTTGCTGAATGAGGCATTTTAATAAACATTAACACACTGAGTATCTACATAAGGTCAAAATACTTTGATTTCTACATCACACATTGTGTAAAACTGGAGTGCATCAAGGCGTCACATGCACCCACATTCTGTGTGCAGCAGCTGGAGCGCCCAGTGTGTCCATTATCTCTCCTTCTCTCTTCCTCTTTCACTCCCTCAGTCTCTCAAATAAATAAATAAAACAATTTAATAAATTGAGTGCAAATGCCTTTGTAGATCAAAATCTGAAAGAAAGATAACAAAACTGCTGGAAAATGTTTTTCCAACATGTATGGAAGTATATATGTTGCCTGTGTATTCATGTTAATTTCTGCATCTATACAACATATTCATATACACTTGTAAGCATATGTACATAAATATTCATGAATGCGTGCAAGCATATGAAAATTAAAGGTGGTTACTGGCTATTTTCCTCAGTCAATTTGTAACTTAGTCTTTGAGTTAGGGTCTCTCTCTGATCTTAGACCTCACCAGGTTTTCTACACTGGCTAGGCAGCAAGCCCTGGAGTTTCTCCTGTGTCTAGCTCCCCAGCATTGTGATTACAGGTGCACAATGCCAAACAAGGCATTTTACATCATTGCTGGGATCTGTATTGTGGTCTCCATATATGTGTGGAAAGAACTATCCCCCTAAACAATCTCCAAAGCCCTGAAAAAATATTTTAGGGTCCCAAAAGCAGTAGCCATAAAATATCAATGAATTAATCATAGAATATATCCCATGGTAATTCCCTCCCTCCCCACCCCCACACTTTCCCATTTGAAATTCCATTCTCCATCATATTACCTCCCCATTACAATCATTGTAATTACATATATACAATACATAATCAATAATTTTTGATAGGCTATATTTGAATTACTTTTGCTTACTCAGACCTAATTCTTCATTTTATTACCAATTTTTTTTCTTTTTTTTTAATATTTTTTTAATTAATTTATTTATTTGAGAGCGACAGACACAGAGAGAAAGACAGATAGAGGGAGAGAGAGAGAATGGGCGCACCAGGGCTTCCAGCCACTGCAAACGAACTCCAGACACGTGTGCCCCCTTGTGCATCTGGCTAACGTGGGACCTGGGGAACCAGCCTCGAACTGGGGTCCTTAGGCTTCACAGGCAAGCGCTTAACCTCTAAGCCATCTCTCCAGCCCTAAGTTTTTTTTTTTTTTTTTTTTTCTTTACCATGGTGTTGCTTGCACTTTGTTCCCTGACTACTTCTGCCACTTTCCATCTGCTCCTCAACACCAAAAGACACACTACTCCGTACCTGCTCTACAACACAGTACATATGCTTTATATAGGTTCTCCCTAAATAGTGTAGCTAGTCTTCCATCTGCTCCCAACAATGTTTTTGTTTAAACAACGCGTGCCTGCCTAGGGGGGAGGATTTCTAGCCACCATGTCTCCTCCTCCTGGATAGAGTCTTTTGGAAAGTGGTTTCTCAGCTCCTGATAACTTTTCTCCCGTATTGAAATCACATCATTTCATTGTCTAGTTTCCCTTTCACTGGGCTGCACCTTGTAGAGGCATGGTATTCAGATGCAATACTTACCCTTAGTTATATTGCTGAAATTTATTTTTTGGTATTTATATAATGCTCCTATCTCTAATTAACAGTGCATATCTATCTTGATACCAGGAAGCATTTTAAACACAAGGACAGTTCCAGGCTAGTGGCAGCTTCTTCTTTACTTGTCATAGGACATATATTTGTCCTAAAATCACAAAAGATTAAATACATATATATATGCATATATATATATTTAATATATATATATGCATATATATATTAAATATATATATGCATATATATTAAATGCATATATATATGCATATGTTTATTTATATACTCATATGCACATCTCAAGCTCTGATATTTCCCCTTTAATTTTTAAAATCAAACTCCATATACTATTATAGAAGCATATAGAGAGACATTTATTTTCCTCCTGTCTTCTAGACTTGGGTGCAGGGATACAAGCAATTATTTATAAATAACTAGGAACATATACATAAACTATTAGAAATAATTTGGGCAGACATTACCAGGGGGAAAATGGTCATTGTTATCATAATCTAGCTGACCTAGCATTACAAAAAATGACTGAGTATTTCAGAATAAACTAAGTTACTCCAAGAAATAGCATGAAAAAAATTACTGACATGTAAAAATTACAAAATCTCCAATTGGTCTAATTTCTATCTGTGTTAGAAAGTTCCCATTCAAACCCAACTCACTAGTAGCGCAAGTTAGGTTTCTTCATCACCTGATAGATTTATTAATTTCCTTAAATATCCCACAAATACACACATAATTAATAAGCTGAGTACTCTAGAATAGTACCTTTTCAGAACACACTCTCAAACCAAACTATAGTTCTGGAGAATAGGACATCATGCCTCATCTATCCTTTTCCATCATTTAAAATGTTGTAAACAGCATTTCTTAGAAACCTCCTTTCACCCACTTAGAGATCTCCGTTTGGCATGTGAGCGTGGTGGGATCTGTAACAGTTTATCCAGGAAAGCACTAAAGGTAGACACTAGTCTCAAGAAAAAGTTTTTGAGGCTCAAGTCACAAGTTTTTCTCTAAAAGGTACACTTAGCATGACTTTTTTGGTCACCAAAATGATTATTAATTTAAATCAACATAGAATTATACCAGTTGGTTTATTTTAGATAAGTCTTTTTTTCTGATGGAGGTGGCAAGATTAGACAAATAACACTGCATTTTATATATTTATGAAGCCTTGTCCTTCATTGGATATATCTAAAACAAACCAGAATGGATCCAACAAATAAAACATCAAAGGCCTAAAAAATAAAAATAAAATGTTCCTTCACACAAATCCACCCATGCTCAGGCTTTTTTTCCCCTAATAGGGCTTCAGCACAGGAAAAAGGACCTTATATCTTTGACGTTAGAAAACCTTTGACATCAGTTCACTGACTCAAAGATACCTGCTTACAGCTAATCCTTCTTACTTATCCTATGATTCCAATTAAAAACACAATACTACAAGATAAGCCACCCAAAGAATAAAGCACATCAAAACAGTCCAACTCATGCTGGGAGAGTTAAAACAGTTTGTTCTTATGATAAAAGGAAATATGACTAACCACACAAATTGAAAAGCATAGAAAATTATGTGTTAATCGATAGTTTCTATACACAATGATAATTTATGATAATGAATTAGTATGATTCTTTCCAGAATGCTCACTCTTCATATATTCTATACTACTTACATTATCTCTGGTCCTCAAAAATTCTATGGCTTATCATGAAAACCAGGTTTCAAACTCTATTCAGCTATGTGTGCTGCCAACAGAAATCAAGAGTTAAATGTCATTGCCTAAAAGCCAGTTATCACAAATTTTCAGGGAAAAAGAGATGGCTCAGTGTTAAAAGGTGACTGCTTACAAAGTGTGAACTCCCCAGCTTTGATTTCAAAGTACCCACATAAAGCCAGATGAGCAAAGTGATTCATGTGTCTGGATTTCATTTTCAGTGGCAGTAGGTCCTGGCATGCCCATTCTCTGTGTCTCAAACAAATATTAAAAAGGATTTGGATGATTGTGCCTAGAACTCAGTGATATAACTCTTGCCTAGAATTGATCCCCAGCACCAAAACAATAAATATATAAATATGAAAATGCTTTCAATATACTGGGTAGATATGAAAACAAATTATATATATATATATATATATATATATATATATATATATATATATATATGTATATATGCATTGTGTATGCTATTTAGGTATCACATCCTCCTTTTTTTAGTCTTATTACATTTTTCTCGTGCCTTTCTTATCATTTTTTCAAGTTGAGAGAGAACATTATCTTACTAGTGTTCATGAAATATCAAGTGCTCATTCTGTTAATCAATACCATTTTAAATTTATTTTCAATCTTTAATATATGTTCTTATCTTTGTTTTTTCCCTCCTTCTACAGTTTGGTGCTGTTTATTGTGTAGACTAATTGCACTACCAAGTCATTGTCAACCTTCATTTTTGCTCAGTCTTGTCCATTAAAACAACTTGTGTTATATGAAATCTGTGTGTCCTTTGATTTCTGTTTTCTTTGATTTCATATTAGTAATTCATCATAAACTGTTATTATAAAGCTGAAATTAGTTAAAATTATGTTTCATCTACACTAATTTACTTACGTTTTTCAGAACTTTAACTTTTTTTTTCCAGTATGTTTGGAATACTTTAGGTGCTTGAAACATAAAATAGTTAAAATCATCAGCATGAAGTTTTGTTCCTAATGATGGATATGATTTTATAATGATGTAGATATACAAATTGTATTACTCTAGGTTTTTGTTTTTATTTTGTCCTTTTACATTTAGTGTTTGTGTTTTCTCATATCTTAGCTGGGCATTCTGTGAGTAACATATTGTTCAGTTTTAATCTTGCTTTAATTCAATATTCTTGCTAATAGTATTTTCCCATGCTGTTGTTTGCATTTTGTCACTTGATGATTTGTGCTGCTCCCTACCTGCTCTCAAATCACCAATACAAACTACTTACAGCAGACTTAATTGTTTTGTATGAACTACAGAGAGAGAGAGAGAGAGAGAGAGAGAGAGAGAGAAAGAGAGAGAGAGAGAATTGGCTATGGCCTCCAGCCATTGCAAACGAACTCCTTGGTCATTTGAGTCAGTGTGCATTTGGCTTACGTGGGACATGGAGAGTTTAACATGAGTCCTTAGGCTTTGCAGGCAAGCTACCTTAACTGCTAAGCCATCTCTCCAGCCCCAGATGTATATATTTTTAATATTTAAAAACTACCCAGTAAGAATTACTCATTTTGATATAGCTCATCTTGAATTTTTTCACTAACAATCTTTAAGCATTATCTTTCATTTATATTCTAAAACAGGAAGGCCTGGGATAAGTCACAGTCCTTGTAGGTGTGAACAGCTTTCATGGTTTAAGTATTTTCAAAAATAAGCTCATTTGCTAAGTTACCAAGCCATAGGATTTGTTTATCTTTTGTCATTAATAATTTTTGTGGCGGAGATATTTTTGAGACTGCGTGTGAACACGGGTGTCCCAGGGCCTCCCAACACTGCAAACCTTGTCTAGATTTAGGAGATGTTTTGTACATTTTGCTTTATGTGGGTACTAGGGAGTTCTACCAGTCCCAGTATGCTTTTCAAGCAAGTACCTGTAAGCGCTGAACCTTCTCCCCAGGCCTGGTTGACTTTTAAGATCCTCCCAATGCTCTTCAGAGACCACATCATTCCCAGTGGAATCTTGATTCATTCGTCTCTTGCAGGTTTCTAACCGCTCTTACCTTTTAAAGTCCCTCAACATTCTTGATGTCATTCTTTATTTTCCTATACCAAATGCTTGCCCACCTCAAATCTTAAACTCTTTAATAGAATCAATCTAATATTTAGCTTCATTTTTCCACTGGATGGAAGAGTACTTGATCACAGATCGTCCCAAATATAAGAAGAGAGGATAATGCATGGAGCCATTAGCCACTGACTAGTAGTACTTGGGATACACCTTGAGCATTCTTTAGAAACCCCCTTTCTAACCTAAAGGATCCCTCAGGCATTATTAAAGGATGTCTACTTTCCCTTCTCAGCTGGGCATTTGCATCCGCCCTATCCTCTGTTGGGTAAGGAAGTATTTTTAGATATCTTTACAGAGCTGGAAAAATTGTACATCACTCAAAAATCCTAAACTGGAAGCTGGGAAGTCACAACCTTGCTCTCGTGGAGGAAATGGGTACACTTTACAATGATTTGTCTCTGTGATTATGCAATAAGAAATATGTGGGTTAACATAAGACAAAACATCATGACATGGAAAACATCTTTTTTTCAAGAACTAACAGGAATCTACTTACCTTGCTTTTCTACAAGGATGCTTCATTTTGAAAGTAAGTTGTCCCTGTCAGTATGGCAGCAGTGAGCTGGGCAAAGTACAATAGTTAATACAATATTTAATCAGCCTACAATAGTTCATCAGAGCTGTGGAACCCCCAAGGCAAAGTCCTGGCCTCAGAATGGACACACAGTCACTTCAGAGATCATAAATCATCTAGACTTTTCTAAGTTCTCTGGAGTCTTGCCAAGTCACATCCTGATCTCGACTTAAAACTGAGATGTAAAGTAAGGATTCCTACTGCCATCTTGTTAGAATATGGAAGCTGAGTGTGAACTAAACCTAGAAGACAGAAATTGAGTTCTGATTGCCTTTATTGAACCAGGAACCTTAACTGTGTTTGAATAATCAACAATACCACCTTTTTATGTTGACTTTTTATATGAAACATATTAAATAGCTTTTTCAATTTACATGCTATAAAGAGAAATAGAAATCACTTTCCAGATTGAGAATTATGCAAAAAGTCCTCTACCTCCTTGTGTAAAAGTCAATTATTTACAAATTTTCATATTGCACGTTAAACTTGGGTGTGGCACATTTTCTCTCTGCTTAACCATCTTGAGTCTTTATATGAGAACTGTAATTAGCAATGGGACCTAGCAAGAGCAGAACATTAGTTCCTATGTGTCAAACAAACAAGGACCAAACAGTGAAGGAAATGTAACTCTTATCTTGTTTTCAGAGCCAAAAGACCCTGTAGGAAGTAAGTAACCTGGTGAGGTAGTGTGCATTGGACATGGGTAGTGTTTCACAGGTTAAAGGTGTGGGTGGTCTGCGGAGTGGTACTGTTAGGAAGTGTTGAAGGCCTTTAAAAGATGAGGTTTTCTGGGCAGTGCTTAGTCCATTAAAGTCGAGTCCTAGAAATAAATAAAATACAGTGGAACATTCTCTCTCTCTCTCTCTCTCTCTCTCTCTCTCTCTCTCTCTCTCTCTCTTTCCCATCTTTGTTCAGGATATTAAATTGTTTGTCCACATTAAACTAAACACATTAAGATCTGCTGCATACAACGAGATGGTACAGTGAAAGGCAGCCTTCACTATACTATTTGGAATTTGAAGGTTAAAATAAAAGTCCTTCAGTGAAAATTTTCTCTTTATAAGTTGTCTCAGTCAGGTTGATACAATTTCATTGTATTAGCACAAAACTAATACAGAGCACCAAGAAAATGTGAGCAAAATATTCTTTTTACCACAGATATTGCATTAGATGGCAAAGAAAGAAATTCATCACTTTGTCCCTTCCAGTATCTTCAGCCTTCTGGCTTGGGATGATATTTTACTTTAGGATACTCTATCTAAAAGTCCTTAGATTTTGGAATGTCTGTGGTGTCTGTCCATTGCATAATCTTTTCCTTACTGGCTCTCTCTAGATAAGGATCACATAATTCACAGTTGTGTCATGCTCCTAAAAGCAGAGTGGGAGGAGCTCTTTAAACTTTGTCTTCTTTTCTTCTTTCCATCTAATAAATTCTCTCTATATTAAAAAAAAAAAAATCACAGTGGGGCTGGGTATGGTGGCCCACACTTTTAATTCCAATATTCTAGACAGAGTCAAATGTAGGAGAATCACTGTGAGTTCAAGGCCACCCTGAGAATACATAGTGCACTCCAGGTCAGTCTGGGCTAAAGGAAGAACCAACTTGGAAAAAAAAAAAAAAAAAGAACAAAAACAAAACAAAAAAACAGAGTGGTTATTTTAGGTTTCCCTTTAATGAGGGTGATTATATTTATGACTAGAGCATAATATATTGGTCTTCCTTATTTGTTTCTGTTTCTTGAGATAGGTTCTCACTTTAGAGATGGCTGACCTGGGATTAGTCTCTGGCTGGTCTCAAACTCATGGCAATACTCCTTCCTCTGCTTCCCAAATGCTGGAATTAAAGGTGTACATCACCATGCCTGGCAAATTTAAATAACAGAACATAAACTCACTGGTAAGCTAAAAGTAAGGAGTTTGTATAAGTCAGGTATAGCTCCCATGACAAAACATCATAGACTCAGTGGCTTAAACACCAGTTCATTTCTCACACCTGGAGGCTGGAGTCAAACAGGCACGTACCACTTGATATAGCTCCAGCTAAGGTCTCTTTTCAGGGTTATAGAGGGAAGATTCCTTAGTTGAATCCTTCTATAGTGTTCCCTGGATGTGTGTTAGCAGAGAGAAATGAGGGGAGATACTGAAGGAGAAAGGGAGTGCACAGGGAAAGAGAGAACATGCTCGCTGGGGTTCCACTGTAAAAGCCTCATGCTTATAATCTCACTAAACCCTAATTATCAGACAAAAGTTCTATCCTTAGATGCCATCACATAGCTAAACCAATGAACTATGGGATGAAATGGGGGTATTCAATCTATAATAGAATTGGAAAGTTGGTAGAAAAAATGTTTTCATTTTAATGTTAAGAAAAGGTACAGATCAGATTCATCTTATGTTTTTAATTTTTTTTATGCTGAGGGTCCAGGGAGGGAGGGAGGGAGAAAATTGGCTTGCCAGGGCCTCCAGCCACTGCAATTGAACTGCCGGCATGTGAACCCCTTTGTGTGCATGTGCGTAACATTCCATGCTTGTGTCACTGTGCTTATGTGGGAGCTGGAGAGTTGAACCTGACTCCTTAGGCTTGGTGGGCAAGCACCTTCACCACTAAGCCATTTCTCCAGCCCTCACAGTTTTATGTATGTTTTCTATTTTTAATATTTTAATGCATGTATTTAATTCATTCTGGTCTCATTGTTTGCTTGACGCGTTCATTCTTACTTGTCCTTCCAGATCATCTTGATTGCATCTTAGCCCTGCGGGTATTTGACTCTGGTGCATAACAAAATGAAACAGTGATTTTTATATTTGTGATCAACTATAGATTCCCAATTCCATTGGTTAAAGTACTGTTTTTAGCCTCATAACCTGCTTCCAATCCACAGGGGTCTTTGGATAAAATGTCTA
Organism: Jaculus jaculus; assembly: GCF_020740685.1. Classification (NCBI taxonomy): domain Eukaryota; kingdom Metazoa; phylum Chordata; class Mammalia; order Rodentia; family Dipodidae; genus Jaculus; species Jaculus jaculus. The sequence goes on along the minus strand of NC_059116.1, from coordinate 70,664,788 downwards.
GCTGACTGCCTGTTTGCCTAAATATATATACATCTGCATAGGGTATAAGGCCCAAAACTGGATAAGAGAACTACTGAGATAATTTGCTGCAAACCTTTCAAATACTTATACCAAATATTCAATAACTTATCCCATGATTAACTTGCTGCCATATTAGTATCAATAAATATTTTAAGAAGAAATTTAAGGAAAATGTTTACCTCAAAAATTTATATTTGCATTTTTTGGAACTTCGTATCTTGGAGCAGTCTAAGATAAAGGAAGTAAAGAATTTTAACAGCTATTAAAAAGTGAATTTCTCAAATTGATATCTTATAATTTATATTATCAATGCATCACACCCCTCCACAAGTCAAACCACAATGTCACAGAGCAAGTGAAGAAGATGACAGAATAATTAATTAAGGAGGGAGATATCATATTCCATATTATTCTCTGTAGTAGGCAGCTTCAGGTTCACAGAGATAAACTTCCAGATTAGGCACAGTTATGGAGGAAGGGATTTATTGAAGCTTATAGATCCAAGGAAAGTCCCACAATGGTAGGAGAAGTTGGGCCCCTCTTAAAGGACCAGGCAAAGAGAGAAAAAGACAAAAGCCAAAAGCCACACAGCACAGCACACTTCAGGAACTCTGGATAGGCACACTTTGCATACCTTTAGATTGAAATCTCAATCGACCACCATACCTTAATATCCATCCAGTGACAGTGCCTCTGGCCAGGTGGCTACAGATGCAAACTACAAACTAATAAAAGATGAATGTATTGGGGGCCATCTATTCAAACTACCACATTCCCCATGCTTTTTTTTTCTATTTAACCATATCTAATTTAAAATAAGTTTTTTATTGGGCTGGAGAAATGGCTCAGCAGTTAAGGTGCTTCCTTGTGAATCCTAACAAACATTTTTTTCTTTTTTTTTTCTTTTTTTTTTTTTTTCCTTTTTAATCCTAACAAACTTGTTTCAATTCCTCAGTACCCATATAAAGCCAGATGCACAAGGTGGTACATTCATCTGGCTTTGGTTTGCTGTGGCTAAAGCCACTGGTATGCTGATTCTCTCTCTCTCTTTCTCTTTCTCTCCTTTCTCTCTCTCTTTTGTGCTCTGTCAAATAAATAAATAAAATAAAACCCATTACCTTAAAATAACTTCTTATCTAGTAATATAGAAATAATCTACTTTTCCATGTAATTCAAGGAAAAGAAGCAAAACACAATCAGCTGTTTTTTTCCCTTTAGCATTTCCAATAAAAGATAATACATTTACTATATAATACTAATGGAGACTTTTGCCTCCTGCTAGTAGACATTGACAGAGTACCTGTGCTTTTTGGATATTCTTCATATTGAAAAGGTAAGAAATGCCATGAAATACATTTTTCTTCTTACTTTTACAAAAGTGCACTCTTCAGAATGCATATTTTCTAAAAATTGTACTATATTTTTCTGATTTAGACTAATAGAATTTCAGAAGTTCAAGTCATGCATGTCAAATCAAGACTACTGGGGAAAAATGTTTCAAGAAATTCAGACTTTGAAAGGGATTCAGCCCAATGGAATCTTGTTTTGTGAACCCAACTTCATAAACATTGTTTTAACTCTGTAAATCATGGTAGACATATGACCAGGTAATGCTGGAAAGGCATACTGGATATTTTGTAAGAAAAGAATGTCAGTTGTGAGTGTCCATTCATTATGTGTATATAGCATGCAATACACTTGCAATGTAAAAAGAAAATATGTAAAATATAGTTTACATTGCATATAGTTTATGGGTAATGTGAAGGGAATCAGATAATTATGTTTCTCTGTAGAATCCTTGTGTGTGTGTGTGTGTGTGTGTGTGTGTGTGTGTGTGTGTGTGTATTCATATGTGTGTGTGAATGTGGGCATAAAGGTGACAAAATACACACGAGGAAGTCAGATGACAGCCTTCACGTATGTCCTAGCTTTCCACCTTGGTTGAGGCAGGTTGTCTCCTTATTCACCACTGAATTTGCCAAGGTCATTGGCCCAGGTCCTTAGAGAGAACTAATCTACCTCTTTGTCTCCCATGTACGTAGAGGAGTGATGGGATTACAGATTGTATCAGAATCTAGCTTAATGTAGTTTATGGTGATCTGAACTCAGGTATGAAGCTTGCAGTTGGAGCACTTATATACAAAGTCATTTATTCAGACCGAAAATTTCTTTTTAAATATGGTTTCACACTTGTTTTAACTGAGTTAGTATAATTCTCACCTCTAATATATAGAAATAACTATCATATGGAATTATGTTATATCTAGAGACTTTCTGCCAAAGACTTCATTTATCACTAAAGTTCTTTGTTTAGTTTAATAATTCTTTATCATAATATGGATTCAAAATTATGGAATTTTTATCAGGTCTTCTATGGTCTTCAGCATTTTATCCAATAAAATTTATAGTTAATGTCATAACTGGCCTAAATTTTATTGGTATACAAGGACAATGCATTGGAAGATTTGCAGACCTATTTTATAAATTTTAACATCTATTTGAGTGAAGATAAATAGTCATTCTTATTCTAGGTCAGGCTTGGACCTTGGTAACATGCTTATGAAACATTACTCACAGAAGTTGAATCAGCAAAACATCAACAAATTCCAGTTAAAAACTGAAAAACACCTTACATATTCCATGAATTCATAACTGTTGAACTCCAAGTAGTACTTGCCCATGTACTGGAACAGACTAGATATCTAAGTCACATAAATTACATTCAGTTCAGGTTTCCCTTTAACTCTTTTTACAAGAATTTGATAAATATTTGTTAAAATACATATTTACTAAACTTTGGAACATAGGTGTTCCATGTTTCATGGACATAATTGCTATTTTATTATTTTAAAAATATTATATATATATATATATATATATATATATATATATATATATATATATATGATGTGTTTTGATCATATTCATCCCATTCCCTTCCCTTGCTCTCCTTCCACTCTTCATTATTATTATTATTATGTACACAGTGCGTAAACAGAAATGTTGGTACCATCATTAGCCTCCTCCCTGTCCTCCCCACTCTGCAGGGACCCTCCTCGTTGGGGAATGTGGGTCGTGGCTTTAACTTTTAAAATATATGCAATAATGCCACTGATAAAGTTCATGATATACCATCTAATATATAAATACTGGCATTCTGGCTTAGTGAGTGAGAAATTTCACTGACAGTGAGAGAAGCAGGCATAAAGAATCACGTATTTCAAAGATAAATAAACAAAAATAAAACAAGATAATAAAAAAAAACTATAGCCTTTAATATACTCTTAGCACATCTTAGTGTTTATGTTTGGATCAACTTTTTCACTTTTGAAATGTAACTAGAAGGCTTGGGTTAAAACTAGTTTGTGTTCATGTTCACATGTGATCTGTGGCTATACATGTAAGTACCACTGTAAATGCACTAATGTATATATATACTTGAATTTCATTTAGTTCATTACATAAATGAATCTCTAAGTAGGCATCTGCATGTGAATATCCACATGCATACATTATTGTTTCTGGTTCTGTGGGGGGAGTGGAGGGGCTATACTAACACAAATTCATAGCACAAGATGTTCTGTGGGATAAACCTATATAAAATGGGAAAAGGACAAAGAGCAGAAGTGAGCTTGACAGAGCCTTCACACTGCAAAGCTGACCTGACATCAAGACAAGAGAGCATATGGCTTAAGAAAAACCTCAGACTAAAGATCTGTGAAATTCCTGTTCAGTCCAATGGGCATTTCTACACTCAAGATTGTGCATTACAAGAATTCTTATGGCTAACTAGTATTTCTTCTAGGCTGTGCCTTTGCCTGAGAAAAGCCCAGGGAGACTGATGCTTTGGCCCTGATCCTCAGGTGCAGGCAGCAGCAAGGAGCTCTCCATTGACTACCCTCCTTGGAGTAATCCTATCTTGTAAAGAAATGTAAGTGCTATAAACTCAAGGTGTCCAATGCACAAGCATGAATAAATATAATTTTGATTAGTAAATTGCTCAGAGTTTTGAGCCTAAGATTGATTATTTATGATCTTCACAAATTTTAGTTTTTCTCAGAATCCTGAGATAAACTGATTTTTGACGAAAGGTAGATATTTTCAAGAGAGAAGCTTTGTAGCACTAAAAGTGCTTCACAGTTTTTTTGGAGTATGTACAGTATAAAGGTGGTGCTCCACAGTGTGCTGTTCTGCTTCCACACACAGTAGTAGCTCCAACACTTCTTTTTGCCAAATACTTGATTATTTCTGGAATCCAATTGTGTGTAGTTGCATATTGCTTGCAGTCCATTGCTGTTGGTTTCCTGTGATCAGAATGGTTTAGACAAATTATCCATTCAAAATTCCAGCTGACTTACTTGGGATTAGAAGCTTTTCTTCCTTCTCCTAAAATATAGAGATAATAGGAAGAAGGAGTAGAGGAAGGGAGAGAGAGAGAAAGAACAGATAAAAAGAAGGAAGCAAGGAAAGAGGAAGGGAGCAAGGGAGGGGGAAGGAGGAAAGGTAGAAGGAAAGAAGAAAGAAAGGGATTCAGAAGATACATTTGGTTTGTGTAAGGTCTCAAATATGCAAATTCCTTGTGAGATAGTTCTATAAAAGTAATTTAAAAATGAGGAAAGAGGGCTGGAGGGATGCCTTAGCCTTTCAGGTGCTTGCCTCTAAAGCCGCAAGACTCAGGAGCAATTCCTCAGAACACACATAAACCATACGCACAAGGTAGCACATGTGTCTGGAGTTCGTTCCTGAACTATTTCATACTCAAGCAAGTCATAGGTAATTGCTGGTAAACTAGCTGTAACTAAACACCTCTTTTTTTGTTGTGCATATAAAACATTCTACAGCCTTTAAACCTGAATTGTCTTTGACAAAGAGTTTAAACAAATGGGAAGGTAGTTGGAGCCTTGTGGTCATAACTCTCTACTGGCTGATACCAGACAGTAAGGGTAAAGCATGGCATGAGGAACTTCTACTCATAAACCATGGCCAAATTCACACTTTAAAATATGGGTAGGGACTTCTGGTTCAGATGGCAGAATAGGTACCATGCCAAAGCAGCCTAGGGGAACCCCCCCCCAAAAAAAAACAGCAAAATACACACTTTTACTAAGAAGTGAGGTGTATAGGAAATTGAAACACCAGCAGAGAAGTAGGAGAGATCCAGAGCCCACATAGGCTGGCAGAAGCTGCTCCGGCTGGACAGTCCATGCGAGACTGCGGAAGGCTCAGCTTGAGCTGCAGGAAAAGCCAGGGAAGGGGGTTTTCCATTCACACTGTATCTCTCTGCAAACTCAGAAACGTGAAGGGAGAACACTGTGAAAAAATGGAGGAGCAGATCACAAGGTAGAAAAAACATGGAACATCAGGCAAACTGAGCAGCATCGGCAGCCTCTGATTCCCCACAGCCAGTGCCCAGCCTTCGGGAACAGAGCAGCGGTCCAGGGACCAAGCCATGCCTACTTGAACTGACAGAGCACCAAAGAGGGACCCAATCAATAGCGCAGCTGAGACCAAAATGATCCCAAATGGTAACTGCGATTAAACCAGGTCAGTACCTGCCTAATAAACCTGGTATATATGCCTGAACCAGAAGTGCTAATTGCACCTTCCATGTCAGGATAAATTATATGTTAAATCAGATGGATGGTAAAATTTGCCATTCTTAAATAAGTTGTATTTGGGGCTTGTTATTTGTTGCTTCTTGAATTATAGTGGCTTTGTTTACTCTTCTGTTATACATTAGGGAAGGGTTTCAGCTGGTCACAAGCTGACTTGGAACCCTCTACAGACCAGAAATCTAAACCACCTTGTTGTCAGGATTAAGGGAGTGGGGGAGGCACCACACAGCCTGAGGTACAGACAGAGGATGCAGTTGTCATAATACCTACTCTTGGATAAATACTTGAAGATGTTTGTCATTGACAGTGTACATAGTTTAGTTAAACTTTAGAATCTGCCTGTATTTTGTTCCTCTTAACCTACTTGAATACTCTCATAGCAGGCACACCCAACACCTACAGTCAGTTTTGTAGATACTCTGAGAGTCTTCAGAGCCACACCTAGTGCCTTAAGCACCTACTCTGAAATATATAACAACAGATTGATTGATACATCTCATAATAACCAGCTAACAGGAAAATCCAATCATTAAATAATCCAAGATGCAGAAGTATATACATTATAACACAAGAAACACCAAAAATCAGGACAATATAAATCCACCAAAAAGTATTAATGCATCAGAAATGACCTCCAGTGAGAATGAGTTAGAAGAAATGCCCGAGAAAGATTTCAAAAGAATGATTATAAATATACTTAAAGAAGAAATCAAAGGATCAAGGAAGACACAGGATGCCAATTTAATGAAATACAGAGGTCAATACTAGACATGGATGAGGAAATAGAAATAATAAAGAAATACCAGTTAGAATTACTAACAATGAAGAACACAGTTAATGAAATTAAAAAAAAAAAAATTCTCCGTAGAAAATCTCACCAGTAGAATGGATGAAGGAGAGGACAGAATATCTAAGCTAGAAAACCAGGTGGCAGATCTAATACAGTCCAACAAAGAAAAAGACAAACTAATAGAAAAGTATGAGTGGGAATTTCAAGATATTCAGGAAACTATGAAAAGATTAAACATAAGAATTCAGGGCTTAGTAGAAGGAGAAGAATTTCACTCCAAAGGCATAGTTGGTTTCTTCAACAAAATCATAGAAGAAAGCTTCCCCCAAATTGTGAAAGAGATGCCAATGCAGATATAGGAATCCTTTAGAACACCAGCCAGACAAAACATGGAAATAGCCTCTCCTTGCCATATTATAATCAAACTACCAAACATACAAATCAAAGAAAAAATATTGAAAGCAGTCAGAGAGAAAAATCAAGTTACCTACAAAGGCAAGACTATAATAATTACAGCAGATTACTCAACACAAATTTTAAAAGCCAGAAGGGCTTGGAGTGAAGTATTCCAAGTTCTGAAAGATAACAGCTGTCAACCAAGGGTACTTTATCCTGCAAAGCTATCCATTCAATTAGATAGAAAAATAAGGACATTCCACAACAAAAGCAGGCTGAAGGACTATTTGAAGACAAAATGAGCTGTACAGAAAATACTTGAAATAATCCTCCATGTTGAAGAAAAAGACAAGCACACATATAAGGAATCAGGAAAAAACAAACAATATTCAAATACTGGTTAACACAAGAGAGCAAAGGTAAAACTGGGAGAACTACAAAAAATGGCAAAAAATGAATACACACCTTTCAATAATATCTCTTAATATCAACATTCTCAATGCCCCAGCCAAAACACATAGGTTTGCAGACTGGGTTAAAAAGCAGGATCCTTCAATTTGTTGCCTCCAATAAACCCACCTTTCTACAAATGATAGACACTATCTTAGCATGAAAGGTTGGAAAACAGTGTTTCAAGCAAATAGACCTAGAAAACAAGCAGGGGTTGCTATCCTAATATCTGACAAGGTAGACTTCAGTCCAACATTAGTTAAGAAAGATAAGGATGGCCACTTTATATTGATTAAAGGCATCCTCCAACAGGGGGACATTACAATCCTAAACATATAGGCACCTAACATGGAGGCTCCCAAATTTGTCAAACAAACACTATTAGAGCTAAGGTCACAAATAACATCAAACACAGTGATGGTGGGTGACTTTAACACCCCACTCTCATCAATTGACAGGTCATCCAGGAAAAAAATTTTAAAAAGTAGAATCTGGATTAAATGAGGTCAAAGAAGGAATGGACCTAACAGATATCTACAGGACATTTCATCCAAATGTTGCAGAATATACATTCTTTTCAGCAGCACATGGAACATTTTCTAAAATAGACCATATAGTAGGACAAAAGCAAATCTTAATAAATACAGGAAAATTGAAATAATTCCTTTCACTCTATCTGACCACAATGGAATCAAACTACAAATCAATAGCAAGAAAGTCCATAGAACATACACAAAATCATGAAAATTAAACAACATATTACTAAATGATGAATGGGTCAGTGAAGAAATCAAGAGGGAAATCCAAAAATTCATAGAGTCAAATGATAATGAGAACACAACATACCAAAATCTCAGGAACACAATGAAGGCAGTCATAAGAGGTAAATTTATAGCTTTAAGTGCCAATATTAAGAAATTAGAAAGGTTGAAGAAAATGAACTAATGCTTCACCTTAAAGCCTTGAAAAAAGAAGAACAAGGCAACCCCAAAATCATCAGATGGGAATAAATAATAGATAAGGGCATAATTTAATGAAATAGGAACTACAAAAACAATCCAAAGAATCAATGAAACAAAGAGTTGGTTCTTTGAAAGGATAAACAAGATTGATAAACCCTTAGCAAATCTGACCAAAAGAAAGAGAAGAGACAAAAATTAATAAAATTAGAGATGAAAAAGGTAACATCACAACAGATTTTAGAGAAATTCCAAAAAACATAGGGGAATACTATACAAGCATATACTCCACCAAGTACGAAAAGCTGAAAGAAAGGGATGATTTCCATGATTTTTATGACCTACCTAAGTTAAATCAAGATGAGATTAATCACTTAAATAGACCTATAACAAGCATGGAGATCTGAACATTTATCAAAAATCTCAGGCTAAAAAAAAAAAACCCAGGCCCAGTTGTATTAACTGCAGAATTTTACCAGACCTTCAAGGAAGAGCTAACACCATTGCTTCCTAAGGTTTTTCATGAAATAGAAAAAGAAGGAATTCTAGCAAACTCCTTCTATTAAGCCAGCATCACCCTGATACCAAAACCAGACAAAGATAGAGCAAAAAAAGAAAATTATAGTCCAAACTCCCTCATGAACATAGATGCAAAAATTCTCAAGAAAAATTAGCAAAAAGAATATGAGAATATATCAGAAAGATCATTTACCCTGACCAAGTAGGCTTTATCCCAGAGATACAGGGATGGTTCAATATATGCAAATTGATAAATGTAATACATTATATAAATAGATTGAAGGACAAAAATCACATGATCATCTCATTAGATGCAGAGATGCATTTGACAAAATCCAAAATCCCTTCATGATAAAAGTCCTACAGAGACTGGAAATAGAAGGAACATATCTCAATATAACAAAGGGTATTTATGACAAGCCTACAGCCAACATATTTCTAAATGGGGAAAAACTGGAAGCTTCTCCACCAAAATCAGGAAAATACAAAGGTGTCCCCTGTTACCACTTTTATTTAATATAGTTCTGGAAGTCTTAACCATAGCAATTAGGCAAGAGACACACATAAACAGGATACAAATTGGAAAGGAAGAGATCAAGTAATCATTATTTGCAGATGACATGATTCTATATATAAAGGACCCAAAAGACTCTACTAGCAAACTACAACCATGTAGCAGGATACAAAATAAATACACAGAAATCAATAGCCTCCAAATATGCTAACAACAAACACACAGACAATGAAATCAGAGAATCACTCCCATTCACAATTGCATCAAAAAAAAAAGAAAGTACCATGGAATAAACCTAAATGAGGAAGTAAAGAATCTCTACAATGAGAACTTTAAAACACTCAAGTGAGAAATTGCAGATGTGTAGATCAATGGAACAGAATAGAGGACCCAGATGTAAGTCCAGGTAGCTATAGCCACTGGATATTCGATAAAAATGCCAAAAATCTCATTGGAGAAAAGACAGCCTTTTCAGAAAATGGTGTTGTGAAAACTGGATATGTATCTGTAGAAGGATGAAAAGAGATTCTTCTCTCTCTGCATGCATAAGAATTAAGTCCAAATGGATTAAAGACCTTAACATCAGACCTGAAACTCTGAAACTGCTAGAGGAAAAAGTAGGGGAAACCCTTCAACATATTGGTTTTGGCAAAGACTATCTGAATACAATCCCAATTGCTCAGAAAATGAAACCACCGATTATCCACTGGGAACTCATGAAATTACAAAGATGTTGCACTGCAAAAGACACTGTGAATAAAGCAAAGAGGCAACCTACAGAATAAAAAAAAATCTTCTCCAGCTATATATCTGATCGAGGATTAATATCTAGTATATACAAAGTACTCAAAAAGTTAAATATTAAGAAATCAAATAAGCCAATTATAAAATGGGCTATGGAACTAAATAGAGAGTTCTCAAAGGAAGAAATATGGATGTTGTCTAAGCATCTAAAAAAATGTTCTACGTCACTAGTCATCAGGGAAATGCAGATTAAAACTACATTGAGATTCCATCTCACTCCTGTCAGATTGGCTACCATCTTGAAAACAAATGATCATAAATGCTGGTGGTGATGTGGAAAAAAAGGAAAACTTCTACACTTTTGGTGGGAATGCAATCTGGTCCAGCCATTGTGGAAATCAGTGTGGAGGTTCCGAAGACAGCTAAAGATTGGTCTACCACATGACTCAGCTATAGCACTCCTAGGCACATATCCTAAGGACTCATCTCATTACCTCAGACATACTTGCTCAACCGTGTTTATTGCTGCTCAATTCACAATAGCTGGGAAATGGAAATGGAATGAGTGAATAATGAAAATATGGCACATTTTTACAATGGAATTCTACTCAGCAGTAAAGAAAAATGAAATTATGAAATTCGCAGAAAAATGGATGGATCTGGAAAGGATTATACTAAGTGAGGTAACCCAGGCCCAGAAAGCCAAGCGCCGCATGTTCTCTCTCATATGTGGATCCTAGCTACAGATGATTGGGCTTTTGTGTGAGAAGGAAAACACTCTGTAGCAGAGGCCAGTAATCTAAAAAAGAGATAAAAATGGAAGAGGAAGGAAGAGAGGAGGGTACTTAATATGTTGGTATTGTATATATGTATGCAGAAGAATAGATTAATGGGGGTGAAAAGGCCCAAAGTGAGGTCAGGGAAGGTGATTGAGTAAAGGAAAGGTGGAGGGACAGCTAATCAAAATCTAACAGGATATAAATAAATCCAATGGAATCCTTTGGATTTGGACAATGGAACACTCAGGAGCCATAGATCATTGCTAGAAAATTTTCAGTGCCAGGGATGGTATACCTTCCAGTGAGATGTTGGCCAGGGAGGTCCCTGATGCCCCCAAAACATTATAGGCCATTGCCTAGGCCCTTGGTTTCCCACCAGGAATAGATGGTAAGACCCTATTGCTAAAGATTCCACATACTTGGGCTGCAAGGCCACTGAGAAATCCTGCTGGAACTGAGCTGATAACCTCCTCCATGTAGACCAGCTGAGAGAAAGTTGGAAGAAGCCATTCTACATGCAGTGCAATGGGAGAAAGATACACCATCAGTGGACACTGCAAGCCTCATAATTGGCCAGCCAGGCCAAATGAGCCAAAAGGTGCAATAGTGGCATGTCTGTCACGGTGGAAACCAAGTGCCTGCCAATTGGACTGGAGGCCTGCTCCATGGGAGGGAATACATCCCTGATACTGAAAACTTAAAAGAGGGGTAGTCATGAGCCCTTAGGTTGTAACATCTGCTGATGTCTGGATAAGTGTATATACTATGCTTATCAAATTGCCCAGTAAGCACTTATCTTAATATTAATACCCTTATTTTAATTCTACTCTTACTTTTGGTAGAGAATCTTCTCTTTTCAGAGGGCAGTGACCTTGGGACGTCTCAGAAGATATCATGGTGCTGGAAAGAAGTGAATAGAGTACCAAGTAACATCTCGATCACACCTTCCATGGCTCAGAGTCTAATGCGGAAGAGGTGGCAGAACGAATGTAAGAGCCAAAGGAAGAGGTAGGACTCCTTACAACGTGCTCCCTCCAGACATAAAATGGCCTCAATATCCATGACCTCATAGTGCCTGACACTACCTACACAAGACCATCATAAGAGGAGGGAAAGACCATGACATCAAAATTAAAGACAGACTTATTGAGATGGGGAGGGGATATGATGGAGAATGGAATTTCAAAGGGGAAAAGGGGGGGAGGGAGGGCATTACCATGGGGTATTTTTTATAATCATGGAAAATGTTTAATAAAATTGAGAAAAAAATAAAAATATAAAATATGGGTAATACTATTCTAGCACCTTTAACCTCTGACCCATCTTCCCAGCCCTTAAACTTGGACTGTTTTATGCATGCCCAGGCAGTATTGGGAGTATAAAGTCTGCTAATGGGTCACTCAGAAGGACTGGCCCTGCTCAAGTTGCTGCTGTGCTGAAGTCACTGGAGTTCGTTTGTAGTGGCTGGAGTACCTGGCATGCCCCTTCTCTCTTTCTCTCTCTCTCTCAAATGAATAAATAATAATAGTAATACAAAACATGAGGAAACAAAAGTAGTTACTCTTATGCAATGAATGATTTTTTTTTCTGAATAATTCACATGTTAAATCCCTGCCTTTTAAAATAATGGAATCTGGAGATGAGTCTTTGAAAAATAATTAGGCTCAGAAAAGGTCCTAAGAGTAGGGTCCTATATGATATTCTTGTCCATATGGAACCACACACCTGAGCTTGCTCTCTGACACAGGAGAACACAGGCAGAAGGAAGCCATATGAAAGGCAGTAAGAGAACCCTCTTCCACCACAAACCAAACTGATGGTCATCTAGGTCTAAACTCCAGCCTCCTTATGCCACCCAGTTTGTGGCCTTTTCTATGATAGGCCAGCTGATTAAGAAGGTTCTGGATCATAGAAACTAGGAGAGAAAAAGAAAATCCTCCATTGCCCTCTGCAAATGACTCCCTCGCAAAAACCTACAAACTCCCTCCATGAGGTATTGCACTGGGAGGGATAGGCAGCATGGACTGAAACCCTGGCACAGTCCTGGAAGGACCTGCTGGAAGTAACTGCCTCAGCCTACAGAGGCCGACTTAGAGTGTGCGCTGGTGGGTGTAGGGCTGTAGAGTTGATCAATAGTGCTGAGACCAAGGAAACTGAGTGCATGAAACTTTCCCTTGCCGCTCAGATTACAGGCCATCAGATGACCCGGACTGTGATCTGGGGTTCCAGAAAGTGAACACAGATGAGAAATAATAATAATAATTATTATTATCATTATGTTTAATATTATATATGTTAAAACTAAAACTTTCCAGAACTTATATCATTGTGATTCTTTCTCTTGCCAATGTATACTGAGAAGAAACTCTCCTGCATTATCTAAAGTGTCTGAAGTGAAAAACTAAGTGGGAGATTTTGGATTTTGGAAGTTTTATTTCATAAAACTCTAGACATTAGGTATATTTTTTATTTAATGCTAAATAGATAAAGCAAATGATGCTAATGCTAATTTTTAGGAAATACAAAACCATTTTTAAACAAAAGACTGATTTCTTTAAAAATTGGTGGTATCCTGAGACTACATAGTGAATTTGTGTCAGCTAGAGAGAGACCCTACCTTGTAAAACAAAACGAAAACCAAAACAGGTGGTAGGTGATTGATGAATACATGTTAAATGGGTAGATGATAGATAATAGAGATTGACAAATAGACTTCACAATTGTAAAAAATAATATTCTTTCTTCTATAGATCAATGTATTTTTGATGCTATTTCATCCTGAGGAGAAAGCTATATTTAGAAACCTCATAAAACTGTTATTCAAAAGCTTCAGAAAAAAAAAAAAAAACATGTTTAAAACCACAGGTTTGTGTCCCAGAACTGAGACAGCTGAATCATTCAGATAAAGTACAGGAACACATCAGAATGGCAGGTGTTTCTTGCAAAGGACCTGTTGCAATTTTCCAGTTTCTTCTCCATGTGTCATGCAGTGTGATGCGTGGATGTCTTCTCTGGATAAATTTTTTGCACTCTGATCTTTGGCTCTGAAGCAAAATTTTTACTGTAGTTTGTTCATACAAAGGATTGCATGACACAAGGGAAGTCTAGAAACATCTCAGAAAAAAAGAATGCAGTTACAAAAAAAAAAAAAAAAAGATTTTCATTAACACACTCTGCCTCAATATAAATGCATATACAGTCTTAAGGAATGGAGGGTAGATATAACTATGTGAGTTAGTTCATTTTAATTAAGTGAATGTAGCCTTTTGATCTAAGGAATAAACAATCTAACAATAGGAAAAATGCAATCTGTCGAGACATATTTGAGTTGTTTTGCAGTAATTGGCTTGGCAGCAGCTTCAGTCACAGATTTCTGTTTCACAGATTGCCCCCAAATGAATAAAGGTTTGCTTTGAAATGTAATTAATATTACGTTCAGCTGCAAGACATTCTCAGGTTGTCAAAGGAATGTGAAGGAAGGAGCTACAAAAAATGAACAAAATAAAAGTGAAACTGAAAAGTAAATGAAATCAAATTAATGCACATGATGTAAATTGGACCAATACAAAATGCACATGGAATGTACTAGATTTTATCCTTGGTCCAATCTCCTAGTAACATTAAATTTTTGTATGTAATGAATAATTTACAGGGTATATGTTTATCAACAATGATTGCCTCATTTCATCATTTAAACATGAATGAGTATAGGAATATAAATGTTGTTTTATTTTCTAATAAGACAGAACAGACCTGAAGCAGATCTGTACTTGAGGAGTCAGGATTCCTGAAATCAGCACCCATTTCCAAGAACTACTTTTATTATTTATTTTTTTTTTTTCTTGGCAGTACTGAGGACTAAACTTAGATCCTCATACATGCTACTCACACACTCTACTACCACTAGGCTCTCAGTTTACTTTTAATTTGGAGACAGGGTCTTATGGAGTAAATCAAGCTGGCCTAGAACTCCCTCCAAAGCCCAGGCAAGTTTGCGACTTGACAACCTTCTGGACTCATCCTTTTGGTAGCTGGCTTCATTGGCCTGCACCACTGGATCCAGCCTCAAGAACTCTTTTTCCACTGTATGAGCATCACGTGCTGTTTCAGGACTTTAAGTAACTACTTGGTTTTAGTAGCAAAAGGAATAGTTAGTAATATAGTACTTTTGTTTTTTAATTTTTTTGTTCATTTTTTTTTATTTATCTGAGATTGACAGACATGCACAGAGAGAGAGAGAGAGAGAGAGAGAGAGAGAGAGAGAGAGAGGGAGAGAGAAGGTACACACCAGGGCTTCCAGCCACTGCAAACAAACTCCAGATGCGTGCGCCCCCTTGTGCATTTGGCTAACATGGGTCCTGGGGAATTGAGCCTCAAACCAGGGTCCTTAGGCTTCACAGGCAAGCGCTTAACCACTAAGCCATCTCTCCAGCCCTATAGTACCTATTTTAATATAGTGCCTGCATTCAAATTCCAATATACGCCTACATTTTTTCTACTTTTCTATAAATCCATGTATGGAACCTCAGTAGATAAATGGGGGCACATAGAAAATAATCGTGGAGAAAGTAGTTTCAGTTACTCATCCTCAAAAGTGTCAGAAGATCCTCAATATTTCCAACAATAAAACTCATGATAGCTGTCTAGTCCATGTAAATATTAATTGTACATACTTGGAATTTTATATATCTTCTCACTCATTTGATTAAGGAATTTTAGAATGAATTTGCATTTATTAACTTCAAAAGAGTTGACTGATATTTAATATAAAGTTAGAAAAATGCCTTCATTCACAAATAACATGATTTATTAAAGAATAAACTTAATACACTTATTTTTCATCTGGCTTGCTGGCATTAAGGACACAATTTTTATAAGTGTTATAATATCTTTTAAAAATACACAATTCACAAATCAGCAGTTGACCATTTGTCAAAGAGAGCTTGTGCTGGGAAATTAATTAGTTCTATAATCAAATATCTACTTTGCTATTATTCACAATTAGCCCTGTCTTTTGGTGACATTTACTGTTATCTGTGTATGACCTTCAATTAGCTTCAATCTGTGATACCCAGAGAATTTGGTAATAGACAACAAGATGTTTGGAAAGTATATTTTTATATGATGAAAAAAGAGAGAGGCCGGGAGATGTAGCTTACTGTATATCCTAAATCTGACTGGAAGGCCAGCTTTTGAACAATCTGTTATTTTCCACATGGGAGTACCATTGCTACAGTAAAATGCCAGATTTCATCCATCATAATGTCAGGACTCATATTAAAATGTCTTCAGGGACCGAAGGGAGGGATAGGCAAAAGACATCAAATAAATTTTCAGGCAATTGTCACGCTTTTCAGAAACTAAGACCTATGTGATAGTGTTATGGCTTCACAAAGGGAGGTTATAAATAAGGCCCATACATCAAGGGAGGGAGTAATTTAGAAAAAGAAAGGTGATTTGATTTTTGGCAATGTGGAACCCATGGTTAGGGCTTGACCGGGTTATCATTCTAGAGGTGCTTAAAAGAGAAAAGAACAAATCACCACTGAGTGTGGTGGAAAAGCGAACCTCCCACAAGATCAGGGAATGCGACAGCTTCAAAACCATGTATCCCTCTTGATCAGATGAGCAAGATGCAAGGTTATTGTGCATTGTCTTTCATATTTAATCACAAGAAAACCAAGTTAATCATCATTATTTTGTGACCTAGGTAGTTGAGAACTCATCTCATCTGGAGGTGTCTGTCACAGAGGGCAGGGCATAGGACTCAGCCTCATCAGGAGAACTGGGACCCAAACACACTTTCAATCATGAAATTCCTTCCTTATGGGGCAGTTTACATCCAAATTTTAGAACCTAAAGTGTTGGACCCTATATTTGTCACCACGGTAACAGTAAACACTATATCTTTCAAAAACTCAGTCATTGTAATTGAAATATGCTTGTGAAAATCGGTAAGCAATGAAAAGTCCCTGTCTCAAAACTAAGATGGAATTCAATAAATGTAGACCCTGATATTGACCTCTGCTCTCCACATGTGCACACACATGCTAGTGCATCTGCCTACATATATACAAACACTCACGAGTACATGCGCACAATACATTCTATAAACATACATGAGCTTAAGAAAAGCTATACCTGTGTCACAGACAACATATACTACAAAATATGGCCATTAAAGTAAGCACTTTACCTGCTTATAGCCGGGCATGGTGGAGCATGCTTTTAATCCCAGCACTCAGGAGGCAGAGGTAGGAGAATTGCCATGAGTTCAAGGCCACCCTGAGATGACAGAGTTAATTCCAGGTCAGCCTGGACCAGAGTGAGACCCTACCTCGAAAAACAAAACAAAACAAATAAATAAATAAACAAAAATAAAGTAAGCACTGCATAAATTTTACCAAGAAATTTGAAGAAAAAAAGGTTTGAATATATGTTAATCTTTAAATGCTGTGTTGCTCAAATTGTTGTATGTTAATAACAACAAAAAAAGCTGTGTTTTCATTTCCTTTTCATTCCAGTAGGTTAGTCCATTTCCCTGCCCTAAGTGAAGGAAGATAGATTGAAGATCTATTAGAGGGGCCACACAACTATGTGCAATGCTTGGGAACACAACATCTATCAGAGGCCCGCACCACCACGTGCAAACCCTGAAACACAGAGTAGATGCTGTACCATTTATTTAATTTTTAAAAATTTATTAGTTTTCTTTTCAGCAAATACAGGCAGTCTGGTACCATTGTTTAGGCTCATCCATGACCTACCCCCTCCCAATGGCCCCTCCTTGTTGATGTAAATGGGTTGTGCATTGTGGAGTTAGCCCACAGTTCTTGGTATGATAAATGTCTCTGCATATCATGACCCAACATGTGACTCTGACGTTCTTTCCACCCCCTCTTCCACAAAATTTCCCTGAGCCATGTTGGGTTCATTTTTGGTCTGCTTCAGTGATGAGGTGTTGGGGGCCTCTGAGGCTGTTTTTTTTTTTTTTTTTTTTACTTATTTCTTTAAGAGATTATACAATCTTTTAATATATTTATTGATTTATTTGACAGGGAAATTGAGAGAGAGAGAGAGAGAATGGGTGCGCCAGGGCCTCCAGCCACTGCAAATGAACTCCAAATGCTTGCACCTCCCTTGAACAACTGGCTAACGTGGATCCTGGGGAGTCGAACCCGGGTCCTTTGGCTTTGCAGGCAAGCACCTTAACCACTAAGAAGTCCCTCCTGCCTTATATGCTGTTTTATTCACTCCCCCAGTTTCCCATATTCCTTGGGGCCCTCCTCAGTGGGGTTATGGGTTTCACTGTGGGGTCATGAAGGCCACATTCAGTGCCAATGGGAAAAGTAGGGGGACAATGCCTCAGATATTCCCACAAAGTCTGTGGCTTTTACAATCTTTCTTCTCCCACTTCTGCAATGTCCCTTGAGCCATGGGAGCCTCTGACTTTTGTTTTTATAGCTTTTGCGTGATCCCCGTGTCTGCCACCATCACCCTGGAGCTGGTTGCCAGGTTAGCAGTAAGAGCAGTGTTCAAGGCACCACTTTTACTCCAAGTTGTCCTAGGCCCTGCAGATATGGCAAGTCGCATGGTTGGAAGTCAGTTATCTTCTTGTCTTCTTGTTTGATTGATGGATCTTGAGTCTTCTCTATTTCCCCTGTCATCTGTAAAAAAAGCAGATTCTCCAACTAAGTGTGAGAGCAGCTTGGGTTAAACCACTTTAAAGCTATAAAGGGTGTAGACATGATTTGCAACAAAGTTAGGACGATTAAGAAAATGAACCGCATCAACATTTTGCAAAAGGCATCTCAGTTGGAAATAGTTCTAATATTCAACTGTGCTGGAAAATGTTCCTTTTGAGTTTTCAATTATGCTTTGTTCATATTCAAAACAGTAGGTAAGAGTCAGAAAAGCTGAGAGGTCAAAATCAGTCCAGAAAGCTCCAATAGATTTGAGGTGATGTAAATGTCTAGATTAACTGAATAAGAATAAAGTCCTATTATTTACCAAAATGAATGCTTGATGCAGTGTTAGCATTAAAGCAGTCTTTGCTATGTTTAATTATGTAGTCATTTGTGATTTGATTTTCAATTTTGGTAGATTGATGCAATGTAATTTTCATCTTATGCTCAACAGAACAAACTTATTTAGAATGCATTTGGTGTCTATGTGTTTATTAAGAGCACAATATACTAAATTAGCTAAGTTTATGGCTAGTTATTGGTTTATAAAAAAATAAAAAGGAGAAACAACAGAACTAGTTTTATAAAACCTTTGATAAAATCTTCCAAACTAACAGGGATTTTATCAATGACCCTACTATTGATTTATAATTTTTTTAGAATATCTATTCTAAAGTTTCTACAGACAGTAGAGAACATATATGTTGCTAAGGTTATCACCAATTTATCAATTAACTTTATGCATCGATCTTAAACAATAAAGTATTGAGTCAAAGATTTTGTAGGCTAATGTTTTACTGGTACTCTCTAAAATCAGTGGATATTCTGATAAGTTTAAAATACTATTTTTTTTCTTACTTTATGTAGAATATCTCTTTCTTTTTATAACATTTTAAACTGGCTAGCACATTCACTAATCTTTTGGGAAACATTCAGTGTTTCACTGTTAATATATTTTTAATTTTAAGTTTGTTGTTGTTGTTTTGTTTTTTTTTAATAAAATGTTATTCTCTTATATGGCTTCACTCATGCTCCCAATCCTTGAGGGCCCTCCTCAGTGGGATTATTGATATTCACAGTAGGGTAAAGAAGGCCTCAGGGTTTTCCAACCTGCCTTGTGTCACTTAAGATCTTTCCATGCTCTCTTCAACAGTGTTCCTTGAGCCACGGTGGGACTTTTAGCAGTCTGAATTCATGTTGAGTTTTATGTGGCCTTTAGATTTCTGCATTGATGGCTTTGATGAACCGCAGTGTCTGTTAGCACCTCCCTGGAGCTGGTTGTTAAGGTAGCAGTAAAAGAAATACTCCTATTGCCACTTCTTTGAAATTTCTCCTGGGCCCCAGGAGATGTTGTAGAGATGGCAAATCACATGGTAAGAATTTGGCTGCTTTCTATTATGTTAATGGATATTGGATTTACTTTGTATTCTCTGCCATCTGTAAAACAAAAACAGTCTCCAACCAAGAGTAAGAACAACTTTGATTAAAGGGATATGCATAGTGATTTGAGAGGTGTGTTTTTTTTGTTTGTTTGTTTTGTTTTGTTTGCTTGCTTTTTGTTTCAAGGTACTAGGGCCTTGCTCTAGCCCAGGCTGACCTAGAATTCACTATGTAATCTCAGGCTGGCCTTAAGCTCACGGTGATCCTCCTACCTCTGCCTCCTGAGTGATGGTATTAAAAGGATGCACCACCATTCCTGACTTTGAGAGACCTTATGATGTGTATGTCCACTCTTCTAATCCAGAGAGCAATAGGAGCTTCTCTCTGTCCATGGGATTCTGATTTGGTAATTCTCTCCCACTGAGTGGGCCTCATTTCCAATTGGAGAATAGTTGGTTACCCACAAAGGCTATGTGCTATTATTGCCCAAGTGTGTATTTCTTAGCTGGCTGGTTGATTTTGTAATTTATAGAGTCCCCTATTATTGCAAGTAGGTTTGCATTGGTGGTAGAAATCAACTGACCAAGAGCAGCTTGTCAGGAAAAGGAGGTTTATTTTGGCTTACAGACCCAAGGAGCAGTTCCACAATGGCAGGGAGAAATGATGACAAGCAGAGGGTGGACATCATACCCTGGCCAACATAAGGTGGACAATAGCAACAGGACAATGTACCAAACACTGGCAGGGGAAACTGGCTCTAATACCCATAAGCCCACCACCAACAATACACTGCCTCCAAGTGGCATTAATTCCCAAATCTCCATCAGCTGGGAACCTAGCATTCAGAACACCTAAGTTTATAGGGAACACTTGAATCAATGTGTATATATATATATATATATATACATATATATATAGTGAATGCCATCCTGACTGGAATAAGAAGTAATATCAAAGTTGTTTCGGTTTGTATTTTTCTGATGATTAAAGATATTGAAAACTTCTTTAAGCATTCAAAATGTGATTTTTGTTTTTATACCATACCATAGTAATTCTAAATTAATGTAAGCTTATATAGAATACCTTGTTTTCAAATCATATTATTATGTATTTATTTGGCATATAATTATGGAAGGTTGTCTGTTCAAATGTTATAACAGGTTCATGGTGTAGTAATAAGAATAATGAGTCATGCCGGGTGTGGTGGTGCACACCTTTAATCCCAGCACTCAGGAGGCAGAGGTAGGAGGATTGCTGTGAGTTTGAGGCCACCCTGAGGCTGTAGAGTGAATTCCAGGTCAGCCTGGGCTGGAGTAAGACCCTACCTTAAAAAACAACAACAACAAAAATAATGAGTCATATTAAACAATAATGAAAAAATAAATACAAATTTATAAAAATGATGATTCTTATTACTGTATTTAAAATTATTTGGCTATATCAAGTATTTTATATACCAAATTTAGTGGATGTTTACAAGACTAATTATTATTACCTTTCTTTTTATATTTTAATTTTTTATGAAAGGTTAAAGTTAAACTTTGACAATTAACGGAATATTACAAACCTAACAAGTGGGAAGTTGAATCCAGGAATTTTTGACTTTGGAATGCTGGTTGTCTCAGCTCCTGTGCAATGACATACAAGTAATGAAGAAAAAAATAACTGGGTATATATTTATCACCAGAGAATCTTAAAAGATACTAGAAAAAGCAATTACATTGATGGTGGTTCATGACTTTGAAAAAAGTTTAGATTACACCATCACTGATACCTTTGAGAAGATTCAACAAATCTGTGTCTACTTTTTTCATCTGCTGTGTGGAAATATTTCTTCAATCTCATTATTTAAAAGAATGCTGAATTTCTGGCCAAAATCTCTAAGGTGTCACTCTTTATGATAGACTATGGACAGCCCTGTATTTTGGTGCATTTTCCTTCTCATTGCTGGGACAATTACTAGACCAAATCAACACATGGGAAGAAAGGGTTTACTTTCGTCTTACAGCCTTAAGGCAAAGCTTCATTATGTCAAAAGACACTGTCTCACTTCATCATACATCCACAATTGAGAAAAGAGACAGATTAAGAGAAGTTTTGCTCCCAGTGACACACCTCCTCCAGCAGTGCTACACTTCCAAAGCTTTTCAAGCTGAGGACTAAGTGAGAAACTTAATCACAAACACCTTTGGCTATGGGGACATTACACACGAATCACCCTGCCTGGCCTGAAGACTGCTCCTATTGCAGTCCCACTTCAACCTTAGGAGCCAGCAATCTACCAACCCTCCTCATAGAAGATGTAACAGCTGCTCCTCTGCCTGGAGACATGATAGACCTTCAGCAGTTTAAATATGGCTTGTCTCTGAGAGTATGATATAAAAACCACTACTGACCCCAGAGCATGCTTTGTTTGTCTTCCTTTGGCCTGAAGAGGGCTACTGGAGTAAAATTTCACATAGTCTTTCAACTAGAAATTACACTCAAGCATACTTTGACAGTTGTCCACATTGTTAACCATATAATGTCTAGCATTACTATTCCTTTAATTTGCTGAATTAAAATCAGATAGGTGGGGTGTTTTATTGGTTGGATCAAGGAAAAGAATATAAGTAATCGAACATCTGGGCTGAAAGTGTGTGGTTTCGGTTTTGGGTTCCCTGCTAACTGTATGATCTTGGACAACAGCAAAATCACAATATGGCTGAATTTTCTCAATCTAAATTGTAAAAAAAAAAACCATAATCTTCCCCCAAGTTTATTTTAGTGATATAAATTAAAATGTGCTATACCAAGAGATACATATTGCAATATAAATTACAGAGAGAAAGTGGGATGATTTCCTACTTCAAAATATGTGAATATTTAATCTTAGTATAAATCTTAGTATAAAAATAAGTAGCATCATCTTTAAAACTTATGTATGTGTGTGACTTGTTGTAGTTTTAAAGTTTTCTACTCAGATCTTAATTTCTTCTCTATAAAAAACTGAAAATTCAATTCAGTATTTAAATCTATGAATATTAAAATTCGACCTAAAGTAAAAATAAAATTTATTTCAGCTCTAAATCACATTAATAGTTGAAAGACCCTACTGGAATTGTAAAGTGTTTAAGTCTCTAGATTGAGTACATCAATCAAAGTTTTAATATACACATTCTAAAAACATTCCATTTTAAAAATCTTGTCTAACATAATTCCCATCCATATCTATGAACCAAAACATAGAGGAGATTGATTTGTTCAATATTTAAATGCATTTTTCTTCATTATTAGCCAGTTTCTGTCATAATATTCATCTGAAGGAGGCAGGTATTTTATCACTGAGAATATAGCTGCTTTTCTCAATGTACCAAAATTCCCCTTTACAAGCACTTTGTTTTACAGCTTAATCTTTTGAAAATACAGAAATATAACCATATTCATATCACAATAGAATAGAAAACTCCTTTGTATAGAGAATTTATAGATGCCTCTTGGCTGAACATTGCCATTGTGACAAGTCGTAAGTCAGATTTAGCTCCAAATGGAATTCTGTTTTGGCATCACGGCTGCTGTCTTAAAGCTAATATTGGTAGATTGGAACAAGTTTAGTGCATGAAAATTTGATCACATTGAGAAATCTCATCAGGCTGTGCACTTTATAATCACCATCTTCTTTCCTTCCCAGACACTGCGTGGTCTTTTTGTCCTCCTCTGCTTGATGGCTGTGCCATCTTTGGGCCTCTCCAGCAGCCAGTGCCTACTCTTTGTGTTATTAGTCAAGGTCATATCACTTAGTCTCTGATTGCACCGCTTGCTCCTCTCTGCAGGCTCCTTCCCACCTAATTTTCCATTTATTTTCCCTTCAAAAGGCTTTTCCATAGTCACTGTTCAGGCCCTTACTTGGTTGTTTGGCTTAAAAAGATTTATTTTCAGCATTCTGGCATCTTACTCTTGATTTATTATGAACACAAAGTGTACATGTTTTTAGCCATGTGACTCACAAAAGCATGTGTGCATGGTGAAAAATGGACAATACAGTTTAAATGAGTTTGAGCTCTCTGTTTAAAGTACAGTGTATTTCTAATCTTAAACAAGACACTTTGTTTCTACCACTCTCACCATGAGGACATTGTGGACAGTAACTCCTGCTGTATTCATGGCTTTTCCTATTGCTGAAATAAACAGCCAACAGAAGCAACATTAAGAAAGAAACTTTTGCTTTGGCTCACAGTTAGAGGATACAGTGCAGTCTATCATGTTGGATATTCATAGCAACAAGAATGGGAGACACCTGGTCACATGGCCCCCATCCACAGTCAGGAAGAAGAACACGATGTATGCTGCTGCTTATTTTACTTTCTTACACACCCAGGTCCAAGTCCAACAACGAGGGCACCCACAGTCCTGGTGTTCCTCCCACCTCAACTAACAATCTAGAATGACCCTAAATCCAATCCAGACTGACTTTCTCATCATGCAACACAATTCCTCTTACCTTATATATACCTTTTAGAGCCTACATGATTATTTATACTATCAATATGAATAGTGATTTGAAGTTTGGTTAGCTGGATGTGGTGGCACACAATTTTAATTCCAGCATGTGGGAGTCTGAGGTAGGAGGATCACTGTGAATCCAAGCCTAGTCTGAGACTACATAGTGAATTCCAGGTTGGTCTGGGATAGAGTGAGACTGTACCTCAAAAAAAAAAAAAAAAGAAAGAAAGAAAGAAAGAAAAGAAAACAAAAGAAAAGAAACACACATTATATGTAAGCTTTAAAGAGCACATTATAATATAGTTAAGTTTCTACTAGAAAAGAAACCCATTGAGAAAAAGGTTTCCTATGCCTGGAATCCTGCCTACTACATACTAGTTTTTTCATAGAGATTTTTTTTTTAACATATTACCACTTAATAATTTGCTTAGTTGAAGACAAAGTAATGAAACATCAATGTTAATTTACTCTGATCTTTATAATACCCCTAAGTAACTATATACAAAGGATCAGTTTTAGAGACAGTAAAAATGAAACCCAGGAATTTTAGTTGTTTTATGTTTATTATATATGCCTTATTCATATTAAGAATAATTGGGTGCCGGGCGTGGTGGCGCACGCCTTTAATCCCAGCACTCAGAAGGCAGAGGGAGGAGGATCGCCAAGAGTTCGAGGCCACCCTGAGACTACATAGTGAATTCCAGGTCAGCCTGAGCCAGAGTGAGACCCTACCTCGAAAAACCAAATTAAAAAAAAAAAAAAAAAAGAAAAAGAAAGAAAGAATAATTGGATCTGGGTGTGGTGGCACGTGACTTTATTCCCAGCACCTGGGAGGCAGAGGTAGGAGGATTGCTGTGGGTTTGAAGCCACCCTGAGACTACATAGTGAATTCCAGGTCATCCTGAGTTAGAGTGAGACCCTACATCAAAAAAACAAAAATAAATAAAAATAAAAAGAACACTTTGGAAATATGTACTACTGAATATATAAAACTATTCCTTGGGAACTTGCTTAAAATATAACTCATTAGTATAAAGATACACTGTGCAATTGGATAGAAAATAAATACCAGTCAAGTCTTTGTACATACAGGAAGAATGTCTATATTCCCCACACTATTTGAGACTAATAGTGTAAAAAATAAAACTGATACCTGCTTTGTATTCACCACTCAAAATAGTGTCACACTTTATTTTTAATGAAAAAGCAATAGTTTCCAACAAGTGTGTGGTGTGTGTGTGTGTGTGTGTGTGTGTGTGTGTGTGTGTGTGTGTCTTTGTGTGTGGTGTATTGATTGAATGGAGATCAGTTAGTGAGGCTTCTGTATATCTAATTTTCCATTCTAGTCTTGTTAAAAATAAGATATCAAAATAGACTTGCCTGGTAGGGAATGAGGAAATGAGATGACAAGGAACCAAAGGAAGACAGCTTGAAGAAGAGGGGTGAATTTGTAGGACTTGGAGTTGAGGCCAGCACCATCCCACACAGTGTGGCTGTTGTGTCCATGGCCCCTTCATCTGAGACCTAGAGTGGGTGTTTCTGGATTTACCTAGAAGAGGTGAACGGTGGCAATATGATCAGCTTCCTTCGCACAAAACTCACACCCACGCCCCCCCCCACACACACACAATAGTCTCTCCTCTCAAAATGTGGCTTTGATTTCCACAGATTCAGATATAGGAGGTCAAGTGTAGTACAAAAATATTCCATGGAAAATTCCATAAATCAATAGGCCTGAGTTTTAAGTTGCATGCTTCTGTGAGTGGCAGAAAGGGATTGTACACTGTCCTAATCTACCCTGCCAGCATGAGAATTATCCACGGCCCCGAGTGTCCATGCTACACACAACACTCACCTATTTTCACTTAGTGGCTGTCTCCCTGAGGACACCAACTGTTTGTGAATCATAGTATTTTTGTCTAACTAATCCTTATTTTACTTAATCATACCCTCAGTGTGAAAAAAAAAAAAAAACTGGCACCGCAGGCCAATTTAACAATCAGCACTAGTAGCTTCTCCACAAGGGTTTATGATGTCTCAGGCCTGGTCTTTCAGCAGGCTTACAGCGTAGTAGGCCTGTTCTGCTAGCCAGACCTCCTTCTAAAATATTATGTTCATGACCCCAGTTAATACTGCTCTCGGCTTAGTCACTGAAACTTCTTTTCGCAGTCAGTAGTAGTTATGATGCAGATTCAAGTCAAGGCGCTGAAAACGAGGGAGGTAAGTGCTCCATCCATTGGAATCTCTCCCACCAATGCTTAGGGGACATTGTGGAAGAGGGGGAGAAAAGAGTGTAATAGCCTGAGGGAAGAGGAGAACTTTGTTTTGAATTTCAAGTGTATGCACTTAGTAAATCTTATTTCTACAGTCCCATGACCCAATGGGACAGTAAATTCTGCTCAGGGTTTCTTTAGGGCATTATTTGCTACGTGAATCCACCCTAAAATTTTGCCTGGATCCTACCAGAGGGGACTGAGGAGTGAAATCTTTCAAACATATAGACAAATTCTTATTAAATTTTCTATTTTCAATCACTATATTGATTTTTTTTTCATTTTTAACAACTGTTATGCATCTTTAGAAGACTGATTGGTGACTACATGTTTATTTAATGAGAAGTTGTGTTTATTTTTACACTCAAAGTATGTGTCACTTTTGAAAAGAGGCTATTTCAGAAGGAATAGTATTTGAAAAATGAAACCAGAAGTAAGCCCTTATGGAAAAAGAAAAATCTTTCCAGTGAAAGTAAATCTTTGTGCCCCTCTTATTCAAATTTAGATGGAAGAAACATTTAGTGTGCCAGTGGTTTTGAGACATGCTACAAAGTACTTTTTACAAAATACTCATTTCTACATCCCACTTCAGCCAATAAAATAGAGTATCAGGTTTGGGAACCTATGATCACCGAAGGAGTGGCTGGGGTGAAAAAAGGTATTGGACCTTTCTGTAATCCATAACTTCTGATGAAACAGCATTTCAAAAGTTTGTTGGCTGAGCAGTCGTTTGCATTTGGGAATACATTTTCTCAAATTGATGGTGTTATACAAGGTGGTTAATTCCCCAGGCCTTTCTATAAAAGCTTAATTAAGCCCAATGTATCTGCAGCTTAGTACTCTGCTAATGAAATTATAGAACTTAATCACCATGTAAAACAATGTTTCCTGCAAAAGATAGGCTCAGAATTTTGACGGGGAAGAGGCTAAGTAAAAGGTAGATCCCCAGACTAAAGCCCAGTCACTGCATGCATGCTCTGTGCACCCTCTGCATTGAAGGTACCCCCATTTCCGTCGCCCTCTCCTTCCAGTGCTCTTGAGGACTGGGGCTGTGATTAGGGTGCTTCTGGCGTCCTGACATCCTTCTCAGGTAGAAATGAAAGTGAAAACTTGTTCGCTCTCTCAAAACTATGTCCTCTGTACCTGAGTTCCTTTCATAGAATATTTATAGATAGGAAATTTCCTCTTTATTCTTTCCTTCTCTCTCTCTCTCTTTGTGTGTGTGTGTGTGTGTGTGTGTGTGTGTGTGTGTGTGTGTGTGTAGTTCTATGTGCTGTCATAATCACTGTTTGCCATCTATCCTAATCATCTTCATGAAGGTTCAAATTATTTTTCTGATTCTACTTTCTCCCCATCAGTATTTTTACAAAGCTCATATCATTTATCTTTCAAAATAGGTGGTTTTGAAAATAAAAGAGTAGAACAGGCTACATTATTACATAAGACTTCAAAAACAGACCAAGACAACACCAGATGAAAAAGAGTAATTGCCCTAGGTAAAATGGGCCATTGACTGTCCCCTACCACCTCAAGATTGAGGCAGCATTCAGTTGCTGTTCATGAGGCATGGTAAGGACAGCAAGGGCTTTCACATTTAACCCTGGAGGGGGACAGAGTAGGGGTGCTTACTATTGTCAGAAGTACCTACATTCTGAAGGGGAAGGGAAGGGACACATCAGGTAGTCATCATCCTTCACCCTTCTCCACCCCAACTGCCACATTAATTGAGCAGCTCTGAATTAAAGTGATAATCAGTTATGAGGTGGGATGGGCAAGTTGAACACAGGAAGTGGTATGCAGGGAATTGGCAGGGAGGAGGAAGAACTTATCTAAGAATAATCTTAGGATAGAAACAAACAAACAAAAAAGATATTATCCAGAGAAGTAAGAGGGATGTTGTGCAGTCACTGAGTCAATGAGCAATGTGATGCCTCTCTCAGAAGAGGACATTCTTTTGTAAATGGTAAAAATTAGCTATGCAAATAGAAAGGAGACTTTTCACTCAACCAAAATGTTTAAAAGTGAATATATAAACTAAACTTCAGGGAACTTCAGCTCTTTTTATACCACTGTTCTTTGTCCAAAAATACCAAGATTTATTAAGCTGTTTCTGTTCCTTATTATCCAGATGTCTCTACATATCTCCTCCTTCCAATTGTATGCACATGGTTGGCATATAGATATTCAAACCAAGATGGCAAGAATTGAGGCTTCCTTTCCAGCTGGCAGGAGAGT
Source organism: Jaculus jaculus (assembly GCF_020740685.1). Lineage (NCBI taxonomy): Eukaryota > Metazoa > Chordata > Mammalia > Rodentia > Dipodidae > Jaculus > Jaculus jaculus. Next base: position 70,635,946 of record NC_059116.1, on the reverse strand, counting down.
GATCTCTACTCATGTGGGCATCTGTTTGAGGACATTTTTGTTCCTTTCTACATAAAAAAGTTGGAAAAAAAAAAAAAGAAGAAGCTAGGGAATCAGTATGTGAAATGTCAACCTCATGGCACACTGAATTTTTGGATTTATTTATTTGTACCTCTGGGAATCTCACTCACATGACACTTGGCATGATGACTCATTTCATCTTGTGTGCGAGGATGTTGAATGCCTCCCAATTTTGAGCAGGCTTGAAATATGTTCAATGTGATGGATCTTGTCATTATTTTTTTTCAGTTTGAATTTATGATCTAATGATTGCTTTGGTGTCAAGGGAAGATTTGAAATTGTACTGATTCTTATATATTTTTTTCTTTGATCCCATTTCCTCAATAAATTCTCTCATTATTTCTAAAATAACTGGCAACCAATATTTTTTGGTTTGCAAAAATATTACTGATAAATCTTAATCACCACATTCTATCTGATATTATTAAAATAATCTGCCTTAAATCCTTAAATAAATTTTCACAATACTATGTCAATCTCATTATATTTGCATTATAAGGTTATCATATTAACTGAAATACTCAATTTAATAGAATGCATTGGAAATCATAGTTGTTATTTAAAACAGTTATCAATCATGTACTATTTGAAAGGGACTTCAAAGTTTATCTATGGTTTGTTTGGTATTCATGGTTGATGGAGCTCTGGACAAACTATCCCAAAATGTGGCCCCTTGGTATCTGAGCACACACCAGAAGCAGGGTGGTCTCTGGTCACAGAACTGGAAGAAGCTGGATGTGTAGGCACGCTCTTGTTACTCCAGCCTCAAACTCCTGCCTTAAAAAAACAAAAAGTGGACAGTCTCTGAGGACTGTAACTCAAGATTGCCCTCCAGTCTCCTCATGCACACACACACACACACACACACACACACGCACACAAACACACGCACACACACACACACAAATGAACACACTTACTTCCACACATACAGAAATGCTAACCTATAATTAAAAAAAAAAATAAGAACTATTTTCTTCCCTTCTGAAAGTGGCCATCAAACCATCACATGAGAAGCAATCTTCTCACAAATTGAGCAAGAAAGTCAAAGACCTAGGGAGACTAAGAAGGCCCTTAACAGGCCTCATCAACATCCCAGTTTAGAATCATGAAGACATGTCCTGCTCCCATCCAATATCTCTTCTTCAGTACTATTCACACTCCCTAAACCTATCATAATTACATTCAGATCACCTATATCTTTAACTTTTCATGTCCGTGTGAAAGAATTTTTGCCATGTAAACTTAAGCTAAATACATCCTTTTAAATGTTTTGTTTCTTTTTATTTAATCTGATTTGTGTTATAGAAACCTATTCCATGAATCTGAGATAGATAAAAAGAGAGATAATTTTATTTCCTGAAGTAGAGTAACTTTAGAGAAAAGGTAGCTCAATCTCAAAAAGTGTTAAGCAATAATGCAAACATTAATAATACCAAAATCATATGGTGGTATGTGGCAGAATCAAGATAGTATGCTATTTTCCCTATTGTTTTCTGACTTGAAAGATGGTCTCAATCACTGCATTCCTTTCTTAGCTACATTTTTTAAAATCGTTATATCTATATTCATGTTTTCATCGATTCTGAAGAGCACGACAGTTATTTAGGCTCCTCATGTAGCTACTGAAGTGAGATCAGATATTGACTTATCACTCCTGTTATTCTAATTGTACTGTTAGTTTAGACTGAGTCTTGCTATGTTCCTATCTTTGAACACAACCTTCCAAACTTCCTGTCTCAGCTTCCCATGTTCTTGCAACATAGGCCTATTTGTGGTTTTAGAAACAACTTTCTTGACTATAAATTTGATCTCTTAGGGATGATCAAAGTTCTTTGGATTGCTTCCAAGATGGTAATGAAGATGCCTGTTTGAGACGTATTCAATTTTCTACCTACAGAGATATTCCTGTAGAAGCAAATGAGGTTCCTAGAATATTCTGGACTTTCCACACCTGTTCCTCATATCTTCTATCTTCAGTTAACTTTCCTGTAACTCTCATCCTTCTGTTCATTCTAACTTAGTGGTTATCTCTTCACTAATAATGCTTCTTTATAAGATTTTATTTTTATTTTTTTATTAGAGAGAGAATGGGCATACCAGGGCCTCGAGCCACTGCAGACGAACTCCAGATGTATGTGCCAACATATGCATCTAGCTTATGTGGGACCTGGAGAATCGAGCCTGGGTCCTTAGACTGCACAGGTATGTGCCTTAACCACTAAGCTATCCCTCTAGCCCCCTAATAATGCATTTATGTGTGGCCATCATTACTCTGTTTCCTCATCTCATCACCACTATATTTTGACTACTCCTACTTAGATTGGGGAAGCAAGTGCTGCCATAGTTAAATCTCTGCATTGATCACCATTCCTGGCATATATGACCTAGGTAATAAAGTTGGGAAGAATAAATCAAAATTGATTTTATATACTAGCATATTTAATGATTATGCTAATAACAATGAGAAAAAATGAGTTTTAGAACATAAAGAATTAAAGTGAAACATTAATGGTTTTATGTTTTTCCCTTTGTAGCATTAGAAAAAAAAAATCTACTTTCACTCTAGGGAATACCTAAAAGTTAACTTTTGCACAAAAGTTTTTCATTGCCAATTATAATACTTTGAATATAATCATACTTAAGTTAGGAGCTTAAAAAGAGGAAAAGTAGAACAATTTGTAGGAGGTAGAGGTACTGGAAGAGACCATGCATAGCCCCTCAGCAATTTTTATAGACTTTTCACAACTAATCATTTGATTGTAAAATAGGCCTAGTTTGTAGAGAAGACATTGAAAAGAAGTGACACAAGTCATTGATTTAATAAAAAGAAAGCCTGTCCTTCACACTAGATATTCATCAGTGTAGCATGCATATAATCCTTTTAAGAATTCACCTGGTGTCTGGGACTAAGGCCAGATGGTGAGCAAGACTGTGGCGAGGGAAAGCCAAGACTGCATGTGGCCTTGTCCTGTCTCGTTCCTCTTGAATTTTAGAACGTGGGCTAAGTTATGTAAAGTAGGAATTCCCCCCTCCCCTGAAAACATACAAAGCTAGAAGGTCTTTCTATTTTTCAGAAAATATGATCTCCTGCCAATCTTTGGTGATACCATCATGTTATTTCATGACATATTAACTCTACTTCTTCCTGGAATGCAAAGCTTTTCTCTCAGCCTTCTCCTAATAAAAAATATTTCTTAAAAGAAAAATTCTCTCAGCTGTTTATCATCAAACTAGCCTGCTGCTATCCCACTCCTTCTTTATCTGTCATCCGTATATATTAATGTCCATGTTGTACAAAGTCCAGCTTTTATTATTTTCCTTTGAATTCATTGAATTCTGGTCTTTGAAATAGTCAACTCAAGTTTAGATTCATTTCTTAACAGGAATCCTTTAGCATATTTAACACATTCGTAATTCATAAAGTATTACTAGTTTCTCCTCCTAGAAAACTACTGTTACTCTGTTTAGTTGTGGACAACCTGGAAAGTAGGCCATTTGGATAACTAGAGTCACCTGAAGAAGAATGAAGGAGACATTTCTTTTCAGAAAAACAGAGGTCAATCCTCCAAGCAAAGTTTATTGGAGTGTCCACATTTCCCACTTTCGACAATTGAGAATTTATTTAATTTTAATGCAATCGAATGACCCTTGATAACCTGAGGGCCTTTGTTGGGTAGCACATAAGTGCCAAGATACCATTTCCTTCCCAGGGCTTGTAAAGTTCTGAGAGAGTCATACAGTAGTAGAAGGATCACAGTCATAGCTATTTAAGATTGGGTAACTTTGAGTCAAATTTATTACCTTTCCTATCTGTGTGGGTGTGCACACATACACACACTCCCACACCCATGAATGTACATACATATCCTTATGACAGATGTATAATTATTTTAAAGTAAAATTAATTAGATATCACAACAACTACTTTATAGATTTGCATCTCCCCTTAAACCTATAGTTTTCATGCACTTTCTTAGAGAGATTTATTGGATTCTAGGATACTTTTTATTTTCGTATTTGAAACTGTTTATTTCAGGATTTTATACAAATAGTTTTCTATGTTTTAGGGCCTTGCACTATATGCTGTTTTGCTTTATAACTTAAAAGGCAGGTCAAATGTCAAAAGCTGCTTATCAAGGGCCACTGATGATGAACTGCTAAAAGAATTTAGAATTGAGCCAGGCGTGGTGGCGCACACCTTTAATCCCAGCACTTGGGAGGCAGAGGTAGGAGGATCGCTGAGAGTTCGAGGCCACCCTGAGACTACAGAGTTAATTCCAGGTCAGCCTGAGCTAGAGTAAGACCCTACCTTAGAAAACAAAATAAAAGAAAAAAAGAAAAAGAAAAGAATTTAGAATTGAAAAGAGTTACGTATTTAGGGCTTTGTCAATTGCAAACCCATGGGTTCAGATTTTACTAGTCATGGCTGAAAGTTTATTCTGACTTCTAATTTTTAGTTTCCTACAGAAAGAATTGTCTATGCAGTGGTGTGGGGTGGGGGTAGGAGAAGTGAAAGGAGTTTTATGCAAGTGTGGAGAATGGCATGAGGGAGAGAACAGCCCATACGGCCCATCATCCAAAGCTGTCAGCCAAGCGGCTAAAATGTGTTCAAGTTACCATAAACATATTTTCCAGAGAGGGGCTGTTTGTGACATCTGACAGTGTCCTCTTACCATGTCAAAACCAGAGTTGAAGTCTGCTGTTTCATGCAGAAGGAGCAGAATGTTCAACTCACTGTGCCATTAGTAATCATGGGTTGTAAGAGAAGGCTGGTGTTCCTGGAAGAGAAAGAGAGGAATCATAGGCAAAGCTTATTAATTATTTGGTATCACTATATCAAAATTTCTAAATGAAATAACTTAAGGGAAGAAAAGTTTATTCTGGTTCACAGTTTCGGAGGTATTTCAGGTAGTCTTGGTGGGAAAGACATGGCTGCTGTTCATGATGGTGGGAGTGTGGCAGAACTCCTCATATGCCAGACTTACCCGGAAGCAGAGAGTGACCGGAAGCAGGGCCTGGCTTCCTAGCCGTCAAAGATTTGCCCAGTGACCTACCTAGAAGCCATGTCACTGACCCTTCTAAAAGCGCCAGTACCTGGGAAATGCAGGAAATATTTCGGGTGCAAATATGACACAGGGCTACAGCACACACAGCATGGCAAGATCAATGACTTGTGTCTGTGTGAATTCACTTGGGAACCACTAAAGTGACATCATCAAGGAATGACTGACATAATCAAATCAGTACAAATAAGGCTGAGATGAGTTAGAATGGGAATGTTGAGGGCATTTAAGGAACTGTGATCGTAGTTAAGGTGAGACTTCACAGTCACAAAGTCTACAATGGATGATGTCAGAGGAACAACACGGAAAATGAAAGGGACTTGTGCATATTTGTTAATTGGGTCAGTAACATACTTAGAATGACATCAATTTTTTTTCTGTATTAGCATCATTTATGGGTAGCAGTTTCATTAGCAGATAAGGGATCTCTGAAAGTCTGTGATAGTTTGAAATGATGGCTTGGGGAGCAATATTGTATCTCATTTTAGATACATCAAGTTTGGAGAGCCTTTTAATGACCAAGAGGACTGTAGCTACATTATTAAACATATAGTCTAAGCTGAAATAGGAGGTCTGGGATAAGTACTATAAATATGAGAGGCATCTGTGATAGCACTTAAATCCAAAAAGGGCTTCAAGATGAGGAATGGAATGAGAAAAGGAGAGGCCCAGTAATATGGCTGGAAGCATGTAATATTTAATAAATGAATGTTAAAGATAAATGATTACAGAGCTATTTATATGTGAGTTGTCAAAATTATAGGAGAAAAAAACAGGAACATGTATGGTTAGAAAGCCAAAAAAGAGCATTGTTATCAAGTATGAGTTCACAATTTCAGTTATTGTGAAAGCAGGTTAGATTAAAATGAAAGTTATCTATTAAGTGAAAAGACAATCTCAGAAGAAAGCTTAAGAAATTGCAGGATGCAAGCCTAGATAAATATTTACTTAGCATTGTAAACACAATTCTTCATAATCTGCATTTCAATTTCACAACACAGTTCTGAAAATATTTCCTGGTTTTTAAATATGTTTCCAGTTTATGTTAACATGGTTTATTAAATGCATTGCATACTGTTGGCTATTTAGTTTGATTACAACTTTTCTTCTACCATAAACAACCCTATAATGAGCACCCTTGTAGTTATATCTTTATGAATATAATTGTGTCCCTGGGCCACATTTCTAGAAGTGTAATTTCTAGGTTATAATTTCTCCTATTTTTTTAAATATAAGATAGCATAGTCACAGAAATTTTATTACCAGGTCATTCTGAAGTAAATGTTGCATATTGACCAAATATTATTTCTTTCAGATTTCAAGTAAGCTTTGGAGATTATTTTTGCTGAAAACTTATATTTAGCAGGATTCAAATGTGCTCCTCAAAATGGTTTAGCATGGGCCACAGTGCTGTCTTTGCCTTTAGAAAACAATATATCACTGACATTTGGTTAACACTAATTCTAGCATAGGATGTCTTTGCAACACAGGTGGCTAGATGATAGAAAGATGATTAGAGAAATCAGTAGATAGATAAATAAATGACAGATAGATAGATAGGCATTATTCAATTCTGATAAGAATCTTCTCTCTCCTTTTCCCACTTCAATTTTCATATTAAACTGTCACTATGAGTTGGATAAGCTTTTTCATCATAAGCTGGGTAAAATCTCATGCTTACTTCCTAAGGAAACTTCAGGGGTACATGTTCAAGCTATGGTGATATACTGCAGAGATGTGCTGGGAGATTAAGTGAGGGCTGTGCAAGAGAGTAGAAAACATGTTCTCTTCACAAAACTCCACTGGTAAAATAAATGCCCAGATATCCCTAGTAATACACAAGTATCAGCAAAAGATTATGTAAAACTTTGAATTCCCTTCCTAGACATCAACAACAAAGTGCTAAGGAATACAGATTACACTTTCCTCTAAGAATGAAGAAGGGAAGGGATGAAGAGTAGGCAAAGAGAAGATAAAAGATGGATACTTAAGTAGTGGGAAAGGAAGAGAGTTTGATTTAATTAGATATAATGCCAAGACAATTTTAAATACGGTATGGGATAAAATAGGATTATTTTCTAGCAGGGAGAGATGGCTTAGAGTATGAAAGCTGCTTCTGTAGATTTATTCCTATTACTTGATGGAGACCAAAGATGAAAAGGAATCAGCTGGATCTGAATTACAGCTATGCCTGCTCCTCATTTGTAGCTGCAGTAATTAGTGAGTGGGCCATTAGGAGAATTAGACAAATGAGGTATTGGAGTAGATTGAAGACAGGAATAAAAGTTTTGTGCTGACCACTTAAAGTGGGGGTATATGTAATATACAGTGACCAAAACATAAACTGCGAAAATTTGCATCCAACATCACTGAGATAAACTAGATTTTAAACTTGTTATGAAAACTATAAAAAATGAATTGTGTTGTTGGCCACTGTAAAGTGCATTTGTTTGAATAACAGTGAGGAATACTGCTTTAGTGTCAGCATCTCATTTTGATACTGCTAAGACTGTCTGCCACAGGTTCACATCACCCTGTCAGGTTTCAGTGAGATGAAGGAACCCAGGGAACATGTATAACCACTGGAAATCATGAATGCTTTGTTTTTTGCAATCATTTCAGAACACTTATTGTCCCATGTGTCTCTCTTGACCACTTTAGGTTCAGTGTGTTTCCATAGTCGCTATCCATTATCAGGTCTTAGGCAGGGCCCTTAGACTCCCAAGAATAGAAAAGAAATGCAACTTGGAACCTTTTAATTTGTCTGGAATATAATAGTACTCTTAGTTCAATTTCTTAGCATTATATTTCAATATTGTTTTACGCATTTGAAATTAAAAAACCCAATAAAGCATGAGACGTTAAGCTCACAAATGTCCTACCGATATACTATAAAGATGTATTCCATATATAAATTGCCCAATTAATCACAGAAATTGTAAGATAGTAAGATAGTTTCTGAATTTTATATGTATGTGCACATGCATATATTTTACACAATAACCCTATGATGAAGAGTACAGTTAATATACTTTTCCCATGGTTTCAAATAAGCTTGATCACTATTTATATAACTTACACATCCATTGATACAGTTATAAAGATTTTGACCTATATTTTGCATTTCTATCAAAGGACAAATTCATTAAGGCATAAATTGCTATTCTTGGTACCAAATGAAAATAAATAGCTCGAGTCTCCTCTGTGCTTCCATCTTGCGCGCATTTGCTAGCAGGGAAAGACTTCCTTACATAGTGAATTGACTTGATTTTCTTCCAAATAATATTCAGTGGCACTGAATTTGGTTTCATAATTTCAAAGGCAACAGAAATAAGACGAATTTTATCTTCCCTGTTCTGAGAAAACTAGATTTGTTAATCTGCACAACAAAGTTGAAAGATTCAGAGTTGAATAGTCATCTTAATGCCTGGGAACGTGTTCTTTCTGATTTCTTTCTCATTTAAGTTACTGACATTTTAAGTGACCTGAAGTAAGTAATACAAATGCACCATTTCCCTTTAGTAAATGAATATTCCTTGCAGTAAATGCATATACTACTAAGCTTCTCAAAGGTTTGTATAAGTTTTTAAGTGTTCAGTACTTTCTCCTGGAAGGATATCTTAAAATTAGATAAATTTTATAATTAATATTGATAAAAATAGTTATATACCGATAGATATATAGATATAGATATTATGTCTCACAGTACAATTTTATCTGAATATTGATGCCTGCTTACTTTTTCCTACCTCAAGACTTACGCCAAGGAACCATTTTAGAGGAAGATATTAGCAATGGAAAATATTTTGAAAAATATGAAGTATTCCAACAAGTGAAACACATTCTTAATATTATAAATTCCTAAATTATTCTACAATTTCAAAACAAAAGCCAGTCATGAAATGTAGAAATGTATTTAGTTATCCTAGAAGGATTATCTTGCCTGTATTTCTGTTTTGGGAAAAATACGCCTTTGGAAAAGATGCAGGCTATTGGTGTTACCGTAATTTTCTTCCCTTACTATTCAAGTATTTTTCAAGTGTTAGGGACTAGTAACTATGTAAACCAAAGTTTAATGGCATGGAATCTTATTTCCTTTCATGTATGTGAGAGATGCCAACAGAAATGACATTCAAGGCCACAGACAGCAGGAGAGAGCCAAGTGGCAGAGAATGTGTCATTTTTCAAACAGTGCTATTTTATCATTTTTAACTAACATTCAATTTGCTACACGGTATGCCAAACAAGTGTTATATCTGCAGAAAAATAAATAAATAGAGTCAGCTTGACTTAAAATAAAATCTCTCCTTTTATTTTTTACATATAGAAAACCTTGCAAAGACATTTGATGCTTTCATTTTCTCCCTGGTCATGAAGCTCAACTCCTTGGATTTTGTGACAACAAATTGGATTTTGATGTTTCATGATCTTTCCCGGGGTCCTTCTCTCTCTTTCCCACCTATACTTCCTAGATATCTACTCACCCTCATGCACTCCAAAGCCAGAAAATCCAGACCAATCTCTTTCTCCAGATTGCCCTGGGCTGCAGTTACCTTTGCATTGCTGGAGAAACATCCTACCAGCCAGAAGCAATTATGGGAGGAAAGGGTTTATTTCAGGTTTATGCAATCCAGGGGAAACATCATCAGTGGCAGGAGAAGCTGGCTCACTTCCATAGAATTGGCATAGCAGAAAAAGAGGAGAATAGAAAAAGAAAAAACAAAAACAGCCAGCAAACAGAAAACACACAAAATCAGAGCTCAAACTGACTTTCAACACACCTTAAGGCTATTCTTAAAATCCACCCCCAGTAACACCTTCCAGCAGCTGCCAGAGACTTAAGATTCACGCTTTATCAAAAATATCTCAGGTCATGAGGGACATGCATTCACATTCAAACCATCACACTATGGCATTCTCCTCCTCCAAACACATGAGGCCCCCGAAACAGCCTGAACACCCATCTCCTGACTTATACTCCTTTGCATACAACCCTGCAGCCGAATGGTATTTATGAGCCTGTGGTGGTTTGATTCAGGCGTCCCCCATAAACTTAGGTGTTCTGAATGCTAGATTTCCAGCTGATGGATATTTGGGAATTAACGCCTCCTGGAGGGATCGTATTGTTGGGGGACAGGCTTATGGGTATTACAGCCAGTGCCCCTTGCCAGTGTTTGGCATACCCTCCTGTTGCTGTGGTCCACCTTATGTTGGCCAGAGGGTGGTGTCCATCCTCTGCTCATGCCATTGTTTTCCCCTGCCATCGTGGAGCTTCCCATTGAGCCTGTGAGCCAAAATAAATCTCTTTATCCCAGAAGCTCTTCTTTGTTGGGTGATTTCTACCAGCAAGGCAAACCAGACTGCAACAGAGCCCAGAGGATGCCTGCACCCTTGCCCATTTCATGTCAGGCATATACAGCTTCTTCTCAGCTCCAGCTCCTTAGCCCAGAATGCAAGGCCTTCTATCACCTGACTCTCACTTGCAGCTCCATCTTTATCCCAGGACACTTAAACTTTTTTTTTTTTTTTTTTCTGGCTAACTGACATTTCTGCTTTTAGAATTTTCCATGTATTTTGTTCCTAAACTGCAGCCGTCTCTTCAGATGCTCATTCACGTGGACAAATCCTTTGCACTCTTACTGTTAGGTGCTGCCGCACAGCTGAAAACAGGTGACCTGCTTCATGTCCTTTGTTATGTTTATTACCGTACTTACCTTGTGTTTCTGGAAATTTTGAAAGCCAAATCTCCCCAGAGACTGTTCTTTTCAGCATCTAATCCCTGTCCCTTTCCCATGTCATATACCAGGCAGCATTATCTTGTGCAGAATAAATGACCTCCAGAGGTAAGACAACATGTTTGTAGCCTTGTTCCCTTCATTGGGTCTCCAAGATAGACTTTGTAAAATCAAGTGCTGTTGCTATCTATGAGGACATTGTTTGAACTGGAACCCAGGAGAGTATATCTCATGTACCCTTCCAATTTAAAGATTTGTATTGTACTTGTCATTGTTATTTTTGTAGCTGCTTTTTTTTTGTTGAAAATGAGGAACCAGAAGAGCAGAAAAGATTTGACTGACTTCCAGTCATTTATCTGTCTAGAGGAGATCATACCACCATTTCGCATTGGCTTGTGAGGATTAAGAAACCGAGGAGGCAGTGAATGTAGAGGGCTGGAAAATTTGAAGCCCTTGACACCTTATTCTGATTAGTACATTCAGACCTGAGTAGTTTATTTACGTTTAGAAGCCTAGCTATTCAAAGAAATGTGAAACCCTGCTGTATCCTGTGCTAGGGACAGTGAAAACGGTGGCACATATAGCTGTTTTGCGAGCACTTAAGACAAAATAGAAAACATGGTTCTTTTGTTAATCTTATTTTTTTATGTATTTGAGAGAGAGAAAAAAAAAATGGGCATGCCAGGGCCTCTAGCCACTGCAATTGAACTCCAGATGCATCTGCCACCATATGTAATTGGCTTATGTGGGTCCTGGGAAATCACACATAGATCCCTTGGCTTTGCAGGCAAGTGCATTAACCAGTAAGCCATCTCTCCAGCCCCCAAACATGGTTCTTTGTAGCAATAACTGTGCATATATACAACAGACTGACACTGAGACATCAAAACCACCAGAATTGAGGTGCTTTTTCTCCTCATGAGAACACTTTACATGTTTTAATTCTTAAGTGTAAAATAAAAGCTATCCTTGCATTACACATTAGGTATATTTTCCCTTAAAATCCCTCAAACTTGATTTGAGGAAAAACTCTGCATTTTTTATAACTAGAAGAGAATATTTTAGATTTTTTTTTTTCAGCTCTGTTAAGCATTAGCCTTGACTAAAAGTGTATGCCTAGGTGGGTGCTGATTAACAGTGCTAAGAACACTTTGTGTGGGATTTTATGCTAATTACCCTTTATACCCTCACCCGTGTCAATTTTAACAATCTAAATTAGCATTTTCTCCTAGGATTCAGAAATGTGAGAATTGTGAAATTGGCTCAGTAAGCTGAGTTAGCAGTGAGAAAATTGAGATGTTCTATATTTCTATATTAACATCTGCTGCTTGTTCAAAGCGTGAGCCTTTCCAAATGATGAAGATATTGAGGGAAAGGGAAAAAGCAATGGGGAAGTGTCTTATACTTCATGTTTTAAAAAATATAGAACAGTCTACTTTGTCATCAACAGTTGCAATTTATAATGTCAGGAACAATGGATTTTTGATATACAATGTTTGAAAAATCGATTGCATTATTTTATATAAATATCTAAGCTTCTTTTTGATTTTAGTATCTGTACAAACAATACATCAAACTCTTAAAGACACTTGGTTATGAGGAAAATCATAATATCCTGATGAAATTAACTGTCATTTTGTTTATTTCAGAAGTAGCTCATTAGGAAACATGGGCGTTTCCAGATGGTTCCTTGTAAAACAAAATGCCAAATCGTTTTTTTTTTTTTTTTAAGAAGCATAATAAGCTACTATCTCATAAAGTGGGATGTAAATCTAGACATTTAAATATCAGATATAGTAGTGGTTGCCAAGCAGGATGGTTCACACCGATAATCCTACACCGAGAAGGCTACGGCCGGATGATAAGTTGGAGGCCAGTCTGAGTGACACAGTAAGATCCTACCTTAGCAGAAACCAGAGACTGAGGAAGTAGCTCAGGGTTAGAGTGTTTGTCGAGTGCAACCACAGCCCTGCATTCAATCCCTAGCACCATTAAAACAAAGGTCTTCATGTGCCTTTATGGTTCTCTTCCATATTGGTGAAGAATTGTTGCTTGTCAGCATATCCCGCAAGTCCCACAAGCATAAAATACTAAGGAGACAATGTTATTAAAAGCAAACCATCTTAGCTTCAAACAGATCTCATGCTGTGAAGCCAAGATGTGGCAAAATGTCATCTCGGCTGTGCATTCAATTCAGTCAATGAGTGACTCTCCTTTCACAGTCCCATGCAGCCCAAATTCTCTGAGCTCTTTCATCAAACTCAAAAGTTGTCACTGCAGACATTTAGCTGAAACTTAGAGGTATGTTGATTTGAATTACTAATTAGTTCTTCATTTTCCCTAGCATTCTAGGGATTACTCCTTAGGGAACAAGACTGTTCTCTCCTACAACTCCATATGGTAGAAACAAACACAGAAAATGGCTATCTCCACGGAGACTGATGCAAAGGTTGTGCAGGGAGGCTGGAGAGAAGTGAGTCTAGGCCAGAGCTCCCAGGGACTTTACAAGCTCCAATACAGTAGGTGTTCATAATAGTGATAGTAGGATCTGTGTGGAAAGAGGCCCTCTTGGCATATTCAAGTGGTCAGCATTCTAACAATCCCTTATCCCCTTCCCTCCTCAGCAGAAGAACGTGCTACTCCACTAACCCCTTAGCTGTCTTCCCTTGCATGCCCCTTTCCTCCTCTTTAAATGGCCTTTTAAAATCTCAGCAATGTGGTGTTCGGAGGAAGGTCATGATAGAGACAACTTAGGACATAGAAACATTTGCCGCTGGGGAGATACTCACTGGATACAGTGCTTGCTGGCAACGTGAGGACCTGCGTTTCTACTTTAGAATGAACATCAAGTCAATGCAGTAGAGGGATCATCATTAATCCTAGCACTCTGACCACATGGCAGAGAGAGGAGAGTCTCCAAAATTTATCTGTCAGCTAGGCTAGCGTACAGAGAAGAGAGTAATGAGGAAAACCTGCCTCAAACAGGCTGGATGCGCAGGACCAACAGGTGAACTTATCCTCCGTTTCCACTTGTGTGTGTGTGTGCATGTATGTACACACACACACACACACACACACACACACACACACACACACACACACCCCACATACACAAAATGTTTAATGCCAGGAAATTGTAAAATATAAATGTGAGTGTGTAAGGATGGAATCAGCAGCTGGAATATTTCAGAAGTGCATTACTCTAAAACAGTCCTAATTTAGAATCACCTTTCCACTGAGTTATACTTCCCAACATCTGCTCCTGTTTCTTTTCTGTTATTGCTGACTGGACACATGATCAGCTTTTCCATCCTAATGCTTTACTAGTCCAAAAAACTGGCCATTTTCCCAAAATAGTCTGCGATACTCCCAAGCATTCTGTTTCAGCAATTTTTGGCCATCTCTCAACCACTGTGATTATATCAAGTTAATGGTTCAGATTTCGACCTTACTGATTAGCAGCTTTCTCTTTGATTAAAGGTTCACCATTAAATGCATGTTTAGGATAAATGGGGCATTTCAAATAATTTAAACTATTAACAGACTATTATATCATTATATATTTTATTTCAGGGAGAAAGAGACAGAGAGAGACACAGCGAGAGAGATAGGTAACTGGCACACAGGGACCTCCCTCCCCCACTGCAATAGAAATTCAGACACTTGCACCACTTAGCGGGCATGAGCAACCTGCATTTTCCTCACCTTTGTGTATCTGGCTTATGTAGGATATGGAGAGTCTAAAATTGGTCCTTATGCTTCAGAGGCAAGTGCCTTAGCCATTAAGGTATCTCTCCGCCCTTTCTTTCTTTTTTTTTCTTCTTCTTTTCTTCACTGACTATATTTCAAGACAATTCCAGGCCTCTAGAGAGCCATTGTGGATACTATGAAGACAAGTTGGCAATCTTTGGAGTCATACACATTTTGTAATGGTAACATTTTGCTATTTCAAAAGGTATGTAACAATCAAGTCCTTGAAATCAACCTGATGAGAGCACTGAAAGGAATTGTGTGTTTTTTAAGCCATTGCACTTCCCCAAGATCTGTCAAAGAGTAGGGGCTTACAAGTATGGATGGAAGGCACAAGAATGAATGAACATAAAGTGTATGTGGTATCATCTGTATTTCCCATATGTGCTTGGGGGCTGGTAGGTATTTCAATAGTAATGAGCTTGGCCTGCGTCCATTCTTTCATTAAAATAAGGCAGGCTTCCTGCCAGACCTAACTTTAATCTTAAAAATCTTTGTCTTCAGAATAAACTTTTGCCCTCTCTCCAAGCCAGAAAAGCTTCAATCATCTTGCTTTTATTTTGAGGAATAAATGCTCTCTCATTTTTCATATATAAAAATGCAAAGCCCTAAGAAACTTATTTTAAAAAATTAGATCATATACTTTACAGTGGATTTACTAACAAAAATCTTTTTCTAAACAAATGCCAAAATAAAACTTAATGCTATTATCTGATTTAGTCATCAGAAATTAATTGTGTTAGACATATAACAGACTGATACCTGTAGTATGTCTAATGACCCAAGAAATGCAGAAGACTAACCAAATTTCGCAGTATGTCGCATACATTTAATGAGGAAAAGATGCACTTCTCCACACCACATTTTTCTTTATTTGTGATTAAGCTATATTCAGAACTGCACAAAGTGTTTCCTTCATTCCTTTCATGGACACACTTACATGTCTGAAGTCAAAGCTATTTCTTTCAAACTTGATCTTTATTAAATATATCTGATTTACGTTCTGCAGGCTTGAAAAAGGTCAAATTAATTTCATCATAGTTTCTCTTTCGATTGGCATCTGTTGTGCAGCGTGTAGTGCCGTTATAAATAAGACTTCCACCTAAGTAACAACATGGTGTCTTAAATTAGATTCAGCGCCAGAAAAGATTCCAGCTCCCATTCTAATCAGCTCCATGGCCCTGGCCTGTCACATATGGCCCCCTTTGAAATTCGTTCTAATAGGTCTTTATAATTCAAAGACGTGTGCACTAGAAGTTGATTTTCAAGAAAGAAATTCAAAGAACAGCATACTAAGTCATATATTCACCAAGAAGATAAAGAAATTGCAAGGATGAACTGCCTTGAATATATGCATGAACATATGTATAAGACTTGAGGCTTAAAGTTTTTCTAGTTGCCTCTACCTCTACTGTAACCCATCAGTTTGCCTATTCAAACCAGATGAAGTGCCAGAACACCTTGTGGGTGAGCTGAGAATGAGGCAAATATGAAAGACTTGTGTTTGGAAGACACACAGCTGAGTCCACAAGAAGTAAGGAAACTTTGAGCAGTTGCTCATGAGCAGAAACAGGACGGGTGATGGGGGATGATGCTGATAGAAAGCAGGCACATAGATTTAACTTGCACCCTACTCTGGATTGTTTTCCTCCACACAGTGTTGTCTGTTTAATTTTCATTGATTTATTTAAGAGGGAGAGAAAGAAGCAGAGAGAGATTGAGAGTGAGTGGGAAAGTAGAGAGAATGGGTCCATCAGGGCCTCCAGCCACAGCAAAGCCATCCCTCCAACCCACATCTTTTCTTTTTATGAATGTGTTGTGTTTGTATCATATTTTCCTAATTGTTAACTTATTAATATATGTAAACAATTTCCAATTACCTTGAAGCAACTACATCATTTTAAAGACATTTTACACTTTTGAAATAATTTTATCAAGAGCTCTCCTTTCATGTTTTTTTTCTTTCAAGGCATCCTTTGAATATGATGGACAGTGTCTTCAGAATTCCTTAACCTTATCTTTGATAAATACCTAGAACAATCAGAATTTAAATCTTGTTTGTAATTTTATTTATTTATTTCAGGAAGAGAGAGAGAGAGAGAATGTGTGTGTCAAAGCCTCTACACAGTTAAATGAGTTTCAGTCATAAGTGCTACCTTGTGCATTTGGCTTATGTGGTTCCTGGGGAATTGAACTTGAATCCTTTGGATTTGCAGACAAATGCCTTACCCTCTAAGCCGTTTCTCCAGCCCTCAGTCAGAATTTAAGTAGCAGCATTTACTACAGGATTTGGCTCCAGTTCCCACCTATGGATAAATCCATTGTATCAATAGACACATTCTGTGCTATTCACTCTTGCTGTATTTTTTTTTTAAGTCAGACTCTCACTTTGAAGCTAGGTTGGCCTAAAATTCACCCAGACTAATCTGGTAGACACAGCACTCCTCCTGACTCAGTCTCCTGAGTGTCAGTGTCCCAGACAAGAGCTACTATGCCTGATTTGCTTATAACTTTTAAAATTACTTTTATTTCTTTGCATGTTGTGTGTGTGTGTGTTCATATGCTCATCCATGTGCATACACATGTGTATACACCTGGAGGTTTTATGAGGGTGGCTGGGCACTTGAACCCTGGCTACCAGGCTTTGCAAGTAAGTGCCTTTAACTACTGAGCAATCTCCCTATTTCTTTGATATGCTTTTAAGAGATACTTTAAAAATCCAGTCTTTCTACACACACACACACACACACACACACACACACACACACACACACACACAAAGAATGACTTCTGAATTTTATCAAGTGTCTTTCAGCAGTCATTATAGAAATATATTATTTTCCGTTTGAGCAAAGACAGTATAAATTATGGATGTATCAATTTATCAACTAAATATAAGAAATTAGTTATAGCATAGAGCAGTCCAAAAGTTAATACTATCTTCTATGTAAAAAGATATGTTAGCTTTAGGAAAGGCTTTATATTATTGGTTCACTTGATGCCTATATTATGATCAGTTACTTTATTACTAAATCCGTGTGTGTGTTTGTATGTGTACGTAGTATTTATAGGTTCCTGTGTATATGCATGTACACATGTGTGTGCAGGTACACATTTATGTGTTCCTATGTGTGTAGGAGTCAGAGGTTGATGTGAGGTTTTTACTTCACTCTCACTCCACCTTATTTTGTGAGATAGGGTGTCTTAGTGATCCTGGAGTTCTGCAATTCAGCTAACCTGACTGGCCAGCATGCACCAGGAGTATTTCTCAGTGCTAGCATTGCAGGCACACTCTGCTATGCCTGATTTTTATATGGCTCTGAGGATCTGAACTCAGATCCTCATACTATTGTGGCAAACATTTTACCAGATAAACTATCTCCTCAACACCCTAAATTCTTTTAAATATTTTTTTAAAAATTTATTTGAGAGATAAAAAGAGGAAGATGGGGGAAGAAAGAGAGTTAGTATGGGCACAGTAAATCTTCCTGCCACTGCAATCTTTGTGCATGACTTTATGCATCTGGATTTATGTGGGGACTAGGGAATCAAACCCAACCCTTTGGGGTTAGTGGACAAGAACCTTAAACACTAAGCAATTTTTCCAGCCCTCCTAAATTTTATATAGCATAATATTCATTTCATAATGTGTAGAATATTTACAGAATTGGGAATTGAGCCTGTAAGATCTAATGGATTGTGAGAGGAAAAATTGGGTATAAAAAGAAAAAAATATATACACAAACAGCCAAAGAGTAAATAACGTTATTTATTGGGGCATAAATAAACATAATGGTTTCTTTTTATAACCACTTCAATCCTAATGCAACCACCAATATACTTTATACTGCTGCTGCCAACCAGGAATATCAATTTTTTAAAAGACTCAAGAGAAAATTCACATTTATTATAAATATCTCAAAATGAATGAAGATAGAAGCTATCAATTTTGTAATTGGAAATTAATTGCAATAGTAGCTAGCTTTCCTGGCCCTGGTCCTGATTCTACCTGATTACTTCTAAAATGGCACGGAGGGGAAATAAACAGAAAGGGGTGTTGGAAATCATGAAAGCCTTGCTGAAGAACACTTGTGTTGGTGTGTAAAATCCTGAGACCTGAAGTGCAAAGGATAACAAAGGCTATGCAGAGCACCATGGCATGCCTCCATAGAATACCATGAATGCTATGCCCACTTCTGAGGTAGAATTTGGAGAGTAATGAGCATTAAAAAAATAAGAATAAGATGTAGGTGAAGACATAAATTAGTTTCCTAGAAAGAAATGCTGTCCTTCTGTTGGGTATTTGAGCTACTCTCAATTATTGGCATGTCCAACACACATTACACCAGACAAGGAAGGTAATTTTCACTTCCACTTGTCCAAAGCCTCATATAATTTGCTGCAACTGCCTAAGCTTTCATTTCCTTCTAATAATGGGGCCTTAATCCTGCCCTTTGCTGGGCCAATGGAAGTTACTTATGATTGCTAGAGCACCACTTCAGAGAAGATCTGGAGAAATAAAGGACATTGAAAAAGCACTTGTGCTCCGCTTCCTGACTCGAGGAAGGCCTTGAGGTGCCTGTACGGTGCTCTACAGGACAGAGTTCAGAGCAGTTTTCAATCCACCTTGTGGTTCAACTTTGTCGGAAATGTACTGTTATACACATATACAAACTGTCTGTAACAACAGGACTTTGAAAAAAAGTACAAAAATGTGCACATGAATTTTATGGGTAAATGAAGAATAAAGGTAAAGTGGTGATTTTGTGGCCAAAATCTAATAGTATGTAAGACATAGCATAAAAAAAAAATGTATGATCACATTATTAAAATTTCAGTCAAAAGCCTCTTTTATTTTTTGTTTTTGTGAGGTAGGGTCTCACTCTAGCCCAGGCTCAACTGGAATTCACTATGGAGTCTCAGGGTGGCCTTGAACTCACTGCAATCCTCATACCTCTGCCTCTCTAGTGCTGGGATTAAAGGAGTATGCCACCATATATGGCTAAGCCTTTACTTTTTTAAACAGATCATACTTACATTAATTTTACTCTACCACCCATGTTTCTAGTCTCCAAAAACATTTTCTCTTAGTTTTAATTATAGTGTGCTTTCCTAGAATTGCTACATGAGTCCAGATATGGAAAAATGGTTGAAATTTGTAGTTGATGGTATTTTCTACTGATAGTCATTTATTTTCTGTTCTTTCAACAGATAACCTCAGAGTCATTAAAATACATCTTAAATGTTGAGAGTACAAACTCTCTTAGACTTTGATTCTATGTTCCAGTGTTAATTAGTTACATAATTTTAAAATAATTTACTCAATTTATTTTATCCTTGTTGGTTCACATAGATCCAATGACATTTATGAATCTTAATAAAACAGCTCTCCTGCCTGTGGAGGCAACATACACTTAATGCCTTGTCAAGTGTGCAGGGGCTGTATTTCCGGGAAAAGGCTAGGATAAACTCCACTGAAAAAGCTGAATAAGAGACAGCAACTGAATAAGGTGAGAGACAGGGAACTTCATCTCAGACCAAGAGAAGGGAGCATGACTATGCTTGAACTGAAAACAGGATTACAATGCAATGAGAAAGAAAGGATCCTGGAACGAGTGGAGAGAACCAAGCTGATATCAGATATTGAAATGACTTGGTTGGATGGATTAGTTTGTGACTTATTTACTGAAAGGAAAAAAAAATAAGAGATCCTTCAGTCTAATTTGCAATAAACATTAATGATATTTTTGTGTGTGTGAAAAGACTGAAGGAAAGCCAGCCTGGAGGAACTCATGGAAAAGCTAGAGCAGAGGTGCAGAGATGGGACATGTCTAGTGAAGAAGCAGCGGAGGCAGAATGTATTTTTGGTTGGACAAGGAAATGGTCTTGTCAGGGAAACGAAGCATTATGAGTGTGCTGTGAGTGTTCACAATGGTTACAGAACAGATGAGCTGTTAGAAGTCTCTTTTCCCTTCTGGGGAGGGAGTTAAGTGTCTATGGAGAAGCAGTTTATCATCTTGACCAGTGATGTCCTCATTATTCCACTCATCATTCCAATCGAAGTGCTTGCCTACCTTCTTGTGCACCTGCTTTCGCAGACCAGAGTTAAGCACCATGCTGGTAGTGCCATTGTAAACAAGTAAGTGGAAAGAATAAGAAGCCAATTCTTATTTCTGAGATTGAGGACACACCTCAGATGGAAGAGTTAATACGTATTTTTACATAGGTGTTACACATACCGACATTGCCATAACATTCCAAGCCAATTGATATTTCCAGAAGAGGTTACATAGTATTTCAGTAAGTATTTTCAGACATTATACTATGCACACTTTCTTGTTCAGCTGAAGTTTTCCTGTTTCTAAGCCTGCTAAAGCCATAGAAAGAAAGTGAATACCTCTATCAGTGCTGACCACGGGGAACATTTCTAAAGACCTATTCACAAGGAGTAAATATAAGACTGTGCACTCACAACACTTAATGCAAACATATTGTAAGGACTCCAAGGTGACTTCTAAATATTGCTTTAATTTTAAGATTGTAGTTTTAGAAGATAAGTTTTGTATAAAGTATATTTTTTTATCTTTAAAGATGGATGACATTTAGATTGATATTCTAGCATGTCGACATGTTCTGAAAATCTAACTGAAGCTTTCACTGCAGTGGTCTGAGGCTTTTTATGTTATTTTATTCTAGAAGGAAATGGGGATCTGTCAACATTCTCTTAGTAATGCTCCTCAAAATAAATGCAAAACCTGATTTCCTTAGCTGAAAACTCTTTGGTGACTTCCTTCCTTTTGTCTTTTCTTTGTGGAGGCTGAAACAAGTTTGAGTCCTTGCCTAGCACACGGTCAATCTGAAGTCATGTGAAAATAATGGCCAGAGCCCTTTTGATCTAAAGTTCCAAAGTGCCTGGAGTACTGCTTTATTTTTCTCTTCTACTCCAGTGATCTCCAAACACAGCGTGGGCTTCCCAGGAAGAACACTCAAGGAATTGTAGGGATGTCAGGGGAAAAAAAGTCTTAAAGTTCTTTTTAAAGGACACTTTTAAGTGAAGGTATAATTTGCATCCATAGAAATGTACTCATATTAAGCATAGCATTTGATTAGTTTTGACAAATGCATGTACTTGTGTAACCCACACACTTCCAAAGTGTCGATTATTTCCATCACTCTAGAGAGCTCACCTGTGCCCATTTCCAGTCAAATGGCACCCCCTGCCAGGCATAAGCTTTTCTAACTAAAATCATCATTGATGTGTTTGATCTTAGTTCAAAACTCAAAGAAAGGTGCTCCGTCTGTGCTTTGCACATCTTGCTTACTTTAGACAGAATGCTTGTTGGATGTGTCACTCTTATTGTGTATGTTGAACATTGTTTTGTATGTTGTTGAATGACATCCAATAGTACGCCCCAACTTATTAATTCATCCATTATCACTGTTTGTGTCAAAATCTGACAGTTTGCTGGTCAACTGTAGATTATTCTTTTTGTTCCTTTCTTCTCTAAGTGACCTTCCAATGGGAGAATTAAAGATTTATTATTAGTTAGCTTGACTGTTTTACTTGATATCTGTTTTAATATTTTATTGATTGATTGATTGATTGATTTGAAGGAAAGAAAAAGAGAGGCAGATACATAGAGAGAATGGGTGTACAAGGATCTTTAGTCACTGTAAACAAAGTCCTTGTGCATCTGGCTTTATATGGGAAGAGGGGAATTGAACCTGTGTCCTTTGGCTTAGCAGACAGACAACCTAACCATTAAGCCACCTCTCCAGCCCTGATGTCTTTTATTAACTTTAGTAATAGTTATACTTTTAAAATCTAACAGTAATGACTGGGACTGTCATATAGCTATCACCATTGAAAATATATTTATAAAACTATGTCGTAATATGAAACTTAAGTTAGTATCAACAATGCACAGAGCATATCCACATCTTGCCAGTATAACTTGTACTTACTTGGATAGGTGTGCGTGCATCTCAGTGTAAAGTCTCCACATGTAGATTAGTTGTGTTAATTCCACATTCAATATGAAAACTTGTTCCATCACCTCAGAAATGCTTCAGGCTAATCTTTTATAGTCACACATATCCCTTTATCCCACTATCCCTAACTTTACCAATGATAGCTGTATTCTTAATCTCTTTAATTTTCTACTTCAATTATTTTACCTAAGTGAGGTCATATAATACAAAACCTTTTGTGTTGGGCTTTAAAATTTGGCATAATCTCTTTAACATCTATTCATTTTGTGCCCCAAATAGCACAACATTCTTATAGTATTCCACTGTATAGGTATGCCATGGTCAGTTTAAACATTCACTCCTGGAAAGGCATTTGGGTGGTTTCTGGCTGTTGGCTGTCATGAATAAAGACACTATGAGCATCAATCAATAGGCTTTGGGGGTCAGATATAAGTCTTATTTTTCTGGAATAAATGCAGTCACAATTAACAAATTTCTGGAAAATGAATTTCTAAATTTGTCAAAAAATACTTTGGGGGCTGGGAAATGGCTTAGTGGTTAAGGTTTCTGCCTATGAAGCCTAAGGACTATGGTTTGATTCTCCAGGACTCATGTAAACCAAATGCACAAGGGGGTACATGCATCTGAAGTTCATTTGCAGTGGCTGGAGGCCCTAGTGTGCTCTCTTTCTCTCTATATGCCTCTTTCTCTCTCCCTCTCTCTCTTAAACAAATAAATAAATAAATAAAACATTTAAGAAACCTGCTTTGGAATTGCTTGAGTCATTTTACATCCCCATCAGCAAAATATAAAGAATCAGATTTTCCATACCACTGCCAAAATTTTCTAATATAACTTTTAAAGTATGTCGTGATAACTCATCACCCCTACAATCTGCATTTATTAATGACTAATGATTTTGAACACATTTTTATATTCTAATTTTCCATTTAAATATACTCTTTAGTAAGATGTCTGTTCTTTTCTTTTTTTAATGATCTTTTTTGTTTTTATTTATTTATTTGAGAGTGACAGAGAGAGAAAGAGGGAGAGAGAAAGAGAGGGAGGGAGAGAGAATGGGTGTGCCAGGGCCTTCACCCACTGCAAACAAACTCCAGATGTGTGCGCCCCCTTGTGCATCTGGCTAACGTGGGTCCTGGGGAATTGAGCCTCTAACCGGGGTCCTTAGGCTTCACAGGCAAGTACTTAACTGCTAAGCCATCTTTCCTGCCCTGTCTGTTCTTTTCTTTTACCCACTTTATAATTATACATTTTTCTAATTATTGAATATTGACAGTTCTTTATATAATGTAGGTTTGAGTTCTTTGTCAGATATGTAGATATATGGCTAGCAAATATTTTATTCTGAGCTTTATGCTCAGTCTTTTAACTCTACAAACATGACATAGTCTATATTTAGTTAAAGTTTCAATTTTCATACCATGTATTTTCTTGATTTATTTTATTTTAGAGTTCATGGTTTTGATGTCAGAGGTAATAAATTCTTTATTGAATTCTTGGTCCAAATTATTTTCTTCTACCCCCTAAAGTGTTAATGGTTTTAGTTTGAAAGTCCTTTACTTTACATTTAAGAATTTAATTATTTAAAGTTATTCATATTTTTTAGTCAGTAAGAAACCTAGGTGAAAGTAATGTGGGCCAGGAAGACTTATGAGGTCCCAAAGACAATACAAATCTTTGATGTAACACTTGATTGACTGTCAGAGCTAAACAGTTAAGATCACATTGCTCAAGATACCATGCTGGAGCTGAGAGGGAAACCAGTTCCCTCTGGGTTAGCCCTCATAGTGCCGAACCATGAGAGTTGCTGGGGGCCAGTGGTTACCAACAGCATCAATAAGCAGGGAACCCTGCAAGGTAAGAAAGTGATTAGCCAGGTAAGAAGTAGACATTTGTGTAATAGTGGCCCACAGCCTTTGCCAGTAAGCAACCATACTACAATTGGACATGAGGCCTGCACAGTGAAATAAGAATTGATATCTGGTATTAGAAACACAGTGAAAATTCCATGACCAGGAAATTCATAGTCTCCAGAAAGAAGCCCTCACTGCTCTCTGGTTAAGAAGAGTGCACTTACACACAAAACTCTCAAAAAAAGAACTATGAATATCTTTAAGCTGTTCTCACTCTTGGTTGGAGAATCTATTTTATTGTACATATAAGAGAGAAAACTGAGGAGATCCAAGATCCATCAATACAACAAGGAAAGGTATCTGACTGGCTACCATAAGACATGTCGCCTCTGCCAACATCTGCCCAGACCCAGAGGAAGCACAACCTGAGAGTTGTTCCCTCCCACTACTAACCTGACAACCAGCTCCAGGGGAAATGTAAAGACACTGATTAATCAAAACAGTAAATCAGAAACTCAGAAGCTACAGAGAAAATGTTCGAAAATGTGATCCCTGGCTGATGGTGTGTATTTTGAAGGGGTGGAGTGTTTAGTGGGCAGAGCCTTGAGAGGGAAGTGAATCACTGACAGTGTTAACTCTTCAGAGCTGAGCCCCATTTCTTGTCCACACTCTGCTTGCTGACTAAGGATACGCTGTGACTAGTTAGCTGCCTCATGCACCTGTCACCACACCCCACCCACCTTGATGCACAGTATCCTAAGCTGAGCTAAGCTTTTCTCTCTTCCCATCGTTTTTATCTGTAAAAAAATAACATACATTACCTGTATTAACCTTGAAATTTGTACTTTTGTTATCAGATTTAATTCACTTAAAATAGTTCTAGTTATTCTATTTTTTTTTTCTTTTCACGATTTTTCTTTTTCAAATAAACTTACTATTTTGACAGAGCTGTTTTACTATGACCTCAGTAGAAATTATGTTGAACTAGTACATACTATTCTGATTTTTTCAATATCCCTTTCTTAATGTTTTCTTCATTTTTGCTAAAGTTCCAACTAAATAATGAATATTTTGTCTTTCAAGGAACAACATTTTGTTTAAAGTTATTTCTAGACTTTTTTATGTTTTCTATTTCATACACTTATAGTGTTAAGAATGAGAAAGATCAATTTCGAAGCACTTTTCTATTATATTAATTTAATGTGATGATTTTTTCCATCTCAGTGTTGCATAATCTGCCTCTGATAAATTTTCATTTTAGTATATGTATCTTAAAAACATATTTTATTGTTAGTATAATTATTTGCTTTCAGATTTTATGAATACATTCCTAAATTTTAGCTATATGAATAAAGATACTATGAACATTATTGACCATTTACTGGCAAAGAAATGAGCCTAGAATTATACCTTACATTGTCCCCAACTTCTTGAACTTGAAATTTTATTTTTATTGTCAAATTTGTGATGTTTTTAGCTATCATTTCTTTAAATACTTTTTCAACCCTATAGTCAATTCTTATTTCTTCCCAAGACTATGATAATATGCATATTAGACCTTTTGTTATTACCCAAGATGTTGCCAAGGTCCCATTGGCTCTGTATGGTTAAGATTTGCTACTTTCTATTCCTTTCAAACATAGAAACTCACTGGTTCTTCATTTATGTCATACTTATGTGCTGTGAAATCTTTTTGGTGAGTTTTCCATTTTGCTATTGTGTATTTCAGCTCCATCCTTTCCATTTGGTTCTTCTTGATTTCCACTGCTTCTTTGCACAGTATTTATGTTACTCTTCATGAAATAGGACAGGTTTATTATTTCTCTCTGTGGCATTTCATTGTGGCCACTTTAAAATTCTTAACAGATAATTCCATTGCGCTTGTCTCCTGTGTGGGCATCCACTGACTGACCATTTAACTCAAGTTGAAATCTGCCAGGTTCTGGGATTGAGGGATAATTTTCATGTAAAAGCTAGAGACTTTAGTTAAAAAGAAGTTTGGAGACAGGGCTGGAGAGATGGCTTAGCTGTTAAGCGCTTGCCGGTTAAGCCTAAGGACTCCGGTTCGAGGCTCTATTCCCCAGGACCCATGTTAGTCAGATGCACAAGGGGGTGCACGCATCTGGAGTTCATTTGTAGTGGCTAGAAGCCCTAGCACGCCCACTCTCCTCTCTCTCTCTCTCTGCCTCTTTCTCTCTGTCTGTCGCTCTCAAATAAAAAATTAAACAAAAATTAAAAAAAAAAAGTTTGGAGACAATGGAACATTATTTAATATCCTCATTATTGTTATTCTTTATTATTGCAAGACTTCATCCTTTTTAGATAATGCATACAGAGCCAGATAGGGCTAAATGTTCAACTCCCCTAGGTCCTGCTGGTACCAAGACTGCAACATCACGGCTCCAACTCACCCTGTCATGCTGAACAAAATAGGGTGAGGCATTATTCAGCTTTCCCACGGGCCCCTGGACAGAGCTGGCTGGAGGGAAGTGGAGTGCCAGTCCTGCC
Source organism: Jaculus jaculus (assembly GCF_020740685.1). Taxonomy (NCBI): domain Eukaryota; kingdom Metazoa; phylum Chordata; class Mammalia; order Rodentia; family Dipodidae; genus Jaculus; species Jaculus jaculus. Next base: position 70,608,982 of record NC_059116.1, on the reverse strand, counting down.
ACACGCCCTTTCCTTCTGCTCCACTGCTGGTAACCGTGGAGCTTTGCTGCCCCCGCGGTGGGCATAAGAAGACACTTCCCAGCATGTGTCTCTCCTCCTGGTGCTGCCTCTTTGTTAAGAACTCAGTGGCCATCTCTCCACTGACATCAGTGAGGTAGATAGAAACAAAGCACCAGCTGGCATAGCATTCTACATCATCCTTGATGAATATGGGTAAAATCTCAGCATTTTATGGACACCACACTAATGCCTCAGACTCAAAGAAAGGAGTAAAGCATCTGGAAAGAATGGAATTCATCCCACGGTCCTGTCTCACATCACTGTCACCTGGTCATGGACTAGCTCCACTTCCTTTGGCCTATATCTGTGGAGGAAAGCCCAGGAGTAATCTGGACCACCTGTGTCCCCCTGGCAACTGTGAAGGACAGTATGCCTGGTTCTTCCATTTGCTGTACGTAGGCGGAGCTGAGTATTTGACATCCAGCTTTCTTGGTACAATAGGCACGCTAGCTCTGGTATTTGGTTTGTGTAGGATGGATATCCTCTAAATGGATTGTTATTATTCTGAAAAATCAAACTTCCCCATTACTCGACTCTTGGAATTGAGCTAGGTATAATGGGCTATCAGTTGTATGTATAGCAAATTGTTAGTGATTACAGCTTGCAGATTTATCTAGAGGTGTCTTCTGGAATACTCTGGAATATCTGGAGGTCCTCACGCAGTCTGCTCTCTTCTTCACATAACTCATGTGGTTTTATTTATTTCTTTATTTTTGATTCATGATCAATCTTTTAAACTTGTCAATTAGAAGACCAACATAAGATTAGGTTATGGTCAAAACTAGAAACTCCTCTATTGAATATTTTTCTAATTACAGTTTGCATGGTAATTTTTTGGTTTCTCTGGAGCTCATAACACAGTTATCTTATTATACTTAACCTTCAAGCAATGATCTACTAAGTTAAAAGGTAGGAGGATAGCTGTGAGTTCATGGCTGGCCTGAAACTAGACTGAGTTCCAGGTCAGCCAGGGCTAGAGTGAGAGCTTACTTAAAAATAAAAAAAAATAAAAAAAATAAAAACTAAAAAGAAACATACAAGTATCCCAGTGACATGCTTACAATTACACATCTTCCACTGTTTGTGCTCTTGTTGTGGAATACACTGGTTCCTCTTTACCTAGTTATGCAATTCATTATTTCAGTTAAGTAAAGACAAGACTAAACTTTACTACAATAAAATAATTTAGAAGAGAATTTTCATATCAGTTTTCTAACAGCAAATTATTATAATTATACTATTTTTGTTACTTTCTTACTTACCTAATTTTAGAATTATTAGATATTAAATTATTAAATATTAGAAAAGGCATAATATAAGTGGTTTCATTAAAGTCCATGTTTTCAAGCATCCAGTTGAAATGTGTCCTTTTAAAATAAATTAAGACTGTTGTTCTTCTTTTCTTTAATTATTATTATCCACACAATATGATAGATTGATTTTATTTTTGACAATGGCCTGATAAAGAGGCAAGAAGATACAGATGGATGACAGATATGTAGACAGACACATTGATGGATGGATAGATGATAGATCGATGAATATTGGCAGAGAGAATGCAGAAGTGATAGGAAAATAGTTTAAATTCTTTATTATTTTCTACCATACTTATTTTAGTATCATGTCTCTATTCCTTAGTATAAACCCCATATTTTTTCTGCTATTATTTCGCTGCAGTTTAAATAACTTCATTTAATGTCTCATGTATCTGATGTCTACAGGAGATAAATTCAGTTTTTTCTATTTGAAAATATTTTTAATTTACCTTGGTTTTTGAAGGGTAGTTCATTTTATAGAATTCTTCATTGTAAGCATTATTTTTTTCTTCCTGTAAATGTGTGTTTCATTGTCTTCTGACCTTTATTGACTCTTGAGAGAAGTCAACTGTCAATTTTATTCTGTGTACTTTCCCAAGATGAACCTGTCCTAAGGATCTTCATTTTCAGTTTCCAGAATGTTACTGTAATATATCTAAGGTGGTTTCTTTTTGTATTATTCATCTAGTTTTCCTAGAAAATTCAAAGAAATTTCATATCATTAACCCAATAAAATAAATCACTTGTTATTTTTTCTTGAAATAATTTCCTGAGTTATTTGGTTTCTCTTTTGTATTTTCATGAAAAAAAAGAATGAGCCTTTTGAATTTTTCTTACAGATTTTGAATGTTCCTTTTTATTGTTAGTGAGTTTTTTTGTTTTAATTTGGCACAATGCTACTTTCTACTCAGAATCTACCTGTTTCAGAGTTCATTAAAGAAACAAATCATTAGGGTATGAGGATATTGCTAGTGACACACACAACTCTTGCTCCAAAGGTTTAAAATGTAGCTTATTCTGAACCACGTATGAATGACTTTGCCTGGAAACAAGTTATCCTATATAATATATCCCATGGTAGAATCAGTTTGATGGTGTGTGTGTGTGTGTGTGTGTGTGTGTGTGTGTGTGTGTGTATTATAGTTGCCTTCTTGTTACTGGGGCAAAGCACTGGACCGGAAGCAGTGGATTGGAGGAGTTATTTTATTTCAGCTTACACTTTGAAGGGAAGCTTCATTCTGGTGAGGAAAGCAATGGTTGGGCATCCCATCATGCATCAGCAGCTGGCAGGTAACACTAAGAGGGATCTTATCTCCACACTTTGACAAATGGGCTCTTAAAACTCAAGGTCACCTTCAGGGACGCATCACTTCCAGCCAGGAGCTGCTTCCCAAATTTCCATCTGTTGGGGACCATTAGTCAAAACACAAAAGGCTAAGGGAGTTGTGGGTTTGATTCAGTTGTCCCCATAAACTTAGGTGTTCTGAATGCTTGGCTTCCAGCTGATGGAGATTTAGGAATTAACAACTCCTGGACAGTTGGGGATGGGTTTGTGGGTGTCATAGCCACTTTCCCCTTGCCAATGTTTGGCACACTCTCCTGTTGCTACGGTCCACCTGATGTTTGCAAGGGGCGATGTCCTACCTGTGTTCATGCTGTTGTTTTCCCTTATAGTCAAGGGGCTTCCACTCAAACCCATAAGCCAAAATGAGCCCTTTGTGTCCCAAAAGCTGCTCTTGGTTGGGTGATTTCTGCCAGCAGGTGAACCTAACCGCAGCACGCATATGTATATGTATGCACGTTTGTGTATGTGCACGCAAATTTTGTGCATTTTCACAAGTGTGTGCACATGAAGGTTCACGTGTATGGGTGAGTGTGGAAAGCAGAAGACAATCTCAGATGTCATCCTCAGAAATACTGTCTACGTTTTGGAGACAGAGACTCTCATTGGCCTGGAGCTCACTAATTAGGGTAGACCGGCGGGCCAGTGTGCCCAGGCTTCCTCCAGTCTTTGCTTTGCCAATGCTAAGATTATAGCTGTATGCCACCAGAGCTAGCATTTTCACACGGGCAGTTGGGGTCACATGGGAAGAGCGTCATGTTTGTGAGGCAAACACTTTACCAATTGCACCTCCTGTTTACCTGATTTTTTTTTTATTATTGTTACAGAACCAACAATATTGCCAAGGCTCAGGGACATATGCAGAAGAGGTGGTTGAAAGAATGTAAGAGCCACAGTGTGGGAAGGAATATCCAGAGCCATAATCCTCCCCACAATGACAGACTGCTGCTCTCACAACTCATAACCTACAACTACATGGTAAATACCAGCAATCCCACGAAGGAGGGTCCTCAGTGGAGTGGGGGCAATGAGGAGGGAAATGATCATATGTGAAGTGTCCATACAAAGTTTCTAGTTAATGAAAAAAAGGTATCCATTAATAATACATTTTCAAAATAAAATGGTAGGACATCAGATAGGCAGGACATGGGAAATTAGCCACCACTAAAACCCTAATGCTAAAAGAGATGCTCTCATTTTCTTTATCCGCCATGTATCCAGAACAGTCCCTATTGGTATGCACCTGGCACAAGGGTAGTTTTTTTTTTTTTTTATTTTTCAGCTTTTCTGTCCCACCCTCACTCATAATGATAGGATATCTATGAAGGTGGCTGAGGAAATGGCTTAGCAGTTAAGGCATTTGCCTGCAAAACCTAACGGCCCTGGTTTGTTTCCCCAGAACCCACGTAAGCCAGATGCACAAGATACATGTGTCTACAGTTCCTTTGCAATGGCTGGAGGCCTTGGCGTGCCCACTCTCTCTTTCTCTCTGCCTTTCTCTCTCTCTCTCTCTCTCCAATAAATAAATTAATTAAATATTTTTAAGAAGATATCTATGAAAGCCTATGAAGAATATTTAGCAATCTGCTTCAAACTCTTATTGGTTATGTGGCTCCTAAGAGTCTGATAGTGCTAAGTTAGCACATCCTTGGCTCTTAAGCATACAGTTAAGTTGAGCTATTTTATTTTTATCTATGTCTCTGGAAGATTTTCTTACTCTCAGTGTTCTGCCTAGGATGGCAGTAGCTATGAATATCTGCTTTCCAAGGAAAAGCCTGTTTTTTCCTACTTCTTATGTCATTGCTATCTTTGCATTCTTATTTCTTTAATGAATTAAAACATGGCTGATTATTGTCTAATTTATCTTTTTTATATTTGATACTCTTTTTACAAATATTTTTATTTATTTGCAAGCAGAGAGGGAGAGGGAGTGGATGAGGAATGGGTGCATCAAGGCCTCTAGTGACTGCAAACAAACTCAATGTACATGCCACTTTGTGCATCTGGCTGTATGTGGATACTGGGAAACTGAACCCAGGCTGTTGGACTTTGGAAGCAAGCACCTTAAACACTTAGCAAACTCTCCAAACCTATTACCACTGTTTTATTGGTAGTCATGTTGTATATATACTTTCAACATCCTGTATGTTTAAGTGTCACTAGTTTTATGATCTCCACATAATAGTGTATTATCAACAAACATATAGAGTGATGCAAAGTCAATCTTCTATGGCTTGATAGAGTATCTATTACTAAACCTTCTATATAGCATTAGTTATAGTTGACTGAAAAATGAAAAGGTAAAGCACTTGTTCCCTGTGAAAACTCAGTGACTACAGTGAATATAAACACGTATCTGATGCACAAGACTTTTTAAGGAATGGGATGGGTGTTTTGTTTTGTTTTTTCTTAGTGACTCACAATTCTGAGTTCTTTTTGTTATGCAGTATATAGAGAAAATTAGTATTAAGTTCTACTTTTAAGTAATCAAGCTTCCAAGAGATCATATAACTCCCACCTCCACTGCTTTAGTCAAATATTGACCATAGAAACTTGAATATAACAGGACAAATGTTTATCTCACTAATCATGTGGTAAAAGTAGTCTCTTTGTCAAACATAAGTAATTTTAAAAAGAAATGTTAACTTTCATAATGAAGCTTCATGGCTTATGCTATGCTTTCACTGCTTAAAATGTATTCAGTCTTGGCCAGTACATCGACTCTCTAATTTGATAACATAAGAAAATGGTCTTTCTTATTGCTGTTGTCCTAAGGTATAGTGGACCAGATTTAGAGGAGCAACAGATCAGAGTTGGTCACTGGTGATAGGAATTAAACAGAAAAGAAATGGCCAAAGGCAGGAGAAGGGAAATTGACATCAGCATATCACAAAGACAAGAGGGGTCAAGTGTCTCAGCCCTGTCTTTACTCATTGCTATGACCAAGTTCTCACCAAGCAGCAGCTTAAAGAAAGAAAGAAATGACTATTCGGGCTTCAGTTCATGATTACAGTTCACCATAGAAGGGAAAACTTGGCAGCAGGATCTGGAAGCAGCCGGTCACATTGCATCCAGGTAGGAAGCGGAAAGAGAACAGGAAGTGGTGTCAAGATACCAAACTTCAAGGCCACCCACAGGGCTGTATTTGGTCCTCAATGATCGACCACCTTTCCAAAAGTGCTGCCACCTGGGGACCAAGAGTTCAAACACATGCACTTAGTGCAACGTTTCACATTCAAATCACAACTAGTCTTGGTCAAACTGGTCAAGCAGGCTGTCTATTCTTTATATTCCTACTGGTATCATGGCAGTTGGTAATATTTGATGAGGGTAATAACTTCCCTTTGGTGCTGAGGTAATTGTCACTGTTCCCTTGCAACCTGAGGATGTGAAATTTACCAGCATTTTATTTTATTCTATTCTATTTTATTTTATTTTATTTTATTTTATTTTATTTTATTTTATTTTATTTTATTTTATTTTATAAGCAGCATAATTAGGGGGAATTCATGAAGTGACTGTGACTATTTCAGAGGCCAGGTTGATATGGCTCTACTTTTCTAGGAAGGTTCAAGGCAGTGGCTGATGGTTTCCAGGCACTACTACCAGCATCCACAACCACATTGTACAAATTTTCAGTTGGATGTTGGCTAAAAACACCTTAGTCTCTCTGACCTAGACATCTGCAATCTTGAAGGGTGTAGGTGATTATGAGTTCAAATCAATACTCCCTCAGTGATCATCGTGTCTGTCGGCAGAGCTAAACAGCGATCTGACACACAGGTTGGTGCTAATGAAACAGAGACAAAGTGAAAGCCATGGAGCCTCACTTTTACCTGCGTTTGGCTTCCTACTGAGCATCAGTACAATGAACAAAAATGGCCTCAAAATTCTGCAGCATTTGATCTGTTAGCAAAAATCTTAGAATAAATTCCAAGTAAAATTACTCAATTTAGTCTCATGCAACAATTTGATGATGCCTTAAGCATTGTTTCTACTTGTCATTAGTCATTATGCTAAGAGATTCTTTATCATTATATTTAATCTTTTGGAAGCTATATGTGTCTCTTTTTTCAAGACAGGGTCTCACTCTAGTCCAGGCTGACCTGGAATTCACTTGATAGTCTCAGGGTGGCTGCAAACTCATGGCGATCCTCCTACCTCTGCTTCCAGAGTGCTGGGGTTAAAAGCGTGCGCCACCATGCCTGGCTTATATGTGTCTTCTTGTCCAGACCAAATGTATCAAAGAAATGTTTTTTTTTTTTATTGATTAACATCAAATTTCTGCAAAGATCAAGATTTTTACAACCATATCCTCCTCTCTAATCACACATATATTTATTTTTATTTTATTATTATTATTACTATTATTTATTTATTTTTGTTTTTTTGAGGTTGGGTCTACCTCTAGCCCAGGCTGACCTGGAATTCACTATGTAGTCTCAGGCTGGCCTGGAAATCATGGTGATCCTCACACCTCTGCCTCCTGAGTGCTGGGATTAAAGGTGTGTGCCACCACATCCAGCTATGATCATACATTTTTAACTCAAGTATAGCATGTTATGGAAGAAAGAGAATATTCTGGCAGATACAGAGAACTAGGGGATTGACAAAGGATTATTTGTGGATAGGAAGAAGATATGACTTCCGTTCCTTTGTATTTGAATAAAATGTATGTTTCTGTAGCATAGGAACTTAGAGTTCAACCTAGATGAGGGAATTAGTGTAAAATGTGGACTAATTGTATGTAGGCATTTCTAAGTAAGAATAGTGATGTAGAAATCAAGAAAAGAGAGAGAAGATGGACTTTTAGGTAGAAGCTGAAAGAATTTACTACCAGTTAATTGTGAAAGAAATGCTTGGAGAAGCCGGGCGTGGTGGTGCACACCTTTAAATCCAGCACTCGGGAGGCAGAGGTAGGAGGATCGCAGTGAGTTCCAGGCCACCCTGAGACTCCACAGTGAATTCCAGGTCAGCCTGGGCTACAGTGAGACCCTACCTCAAAAAAAAAAAAAAATGTTTGGAGAGAAATCAGTAGGAGCAAGGGAAACAGGATGTGAGGAAATGAGAGTCAAGCCAGGTACAATTTCAGGGAAAGTCACATGAGATTTTGCAGGGAGTCCTCATTCACAAGCCATATGCTTCCTAATTTCAAACATTAGGTAAAAGAGCCAAAGATCCTAGAGCCAAAGCTGTTAACCTTAATACTCCAACCATGGTCTTCTCTGTCTTAGAAGGGAAGGTGGGGTGCAGACATCAGCTCTGCAGTTGGCCAATTCTGATGGTTCAAGGTTGTATGTTTACCAGAGTTTCGGTTGTGGATAATTAGAAGACACAATCTAGACACCAGCAAGAAGCTGAGTAAGTGATTTAGAAAGTCTGAACAAATCATGGGTCATAGCTGCTACAAGTGGTGATAGCTTACTAAACAAAAGAAAACCAAGATGATATAATATAGATAATCCACTGTAAACAAGGGGAAAAAAGTCGGATGTGTCCTGAATAGAGTGAAGGTAGGAAAAAGGAGTACTTATGGTAGTGTTTCCTGCCATGCATTCATGCAGCATGAGCATGTCACCAAAAAAGTCACCCATAGACATTAATATTTCCTTAATTCCAGAAATACTTTTTATAGTTTTATCTTAATATTCTAATTCTCAAAATCATTAGTGAAACAGTAAGATGAACAAGTTTATCTCTTTGACTAAGTCAGAAAGTAAAACTGCTCTTGATCGGTCAAGTAAGTAGCCCCTGTGTATGTGTGCGTGTGTGTGCATGTGTGCTTGTGTGCATGTGCGTGTGTGCGTGTGTGCATGTGTGTGTGTGTGTGTGTGTGTGTGTGTGTGTGTGTGTTTTATGATGGAGTACATTCAATTCCAGTCAGTCCCCAGTCAGATTAGCATTACATTTCTGATGTCTTACTGGTGGGGAGCTAATGCAATTAGACTCCTGAAGGTTGTCATTTTCTTCTTAATAGGTTTCAGGGTTTGCCTACAGCTTCCATAGCTGGAAAAGAATGTAACTCACTTGACATCGATGGGTTATTTATAGAAAATTGGCTCAGTAACTACAACCTATATAAAATTGAGCTCTTTTATTTCTTGTATGACGACTTGTTTGCTGAAAATCTCTGTGTGTTTGAAATGTAAGGTGAAAGTTGACATACTTCTTCCCCTTATATCAGTTTAATAGTCTGTGTTCACAAAATTGTAAGACAAATTTTCACTCTCAAAGCTAACTCTCCTATAAGAGGTTATAGGATATAATTACTGTTTTTGACTCTGCCCTTGTCACCTCTGTTCTGAATCTCCCATTTTATATAGTGTTTCCTATCTTTGGAAAACTCGTTTTTATTTCACCTATTCTTAAGGATCAAATTAGATTTAGGGCTTATTTCAATGATTCCCTAAGCATAACTAACAGGCACTGGAATTTTTTTTCTTAAATTGCATTAACTAATCTGGTATAGATTACAAAGTTAAACATTACTAGTTTTGCAATCCTTTTTTGTTTTGTTGTGTTGTGTTTTGTTTTGTTTTTCGAGGAAGGGTCTCACTGTAGCTCAGGCTGACCTGGAATTGACTATGGAGTCTCAGGGTGGCCTCAAACTCATGGCAGTCCTCCTACCTCTGCCTCCCAAATGGTGTGATTAATGACATGCATCACCACATCTGGCTTTTTGCCTTTGTGTTACTTAAGGTTGTACTGAACTATCTGTATCTCAGAACTTATGTTTAGCCATCCTAAGACAGATTCTTTGAAATCATCATGTGAAATTCCTATGTTGATTTTTTTTTTAAGGTTTATCATGTTCATTAAAATATAATATTTTCCTATTACTCAAAGCATTTTTATGAAGACATAAGGTATTTTCACCTTCCTTAAAACTAAAATGTATCTGAAATACAATCAGATTTTTATTGGTATACATCTGGTATCTAGGCCCCAAATACATTGTTATACTATGTGATAGGGGTTAAATAATTCCATTTTAGATTTAAAAGCATAAAAATATCTGAATACTCAGTCTCAACTTAAAGTCCTCATCTCTAATTGAGAATAATAAAAGCACTTAGCCCTAAGCTTATGGAGATTAATGAGATAATTTAAGGAAAATTCTGGCCCCATAAATAGTAAACATTAAAAAATGATGGCTATTATCATTATACTCAATTGAATCCTTAAATGAATACAAATTATACTCTTGCCAGTATGGTATTTATTAATATTAGTGGTAGGTATGTATGGTGGTTTGAATGTAAAATGTTCCTCATAGAAACATGTATTTGTTATTAAGCCTCATATTTAGTTGCTAGCAACTGAGCCCTTGGGAGGAGCAGCCTTACTAGAGGAGGTGTGTCCCTGGTGGCAGGCCTTGGATTGAAGCTCTTATTGTTGCTGTTGTTAAAGAAGTGTCCTATATTAATTATCACTTCCATAGGAATTGATTTTATGTATTGTCTCCTGTCTCCATTTAGATTTTACATGTCTGTTCATCGGTTGTTACATAGCAACCCCCACCCCCAAAATTGGTGGTTTAACACAGGAGTCTAGGCCGCTTGCTAGTGCTATGAGCAGCCGTTGATGTGCCTCTAAGCCAGCAGCATGTGATGATGCGATCCAGCTTCCTGCTCCTGGCATGCTTTCTCAGCCGTGATGAAACTTCCCCTTGCAACTGTGAGCCAAAATAAATACTATCTGCTTCTTGCTGGGGAGTTTGCCTCCCAGAGAGACAGTAGTGCTGTACTCTCCTTCACTACATCATCTTAATTCTCAGAAACCTACTAACACCTTTTAGTTTGGAGCAACCCAGAGTCATTATTCCCTATAACTCCTGAGTGGCCTTTTGAATGGATGCCATCAATGTTTTTGGGTGTTAGAGAGCCATAGGTACAAAATGGTGAAAACTGAGCTGAAAAGGAGAAGAATAAGGGAGAAATACAAGAGAAACTTAAGGCAGGAAGTGGAGACAGAATGCTTTCTCCAGCAGGGGTTGGGTGGATTTCTGTAATGGCTCCCATGTTACGAGGAATCAATCATTGTCTTCATAAAACTGCCATGAGAGCCGGGCGTGGTGGCGCACGCCTTTAATCCCAGCACTCCGGAGGCAGAGGCAGAGGCAGGAGGATCGCCATGAGTTCAAGGCCACCCTGAGACTACAGAGTTAATTCCAGGTCAGCCTGGACCAGAGTGAGACCCTACCTCGAAAAAAAAAAAAAAAGAAAAGAAAAGAAAAAACCTGCCATGATAGTCCACTCCGAGTCACTGTTTTTTGCTTTTATTTCTCTTCCTTCCCCTCTCTTTCCTCTTTCTTTCCTTTGACTACCAATAAGTTATATTGATTTGTGTTACCTGCAAATTTATAACCACACACATATTTAAGATTATTCTATTTTTGGTCAGGAACCAAGAGTAAGTTAGAAACTGTGAATGTAAATTTTTGGCAAAAGATGAATAAAATTCATATTCAGGTTTTGCCTGCATTAATTGAATGTATGATGTGAGTCAGGCATTTTTGCCTATTTCATTTAATATCATCTACTCTTAAAGGCCTTTATTACCATTTGTATTTTATAGTGTACAAACAGAATTCAGAATGGTTAAGTTTTCTAATGTCACATGCATTACAAGTGTGATTCAAATTCTGTTTTCTAGATTTTTTTTCCCACTTAATCTCTTGCAATTCCTTTCATGGCTCAATGGAATTAAAATAAGGATTTTATGAACTTTCCTTTTAATTTCTTACATACAAAAACATGCGTCTACAGTGCAAAGTAAATGATGATCATTCCAGTTACAGTCTCATAAACATGGAATACTTAACGCCAGGTCTCAAACACTCAGTGAATGTCCAGAAAACACAGGATGGTGCCCTTTGCTCCTTTGCCATCACATCGTTCAGATTATTGTTGCCTGGCTTCTGTGAATTGTGGGGATTCTTTTCACGTGGTACAAGACTCCCAACATTTCCTGGTATCTAAATATGGTGCAATGGAGTCCAACCTGATTTATGTATTTATTCATAATTGATTGATCCTATCATATGTATATAAAATCCATCTACTTCCATGTCAACTTCTCAGTGATTATAAGTATTAATAATTATTAAGTATATAGACCTTTGGTAAATCCTCAAACTCAAATGTACTGAGAAAATGAAAAAAAAGTCTACCCATTTGGTAATCAGCCTTCAGTATTTACAAGTATGAAATAAATATCTGCCAAGTCAAAGCGCAGACTCTAAATACTAACTAATTTGTTGTTGGAATATCACTTTAGCCCTATCCACTGTATATCAAGCTCCACCATAGTCTTCACACACTGGGGACAAGCATTGTTGCAGCATTATGTTTATGGTCTATAAATTGCTTCCTGCTTCTTGAGCATGTTCTCCAAACTCCAAGATTATTTTGCCTATTCAGTTCTAGAAATATGTTCCTAGTGGTCTTGATTTTGGTGGGTTACAAAACAGTAGTAAGTGTGGAAATTTTCACTATTCTCGTGGTCCTCATGTCTATTCCTGCATATTATTTTCCTGTTTCATTCATGGCCAATGCCAAACTAACTCGCATGAGCAAAGTACTTGATAGTTAAAGCACAGGTCTATGGATGTTTTTCCTTGTAGATTGAAGCATTTATAGATACGTAGCTTAAAATTCATATAGTTTTGTTCAAGTACATCTTTATTGCTAGATAGAGCTTTTGTTGTGCTTTTCTAACTTTACTTCCCCATCAGTAGCTTATAATTTCTATATTTTTTGAAATACCCAACATATCTTTCACTATATCTGAAACTTGAGCCAACATTTTATGACCATCTTCATATAATAAGAACAAGACACACATTAATGTTAGAACATTTTGACTTTTTTCTCCTCTGAACTGACATTTTGATGTTTCAATCATGCCAAACTGTGCATAGTTTAAATATCAGAAGGATAAAATAAAACAGTAAAAATAAATAAAGCTAATGTAAAAAAAAAGGAAACAAAAAAATCATAAGATTTTGCTTCCTATAATGAAGAAAATACAACCTAAATTAAAGCCATTTTAACCTTACAAACTGACTCTGTATCATAAATTCAATAATGAATGATGAACTAGCATTAATTATGGGTTAGTGCTTTTGATTATTTTCATCTACTTGTAATTAATATTTTTTACTTACTTAAATACATAATATATGTTTATAAAGAAATTCCATGTTTTTACTTAGGAACCTGGTAGAAACTTCTATGTTCAGATTCATGGCTGAAAGTAATTTGAATTCTTCTATCAGTCACTATATTCCAAGGTCACTATTACAGTTCATTAGCTTCTTTGCTTGAAAGAACCGTTGCTGGGCCTTAGACTAGATACTTGGTTGCCCTGAGAGTGGGAGTGGTCCAAGTATCCAAGGAAACTCAGTTTGTGATCTTACAAATGACTGAAAAATAATCATAGTCCAGGGCTATGATAAGAGGTGTTCACTCTAGAAATTCTAAGAAATTAACTGAGATATAGGCCCCATTTTATTTCATCAATTCTATAATGTCATCTTTTGTAAAATGTGTAAAAAAATGTCCTTGCATGGGATACTAAGAAAGAAAGTTATTTGCTGCATATCTATAAAATACATTTTCTTACCAATTAATTTTGTCACTTAATTGCAGCTTCTTAATTGAGGATTGGAGATATATATATGTTCATTAAATAGAAAATATATAGAAAGTTCACAAAGGTGTTTATAACTCATCTTCATGCACAAAATTTAACCCATCCAAAATTATGTATGACCTATAAACTTCAGTGTACTCCACATACTGCTATTCCATAAAACATGATGAAAGGAGCTGGGTGTGGTGACACATGCCTTGAATCCCAGCACTTGGGAGGCAGAGGTAGGATTGCTGGGAGTTTGAGACCACCCTGAGACTACACAGTGAATTCCAGGTCAGCCTGGACTAGAGTGAGACCCTATATTGAAACACACACACACACACACACACACACACACACACACACGCTAGAAATACAGCTCAGTCTATAAAGTGCTTGCCTCACAATAAGAACCTGAGTTTTCTCTCCACTATCCATGGAAAGTGTCAAGCAAGCATGGTATCCCATGTCTTTAAATCCAGTGCTGGAGAGGCAGAGAGAGGATGAACTCTCATCATAATATAGTGTCTGTAGTAAATTTTTACTGACTACTATCTAGCCATGAATGTTATCCAAAAATTCAATTTCAGAAATATTAAATTATTTTAAAGGACACATTTTAAGGTCAATTAAATATGGTATCAGTTCTCTTTCCTATAATTTTGACACAGAGTGTCTCATTCAAAGAACTTTCAGACTGATCCTCTCACAAGAACGTACATTTATTAGCACGTAGACTACGGACAATACCAGCAGACACCCTGGAGTTTAACTAATGTTCTGGTACAGAACCTGAGATAAAAACTGTCCAATAAATAGCCGCACTTAAGCCACATATATTTAGCATCAGCAAATTTCAATAATTAAAAAATCATTTCTAATAGCCAGCTTGCTAATTAAAATACCATTGCTGTCTTGGAATAAGTATGCAATTAGAGAACAAATGTTAACTAAATTCTACTAAGTCATAATTTAAAGAGAAATTGGATGCTATATATGAGAGAATTTTAAGAACAATTACAGACAGTATAAAAGAATTATAATTGATCAGTCTCTTTCATTTGGCAAAATGGGAATATGTAGCTGGGAGACTACTAGAAAAATTTGGGCAAAATGAAAACTGCTTCCCTTCCACTGAATTCACCCCATTTTAAACAGTAAACACTGAATTTCTGTTCTTTCTTGTCTGTAAGGGTTATCTTTAGCATTTTTAAATAAATACTAAACATGTAACCTAATATCATGAGCAGTTTAATGAGATAGTAAATCAAGAGCTGAAGTCATGGGAGCATAATATTTGATTTCTAGGAATATATTCTTGGAATTTGCTTGCAATTCTGAAAAATCAGATCATTTTACTAACATTCCCCATAGGGTTCTTGAACATGAGCCATGAATAATAAACCACAGACAGTACTAGGGGTCAAGGTGGACAATGGCAAGAATCTTTCCTCCAGCGGCCAGGAGCCTGCCAGCAGCATCACACTCCACGAACAGAGAGAGCAAGCGCCTATCCGAACACCACACCATTCCTCCAGCTGAATCGAACCACCCTTCTCCTTGCCACTTGGAAATAGAAATTCCAAGCCACAAAATCAGACACAGGAAGTGTTTCTGCAGATAAATAAATATATTAGAATTTTTTTTTTAGGAACTGGAACTGTTTTTTGAAAATTACAGGTTATTGTGACAGTTAAAATGTTATTGTCAACTTGATCAGATTAGGAATTCAGTAAAAGACATGCCTATTGGTGGGTCTGGGAAGGCATGTCTAGGGAGGATTACTGGAGGGAGGAAGACATTCTCCAGGGTCAGTGGCTCTTTGAGTAGTGAACTGCAGGCAAAGAAGTTCCACCTGGACAGAGTGCCCTTTGCCTGGCTGCCCAGGCTACTCGGTGGTACACACAGCTACCTTACTGCTGCTCTTCATGGACATTGCACCCCAGCTCTATCGGCCTTCACACACGGGCTGAATACCAGAGGTACTCCAGGAACGCTCTAGGCCTTCGCTGCCAGACAGGGACTGCAGAAGCATCCAGGTTCTAAGATGCTGGCCTCCAGGCTGCTGTTGTCTCACTGCTCAGCCCACGATGTGTAAGGCAGTTGAATGCCACCCCTTATCACACACATTTATTCTATTGATTCTATTCCTCTAGAGAAACCTGACTAAAACACTTATAATTAGGATTGTGCAGAATTAGTAAAACCAACACAGTAACTTGGACCTGCAAAATCCTTAATTAGTATTAAAAATGGCATGGGTAAATACTTTCAGAAATGTTATTTAAGCCATTGTTTCTACAAGTTTACTTTGTGAAAAGGAAATGCTGTCATTTATAGGAGAATAAGATATGTGTCCTTGCTGTTCTTGCTCAGTATGGTTCAGAAAAAGTTAAAAAAAAAATTCCCTTATTTTGGTTGGGTGTGGTGGCTCATTCCTTTAATCCCAGTACTCAGGAGGCAGAGGTTGTGAGTTCGAGGTTATCCTGAGGTCAGCCTGAGCTTGAGTAAGACCCTGTCTTGAAAAAAAAAGAAGAGTATCTCTTCCTTTAATTGCCAGGGAACAAGTTTTATTCCAACTTTTGAATTTGGTACATCCCACTTTCTACACATTCTAGTTACAGTTTTTCATTAATCTACTGTCATAATTTCTAGCATTATCTACTAGTAATTTCCCACTGTCTACATCAATTCACACCCAGCTGATCAGTCCCTATGATGTAGACCATATAACTGACTCCCCTAGTGATTCTTCTTTCTAGTGGAGCTGGAAAACACCTCTACAGCCCGTTTTTACATCAAGTTGTACAAGTCTCTCTCCAATAATCCAAAACTACACTTACCTCATTTCATCTGCTTAACCTCATCCAGATAATCAAAGCAAACATTTAATCTAGTTTTATATTCTAGATTGGTTTAAAAATATTTATTGAGAAAGGTCAGGAAGAGAGAGAGGAAGAGAAAGAATGAGAGAGATAGCAAGAGAGAGAGAACATAGGCTTGCAATGGCCTCTTTATGCAAATGCACTCCACACATGCGTGTTACTTTTGTGAATCTGTCTTCATGTGGAAACTAGGAAGCTAAACGTGGATTGGCAGGCTTTGAACCTTTAACTGCTGAGCAATCTCCCCAAACCTCTCCATTGCTTTTTAACTTTACATATTTTGAGTCATTAATTGCATCATGACTCTTACCAAAGGCAGTCTTGCCCCTTATGTGATATTTATTCGCCATCTGGAGATAGTTTTAGGTGTTTTTTTTTTTTAATTCATGCACACATTTCTATACTGGCACATTGTAGGCAGAGGTCCAGTATGGAGATAAACACTCTGCTATGCACAGGACAGCATAGCCAAAAGGAATTCTCCCTAAAATGTCAGTATTGTTGCACATCACCCTGTCCAAATCCAAGTATCACCTCTTTTAAATATGGCTGCCATAGGCTCATATTACCTTAATTATAAATTGTTTTAGGAAGTGCTGGAAGAATGTTTTCTACTCAAAAATATAATCATGTGTTGCCTACATCTAGCATAGTAATGTGCATATTGTATCTGCATAGCAATTTTAATTAAATAGTCACACTTATTTGTATATTATGTGTGTTTACCTGATTAACTGAAAAGAATCAATATATTTAAAAGTAACTCTACCTTAAATCAATAACTATGTAAATATTAATTACTATTATCTGCAGAATCTTTTCTCAAAATCATTAAAAAGTCTAAAAATATGTTTATTTGTTGAATTAATGATGGCTCAAAATGAGCTTCTTTGGCCACAAGGTGTTACATTGACTGCATTTTTAATATATAATCAACTTTCTGCATCATCAATTGAAAAGCCTTTCAAGCCATTCTAAATCATTTCCAGCTAATTGAACCAGACTTGCCATAGAAATGTCCTAGGAGTCAGAACTACAAAATGATAGAAGGTAGAGATAGAAAGAGGATGTTTGCCTCATAGCATTGCATGCAAAAAAAAATAAATAAATAAAGTATGGTCAGTCTCATTTTCCAATGATGTGTATGAGTGTGCTTATATACCTAATTCAGATCCACCATAGAAATGTATTGCTGAGACAGAATTTATATAGAGGACCCTCAATTTATCACTGCAAGATATCACACCAAATAGTTTCATTTAATAAGTAGATTCAGTATTTTTTAACTTATGTGTATAAGTATTTTTCATAGGTTATAGTCATGGATCCCTTCACCCCTAGTCTGCCCCCATTTCCCTGTGGGCCCTCTGTAGTAGGTTTCTTGATGTTCACTGTGGGGAAATTAGGTCCTCTGTTCTTTCCTTGGTGGCGGGGGTGACAGGGAGGGGGGGTTTGTGGGCGTCAAGATATTTCGACCCAGTCTGTAACTATTACAATTTCCCACCGCCTCTTTCACAACAATCTCTGAGTGGTGGCAGTATTAGCAGACTGTTTTTAATTTTTAGTTCAATGTAGCCTGTGTACTTCCATTATAATATTTCAATTAATTTCCATGTTCATTGTTACTTCCCTAGAGGTTGCTGTACAGGTAGCAATGAGAACAAAACTCTAGTTGCTGCTTCGTCTGCAGGTTCTTCCGGTCCCCAGTGAATTCTGTTAAAGGTGGCACATCTTGTGGTGAGCAGTCAGCTGAATTTTCTCGTTGGATTGGTAGATCTTGGATCTCCTCAGTCTTCTCTGCCATCTGTAAAATAAAACAGATCCCCCAACCAAGAGTGGGAGCAGCTTTTATTAAGGGTGATAACCATATACTTGTAAGAAACATTTGGATGAGGATACACCCTCAACTTGTCCAGATAACAATGAGAGCTTCTCTCTGGGGGTGGTGAGTTTACTGCCTGTGGGCGCCGACTTAGTTCCCAGCACCAGTTATGAGTTTTCTGCCATTGAGCCCGCCTCATGTCCAATTGGAAGGCAGATTGTTCCTGCAAGGGCTGTGTGCCAATATTGCACAAGTGTGTGTTCATGGTCTGTCTGATAGGTTGCCGTAGCCTACAGGGTCTCCTGCTCATTTTTGCATTTGGTGACCATTATCACATAGTCATTCCCACAGCTCTTTTCAGCGCAATGAGAGTTTGAAATTGGTAAACTTCATCATTATACAGCAGAGAAAAAGAGTGTGCCTGCACTTTATAATTTGTTCTTATTGCTAGTAATTACTAATGCTTCTTTAATGGCTTTTAATGAATTCCATGCACTTTCTAAGAATTACTGTGCTCCCAGAGTTATGGGGATTAATTTATGTATATTAAATTTAAAAATTAGCATCACTTTGGAGATTTTGTTTATGTCCCTTCAATATTTCCCAAATAAATCAACAACCTTATGCTATGTCAAATCTGCATAAGTTTATAAATACTCTATATTTGTTTTAGAAAACAAACTGTGGTGAATAATTAAACTTAAGATGACTTCAGTTACCCAAACTTGCAAAGAGTATGGAATACAACCATGGGCCCAGTGTACGTCTAACACTTTGGTCTGTATTTGGTTTACATGTTTTTTGAGGTGACTCCATGTTAACTTAAAATTCAAGTATCTCTCATTTCCTCTCCTACACTAAAGCAGTGAATGTTTTGTAAGGTAGACATTCACTTAAATTGTAAAAAGAGCATGTGCACATTTTAAAGTACTATCTCATAAAGGATTAAATTGTCTACCACACATTTAAATGTGTCATAGTATACTAATTGTTTCAAAAATTACTTTACCATCACACCTTAGATTCAGTAAGTTACAGTGATTGGAGAGATAAGCTAGTATCTTGTTTAGGAGGACGAAGAATGATTTTTCTTTTTCTTTTTTTTTTTTTTTTTTTTTTTTTGGTTTTTCGAGTTAGGGTCTCACTCTGGCTCAGGCTGACCTGGAATTCACTATGTAGTCTCAGGGTGGCCTCGAACTCTCGGCAATCCTCCTACCTCTGCCTCCCGAGTGCTGGGATTAAAGGCGTGCGCCACCACGCCCGGCTTGAATGATTTTTCTTGATATATAATCTTTTTATTGCTTTTTTTGGAGGCAGAGTCTCTCTCTAGCACTTATTGACTTGGAATTCACTATGTAGTCTCAGGGGGGCCTTGAACTTGTGACAATCCTCCTATCTCTGCATTCCAAGTGCTGGGATTAAATGCTTGCACCACCACACCCTGCTTGATATATGATATTTTACTTTAGTTTACATTTGTCATGATGGGAAAATATAGATGTACAGATGAAGGTACATATAATCACATATATAAAAAAGTCATAATACATGGAATGTTTAAGTTCCTGGACTTGCCTATGGTGAGGCACCTTTCAGTGCCCTACATATGTGCAGTTAGTGAATGTTCTGTTATAGCCATTTTGAAATTAGGGGCTAGCTCCCACAGTACCAAATAAATTCAATTTCTGTGCAGGCATTAATCTATGTTATCAAAATCATTCAGAAATTTTAATACCATATGGTTAGATAAAAAAGGATAGGTCAGCATAAATTATTGAATGCACATTCTCTTAAACACAATAGGACAAAACCCATAACAATTTGGGTGGTGGGGCAAGTGCTTTGTGCCTATCATAGATAAATGGCCATGTCTCCATTCCTTTGCTTCTTACATTTTGTGCATCCAAAACTACTTGTACCTAGAACAACTCCAATTTGCCCTTATTTACTGTATTGCCTTGGATCAGGTACAAAGGAAGGAACTCCAGCAATCTTTTGAGTATATGAAATCACCCTTGTAATTTCCTTTTGAGCCTCTAATCTACGTACATGTAATTATCTCAACTTCAGTAGGCAAGAAATTTCTATCTGGAAGAAGGTAACAGTAAAAGAAAGTTAAGTTATAGAGAATTTTACTTACTAATTCAAGCTAATTCATTCAACTATTTCTTCTAAAAAAGTGAATATAAAACGTTTATACTAGAGTATTTCTCAAATACCTCATCTGAAATACTTAAGGATAACATACATCTTTTTTTTTTTTTAAGTAAAGAATTATATTCCCTAGGGAATCTGGTTTATGTTCCCCAAGTAAGCAATACATGCATAAGTACCTGATCAATACAGTAAATATTAAAACTTACTATATGGTCAGTGAGGTAGTTTGAATGGATGCCCCCCCCAATATATTCAGTGTTTTATTAGTGTGTAGTTTTCATTTGCAGTCACCTGGCTGGAGGTAGTGTCACTGGGCGAATCTTAAGGTGTGGTGGTGTGTTTCAGATTTCAATCTAAAGACATGCAATGTGTGCCTAGCTGGAGTTCCTGAAGTGTTCCTGTGTGGCTTTTG
This sequence comes from Jaculus jaculus, assembly GCF_020740685.1. Classification (NCBI taxonomy): domain Eukaryota; kingdom Metazoa; phylum Chordata; class Mammalia; order Rodentia; family Dipodidae; genus Jaculus; species Jaculus jaculus. The sequence goes on along the minus strand of NC_059116.1, from coordinate 70,588,350 downwards.
GCTTTTGGCTTGTGCTTCTCTGTTTTTGCTTGGGCCTGTGAAAGCAGGCCAGCTTCTTCTGCCATTATGGAACTTCCCCTATATCTGTAAGCTTCAGTAAATCCCTTCCTCCATAACTGTGCCTAGTCTGGAAGTTCATCTCAGCCAACCTGAAGTTGTCTGGTACAGTCAGTAATGCATATTTATGGAAGTTTATTTTACCTAGTTTTTGAGTGAATATTTCATTTGTATTCATGTAAAAATCTCAAAGTCATATATATATATATACATATATACATATATAATAAAATTTTTTCATAATAATAGTTGATACATTATATTCAGCAATTCTAACAAACTCACTCACTGTAACATTAAAGGTTCTTATTATGTCTCAATAATTATTGACTATTTTTCTTTTCAATGAATTCTAGGTAGTTTATTTGCACTGATGAAACATATTTCAGAAAACTTGGGGGCAAGAAATATGGCTTAGTAGTAAAGATGCTTGCCTGTGAACCCAAAGGACCCAGGTACGATTACTCCAGTAACAAAGTAAACCATATGCACAAGATAGCACATGTGTCTGTATTTCATTTGCATTGGCTAGAGGCCCTGGTGTGCCCTCTCTCTTTCTCTTCATCTCTCCCCTCCCTTTCTCTCTAATAAATAAAATTTAAAAGAAAAAAGAACTTGGGATAGTGAGTCATACAAAGAAAGTCTACTAGAGCATAAAAATAATTTAATTATTTTATACATACATCTTTAATTTAAAACTTAAATATGATAGTATTTTCCAATGATCCCACCACTCTTTTTGTTTAAAGCACTTAAATTTGAAAGAATGGTTTCACCAAAGCCCATCCAACATTGTTTTTTTGATCTGTGTTTGATTTGGGGATCTTTGTTTCTGAATGTATGTCTTTATTATTTTATGCCTATCCAAAATAATTTGTGGACTTGTTTTCCAATTATATATCCCTGTATATAAAGTACCCAATGTGGGCTGGTGAGATAGCTGAGTCAGTAAAGTTTGGTTCTAAAAATGAAGTTAAGAAAAAAAAACAAAACATGCCAGACATGGTGGTGGGTCTTTGTACTTCCAGAGCTAGAGAGGCAGAAACAGGGGGATTCCATCCCCGGCCTTGATTCTTCCAAGCTCCAGAACAATATGAAGTCCTGACTTTAACAAGATGAGCAATGACTGAAGTTGTTTTCCTTGTGTCTCACATACAAAATTAGCAAATGTTACTAGAATTCACATATCCCTAAGGACTAGGTTTCTTCTGCTCTATTTGAAATGAGAGCATCTATGTGTCCTGTTCCCAAGAGCTGGTCTTCCCAATTTGAGTATATGGTCCCTCATAGAATAGTCCCTAAAGTTAAATGGTGACACTGTTTCTGCGACTATTGGTGGGGGCACAGAAAGATCTGTCCATATTCCACATGAGGATCCTTAGACCCTCCATTTGATGGAGGGAGGGGAAGGCTCAAGAATAGCTTAGGGATAGTAAACATAATATGGTCCTTAGGCACCATCAACAACATTTTTTTGTTGTTGTTAGCACTAGGCAATTATTATCTATCAGGGTCATTCAGTTGGTTTAAAAAAGTTTTCTCTAACTGTCACACTTTCAACATTGCTGTTCTTTGTCCCTTCTCCAGCATTGGAGAAATATTTTTTAATACTTTTTAAATACTATTTTTTATTATATTGGTCACTTTTTTTATAATAGTAGAATATTATGATAATATAATAAAAGAGAAATTTAAAGTATTTTGGTATATTTAGTAATTTAGAAGTAATTTTTTACTTTATTTTATTTATTTTTATTTTTTATTTATATATTTTTTGTTAGTTTTCTAGTCAGCAAATACAGGCAGTTTGGTATTATTAGGCTCATCCATGACCTACCCTTCCCCATTGTCCCCTTCTTGTTGAGGAATATGGGTCGTGCATTGTGGAGTTAGTCCACAGTTATTGGTAGATAAATGTCTCTGCATATCATGACCCAACATGTGGCTCTGACATTCTTTCCGCCCCCTCTTCCGCAAAATTTCCCTAAGCAATGTTGGGTTCATTTTGGTCTGCTTCAGTGATGAGGTGTTGGGGGCCTCTGGGGCTCTGGCTCTCTGATTTGTTAGGAGTTGATTTTTCTCTGTGTTGGTCTCCTTCCCCCTTGTGCTGGTATCCGGTTCATCAGGAAAACAGCCCCCTTGCTTGCTTCGCCAATTTATCTTAGTTTCAGCCAGGGCCCATTTGAGGTATGATGGGGTGGCTCTCTCCTTAGGATCTGCATCTATCTGAAAAGAGCAGATTCTCCAATAATCAAAGAGTTTTACTTAAAATTTTTGTATGAACTCATCTTATAGTCTAAAGACAATCCTGGAAAGCTCTTAGGAACTATCCTTCTTATCCTGGTTATGAGAAGTTAATCATAGTAAATGAAATTCTAACATAGTTCAAACCGACACATTGTGTAAAAAGATGAAACAACATAATGTTCCCGGTTCTGCTTAAAGACTACCCAAGTATGTGGAACATGACATTTAGTTCAATGACTTACCCAATTTAAGGCAAGTTCCAAGATGCTATGAAGGCATCTATGTCTTCATTGTAGGTCTTTCTTGAGGTATTTCTCCCTTGGCCTTCCAAAGCTAAAGGAGTAAATGTAAGGGCTATAAAGACATAAGCATTTTTTTAATCAGGGAATGAATTTGCAATGAAACTAGGCACAATAGCTTTAAAATGTCCCCTCCTATCAAGCAAATATGGCTAACATAAAGAAAAATAGAAAGAAAAAAAACAACATTGACATACACACTGTCATGAATACACTGTGTCCAGTTGTGATGGTGCTGGAAACTACCTATAGTGATAGTTTAGTATTGCCTCTGGATTCCAAGTTAGCGCCACCTTTCTGTGAGTGAGATGGCCTTTTTTGGCAAAAACAAAAAAATAATTCAGTATGAGGATTTCTAATGTGACATCTAAGTGGAACACTGTGTTTGAGGCAAGTGTTTTCATAAAATAAAGTTCTTCCAGGAGAGTTAAAAATACCTAAAATTTTATAAAGAAGTTAGAATTATAAAGTTTGACAGATCCTTGAAGCAGAATTATCACAGAACTCATCCTCTACACCAACCACAAAAATATGTTATCTTTCATAACATTTACTTCATGATTTTTTTTAGATTGGTCAAGACATTTTTCCTTATTAGAGTTTCAACAAACTCACTTATATAACCATTTCAAGTAATAAACATTAAATCCATTATTTATATCATATATATATAATTTTATAAATGAAAAGTCATACCTTGTTTAAAATGAGATAACTGCTTTCTTTATTCTAGCCTATATATATAGATATAGTTATAAATGAAAAATATACAAAATAAACATTAATCAAGATTAGTAAAGAAATATGTAAGCATGAGTTAATCCAGCCGGATACAATCTGTAAAAATCAATCTAACCTAGTTATTGTGGCTTAGGGTTCCTTAGGAGTGATCTAGAAATAAATATAACTGCACAATATATAACATTCTGTGACTTTCATTTACCTTAAACATCATGATGTCTGTTGCTATGAAGAATTTTTTCTCATGTTTGTCAATGAGACTGCTACAGACATTTGGATTAGTCCCAGCCTGCACTTAGAAATCACATGATTATGTACAATGTTAAAATGTCTCTAGCTGGAAGTAAGCATGGTTGTCTATGATCATCACCCAGTAGTTTAATTATTGTGTCTGAGTATATCTAGTGAACTTTATCCTTAATAGTTGTTTATTGAAAGTGATCATATAATTTATGCACTACTAGAGTGTATCCAATACTATTAATCCACATACTATGTAACACTTGCTGCTATCAGAGGTTTTTTTTGTTTTTTTTTTTTTTTTGGTCCACTGTTATATATGTGCAATACTAACTATGGCCATAATTAAAATCACCGTGAATACTCATCAAATTGACTTTTCTTGTACATTGTTTATTCTCAATTTTTCCTCTGGGGGGGGGAATGTTTTTTTAAGTCCTTTGCTAATTTTATGCATGTGTACTCATTCCTGTCTTTTTTATTGTATAAAATTTTCTTGGTAATGCTCTCTGTGAGGTGTGTGGCTAGTGTTTTTCACCCGAGAAATGATAGTTAATATGAACAAGCCACCATTTCTCATTTTCCACAAAGTGTTATAAAATTGTTTTAGCAGGTACATAAATACTTTATCCAAAAGAGATTGGTTTGAGACTATAGTTTCAGGGAAAGATTCATTTTCATATTCTTCCATAGATAAAAAAAAATGTTTAATTAATATAGATCAATAATCATACTTTTCTCCTTTTTGGTTGAAAAATGTTGATTTTCTAAAGTATCAGCTAAGATAAATGTGTGGTCTCTTTGAGAGCTGTGCATGCACAACTGTGAGTGTTGGTCTTCTGCAAACCTACTTACTTCAGACTTTCCTAATAGTGAACTGTCCTCCTACTTGTAATATTTGAAACAACATCACTTCACTTATATTTTATACAATGTTACAATCCATATGAATTTTACCATCTACTGTTATGGTTTTGTAGGAAGCTATGGTAACACTAAATACAATGATATTATGAAAACATTTTATTGTTTTTGTGAAATCTGGCAAAAAATAAATATCAAAATTTTCTATTCATACAATTGTTAGGATTCTTTATCAAGTTTTAATGAATTTCTGGAGATTGTTTTACTTTGTAAAGTCATTTTCACTTAGATCACTGAAAAGGCAGATGAATTTCTACATTAATGATTCCATATATAGTAACATTGCCAAATTCTGGTTTTGGTTCTAACCTAATCTATTTTATAGAATCAATTTTTACTTTATTTTTATTTATTTATTGAACAGAGAGAAGGAGTGAGGCATAGAAAGATAGATAGAGAATGGGCATGCCAGTGCCTCCAGCCCCTGCAAACAAACTCCATATGCATGTACACCTTGTGCATCTGGCTTATGTGGGTCCTGGGGAATCAAACCTGGGTCCTTTGGCTTTGCAGGCAACTGCCTTAATTACTGTGTCATCTCTGCAGTCTTAGAAATTATTTTTCTTGAGTGAGACAGATTAAATTTATTGAGAAAAAGATAGAAAAGACCCAAAATGTCATGGCAAACATGCTTAGAATTTTGGCCAGCATCCAACAAAGAGAAAGACAGGAAAAGCTACAATAAAACTTAATCTTTTACTATAACTTTTGACACTATTTACATATGCACATTTATATATATATATATATAATTTTTTTTCATAATCCCCTATATAGCTCCTTCTTGGCTTTGCTGTCCCCTTCCACTGACCCTGTTACAGTTACCTTCATATTGCTGACACAGAGCACCTTCTGAAAAATAGCTTGTGGTAGGAAAAGGTTTATTTTGCCTTAAAGATTTGAGGGGGAGCTTCATGATGACAGGGAAAATGATGGCATGAGCAGAGGCTGAACATAACCTCTGCCATAGCAGGTGGCAGACAGCATGGGAGGGTGAGTCAAACACTGGCAAGGGAAAGGTGGCTGTAACACCCATAACTCTGTCCCTAATAACAGACCTCTAGGAGGCTTAAATTTCCAAATTGCCATCACTGGGAACCCAGCACTCAGAGCACATAGTTTATGGGAGACACCTAATTTAAACCACCAAAATTCCCTTCCTAGCTCCAAACATCCCTTCTCAGAAAAATGAGCAGGCTCCACAAGGTTCTATAAGCAACTGACCTATAGAATCTTGTAGTTATATAGAAGATAGAATTTACATACAATTCTATAGTGGCAAAGAGATTCTAATTCTTGCAGCTTATTTCTTACTTTATTTATTTTTTTAATTTTTAGTTATCCTACAAAATGCTGTGCCCTGCTATGAATTTTTAAACAAATATCATTGTATTTTGCTGATATTTAGCATTCCCCATTGTATTCTATTTCATTTTCTACCTGGTTCGCTTTCCTTCCACAAAATGTCCTCCATCTGTGCCCCTGTCTTATGGATACATAAGTGATAGATAGTTGTTATGCATGATAGATTTATGATCGATAAATAATAAATAGGTGTTGATAGATGGATAGGTAGATAGTTTAATGGAGAGATAATGAAATATCCACTTTCCCAAATCATCTAAGTTAATTCTATTCTATTGATAATGTTAATTTTTATTAAATTCAGAGCAAATTTAATGCTTTTGTTAAATGATATTTACTTCCTTTCCAACAAATATATATATAAATTTTATTATGCTGAATACAAAAAACATATAAAAGATTACCATATCTCAGAAAAAGTTAATTTTATCTGATATAAAAGAAAACTACCATAATAACACAATACTAATATCATAAGAAAGGTAATGGAAAAGAAAACATGCCAAAATGAACTCAATAATACAATGGCTTTAATGTAAGATATAGGTAACTCAACATGGTTCAAATAAATGAATAGATTAGTAAATCACACTTGGATATATAAATGTCCACAAAGATAATGTATTCAGAATCCCATGATGAGGAAGCGCATAGACTCCTTCCCTGCCAACTGGACGAGTAGAGGGAACATGCACATCAAATCTCTGAGAGCACTATGTCTGCCCACCATAACGAAAGCTAGTCTCACTCTTGACTGGAGATCCTGCTTTATTTTGTAGACAGCAGAGAACACTGGGGAGAAGCAAGATCCATCAATATGACAAGTTAGCTGGCTGACTACCAGGAAAAGTGCCACCTCTACCATATCTCACAGGGCTCAGAAGAAATGGCAGTGGAAACAAAAACAGGTGCATTGATAGCCTAAACCAGACTGTTATCAGACCCACCAAGGCTCAGGATCACGAGGGGACAGAAAGATTATAAGAGCCACAGGATGAGCAGAATTATCTTCAGGCACCCCTCAAACTGAGACTGACTGGAGTCTTAATTACCCCATAGAGGACAGCAATGATCCCACTGAGGATGCCCTGAGGGAAAGTGGGACCCAGGCAGAGGGTAAGTAAGACTGTATCCTTCATATAAGAGTAAAAGAAGGAGGTAGAAAAATTCAGGTGCATTAAAATTCTAACTTAATGTTTAAAATCACATAACTATGGGCTGGAGAGATGGCTTAGCAGTTAAGCGCTTGCCTGTGAAGCCTGAGGACACCGGTTCAAGGCTCAATTCCCCAGGATCCATCGTAAGAAAAGCAGACACTAGTTCGTCATGTTTTCTTTTGTTGATTGTCCTTGGGGCCAGGTCCTACAAAGTAGATCATGGGATTCTGAACACATTAGCCAGATGCACAAGGGGCGCACACGTCTGGAGTTCATTTTCAGTGGCTGGAGGCCCTGACACACCCATTCTCTCTCTCTCTCTCTCTTTCTCTATCTGCCTCTTTCTCTCTCAGTCTGTCGCTCTCAAATAAATTAAAAATAAATTCAAAATTTAAAAAAATGATATCACCAGGCTGCTAGGCCTTCTTCCTCAATGTTAGAGCCCATAGCTTCTTATGTTGACATCTTTTACTGATATAAGACTACAGCTTGCTTGATGTCCCAACGTGGAAAAACTAAAAGACTGATATTGAATAGATTTAAAAAAAACTTATAAACATGTTGCATATCAATGTAAGAATATTACTAATTGTTTTAAATGTGAATTCTCTAGACAGGCCAATTAAAAGGTAGAGATTATAGACAGGACCCAAATAAATGAAAAAAATCTATTTTCAATAAGAAATAAACTTTAAATAGTAAATACAGATTGGCTGATGGTAAAATAGAGAAATATGTAATGGGAACATAGCAGAGAAACTAACTTCATCCATCCTAGGAAAAGCAGACACTAGTTTCTCATGTTTTCTTTTGTTGATTGTCCTTGGGGCCAGGTCCTACAATGTAGGCATCACCTCCTACCATAACCTCCCCTATCAGATACTAGGATTTCTGCACATGCGGAAACATATGAAGTCCAAATTATACTTTAAACCCATGAAAGTTATTGGGGGCTAAAAGTTTTACTGCATACAGAACATATATATACATATATGTGTGTGTGTGTGTGTGTGTGTGTGTGTGTGTGTGTGTGTGTGTGTGTTGTATATACCTGAAAATCAATCAAAAATGAAATATAAGCAAGGCATGGTAGATTACTCCTTTAATTCCAGGACTCAGAGGTAGGATGATTGCCATGAGTTCGAGGCAAGTCTGAGACTACATAGTGAATTCCAGGTCAGCTTGGGCTAGAGTGAGACCCTACCTTGAAAAATCAAAAAAAGGGGGGGGGCATATCATCTGCTATACGTGCAAGAAAAAACAGATGTATGTATCAGTTGAAGATATCAACAATCTATTTCAATAATTGCTAAACCCAGCAGGCTGAATGACAGTAATATTACTGTCATCGTATTTTGTTATAAAGGACAAAAGGTAGGTGATATTCTGGGCTCTACATAAACAGTTTTATGGTAATTTACATATTAATTAGCTAAGCATAATCATTCTACAATGTATACAGGTACAAGTCCATCACATTGCAGTCCTCAAATGTACAACTTTTTATTTTACTTTAAAATAAATCCAATTAAATATGCTATAAATATTTATTACCAAAATTAAAAGAGTCAAAATCAAACAAGTTGTGTTTCAGATATCAGTGAAATTAAATGATCAATCTATGGAAAAAATGCCAAGATAACCTCAGGATTTTGAACATTGAAATATTATTTTTAAACAATTTACATATCAAAGAAAATATTTCAAGACTACATTTAAGCTTCATAAAAATTGTTAATAGGGCTGGAGAGATGGCTTAGCGGTTAAGCGCTTGCCTGTGAAGCCTAAGGACCCCGGTTCGAGGCTCGGTTCCCCAGGTCCCACGTTAGCCAGATGCACAAGGGGGCGCACGCGTCTGGAGTTCGTTTGCAGAGGCTGGAAGCCCTGGCGCGCCCATTCTCTCTCTCTCCCTCTATCTGTCTTTCTCTCTGTGTCTGTCGCTCTCAAATAAATAAATAAATTAAAAAAATATTTAAAAAAAAGAAAAAAAATTGGTAATAAAATGAAGAATTAGGTCTGAGTAAGCAAAAGTAATTCAAATATAGCCTATCAAAAATTATTGATTATGTATTGTATATATGTAATTACAATGATTGTAATGGGGAGGTAATATGATGGAGAATGGAATTTCAAATGGGAAAGTGTGGGGGTGGGGAGGGAGGAAATTACCATGGTATATATTTTATAATCATGGAAAATGTTAATAAAAATTAAAAAAAAATATTGATTATGGCTGGAGGGATGGCTCAGAGGTTAAAGCAATTGCCTGCAAAGCCAAAGGACCCAGGTTCAATTCTATAAGATCCAGGTAAGGCAGATGTACAAGGGGGCACACACATCTGGAGTTCATTTGCAGTGATTGGAGGCCCTGGAAAGCCCATTCTTTTTCTCTCTCTTTCTCTCCCACTTTTTCTGTCAAATAAATAAATAAATAAAATATTTTTAAAAAATTAAAAAAATAAAAATTATTGATTAAATATCCTAACTCAAGAGATGAGCAAAACACTACTTCTGCTAAGAACAAAGGACCCTTCATTAAGTAGGATCTCAAGGGCATTATAAAGATAATAGCTAAATTCTATGTACAATTCATTGCATTCATATTTGATAATCCAAAATAAATAAATCAGTCTTTGTTGAAAGGTACTATCTTCTAAAACCCACCAAGAAGAAAATGATAATATAGAGAATGCTATAGTAGTAGAGAAATTAAACTCATTATTAATAACATTCCAGAAAGAAAGCAGTAAACTATATTTTACTAGTAAATTCTATCATTTACAGAAGAAACACTCAAATTCTCAATAAACTCTTCCACAAAATTGAAGCTAAGGAAACACTGTGAAACTAATTCTGTGGGGCCAACCCTCACCTAGTTACAAAACCAAATAAAGAAATTATAGGAATGAAAAAATATAGAACAGAATTTCTTATAAACATTGGGCAATCTCCATATGTTGTTTCCATGTTCAAGGTATTGGGTGTGATCCATAATAAAACAAAATTAAAATTAAAATATTTGGTAATTTATTTCCAAATTATCACACCAAATGTGTCAGAATGGTTCAAAAAAATTATGATTGAAGCAATTGTAAAAGAAATAAGAGAAATCCCACAATCATATCAACAGATGCAGAAAGTGTGTTTTCCAAAGTCCAATTCATGTTAAGTAATTGGGTGGAGATGTATAATTTTGTGATAGAGTACTTGCTCAGCATGTATAACCTGAGTTTCATCTCTGGCACCACAAAGAAAAGTAATAATGTCTAGAACTTTTAAAACTGTGGCTGGAGAAATGGCTTAGAGGTTAAGTGCTTGCCTGTGAATCCTAAGGACCCCGGTTCGAAGCTTGATTTCCCAGGACCCAAATAAGCCAGAGGCACAAGGTGGCATATGCATCTGGAGTTCATTTGCAGTGGCTGGAGGCCTTGATGTGGCTATTCTCTCTCTCTCTCTCTGCTCTTTCTCTGTGTATCCCTCTCAAATAAATAAATAAAAATAAACCAAAAAAAAAAAAAGAAAAAGAAAACCTTCCTCAACTTGATTAAGAGCTTCTATAAAATTCACATGGTTAATATCAAACTTAATAGAAAAAATTATTGAACATTAAACTTTGAGTATTGGAAGTACAGAGAAAATAACAGAAGTTAATGAAATTGTTCCACAGATGTCTATACAGAAAATATAAAAGGCCAACAAAAATACCCTTTACCCAATAATTATAGCACATTGACAAGGAACTGTGTTGCATATAAAAGCCCAATGGATTCATCTGTTACAGTGTAAAGAGGAGAGTTAAGTTAGTAGGCAAGGGTTACTCAAACACTGCATTCCCAATTAAAGGATTATTATGGCTGACAATTTACTGAAATCTGAGAGGTGAGCCTTGAGCTCTTGGACTATTATACCTGATGAAATTAGTTTTTAGTAGTTGTGGCTGAGGGCCATGCTATACATGTTTGGTTAGGTAGTTTATGATAAAATGTGTGTTATGATGAATATCAATTTTGGTAGCATTAAAGCCTTTAAACAACATGATACCAAATTAATTACATATTTTTTGATAAAAAGATGACTCATGAAGAACATATTTTAGCTCAGGGGAGCTGGGATTTAAGTAATTGAAGTTGGTCATGCAAAATCTGCATGTTTCTACTGACATACCAAGAAGTCACTGGATTCCAAGGCTCCAGTGACATTCCTTCATTAGCAAAAACTGGCACACATCGCATGGTTCATCTGGGAAAACTAATGCATCTGTGATATTAAACTAAAAACCAATGTGGAGGTAGAACCTGATTTGTCAAGAATAGTGTCCTGTATGCCTCTTTCCTTTAATCATTATGCTATAATAAACTACCTCTATGGTTATACTAGCTATTTTAACTCTTGAATGTCCTAATAATTAGGTAGACTTATGTGTGGTCAGAATGTTGATGACTTTTCTCCCTCAGCAGCCTGTAAAACACTTTTCCACACTATATCTTGCCAGTATGGAGGAAGCTAACAGCTCAGTTCCATTTTGATTATTCAGTATTTTGCAATGATCACATGTGTATCTTTAGCAATAGAGTCCCATCTATAATAAACTGATTATTTTTGATGCAATATTTTAATATAATTGGGATTGGGAGAATGAAGAGGGTGAGGGAGTGAGGATGAGAAAGAGAGGGAAGAAGAAGAAAAGGAGATGCATCTGAAACAAGAGAGCTGAAAGATGACTGAACTGATTTTTGATAAAGGAGCAACCAATCCAAAAGAAAAAAAGCTTTTGAAAAATGGTCCTGGAAAATTGGCCATTCATATGAGAACATGAAATTGGATACATAATTGTCCCATTACTCACACATGCACACAGACACACAAACACAAACACATGCTCAAATGGAACACAGATCCAAATCTAAAATCTAAAAAGGATAATCAATAATATGTTTAGATAATCTCTTAGGTAAAACTATGATGCTTGGTGATGAGTTTTAAGAAACAACAAAAGCATGACTAATAGGAACATAAATGGTATGTAGCACTGCATTAAAATTAAAATTAGAATTCTGGAAAAGATGTTCAGGTAAGTGAGCATTCAAGCCACACATTAGGAGGAAAAATTTGGAAAATACATGTATGAAGAAGGTCCAGTACTAAGATATATGAGTGACTCTTAAAATGTAACCAAACCAATAAAATTTTTTGAGAATGCTTTTAAAAACAGATATTAAGCCCCATTCAAAACAACGGGACATATAACCAAAGAATATGATAAAGGGATGGCAAGTAAACATGAAAAGATGCACAGTATCATTTGTACTTAGAAAATTTCAAGTTGAAACTGCAATGATGCAATGCTTGCATAATTCTTGCTGATGATGTGAGGGTGTGTATATTCATGGCTCATGGGAATATTTGAAAGTTCACCCCTGAGAGGATAGTTTGGATGTTGATTTTTGGTTTGTTGTTTATAATGATATACGCCAGCAGTCAAGCACCAAGAGATTTGTGCAATTAAGTTGAGTATATGAGTATGTAATCATTTGTAGCAGCTTTGTTTATAAATATCAAAATGGAAAACAACCAGATATCCTTGAATATATAACTGGATAAACAAGTGGTGATACACTTATATAATATTATTAACGAAAGTAACCCAGCTTGGAAAGGTGACATATTACTGCATTTTTACTTATACATTCTGGAATGAGCAAAATTGTACAGGCACTAATCTAGTGTCCAAAAAGAGATCATTCCTTAACCCTTTTTGTTTTGTATTTGTGAAATGACCACACCCAGCATGATGAAATCAATTGTTCATTAAGTCTTGTTTCTACATTCCTGGGGAACTAGTATGAAAAAAACAATATGATAGAAAAAAGGAGTAGAATTTCTTCCGGAATAATCAAATAAAATCTTCAAATACTAAATATTCCATAGCTATTATCCAAATTATCATGAGTTTGTATATAATATTTGGAAAATGTTTTGTGTTGCAAAGTTAACTAATTGAACTTGAAGTATAGATTAGAATTGATATCCTAGACTAATGTTTTTATTCTTGCTTTAGTTATAGAAAAAGCCAGGAAAGGATACATGCAAGCCAACTGTAGAGTTAGGATTGCCAGATACAATAAGGACAACCTATTAAAACCATTTCAGATAGCAATTAAATGAGTGAATTTTTAAAGTATTGTTTGACATATGTTAAGAATAGAAATATAGACCTGGTAATAGACATGAGAGACAGACAGATAGACATGTGCCTAGATGATAATGTTTATCTAGTGATGAAAATTGCCTAGAATCCTTGTGTTTTCTTTGCTGAATCTTGTGACCTTACAGTAGGGACAGAAACTTCCAACGTGAGGACTCTACTGGCGTAGTGGGGGCTGCCGAAGGTCTATATATCTTCTTAAAAGACTTGGTTGACTCTACTTAAGAAGTCACCTGCCTGATATATAAATCAACCTGAAATTCTCTGCTGAGTACTGATTGCAGTAATAATTCTGGTGTATAGATGTGTTCATAAGAAATCTAAGACTTGGGCTGGAGAGATGGCTTAGCGGTTAAGCGCTTGCCTGTGAAGCCTAAGGACCCCGGTTCGAGGCTCGGTTCCCCAGGTCCCACGTTAGCCAGATGCACAAGGGGGCGCACGTGTCTGGAGTTCGTTTGCAGAGGCTGGAGGCCCTGGTGCGCCCATTCTCTCTCTCTTCCTCTATCTGTCTTTCTCTCTGTGTCTGTCGCTCTCAAATAAATAAATAAATAATTAAAAAAAAAAAAGAAATCTAAGAGTTACTGTCACATCACTTAGATGAGAGAAGCTAGCATTTCATGATAAAGTTTTACTTAGAAAATATGGTAGTCCTTTAATGCTATTGAAATAGGAAAAAGGAAAATAGGAGTGAACAAATATCTTCAAGAGACAACAATATTATTGGGTAGATCCAAAGTGGATATACTCCTTATTAAACGATGGTAGCCAGTAATAAGCTTAAGACAAATCACCAATTTGATTGGGAAATGAACAACAAGCCATTATCCACTTAAGAAGTTTTTCTAATATTTTAGTAAACATAGGTTGTTAACATTGATGCATATATATATGTATATGTATATGTATATGTATATATCATTGACCCATTTAGTATATGAGACATAGATATTAATATGTAAATTATATGAAATATACATAATATATTTGGTATGTAAAATATGTTTATATTTCAGAATATTTGGTATATAAAATACATATTTGAGTATACTTAGTATATGAAATATGTGTGGATATTTCCCCCAGTTACTTGTAAAATTACTGAAAATAACTTACTTGCAACTAGAGTTTAAATACCTTCCAATAATGAAAACCTGAGAAGTTTTGTTTTAAAATCATATGAAGAGTTTTCCAAATTATGATAGACTCTGGAACAAGAATTAATTGATTATATCTCGAAACTTAGTTTTTTTGATACATTCAATATAATATATATCCCACATTCTGTAGGATGAGAGCAACATCTCCAGAAATTTTAAAAATACATTAATTTTCCTATCAATTAAATTAATTTTGAACTACTAAAACATATACAGTTAGGAATAGGTTTAATATATTCTTTGTAGGTCCTATATAACATTCTAGAATTATTCTAGCACAATAAATGTGTGGTGAAATGTTATAATAATTATTGTTAAGTCCTCTGCAAAATAAAAAGGCATTAGAACATTTCTCAGAATGCATCGTATAATCTCAAAATTGTAAAAAGAAATCCAGGCAACACTTAAATTATACCTGATTGGCAATTTAAAAATGTCTTCAAGAATGATTTCATTTCCTGTCTTCTCATTAAATAAGCTAACATAAATTTTTATTGAGGTTTTGCTTTATAGAGATTATATCAATAAAGTTCAGTATGGCTTTCAATGGGATATTTTATTTCTGAGCACCTTTAAACAAGAGACATCAGAAGCAATAAAACAAATGCCAGCTTCAGTATTTGGCCTGAGTTCTTCATATTAAAAATGTTATAACCAAACGGTTTTATCTTCAGTAATATATAGTAATGATTTTTTAATGTTACATTCTGCAGAAATAGGAGAAACCAAAATGTCTCTAAATTGTATTTGTATAGCCTTAAACATCACCACAGAAAAGTATTACTCATATTTGTAATACAGCTTTATGGTACCAATTTAGCTGAAAGAATGTATATGTATATATCTTTTGTGGCATTTTCACTTCAGAGGATTAGATATGACTTGTTTGTGGAAAAAAAAAAAAATCTGGTAGGGAAACGTGCTCTTAAGAATGCTTAATCTTACAAGATGGCATGGATCCTGACTAAGAGGAGCCACATCACAGGGAAGGCAATATTGGCCTTGGAAATATATGGGGAATACTTGTGAGACAAATTTCAACTTCACATTATGAGAAAAGGGGAACTATAGGAGTAATTTTTTAGACCACCAAATGCTTTTTCATCTGCATAAAATATACTCAGAAGTGAGGTTAGTGGTTAGTGACTCTTTATTCTTTGCTGTCTTTAGTTTTACATTTTATTATGACAATTAAGAGGCTGCTTATCCCACGTGTTATGCAAGAACTATTGGATAGAGAATGGGAAGGTACCTTCTCAATGCAGTGCGCCACTCCTCTGTGGGTTTACCCTTATTTGTTTATTTGTTTATTTTTATGGTCACTGCAAACAGTATCTTTTGTGGTGATTCTGTGGAATGCTTGTCACTGTTTAATCCTTCCTCTTTTCTTTCCTTCCTTCTCCCTCCCCCCTTTTTTTCTGTTTTTGCTTTTGTTTTTCAAGGTAGGGTCTCACTCTAGCCCAGGCTGACCTGGAATTCACTATGGAGCCTCAGGGTGGCCTCCAACTCAACGCAATCGGCACTCCTCCTACCTCTACCTTCTGGGCACTGGGATTAAAGGCGTGCACCACCACGCCCAGCTTCCTTCTCCCTTTCTTTTTCTCTTTAAAACAATTTCTCCTTACTTATAGCATGTGTCATTTTATTAATAACTTTTCATGGGAAAATAACAAGGATTCCTCAGGACACCTTAACATTTTATATGCTGCTTCTTATTAGAGCCCTTGACCTTCACACAGCAGACTCCAGAAAATGTCACACCCTGTTTATCAATGATTGACTTTCCCAAATCTAGGTGAGAATACTGTTTCCTCAGAATGTTCATGGTGTCTGTATGCAAAGAGCTTTAAACTCAATTCAATTTAGTACATAATCAAAATAATAAAGGATTTTTTTTTTTTTTTTACCTGTGAAACTTTTCGATGCCTTTGTATCCTCAAAGAAACTGTGATATTCCAAATGGGATGTTTAGCAAGCTTAATTTCATATATGACCAAAGGGTGGTTTGGGTGGTAGCAGTTGGTAGAAAGAGTATGTGTGTGAGAGTTTTGGCATGTATTTATAGAACAAATGCTCTATATAATACTGATGCAGAACTTGGCATCCCTAAATATTTGGACCATAACAAAATGTATGCCATTAAAAGTCATGCTACTGAAAAGCAAAAAAAAAAAAAAAAAAAAAAAAAAAAGATCTCTTTGATTCATCCATTCCAACGACACTTGCTGAGCTCTGCACTGCATGCAAGGTGCTAGTACGGATGTTGGAAAGACAGCGGTGAACGAGAAAGGCAGGTGTCTCTGGCAGTCTTTCACATCAGAACGGGAGGAGAGAAGAGAACAAAACCCCAGGTCTTTGCTGATGCTCAGGGTACCAGGTATATTTCCTGCTCTTTCCTCTCCCCAAAATATTCTTGCCTAGATATGCCAGCTTGATCAAAGCATGTTCATTCTCAACTTTTACACAGACTGGCAAATAACTTCAATATAGGGTCAACTTCCCTTGCTTCCGGAATGGCACGCGTGTATGCTTCTCTGTACCTTCCCCGGGTTATGTAAGTCCCTCTGCATACCTATTCTGCTTACTTCCTTTATGGATTTTCCTACCGACTGTCTTGTCATTCTCTAAATTTGTTAAAGTAACATTTTTTATCATTTTCCTTATTATTAATATTTCCTTATGTAAGACAGATTTTCTTACCCTAAAATCAGAAACATTTTCTCCTAGGATAACTTGTAGAATTTTTATTGCTTTATTACTAACCTTTTGATGATAATTCTTCTAGAATCAAGTTTTTTTTTTTTTCTGTATACTGTGATATATAAACCAAAATTCAGTTTTCCACGTGGCTAAACAATGAGCATTTATTGAAAAGACCTTCCATTCTCCACAGCTATACCCATATGTGTGTGAGTTTGACTATTTTAATTATAAAAATACTTTTTAAAATTTATTTGTGGGTGGGTGGCCACATGTGAGCATGCATGCACCAATGCCACTACAAATGAGCACCAAATGAATCGCCACTTTGTGTCTTTCTTTGCATGGGCATTAGGGAATTGAACTCAGGCCCGCAGCCTTTGCAAGCAAGCACCTTTAACTACTAAGTCTTTTCCTCAGCTCTTTCTTGACTATTTTATTGGTTTATTTCTCTTGTGTTTATTTTTCTGTTGTTTCATAAGTTTTGTCATATTTTTATATAACATAATCACTTTACATTTTCATCTTCTTCAAAATTATACTTGCTTTTCTTAGTCTTTAATATTGTTTGGGGCTGTAATTACTATGTAAATCAGCCTGAAAAAAATTGATGGTTTATAATGCAGAGCTATTCAAATCATGAATTTCTACATGAAGTTTGAGTTTGAGTGTCTACTGGCATCTCCATGGAACCATTTGTCAATACCGCAGCGAGAGCAGCACTCATGTTGAAATCACCACTTCTTCTGTCACATCTCCTGGGCCCTGACAGATATGATAGTGATGACCCTGCTTGTGCTGGGCAGTCAGCTATCTCTTCTTTCTAGGCAGTCACCTTGTCCTATGGAAGGACCTTACTTCTACCTGCTATTTGCTGTCATCTGAGCCCTGGTTACCCAGAGCTTCACACGGTCCCAGGCTTGAGTGAGATCAGCTTCAGAATCCCAACTGTTGGTTCCATTCCCCTTCTACAATATTCTATCTGCTTTTATTTCCTTATTCTACCAGAGATTTAAATAATAAATTTTACCATGAGTCATTTTCCCACAGAATATCAGCAAAATAGCCTTAAATATGAGTATGTAAGTGCTAACATTTTCCTTTACAGGAGTATACAGTAATACAACCTATGCAACAAATTTTGCAAAATGTAACAAAAGTAGTGTTATATTTTTTCTTTTTTATATGAATTTTTTAGAATTTTTTTAAAGTTTATCTTCATAAGCATAAAACAAAAGAGTATTATTAGGTGTTAGTTTTTAAATAAACTATGGCACATTCATTTAGTGAACTGTTACACAAATGTAAAGAGTTGAGGTGATGAAAAATATTTTCAAAAATTAATAATTTTAAAAGAACAAGGACATACATTATATAAAGTTTGCTAAATGCTATCTACAACTAGTGGGAATAATTAAATTGTTTAGTTATTTTTTTTTAAATCAAGCCAATAAAAACTGATGGAAAATGAGAAACTAATAATGGTTACCTATGGGATCTAGTTGGGATGGGCCAGAAGAATAAGATACGAATAATACACTTTCATTTTCTGTGTAGTTTTGAATCCTGATAAATGAACATACTTATTAAAAATTACCTACAACTTTGGTTAAAAATGATGATAAAATAATTCTTTCCGATGATATTGAAGTCACTGGTATCCTATTTCAAAGAAGCCTTCAAAAGAAAAATACCTTATTTTCCCTCCTTTCTCCCAAGTAAATTCAATATTACTCTCAAGATGTATACATGCTCTCATGCTAGCTCCTCTTGGTTGCCACTCTGATCACAGGCATCAAAGTCTCTTACATCAATTATCACAAGTCTCCAAAGATTCACCCAGGTTCCATTCTTGACCCTTGCTCAGAGATCATTCTCAAATCAGTAACAACATTGTTCTTTTCATATCTAATGTGGATTAGCATTCATCATGTTAGAAACCTCCAGTGGAAGCCCTATAAGTGGGAGAAAGGGTCAAAAGTTTTCATTGGCCACCACAGCCTGAGAGCTAAGCCTTTACTTTCTCACTGTAATATCCAACTATTGTCCTCACAAAACGTGGGCATGTTTTCCCAGAACTCATCCCATGCACTGCTGCTTTGGGCCTCTAACAATTCCTAGCATGCTCTTCCATAGCAATCTGTGTTGTAATCATGATTTTTTTCTTAAATTCCTTAAGTGTCTGCTGTGAAGTTAACTTCTCTCTGTGAGAAAAAAAAAAAAAAATCAACTTTTAATATGTTATGTAAAGTTTAACTGATTTACGAGTGCCTGTCTTCCATAGAATGAATGCTCTGAAAAAAAGGAGTTTTGCCACTTTCTTCAGTGCTAAACTCTTTGTGTCTAGAATCACAATTTCACATTAATAAATAGTAAGCAATAATTAGGGACTGAGTGAACATACAGCTAAATATATCAATACATATTATTTACAAATTCATTATGCTTACATTCTAAATGGCTATCATCCTCATGTTAGAAATAATCTAAATATTGGTCTACTAACCAGAGTTCTATAATTGAAAATGATATTAGAATATGTTAAAAGTAAAGCAATTTATTTCCTAATTTACATATTTGTTTTATTGTTGCTACAAGTTAACAAGTATTTAAAACGTGTTGATGATAACTAGGAAAAGAATAGAGAGAAATACTTTTCATGACCACAATAAAAAAGAAGTTTGCACTGTAGTTACTAGAGCCATAGAAAGAAAAAATATAGTAAATCAAGTTATAGAACAAATGTATCTAAATAATTAAAAATGGATTTTGCGGTTCATCAAAGGAATTGAGATAATGTGTTCATCATAATTTTCTGACCAGGTATTCTGTGACATTTGCTGTTCTTGGTACTTATGACATGTTGAAGAGTAACACAATAGCCATTGATATTTCAGCTTTCATTCCTATTGCAACTTTCATTCCAATGGGGATGTATAGTCGAGTGTTCTTAAAATAATTTGTCTATAGTAGCAATTAAGTAGAGTTTCTAGACACAAAATGATCTACATTTAGTGTGCTTTGGTTTAAATTAACACCACCAAACATTGCTAGTCAAAGCTACATGCACACACATTTCCCAGTTGCACACCAGTGAAAGTCCCAGTTACCCACACACAAACTTAATACTTAGAGAAATAACCCACAATGATTCCACCATAAGAGAAATTATGTAAAACTGATTTCCTAGAGACCATTTTTAGTGATTTAAAAAGTAGTAGCATTCAAAAGCATCTCCCCAGAGTATACAAAAAAAAAAAAAAAATCTCTGTATCTGAGAAACTTGAAATGTAACAAGTAATTCATCACCCTTTGCTAAGGGGGTCACCAAGCAAGCGATCACACAGGCTTAGGGGCCGTGCCTCCCAATCTTGTTAGAAAGGTTTCCTCAACAAGACCCTGTCACAAGAAGCAACACCAGAAGTTAGAAATGTGACTGCTGAGACGTTTTTCCTGACAGCACAAGACAGAGAGAACACTTTTAACTGAAATCCCAAAGGTTAGAAAATAGATTTTTGAAGTCAAAGTGTAGGTAATTTTTTTCTTTTACTTAACTCTCTTGCTCCATGAGTCAATGCACATTGGAATCACCCAACCATCATGAACATCTCACCCTTCTCAGCTCAGGCATTTGAATCAAGCAACATAATGGCCATTTGGGTTAGACTTTGAATATAAATGTGTGTGTGTGTGCGTGTGTGTGCGTGTGTTAAAAGGAATGAAGCTCATTTTCTAAGACATGAACTATTGTATACTTAGTACAGATATGACTCTATTTCTACTTTCTATTTCTAACATACAAAAATCCTTAAAATTATATATCCTGAAATTTTAGTTGGAAATAACATAAGACCACATTACCAAGATCCAAAAGTATATTGTTGGTACTACATGTGTCTGCTGTTTTCTCACACGTTGAAAGAAATGTAATAATATAACCCATTGCTAGAGCCACTGGGGTAGCTTCTTTATAAGATGGTATTTTCTGGATGTAGAAAGATTTTGGAAATATTAAGTAAACACACACACACACACACACACACACACTCACACACACATATATATATATATATTCTTATCCTCTGCTAGTTTTCTCATTCTTTCATGAAGTTCTTAGATGTCTATACTACTACATCTAATGCTTTAGTAAAGGCTAAGAAAGACTATACTCATACTTGATAGCAGAAAGATACCATAGAATGTTAAAATTAAATTGCCATTTTGTTGCATACTTGAAAGTCTGGAAAGTCTGTGTGCATAATAGTATTAGGGTGCTCAGGCCTGGCTGTGTCCATAAAACAGAATCCAGAGACCACATAATGGAAGGCAAACGTTACCAAAGATCAGAAAAGTACAAAAGGGCAAATGGCTGTTGATTAATTTTGCTTTTAAATTTTTTGTACAATCATTTTTCTGCCACCACAGATATAATTTTATTAGGTGTCATTTCCCAATGAGTACAGGTCACAGTGTTATGCTCTTCCATATATCTTCATTGATCATTTTTATGAAACCTAGATTCAAGTTGTTATGGACAATATCTGGGAAATAATATTAACCGATTTTTTTTTCACAATTAGATTCTATAACATGTACTCCTGCCAGAAATGGCTAATAATAAAATGATAATTGCACCATTTTATTTCTAAGAAAATTGTGCCAAAGCATTGAAATCTGTGTCTTTTCTGTTGCCGCTTTGCTTTAAGTGCCATAGAATTTATGTTGGCATTTTTGTATTGTTATTTTTCCATAATTTCTATTTAAATATACACCATACACATGAATGATGGGCAGAAAAGGTGTGTCAGAAAGCAAGGAAGTGAGTGTTAACTACATTATACATTTCTGAGATTAATATTTTAGTTCCATGTTTTTCTGTTTGGCAAATGTGAATGTTTACTGACAGGGCTGGAGAAAATTCAGAAAGAGCCTGTGCCTCCTTAAATTCTCATTTATCATTAATCTTACTGAAATCCTAGAGAAGAAAGTTGGCAAGAGACTCAGTGGGAAAAAGCGGAGGGAGTTCCTGGACCCAGGTATGGCTCTGAACGTGTCAGGGTAGCGCAGGTCGATTCCGTTTACCATGGTTCTCATATTTCTTGCATCTTTCTGACACTGTCTCTTCACACATGTTTAATTCTTTCTGTGATATTCTTTTTTTTTTTTTTTTTGGTTTTTCGAGGTAGGGTCTCACTCTGGTCCAGGCTGACCTGGAATTAACTCTGTAGACTCAGGGTGGCCTTGAACTCATGGCGATCCTCCTACCTCTGCCTCCCGAGTGCTGGGATTAAAGGTGTGCGCCACCACGCCCGGCTATATGTGATATTCTTAAGGCTTAAAATTCCCTTCTTTTAACATTGCTTCTTACCCTACATCTATATTGGTTCCTGAGTTACTATGTGCTCATAGACACATGAGGTTCCTGAGAATCTTCATAACCCATAACCATCAGTATGCATTCTAGTATGTGACGTGTGACCTCTGTGGTTCTACATACCAATTATCTCAATTATCAGTATTTCAAAAGAGCAAGGAAAGGGACATAAAGGCTCTATTGGTAACCCAAAGAGATTTGTCTGAGGTTCCAATTCTTATTTTAAACTGGTTTAGCACAGCATGCTAAAACCCACACTATATAATAGCAATACCTGTCTTAAATTGTTGTAGTACCTTGCATTTCCTTACTCTTTAGCTCCCTGTGATGTGTTCATTTATACAAATATTTATTGAGGACTATGAAGTATAATCATAGGCAGCATTACATTTTGGGCAAGAGCCATGCTGCTTGGTTTCTATCTATTTAACAAACATTTTGCAACTAAGACTTATATGTGACTGGGTATCTTTATATCTCAGTACTTTAATCTTTTCAATGCACCGAGAAGCAATATCTATACTACAGTGTGCTTATGATTAGTAAAGAATAGTATGAAAAATCTGTAAGTCTTGAACATTCCTATAGTCAAAAATCCAGTACTTAATGAAAGTGTGCTTTGCTCAGCACAGTGAGTGGTTCTAATACCATAGCTTAAAACTATATCTAAGTTCAATCCCAGATATTCTTATTTAAGTGAAATCAGGAAGCGGGCTTTCCTATTACTACAATTCAGAAGTTCCCTTTTAAAAATAAGCAGAACCTTTTAATTATTAAATTATAGGAACCATGTTTTTCTTCTGCAGTTAATTAATTAGGTCTCTGTACAATGTTTTAAAAACTTACAACAAAAATATTTGTGGAACAAAGCATCTTGGTGTTTTATTAGGTAAGCTTCCACTATCTGAATTTCCATTTCTTTCTTTTTTTTATTTTTTTTTTATGAGTTGGGGTCTAAATATGTACCTCTAGCTGGCACAGGACTCACTATATAGAAAAGGCTGACCTCCAAGTTAGGGCAATTCTCCTGCCTCTGCCTATGATTTCAAGTGCCACGCCGGGTTGTGATTATTTTTTGATACCCAAGAAATGAAATTTCCATATGCAGATAGAAAGAAAAATGTTTATAAATTCCAAGTAATAGGAAAATTATAAGAACATAAAACACTAAGTATGTAAAATATATAAATATATAATTGCGAACACAAAATAGTACTATGCAAATATATATATTAAAATTAATTCTAGTGACAGGCAAAATTTTGGCCCATGGTTTAGATCAGAGAAAGCTAAAATCCATCATATGAAAGTTTTATCTTTATGAAGCTTTCAAAAATGTACGATCCCGGGCTGTAGAGATGGCCTAGCAGTCAAGGCACTTGCATGCAAAGCCAAAGGACCCCGGTTTGATTCCCCAGAGCCCACATAAGCCAGATGCGCAAGGGGGGCACATGTATCTGGAGTTCATTTACAGGGCTGGAGGCCCTGGCACACCCATTCTCTCACTCTATCTACCTGCCTATTTCTGTACCTATCTCTCTCTTTCAAACAGGTAAATAATTTTTTTTTAATGCAGAATTCTTAAATCAGGTACCTTACATCATCTAACTGTAGAGCCAAAAACTGACTCACATCAATGTTCATTAAATATTTATAAAATGGAATAATAAATACATTATTCCTCTAGGACAGGTATCATATTTCAGTACTATTCTTAGAGCCCCAAAGTGAAATATTTGATTTTCTTCAGCAACTGAAATATTTATTTATGCTAAAATTTGGTTTTATGCCTTTTGCATACATTAAGTACATCTAAATTTCCATCACTAAATATGAAGATGTTAATAAGCTTTGTATAGCATTTCATGGCAAGTGTTATTTAAACACCCATTTCATAAAAGGAAAACATAAGCGTATTCCACTTATTAAGGGGCAGTAGGCCTTAGTAACAATATCTGAGGAAACATGCATGTGTATGCCATTCTTTTTTTATGTTAGTATATATTTATTATTGACAACTTCTATACTTACAGACAACAAAACATGGTATTTCCCTCCCCTCCCCCACTTTCCCTTTATAACTCTGCTCTTTGCCAGTTCCCCTCCCTCTATCCGTTAGTCTCTCTTTTAATTTGATGTCATCATCTTTTCTCCTATTATAAGGGCCTTGTGTGGGTATTGCTTGGCACTGTGAGGTCTTGGATATCTAGGCCAAGTTCTGCCCAGACAGTTATATGTAAAGAGTGGTATCCTTCCTTTGGCTCTTACATTCCTTCCACCCCCTCTTCTACAACAAACCCTGAGCCTTGGAGGGTGTGAGATGCTTCAGTGCTGGACACTCCTCCGTCCCTTCTTCTCATCACTATGTTGCCTTTTGGACCATCCCAGTGGTCATCTCCATCTGAAAAGAGAAGCTTCTCGAACCAGAAGTGAGAGTAGCATTAATATATGAGTATGGATATTAAGTGTAGTGCTTCCAGGGCAATTTGGTGAGAGTAATATATGCATTTAGCCAGACAAGAGCAGGCTTTATACCCCTAAGGCTCCTGACCTCCCCTGCCACAGGGTTTTGATTAGGTTTCCACTACCAAGGAATGTATTCCCTCCTATAGAGTGGACATTCAGTCCAAGTAGAGAGCAACTGGTTTTCCCCCAGAGCTGACATGCCACTATTGCACTTAGTCATTTGGCCTGTCTGGCCAAATTTGAGGCTTCCAGTGCCCACTGTTTTGACTGCTGATGACTTCTGTTCCCCATAAGGCTGCATACAGTGCAGCTTTTTCCAGCTTTCAGTTGGCTGGGCTACAGGAAGAAGGTTTTCTGCCTCATCACCAGCTTGATTTCTCAGTGACTTTGCTGCTCAGGCATGTGAAGTCTTTAGCAATAGGGTCTTACCATCTCTTTCTTAGGGGAAACCAAGGGCCTTGGCAAAAGCCTATAATGTTTTGGGGGCAACAGGGGCCTCCCTGGCCGACAACTCACTGGAAGGTATCCCATCCCTGGCACTAAAACTTTTCTAGTCTCAATCTATGGCTTCTGGATGTGCCATTACTCCAGAAAGTAGATTTTCTTATGTCTTATTCAGAGTACCTTGAACTTTGATTGACCCTCCCCCGCCCACCTCTCTTCTTTTATAGTCTCTTCCCTGACCTAGCTTAGGCCTTTCCACTCCCTGTACTCTGTTCTGTTATTTACATATATACAATACCATCTCCTAAAGTCCTTCCTTCTCCTCCCTCCCTTATAGCCTTTTTCTAGCTTATGGGCCTCTGCTACTGATTTTTGGTTCCAACTCACACCAAGTCTATACATTTGTAGCTAGGATACACATATGAGAGAGAACATGCAATATTTGGCTTTCTGGGCCTGGGTTACCTCACTAAGTATAATCATTTCCAGATCCATGCATTTCCCTGAAAATTTCATAATTTTATCTTTCTTTATGCTGAATAGAACTCCATTGTGTAAATGTACCACATCTTTATTATCCATTCATCTTTGGAGGGACATCTAGTATGGTTCCGCTTCCTAGCTATTATGAATAGAGCAGTAATAAACATGGTTGTACAAGTATCTCTAAGGTAGTGAGAAGAGTCAATAGGATATATGCCTAGGAGTGCTATATCTGGATCACATGGTAAATCTATTTTTAGCTGTCTGAAGGACCTCCACACATGGCTGTAACAGATTACATTCCCACCACAGTGTAGAAGGGCTCTTCTTTTACCGCATTCTCACCAACATTTACAGACATTTGTTTTCTTGATAGTAGCCATTCTGACAGGAGAGAGATAAAATCTCAAAGTAGTTTTAATTTGCATTTCCCTGATGGCGTTTTTAGATGTTTATTTCTTTTGATTTAGATCTTTATTTCTTTTGATGAGAACTCTCTATTTAGTTCCATAGCCCATTTTTTTATTGGGTTGTTTGATTTCTTATTGTTCTGTTAGGCCATTCTTAAATACATGAAAATATAACATGAAATCAATAATCCATTACACTGTATTTGATGAATTTATGTTTATTTAAAGATACCTTGTTTTGCTCAGTGCAAAAGTGGATTTGGAAAACCCTCTTGTTTTCTATCTAAAGAAAATGAAGATTATAATCACAGGCCTTTACCCTTATTCTAAATGGAATGTTATATGTTATACCTGAAGATGCAATAGCCACCTTGGAAACATAGTTAGTAACATAGGTACTGATAGGTAGTTTGAAATAATGCAAAATTTCCTGGCTCTGATGGCACTATTGAAATTCTCAATCAAGGCCAGTAGCCAATTAACTACACAGTCATTTTATATCAAGAAAAATACTCCTATCTGATTTCAATTAGTGTGTATAGAATTTCCTGATAGTAATAGCTCTGACATAAAAACTCGCAGGCCTTGGCTGGTGTTATGGTTAGCTTTTGGTTGCTGGGATAAAACACCTGACCAAAAGTAGCTGATGGGAGGGAAGAGTTTAGTTTGGCTGGCAATCTGGAAGGTTCATCATGGCAGGGAAAGGATTGTGAAGCAGACGCTGCTTATCACCTTGCCACAGCAGCTGGTAGAAAGCAACAAGAGGGAGATGAGCATTGATAAGGGGGAAGTTGAGTATAAAAACTCAAAGACTAATCCTCCATGAAGGCTGCACCTCTCAAATCGCCACCAGCTGGAGACCAAACATTCAGAACACCAGTCTACTAGGAGCATCTGCTTCCAAAAACTATATCCAGGGTTGTGTTCATCCCAGGCAGTTGGATACTCCCAGCGTAGAATCTAAATAGTGGAGGCCAAAAGGAGTCAGCTGAAGTAGGGGAGGGAACTGTGGGAAGCAGATACATTTCTGGAGTCAGAAAGTCAGTCCATCAATTGTTTATTTATTTATTTATGAGAGGCAGAGAGAGAGAGAGAGAGAAAGAGAAAGAGAGAGAGAGAGAGCGGGGACATGCCTGGGTCTTCAACTACTGTAGATGAACTCCAGACAAACTCCAGACATATGTACCACCTTGTGCTTCTGGCTTATTTGGGTCCAGGAGAATTGATCCTGAGTCATTTGGTTTTGCAGACAAGTGCCTTAATTGCTAATACATTTCTCCAGCCCCACAAGTAAGTCTTTTTGAACAAAGTCATAAAGATAACTAATATTTCAGAAAAATAAGAAATTCTTGAGTGAATTTGGTGAACCCTTGAGTGTCTTGAAAATGTCTCCTAGTGCTTTACTTACAATCTTTCAGACAGTGTTTTGGCTAATTCTTATGTGTTATTCTGAAGATAAAATTGGACTTGACACAAATAACAGCGTGATTCTTCTTACACATGCACAGTTAGATCTAAGAGTTCTAGAATAATATAACTAATTTTCTGGTGTATTATTCTACATTTCCCTTTATATAACCTTCCCTGAAGAAAATTTTCAGGATGGTTTTAAGGATTTTTGAGACAAAGGAAAATGGTTAGCTTTTATTTTCATGTAGAAATTACATTGCAACTACTTAATTACATAGTTTACTATTATTATTTACTTATTCATATAAGTTCATTTCATTTTAAATGTAAAGAAAAGATAATTATAGGCTTTTAAAAGCATTTTATTTATTTTATTTATTTATTTGAGACAGAGAGAAAGAGAGAGAGAGAGAGAGAGAGAGAGAGAGAGAGAGATGGAAAGTGTATGAATGGGCACACTAGGGCTACCAGCCACTGCAAAAGAACTTCAGATGCATGTGTCACCATGAGCATCCGGGGACCTGGAGAATCAATCAACCTTGGGTCCTTAGGCTTTGCAAGAATATTCCTGAACAGCTAAGCCATCTCTCCAGCCCAATTATAGACTTTTTGATTACCAATTTACATGTATATTTGGCAAATAGAATGACTGCTTGAATGAATAGGAACTATTAAGAAGAATATTGAATTTTTGTTGTTTACTATTTTCCTAAACTTAGTAGTAGCATTTTAGCAATTAACATGTAATTTGTGGTGGTCACCTTCTCCAAGACAAGTCATCTCAATACTGGGTCCTATGGTAACATTAGGTAGTTATAGCTAGTTTCAAGGCTACTGACAAACATTAGGTCTCATATAATGTGTGTTGATATGGCAGTGAACATGGGGCCAGGGTTGATGGGGTGTTGCAATTTCTCAGTTATGCAACAGAATGTTATTGCTACTTTCAAAGGTTAGTATTTTGAGAGGAGACCTCTATAAAGAGACCAAATTATATGACTTTGTAAGAATAAAGAATATTTCAAAATTACTTTGGAAAGATTTGTGCCACATGAGAATGCCAGAAGACTGCTCAAGTTCCCCATCTGGGATGTTGAGACAGGCCTTTCTGTAGTCATGGCTGAAACTATATGAAAAACGTATGAATCTTGAATTCATTCTGCATTCAGGGGCAATATGAGCTTCACCAATGCTGACATTGCCTCCAGAATTAAATTCAAAGGCACACATTTTTATGGTGTTACTCTATTTTACAACTTGACTTCAAATAACTATCTTTCTACCTACCTATCAACATATGTTTTATATTATGTGTTTATATGAATTCCACTACATTGGAAGCTTCTTGAGAAGAGTGATTTTTCTTTAATCCCCCAATATTGCTTTAGAAGAATGCCTAATGTAATAATATATTTTTTACTATTTTATGCTGATAAGGTATACAACATGACAGTATTTTGATATGCATGGTGTAATGATTTCTACAAACAAGGAAATTAGTATATTTACTTACTTGCATATATTGATATATTGTATATATATATATATATATATATATATATATATATACATATATATATATATATCTTTGATAACAGCCTCCACAGATTTTCAGTAGTCAGTGCTGTTATTAATTGTAGCCCTCATGTTGTACATTACTCTTCAGTAACTGAGAACCTGTGTCCTTTGTCCTATTTCTCCTCAAAATTCCTCTCCCACAATTTTCTTGAAAATTGCAAATCAGCCTGTATTTAATGCATAAGTCTTCCTTTTCACTGTCATAAAAAAGCTCAGAGGGATGATGAGAAGTCTCAGCACTTAGATCTAATGTAGGGCAACTGGGGATAAATGGATTCAGGTGTATCCATGGTGTGGATGGTCATTGAAGTATCTCCTGGCTGAACAAACAGAATCATTGGTTGTCATCTATTCTAGAAGAAGTATCTAATTTGGAAAAAAAAAAAAAATGCTTGTTCCAAGAGTAGATTTCTGTGAGATTCACCAACATCCTTTTCTCATGTGTACATCCAGTACAAAGTGACAAAATTTAAACACTGGCAAATCGGAATAAATCCATACATAACAAAACAAATAAGTGTGTCTTGGGGACTTTATGTAATGACTTAAAACTTCAATTTTATTTATTGTAAATTAGCCATATGATGTTATAGAACTTACTTAATATTATCCATACCATGAATATAATAGGTTCAGTATATTCATTCTTTACTTCACTTCACTGAGTGTTTGAGGTTACAGTTAGAACAACCACCTTCTTTAGTATATTAAACAATGGAAATCTCTCTTGATGATGACTCAGTAGTTCAATTAAAACTACTCTTGTGTCTTTAGTCCTAAAGGTAAAGAATGTGCACAGGCCAAGTCCAACTGATAACATCCAAAGCCATCACTTCAAAGAGTTGAAAGAATGCTGGAGAAAAGTTGAAGAAGAAACTCAATTGAAAGTGTTTGTAAAGGTAAGCATGTAACCAAATTCAGGAAACAGGAATGTATTTTCGAAAATGATATGACTATTTTCCTGAGATTATTATTATCATTATTACTTGTTATTATCATCTACCAAGAGTCTCTAAATATTTCCCCCATAATTTAAAAGTATAATAATTTTAATACCAAAAGTGCACAGTATTTTCCTAAAATACTGCCTATACCATCTACCTCCAACAATGTTAATTTCAATTTTTGGTTAACTTTATGAGATCATGTATGTTTTGGGGTACATTTAAGAATTTCTATGTATCATTTACTCTGTCAATCAAATGCGGCAGGCTTTTTGTTTTGTTTTGTTTTGTTTTTACCTAAAAATAGCACAGACTGTGTTTTGAAACATTCTCTCACAGCTTTAGGGGGCTGAATTCTGAAAGCAAGAGGGAAGCCAGGTGGTGATTTCTCCAAAGTTTTATAGGTGACATTTCTCACTTGCCTCTTCCATGTTTCTAGCTACGGGGCATCTTAACATCATTTGCTCACTATAGAGCTTCTCACCGCCTTGTCACTGAGCATATCTCTGTGACCAAATCTCCTTCTTTAAGGTAAATAGTCCATGGACTCA
The DNA here is from genome assembly GCF_020740685.1 of Jaculus jaculus. Classification (NCBI taxonomy): domain Eukaryota; kingdom Metazoa; phylum Chordata; class Mammalia; order Rodentia; family Dipodidae; genus Jaculus; species Jaculus jaculus. The sequence continues at coordinate 70,557,598 of NC_059116.1, read as the reverse complement.
GGCTCACATTTTGTCTTTATCTGACTCCGTCTGAAAAGACTATTTCCAAATTAGTCCCACAACAGTATTTTGAAAAGATATGAAGTCTGGAAGACACAAAACAATCTGTCTTTTAAACACACACAGAGAGATACATGCCTTATATAAAGTGTAATGACTTTCCACACACCCCCTGCATGCTCCCGAATGTACTCTTTTGGGGGGGGATAGAGCACATTGCACATGATCTAAGACAGAGGTAGGCAAAGTTGGGCCCGTGGTCAAATGTGGCCCACCATTTACGTTTATAAATAGTTTTATTTGGATAAATCCATGTATACTCACACATTGTTTCTGGCTTCTTCTGTGTCACATTGTCAGAATAACTGACACAGAGACTATGTAGCCCTCAAACCCTGGCAATTTAATACGCAGGTCTTCACAGAATAAAAAAAGTGCACATGCTTTGCTGTCTCATCATGACTGAGAACTGGATGTAAAAAAGTATTTCTGTTCAAAGAGTGACAACTTACCAAATAACATGCTGGTTTTATGATTTCATAATATTCATAGGGCCCAAGGTATTGCTATACTGGGATGTTCATTACAGTGGAACAAAAAGAAAGTCAGAGAGGCCAAGCTAATTCCAGGAGGCTATCTAGCTTGGAGGGTGTTTTTAGATATTATGAGCTTAGATAGAATTGATCAGGGTCAAGGGTTTTAAGTAATATCAGTGGAATCAAGCAAGTACCACAAAGCAGAGAGATTGAATATAACGCCAGGGTATTTTGCTTAGATAGGAAATGGGAAATTATTGGTTTCAAAATACAGACAAACACTTTAAAGCAAAGATAAGCTGACACTAATAAAGGAGAAATTGGTAATAAACATAATGTTATTAATAGCTTGCACTTACCCAAAATGATATTTTTTTGAACAGGCATTAGTCTAAGAATTTTGCTTGTATTGACTTATGAAATCCTCAAACACAATGAAGTGAATCTTATAATAATGTTATTATTAAAATATTAGGGAAAGGATTTAGTGTTAGTTTACCACCTACTGTGCAACATAGCAAAATCTCAGTGATGAGTCTGCAAGCTAGGCTGCTCTCCATTCCACAAATGGAGAAACAAATGCCTTGAAGAGGAATTAGCACAATATTAAAGAGACTCAGCATGAGGAGAGGCCAAGACAGGAAACTAAATCTTCTTACACACATGTGGATTCATTCCGGTTTCTTCAAATGCTTCCATGGGTAAGAACACACAAGAAGAATTCAAAGTCCCAGAAGGTGACAAAAGTACAACAAACAAATGGGTGAAAAGAACAATGGAAACAAGCATCATGAGGTGTGTGCGTGTGTGTGTGTGTGTGTGTGTGTGTGTGTGTGTGTGTGTGTGTTTTCCTCTCCTGGAAGGTTCTTTTCTCTGTATCATGCCGTTATCTTGTCTGTCTGCTTGTGCTTCGAAATCTCTTATGTATGTGTGGATACTGACAAAGACCAGTTACAGTGACAGATAAAGACACAAACTTCAAAGTGATGCTTGGAGGTGCCACAATCTTTGCACTCCTGATTAATGACATTGACTGATAGCATTTTAGACTGATAAGAATGTTAAATGAAAAAGAAAGGCTCAACACCACCATCTTTATCTTATCAGGCAGAAAATAAAGCATTAGGGTTTCATTCAAGTTATTTAACAGGTATTGAATATCTGCCAAGCTCTTGATCCTGCCCTTTAGTGTCAGGCACTGAGCAGGGGACTGCTATCCCACTTGGCTCAATCCAGAAGAGGCAGCAGAGTTAGAAATAATGGATAAACCATTCCCTGTGCCTATTAAATATACCTGCTGTATACTAGTTATGAGAAGTTTAAACCAACTCTCTCTCTCTCTCTCTTTCTCTCTCTCTCTTTCTCTATCTATATATGTGTGTGTGTGTGTGTGTGTGTGTGTGTGTGTGTGTGTGTAGTGTTTGAAGCAATAGTTGACCCAAGGCAGTGTGAGGTAAACTAGGAACCAAACAGATAATATGGAAAAGCAAATGTGGTCACAGAAACTTATTTCAAGGAAAGCAAAAAGAAAGATAGCAAGAATATGGGTAAAGGCAGTTGTCCAGTCTCTTGGTTTACACCCAGAACCATAACTATTTTGGATTGTTCTCTTATTACTAACTTTCAAGATCAAGTGCTTTGTCCCTTGATGAATGAGGAGCAAAGACAGTGGAAGGACACACATCAATGCTTTCTTGAAAGTGAAAGGAAAGAAAGCTCTCCATGACAGAGAGGGACCCAGGAAAATGGGGTGAACTGCCAGCATGGTGGAGTGGGTTCTTTATGCACTGAGGAAGGGTCTGTACTTGTGCCTGATGGAAATTAGGCATTCAGTTAGGATGAGATATATTGGTTAAGTTTAAATGCACATAGAAGAGCATATTGATTGGTTGGTGGGTCCCAAAGCGTGCCAGTGGGGAAAATGGCATGATCCCCCCCCCCAAAAAAAAAATCCTAGAAGGAAGAAGAACCAGAAAGTAAGTAGAGCAGAGGACCTCCCTGTTGTGATCTTTATGTGCTGGGTTTAGCATCAGCCTTTATGTGTCAGAGTAGAGTTGCCTTCTCACCTCACCAGGGAAGGTTGACCATGACATTATTTGGGGCCTGTGTCCCTAACTAGCTACCTAAAAATGAAAGCTATCTTGCTCCAAATCTCTATCACTGTGACCCCAAATTGTTACTGTGAGCACGTGTCTGTAAAGGCTACCTTTCCCACAACCCCCATACCATGCGATGTAATAATGTGACCTAGGTGGTCTAGGTTCTAGAAGAGAGGCAGGTGGGAGTCCATCCAGAATTCTGTCATGGACATCATTCCAGGTTGGGTCATTTAGGTGCTACAGAAGCAGTGTTTCAGTTAATGTGTTCATTTCTGAGAGTGTTTGTACTTGGCAAAATAGCCTACCATCTTCTCCAAACATGAACAAGTGCTATTCCCAAGACTATACAATGTGTGTCCTCATGTGGAACATGTACTTTGTGCATATAATTTAGTTTAGGATCTTGAGAAGAGCAGATTACTCTGTAATGTCAGATGAACCCAGTATGATCACCAGATTCTTTCCAAAAAAAAGTGAGGTATAAAAAGATGTGAAGACAAAAGCAGGAAACTAGCAATAAGATTTGCTACTTTGGTTTTGTAGAAAACAGACACCAGTCAAAACAACTGATGCATTATCACCCAGTGGTTCCAAAAGAACACAGCACTACTGCAATCTTGATTCTCACCAAGCAGACCATATTCTAAATTTATAATTTCCACATTTTTAAATTAATTGACTTATTTATTTTCTTATTTATTTGAGAGAGCAAGAGAGAAAGAGGCAGAGAGGGGGAGAGAGAGAGAGAATTGGCATGTCAGGGCTTCCAGCCACTGCAAACAAGCTCCAGACACATGCACCACCTTGTGCAACTGGCTTACATGGGTCCTACGGAATTGGACCAAGGTCCTTTGGCTTTGAAGGCAAATGCTTTAACTGCTAAGCTGTTTCTCCAGCCCTAATTTCCAGATTTTAAGGTAATAAGTCAATGCTGTGGTACACAGTAATAAGAACACGATGCAAGCCACCTGTCCTCACTTGTACACAGCAGTGAAGATAATGGCTTTCTCCACTATTCACCTAGATGCTTCATGATGACCCTTCTTATATCTGAAATCCACACCCAGCATCTTTCATTGCACCATACACAATGGTTATCCCAAGCAGATACTCATTGTACGTTTAACCTGAATTAATGTGTTAAAGCTCAACTTGCCAAACCCCTTTCTAAGGAGGCAGTCATATGGACCATTGTTATCCACAGTAAAATGGACCTGACCATGATGTTGGGAACTTCTTCAGGGAAAGTGCTCTCTCATAAGTCACATGACCATATATACCTCTCAGGTTGATGTGTGTGATCACCACTTTCCTCTTCCGTGCCACATGCTGAAAGTTACAAATTAACAGAAATAACAAAGAAACCAATATGTAGAAATTAGACTGGAAAGAAAACATATTCCTATATTTGTGTTCGCACTTCATACAAATGGGTTAAGGGTGATATGTGAATTCTCAGATTTTAATTGCTTCAGACCTAATGCCATGCTTTACAGTAAAGAAAGTCAGAGATAGATTCAGTTCACATGGGATGATGTTATCCTCCATCTGTTCTCACTTCCTGCCTTCCAGACAGTAGGCACCACCAGGTCTCTTGTTAGTATTTGTTCCCAGAGATCTTACATATCTTCTTACTAGTAATCCAATCAGTAATCCATCTAGTAATCCATCAGCCACTGTTGTGTCATCTTAAACCAGTCAAACCCTCTTTATTTGAATTCTTGCTTGGTTGTGTTTAAGACAGGTACTTCCTATTTCATGCAGACTGACTATGACTCACTATGTAGCCCTGACCTCAAACTTGCTATACTTCTGCCTCAAACTTCATAGTGTTGGAATAACAGGGATATACTACCATAATCAATTTATTTGAATCTGTTTCAAAAGAAAATTAGAAATAGTTTCATGCAAGGTCACAAACTTGTATGAAATGGGCTAGAGATATGGCTTAGATGTCAGTGGAAAGGGTACAGGGAAAGACCAGAAAGTTATATGAGGGGATTATGATAAAATATATTATGTACCTATATAAATAGTATCAAAATGTGTAATAAAATATTAACTTTGTTGTATTTTCCTTGTGTTTCCCTTTGTTGGATGTTTGCCATGACATTCTCAGGTATTTTTAATTTTTTTTTTTGTTGTTGTTCAATAAATCTCATTTGACTTATTCAATAAGCATTGATTCTCGGGCTGGAAAGATGGCTTAATGGTTAAGGTGCTTGCCTACAAAGCCAAATACCCCAGTCCCCACCCCCCCCAGGACTCATGTAAGCTACATGTACAATGTGGCACATGTGTCTGGAGTCTGCTTACAGTGGCAGGATCCTCTGGCAACCCATTCTTTCTCTCTCTTCCTTTCTCTCCCTCTCTTTCAAATAAAAATATTTTAAAGAATTAAAAAAAGAAATTTGTATAAAATGATTCCACTAAAAAGGATTCGAACAACCATATTCCCTTGTGCCATTCCATACATTCTACACCTATTAATATGTTGAGAACTGACTGTCATATTCCTGGTCTTCAACCAGAATTCATTATACAGTGAGTTCACTTTAGACCACTTCTAAAAGCTCTCATACCAGTAAGGAACAAAATAATCTATGTATCAGCTACAAACAGACTGGATTTTGTAGGGTTTTTAATAAATCATTATTCTAGTATGATTGCCTCACTCCATTATGTTCCTCTATGAAAACCTTTTATTCAAGCTAGGGAGGGAAAATAAAAACATTTTTAACAAAGACAGAGAATTTCAGGTCATGGGTAGCTCTCATGTAGCCTGTAAAATGTTTATTAACAGCACCTCTGTCCTCTACTCACAAAATATCTGGAACATCCAACAAGCTATGACAACTGTTGTAGATACCTTCAGGTACTGAGAGTTGGGCCCTAGGAATCAAGATTATCATCCCCTGTTGAAAACTATTGCCATGTGAACACGAGGATCAAGAAGAAATGCTGGTCCTAGAGTTTGATGTCCTTCTTCCACGGCCACTTATGGGGACATGCTGGCCACAGAGATAAATGATTCTTTATGGAATTACAAAGCTATGTTAGTCTAGAGAAATGGCTCAGTATTAAAGTGTGCTTCCTGTACAAGCATGAGGGACAGAGGGGACCTGACACCTTGGGGTTTTATTTCCCATGTACCACAAGTAGCTGAGCAAAACCCCTTTCCTGTGGGGAGCAAAAACTGGAGAATCCAGGGCCTGTGAAAAACAGCAAGCTGACTAATCACTAAGAGAATCTATCTCTATCCAAAGCAGGCAGATGAACAGTTGAGGACCCCAGCTGCTCTCCTCCAGCCTCCATAAATGAGAACAGAGTGTGTTACATCATCATAGACATGAGCCTATGCCACATGTGTGTGCGTGTGCACACCCACACACACATCTGCACAATGCATGCTAAGTACATAAAGTAAAAGAAAAAAAGAAGGGAAATAAGAAAGCTATTTATCAAATCTCTGCAGCAGCTTGTGTGAGTAGTACTCTGTGTGAGTAGGAAGAAAGCTCAGTAGCAAAGACCAGTAAGCTAGAAAAGAGATATAAAGGGAAGAGAAAGGAAGGAAGGGGGTACTTAATAGGATGGCATTGTATATGTGTAAGCAGAAGAATAGATTAATAGGGGTTAAAAGGCCCAATTGAGGTCAGAGGAAGAGACTGAGTAAAGGAAAAGTGGAGGGAGGACTAATCAAAATCTAAGGGTTATAAATAAATCATATGGAAACCTACTGTTTTGGACAATGGAACACTTAGGAGCCATAAATTGTTGCTAGAAACTTTTTAGTGCCAGGAATGGGAGTTGTTGGCCAGGGGGTACCTGATGCCCCCAAGACATTATAGGCCATTTCTGAAGCCCTTGGCTTCCCACCAGGAATAGATGGTAAGACCCTATTGCTGAAGCCCACATACTTGGGCTGCAAGGCCACTGAAAAATGCTGCTAGAACTGAGCTGATAACCTCCTCCATGTAGACCAGCTAACGGAAATCTGGAAGAAGCCATTCTGCATGCAGTTCAATGGGAGAAAGAGAAGCCACCAGCGATACTCAACAGTGGACAGTGCAAGCCTTATATTTGACCAGCCAGACCAAATGAGCCAACAGGTGCAATAGTGGCACATCTGTCATGGGGGAAACCAACTGCCCTCTAATTGGACTGGAGGCCCACTCCATGGAAAGGAATACATCCCTGATACTGAAAACCTAAAACAGGGGTAGTCATGAGCCCTAGGGGTGTAACGTCTGCTGCTGTCTGGCTAAATGTATATACTATGCTTATCAAACTGCCCAGTAAGCACTTCTGTTAATGTTCATACCCTTATATAAATGCTACTCTCACTTTTGATAGAGAATCTTCTCTTTTCAGATTGCAGTGAACTTGGGATGACTCAGAAGCATCAAGGTACTGGAAACAAGTGACTGGAGTGCTCAGCACTGCAATATCTCTATCATGCCTTCCAAGACTCAGTGTCTATTGCAGAAGAGGTGGCAGAAATAATGTAAGAGCCAAAGGAAGGGTAGGACTCCTTACAACATGCTCCCCCCAGACACAAAATGCCCTGGATATCAATGACCTCACAGTGCCTGACACTACCTACACAAGACCATCATAATAGGAAGAAAAGACCATGACATTAAAATAAGAGAGATGGATTGAGAGGGGAGGAGATATTATGGAGAATGGAGTTTCAAAGGGTAATGCAGGGGGAGGAAGGAATATTTTTTATAATCATGGAAGTTGTCAATAATAAAAAAATTAAAAGCATAACATAAAATAATAAAAAAGGAAAGCTATCAACTCTCTGCAGCAGCTTGGAAGCCAAGGAGACTCCCCCTGGAACTTTTAAAAAGCTAGGCTCATAGAGGATGAATACATTTTTCTTTCTACTTCATACACGCTGGGGACCAGCAGATGTAGCAGATACAGTGATGAACAGAGGTACCCATCAGAGGTTTTTCAGATTGCAGAAGTATTAGGTGGCTCTGAAAGAGTGAGGCCTCTCTGTAGCTGCGGTGATCTGAGTATGAGTCAGGGCTGTAGGATCATTCACAGTTGCATGAAGGCAGAAGATGCTTAGAGCAAGTTTCTAAAGTACTTAAAAATGAGTGCCTCATGGGATCTTAGTGTGAGCAGTGGTTGCAAACCAATCTTAACTTAACAGAAGAGATAGACGGCTGTAGTGGTCTGATTCATGTGACCCCAATAAACCTGGGTGTTCTGAATACCATGTCCCCAGATGTTGGCAATGTGAGAATTAAACCCTCATGAAGGCAGTGTATTGTTGGGGTGGGCCTATGGGTATTTTATTCAGCTTCCTCTTGCCAATGTTTGGTGCACACATTGTACATCTATTGCTGTTGTCCTTGTGATGTTGGCGAGGAGGTGATATCTACCCTCTGTACATGTCTTAATATTCCCCTGCCATCAGGAAACTTCCCCTTGAGTCTGTAAGCCAAAATAAACCTTTTGTCCCACAAGCTGTTCTTGTTTGGGTGTTTCCTGCCAGCAATGTGAACCTGACTATGACAATGGCTTAGAGGGCGGTCGTGCTAAGAGATAATGAGCAATAATCTGCACTTGTGACAGGTGACTCAGTTTCTAAGGTAGTATACAACCATTTGAAAGTCTGGGAAGGATTAGTACAAGGAGTTAGGTAACTAGAGAAACTTTTAAATATTAAAATCAAGGAATTCAACTTAAGAAAGGTTCATTTGAATATAGGCTTTGAAGAACAAGAAAAAAACATATTGATCTGTGCAAATATCAAAGAACAATTTTTTACAAATATTTTAGGCAATATATTGTAGATTCTGGAAATATAGCTATAGTAGTAAGAATTATTAAAAAAATTAATTTTAGAACAAACTTTAGTGACTCTGCTATACCTCATGCCTATGAAAAAATTTTTAAAAACTCAAATTGATTAGTAAGTCATGGTTTTAAGTCTTCCCTCATTTAATAAATTTATTCAAGAATAAATTTATGGCCTTATCAGTGTCTATTTGAAGTTCACTTGCTCCTTTGAAGGAAAATGAAATTATTTATCAGTGATTAGGTTATTCATGAGGCTTGGAATAGCTTAATTTATAATTAAAGTATAATGGGCTCACACTTGGAATGTTAAGGCTTTCTTAGCATTCAGTCTAAGACATACTGGAGTGTTTGAATGCATTAGAGAGAACACAGCTAATCAACCTCACTTACCATATTGTAAGAATCTTAAACAAATAGTACACAAATGCATACCTGAAACTGATGGCAATATGCAACTTTTGTGTATAGATAGCATCATGGCTATTTTGTTTTAGCTACATTTCACTGAACTAATAGCAAGATAACAGTAAGGGAATGAAATAATAGGACCAAAAAAAAAATAGACCACATGAGTTTAACAATTGGTAAACTAAAAATATGGTGGAAGAATGATACTGGCTTTTGTGGAAAGGTGTAAGATTGATTGCTATAAATGGTGATGCTAATAATGGACAAATATATTTTTTCCCATAGAAATATCTAAATACATAGGCATTGGAATGTGCTTTACCTCAGAGCAGTAATTCACAGGCTAAATTGAAAATATAAAGATGTGTTAAAAGTAGGGACATGAAATTATTAGACTAGATGACTACTCCTTCTACAGAAAGAGACTAGAAATGTCTGGAAAACAACATTGAGACTGATGATTTCTAAGAGTGTTTATGAAGAATCATGAGAGAGGAAAATGTGTTGAAAATAGACACTCAGAAAATAGAAATGACAGATCTTATGGATCAGTGCTCTCTAAATTTAGTTCCACGGTGGAAGTACCTGGGATCATAGCTCATTTTACTACAACATAGCATTAAGTTCAACGTTGCTAAACCAATCAGGAAAATGTGCATATTAACAATTATGTACTCTCATAAATGGAAAAGTTTTGCTAGAAGCTATATTATCACATACTGCCATTGTAATAATAACAAAACAAATTTCCAATAAGCTTGGGCAATATACAAAGATATTCTAATCAGATATATAGTGTCCCCTATTTTTCTTTGTTTGTTTTGGTTTTATAAGGTAGGATCTTCCTCTAGCCCAGGCTCATCTGGTATTCAATATGTAGTCTCAGGCTGGTCTTAAACTCACACCCATCCTCCTATCTTGGCCTCCCAGGTACTAGAATTAAAAGTGTGCACGACCACACTTCGCCTTAGTGTCGTACTCTTAATAAGGGTTTCTCCAGCAGTTTTAGGAGAGAAAAACAAAATGAAGATAATCTAAGCAAACTCAAAAGAAAACAGGGGGAATGATAAAAAGCTTTAAATTTTTTTGTTTGTTTTTTCGAGGAGGGGTCTCACTCTATTCCAGGTTAACCTGCACCTCAATATGTACTCTCAGGGTGGCCTCGAACTATGGTCATCCACCTACCTCTGCCTCCCAAGTGTTGGGATTAAAGGCATGTGCCACCATGCCCAGCTAAGAAGAGCCAATTATAATTTCTGTCATTAGTGAGACAAGAAATGGAAGAAGTATGAGGTAATTTGTAAAAGAATAGTGAACTCTTGGTTATTATGCATATGCTATTTAAGATTTCTTCTTCAGTATGTTGACATGGGTATCTCTTTTCTTTCATCTAAGTACAGGTAAATGTTGATATTATATATATAAAAAAGAAAATGAAAGAAGACTGTGAAGATGAAGCATAATAAAGACAAAGGAATAGAGCAAAAATGATTTATTATAAAACTTCTAAGAATTCCAACAAAGAAAAGCTCTTCAAGATATCCAGAGGAAAGATGTTTACCAGTAAAGGGGAAACAACTTGAAACACTAGCAGATTTCTCATCAGACACTATGACTGCAAGAAGAAAATGAGATAGTTTTCAACTGCAAAATGATAAAAAGACACACACACACACACACACACACACACACACACACACACACACATATATATATATATATATATATATATATATATATATATATATATATATAATACCTAGTGAAAAAGTGCTTCAGAAATAAAAGAGATATATCTACATTCTTATGTAGTTAAAAATGAAGACATTTTTATGCCAAAAATCAACCTTTAAAAATGCCAAAAGGGGCTCTAGAGATTGCTTAATGATTAAGATGCTTGCCAACAAAGACAAAGGGCCCTGTTTCAATTTCCCAGGACCCATGTAAAGCCAGATGCACAAAGTGGCACATGCATCCAGAGTTCTTTTGCAGTGGCTAGAGGCTCATTCTCTCCTTCCCTCCCTCTCTCTCTATATCTATCATTACATCTAATCTATATATCTATATCTATATCTATATCTATATCTATATCTATATCTATATCTATATCTATATCTATATATCTATATATCTATATATCTATCTATGACTTTCGCACAAATAAATAAACTATTTTTTTGTCTTTTTTCAAGATAGGGACTCACTTTAGCCCAGGCTGGTCTAGAATTCTCTATGGAGCCTCAGGGTGGCCTTGAACTCACGGCACTCCTCCTACCTCTGCCTCCCAAGGGCTGGGATTAAAGGTGTGTGCCACCACGCCCAGCCTAAACTATTTTTTTAAATGTCAAAAAATATTTTCTAAAGAAATGAAATCTTGAAGATTCTGGAAATCCATAAACAGAGTAAATGAGGTAATTAGAAAAACATTTCTACTCTTGAGCCTTCTAAATATTTGAAAGTTGAGGAAAAAGCTTATAATACCATATTAGCAATTTTTATGAAACTTCTAAAGCTATAAAGGGGTGATGTTTGATTCCCAGGATGCAAGAAGACCAAAAGAAGCTGATTTTCATGCTTCACTTGAATGCAGAAAATTACGACCAAGACATTAGTAAGCAATAAATATAGAATAAAATAACAAAAACAATTGTTATGAAGATATACAAAAAGATATCTTCAAAAACATTACACATATATCAGTAAGGAATTTTTTTGGTAGTCAATAAAATAATTAGATTGCAGGAAAAAAAGCAGAAATAAAAATCAAAATAAAATAGCACAAGACATTCTTAAGTCTTGATATATTAATAATTATAATATATGTAAAATCTCTAAATAAAAATCATTATAAACATAATCATGGCATATACAAATGGCTCTATTATGTATTGTCAATTCTTGACAATTTGGTGTGTGGGGAGGGTTGAGGAAGTGTCTCAAACTAGTCCAGGCTGACCTGAAACCCATTCTGTAGTCCTAAACTGGACTTGAACTCACAATTCACAGTTATCTTCCTACTTCTGCCCCCCAAGTGCTGAAAATGAATATATGTATCTCAATTATCCATCTAGGAATTTCAGTGGTAGCTTTTTATTTGAACTAAAATGGGTTTAATTAAAAAAATTACCTAGGGCGGGGACTTCCGGTTAAGATGGCGGCATAGGTACCACGCCAAAGCAGCCTAGGGGGGAAAAAGACCAAAAAAACTCAGCAAAATACACACTTTTACTAAAAAGTGAGGTGTATAGGAAATTGAAGAGGCAGCGGAGAAGTAGAAGAGTTCCAGAGCATCCAGAGCCTGCACCGGCGGGAAAAGCGGCTCCGGCAGCTCGGCCAACCTCCAGGCTCGGCTCCAGCTGCAGGAAAAGCCAAGTGTGGGAGCTTTCCCACACACCGGCGCTCTCCGCAACTCGGGAAACGCGAGGGGAGAGCGGCAGCGAGCAGCGGAGGAGAAGACCGCGAGGTAGAAGCACACATGGAGCAGCGAGACAACCAGAGCAGCCGCGGCTCCCTCCCCTCCCCCACCGCCTGAGCCCAGCTCCGGCGAACAGAGCAGTGGCCCGGGACCTGGCCATGCCAACTTGGGCTGACAGCGGGACCCAAGCAGGAGCAGAGTTCGGCAGCAACATCAGCGGCTCCAGCACCGGTAACAGCAGCCCCAGCAGCAGTAGACCCAGGAGTGGCAGCAGCGGCAGACTCGGCAGCAGCAGCGGCAGTGGACACAGCAGCATCAGCTTCAGCAGCAGTGGTGGCTCCAGCAGTGGCAGCTATAGCAGCAGCAGAGGCAGCAGCAGCGGTGGGCCCAGCAGCAACACCTTTGGCAGCAGTGGCTACAGACCCAGCAGCGGCAGCTTGAGCAGCAGTTCCAGCAGCAGGGGGGCTGATCTGCAGGGCCACACTTGCCAGGCTCGGTTTGCCCCGCAGGAAAAGCAAGTGCCCAGCTCCAGAAATCAAAACAGCAGCCCGATGACCCAGGCAGCAACTTGACTGAGACCAAAATCATCCAAGGTAACTGGGTTTGCACCAGGGAAGGGTCTCACTTGGTCGCAAGCTGACTTGGATCCCTCAACAGACCAGAAATCTTAACCTCTTTGTTGATAGAGGATCTGGCCATTACAATAACTACTCTTGCATACATACTCGGGGCTGTTTTTGGTTGAATGTGTACAGTGTTTACTTAAAATTTAGAATCTACCTGTATTTTATTCCACTCAGCCTGCTTGAATACTCCTATAGCAGGGAAACTCAACCCCTAAGAACATCTTTGTAGATACTCTGAGAGTCTTAAGAGCCACACCTAATACCTTAAGGTCCTACCCTGAAAATATATTACATCAAATCAATTGATACAGCTAAGAATACACAGCTAGCTAGAAAATCCAACCATTAACTTAATCCAAGATGCCAAAATATATACATTATAACACAAGAAACACTAAAAAGCAAGACGATATAAATCCACCTAAAAGTATTAATGCATCAGAAATGTCCTCCAGTGAGAAAGAGTTAGAGGAAATGCCTGAGAAAGAGTTCAAAAGAATGATTATAAATATGTTCAAAGAGGTCAAAGAACACATCAAAACAATCAAAGAAGAAATCAAAGAGGAAATCAAAGGAATCAAAGAAGATGCAGGACACCAATTTAATGAAATAAAGAAGGCAATACAAGACATAAATAAGGAAACAGAAATAATAAAGAAAACCCAGTCAGAATTACTAGCAATGAAGAACACAGTTAATGAAATAAAAACCTCTGTAGAAAATCTCACCAGTAGGATGGATGAGGGAGAGGACAGAATATCTAAGCTAGAAGACCAGGTGGCAGACCTAATGCAGTCCAACAAAGAGAAAGACAAACTTATAGAAAAGTATGAGTGGGAATTTCAAGATATTTGGGACACTATGAAAAGATCCAATATAAGAATTCAGGGCATAGTAGAAGGAGAAGAACTCCACTCCAGAGGCATAGTAGGCATCTTCAACCAAATCATAGAAGAAAATTTCCCCCAACATGGGAAAGAGGTGTCAATGCAGATACAGGAAGCCTTTAGAACCCTGGCCAGACAAAACCCAGAAAGAACCTCTCCTCGCCATATGATAATCAAACTTCCAAACACACACACCAAAGAAAAAATATTGAAAGCAGTTAGACAGAAAAATCAAGTTACCTACAAAAGCAAGCCCATCAGGATTACAGCAGATTATTCAACACAAACTTTTAAAGCCAGAAGGGCTTGGAGTGATATATTCCAAGTTCTGAAAGATAACAACTGTCAACCAAGGTTACATTATCCTGCAAAGTTATCCATTCAAATAGATGGAGAAATAAAGACATTCCATGACAAAAGCAGGTTATAAGAGTATTTGAAGACAAAACCAGCTCTACAGAAAATACTTGATAGAATCCTCCATGCTGAACAAAAGGAAAAGCACACATATAAGGAACCTAGAAAAAACAAGCAATACTCAAATACTAGTTAACAGAAGAGAGCACAGGTAGAACCAGAAACACACACACACACAAAAAAAAATGGCAAACATAAATACACACCTTTCAATAATATCTCTTAATATCAACAGCCTAAATGCCCCAACGAAAAGACATAGATTTGCAGACTGAGTTAAAAAGCAGGATCCTACAATTTGTTGTCTCCAAGAAACTCACCTTTCTACAAAGGATAGACATTATCTTAGGGTGAAAGGTTGGAAGACAGTGTTTCAAGCAAATGGGCCTAGTAAACAAGCAGGGGTTGCTATCCTAATATCAGACAGGGTAGACTTTAGTCTGACGTTAGTCAAGAAAGATAAGGAAGGTCACTTTATATTGATTAAGGGCACACTCAAACAGGAGGACATTACAATCCTAAACATATATGCACCTAACATGGGGGCTCCCAAATTCGTCAAACAAACACTATTAGAACTAAAGTCACAGATAACACCAAACACAGTGGTGGTGGGTGACTTTAACACCCCACGCTCATCAATTGACAGGTCATCCCGGGAAAGAATAAACAGAGAAGCATCTGGACTAAATGAGGTCATAGAAGGAATGGACTTAACAGATATATACAGGACATTTCATCCAAAGGCTGCAGAATATACATTCTTTTCAGCAGCACATGGAACGCTCTCTAAAATAGACCATATATTAGGACACAAAGCAAATCTTAACAAATTCAGGAAAATTGAAATAATTCCTTGCATTCTATCTGACCACAATGGAATTAAACTACAAATCAGAAGCAAGAAAGGCTATAGAGCATACACAAAGTCATGGAAACTAAACAATACACTACTAAATGATGAATGGTTCAATGAAGAAATCACAAAGGAAATCAAAAAATTTATAGAGTCAAATGAGAATGACAACACAACATACCAAAATCTCTGGGAAACAATGAAGGCAGTTCTAAGAGGTAAATTTATAGCCTTAAGTGCCTATATTAAGAAATTAGAAAGGTCGCAAGTAAACGACCTAATGCTTTGCCTTAAAGCCTTGGAAAAAGAAGAACAAGGCAAACCAAAACTCAGTAGACGGGAAGAAATAATAAAGATTAGGGCAGAAATTAATGAAATAGAAACAAAAAGAACAATCCAAAGAATTAACGAAACAAAGAGTTGGTTCTTTGAAAGGATAAACAAGATTGATAAACCCTTAGCAAATCGGACCAAAAGAAAGAGAGAAGAGACACAAATTAATAAAATCAGAGATGAACAAGGTAACATCACAACAGATTCCAGAGAAATTCAAAAAATCATAGGGACATACTATAAAAGCATATACTCCACAAAGTATGAAAATCTGAAAGAAATGGATAATTTCCTTGATCTATATGACCTACCTAAATTAAATCAAAATGAGATTAATCACTTAAATAGACCTATAACAAACATGGAGATCCGAACAGTTATCAGTAATCTCCCAACTAAAAAAAGCCCAGGCCCGGATGGATTCACTGCTGAATTTTACTAGACTTTTAAGGAAGAGCTAACGCCATTGCTTCTTAAGCTTTTCCAGGAAATAGACAAAGAAGGAATTCTACCAAACTCCTTCTATGAGGCCAGCATCACCCTGATACCAAAACCAGGCAAAGATAGAACAAAAAAAGAAAATTACAGACCAATCTCCCTCATGAACATAGATGCAAAAATTCTCAACAAAATATTGGCAAACAGAATACAAGAGTATATCAAAAAATCATTCACCCTGACCAAGTAGGCTTTATCCCAGAGATGCAGGGATGGTTCAACATACGCAAATCTATAAATGTAATACACTACATAAACGGGTTGAAGGACAAAAATCACATGATCATCTCATTAGACGCAGAGAAAGCATTTGACAAAATCCAATATCCCTTCATGATACAAGTCCTACAGAGACTGGGAATAGAAGGAACATATCTCAATATAATAAAGGCTATTTATGACAAGCCTACAGCCAACATATTACTTAATGGGGAAAAACTAGAAGCTTTTCCACTAAAATCAGGAACAAGACAAGGGTGTCCACTGTCCCCACTTTTATTTAATATAGTTTTGGAAGTCTTACCCATAGCAATAAGACAAGAGACACACATAAACGGGATACAAATTGGAAAGGAAGAAATCGAGTTATCATTATTTGCAGATGACATGATTCTATACATAAAGGACCATAAAGACTCTACTAGCATGCTGATCAAAACCTACAGCAATGTAGCAGGATACAAAATAAATACACAGAAATCAGTAGCCTTCATATATGCTAACAACAAACACACAGAGGATGAAATCAGAGAATCACTCCCATTCACAATTGCATCAAAAAAAAAATAAAGTACCTTGGAATAAACCTAACAAAGGAAGTAAAGAATCTATACAATGAGAACATTAAAACACTCAAGCGAGAAATTGCAGAAGACACTAGAAAGTGGAGAAACATCCCTTGTTCCTGGATTGGAAGAATCAATATTGTGAAAATGGCAATCTTACCTAAAGCAATCTACACATTTAATGCAATCCCTATCAAAATTCCAAAGGCTTTCTTCATGGAAATAGAAAAAACAATCTAAAAATTCGTTTGGAATCAAAAAAAAAAAAAAAAACCTCGAATATCTAAAATAATACTGAGCAACAAAACAGAGGCTAGAGGTATCACCATACCTGATTTTAACCTATACTACAGAGCCATAGTAACAAAAACAGCATGGTACTGGCACAAAAACAGACATGTAGATCAGTGGAACAGAATAGAGGACTCAGATGTGAGCCCAAGTAGCTAAAGCCACCTGTTATTCGATAAAACTGCCAAAAATACTCATTGGAGAAGAGACAGCCTCTTCAGCAAATGGTGTTTTGAAAACTGGATATATATCTGCAGAAAGATGAAAATAGATTCTTCTCTCTCGCCATGCACAAGAATTAAGTCCAAATGGATTAAAGACCTTAACATCAGACTGGAAACTCTGAAACTGCTAGAGGAAAAAGTAGGGGAAAACCTTCAAAATATTGGTCTTGGCAAAGACTTTCTGAATACAACCCCAATTGCTCAGGCAATACAACCACAGATTAACCACTGGGACCTAATGGAATTACAAAGATTTTGCACCGCAAAGGACACAGTGAAAAAGGCAAAGAGGCAACCTACAGAATGGGAAAAAATCTTCACCAGCTATATATCTGATAGAGGATTAATATCTAGGATATACAAAGAACTCAAAAAGTTAAATAATAAGGAATCAAAGAAGCCAATCAAAAAATGGGCTATGGAGCTAAATAGAGAGTTCTCAAAGGAAGAAATACGAAAGGCATATAAGCATCTAAAAAAATGTTCTACATCACTAGTCATCAAGGAAATGCAGATTAAAACTACATTGAGATTCCATCTCACTCCTGTCAGATTGGCCACCATCATGAAAACAAATGATCATAAATGTTGGGGGGGATGTAGAAAAAAAGGAACCCTTCTACACTGCTGGTGGGAATGCAATCTGGTCCAGCCATTGTGGAAAACAGTGTGGAGGTTCCTAAAACTGCTAGAGATTGATCTACCATATGACCCAGCTATAGCACTCCTAGGCATATATCCAAAGGACTCATCTCATTTCCTTAGAAGTATGTGCTCAACCTTGTTTATTGCTGCTCAATTTATAATAGCTGGGAAATGGAACCAGCCTAGATGTCCCTCAACAGATGAGTGGATAATGAAGATGTGGCACATTTATACAATGGAGTTCTACTCAGTGGTAAAGAAAAATGAAGTTATGAAATTTGCAGAAAAATGGATGGACCTGGAAAGGATTATACTAAGTGAGGTAACCCAGGCCCAGAAAGCCAAGTGCCACATGTTCTCTCTCATATGTGGATCCTAGCTACAGATGACTGGGCTTCTGCATGAGAATGAAAATACTTAGTAGCAGAGGCCAGTAAGTTAAAAAGGAGACATAAAGGGTGGAGAAAGGAAGGGAGGAGGATACTTAATAGGTTGATATTGTATATATGTAATTACAATGATTGTAATGGGGAGGTAATATGATGGAGAATTGAATTTCAAATGGGAAAGTGTGGGGGTGGGGAGGGAGGGAATTACCATGGGATATATTTTATAATCATGGAAAATGTTAATAAAAATTAAAAAAAAATAAATAAATAAATAAAAAATTATCTAGGGAATAGTGGATCTCTGGAGCTTCTGGCCAAGAGGGCAACTGCCTAGCTGAGCTGCAAATCCCAAGGAAAGAAAGGCAAGACATTAAGGGTTCACTGGGTCTTTTAGGGGAGAGAAATCGCCAATAGATTGTCAGTGCAAGGACACAGAGGGGAGAAAACAGGGAATCATGGATCCCCTCATGGGCAGGTAGTCCACCCCTCCCCCCAAATAGCCGAAAGTTTAGACTGTTTTGACCACTTGCTTACTTACTGCTCCTAACGCTGCACGTTCAGCGAGCCCAGTCCTACAGCAACTGCCACACAAGCTCAGACTGTGTCTCTTGCTTGTGCCATGTCAGGTGCCATCCCCTACCTGTCTGCCGCGTCAGCCATCTGCCATTGTCCTGTGGCAGGGGAACACAGACTGGTTGTGGGTCCCAGTGTACCCAGCCAGAGTTTGGGCTGCTTCAGTCTTGGTACTTCAGTGTCCCTCATAGCTCAAAGGCAGGCAGCTTTGATGCATTACCACTTGAGAATTCAGGCAACTTTGGTGCCCCTGCCAGGCAGTACATAGGTGGCTTTGGCAAGTGAGAGCCAAAGCCCAGGCTGCTTGGCAACTGCCCCAGGATGCCTCAGATTCCCATTGCACTTGAACCTAGGCTGATCCACCCACCTACGTGCCCATACACTGTCATGGGCAGACCACAGCGCAAAAGAAATAACATGAAAAGTCAAATGCAAGTAAATTCAGTTGTAGCACCCAGTCCTACAATGAATACATCTAACCAAAACATAGAAGAGTCATTAGGATCAGAACATCAAATTGAAGCTATGAGCAATTCAACCCTGACCAACCTAGTGGTAGAACTTGCAGGAAAGCAACAAAGGACTGATAATCATGTAGATGCTGCCATCACTAAACTAGACCTAATAGATAAGAAATTGGAAGGAGTTCAAAGAGAGTTAATAGTTTGAGAGAGAGTGAAAAAAAAGAAGACCTTAAAAATCAGCTGGCCATGCTAAATGAAGACATAAAGAAATGTAAGAATGAATTCCAAGAACCATCAAGAAAATCAGAAAATGATGTGAAAAGGGAGCTTGACAGAGGGATGGAAATTATACGTAGAAAAGTAGTACAAAATGCAAACTTAAGTGAACAAGTCCAAAACTCTCTAGAAGCTCTCAAGAATAGAGTCAGCCAAGTGGAGAATAGAAACTCTGATCTGGACAAGATGGAAGAAAGAGTTCGAGAGTACAAAAATTTCAGTAAGTTCAAAAGTTCCCATGACCAGAACATGAGGGAATTGTGGCATGCAGTTAAACTTCCTAATATCAGGATCACTGGAATACCAGAAGGAGAAGAAATTCAGACCAAAGGCATGAGAACTTATTTAACAAAATAATTGAAGAAAACTTCCCCAGTCCCTTAAAAGAAAGGCCCATCAAAATACAAGAAGCCAACAGAACTCCAAACAGACTGGACCAAAGGAGAAACTATCCAAGACATATTGTCATTAAGACCCGAAACATTGACACCAACGAGAAAATCCTAAAAGCAGCTAGGGAAAAACAGCACACCACTTTCAAAATAAACCCATCAGAATTATTTCAGACTTCTCAGTGGAAATCCTGAAAGCTAGAAGGGCCTGGAAAGAAACACTGCATAGTCTAAGAATCTATGGCTTCCAACCCAAACTACTCTACCCAGCAAAAGTACCCCTCATAATAGATGGTGAAGGAAAAAGTTTCCATTACAAAACTCAGCTTTACAATTATATGAACACAAAACCAAAGCTACAGAGAGTATTTCAGGAAATTCTCTACAGATAAGAAACAAATAATCAAACTCAAATGCCTACAAGAAGCAGATCACAATAACCAAACTCACAGTAGGCACAAAAAACTTCAAAGTCCATAAAAACAACAGCACACATCTACCATCACAATATGGCAGGGATCAAATCAAATCTCACAGTCACTACCCTAAATATTAATGGCCTTAATTCACCCATCAAGAAACACAAGCTAACAGGATGGATCAAAAAATTAGACCCTTCAATCTGTTGTCTTCAAGAAACCCACCTCACTACAAAAGACAGATACCTCCTAAGGGTGAAAGGGTGGAAAACAATATTCCAAATAAATGGAAATAAGAAAAAAGCAGGCATAGCTATATTAATATCATATAAAATAGACTTCAAACCAAAATAATCAAAAAAGACAAAGAAGGCCACTTCCTACTTATCAAGGAAACTATCCATCAAGAGGACATTAAAATCATAAATCTGTATGCAACAAACACAGGGGCACCACAGATCATAAACCAAAACCTACTTGACAATAAAACAGAAATAACCACCAACACCATCATAGCTGGGGACTTCAATACACCATTATCAGTAATAGACAGATCATCCAAACAGAAACTCAACAGGGAAGTGGGAGAGCTTAACAAAACCATAGATCACTTAGACCTAATGGACATCTATAGAACTTTCTGTCCTAAATCCACAGACTACACATTCTTCTCAGCAGCCCATGGAACATTCTCTAAAATAGACAATATACTGGGTCATAAGGACTGCTTCCACATATTTAGGAAGATTGACATAATTCCCTGCATGATATCAAATCACAATGCTATATTGCTATAAATCAACAACAAAAGACCCACAAAGAATCCCAACGACACCTGGAAACTGAACAGCACACTTTTGAACAATAAATGGATAGTGGATGAAATAAAAAATGAAATTGCAAAACTTCTAGAATTGAATAATGATGAGAACACATCGTACCAAAACATATGGGACACAATGTAGGCAGTCCTCAGGGGAAAATTCATAGCATTCAATGCCTTCGTAAAAAAGACAGAAAGATCCCAAATCAATAACCTAACGATCCACCTAAAGGCACTGGAAAAACAAGCAAAATCCAACCCAAAGAGCTACAGAAGATAATAAATAATTAAAATTAGAGCAGAAATTAATGAATTGGAAACCAAAGAAACAATTAAGACAATTGACCAAACAAAGAGCTGGTTCTTTGAAAAAATAAACAAGATTGAAAAACCACTGGCCAATTTGATCAAGCATAAAAAAGGAGAAGCTTCAAATTAACAAAATTCAAAAGGAAAAAGGAAAGATCACTGCAGACATAAGTGAAATTGGGAGAATCACTAGAACTTATTTCAAAAATCTCTACTCCAAAAAACTGGATAATGTGTAGGAGATAGATAAATTCCTGGATGCATATTATCTATCAAAGCTAAACTCCAAGCAGGTTAATCTCCTCAATGAACCTATCACACTCATGAAGATTGAAAAAGTAATAAAAAACCTCCCCCCAAAGAAGAGTCCAGGACCAGATGGCTTCTCAGCTGAATTCTACCAAACCTTCATGGAAGAACTCAAACCAATCTTCCTCAAAATGTGCCACACTATTGGAGAACAGGGAAAGCTACCCAACTCCTTTTATGAAGCTAGTATCACCCTAATTCCAAAACCAGGCAGAGATGCCACAAGAAAGAAAACAACCGGCCTATTTCCCTGATGAACATAAATGCAAAGATTCTGAACAAAATCCTCACAAACCAAATCCAACAACATATCAAAAGCATTATCCACCTTGACCAAGTAGGATTCATCTTAGGAACACAGGGATGGTTCAACATATGGAAATCTGTCAATGTAATACACCACATAAACAAGGTTCAACATAAAAACCACATGATCATTTGCATAGATGCAGAAAAGGCCTTTGACAAGATACAACATCACTTCATGATCAAAACATTGGAGAGAATTGGCATCATTGGTTCATATCTTAACATAATAAAGGGATTATATAAAACTCTGAAGGCCCAAATAATACTTAATGGAGAGAGACTGGAGGAATTCCTATTAAGATCAGGAACAAGATAGGGTTGTCCTCTCTCACTTTTGCTCTTCAATATAGTACTGGAAGTCCTAGCTCAAGCAATAAGATAGGAGAAGGAAAGGATACAATTTGGAAAGGAAGAAGTTAAGTTAGCTCTATTTGCTGATGACAGGATTGTATATGTAAGAGACCTGAAAGACTCCATCCCAAAACACCTGGAGGTGATTAACTCCTATAGCAAAGTAGCAGGATGAAAAATCAATGCCCAAAATCAGTAGCCTTTCTATGTGCAAATAACAAAGATATAGAGAAAGAAATAAAGGACATAGTCCCATTTTCTATAGCAACAAAAAAATTACCTTGGAATAATGTTAACCAAGGAAGTGAAAGATCTATACAAGAAAAACGTAAAAAACACTCAAAGAAGAAATTGAGGAGGACTTGAGAAAATGGAAAGACCTCCCATGCTCCTGGATAGGCAGAATTAACATTGTGAAGATGACAATCTTACCAAAGGCAATATACAGATTTAATGCAATTCCAATTAAATTCCCTCAGTGTTCTTTACAGAGATAGAAAAAATCTCAAATTTCATATGGAAAGGCAGAAGGTCTTGCATATCCTCCGCAAAAGAAATACCTCTGCAGGCATCACCATACCTGATCTAAAACTATATTACAAAGCCATAATAATAAAAACAGCATGGTATTGTCATAAAAAAAAACAGGAATATAGGCCAATGGAATAGACTTAAGGACCCAGATTTGGGTAAAGCAACTATAGCTACTTGATATTCTACAAAGGCCCGAACAATATAGGCTGGAAAAAAGGCAGTATCTCAACAAATGGTGCTGGACCACATGCAGGAAACTGAAATTTGATCCATACATTTCACCACACACTACACTCAACTCCAAATGGATCAAAGACCTTAATATAAGACCAGAAACTTGAATACGACTGGAAGAAAAATTAGGAAGTACTTTCCATGATATAGGAATGGAAAAAGGCTTCCTGAACAAAACCCCAGTAGTTCATGATCTTAAACAGTCACTCAACCAATGGGATCACATGAAGCTGAAGAGTTTCTTTACAGATAAGCATACAATAAGCAAAGAAAATAGATTACCCACAAAATGGGAGAAAATATTTGCAGGTCATCTAACTGATAGAGGCCTAATCTGTAGAATCTACAAAGGACTCAAAAATCTAAACAGTGAGAAGTCAAACACCCCACTTACAAAGGGGTCAAAGAGCTGAACAGGCAGTTCACAGAGGAAGAAATACAAATGGAAAACACACAATTAAGAAAATGTTCATCATCCCTAATCATCAGGGAAATGTAATAAAACAACTACAAGATTCCACCTTACCCCAATAAGGATAGCAAACATCAAAAAGTCAAATGAAAATAAATGCTGGCGAGGATGTGGAGAAGCAGGGACACTCATCCACTCTTGGTGGGAATGTAGGATGGTACAACCACTTTGGAAAGCAATATGGAGACTCCTGAAAAAGCTGACCATAGAGATACCAAGAGACCCAGTTATTCCCTTACTGGACACCTACCCTAAAACCTTCAAACCACAGGCCAGAGAGATTTTCTCAACCATGTTTTTAGTGGCTCAATTCGTAATAGCTAAGGGCTGGAATCAACCCAGATGTTCATCACTAGAAGAATGGATAACTAAGATGTGGTATATCTACTCAATGGAATTCTATACAGCAGTAAGAAAAAAATGATACAAAGAATTTTGAGGAAAAATTGTTGAACCTGGAACAGATCATTCTCAGTGAACTTACCCAACTACAGAAAATAATATTGCCAGTCTCACTCATCTACAGCACCTAAACTAAATCTACCCAAGATACCTTAAATACCAGCAAGCAAATAGTGGACTAGACACTAGGATGGATGGGGAGGGAGGGGAGCGTATCGAAGGGGTAAGAAACAGAAATCCAGACCCAAACGGCAATGATACCATAAAATTCTACATCCTAAAAGGCAGACCAAATGGCTGAACTGAAAGGCCCAAGAATTCAGAAGCTCAGAAATACTATCACGCTCCAAAGGGAGCTTAAGCGGGCCACCTGCATACCTCAAACTCCAGGTTTTACTCTCTGTCAGAAGCAAGTAAAGAATCCCTCTTCTCATTGTATCAGAGCCCACTCCTAATATAAAACTAGGTAAAAGGGCATGAGATAGCCCTCAAGGATGGGAAATGAGTAATGAAGTGAACCACTTATTTGGTTTCTGTAAATAGCCTGCACCATAAGCCTTAATAGCCCACACTGTAAGCCTTAGTAGCCTACACTGTAAGCCTTAGTAACTCGCACCATAGGCTGTAGCAGCCTGCCTCAGACCACCAAGGTCACAGGAGGCTGATACCATACTCTGTTACCCCCACCTAAGGAATTGCACAAGTGCTGACCTCCAAGGTCACAGGAGACTGATACCACACTCTGCTACTCCCACCCAAGGACCTGCGCAAACGCTGACCACCAAGGTCATAAACTAATTGGCTTAGAAACTATGGGGTGGCACCAACTGACTGGCTAACACCCTGCGGGGCTCCTAATATTAGAAAATGATTGGTCTAAGGCACAGGCTTTGTTAGAAACCCTATAAAAACTGTCCTGTTCCTGCATTCAGGGCTCTGCAGTCCTCTACCCCTGTGCGGTGTACGACTGTGGGCCCCAGCGCGCTTGGAATAAAATCCTCTTGCAGTTTGCATCAAGACCGCTTCTCGTGAGTGAGTGATTTGGGGTGTCGCCTTATCCGGGCAGAGCGTGGGGACCCCCTGTGGGGGTTTTTTCCTACAGAACCTTCACCAGGCCCTTACAGGGAACACCTGAACCACAGGACACTGGAGTGGGTAGGATCAATGGTAACCTTAATCATCTACGTCTTCCCTCCCTCCCGCTCCCTCTCCCTCTCTCTCTCTCCCTCTCTAACTCTCTCTCTCTTCTCTCTAACTCTTGTATATTAGTTACCTTTTTCCTCATTTTCTTAGTGGGCACTGACCTGTAACTCTCAGACCAGCTTGGGGCTATCACCCACAGTGAGCTTTTGACCAGAGAAACCTACAAGATTTCCTAAAAGAATGACAGATTTCTGTCAGAGTACTTGATGAATCATCAAAGGTTAGTGGTAAGATCCTACTGCTGAAGACACCATATGCGATTGACACATAACCTGAAGTGACATGGCTGGAAGCTGGAAGAGTCAGTCCCCAGACAGTCAGCACGTCTAGTGTCAGAAGGTGCTACATGGGCGACTGGGGGAAAATGACCAATATCTGTCCAAGCAACTCATGGTCTAACCTACTTAGCAGAAAATAACATGTTGTGATGCCCACACAAGTGCAATAGTGACACACAGCCATGGTGGGGAACCAACTACTCTTGATTAGGCTAACTGATAACCTCAGTGGTATGGGATCCCTAGCTGGTGTTGGGAAACAAGTCAAACCCATGTTGAAACATAAGCCCACTCTCCAATATCAAGCTACCAGCAATCATGGGCTACAGGAGGACCTACACCTATTAAATTCTCTATAAAAAAGTAAGGGTTATCTCATTTGTCCTGCTGCTAACTCACTCTCAGTTGGAGAATCTACTTCTCTTTTTCAGACAGATGTAGATCCTAAGGAGAGACCCACCTCATCATACCTCATACGGGCCCCGGCTGAAACTAAGATAAATTGGCGAAGCAAGCAAGGGTGCTGGTTTTCTGATGAACCGAATACCAGCACAAGGGGGAAGGAGACAAACACAGAGAAAAATCAACTCCTACCAAATCAGAGAGCCAGAGCCCCAGAGGCCCCCAACACCTCAGCACTGAAGCAGAACAAAAATTAACCCAACATGGCTCAGGGAAATTTTACGAAAGAGGGGGTTGAAAGAATGTCAGAGCTATATGTTGGTTTATAATATGCAGAGACATTTATCTTACCCATAACTGTGGGCTAACTCCACAATGTGCGACCCATATACATCAACAAGGAGGGGCCAATGGGAGGGGGTAGGTCAGCAATGAGCCTAATAAAGGTACTGACTTTATTTGCTGAATACAAAACTAATTAATAAAAAAAAATTACCTAAGAAAATAAGGAAGGTTATATAGAGAAAAAAATAAATATATCTAACCAAAAGATATAGTCATCTTAACTGTGGATACACTTACCCAAAGGGTTGTACTATATATGAGGTGAAGAAAGAGTGATGAAAATAGTCCATAATTACAGTTATAAATTTCAAAGTTGCTCTCTTAGTAATTGGAAGGATAATTATAAAAATAGCAGGGTTATAGAAGAATCTAATGATAATGTTAACTACATTTTTTTTTTTTTTATTGAAGGTCTTACCCAACATTGGCAAGAGGCACATTACTTTCAAATGTTGATGGAAATACTACAGGTAGACCATACTTCATACCATTAAAATGTACATTAACATGATCAATAAAATGATGCCTATCAAAACAAATGTTAATAAAATTATAATAATGCCCTACCCTTAAGAAAATTATTGTACCATAAAATTAAGAAAAGACTTCAGAAAGTAATATTAAAAACATAAAATAGAATCAGAAGTATTAAAGAAATCATGGATCTATTTCAGAAATAAACATGCAATTAAATAGAAATCATAGAACCACAGGGAAAACAGATGAGAAGAAATCATTGAGGAAAATACTCAAGATGATTATCAGAACTTAAAATTAAATGAATTATTTGAGATTTCTAGAACCATTACTTATCATTAACTTAATTCATTATAAATTATCAGAAAATTCATTTATGTAAGAATAAAAGGGTTTATCTGATAAATGACAGTGGAGTTTAAGGTAGATATTTGGTCAATCATGGCTTGTCTTAAATAATTCCCTGGTGCAATTAAAACATTATAAGTTATATTATCACTATACATGTATGTAAGTAAATGAGTTCTTAGAAGAATTTACATGTGATTGCCTTTTATCCTGTAGCAGTTATCATCTTATTCCTAGGACAAAATGCCCAATCATTAGCAGTCTACAGAAGTGAAGGATACATGTTAGCTTGGAGTTTCTAGGGGAAGTTTCATTACTGTGGGAAAATCATGGCAGGACTAAACAGTCAGGCATCACATCTTCATATCAGCATGGGGGAATCAGAAAGGGATAGCAATGTGGGTAAGCACAGAGGTCTGCTCCAGGGACAGGCCTCTTCTCACAAGCCTGCACCTCTCAAAGCTGCCAAATGTTACCATTAACCCACTCAAACACAGCAGTCCATGGAGGATGTGTTACATTCAAACCACTGCACATATACCCTACATTGTACTGTGTAAATCAATGCTAAATATTACACATTAAATGAACTGTACAACAGTTCACCTTCTACTTTAGTACTTCCTGCTGTGTCTTTTAGACGATGTCTTGTAAAATCCAGAAGTCGTTGTCTACAGAGTAATTTAACATTTATCACACTTTTGATCTTTGGTTGCATGAAGTGTCCACATAATGCCCAGCATTTTATGAAGCTTCACTAATCAGTACTTAAGAGTATGACCTAACAAGAATTTCCTGAATTAAGATGAGGTGAAAAGGTTAGTTAGCAAATTTTAATGAATCTACTTGACTAAGAAAAAAAAAATAAATGTAGAAATTAAAACTGTTATATTGCCATATGTTGGCCAACCAATTTTACAATATTCATATATTTTTAATATTAATATATCACATATTATCTTGGGAATGATTTGTTTTGTTTGTTTCTTCATCTGCTAAACAGACTTCCTAAGAACCAAAACCTGAATATTTGCATAAAGAGTAAATGTTATGACCAAAAGTTACTATATAGGGTTCTAGTAATATTAATTTGACACCATATATATATATGTGTGTGTGTGTGTGTGTGTGTGTGTGTGTAAAATATATGTATAATATAAAATATATTATATATATATATATATATTATAATATATATATATATATAATTGAAATAGCCAATATATACACAATATATTTTAATATCAGGGAATACTTAATAAGCTAATGATACCAGCTTAAAGCTTGACATATGTATTTATGAATATCAGCGAGTCATAGTCTATACTGCAAACATGAATTCAGTGTTATATAACCTTACAGGCTTTTGATGTGGTAACATAATCTTTCCAATATAATATTAGACCAAATATCAGATTTAATGAGTTTTTTTTATTTTCTCAAGGTAGGGTCTCACTCTAGCTCAGGCTGACGTGGAATTCACTATGTAGTCTCAGGGTGGCTTTGACCTCATGGAAATCCTCCTACCTTTGCCTCCTAGGTGATGGGATTAAAGGTGTGTGCCACCATATCCAGCTTTAATGGGATTTTTTTTAAGAAATATGCTAAAGAGGAATTTTTAGATGGGTAAAATGGATTTACTTTCGAGTATAGTATGTACTTTCAAAGAATTTTTGAAACAAAAATATAATTGAATAATTGGAAACATGGGCTGGAGAGGTGTCTTAGAGGTCAAGGCACTTGCTTGTGAAGCCTAAGAATCCAGGTTCAAATCCCCAGTATCCACTTAAGCAAAATGGACAAAGTTGTGCAATCATCTGGAGTTTATTTGTAGTGGCTGAAAGCCACTCCCTCTCTCTGTCCCTTTCTTTCTCAAATAAATAAATAAATAGAATATTTTTAAAATTTTAAAATGCAGCCTGGGAAGATAGCTTAGCATTTAAGGAACTTGCCTGTGAAGCATAAGGACCAGGTTTGATTCCCCAATACCCACGTAAGCTAGATGCACATAGTGGTGCATGTGATTACAGTTTTGCTTGCAGTGGCTAGAGGCCCTGGTAGGCGTCCTCTCTCTCTCTCTCTCTCTCTCTCTCTTTCTCTCTCTCTCTCTCTCTCTCTTTCTCTCTCTCTCTCTCTCTCTCTGCCTCTTTCTTTCTCAAATAAATAAATTAATAAAAAATAAAAATTAAAAATAAAAATGGTTACTCCCAGGAACTAATTAAAGAACAACCAGTCCCTTTTTTCTACAGTATGTGAATGTAAGCCTGGCATACAGAACATACTCTGTTAAGACATAAGAAATTATTCTTAGGGCTGGAGCAATGGTTTAGCAGTTAAGCGCTTGCCTGTGAAGCCTAAGGACCCCGGTTCAAGGCTCGACTCCCCAGGACCCACGTTAGCCAGATGCACAAGGGGGCGCACGCCTCTGGAGTTTGTTTGCAGTGGCCGGAGGCCTGGCATGCCCATTCTCTCTCTCTCTCCCCCTCTGCCTCTTTCCCGCTCTGTCTGTTGCTCTCAAATAAATAAATAAGCAAACAAAATTAACAACAACAAAAAAAAAAAATTACTCTTAGAACTTCATTTTCCTTGAACTTCACATGGGTCAGCTTTGAGATTAGTACTGTCTTCTGTTTTTAGACTAAGCCATGGATTAGTTCAATAATTTTTACTGCTTTTTGATCTTTTGTCACATGCCCTTCCCACATAATCATCAAAAGTATATAAACCATAGCTTCACTGACTTAATATGTGCTTGAGGGTACAATCTGCCCATTACAAAGCTGCACAATTTGTTCCTATGACTAAGCTTTATAAAACAAAGTTCATGTCATTGAGGTCATTCAGCAAATTATTCAATCCTATTTTATAAGATGTATGTAACAGATGGAATAATATATTCTTAACCTTTACTACCTTAAGTATAAAATAAATAAACTACAAGTAGATAATGCAAG
Source organism: Jaculus jaculus (assembly GCF_020740685.1). NCBI lineage: Eukaryota > Metazoa > Chordata > Mammalia > Rodentia > Dipodidae > Jaculus > Jaculus jaculus. The sequence goes on along the minus strand of NC_059116.1, from coordinate 70,527,495 downwards.
CCATTTATAACCTGTTTCCTTACAGTTTCTAAATAATCCTAAAGTTATCTGTATGCTTTTTCTAACATCAAGTTGCTTTGAAAGAACTAAAAATGGTCTCACTCTACATTGTCACCCCTCTTCCCATATTTTCCTCTTTTATGAAGAAAAAACCAACACCTCTGATACTTATAAGCCACTGCTATTACTGTAGCTCTCATATGTAGATATTAATGTAGCTTAACTAGTAATCATCTTATTCATTTTACTGACAGTTTTATGCACATATATAATGCATTTTAAATAGGATGCTCTCCCATTTCTTCTCTTGACTGCTGTTCACATCCTTTCTGCTGAACTCCTTCTTCTTAACTAGTCCTTCCATTTTAATGTCTGTCTATTTTCATATATGTGGTCATGACCCCCTCAGTTTAATTAAAATTGCCTGTATGAGCACATGTGGGGAACTTTTTACCTGAGCATGTGGCTATACCACAGCAGATAATATCTCCCTCTCACCCTGTCATGAGTAACTGCCTACAACTCTTCAGGAAGGGATGGGAATATCATACTCTCCTCTGTCATCCATGATAAACTGTTGATGTGCCAAGTATTAGGCAGGTCTTGGGCAAATTATGACAGTCACCATGAAGTGATAAAGTCAATAGCCATAGCCTTGAATGGTTGGATGTCAGAAGTTCACCACACCCTTCCCATCTTCTATCTTTTACAGTCTTCGTACCTCTTCTTCCTGACAGCTCCAGTTGTTTTGGCTATAGGACACCTAGTAATGGTTTATTTTTGGGAGAAAAAAATAACCTTAAAATTTTAAGGTGATAACTCGCACTGAGATGGCTGTAAAGCCAGAACATGGGAACTGACACTGCTGCCATTACTTTCTCATTGTTGGGACAAACTCCCAACCATAAGCTTCTTATGGGAGGAAAGAGTTTATTTCAAGCTTACAGAATCCAGGGGAAGCTTCATCATGATGGAAAAAGCTGGCTCACTTCCACAGAGCAGAGAGACATCAGCCAGCAACCATGAACAGTCAGAGCTCAAACTGCTCTTTATAGACCTTAGTGGTAGACTACAGATCCACTCCCAATGAAACCTTCTCCAACAGGCTGAACCTTAAGAAAAATCCACTGAGCCTGTGGAAGGGGGAAACACTTTCACATTCCAACCACCACAAACCACTACCATCTTCCTTTTTAGTTTTATTATTTTATGGGGGGGGGTAGAAAATTGGCATGCCAAGGCCAACAGCTAATGAAATTGAACTCTAGCCACATGCACCACCTTGTGTGCATGTGTGATCTTGCGTGGGATCTGGAGAGTTGGACATGTGTTCTTAAGCTTCACAGGCATGCACCTTAACAGCTGAGCCAGATCTCTAGCCCATATTATCATCTTTATATTGAAAGTATGGAGAGAATTTGGCAGGGTCCTGTATTAGTGGTCTAAGAATGCAGATGGACCAAGAAAACAACCCACACTCCTATTAGCAGAATTGCAACACTATTCATAATAACCAAAAATCAGAAACCCAAATACTTAACTACTGATAAGTGGGCAAAGTACTGTCAACACAGTGTAATACTGTCAATAGTAAGAAAAGAATGAAGGAAGGAAGGAAGAAAGGATGCAAGCAAGGTCTCAATTCTGCTATAAAAAGATTAATTTGAAGTGTAATATTAAGTGAAAGAAGTTGCTTGTTGAAATGTGAGGATATATGGTTCTTTAAAAAATTGCAAGTATTTTAGTAAATGGTAGTTATAATCAGCTTCTGGTTACTGACAGAATATCTAAAATAATACTGAGCAACAAAAATAAGGCTGATGGGGCTGGAGAGTTGGCTTAACGTTAATCACTTGCCTGTGAAGCCTAAGGACCCCAGTTTGAGGCTCGATTCCCCAGGTCCCATGTTAGCCACAGGCACAAGGGGCGCACGTGTCTGGAGTTTGTTTGCAGTGGCTGGAGGCCCGGGTATGCTCATTCTCTCCCTCTCTCTCTCCCTCCCTCTCTCTCTCTCTCTGCCACTTTCTGTCTCTGTCACTCTCAAAAAAATAAACAAAAATGAACAAAAAAATTAAAAAATAAATAAGGCTGATGGTATCACCATATCTGATTTTAACCTATACTACAGAGCCATAGTAACAAAAACAGCATGGTACTGGCACAAAAGCAGACAATGTAGATCAATGGAACAGAATAGAGGATCTAGATGTAAGTCCAGGTAGCTATAACACCCTGATATTCAATAAAAATGCCAAAAATACTCATTGGAGAAAAGGCAGCCTCTTCAGCAAATGGTGCTGGGAAAACTGGATATTTACCTGTAGAAGGATGAAAATAGATTCTCTCTCTCCATGAACAAGAATTAAGTCCAAATGGATTAAAGACCTTAACAACAAACCTTAAACTCCGAAACAGCTACAAGAAAAAGTAGGGGAAACTCTTCAACATATTGGTCTTGGCAAAGACTTTCTGAATATAACCCCAATTGCTCGGAATAAAACCACAGATTAACCTCTGGGACCTTGTGAGATTACAAAGATTTTGCATGGTAAAGGATGCTGTGAATGAAGCAAAGAGGCAACCTATAGAATGGGAAAAAAATCTTTGCCAACTATATATCTGATAGAGGATTAATATCTAGGATATACAAAGAACTCAAAAAATTAAATAGTAAGAAATCAAACAAGGCAATTAAAAATGGGTTATGCAACTAAATAGAAAGTTCTCAAAAGAAGAAATACATATCACATATAAGCATCTAAAAAAAAAAAAACTGTTCTACATCCCTAGTCATCAAGGAAATTGAGATTAAAACTATGTTGAGATCCATCTCACTCCTATCAGATTGGCTACCATCATGAAAACAAATGACCATAAATGCTGGCGAGAATTTGAAAAAAGAGGAACCCTTCTACACTGCTGATGGTAATGCAATCTGGTCCAGCCATTGTGGAAATCATTGTGGAGTTTCCTAAGGACTCAGCTCATTACCTTAGAAACACTTGCTCAACCATGTTTATTGCCACTCAATTCACAATAGCTGGGAAATGGAACCAGCCTAGATGTCCTTCAACTGATGAGTGGATAATGAAGATATGGCACATTTATACAATGGAGTTCTACTCAGCAGTAAAGAAAAATGAAGTTAAGAAATTTGCAGGAAATGGAAAGATCTGGACAGGATTATACTAAGTGAGGTAACCCAGGCCCAGAAAGCCAAGCATCACATGTTCTCTCTCATATGTGGATCCTAGCTACAGATGATTGGGCTTCTATGTGAGAAGGAAAAAACTCACTAGCAGAGGATAGTGAGCTAGAAAAGAGATAAAAAGTGAAGAGAAATAAAGGGAGGGGGTACTTACTAGGATGGTATTGTATATATGTAAGTAGAAGAATAGATTAATGAGGGTGAAAAAGCCCAAAGTGAGGTCAGGGGAAGAGATTGAGTAAAGGAAAGGTGGAGGGAGGGCTAATCAAAATCTAAGGGATATAAGCAAATCATATGGAATGCTATCTTTTTGGACAATGGAACACTCAGGATTGTTGCTAGAAAAATTTCAGTGCCAGGGATGGGATACCTTCCAGTGAGTTGTTGCCCAGAGAGTTCCCTAATGCCCCCAAAATATTATAGGCCTTTGCAAACGCCCTTGGTTTCCCACCAGGAATAGATGGTAAGACCCTATTAATGAAGACTCTACATACTTGGGCTGCAAGGCCACTGAGAAATCCTGCTGGAATGGAGCTGATAACCTCCTCCATGTAGGCCAGCTTACAGAAACCTGGGAAAAAAAAAAAAAACAGTCTACATGCAGTTCAATGGGAGAAAGAGATACCACCAGCGAAGATACTCAATAGAGGACACTGCAAGCCTTGTAATTGGCCACCCAGGCCAAATGAGACAACAGATGCAATAGTGGCACATCTGTCATGGTGGAAAACAACCATGCTTATCAAACTGCCCAGTAAACACTTCTCTTAATGTTCATACCCTCATATTAACGCTACTCTCGCTTTTGGTAGAGAATCTTCTCTTTTTAGATGGCAGTGAGCTTGGGACAACTGGTCTGATCAGGAACATCTTGTGGAAATAAAGGGTTAATTTTAGCTTACACATTCAAGGGAAAGTTCCATCATGGCAGGGGAAAACATGAGCAGAAGGTGAACATCACCTTGTGGCCAACATCACATAGACAACAGCGACAGGACAGTGTGCAGAACACTGGCAAAGGGAAGCTGGCTAAAACACTCATAAGCCCACCACCAACAGTACATCACCTCTAGGAAGATCCAGTTCTCAAATTTCCACCAGTTGGGGACCTAGCATTTAGAACACATATAAGTTTATGGGGACACCTGAAGCAAACCATCAAAACAGTTATCACAAAATCTAGCAAAGGGGTGATGCAAGTGGGTTACTATTTAGAAAAATGTGAAGAGACATATGCATTCTTGTATGTTCAATAGTGCAAAATATTAGAGCAAGAGCCTCAATATAAGTTTGGATAATGTATCTCAGACCTAGAAATAGATGATATATAAAAAATTGTGATAGATGATAGAATAATTTGTGTCCATTTTGATGCATGAACAGAGTATATTAAAATAGCTTTTATTCTATAAGCAATATCTCCTTTGTATAATATACCCACAAAAGTCTTAAATAACAGAGGAGGGTGCACAAGATTGTCAGGTAGATTAAAGGCAGAATTCATAAGTAGTAAACATTCATGACAGTATGGCCCAAATATGAAGAAGTCGAAGCAAAAACACAATCGGGGTGAAGGGAGTGCATGAAGGTCTTCCTCATGCTGTGTGGCTGCCCTGCTAATAGAAAGAGCCTGCCCAGGCCCACAAGCACAGTTCTGATGAATGAGTCTATGAGAGAAGCATCAGTGAATGGTACACATCCTGTATTCACACACACTAATGAGCACAGCTCATAGAAATGCAGGCATGTAGAACTGAGACTCTCCTGTTAGTCATTAAGATTTGGAAGAATCAATTTTAAAAACAATGATTTACCTGCAAGCACAAAGAGAAACATAGAGCAGGAAAGAGGGAAAGAGGGGAGGATGGGCATACCAGGGCCTCTAGCCACTGCAAACAAATGCCGGATACATGTACCACTTTGTGGATCTGACTTTATGTGGGTACAGGGGAATCGAACCCAGGAGTCAGGCTTGGCAAGTAAACACCTTCATGGCACAGCCATCTCTCAAGCCCAAAAGAATCATTTTAAAAAGGACAACATGTTGTTATTACCCTGTTACTAAAATCTGGATGATACCTTAGAATATGTGAATAGATTAAAAAGATATACAGTGTTAGAGTAAGAAAAATAAGGACCATGAATAATACATAAAATAGACAAATTGTCGCAAGGGAGCTGACTGTAATTGCATTAGTAAAGCATAGTATCACATTCCAGAAGAGCTGTGTGTACCTTCTGATTGGAGATCTTGTAGGGATTTCCCAGGAGTGCAGGGAATTGGCTCAGATGCTGTAAAATCCTTCTGAGGTGGTGGTAGATTGTCAGCATTGCCTTGTTCTTATGACTTATTCTCACAGCAAAGTGAAAACAAAGTTGCTCACAGTTTGAATATAAGGTTTTTCCTGCCTATGGTTCTCTTAAGAGCAGCCTGTTGGGGGCCTTTGAATATGTTCAGTTTCTGTGGAGACCTTTTATAATAAATTATGTTTCTCATGTTGAAAAGAAAACTTCAAAAGACAGTGTTACCATAATTGAGGCCTGGTAAGTTTGACAGTAAGTGTCATTGTCAGAGTTATACTGACAGCTTTTTGAAGTCCAGATAGGAAAAGAAAGTCTTCCTATAAAGAAACAAAACCTCTGACAGTACAGTGTTAAAACAATTTAACCACATAGATTAATATTCTGCAACTAACCCACCATTTCCAAGGTTACCCAAGGGAAGTAGTTTTCATACACTTTGTTTTCATTTTTTAATCTATTGAACAAAAATGCAGGAAAAATAAAACAATAAAGATGTGATTAAAGATAAAAATACGTGAAGATAATCTCAAGTCTGTCTTCTGCCTACCCATGGTTTCCTTTGCGTTCAGCACACTGAGCCATTATGGGTAACATTGTTGCAAGGGATATGGAAAAGATAGCTCAGTACAAATCTAGAAGGATCCAGGTTTAGTCAACCCAATTTTTGCTTAACTTTATTATAAAATTATGATATGTTTTCTAAGTGAATTATTCTACAATTACCTTAAAATGTCATAGTCCTTACTTCTATATAAGAGATTCATTCATTTCTTCTATGTAAGAAATGAACTTCCAGGTAGTAAAGTTTTACTGTTTTCTTCTTAGCCTTCTGGATTTCAGAGATCTGTTTTATAAAGAACCTACTAGTAAAAGAATCTTAGAAATTTTGCTTCTCAGGTTTTGATCAATTATTCAGGAAAAAATTAAAAGAAAATCCTGACCAAGCATTTTTTTCATCAACATGTAGAAATCCATTTCCTGTAATAGCAGAGCAGACATTTAAACAAGTGCTCCTACCAAAGAAATTTTGGAAATAATTTTGTAAGCTCAGATCTGGAGAAAGTAGTTGAAGTCAGCTCAGACACACAGAACAAGGAGTTGGGCCTGATGTTTGGGCTGATTTATCCTCTGAGGCTGCTTGCAAAACTAAAAAACTAAAAAAAAAAAAAAAAAAAAAAGCATATCTGAGGAACCAGGATTTTTAATGTACTCCTGGTGTTATGAGAACAAAAGTTTGAACATATAAGCTAGCTTAAGTGTTGCTATTGGTAAATTCTTTGTGCCTTTGTCAGGACTTTTGAAAGTTGAACTATTGAAAAAATGAGTAAGCAAGAAACCAAACAATTTTCATAAGGGATTAAAATCCAGGCTCCAAATCCTGTCAGTCACCCTCAAAGTTAATAAGCAAGTCATTAAATGGTGGTGTGTCAGAGTGCCTACCAGGAACACAGCTAAATCTGGCAAAAATATCTTCAGATTACATGTAGGAAGTGTGTTTTACATAAAATAAATTGCCATGACTTGAGAGATGGTATGGTCAGTAGCATAAGAACCTAGCATTTGGTCCCCAGCGCTCACATAACACCTAGATGTGGTAGCAAGTTGCTGTGATCCTAGCACTGGGGAGAAGGAGAAACTCTAGAATTTCTGCCTACTGAAGCCAAATCAGTGAGCTCCAGGTTCAGTGAAAGATGCTGACTCAGAATACTAACACAGAGAGCAACTGAGGAAGACATCCAATGTGGAGAGCTGGCCTCCACAGACATGCATGTATGCGCTTACACTTGTACGCAATTGAGCCCATACTCAATGAACACAGTATACCATACCACCACAAACTCATATGCTTACCAAAATTGTCAAAGTAATAAAAAGTATGAAAAATATAAAAGTGACCCATGAACTAGAATTAATAATATAGATCCAGGTATTACTGCTCTGCTTCAGGAAGAAACAAAAACATCAAAACCCAAACAGCTAAGGAAGGAGACATGGAGAACTTTGATAAGTCATATATATACGTTGTGTGTGTGTGTGTGTGTGTGTGTGTGTGTGTATGTATATGGCTGTATATATATATATATATATATATATATATATATATATATATATGCATATGGCTGTATATATATGTGTGTATGTATATGGCTGTATATAGATATATATAGAGATATATATATAGAGATATAGATATATAGATATATATACATATACACACAGATATATATATATATCTGTAAAATGAAACAATCCAACATATATATATATATATATATATATATATATGTATAATTTCACTTTACAGCCATATATACATATGGGAGACAAATCTCCCAACATGGGAGATATATGCTTTTACAACAGATTTACTATCTAAAATGAGAAGATAACCACAATGAGGCAAGTGAGGAAGACAGGAAAATGAGGGAAAATCAAAAAGGATTCAAAGCATAAAAATATCACATAAGCATATAAGCAAGATCTTCCCCAAAAAGTAAGTGTTCTCACAAATTATGCCTTAAACAAAAAACAAGAAAACATGAAACAATTTAATTAAAAGTATACATGAAATACAGTGAGTTCCTGCTAAGTATATAGCATCATGGATAGAGAATTGGGACTTACTGGTGTTCACACTACTTAGTCAGACTGCACTAAATTGCTTTGTATCATTTAGGCTTCATCTCTTCCCAGTGAAATCGATAGGCAATTGTTTTATGCTTATTTTGTCAAATATATGATCCCCCACTTTGACACACAGTGCTATACTCACAATACCTTACCTCTTTGGAAAATAATTGTATTGAAACAACACAGATGTTCTTCCCTCTGAATTTTCTGGTTCCATTTCTCCAGTGGTAGTTTCATAATGACTGTTAGTTTACTGTAACAGTGAGAACATGACTGAAGCATTCTACTACTTGTGTGAAGGAATTATTTATCTTTGTTTAAGGGTTCAGAGATGTTAGTCCATGGTTGCTTGGGTTCATTGCCTCTGGACTACAGCTAGACAAACATATGGTGCATATGGTATAAATGGAACATATGGGGGAGATGGGGGAGGAAACTTCTCAAGTCATTTATGGTATTAGGATAGAGGGAGAGAGAGAGAGAGAGAGAGAGAGAGAGAGAGAGAGAAAGAGAGAGAGAGAGAGAGAGAGAGGTTGAGAGAGAGATTGAGAGAGAGAGAGAGAGAGAGAGAGAGAGAGGGAGAAAGTGAGATGTTTTCCACTTTTCCTTTCAGGGGCTCACTTCCCAATGACAACTTCTATGAAGTCTCACCTCCTATAGGTTCTATGGCCTCCCATTATAGTAGGCTGAGGATCAAGCTTTTAATATGCAGATATTTGAAACACAGTTCAGTTCCAAATAAGAACATTGAAACTTCATTAACCACAGCACCTCCCCTAAATATTATTTTCAAATCACTATTTATACTTTCTTAACGATAAATGTTTCAAGTGTTATCCTGAATATGAGGGAAACTGTGAGCAGTAACTTGTTGCAGGCTTGACGAGGTGTGACACCGTGGCAGACAAAGTGTCCTGTGAGATCAGCAGGACAATACATTCAGACACGTGCTTACAGGGCCCGTCACAGGGCCATAGAGCAGCCCCAGAAACAACAGTCCTGAGAATGTTGCAAACTAGTGGAATCTACTGAACTAATTATTAAACGGTTGACATACACTTTAAAGCAACATTAAAACCCTAGAAAATCGCAATGGAGTTGAGGAAAATGTTATGGTTTTCCTGAGGAATGTACATCTTACAACTCAAGTTCATATTGTGAGAAATTATAATTAATTGGAAGGAAGGTTTATGGCACTGGAGATTTCACTATGGAGAAGAGTTCAGAGTATCTTTCAACACACGAAGTTTGAAAGCACATGTTAGGAGACAGTGGTTATGCTTTTGGCATAGACAAGATGACACAAAACAGGTATTAATTAATTTTGCATGACAATGAAAGTTCTGAGATGGTGAAATGTGGTGGAGAATGAGGAAAATTGGTTGGGAAGATGTGTGGAATGAATACTATTTTGACAAAATATGGGGAGAACCATTAGAAAGCTAATACATCCCCTAGGTAATATGAAGGGATTCCTTTGGAAGGGACTATTGAAGCCTAGATTCTTCAAGATAGTATAACTGTAAAAAAATATAACCAGATTTACAGATCTTATGATAGTAAGTAGGTTATTAAAACCTTTGATATTCTCATGAAGAGGCTAGGAAAATGGCTGCATTCTATTGTAATTCTCCAAGTGCAGAGGTGAATGATTAAAAGAAAACTTGTCTGAAATGAACTGAAGACACATCTGAAGCCAACATCCATAAACATATATGTATGTCCTAGTTTTTCTTTTAATATGAAAGACTCATTGGTTTACTAGAGTCTATTGTAATTGTTAAAGTGATTCCAACTACAATATTCCAGTATAAGGAAAAAGAAGTCTTAGACATTGCCAAGGGGCCATAAAGCATGAGGTGACTAAGTAAAGAGTTAAGTGTGGATGATTTTCTTTCTTTAGAATCCCTATCACTATGGTAGAAAAGTCAGCAATAATTTTCCATGTCAATGAAAAGTTTTTAAATGAATAGATGCTGTCTTTTCCAATCATGTCATTGACAAAGCTGTTAAATAATTCAGTGTTAAAAATAATTATACGGTCCTGACACTATTGGAAGTAATGAAATGGTGAAACAAAAAGATAATACTTTTAAAAGAGATTATTTTCATGCATGCCTATAGTCCCAGCAATTGGGAGGTAGAAGGAGAATCAAGAGTTCAAGGCCAACCATAACTACATGAGTCTAAGGCCATGTGTGCCTACCTGGGATCTATCATAAACAAATGGGAAAAGAAAATAAATTGAAAATAAATTATACTAAAATATTTTCAAATGGCAGTAAATACACATACATATTTACTCCAAAGATATACTTAAGATATTAATGATATACTTTCTTTCAAGCTATGACATTTCTTATATAAAATGTATTGTCTATAGTTGTAAAATTATACTGTAGAAAGTTGACTTCAGCTTTTAAAATTACATTAAATATTAGAAAAAAGACTGGCTTTATTACTTATCAGAGAAATGCTAGTTAAAACTGTGCTGACACTCCAGCTGACAGTATAAAGAATTGGAAAACAAGAAAGTGGAGAAAGATTTGCAGCACCTAGGACTCACATAGAAAACAAACTAAAAATGAACATGCACTTATTCTACTATTGAATAGTTTGTAGACAGCACAGAAACAAGTGAAAATGCTCATTAACACACATCTAGAATTTTCAATGAAGGAAGATTTTTAATTTTCCCCAATCTGAAGCTACAGAAAATGTTCAATGATAGTAGAATGAACAAACTTATTTTATTCATACAAAGGAAAGTCAATGGGATTTGTGAATATATAATCTATAACTATGTGGTCAACTTCTTAGTTATGTTCTTGTTGCTGTGATCACACACGTGGCAGGAAGGAATGTGGAAGAATATTTTAATTCAGCTTTCCATTTGAGGGGATACAGTAGCTCCTGGTAGTGAGAAGTTGGAGGACGACATGATCAATAGACCAATAGTTTTCTCCATTTTATAAAAAGAAAAAACTGAAAAGAATTCTGGACTGAGTCTCTAGGAATTCCCACATTAGATAGCATGGGATATGATCAGTCCACAAAAAAGGAAGGATTTTCAGAAATATGTCAAGAAATATGTGCTCTGCTGCAAAGATTAGAGGAAAGAAAATGCCCCATAAGTTGGCGTATATTAAAGACATTAGCAAATGATGGAGAAGACAGAAAGAAATAATGCAGAGAGAGAATCAGGGGATTGTATGGAGTTTAAAATATGTATATTCATTTATATTTTTATGGAAGAATTAAATATGCAGGACCGTCAATGAGATCATCTAGCCAGAGGAAAGTGGAGGGTAGTGGACCTCTGAAGTTACTGAGCTCTTTCTCTCTGTTTCCTTCCTTACTCTCAATCTCTGTCTCTATAGCCCTCCTTCCTTGGCTCCCTCTCTATTTCTGTATCTTCTTCTCTCAGCCCCCCCTTTCTCTGCCCCTCCCCCACCCTGCCAACACACACAACTTTGCTAATGTAAAATGGCACCTGGTTATTTAAAACATCTACATAAAAATATAAAAAATTAACTGATTAAGCTGAATCTTGTTACTATAGTAACTGCCCATATGTATTCCTTTGTATTGGGACATGAATTATTTGTTCATGTCATTAGTATGTTATTGTACCAAGTACTCATTTTTTTCCTATTGTTATGTAAGGGCTCATGACATACTAAAGGTGCTTATTTGTATTTATTCCTATTTTAAGTGTTTTAGTTTTTAAATTGCCCTTCATTGTTTTTATTGTATAAATTCTAAAATGATATGTAATAAAAACTTTCCATCTTTTCATTTTGAATTTCTGATTTCAATACCTGTACAAGAAAAGCTTTTCCCATGCCAAAATTATGAATGCTGACCGGTATCTTTTGACAGTAATTGAAATGCCTTATATTGTCTTTCAATTTTGAATACATCTGGTATTCATTCTTACAAAATATGTGATAGAAATTTTACTTATTTCTTTTACCAATTCTTTTAACCAGTTTCCAAGCACTGTGTATTTTCTAAAATGTGATGTCAAGTGCTAAATTGACTTTGTCACTCTGAGTTTCTCTATGCCCGTAAATGTTACTTAGCTTTTGGAAGATCCCAAACAAGGAAAGTAGATTCTTAATTCACAACCTGCCCTTCACAATTTTCTCCCCTCAATTGAAGTCCAAAAATTATATCACTTAACTAAATGCCACCTCACAAGTTGTCCTACTTTGAAAATACCTATGTGTTTAAATGTGTAATACACATATGTTCTAGTTATCCATTAGCAATGCTATGTGTAGAAAGCATGTAAATTCAGTGTATTTTAATTCTTTGGGTAATTTAGAGGTTAATATTTTTCATTAGAAGTTCTTTTTGTACAGTACATGTTAAGTTTAGAAAGTCATGAATGTTTTCAACCTTGTTTTATTTGTTTGAGACATGTAGTCCAGGTTGGGCTGGGACTTGATACATAGCTGTGGCTATCCTCAGACGCACAATTCTCCTGCTTCTACCTCCCAGGTGCTGGGATTACAAGCTATATATCACACCTAGCAATATTTTTTATCATAGACAAATAAATACTTTTGATTATTAATTAAAATATATTTACATAGGGCTGGAGAGATGGCTTAGCTGTTAAGGCACTTGCCTGCATAGCCTAACCACCTGGTTCAATACCCCAGTAAAGCCAGATGCACAATGGCACATGCACCTGGAATTCATTTCAGAGGCTGGAGGCCCTGACTTGCCCATTCTCTCTGACTCTCTTCTATCCCTTTCTGCAAATAAGTAAATTAATTAAAAATATATTTATGTGTGTATGTAATAATTTGCCCTTCCCATTCTTAACTGTATATGTATGTATAAAGTTCTTTATTGCTAGTAGATGCAACAGCATTTGTTTGGCAAAGATGTTGCCTCTTTCTTTCTTCTTTTTTTTTTTAAATAACATAATATTCTTTTCATTCAATTGTCTGGAGGACGTAAAAGTTTTAAAAGAGATTGATTTCATTTTCCAATGACTTAATTACCCATAATATCTTATTTAACACTATCTATAAAATAGCACTGATGAATTTCTGGATATTGTTTAAAAATTACCAGCATAGCTAGGAATGGTGGCACACTCCTTTAATCCCAGCATTCAGGAGGCAGAGGTAGGAGAATAACTGAGAGTTCGAGGCCACCCTGAGACTACATAGTTAATTCCAGGTCAGCCTGGACCAAAGTGAGACCCTACCTCAAAACAACAACAACAACAACAAAAATTACCAATATAGTGTGCAAACAAATATTCAAAACTGCGACTCTCCCTTTACCTATGCTGCCCCTCAATGCCTTCCTTATTATAGTGATTAGACTGGCTATAAGAGCCTCATTAGTGCCTGGCTTGCCATTGCACACAGAGCCAAGCCACATTCACGCTCTGTCAGGTAGCCTCTGGATTATATGGATTTAATGCTACTTCCCTGACCCCATCTCCTGTCTTACTGACACTCACACCACATGGAATGCAGGTTTCTGTGTTAGAATCTTTACACTTTGGGTCTGCTGTCAGGAATACTCAGAGATAAGTATCCACATAGATTTTATCTCTTTTCAAAGATGTTCTCCAGTGCCATCTTCACCAGTCATGGATGTTGCCCCAGTCGTTTCTAACTGCCCCCAACTTTACTCATTTTGCTCCTGAATACTTTATCCGTTGTACTCACTGGATGTGAATTATGCATCATACATTTGTGTTGGTTTTTATCTGTTTTAATCACTAAGGGAATAAGATTTATCACTATTTATTGTGCTGTTTATAAAACAAACAATTAATATATATATATATATATATATATGCATATGTATGTGTGTGTATATATATATATATATATATATATTCTCTCCTGTTTTTGACAGCTGAATAGCCCTTCACAGAACAAGACTGGCCATTTGTACTTTGATTTTTCACCATGCCTTTCTTTATTCAATAGGTCTGGAATATTGATTAACATTTACACGTGCAGTTTGAAGCATTTGCAAGAGGTTAGAGAAAGCCCAACATGAGTTTTTCATGCCAGTTAAAACCTAAGGTGTAACGAAATGCCCCACTGTGCCTGTGAACTTGTCTGCTCCATAAGTCATTTCGCACTTAGTTCCTGCATGGAGGAAAGCCATTTCCACTTCAGACATCACATAGACAATGAGGAAAATGACATGGCACTAATATTGTGTTCTTTAACCAGCTGTGGAGTATAGAATAGATCCCATTCAATTTTAATGCTTTTTTGAAAGGTTTTGCCTTATCTGCCCAGGATTCATGGGAAATTATAAGACCCTGTTTGTTTTCAAGTTGTGGGCACTGGGGATTGACAATTGATTCACTACAGAAGCCATGAGCATTTCCTCTAGTTACTGATTCTACATACTTACTGTCCCAGCCATGTGAAGCACTGGGCTATTCTTTCTCTCTAAATAATTGTTTTCAATTCCCCCTTGCTGGACCATGAAGATGCTATCTCAACAACCAGGGAAACAAATCTAAGACTTTACTAGGATATGTCTAATATAATTTTAATGTTACTGATTTCAAAATATTTGTTTATTTTCTCCTCCAAAAAATAACATATGCAATTAAGAATTTTACTTTTCAGGAATTGTCATATTCTCTTTTTCTTACTTGATATAAAAGTATTCTATTTGAGATTTAATTGTAGACCACAGTAGAAATCCTGGTACCAACATAGACCATAAACTAGGTAAGACACAGACCAAAACATCTGGAAATAAACAAATAGGATTTCCACCTACATGGAACCTAATTAATGTAATATAGTTTGTGTCTGAATAGGGTCATTAATTTAAGAAATTAAATATATCTAAAAAGCACCAAAATAAGTGGAATTTGTTCTTCTTGATAAAGTCTAAAATTTACACAATTACTTAAAATGTCTGTGCATGCATTTGTGTGTATATACACTCTCCTCCATACGAAACTCTCAGGGAAGATTCAGAGCTGTTCTGGAATTAGTGTTTTCCCCTCTTTCACAACTGTTTACAAAAAGCTAGACACCATGCCATTAAATTCAAGTATTTTTGGTTTAATTTATTTGTCCCAGTTTTCATGGACTTAGACCTTGGAGTAGATTCTTAAAGTGGGAGGTGATTAATGGGCTTACTTCTGCAGTGGCAAAGCAAAAGTGCTTATGCCCAACTGCTCAAAGGCTTTAAGACCTCGCTAGATCTGACCTAAAGAGGCAGGGAGTAATCTAGGAAGGAGTTCCTGAGGACAGAGCCCACAGAGGCAAACCAACAATACAAAATGAAAATGTGCCTGAGAGGCAATGGCTAAGTGTTATGAGTCCTTATAAATAAATGGCAGTTTGTAAAACCATCTGCCACCACTCCTGTAGACAGCATAAAATCATGAACTTTTGGGAAAGACCCACTTTCATGAGTTTTCAGAAAAGTAGCATAACTTAGAGGAGCAAAGGAAGAGCTGAACAGCCATGAGGCAAAACACGTTCAGATGTCAGTCCTTTGAAAAGAAGGTTACCTTGAATCCAAGGAGGGAAATGCCACATCCTGCTTTGTCCTGTGCTGTGGGATAAATATGAAATGCCCCCCTCAGACCCGCAGGCTCGGAGCTTTCTCTCAGCTAGTTGTACGACTTTGGGAGGCTGTTGGAACATTGCGGGGAGGGTGTCTGACTGGAGGAGGTAGACCACTGTGAGCAGCTCCATGCCCACTTTCTGTTGAGCCCTCTACTGTGTGGTCAGTCTTGCAGTAAAGTGCCATCCTCACCATGCGCCCTCCCAACTATGGCGTTCTACCTCAAACATGCCCAGCAGCCATGGACAGGACACTTCCACACTGCCAGCCAAAACAAGTCTTTCTGGTTCTAAAGACTTTTGTGTTAGGTGTTTTGTCATCACAATGAAATGGTAACTAATACAGCCCAGCAGTCTGATGCTACTCCTTCTCCTTCTTAATACTTAATATGAAATGTCTCTTCTTGCTGCTTGGGTATGAGGACTTCACAGGGCTGTTTGCCAGCTTGCTTTTACTAAGGTTTTTGTTTGTTTGTTTGTTTTTGTTGTTCTTTGTTTGTTTCCCAAATAAATATCAACTATGCAAAAGAAATCAGGATTACTCCATTAACCTTCTAAAGGAAACTAAAAAAAAAAAAAAATCCTGATATTATTTCTACATAACTACGATTCTTCACTAACAGATATTTTGCACCAATATACTCCTAACATAAAATCTAAACAACAAAAAAATAGGCCAAATAAACAAAGAAGCCTAAACATTCTCAAGGAGTTTCTGCCAGCATTTCACCTCGGTGTGATTTGGACTCATCCATAATATAGTCAGTACATTTTTAAGCATGTTGGCATTACCAGAGCTCAGTCATTGCTGGCTATAGTCATGCCATGGGCATGACTTCTAACTGCTTTGCTGTAGGCAAAAATTTTAAATAGGCTACAATTGGATGATTTGGCATAAGAATATAAATCAAATATAATGAATGCAAATTGCTAGTGTCAAATGTATTTAGCCAAGAATAGAATAAGCTGCAAGGGGAAGGGCTTTTTTTTTCCTCCTCTTTGAGTTTTCTTTTGTTGTTAACCAGTTTCATGTATAAGAAAGCTTCCTGAATTTATGGGGTGGTAGTGTACGTGGTAATGATAGTACAGTAGGAAATATGATCTAATGATGTATAATCTTCCCAACACACTCAGACGCTCCTTATTCCTGTGGCCCAGAGCAATTAACTCCCCCCCACACCCATCAGTATCTTCATACACTTCATCATCAAAACACAGAAATAGAAGCTGGGCATGGTGGCGCACACCTTTAATCCCAGCACTACGGAGTCTAAGGTCGAAGGATCACTGTAAGTTTGAGGCCAGCCTGAGACTCCATAGTGAGTTCCAGCTCAGCCTGGACTAGAGTGAAACCCTACCTAGAAAAAACAATAAATAAATAAATAAATAAATATTTTTTAAAAAAGACAAATAGGCAAAGTTCACATTCTAAGAACCAGGGGGAGTAGAGGGAAAACAAAATTCCAGCTAGGAATGATGTTAAGAACATGGGTCTGTTACAAGTACTCAGCCACTGCCACTCGGAAAAGACTGTGGTGGTGGAGTTGCTTCCTTGGCTCCAGGTTTCTCATAGGGAAGCAGATGAGGAGCGCCCCTCCTCCAGGGGGAGAGTCACCTGTGCTATTTCATTGTTAGCCATGTGACAATTTTCATGCACACTGAAATAGTAAATGACTACTTAAAGCAATCTGTTAGGTTGTCCTTTTTAATCAGAGTTGCCTTTATTTTTTTTTTTTATTTTTTGTTGTTTATTTTTATTTATTTATTTGAGAGTGACAGACAGAGAGAGAAAGAGGCAGATAGAGACAGAAAGAGACTGTGTACACCAGGGCCTCAGCCACTGGAAATGAATTCCATATGCATGTGCCAGCTTGTGCATCTGGCTAACATGGGTCCTGGGGAATCGAGCCTCTCTAACCAGGGTCCTTAGGCTTCACAGACAAGCGCTTAAGAACTGAGCCATCTCTCCAGGTCCAGAGCTACCTTTATTAATGTAAGCCATACCACCATGGA
Source organism: Jaculus jaculus (assembly GCF_020740685.1). Lineage (NCBI taxonomy): Eukaryota > Metazoa > Chordata > Mammalia > Rodentia > Dipodidae > Jaculus > Jaculus jaculus. The sequence goes on along the minus strand of NC_059116.1, from coordinate 70,509,756 downwards.
AAAGACATTGAGGGTGTAAAAATAAAATAAAAAGATAAAAAAATTAGAACTTATTGTAAAATTTTAGGTATGTCTTTTGAAGAGGGTACAGTACAAAGCATTACAATAGTTATTGGGCCATAGAAATGATTTTTCTTGCCAAATATTAGTAAATGCTACACAGTTCACTTTTGGTCTTTGAAACAAAGTTTAGGAAATGTTAAAAGGACTTTCTTCACAATCACTGATTGACTTGACCTCTATTTTCTAGGAAATCAAAAGTCAGAAGATAGAAGCCCCCAAGAGGAAAGCAGAATGATGTGTTTGTTATGCATAATTTCTCTTACTTTCTTGTCTTTGTCTTCAATATTGTAGTTAGATTCTTAAGTTATGTTTTTCATTTTGCTTAGCTTAAAGAATTTTGAGGTTTATGTTTTGTTATTGTAGATGTGTTACAGATAAGTACCCTTAATTCTTACTAAGATCTATCACCTACCAGTGGTAATATTAAAATGAAATCCTAGACCCAAGGCAAACAGCCAAATTTAACCTGGTATGTCACAATAAGAGGAATTTCTGCCTCCTTCTCTCTCTCTCTCTCTCTCTCTCTCTCTCTCTGTGTGTGTGTGTATGTGTGCGTGTTTGATTTCTCTTATCCACTGAACTTCTTTCATCCATAGCCTAGTGTATACACCTAAACTTACTTGATTCAGTCATGGATTTAGCCATTTACTGGATGAAGACTTCCAGTTCACTTTAGTTTTGACAGAACCAGCTTGAGGGTTTTATGAAAAGTCAACACCCTTCTTCTTTCTAGATGTGGGGAGAGTAGGAAAGTGTGGATGGTAATAATAATATTAAAGGACACACCACTAGAAGTCCACTGAACACTGGCATTGAAACAAGTAACTTTACTTCTATAAGAATATCTCTTAACAGAAATCTAACTCTTTTGAGAGCCAGGCATGGTGGCGCACTCCTTTAATCCCAGCACTCAGGAGGCAGAGGTAGAAGGATTGCTGTGAGTTCGAGGCCACGCTGAGACCCTATAGTGAATTCCAGGTCAGCCTGGGCTAGAGTGAGACCCTACCTCGAAAAAACCAAAAACAAAAAACAAACCAAAAAAAAGATGTAACTCTTTTGAGTACCCAGGAGAATATTTTGCTGTGACAGAACATTGCCAGTGTTCAAGGTAGAGAACATGCTGCATTCTAGTTAGACATGAGACGTGTGTGTCGGCTCAGCTGAAATTAGCTATGCTGCACTGGGCTGTGCTGGGGAGGGCAGGGCCCAGCATCCCTGGGGGGAGAGTGCTGAGTGAGCAGAACATTCCTGCATGTAAGTAGAAGTCTACAGCCCTTCCATTTGCCCATAATGATTTTGTTTCATTGGAGAATTAGCGTTGTCTATCACAAGTTCCACGAATATAAACTCTGGGAGCCACTGATAGAAGGCAAGTGAGAACCTAGAAATGCAAATGATGAGAAGACTTCAGGGCCCCTGGACCATGTTGGCATCCCTCAAAAGGCTGGGTGGCAGCAGGGTTCTGCTCTTTCCCTAGAGCTTGGGGTGGGCCCATCATGGGCCTCAAGATGTCAAGTAGAAATCTATGCTCACTGTCCAACATGGCCTGAAAATCCCAGCTTCCGTGTTAACTTGAGAACAACCAGTTGTTCTTGTTTTCTGTTGTGGCTTCAATTCCAAACATGTGATCATTTTCAAGTCTATAAACTACCCAATGTGTAAGGGTTTCCTGAGCAAACATGAGAAACATGTAAAAGCTGTGTGGTTGCATACACCTTTAATTCCAATGCGAGGGAGCCAGAGAAGAAATATCTAGGTTAATCAAAGGGATCTGTTCTCAAAGAGTACAATCAAAGCTTGAGGAAGGCACTTGATTGTCATTTCTGGCTTCCAGCAAGCATTCATACCTGCACACACATGTGCCCAAAAACATACAAACACACATATATGCACACCACACTCATGTCTATAAAAAAGATAAAAGATCACAGAGCAAGGACCCATGGTGGACTTAGGATGATGGCTAACGTGTCCTAGTTTTCTGTAGTTGATATACTGTAAGTATCTCTCATAGTTAACGAACTTTGGATTATTTCATCTGTTCTACTCTTTAAGAATATTTTTTCCAAGTTTATGGAACATACATTATACGTAGATTGGATCTCTATTTACATTCACATGCCACTGTCATTTTCCCTTTTCCTTTTCCTTTGTGCTTTTGGCTCATTTTCAACATTTCTCCTCCACTTTAATAAAAGTGTTTGTTAATCATTTGTGTTGATATGTATCCCAATTTTTGATTTAGTAGTTGTTGTTTTTATTCTAAATAATGAATTTTTATTTTAAATGACTTGAAATAGTTTAACTGATATATTGTCTCAAATTTTCCTAGAATGCATTTAGAACAAATCTGTGTTTATTGCTTCATACAGCATGATCCTTTCAGTGAGTTGTGTTCTTTCACAGACTGGCTTCTTCTTTTGGACATAGTTAATTTTTTATAGGTGTAATGTGTTTTATGGTCTTCCCACCCACTGGCAAGTACAGCTGTACTAGATTTTGTGCAATATGGTCATTTTTCAGAAAAGAGAAGCATAGAGTTTACTCTTAGTCTCATTTCTGTACTTTCTACTGAGTGTTGCCACCTGGTATTCAGTCATGTCCCACTGATACCTTCCACATTGTCCCCATGCACCAGGAAACCTCCGATGGGAAGCTTCAAGATGAGGGTGTAGGAATCTCAGCCAGGTCTCACAGCACAGCAGAAGAACAGAGGTTATTTCTCTACTGTCCAGTGTCCTTCTCAACTATAGGGTGTGAGAAGGGAAGATTTTTGTCTCTTTCTTCTCAGTTTGTAGCATTTCAGTTGTACTTTATGCGTTGTCAACACATCTTTAGTCTGTCCACAGCCTGACATGCTGCATCCTTCTTAATTCTCAAGTTTCCCCTAAGACTGTCAGTTCAAAGAGATACAATATAACAAGAAGAGTTACTCCCCAGCTGCCGTGGAGCACCTCTTCTCTTGGAGCCAGAGATATCCCATTCTTATTTTCCCTCTTTCTTCTCTGTTTTTAATAGAACCATGATTTTTGAAAATGCCTAAAATTTGTGCATTGAATCTTGTGTTCCAAAGTGATAATATATGAATATGAAATCTTTGAAGGCAACTGAGCCCAGATTAGGATTATTCTCTCACAATCAAATAAAGAGATACACAAGAAGCTTCCTCTCTCACCCTCTGTTTTTCCCTGTCTTCCTCTTTCTTTTTTCCTCCCTCTCATCCACTCTGTCTCACCTGAGCACATTGCAGGAAGTCCATGTAAGTTAGTAAGTCAGGAAGAGAGCTTAGAAACTTAAATTTCATACTTCTGATCCCCAAAGCTCTGTGAAAGCAAATTTCTGTTAAGTTCCAGGATTAGTGATTCAGTTTTGGCAGCCCAAACAGATATAGACTTACTTCTTCTTGGTCAGTCATATTTTTTTTTTTTTTTCCATTCTTGGGAATGATTTGCCCTTCAGGTGTGGCATAGTTCCTGTTGTAGGCAATGGATAAAGAAGGAAACATACAAGATTTCTTGTCTCATTGAGAGTAATTGTAGGTGGTGACATGAACTGTTGACAACAATGAAGCCAAGAAGAATGGAACTAGAGGCAAGAGGTTAAATCTTAGGGTTGTGTAGGAAGCCTTTTCTGAGTCCGTGGTACTCGTGCAGAGAAATGAATTTAGGTAAAGCATGAGGAGGTAGTCAAGTGAACACTGAGGAAAAGAGACTTCTGAAAAGAAGGAACAACATGTTGTAAGGGGGCCTCATAGGGACATTCTTGGTAAGAACATTAAGGAGTCCCAGTGACTTACACTAAGATGATAATGTGAAGTAAGGGATGACATCAGAGATATTTAGAACTAATTAACCCTCTTGAAGCCTGGCAAGGGTGATGCACCCGTGCTACATAGCTCCGGTGGATTACAACTAAAAAACTTGACATTCAAACTCACACTTCTCCTTGTTTACACTCACCATTTTCTCAGACAAGTCCATTTGGGTCCCTAAGTGTTGCTACCTTTGTGGCCTTCTACCTGACTCATACCTCTAATAGTCTTCAGTTAGTTCAGTCACTCCTGGAACATTTCTTCTGTAACTCAAGCTTATCTGCATTTTAAAATTTATTTCATATCACATATCCTTTGCATGATTACATGGCAGGTTATCCTACTAAATTAGAAGTTTCCTGGGGCCAAGATATATTGTGTCTCAATCTGTTTTGTTGACAGAGAAAGCAAGTAACTCAGAACCAATTTTCTTATGTTTCAAAATCTAACTAAATGACATGTGAGCAAAATTCCTTAAGAATTTATTTCCATGGGCAAAACCGTCTTGATGCCAGAGAGAGTTCAATAGAGTTAGAACTCCATGCTAGCCACTCTCAAATCTTGTGTTCCTGTCTGCATTAGCAAACAATTGAGTATGTGGACTCAAAAGAATGGTAAAGTATGAGATTTACTTTTAGGGAAAGCTAGGTAAGAGGGACCGCAAGGAAGAAAAACACCCAGGCCCAAAGAAGTTCTTCCTGTTCCCAGCCACGCTAGGAAGGGGGAGGGGAGGCTGAGAACACCCTCCTTTCAAAGGAAAAGTTCTCCCTCCAGAAGAAGCCTCTGGGGAAGGGAAGAGAAGGGAGGGAGAAGACCAAGGCTTACAAGCATTTCAGGCCCATTTATGTGAATCAGACATCCACTTAGAATGAGCCTCACCACCAAGTGAGGGACCTGATTGGCTGGTTGTCTCAGGAAGAACACTAATTTAAGAAGGGCCGGCCAACAGGGGTTACGCCTGTGATACTGAGAAAGAAACAGAAGTTGTCACTGTTGCTCAGAAGTTGCTGCCTTCAGTCATCTTGGATGAGACTGAATCAGACATAAGTTCTAGTCTGATCTGGGGTTGCAAGTAGCATCTATGTTTCTGTGGGCTAGACCCTAGATAATTACCTATCAGGAAGAAGCTACCCTGCCCTTAATCTGTATCTTTCCCATGAAAGCAATGCTATTCTCATAGACAGTTGCAGGAATGTGAAGTCTGACTGAAGATTGCCCTCTTTGGTGTTCAAAGTCATTCACACTGAATTGCAGAGAGTCCCCAAGGTACCCAAGGCCAACAGGAAGTGTGTTCATAGGCCCTGCTTCTGAGAAGCCCGAATATAAAAATCCACAAAGAAACATGAAGTCCTCATGCTTGTTTTTTAAAAATTAAAAAAAGAAAAACAACAATTAAAGGAGAGGAGGCTTCAGAAATTCGCATCTGGATCATGGTGACTGAATAACCTCAAAGGAATACTGTTCACAGCTGCCAGGTTAAGAAGGATGCCAGTGGTTTGGAGGGACTGAATAATTGGCACCTCCTTAGGAAGCATTTAAGATATCAGAGAAACACCTGCCACTGTGCCAGGCAAAGAAACAGTGCTGAAGAATTCCTGCTGCCTGCATTTGAACTTCTCATATCAGCATTGACCTAGAGACAACTGCAGATTATCTCCTATCTTTTACAGTGGAGACCTACCAATTCTGGAGGGTTTGCCAGTAAGAATGACAAAAATGAAAATAACAAAACCAAATGAAAATAACTAGTTTCAAGTGTTTCCCTTCAAATTGACATATATATATATATATATATATACACACATACATATATACATATATATGTATGTGGTGTGTATAATTTTTCTTACAAGACCCACTACATGAAGAATTGGAAGTAAAGAACAAGACACATGGGAATTTATATCCACATGTACAAAAATACCTTTCCAGCAGGACCTGGATATGAGTCTTATTATCATACAGTGGTTTGTTTCTCTTTTATCGTGATACTTTCTCCCACTGTAGCATGAGGGCAAACCAAGAAAATGTAGCTCTGGCTTGAAAAAAAAAAATGATATAGTTGTGTAATGTTAAGCGAAAAGACAAGGAAGCCACTAAACAGAAAGCAAGATCTGCTTGCCTCACTCTCATAGTACACATTACACCCAGAGTGACCCCTATGTCACCACAGTGTATTCGAAATTCAGCACTTCTGGAAACAATGTGTTGCCCCAGAGTTTCATTCAGAAAGGGATTTGCATACTGTCCCTGCACTTGGAGGAAGGTGCTAGGCAGAAGGAAGGAGAAAAGCCTATCCCAGTAGACTCAGAAAATTCAAGTGTTTCAGTTCTTGCTAAATACCCAGGAATAATTCTATCCATGTGGAAACGAAGGACTTACCTTGCAAAATTAATAACCTAACGGTGACCATTATCAGCATGGGAGTGTGATCTTTAATTTGGGGGCTAGCATGAGGAGTTATAACCGTTTTTAAAGCTCCCCATAATGTTTGATGTAGCCAATATAAATTTGCTCAAACACTGCAGAAATAAAACTCAGAGCACTAAATAGAGCCAGCTATGGTATAGGATAGATGACCTTGTATGAAAGAGACTTCAAACTGGAACTGTAGCTGTCTGAAGTATTATGTTTGCTGTACCCTTAACCTTTTTGTAATGTGAATTTTGGAGCTTATGGAAAGTTTTCAAACTCCAAACCTTGTTTTTGTTTTTTTTTTTTTTTTAAAAAAAAAAACAGTGGAAATAAATATACTGAGAAGAATGGATTATAAACTACTGCATTTATTTGGGGGAGCCAGGGTGTTCAGGGGAGTGCAGGAATCCAAGGAGAAGCTGGACACATCCACGTGGTCTGAGAGCCCGTATGGGAGCTGAACATGGGCCTGAGGGAAAATGTGATGAGGATCCTATCAAGAGGGGATTTTAAAAGGCTAGAGTTTAAAATAAACTTCAGAGCCATGGGAAAATAGATAATATCCTTTCCTACTCTGGCAGCCTTTGTGCTGGAGTGAGGACATGGTCTTACACGTGCTGAGCCAGGGGATTCAGTCATGGAGCAATGAGCAGCCAAGGAAAAGAAAATAGGCAGAGGAAAGTGTACCCCTCCCCCACTCATCAATCTCTATTAATTTGTGCTCAGGGTTCTGGCTCAGGAAGAGGTCAGCACACCTGGGTATGATGTGAGAGAGAGAGCTGATGGGATAACACTGGATCACATTCTGAATTCCAGTTCTGTTGAAATCTTTTTGGGTCCTCTCACTTTTCAGTCTTCCCCTAACTGGCTACCTAATAATAAAGCTGTCTAATCACTTCTCTCTCATTGTAGGAAGTGGTCCTTTAGAGGATTAATAGGTGGGATTTGAAATATATGATTTCACAATGTTTTCAGCTCTAGAAATTTTTCCTCAATGTGAAGAGGTCAGTCCAAGGAAGGTAGTAACGTTCATATCAGCAGGTAATTGATACACATACAATTTCTGAAGCTTCATCCCAGACACATTAACTCAGCAGCTCTTCAGTGGGCCCCTCCATCTCCATTTCACAAGCCCCCCCACCCCCATAGAAACTCACTGGGCACTCATATAGAGAACTGATCATATGGAATATTACTCAACTCTCAATGCACATAACTGATAAGACAATGATGCTAATTGAATTAAAACAGTGGTAACCCTAGAGTCAGAAAGGGCAGCAGATATAGATTGCAACGTGATGAGTCCTCAGAGCATCTGAGGACAACCTAGTCCTAGACAAGTGAGTGGGCTGAACAAATGTTAGACATGGTTGAGTGGTGGGCTTATGCTTGCTTTATAGGTCATGGTGATTTGGGTATTGGAAACAATTCAGAGCTAGAGAAATGGCTCAGCTATGAAGACATTTGCCTGCAAAGCCAAAGGACCCAGGTCCAAATCCCCAGGACCCACATAAAGCAGATGCACAAGGTGGTGTATGTGTCTGAAGTCTGTTTGCAGCCACTGGAGGCCCTAGCATTCCCATCCTCTTTCATAAATAAAAAAAATAAATATTATCTAAAAAAAAATCAACATGGCACAGAAATACAGGTTTAACAAGTACAGTTTGAGAACAGCTTCAAAAGACCTTCCAATAAGTCCTCGGGCAGATTTTAGAACACAGTTTTAAGTGTCTGATTAATTTGTTGAAACTTCTTTATCCTTCGAGTCTTGTTCTTAAATACTGTCTTCTCCAACAAGCTGTCCTGACTCCTCTAGCCTTGCGAAGCACCTCATGTGGCCCAACTCTGTATCAGTGTCCCTCTACCTCACCGCCACCGCGCTGTGGCAGGCATGGTCACTGTGCGCTTGAACAGGCTGCTTTCCTTCTAGCAATTCCTTTCTGGAGTGGGGGTGGCTATATGGGGTGATGAGACTGCTGATTTGTGAGCAGGCTAGAAATCCATCATCTCTGTGCTTGAGCCTAGTCTTTCCTTCACCCTGGCCATTCAGAAGCATGTGCTGAATCAGAGCACTTTATACTTATTAAGGATTATGTATCCCTCCTACAGATTTGTTTTACTTGATTCATGAATTTAGTTTGCATACTGATATTTAAGCACCATTCATTCTTGCATTTTCACAATTTATCTTAAATATTTTTATTTATTTATTTGCAAACAGAGAGAGAGAGAGAGAGAGAGAGAGAGAGAGAGAAAACAAGAGAGAGAGAGAGAGAAAACAGAAAATGGGCATTCCAAGCCTTGAGCCATTGCAAAGGAACTCCAGATGCATGCTCCACCTTATGTGGGTACTAGGAAACTGAACTCAGGTCATTAGACAAATTCCTTAACCATGGAGCCATCTCTCCAGCCCAACAATGGTTTGCATTGTTAGTCATCCCCTCTTCTTCCTAATCCTCTTCTTTTCCCGCTTCCCTTTCCTCCAACATTGTATTAATAACAAATGGATCCCCTTGGCTTCCCCTGGGAACCCAGACTTGAAAAGAGAACTCAGCTTGGAGAAAATGGATAAGTGGTTCTGTTACTATTCATGCCAAACCAGCCTATAATCTTCTAACTTTGCTTTGCAGGATATTGAAAGAGATGCATGCCATGGTTTTGAGGCTGATTAACAAATCTTTTTTCATACATGGTAACCTTCCCATTGTGTAACAAGACCTTAAATCATGAGAATTTACTTAGGAGTTTTGGGACCCAACCCCCGACATCTTGAATCATCTATCAGCCCTGCTGTGGCCACGACGTCCCTTTCATCTGCCGAATCTCATCGCTCGCGTGCTCCTTTAGCAGCTTCCCCAGCATCCCGCTGCGCCTGTGCAGTTCCCACAGACCAGCAGAGTCTCATTAGCCTATCCACATGCTAAGCCGAATGTCTGTGGACTCCAGCCGCCAGCACACTTTGTGGGTCACGCTTCTGGTTTTGGTGTCTGATTATTTTGTCAGTGGCCCAGATTGAGTCCTACAGATGGAAGGCAGCCTCCTACAGGAATGTTTTTTAAACCTGTGCCATTTTAATTTACTTTGGGAAGAGCTGTCTGAACCTACAATATGTTCTTTCATATTTCATGTCACATCCGGTTACTCAGGGCAAAACATGTTAATATTTAGCTATTCTGGGATTAGGAAAATAAAACATAATATGGTTACCTCTCAGCCATATCAGGCAACCTCAATGAGAATATATGCACCATGCATGTGCGTGTCCTTTCCTCTTTTAAGAAGCAGCTAACATTAGAGCTAGTAAAAAAGAAATGGGAAAGAAAAATAGAGAAACTGTAATATCTTTTGTGGGCTGCATTCACTCCATGGCATTTATCATAAAATGCACTTTGTTTCTGATTACATCACTCTGACAGCTTAGATGAAGAAGCAACCACATTGGGAAATTGTCAGAAAAATTCAGAAGATTCTGTTTTATATCACTTTCATCTTTTTTTTTATTCTTTTGACCAGAAAACTCTTAGTTCAATTCCATTTGAATGTCAAAAATTATATATATGTATATGTATGTATATGTATATGGCATGGCCTTCATGAACAAATGTTCAAACTTCAGGGAAAAATAATCAAAGGAGTAGTTATTCCTATGTACTTGCCTAAAGATACATAACATTGTTTGATGTGCACATAGAATTTAATATAATCTTCTACAAAGCTAAAATGATCAGAATGAGAATATTCACCATTTGAAATAATTGGCAGACAACTTTTGTGTCATCCCTTTATTTGAAACTTTCTAGAACAACGGCATTCCCAGGATATATAGAAATAATATATCTTGATAGAAATACACATTTAAAAATGTCTTCCCAGCTTTTTTTTTTTTTTTTTTTTTGCTTTTTTTTTGGTTGCAATGGGAAAAGAAGGAAGTCATTCAGAGCTTTTTGTCTGGTTTTCTAAACCAGGCTCTGAAATGCAATTGAAGGTAGATAAACATGACAGTTCTAGGTCATTAGTCATTTCTAGTGACCACTCTTATTTTAACAATGAAGGAGCAGAGACTCAGGTGGTAACAAGTCCAAGAGGACCTTGTTGCCAGCTCGTTGCACCAGGTAAACAGAATCCCAGTGGCCTCTTCTTCTGGTGCGTTAGCTGCTGGCTTGTATGAGCTTTTCCTTTCCAATGTGTCCTGGCTATACATTTTTAAAGCATATAATAGCACACAGCCCAGCAGGGTTTGAATGTGATTAGACCCAAGTGGAGCGCCATTAAAAACAGCAGACATGTTCAACTGACATGACATTTTGAATGAGGACTGAATGTGGACCCTGGAGTGTTTGGCTTTGTGTTTGTACTTGTTTCCTTGATTCCTAAGCTGGTTTCTTTTCAGAAGAAAATGTGCTTTTCTGAAACAGCTAATAGGATGCTTCATAGGTCACATGCTATTTTCAGTACCTGAGAAGAACAGCATGTGTTTGGGATGAAGTGACAAACATCATTTCTGAGTCTCCTAGCTTCTATAAACTTGGGTCAAATCATTACCTTTGAATTCACTTTTCAGTTGTTATTAAGTGTCCTCTCTCTCTCTCTTTTTTCTTTATTTCCCTTACTAGTTTCTGCACCAATAAGTCACCCACAATCTCTCTGGAACTTTAAAGGTGTAATACACCAATCAACCTGTGTCTTCTATTACCAATGAGGAAAGATATGTCCTGTGATTGGAATGCAATCAATTCCATGCAATAACTATTTATAACACCCATGTCAGACCTGCCAATGTTACAACCTGCTGAAAATCCCATGGACTATGTGTTCTCATGACATGAATGCAAATGAATCTCTGGATGGTTTTATTCACATTAGGTTTATACTTTATTTAGTTGAAGAGTTTGGCAGTTTTATTATTATGAAAACGGTTTACTAGATCATCAACAATATTAGGAAACTTATTTTGTCCAATTCATAACCTGAATTTTATAAATATAATAATTTTCCACCAACTGAAATATGAAATAAAATTGTTCAATATGAAGTAAGGAATAAAAAAGTTGATGGTTACAGTTACTATAAAGTTGTCATTCAAATGCACCAGTAAGATCAAGTCAGCACGTTATACAACATACATCATGCTGTAGGTAGCATTAGGGGTAGGGCACTGACATTTTTTTAACTGCCTTGTATTGTCCATGAATGTCTAGCATCCTTCTCTTAGAAATATTACATCTAATGCCCACTTTTTTGTTTGTTTTTATTGTTTTTCAGTGTACAGTTTCACCCTAGCCCATGCTGACATGGAATTCACTATGTAGTCTCAGGCTGGCTTTGAACCTCTGAGGGCTGGTCTTACTGGTATGTGCCACCATGGCCAGCTTAATGCCAACTTTTTATAAAAGTTTGGTACTGGAATTAAATGCATGATTTTGTGAAATTTTATTCATGAATCTGAAGTTTTACAAATAACAACCTTCTACTTGATTAATGGGCATATCTTGTTTCTTTTCCCCTCTGTTGGAAGTAAGCCAGGTTGGAGATCTTAATCTGAATATCTATTGTACGAATTATCTCATCAAATTTATCTCTACATGAATATTTTAAATAAATCAAAATGAGGAAAAGTCAAAATGACCTCATTTTGACCAATCACACTATCAACAAAATGCTTTAATAACCATTGCAGACTTAGATAATTCACAAAAATCTTTATCTGTTATGATCATGGTTTGTGCATGCTTTTAGCACATAGAATTCTCCTTGCTAAGTGTAAAATGCTGCATATGTACAGAAATCTTGTCAGCTAAAAGTGCTTGAGGCTTTAGTCTGCCTTACAACAGGATGTGTGAAAGCAGATGTTTACTTCCACACTTCATCAGTTGAGACACCACTGTATGTGCGTGCTGTGTAAAAAGTGAGCAGATAATAGCAGAATAGATGAGGAAAGAACAATGGGGGACAGTGTTAACCTGATTGCCTAAGACAATGCGTGCAAGACAAAACTACAGGAAATGAGTAAAAAAGAATGCAGTTTCTCATGTAGATGTTCACCATGGATTCCTCTTTGAATATGAGATCCTTAAAAGACTTCACTAACAAGCTTCTAATAAATATGATTGTCAATAGGTCCCACTATTAGGATTTCAAGAATTCCTGGACACAAAACACACTTTAATTAAATAATGCAACTGCATTTAATATGTTTCACATCTTTGAATTTTTTCCAACTGTATGTAAAAAGTTACAATTTGGAACATAGAATGCTGTCCCCAGTTTACCAAGCTGGTAGGTAGTAGCAAATGGAGGACTCATGTGTATGCAAGCCTTCTTCATTCTGCTGGACCATTCAACTCTTACAAACAACGAAGATGTAAAAAAAAAGAAAAAAACAATAACAACAACAAACTACTAGAGGAAAACATGGGGAAGAACCTCTTACTATATGAAGTCACAAGGTAGATGGACAGATACAAGGAAGTTAGAGTCAGAAATGCTGTTCTAAAGAAGTAATGTTACATAGACTAACATATTAAGAATGATTTTTGTTAACTGTAAATAGAGGAACCAGCACAAACTTGCTCAGTATAGCCTCCAGGCACACAATGACACTGCTCATAGAGCTTTGTAAGTCAACTCTCTCGTGAGAGAGAGCATATCCCAGAGAGTAAAAAACATGTACAATTCTGCTTTATAAGAGCCTTAAAAGATAAAATAGCAGATGGTTTCCATAGACAGATGTTTTCCTCATTGCCCTCTTTCTCCATTCGCTGTTGTTCATGATACTTTCATTTGTATTTCTTTATTTGCCTCTATAAATATTGGTGTGTTTTCTATTGCTAGTTCCAGAACTTTTCATTTTCTATTATTCTTACTCATCCACCCGTGAAACTATCATTTTTTGAAGATATGTGACCTCAGGTCTGTCACATCTTCACTTCTAAAATTAGCCTTCCCTGGGCCCCTAAAGCAAAAGTTCTCCTTGCGTGTCACCTGGGGGTCTGTACCAGTGCAGCAGCTTCAACCCCTCTCTCATTTCAGACCCACCTGGTGAACAGGCAATTGTTTTACATCCTGCCTTTTTCAGTGTTTCCATACAAACCTCCATATCTTCCCCATCAGAGGTTAACATCACCTCTTGTCATCACTAACCCTGAATGGTTTCATGCTATCCAAGTAGATCTTACTGTCTATCTTTTTACTTAGTTCAGACCATCCTCCACACTGCCGCAGGAACACTTTCCTAGAAGTCCCGAGTTCATTAGTGGCGTGCCACTCTAATGAAACACTTCTTTTCAATTCTTATCCTTGACTGTTATGACTCATGTGTGAGTCTGGTTAGGACAACATCTTTTAATTCACTGGGAGAAGATTCAGTGTCAACATTAAAATTGTGTACACTATTTGCAAATAAGCCAGGAAACCAGTCTGTAAAACTTCTTTATGACAAAATTAACCTTAAGATGGACATCAAAAATTCTTATCTATGGTAGAAATTTATGAGACAAAAATTATAAATAACTAAATGCAAAGACTTTGACAGAACTAAATTAGAATCCAGGTAAAAAAAAAAGGAAAAAAATATATATATCAGGACAGCACCTCCTAAATTAAACTTAATTGAACTAAATTAAGCTGTATTAGAATTGATTAGGCTTAGCCTGACATCATTATGAGTTTTAATAATAATAATTAATAATGTTCATCGAACACCTGGTTGATGTAGGGTAACACAGTCCCTTCCCCTGAGTTTACAGTCCAAATTAAGGAAAAACACTAGGAGTGAGCTGTGTAAAAGAGAAAGGTTCTACCTGCAGTTCTCCATAGGAGAAGAGCTCCAAGGTAGAATGGAAGTCACTGCAAAGAATGTTAGGTTAGATTTAACTGTTTATGACAGGGATGTTTCTGAAAATTTGTCATATATAATTGCTGCTGATAAGGTTGCAAATCATTTTATCATTTTCTTATGGAAAGGTAAATGAGATTAAGGCAATATGTTATAAAAACAGTAAAAAAAACAAAGAAGAAGAAGAAGGGAACCTACTTATATTATCTTCAGTTGGTGAGGAATAAATGTTCCAAAGATATATGAGTAGTATTTTCTTATATGTTTCTGCAACAGCTTAATTGTCTGAATGGCTTATCAAATCATACCACTGTATAAAATTTTTATCCTATCTTATATTTGCAGAAAGTCAATTGTGTTTTTTGAGTTTAGGTTTTAATTTTTTATTATGTATTTATTTGAGAGTAACAGACCAAGAAAGAGGGAGAGAGAGAAAGAGAGAAAGAATGGGCACTCCAGGACTTCCAGCCACTGCAAACGAACTCCAGATACATGCACCCCTTTGTGCATCTGGCTAATGTGTGTCCTGGGGATCGAGCCTCGAACCAGAGTCCTTAGGCTTCATAGGCAAGCGCTTAACCACTAAGCCATCTCTCCAGCCTGAGTTTAGGTTTTAATGCTAAGATCAGTAATATTTTTTCAATAGTCATCATTTGGAGGAATTACTTAAAATAAAGTTGTACTATTTTTTCTTGTATTATTATTAATACTGTTAGGTCAAGATGGGCTTCCCAAAATGGAGTCATCAAAGACAGCAGGATGGTGAGAGATACAAGGAAGTAGGTCATCAAGTTTCCTCAAGAAACAGCCCAGTCATTATCCCTTCCTTCCTAACAATAACCCCAGTCTAGGTTTCTTATCTCTCAGGTCGCCTGGTCACTGTTCTGGTCTATTTCCCTTCCTCACCTTCCCCCAATTGCAGAGCTCTATATAGGCCACTGTCTGTAATCTCAAAGTTGGCTGTGCTCTGCTCTTAAGAGTCAGTCCTGGAAGCTTGTGCTTTTCTTGGGTGAAAGCTTCCATCTTTGCCTCAGAGTGGTCTCTATGGCCTTGGTCACTCCCAAACCATACAGCTGGTGCTCGTGACTCAGCTAGGAAGGCTTCTGGTTGCCCTCTTGGGCAGCCAGACCTCCTTTCCCCTGACCAAATCACCGAGCTGCCATTTGACCCTCTGAAGGCTTCAGACCACCTCTGCCTGGTACCAGCTCTCGCACCCACCACGATTTAGCCTCTCTGTTCTCCCCTACTCCATTCCTGCCTCCTTCCTGGTAAGTGACCGGCTCAGGTTGGCCTATCGTGGGGCTCACCCCTCCTCATGGAAGCAGCGCTGGCACACCAGCTACCCCCCTCACAACAGCATGCTGCACTGGCTCTGTTGGGGGTGCTCACTATCAATCCCCCCATCCTGTCAGTGCCGCTACTTTCACCCAACTAAGTCCTATGGCTTCCAACCACCACAGCTCACATCTCAGGGGTACTCACATTTTATTTTTCCAGCACAGACCCAGGGGATCAAAAGGGGGCAGATAGGATGGTAGGATGGCACCCCAATACACTATGGACTCTCACTGTTGGACGGAATAAAAATATTTAGATCCATTTGAAATGCCCCTAAGACAGCCCCAAATGCTCATATCCAAGACAGTTACCATCATCAAACAGGCTCATTGCAAGCTCCAGGAAGATCTATGCAATCTAACCTTCTCAACCACCCCCTGGATGTCCATCCGTAATTCTTCTCTCTCCCTCCTCAATCAACTCAATCTTACCAATCACACTGCCTGCTTCCTGTGTGCTTCCCTTGAGCACCCCTCATTGCTGAAGTCCCCTGTTCAATGTCACCTCTGCTTCAGACACTACCTGCTTCTGGCATCCTCTCTCCAAGCTCCCTATCCCATTCTTTCTTCCAAACTGCCTTGATTGCTGGCATAAAGACATCTCTTGGTGCTGGTCAGGAGCTTTCAGGAATAACTCTATTGTTAAAAAGCACACCTTACCTAAAGGAATTTATTTATTTATTGGTGCAAGTCCATGCTGTATACTTACATCTCTCCGAGAACACACTCAGGCCTTTGCATCCCAGTCACTCTGGTTCCTAGCTTCACCATGTACACACAGGGAGAGCTGGCATTCCTTCCTCCTAAGCGGGCTCAGAGCCGTTCACTTGCCTGTGATGGTAGGGGTAAGACTGGCAGCCCTACAGCTGCCACAGGACTGGCTACAGGAGGCATGAGCCACAGCCTAATCTCCTATGAAAGGCTTTCTACAAAACTGAACATCACAGTCTGGGGATCAACCAAGGCCCTGCAACTGCTATAAGAGCAATATTTCTCTGGCCTCAGTTGTGCTACAAAACCACCAAGCCCTAGACCTCTTGACAGGGGACAAAGGAGGGACCTGCCTTTTTCTTAATGAGGAATGATGTTACTATGTCAACCTATCAAGCAAGGTAGAGGTCAATATTTAAAAAAACTAAAAATTCTAGCTGACCAGCTTCCGGTATGAACACCAATTCTCTCTGAGTCATGGAACATCTTTGATACAGTTTGGCCCTGGCTTTTGCCACTCTTAGGGCCTATAACTAGACTACTCTTACCACTTGCCCTGACCCTCTGCCTTCTGAGATGTATCCAAAATCAGGTGTCCCAATTCACCCACCAAAATTTCAAGCAACTTTTACTGACCTGTCCCACTTCTATCTCCTACCAGAATTTGCCACTGAGGAACCATCTCCCCATCACCTTCCCTAAGAAGAGACCCATCACTCACATTATCCAGCCTCCCCAATAAGAGCTCATTGCCCCCTATGGTCAGCATGAAGACACTGCAGAAGAAAAAAACAGGGTACCTTGTCATTAACAAAAGACTGGAATGTTCAGTCAAGATGGGCTTCCCAAAATGGAGTCACCAAAGACAGCAGGAGGGCAACAGACACAAGGAAGTGTGTTGCCTACACTCCTCAAGAAACTGCCCAGTCATTATCCCTTTCTTGCCGAACAATGCCCCAGGTCTAGGTTTCCTGCCCCCTTATCTCTCAGGTCACCTGGTCACTGTTCTGGACTCACACCCTAGCTATTTCTCTTCCTCACTTTCCTCCAACTGAAGAGCTCTATATAGCCCACTATCTGTGACCTCAAAGTTGGCTGTGCTTTGCTCTTGAGAGTCAGTCCTGGCAGCTTGTACTTTTTCCTAATAAAAGCTTCCATCTTTGCCTCAGAGTGGTCTCCATGGTCTTGGTCACTCCCAAATCTTGCAAATACCAAGAACATAATTATAGTTCTGAGAAAGTTTTGTACAGTGGAAGCACTGTGTTATAAAGTAAATAGATTTTCAGATTGTTACTTTGGAAAACAAAGCTTAGTACAAAGCTAAATTCACAGAAGAGGGTGTGGAAATATTGTTAGAACCACATTTTGGGATACTATGCACAAAGACATTGCCTCATCCCATAAATGATGGCTAACTCCACAATGCACCACACACATTCCCCAATGAGGAGGGTCCCTTCAGAGGGGGAAGGAGGCTAACAATGGTACCAACATGGCTGTATACACACTGTTTATATAACTAATAAAAATGAATGAAATAAAATTAAAATAATCCTGAAAGTCCTATGGGGCCTTTATAATTTTGTCTTTGTCTTACAGAACAGCTGTGCAATCGTGAGGAGGCATTTTCTGTACTGGATATCCTTCATCCCTTGAGGCACACTGGAGAGGAAATGTACCCTGCCAATCATCATCTTTCACTGATGGTCTTTAAGCTATTCCTTGGAGAAGATGTCTGTGGTTTATTTATTGGTATGTCAATCAGTGGTTCAGGTAGAAATGTTCCACTCATAAAGGAAGCCTTCAATAAAGCACATAATATGACAGCCATGGCTTTGTGGGATTACAGTGACCAATGCCACAGATTTTTAGCAGACACTCTTCCTTCCTCTTTCTTCCTTACCATACCCCACTTCAAAACATTCCCTAGTGGGCTATGTAAGCAATGAGCAGATTTAGTTGCACATCGGAGATCATGCATATCTTCTCAACAAACATAGCATGATTTCTCAGAGTGAGAAAATATTAACACTGTGTAAGTCAGAACTTGGGTGAAACAATCAAATAATTCTGGAATCAGACATGCAAATCATGAATTTCTGTCTTGCTTTGGCACTAACACTATAAAGATTACTAAGGTTTAAAGACAAAACTAAATGCAAAATTATAATATAGCAGAAAATATTGATGACTTCAGAATTGGAAATGAACTTTTATTTCTAATACCCATGGCACATTCCATGAAAGAAAACTAAATGGCAAGTTGATTCTCATTAATATTAAGATCATTTTCTCTATGGGACCTGGGAAATGGCTCTGAAAATTTGCTGACCTGACTTTGACTTCCAGCCCCACAAAAAAACAGATCAATAGTGATGGATCTTCTCTAATCTCAACCTGCCTGTGGCAATGGGGGGTGGGGCCAGGAGAACCCCAAAGCCAGAGAGGAACCTAGACCAGCCTGTCCAGTTGCAAAGTAACAAATAGTAGGAACCTGTCTCAAACAAGGAGAAAGGAAGGAAGTAGCACTGGAGGGTGTCCTCTGACTGCACATGTCTGCTGCGGCATGTGCTTACCTAAACACACACACACACACACACACACACACACACACACACATGCACGCACACACATACACACACACACACACACACACACACACACACACACAAAACTAAAAAAAAAATCTATTCTGTGAAGGATGCTTTTACAAGAATAAAACTGAGCTACAGACAAGGAAAAATGTTTCAAAAATATGTACTTTGTTAAAAATAGTTGATTACAAAATTAACAAAGATTCCCTAACTCTGAACAATAATAAAATGACTCAATTAAAACTGGGTAGAAGATTTCATCAAAGAAAAATAAGAAAATGCATGTCAAATATAGGTATAAGGGCTGGAGTGATAGCTGAGTTATTAAGGGACTTGTCTGTGAAGGCTAAGGATCCATGTTCGATTCTCCATTACTCATGTAAGCCAGATGCACAAGGTGGTGAATGCATCTGGAGTTTGTTTTCAGTGGCTCGAGGCCTTGGCATGCCCATTACCTCTATCTCTCAAATAAGTAAATGAATAAATAAATAAATATTTTTTAAAATATAAGTATGAGAAAATATTTGACAGCATAAATCATTAGAGATTGCAGATGAAAACAATGACATCCTATTGCACACTTACTAGAATGGCAAGCAGTCCACACAGGGGCAACATTGAATGGCAGAGAGGATGGACAATGACAAGGGAAACCTAGTCACAACTAGTTAAAAGTTTCATGATGAAGGCTGGAGAGATGGCTTATCAGCTAAGTGCTTGCCTGTGAAGCCTAAGGACCCCAGTTCAAGGCTCTATTCCCCAGGACCCACGTTAGCCAGATGCACAAAGGGGCACAAGCGTCTGGAGTTCATTTGCAGTGGCTAGAAGCCCTGGCATGCCCATTCTCTCTCTCTCTGCCTCTTTCTCTCTCTGTGTCTATCACTTTCAAATAAATAAAAACAGACCAAAAAAATAAGAATTAAATCCAATTAATGTACTCTATAATAGATGAAGGTTTTTGGTTTAAGGATATAGTGGGACATTATGTAAATGATAGAAAATTGTCTATGGAGCCACAAAAATATACAGAGAAACTTAGATGGATGTTTCTCAATGAAATAATGTGATCTTAATAGGTTTATTGAATCAGTGGACATATAAGATGTTCAAAACAAAATATCTACCTTCCACACTATTATAATGGACAAAGTGGAAAATGTTAGTTGACTTAGTATTGCCTCTCCAATAAACTAGCCTTCTGAGAGTTTTATCTTGATTACAAAAGAAAAAGTCAATTGGAAGACTTTGACAATACAATGCCTATGCAAACCTCATGAAATGGTTCCTTAGGGCAAAATGAACAGTGAGGTGAACTGAATGGAGATAACATGGACAATTGTAGTTACTTAACAAGCTAGGTGTCTTTTTCCTGTTCAAATGAATATATGGTCATTGGTATGTTGTGGATGAATGAGCTCTCAATGCATAGTCTCAAAGACCTCATCTGGCGAAAACTGCCATCTTTAGTGTCTTCATTCTGTAGTCACTTTGATTTCCAGCCCCCTCATAAAACCAGGTCAATAGTGATGGATCTTCTGTAATCTCAACCTGCCTGTGGCAATGAGGGGTGGGGCCAGGAGAACCCCAAAGCCAGAGAGGAATCTAGACCAGCCTTTCCAGTTGCAAAGTAACAAATAGTAGGAACCCGTCTCAAACAAGGAGAAAGGAAGGAAGTAGCACTGGAGGGTGTCCTCTGACTGCACATGTCTGCTGTGGCATGTGCTTACCTAAACACACACACACACACACACACACACACACACACACACAACTAAAAAATAACTTCTACTCTGTGAAGGTGCTACCACCCACCCAAAGTATGTGCAAATAGTGCAAAATAGTACATGGAGAGTGTTTGCACCAAACTCACATCACTTTGATGCCACAATCCATTGACTTAGTTAATGTATCACATAAGCAAAGCTAAGTATAAAAGTGAGGAAATATGAAGAGAAAGGAAGTAGACATTGCATAAGCCTGTGTGTGTACATTCCAAGTAGGTACATTTTATTCCTCTCATATAAGTAACACATAGGATGTTAAGATAAAAATAGAATTGAAAATAAAAACATAATCATCTTTAATTATGTATATGGAAGCTGGTTAAGAAACCTACTAAAATTGTACAGATTTCTTTCTCAACTTGTTGGGAAGAGACATCACAAAACTCTTACTATTATTTTAAGTTCCATCACATTTTTTCCCCTCTCCCAGGAGAGCTAATTTCTTACTGCACTCTTGTGTCATGACAGATAATTAGGAAACCTGGTCAGGCTTTTGTGGTACCATATTTCTACAATTTTTATATTGTTATAAAATAGCTTGAGGGGAGACACACGTACAAAAAAAATGGATAATAAGGTTGAGAGTGCATTAGCCTAAAGTACAATTTTATTGTTTTCCATCTGTTGTAATTATGAAAATAAACTCTTTTGTACTCACATCAGCAGGATAAGTCATCAAAAAGATGCTGTGTCTAGCAACATATCTTGTTACATGTTATAAATAAGAACATCTTATCGGTATGGCTATTTTTTTTCTTTTCCCCTTAGGAACAGAGCCATTGCAATCTTCCCATTAAAAGAATCATTTCTCCCTCAAACTAACATAGCTTGAGGGAGTAATATTTGTTTCAACCAAATCATTCCTGCATATGGGATTCAGATTTGCATTTGCACATATTTCCAAGGTGACTATGAAAACATGATTTAAGGAAAAGAACAATTTAAATATCATAGTGTGCAGGATGTGTTTTCTCACTACATACTGAATAAGAATAATGTGGTGCTTTATATTGATTGTTAGGGTGCCCTGTGAATCCTTCAAGAAAACTTTATAGTGACACACAGCCTGAGTCAGGAGTGAGAGACTCTGTTCTTCCTTGCTCACACCCACAGCACCTACTCTACGCAGTGTTTTCTTCAAAGCTTGGTCTAATCATTATCAACTTTTATGGATAATTTCCTCCCATTGAAGAGAACTCACATGACTGCCTGATTTTGCTCAATAGCTTGAGTCAAGAACCTAACTGGCATTGAAGATGTAATGCTTTTCCAAAGCTTTATTTATATATATCTCCTATTTTTAAAGCTATGAAAAATTAATATATTTATTGACTTCTATTGTATTATATTGGGTCCTAATGTATAAAAACAGAAAGTAGATGTTAGATTTTTGAAAGGAGGCTACCAAAAAAAAAAAAAAAATCCCTAGCAATGTTTTTAGACCTAAGCTTGCAAATCATTTTGAGAAGATTTTTGGAACCTCTTTCTTGAAAACAACCACAAGTATAAACATCATACCATGATCATAAACCCCTCCCATGACCCTCATTTCACCCTCCCAACTCCCCCTCCACTGAACCCCTCCTTCTTTCCAATTAGCCTTCTTCTATTTTGATGTCATTGTTAAGCATGACTCACGTAGTTAGTGTCAACCATTATGAGGTCATGTACAGCAAGGACACTTTGTGTTTGTAGGAAAGCATGTTAAACACCCCTCCTCTTCTTTGACTCTTATATTCATTCTGCCACCTCTTCTGTACCGGTCCCTGAGCATTGGAGGGTGACATAGAGATGTCTCCCTTAGTGCTGAACACTGCACTGTCACTTCTCAGCACTTTGATGAGTTTTTCCATCACCTCAAAAGAGAAGCTTCTCTTTAACCAAAAGTGAGAGTAGTAGTTACATATGGACATAAACATTAATGTTTAGAAGGCAGTTTGGTGGGCATATATGCCTTTCAGCAGATAACAGTGGTAGTTTCCTCTCTAGGGCCTATTACTTCTCTAGTCATGGCTTTTGACTGGGTTTTCAGTACCAAGCATGGATTCTCTACAATAACATGGTCTAATTAGACCTCTAGTCTAATCAGAGATTTGTTGGTTTTCCCCAAAACAGACATGCCACTATTGCACCTTGGCTCATTTGGCCTGTCTATCCAGCTGTTAAGTTTTCAGGGCCCATTGCTGCTTCAGAGCATTGATATCGTCTCTCCCACAGGAGTCTACATGTTGCATAGCTCTCTCTTACATCCTGCCAGCTAGTCAACAGGGAAGAGTTTTCCAGCTCAGCTGCAGTTTGATTTCTCGGTGACCTGGAGCCCCAGTATATGGAATCCTCAGCAGTACATTCTTACTATTTAGTGCTTGTGGGCAACTATGAGCCTTGGCAATAGGCTGTGCAGTATGGGTAGCATTAGGGGCCTCCATGGCCTGTAATAACTCATTGGAAGGTATCTCATTCCTGGCAATGAAAGTTCTAACGATCTATGGCTTTTGGGCACAGTGTTCTATATCTCCACAGGTTACGTCTGCCCAGACTTTCTCTATTTTGACATAATATGTTAATTATTGGTAGAAAAGAAACAGATTTCTATATGGCCTATTCATTAAATTTTTAAATTTATTATTACTTATTCATTAAATTTTTATTAGCACTCCTCCCAACACTGCTCTTAGTCCATTCCTTCCCTAGTATGCTGCCCCTCTCTTTACATATCTGCTATACCCACAACCCTCTTCTCCCTCCCTCATAGCTCCTTTATAGATTCTGGCCTCTGCTCCTGAATTTTAGTCTAGTTCACATACAGATCTAAACCTTTGATGCATGGATCCACATATAAGAGAGAACATATGGCATTTGACTTTCTGACCCTGGGTTAACTCACTTGGTATAATCTTTTCTAATCTATCCATTTCCCTACAAATTTTATAATTTTGTTTTTCTTTGTAGCTTAATAAAATTCCATTGTATAAATGTGCCACATCTTAATTATCCATTCATTAGTTTAAGGACATCTAGGTTGGTTCCATTTTCTAGCTATTGCGATTAGAGTAGCAATAAACTTGGATGAATAAGTATCTCTATTCTACAGTAGTGAGTAGAGTCCTTAGGGAATGTATGAAGAAGTGGTACAAATAGGTCATATGATAGATCTATTTCTAGCTGTATCAGGAACCTAGACACAATTTTCCACAATGGCTCCCCCAGATTACATTCCCACCAACAATGGAGAAGGGTTCCTCTTTTCCAACACCCTTGGCAGCATTTATTGTCATTTGTTTTCCTGATGATAGCCATTCTTACAAGAGTGAGATGGAATCTCAAAGCAGCTTTAATTTGCATTTTCCAGATGGCTAAGGATGTAGAATATGTTTTAGATATTTATTGGCCATCTGTATTTCTTCTTTTGAGAAATATTTATTCAATTCTATATCCTATTTTTATTGGGTTGTTTTTTGAGAATTTTTTAAACACCTATTCATCATTCTGATATATGGAAACATCCATGCATGGAGCCCAGAAACAGTTTCCAAGTGTCTTCAATGTCTGTATTCCTCAGACATACTTGGGATCTACTGTCATCAGGAACTCATTGTCTTTAGGAATGCAAGACAGAGATAACTGAGAACATACAGCAAAGGAGATGAACATGAGCAATTAGGAAAATAAGTATTTTGTCCCACCTTTCTCAGGAGTAATGAAATAGGAGACAGCAAGGTCTTACTGTTTTTACCCATGACAAGCGCCTGTTACAAACAGGAGAGCAGTTATCTGCTCTCCTACATTTATGCACCATGTAAGTGTCCCACCAAGTAGTGGCAACCTAGCCTTAAGTGTGGCTAAGTGAACCGAACCTATAGAAGGACATCTTTCTATATGACTCTGGATTTACTGTTCATTGCTCCTATCAATCCCAGAATTATTTACTTCGGTTTTGTTTTTTAATTTATTTTTGTTTATTTTTATTTATTTATTTGAGAGTGACAGAGAAAGATAAAGAGGCAGAGAGCAATAAAGAGAATGGGCACACCAGGGCTTCCAGCCACTGCAAACGAACTCCAGATGCGTGCGCCCCCTTGTGCATCTGGCTAACGTGGGTCCTGGGGAATTGAGCCTCGAACCGGGGTCCTTAAGCTTCATGAGCAAGTACTTAACCGCTAAGCCAACTCTCCAGCCCTACTTTGGTTTTTAATATTTCTCACCATGAGATATTTGAGCAAGGGGAGCCATAGGCCATTCTAAAAAAATCAAAGTAGATATGAATATAGTTTCTCAGAAACTGATTAGATACTGAGGACAAGGACCAGGAAGATGCCACTAAAATTCTGACAGAGCTATAAAAAGGGGGCTTCTCATATTTGCTGATTTCAATTTCTCTGAAGAAAAGACAATCAAATGGATTAACCTTTGTGTTTCAATATGCACTCTTTTGTTCTAATCCTAAGAACTCACTCTGTGTAGCCTGGTGGATTTAGTTGACTTTTATGACCTATAACAAGCATTTTTAAAAATATTTTTATTTATTTATTTGACAGAGAAAGAGTGAGAGAATGTGCATGCCAGGGCCTCCAGCCAATGCAAACAAACTCCAGATGCTTGTACCCCCTTGCACATCTGGCTAACATGGGTCCTGAGGAATTGAACCTGGTTCCTTTGGCTTTGCAGGCAAATGCCTTAATTGCTAAGCCATCCTTCCAGCCCACAAGTATTTTTTTTTTTTCAAATGTCCCATTTAATGCAGGGTGTAATGTTTACAGCAACATAAAACTAGGAACATAAGTTTTGTTTTATAAAATTATGGAAAAAATAAAGGCCTCTCTCATCTCAAATCACTGAGCCCTGGGTCTGTCAAAGTAGAGGGAAATACCAGTCCCCATGAACTGGTATTTATCAGGGAACAGATTGTAAAAGTTTTAAATGCATGACACAATAATAATCACAATATGATCAAAATGAGTCCAAGGTACAAGTAATTATGCTAAATATGATTTTGTGAAAAACACAAAAAAAAAAACCTCTTCAATCTCCAGAGATTAATAGCTAGATAAACAGTTTGACATATTCAGGTTTCATGTGCAATTTGGAAGGAAAAAAATACAAGTACTTACATAAGGATTGTATTGCAATTATTGTTATTAGTGTTAAAAGACCATATACTAGGGATCACTTGTGGTTGAGTTCCTATACATGTAGACTTTTTCATTGTGTCACTGAAGATGGATAGTATTTACAGGTGTGGAAGAAGAATGGAAGTTGCATGATGGTAAAATAATGACATAGACAAAGGCAGTAAGCTGGAATGCCTCCTACTGCCTGCACCAAATGTGGGGTAAGCAAAATTTGCTGATGCATAGGGGCCAAAAAAATCATAATCAATCTGTAGATGGCTATAGCCTTTGTAATAGTTTTCTGGGGGGTGAATAGTAGAAATCACTAATTCATTTTAGTATGTGTATTACATTGATAGCACTGTGATTTCACCAACTTTTCCAGCCAAAAGAAAGAGTGCTAATGCTAAGAGAAAATACGTGTTGTCTCTACCTAATGAGAAGCAGTTAGCTTCTCATTGTTGAGACAAACATCCAGCCAGATACAGTTCATGGGAGTAAGGGGTTTATTTCAGGCTTACAAATTCCAAGGGAACACCATCAGTGGCAGAAGAAACTGTATCCCTTCCACAAACACATGGGAGAGAGATGCCATCACATACCCAACACCGCCAAACAGTGAATAGCCAGAGCTCAAACTGCACTCCACTCAACTATGAGGGTTAGACTTGATATTCCTCCCCAGACACACTTTAGGGATGGACTCCAA
This sequence comes from Jaculus jaculus, assembly GCF_020740685.1. Lineage (NCBI taxonomy): Eukaryota > Metazoa > Chordata > Mammalia > Rodentia > Dipodidae > Jaculus > Jaculus jaculus. The sequence continues at coordinate 70,483,390 of NC_059116.1, read as the reverse complement.
GATCTGTACCCAGTAACACCTCCTTCAGCTGGTCTACTATATAACACCTGATTCTATTCCATACATTCAAACTACCACAAAAGACAAACATATTACTAGGTTTCAGATTCTCAACACCTTCATTCTGCTAAATAATATGTATCATTTCACTGTTTCAAGGTCCCCATTTCTGTGTATCCCCAAGCCTGCCTCATACATGATATCTTTTGTTATTTCTTTATCCACATGTGCTCAAGAATGTGAAGTTGCTCATATAGTTTTCTCACTTTCTAAAACAAAAATACTCATACGTAATATCTTTTGTTTTTTCTTTATCCACATGTGCTCAAGAATGTGAAGTTGCTCATGTGGTTTTCTCACTTTCTAAAACCAAAATACTATCATGCCTCTTATTGGATAATTATAGTATAGTAAACATCACAGAGGGAGTGGGGAAAAACAATTTCCATGATCTTATATCTAAGACAACCACAATTAACAACTTTATACATTTAAAAATTATTATCTTATGAACAATATTCAGTTTAATCCAAGTCTGAAAATGTATAGCATATACAGAAATGATTCATCTTTTATTTTAATCTTAATTTATGTTGATATGAATGTTGTTTGGGAAATTTGGTCTATGTGGATTCCTTTTGGTTTGTGTGAACTCCACTTCCATAGTGCAGTCAAAGTATGGCCTTCTGTCTGGTAGCAGCGAATTCCAGGCCAATCTGGGATATTAAGCCAGAATCTTTCCACCTCCTTGAAACAAAAAAAAAAACAACAACAACAAAATTGAACAAAGCAAGCAATTGATCCTGAACTGTGATTCTTTTCACAAGTGCCATGCTTGCTTGTGTATGTTATACTGACTCTGGGAGTGACATTCATTTAGTAGTGCAGTGTGGATGATGCCAACCAGTCATACATTGTATCTACTAAGATGACAAGTATACTGATTTGTCAGCGTACCACTTCTCCTTATGTGTGAGACATTTATGAGCAAACACTCGGGTTGCCTCCTTGTAGACTCACTTAAGTCATCAGCCCATCCTGCCTGGAAATGCCTTGATGATTCTCTTAGTTTGTTTCATATTGCTATTACAGACTAAACCACAATGAATGGTTTATAATGGAAAGAAACTTATTTAGCTTGCAGGCGTGATGGAAGGCAAGTCTGAGGGGTTACAGTGCTGTCCAAAACTGCTTCATCACACAGTGGGATGTAGAATGTCATATAAACATGGCCAAGAAGAAACCAAAGCAAGAGGGCAACTTACATTATCTCAATTCACTTTGAGATCACTGACCTACTCCCATAAATGCTATAAATGAAGCATTAATCCATTCATAATCCCTCCTAATAGGCCTGATTTCTCAACATGGCTATTCTAAGAATCAAGCTTCCATTATGTGAATTCTAGGGATGAAGAAACCACAGGATATTTTAAACTGTCTTCAGAACCAGGCTATTGTTGGAACGGGCCCTCTGAATGTCAGATTCAAGCAAACTTTCTGATGCCAACACTGCCATATCATGAGTGTCCACACACAGCATCAGATGGAAGTTGCTTGGGCACACGGCTTTCACAAAAGGGCTCAATTCTACCTGGAAAGAGAAATCTCATGAATATGCAGATAGGTAGATCTATGCATCTTTTTCTAGGTTTGGTCCCAAAGAAACAGTGAGAGCTGATTTACTTTGACTTTTAATTTTTTTGGCTTTTGTAAATATAATATATTTATGGTTACTGGCATATATAAACTTTCATTGTTATTATTTTATTAGAATATTTTATATGAGTAAATTATGTATTACTTCCCTCTCTTCCCTCCTCCCTGCCTCCATTCCACTAGGGTCACTCCTCAGTGGGGTTGCAGGTATTTCCCATAGGGTTGTGTGTTATACATTGTGAAAGCAGCATTCAGTTTTTTTCATTTTTCTTTTGTGGGGAAGGAATGCCTCTGGACATGTTGATTTTAATTAAAGTCCTATATCTTATCAATGAAAAACTATAAGCTCAAAGTTCACATTGAAGGAAATTTGGGTGAAATATCATAATCTTTCTAAAAGATGACTGCATTTTATGAACAACCAATGAATAAGAGTTCAAAACTGATGTATGGTGATATAATCATGAGTTGTTCTACACAAAGTTTGGAAATTTAAGTGTTGTTAGTTGTTTTGTCATAAAGGCATAACCAGTAAGGCACAAGTGGAATGTCTTTTGTTTGCTCTTTGGTTTTGTTGTCTTTCATTTTTATTTTATTTGTTTGCATGTCTATATGTGTGTGTGTGTGTATGCATGGGCATGGCATTACCACATGTGGCTAGTACTAATGAAATTTCCTATCCACTTTAATAGAAGCAAGACCTGGAGGTGGTGACTTCATTTTATTTTGTGGATGGGTAATATGTCCTGGGGTGTGTGAGAGTGTGTGTGTGCTGATATGATATGCCATGCACTGGCCTACGGCAGCTGGAGGAAAGAGTCCAGCATTCCCCTCTATTACTCAGCCACCTGTTTTTCCTTGCAACAGAACCTCTTTCTGATTCTGGAGTTTGCCATTTGGAAACCCTAATAGTTTTATGATCTCTATTACCCCACAGGTCTGGGGTTACAGATAGCCAAGCTCAACTATTTACATGGGTTATGGAGATTCAAACTCAGGCAGTTGGAGGCTCCCTCAAGACTTCATGCTCAGGCAGGAAACACAACCAAATACCAAGCTATCTCTCAAGCCTTAGCTTATTTTTTTTCAATGACAATTGTTTTATTTGTTGATTTGGGTTCATTGTTACTGTTGCTCTATGTATGCAAGATCAAAAGAATCAACAACCTCTGGAGTCCAAGACCAAGTCTAGTGAGTGATTAATTTCTAGTTTCTGAGAGGGAAAATTCAAACAGTGGTGCTCAGCATTTTGGAAATTACCTGTTCTTGGGCAACGAGGTGACTCAACTATGGCTGCATTTTGTAACAGGAGAATCAGGTAAAAATTGACAGCCTCAGGAAGGCTTGGAGGGAGCATATCATTTTTCTACCTGGAGGCAACATTCAGCTAACCTACCCTCAGGAAGATACATTCAACTTTGACAACTCTGTCCACAGCCTGCACACTCAGCAACCATTGCTATCAATCCTACCACAGAGATGTCATCCTAGTCATTAGAAGACCAATCTATCATTCAGTCTCTTCAAATTATAACTTACTAATCACCATTCTGCAAAACAGGTAAAAGTATAAGCAGCTACCATTTATCCTGCCTTTTTGGATTGACACATAATAATTGCACATACTCCTGGGGCATGAGGTGATGCTTCACGTATGTATTAGGTAACAATCAAATTATGTCTTTGAAAGTCCAGGGAGGCTTTTCAGTAATGGATTGTCAGGTACTATGAATAGTTAACCAAACACCAAGAGAAGCAGTAAGGGATACTGTTTGCTTCTCTTCTGTTTTGTTTATGTATGCCTTGTACAGAGGCTTCACTGCTTTCATGGGCATTTGTGCAAATATTTCCCTAAATCCAATCCCCACTCCACTCAAATATCTCCCAAGTTGTTTTGCACAAAATACCTATCCTGATTCTATCTGTTTTTAAAGGTTATTTAAATTAGGATATTTAATAAATTTTATGTATTTGTGGTATGTAATAATTACGCAATTACATCATCCTTTCTTGAAGACAGCAAGTCTGACACTTTTATTCTACTCGAACTTGTGTAAGTTTTACAGAGAGATGATAAATGTATTAGTTACGTTTCTTATTGCTGTGACAAAATACCTGAGACAAACAACTTAAGAGGCAAAACACAGCATTGGGAGTTGCAGGCAACTGGTCATGTTCCACCCTCAGTCAGAAAGCAGAGAGAATCAATGTTCCTACGGGGAACTTGTTCTTTCTATGTAGCCCATGGGATTCAGTGTGGGTCTTCCCTCTTCAATTATACTGTAAACTCCCTTGCAAACATTCTTAGAAGTGTTTCTGAAGTGAATCGAAATTCAGTCAATTCTTCACTGAAAATTAACCATCACACCAGCTCCCTATAATGTGGTTCTCTGCCATGAGTTATAGGAGTGTCAGGTTTAGAAGCTGTTAAAAGACAGTGGAAAGCAAAGTGGCAGATACTCAATTCAGGCTTCATGTCACCATCTCTGATAAAGGGAACAATGACATGTAGGAATTCTTCCATGGATAATTTGGGAAGGGCCATCCTTAGGTCTTCTCTCCTGGGATACTTTATTCTACCAACTGAATGTGCACTTTACAAATGGGGAAGGAAATCAAGGCCCTAGATGTCATATCAGGTAAAAGCTTACATGAGCCATAGCAAGGAGGTCTGGGATGGCTTTATGTACTAAGAACTGTCCTAATTCTTGAAAAAGAAATAGGAAGAAAGTAACCTGGCTCACATGTAGAGTTCTGGGTAAATATGACATTTTTAATCTTTTCAAGTTTGGTGAGGATCCAAATCATCTTAGTAGAGGACTCTTCATAGGAAAAAAGGCATGATATTTCCAAGGAATTAGGACCTCCAAATAAACCCATAAAATAAATATTATATATGCTTACTCCTGTCTTTATTTATAGTAAGTATTTGTGCAGACTAAGTAAAAATATAATACAATAGAGATGTGGACATTTGCTGCCATAGCTCTGATAATTACAGCCATCACTTCACTCATTTAAAAATCATGCACATTTATTTTTATGAGCTATAAAATAATAGAAATAGTTCACCCAGAAGTGTCTTTAAGGAGTTTGGCATACCTCCTGTAATCATTTGTCATCTGCGTAGTGTGCAACAAATACTCAGAAGTAGTGAGTAATAGTAGAATAAAGAAATTTCACTGTTTAAGGCTGTTTTTATAATGAGACAAGTGGGTGAGATTTTTCTCCTTTGAGTACAACAGAAAAGCTTTCAGAAATACTAAACCAATAAAGCCCATAATGATCAACGAATACCCATGTAAAATTCCTTTAATAATGGGCCTCTTAAAGAATTAGGGGTACTTGTGATGTGTAATAATTACATGAAATTAAAAAATATAAATATACAAAAGAACATGGTTTAATTTTCACACATTTATCCATGAAGAAATTGTATTAAACCTTATAGGGACACCTTTTATTTGCACTGCCCAGGAATATATTGCATGATAAAGACTCACATCAGTAACGTGTGGATTAATCTTAACTGTGAATTTGACCTGCCTCAGAGTCACCTAGCACGCACCCTGCTGGCCATGTCTATAAAGGTGTTTCCCCAGAGACTTAACTGAAGTGGGAACAATCACCCTAAGCATGGGTGGCACCATTCCATGGGCTGGGATCCTGAGCCAAATAAAAGTGCGAAGGTGAACTGAACATCAGCATTCATCCCTCTCCTTTCTGACTCATGATGGCCAGCCTCCTTATGTTCCTGCCACCATGTCTTTTCTGCTATGAATATTGTTCTCTACAGTTCGTGTTTGAGATCTAATTTGTGCTTTTACCTTTAATGACATCATGAGATACTTTTGTAAATATGATAAGAAAATAAGCAAATTTCTAATCTTTATAGAAATCTATTGATTTACTTTTGCTCTTGCTTAATTCTATTTGTTTTGGTATTCCCCACTTATACATCTTTAACTTCTTTGTGGCCTTTTTCCAAAAGAGAAATATACTCAGCCATGAATGACAATCTCCCTACTGATTCATGCATATAGAAAGATGGATGTTTTCCAGAAACAAAGGTTATTTTTCAAAGAATAGCAAAAATAACTTATATTTTGCAAAGTTCACACCCAACGCAAAAAAAAAAAAAAAAAAAAAAAAAAAAACAGTAATCTATGACTAGTCAATCCTAGCTCTCTGGAAAATACAGCATACTTAGCCAACCAAGATTTTCATTATAGCCAATGAACCTGTGGCAGGAAGTGAGTTTTAAGGGAATTTCTTTCCTTATTCTATCATGAAGTCTATATAGCTGAAGTGTTAGCCTGTTTGATCTCCTACGAAAAAAAAAAAAAAAAAAGAGAACATAGTGCTATGTAGTTGTATGTTTCTTAAAACCATTAAACCACTAAAGATCTTTTTTTTGATTGAATTCATTCGATGATTATAAAATATTTTTATTGTTCAAACTTAATAAATTGACATTAAAACTGAAAGAAACATTACAAAACATATATAACATGATAACCATGGTAGAAGAAATTTTCAGTATAGAAGTCTGTTGCTTGACTGTCCCATTGGAGAAGGTCTTTTTTTAATTTTTCTTAACAGTATTCTACAGGTCCCTGAAGAGCTATGAATCAAGTATCTGCCAAAATAGATTAAGCAGTTGGTTTGGGAGATAAGAGCTCTACAGGGAAAACATTTAGGGTCCAATTAAGTTTGGATTTCGGCAAAACTAAGTGGAAAAGTGGTCAGTTCTGCCAGCCTAGTAGGTAGGATTTACAGTGACTGAAGATTGCTTGATAAGTACTAAAATTGCAGGTCATCTCTAAGACTGCTTCCTCTCTGAGCTGTCATCTGTTCAATTGCCCTTTAAGTGTTACACAATTACTATCATGGACTCTTAGAGTCCTAGCAGGTCAGCTCACTATCTTTCCAACAAATTCAGAGCATCTTCTAAATATCCTAACAAAATTTTTTATCCATTCTTGGTTTAAACTCTTCCAAGAATGAAGAGTTTACTGCTTCAGGAGGCAAATAATATTTTTCAGTGAGAAGTTCTTCTAAGTACTTAAATTGGATTGGTCTTACATGTGCCTATGCTTAATGGGTTATAACTCAGAGCCATAATGAAACTGTTTCAGACAGAAAGTAATGCAATTAACATGAGATGTTTCAAACATTTGGAAATATGCTAGGGCATGAATTTCAGCTTTTCTGTTCTCTAGTGGTATATGCTCAGGTACTTTGAAAAATAGTCTCCCTTCATATTCTCATCTTCAAATCATGAGTAAGTACTTATTTTATATTGTCATTTTGAGGATTAAACACCTCTTGCACAGGTAATAGTCAACTATGTTTACAGTTAAGCTTTCAATAGCTTCCTCCTTAAATATGGTACTAAAAAAACAAGGGTAAAAATATCTCTAATCTTACGGGGTTTCTTCAACTATGAGGAAAAGGCTTGAAGATATAATATCAATAAATGTCCTTGGTGGAGACATATGCCACGAAATGCCTTTCAGCAAGATGACAAACTTAGCTTAAGGAGACCAGAGGAGTTGGAGTTCAACTGATATTTAAGATTATATTTGATGGATGACACATTGAGTATCTGAAGAAAATGAAATGAGGAGTGCTATGGACAAAGAATAACATGGTTAAGATGAAACAAGAAGTGATAGAGTGAGAAATAAAAGTTGTCCAGTAGAGTAGCTTACCTGTAGTGTTTCACGTTATTGATAATAATAAAGAATGGGAAAACTAAGAATGTTTGAGGCTCTCAGGACACAAATAACTTTATGGGACACATTAACTAGAAGACATGAGAAACTATTGAGAAATATTTAGCAAAGCAGAAAAGTGACAAGATTTGTTCAAGAGCTTATGTGGAGGTTTTTGTGGTAGATCCATGTAGCGTGAGAGAATGAAGTTGTCAAGGTGCCTAGTCCCTGGGATGCTTAGGAAGGATGGGGTATGTGCCTGCTGGAGTACTTCTAGGCACTGCATGTGCTATAATCTTTACACAAATAAGGAAAAAGTTAACTAGACTATATATATTCCTTTATATTTTCAGAAAAGTCCCAGTTTATATCTGCGATTACTCATTACCATAATTTCATGATTGTCCTAGATATAATAAAAATTGCTTAGTCACTGGGCCTCATAATCATAAACACTGATTCTTCCAATTTTTCTGGATGTTTATGAAAGTGATCATAACTTTCCTAACTATCTCTGAAACTTTTTAAAGTGTGCCAAGTTTCTTGTGTTATAAGCATTGTTTTCATTTTTTTTTAATTTTATTTATGTATTTATTTATTTATTTTGGTTTTTCAAGGCAAGGTCTCACTCTGGCCCAGGATGACCTGGAATTCACTATGTACTCTCAGGGGGGCCTAAAACTCATGGCGATTCTCCTACCTCTGCCTCCTGAGTGCTGGGATTAAAGGTGTATGCCATCACACCTGGCTGTTTTCAATTTTTGATGAAGGAAAAATATTATGTGAGTATTACTCTGCTATTTTTTTACTCTAATCCTAATAAGCTAGTGAATGAAAAGTAAAATATATCTATTTGCTAGCAATTGTTTCTTGGACAGTTATATAATATCATTTCAAAGAAGGGAACATCTCTTGTTTTGTTCTACCAAAGCCCATGTGAGTGTGTGTGTGTGTGTACATACATAAATATTTGGAGCTATGTTTTGCACATTAGATATAATCGCTGTTTTAGGAAACTTCTCTGTAGAACATGGGTAGGTTCAGGAATGGCTATTGTAGAAACCAGGCAATCGAAACAATGGGAGAGAAAACCTGGCACTGGGTACACATTGCACAATTTTAGGATAATATCAAGAATTAGAGTGGAAGGAAAATAAGAGGATTTTGTCAAAGTATTTAATGAGAAGGGGAGCATTGACCAAAGACAATATGGAACAAAGAAGAGATGGGACACGATATGCCTAAAGTCTCAGTCTAGCAAAATAGCAGCATCTAGACAAGAATCAGGAGACATGGTCTGGAAAAGAATACCAGATGAGAAGCTTTCAAACAAGACCTTCACAAATATACATTAAGGATAGCAGCCTCTCTTAACAATATTAGGAAGTGAAAGAGTTGTTTACAGAAGAAGCAATGCAGGCAGTAATATAATGAGAATTCTGTAGAAAAAAAGATAATTGACAGGAAGTTTGAGTTAAGAAAGCAGACACACAAAACATAAAATGGAAATAAGAGATGATTCTGGTTTCTACAGTATAGCTAAGCTAGAAAAAATAAAGATGGTAGTACATAGAGCTTAATTGTATTTATAGTTTAAAACAATTACCTCACGCCCCCAATGAGTCCTAAAGTCTTCCAGGCTGAAATCTGGCTTACTGGAATGGGTTTAATCTCTACAGAAGTTCAAGTCTCCAAACATAAAAGACTTCATATTCAGAGAAATTTTCTATGATCATATTTTAGGTGAGGACTGTATATGTTAACTAGAATGGTAATAGTAATTATTTTGCTATGTGCATATAAACAAAGCACATTGTTATACATATTAGGTAAATATATATTAAAGAAAAACATTGTTTTTGTTGGTGTGTTGTGTGTGTGCAGTATGTGTGGGTGTGTATGGTGTAAGCACATGTGTGGATGCCCAAGGAAGACCACAGATATCTTTCTCTATCTTCCTCCCACCTTATTCCTCTGAGAAGAAAAAAAAAAAAAGTATCTCATCTTACCAGAATCTCCCAGTTTTTTGGTAGACTGACAGGCCCAGAAGCCCCAGTGATTCTCCTCTCTCTTCCTCCCTCAGCCACTACAGTTACAGCATGTATGACCATGCCTCGTATTATATGTGGGTGCTTGGGGCAGAACTCATGACCTCTTATATGTGCAGCAAGTGCTCTTACCTCCTAAAAAAATTTTCCAGTCCATAAATATTTTTAAAAAGAAAGATTGGGCGATGGAGAAATGCCTGATCACTTAAGGTGCTTGCCTATGAAGCCTAAGGACACAAGTTCAATTCTCCAGAACCCCACATAAGCCAGGTGCACGTGGCAGCACATGTGTTTGGAATTCATTTGCAGTGGTTAGAGGTCCTGATGTACCCATTCATTCTGTCCTTTTCAATGTCTCTTTCTCTCTCTCACTTGCTCTCTTCTCTCTCTCTCTCTTACCTAATGCATAAAAGTAAAATATTAAAAATTCAAAGAAGAAAGATCTTCCCCAAACTCAATGTTACAGGCAAGTAGGTTCATACTGAATATGTGATATTAAGTGTCGTGAGTAATGGATATGGAAGCACCCTAATCTCATGATATTTGAAGCCTGGGGTTGGTTATTGCCTCACAATTCACTGGTCAATTTAATGTTGGTTCATATTCAAACAACTCTAAAGTAATTTCCTTGCAATTCTCTGGGAGGGTGTATGGCTTATGGATATAGAATGACTGAAAACACAGAAACACACAGAGTAAGTGCTGACCAAATATGCTGAATTGCTACTCTTCCATACTGCCTAGTGATAGTGTCTAGATCATCCTCATACTACACAGGTTAGAGTGGCCTCTGATCAGGTCTCCTGCGAAGTTGTACGTAGTATGTGAAAGAAAGGGAGGGAGCAGGGAGATTCTCTTGACTCCATGGTAAGGACTAAAACTTTGGCAAGAGTAGATAGGAAGATAGGCAGTGTGAAACATTTGTGTATGTACATAATACATACATACATACATACATACATACATACATACATATGTATATACATACATACATACATACCTGCATACTTGTATAGATGACAGTATTTTAAGTCAATGTTACCAACTCCCATGGTGGTTTTACAGTGACTTTGAATGTCTGGTGACTCTTACGTTGCCTTAGGCTGACACCCCAGAAGATGATTCTGCAAAGTTCTCTGATAGAGTAGAAAGTCAGGGACCTTCTCTATCAACCACCAGCCATGGCTAAATGCCACCTTATTTGGAAGTAAATATTTCTGATTCAATCTTGAAATGGAGCGTTGGGGGAAGAATTTCAAATCTGGCCCTTTCCACTTGCCCAGGTCATATTTATGAGCCTCAGCATAAACAGCTATTTCTTGTGGTGGCTCTTTCTCTCTGCACTCATTAATTTTTTTTATGCACTAGATAACATTTCCTCATGGTTGTTGTTTGTTTATATTACACTAAAATAATGAATGGTCTCTAATTAATAATGACTGATGCAAGGGCAGAGCTGAAGGCTTCCCACATAGAGCTGCACTGTTTCCCCAGGGTACGTGTGCCATTTTTAACATCTACTATACAACTTATGAGAAATAAATAATAATTTTTATTTAGTGTAGTATTCATGACTGCCTTATCCACTGCTTCACATGCAGATGAATAAATAAATGTATTTTGCTAATCATTTATTGCTTTTTTTCCACCCAATTCCAACCCCAGGTATCTAGCACCATCATAATGATATGATGAATGCATACAAATGGAACATAGAATTCGATGCTATACTACATATACAGAAATGTCAAATGCTTGTATAAATGAGGACTATGCATACTGTTTCTAATATTGAGAAAAATCTAGTGCTTAACCATTCTGACTTCATATGCAGAACAATGCACTGGCTGTATACATCCCCTAAGTTTAATTCCCTTCATTCTCTTTCCCCAGGAAGGCTTTCTTCAAACTATAGAAATCCAGGAACATTTGCAAATACAAACTCTATTCTGTACTTGAGTGGGGACATAAAAATGAAATGTTTCCAACTGATCCCTGCAGGATGCTTGATCTCACCATGGGGTCATCTGACCCTGACACCAGATGCCCAAAAGTAAACTTAATAAAATCAGAAATTCACCAGCTAAATATTTCAAGGGACCCGAGGAGCAAGGAGAGTTTGCTAACAGAATGGAAGCTCATCTTTTTGGAAAGTATGGTCTGCACTGTACTAGATCTCAAGTTAGTGATTTTGTCTCTGAGAAATTTCCAGGTACATTTGCAGAGGAAGAATGATAACCCTTGCAAAATATGGACATAAATGTTTCCTTTATGAAAACAAGGGTACTGGCCTTCAGACATAAGGTTTTTATATTGAACATGTCTCGTCCCATACCCAGCAATATAATTAATTGATGATCAGGTTTTATGAATACTTTCTCTTTGTTTACTCCTTTAAATAAGATGATCATTTCCAAAGTGCTCTTGCTCATATTTAGAAAATACATACAAAAATATCAAAGGGTTTTTTTTTTGGTGGGGAGTATTGGGAATAGAGTATGAGTTTGAGTTGAGAAAAAAGTGGAATATAGAGAATGATTTTTTTTTTAACCCTGATAAGCCTTTAGTATTCACCTTAAACCATTTTATTGTCACATGAGCTATTCTGTGTTCTTCAAATTTTAACTCTGGTTAATCTGATCTGAGTTTGCATAACTTTGCCTGTAAATCTACAGAGTTGGCATCCATTCATGCATAAAGACTGAAGTCTTGGGCACTAACAGATAAAGAGATGCATCACATTTGGCTACAGTTTTTAAAATTTGTTCCTTATCCCCTCTTCCTTTTACGTGCAAGAGTTTTAGTTTGTGAGGCGGGTGGTGTGTCATAATCACATTATGTTCATCAACTATGATAGTATAAGTCACAAAAGACAAACTCAATTGATTATTTTTTAAAATAATTTTTGTTCATTTTTATTTATTTATTTGAAAGTGACAGAGAGATAGGGAGAGAAAGACAGAGAGGGAATGGGCACACCAGGGCCTCCAGCCACTGAAAACGAACTCCAGAGGCATGTGCCCCTTTGTGCATCTGGCTAACGTGGGTCCTGGGGAAACGAGCCTCGAACCAGGGTCCTTAGGCTTCACATGCAAGCGCTTAACCACTAAGCCATCTCTCCAGCCCTCAATTGATTATTGAGTGTATTGCTTCAGTCATTCTTTAATCATAAATTGATGTTAATAGCATAGGAAACTTTCAGGTAAAATAGAAAGTGTCACACCCTTAAGAAATCAACTGGTTGTGCACACTATCTTTAACAAGCCCTACTCATCAACCTATCCTGTGAAAAATATTAAAATTGTTACTAAGTTTTGAATAGGTTGGGCTGCACACAAAGGCTTTTTTGTTTGTTTGCTTTTTCTTTCTTTCTTTTTTTTTTTTTTTCCTGTTGAGCTAACTGGAACCCATTTTTGAGGACAGGATATGCTAACACATTCCTTAGCAGGAGCATCTCTGTCATTTTCTGTCTTATCCTCCCTCTGTGCTTCAGACTGATTTTCATCGTAATCGTGTCAGCTCATATTTGTTTCCTGAGTTGGACATCACTTGTGATGTCCTGCATGATTTTCACTTCCCTGTGGGCCTTAAAAATTATTTTTCATGATCTGGTGTTTTATAAAACCATTTCACCTATCAGCAAATCCTTGGTTTCTCCTCAATATTGGATCATTTGAGAAGATATCAAGTTCTAATAGACTTCATACTAAATCTTTGCAGGCTCTCTGAGGATTTGTTCTTCAGTTAAAGTAAGGTCATATCATTCATCATGTTTTCTGTGCCCTGAAATGTCTTACAAATGCTGTATCCACGAGAAAGGCCATGCTCCTGTCTAAACAAATGGGAACAGTAAAGTATGTGTCAATGATTACAAAGCCACCAATCATTTTGTGCTTCAATAGTGAAATGCACTCCCCACCATATTCTCCATGACTCTGCCCCACAAACTATTATATTCTTATGTATTTATTTGAAAATATGCATGCCAAAGTCCCTCCATCTATGCTGATCCAGACTTCTGATAGTCAAATTTCCATACTTTTCCAATTGCAGCATAATATGGAAGGAGAAACTTTCCCTTCACTTCTTCTTGTCCCACTTTAGAACTGGACTAGCTGGTCAGAGTGCTCATGAGTTTCTTTATTTCTGCTTTCTAAATGTCAGAAACAAAATGGATTTAAAAAAATGTCATCTGCCAACATATCACCTTCCCCATTCCTGAAGACTTTTCAAAAATAATTGTCCATGTTCCAGTAACTTTATTAGCTAGTCCCTTAACACTGTAGGGAGTATGCGAACCCAGAACTGTGGAAATGATACAATTCAATAATTTGAGAAGAAACTGGGGTTAGCTGCTTTGTAGCATCTCAGATTTTATTTTCTGCTTTCTTCCCACTTTTCACCAAATTTTGCTATTTTTCCATTTTTTTTAACCTCCTTTACCCTTAGAAGTTTTTCATACAAGGACTTACCTCTCAAAATCATGTTTCTCGGGTTGGAGGCTTCTTTCTGATGTGCCTCTTCCTTCTCAACCATTAGCATGTTATCTGAAAAGTTGAGTGATTTTTGTGTCAATTATCTTGAAACACTCCTTACTTCTTGGTCAACAGAACAGGTAATTTTCACTAGATGAGAAATATGATGCAGTCTATTTTCAGTATCAAACTGTGTGTAAATACAATATGCTTACTCATGCAGAAAGCTTTTAAATATTTCTTTGTAAAAGTGGTATTTTCTTATTGGTATCCTTTTCTGTCTTTTAAATCCACAATTATGAGTTATCTTTAATAATATTTGAAAATGGGAAAAATTAAACATCAACTAAAATGTAGCATGAATTATATACTTACTGAAGGTTTTCAAATTACAATATTTTACTGAGCACTTATAGAATTATAAATGTTATCACATGTGTCACATGAATACAGATATTTAAGGTAAACACACGAGGGTACCCCCTTTATGCTGATCTTCAAAGAGAAATTTCATGACAAAAATCTAGCTTTGAGCATCTTCATTATGCAGTCCTTTTAAGCTCTAGGAAAATTATCACTAGACATCATTTGCTGGTGATTTTATTTAATTCCTCTCCTTGTATGTATCAAGAACCTAAGTGGAACTAGTGGAACAAATGGAATAGTAAATATTTGAGAAAGTAATTTTAAGACATTCATTTATTTATTGATTGATATTGGGGTACTAGAGCTTGAATCCAGGACTCCTTCCATACTTAGCATGTGCTCTGTCACTGAGTTATATCCAAAGATATTATCCATATATTTTTATTAGGCATAACAGTAAAATATTGTCATCTCACATAAAAATGTGTAGTCAAATTAAATGCACCGAGTATCTGTATAATATATCTACAGTTCTCCACCAGAGGACATTTTCATAAACTTGCTATGTAATATTTACATTGTTAACTAAGCAACAATAATTTAAGTGTGGACTCTTGTCACCTGGATCAAACTGAAACCCATGTCATCATGACTTGTTACCTCAGCCCTTCAGATCCGCATGAGGAACAATTGAGCCATGTGGCATCATTCATAACAAAAAGTCTATCATATTACATATTGAAGATTGTTTTCATTATAAGTGACTTCTTTTTTATAACAAATTGCTTATTTTTATTTAAACAAGATTTTATGCATGGCTGTTAATTCTATTATTAACAGCACCTGAAATATTACTAATAACAATGACTTAAGTGCTACAAGAGAAATACTTTTGTTGATAAATTTTAGTAAACTTAAGTTCCCAGAAAAAGAAAACAAGTAGAAGATATGGAATTCTTAGGCTAGAGAATTTGGTTAAAGGTTAAAGAAACTTGCTTGCAAAGCCTGAAAATCCAGGTTTTATTCTCCAGTACCCATGTAAAGTCAGATGGACTAAGTGGTGCATGTGTCTAAAATTCATTTGCAATGGTAGGAGGCCCTGGCATCATGCTCTCTCTTTCTCTCTCACTCTCATAAATAAATAAACACTTTTTTCATAGGTGTAAGGATGGAATTCTCATCCACCTTCTGAGCACACACATTCTTTGTGGGTGCTCCACTTTCGAGGCATATTTGCATAATCAATGAAGCTGCACTGGCAAGTCATTATTATGCAAAGGTTTACATTAGGGGTCACTACTTGCATTATAAATTTGTGAAATTTGACAAATGTCTAACGACATGTACCTAACATTACAGAATACATACAGAATAATTTCCATATCTTTATATTCCTATTCATCTCCCACATACCCTGGCAACCACTGACCTTTTGTTCTGTCTGAATCACTTCTTTTCTTTTCCAGAATGCTGCATAACTGAGTCATGCAGGGCGCAGCCTGCTGAGATTGGTGTACTTCACTTAACACCAGGTTTCCTGCAAATTCTTTCATGGCTTGATAGTTCATTACAGTTCTGTGCCAAAAAGTACACATTGTGTGGTTCTAAGCTCTAATTCACCCAGAATTCAAGCGTGTTATCATAACAAACTTAGATTCCAACAGAACTGCAGTAGACCACAGTAATGGACCAACCATCCAGGCCAGGATGCCAGGACAATCACTGTAGACCCTGAGTTAGCACACATAATCTTGAAACTCAGGATTACCCCTACAGGTACAGACACTAAACTTGCCTCAAGAGCAAGCCAGCTATCCTAGCCTCAAGTATTGACCACCTAAATGCACATAGGTTTCTGGCCCATCAGTGTCTGCCAGTCTCTTCAGACTCAAATTTATGGCTGACTTAGTTACCAGAATGGTCTTTGTGTCCAATGTCTTCAGCTCTATTGTATAAACATGCTTGTACAAACAGGCCAAAGACCTGTTGCTATTGATCCTCCAACCAAAGGGTTTAGTTGGATTCATACTTGAGTGCCAGAGTCTATCATCTGCTGAGCAAGACATCAGAGCAACTTCCTTGAGGTCTCCAACAGCCCACCTATGTAATATACCAGAGGGCTTGCCCAGAATCTTTTCTTTTTTTCAACAGGTTGAGAGTGAGGAGGTTTTGTTGTTATTGTTGTTGTTGCTGGTTTGTTATTGATCAAGCCAGTCTCCAAAAACTGGAATAAGTCCCTTCTATAAATATAGACACACAACACAGACACAGAAATCAAAAATCAATAAAGAATAGTCTGGAGAGATGGCTCTGTAGTTAAAGCCACTTGTTTGCAAAGTGTGACAGCCCAGGTTTAACTTCCTAATCAATTTAAAGCCTGATGCACAAAATAGAACACACACACATATGTATATATATACCCGTGACAGTGGCAAGACGTCCTGACACAGCCTCTCTCCCTCTCTATTTCTCTCCCTCTCTATTTCTCTCTTTACTGGCAAATAAATAAATAAACAAGTAATTTTTTTTAAATCAATAAAAGAAAGAAGACAGTACCACAGGAAAAAAATGAAATATAAGTAACCCACCCTAAAATAAACAGTTTAGGGTTTGAAGAAGACATCATGTATAAAATGCTTGCTGTACACCTGAAGACCTAAGTTTGAATCCCCAGAGTCCACATAAAGGTAATTGTGGAAAGGTAAGCATCTGCAATCCTATGTTCTTATGATTATACTCGAGACAGATGTAGGAGACTCTCTGGAAGCTTGTTGGGCAGTTAGCCCAGAGAACACAGCATCAAACAAGTGATTGTTCTCAAACAAGAAAGAAGATGAGGACAAACCCCTGAAATGCCCATTAATCTCTACCTGCATCCATGAGCTCAACACATACACACACACATGAACGCACACACTCCCTCACAGAGAGAGAGAGAAAAGCAGAGAGAGAGAGAGAGAGAGAGAGAGAGAGAGAGAGAAAGAAAGATACATTAAAAACTAATACACAGTGCCAGAGGCTATAAAACTACAAAAATTAAAAAAAAAGAGGGGCTGGAGAGATGGCTTAGTGGTTAAGCACTTGCTTGTGAAGTCTAAGGACCCCAGTTTGAGGGTCAATTCCCAGGACCCACATTATGCAGATGCACATGGTGGTGCATGCATCTGGAGTTTGTTTGCAGTGACTGGAGGCCCTGGCATGCCCATTCTCTCTCTCTCAATCTCTCTCTGCCTCTTTCTCTCTCTGCCTATCACTTTCAAATAAATAAATAAATAAATAAATAAAAGAAATACTCCATGGCTTTTGTCTGAGCAATACTGTATGGTCATGACTCCTAGAGCAGAGGTAGTAAGAGTTATAATAGAGAAATGTGATTACAGTTCTAATAACACTATGGTTCGGCAAAAGAAACAATAAACACAGTTAAGAGACAATCCATACACTGGGAGAAAATAGTCACAAACCACACATCTGATAAGAAATTCCTAACTGGGATAAGTATAAAGAGCCAAGTGAACTCAATAGCAAAACTAATAACATAATTAAAATAATCAAAGAATATGAATAGGAATTTCCCAGATGAAGACCAACAACTTAGAAGAAAAAAAAAAAGTTCAACATCACTAATTGCCAAAGAAATATAAATTAAAAGCACAGTATTACATCACCTCTCTTTTAAAATGAGTACTATTTAAAGAAAAACAGAAAGAGGAAGCATCGGTAAGGACAGTAAGAAAAGAAAAACTATCTTCGCAAGATCCTCATACTAGGAGAAAATATGAAGACATTAAAATAAAAGAAAGACTAATGGTGAGAGGGAGGCGATATGATGCAGTGTGGACTTGTGAAGGGGAAAGTGCGGGGGAGGGAATTATTCTGGTTTATTGTCTCTAAATATGGAAGCTGACAATGAAGGAAATATATGTATATATTTTTGTGTGTGTGTTTGTGTGTCAGTACAGCTAAATGGAAAATAAGTATTGTGGTTCCTCAACTAGAGAATAATAGAACTCTCCAGCCACCACTTACAGGACAGATACCCAAAGACACAAAATCCTTATGTTAGAGATGCCTATGAACTTACTATTTCTTAGAGCATTATTCATAATAGCCTGGATATGACATCCACTCATATTTCATTAGCAGAAGATTAACGTAAGAATAATAAATGTGTATATACACATGATGGAATACCTTTCTGACTATATAAAATAATGAGAAAAACATGTAATTTACAACACTGTGCATGAATCCAGAAACCATGATGTTAAAGAAATAATACAGTTATAGAAAGACAAAAACTACATGATTTCATACATGGATTCTAAAACTGTTCAATTACATGCAGAGTAGAATAGTGGTTACAAAAGGGCTGTGGCAGAAGTTGACTAATGGAAACAAATTTCAATCAGATAGGAACAAGGCAATTATTTAAGGGAACTATTATACAACACGGTAAGCCCAGTAATAGTGCAGTGTATTCTTAAAAGTCGCTGGGAGACTTTTGATGTGTTCTAGCCATTGAGATAACTATACAAGCAAATGCACATATAAATTAGTTCCATTTCTATCACATTGCATCCAGTAAACAAACATGAACCTTGTTTATAAATTTGAACATGATGTCCTTTTAGAAGATATTGGTGAGTAGGCCTTTACAGATGAGTTCGCATCAAACCTAGGGAGGGCAACATTGCAAGTGGTCTGAAAAGGTCTCGGTATTCAGCTGAGCCTGTGTCTAACATGGTGAACCTCATACATGCTTCCAGGTGCCCCTGCTTTGGTGAACAAGGTAACGGGATGACACAGAGTCGGGAATTACTTTTCCTCTATGTGTGGCCCACGACAATCCTTCTTCATTCAATGTGGTCCAGAGAAGACAAAACACTGGACACCTCTGCTCAGTCATTGAAGTTCTGATAAAACCCAGCAGGAAGGTTCTAGATGATTATTTTCTTCTGCTGCAGACTCATTAAGAAAGCTCAGACTCAACAAGAAATCTCTGTGTTGCGAAACAGCTTCTGTCCCATCTCTTTGATGGTAGCAGGAGAAGAATTTGCCCAAGTTTTCAGTGTGAGAGCCTCGGGGAGCTTGGGAGAGGATACTCAGGAAGTGCAATGTCCCCTGTGGCTGGTACGCTCTGCAGCTTTACCCCCTGCAACTTGTCCACATCTGTGCTGAGCCTCCCACAAACCCACAGAGCCCCTGACCCTGGCTTCACTGGGTAAGGTGCACTTCCCTGTAGCATGCTGTCTGCTTCTCCAGTGTGAGGGGTAGCATTTTGTCCTGTGTCCTGACTTCTCTGACAGATCTTAGAGTAACTGATCATGTTTTGGTTTGTTTGGCCCTTTTCCTTGCTAACAGTGTAAAGTAGACACTTCTGGGGTCCTTGTGAGAAGCCTCACGGGCTTCTTTATGCACAGCTTTACTCTGAAAACTCTAAGCCTCCTCTGCTGATGCCCTGTAAGGGAGTCTTGGCACTTTGTAGAAGGCTTAATATAAAGAAATTACAAATAGCATTGAAAACTTCACATAGATATAAATTATTGTTCAATAATCAATTGGATAACAAAAATTAACATAGCTTACAACTAGACCTGCTACAGGGGGTTGAACATTTTCCATAGCTATCTCTGGACTGCATTATTCATTAGATGGTGGTTTCATTACAGGTCGTAAAGCTGAAAATGTCTGTACTATCTGAACCACATACTATAATGTGGTATCTAATGAGGAACCTGAGATTAATTTCCTTGTCTTGCAACCCAGAAGACTTAATTACAATTTTGAGAGGCTCTCAGAAGACTGACTACCAGGTCTCCTAGTTAGACATCTAGGAAAGCAGATGAAGGCAGTATTACATTTCCCCTACTGAGATTTATAGGCAACAGAGCTATGCTGCAAAGCTCTGGGAGAAGTAGAAGACTTCAAGATGCAATCTTCATTCAGGAACTTACATTTTACTAAAAGTTCTATAGGTGGAGGAAGCATCCAGAAATTGTGCTAATAGAGTCAAGCTTTGAGGAGGCAAAGATGGTGGAAGAAGACGTGACTCTCAGAATCATTGTGTTGATGGCAGAAGAGTCAATGAGATCATTGTGTCTTTACAGAACCTCCAGTCCTCTTACTGGTTGCATTATTAGTTGTGTTAAAAAAAAAAAAAAAAGACAACTCTACAAGGACTGGTGGTACAGGCCTATCTACTGCAGAGGCTGAGGCAGGAAGATTGATAAATCAACACCCCTGGAAAATATAGTGAGAGTCCATCTCAAAATAAAATTTAAAAAGTGGTCTAGGGACATAACCCCATGGTAGACTGGTTGCGTTAACATGCAAGAGGTTTGAATTCAATTCTCATTACTGAGCACACGCATAACAAAATGGCAGGAGCAACATCAGAGGATGGGGAGGATATGCTAAAAAGCAATGAATTCTAGGCTGAAAGGATGAGACTCGGTTTATTTGGCATTGTAAGGCCACTAGAAGATTCTCATTGCTTAGCAAACATGTAAAAAAGAATATTAATATGGGTCAACTCATGCAGTTAATATTATTATGTTTGGAGAATCTGAGAAGAAACCAGTCCCAGATGATATTCCAAAATGGTTTGTGCCAGCTTTACCAGGGGGACAGCATGACCCTGAGTCTCCTCACTATCTTGTGCAGATGCACCCTGCTTGTACGTTATCTGGTTAGTGCAGCCATGGGCATATCGAAACAAACAGCTTTGTATGTACTTCCTTATCACTGATTTATTGCTAAGGAATTTTCTGTTTGTGCCCCAGAATCATGTAAACTTAGAAACTTGTAACCCACTAATAGTATAATGAAACTGCCTGCCACAGTGTCTATAATATCCTTTAGCTATCAGTGCTCAGGACTCAAGCTTTGGAAGTTATTTCCCTTAGTCCATGTTGACATGAATAAATTTTCTGATTCTCCACACTACCTCTGGTGCAAACTCTTTGTGACTCAGTTTCCTGTAGCAATATGGTCTGACTAATGCATTTTTTGTTACTGTATTTGGAGAATCTGAGAATGAGATGTTAATTACCATGTCCATGATTGTCCACAATAAAAAAGAGTACATTAATGTCATGAGGAAACACATTTGTAAGTTAAAAATCATCAGAAGCATCCCACCATCTATGAACTATAATAAAATGCAACACGTATTTATTTATTTATTTATTTATTGTTTTTGAGGTAGGGTCTCACTCCAGCTCAGGCTGATCTGTAATTCACAATGTAGTCTCAGGGTGGCCTTGAACTCACAGCGATCCTCCTACCTCTGCTTCCTGAGTGCTGGCATTAAAGGCGTGCACCACCACTCCTGGCTTGGGGACACTTATTTTAACCACAGGTGGGAAGGTTTCAATATTGGAACCAACCTGCTAGTCAACAGGTCTAATCAATTATGCAGCGATTTCATCTTAATCAATCTTTACTGTTCTATTTAGTTTTCAAAACCACTTTGGAAGATGTGTTTTTTCATCTCCATTTAGTAGCTGTAACAATATTTCCTCTTGTGAAATAAATGAATTTGGTTATTGAGGAAGGTCCTGAGATGGATCTGTGGTGTCTGGCAAGGAAATATTTTAATCCTACCAAGTTTCACTGTATCAGTTAACCTTTCTTATTGTGACATAATTAGAGACAAATTTGGAAGGATTTTTAAATTTTATTTTGGCATGTGTGTGTATGTATACATAAGTGTCCAGATGTGAGCACACATGTGTATTGAGGCCAAGGATTGATGCCATGTATCTTTCTCAATATCCACCTTATTTTTTGGAGACATGGACTCTCTTGGAACTCACCTTATCTACTAGAATAACCAGCCAGGAAGCCCTGGAATCCACTTGTCTCTGCCTCTCCACGACTAGATAGATTACAATCTCGTGCCACCCTGCCCAACATTCTTATGTGGGTGGTAGCAATCCAAACTCAGGCATGCATACGTGCATGGCGAGCACTTTATGCACTGAGCCATCTCTACATCGCTGTGGAAGAGTTAGTTTGAATTCAAGTTTCAGAGCAGTCAGTCAGAGCACGGCAGGCGTCAAAGGACAGAGCAGCTCACGTCACGGCTGGCCAGCCAGCACAGAAATAGAGAACGCTGTTGGGCTGCTGGCTCCTCCTCTCCCACTATCTCCTCCATCAAGGTGCATAGTCCATGGGTTGGTGCTTCCCACATTCAGGATGGGTCTCCCCGGAACTCATAAACACACCCAGCTGCAAGTCTCACCCATCTCTTACAAGATTGTGTGAGTATAAATCCAGTCACGTTGACTATTAAAATTAACTACGAAACTCATGGTAATCTTTCAAGCCATTTTTGTCAGGATTTCTCCTCCTCTTATAGCCCATTGTTTATTCCTTTACACAGTTAATTTCCAAGCACCTGATTCACTGAGTCACCAAACACTTGCTCCCCAGGGTGACTTGTTAATTAGCCATAACTCTCTTCTACACAGCAAAGTCATCTCAAGTAGGGAAATGTGACTCAGTCGTTGCTCTCAGGTTGTCAGCACCATGCTTCTGCATGCTGATACACTGTAGGGGTGTTATAATAAACCACACAATTTCCTCCATGCAGACCGTGAAAGAAAGCTATTTAGCATTAAAGATCTGAGGAATAGTACAGGGGACATAAAAGGTTGGTTTACTGAGCTGAGCTAGTGACCACAGTGGACAATAGATACCTGGATACTACAGGAACAGTTCAAAAAATAGTATAACACACACACCCCACCCCACCCCCACACACGGATAATAGATATTCTCTCTCTTTTGGGGAGGAATGTGTGAACTGGAGCCTTCTATAGCACTTCTTATCTGCCATTGATTGACAGAGTGTTAACACATAACTACTTTGGCACAGTGCCAGCCTACAGGAGAGACACCTAAAGCTCTGGATGTAATTCCCTGGCACAGACTACAAAGGCTGACAGAGTTAAGGTACACACAACCACCGAAGTGGGCAAAAATTCATGGTGGTAACTATTGGTAAATAACCAGATACAGAAAGTGCAAAAGGCTATGGAATTGAAAGGAGTTGCACAACCTCTCTTGCGAGATAGGACAGACAAGAAGTTCTACATCTCCATCAAATTATCACACTGCAGCAGAGAGAGTCCTTGTGCAAAATGCTGAGCCACCACATGCTAGCCTTGTCATATGGAAGACATTCTCTTCTCTGACTTGTCAGCAGGATCAGAGCACGGGGCTGTTATTAACAGTAGTGCTGGTAGGTTTGTGTCAAACCAGATGCACTCCATGACCTTGCGTTGGATGGCTTAATTGTGAACAAATGTTCTCAGAGATGTCAAACCAAAATGAAAGGGAAGAGAAAGAGCTAATGAGGCATAAATATCCTGAAATAACCTGCAAATGAGTCTGATGTTCTCCTTTCCTTTAAATAATGATACTCTGCAATGATCAGGAATATCTGCTTATCCTTCAGATTGTCCCAATGCTAAGTGACATTTTCTTCTACCCTTGGAGCCTCACAGTAGACATGCAGTTTAACTGGACAGTTATGGTTAGAGTCACATGGGACTGTTTAAGGAATATCAGTTTTGAGTTTTGCTGAAAAGTGTTATGAAATTTAGCCCCGATGTCGTGTTGTGAGAATTGGCCATCACAGCAATGGTCAATGGTTTTGGTCACAACTAGAGATGTGGATAGTATTTTGCTCAGGTAAAAACAAATTCATGATTCAGGGCTAGAGAGATGGCTTTGCAGTTAAGGCACTTGCCTGAGAAGCCTAAGAACGCTTGTTTGAATCTCCAGGTCTCACATATAGCCAGATGCAAATGAGGCAAGTGTGCAATGTTGCACATGCACACAAGGCAGCTGATGAAGGACTCTGGGTGTCTCTCTCTCTCTCTCTCTCTCTCTGTATGTCTTTCTCTCTCTCTTTCTCTCTCTCTCTCTCTCTCTCTCTCTCTCTCTCAAAAAAAAAAAAAAAGTTCATGATACATTGGTGTTGGAACCTCACAGCTTTGTCCAGCATACTGGCTAACTATTTGTTGTGTCGCAGATTCATCTTAATTGAGATATTTTCTCATGACCAGAGAAAACAGGCCTTCACTCTGGATGTTAAGTCTAGGAGGCCTGAAATTTACTGGACATATTAACCACTCTCCAAAGCTATGTTAATTAGAAACTGAAACACTCTGTGTCTTGTGGGTTGGGGAGGAAGGAAATTGTGGAGACTCAGGAGGACAATAAGCCTGAGAAAGTGTTGCAAGACACTACCCTAAAGCTATATAAAGAGAAATCCATTGCTTGGAGGTGACAAGACTCCTGAGGCTGAGCGGCCTGCAGGCTTGCAGTGCGCTCCAGAGCTGCCTGTTGGTGAGTCATCACCTACGCCTGGGTGGGCCTTGTGCTGATGCAGCTACCGCTGCATCCTCCATTGCTCCTGCAAGCAACCCCTCTCCTTGCTTTGTAAACAACCCCAGTCAAAATCACTGATTTTGGTGCAAGCGTCCTTTGGTCTGTCATTAATACCTTATCTGAGGAGAGGAGTTTTGTCCAGAAAAGAGTTTCCTGCAGCAAAAAGTTTGAATCTGAATCGTCCTCCCAGGTAGAACTACCACCACTGTATATATTGTACGTTAGTGTTTGCTGAGAGATGTGTTTCTCCTCATATAATTTGATCCAAACAATTATTTTATCAAAATTTAAATAGCCCATGTTTTGTCTTTTATAATATTCTAAAGCATTATTTTGTCATATGTATTTATTTTATCATATATAAATTATATACATATGTCATTTATTCATATAAATGATACATATATAGTATTTATGGTATAAATATGATAAAATATATATCATATGTGATATATATAATGGTATTCATACATCCTAGGAAAAGATTTTAATTAAGGTTAAGCTATGCAAAGGTAATGATCAATTTCAATTAAAGATTATTAGTCAGGTTCTCACTTTGCTAGGGTATCTCTCAAAGTCACATCCTTTTTTAAGTTTTAGTTTCTCTATCAATAAAATGGAACTATTGGTTCATTATAGGAAATAAATATCTGATGGCAGTCTGTCACTTTGAAGAGCTGGAATTAATATTGAGTGTAGATATATCTCTAAACTCGAAGCCCTTACAACTACCATAGATAATTAAAGGGAATAGGCATTCTTTTTTCTAAGAATTTCAATATATATGTTCTCTTGGGAGAAGGAAGTCTAGATATTACTCAGAAGGATCAATATTGACTGTTTCTCTTTGTGTCCTTTTCAAACATAGAAACACATACAGACATCAGATGACTCACTTCTGTGGGAGACAAATGTGGAGTCAAGTCAGTGGTGTGTTTTCATTTTCTCATGACAAGTACAGGGCTTCACCAGGTCACAACTGGATATTACAACCATAAACTCATGGTTTTCCTCTTCCTAGTATACTTCATGCTCATGCTTCCAAAAGTACTATTATATTCTAGACTTCAAATTTACATGTGCAAGGGCCTAGTCTTGCTGTCCAGAAAATGTGCTTGGATAGGTTGTATTCTTCTGGGAACGAAGCATGCCATTTTGGAATACATCCGTCCACCTCTCTCTTTTTCCTGTGGCTACTGTGACCAGCGATATTGGTAAGAAGGAATTACCTTGAACCATCATGTGGAGAATAATAGCATGAGCCCACAGCAAACTGTACATGTCACTAACATACACTAAACATGAATATGTCACTAACTTGCCATTGGTTCAAGTCTACGGAGTTCAGAACCTTCAGGGAACGATGATAACTCGGTCTACTCTGACTAATGACTATGGACATGAAAGACACTGATCTGTTTGTCCCAAAAGTAGTGCCTTGAGTAGAAGCATCGTCTCAGTGTTCAAGCTCTGTAATAAAAAAGGTCAAATTCTATAACTTCGAGATCACTTATGTTGTTTCCTTCTGCAGGCAGTGCTCTGACTAGTAGAAATATGAAGGGATATAAACTCATGATTAGATTTTCTCATCTCTAAGTGGAAGGTCAAACTTGATAATCTCATTATCAAAAGAGAAATCCAAATAACAAATGTCTCAGAGGGCTCTAAATAGATGAAAGCTATTTTTCAATTGCAATCTATTTTTCTTACACTATGATAGTTAAAGAAACACTTCCATCGCATCCTTGAGATTTTAGTGTTTCCAAACATCCAGAGTCCCATTTCATTCCCAGCACAAAAATAATGTTTTCATAGGCAAAAAAAGCATCTGTGTATTTGTTTGCTATGATATCAAATTGAAATGGTGATTATTTTTTCACCCTGTTGGGAAGTTGTGTTTGGAATATTCTGTCTTAAATTACAGACTATAGGAAATACTTAAAATTCTCATTGTAGGGCTCTCATTAGCATCTCAAAGACATGGGCAGTCCCTCTTGAGCAGCTGAAGTAAAGTACAATGAATGGCCCTTCACATGGCCAAGGCACAGAGAAACACCATGGACAGAGAATATAAATAGTAATTTCAAATCACACTTCAGTGTCAAAAGTCAGAAAAGCAGAAGCAACAACTTCCTGTGGCCATGTGATGAGTTTCACGTCACCATTAAGGTAAATGTCTGAACTCTGCTGCAGAGTTTATTACAGCCAAGACTAATTAATTTTCCTATTAAGGATTCCTTTGATGACACTGAAGAGAATAGTTCAATTTTACATGAAATGGGGAATAGTCAATCCTCTACAGCAGTTGCCTTCCATCTAAGATAAATACAGTTGATAGTACTTCTGGCCACAAGCCTTTGAAACTTTAAAAATTCAAAAAATATTATTATTTTTATTCTAGATGAGAACAATACTTTTACATTTTTACCTTTATATTCCCCGACCCCCACCACTTTCCCTCCCTTGACCCTTTCATGTTCACTGTGCAGTTGGGTTTTGGATGTATTTTGGGGAAATCATCCACACTCTTTTCGTTTTTACTATACTTCTTCCTTTAGAAAGTTTTAAAGGTATATCACCAAGCTAGGGACTTCCTGGATGGTGATGATTGCTTTACAGGGTTTAAATATCCTGCTTGTACAGAATGCTTGGATTATTCCCTTACATGTCACTGTAGTGGTGGTCCCATGGTTATTCTAACCCTTAAATGATGATAATTGTCTTTGTGCCTTTAGACCTATGAGTCTTAGTGACTTAGTGTTTCAGATAATGACTAGTTATCAAATGGTAGCTTTTTGATTTTGTTTCTGTTTTATATTTTTAATTATTTATTTGCAAACCTAGAGTTAGAAAGAAGAGAGACAGGTAGAGAGAATGGGTGTTCCACGGCCTCCAGCCACTGGCAATGAACTCCAGATGAATGTGCCACTTTGCACATCTTGCTTTACATGGGTACTAGGGAATTTAACCCACACCATAGGCTTTGCAGGCAAGCACATTAACCACTGATGCATCTATCCAGCTCTGTTTTTGTTTACAGACAAGCTTTGCCAAGCTGGTTCCTGTGACACCCAGTGTCATTCTTTTGTGAATCCTATGGAACAAAGGACAATGTCTGGCAAGGACACATAACCAGTACGCACCTGGCATGACATTTTGCCTAATTTAGTGTCAACCACAGTTGATGTTTGGATGGAATCACACAGTTCCATCTAAGATAGTCACAGAGAGCTGGGTTTGAACACATGTGCCTGGATCATCTTAAGAAGTTTTCTAATCCATGCACATCTGTTTGGAAATGCCATTTAGCCACACTTCTGATTTAGGTCAGTTTTACTCAGAGGCTTGGAGGAGCCAGACAATGAATCCAACAGGAGCTGAGATCAAAGTGCAAGTGATGCCACAGGAGTAGCCAAGAACAGGCTTGCCAGCACACAGCAGAACTCAGAGCCAGTCAAAACAAGAGAGGAAACTCACCCACGGCACTGGTCATTTCTACACGTCTCACAGCACCAATTACTGTAAAATGAGCAGAGACTGCACGAAGTTTTGACTTGGATGTCAGCATGGATGATACACACGTATCATGAAAGTATGAAAAGTTTTACCACTGACATAAGGAAGGCTTTTCTGTAAAAGAACAGCAGGCTACCGAAGCTGGACTGCAATGGCTTGAAAGAAATGAACAGAGATGATACTTGGATCTTTTTTTTTTTTTTTCTGGTGGAAGTATCTGGTATTGGGTGAGGATTTCTGAATGAAGAAAGGGGCTTTTGTTTCTGGCCTTGCACTGATATGTCTTACATAGATATATGATGATGAGGAGATGAGACTTACAAACTGTCAGTCATAAAAAACATCACAAAGCAGAATCATACTTCAAAGCAGACATATGTGTACATTCCAAACTATAAAACCCTCAGTAGGAAACATAGGACACAGTACAGGGTGGAGAGGTAAGAGGAGAGAGAAAAAGGGATGATGGAGGAAGGGATTTATGATCATAGTATGTTGTCTATGTGTATGAAGGTTGGCATTAAAAAGATAAAAAAAATTAAATATATCATTTAATGGACTGAAGAGATGATTCACTTGGTAAGCATGAGTATGAATTTGGATCTTCAGAACTCATTTAATATGGCAAGAGTGATGTCATGTACCTGTATGCAATCCCAACAGTGGAAACTTAAAGACAATGAAGAAATCCCTGGGGCTAAGGACTGGCTAGTCTATCAAATCATGGAGCTCTCAGCAAGAGATCCTTTCTTTAAAAATAAGGTAGAAATCCAGGCCTGGTGGCACACACCTTTAATCTGAGCACTCTGGTGGCTAAGGTTGGAGGATCACTGTGAGTTCGAGGCCAGCCTGAGACTACTTAGTGAATTCCTGTTCATCCTAGGCTAGAGTGAGACCTTCACCTTGGAAGAAAAGTATGGTGGAGGATGATTCAAGAAGACAACCAACATGAGTCTCTGCCCTTGACCTACCCTACACATGCATACATACAAACACACAGGTGCACATGAACATGCATGCATACGGGCACATACTGAAACAAATAAATAAAAAGATACAACCTGGATGATCTAGGTTTCAAGAGTAGTTTTGTAAAAATATCAAGAGCATATCCATGAAGGGAAAAAGCCTACTGTTGTGTATGGTTAGAATTGAAAATTTCTACTCTGTGAAACATTGGTTAAAATAATGAAAGCACAAGGGATTGGGGTGAGGATGCAGCCCAGCCTGTAACATGGCTCCGATTAGGTCCTGGGTTCAACATCAGCACCAGTGAAATTAGGCGTGGCATCGTGTGCCTGTAATCACAGCAGACAGAAGGCAGACATAGGAGGGTCCGAACTGCAAGGTTCAAGATCAGCATGGGCTGTTGGAAAGCCTGTCTCAGAAGGGAAATTAAAACAGAATCAAAGGAAAGAGCTAGAATGTAGGAGACAATATTTCTTGCTTAGCAGATGACCTGAATCTGAATATAAAACTCTTAGAAATTAAGTTGGGCACCCCACTTAAAAAACACAATTTTAGCTTACATTTCTGCTATCATCATGCTTCAGCACATTTTCCTATATGATTTAAAAACTGTCCACACAAAACCTGCATAATAAAGGATTACAGCAACTTTATTCAAACTAGAAACATCACCACTTCTCAAGAGGTATATACACAGTGATATGTGCATAGCCTGGAATAGCACTCCATCCTGAAAGATATATATCCAGCCATGAGAAGACCTGAATTAACCTTATTTCTAAGTAAAAGAAGGAAGTCTTAGTAGATGACATCGTGTGTATCTGCAATTACATGGACTTCTGGGAAGGCCAAAGTATTGAAAAAATATTAACAACAATGATTATCTTTTTTTATTATTTTTATTTATTTATTTGAAAGTGACAGACAGAGAGATAAAAAGGCAGATAGAGGGAGAGAGAATGGGCGCACCACCTCCAGCCCCGGCAAACAAACTCCAGACGCATGTGCCCCCTTGTGCATCTGGCTAATGTGGGTCTTGGGGAATTGAGCCTCGAACCAAGTTCCTTAAGTCAAGCGCTTAACAGCTCAGCCGTCTCTCCAGCCCTCTTTTTTTTTTTTATAAATGAAACTCATGAATTCATATTTTTTGCAAGCCCCAAAAACTTAACAGCACATGGGATAAGCCTTAATATATGGAAATTTCAAATTTTAGATCTGGTAACTTAATTATTCAAGAACTGACTAGTCTCCTAATAATAACTCTTTTTAAATACAAGCACCACATAATAGGTCCCTATGAAACACAGCACCATCCTGTGGAGAATTGTACTGGGCCAGGGCAGGAACACAACCAATATCTACGAGGTAAAGTGCTTGGCCTGGGCTTGGCATCAGTCACAGCTCATGCTAGCAGTGAGGCGTGCAGTTCAATCTAAGATACTCACATGACCTGGAAAAAGGTTTGCTGGAATAATTTTCTGCTATCCTTCAATAATACTAAGATGAACACAATGAGGCACAAAGACCATAACAGTATTATACAAGTGCAAAAGAACATCAGTAAAGAGGGCTATGGCTAAAAACAAAATGCTGTGTAGAGTAACTTTGGAAATGATTAAAATCTATGAAGGTAAAGGCAAAAGGAAATGACTGTAAACAACACACTTCAGTTGAAAATTATTTCTCATGGAGTAATATATTAATAATTCGGATACCAACATAATTTACATTGAGCTGAACAATTAAGTAAGTGGATCACAGATGGAAAGAATCAGTGTTTCCATGGTTGAAGTGGGAATTTACAGATAGGAAAAATGATTCACATGGCAATGCATTTAGGTTGGGGCATCTATCAATTTATATTTAACTTAACCTAGTACAGTGGGTTACACATAGACATGTCGGTACATATATGTACATATATGTGGTAGTATCTGAACATATAGGTCCACATAGACCATGCAAATATGGTCTCTTACATTATTCTCTAGGAAACAAGCTTGAAATCTTTAAAAAGTCCTGATTCTAGGCTGGAGAGATAGTTTAGCAATTAAGGCACTTGCCTGCAAAGCCAAAGGACCCTGATTAGATAGATACCCAGGACCCATGTAAGCCAGATGTACGAGGTGGCCCATGTGACTGCAGTTCATGTGCAGCAGCTGGAGGTCCTGGTGCGCCCATTCTTTTTCTCTGTATCGGCCTCTCTCATTCTCTCCTTCTCTCAAGTAAATAAGAAGTTCAATTCTAAAACTAAAACTAAAATTTTGTAAGACAAACCAAGATTACCTACCTTATAGTACTTAAAATATGAAAATGCTTAAAAATTTCACAATATCTGCATGTGTCAAAAACACATAGGAACCAATTAAGAGCTACATCAATTCAAGCAACAAAATTAATGTATAAGGACCAGAGTATCAGTCCACACTGATATAAATAAATGACTGAATATGATAGAAATTAGACAGATATCAAATTGTCCTTTCAAATGAATTTCCTATATACATACTAGAAGTGTTTTATATTCCAAGATTTGTTATAATTTTGAAATGTTTGCATGCGTTTAATGAGATATCTTTGGGTAAGACCCAATTCTAAAGATGCAATTATTAATGTTTCATATATAATTCATACATATAGGCTGATATAATGTTATGCACTATGTTTATTATGTTTATATTTGACTGTGCGCCATCACATGAGGTCAAGTATAAAATTTTCCACTTATCATGGCATTTAAAGATAAAAGAATTCACTTAGGAGGTTTTTTAGTTTTGAAGATTTGGTTTAGGGATATTAATTTATGTGAATCCAACCTAATATCAAAAAAAAGGTCAAATTTGCAATACTAGCAGAAATCACCTGACCAAGAGTAGCTTGTGGGGGAAAAAAAAGTTTATTTTAGCTTACTGTCTCTAGGAGAAGCGCCATGATTTCAGGGGAAAACGATGGCATGAGCAGATGGTGGACATCAACCCCTGGCCAGCATCAGGAAGACAACAGAAAAAGAAGAGTGTTCCAAACACTGGCAAAGGGACACTTGCTATTACACCCATAAGCCCGCCCCCAATAATACACTGCCTTCAGGAGGTGTTAATTCCCAAATCTCCATCAGCTGTGAATCTAGCATTGAGAACAGCTAAGTTTATGGGGGACACCTAAATCAAACCACTACAGCAATCAGGTTGCTGCTTTATTATTATGTTTTTAAATTTTATAACAGAAGTTTATTAGGCATTTGCTACATGCCAAGACATATGGAAGGCATTCAGACTATCATAGCCACATCCCCACATGCACTGTTGGTAGAAATAGTCATGAACTAGATACAAGAACAAATACATAAGATAATAGCAGATTACATGTGTATATTAAGAAAAATCTAATGGATATATTTGTATTGTAAAGCATGGAGTCCCTGGTTCCTTAGCTTCTGGCTTTCTTTTTGTTTAATGCAGAGTCTCACCTTAGCACAAGATGACCTGGAACTCATTCTGTAGCCCAGGCTGGCTTAGAGCCTTCCACACTGGGAATAAATGACATGCCACATGTATGAAATAAGCTCATTAAGTCATTAGAAGCAAAAGCATGGTGATCTTGGGCAAACTTTCTCTTCGAACACCACGAGGAACACACTGATAGTGGTGAATATGTTTGGTTTCATTCTTGTTGCAAATAACCCACCTGCCAGCAGAAAGCTTAAGGTATGTTAGTAAGAAGGAGAGAGACAGGAGTGGCAGGACTTCTAAGAATGTGTTTGCTGGAACAGGGATGCCGGTGACTGGAGACTATCATATTAAGTAAAATAGGCCAGACTTGGAAAGACAAATAGTACTCATTTTCATCATAGATTTGTGGATCCCAGATTGTTTTTTTAATCCATATATGTATATGTACATACACGTGCATCACATACACACGCACATAAAACACGCACATACATTCCCACTTACTGGAAAGAAGTAGTAAGACTGGAGGAAGTAAAGAAACCGTCAGGAAGGGGGGATGGAGAGTGGGTAGGATATTGTGAGGAAAATATGGTCAAATGATAAGATATACTTAAAGAAATTGTGTTTTGTAAAACCAAATTACATAAGATAAATACATATAAATAAAAGTCAATGAGGAATTTGGACTTTGTTTAAGTGATTACTACAAAATTCAAGGAACTATCTATTTACAGGTGACATCCAGATTAACTGTCTATTGGCTACGTCAATAAGTGCTCTCTAGTAAAACAATGATCTAGATGGAAGTTGCAGCTAGAGCTGATCACAGCACAGCAGCCGCTTACATTAGCCAGCAAGTGGTTTATTCTGTGATGTACACGGTTTTTTTAAATCTATTAAACTGAAACATAAAGTTGTTTTAACCTCATTTTATCATAGCCACATGGTAGCCTTATCAAATGCCATTTTTTAACAAGACTGCTTATGTTCAACAAGAAGTCAAGTCCTGTTGGTGGGCAAATGATGGAGTGTAAATGGATTGGGTATATATAGACAGTTATAGTGTACAGAGCTCACAGTGTATAGATTTCACTAAAACAAAAAAGTCGAAGATTATAATTACCAAGGAAAGAACAGACACTGACAAAGAACGTTTTAGATTCTGAGTGCTGTTTTAGAATAGAAGAATGCGAATTCTGACTTATCTTTCTTTCAAAATAAGTTATGTTTTTTTGCTTTGATTTGCTCCCTGAAAGAGGGAATTATCTTTGCATGTCCATATGGGAAGTTCTGAGATGACATTGTAGGAAATTTGAATATCTTTTTGGTAACACATAGAGAAAAGTTGAAGAAATTTAACAGGGACATGAAAGAATAGAATTTTCAGCTCATAGACATGGCTGTGAGGAGAAACAGTGTGAGTAGAGCAAAGTCAGAAGCAGGGTGTAAGAAGATGAAAGTGTGAGTTGGTGAGGAAAGTGGGACTTGGCAAATGACTAATAGGAAGTGAGAGGGGAAAGACTGAGTCATGCGCCCACTTTAATATGAATCCTCCATAAATTTAACCAAACTCAAGCAAGTGGCCAGAAAGGCAACTGTTTACATAAGGCAGTGGGCAGCTACCACGTGAAGACAGCTTGTCATTTTTCTTGTGCTCACTTTCTTTCCAACCATGCATTTTTTTCTTTTCTCATGTTGTTACAGAAAATCATGTGAAATGGACTACTGTTCATTCTGACCTGCATTGGTATGGATGGTACCACTGTGGGCTGAATGTGTACAGGGCATTGATTCTATTGAACCGATTATCATCCAACACTGCAGACTGCAGACAGCTGTGCGGTATCGTCCATCCTCACAAGTGAACACTTTCCCTTTAGCATTTTTGATGAGACTCGGAGACCTGTCATTTACATTTAGTGCTGCAGCAAAATTATAACAAAAATAAAATAAATAAATGCACTGTTGACTCACTCTTCTTGTCTGTTCCTGGATGTGGGACAAGAGAACACCGCTGAGCCAGGGCAACTGCTTGAGCACCTGGGCATCATGGTCAAGGACAGAAGAAGCTCTTAGGTTAACACAGCAACTTGCATATCACTTCTCTGATTTGGAATCTTACTAGATGACCAGGCCAAGGGAAGGGTATAATCACAGAAATTATGGAAAACCCTACAGAACTGTCTAAAATAGTGAAACTATAAGCATGTCCTAGAAAGTAAACATAGAAACAAAGAACTCTTTATAATTGACCAATCATGATTTGACACATTAAAATTTAGCTTCCTATAAATAGCCATTTATCAGCACATTGAGCAGAAAAAGCAGTGGTGAAATCTAAAAGATGAAGCCTCATTTCTCATCTGCAAATGTTAATGATGATAAAGATAATAACAGTAGTAGCATTGATGACATGTTGGGCTCTGTAAGGAATTTTATGAACACTATAATTTGTAGGACAATCATGCATAGTTTCATAGATGTTAAAAATAAAATTGAGGAGCTGGAGAGATGGTTCACTGGTTATAGTTACTTACTGGTTCAAGGCACCTGCTTGCAAGGTTGGCCAGCCCAGGTTCAATTCCCCAGCCACTTGCATAAAGACAGATATTCCAGTGTCTTGCAGCAGTGAGAGATACTTGTGGGCACATGCTCACGCACACTCACACAAACACAACTGTTCAAACATTTTAATAAAACATTAAAATTAAAATAAAATTGAGATTAAGTTAATTTACTCAAAGTAAAATGGTAAATGATATTCCTAACTGATCTATGTAACTGTGGACTTTGTCCTAATGTATACCAGTGCATTGGTATTCAGATAGACTGGGACTAGAGTGGCTACCTAATTTACTAAGTATTTATTGAGCATGAAATTTATGCTAAGCATGTCACTGAGAATTTTTTTACATGAAAAGTATGATGCACAGAACAAAGTAATTTGAACAAAATTCTTTAAATAACTGGGGGCACCACAGTCACAGGAATTCAGCTATGGAAATGTACCAGTGATGTGTCAAACTGAGATCAGAATTTGGAGATGAGGCTGTGCAGAGGAAATTTCTATGTAAGATCTAAATTACATTGTTTTCTGGGTTTTTTGTTCATTTTTTTTTTTCTTGCCAACAGTGACTCAGCAGATAGGAAGCAGAGTTCACCCCACTGAGATGTTCTCTTGACGAGGTAATGATAGCACAGAGTAGCCTCCCCTCCAATCAGCTGCGGCAGTCTGCTGGAACAACATGTTAAACGGCCACATTTTCCTACCCTCAATTTGCTACAAACAAAAATGCTCCTTTATTGCTTTCTTAAAACAAAACAAAAAAAAAGTGAATAAGACGTATTCATATGCTTGAAGTATTATTGTGCAAAGATCCCGTGTGTGTTTGCAATTAGTTTTCCCCAGCTGCCCATGCACAGATGCATTGTGTGAACGGATGAGGTCTTCTGATAGATGGCCTTTCTATTAACACTGCTGGTGCTGAAAGCCAGTTTTGTGAGATTCAAATATCTGTCTTTCCACACCAGTGCCTTTCCCATTTTTGATCACAGAAGCCTTAGAAGGCTGCTCTCCTGATTCTCGGAGAAAAGCTCGCCTCCTCTGATCTGGCACTTTAAAGAGAAAGAGATATTCCTTCATTTTCCAGTTTATTTCAAGATGTAGCATTTATATTCTAATAGTGAAAGGCTAGAGAGCTCTGAGTGAATAGTTTTCCTCTCTGACATGGTTATCTTTTTATTGCTGGTTTCGATCATTCCTTTTTCTTTCTTTATGGAATAAAAACAAAGTACTCCCTGCCCCCACCCCTAAAAATGAGATTTGAATGACTATTCTCAAAATGTTTCTTTAACACTTCTTTTTCTACTTTAATCAATTTAGAAGCTCCAAAAATTGAAAGCTTAGAGTTTCAGAGTATCATCTTCAAAAGCCAATTTCTGACATTAAATGGAAATCATATCTAGTATAATGGCTGGCTTAATACAACCCATTATGTTTATAGAAATCTCCACTTTTATTTCTAAAGTCTATTCAACTTCTGCAGGCACGAAATGTACACAGAATTAGACACAATTCTTAAATCCCAGGATGTTAATACTTATAGTAAAAATGGTCATTCTATTTTTGCTTTTTAGTCATCTGTCTATACAAAAATATATCTTTGAACACATATTGATTTTTTGTATGCCTATTCATATACTAGTTATACATAACTATTACTATAAGGAAACATTTTAGAATTGATCATAAGCTTGTTTATAAATGACCCTATTGAATCAATTAATTTGAACTGTTTTGTTTTTATAGTCTACACTATTAGATGATGTGTGGATTTGCTTTTATTTGTATTAAATATCTTTGTAAGATTTGTTTCTATAGGTTGTATTATCAAAATTTCTAAACTTTAAATTTAACTTGTGTTGAATATATTTTACTAATATTCATTATTTTCATTGAATCTGACACAAAAATGTAAATTTATTTTAATACTTATGCATATGTAAATACCAATAAGTTTTGGTGATAAACAGTGAAATTTTTTTTTTTTTTTTGAGGTAGGGTCTCACTCTAGCCCATGATGACCTGGAAGTCACTCTGGAGTCTCAGGGTGGCCTCAAACTCAAGGCAATCCTCCTACCTCTGCCTCCCAAGTGCTGGGATTAAAGGCATGTGCCACCACACCTGGCTCAAAAGTATTTTTTAATTATACAGATTCATTGTTATCTATTGTGTATGTGTTGGTTTGATATGTGAATGAACTGTTATGTTAGGATGTGAGCAGTAAAAATTGACTCATAATTAAGTATTGTTTTTGGTATAACTTTTTTTAAATTTTCATATTTTACATTATTGGATGATTGGTGGTTTTGGTTAGATTTGTTTTACGTCATAAGATTTGTTCCTATGGGTTACAATCATTTTTAGAATTCCTAAATTTTAGATTGGATTTGTGTTGGAGAAATATGTGTGTGTGTGTGTGTGTGTGTGTGTGTGTGTGCCATCTTGAAGGAGAAGGGAGGGCAATGGTAGTGGATGGCGCACAGCAGCCACGGTCAGAAGTATTGAGAACCGATAGGAAGTGGAGCCACGCTATGAGACCTCAAGACCTGTTGCCCAGTGATCATTTCCTCCAACAATCCTTCCCATCTTAAAGGTTACATAATCTTCCCATAAGCACCACCAGACCAAGTGTTCAAACACATGAACCTATGAGAAACATTTCATATTCAATTCACAGTGTTAAGCAAAAACTATAACTTTAGGTACTTAGGATTCAAAGGAATGAGCTAAGACTTCAAACAGAAGGAACTACTGGGTCATCTTTACAGGCAGTTCATGGGGTCAACCTTTCTGAACTAACTTCCTGAACAAATTCATATTTTCTTTTAACTTAATGTTTCTTTTTTTTTTTAATGTTTCTTATTTGATGCTTATGCCTATCATTTTCCAAAAACTTTTTTGTTGTTGTTATTTTTTTTGTTTTTGTTTTTTTGTTTTTGTTTTTCTAGGTAGGGTTTCACTCTAGCCCAGGCTAGCCAACTTTGAACTCACAGTGATCCTCCTACCTCTGCCTCCCGAGTGCTGGAATTAAAGGTGTGCACCACCACACCCGGCTACCAAAAATTTTTGAACCTCTGTATTAATCCTCACTGGAGTTACCTTCACATTGCTGGCACAAAGCAACAAAAAAAAAGATCTTGTAGTAGGAAAAGGTTTATTTTGGCTTACAGATTCAAAGGGAAACCCCATGATGCCAGGGAAAATCATGGCATGAGCACAGGCTATGTTTCAGCTCCTGACCAACATTAAGAGTAGGAGAGTGTGCCAAACACTGGAAAGGCGATGCTGGCTATGTCGCCCACAAGCCTGCCCCCAACATCACCCTAGCAATGAGATTCCAATTCCCAAATTGCCATCATCTGGAACCCTAAACCACATGGCCACAACTTTTAATATTGATACAGTGTGTCATGGAAAAATGACTCTCCCAACAAGACAAAAACATAAATGTAAATATGGATCTAAAGCATTAAAAGCCAAAAACACAACAAAAAACATGGTGAACAACCTGTGATACTCTTTTGAAGCAACAGCGTTAGGGGTCTATCACATTCTTTCTGAAGCTTATAATAAATATTTCTGACAGCTTGGCCAGTGATGGACAAAGAAGGAAGCAAATCACATAAAGGTCTAAAAGCATGAATTGGGAACAGGCTTTTAGAAAGAGAACAATAAGTACAAGCCAGCATGTCCCAGGCTGTGCAAGCTTCTAGAAAACACGTGAGGAGACGGTGACCCAGCACACACTTTGGCCATCTCAATGGAATGGAGGGTCTCACTGGACTTTCCTCAGAAGGGCAGCTAGGATTTGAAGCATGAAAATCTTGATGAAACAGAAACAACAACAAAGCAGGCTGGGAATGTGGCAAACTTCTGCATAAGAAATTCATCATATTCCTAAGACGTACAGTGCCAGAGACTAAGAAACTAAATAGAAAAATAGGAAACGATTAGTAATTTGTCTAGTTGCATAGTATAAAAGGTGCTTTTTTAAAGCAAGCTCAGAAGCTGCTAGAAGAGCGTGTATAGAAACCGATGGCACACAGCCAGCTTGCTTCTGGAGCTTTCCAAGGGAGATAGCTGAAAATGGAATCAACTAAAGCCTTCCAAAGCTGTGATTGGCTCCTGACTTTAGTTAGCTCTGTGTGCTCTTTAGGGCATAGGCCCTGAAACTACATGTTATTACTGATTAAAATAAACTCTCTGCTGAGGAGAGCAAAAGCAAGGAAGTCTTCTACAATTTATCAAAATGATATTTGCTATAAAATGAAAAAAAAAAACAATTACCTGTCCAGTGTCTATACATAAAAGAAAGACCAGGTAAGGAAATTAAATTCACAAATGACCCAAACACAGAAATTAAAAGGACAGAAACTTAATTTCTCTAGACATTAGGAATATCAGCAAATTATACACCAAAAAATTTGAACTGCAATACATTGAAAACAAAACTCAATATATTGTTTTTAAGGAGATAACTCCCATAATAGATGTCAAAAATAGATCTAAAGCCAAAGAAAGTCAAATGAAATCACAGCATAAAACAAAATCTACTGAAATAGAAAGCTATCTATGTACAACTAAATGTCAAACACTAAAGGAAATCTTTTTTTAAATAAATAGCATCTAGTTAAACACATACTTTCACAGGAACTTGTAGGTAAGTCTCTGACCACCAGAAGATAATAAAATAGTATCTTTTTATTGAGACCTTTATTATATCAGCATTTTTCAAATTGGTCATATCTGATTGGGCCACATTCGCTCCACCCCTATTCTGTTGAGACCTTCTTCAGCGAGTTAACAGTAATAATTATGGGGTCATGAATCTCTGTGGGAGAGGGACAGTACCACAGAACACATCTTCCCTGCCTGTGAGTCCTGCGTTCCTTCTGTACCCTCTCCAACAATGATCCATGAGCCTTGGCGGTCATGCTTTAAGTCTCCTTTGGTGTTGATTTCCCTCTAACATTTCATGTTGATGAGTTTTGAGTCTCCTCATTGTCTACCATCATTTCCCTGGACAAATTTCCCTGGCTAGCGGTGAGAGGAGCACTCATATTTAATCCTCCACTTCCTCTCACGCTTTCCTGGGCCCTGACCAATGCGATGGAGGTGGTTCATCTCAAGCTAGGTAGTCAGCTTTATGTTCTTGTCATTCTGATGGATCGTGAAGGGTCTACCCAAAATTTGCTGCATCTGTGAAAAGCGTATTTTCCAACTAAGAGTGAGAGCAACATGGATCAAAAGAGATAAACATTAACATTTGAAGGTTTTTGACAAGCATGACACCTTCCTTTTAAGACATGGAACAGTGGAAGCTTGCTTTTTAGGTCTATGACCTTCCAAGCTATAGGGTATGGACCTGATTCTCATTACCAGTCATGAATTTCCTCCTACTGAGTGAGCCTCACATCCAATCAGAGGGCCGTTGATTGACCCTCATAATCAACAGTCACTATTGCACCAGTGGATATATCTCACCTGGCTGGTTTATTTTGTACATTTGTAAGACACACTGCTCTTTCATGCTGTTGGTACCTTTTATTCCCGGATGATCACATAGCACTTTCTACCACTATGAAAGCTACAAAGCAGTTCCATCAAGAGGTCTCAATGTCCTGTGACTGGACTTAGACTGTCTTCAGAAATAGGCTTTTACTATTTACTTTTGGTGGGAAACCAAGTGCGTAAGCAATGGCCTGCATTGTTTTGGGAGCTTCAAGGTCCTGCCTGAGCAACAGTTAACTGTAAGGGGTGGGACCAATTCTAGCATTCAGATTTGCTAGAGAGAAAGCCTATAGTGTTAGGGTAAAAGCTTTCTCCACTTCAGTAGGATGCTTCTCCCCAAATTACCCTATCTTTCTATCTCTCTCCTTTTAAGAGAGTTATGCATTCTAATTAGGTAACAAAGGTGTAGGTTTCTGTGGACGGATGCATGCCACCATTAGATTGAGCATCTCCCTCCTCCCACCCCCCAGTCTCCCAGACTCCTTCCTCCTCTGCATTCTATCCTCCACCTTCCTGTCTACTGTCTGCTCTTCTGATCCTTCCCTCTTTCTCCTCTCCATCAAGGCTTCCTGCTTAGTACTACTGATGATTACTACAACCTATAAAGAAATCAAACTACTCCAAAGTAGGATCCTCATATGAAATAGGACATGCAACATTTGTCTGTCGGAGTCTGTGTAACTTCACTTAGTATCATTTTTTCCAGGTCCATCCCTTTCCCTGCAAATTTCATTTTTCCTTGCTGCTGAGTAGCATTCCATTATGTGTGTGTGTGTGTGTGTGTGTGTGTGTGTGTGTGTGTGTA
Source organism: Jaculus jaculus (assembly GCF_020740685.1). Lineage (NCBI taxonomy): Eukaryota > Metazoa > Chordata > Mammalia > Rodentia > Dipodidae > Jaculus > Jaculus jaculus. Next base: position 70,441,908 of record NC_059116.1, on the reverse strand, counting down.
TCACATATTTATTATCCATTCACCAGTTCATGGACATCTGACATGGTTCAATTTCTCTATTGTGAATAGAGAAGCAAAAAAAAAAAAAATGTATGAGTAAATATTTATACAGTAAAGCATGGAATCATTAGGGTATATGCCCACGCATGATAGCTGGGTCAAATGGTAGATTTATTTTTAATTTTTAGTGGAACCTGCATACTGATTTCCATAATGGCTATATAAGTTTTTACTCACCAACAATGGATGAAGGCTCTTTCCCTAAACCCTCCCCAGCATTTGTTTTTATTTGATTGTTTTTGATGAAAGTCATTATGATCAAAGTGAGGTAGAGACAAAAGTAATTTTAATTTGCAGTTCCATGATGGCTACAGATTTTGAGTTTTCCTTTAGAAGTTTATTGTCTATAAGTATTTGTTCCTGTGAGAATTACCTGTTTTGTCCCCTGCCCCTTCCTGAGTGTATAGATTGATTATTTTATTGCTTAGAGCTTTAGGTCTTTGTACATTCTATATATGAAACATCTGATGGATGTCTAGCTTGTGGAGATTTTCTCCCATTCTGTAGGTTATTCACTGACTCTATCAATGGTTTGCTTATCTGTACAATAGCTATCTACTTTCATGAGGTCTCAATGGTTGAGTACTCTCTTATTCCCTGGGCCACTGGAATCTTATTTAGGAAGTAATTCGCTAAATCTTCATAGTGTGCTCTGGTTGCTTCATAGTTTCAGATCATATTTTGAGGCCTTTGAACCATTTGATGTTGATTTTTATGCAGGGTGAGATAATAGGATCTAAAATCATTCTTCCACAATTGGCTATTGTTTCTCCACACCATTTCTTGAAAATGCTCTTTTGTATAATGTGCGTTTATGGTCTTGTTGTCAAGGATCAGGTGACTATACTATGCTTTTGTAGTACACTTGAATCAGGCATGGTGATATCTCAGTCTTGTGCTTACTGTTGAGGACATGTTTAGGCTATCCTAAGCCTTCTATGCTTCCATATTTATTTTGATATTATTGTTTCTTCTGTAATGAATTATTCTGGCATTTTGACTGCAATTATATTGACTCTTGTTGAAGGCCTTTATATTGAGGCGATCATGTGATTTCTTTTTTTAAGTCTATGTGATGCATTACTTTTATTGATTTCTATATGTAAGGCATACATATATATATCTTAAATGCACTGTCTGACTTCTAATTTGATATCCAGCAAAAATGCTTTTCTTTTTTTAAATTTTTATCATTTATTTATTTATTTATTTGAGAAAGAAAGGCAGAGAGAGAGAGAGAGAGAGAGAGAGAGAGAGAGAGAGAGAGAAAGAATGGACATGCCAGGGCAAACAATCTCCAGATGCCTGCGCCCCCTTGTGCATCTGGCTAACATGCGTCCTGGGGAATTGAGCCTCAAACCAGAGTCCTTAGGCTTCACAAGCAAGTGCCTAATGGCTAAGCCATCTCTCCAGCCCCCAAAATGCTTTTCACAGATGAAGGTAAAACAAAACAAACAATAAATAAACACACAAATTAATTAAGTTAATGGAAAACATCTCTAAGCAAATTAAATCTGAAATTTTCTCACACCATGAATTGAAAGATTAAGAAAAGCAGTTCTTCAGAGAACAAATGCCATAGAGAGAGAAATGGAAACACAATAATCATGATGATGTTGAGCAGCAATGTTAATGGTCAGTATAGGGCTAAATATAAGTAATAAGCTGTTGAACATTTTAAATAGGGTTTTGTGAATTTTAAAATTCTAGTGATAGAGAATTTATCATTGATTTACAGAGATTATTCTTCAGGGGAAGCAGGTACAAAAGGGTAATATGAGGAAGATTTTTTTTTGTGCTATGAGGTGCTTCTGTCCCCTGCTTATTCACGCTAAAATGAATCTATTTGTGTACTAAAACTTACAGGCTTATACTCTTAAAAACAAAAATTAAGACATTGACAGCATAATGATTTCTCTAGTAAAATCTATTGAAGATTTATTTGCTGTAAAATCATAGCATCTATAAGAAAAAATATAAGATGGGAAAATGTACATCTTCTTCCAATAAATGTTTCAAAATTAGTCTCCAGGTTGCTTCTGAGACCTCATGAAAATTATGCATGAATCATCATGTTACCCTGCATTTCAAGATAACTACATGAACTGAGAGCTGTCTGACCTACTAGCAATGCACAGCAGGACTAAATAGCCAAGGAAAAGTTTATGTGAAAGTATTGTTCAAGCAGGTAGCATGAACAAGTTCTCGGGAAATGGGCTTCTAGCTGCTTCTAGCTGTTTCTAACTGCTTCTTACTCAGTCCAGGCAAAGCTCTTTCTCATCCCATAAGCCAAACCTTACAGTCCATAGTTCTTACTGCATTCTAGTCTTTCAACTCTGACCAAAATAGACCATTAAACTATACTTACAGCATTGGAAGTCATTTATTAGGCTAAGACTTCAAATTCATCCACATTCCTCCTGCAAATAAGTTTCAAAAGGCCAAAAGCCACACAGTCATGTTTCTAGTAACAAGAGCACTATTTGTCCTTGGTACAAATTTTACTTTTGTAGTCAGCTTCACATTGCTGGCAGAAAACACCTGGCCACTGGGAACCTAAACATTTAGAACACATAAGTTTATGAGGGACACCTGAATCAAACCACCACGTAGGGTAAATATTAAGATGGAATCATGACCATGAGCATTAAAGTCTTTATTAAGATTTGATAATGTTTTCAGGTAGTCGCATGTTAATCATTTATAGAAGAAGCATGTGAAACCTTCTAATACTGCCTGTAGACCTGTGATAAACAATAGACATTCTAGAATCCTTAAGACTACTGCCTTCATGCCTGTGCAATGGTGGCACCCAGCCTGGGTGTGTCAATGGCTCTCTGATTGGTTAGGAGATTTGCTCAGTGGAAGGGAATCCTTAGCTGGAGCTGGGAACCAAGTCAGAATCCTATGAGGACAAAAGTCATGGACTCCATCAAGAAGGTCCCACTAGTCTTTGGCCAGGGGAGAGACTACACCTATCAAACTCTCTCTTAATTAAAAATGCTTATCCCACTGAACCTATGCTGACCTCAGTCTTTTTTGGAGAATCTGTTTCTCTTTTTAGAAAGCAGCTAGACCCAAGGAGATGGGCCACCCCTTGCCCACCAGTGTGGGGCCCAGGTGAAGCTATGGAGGATTTGGCAAGTTGAGCAAGGGTACGGCTTCCTTCCGTAGCAAGTCTGTCAGCCAGTGCCAGGGTCATGGAGACAGACGCTGGGGATGCTCAAAGCACACCAAAACAGAAGTTTGGAACCTGCTGAGACCACAACACTAAAGCAGACTTAAAACACATGCGCCATGGCTCAGAAAATTTTGTGGAAGAGGGAGTGGAAAGATGGCAGGAACCACAGATTGGAAAAGAATGTCCAGAGGCACTGCCGTCTACTTAAAATGATTTCACATCTCTTAACCGGCAACCTCACAGGGAATGCCAGCAAGCCCACTGAGGAGGGCCCTCAGAAAGGTGTGTTCAGGAAGGAGGGAAATGATGGTACCAACATCTGATGTGTCCATACAACTTTTTGCTTAATTAAAAAAATAAATAGCCGGGTGTGGTGGCGCACGCCTTTAATCCCAGCATTCGGGAGGCCAAGGTAGGAGGATCACCATGAGTTCAAGGCCACCCTGAGACTACAGAGTTAATTCCAGGTCAGCCTGGACCTGAGTAAGAACCTACCTTGAAAAACCAAAAAAAAAAAAAAAAAAAAAGAAAATATAAATAAACAAATAAGAGATCCAGTTACACCAAAAAGGGAAGACTAATGACCTATAAAATTATTACAAACAATCAAGATGGATACAGAAAGAAATGAAAACTATTTGTTAATATGGCTTTGGGTAATGGAATGGATTATGATTACATAAAATTTTACAAATGTTTGAAAACCTCATCAGATTTGACCAAAGTAAACAAAGAGAATGCAAAACTTCAAAGAACATCTGGACCTCTATCTATATTTTTCTAAGTGTAAAGTAGGCTAAAAATAAACTGTCACTGCAAATATGAGTTATTTCTTGACAAATAAATAAAACATCCTTCAAGAGGTGAAGCAAAAGATTAGAGGGCACAGCCAATAGCCACAGTCACTCCCTAGAAGCTACATGGAGTCCTAAAGGAACAGATAGCAATATGTGTCAGGCTGAATTTAATACTGTTATGGACCAGGTACTGCCATGGGTGGCCTATTCCTTCATTTTTAAATGAAATTAGTATTGTTGCTATACAGTGTCTACCATCCATAGTGTAGTGAATATGTGGGACACAGATAATTTGTGTTCTTTGGTAACATTCTCAATACAAGAAAATATATAGGTATGTGAAGCAATAGGCATGAACCTCACATCAGCATGAGCATGCAAATATGTTAGATGCTGTGTATGGGTTTGCTATCAGGATGTAAGATGGTATTGTAGTGTCTTATGTGGAATGAACTTATGTGGCATTTGACTTTAGACAACAAGAGAACATTAAGTTTCTACCTTTCTTGGTGGAACAGTCCATGTGGATTCTTGATTTACTCTATAAGCCTGCTACAGTCAATATGCAATGAACAAGTTCAAGCCACATGCCCAGTTTTGTATGATATACTTATCTTAAGTATTAATGCTAATTATAAACTGATTTTACACATATTTTGAATGATACCTATTTCTTTCTGAATTGAATTTTAGATCAATCAACTTTTCAGGTTTTTTTAGAGCTTCAAAATTTTGTGGAAATCAAGATGTGCAAGAAAAGGAAAGAAAATCATATAATATAAAATATAGTGCAATAAACTTGGTAGCTTGTAAGCGAGAGAATTTTGCTTCTCAAAATTATGCTGGTGACAGAACAAGGGTGAGGGGATGAACAGATTAATAAAACAAAATGAATAGATTCAGCAAAAATGTAAGGAATAATGCTCTTATAAAATAATTCATTTTAAAATATCCATTCTGTGATATTTATTCTGTGGGTACCCCTCAGCTCCAGATGTCCTTTATAGCTTTCAAATACCATAAGATCAGTAAAATGTTGGGTTTTTCTTAGAGTGTTGCATGATTGAAAGAATTTAATTTAGCTTATGCATTGCCTAAAATTATTGCATGCATTTCCACTCTAGACATTTGAAATTACTTATATCTTTGGAAATTGTATTCCCTCCTTTAAGAAAAAGCATACCTTATCAAGTTTCATTTGATTAATGAGACATTTGCTTGACAGTGACAAATAGCTAGCAAGACTAAAGCCATTAATTTGATTTATAATTAATAAATACATTTAAATAAATCTTTGTTCCATGAACACATGCAATGTTAAGGCTGATAAGAATTTAGCATACAGTGATATATATGAATGCTAAATATTGGCTTGAATTATGATATTAGAATAACAAAGAGGTGGTAAATGAGTGTCATTAGCTGATTTGATAGGTCTTTAGCTCTTCCTTTATATTTTGTTTTTATAGTCATTGTACTGGTTTATGATTACAAAGAATAGACTTAACGGACATTTGAGAATATAAAAGGAAATCTCATATTAGTCATCAACAAGTTTCAGATAGTATTTTCCTTACCTAGACATTTATATCTGTAAGGCGTGGTGACTAATGGGCTAATTAAAACATTATTTTAAAAATCTACCAATTGAATAAATTTTCTTCTATTTATCTGTCTCTCATGAAGTGTGTGTTGGTTAAAATCTACCCTCCTTAAATATTTTGAAAAATTTATACCAACAACATGTGGTTTTAATTACAATTTATAGGCTTGTGTTTAAATTGCGTTTTAAACTAATTTGGTTTGTTCTTGAAGTTAATTAACTAATCGAGAGAGAATGTTTCTTGGTGCAATTGAGATAATAGAGCAGATGCAGGGATTCATTGGCATGTCTTGGAATCATCCCAAACTTAGACATTTCCTTTGTCATGCTTAACTAACCTTTAAAACCATGTGCCTCTTCAAGAAGAGAGATGCCATTTGTGTATTTTGTTAGTGAATAAAACAAATTTCAGGTAAGCTATTGTGAGGTTATTGTCTAATAGCCATTTCCTCCTGGATCTTGTCAGATTCCTGTTACACTGGTAAATGAGGAGATCGGATCATCCTTTTGTCTTAATGACATGAATTGGTTGTTTCGTCTGCCAAGATTTATTCACTTGTTCAAATGTTCAATCGTGTTTCCTTCTAGCAATACAGACCCATTAAAGAAGTTCTTCATTAAAGCAATGAGCCTCTGAGGAGAATTAAGCCAGGCATTTGGAAACTTCCCTATCCAAAACAGAGTTAAAAACTCATTTCCCTTTTTCTTTACACAATTCCTCAGTGAGTGTGGGAGAACTGTTCTGCTCTGCAAGCTCCTCACTTCTGAAGAGGTCATGAGTAAAATGACCACTATGTCCTGGTTTTATTTCCCAGGTGCTTCATAGGTAATATCTTAGTTAGCAGTCATAAAAATGCATTGTACTACTTAGAACTACATTCTGATTTTCAGTTGAGGAAACCAAGCACAGGAATGGTAAATTTGTCTAAGATCCCATATAAAGTAGTTTTAAGGCAGTTATTACATCTATATATTGCTGTTAAAGTCATAATTATAATTTCTTTGTATTTATTTCTTTATTATTATTTTTTTTGGTGAAAGGATTGACCATGAACATCTCCCATGATGAGAAATGCTGTATCACTGAGCTTTACCTCCAGCCAAATAGTTGTAAAGAAAAGCAAGTTTGGGGACATAAATTTACCTAGGGTCTACATATAATATTTCATAATCTACTATGTAAACATGAGAAGACAAAAAAATCATTCAAATTGTGATCATTTTCATAAAAACAATTTGCACAGATTTTTACTAATTTACTGGTGGGTTTAGGCTGCTGCTTAATAGTAGAGCACATGCCTAGCATGCATACAGTCCTGGGTTCTATCTGTAGAACAGAGAAAATAAAGTTTATTTGCTTTATATATCTTAACTTATTAAATGAATTCACAATATACACATACACAAAAGAACAAAAGTGCATGTGCTTGTGAGTGTATGCCCTTTGTTATATGAGAATCTTAATAAAATCAGGTTTTGTCTAAGCTAATTTATTTTCTTAAAAATATGACATATGTGGTTATATCTACAGAAGTCTGACTAGTCTTATGGATAATGACATAGCATATGTATTTATCAAATAAGGAGATAGGCAAAGAGTGATCAGGTGCCTGGGTGAGTAGGAAGCAAAGATTTTTGCCATCTACTAATGAGGTATTACTACTCAAATTGCTAGAGCATGGGGGCTGGAGAGATGGCTTAGCGATTAAGCACTTGCCTGTGAAGCCTAAGGACCTCGGTTCGAGGCTCGGTTCCCCAGGTCCCACGTTAGCCAGATGCACAAGGGGGCACACGCGTCTAGAGTTTGTTTGCAGAGGCTGGAAGCCTTGGCGCGCCCATTCTCTCTCTCTCCCTCTATCTTTCTTTCTCTCTGTGTCTGTCACTCTCAAATTAATTAATTAATTAATTTTTAAAAATTAAAAAAAAATTGCTAGCGTATGGGATGCAATTCAATATTTCAGTTATGACCATCAGACAGCTCAACAGCCATGGGGAAAGAAGCCCCATTTTCCTTGGGAAAGGAATATGCCTTTCCAAGACGTTCTGGAACCTGTTGATTTCTCTGAGGCATTTTTTATCACAAATATAATATATCCTAGGCATCACCAAGATCATTGACAAATTGTTTAAATATTCACTGATCAAAAGTCCAGATACTTATAGTATCTTAGTGTTGATAGTTATAAGACCTTGCAGGGCATAATTAACCTTTTACAATACTAAGACCAGGTGAAAGAAAAATATTCATTATCTTTAATTTTTTAAGTAAGCATGTCTGTTATATTTCAGAAGAGTCAATTTTATTTTCAGAATAAATAGTAGTGTTTTAATTGCCATTGGAACCTGATTACTCTTTACTCTGTGATGGTAAATCCAATTTGTTATCAAGTATCCAAGAATGATATGAATATGAGATCTTATATCATTCATGCATATGAAAGATAAAACTATTCAGTTCTCTGTCCATGAATTTTGCATCCTAAGATTCAACAAACTGTGAATTAAGAATACTTGGGCTGGATTGATGGCTTAGCAGTTAAGGCATTTGCCTGGAAAACCAAAGGACCCAGGTTCAATTACCCAGGACCCATGTTAGCCAGATGCATAAGGGGGCACATGCATCTGGAGTTCATTTGCAGTGGGTAGAAGCCCTGGTGCACCCCTTCTCTCTCTCTCTCTCCCTCTTTCTCTGTCAAATAAATAAAAAATATTTTAAAATAAATAAATAAAAATTCTTAAGGCCAGCATGGCTGTCCAGATCTATAATCTCAGTACTTGTAAGGCAGATGCAAGGGGGAGGTGAGTTTAAGAGTAGTCTGGGATACACAGTGACCAGCATGGACTACACAGAAAGAGACTCTATTCCCCAAACTCACCACTCCCAAGAAAAAACAATGGAAAAATAAAATTATTTTTAATTTGGTTGCATTTTCTATCCTCATTCCTTAAACGATATAGTAATGTAATTATTTGCATAGCATTTACATTAAATGAGGTGTCATAAATGATACAGAGATGATTTTAAGCGTTCCAGAGGATTGTATACATATAGTTTATGTGCAAATTCTATTACATTATCTGTAAAGGACTGAAGCACTCAGAAATTTCAGTTTCCATAGGTAATTCTGGACCCAATCCCCAATAAATTTCAATAGACAACTGCAAGCTATTTTTTTAAGAAATGTGTTTTGTGAGGAAGATGTACAAAAGATTATTAATTTTAATTAAAGTATAATACAGGGTAAATATTCTTTTTAAAGAATTTATTGGAAATAGAGGAAATGTGAGTGAGACAGGGAGAGAGAGTGAGAGAAAGAGAGAGAGGAGAGTGAGAGAGAATGTGCACATGAGGGCCTCCAGCCACTGCATCTAGCTTACCTTGGGGAGTCAAACCTGGTTCCTTTGGCTTTGCAGGCAAATGGCTTAACTGCTAAGCCATCTCTCCAGCCCCATAAAGTAAATATTCTAAACTTTGTCATAACTCACTGAACACAAACCTTTTAATCTATGCCTACTACAATCAGCACTGTGGCTGCCTGGCCTTCCAGAGGACTTCATTATGAAGATGACTAAATGTTCGCCAGAATGTTCTAAACCTCGGCCATTTAGGTGGTAAATAGCCATCATAAGAAATTCATGAGAGCTGGCAGAGAGCAGGTGTGCAAAAACAAGCCAGAAGTTCGGGGATTATGGCAGTTCAAACTGATGTTCTTTTTTTTTTAAATGCAATGCAATTCAAGCTGGCTACCAGACCTGGCAGTGTGGATCAGTGTCTGCAAAGTTAACAGGACTGTGGCCCAAGTTTCAGAGTGAATTGCAGTTAGCCTTGGATCCTGTTATTGTAGCAGGAGCAAGCTTGCCAGTGGTCTGTGAGCATGCTTTGATACCCTTGTACTCTCATTTCACTGACATACACAGGCTGATATCCAGACACACTCTCCTTGGGCATCCATGTGTATCGGGCTTGGTTCTCTCACTATAAGCCCGATAGACCCACCAAATGACTGTGCATCGATCCAGAAGCATCTATTCTTCATTCTCTGCAAGTTTTTGGAGGAGTTTCACATACCATACTAGAGGACAGCACTTTTGCAACTATTATGTTCAAAATTAAATGACTGCACTCTCTTCTCTAGCAGCTAATATTTTCCCCTTACCTTCTCTCAAAAATAATTAATACCAATCACTCATATATTAAAAATATCTCTGTATGATGTTTTGATGTCTATAACGTGAGACATACTTTTCTATGTGATGTTGGTGTATGATGGCTGGCAATCTCCTAAAATAGAGATGGTGATAAAATGACCCTATATTATGAAATATTTGAGTCTACCACAGTACTTATATTTGTTTTCAAATGCTATATGATTTTTGGTGTGTAAGGTTCTGTTATTTGTTCCCAGTAAGAAATTTTGGCATAGTTCACATTAGCCATGCTCAGTATTTTGTGCATAAATATCTTTTGTCTTTCTCCACACCCAGGCCTGTGTAGTACATCCTTTGACATTAAACCCTTTGCAAGCTGCCACCTTAGTTTGCTCATGTTTGGGACAAAGTTAGCTGAAAATCAATCATATATGAAATAAATTACAAAATACGAACAACCTTTAAATTTGTTTTCTTCTTTAAATATTGGTCTTTTTAATATTGTGGGTATGTGGACCCGGTGTTCTATTTTAAGTCTTAAGAGAGAAAGTAGCAAATAATTATACTCTGTACACTTTCTCAGGTTTTGTCAAAATTGGGATTCAGCATATCTGTTTAACTGTATGATTTCAGAAATTTGTAGTAATTATCAAGCTACTAAGTTTATTCTACCTGGTTATAAATTATGAACTGTAATAACATAGAATGAAAGCTCATCTAGCCAGAAGTTATATCATCCCTAAACATTGCATGTAAGGATAACAGTTCAAGAAAAATTATAGTTTCCAGTGCTTTAATTGGGTTGTAATTGTACAAAATATTAGTACCTAATTCATGTTCAATTTAGAATTAAATTGTGTAAGCACATATCATAGTTATTGCTGAGTACCAGGTAATAATAATAACTAGAAATATTATCATTCTCAAATAACCCAGAATATTACACTGATATGTACACTTTGTGAATATGGTAGAATCTACTCTGTGAGATTAACAGTATATTTAATGAAGCTTAAATCATACAGTTATCAAGTAACTCGGGTAGATAAGAGAGAAAACACAACAAAACTTGTTAAGAGCATATTTAAGTGAATGTAAAATGAGTGGAAATGAGTTGACTAGCCAGACATATAAAACACATACACAATCTCTCTGAGACCTGAAATTAAAGTTGAAATCATATATCAGTACCCATTGATCTTTTAGAGGGAAAATCAATTACTTAAAATAATAATACTAAATTATCACATGAGTATAAGTCATAAAAATGGTGCACTCAATTTGAGTATGTGAAAACTGATAATTTATTTAAATGTACCACAAAATTACTTAGCAGCTTTAAAGCTTTGACCTGAAGGTTCAGTCAAACTTCCCATGGGGGCTATTTATAAGGCTTTATTATGGTATAATTATGATATAATTTAGCCCTTAAAGTACATATGTGATTCAAAAAGCTACATTTTATAGATTCATTATGACAAGTTTGAGGGGAAACATCTTAGTTATTATATGGGAATTTGGCATACTATGTTTACAACATGACTGAGCAATGACCTTTTTACTATGAGAAAACATCACTGAACCTTAGTGTTTGCTCACGAGGAAAAGAATGCATTCTATTGAGTCCTTTTTGCCTATCAGTCTTGAAGATAATGTAACAAACTTGGGAGTGCTTATTATTTCAAGAGGAAAGGGGTTCAATTAACACTCATTGCCAATGAGACCTTAAAAGAGAAGAAGAAGGAGACAAATCACAGAGGAAAGAAATGAATACTTCTTTGAGGGGTTGAGAACCTATCAGCACTATCAGTGAGCTACTCATGGCAATTTTATTAAAGGCAAATATAGAGGATCATTGAGCCCTGTTCCACAACTACCACCTAGTTCTAGCCCCAGCTGAGAATCTAGTCAAAGATAAAAACAAAAATTTTAAGATATTCAGTGAGCTGTCACTGTTTTGTCTTTGTTTAGAAACTTGTTAAGACCGCTTAAAGACATTCAAATGATTCTGTTTTGTTGAAATTATAGGCATTAACTTGTATAATGGAGCTCTCTGTCAATGGATAAGTCCTTTCAGCTGTGCAGACCCACAGCATAAAAAAATACTCGTAAACTTTCTGTAGGCATAAGGAAGATGATAGCCGAGAAAAATAGAATCTTTCATAAAGGAGTAGAGAGAAACAAATGGTAGCCATCCAACAAATATTTTTTCCAGGGCTGGGGTGATGGCTCCACAGATAAAGATACTTACTTCATTAAAGCCTGCCAAGCCAGGTCTGATTGCTCAAAATCCAAGTAACTCTGAATACAAAGTAGTGAGCCCAGAAAGCCAATGTCAATGGGAGGCTGAACCAGGAGAATCTGGAGGCTTTAGGCTAGCCAGATGGTGCACATGCAACAGCAAAATATTGTGGTTAGGAGGGGGGGCAAGAATTAGTTAAAACTAATTGTATTTGAAAATAACAGAATGGGTGACACCTAAGTCTCTGTATATCAACTTAAAAAATAAAAATAAAACAATAAGAAACTCTGTCTCAAGAAAAAGGTAGAAGGGAGAGCAGACATCCCAAGATTGTCTTCTGACCTCCACAAGCATTCCATGGCACATGCATTCACACATGCACACATGTTACCACATCCACATATACATATACATATAAATAAATTATAAATTTTTCTTATATACTAAGAGTCTGCAATAGAAAACATGACTGCTTAAAAACAAAACAAAAATTAGTAATGAGCAATGAGATTTTTTAACAAAAATGCTAAATGAGGGGTCATTAAAGTATGTGGGTAAAAGAATTTCATGTTGTGTATGAGATAATGTGTTAAAGATACATGCTCTATACATTAAAGAATTACAAGCAGCAAAAATACATAAAATATTTAAGGTAATATGACCATAAAGAGGTAAACATGGGTCATAAAATGTAATCAACCAATAAAAAAGAAAGGAAAATAAGTAAAAATGAAAACAAAGGACAGATGGTACAAAGAAAGATCTAAGATCAAGTTAGAGGATTAAACTCAAGATAAAGAATTACATTAAATGTGAACTTCATTACAAATACTTGACAGCTGAGTGTTTTGAAAATCCCCAAGTGATGTTATAATGATATTTAGATAGTTTGTTTTTGCATAATATCTGAATCAAAGAGGAAATTAAAAATAAAATTAGTGAGGTAGTAAAGTCTCCTACTATTTTTGCCTTGATAGTTATAACATTTTTATTGTTTAATAAACTTTGCTTTTAAACCCAGGTGTCCCTTGGGGGCTTGAGAGATGGCTTAGAGGTTATGGCATTTGTCTGTGAAGCCTAAGGTCACAGGTTTGATTGCCCAGTACCTATTTATGCCAGATGTACAAGTTGACAGGAGGCCCTGATGTACTCATCCTCTTCCTCTCTGTCTTTCTCTTTCTCTCTGTCTCAAATAAATAAATAAAAATATTTAAAGCTGGGCATAGTTTTGTATGCCTTTAATCTCAGAACTCAGGAGGCAGTTAGGAGGATCTCTGTGAGTTGAAGGGCACCCTGAGACTACATAGTGAATTCTAGGTCAACCTGATTAGAGTGAGACCCTACCTCAAAACACATATACACAGATACACACACACACACACACACACACACACACACACACACACACACATTATTTGAATACATATATATTATATAATAAATACATATTTTAAAGTAGGTGCCCCTATGCTTGATGCCTATAAGTTTATGATGGCAATACCCTCTTGTTGTATTGGTTCTTTAATGCATATAACGTGGCCATCTTGATCACTTTTCATTACTTTTGGCTTAAAGTCTATTTTTTATCAGAAACCATTACAGCCACTACTGCTTGTTTCTTGTTTCTGTTTGCTTGGAAAATCTTCTTTTTTTTTACTTGTTTTAAAAGATATTTTTAATTTTTTGTTTATTTTTATTTATTTCTTTGAAAGCAACAGAGAGAAGGAGGGAGAGTGAGGGAGGGAAAAAGAGAGAGAGAGAGAGAGAGAGAATGGGCACACCAGGGCTTCCGGCCACTGCAAATGAACTCCAGATGTGTGTGCCCCCTTGTGCATCTGGCTAACATGGGTCCTGGGGAATCAAGCCTCGAACCAGTGTCCTTAGGCTTCACAGGCAAGCACGTAACCACTAAGCCATCTCTCCAGCCCATAAAATCTTCTTTCTTTCCATCCATTCACCCTAAGGTGGAGTTTATATTTAACTATAAGGTGGGTTTCTTGTCGACAGCAAATGGATGGGTCAAGATTTCTCTTCTAGCATGTTAATGTCTCTTTTGATTGGAGAGTTGAGCCCATTAGCATTCCGTGGTATAGCTGTAAGGTGTGAGTTAGTCCCTGTCATATTAAATGTTTTATGGAGTTTGGTGTTTACTTGGTCTTTGCATGCTTTCATGTTCATTCTACTTTGATTATTTTTTTCTCATCTTGTGCATATTTGTTCCTGTCCTGGAGATGTTAATATTTCACTATCATCAATAGATAGAACCTTCAAGCAGAAAAGAAACATAGAAACAATGAAGCTAAATAAAACCATAGATAAAATATACTTAATAGACATCTACAGAACATTCCACCCTAATTCTACTGAATACACATTCTTTTCAACAGCTCATGGAACCTTCCCAAAATAGACCATATATTAGGGCATAAAACATGTCTCCACAAATTTAGAAAAATTGACATAACCCCCTGCATTATATCTGATTAAAGATAGAAATCAACAACAGCAACACCAAAAACACAACATCTCCTGGAGACTGAACAACTCACTATTAAACAATGAGTGGGTTGTTGAAGAAATCAGGAAGGAAGTCCATAAATTGATTGAGCTGAACGACAGTAAAAACACAACACACCAAAACTTATGGGACACAGTGAGGACAGTCCTAAGAGGGAAGTTCATAGCACTAAATGCCCACATTAAAAAAAAAAAAGAGAGAGAAATCTCAAATAACTGATTGAAGCATCCATTTGAAGGTTCTGGAAAGATAAGAACAGTCCATGTACAAAGTATCAGACAGAAAGAAATTACCAAACTCAAAGCAGAAAACAATGACCTCAAAAGAAAGGAAGCAATTTTAAAAATTGATAAAATGAAGATCTGGTTCTTTGAAACAACCAACAATATTGATAAGATGCTGGCCAAACTGACCCAAAGAACAAAATTGAGGAGGACTCAAATAAACAAGGTTAGAAATTAACATGGAGATGTCACAACTAACACCAATGAAATTGGAAAAACCTTTTTTCATATTTTAAAACCCTGAATTCCACAAAATTAAATCCTGGAAGAAATAGAGGAATTATTTGACTCATATCACCTCCCAAAACTAAATCTAGAACAGATAGATTTCCTATTAAAAAAAAAAAATTACTTACAAGGAAAGTGAGAACCCCTCACTCCTCAGCCAAAAAAAAAAAAAAAAAAAAGTCCAGATCCAGATGGATTCACCACTGAGTTCTATGAAACCTTCATTCAATAACTAAAACTACTTCTCAAATTATTTCACACAATTGAAATAGAGGAAAGGCTCACAAACTCCTATGAAGATAGCATTACTCTAATACCCAAACCAGAGATAGACTCAACAATAATAGAAAATTAGGCCAATATCCCTAATGAATTTAGACACAAAATATCTTCAGTACAATCCTTGCAAATATAATTCAAGAACTCAACAAAAGCATCCGCTTGGCCCCCAATACCCCTGCTGAGGGTGTGGGGCTTCTTGAAGGCGTGAGTGGGCTTGGGCTTCTGGTTCCTCTGCCCCTGGCTCCCTTGAACTCCACTTGGACACTCCACTTGGACACTCCACTTCTGCAGTATGGCCAGGCCTGGGCTCCTGGCTACACTGCTCATGGTTTCCCCACTTTCAGTTCCCCTGGGTTGGTGGGTGCTTACATGTGGTGTGAGTAAGTCTGGGCTCTCCATTCCCCACCTCCCAGTACCCCTGCTTCTGGTGTGGGGCTGCTTGGACCCTACCAGTGTGTGGCATGAGTAGATCTCAGTTCCTGGTTCCCAGACTTTTGGTATCCCAACTCCCATTTCCCTTTTCTGGCAGATGCCCATATGCAATGTGAATAGGCCTGAATCCCCAGTTCCCTGGCTTCTGGTTCCCCTGCTGCAGATGTGGGGTGTCACATGTGTGCAGAGAGAAAAGGACCTGGCATCAGATTCTTTAGTGGAGTGGGTAGGGAACCAACAGGTACCCTCATGTGCTGATGAAAGTTTTTGGAGTTCAAGAAGGGTCTCCCAGTATTTATTAACCACAAGATTTTGATTCTGTCCTACCTTTAATAAATAATTGATAAAGGGAGAAAGCCTGCTGGTAGGAACAGGTATCCACCAGGGAAGCAGTCATTGGGGGCAGGGCACTGCAGGGAAAGCTTGCTTGCTGGTAGACAGAGGTGAACCCAAGTCCAGCCTTGGCAGCCTTTTCTGATTGGTGCCAAACAATGCCTCCATCCACCTGCACATTCCTATGCTCCTGCCCCAGTCTCCTTCTCAGACTGGTACCCCCAAACTGACCACCTCCATGCAATTTCCATCAAGCATGGCCCATGGAAACTGGTTCCAACTTTCCCTTCTCCCTGCCACCCACATTCCCCAACAGGTGCCCCTGCTACCTCCTTGGCACTTTGCTCCTTCCCCAGACAGGGAACACAGGAGTATCTGGTAAGCCCAGAGGTACATCAGTACACCTCCACAACCTTCTTAGTTGGGGGCAGTGGGGGAGGAGCAGTAAGTGCCCCTGCTCCTGGCTCCACAGTCAAGACACAGCTGTGACCATGGGTCTGAGAGATCCTGCTCTCCTATCAGCCTCCAGCCCAGATGTTGGCACACTTGCAAACTCTACATTCCATGTATCTGCAGTCCTAACCACATCCCATTCAGTCTGAAATTGAACGAACACTGAACACTCACTGAAATTCCTACAAGGGCAAATACTTGCTTCCTCCTTAAAAAAATAAGACTTTTATTCCAAGATGAGTAGACCTCAATTCAAAAAAAGCAAAAACAAAACAATACAAAACAATAATGAAAGACAAACTGAGAGATCTCCACTAAAGTTGCCTAGTGCCCTAAAATGTATAAATCTCTAGTGAAAACATGGGGGATACAACACAACTTGAGTCCCAAAATGAAAGCACAATAAGTTTATGGCCAAAATGAGAGCACAATAAGTTTATGACATAAATTCAATGAGACTCTGACTAAGAGAATGGCAGAACTGGAAGCAAAAATCAACAGCCACATAAATGAAATACACACAGCCTTCATCACTAGGCTTAACTTAGTTCAGGAAAACCAGAAGGACCTCAAAAGCAAGATAATCAAATTAAAGAAGATGAGACAACAAATAGAGGATATTAACAACCAGGTGATTAAGCTTAATAAAGGCATGATCAAATGCAAGAATGAATTCCAGGGAACATCAAGAAAATCAAGCCTTGATCTGAAACTGGACCTCAAAAAAGAGATTGGAAACAATGCAGAAAAACACAGCTGAAAAACAGAAATCAAATAGAGCTTTTAAAAGCCCTTATAGAAGCCCTCACAAACAAAGTCAATAATGTGGAGGACAGAATCTCTGACCTGGAAGACAAGACAGAAGAAATTGACCTGGGATACCAAAACTTTGATAAATCCCCCCAAAAATATATGAAAAGAATATGAAGGGGCTGTGGAATACACAAAAACAACAAAATATCTGGATTATGTGTATATTAGAAGGGGAAGAAATCCAGACCAGAGGCATAGAGAACATATTCAACATAATTATTGAATAAGATTTTCCCAACCTCAAAAATGAAAGGCCCATCCAGATACAAGAAGCTCAAAGAATACTAAACAGACAGGAACAAACCAGAAAATCTTCAATGCACATCATAGTTTAAACTCTAAACAATGAAAAGAAAGAGAGTGCTAAAAACAACAACAAAAAAAATTACATAGAAAGGCCATCCTCAGATTTTTCAGTGAAAACCAGAAGGGCTTATAATGGACTATGTAAAAGTGTAAGAAATCTGTGGCTTCCAACCCAAACTACTGTGCCCAATGAAAGTATCCTCATAATAGATGATGAAAGGAAAACTTCCATGAGAAAACTCAGCTCTCTGAGTATGTGAACACAAAGCCAACCCTACAGAGAATTCTGCAGGAAACACTCCACACAGACGCTCTGAACAACCAGCCTGAAGAGCCTACATGAAGGTGAGCATGACAAGCAAAACGAGAGAAGTGTGACTACATTCAAAGTGTCAAACCTTATAAACCCTCCATCATGGCAGGAACTGAATCAAATCTCACAGTTATAACTTAAAACATTAAGGGACCTAACTCACCCATAAAAAGACACAAGTTAACAGGGTGGATCATTAAAAGAGACCCTTTCATCTGCTACCTCAGAAAACTCACCTCACCATTTAAGATAGATAGAAAACTCACCTCAGGGTCAAAAGATAGAAGAATATTTTCTAAGAAACATCGAATAAACAAGCAGAGAGGCAGCCATATTAATATCTGATAAAATAGACTTCCAGCCAAAAATAATTAGAAAGGACAAAGAAGGCCAGTTTTTATCAAGGGAATGATCCAAAAGAGGATACCACAAATATAAACCTACATGCACCAAACAAAGGAGAACCACCTTTTATGAAGCAAAACCCATTTGACAATAAGTCAGAAATAAATCCCAATACCATCATAGTTGGGGATTTCAACACATAATTATCATTAGACAGATGAGCCAAGCAGGATATCAACAGGGAAATAATAAATCTTAACAGCACCATAAATCAATTAGACCCAAAAGACATCTACAGAACATTCCACTCCAATACTACAGAAAACATATTTTTCTCAGTAGCCTGTGTTATGTTTCTCAAAATAGATCATATATTCAGGCATAAAATGTGCCTCCATAAATTCAGGAAAATTGAGATAACTTTCTGCATCATATTGAACCACAATGTTTTAAAGCTGTAAATTAAAATGAGAAACAACAGATATTGTGCCAGCTCCTGAAGACTGAACAACATACTATTAAACAATGAATGGGTCATAGAAGAAATCAAAAGGAGAATTGTAAAATTAATTGAACTGTATGAAACAAAGACTCAACATATCAAAACTTATGAGACATGGGCTGGAGGGATGGCTTGGCGGCTAAGGCACTTGCCTGCAAAGCCAAAGGACCCAAGTTCAATTCCCCAGGTCCCACGTTAGCCAGATGCACAAGGGGGCGCATGTGTCTGGAGTTCATTTGCAGTGGCTGGAAGCCCTGGTGCTCCCATTCTCACTCTTGCTCCTGCTCTCTCTCTGACTCTAATAAATGAATAAAGTAAAAAAATAAATTATGGGGCACAATAGAGGCAACCCAAAGGGGAAAATTTATAGCACTAAATGCCTTCATAACAAAGACAGAGAGATCTCAAATTAATAATCTAATCCACCTAAATATGTTGGTAAAAAACAAAAATAATCCAACCCTAAGGGTTCCAGATCAAATGGAATAATTAAGATCAGAGCAGAAATTAATGAGTTGGGATCTAAGAAACTACCTAAGAAAACTGATGAAATGGAGAGCTGGTTCTTTGAAAAATAAATAAATAAACAAGACCATTAAACACCTGGCCAATTTGATCAAACAGAAAAGATAAAAACAGAAGTCTCAAATTAACAAAATTAGAATTGAAAAAGGGAAGTTCACCACAGACATTAATAATTGAAGAATCATTAGGACATAGTTCCAAAACCTCTACTCCTCAACATTGGATAAGCCGAAGGTAATGGATGGATTGCTGTACACATACCACCTACTAAAACTAAATTCAAAGCAGAAAAATTGCCTGAACAAACCTATTCCATCCATCAAGATTGAAAATGCAATCAAAATCCTTCCCAAATTGAAAATCCAGGACTGGATGGATTCTTAGCCAAATACTACCTAACATTCATTAAATTTTTATTTATTTATTTGAGAGTGACAGACACAGAGAGAAGGACAGATAGAGGGAGAGAGAGAGAATGGGTGCGCCAGGGCTTCCAACCTCTGCAAACGAACTCCAGACACATGCCCCCCCTTGTGCATCTGGCTAACGTGGGACCTGGGGAACCGAGCCTCGAACCGGGGTCCTTAGGCTTCACAGGCAAGCATTTAACCGCTAAGCCATCTCTCCAGCCCCTAACATTCATTAAACAACTGAAAAAACACCAGCTATGAGGGCACATACATTTAATCCCAGCACTAGGGAGGCAGAGGTAGGAGGATCACCATGAGTACAAAGCCATCCTGAAACTTCATAGTGAATTCCAGGTCAGCCTGAGCTAGAGTGAGACTCTACCTTGGGAAAAAAAAAAAGAATAAAATAAAATAAACAACTGAAACCACTTTTTCTCAAGCTATTTCACATTGTAAGAGGACAGGAATATTCCTCAACTCCCAACTCCTCTTGTGAATCTAGCCTCACCCTAATACCAAAACCAGACAGAGATACAACAAGAAAAATGATAGACCTATATCCTTGATGAACTTGCATACAAAAATCCTGAACAAAATCTTCACAAACCAAATCCAGCAACACTTGCAAACATAGGCCACCTTGATCAAGCAGGTTTCATCCCAGGGGTGACTCAACATATGGAAATCAATTAAAATAATACACCACATGATCATTTCAAATGATGCAGAAAAGGCCTTTGACTAAATACAACATTACTTCTTGATCAAAATGCTGCAGACACTAGCAATGGAGGGTTTATATCTCAATGTAATAAAGGCCCAATCACAAGCACCTACAGCCCAAATCACACTTAAGTAGGAAAGGCACAAGGAGTTCCCATTAAGATTAGGAACAAGACAGGTGTGCCTGGTCTCTCTACTGCTCTTCAACATAGTACTAGAAATCCTAGCCCAAGCAATGACAGGAGAAAATATAAAAGGGATACAACATGGAAAGGTAAAAGTCAAATTATCACTATTTGAAAATGATGTAATCCTACATATAAGTGATCTGAAAGATTGTAAGATAAAATTTCTGAAGGTAATAAACTCCTTCAACAAATTGGCAGGTTTCACAATCAATGCACAAAAATCAGTAGCCTTCATATACACAAAATATAAAAATACACAGAAAGAAAAGAACAAAAAAAGGCCTAAGTGAGGTCAGGGGAAGAGATTGAGTAAAGGAAAGGTAGAAGGAATGATAATCAAAATCTAAGAGGATATAAATAAATCATATGGAAACCTTCATTTTTGGACAATGGAACACTCGGAGGCTGTAAATTGTTACTAGAAAATTTTCAGTGCCAGAGATGGGATACCTTCCAGTGAGTTGTTGGCCAGAGAGGTCCCTGATGCCCCCAAAGCATTTCAGGCCATTGCCAAGGCCCCTGGCTTCCCACCAGGAATAGATGGTAAGACCCTATGGCTGAAGACTGCACATACTTGAACTACCAGGCCACTGAGAAATCCTGATGAAACTGAGCTGGTAATCTCCTTCATGTAGCCCAGGTGACAGAAAGCTAAAAGAAGCCTGCAAGCAGTTCAATAGGAGAGAGAGAAATCATCAGTGATTTCAACAGAGGACAATGCAAGCCTTATATTTTGCCAGTCAGGCCAAAGGAGCCAATGGATACAATAGTATGTCTGTCACGGTGGAAACCAACTGCAATAAACTCAAAAAACTATGCAGTAAAAAAAAAAAATCAAACAATCCACTCAAAAATGGGGCAAATATCTCAATAGACAATTCTCAATGTAATCAATAAAAATGGCTAATACTCACCTAAGGCAATGTTCACCAACCTTAGCCATCCAGGAAATGGGCAAGAGCACTGCTTCCATGGCGAGCCTGACAACCAGCAGCAAGGTGATGGAGACGGACACTGAGGAGACTCAAAACATACCGAAGCAGAAGTCCAGGAGCTGCTGAGAGCACAGCGCTAAAGTGGAGTTAAAACACACCCGCCATAGTCAAAGGATTTGCGGAAGTGGGGGCAGAAAGATTATAACAGCCACAGAGCAGAGAGGAATGTCCAGAGGCATCGCCTCCCCTTACAATGACTGACTTATGATCTCACTTCTTATAACCCACAACCCCAGGGAAAATACCAGCAATCCCACTGAGGAGGGCCTTCAGCAGAATGGAGGCCAGGAGGAAGGAAATGGTGGTAGCAACTCATGATGTGTCTACACAAAGTTTCTACTTAAAAAGAATAAATAAATAAAAAGAAAGCATGATATACCTCAACCAAGTGGGCTTCATCCCAGAGATGCAGGGCTGGTTCAACATGGGGAAATCAATAAGTGGAATTCACTGTATATATAAACAAATACAAAATCACATGATTATTTCAACAGATGCAGAAAAGGCCTTTGACAAACTATAGCAATGCTTCATAATTAAAATACTGGAGAGAATAGGGATGGAGGAAAGATATTGCAACATAATAAAGGCAATTCATAACACACCTAAGGGCCTGATCATACTAAATAGGGAAAAACTTGAAGTCATTCCCATTAAGTGCATGGCTTTAATCCCATCATTTGGGAGGCAGAGGTAGGAGGATCACCATGAGTTCAAGGCCACCCTGAGACTACAACATAGTGAATACCAGGTCAGCCTGGACTGTAGTGAACAAGACATGGTGCCCACCCTCAACATTGCTTTTCAACATAGTACTTGAATTTTAATTCAAGCAATAAAACAAAAGAAACAAATAAAAGGGATAGAAGCCATTGGAGAGATAACTTAGCAATTAAGGTCTTGGCCTGTGAAGACTGAGGATCTAGGTTTGATTCTCCAGTACCCACGTAAGCCAGATGCACAAGGTGACACATGCACCTGGAGTTTGTTTGCCGTGGCTAGAGGCCCTGGTGTACCCGTTCTCACAATATGTACCTCCATCTCTCTCTCTCTCTCTCTTTTTTTTTTCTCTTTCTAATAAATAAATAAATAAAGATACAAATTGACAAGGAAGAACTAAATCTAACCCTGTTTGCAGATGACATGATTTTATATATCAAACTCTACTAAAAATCCCTGAAAGTTGATAACTTCTTTTGGTAAAGTGGCAGAATACAAAACTAAATATATATAAAAAGTAGTAACCTTTCTATCTGTCATAGATAAACATATGGAGAAAGAGATAAGGAATGCTATCCTGTTTTCAGTAGCCACAAAGAGCAATTATATACCTTGGAATATCACTAACCAAGGAACTAAAAACCTATACAAAGAAAATATAAAAACACTGAAGAAAGAAACTGAGATGAATACAAGAAGAGGTGAAGACCTTCCATGCTCATGTATTAGAAGAGAGAAGAGCCTAGATAATTTAATAAAACAAACAGCGAACTGATCATCATGTGACTTGCCACTTCTCTCACATCAGTCAGGGCTCAGAAGAAATTGCAGAGGAGACCAGGCATGGTGGTGCATGGCTTTAATCCCAGCACTTGGGAGGCAGAGGTAGGAGGATCACCATGAGTTCAAGGCCACCCTGAGACTACATAGTGAATTCTAGGTCAGCCTGGGCCCAAGTGAGACCCTACCTCGGAAAAAAGAAAAAAAAAAAAAAAACGCAAGGTGTGGTGTGGTGGCATACAACCTTTAATCTCAGCACTAGGAGGAAGAGGTAGGAGGAGTGCCATGAGTTGGAGGAAACCCTGAGACAACATAATGAATTCCAGGTCAGCCTGGGCCTGAGTGACACCCTACCTCGAAAAAAAATTTTTAAGAAAAGAAGGAAGAAAGGAAGAAGGGAAGGAAGGAAGGAAGGAAGGGAGGGAGGGAGGGAGGGAGAGAGGAAGGAAGGAAGAAAAAGAAAAGAAAATGAAATTGCAGAGAAAGTGACTTCATGAATACTTCTCTTATTTCTAGCCCAACATCCAGCCCCAGGATGATGATGACAGACACAGTGATGAATCCAGACCCATCAAAGCAGAAATCCAGAGGCTATAGACACATCAACACTATGTGAGACTACCAACAGGCCTGCCGTGGCTCAGGGAAAACTGTGAGAGGGGCAGAAAGATTGTGAGAGCCATCGTGTGCCCAGACACTCTGAAGCACGCTCCCTCCACTTCTCTATAGGGGTGACAGCAGCTTCATGACACCACTGTGAACACCATCACTCCACCGAGGAGGGCCCCAGGGTAACGGAGGCAGGAGCTAGAGGGTACAAGATTGTTGCTTGTGATAGTATATATAAAATAAAAAATTGTATATCAATATACAATTTATATTACATATAACACGTATGATATAAGATAATGCATAATATGTATCTAGTAAACTATAATATAAATATAAAATTATACATAAAAACATAAATATATATAGAAAAAAACTGGGATTTAGCTCCAGAAGAACTTCAGTGGAATTTTATAGCATTAAGTGTTTATGTTAGAAAAGAAATGGAAAAGGTCTCTAATCAAATTCCTCAGTTTATAGCTTAATAAATTGGAAAAAATAGCGAGTGATCCAAAAAATGATCAGAAATAATAAATGTCAGAAGAGAAAAATAATTGAAACAAAAATCTGGCTGTTTCTAAAATATATAAATTGATGGGTCTCTCGTAGATGAAAGAGAAAATTGGAGCAGAAGACACAGATTATTAATATGAAGAAGTAGTGTCTACCAGTGTCTACATAGTTTAAAAGGATGATGAGTAATGCTACTAATACACTGTGTCAATAGATCCCATGACTTATAGGAAGTGAACACAGCTTCTGAAAGGTGTGAACTACTTGCTAAAGAAACATATAATGAAAAAAATAACCAGCACTGCTATTTTAAAGACATTTAATTAAAAGAAGAAAAAAATAACAACTTACAGTGAAAATATCTAAGCCCAGAAGAAAATTCTTTCAGAAAATTGGGAAAAAAATCTTTTCCAGCTCATTCTGTGAGATGCCTGCCATGCTGATAAAGCATGAGACAAACACAGAAGGAAAAGAAACATAGTCTAAGGTCCCACATAACATAGAAATTTCTGAAAATAAATAGAAAATAATGTAGATTATACTAGAAGCACAGGTCAATTAAACATTACAAACCCATCAATATAATTAAGTATATTAGAAACTGAAAATGAAAAAAAGTAAGGCTCAGTGATTAAAGGCGACAATTTGAAAAGCCTGCTGGCCTAGGTGTGATTCCCTACTCCCTGTGTAAAGCCAGGCACACGAAGTAGCACGTGCATCTGAAGTTTGCAGTGGCAAGAGTCTCTGGCATGCCAATTTTCTCTACCTCTCTGGGTACATTTGTCTGTCTGTCTATCATCTATCTATCTACTTAGAGGAAGCAATAAGAGCACAGGATAAAAGCCAATATTATTTCTATTTAAAATCTCAGCACACTAGGAATGCAAGTGATTTAGGGATCTTTTCAAACTTGATTTTAAATAATCCACAAGTAATCAACACCTGAAGAGCCAAAAACTAAATGTTTTTTGTTTTTTGTTTTTCCTAGAATGAGGAGAAGGGAAAGATGTCTACTCTTATATAATACCTCCTTGAGATTACACATTGTTTATATCATGGGAAATGAGGCAAGATAAAAAGCTAGAGGCATTGATTTTGGAAAGAGTTATTTTGTCATTTTCTGGAGATGTAAGATCATCGCTATAGCACTACATAGTAGCATAATCTAATAAATAGTGCTAAAGCTACTGGGTCTAGAAAGACATTCATATACAGGGTCAGTGCACAGCACAACTTTCTTCACAGTAACTTTTTTAAAAGAAAATTTCTCTTAAAACTACCTAGGCCTATCTTGATTTACCCCTATATTTGCTTTGAAGACATTCACACCTTTATGTATTTAAATATGCTTTTATGTACCAGACGCTTAACAACTACTTAGTGTTTCCACTTATCTGTTTGATATGACTTCTTGATGTTGAATGGGGATCTATAATTTGTTATGTCTAGATCTATAATCATCATCTCCCATACACTTCCTCCACTCAGTGTTCTTACTCAAATTTTAGGAATTAAGTCTTTTTTAGTCATTCTAGAGAAAAAGTGCAGTTACCTTTGACTGCTCTATTTGATATATTTATATGGGTCTTGGGATATCCTGTTTGACAGCCTTCACAGTGTATGCAGAATCTGGCCTCAAAAATATCAGCACTTAGGACTGTACTTCATGCATTTGGCTTCACTTTGAGAAGTTCTATTCCATGTGGTACCATTCCATTGTTTGACATTTTCACAACTGAAATTCTTTCATACCATACCACAAGGGGCTCATTCCTATTGAATATGTGAATTTCATCTCAGTTGGTAAAGTGCTTGATTTCTCTGGATTGAAGCCCTGTGTTTAATCCCAAAGGGTCCCTAAACTAAGCATGGTGGCACACACCTAGAATATCAGCACTTTTGAGGCACAGGCAACAAGATCAGAAGTTCATCCTCAGATACATGATGAGTCCTAGGTCAACCTTGATTATATGATACCTGTCTCACTAAAATACAAAACTGAAGAAAAAATTCCTTTCTCCTGTTTCCATGTCTCCCTGACTTCCTCCTTCCTTCATGTATCTCTATCTTTTATCTATACTTTTGGTGGGGAATTGCTCTACTGGAGATTCATGTGCCCCACACAAATGCTCACTCCAGATCTCTTTTTGCTTTGAGACAAGGTGTCATTTAATTGTCTAGGGTGGCCTTGAACTCACTCTGTATTATTGCTGGGCCTTGCATTTACAATATTTGTACTCTCACTACCTGAGTAACTTGGATTACAGGTCTACACTGCAAGACTCAAGGCTATCCATGATTAATTTTAATATACTCAGTAGATTCTTTATTTAAGTCTCATTTCTTGTAGTTTATGTACTAGCATCCCTTAATCTGATATAATCTATATTTCTTGTTCAAACCTAACATGCTTTCTATAATGATGAATAATTAAGAACATACATATATTATTTTGGTCTGGTAGAAATTGTCTACTTCCCCCCTGCCAGTTTTAAATTCTAAATGTGTTTTGTTTCCTAAAGCATAATGATGTTATGTCATTTGTAACTTCTTAATACAGGTTCACTAGAAAGCAAAGTGGGAAATAGAAGTAAGTAGGTAATACTTTATTTGCAAACCATAAGTCGAGGTATCATGGGCGGGGGGTGGGTGTTGTAGGGAGAAAGAAAACGGGAAGCAGTCCTTATCAGATACCACATCCCTACCAATGCTGCTTTGCATCCCTCTGAGGGAAGACTGAATGAGGATTGCCTGTGATGCATCGTCAAGAGAGAGGAAGGATATATGCTAGTCAGTCTCCTTGGTCTTCTTGACCCATGGGTCTATGTTCACACCTCAAGGACCTCATTCCCAGCAAACTTCTGGATTACATCTCCAGCCCTATTAACTTTTATGACAGTGACAGTCCATGCTCCAGGTGTGGTGTAGTATTGTACTTTGATGAAAGACAATAATAATGGACCAAGTTATCCTAGCATCCAAACACCACAGAAAGCAAAAAAATACTCAAAAAAAAAATATACTCAAGGAATTCTGAGAAGGCAAATGAGATAGGTTTCAGTGCAGCCATATACCAAGAAGCTGGTAGGTTTCAATGAGTCTCTGAACTCTCTCCTCTATTCTACTGTCTATTTACCCTAGCAATAACTGCAAACTCTTTTAATTACCACAGATTTGCAGGCAACTGTCTGGTCATAACAATAAACTTTACTTTTTGTGGTTTAAGCTTTCATAAACATTTTAGAGTCAATTTTCCGAGTTGCAGTAAAGCTGCTTGATATTAATGAGTCTCACATCATCATATTTATAAATATTTAAAGAATCATTACCTTAATGATACATATCTTTCTGTCCTTGAAGGGATGCTTTGGGTTTTTCCTAAACATCTGGAATATTTCGTTTCGGTTTATGCTTCATGTGTTCTGTTGTAAATGTGACAGGATTCCTCTCACTTCCATTTATAATCGGTTGGGCTGTTATGACAGAACTCTACTGATTTGCATAGGCTGATCTTGATTCAGCAAACTTCAGACTCCATATTACATCTTCTATGTTTTATACATATTCTTTTGAATTTTATATCTAGACAGCTTATTTGAATGAAGGCTGATATTCTTCCTTTAAATTTCTTTAGCTTTTTACAGCCTTTACATTTTCCTTTAGTTGTTCAGAGACTCTACACCATGTTGAATGAATGTACTGATAGAGTTCTTCTCTTCCTTATTTCCCTATTTTGTCTGATGACTTTAGTTTCAAAAATAAGTTTTGTTTAAATAGATTTTATGAGGTCTAGGCACCTCCCATTGACTAAGAGTATTCTTTTCATTAATTGATTATTAATTTCATCAAATGATCTTTGTGTTTGTACTTATAATATCAAATATTTCCCATCTGACCTGTTAATGTATTGAATTACATTTGGTGTATTTCTAATAATTGAATGCATTTCTGAAAAAAAACTCAACATTTTTATTGTGAATTAAATTACATGTTTTTTGGGGATTCAGTTCTTAAAATTTTCTTTCTTTGAATATTAGCTACATTATCTTGATTTGCTTCATCTGGACTCATGTACACAAAACTTTCTGAATGCTTATTCTAGCCCATCTGGTTCTTGTTTTCTATCTACACTTATTTCCATATTTTTTTTGTCAACGTATCATTTGAATCTCTGTGAAAGCTTACAAAAATTTCTTTGAGTATGGATATCTGATTTTAAAACAATCTAATACCTTTCTTCATAATGTTTCAAATAACACTTTATATATGACATTGTTTCAAACTTCATTGCTGTCCAACCTTTGACTTTCACTCTTCTGCGTGTATCACAAGGATATTACTACGGTGTCTTCCATACCTGATTGTGGCATAGGCTTACAGTTTGCAATAAGTTAATTTGTAAATTCTTTATTCATCTTCATTTTTCATGCAAATCGTAAAGTAGGAAACAATCACTGTTGCTGCCTTTCCCCTTCATTTTGTACCAGACTGTCAGAGAGAAATTTCAGCCTATTTGTTCTTTTCCTAGACTTTGATAATTTCTTGTGATATATTTAAAATAATCATAGTTATAATTTGCCATTCATTGTGTCTATAGTTGATAAGGATTTGTTCCATTCCCCCTCCCAAATCTCTGGTTTATTCATTGTTTCCAAACTTTCATAATTTTTATGCTATACTTCTAAGTTCACTGAACTTCCATCGTTTCCTAAAAGACAATGATTCATAAGTGTTTCTTTCATCATTTCCAAAATAGATGCTTGTGCCACAAGTGTGAATTTTATTGCTTTTAAGCATATGTATCAATTTTCATTGTCTGGAATATAAGTTTCTTCGGGCTAAAGGCTGAGGCTTCATGTTCTCTCTCCCTCTCTTCCTCCTGCTCACTTTCTCTCCCCATGACCAATGCCTTCATATTTTCTAGTTGAGTAAAGTAATATTATATTTCTGGGCATGGTGCGCACACTTTCAGTCCTGGCACTTGTGAGGCAGAGCTAGAAGGAAGGTTGCTCAGGACCTCTCTGAGACTACACAGTGAATTCCAGGTCAGCCCAGGACAGACTGAGACCTAATTTCAAACTATATATATAAATTAATCATATTAATAATAGTAAGAAGAAGGAGGAGGAGGAGAAGCAGCAACAGCCAGGCATGGTGGCACATGCCTTTAATCCCAGCACTTGGGAGGCGGACATAGGAGGATTGCCATAAGTTTGTTACCAACCTGAAGTCCAGGTTAGCCTGGGCTAGAGTGAGACCCTACCTCAAAAAACATAAAAACAAAACAAAAAGAAAACAAAAACAAAATCAAAAAAGAGAAAGAAGACAGAAAAAAAAAGTATTTCAACCCTTTTAAATTACAGAGGATGCCCTAGAACTTGGAATACATTTTTAATTTAACCACATATTTAGGAGTCTTGAGGTCATGTAATTAAAATCATTCTGAAAAAAAAAATTACTTCAAAGAATTAGTTGCCTAATATCCTCCGTGTTCACAATGACATGAGGCATCTCCAACCAGTGAATGAACAAGAACCTGGCTATTGCTTCCCATGGGGGAGGCCATTAATGCACCATTTTGCTGAGTTTCACAGGCATGGTCTAGGCTGCCTTTGAGCTGAACCATATTCTGAAGCACTTAAAGGATCCTTGCTCTTTCCATCTTCCCTGACATTTATATGATTGGCATTGTGGAAATAGGTTATGTGGATATATATGATTGTAGAGATATATAGTTTCTGTATACTTCTGTATCAACCATTTATTCTATATAGTTGCTACACAATACCCCTTTCATTTCTAATTCCACCCTGACATCTACTTTTCAGAAGATCTAAGGAAACCATTATCACTGCTTCTTTTTTTTTTATATGAGAGTGAGTGAGTGAGAAAGAGAGAGAATTGGTGCACCCGAGCCTCCAGCCATTGCAATTTAACTCCAGATGTATATGCCCTCCCTTACACACAAGTGTGAGCTTGCACATTTGTATCACTGTGCATCTGGCTTACGTGGGGCCAGGGGAGTGGAACATGGTTCCTTAAGCTTCACAGGCAAGTACCTTAATAGCTATGCCATCTCTCTAGCCCAACACAGCCTCTTTTTCAAAGGAGAAGGTCAGAGCTGGTAAATATCAAAAGGCCTGTCAAATGTACACAGCTGATCTGTCAAAGAGTCCAATTTCAAACCTAAAGCTCAAGTATTTCACCACATCTTGGGAAGGAAACAAAATCAATGGCTGAAGTAAAGCAATGTTTTACCATTCATAGATATTCAAGGACATAATGAAATCATATTATTCCTCCTGATAACCACTTTCACCACTTCAAAGGACTAACA
Source organism: Jaculus jaculus (assembly GCF_020740685.1). Lineage (NCBI taxonomy): Eukaryota > Metazoa > Chordata > Mammalia > Rodentia > Dipodidae > Jaculus > Jaculus jaculus. The sequence continues at coordinate 70,411,267 of NC_059116.1, read as the reverse complement.
CATTGGCATTTTTCATAGGGATATATTTAACAACTGTATGTCCTGACTTGTGAAAACATGAAAGACAGAATGTGCTTCAAGTATCCATAGGGAACACATATGAATGAGAAAATAACAATCCATCTTGATCACAGTCATGACTGTTGAGGAAACCTAATAGAGTGGCTTCAATGTGGGGAGGAAGTATATAATTCCCAAAAGTCCAGAAGGGTATTGAGTAGTGATTGATTTTAGGTTATCTCAACTACTTAAGTTGAGGCCCTACATCTCATTCTCATGCCTCTTTCAGATTCTTCTATCTTGATACCTACTTAAAACCTTTAGATTTGGGTGGGGAGATGGCTTAGTGGTTAAGATGTTTGCCTGCAAAGCCAAAGGATCCCAATTCAACTCTCCAGGACCCATGTAAGCCAGTTGCACAAGGTGGCACATGCATCTGGAGTTCATTTGCAGTGGCTGGAGGCCCTGGTGTTCCCATTCTCTCCCTCCCTCTCTCTCTCTCTCCATATATAGATATATATATATATATATGTATGTATGTATGTATGTATGTATGTATACATATACACACACATATATATCAAAGCATCTTATAGCTAGAACTGAATTAGAAAGCTACTTATTCCTAAAAATACTTAAGCAGGAAACATAATTACCTTTTGCAAAAGAAATCTAATGTCAACTAATCACACCTCAAATGGGAGGTCCCAACAAATGCCTGTTGCAATTTCTTTTATATGAATTTTCAAAGGAAGGAAGGGTTTGCTTTGGTTTCCAGTTTAAGGGGGACACAGTCCACCATGGTCAAGAAGAGCCGTAGATGGTAGATGAAGCTGGTCAATTGCATCCACAGTCAGGAAGAAAGAGTAGTGAATGCTGGTGTTCAGCTCCCCTTTTACTTCTTATTCAGTCCAGGGCCCCAGCCCATGGAATGGTGTCTATCATATTTAGAGTGGGTAGCTCCACTTCAGTTAACCTAATATAGAAACCATTACATGATTCACTGTTTCCTGTGTTTTGTGTGTGTGTGTGTGTGTGTGTGTGTGCTGGAAATTTAATCTCAGGCCTTGCACTGAGCCACATCTTTACCAACTCCATTTTATTTATTATGGAGTTGGGGCATATTGTATACACTAGCCATTTACTTGGTATGTTTGTATCACACTATATAGTCCTTGAGAATTGAAGCAGTTTATACTTTTAAATAAGCTACATGTCACTAAAATAGTTAAAAAACTACATGACAGATAGTTGGTAATAATTGGTAAATTCATAGTTGTTGAATAGAATTAATGGCTATCAAACACAATATGCTAGACGTGAAAAGATTGGGAAATGCATCTCTGTTTCAATAGAGACACTTCAATTGACTTTAATGCTTAAACTGATCAGTTTTGTATTGCAAAATATACTATCTTTATGAATGGTATTGCATAAACATGAAACATAAATATATGTTGAGTATAATCTTAGGCATTTCTCACAAACTTATGAAAATTCTTCCTCTCTGGAGTCACAGAAATGATGAATGTTGCTTTGCAGGTTTTGATTTTCAGTACAAAATGACTATAGACTCATTTTTATATATTAGTATCCCTCCCTTGAATTTGATTCTTTGTTCAGCTTACAAATGGGATTATTATTTAAATTAAAAGCCATCTCAAAGTAAATAATACAAAATAACATCAGGTTCCCTAGAGGATGACATCCTCAGCCTTCTCTGAACATCTCAGTTTTCAGTAATTATGATTCTCTGTGCTTCTGAGACTTAACGTTGGGAGACTGGATAACAGATGAGAAACATATTTCCAATTGAGCATTCTTTGCCTTTCTCTCCCTTTCTCCCTTCTTCCTTTTCCCCCTTCCTTCTTCTCCCTCTCCTTTTTCCTCCATAGTCCTCATTCTCCAGACCCTATCAAGTTCCTTCTCTTTACCCTAATTTGTATGCTCTGTCCAAATATTTCCTGGAGCCATCAGTATGCATATTGTTAACATCTTTATTTATTCCTGAAGTCTGGGTTGTTCCAGTACACAATTTCCCTGAATACAAAAGTCCCATGGAGCAGTAAGAAAAAGATGGCAAAGAAGTTAAGGGACATAATAACAGTTACTTCTATATTCACTAACTAATACAGCCATCCAGAAACAATGTTCCTGAAAGATAGTTTCTTTTATTCTTCTTGATAACTTGTCCCATTTCATATTTGAAACAGTTTGCTAAAGAATGAGCATTAAAATTATCATTGAGCACATGATGATATATAATATATTCACATATTAATATATGTGTGATTCTTGTAGCAGGTATACCTCACATGACCTCTGTTATTTCAGAATACATGAAAACCCACTCTGATCTGTGATATTTTATGAAAAATGCATTCTCTATACAAGCAATAATATCAGAGACTCAAATATATCCTGAAGCAGCAATTCTGGCTTTTATAGCAGACTATAAGAATTTAAAATGACTTGTCTTTTTCAGAAAAATAGGACTTTGGCTCATATATAAGCAATACCAAATAGTTTTTGTAAAGTTCTTTTGAATGGGCAGAGGCTGGCTTTGATATCAGTGCCATTTGAGAAATAGATGGGATCAGAGAGCAGAACCCATCACTTAGTGTCAGATGGGGCCGCTAGCCATGGCCTGGTGAGAGACAAATCGGCTGTGTCGATTCACGTGCACTGCTGACACCCCAAGCCACTGCTCAGGAAGCCTCTGTTTTTACCATGCTAACTTGGCTGCCACATTTATTTTATATTACCTCATAAGATCAACACTTGTTTTTGTTAAACTTGACCCATTACTTTGATTATTCTCAGCTGCATCAGTGGCAGGAGCACTCAGATCAAAATATTTGCTCTCACATATTAGATTCAAGTAAAGATTGCTTGTAAAAGCACCATCCTAGTGACCATGGGAGTTGTATATTTTCCTCATCTGTGAAGCATCTTCCAGGATTACTGAATTGGCCTTACACATCTAACTGTCAAATGGCCCCTGTTACCTTGGGGAATTTTTTTTTTTCACCTTTTCCTCTAATACATGTGGAGTATACTATACATGATCTCTATGGTTTCTTGTAGATGATCTTTTCCTTAAAATACTCCCTATGTCAAGAGCCATGAAGCAAGTCACAAATGACACCATCACAATAACTTCTGTTGTATTTATTTCTGATGAATGAAATAAGATAAAAAGTATGTTCTTCTCTGGTGGAAGTTTCTTCCATATTCTACAAAAACAAATCGCAGACATAGCCTTTAGTGAAGTATACAACAGAAGTTATTCCCCTTGAAATTCACCAAGACAGCTGGCAAAAATCCACCCTCAATTCTCTTTTCATTAAGAAGTCGCATGCAGGGGCTGGAGAGATGGCTTAGCGGTTAAGCTCTTGCCTGTGAAGCCTAAGGACCCCGGTTCAAGGCTCGGTTCCCCAGGTCCCACGTTAGCCAGATGCACAAGGGGGCACACGTGTCTGGAGTTCCTTTGCAGAGGCTGGAAGCCCTGGCACGCCCATTCTCTCTCTCTCTCCCTCTATCTGTCTTTCTCTCTGTGTCTGTCACTCTCAAATAAATAAATAAAATTTAAAAAAAAAAAGTCGCATGCATAGACTCCCATCTCAACTAGTCCTTGAAATGAGTGTCAGGAACAATGAAGAATAGTTAGCATGCTATTATCTTTCTTCCATATCAAAACACAGTCTTTGTAAATGGAAAACAAGTTTTCTTTTTTTTTGAGGGGGGGAAGTTCTTCAGTGTTAGTAAATTACTGCCAGCTCTTCCAATGGTCTCTCATGATCTCAGTAATGATCAGCTTCCTATCCCCAATGGTTAGGAAGGGCCAGCTAAACCAGATCTTACAGGGTGTCACTCTAAGCTCCCATTCCTGAAGAAGAAAACATGACTACCACAATTCAACTTTTCAGATCAAGTTACCCAGTGCATCTTTGCTACTTGCAATTCACAATCTATTATAACTTTTCCAATCAGCTCTATTAGAGACTGAGAGAAAGATGGTGTCATTTTTCTCAACATAAGACATTACTTCCATGTACTATATACTGGAATTACTTGCATCGAGAGAGAGAGTAATTAGGTTATATCACAAATGAGTTGCTTTATGACCTTTAGAATGGCGAGTTCTTAAAATAATTGCACGTAATATACTTGCCAATGTAGTCTAGCCTCATTATTTTTAAATCAATTACTTATTTATTGGAATTAGGTGTAGGAAATCTTTCCAAGAGGGGTAAGACAACAGAAAACATACTGATTTATTTGTGGTTTGATAAGAACTTGTATTATTTGCAAATTCCACCATCTCCACCCAAAGGTATTTCAGAGTCCCAACTGAAGTTTCCAATCTGTGCCTAATAGGACAAAACAAGGATCAGGCTGTAATGCCAGCCCAGTGGGACAGTCAGTACCACTACTTTTTAGTCTAATAGTAGAGCATTAATGCTGGTTTAATTCTGAATTACCACTTATGAAGCATTGAGAATCAAGAGAGTACTGGAGCTAATGGGAAGCTCTCCACAGAACACATAACTCAAATTCATAGAATGCAGTAAGCAAGAGGACTTCATAACTTATGTAGAAATGCCTCAAGCATGGACAAAGTCTGGAAGTACTTGCAGGTAACTCTTTCATCTGGGCTTTCCTCAAACCAGCTACATTTTGCACGCATCAGCCTCATGAATTACTTGGTGCCAAGTTTCCAAAGTTTTTTTTTTTTTTTAATTCCTTTGTCAGTTAGTTCATTTTAAAGTTTAGAAAACTAAATAGCACAAATATGAAAGGAATTATCAAGTATCTAAGTCAACTCGTCAAAGCATGTGAGAATGGGGTCAAAATGGTGTTATTTCCACTAAGGTACTTTGGGTTGTTTATTTTCTGTTGAGCAAGGAGAAAGAAAAAGAAAAGAAAAAAAAAACTTTTTTTCAAATTATTTGCTAAGCAGTTAGATCTATTCTTGGCTTAGAAGTCATACTATTCATATAGCTCCTTGGATTTCAGAAACCAGAAACTTATCTTTTATTTCCAATAAGCCATTTATTTTCCTGGGAGAATTCTAAAGTTAAATCCCATCTAAAATATTATTAACTTATGAGTTGGTTCTGAAAAGTGAGTTCTTAAGGAGTTGGAATCTGACCTTGTTCAAGTAAAGAGGTCTGTGCTCCTGGCCAAAGGTTGTCTGCTGCTGGAACTCCCAGGGCCCTCAGGCTGGAATGTACGCTCCAGCTTGGCTACAGCCCAGGTTTTCCTTGGGCCCCAGTTACAAATAGTATATATTTTCTTCTCAGCAAATAGAGGCCATTATATGAAATCCTGACAACCACTTTCCTCCTTTTTCTTACGTCTTCCCTTTGCAATCGCTACATGTCTCCCTGCTCTGGCGGCAGCCACACCTAGCATCTTTGGCTGCAAGAACCAAAGAAAGTGACTTTACAAGGGGGACTGGGGCATGCACTGGAACTCTGCCTGTGCGTCTATCCTTCACTCTAATCCTAGATATAAAGTGACAGTCCACAATTTTTCTTATTCTTTGTCCAAATCTCAATGCAACTGAGAAATACCATATTACATGTTTGTGGAGAAAATGATTAAAAGTCAAATATTTGAAAAGTTAATACAAATTCAAATGGTCATGGTACATTTAATGAGTGGGATAGGTAGATATCTATTTTGTTATGGGAAGCACAAAACTTCCGATAAGCCTGTATATATATATATATATATATATATATATATATATATATATGTATGTATGTATATGTATATGTGTGTGTGTGTATGTGTGTGTATATATATATATATATATATATATATATATATATATAGTTTATTTATTTGATAGAGAGGAAGAGAAAGAGAGAGGGAGAGAATGGGCATCCCAGGGCCTCCAGCCACTGCAAACGAACTCCAGACACATGTGCCCTCTTGTGCATCTGGCTTATGTGGGTCCTGGGGAATCGAACCTGGATCCTTTGGCTTTACAGGCAAACATCTTAACTGCTAAGCCATGTCTCCACCCTTCAATAATTCTTTAATTATAGGAGCATTTTATGTGTACAGTTTTAATTGTACAAAATTATTATTGATAAAATTAATAAAGAAATATAAACGTACCTGAATTCCTTATTTCAGACATTATAAGTTACTTTGTTTGTGAAGCATGTGTCTGAGAACAGGCATGTGCATGCTCTTTGCGTGCATAGAGGTCAGAGAAAAACTGTGGGTAGTGGTCCCCACTTGGTGTCTCATTGAGGTAGGACCTCTGCTTGTTCGCCATTGTGCTCATCAGCACAGCTGGCTTAAGAGCTTCAAGGGGATTCTGCCTCTGCTTCCCTTCTCCCCACAGGCATGATGTGATTACAGACACACTACAGTCTCTGGCTATATGTAGGTTCTGGGTTTTGAACTCAGGTACTAACCCATGTGAGATAAGTGCTTTATTCACTGAACCATTTCCCCAGCATGCATTAAGACTTTCTTTCAATCACCTTATTTTGATTCAATCAGGATTAAGATGTAGTTCTTACCCATTTATTTTTCACTCTGTAGCCCCAGGATGGCCTCATACTCACAGGGATCCTCCTATCTTTGCCTCCTGAGTCCCAGTATTAAAGGTGTGCACCAGTATGGTCAGCAAAATAGAGTTCTTTAGAAACACAAATTCAAACAATGCCAAAACTTATAGGCATGGATGCATCTGATGCCAGATCCATGGCAATGTAGCATCCTTATTATCCTATGCCACCTCCCAGGAAGTAGCTTCCAATTGTTGAAGCCAGGAATAAATTGGAGCTGCATTAAAAATACAAAACTACTATATTCATTCCCTTAATGATCATAATTCACATAATTGACTTAGTATAGTTTTTTTTTTTTATTTTTGTTATGTACACAGTATGCAAACAGCCATGTTGGTACCATCACTAGCCTCCTCCCTGTTCACCCCCTTATGCAGGGACCCTCATCTTGGGGAATATGGGTCGTGCATTGTGGGATTAGCCATCATCTATGGGGAAGAGGCAATGTCTCTGTGCATAATGTCCCAACATGTGGATCTAACAATCTTTCCACCCCTCTTCCACAGATTACCCTGAGCCATGTTGGGTTCCTTTCAGGTCTACCTCACTAATGAGATCTTGGGAGCCTCTGTGTCTCTGGATATCTTGTACAGATATTTAGAAAATGAAGTGGACTATAATGTCAGACAGAATACGTTCATTCTTACATTGATCGCCAGGGCCACTCCTGCTTATTTATTGATTTGATAGGCAGAGAGCCTCTAGTCACTGCAAGCAAACTCCAGATTTATGTGCCATCTTTTGAACATGCACCACCCTGTGCATCTGGCTTACATGGGTTCTGGGGAGTCAAAACTGGGTCCTCAGGCTTCACAGGCAAGCACTTTAACCACTAAGCAATCTCTACAGGCCCTGGACCTACATTTTAAAAAAATATATTTTATTTTTATTTATTTGACAGAGAAAGAGGGAGAGAGAGAGAATGGGTGTGCCAGGGCATCCAGCCACTGCAAACGAACTCCAGATGCCTGTGTCTCCTTATGTATCTGGCTAACATGGGTCCTGGGAAATCAAACCAAGATCCATTGGATTTGCAGGCAAATGCTTTAACTGCTAAGTCATCCCTCCAGCCCAGGACGTACTTTTTTTTTTTTTTATGGATATATGTACATATTGGTGAGGAGTTGATACAAAATCCTTCAAAATGTTAGAGTCTTCAGGTATCAGTAGTCCCTTAGGTGTTTCAATGAATATATTGCAAGCTAACCAAGTATCTAATTAGACAGACCGGAAATTAATATGTTGTAGAATGAATAACATGTCTAGTTTAGGGGAAAAAAGAGCTCTAAAACAGTGATTCTAAAGGGTCATATATTGATTTCCATTGTTCAAATAGATTTCAATGCACAAAATACCAGCAAAAGAAATCAATACAGTCTTATTTGATAGTGTGCCTTTAAAAGCATCATTCAGTTTTTCAGAGACTGGCATTTAATTCTCGGCATGTTCCTAACAGTTTCTGTGATAATTTTAATAGTTCACAATGCAAGTTGCCAGAATGAAGGGGCTGATTCTCACCAGTGTGATGTCCTACATTCACAGGACCATTCATTAAGGCCATCCTGACAGAGGAGAGATAAATGAAAACTCCTGAAAGCTGATATTGTCATTCATCCCCAACTTTTATGTTAGTAAATGGATTGGTTGATTTTAGCTTTAATTGTTTGACTGGGGATGGGGAGAGATTAAATACCAGTAAAATGAAAGGATTTTTTTTTTTTTTTTTTTTTTTTTTTTTAGTAGACCATTAGGAAACTAGAGATCACAATAGCATCTGCCTTACTAGAAAGGCTGATCTCATTATAAAACAGCTTGTATCCTACCTGGTTCTGTTTTCATCTGTTAAAAAAAAAATTTCTATGACCTTAGCCTGTACAATTCATGAAATACTTTGCCTATCTGTCTTCTATCTATCTATCTATCTATCTATCTATCTATCTATCTATCTATCTTTTCTTTCTTTCTCCTTCCTTTTCTTCCCTTCCCCTTCCTTTTCATTCTTTCCTTACTTCCTTCATTTTTTTTCTGCTATTTTGAAACAAGATTTCTCTATATAACCCAGAATGGCCCTTAACTCATAATCCTCCAGCCTCTGCTTACCATGTGTGGGATTGTTGTTATGGACCATCAGACCTAACTTTCATGGTAATTCTAAAACAAAATTTGCAGATACTTTATGTTCAGGAAGTCCTTCTCCCTAACTGAAGTCATTATAAAAATCCATCTAGCTAGTAAGTTTATCAGCAACACTCTAATTTCAATTCATATGATCAAAAATAGATATTTTATTTCCACACTAGATCTGAAATACAAAGAATAAATAAAATTTAGAATGTATATTTTGATTACTCAAGAAAAACAGTCAAGTATCTATTTTAAAGATGGCACAAGCTTAACAAATACAAAAATATATGGTTCTTTTACTTTTGCCAACTCCAATACCTTTCCTTAAAGAATTTTAAAGGACATTGTGATCACCCCTGAAGGAAATGTGTTTTATTTTTATCTACTGTACAATTAAAATTCTTTCAATATTTTTTTCATGCAAGAAAAGTTTAATGAGACACATTTGTCTCCATGGTATTTTGAAGAAGGATTACAGCTGAAAGCAAAAGATGTATAGCAAAAAATAGTAATAAATTATACTTGTGTTAAGAGAAACTACTTTTCAAATAAATCCCATAGGTTAGCAGTTATTTTTAGTCTGCAAAATGCTTGTACTTTTACTTGCTATTTAAGAATCAATTCTTAGCCAGGTGTGGTGGCACACTCCTTTAATCCCAGCACTCGGGAGGCAGAAGTAGGAGGATTGCCATGAGTTTGAGGCCACCCTGAGAATACAGAGTGAATTCCAGGTCAGCCTAGACTAGAGTAAAACTCAACCTCAAAAAAAAAAAAAAAATCAATTGTTTCGTCAAAGAAAGAATGGTGCCCAGGTCATTAAAGTTCGGTCACGTAGCTCAGTTTGTAAAATTGACCAAAATTCTTTTATCCATAAAACCACCAAATACATAGAAAATTTGAGAATGAAGTTCCCCCTTGCATTAGTCTTTGGTGTGATAAATGGTATACTGAGATATTTTGTAGTATCGAAAATGTCTGCATCTATGTTTTCTTCCCCTGAACTCTAATATGTAGAAATAAAATCATACTTGAGGAGGTTTCCTTCAAATCAACTGGTCAGCATGTACTATAGTACCTAGAGACTCATCTCTTACCTATATGTTATTTATTTTTTATTTTGTACCTTGCTAATTTCTAAAGTTTAAATGCAAAACAATTTCTTAATTCAATGAATTCTATAAGTATTCCTGGAAAGACATCATTACAATGCCACATTTATAACTTGTGATGATAATTAAACACCATCCTATTAAGTTCCCACTCTCTATCTCAGCTTGAGTGGATGAAGTCACATGTGTCTGGCAACATAGGTCCTGTGTGACCATCTCTAAAAAAATTAAGACCAAGTTGCTATAGAAAGATGAGTTATTGAAAGTAACTTGATATATTGGCAATGTATACACTGTCAACAGAACAAAAACATACAAATCACTTTATAGTGTAAAGTCTTGAGTTATGTGCTCCAAAGAAGATTTTCGAGATGAAATGAAGTTAGTTTCTAATCTTTCTTCTATTTAGCAAAAGTGCAAAGTATTGAGCTTCAGTTCCCTCTTCTGTGAAATGGTGAAATTAGGTGATTTCTGAATTGCCTTTAAATTATAGCCAACAAGAATTATTGAAGCAAACAATAATCATTCATTCCTTGGCTGCTACATGAGTGTTAGGTCAGAGAGTCACAGCTGACATCCCTCCCCACTCCTCCCACACACACCAATTTAAGGGTCTTAATCAAATATGTAAGTGGTGGTGAAATGAGAGAGGAATTCAGTCAATACGACCATGCTGAGAAGAAAGAGAACTGCACCCTAAATTCTATTTTAAGAGTAGTTGCATGAACTTTTAGAGTTCTGCATGGCAAGGGGAGCTAGAGCATGTGTAAGAGACATGTGTAGTCAAGCCGTCTTGCTGCTCTGTGAGGTCTTTATCTCAGGTCCAGTGCTGTGTGTCCTGCTAGCTCTAAGGGAACCAGAATTCCTTCAGGGTGCAACTCAGTTCCATCAAAAGAGGACCTTCTGCCACCTGTCATGCCAAACATGGAACTTGGGATGAGCTTAGGAGAAATGATTCAGGAAAGGAAAAGTCCAAAATGCCTAGAGAGGAGCCTCGAGTTTATAATCCCAGGCAGGGGGATCACTATGTAATGGGGTACTGAGAATTCAAGAACTGACCTTGAGCTACAAACCCTGAGTTCTTGTCTGTTTTTAACCAAATAATTAGATAAAACAAAATTGAGAAGGATAAATTATGAAATACCACATATTTATTCAGGAATATGCAAAAAAGAGAGAGTCTGAAAATCAAGGAACAGAAAATGGTATATGCACAAGGTCTCTGAGCCCGACCCAGTCAACACCTAATATTTGGGAAAAAAAATTACAAAAATTAGTAACCAAACCAAATGAAAACTTAAAAAACAGTTACTCCAGGTGGTAACTTCTATTTTTGTTATAATTTGAAAGTCAAATAAATGTTCCAAAAGAGAGATAAGAAAGGACAAAAGTCACCAGAACGTTTTAATGGTAATAAAGGCTACTCAGGGAAGGGCCCCTTCAGTAAACCACTTAATTGGACAAAATCTAAAATGTATTTACCTGATGTCAAGGTTTTAACCAATAGGAAAACTAAGTCTTATAGTTAAGGCCTCACTCATGAACAGCTCACTGATGCTAACTTTTTATGGTTTAAGGGTTATAAAAACTGACCTGAAGATTCTCAATAAAGCAAACTAGTTTCCTTTATTTGTCAAGGTTTCAAGTATTATAAAAACCAAGGCCTACGATAAAGATTCATGTATAAATGTTAAATTTCAAAAGATGAGGTACTCATACCTAAAGACAATGTTACTTTAAAGATAACTTCTATTTTATTTATGCTAATACTATCAAATGGTCATAACTAGGTTTATTCACTTGGGTTTAAAGTTATTTAATTTCAGTCACTATAACATTTATGCTCCTGTTAGGTACAAAACATTGGGAAGGCTTCTCCAAACTTTAAAAATTTCAGGTCATGAGTGAGGCATAAAATATTTTTTTTTTGTTAAAAAATTCTATGATACATAAAGTCACTTGCTATCAAGATTAAACTAAACACATTGGTTGTCAAATGGTATTTCTTCTTTCAAAACAAATTTTTCAAGGGTTTTATTAGAGCTTAGTTGTTTTGGCTCAGCAATCATCAGATTCTTCTCTGTTATATGTAAAGTACCTGCCTCATTTCTGCCATCTCAAGTCCAGTACTTATAACAAAAGTAACTCTTTAAGACGTATTCCCTACTTTAAGGTGTAGCCTTATGCTCAAACAATGGTCCTCATTTGAAATATTTTCAAGCTCTGTGGTTCTGTTTCCAATGTTCTCTGGGTAATTGGGAGCAACACAGATATCTGGACTAAACAAAGGTGTTTTAAACACATGTGCTAAGACTTTATACTGTCTTAGTTGTTCTTTTCTGGTGATTTCTAGTTTAAACTAATTGATTTAGATTTGTGTTGTTTTCAAAACTGATAACAGGTTCTGTCTGTATTTATAACTATTAGATATTTATTTAAAGGGTAAAATGTGCCTACTTTCTATGCCTCAGATACGGCCTATGCTGCCACAGGACAACTAAATTTTAAAAGGTTAGACAAAATGACTTTTAAAACCTTGAGCCATTCTTTAACTAAATCTATTTCAGTAATAAAGTGTGTTCTATATGTCCATACACCCAAGTTGACATAACTTCCTTTCTAAGTATATTAATCACCTATGTAAAAACCAAAGCCAATTAGAATCAATGAAACACAGTCTTAGCCTGTGCTTCCAGGTCATAGGGCCATTGGAGATGATGGGACAGGACACTTCTACACTGGCTCCTTGGTGAGCCATCTGCCTTCCTGAACAGAAAAAAATTCAAAAGCCCAAAGAAAACAAATGGTGTACAATCTGAAACAAGAGAGTAACAATTGAGGAATAATCCATCATCCTCCTTGCTTCCCTAAAAAGGAAAAACTACTTGATCAACATGGCCCTGACTCATCCCAACAGACTAAAACTAAAACCACCAATATCAAAAAAGGTACTCCTGGGTCCCTAAAATCTTCTTTGAAGAGCCATTAATAACCTCCAAAATTAATCATTGCTTAATTTTTTGCTAACTGCTTGGTCTTAAACACTCAGGAAAAAAATGTATAACCAAAGATAAAGACATACCTCAAATATATAAATGGCTTATGAAGTATTACAACAAGAGCTGTACATGGAAAATAAACAAGGCCTTAAAATATATTGTCTCAATCTCTAAGATGTCTAATTCTATAATGAAAAAACATAAATGTCAAAAAGGTTATTTTCAAATCTAAAATATATGTATATATAGATGACTTTGACCAAAAGTCACTTAATTCAAAATACTTCCTTATACTGGAAACAATGATAAATCTCTTCTAACTTATGCCATGACATCCTTAAATAATTTCTGAGACCAAAAATATATTTGTACAGCATTTAATACACCCAATGAGGCTTTTGTACCAACCTTTGGCCCTGGCTTACCCCGGGACAAATGTATAATGGTACACTCTAAAACACTATTATCAAAATTAAATTATATATATATAATAACTCTACTAATATATCCTCTGTTTTATAAGCCATACAAAAACAAAATCAGGCCATGTCAAACACTACTGTGCCATTCAATAAACACTTCTAAAAAATAATCTCAGCCAGCTCATTCTCAGATTGCCCTGAGACAATCTAACTCTGCCTGCCTGGGTTCCTAAGAATGCTCCCCAGGGCTTACATGTCCCTAAAGGTGACCGGATTGCTATGTGACGCTTCTCATTAACTCCTTACTTTAATTCTTTCTCCCCAACATTCTCTTCCAAGACTGTCTTCAGACGTTCCATCAATACACTTCCAGGGGCTTTTAGAGTAGTCCCCCGTTCTGGAAGAGACTCTCTAACTGCCACACAACTTTATGCCCCATTCAACAAAAAGTAGTTAATTATCTGATGTCATCACCCCTTGTCCTCTAACAACACTTAACATGTCTTCTCATGAAAGAAAAAAACGAGACGTGGGTAAAGTTAGGGCGACTAGATACCTGAAGGTAAAAGAATAAAAAAATTTATACTTGCTAAAAATCAAAGATAATCTAACTTCTTGCCTCTTGCCTAGTGCCCCAGACCAATTTTTCCACAAACATCCACGACCCTCCTGGGAGGGAGATCTTTCGTAAAATTTAAAAATTGTGGTTGCTCACGTCAGCCCCTGAAACTGGATGCCAGAGCTGATCTCTTCTGAGAGCACCACTGACCCTAACCAACCAGCTGGCCCACGGTTCACCTGGGCCAAGAGACAGACCACCACTCTAAGGCTTAAATACCTTTATAAGGAAAAACACTGGCTCTCTTTCTGATCACTTGAGAACTTCCAACTGTGGGTGAGTTTTCCCTCTTCTGGGCCTGGCTGGCTCAGCCCTGGCTCAGGTCCAGGTTCATCAGGGAGGAGCCCTCCAGCCTGGAGGGCCCCTAGTCCTTATTCTTCACATTGGTTCTTTATCTTCTCCAGCTCCCCACATGACAGGAGGTCCTTGGACTTTCTTTTCTCTTTTCTTTCCACACTTCCCCCCACCCCCAAATCTGTATTTGGTTACATGGACACCTGAGATTCACATGGCCCACATAAGCTTCTGGGCTCAGTGTGGTGTACTTCTCTTCTCCCCACTGTATCTCCCCTTACCTCTTAGCCTTTCCCTTTCCCCACTCCTTTATAAAATCTAAACAAAATATATTTTAAAAATCATTCTCTTAAATCTAATACTACCAATAATTTACAAATATAAGCTTCAAAACATAGAATTCCAAAAACACCCCCAAACTCCAATTTCTCCATTACAGAAGAACAAACATAAGGCTTGAAACATTAAAAGGCATTAAGAGAGGAATGAGAAGAAGAAAGTTAGGAGAGGCCATGCCAGGTCAGAGGCAGGAGGGGTAGGGAACCCATGGGGAGTGGGAGAGGCTTACCCAAACAGGAACCTGGAAGTTCTGAAGAACAGAGAGAAAGCTGCCCACCTGATAAGTGTCTACTCATAAACTTATTGTGGTGGGCCTCCTTCATGCTCAGGTGAGCCAAAGTGAGGTTTGGTCTGGGCCTCCTCTTTATGTCTCTTAAAGTGGAGATTGCAAGGGCAGACTTAAGGATATTTCTGCTTTTTACTTTGGGGATCCTGTTACTCCGAACTACTTAAGAAAGCTACCTGCCTCCCACTCAGCTAAGAATTCCATGCCAGTATTCACCATCCAGAATGATATCCTATGTCCAGAAAAAAAAAAAAAAGCAAATAAATGAACAAACAAAAAAAAATAAAAATAAAAATAAAAATAGACCTGGGGTGGGGGAATTGAGCCAATCAGCTCAGTAACTAGTTCTTTCCTTAAATCTCCAATTTTATTATTTATTTGTTTATGAGAGAGAGAGAGAAAGGAGAATAGGTGTGCCAGGCCCTCCAGCTGTTGCAAAGGAACTCCAGATGCATGTGCTACCTTGTGAATCTGGTTTACCCAGGTCCTGGAGAGCTGAACATGGGTCCTTTGGCTTTGCATGCAAGTACCTTAACTGCTATGCCATCTCTCCAATTCAAACCTCCAATTTTAAAGGATTTCCTGTTACATGGCCTTTCAGTAGCTGTAACTCAAATGTAGACAAAGACACAACAACAAAGGTTAACTGTAGACTGGACTATGGCACCTTGATCTTTTTCTGTGTGTGTGGGGGGGGGTGCGTTAAGAAGGGAGGAAGATAGGAAGGAATGAAGGAAGGAAGAGGAAGGAGGGAGGGAGGGAGGGAAAGAACCAGATGGGGGAGGGTGGAGGGAAGAATTGAACAAGACTATATGGTCAACTAATCAGCCTTATTTGGAAATATTCCTAAATCAGATGCAGCATAAACAATGTTAGCAGGGGTCAAGTTGACTCAATTTCACACAAACAGAATGGATGTTGTTGATGAAATATAGAGTTACAAGACAGTAGTAAAATAGAGAGCATTCAGAAGTTTCTGTAATGGAGGGCAAGGAAAATCAATAGAAAACTGCACTCAATTGACTGTAGCTGAGACTCCTGGATGACAGGAGCAGGTAAGGGCCCCAGACCACTGAGGGTTAAAATGGGCCTGAGCTGCCAGGCATGGCTAAAGCCCTTGGGCTACAGGAGGCCACACCGTCCCCTGCCCAGGACACCTGGACATCCTAATAAGACTTAGGCTTAGCTCATAGCCCAGGGACCTTTGGCCAGTTGCCTAGGAAACTCCTCATATGGTATCAGCCAGCAGCCTTCACACAGCCCATGCCCTGCAACTCATACCCATACCTTTTCTCCCGCTACATAGATCACCTAACTCTCTCCTTACTCTCCCTAAGTGCTGGAATGAACACCCCTAAGTATCAGCAAGCAAACCTTGAATCCGCCAATCCCCTTAGGACCCTCTTTTCTCCCTCCCCCACCTCTCTCTCTCCTGGTTATAAAACCTCAGTCCCCTGAAAAATAAATGAACTGCTCTCTGAAGATGGCTCCCTTGTATTTCTTCTCATAACACTCAAACCTTCTCAAGACCTTGCTCCACAGATGCCTGGATGCCTCCAGGGAGCCAGTGAGCAATGGCCTCCTGAGGAACCGGCATCCCACATATGGGGATCTACAGCCTATGAAGAGGTTGGCAGAAGTTGGTGATGGAAAACTGCTAAGAGGAAGGATCAAGAGTAGACATGTCACAGGTGGACACAGGTTCCCTTTTGGAGGTTCTTAGTCCTGATAAAAGAATTTAAAATCATACACAGAAGGGAACTTAATAGCAATTATTTGGAATTAAAAAGGACAGAACTCTGAGGTTCAAGATAAAGGACAGGAGTAGGAGATAGAAGAAGGAGACAAAGTTGCATTTTTAATATTCTCAGTGTAAAAATATGATCCTTTCAAAGATAAAGTGGGAAAAGAGAAAGAACCAAGTGTTCAGGGCTTCTTGTTCCTTGTAGTGTTTAAGGAGGTGATGCAAGATGGTCCAGCTCTGTGGGTGATGTGATCCTTGAGTGCCTCACCAAGGATCAAACAAGAAAGACATATACTCCTTAATATTATTTGATTTAGTCTTGTAGTCAGCTGAGATTGCACTGAATAACCTAAACCTGAGGATGTGTTTAAAAGAGAAAGGATTAAAATTAACTGCATTATTGTCATTAGTACCCAAGCTAGTTCTTCACAGGGAGCAAAAAAGTCAAGGGTTCATAGTGAATTACAAGATAATTTTGTAGTCCAAAGACAAAAAAAAAAAAAAAAAAGAAAAGAAAAGAAAAGGAAAAAAGAAAATGAATCAATCAACAAATAAAACTAGTTGGGAGAGAAATAGATGAGATGACTACCATGAATCCTCGGAATGGACAAGCAATGTGTGTAGCAACAATAGGTGACATAGGCCTTTCTCGGTTCCTGCCACAAGTCTCATAAAGGGTGCCTGGATAACAAGACAGCCTAATGGCAATGCTACTCCTATGTTTGGAAAGTTTTCTTTTTCTTAATAAATACACTTCTGCTTTGACTGTCCTTTATTCACATGGACCAACAAATTGAAGGACTGCCAGCAGGGACAGCTCCATGACCCTAGATCATCTGGCACCTTAGCTAAACCCACCAGAGTCAAGAAAGGCACTGTCATTCTCACAGACCCCTACATCATCCTTGGTTTACCTTTTAACTCTGTGGCCAGGAATCAATAACAATATGTAGTTCATTGCCTTAGCTTTTGGTTTTTCTAGATGTGGTGGGCAAGGAAGGACTAGCTTGTTATATATACTATTAGCAGATGACCTGTTAGCTCTGGGGCCAATTTAAAGTTCTTGCCATCGGTGCATGTTTAGCCTTACAGTGGTGACAAGCAACTTCTATATATTTTTTTTAATTTAATTTATTAGTTTTCTTTTCAGTAAATACAGGCAGTTTGGTACCATTATTTAGGCTCATCTGTGATCTACCCCCTCCCATTAGACCCTCCTTGTTATTGAAAATGGGTCGTGCATTGTGGAGTTAGCCCCCAGTTATTAGTATGATAAATGTCTCTGAAAATCATGACCCAACATGTAACTCTGACATTCTTTCCGCCCCCTCTTCCGCAAGATTTCCCTGAGCCATGTTGGGTTCATTTTTGGTCTGCTTCAGTGCTGAGGTGTTGGGGGCCTCTGAGGCTCTGGCTCTCTGATTTGGTAGGAGTTGATTTTTCTCTGCATTGATCTCCTTCCCCTTTGTGCTGGTATCCAGTTCACAGGAAAACATCACCCTTGCTTATTTCACCAGTTGTCCTTAGTTTCAGTTGGGCCCCTTCTGAGGTATGTTGGGGCAGCTCTCTTCTTAGGATCTGCATCTATCTGGAAAAGAGAAGCAGATTCTCCAACGGAGAGTAAGTTAGCACCCAGAAAATTGAGATAACACTTACTTTTTTGATAGACAGTTTGATAGGTGTAGGCCCTCTTATACCCCGTGATTGATGGTAGCTTGATATTGTAGAGTGGGCTTGTGTTTGGGTATGGTTCTGACTTGTTTCCCAGCTCCAGCTAAGGGTCTAGAACCACTGAGGGGATCAGTTAGCCAAATCAAGAGCAATTGATTCCTCACCATGGCTGTGTACCACTATTGCACTTGTGTGGGTATCACATCCGGTTAATTGTTGCTACTTAGGTTAAACAATGTGTTGCTTGGACAGATCTTGGTCACTTCCCCCAGTCGCCTATGTAGCGCCTTCTGGCACTAGACACGCTGACTGTCTGGGGAATGACTCTCTCCTGGCTTCCAGCCATGTCATTCCATTTTACGCGTCAGCTGCATATGGAGTCTTCAGCAATAGGGTCTTACCACTGGCCTTTGGTGGGTCATCAATTTCTCTGACAGAAGTCTGTCATTGTTTTGGGAAACCTTGTAGGTTTCTCTGATCAAAAGCTCATTGTGGATTGTAGGCCCAAGCTGGAAGTGGGGGTTACAGGTCAGTGTCCACTAAGAAATTGACGAAAAAGATAACTAATATACAAGAGTTAGAGAGGAGAGAGATAGAGGGGAGAGGGGGAGAGGGAGGGAAGGAAGATGTAGGAGATTTAGGTCAGTCTTGATCCTACCCTCTCCAGTGTCTTGTGGTTCAGGTGTTTCCTGTAAGGGACTAGTGAAGGTTCAGTCATTTGGTCTGTCTTTTAGGAAGTAGAATTTTATGGTACCATTGCCAAGTGAAATGTAAACTTATTTTTTTTAATTCTCTACCATGGTATCACTGGCTACATATCATGCCTTTTACCTCAGAAGACGCTGTTGTATTTATCACATTGTTGCTGGGAAGAATGACAATAACATGCATGGGAGCTTAAGGGAAGGTTAAGCAAAGGTTTATTAGAATGTAAAGCAGAAAGTGAAAATTAGACAGAGATCCAGAAGTGGGATGGGTCCTGAGCCAGAAGCCAAGGTGGGTGGCATCAGGTTTTATTCCCTTGGAAATGTAAATGAAGTATCCAGTTGAGGTGGATTGCATTGGTTGGATTGGTTAGTTGGAAATTTTGTAGGGGTACCTGATAGGCTGATAAATTGTACAGACAATTGCTTGTTTTGGATGTATGTGGAGGCTTCAGATGGGCTAATGAGTTAGACGGATGCTTGGTTATTTTGAATAGGCTAGGTGATGTCCTATTATAGGGAGTTAGCATAGTTGAGGACTTTAGACTTTTTTGGAAGTCAAGACTTTTTTTGGATTTTAGTTCTCAAGCTTTGCTTTCTTGACCCATTATATACCCTCTGTGCTTATTAGCTCTGTCAGGCCGTAAAGATATCTATTTATTCTTTCTGGACATGTAACTATAACTAGCTGTCTACAAAATAGTAACTCCCTTACTTATAATCCCTATCAATATGCCTCAAATGGTACCATTGAAATTGCTACAGAAGGCCCTTTCATTCTCTTTCTCCTTGCTCACCATTCCCTATCTGAAAGATCCTTGCCAAACTGACCTAACAGGATTCTTGCTGAAGACATGCCTAAGAGATGATGGAGGAGAAGTAATTGTAACAGACATTGGTAGTGATACATTGTCAAGAGATTCTGTATACACTAATAAAAGATACTATGCATACTATGTCCAGAAAGGATAGGATTGAAATCAAGACTTAGTCCCAAAAGCTCAGAGGAATCTGACTTGAGTTTAGCCAGAGAGATGGCATGTGTCAGTGACAAGGGATACACAAAAAAAGGGGACCTAGAGGAAGAATAACTTTGGCTTTCTCATCACTGCAATGAGGACAGTGAGACTTCAGACTAGAGAGTAAAATACTGTCATAATCACAAAAACACAAGGCATTGGTATGTCTGTGCATTTCCATTACTTTGCATCCAACAAGAAAACTCATAATGAGTTTTAAAGCTCTTTAGATTTTACACACTTAAACAATGCTTTCATTAAAAAAATCCAGGTTCCGAGCCAGGTGTGGTGGCATGCGCCTTTAATCCCAGCACTCGGGAGGCAGTGGTAGGAGGATCGCCATGAGTTCAAAGCCACCCTGAGACTACAGAGTTAATTCTGGTTAGCCTAGACAAGAATAAGACCTTAAAAACCTCAAAAAACCAAAAAAAAAAAAAAAAAAAAAATTCCAGGTTCCGGAGTCGGGCATGGTGGCGAACTCCTTTAATTCCAACACTCAGGAGGCAGAGGTAGGAGGAGCGCCATGAGTTCGAGGCCACCCTGAGACTACAGAGTGATTTACAGGTCAGTCTGAGCCAGAGTGAGATCCTACCTAAAAAAAAAAAAAAAAAAAAAAAAAAAAACCGAACCACATGGCAATGGTACCACAAAATTCCACATCCTAAAAGGCAGACTAAATGGTTGAACCTTCATCAGGTCCTTAGATAGAACATCTGAATCACAGGGCCCTGAAGAATGTAAGATAAAGACTAACCTTATTCTTCTCCTGCCCCCTCCCACTCTCCCTCATCTCTTTTCTCTCTATCTCCTTTACATTAACTATCTTTTTCTTCCTTCTTTTCCTTGGCAGCAGCCTATAACCCCTAGGACCAGCATTTGGTTGACATCTACAATGAAGACACAGTTCTGTCATAGTACTTGATGTCTCTCCAAAAGTTATTGATAAGATCCTACAGCTGAAGACACCATATGCTGTTGTTATGGAACATGGAGTGACCTGGCTGGAATCTGGAAGAGTCAGTCCCCAGACAGTTACCTTGTCTAGTGCCAGAAGGTGCTACATGAGTGACTGGGGGAAACTGACCAATGTCTGTCCAAGCAACTCATGTTCTAAACTACTCAGCAGCAAACAACCTGACATGATGCTCACACAAGTGCAATAGTAGCACACAATCATGCTGGGCAACTACCTGCTCTTGATTTGGCTAATTGACCTGCTCAGTAGAACAGAATCTATAGCTGGAGCTGAGAAACATGTCAGAACCATATCTGAAAAATGAGTCTGCTCTCTACTATCAAGCTCCCACAAATTGTGGGCTACAGGAGGACCTACACCTATTAAATTCTCTCTAAAATAATAATGGTTTTCCCATTTATCTGGTGCTGACTTCACACTACGTTGGAGAATTTTATTCTCTTTTTCAGATGGATGCAGATCCTGAGGAGAGAATCAGCCCATCATACATCACCAGGGTCTAGTTGAAACCATAGAGGAATTGGGGAAATGAGCAAGAGTGCTGCTTTCTTGGTGATCTTGGTACCAGCACAAGGGTGAAGGATATAGACACAGAGAATACTCAACTCCTACCAAAAAAGATATCCAGAGACACAGAGGCTCCCAAGACCTCATCACTAAAGTAGACCCAAAACAGACCCAACATGGCTCAGGGAAATTTGCAGAAGTGGTGCGGAATGATTGTTAGAGCCACAGAGATATTGCCTCTTGCCCAAAAGTGATGGCTAACCCCACAATGCATGACCCATATTCCCCAACGAGGAGGGTCCCTGCAGAGGGGGAGGGCAGGGAAGAGACTAGCGATGGTACCAACATGACTGTATATACACTGTGGACATAACTAATAAAATAAATAAATTTAATTAAAAAAATCCAGGTTCCTGAAACTACCAGGAAGACCAGTACCCATTTGAATATCTCATGGGCATAAAAATGTGACTGAGTTTTCCTTGGCTATGTGAAATGTTCTATAGAAAAGAGAAAGACAAAGAATAACTTATTCAATGAAAGTGTTAAACATTCTCCAAAATCTAGAGCTAGCAACTTCTCGGCATGGGTTGAGCTGAATTTCAAAGCCATTGTCATTCCGAAGACAACCTGTAGTTTCAAATGACGGGGCTGTCAGCCTTTAAGCTCTCTGCATTCGCCTTTTCTGCTTTCCTGAATAGTAACAATTACATTGCAAACAGCATGTTATTTCCAACTGTTTTTTTGACAGAAATCTTTGTGTTGGAAATATTGCAAACTTGAGTTAGTTTGCATGATTCATTTTTTATGTAAATCTTAAGGGTAGGGATTTTTTTAAGCTTCCATAAATCACTTCTTTAAAATGGTATTGACTTATCTTTGTCACAAAAAGAAGGAAAGAAGGAGAAATGCCAAACATAAGTGGTTAGAGAGGATTTTTGTACATTTGGAAACCATTTTTAACACATTGTGAGGTTCATATAACAATACCTTTTAATGGTTACCATTCACTGATTATTGAAAGTGATGTAATTTGGAAAAAGGAAAACAGAAATATTATATGTGCTTTTTTTTCACTACCAAAGAACTTGTTGCAATGCCTTCACTCTGACAATGAACAGATTGATAAGTCTTAGATGAAAGAAACTGAAAGACTACAGGACTGGTTTACAAAAGCAAAGTGACATGTTTCAAAGGTGGGCTGGCGTGGGGCTGGAACAGAGGGCTCGGACTCTGGAAGACATTTCAGCAGCAGCTGTCTCTTTGAAGACGTAAGATCAGAAGAAATGGAGACTATGTTCTCATTTTTAGAAATACCTTTAAATATCTAAAACATCTTCATTTTTCTCAGCACAAGACATCATTTACACATTATCATGCCTAGAATTTATAATGTATAGACACTTATAATCTGTACCTGCCAACCATCTACCTATCTGCCTGCCCATCATCTGTCTGTCTATCATCTGTCTGTCTATACACTTACTGATCACAAAGTAGCACTAGGCATATGTTTGTGCAGAAGAAAATGAGTAAATTGTAGATAAAAGTATTCCATTCTTTGGCAAATATTCCCTCCAGATTGACTAAATTTGAGAAAGTTGTTTACATAGCTATAGGTATCCGACTTCACTTCTCTCAGACCATTTGCTCTAGAAAACTCATGATTATAGCTTCTTTACGATCTTAAAATCTTTCTTTTTAGCCACATTCAACTTTATAACCAAGGAATGTCTTTGAAAAGAATGTGGGAAATTCAACTATTGTAGGAGATAGTGTTTCTTATTATTGTGGTTGTATGGACATTTAGGACGCTACTTTAGTAAGTAACGATTGGCAAACACAGGCCACAGTTAGCCAGCTTTCTCTGCCATATCCTCTAGTATTTCCTACCAGCTGATTCAGAGGAAGGCCAGAGAGACAGGAAAAAAAGGAAGACTGAAACATGGCTAGAGACGGATGCAATCACAGAAGGGTGTTAACAGAAGGACAGCATGTGACTGCTAAAACAGCAAAAACTGAAAACCTGCTAGTACCAATATGGTCTAATGAGATTGATGCAGGGCTTGGGGGATCAGGAGGGTTTCCCCAAACCTTGTGTGCTTACCCTATTTCAACAACAACAACAAAAAAAAAAATGAAAAAAAAAAACACAGACTCAGGAAAGATAAATTATATATTATTGAGTTTATTTAGGGAGAAATTGTGGAGTTTACTTAAGGGAAATTGGTGTCTAGGAAAAGGCTGGATCAGTCAGAAGCACTTGGAAGATAGGAAACAGATACTTGTGTGGAAGGCACAGTTCAAGAGGTTTAAAAGAAATGGAAGTCTCAGAAGAGGTACGTGAAAATAATAGGATCTAAGTAGAGAGATTTAGAAGAAACATTCACTTGTGTGGAAGGCTTTATATCCATCTTGAGTCTCCCCTTGGAAGAAAGCGAAGAGGAAGAGAGAAAGAATGAGAACCAAAACAGAGACCAGAAGATTCCAACAAGAAACTGGTAGTAAATAGTTACACCCATGGTTACCCTGAGTTTATAGAAAGTACATAGGTAGCAGTCCCAGTGAGGAAATTCCCATGTGATAGATCTGGAGTGTATGGAAAGACACATGGTAGACTCAAAAATTAGATAAAAATAAAATCATACATGTAATTAAAGTGAGAAACTATCCCAAAGCATAAAGCAGGGGCAAGCAGAAAACTACTGAGGCTAACAAACATACCCTACCAGCTGGGCAGGGAAGAGCCAGACTTATGTGTGTGAATCTAGAGATAACAGGAGGGGCTGGGGGAGGGACGGGGACGGCACATCAAGCCTTTATAGTTGATTAAAACAAAATGGTTCCTCTCAGGTATGTAAGGGGAAAGTCTGATTGCTTTGCAGAGTGGAAGGCCAGCCCACCTAGGTAGTGTGTTAGACCTTGGGGACAGCAGAGGTGTTGCAGCCATTGTGGATGAAACTGGATCAGAACCAGCTTCCATTCCTGTCTAGATGGGGTGGCATCTTCTGATTCTGTCTTTGGGCTCCTGTTCCTAAGCGTCGCTGCCTGAAAGGAGCTAGCTGTCTCCTGAGTTTTCTTCAAGATGATGGTTAGCAAACCTTCGTTACCTTAGCACAACTCCAAAGCAATAGTGTTGCAAATAGCAGCTCCTACCATGCACATGCCACTTATAAAAAGGCCCACAGAAGGAAAAACAAATGAGGGATTAAACCCTGTTCTGGGAAAGTCATGATCCATTCTTGAACTTCCCCACTATTTCTTCATGTCAACTTAAAAATAAAATCCTGGGCTGAAGAAATGACTTCGTGGTTAAGTGCTTGACTGTGAAGCCTAAGGACCCCGGTTCGAGGCTTGGTTCCCCAGGACCCACGTTAGGCAGATGCACAAGGGGGTGCATGCGTCTGGAGCTCATTTGCAGTGGCTGGAGGCCCTGGTGCGACCATTCATTCCCTCTCTCTCTCTCTCTCTCTCTCTGCCTCTTTCTCTCTGTCACTCTCAAATAAATAAATAAAAATAAACAGGGCTGGAGAGATGGCGTAGTAGTTAAGCGCTTGCCTGTGAAGCCTAAGGACCCTGGTTTGAGGCTCGGTTCCCCAGGTCCCACATTAGCCAGATGCACAAGGGGGCGCACGCATCTGGAGTTCGTTTGCAGAGGCTGGAAGCCCTGGCGTGCCCATTCTCTCTCTCTCCCTCTGTCTGTCTTTCTCTCTGTCTGTCGCTCTCAAATAAATAAATAAATAAATAAACAAAAAATGTTTAAACAAGAATAATATCCTTCTCACTACTAATGTTTGTACATGAAATAACCTATTCATTATATGAGCTAAGTAGCTCTCCTGAGAAGCTCACACTTTCCCCTTAAGGTTAAAACTTTTCCTTATTTAAAAAAGAAACAAAACAAAACAACAACAATAACAACAAAATAAAAACCTCCAGTCTCTGGGCTGGAGAGATGTCTTCCCTGCAAAGCCTAAAACTCCAGATTTGTTTTCCTAGAGCCCGTGAAAGCCACGTGCACAAGTGGTGCATATGTCTGGAGTTCATTTGCAGTGGCTATAGGCCCTAGCAGCCCATTCTCTCTGTCTCTCTCTCTCTCTGCCTCTTTCTCAGTCTCAGTGTCTCTCTCCAACTCTGAAATAAATAAAAATACTTTAAACATTTTAAAACCTACAGTTTCCTTTCTCTGAATTCATCATTTGATAGTGGAAATACTAGGTAAAGATCTCAATTTTTTTTTGTGTGTGTGTGTGAGAAATCAACAACCTGTATCTAAGTGTTTAATATTTTCTAAACTTTTAGTCTGCTCAGCAAAGTTGAGTTCAATCCCTAAGCCCCTAATTTAAGAGTTTTGAACAAAATATTCCTTCTCTGTTAAAATATCTTGGATACTTTTTAAAAATATTTTCAAGTAATAAACAAAACATCTATGGGAGAAAAGTCATATTGTATAGTAAATTCAGTATAAAATAGACTCTTGACTTTGTTTGTATATAAAAAAGAGACCAGGCACAGAAAGAAAAAAAAAATCTATAATCATAGCTCACTAAAAGAAAGTAAAATACAGAAAACTAAAGTGAATTGGATTGGCTATACTAGATGATGTTCCCATTTGAACATGGCTTGGATGGTTGGTCCCTTGTGATCAATAGAAGCTTTGCTTCTGTGACTGTCCAAGTCAGTTATATTAGAAAGGGAAATCCCTGTTTAGTTTTCATTACTTGGGCCAAATTTTATTTGATGTAACAATTTCCCCTTTCTCAGTGTGAAGTGATTGGTCAGATCTTTGAACATGGGCATCAATCTCTGTCATTTGTTCTTGGTTTGGAATTTGTAAGTTTCATTTGGTTTCAGCTTCCACTGGGTGATAGCAGAAGAGTGGAGTCTGCAAGATGAAAACAAGGAGTCAGAACAATTGGAAGGTAGGAAATGACTAACACCAGATTAATTTAGATTATAATTCTACTAAGAGGTGAAGCAGATGAAGATTCCTATGCTGACTAAGGCTAGTGTGTCTTGATTTCAAGGGAAAAGTAAACTTTCTGTTGGGAGATTTGTCTTGTTTATGTCCTTAATGCTTTAATTTCTGTAATTTTTGTTTGGTCTTGTCATTTGGGGCTCAGTATAGTTCAGTCCAAAGATAATGACCACCAATAATTTAATAAAGTGAATGGCATTTGTTCTCAATGCTGACTTTGATTCTGAATCATTGTCAAATAAAAAAATTCCCCATTTTCCATAGGACAAAATATGTTGATTTATATAGGGTCTTGGGCAACTCAGTGTAGGGAGGTGCACAAGGGACAGGACTTGAAGAAGAGTTTATCACATACACACATGTTTCCAAAACATGTCACCAGTCTGCTATTTACAAAGTTGGTTCAGTTATACCTAACATACCACTGTGGGTGGAATGATTGATGATGGAGAACATTATACACATGTTAAAGAAAGAGTTCCAGGAAATACCTATATTTTATACTCTATTTTGCTACAAAACCAAAAGTGCTTAAAGAATAAGTATATAAGTGAATGAATTTTTAATGGCAAAATAGTAACAGTTTTGTTCATTGTGTTGAAAGTGTGCTGCTTTTGTTGTGCTAGACATACAGCAAGTTTTTTTTAATAATTGCATATTATTTCATTTACTGTCATCTTTTTTTAGAATTAACATATTTTCTTTATTAGATGTGCTCCAACAAAATAATGGGATATTTCTCCATATCTTTATATTTTCTTTAATTTCCTCATAGTTTTCAAAATAAATCTAGGCATGCTTTATTAAACTAGTCTAAATATGATACGGAGGATTTTACATCTATTAAATACTATCTGTATTTCTTTCACAAATCTAAGTAACACTATTATACAAATGTTAATTTATCATTATATTATTTTTGTATACAATTATGCCATTTCTAAACTATAACTATAAATTACCTTTTAGATATTTATAGCTCAATTATTCCTACATATGAAGAATATGATTACATTGTTGTAAATGTAAAAGCTCAACTATGAGACATAAAATTTAATTAAGATAATATAGTTCAGAGGCAGAGCACTTCTGTAGCATGCATAGGAAGGAGGGTCAATTAATGAAGGAAGAAAGGGAGGGAGAGATAAAGGGAGAGGGAGAAAGAAAGAAAGAGAGAGAGAGAGAGAGAGAGAGAGAGAGAGAGAGAGAGAGAGAGAGAGAGAAAGAAAGAAAGAAAGAAAGAAAGAAAGAAAGAAAGAAAGAAAGAAAGAAAGAAAGAAAGGGGAAAGAAAGGTCAATAAGGTAATTTTGGAGAATCTGTTGTGAGCCAGGTATGATAAAGAATTTTAAACCAAAAGGTTAGATGTGCCTATTCAGATCATTTGCTCATTTTTCAATGAGATAACTTGTTTTATTTTATATGTATGTATGTATATGTGTGCATGTGTCTGTGTGCTCATAGTATGTCTGTATGTTTTTTTTTAATTTTTTTAATATATTCTGGCTATTGGTCTAAGCAATATAAATAGTAATTTTTACAGAGAACTTAGAAAGATGAGCTCAAGATTCCAAACAAAGGATTGGGAGGCGATATGTATTCTGATTTGATAAGTGCCCATGTGATAATCTGAATGTCAAATTCCCCCACACAACCTTACATGTTTTGAATGTTTTATCTCCAGTTGGTGGCAATTTGGGAGGTGACGTGTTGTGGGGGGGGGCCAGGCTTAGGGGTGTTCTAACTCAGATTCCCCTTTGTCATAGTTCAGTTTACTCCGTCACTGCTTTCTGACAGCTGTTATGGCAAGATGTGATTCTCTCTCATTATTCTCCTGATGTCATTAAACTTCCCCTTGAGAGTGGAAGCAAAATAAACCTTTCCTTCACCATCAACTTCTTTATCTTGGGTGTTTTGTCTTAGCATAATTTCCTGTCATCTTAATGATATCTATTTCTTCTGTTTTTAGAGGCTGCTTTTAGACTTGGACTTTATGTTATTGTATATTCTATGGCTTTGGATAAAGGTAATTAAACGTGTAATGGCATGTACCAACAATAGTATCATTGTACACAAAATAGTTCCACTGACTTAAAATTTCCCATAGGTTTTACCTGTGTGTCTTCCCTTTCTAATTGCTCTCTGATAACCACTGATAATTTTTACTTTTCCCATAGTTTTACCTTTTCCTGAATGCCAAATAATTGAAATTATATACGTATTCTTTTTAGGTTAGCTTTTTTTTTTTTTTTAAAAAAAAAAAGGTTTATTTTTAAATTTTTATTTATTTATTTGAGAGTGACAGACACAGAAAAGAAGACAGATAGAGGGAATGGGTGTGCCAGGGCTTCCAGCCACTGCAAACGAACTCCAGACGCGTGCACCCCCTTGTGCACCTGGCTAACGTGGGACCTGGGGAACCGAGCCTCGAACCGGGGTCCTTAAGCTTCACAGGCAAGCATTTAACCGCTAAGCCATCTCTCCAGCCCAGGTTAGCTTTTAATTAGCAATATACATTTTTTTCCTATATGTCTTTTCATGACTTGACAATGCATTTGTTTTTAACACTGAATAAGGACACAGTATATGAATTTACTGTTGTTTGTTCCATACAGACCTTGCTTAATTCCAAGACTGAGCATTCATTAATATAGCTACTATAAATGTCATTATGAAAGAGTTGATGTGGGCATGAATATTTAATATACTTGGATGAATTCCAGGATTATATGCTAAAAGTAATCTCAATTATTTGAGAAATTGCCATTTTTTTTCAAAGTGGATGTCCCATTTTTGTATGGTCACTTGTAATGAACAAGAGCTCCTATGGTCCCCTATTCTTCAGCATTTACTGTTGACAGTGTTGAAGATTTCAGTAGGTCCATGGTATGTCATTGATTCAATCTGCAGTTCCCTCATGGCAGATAATGCTGAACATCTTTTCCTAGGCTTATTTGCCATCTGTCTATATTATTTGTTATGTAAAAGATTTTTTAACCAATATATTTTCTCCCGGTTTGTGGGATTATTTTTCATTCTTTTGTTGCATTCTATTGTAAAACAATTAAAAATCATAAATATAGTCATTTGCACATTCCAAAGACTAAAGTTAGAACTCTTATTCCTTTTGTATAAACCTTTTCCATCATCTAGTTTTCCTTCTACTTTTAATCATACATGAAGTCTCCACCCTTGTTCAATTATTTTTCAGCCTTTCGGTGTTTCAATAGTATTTATTTTGCCTATATTTTTGAAAGATATTTTCAGTGGCTATAAACATCTAAATTGACAGTTCCTTTGGTTTAATCATTTCCACACTGAGTTGTTTGTTTTACTTTCTGGCATACATTGTTTCTGATAGAACCTTTGCTGTAATTCCTATTGGTGGTGTGACTTTGTTATTACACCATCATGACTGGTTCCACGAGATTTTGAAATTGGCATTACTATTTTCACTACATTTAGAGATTTGGGGTATCATATTTATAATATTTCTTCAAAGACTTTTCAGTTATAGCCTTTAATTCTGCTGCTTGAAGTTGTCTTATAATTCATGACATTCAAGTTTACTACAGTATATAATATCTCAGCTCCCTCATTCTCTTATGAACTTAAACATCTTCCATAGCCAGAATTCTACTTTCTAATCTAACTTCTATCTCAGCTGGGGGCTCTTGGTCATTGTGGCAGTACCATCTCTAATTCTCTGGCTTAAAAACACTCAGGAAAATGTGCTAATGTTTTAGACTCACTGTGTTCCAGCTTCTTATAAGTAATTGTATTTTGTTTCCTCATATATGGTATGTTTAATATGATTAGTTTTATATTTTGACTGTCTGTTTGGTTTTTTAACATGTCTTGTGTGAAGTTATATTTTAGTTTATAATTTCCTCTGAAGAGAAGCTTTTTAATTTTAAGCTTTATTTCAGATATTTCATCATCATTATAACATTCAAAGTTAAACATATCAGAAATGTTAAACTTGTAAAAATGCAACATCTGAACTTGCTTTGTATTCAGAAATTGGAGCCATACACTAGCTTTCTTCTCTTTCCTAAATGATCACCTACATGGGCATGTAAGCAAAAAAGTAAGAAAAATTCAAGCAATTCTCTTTTTTTTTTCAGACATAAGATATGATGGGAGGCAATAACCTATGAGGGGGGACAATAACTTTCCCAGTAAAGTTGTAGAATACTTTTAAATTTACTAAGTTTTATGTTTACTACTCTGTCTTTAGTGGAACAATTTAGCATGTCTTTTTTTGAAACAAAGAATTTTTTAGGTCCTTCATACTATGTTTACCAGTCTAGCCTACTGAAACTTGCCTTTGATACTTCTATTCATGACCTCATACTGCAAGTACTTCATGCAGTTATTTTTTTGCTATAACAAATCTGGAACATTTTAAACTTTTTTTCTAGTTCTACATGAAATATTTCATGAATTTACTTATTCATTCATTCATTCATTCATTCAGTTTTTGAGACAGGTTTTTATGTGTCCCAGGTTGACTTCAAATTTGCATCATAGCTGAGAATGGTCTTGATTTGAACCTCCTACCCCTACTTTTGGCATGTTCTCACTACAAGGCTTATCCTATGTACTTTTGGGGATTGAACCCAGGGCTTTATGCTTGTTAGGTATGCATTCTAATGAAGTCTGTCCTCCAAAGCATTGCCTTCATAACTTAATGAATTTATCAATATATTATTATAGGGATTAAAATATAGTAAAGCTAAATTTTGTTGATTAGAATATCAGTGCTCAGAAATCTTTACCAATCATCCATACTAAGCCCTCTCAGTTTAGTAGGTACTAAATTAATACAGAATGACAATCAACTACTGAGCATATTTTGGTGGCAAAAGTGCCGCTCTTCCAAACACGTTAGCTACACTGAGTCATTCATTTCCATCCATCCCCACTTACCTTTCTTCTTTCCCTCTTTCCCTCCATAATATTGTTTTGGAAGTGTTTCTGTTACTTTCTTATTCCTGTAAACAAATGCCTGACCAAAAGCAATTTAACGAAGACAAAGATTTATTTGCACTCATGTTTTGAGGGGTTTTGGCCATCTTGGTGGTAATGTGGGGAATACCATCTTGTAACTTTGTAGCCAGGAAGCAGAGGATGAAAAGGAAGTGGAGATTGGCTATCAAATTTTAAGGCCTGCCTCAACTGACTCATTTTCTCTAGCAAGGATCTACCTCTGAAAGGCTGTACAACCATTTTAAACTGCACCACCATCTGTAGACCAAATATTCAAACACAGAATTGTATGGAGACACATCACACATGGAAACGAGAAAAGAAGGCATTAAGATAATGATACTAAGTTTTAATTATAAGAGATAATGACAAGGCAGCATCTAGTATATTTTCATTCTAACACAAACAAATACCAGTACTGGGAATCATTCAGAGATTCATATTGAAGCAAAACATCTCCTTTACATCAATTAATAGAGCAAGGAATAATTTGGGTTTCTAAAGGTATCTGTGTGACAAACACATGCTCAAGGAAAAATTTCCAGGGCAGTTATTGTGACATTTTAAAATAAAAATATAATTAATTTGAAAAATATTTCTGCTTCATCAGATATGTGCACTAGTAACATTTTGATATATTTGCCAGTATGCATATGTCTTGATTGTTTCTAGATCTTCTTTCACCCCTAGTTAGATGAAATTTTTGTGACTAGACTGGCAATTTCACATCTGTAATTACACATTGACATCCAATCAACTATCAGATACTAAAATGAAATTTGACAAATAATAAAGTTTTCTGTAATGAATAGTGTATAAACTGAAACAGACATGTATTAATCAATTTCAAAATTGGTATTTGTGTGTGGGGGGGGGACAGACATGCGGTACGTGTGTTAGTGTATATATTTAGAGATTCACCAGTCTTACACTTTTTCAGGTTTACTTGTACAAAGCAATTTTGTAAAACAAATGCTATTTATCATGTTTTTGCCTTTTCTAAGTTGATGTTAATTTTAGAAGTCAATGAGAAACATTATTTCTAAAAGCTAAATATTATGTCAAACTAAATGCAGAAAGGAAGATATCAAAATATTACAAGTCTCCTGGAAACGTACCTTTTCATTGGTTCCTGTATAGCCTTTTTCTTCAGAGATCTATATTTATGAATGTTCCTTCTCAGCTTCCCTGAAAAATCTATAAATGATATCTATATCCATCAGTCTGACAAATGCATTACCTTATACATCAAAGGAGAATTTTATCAAGAGAATTTTAATGGCCTGTATCTATTGAACACAGCTGGTGACAAACCATTTCTTCTGCTACTGACCACAGCTTTAAGATGCATTCAAAATGCATTCAAGAAAAACAGAGAATTGGGTACTATGTGAATTGTCCATTAGAAT
The DNA here is from genome assembly GCF_020740685.1 of Jaculus jaculus. Taxonomy (NCBI): domain Eukaryota; kingdom Metazoa; phylum Chordata; class Mammalia; order Rodentia; family Dipodidae; genus Jaculus; species Jaculus jaculus. Next base: position 70,378,481 of record NC_059116.1, on the reverse strand, counting down.
AATGTGATGTTTATAAAATGATACTACATATGTTCTCAACTTTATTATTGAACTTAAATTGCAGCTAATTAACGACTGTCACATTTCTCATCTGTGACCTTCTAAAGAAATCTTTACATTTCTTCACTGAGAAAAGATGTCATAAAATTACACCACTTGGAAATTGAAGAATTTCAACAACACTTATCCCTGCTCCTTCACATTTGAAGTACATCTATAATTTTTAATTTTCCTGAAATATTTTCCTTCACTATGCCTCCAGTACTGTGATACAGAATTTAATCTAAATGTGTGCATGTGGGTGAACACATGTATGAGCAATAGCTAAGTCATCCCTGTTTGACTGAAGAAGATAATAAACCTTGGCACATATATATTTAAATTAGGATTTTTCATTTTTGTAAATTAATCTTCAGGTTAGCATACAAAATATAGGGCTTCATTATGACATTTTAATGGATATATGTCATTGTACATGGTTCTAATTCCTCCTGCTGCCCAAAAGACCTTCTCTATGACCCTTTCTCCCTTCTTCTGGCTGCTTCTCTTCAATCACAAACAGGCATTTTTTTCTATAACAATATTTATATTTTGATTATACAATATGCTCTCAGTGTAAGGAAGTAAATCTAATGCAAAAGTTCCTACTAATTGACTTCTATGTTACAAGTGTCATGAAACCAATTTGTTTCAAAGTAATTTTAATGCCACTACTTTTGACAAAATGCTGTACATTTTCAGTATTAACAGCTAAGAATCTTCGCCTACAGATCATGTGTGCAAGCTTATGAACAGATTGTCCTCCCATTGATTGTTGCATTGCACTGACAACATTTCAGTAATTTGCTTTTATTTTCTACCACATTCACTTTTAATGGCATGTGTTTATGTGTATGTGGGCTTATGTGTGTGTGTACACATGTGTGGAGGCCAGAAGTTGATGTCTGGGGAGGTTTTCTTAAATTTCTATTCATTATAGTCATTGAGACCCATGGCCCTTGCTGAACCTAGAACCAATTTGACTAGACTAGTTTGTCAATAAAACCCAGAGATTTCCTATCTCCACCTCTCCAGCACACACCATCATCAGCATTTCATGAGGGGAATGGAGATCAGAACTTAGGTTCTCATGCCTAGCAGCAGGCACTTACCAATCACACACCTCCCAAGACTACAATTATGTTATTTAGAGAACTCCAATCAGAATATCCTTATTACTCTCTCCTTGAATTTTGATTTAAACTAAACTATAAAACCTTCTACCTTCTTTAATCAAAATTAGTTTTAGCTTTTCAAAAGTGCAACTGTATTGCAAATAGATTTTTTCTTATGCATTGTGAAGATTAGACGTGTTTTCTTATAAAAATAAATTGAGTTGTTCTTTTGATACTTATGCATCCATAATCCTTTTTTTCTTTTTTAACATAAATGCACTTCTTAAAGATAATGATTCTTTTCACATGATGAAATAATTATAAACACTTGTTTGTTCAAGCCTGTCTTGTTCTATGGTTTCCCACTGTGCATCTTAGGTTCTCATTCATTCATGGAATCTTACTCCAAGCCTGCTGCTGCCGCCATAGTGGTGGATGCTCAGAGTGCAATGCTGCAACAATACAGACACAAGCTTAGCAGCAGGTTGGCCTCAATGGTATTATCCAAATAATTACCTAAATGTGTTGTGACAAAGTGTGTCAAGAGATCTGTAGAAAACAGCAGGAAATTCTCAGAACATGTAGTCAAGAGACCTAATCTGAGATGGAGAAGTGGTTTGTAAAAACTTTCCTGAATATAATATTTAAAAAAAATATAAGATGTAGTTAATACAAGAATAAGAACAAAACCAAGACCCCTGAGGTGAAAATAACATTTCTAACTTAGAGATAGGGAAAGAATAATAGGAGATTGGGGTGGTTTGATTCAGGTGTCCCCCAATAACTTATGTGTTCTGACTGCTAGATCCCCAGAGATACCAATTTGGGAATTGGATCGTCCTGGAAGTGATGCATTATTAGGGTCAGGATTGTGAATGTTGTAGCCAGCTTCCCACTAGCAGTGTTAGGCACACTCTCCTGCTAATCTTGTCTACCTTATGTTGGACAGGAGGGGATTGTCCACCCTCTGATCACGTCATCATTTCACATTGCCACCATTGAACTTACTCCCAAGTCTGTAAACCAAACAAACCCTTTCCCCCCCTACAAGCTGCTCTTGTTTGGGTGTTTTCTGTCAGCAACTTGAATCTGAATGTAACAGTAAAATTTACACCAAGAAGTGGGGTGGTTGTAACTAGAAACCTGACTGAGTGGCTTCTGACTTTTGGAGCTGATTTATGAGAGGAAAGTGGAACGATTTGAAACCTTGACCTAAGAGATGCGTTGCAGTGCTCTAAGGACAGCTTGATGGATTATTCTGGTTAGAGTTGAAAGATCCGAATGAATAAAAACTATGGAGTATGAGGTTTGGCTTATGAGGGTGAGAAAGAGTTTTGCCTGGACTGGACAAAAGTTTGTGTGAGATGCTTGTTGTTATTCCCATGACCTGAAAGTTTGTGCAGGGTTGCATTGTGTAGAAATGGGCTGGTGTTAACAGAGGGGTATGACACAGAAAAAGTAAAGCTTTGGGTAAAATTTGCTACTTGCTCAGCTGCAATTGTTTGAGAGATTACAACTATTGAGATTGTGTCAGGTGACCTGCATTAAAAAAAAAAAAAAAAAAAAAAAAACAGGAAGAATGTGATCTTTTTAAGGGACCTGAATGCTGAGGGAGAGTCCTATTCTTCAAAGTCAGATTTATCCCCCACTCCCATATTAACAGTTTGGTCACCCACCTGGTATTATGGAATCTAACAATTGCAGGAAAGAGAGGGTCAATAAATTTTCAACATGATTTTCTATCTTGGAAATGGTCATGGGCAATGTGAAGCAGGCTTGTTGTATTACCTACATGGAGACCAGATGGAGCCATGAAGATGGCCATGGGTTGCAGTGGAGACCCAGTGGAAATGCCAGGGCTATGGGATGGCTGCTAAGGACAGCTGCCAGCCATGGATGAATTATTTAGGATTGTGAGTAGCCTAGTTGGAGAGGCAGAAGTGGAACTCAAGAGACTTTTTATTGCTTAGAATTATCGAACCTGGAGACTTGTCACTGGTTTCAGTTGTCAGACTTGGAGCTCCAGAATTTGATGTGTGCCCTGTATTTCTTTGAACCTTTTTTGCATATATATATATATATATATATATATATATATCTTATAAGAGAGAGCAAGGGGGAGATGTAGATAGAGTGAATGTACACACCAGGACCTCTTGCCACTGGAAATGAACTCCAGATGCATGTGCCATCTTGAGCATCTGGCCTTTGGTGGGTACAGGGGAAGCAAACCTGAGTCCTTCAGCTTCGTAAATGAGTGCCTTTACTGGTGAGCCATCTCTTCAGCCCTGTTCTGTTTGTTTACATCTTGTAGTGGTTGAATACTTATCTGCTATTCAGTATGTCATCTTTTGTAGTGTGAATGCTTATTCTGTGCCATTATGGCTTTTAATTTCTTTGTAAATGACTTTTTCTTTTTCCTTTCTTTCTTTCTTTGTTTTTTTGTTTTTTTGTTTTTTTGTTTTTTTTTTGGTATTACAGCTCAATTAAAAGACCTTGGAATATGGGGATGTTTGAACATCATTGGGATGGATAAAAAGTATGAGGACTTTTAAAGTTGGATGAATGCATAACATTTTATAACACATATGGTTATCACTTTATGTGGCCCCAGAGCAGAATGTGGTGGTTTGGTTCAGGTGTCTCCATAAACATTCACTAAGTCTTGGAACAAGGAATAACAGGTATGAAATTCCAAACAATGGGAATAGTATAAATTATAAATACTGTATAAACACGAACATAAGTTTTCTAATATCATAAAAAATTAAGCCAAGATAACCTTGATAAAAATGACAATATCATACAGAGAATATGTCATGATAATAGTACTTTGACAAAACCAGTTTAGCCTTAGAACGAGGTGGCACAATAGCTCAGAAAACCTCAAAAGTTTCCAGTTTAACTTAACAGAGGATTAAATGCTAAAGCCAAGGAAATGGCATTATTCATCAGACAGAATCTAGCATCCAGCTGCTAGTATGTAGAATATAACATATAAGAGGCAGGTGTGCAAGAAGCAGATCAAAAACAAAGGCACTTGTCTCTAGCTAAGTGTCCAGTAATATATCCAGAAAGTGCATAGAATGTCAGGCTACTGGAGTCTGAAAGTTACCATAACTGTTGCTCTTGATTGCCACAAGGAAAGTTACCATAACTCTTGCTCATGATTGCCACGGTGATGGATAAAACACCAGTTGCTTCTACAGACTCCTTTAAACATAAGCAACCACGCCTTTCTTTTTCCTCCTGCCTTTAAAGATTCTGTCTGTACCTATAGCATCCATCATTGTCAGTACTGTATTTACGAGCACAAAATAAACAATATAGAGGGTCTGGGCTGGGAACCCTGCTATGTCTGAGGTAGGAACTAAAAAAGGAAAGGGATAGACATATCAGGGATTCTGAGTCTAGACAAGCATGCAAGAAATAAGCAAGTGAGAGCTGTAACTTGCTGAGGGACAAGGCCACGTGAATACTTTACCCATGTTGCACACCTTGCAGTTGATGGCGGGACTACTAAGTGGGGTCACTTTCATTTGTCCTGGCAGTTGGAAGAAGTAATGGGAAGTTGTAGTGATAGGCTACTGGCCAAAGAATATTCAAGAATGGTCATACTCAATAATACCTCTCCTGATGGTCATGTTTTAAAATTATTTATTTATTTATTTGAGAGCAAGAAAGGAGTGGATGTACCCACTTCTATAAATGAACTCCAGAAGCATGGGCCACTTCATACATCTGGCTTTAAGTGGGCACTGGAGAATTTAACCCAGGCTGATAGGCTTTGAAAGCAAATTCCTTTAATTGCTGGGCCATCTTCTCAGTCCCCCACATTTTCATATCAATTTTTTTCCTATGCCCCACCCTGAAATCAAATGAATGAGCTACAAAACATGTCTATATGATGCCTTAAAGTTCATGCAAACATAATATTTAGCAATAAATAGAAAACAAAACTCTGATGAAAAAATAATTTTCCCCTGTCATAGTGCCTTGGCAGACTACTATAAATGAGAGAATGAAGAACATGTGTCTAGAAATGAGGCACCTGTAAATACAGACAGGTGCAGGAGCACAGTGTGGTTCACATAAGTATCACAAGCCATCTCCATATCTGGGCCAACATCCCAAAGAGGGCAGTATGTGATCAAGTAAGTATCAATGGAAAAAAAAAAAAAAAAATACTTGCTTTTGGGCTGTGGATTGGGTTTAGTGTAGAGTGTTTTCCTAGCATGTGCAAGGCCCTAGATTTAATCCTTACTAATGAAAGTATGTGTATGTATACATATCTAACATATATGTTAGTTGCATCTTTATAAAAATCTGCTGAGAATAAAAAACATACAATGGCTGGGCATGGTGGCACACGCCATAATCCCAGTACTTGGGAGGCAGAGGTAGGAGGATTGCTGTGAGTTTGAGGCCACCCTGAGAATACAGAGTGTATTTCAGGTTAGCCTAGACTAGAATGAGACCTTACATCAAAAAAAAAAAAATACAATGATAAAATATGTGTATATGTAAAATGCTTGGGTTCAGCTAGAAATGAGCTTTTCATCTTAGTAATATTTACAGGAACAAATGGAAATATTGTGAGATGTGTCTTGTCTTTTAGAATATACAACATCACTGTTCTTGATCAATTCAATGTTGCTGTCTTTTTTTTTTTGTTTGTTTGTTTTGTTTTTCGAGGTAGAGTCTCACTCTGGTCCAGGCTGACCTGGAATTAACTCTGTAGTCTCAGGGTGGCCTTGAACTCATGGCGATCCTCCTACCTCTGCCTCCCGACTGCTGGGATTAAAGGCATGCACCACCACGCCCAGCAAATGTTGCTGTCTTTACTACCAACATGGAGATAGTGAAACTATTCAAATTCATTCTTATCTGGATAGTGGGGGAACTCTTGTTGATAATCACTGGTCTAGAAATATAGCAAGAATAGGACACAGTAAGGGAAAATGGAATCCAAGCATTATTTCACATTATCATTAATCCTTAAATGCATTTGCGTCTTCCTCCTCTGCAGAGTTCTTAATTCACTTTTTTTTTTCCTCTCCCCTGTAATGGTTCTCAATCTTTACCTTTTGTGCCCACAGACAGTGAATTGCTGGACTAATGAATGTTAATGCTGGCAGGACATTTACCAATTTATAGCAGAAAGAACGTTCACTATGGACAGAATTATTAGTGGAAAGGTACATTTTTTGGTCAAATGATTCATGATTATTTTAACTACATGAGTAAAATATGGTATTTATTTGTTAAATTATGAAAGAGTTCAGATTATTATTAGTATTACTATTATAGATTAAAGAAAACAAATAAATAAACAAAACAAATTTCTAGCACTTCCTTTGTTCTGATCCCTTAGTCTTGAAATCTCTGCCCAGCTGGTATGTGGTAAGCCTGTCCACATGAATATATTTATCTTTTTCGTTGACAACTTCTATCATAGAAAATAAGACAAAAAACTATGCTAATTACCCCACCCCACTTTTCCCTTTCAAACTGCACTCTCCATCATAACCCTTGCCCTTCTCAATTAGTCTGTCTTTTATTTAGATGTCATCATCTTTTCCCTTTATAATGATGGTCTTCTATAGGTAGTATCAGGCACTGTAAGATCTTGGATATCTAGGCCATTTTATGCCTGTAAGAGTGCACTGTAATAAGTTGTACCCTTTGTTTGGCTCTTACATGCTGTCCGTCAATTCTTCTACAATGGATCCTGAAGCTTGAAAGGTATGATAGAGATGTTTCATTGCTGAGTACTCCTCACTCATTTATTCTCAGCACTGTGTTGCCTTCTGAGGCATTCCAAGGTCACCACAATCTGCAGAGAGAAGATTCTCTAACTTAAAGTGAGAGTAGCATAAATATATGAGTAAGAACATTAAAAGTGGTTACTGGGCAGTTTGATGAGCGGAGTGTATACATTTAAGCAGACACCAGCAGATGTTACACTGCTACAGCTCATGACTTCCCCATCATAAGTTTTCAGTATCAGACATGTGTTCTCTCCCATGGAGCAGACCTCCAGTCCAGTTAGAGGGCAGTTGGTTTTCCCCATAACAGACATACCACTACTGCACCTGTTGGCTAATTTGGCCTGGCTGGCCAGATTTAAGGCTTGCAGTGTGCATTGTTGTTTATCTCCACTGGTTATTTCCCTCTCTCCCATAGAACTACATGCCACATAGCTTTTTGCAGCTTTCTGTCAGCTGGTCTACATGGAGGAGGTTTTCAGCTCAGCCCCAGCAGGATCTCTCAGTGACCTCACAGTCCAAGTATGTGGAGTCTTCAGCAATAGGGTCTTACCATCTATTCCTGGTGGGAAACCAAGAGCTTCGGCAATAGCTTGTAATATTTTGGGACATCAGGGACCTCCCTAGCCAACATGGAAGGCATTCCACCCCGGTACTGAAAATTTTCTAGTAACAATCTGTGACTTCTGGGTGCGCCATTGTCCAAAAACGTAGGTTTCCATATGACTTGTTCATACGCTTTTAGATGTTGATTACCCCTCCCCCACCTTTCCTTTACTCTGTCTACTCTGATCTCAATTAGCCCCATCCATCCCATTAGTCTGCTTTTCTATGTACATATATACAGCACCATCCTCTTAGGTCCCCTCCCTACTTCCTGTGTATTCCCTTTATGTCCCCTTTTTAGCATATTGGCCTCTGCTACTGAGTTTCATTCCAATTCACATAGAAGTCCATACATTTGTAGCTAGGATCCATGTATGAGAGAGAACATGCAACATTTGGCTTTCTGGGTCTGGGCTACCTCACTAAACATAATATTTTCCAGATCCATCCATTTCCCTGCAAATTTCATAATTTCATTTCACTTAACCACTGAATAGAACTCCATTGTATAAATAAAAAACATCTTCGTTATCCACTCATCATTTGAGGGACATATAGGCTGTTACCATTTCCTAGCTATTGTGAATAGAGCATCAACAAACATGCTTGTGTATGTATCTCTAAGGTAGTGAGAAGAGTCCTTAGCATATATGCCTAGGAGTGCTATAGCTGGGTCATACAATAAATCTATTTTTAGCTGTCTCAGGAACGTCCACACTGATTTCCACAACAGCTATAGCATATTGCATTCCCTCCAACAGTGTGGAAGTGTTCCTTTTTTTCTGCATACTCGCCAACTTTTGTCATTTGCTTGCTTGATGGCACCCATTTTGACAGGGGTAAGATGAAATCTCAGAATAGTTTTAATTTGCATTTCCCTGTTGGGCAAGGATGTAGAACTTTTTTCTAAATGTTTATATGCCATCAATATTTCTTATTTTGAGAACCCTCTATTGATCCATAACCCATTTTTAATTGTTTTGGTTGGGTTGGTTCAATTCTTAATATTTAGTTTTGAGTTGTTTGAGTATCCTGGATATTAATCCTCTGCCAGATGTGTAGCTAGCAAAGATTTTCTCCCATTATGTAGGCTGCCTCTTGGCTGTATTCACTGTGTCCTTTGCTGTACAAAAGCTTTGCAATTTCATGAGATTCCAGTGATTAATTCGTGGTTTTAGCAACTGGGGTCATATTCAGAAATTTTTTTGCCTATACCAGTATGTTGAAGGGTTTCCCCTACTTTTTCCTTTAGCAATTTCAGAGTTTCAGGTCTGATATTAAGGTTGTTAATCCATTTGGACTTCATTCTTATGCTTGGAAAGAGATAAGGATCTACTTTAATCCTCCTATAAATACATATCCAGTTTTCCAAGTCTCATTTGTTGAAGAGGCTGTCTTTGCTCCAGTATTTTTGGCATTTTTGTCAAATATCAGGTGGTTATAGCTACCTGGATTTACATCTAGTTCCTCTATTCTGTTCCATTGATCTACATGTCTGTTTTTGTTCCAGTACCATACTGTTCTTGTTACTATTGCTCTGTAATATAGGTTAAAATCAGGTATGGTGATACCACCACCATTATTTTTGTTTTGTTTTATATTTTAGTTGTCAGAATTGTTGCAGAACTTCAAGGGATTTTGTGCTTCCAAATTAATTTTAGGATTTTTTTTTTCTATTTCTGTAAAGAAATTCATTAAAATTTTAATGGGGATTGCATTAAATGTGTAGATCTCTTCTGGTAAGATTGCCATTTTCACAATATTGATTTTTCTAATCCGAGAACATGAAATGCCTTTCCATTTCCTAGTGTCTTCTGAAATTTCTGTATTGAGTGTTTTGAAATTGTCATTGTAAATATCTTTAACTTCCTTGGTTAAGTTTATTTCAAGGTACTATACATACACACACACACACACACACACACATATATATATGGCATATATATATAGCATATATATATTATATATATATATATATTGATTGATGCAATTGTGAATGGGAGTGATTCGCTGATTCATCCTCAGTGTGTTTGTTGTTATAGGAAGGTTACTGATTTTTGTGTGTTTATTTTGTATCTTGCTACTTTTCTATAATAGCTCTAACAGTTTGCTGATAGAATCTTAAGGTTCTTTGATATATAGAATATCATCTGTGAATAATATCTTGTATTGAACTCCTATTTCATTAAGTTGTTTTCCTATATTTTCTTGGGATTCCTTCAGGAGTTTGTTTTCTTCTTTGATTCCCTTGATTTCTTTGAGCATAGATGTAATTATTTTTAAAAAATATTTCTCAGAGATTTCATCTAAAGCAGTCTCATGGGAGGTTATTTCTGATGGATTTATAATATTTTACAGGATTGTATTGTCTTGATTTTTTTTGTATTTCTTGTATTATAAGGTATAGTTTTTTTTTGCATCTTCTCTTGATGCTTGTGTTTTCTAATTATCTGCAGTGGTTTTTATAATTTTTTATACTTATTTATTTATTTGAAAGTAGAAGAGAGAGAGGGAGAATCTGCACACCAGGGTTTCCAGCCACTGCAAACTCCAGATGCATGTGCCAACTTTATATATCTGTACTATAGAAGTTTAAAGTTCCAGGTGTGGCTCTTCTACTCCAAGAAAAACCAAAGAAGTTACCTTAGGTGTTGAGCTTGCCTGCTAATAAAGTATTTTAGTAGAGTGGATGAAGCAAATTACTGGCAAATTCTAAAATTCAACTGAGCTATATAGATGTTCAATCAAAACCAGCACAGGGTATTCATATAAGTGTGCGGGGTAAAATAAACATAATATAATAAAGCCAAAGTCCCTTAGGGCATGTGTTGTCCCACCCCCCCTGAATCCTTTTAACTAGGAAGTTGAGATTTCTAGTCTGAAATGAGTTCTAAGTCAGCCTGGGGCCAGTCAGACCCTGCCGCCAGTAATGACAGAAGAAAAATGCAAAAGCCCTGAAAATTAGGAAATGTCAAAGGCAACAATAGTTAACACCAAAATACGGCTTATTTGGGAATGGTAAAGCTAACCAAGAATACATCATTCAAATGTAATACATCACCTTTCCTGACTTGGAAAGAAAGATTATCACTTCCAGTGCTGGCCTACATATCTGGCTTTGTAGAAGTAGGCCCTGTTACCTTTGGGAGGGGTGGCTTTCAATCTCACCAATACTGAGTGCCCATCTTGACCTCTCCTGGTGCAAGACAGCCATGGTTGAATGAGTTCTCCAGAAGGTCACAGCCCTGATAGTTGGGGGACAGGGGACTGGAGAGAGCCTGGAACTGCTCCGCTGGCCCTGCTGTCTTCCCCTTTAGGTTTCTTGGTTTATTTTTATTTATTTAATTGACAGAGAGAAAGAGGAAGAGGGAGAGAATGGGCGCGCCAGGCCTCCAGCCACTGCAAACGAACTCCAGACGCGTGTGGCCCCTTGTGCATCTGGCTAATGTGGATCCTGGGAAATCAAACCTGGGTCCTTTGGTTTTGCAGGCAAACACATTAACTTCTAAGCCATACCTCCAACCAGATTTCTTGATTTCTTTTTAATTTTTCTTGTTTATTGTTTATTTATTTGAGAGTGATAGAGAAAGAGGATGAGAGAGAGAGAGAAGGAGAGAGAATGGGCATGCCAGGGCTTCCAGCCACTGCAAATGAACTCCAGAAGTGTGTGTCCTCTTGTGCATCTGGCTAATGAGGGTCCTGGTAAATAGAGCCTCGAACAGGGGTCCTTAGGCTTCACAGGCAAGCGCTTAACTGCTAAGCCATATCTCCAGTCCATTTATTGATTTTTGTGGAGACTAATGTGAATGGAAAATCCCTTCATCTTGTTTCTGCTTCTGCCATTCTGTGCTCCCCACATGGGCGTGGGCTGGGGTGTACATGCCTCGGTGGGATCAGGGTTCTGACCCGCTTCCTCCTTTCTGTCAGAACTTTGTCTCTCCTGCTTCTCTGCTGTGGTTGATAATAATTTATACACCTTCACTATTCAGTAGATGAGTTATTTTGTTATGTTTCTTTTTGTTTGCCCCCTAGGCTACTTTGGTGTGAATAGTACATGGCCATCTTACCTGGAAGTCCCCTGTATATTTTTTTCCTATTTTTCCTTTCATATTAATATGTATTTTATTATTATTATTTATTTGTTTGACAGAGAGAAAGAGGGGGAGAGGGAGAAAGAATGGGTGTGTCAGGGCCTCCAGCCATTATCAAGCTCCCAGAAATCATGGGCTAGAAGAGTGCCTACACTTATTAAATTCTCTCTAAAAATAATGGTTATCACATTCACCTGGTGCTAACTTTATTCTCTGTTAGAGAATCTGCTTCTCTTTTTCAGATAGACACAAATCCTAAGGAAAGAACCACCCATCATACCTCAAAAGGACCCCAGCTGAAATTCAGAATAATTGGGAAAACAGGCAAGAGTGCTGTTTTCTCAGTGAACCTAGTACCAGCACAAGGGTGAAGAAAATAGGCACAAAGAACAATCAACTCCTACCAGAGACACAGAGGCTCCCAAGACCTCAACACTGAAGCAGACCTAAAATGAATCCAACATGGCTCAGGGAAATTTGCTGAGAGATGGGGGAAAAGAATGTCAGAGCCACATGTGGGTCATGTTACACAGAGACATTTCCTCCTACCCATAACTGATGGCTAACCCCACAATGCATGGCCCATATACCCCAACAAGGAGGGTACCTGTGGACAGGGAAGGACAGGGAGGATGCTTACAATGGTGCCAACTTAACTGTATTCACTGAGTACAAAACTGATAATAATAATAATAATTAATAATAATCTCCAGATGCATGTGCCCCTTTATGCATCTGGCTAATGTGGGTCCTGGGGGATTGAAACTGGGTCCTTTGGCTTTGCAGGCAAATGCCTTAACTTCCAAGCCATCCCTCCAGCACCTCTGTATCTTTTGTAATGCTCATTTATTATGTATTTTGGCCTCAGTTGGCTTGAATCACAGTGTGAGTATCATTAATTAATAATTTGTAAATTATACAAGAATAAAATCAAGTTGCTTGCTATCTAGCAATTTGCAAAACTTCACTACCTCAAAGACTTCTGTTGATTTTTTTTTTCCCTCATTTTCTTCTTTCCTATTATGATATCTTTCGTCATGTTCGCCACAATCTTTGGAAAACCACAAAAAGTATAAACACAATGTCAGGGTCAGGAAAAATGAATGGACTCTGTATATAATGGTGCTTTATAACTAGGAGAAGAAGTATATGACCATGCACAATACATACAAATCTACATCCACCCCATTCGTGATATGCATGCACCTATGTACGTATATGCATTATGAATATGGGCACATGTGTAGATATCTCCTCTGTATGTATAAATATGGATATGGAGATTTTATATCAATGCATTTGCTTCTGAAAATTCTAAAGGAAAATACCATGCATCTGGGAGAAAGAAACCATGATGAACAAGGACTCACCAGCTTTCTGAAATGTAAGAAGAGTACCAGGGAGCTCCCATACCTGTTGGCTGGCTCAGTATGGATGCATCATGAGGATCTTTTATTAGAATAGGTATTGATAGACAATTTCATTAACCAGCATTCTCCGTTCCAATATCTACATAAAATGAAATAACCAAACTCTATAGGACTTGAGTTGTCTCTTTCGTTTCTGCCTAGAAAAACTTTACATAGACAAGGTTGTTTTGTGAACATCCCACTCATGTCTCTTCCATGTACAGAGAAACAGCATATTTATACTTGATTGGTCTTGATTTCACTTTGGACTTCTTTGGATTTTCTCTCTTCTTTTCATCATGTGTTTGTTTAACTCTTCTATCTTTATATTTTTATTTTGTTTTCTAATAACTTGCTTTGGTGGATGACTTATGGCATTGAGAAGCTAGGATACTCATGTCAGACCCTCCATTTTCCATTCAAAAGTGACTCATCAACTTGTTAGAATCATGTAGGGAGAAATAAAAATATGTCCTATACAGTCTGGGCACTCCACACATCTAAAGCTCACTCAGAGACAACCACAGAAAGGTTGTATTTATTTATTTTTTTTCATTCAGACAATATGCTCTAATGGTAGCTCATTGATTTTGTAACGTTTGATTCAAGAGGGCAGTCAGCCTGGTACAGAATCTCGAGAATGAAATACACACTGGGTGATTTATACGGCAAAGCACCGGATGAAATGTAAAAGTTCCAATTGAGTAACGAGTACATAATCCAAGCCAAATAGCATTAGGAGAGTCTGTGTGGGCTCCAGCACAAAAGCATCTGAGGGACACCACAGGGCACATTTGGCATGAAAATCAGCAACTCTGAATTCTTAGTGTTTGGAATTCATTAGGAACTTAACCACTGTGGGAATTCTTTCCTGTTTTCTGTCCAGGGCCAATGGGGGACTATCCTATGCATTTTGGGTTTATAATGGTCATTTCTTCAAATTTTGATATGGCAGTAACAAAGCCTCCATCACAGATTAACACTGAATGTTCATAGGAAAGCACAGGAAGTACTTACATTACTGTCTGCCTGAGCACAACATTAAAGAATGTTCAGAAAAAGTACCTATGGTAATGTCTGCCTGAGCGCAACATTCCTGATTGTGTGCAGTCTTCCTTCTGCTGTTGATCCATTCATTCAGTGTGTGATTATTTAGTGTATGCTTACTGCGAGGTGTTAGATGTTTACAAAAACATTGACTATGATGCAAAAAGGCCATGTTTTAGTTGAAAAAAGGGCAGAAGTAATAAACAAAAGGAATAATGTAAAATTCATTGTATATATATGCATTATATCTATGAAGTACAAGCTCAAATATATTGCATACATATATGCATGCGTGTATAATATATCTCATGAACCAAAATACTTTGCAAACAACAACTTGAGACAACGTAATGGCATCCTGTGAGCACTGCATGGCATTGGAAGGATATGTATGCTGCTAGACAAGTGCCTTCCACGACAGTGACATGTCCACACATCCTCACTGTGGTGAGGGAGCAAGACCTCAGATGCCTGGGAAGAAGGGCTGGGCAGAAGAAAGAGGCTGCAAAGGCACTGGCTGGAGGATAATTTCCTGATGGGAGTCCAAGTCCAAGTACACACAATAGCTGAGGACAGAGAGAGGGAAGGAAGAGAAAAGAAGATTATTTTGTTTCCATAGTAGGACGCTGCATTCATAAGTAGCTATAATATGTAAAGCATTATATGTGTTTATTTGATCCGAGATAGGTTCTTGGTAGATATTTCTTGAATTAATTTATAAAGAGCTATACTACATTGAGCACTTAGTTTATACTAGGCACAGTTCTAAATCGATTACATCTACCAGAATATTTTGCAGCTCATGCCTGTGATCTCAGCAAAGAGAAAGGAAGTTCACCACAAGTTCAAGATAAGCCTAGGCTACATAGTAAACTCAAGGTCAGCCTAGCTTACCGAGTGATTTCCCATCTCAAAACTTAAGATTAACTATACTATTAATTACAGATTGGTAAACAACAGTCATGCATGAGTAAAATGGTAATCACTTGCTTGTGAATATTCGTGAAACTGCCAATAGTGAAAATTTGTTTATATACATGGTTGCCAAACAGTTCTGTTTTTATGGTCACTGGTTATTAAGTGTTGGAATTGTAGAAGATATCATGATTCCAGCCCTGTTATGGCCAACGATTGCTTATGCCATCCTATGTGCGTGTGTACTAATCACGTCATCCTTTCCTCAGTGGTCAGGTCGATTTTGATTTGCTAAGCAAGGACAAAACCCTGTTCTGCCCATATGAAGAGAATCCTCTGCTTCCCCCTCAGCCATGGCTTCCCTCCAGCTTCTCTCATTTATTAAAAAAGAAAACCCCAGTTGTCAAGTACTTGGATTCTTCACTGTAATTTTGTTCAAAATATACTTTTGGGGGCCTAGAAGGCTAGGGAGATGGCTCAGCTGCTCAAGGAGATTGCTTGCAATGACTGCCAGCCCAGATTCAATTGCCCATGACCCACATCAATCCAGATGCACAAAGTGGGAATGTGGCTAGAGTTGATTTTAGTAGTAGGAGTCCCTGGTATATTCATTCTCCCCCCTCCCTCCTTGCAAATAAATAATTAAATAAAAATATTTTGAATTAACTAAGAGCTAACTCCATGTGTCTATGGTCAACTGATTTTCAAAAAGGCCATTCAATAAAAAAAATCTATAAAGTATATATATATATACATATTACAAAAACACAAACATATATATCCTGCTATATGTAGAGAAATGTTTCAGTGGATAATGACGTGCCTTGTAAGTGCAAGTACCTAAATGCAAATTTCAGAACCCATGCTTTTTTTTAAGATTGATTTGATTCTTACATTTGATAACCAATAATGGAATTCATGTTTGAGATTCTGTCATAATGCTTTTGTGAAGATTATGGTATCAGGAATATTTTCACAGTTAATAACTGTATAAACATTGATCACTGTGTTCATAGCTCACAATTTATTGCTGAAGTTGTGGTAAGTTCCAAAAGGCAAGTCTTGGCTTCTTGCTTCAAAATTTCAATTTTTCACCAGCATTTAGCTGCCCAAGAAAGTGTTTGACATGCACATTTGGTAATCACCTGGATTTGTCTTTGTCGCTTATATGTGAACTTGAGGGAGTTTTGATCTCTTGAAAACTTGTTGGAATACATAGCTCTACTCTGTTGGATAAACAGAAAACTCCTTTGAGCTCTAAATGTTTTCTCTAAAGCATTGTTCATAAGTTCATTAAACATCTGTCAATATATGATTAGCTAAATAAATTACAACATATTGTAATGATGGAATAGCAGCCTATTTTAATGACCATTTGTCTGTTAGTACCGATTAATTGCCATTCATTGTTGAATACAAATCATTTACAAAGAACATGTACTATGACCTAATTTACATGTTTAGGTTAAGCACAGTACAAGTTTAAATAATCTCTAGAAGAAAGGATTTCAGATAAATCATACTTTCTTATTTATGTTTTCTTTGTTTATCTTTTCAATATTGTTGAATACTTTTGAATTCATATAAAAAGCTGAATAAGTTTTGGAAAAATACAAATAACTATAGTAAGCTATAAGAACAAACATAAAATATAATCCTCTGACTATGTAAACGACTATTCTATCTCTAACTATTTCTTCTCTTCATCCACTTATCTATACTCACAATAAAAATTCCATTTCATTCAAGTATTAGAACATTCTAATAGCAGAAAGATAGAGGTTGAGGAATGTGAATGTGAAATCTGCTTTTGTGATTATAACCTTCTTGCTTGAGATTGTTTTTATAGAATGTAGTCATTTTCTAAGGCAATGTAATAGGTCAATGAATAAAAACATGGTTCTCAATATACTAATCTGCCACTTCATTTTATTTATTGGGCATAATAGGCAATTTAATCTATTAGGTGACTTTCGTTCAGGTTCCTGCATATTATTTCTTCCCTCTACCACTCGACCTGAGCAGCTTCAGAAGGCTCAGGAGCATTGCACATGAATCCAAGTGGCACAACCCTTTCCAGTTTCCAAGTGAAGACTTTAACCGTTCAGTCCTTGCTTCTTGAAATTCTGTATTCCCAATTTAGCATGTCAAAAAGCTATGGATAATTATCTTCATAACAATGATAATCACACCAATTATGATTCTTAAAAGAACTGAGGAGACAAAAGTACAAAAGTACAGATAAGACTCACAAAGACAAGGAAGGGGAGAGAAGAGTGATTTCAAATGTTATAAACTGAACATGCTTCCTCTTCTCCTTTTGGAAAGAATAACAGTTTAAAATGCATAAACGAGCCACATTATCCCTATTAAATCTCAGGAGGCGGGGGATCCATCATTCCTGCCAACACAATTATTTCCACACTCAGAGACTGCTGCCAACTTCATGTTTATAACTGTCACCACCCATCTTTAGCAGCTTTAGAATTTATCAGAGAAAAGACTGGTAGCACCTCCAAGGAAGTATAAAAGGAAATGTATTACTCATTTAATATATTTTTAAAAAGCTAGAAAAAGTTAGAGAGATAGGGATACAGACATATAACAAACCCACATGTTCATATATGTGAATGTATACCTTGTTCTTTTACTTTCTCTAGAAAGAATATTTGTCTTTTGAAACATTACTAATAGCATTGCTAATGTTACAACAGTAATATAATGCAAGTAAAATTTTCTACATTATGCTGTTAATCCATATCTCAAGTATTTAATAAGCCAGTAAGAAAGTTTTTATTTGAAAATTTCATCTTGAATTTTGGATCATGTGTCACATCATCAAAACTGGGTGGTGTTCTACTTGTACTTTCAAAAAGGCTCCTAGACAGTTGGCCTTTTGCTGGAATCAAAGGGTAGGTATGAACTCAGGGATTATAAAGACAATAGCCTGTTTGGGTCCTGGAATACTAACAATGTTTGAAGACTACTTTTCCTTTGTTCTCATTTACACAGGAAGTAAAGCAATTTTCTGATATGGATTGAGGAAGTTGTTATTCTAAGGATTCTGCCTTACATTTGTTTATGTAAAAAACAGGAGACATGCGGATGGTAAACCCATGATGCTATCATGGTTCTACAGAGTGACTTATAACCCACTGAAAGAGAGCAGTTTACTTCTCACAGTTGTGAGTGTGTTAGGTCTGAGATTCAGGGCAACAAGGTAAGACTCTGGTGAGACCTCTTCCTTGTTCCAGCATATCTC
Organism: Jaculus jaculus; assembly: GCF_020740685.1. NCBI lineage: Eukaryota > Metazoa > Chordata > Mammalia > Rodentia > Dipodidae > Jaculus > Jaculus jaculus. The sequence continues at coordinate 70,360,229 of NC_059116.1, read as the reverse complement.
TTCTCAGTGTGTCCTCTGCAGGCCAAGAGATATGCAAGACTTCTGGCCTGTCATGAAAACATGACTCCACATTCTTGATCTTGGTACACCCTAAGGGTTTCATTTCCCAATGTCATCACATCGGGGTTTAAGGCACAGACTAGCAATCCTTGAGCCCTTTTATTTTGCCTTCTAATTTTTATCTTATTTTTCTGAATTTGGTAATAAATAAATTGAGTGGACAAATGAAGAAGCATTTACTTTCCTAGCAAACTCAGGCATCATAGGTTGCAGTGCACACAGATGGAGTTACAGGTCTCAGCATTACTATTAAGGAGTCATTTCATGTAGGGGAGTTAGGCTGTCCCTTTTCTATACAAGCAGCTGTGATTTCATTCATTTTATAAAATGGCTTTAGCTGCTTCTGAGAATAATGCCAAGGGACTGTGCTGCCATATGGCTGATGCAGGCCTTTCTGAAAGTGTCACCCAAAGGGGTTCTCTGAGGACTCCCAGCCACGTGTGAATTCCTATTTTTCCCTCTCTGCCTGCTTCTCACTCCCACGTGCTGCCCTCCTTCCACTCCTCCTTCAAATGCTCAGTAGCTGTCAGGTTTCTTTTATAGAAATAAGTGAACTTATAATGAGACAAGAGTTAGACGTGCTGGTGATGAAAAGAAAGACTTTAAGGAAATAAATAAAAAAAAAGGAATTGCCTTGCTCTTTGAAAGCCTTAAGGAGGAGGAAGGATGGCAGTGAAGGGTGTACCCATCTCAGGAAGTTCTTTCCTTGCATAGTTGCCTTTCAAAAATGCCTCTGATCTTTTCACAGGCTTTAAACTTGACTCTCACAAAGCTGGGCTGCTGAGGCTGGGAAAAGTTGAGCCCAAGAATTCTCTCCTTCTGGACTGAAGCAGAGCCTCTCCTTTGGTAAATCATGGTTTGTGATCTCTTCCCTAAGTGTGAAAGGGCGAACAGAGACTTTCCAGTTCCTGATTGTCATTACATGGACATTTGTCCCTTATATTCAGCAAAGACAGTCTAGTCATGATAGACAAGGAAATCACTGCTATCCAAACACATCAAAGCATAGTACTGAGCCTAAATGTAACTTACCACAACAGTAGGGTGAAAGTTTAAGGTGACGGATAGTCTCATGACCCTGAGTTGAACCCTTCCCAAAGTATCCACAAAGCAAAATGTCATATTTTATATCAAAAGTATATACAAATATGTTATGTCAATCAAAAATTTAAAACTCAGAGATGTATTCATTACAATAGCAAGCAAACATTTCTATGGTATCTTATATTTTTTAAATGTGCTTTTGGTTTTTATATCTTCATTCTGGCATCTTCCTCCAAGGTCAGGGGTTTAATGGAACTTAATTCCATAGTGTATTTGTTTTACTGGTGAAAAATTAGGCTCATAGTTTGTAAGTAGTAGAATTCGATCTTCAGAAACAATCAGCTTTTTATTTAAAAAAAAAAAAAAAAAAAAAAAAACATACTATGGGTGAAATAACCTAGACCTTAAGGTGAATTGTGCAAAATCTCACTTGCAAATTTAGAAGCCTAGAGAAACCTGAGTGGTCTGTCTGCCTGATCCTGAAAATGCAGAGGAGCTCTATAGTCTCCATGCAGTTTAGTGAAGGTGTGATGGAAGTTAAAGAGTGTGTATTAGAATGTGGTTAGGGTGGATTGTCTTGTGCAGAGCTACATGGAATTCCTCTATGTATATGGGACTTGTGACCATGGAAAATACCTGATTGGGAGGCTTGGTATTCATGGGTCTGAAGGAAATTTAATCTAGAAAAAGTGAAGAAAAGAAAAAAACAAGAACATTACTTAGAGTTACAAAAAAAATACTTTTAAAATTCAACTGTGAAGATAAAAAGGAGTAAAATGTGACTGAATAAGCATGAATGTAGATAATCAGATAGTTGAACACATTGCAAAAAAGTTCTCATCTATGATCATGACAGAGGGAATTTGGGTTCCTTGTACACCAATGCACCATCAATTTGGGTGTTCCTGGATCCTTGTCCAATTCAAAGAACATAATCCACAATTTAAAGAATAAAATCCACAGATCAGAGGATAAGGTTCAGAAAGAATTTATCACAGTTTACAGCTTTAGGAGGATGAAGAGAAAGGGGCTTAAGCTTAAAACACAAGAGAAGTAAGCAAGGTAGGGCCCGTGCCCAGGGAGGGAGGAGGAAGTCTGAGAAGTCCCCTGAGGGAAGAAGGCAGAGCTCTTGCCCAGAGAGGAAAGATGGGGTCTGAGAAGCCCAGCTGGAGACTCTTTTTTTTTTTTTTTTTTTTTTTTTAATGGGGAGTGGCTGTGTGAGGAGACCAGGTTGGCAGGTTACTATGGACAAAGACCAGATTTTATAGCTTTGCCAGTGATCTTAGGTAAGGAGAGTTTCTGTCCTCTGGGAAGGATACAAGCTTAATCTAGAAATCTTTCCTGGATGGTATAGCATCCAGTTTCTGCAAGCTTAGTAACATTTCCTGCTTTTAGTCAAGGAATAAAATTTTTAACTTTTGGGGCCTTGTTATCCTGAATGCCTAGCCAATTTTTGTCTCCTACTAATCATAAAATGAAAAGCAATAAAAGCTCTCAAAATTTCCTTTTGGTCTGACTGCAGATCTTAACCAGACATGGCACGTGAGCTTCAATATAGAGTGCCAAGGTCGGTTTGTTCTTTTGTTTGCTTGGTTTTCCAGACAGTGACTCACCCTGAAACCCAGGCTGGTCTTGAACTCAGGGAAGACTTCCTTTCTCAGCCTCCCCATTGCTGGGGTTACATTTAAATCACCATGCCTGGCTTCTGTACTTGATTTACCCTTATGACATGACATGTCTACACAAACATCCTAGACTGGAGTTACAATATGATACAGTGACTTGCAATTCTAAGCCATTAAAACCTATTCATTCTCCAAACCAATGGGCTTGTGCGGGTGGAAGTCACAGCCACATCCATTAGAGCAGTGAGTCCCCGTTGTTGGCAGGGCCTTCAGCACCAGGCGGGAGTCATTTGATATTCCTGTCTCTTCCTATAAGAGCTCTGTTTACAGGATCAAGAAGTCAGTCGTTTGTAATCTGCCAAGAACTAAACATTCTCCTTTCCAACTGTACTAGAAACAAGTCAGATAGAGTTGAGTTATTCCTGAGCCCATGGTAAGGTGGACTTTAGTCCAAATTTCACTTATTAGTGACCCCCATGTATGTCACGGTAAGGTTTAGGACCTACTACAGGAAAGGCCACCTCGACATTTGAGAAACAGTAGAAGTAGAGAAGTCGCTCTGCCCTTCCTCCTTTGCTTCCTCTTAGAGGCGGGCCACAGAACCCCGCAGGCCTTCCTTACAAGCACGTCCAAGATCTGTGGATCTTTGGATGAGAATAGTCCACGGTGTACCCGGAGGAATGGAATGCCCCACCCTGAAGACACATGGAGGGACACAGAGGAGAATCTGAGCTCACTGGCCTGGCTAAGTCTCCCGGGTTATTATCAGTAGATTATGCAGCATTTATGAGCTCATATTCCTGTATTACTCCATTTCATTAGATATAGCAGAAAAGTAAAAGAATTTCCTTTTCCTTATGTCTTCATTTCCTAATGAAGTCTTCTATGCCCTACAAAATTTCATATATACACATACATACATGTGTCTGTTTATCTTTTTTCTTTTGTTTTTTTGGATGCTTTGTCTAGGAATTAAAGGTGAGTGTGAAAAATGAATGTTTCTCCTCTGTTTTCACTCTACTTAAAAGATTACTGTATTCCTGGTCTTCAGTGAGAGCTCAGAAACACTTTGAAATTCTTGTCTAGATGTTGTCTTTATCCCATCACACAGTCCCCCAGGCGTTGGTCACACATCATAGTGAGTCCTATCTAAAATTTACCTAGCACCAATCTCTTAGCTTCTGTCAGGGAACATAGAGCAACCTCAGACGTGGAGAGGTGCAATATGATAAATACATTTTGGCATGCCTTCCTCTGGGCATGTTCGGGTTACTTAGATCATCCTATTCTAAAAGATTTATGTAGGGTACATTGCTCTTAGCATGGCATTTTTTGAAAAGGAACATTTGGGTACACAAAATTCAGATGGGGTATAGTCACACTAGAACTAGGTTCTGTGATGTTGGGATCTGTACTTCGGAGACAGTCTGGGTCCTTTCATTAGGGAACGTGCAGACTTAAATGAAGCCAGGCAGCCTCTCTCAGTCAGTGGTTGTCTTTAAAGTTCTGGTGTCTGGGTAAGAGGATCCAAGCCTGCCAAGGAATTTTGGTCACAAGAATAAACTGGGCTTTGTACTCCTCACTTTGTACTCCTCTATTTCTGTACAAGGTGAGATTTAAGCAAAGGTATGGAGGTCACTAGAAAATGAAAAGACAGGTGGTCTAATTCAAGAGGGGCAAAGAGGGGTCTTGAAGTCTTTGGTAAGAACAATGCAGCTTAATGAGAAGGAACTATGTGGGTCATGATCTTTCTTCAGTGTTGGAACCTCCGCCTGAGGTGACTTCAGCTCACCCCTTTCTTTTTCTCCCACTGCAATGTTCAAAGACATCTGGGTTTGGCACACACATTAGCACACTAGATTTTTTTTATTAATAATTCCCCTGTATGGGGATTGGAGAAATGGCTCAATGAGTAAAATGTTGGCCCCCAAACCATTACGACCTGTTTCTAGGTCCCTAAAACCCACAAGTAATATTGGAAATGATGCTGTGTGCTTGTCGTCTTTGCTATCCACTAAAGCCCTTTCACATTGACAGGGAAATCGATGCTGGGAGGAGTTTCTTATAACACATCCTTATGCAAGAAAACTGGAATTGGTTTTCTGGTTGGGGAGGCAGAGACAAGAAGGTTACTGAAAACATAAGCAAAAAAAACAAAACAAAACAAAACAAAAAACACCTATGACTGGGGCTTGCTGGCAAGCTATTCTAGTTGAATTGGTGAATATTGGGCTCAATAAGAAACAGTGTCTCGGGCTGGAGAGATGGCTTAGCGGTTAAGCGCTTGCCTGTGAAGCCTAAGAACCCCGGTTCGAGGCTCGGTTCCCCAGGTCCCACGTTAGCCAGATGCACAAGGGGGCGCACGCGTCTGGAGTTCGTTTGCAGAGGCTGGAAGCCCTGGCGTGCCCATTCTCTCTCTCTCTCCCTCTATCTGTCTTTCTCTCTGTGTCTGTCGCTCTCAAATAAATTAAAAAAAAAAAAAAATGAACAAAAAAATATTAAAAAAAAAAAGAAAAGAAACAGTGTCTCATGGAAATAAATCGGAGAAGCTGTGGAGAAAGAAGACTCAACCTTGCCTTTTGGCTTCTGCAGGCACATCTACCCAGAGTGCACATGCCCACAACCATGTGTTCATACACCTCAGCATGTGCATGCAAACGCATACCACACACAGAAACAAAGCACCTCTTCTGTGACGACGTATGCTTTAGATCTAGCCACATAATAATACATTTCATATTTGCTTTATAGCTGAAAAACTATTCATAAATACAAAGAATGAGTCCATTTACCTCAGATGTTATTTGAATTCAATAAAGTACTTTTACAGGGCTGGCCTGGAGAAATGGCTCAGAGGTCAAAGGCACTTTATGTGCAAGCTTGCTAAGCAGAGTTCAAATCCCTAGAACGTATGCTTGATGCAAAATGGACTAAACTTCTATGGAAGACGATGAGGGACTGAGCCAGGAGAGTCTCCAAGCTGTCGGGGCCAGTAAGACCCGGCAGCAACGTGGCAACACGAGGCCCCCGTGTCCAGGTGCAGGAAGGTGGTTAACACCCTAAGGCTCTCCCCAGATCTCCACACTGGCACAGTTACATTCAAACATATACCCATACATGCGCACAAGTAATCATGATCACAGAAAATTTAATGAGGTGTTGTATATGAATTAAAGTTCCGTTGTGCCAATACCAAGTTATTGCAACCAAAAGCTGCCACAAATGGGAACCCCAGTGCTCTCAGACACAGAATGGATGAAATGAAGTTGGTTGCTTTACAGTCACAGCACCATTGTGACTTACCAGCATTTATTGCTGAAAATCAGGTATTCATGATAGCACAGGAACTGGGAGTACTTATCAGCCCTGAAACAAGGCCAAAAGTTTCCAGCTATTTGTACTCTTGCTTTAAAAAATATCTTACTTTTGCCTGAAAAAGAACTGCATATATTAGTGGGGTAACTGTGTTGGGCTGATCCATGCATACATGGTAGAATGAGTCCATCAAGCTAACCCACCATCTCACATGTTCGTCCTTTGCTTTGGAGATGAGAACATTTAAAGTCTACTTTTTCAATAATTTAAAAATCAGCAAAACACTAAAGCCACTGCCCTGTGCAGCAGATGACTTAAACATATTGCTCCGTACAACTGAGGTTTTGAGCCAACACCTTTCCATCTCTTGACCACCAGCCCCTGTAAACACAATTTTACTCCCTACTCTGATGAATTCAATTTTTTTAAGATATCACGTCTAAGTGAGATCATGAGGTATTTGTCCATATGTATTTCTCTTATTACAATGCACTCTAGCTCTATCCACGTTACAAATACCAGAATTCCCTTTTTCTGTTGAAGACAATAGTATTCGAGCATGAGCATGTAACATAGTTCTTTACCCATTGCTACTGAGGTTGTTTCCACTACTTAACTCTTCTGAATAAAGCCACAGTCAATATGGGATGGTAAGACATCTCTCTTTGACAAATTGACTTCAATATCCAGAATTAGAATTGCTAAATTACATGGCAGTTCTATGCCTAATTTTCTGGGGAATATCTATAGTGCTTTCCACAACAGTTATTCGAGTTTACATTGCCACCATGAATGTACCACATCCTCAACACTTAGTATTAGTCTTTAAAGTAGCTATTTTTGAAGGGTTGAGGTTACTCCTTACTGTGGTTATAATTTGTACTTTCCTGGTACTTACTGAATGCCTCTTATGACATCTGTTGAACATTTGCAGGTCTTCTCTTGATGAATATCTGTTCAGGTCTTCTGTCTACTTTAAAAGCATTGATCAGTGCACCAATAATTGATGAATTTCACCTGATCAGAAACAAGTCTCTTTCTTTCTATTAATTTATATAAATATTCCTCAATTTTTATGAACACATGACTTTTATGATTTGAAAAGCTTTCACCTCTCAAGGTGAAGTTTCTACTTTGCTGCACATTCTGTGACCTGCAGCAGGTTACTTCCAATCATGAGTCTTGAAACACGGAGGGAAGTGGGATGACCAGAGGCAATTGGCTCCCCTACAGGTCAGTGCAGATGCAGCAATTCTCATATCTTGGAAAGTCACTTCAGATAGAAAAATCAAGGGTCTTTCATTTGATAAAGAGGATTATAGTTGTTTTAGTTGCTGCACAAGGTAAAACTGGGAATGCTACAAGGTATTGTGAATTTTTTAAAGCTATGCTTATGGTCTCACTCCACTTTTCAAAGTCATGAATTTTCCAAGTAAAGGCCTTAAAATTCTCTTAGATAACCTCATAAACCTTTGAAGTTAGTGAACTTCCAACATAGAGCACTATGGATCTGGTTTTTTGGATGAAATTAAAAGAGGAAGATCTTACTTAGCCTCTACTGCAAGAAGTGAGACGACTATCATCTGTTTTTAGAATTTAGGTTGTCTGATACTGCAGGAAGGCCCCGTAGCTTCCTTGGGTATACAGGAATAGCTTACTATAACTACTGTCTTGAAATCATCCATTTTTCTATGACAAAGCCCACTCCGTTCTCAGATGGTTTGCCTTCAATAGGTACTTCATTTTCAGTGAACACAGGTGGCAATTAAATTTGATTCTTCACTACTGTTTCCTAAAAAGTAGAGATTTCATATTCCCTTTGACTATCTAATTTCTATCCCCTACCCCGATCAAACTAAGCCATAAAAGCAATACCAGTTTCTCCTGCATGGTGATGTGTTATGAGAAACTTCTCCCAGGACCAGTTTCCATGTCAATCTGGAAAAGGCCTTAGTGGCTAGCAAATAAATAAATAATAATGAAAATAAAACTAATTCAGGATGATCCAAGCTACGAAAAAAGGTTTCAGAAAGACTGACAAGGGATTCTGAGACTTATCAGGAAAGCTAACGAACCTTATGTGGCGAGCACTGGGCAAAACTGCACTAGTGTGCTGAGACATGTACTATTGTGCCAGAGGTGCTGCTGCCCCAAGCCCATGAAAAAAGAACTTATTTGCTCAGAGATATCCTTGAATTAGAATATGGTAGCCTCTGCTGGCACCATAACTAGATCTTGTTAGCTTAAATATTTAGCTTTAAATTCAAAGTTTATGCAATTATTCTGGCCTAGGACCTGTGGCTTTCTATGCACAACCTTATTTGTTATTGACACAAAGATGCTACTAATGCAAACATTGCACTAGTTGCTGCAAGAGGAAGCTGATTGCATTTTCATCTGTCAGCGTAAGATGGGTCTTTATGCAAGTTTCAGGGAAGAAGACTTCAAAAATCTTCCCCTGCTCATTATTCCTCATTCACTGCCCCAGCCACACTGGTCAGGTTCTTTCTGCCCCTGGAACAATCCTACCTATACATGTTCTTACATCCATTTGGGGGAATATTCTTCCCCAGACCATTGCATAGGTCACGTCTACTTACCTAGCAGGATTCTATTAAATTCCATTTTCATAAAGTGGATTTACTAAACCATGCCTCCTAAAGGAAAGTTAGTGGCTTTTTGAACGGGATCTCAAATCTCCTCTGTCATGAAGGAAAAGGCCTAATAATCTGTTACCTTACTTGTTTTGTTTGCACCACTGCAATTCCAGCATCCAGAATAGTGACAGTTACATACCACAGTTCAATTTGTACTTGGGGAATAAGTAAATCAATCAAAATCCAGGTTTGGTTTGCACAGAGGCCCTGGTGGAATCAGAGACCTGCACGGAAGTAGGATGTAAGATCTCCCATAAGTCTGGTGTGTATTATTATTGGCTTGTATTCCTCACAACAGAGTGCTCAGCATGAGATGTCTGCTCCTGGGCTCTACCTCAATGTAAATAATGCATGATTGTGAAACACTCTGGAAACATAAAAAAAAATGTCAATTTCAAGCCTGACTCTCAATGCCTGTGGATTTTTCTTCAGACTCCATTTTCTGGCCAATCAGACACATTCCATGTGATGGAGATCCCACTGAGTAAAGCATCTTTGTAGCATATACTGATTTACGGCAATTCTTTGTGGAAATGAAGAACTCCACATGCTTTGATAACATGCACATATGGCATGCACTGGCAGTATTGCAAATGTCAGTATCTGGGGTTTCACCACTCACCTTCGGGAACTGGAGACATTGCCTAATGTCTCTGAAAGGTCAGAAAACTTAAGAACATCCCAGCAGACAAGTTTTAGGGACTATGAGATTCTAACAAGAGTGTGAAAGGGGCATATCTATAAAAGGAAACATTCAAACTTTGTGTTTAAAATGCATAAATATACTCTTGTTACATACAAAAATAGCTTCCTCATGAACCAAGTGTAGTCTTAACTTTGGTTTGGTGATTTAGCTAAATGCAGGTGTGTATTGTTCAAACCCCAGGGCTTGAGTCGTGAAACAGTTTCTTGTTTCTGCCTTTATGGCTTTAGTCAATTAAAGCCATTTTGGCATTGCAAACCACTGAATATTGAGTAAAATAAGTTATCAGGTCATCTTCCCAATAGTCTTGGTCTTTGAGCCCCCAGACTTCCCTCTTCATTGCATGCATGCAGATGATGGTATACACGGCCATGTGAGTCTAAGTAAAATATACATTATATATAGCATATAGAAATTCAGTTTTATATTCTTTCCTTTCCCTTTGAATTATAAGTGAAATGTTTTTCCAGGAGATTTTCCCACTCCCAAGGAAGTATTGTTTATTCACTCAGGCCAGGTAAATATTTTAGACTTTCATTCTGGAGCTGTCTTTGCCAGTTTATGGGGAGCCAATGTTGTGAATACAGGCAACGGCTTTTTCAATCCCCTTCAGATCACTGCCTCATTTAGCTTTGGCACAGGGGAGGCTTTCCATCAACTTTAGAAATTCGTTCTCTTTTTGTTAGCTCTGCAGAAAATCATCTCCATTCTTATTGCTTTGCCTTATCAGTGATTACAACGTAAGCCCCTGATGTCACTACAAGAGACTCCTGATCAGCTTGGGCTGATTGGCTTCCCAGAGAAGAGGGAGGAGGGCAGGGCAAGCAGCTCTGGTTTGGCTTTGAGGGGAAGGCAGCTGGGGCTAAGCTGCCAAGTTGATAAGGAACAGAGGACTGTGCACCATCCAAGCAGAAAACTCAGTCTCAGAAATTGCTAAGGCAGAGAAAGGCATAAGACACGTGTGGCTAGTTCCTGAGCATATGTGCTTAAGCCAGAGGAGAGGAAAAATAAAAGAAAGATTTCTTTTTTTGTGTGCCAATTAGATGATATAAGTCATTCATTTGACAGGCAAACCTGAATCACTTGAGATTTCTGGGAAAGAGCATGTCTTTCACATATGGTGTAGAATATTTTTATCCCCAAATGCACATTATCTCAGAGGGGAAATTATGAAGATAAAACCATAGCAATTTTTCTGGAATAATCAGTCGCTATGAAACCAATCATCCTTATATCCCACAACTCAGCCTCCAGTCATTACACTGAGCACCGAAACCTATAATCCTCCTATCTAAGTCCCCAATATTTAACATTATTTAAATAAGGTAACCAAATTCACTAAATGTGTACCAACTGGTCATTTTCAGAAGGACAAGGAAAGGGAGGTGTGGCTGCTGTTAATTTGCATGCTGCCAAGTTTTGAAGTGGTGAAACCCAGAGACTCTGCATTTCTACCACATGCTATTTTTATAAAAATATAAACCTAAGCGGACATAAAAAGATACATCATCCTTCTGAGTATAGACACCTTAAGATGAAACTTCAATTGCATGCTAAGGTCACTTGCCACAGAAGTATTCTCAGATTACTCATCTTTCCTGCTATAGTTCAACTTAAAGCTCTATTCAAATTGGTATGGCAACACAAACAATTTAGAGCTTTCTGCTATAACATGGTCTCATAGTATATCCTTCAAGGAGACAATGACTGGGAATCTTTAAATATTATACTATTTCTTCTAGTATTTTTAAATAATTGTATTTTTCTTATATGAATGTGAATTTTTTACCATGGGTTAAAAAAGTGTGGTTATCTCAGTACAGAACTTTGTAGTGCTTTCTTCATTTCTACAGTTCCTGAATTTAGCAGTTGCTTTTTATTGTTGAACACAACACCTGATCAAAGCAGGCTGATGCCAGGAAAGGGTGTATTTTGGCTCACAGTCTTGAGAGGTTTCATCGTGGCAGAGGAGGCATGGCGGAAGCGGAAGTCCAGACATGGCACCCTGCCAAAGCTTAAGGGATGAAGCAGAAACAGTGAGCCTGTCTAGCACTGGCAAGCAGGCTTGGACTGTGAGGTCCCAAAGTCCTCCCTTAGTGACACAACTCCTCCCGCAAGGCTCCTTTGTCTAGGCACTGGTGGGCTTAATCACAAACACATGAAACATTTCACATCCAAACTACCACATCGGAGCACAGTACAGTGCACCCTCGGGGACTCTACCTCAAGTGCTGATAGGATAACTGGTAGACAGTTTTTATATGATTTCTGAGAAGAAAGGCTACACGACCTCCATCCCTTGAACATAAAGAAAGACTATTTATCCCAACAGCCCCATGCTTAGTACCTTGACCTGGATGCCTCTTGAGTCTAGCTGTCCCAACCACCAACTTAGATAAGAGATATGAAGTCTTCTGCTGTTCTTCTCCTTTAAAATGGAGAACGTTACAACCAAAAAGTCTCAAAATTGTCATGAGGTTAAAGACATTTATTTCATAGCATGCTATTCAATCATATTAAAAAAGTAGGGGTGGGAGAGATGCTTAGTAGTTCAGGTGCTTGCCTGCAAAGCCTAAGGACCCATGTTCATCTCTCCAGATCCCACTTAAGCCATATGCACAAAGGTGAGGCAAGCACAAGGTTTCACAAGCCCACTATGTGTCAAAAGTGTCTGGAGTTTGATTTAGTGGCTGAGGCCCTAACACGACAATTCTCTCTCTTTCTCTTTGTCTCTCTCTCTCTCCAAAATAAAAATAATAAAATAATAAAAACTGAAATAATTAGATCCTATCATGTTCAGCAGTATGGATGGGGCCTGAGGTCATTGCTATGGTAGGAAAAAACAAGCTAGGCACAGGAAAGACACAATCACATGTTCTCACTCACTTGTGGGAATACATGTGTCAAACTGTAGGAGGAACAAAAGACATGCTGCTCACTAGAGACTACAAAGGGTGGAGGGAAAGGGAGCAGAGAAACATTCAACCAAATGGTAGAACTATTGATCCTTCTTTAGCACAATAGGATATTTAGTGGATAAGACACTCTGTGACCCATTCCTAAGTGAGTGCACATAAAAAAGTGTGATCACAAAATGTTCAGCATATAAAAATCACAAATGGGGCTAGAGAAATGGATCAGCAGTTAAGGCAGTTGCTTGAAAAGCTTATCAACTCAGACTCGATTCCCCAATATCCACATAAAGCCACATGTACAAAGTGGCAAATGTATCTGGATTTTGTTTGTAGTGGCAAGGGACCCAGGATTGCCCATCTCTCTCTCTCTCTCTGTCTCTTTCTCTGCCTTTCTCTATTAGCAAAGAAAATTTAGAAATAATAACTGATTGAATAAATAGTAAAACTTATCCTGATTTGACTTTCTACATTTTGCATACATGTATCAAGTTACCATAATGTGCTTTATAAAGTTGTTTAATTGAAAAGATAAATTATAAAGGACTATAAGTTCCCATTGACTTCTATCTTGGCAAGATATGGTATTTTAAAAACATATGAATTTATAAATTTTATAAAATAAACTGAATTCATTACATTGAATTATTTAAAATTATGATTGAGGCAAATTAATAGTCAAATAATCTGAAATGCCTAGCATCTGACATATGGTTAAATAATATGTATGCATTGGCCATTATCATTAAATGTTCCCATGGCATTTTATTAAAGTGAGTAGGTTTGAGTAGCAGAAAGGACTTTTTTAAATTAGTTATGTATATAGTGTGTATATAGCCGTGATGATACCATTGTTAGCCTTCTCCCTGTCATCCCCGCCCCATGGATTGTAGGTGCTGGTTGCATTGTGAGGGAAGCCATCAGTTATGGGGGAGAGGCAATGTCTCTGTGCATAATAACCCAACTTATGGCTCTAACAATCTTTCTACCCCTCTTCCATGATTTTCCCCAAGCCAAAGGACTTTTACAGTAATATTGTATAGCTGGGCTTGGTGGCTGTGGTGGTTTGATTCAGGTGTCCCCCATAAACTTAGGTGTTCTGAATGCTAGGTTCCCAACTGATGGAGATTTGGGAATTAATGCCTCCTGGAGGGAGTGTATTGTTGGGAGTGGACTTATGGGTATTATAGGCAGTTCTCCATGCCAGTGTTTGGCTCACCCTCCTGTTGCTGTTGTCCACCTTATGTTGGCCAGGGGGTGATGTCCACCCTCTGCTCATGCCATCGTTTTCCCCTGCCATCGTGGAGCTTCCCCTCGAGCCTGTAAGCCAAAATAAATCTCTTTTTCCCAGAAGCTGCTCTTGGTTGGGTGATTTCTACCAGCAATGCAAACCGGACTGCAACAGTGGCACACGCTTTTAATCCCAGAACTCAAGAGGCAGAGGTAGGAGGATTGCCATGAGTTTGAGGCCACCCTGAGACTACATAGTGATTGCCAGGTCAGCCTGGGCAAGAGTGAGACCCTACCTTGATAACCACACACACACACACACACACACACACACACACACACACACACACAGTATATGAGACACAACTGGGAAGCACCTCACTGCAAGTGTGCTATGAGTCTTTGAGGCTAGGAAGGAAGATTTCTGTCCCAATTTTATTAGTGAATTATTATAAATTATTAGTGAAAATCGGAAGATTCCACTATAAATTTAGGTAACAGTGGAGAAATTATACTGATTTTTAATTGAGAGAGTAATGGTTTGTATTGATTGTCAACTTGGCAGGATCTAGATTGATTTATAAGGGATTATCTAGTTAGGTTAGCCTCAGGCCATGTATGTTAGGGATTTCCTTGATTAGGTTAATTAGCACTGAAAGTCTCACCTTAACTATGGGCTGTACCATTCTGTAGGATTGAGCCCTGGAGATGGGATCCTAGACTGGGTAACAGGGAGAGCTGGCTGAGCTCCAGCATCCATCACTCTGCATCCTCACTGTGGACTAAATGTGGACAACTGCTTCAACCTCCTGCTGCCCTCTCTTCTCTGCCATGATGTATTACAACCTCCAAAATAAACCCTTCCTTCCTTAAAGTCTTCTTGTTGGGTATTTATTTATAGCAACACACAAAGTAACTAACATCAAAGGTTAAGAGCTCACTATTGCTCACACATACTTTCCAGTCCAAGAAAAATATCCAAACAGCTATCCCAAAGTTTATGATCTTTAGGAGTTTATCTTTAGCCAAAAACACACAAAATAAGCAGAATTTTAGATAATTCCCATTTGATATGATAGACATTTACATGGTGGTAGAGAACATATAAAGAGGAACACTCATTCACTGTTGGCGAGAAGGTAAGCTGGTACAACCACTGTGGAAATCAATATGGAGACTCCTGAAAAGGATCAATGTAGAGTGACCAACAGAATCTGTTATTACCTTACTGGGCATCTACCCTAAAAGCTCCACATCTTAGTTCACAGATATTTGCTAAACCATGTTTATAGCTGCTCAGTTGATAATAGTTAAAAACTGGAATCAACCCAGGTGTCCATCATTGCATGAATGGATAACCAAGATGTGGTATATCTACACAATGGAATTCTACTCAGCAGTAAGAAAACATGGCATACTGAAATTTGTACAAAAATGGTTGAACTTGGAACAGATCGTTCTAAGTGAACTCACACAATCACAGAAAGACAACCGTCTCATTGTCTCACTCATCTGCAGTTCCTATCCCGGATACGCCCAAGTTGCTGATACACCTGAATAGCATCTTGAGGTTTGGATAATAGGGAGGATAGGGCTTGGGGGAAGGAAAAGGGTGGGGGAACAAAACTGAACCCAAATTGAACTGGTACCATAGAATCCTATATCCTGGACGTCAGATTAAAGGTGGAACTCTCAAGAGGACCTTGGGGGAGCACCTGAGTCGAAGGGCCCTGGAGAGGCTGAGACAAAACCTAACCTTAAATTTCTCTTGTTTCTCTTTCTTCTCTGCCTTTTTCTTTTCCCTTGACACTGGCCTGTAACTTCCTGTATCAGGATGTGGTCTATATGCACAATGAGATGTTGATCAGGGAAACCTACTAGATCTTCCCAAATTAACAAAACAGACTTCTGTCCAAGCACTTAATTACCCACCAGAGGCTAATGGTAAGACCCTACTGCTGAAGACACCATATGCTGTCAGCACAGACCATGGAGAGACCTGGTTGGAATCTGAAGGAGAGCCAGTCCCCAAACAATTAGCCCATCTACTTCTTGAAGGCACTAAATGGAGCTACTAGTGGAAAGTGTCCAACATCTGTCCAAACAACTCAAAGTCTAAGTGCCTCAGAAGCAATCAACCTGATGTGATGCTCATACAAGTGCAGTAGTGGCACATAGCCATGGTAGGTAACCAAATGCTCTTGAATTGGCTAACAGATCTACTCAGTGGAAAGGAACCCATATCTGGACCTGAGAAACAAGTCAGAATCATAGCCTGATAATGATTCTGCTTTCCATTGTCAAGCTCCCACTAACCTTGGCCTACAAGAGGGTCCACACTCTCTAAATTCTCTCTCAATTAATAATGGTTGCTGACTTCATTCTCTATTGGAGAATCTGCTTCTCTTTTTTAGACAGGAGCTACACCTGAGGACATAAGTGACACAGTGCACTCCACCCCAGCCCCAGATGAAACCACAGAGGAACTGCGGAGATGAGCAAGAGTTCTGCCCTCTTAGTGAATCTGATGTCAGCACAAAGGTGGTGGAGATAGACACTGGGGACACTCAACACCTACCAAAGCAGAGAGATCCAGAGACTTCTAAGAGCCGATCACTGAAGTAGATTTAAAATGCTCCCAGCATGGCTTAGGGAACGAGAGCAGAATGATTGCTAGAGCTACAAGTTGGGACATTTTGCACAGAGACATTGCCTCTCTCTCCTTTAATGCATGACCCACAGTCCCCATGAGGTTGTCCTGCATCCCCAATAATGAAGGCCTCTTCAGAAAAGGGGCAGGGAGAAGAGAAAGGATGATACCAACATGTGTTGTTTACATACTAAATATGTCCATATCTAATAAAAAGAGAAAAAAAGACAAAAATATGTTTGTTTAAAAAATCAAGGGGTGAGCTTCACAAATAAGGTCATGTGAGATTACTCCACAAGAGGAAAGGCATAATTCCCATTAGGAAGTATGTGCTTGGTGACTTTTAGCCAGGTTTCTTCTCTAATAGCTAGTCTTTCCTCCCTACTTAACCTCAACAACTTAAGTAATCCCTGAAAATGCTGAAACCTAGACCCAACCAAATGCACCCTCAGGGAAGACTCTGCCTTTGCCCCTCTTACATGTTACACAGACGTTCCGTAGACTTCATGAATGCACCAGCTTGTGGTTCTGAGTCAAACCCTGTTAGTATAGACACCACCCGCTTATCTTCCCATAACGCTATCTGATAGTTTGCAGTAAGGAAAAGTATATTCACAAAAGTTTCAATCCTACCACTGACAGGAAGGGGATGATTTCAATTGAGGCAAGAGGTCACAATAGCCATACATAAAGTCCAATAAGTGTTTTTGTTGTTGTTTGCTTTTTCCACGAATTCCATCCTTCCTTTCTAGAATTAGGAAGGTTCTTCCCATTCTAAAGTGCTTGGGTCCACCTAATAAACTGAGAGGATACTGCCTCAACCAACTCTTCTACCTTCCAGGCAATAGTAATTGTATGCGCTCAACATGACTTATAAAGTTTTGCTCAACTTAATGTCCCCAGTAAACAGACACAAAGGCCAATGAGTGTACAACAAAATTCAAACAACTGTAAAAATTATGACCCTTGGACTCTCCATTATTGTGAAGTCTCAATGAAAAGAAAAGCCAACATTGATTTTTTGCCTAAAAAGAATCTAGTCCACTTTCTGAGTCCTTTTTGGGTATGAGAATGGTTCAGCAAAGACAACACTTGCTGAGTATGATGGTTCATGCCTTTGGTCTCAGCACTCAGGAGCCAGAGGCAAGAGGGTAAGTTGAAAGCCAGCCTGGGCTGCATAGCAAATGAAGGCCAGATGGAACTATGTGAGACACTGTCACAAAAGAAAACAGAAATGAAAATGAATAAATAAAATTTATATATGTTTAACATGAGTTCCTAGAACTATGCATCTATGTAATGAACATTATATTTACATTGCACAGAAATACTTTATGGCCTAAAATGCAGGTTTTTACTAGTGTTGAGGAGATTGACTGAAATAGCTAGAATTATTTATAGAAAATATGTTTAATAAATGTAGGAATATCCTGCCAACATTTTTCAATAATCAATGACTACTAAAATAATTTTCTCCACGTTATTTAAATTATCTTCATTGGAGGAATGCATAGAGTATGTTACACACTATGCACTATCTTGCCATCAAATTGGACCATTACGCTCAACCCTCTTTTGTTTTGATACTTCACACTTTGAAGCCTGAAAATTTTGAAAATTCTCTTTCTCAGCCTCTCCACTTATCAAGATGTGGCTAGATGAAAGTTTTAGAGAATGAGACATGGCTCAAGCCAGCTGACATACTCTTTCTGCTACAGTTTTGGTGTCCCTGACTTCCGGACAACCTTTGCTGATGCACTGCACTTCTGCCTTCTTTTTGGCTCAGATTAACATGTTATCTGAATCCATCATCCATTCCGTAAACACAAGTAAAGGCCACATGAATCCCACAACTGCTGAGTCCCTCTTCTAGAGATGGCCAGTCAGTCTCACACATTAAACAATCCAGACCTCTTGACCTATGAAAATGTAATCTGTTGCTACTGTCTGAGCTGCTGCAATTTAGGATTGCCGTTACTTGCAGCTGAGAAACTTTCCAGCTGATGTTCTCGATTATTCCAAGTGTACAGAGTGGAAGCCTGCTGTCATCATAGGCTGCATCATTGTCATCAAATGACGTAGCCTATTACTACTCCATGTAACTCCTTTCCTTTGTTTCATCTACATTGTATTTTCAGATGAAATTAGAAATGTTGCTTTCCTCTTCAAACTTTCTAAGATGTTACCCTGTCCATTATAATGAAGACCAAGTAGTCTAATGCAGTAATAATGCAAAACCCTCTGTAATATGTTTATCATCGATGATCCCAGATGAATCTCTCCACACTAACATATCTGCACATTTTATCTTGTTCACCTATTTCTCAAAATCTCCCTAAATGTTCATCTTCCTCCTCTTCTACTGCCTTAATCATATTTTCCTCGCTATGTGTACTATTCTTTCTCTTCCATCACATTGCCAAAAGTGACCTCTTTTAAAAATTAGATCAGTGGGGGGTGTGGTGGTGCACACCTTTTAACCCAAGCCCCGGGGAGGCAGAGGTAGGAGGATTGCTATGAGTTCCAGGCCAACCTGAGACTACATAGTGAATTCCAGGTCAGCCTGGGCTAGAGTGAGACCCTACCTCAAAAAGACACAGATAAGATGTTCTTCTATACCAGACTTTCTTTTTTAAAAACTATAATTGACAATTTTCTTATATGTACATAATGTAATTTGATCATAATCCCCTCCCATTACTTTCTTTTGTCTCCCTTCCCACTCTGAGCTCCTTCTACTTTCCAAATCTTTTCTTCTATTTTGGTGGGTATTTTTTCCCTTCCTGTTCCATCATCCATGATGGAATGTTGGTGGACACAATGTTATGCAAGTCTTGTGCAGGTAAGGACAGACACTGGAAGTCATGGATGCAATGACAGCATTCCAAAGCACTCTTCCCCATTCTTTGGCTCTTACATTCTTTCTGCCACCTCTTCTACAATGTTTCCTGAACTTTGGAGGGTGTGATAAAAGTGTCTCCGTTAGTGCTGAGCGCTCAACAATCACTTAGTCTTAGCACTTTGACAGTTTTGAATTTCCTCAGTAATCACTACCACTTATAAATTAAATCCACTTAGCAAAACAAGAGTAGTAACTTCCTTACTAGGGCTTAAGACTTCCCCAGTGAAAAGCTTTTTTTTTTTTTTTTTTATCTTTTCACAATTTTTATTAACATTTTCCATGATTATAAAAAATATCCCATGGTAATACCCTCCCCCCCACTGCACTTTCCCCTTTGAAATTCCATTCTCCATCATATTACCTCCCCACCTCAATCATTCTACTTACATATATACAATACCAACCTATTAAGTACCTTCCTCCTTTCCTTTCTCTTCCCTTTGTATCTCCTTTTTAACTTACTGGCTTCTGCTACTAAGTATTTTCCTTCTCATGCAGAAGCCCAATCATCTGTAGCTAGGATCCACATATGAGGGAGAACATGTGGTGCTTGGGTTTCTGGGCCTGGGTTACCTCACTTACTATAATCCTTTCCAGATCCATCCATTTTTCTGCAAATTTCATAACTTCATTTTTTTTACCACTGAGTAGAACTCCATTGTATAAATGTGCCACATCTTCATTATCCACTCATCAATTGAGGGCCATCTAGGCTGGTTCCATTTCCCAGCTATTATAAATTGAGCAGCAATAAACATGGTTGAGCACATACTTCTAAGGAAATGAGACGAGTCCTTAGGATATATGCCTAGGAGTGCTATAGCTGGGTCATATGGTAGATCAATCTTTAGCTGTTTTAGGAACCTCCACACTGATTTCCACAATGGCTGGACCAGATTGCATTCCCACCAGCAGTGTAGAAGAGTTCCTCTTTTCCACATCCCCACCAACATTTATGATTATTTGTTTTCATGATGGTAGCCAATATGACAGGAGTGAGATGGAATCTCAATGTAGTTTTAATCTGCATTTCTCTGATGACTAGTGATGTAGAACATTTTTTTAGATGCTTATATTCCATTCGTATTTTTTCCTTTGAGAATGCTCTATTTAGCTCCATAGCCCATTTTTTGATTGGCTTATTTGATTCCTTATTATTTAACTTTTTGAGTTCTTTGTATATCCTAGATATTAATCTTCTATCAGATGTATAGCTGAAGATTTTTTTCCCATTCTGTAGGTAGCCTCTTTGTTTATTCACTGTGCCCTTTGCAGTGTGAAATCTTTGTAATTTTATGAGGTCCCAGTTATTAATCTGTGGTTTTATTGCCTGAGCACTTGGGGTTGTATTCAGAAAGTCTTTGCCAAGACCAATATGTTGAAGGGTTTCCCCTACTTTTTCCTCTAGCAGTTTCAGAGTTTCGGGTCTGATGTTAAGGTCTTTAATCCATTTGGACTTAATTCTTAATTATGCATGGAGTGAGAGAAGAATCTATTTTCATCCTTCTACAGATATTTATATCCAGTTTTCCCAACACCATTTGCTGAAGAGGCTGTCTTTTCTGCAATGAGTATTTTTGGCACTTTTACCAAATATCAGGTGGCTATAGCTACCTGGACTTACATCTGGGACCTCTATTCTGTTCCATTGATCAACATGTCTTCTTTTGTGCCAGTACCACACTGTTTTTTTTTGTTGTTGTTGTCTGTTTGTTTTGTTTTGTTTTTACTATGGCTTTGTAGTATTTCTTTAAATCAGGTATGGTGATACAACCAGCCTTATTATTGTTGCTCAGTATTATTTTAGATATTCGAGGATTTTGTGATTCCAAATGAATTTTTAGATTTATTTTCTTTTTCCATGAAGAATGTTTTTGGAATTTTGATAGAGATTGCATTAAATGTGTAGATTGCTTTTGGTAAGATTATAATTTTCACAATACTGATTCTTCCAATCCAGAAACAAGGGATGTTTTTCCCCTTTCTAGTGTCTTCTGAAATTTCTTGCTTGAGAGTTTTTTTTTAAATTTTTTAAATTTATTTTTTTTATTTACTTATTTGGGGGAAACAGACAGCGAGAGAAAGAGGCAGAGAGAGAGAGAGAAAGAGAGAGAATGGGCGTGCCAGGGTCTCCAGCCACTGCAAACGAACTCCAGATGCATGCGCCCCCTTGTGCATCTGGCTAACGTGGCTCCTGGGGAATCCAGCCTCGAACTGGGGTCCTTAGGCTTCACAGGCAAGCGCTTAACCACTAAGCCATCTCTCCAGCCCTTGCTTGAGAGTTTTAAAGTTCTCATTGTAGAGATTCTTTACTTCCTTGGTTAGGTTTATTCCAAGGTACTTTATTATTATTTTTTTTTGATACAATTGTGAATGGGAGTGATTCCCTGATTTCATCCTCTGTGTGTTTGTTGCTAGCATATATAAAGGCTACTGGTTTCTATGTATTTATTTTGTATCCTGATACATGGCTGTAGGTTTTTATCAGCTCCAACAGCTAAGCTAGTAGAGTCATTAGGGTCCTTTATGTATAGAATCATGTCATCTGCAAATAATGATAACTTGATTTCTTCCTTTCCAATTTGTATCCCTTTTATGTGTGACTATTGCCTTATTGCTATGGCTAAGACTTCCAAAACTATATTAAATAAAAGTAGGGACAGTGGACACCCTTGTCTTGTTCCTGATTTTAGTGGAAAAGGTTCCAGTTTTTCCCCATTTATTAATGTGTTGGCTATAGGCTTGTCATAAATAACCTTTATTATATTGAGATATGGTCCTTCTATTCCCAGTCTCTGTAGGACTTTTATCATGAATGGATGTTTGATTTTGTCAAATGCTTTCTCTGTGTCTAATCTTTGTCTGTTTTGGGTATGAAAGTGATGCTGGCTTCATAGAAGGAATTTGGTAGAATTCCTTCTTTTTCTATTTCCTAGAAAAGCTTAAAAAGCTATGGTGTTAGCCCTTCCTTGAAGGTCTGGTAAAATTCAGCAGTGAATCCATCTGGGGCTGGAAATTTTTTAGGTGGGAGATTATTGATAACTGTTTGGATCTCCATGCTTGTTTTAGGCTTATTTAATTGATTTATCTCATCTTAATTTAATTTGGGTAGGTCATATAATTCAAAGAAATCATCCATTTCTTTCAGATTTTCATACTTTGTGGAGTATATGCTTTTATTGTATGTCCTGATGATTTTTTGAATTTCTCTGAAATCTGTTGTGATGTTACCTTTTCATATCCAATTTTATTAATTTGTGTCTCTTCTCTCTTTCTTTTGGCCAGAATTGCTAAGGGTTTATCAATCTTGTTTATCCTTTCAAAGAACCAACTCTTTGTTTCATTAATTCTTTGGATTTTTTTTTTTTTTGCTTCTATTTCATTAATTTCTGCCCTAATCTTTATTATTTCTTCCCATCTACTGATTTTTGGTTTGCCTTGTTCTTCTTTTTCCAAGGCTTTAAGGTGAAGCATTAGGTCAGTTACTTACAACCTTTAGAATTTCTTAATGTAGGCACTTAAAGCTGTAAATCTACCTCTTAGGACTGCCTTCATTGTGTCCCAGAGATTTTGGTATGTTGTGTTCTCATTATCATTTGACTCTATATATAGCAGACTCTCTGCTCTTCTCTTGGTTTCATTTACCTGTAGCTTATTGTGCAAGCATAGTGATAGTGAAAACTGTATAACAGCATACTGTTACAGTGTTATATTTTACTATTAGTGTTGATCTCCCACAACACCTAATTATAAGCCAACCTTTATCAAAGGTATGTATGCATAGAAAAAAATGGTGACATAAGGTTAAATATTATCTCCAGCTTGAAGCATCCTCCAGGAGTCATAGAACAAAATTCCTGTGATTAAAGAGGGATTCATGGCCTTCTCATTTTAAGACTCTTCTTCAATCAAAGCTCAGTAGCCTCACTGTATAGTTATTTTGGTGACAGGTGTTTTATTAAGTCCTATATACATGCAACTTGCACTGTGCTGAGTTCAAATAATTGAAAGTTGAGTGAGAAAAAGTCTTTGCCATCAATTGGCATATGGAAAATATGGGAACAGTTCATTTCCATATGCAAAGGACACAGAACTCTATCATGGAGTTACATTGAGAAAGCAAGAGGAAGAGTTAGTGAACAGATGGAGAAATATGGAAAACCAAGCCAGGCAGAAGATAAACTGTGAGAAAAGCTAAGAGAACAGAATCTCCAGGTTAGGCTTCATGAACTACAAGCAGTTTTTTTGTTCTCTAGTTTCCTTCTGCCTTATTGAAGACCAAACTAGATGGAGAAAAATGTAAGTCAAGGGACAAAAATGCCCTTAGGTTGACCTTGGTGGAAAAACCTCATGTCAAAATGCTTTCCAGGCACCATATCGTTCCTCTCACTGACCCACTAGCGTTTTCTTTCATTAAAAGAAATACGACACAAAATGACTAGTGAATCTTAAAGGAATTGTCTGCTGGTCTTTGCCTACTCCCCAGCACAATTCTCTAGGGAATTTTGTCTGCACTGGGTTTTTATTACAGGAATATTGGGAAAAAAAATAGCACAAAACATTAACCCTTATTTATTAAAATGTATACTGTAAATGTTTCCATTATCACAAGGCTATAATGTGGCATAGTTCTGTCTTTTTTGTTTTGTTTCTCGAGATATGGTCTCCCTCTAGCCCAGGCTGACCTCTGTGGTCTCAGGCTGGCCTTATACTCACCGTGATCAATCTATCTCAGCCTATTGAGTACTGGGATTAAAGTCATGAACCACCACACTTGGCCAGGTGGTCTAATTCTTTCACTTTTGTGTGAACTAACATTTCTAACATCTAACCAACTAACTAAATAACTAACATCACTAAGATCCGTGACTGGAAACCTCAGTTAGGGGCAAAGCAGTCTATTTCTAGCATGCTTGGGCCAGTATAAGCTTCCTATTGATACATTTCCCTGCAGCTTTTGATAGGGGATCCCTCTCATTCCACCTGGGAATTTCAACACATGTTTTCCACTTCACCTTATAGCTCATCCTTGGCCTGTTGGACAAAAAAAAAAAAATATTTTCACGTGTAGGTGATCACTTCTGCACCCTATACTATTTCTGTTGTGGTATCTGGTTGGAACTCTGAATGCAATTTGAATTTGAGTCCAGAAAAACAGATGCTGAGTGCCACAGTGATTATCATTCCAGTTTAAGAGGATACATATATAAAATCTCCTATGTCTCCTTATTCACCTGATTATTTACCTCTTCATATTAACAAGCATTCACTGAGCACTTAACATAAATTAGGCATGATTCTAGGAGTGACTGCAAAGTGATAAATATGGGAAAATAGATATAGGATAATTTTCCTCTCTGTCTAATAGTTTGGTACAAAGTAGGCACTCATTATGCATTTGCTAAATTAATTATTCAAAAAACAATCAACCTAACATTGCAGAATACTCTATCATAGAACTGCAATAATTACCCCAGAATGGTGCAACTAATAATATTTTATATTGTATTGGGCTACTTGAATTTTATTAAACTGTTCTGAGTATATTTTGACTATTTCTTAGAGAGATAAAACCCTCATGGACTGATTTGCTTCCACTGTTCATTAGTCCCTTAGCTAAATACTAAAACACCTAGAACAGTGCCAAACACTAAAGGAACAGTCAATTATACGCTATTTAATGAGGGCAATGACAATAAAAGCTACAAGTCTGGAAAATGAATAGGAATGTTACAATCCCATTTTAACAAGCTAGATGGTTTTCAAAATTGCTGCATTCAGGAATTTATTCTCTCTCTCCCCTTCCCCCTTTCCTCCTCCTTCCTCTTTACTTTTTATTCCCTTCCTTTCTTTTTCTCACCACTCCCTTTCAATTTTATCATTCTTTAATTTTCTAAAAATTTGGTTATTCCTAAAGGAATCAGGAGATTGTTACCAAGTAGTATGGCAGTTGAAATTCTGCTACTGATAATAGAATTTGAAAGCTACCTGTATTTATGAGGTGATCATAAAGAGTATCTGAATGTGTGGTAAGGACATTTGTACTGACAAGTTTATCTGTTTATGAAGTTTTCATAGAATACTTTGAGATTAGTAAACCAGCATTCAATATTTATTATATATATATGACACAATACACATGTGTTTAATTTTTTTGTTTATATTTATTTATTTATTTAAGAGCGACAGACAGAGAGAGAGAGAGGCAGAGAGAGAGAGAGAGAATGGGCGCACCAGGGCCTCCAGCCACTGCAAATGAACTCCAGATGCGAGCGCCCCCTTGTATATCTGGCTAACGTGGGTCTTGGGGAATCGAGCCTCGAACCGATGTCCTTAGGCTTCACAGGCAAGCACTTAACCACTAAGCCATCTCTCTAGCCCCATATATGTGTTTAATATACCTTTACTTTCATGTAGTATAAATATCTATCAATAACATACAATCTAATTTAGTCAGTGGAATATACCTAATCTCATAAAAGAAGCAAATAATTTTATAAATACAAAAAATATATAAAAACTGGAATCTGTAAATAAGGCAGAAAGTGGTATAATATAGCTAATTACATAATAAGAATGCTGGATGACATTAGGGCTAACTTATATGTTCATAATCAATAGCTTACCCAGAAAATGACTGGATCTACAGAACTCTAGATACAAGAGGAATGGGCTCTGAGGCCTATCTCTGTCCTGACAGGGAAGAGGCTCTGAACTTTATGAGAGTGCTGTACACAGTAGACTTTCTGGCAAAGGATATACTATCACCCCTAAGCCATAAAAATCAAGATGAGCACACTTGTCAATCACTTGGAGAGAAGGCAGCCCCTGTTCTGGAGGCTTTAGAAATATTACAAAGCCTTCCTAAAATGTAGGTGCTCTTGGTGATTGTACCCTACATTGATAGAAACTCTGGATATCTTCTACATTATACTCTGTGTGCCTCACCTGAATTCCTCCAACAGAGCTCAAAAGACCCCAGGAGCTAAAGGGAGTTGAGACCAAGATTTCAGTGATTGTCAGCTAGGAATTTAGTTCCTGCCAGTGAACAGGATCTAATATAATTTGAGATAAAAAAGCCCAAGGTGAAGTACACTTGCTCTTAGAACCACGGTTTGGGTAGTCCTTAATATTACACAAGAAAAACTGGACTGTTTTTTTCTGTGAATTTATTGGCAGTTCTGATGACAAAAATGGAACAAATTTGCACCTGTTGCATAAGAAAGATGTGTAAGTATTCCAATTTAATCACCTAACAGAATTATAGAAAAATGGCTTTGACAAGGTGCTAAGCATATCTAAAGAAATGCCCATTGCTTTATTTAAAACTACAATGGGGAAATTCAAAAATTAAATCAAGTTAAAAACTAATACTTCTCTGTGCTTAAGTCTTTAAACCAAAATTTCAAGTAAATGAAAAACCAAATCAGCTAGAACACCATAGATTTAATTAAAGGTATTAATGTTATTTCAAGTACTATATGGTATTTAAATAATTTAAACAATTTTTAATTAAATAAAGTGCTATTTCTCAATGTTATAAATGAAATAACTCCTTAAATAAATAATGACAAAAATAAATTCTAAAATAAAGAAATAATGATATATTTATTAAGTAATATTGTATTCCTTAGAAACATGAATGTATTATGGGAAATGTTATAGTATAGCTTTTTTCTTCAGCAGAACTTGACCATTAAAGAACTGTCAAAATGACTGGATTAGAAATAACCTGAGCCTTTGAGTCATGCCAATAAAATAAATATTACTAAACATAGGTAGGTCTGTATTAATGGTAATGGTGTTGTTAATACAAAGAAGAGGTTGGAGGCAACCTTTACCTTGGATACAAGCCATTACTCCTCCATACCCATAGTTGCATGTGATCTAGAGGGTTACTGGATAATCTAGGAGATGTAAAGTTAATTTAAAGTAGCTTCTTAAGGCCATCTATAATGGGGTAAAACTTCTCAATGATGTAACTGTCTCTTGGAATTGTCCATGCTCTTATGAGGAATTTCTTGTCTATACTCCTTGATGTAATCTAAGAAACTTAATAGTTCACCAAAGATGGCTTAGGTGGAGTTATTGCTTTGGTCTATTATCAGTGTCCAATCTGGGGTAAATAGATGATTATATATCCTAGCAAAATAAGTCAACAGAAAGATATATTAATGATATAAAATAGGAGGGTATTTAATATTTGATGTTGTATATTAAAAGGAGCAGTATTTGAAATGAAAAAAAATAGTTTGAAAACTTTTTCCAAATAGAGAAGTAATGAGTTGAAAGATTCACCCATAAGCTTGCAGAAAGAAAGGAAAATTTAAAATATGAAAGGGTGAACTAATCCGTGGAGAATGGACTGGATCAATATAGCATATTTTGCTTGGATTGGCATTTATAAAGAAGGAAGGGGTTAGAAAATTGTGTAGGTGTAATCTTGACTACCTATAGAGCTCAGCTTCTTTGACCAACAGTAAATGGTGAGAAGATACTTTGCAAATGTCATCGGCAGGTACACCCATATGACTTATGTAAAGCAGATCTCCTCAATAGTACACATGCTCTAATCCAATTAGTTAAAGAACTTTCAGAGTAGAATCTTTCCAGAAAGAAATAAGGTCTCAAAATTCTAATACAGAACATAGAAATCCCACCTGAATTTCTACCCTGATAGTTTCAGTTTTCCAGAGATGCAGAGCTAGTAGCTAAGTGGAATACAGTTAAAGATTGATTAAGGTATTTCTTATGAGAATACAAAATATGTATTATGAATGTATATGTGAGATTAATCATTAGAAGTGGTTAATAATTGTCAAGATTGAGCAGTTGCACATTGTTGAAGAGTCAAGAAAACCAATGATGTAATCTGAGGAGAAAAGAAGAGAGTCATGGTGAGCCAGCATGGGATCAAAAGTGAGTCTGACAGCCGGAGAACCAACAGTGAGACTTTCACAGGACACAGCTAAGAGCAAATTCACATCTCCCTGCTTTTCTCATTGGGCTCTCAAGATATGGATCCCATGCATCCAAATTGTTAAGGGCAAATCTTTTTTTAATCTTTTTTTTAATTTTTATTTATTTATTTGAAAGCTACTGACAGAGAAAGAAAGAGGGAAGGAGAGAGAGAGAATTGGCACACTAGGACCTCCAGCCACTGTAAATGAACTCCTGATGTGTGTGCCACCTTGTGCATCTGGCTAACATGGGTCCTGGGGAATTGAACCTCGAACCAGGGTCCTTAGGCTTTACAGGCAAGCTTTTAACCACTAAGCCATATCTCTACCCCAAGTGGCAAATCGTTATAACCCCGTTTACTGACACCACTGATTTCTCCTAAAAACAGCCTCAGAGACACAGTTACAAATAATGGTGTGCCATCTTATAGGCCATCTTTTTGTCCTGTTAGATGGACAAAAATTATTCACCTCACTTCCCTTGAAATGTCCTGCTGCAGGCAACAATATCAAATCTTACCTGAATACCCAGCTTGCCTTTTAAATTCCAAAACTCAGAACGGAGTGATTCAGTTCTTTAAATAAATCTTCCTATTCCTCTTTTATTGGTCCTGGTTCTCTAAGGAATGCCCTGACTAACAAAGAGAACAGACTAAAATCAATACCTAAATTGCCATGGCTTATATATGTTTCAGAACAAAGTGAAGAATGATCAAGTTCAATGAAAGGGGAGTTTAAAAACTGAGTAGGGGCTGGGGGGATGGCTTAGAAGCAAAGCCAAAGGACTCAGGTTTGATTCCCCAGTACCCACATAAAGCCATATGCACAAGGTGGCACGTGTATCTGGAATTCTTTTGCAGCAGCTTGAGGCCATGGCGTGTCCAATGTTTCTTTCTCTTTCTACCTCCTTCTCTCACAAATAAATAAATTAATTAATTAAAAAACACTGAGTAGAAAATTCAAACACTGTCCTAAAGCTACAGTGTAGTAATTTAAAATAAATACTGAAAAATCTAGTAGAGGGCTGTAGAGATGGTTCAGTGGTTAAGGTGCTTGCCTGTAAAGCTGAAGGACCTGAGTTTGATTCTCAAATATACATGTAAAGCCAAGCGCACTAAGCAGCCTGGAGCTCACTTGCAACAGCTACAGGCCCTGGTGTGTCCATTCTTGCTTTCCATCCATCCCTCTCTCTCTCTCCTTTCAAATAAATAAATAAATTAGAAAAAAATCTACTAGAGTAAAAACATGTTATAAAAAAAAGAATGGCAATACATTTCATCATCAGCAAAAACAGAGGCCAGAAAACAATGTAGTTTTAAAATGATAAAGTAGTAAAAAAAATATGCTTGCATACCAGAGTGTTTATGCCCATTCAAGTTATCATTTAGATACATCTTTAAAATTCTGTGGGAAAGTTTATGACTTATCTTTTCCTTAATAGAACTATTAAGGAATTTTCTAATTAACCAGTAATGATCAACGTCAGTAAGAATCAGTGAGATGGTATAGCTTGATTCTAATAGTTTAAGATAAAACAGTATATCTAAATTTAAGAAATAAAATTTTCTATGTATTTTTAAACTACTGAAGAAAAACTACTTCAATACAATAAGTTTTGGATACAGAATATTTAGCAGGCCTTTAAATCTGGATAATTCTCCTATACTATTGAAAAGAAAACAAGATTAATAACCTATTTTTATTTGGAAATCACAGCTATCTATGCATTCAAAATTAATGCATAACTACCAAAGGAACACAACAGAAATAAATGAAAATTTTGTCTACAAGGATCAATATTTGAAATGAAGAAATAAACATTAGAGTCCCATTGTTACAACCCAGTCTGTGTGTACTGATTTTGAATGTAACGTCTGCATAGCCTCATGTGTGTTTGATAAAGGTTCCTACTTAGTTCCTACCTACTAGAGAGTTTGGGAAGTGGAGCTCTGTTGAAGGAAATGTGTCACCAGTCCTGTTCTGTGTGCTCAGTTCGGCTAGTGCTTGCTTGTGCTGGCTGTCTTTCTTTTTTTTTTTCTCTCTCTCTCTCTCTCTTTTTCTCTCTCTCTCTTCCCAATGGATGTTTGATGAAGTGAGCCAGTTTCCTCCACAATGACAAAGTTTTCCCTCAAAACTGTATGCCTGAATTAAGCCTTTGTCCCCCATTAGCTGTTGCTGTCCAGATGCTTGTTCCACCAACAAGAAGGTAACAAGATTGACGAACAGGCCCAGTTGGCCCTGACTTCACGTTCCAGACTGCCTGCCTCCTCCACCACTTGGGAAACCTGACATGTTCACATTCTCCAACCCTGAACATTGAGTAGGATACTCAGGATAACTGTCCCATGCATTCAGTTCCTGAGCAAACCAAGCCGTGGAAATATCAGATTGGGAATATGCCCCATTTGACTTTATTCCTTGAGTTGAGTACCAGCACCATCCTAAGTAGGGCCTAACTGAACTGGTCATGCACCCAAGACCAGACTCATGGAAAGACTATAGGAGAAAGAAGGATCCCACACAGCTTCCATTGTTCCCAGACCAGATCTGTAGACAGACCCACCTAGATGAAGACTAACCAGGACACTTAACGCAGACTCCACGAGAGCCACTGTTACTATATTCTCTGTACCCAATAGACAGGAGCAGAGAAAAAAGTCCCAATATCACATTATGCTTAAGCACTAAGTACAGGACTACTAAGAGCTTCAAGAGAGAAAGACCTTGTCACTGACAAAGGTAAGCTCATCATAATGATATCCACTTTTTTCAATAGAAACTTTAGAAGTTAGAAGGATTAGGAATAGAATATTTCAGATTTTGAAGGACTTCAGCTGCAAACCCAAACCACTATATCTAGTTAAACTATACTTCATAGTAAAAAGTTAAAGAAAAACTGTCCAGGATCAAAGCTGGCTTTATGCACATATGAATACAAATCTAGCCCTACACAGAATATTTTATGGAGCACTTCAAAATGAAGGGAAGAACAAGAATAACTGAGAAGCTATAGGAGGAAGAAAAAAAAAAACAATAATCAGAACTAGAACAGATGTGTGAGCATATTGAGATAAAGAAAACACCAAACTCCACAAAGTTGTCAAGTAAATCTGAACATCAATTGACTCAACTCCCCAATCAAAACACAGATTGGGACTACCCTGTAAGATGGCAGCATAGGAGCCATGCCAAACCAGCCCCACCAAACACGCAAGGCAGCATGAGCAGAGACCAAGCAACATATTTTTTTATCTCCATCAGCCTTCTTGCAAAGTTAAGAAATCTGAAGGAAAGACAACTGAGATCAACTAAAGAGCTACTGAGAGTGCCAGCAACTCCAGAAGTCTAAGCTTTCCTTTCCCCCACAATCAGCCTCCAGTGGCAGCTCAGCCAGCAGAGCTGATCAGAGGTACAGCTGCATACCACAACATGGAGGGATCCAGGCGGACACTCAGTATTGATGAGATTGGAAGCCACCCCAAAAGGTAACGAGGCTGACTGGAAAAAAGCAAAACAAAACAAAAAACAGGTACACATCCTGCAAGAGCTAATCTCTGTTTTCTTGTCAGGGCAGGTTATGGGGTATATATTCTTGGTTGGATTTACCATCTTCAAATAACCTGTATTTGGGGGTTGAATATTTTTGCCTTGGGCACTTTTATATATATATATAGGGCCTTTGTTTTCTGCTGCTCTCATTATTGTCAGCAGGGTCGATCCCAATCAAGGTTGACCTGGATGCCAATTCAGAACAGAAATCTCTACCTCCCAGGTGACAAGATTATGGGTATATGATAAAACACTCTCTTAGAAATTTGGGCTTTATATGGCTATCTGGTTGTTTTAATCCCTCATATTGCATACTCTGAGCTTTTTTTTTTATTGATTTTTGTATGTTACTTTGTTGAAGTTTAGAATTTGCCAGTAAATTATTCTACCCAGTCCACTAGAATATTTGCTTAGCAAGCAAACTCAACACCTAGGATTACTCGTGTGGCATAACTGGGAGACAAGAGCTACACCTGGCACCTTGAACTCACATCCTGACAGTATATAGAAGTGGGTTGCCATGTCTGGGAACACTGCAGAGAAGTAGAAAACCCAAGCATCAAATCAATACAGGATGCAAAAGTCACTATCATACTATACAAGAAATCAGAGAATCAAGACAATACAGTCCCACCAAAAACTATAAATCCATCAGAAATGATCATCAATGAGATTGCTTTAGATGAAATGGCTGACAAGGATTTCAAGAAAATGACAGTATCTATACTCAAAACATCAGAAAGAAATTAAGGAAATCAAAGAAGAAAACAAAGAAAGTAATGAAGAAAACAAATTTCTGAAATAGAACACAGGAAATCAGCTTAATGAAATAAAGAGGTCATTACAAAATGTGAGTAAGGAAATAGAAATACTGAAGAAAAACCAGGCTGAAATCCTGGCTCTGAAGAATAGAGTCAATGAAATAAAAAAAACTCTATAGAAAGTCTCTCCAGTAGAATGGATGAAGGAGAGAACAGAATATCTAAACTAGAAAGCCAGGTGGCAGATCTAACACAGTCCAACAAAGAGAAAGACAAGCTCATAGCAAGGTAGGAATGGGAATTTCAAGATATCTGGGACACTATGAAATGATCAAACATAAGAATTCAGGGCATAACAAAAGGAGAAGAATTTCAACCCAGAGGCTTAGTAGGTGTTTTCAACAAAATCATAGAAGAAAACTTTCCCCAAATTGGGAAAGAAATGCCAATGCAGATGCAAGAAGCTTTTAGAACACCAAACACACAAAATCTGGGAAGAACCTCTCCTTGCCATTTTATAATTAAACTACAAAACACACAAACCAAAGATACATTGAAAGCATTTGAGAGAAGAAGCAAGCCACCTACAAAGGCAAGCCCATCAGAATAACTGCAGATTACTCAACACAAACTTTAAAAGCCAGAAAGGTATGGAATGATGTACTCAAATTCTGAAAGGTAACAACTGTCAACCAAGATTACTCTATCCTGCAAAGCAATCTATCAAAATTGATGGAGAAATAAAGACACTCTACAACAAAAACAGGCTAAAGAAATTTATGAAAACTAATCCATCTGTACAGAAAATACTTGAAGGAATTCTTAACGCCGAAGAGAAAGGAAAAGATAGACAGGAGGAAATAGGAAAAAATAAACCACACTCAAACAAAGTTAAAACAAGTGAGTAAAGGGAAAACAGGAAACACTACAAAATAAGAAGAATGGCGTGAATAAATACACACCTTTCAATAATAATTCTTAATATCAATGGCCTCAACAACAAACAGAGAGACATCTGAATTAAATGATGTCATGGAACAAATGGACCTAACAGCTATCTATAGACCATTCCATCCAAATGCCGCAGAATGTACATTTTTCTTAGCAGCACCTGGAGCATTCTCTAAAATAGACAATATATTAGGACACAAAGCAAATCTCCACAAATATAGAAAAACTGAAATAATTCCTTGTACTCTATCACAATGGATTAAAATGCAAATCAGCAACAAGAAAAGCTACAGAGCATACACAAATTCATGGAGATCATTGAATGATCAATGGGTCATTGAAGAAATCAAAAAGGAAATCAATAAATTCATAGAATGAAATGAAAACTTTTGAGACACAGTGAAGGCAGTCCTAAGAGGGAAATTTATAGCTGTAAGTAACTATATTAAGAAATTAGACAGTTCACAAATAAACAATTTAATGCTCTACTTTAAGTCCTTGGATAAAGAACAAGGCAAACCAAAAATCAGTAGATGAGAAGAAATCATAAAGATTAGGGCAGAAATTAATGAAATAGAAATGAAGAAGTCCAAAGAATAAATTAAACAAAGAGTTGGTTCTTTGAAAGGATAAAATTATTGATAGACCATTAGCAAATTTAACCAGAAGAAAGGGAAAAGAGACAAAAATTAATAAAATTAGAGATGAAAAGGCACATTACAACAGATACCAAAGAATGACATACTTATGCATCTAAGTTTGAAAATCTGAAAGAAATGGATGATTTCATTTATTCATATGACCTACCAAAGTTAAATCAAAATGAGAAATGAGATAAAACATTTAAATAGACCTATAACAAGTGCAGAACCCAAGCAGTTATAAAAGTCTCCCAACTAAAAAAAAAAAAAAGCCCAGGCTCAAATGGATTCACTGGTGAATTTTACCAGATGTTCATGGAAGAACTAATCACAATACTTCTCAAACTTTTACATAAAATAGAAAAGGAAGGAATTCTAATTAATTCCTTCTACGAAGCCAGCATCACCCGCATACTAAAACCAGGCAAATACAGAACAAAAAAAGAAAATTACAGACCAATCTCCCCCATGAACAAAGATGCAAAGTTTCTGAACAAAATATTGGCAAACCGAACACAAGAATATATCAAAAACATAAAAAGATTTTTTCATCTCTACCAAGTTGGCTTTATCCTAAAGATGCAGGGATGGTTCAACATATGCAAATCAATAAATGTAACACATTATATAAATGGTCTGAAGGACAAAAATCGAATGATCATCTCAATAGATGCAGAAATGACATTTGACAAAATCCAACATCCTTTCATGGTAAAAGTATTACAGAAACTGGGAATAGGAGGAACATATCTCAACATAATAAAATCTACTTATGTCAAACCTACAGACAACATAATACTAAATGATGAAAAACTGGAAGCTTTTCCACTTAATTCAGGAACAAAACAAGGTTGTCCACTGTCTCTACCCAAACTCTTCAGAATACATGTTCTTTTCAGCAGATCATGTGACCTTTGCTAAAATATATCATACAATAGAACATAAAGCCAGTATCAACAAATTCAAAAATTTGACATAACTTTTTGTTTTATATCTGACCAAAATGCAATAAAGCTAAAAATCAATAGTAAGAGTCACAACAGAAAATGCACAAACTTTTGGAAATTGAACAAGACATTATTGAACAAGTGAGTCATTTGAGAAATTTAAAAAATCCTCTAGGGATGGAGACATGGCTTAGCAGTTAAGGTGCTTGCCTGCAAAGCCAAAGGACCCAGGTTTGATTCCCAAGGACCTACATGAGCCATATGTGTAAGAAGGGCATGCACCTTGAATTCATTTGCTGAGGCTGTGGCACTGGTACACATATTCTGTTTCTCTTTACCTGCTTATTTCTCTCTCTGTGTCTCATAAATAAATAAAATTAAAATATTAGGAAAAAAAAATCCCCTAAGTGAGTTGCAATGAAACAGAATATGCCAAAACTTATGGGACATAATGAAGACAGTCCTAAGAGGAAAGCTTTTAAATAAGCCTACATCACAAAAATAGAGAAATCTCAAATAATAACTTAATGGTCTATCTGAAGAATTTGGAAAATTAAGAACAGTCTAAATCCCAAAATACCAGACAGAAAAAAAAGAAGTCAAGATTAGGGCAAAAAAAAAAAAATGAATTGGAAATGAAGAAAACATTTCTAAAAATTGATGAAACAAAAAGCAGATCTTTGAACAAATAAACAAGATGGAGACATGGCTTAGCAGTTAAGGCATTTGCCTGTAAAGCCTAAGGACCCACATTCTACTCTCCAGATCCCATGTCAAACACATTAGACTCACAAAGGTGAGGCAAGTGCATGTTTGCACATGCCCACTAGGTGGTGGAAGCATCTGGAGTTTGATTGTGTGGCTGAGGCCCTGGTCCACCAATTCTCTATCTGTCCTCATCTCTCCCTCTCTCTATCTAAAAATTAAGAGGAAAAAAAGGTGTGGAATTCCCTTACAAAATTGAAGGCTAATCAACAACATTAGAAATGGAAAAGGTGATATTACATCAGATATCAGTGAAATAGAATCACTACAACATCTTTCAAAAGTTATATTCCACAAAATGAAAAAAAAATGGAAGAAACAAATGAATTTGTTGAGTCACATGACCTACCTAAACTAAAACCATATGAGAAAAATGACCTGAATAGATATATAACCTTGAATGAGACTGAAGGATTTATTTGTCTTCCTTTTTAAAAATTTATTTTGTATATAACAGGTTAAACACTATTGTCCCCTCAACCCAACTCCCATTACCCTCCTCCATAATGCTTACCATTGTTTATCCAGAACCTTGAGTGTGCCCACTGATAAGGATTCCTCTTTGGTTTCTTTCTTTCTAACAATTTCTCCTGTGGTCTTTGTTTTATCATAACTGCCCTCCACTCATAATTCCCCTAAGGAGAAGGGATTGCCCAGGAGTTACACGTAATGACATATGAAGCTATTTCCCATATGACTCACTCTACAAACAATGTGCTTGTGAAATGCAGAATGACAGCAAAGGCTAATTTCAAATGAACTAAATGTCTTGTACTGTATGACACTCACTTTCCATATTTGCTTACCATTAGTTATTAGGACAGTAGGCCGTAGCTAAAAGGGAAGAATTGCTTTTATAACAGCCACCATCCTGAAGTTTCTCTTCCTATACTTGAGCTCTTTACTCTGACATTCTCCTCCCTAGGGGACATACTGTTTTTCCTCAGGTGTGCTTCTTTTTACTTAGTCAATATCGCACAAGTGGAAAGAACATGTCCTGTGGGAAATAAGCAGAAACCAAGACAGTGGAATCCAGTTTGGATGGGCACAGAAATGAGAGAACATTGTTTTCTACTACTGCTCCCTTCTATTTTTATCCACTCACATTTGTAAGTAGGAGCCTTATGAAGCAAGATATATATTATCTCAATACTCAGTTGTGAAGTTTTAATACTCTTTTATTTCTCACGCTTCATTCATAACAGTGACTCATTTCTCTAAATTTCTGATATAGAGTGGTTCTATCAAGACTGACAGAATAGTACTAATGACCACACATTTTTGTAGCCCTGGCTACTTGGAAGTTGGAGAGAAGTGCTCTATTTGTGGGGAACACCTTTGAAATTACCTAAGGCTAACCTCTGGACCTTTCCAATTCATAAGCGGGCAAACTGCTTCTAGGAACAGAGCCGAGAAATAGGAGAACTAAATCCTGGTACACTCAGCCCAGTAGTGGGATAAGCTGCCCCTACTAGCAACCTGAGGAACAAAGAAGCTGAACAGAAGGTTGGCTTGAGCCCTTAGCACCCACTTTGCCTGCCATCACCACTCTTCTGATCTGACTGTGGCTGTGGCTTCCTTGGTGGCATTTTTATTAAACAGCCCAAAATCCAGCAATGTGTGAAACAGCAGTACACCTTATGAGCAAAGGGTAAAGAACTTTGTACTCTGGAATTCAGGAGTATGACCTGCTGGACTGCTGATCCAGAACACACAGATAATCACAAATGCAATCATATTAGTTCCACCTGTGGACCCTTGGTTACTGACCTCAGTGTGTTCAAGGCTCTGATCTGCACTTATGCGTGCAAGCTTTCTCTAAGAATCCACAGGCCATTGAAACAATTGGGCAAAGAGCATAGCTTAAGATCAGTCAGAATCTCTAAACATTGTTTCTCAATATATTGGTCATCTGTGTTGGCCAGGCCAAATGTAGGCCAAAGCATAGGAAATCTTGTCACATTGCTGTAAGATGGTAGATTACATAGTTGCAAGACTAAGTTTAGCATCTCACAGCAATAATATTGGGAAAGTTATATATAAGATTCCTTAGAAATATTCTCATAGTTCTTTACCATTATTCATTCCCATATTTCATCTTATGTCTCATTCCCATAGTTTATTCTTGTAGTTCATCCCCACAAGGAGGAAAAATCACTGAGTCAAGAATCTGTGGTCTAGCCTGGGCAAAGAGACCATAACTTCAAGGAAGATGGAAGGAGAAAAGAAGGATGAGGAGATGGGAGGAGAGAGATGATGTTAGGAAAAGGAATGAAGTGAGGGAGGAAACCATTTTATATGCTCAATTCTGAGGAAAATGGTAAGGTTTGGGTTAGATCATGGATTGTGAGAGAAAGGCAGTTAGGGATTTCTTTATCTTTTTTTTTTTTTTTTTTAATTCCAAGTGAGGGTTGGATGACCCTCCACATCCACTCTTTATTTTTAAACTTTATTTTATCTATTTGAGAGAGAGAGGGAGAGAGTAAATGGGCACACCAGGGCCTCCAGCCACTGCAAATGAACTCCAAAAACATGTACCCCCTTGTGCATCTGGCTTAGTTGGTCCTGGAGAATTGAACCAAGATCCTTTGACTATGTAGACAAATGCCTTAACTGCTAAGCCATCTGTCCAGCCCCCTCTTCTTTATTTTTTGTCGAACTTTCCTCAAATAACTTTGGTTTTTAACATGGAAGTCATAAGTCCCGTGAGAAAAGTACTATTATATAGTTAGTGTTTTTAAGAGAATATCTACTATATTTTAATAAAATAAGCTACAATATTACCAGTATATATCTTTGTGAATAAGTGCTAAAACAGAACCTATTTTCTATGACTTTGTAACAATTTATATCTTCTTTTATCCCAGAGGACTGTAAGGCCTAACTTCGGTGAAGTGTGTAATTTAGGTCAGTGAGATAAAGAGTAATGCTTTCATTGTTATGAGTTAATTTTCTTTCCTATAAAATACAAAGCTCACAGGACTAGTGTGGGTTTCACTACTTCAGCATTGCTGCCATTGTGATAAACAAGGGCACACACATTTGCTCTACTTCTTTGTTTAAAAAGTTAAGGAGGGGCTGGAGGGATGGCTTAACATTTGAGGGATTTGCCTGCAAAGCCAAAGGACTCAGGTTCTCTTCCTCAGTACCCATGTATAGCCAGATGCACAAGGTGGTTCATGTGTCTGGAGGACATTTCTGACAGCTGGAGACCCTGCACATATTCTTTCTCTCTCCCTTTCTCTCTCTCTCTTTTTTTCTCTCTTTCTATGTGTATATATCTTTCTAGCTTTCTTTTTCTCTCTCAACATCTATCTCTCTCTCAAATAAATAAAAATACAATTTAAAAATATTAAAATGTTAAGGACAATTATATTAATACAGAAAATAATGACCACTTGCTAAATTGTATACTCATGAACATATCTTCTAAAATGTTTAAAAACAGACTTTGCAAGTTACTTTCTAGTTTGAATGATAAGTCCATAGAAACACTCTTCTCTTTCTTTTTTTTAAAGATTTTTATTTATTTATTTGATTATTTGAGAGTGACAGAGAGAGAAAGAGGCAGATAGAGAGTGAGAGAGAGAATGGGCGCGCCAGGTCTTCCAGCCACTGCAAACGAACTCCAGACGCGAGCGCCCCCTTGTGCATCTGGCTAACGTGGGACCTGGGGAACCGAGCCTCGAACCGGGGTCCATAGGCTTCACAGGCAAGTGCTTAACCACTATGCCATCTCTCCAGCCCTCTTCACTTTCTTAATGTACTTTCTTTTCTTTTCTCTATCTAGGATTTCAGCTATTAAATATGAGTGACAATAGCTACATTAAGGAGCTACCCCCATGTTAAACATTGCTTCAGTAACTAACATCATTGCTACATGGTATTAGTACAGGAAATTTTACTCTACATAAGAGGCCACTTACGTGTGTAGAACTGTTTTATTTTGCAGCCAGAAGTTTTAGTGGACACAGGAGTTCCTGCTTCTTTAGGATATTCTACATTTACTCTTACTGTATGCAATCCAGACCATTCTATATGATTCCATCTTTTAGCCTATGAAATTTTCCAGTACCTCAAATCTGATATCTCATTATCTCCTGAAGTTTTATTATTATTCATCAAATTGTTATGAAGTATGTATATAATTTATGACATAATTTTTCCCTTAGAAAGGAAATTATTTTAATAATATTCTTTAGGTTCATGTTTAATACATTTCTTGGTGTCTCATGATATAATCTTGCTGATTATTTTTAACTAAGTATATATCCTGAGCTGAATGTTTCTCTTTTTGAAAAGATTTCATTAATATCCTTCAATTAATTTAAAGAAATTGTCAGACATGGATCACATTTTTGTTTGGTTTTAATATGCTTTGGTTTGTGCAGGGTCTCACTCTATAACCCAGCTAAAATATGCTATAAAGTTTAGGCCATTCTGGAGCTAAAGATGAGCATCCTGACTTAGCCTCCTGATTGGTGGTATCATGTATATGAGCTACCATGCCTGGCTCTGGGAAAACTTGTGAATGTTAATCTCTGCCCCACACTTTTCTGGGCTATGAGGGAAGCACATGTTGGGATTGCAGTCCCTCTATAGACCTTACTATTCTCAGCACCTGCCTCAGGCTGCCTCAGATTCCCATTGTACTTGAGCCCAAGATGATATACCCATCTCCATGCCCATACACTGTGATGGGTAGACCACAGTGCAAAAGCAACAACATAAAAAAGTCAAATGTAAGAAAATCCAGTTAGATCACCAAGTCCTACAATGAACATCTATAATCAAAACATAGAAGAGTCATTAGGATCAGAATGCCAAAATGAAGCTATGAGCAATGCAACCCTGACCAAGCTACTAGTAGAACTTGCAGAAAAGCAACAAAGGACAGATAATCATGTAGATGCTTCCATCACTAAACTAGACCTAATAGATAAGGAAATGGAAGGAGTTCAAAGACAGTTAAGAGATATGAGGGAGAGTGAAAAAAAAAAAAAAAAAGACCTCAAAAATCAGCTGGCCATGCTAAATGAAGACATAAAGAAATGCAAGGGTGAATTCCAAGAATCATCAAGAAAATCAGACAATGATGTGAAAAGGGACCTAAACAGAGGGATGGAAATTATATATAGAAATGTAGTAGAAAATGCAAACCTAATTGAACAAGTACAAAACTCTCTACAAGTTCTCAAGAATAGAGTCAGCCATATGGAGGAGAGAAACTCTGATCTGTAAGACAAGATGGAAGAAACAGTTTGAGAGTTCAAAAATTTCAGTAAGTTCAAAAGTTTCTGTGACCAGAACATGAGGAAATTTTGGGGGATACACTTAAACATCCTAATATCAGGATCATTGGAAGACCAGAAGGAGAAGAAATTCAGACCAGAGGCATGGTAAACTTATTTAACAAAATAATTGAAGAAAACTTCCCCAGTCCCTTAAAAGAAAGGCCCATCAAGATACAAGAAGCTCACAGAACTCCAAACAGACTGGACCAAAGGAGAAACTCTCCAAGACATATTGTGATTAAGACTCTAAACATTGACACCAAAGAGAAAATCCTAAAAGCAGCTAGGGAAAAACAGTACACCACTTTTAAAGGTAACCCCATCAGAATTACTACCAACTTCTCAATGGAAACCCTAAAAACTAGAAGGGCCTGGAATGAGACACTGCAAAGTTTAAGAACCTATGGCTTCCAACCCAAACTACTCTACCCAGCAAAAGTACCCCTCATAATAGATGGTGAAGGAAAAAGTTTCCATTACAAAACTCAGCTTTACAATTATATGAACACAAAACCAAAACTACAGAGAGTATTTCAGGAAATTCTCCACAGATAAGAAACAAATAATAAAATTCAAATGCCTACAAGAAGCAGATCACAATAACCAAACTCAGAGTAGATACAAAAAACTTTAATGTTCATGAAAACACCAACCCACATACACCATCACAATATGTCAGGGATCACATCAAATCTCACAGTAATTATCCTAAACATTAATGGCCTTAATTCACCCATCAAGAGATATGGGCTAACAGGATGGATCAAAAAATTAAACCCCTCAATCTTTTGTCTTCAAGAAACCCACCTCACCACTAAAGACAGACACCTCCTCAGGGTGAAAGGGTAGAAAATCCACAGACTACACATTCTTCTCAGCACCCCATGGAACATTCTCTAAAATAGACCATATACTGGTTTGGAAAGACTGCCTCCACATATTTAGGAAGATTGCCATAATTCTCTGCATGATATCAGATCACAATGCTATATTGCTAAAAATCAACAACAAAAGACCCACCAAGAATCCCAATGGCACCTGGAAACTGAACAGCACAATTTTAAAAAATAAAAAGGTAGTAGATGAAATAACAAAAGAAATTGCAAAATTTCTGGAATTGAATGACAATGAGAACACATCACACCAAAACCTATGGGACACAATGAAGGAGGTCCTCAGGGGAAAATTCATAGCACTGAATGCCTTTGAAAAAAAGACAGAGAGATCCCAAATCAATAACCTAATCATCCACCTAAAGACACTGGAAAAGCAAGAAAAATCCAACCCAAAAAGCTCCAGAAGAAAATAAATAATTAAAATCAGAGCAGAAATTAATGAATTGGAAACCAAGAAAACAATTAAGACAATTGACCAAACAAAGAGCTGGTTCTTTGAAAAAATAAATAAGATTGACAAACACCTGGCCAATTTGATCAAGCAAAAAAAAAAAAAAAAGAGATGCTTCAAATTAACAAAATTCAAAATGAAAAAGGAGAAGTCACAACAGACATAAGTGAAATTGGGAGAACCATCAGGACTTATTTCACAAACCTCTAGTCCACAAAACTGGATGATGTGGAGGAGATGGATAAATTCCTGGATGCATACCATCTATCAAAGCTAAACTCAGAGCAGATTAATCTCCTCAATGAACCCATCACATTCATGGAGATTGAAAATATAATAATAAAAAAAAACCTCCCCAAAAAGAAGAGTCCAGGACCAGATGGCTTCTCAGCTGAATTCTATCAAACCTTCCTGGAAGAACTCAAACCAATCTTCCTCAAACGGTGTCACACAATTGAAGAACAGGGAAAGCTACCCAACTCCTTCTATGAAGCTAGTACCACCCTAATTCCAAAACAAGGTAGAGATGCCACAAGAAAAGAAAACTACCAGCCTATTTCCCTGATGAACTTAGATGCAAAGATCCTGAACAAAATCCTCGCAAACCGAATCCAACAACACAACAAAAGCATTGTCCACCATGACCAAGTGGGATTCATCCCAGGAACACAGGAGTGGTTCAATATATGGAAATCTGTCAATGTAATACACCACATAAACAAGGTTAAACACAAAGACCACATGATCATTTCGATAGATGCAGAAAAGGCCTTTGACAAGATACAACATCACTTCATGATCAAAACATTGGAGAGAATTGGCATGGTTGGTTCATATTGAATCATAGCATAATAAAGGTAATATACAAAGCTGCTAAGGCCCAAATAACAATGGAGAGAGACTGGAGGAATTCCCATTAAGATCAGGAACAAGACAGGGTTGTTCACTCTCACCTCTCCTTTTCAACATAGTACTGGAAGTCCTAGCTCAAGCAATAATACAGAAGAAGGAAATAAAAGGGATACAATTTGGAAAGAAGAAGTTAAGTTATCTCTATTAGCTGATGACATGATTGTATATGTAAGAGACCCAAGAGACTCCATCCCAAAACTCCTGAAGGAGATTAACTCCTATAGGAAATTAGCAGGATACAAAATCAATGCACAAAAATTGGTAGCCTTTCTATATGCAAATGACAAAGATACAGAGAAAGAATTAAGGGACATGGTTCCATTTTCAATAGTAACAAAAAATAAAATAATATAAAATACCTTGGAATAATGTTAACCAAGGGAGTGAAAGATCTATACATTGAAAACATAAAAACACACAATAAAGAAATTGAGGAGGACTTGAGAAAATGGAAAGACCTCCCATGCTCCTGGAGAGACAGAATTAACATTGTGAAGATGGCAATGCTACCAAAGGCAATATACAGATTTAATGCAATGCCAATTAAAATCCCTACAGTGTTCTTCACAGAGATAGAAAAAATGATCTCAAATTTCATATGGAAAGGCAGAAGGCCTTGCATATCCAAACATATCCTCAGCAAAAGAATTACCTCTGGAGGCATCACCATATCTGATCTAAAGCTATATTATAAAGCCATAATAATCAAAACAGCATGGTACTGGCATAAAATAGGAGTATAGACCAATGGAATAGACTTGAGGACCCGGTCTTTGGGGCAAGCAACTATAGCTACTTGATATTTGATAAAGGCCCTAACAATATAGGCTGGAAAAAAGTCAGCATCTTCAACAAATGGTGCTGGACAAAATGGATAACCATATGCAGGAAATTGAAACTTGATCCACACATTTTGCCATGCACTACACTCGGGTCCAAATGGATCAAAGACCTCAATATAAGACCAGAAACTTGCATACTGCTAGAAGATAATTGAGGAAGTATTTTCCATGATATAGGAATGGAAAAAGAGTTCCTGAACAAAACCCCAGTAGCTCACGATCTTAAACAGTCACTCAACCAATGGGATCACATGAAGCTGAAGAGTTTCTTTTAGACAAGCATACAATAAGCAAAGCCAACAGATTACCCACAGAATGGGAGAAAATATTTGTGGGTTATCCAACCAACAGAGGCCTAATCTCTAGAATCTACAAAGAACTCAAAAATCTAAACAGTTAAAAGTCAAACACTCCACTCAAAAAATGCGGCAAAGAGCTGAACAGGCAGTTCACAGAGGAATAAATACAAATGGCAAACACACATTTAAGAAAATGTTCATCATCCCTAATCTTCAGAGAAATGCAAATTAAAACAATTATGAGATTCTACCTTACCCCAATAAGGATAGCAAACATCAAAAATCAAATGTAAATAAATGCTGGTGAGGATGTGGAGAAGTAGGAACATTCATCCACTGCTGATGGGAATATAAGATGGTACAACCACTGTGGAAAGCAATATGGA
Organism: Jaculus jaculus; assembly: GCF_020740685.1. Lineage (NCBI taxonomy): Eukaryota > Metazoa > Chordata > Mammalia > Rodentia > Dipodidae > Jaculus > Jaculus jaculus. The sequence continues at coordinate 70,315,477 of NC_059116.1, read as the reverse complement.
GACTTCTGAGAAAGCTGACTATACAGATACCAACCGACCCAGGTATTCCCTTACTGGGCATCTACCTTAAAACCTTCAAACCACAGACCAGAGTGATTTGCTCAACCATGTTTGTAGCAGCTCAATTCATAATAGCTAAGAGCTGGAATCAACTCAGATGTCCATCACTAGAAGAATGGATAACTAAGATGTGGTATATCTACACAATGGAATTCTATACAGCAGTGAGAAAAAAAATGATACAATGAAATCTGAGGAAAAATGGTTGAACCTGGAACAGTTCATTCTCAATGAACTTACCCAATCACAGAAAAAAAAAACATATATATATATATATATATATATATATATATATATATATATGTATGTATGTATGTATATCGCCACATAGACTAGACAGTAGGATGGGTGGAGAGGGAGGGTAGGGCAATGGAGGGAATGGGAAACACAAATCAAGACCCAAATGGCAATGGTACCATAACATTTTATGTACTAAAAGGCAGATCATATGGCTGAACTTTCACCAGGCCCTTAGATGGAACACCCAAGCCACAAGACACTGGAGAGGGTATAATGAAGACTGACCTTAATCTTCTACAGCTTCCGTCCTTCCCTCCCATTCTCTCTCTCTCTCTCTCTTCTCTCTAAGTCTTTTATATTAGCAACTCAACCTACTTAACAGCAAATAACCTGTCGTGATGCCCACACAAGTGCATTAGTGGCACACAGCTGGGAAACAAGTCAGAACCACATCCAAACATAAGACCACTCTCCAATAACAAGCTGCCATCAACCATGGGCTACAAGAGGGCCTACGCCTATTAAACTCTCTATAAAAAAGTAAGGGTTATCTCATTTGACCTGGTGCTAACTTACTCTCCGTTGGAGAATCTGCTTCTCTTTTTCAGATAGATGCAGATCCTAAGGAGAGAGCTGCCCCATCATACCTCAAATGGTCCCTGGCTAAAACTAAGAAAAATTGGCAAAACAAGCAAGGGTGCTATTTTACTGGTGAACTGGATACCAGCACAAGGGTGAAGAAGATCAACACACAGAAAAATCAAGTCCTACAAAATCAGAGAGCTAGAGATCCAGAGGCCCCAACACCTCATCACTGAAGCAGACCAAAAATGAACCCAACATGGCTCAGGGAAATTTTGCAGAAGAGGGGATGGAAAGAATGTCAGAGCCACATGTTGGGTCATGATATGCAGAGACATTTATCCTACCCATAACTGTGGGCTAACTCCACAATGTATGACCCATATACCTCAACAAAGAGGGGCCAAGGGGAGGGGATAGGTCATGGATGAGCCTAATAATGGTACCAAACTGACTGTATTTGTTGAATACAAAAGTAATTAATAAAAAAATAAAACAGTAACAGAATGCTCATTAAAAATAGATACGTGCATCATTATTCTTGAGTAGCAAATACTTTGTCTTTTATTCCTACTAATGAAATTCTTACTCATTAAAATGTAACATCCTTGAAGGTTAGTGAGATGTTTCAGTGGTTAAAGGTTCTTCCATGCAAAGCCTGCAAGCCCAGGTTATATTCCCTAGTACTCAGGTAAAGTCAGATGCAAAACGTCTAGAGTTCATTTGTGGCAGCCGGAGAGCCTAGTGAGCTCATACACACACACACGCACACACATATACACACATGCAAATGCATAAATAAAATATATTTATTAAATGTAGCATCCATGAATGTTATATCATATACCTAGGCACAGGAAAAGAAGCCATATTTTAAAGCCCTCCTAACAAAAATTGGGTAAATCAATAACATATAACTAAGAATAAAAATGTGATGCTATGCGGCCTGGAGAAATGGCTTATCAATAAGGCCCTTGCCTGCTAAGCTAAAGCACTCAGGTTTGGTTTTTCAGGACCCACATAAGCCAGATGCACAAAGTGACCCATGAATCTTCAGTCCATTTGCAGTGGCTGGAGGCCCTGGCATGCCGATTATCTCTCCCCCCATCTCTTTCTCTCTATGCCACTTTTGCTCTCTCTCTCAAATAGATAAAATAAACATTTTTTAAAATGTGATGCCATGTGTTTTAAAACCTTTTATTTTTTTCATCTGAACATTTTTAAAAAGTATAACTTCTGTTTGATGATTCAGTATGTCTCTTGACATATTTTGGAAATGCCACCCAAATTATTAATGTTAAGAATATTACTGCTAAGAGAAAAGCTAAAAATATATTGCATATCAAGAATATGGTATTCTAAATAATGTGACATGAGCTTTTCATCATAATTGTTGCTGAAATCAAATTGGTCACATGAATTATCCAGAAACTATCACAGTAATATTTTCAGGTTCTGGCCATGTTTGATGTTCAAGCCGGCTATTTCCACATCTGTTATCACTTCACTGTGCCAAATTTAAGATGATTCAGTCAGAGGCAAGAAGGGCTCATTGAGGCTCACAAAATATGTTATGCTATAAAACTAGTATGGGTAAGGAGGATATTGGTATGAGAAAGAGTGTGAGAACATAAATTCTGAAGGCTTGGTGCTCATATCTGGGTCAGTTTAATTATGTTGGCAATAACTAACTACCTTCACATTGTACAGGGAAAGCTTGAGAGTCAGTGCCACAATAAGGGATCTATCTTAGAACCCAAACCCCAAGAAGGCTATGGATACAGGTAACAAACTGAGGCATTACTTCTAAGCCACCAATGAAGTGTTCACTAAAGGTTGAAACCGCCACCCAAGTACTTGGTATGGACTCAGCCTGGCACAGACCTAGCCCAAGAGTTTCAGGACATCAACTTTTATGCTTTGATTAGTGACTGTAGATAGCTTTTATATGATAAAGGGAAACACAGTTAAGATACACTTGATCATATAATCTTTTATTCTTAAAGGAGTGTCTCACAATAACTCAGGCTGACCTAGACTTCACCCTGTAGCCCAGGCTGGCTTTGAACTCACAGTGATACTCCTACCTCAGCCTTATGAGTGCTGGTAATAAAGGCTTGTGTCACCACATCTGGCTGATAATATAATATTAAGCAGAGTCTATTTTTATTAACAATACCCCATGTTTCAATTAATATATATAGTGGGTTTTCCAATTGTAAGATTATATATATTCTTCATATTTCTTTTTAAAAATATAAAAATATTTTTATTTATTTATTAGAGAGAGAGTGAGAGAAAGAGGCAGATTGAGAGATTGAGAATGAGCACATCAAGGACTTTAGCTACTGTAAATTAACTCCGGATGCAGGTGCCACCTTGTACATTTGGCTTATGTGAGTCCTGAGGAATCAAAGCTGGGTGATTTGGCCTCTCAAGCAAACACCTTAACTGCTAAGCCATCTCTCCAGCCCCCAAACTTCTTTATCTCCAAAGGCAAAACTAGTTAGAATGGCTATGATGAACCTTAATTCTTGGGTGGATGTCAACTAACGTATGAAAGGAAGGATGAAGGCTGGGATATGCTGATGGAAGTGAATGACTCAGAAAGACTTGACGTTCATCAAACAAAATAGACCAGATGTTCATATTATTGTTGTGTTTATCCACAATTATCACGAATACTTCAATACTTGTGATTTTAATTATTATTATTATTTGTAACAGTCTCATGTAGTCCAGGCTGGCCCCTAACTTATTCTGTAACAAAGGATAACCTTGAGCTTCTGAACCTCATGTTTCAACCTTCCTAGTGTGGGGTTCATAGGTTTTCATCAGCACAGCAGGTTTCATGTCCTGCTGGAGGTGAATCTGGGGCTATGTGTGCTCCCTGCCAGTGAAACTGTATTTCTAGCTCATACATATGGTTTTAATATTAAGTCAGGACATGGTTTCCTTTCACTTGTATGAGTTGGAATTATTAATATGTCTTCATGATAATTACAGCAAAGCAAGCATTTTACATGAACTTGTTTATAGAGTAAAATATGCTTTTGATAATGGTTGAAGCTAGTGTTTCTATGCTAAAGAGAAACATAGTTAAGATATATTAGATAATATAGTCTTAACAAATGGAGAGTATTTTCATTAACAGTGCCTCAAGTTTTAATTAGTACCTATTTATGGAGGATGGTTTTATGTTGTATTAATGAATGTTATAAAAGTCCATTTTCATTCTAACATACTGTACAATTTATGATTTTCAAGATTCTACCACAAATATCTTTGCTTTTTATAATTGCTTTAAATTAATATATGAATCTAAAGCTTTATAATGGAATCAGTTCAAAAACTTCTATCCAAAGCCCTGCACAAAGCTGTCTGTTCCACAGAAGTAAGTAAACGATAATCAAATTTTAAAACAAATGAAGTCTGCATTCCTACACTTATTGGAATAGGCTTTCTACATCGTGCACTCATTGTGTCATTATTAACATAAAACAGAAATCTTATCTTCCGGAATTATTATTCCTTTTTCCCCATTAATTATCAGATGAAAGTCACATATGAATTCTATTATTAATAATATGAAAGGATATTTCTATTTACATTAATTACCAAGAGCTCATTTAAAAAAAATTAAGATGCTTCTTTCTAGGAGAGGCAAATCTAAGAAATTATGAAAACTTAACAATGGAAATACAAGTTCTCTCTGGCACTGTCTGTACATGCAGAAGTATATACAAAAATCAATGTATGGCAAGTTTATGGACTCTTTTCAGCTATTTTTGCCCATCCAAAGTTGTTACTGCTCCTTCCGGGTAATTTGCAAAGAATGCTTATAAACCAAATGACAAGTTTATGACACATCTGTTATCTGACAGTAAATATTAGTTATTCTTCCCACTTGATAGAGACAGTAGAGTCCATATAATATGACATTTTAATTTTTGTAATCTTTTATTTGCTGGGTTTACTCTCAAAGGAGAAGAATAGTACGGGATCGCTTTGTTCTCTCTAAGGGTTTTCTACAAAAATCCAGAACACATCCTACTCATTTCCACATATTTTCCCCTTGTGGGGAGTATTTCTCAACATTATTGACATCATGTTTGGACATATAACTTACTTTGCCCAATTAATTAAGAATAGAGACACTGCAAGCTATGTTTAGGTACTGTATATGGGAAAGGGTCATTTGGCTTGGCCACTTAATGTTGGAAAGTCTTTTAGACTGGCATCAAGTGTAAAGAAGAAATGCATAGCTCTGTGACAAGACACCACTAGAGAAAGCAAACAAATATATTAACTGTATAGTTTCTCAGGTCATTTAGAATGAACTAAGAAAGGGTAAAGGAAAAATTAAGACAAGTTTCATGGAAATTTTATAGATTTTGGAAAGAAAAAAAAAAACATTTATGTCCTATGTCCTCTTGGCCTTTTGTTGAAAATTGCTTAGTTAGTAATTGTTTTAAGGTGTGCTAACTGAAGAACCTAGCCATACTTCAAAACATGCTCATTGTATAAAACAATTTGTTCAAATTTGAAGCTTAATGTTCAAAATAACATTTTAAGAGACAAATTTCCTAAGTGAAAAATCAAGTTTGCCTGTTTTATATCACTTTGGAAAAATGATTATATGAAGAATTAGGATTGAATGTCTTCAAATTTTCATATGAACTTTTCTTCCAGAGAATGGTTTGAGACACAGTAAACTAAGCTTAATAAAGGTCTTCTCACTCACAGTGTACGAGGAACAGATGTGCAAGTTCATTCTCATGAAGGGAAAATTGAAATTTGAAACAAAGTTTTCTTACCTTGATGATCTGAATTATTTTCTATTGTTAGCCTAAAAATTAAAATGCCAGAAAAAAATTTCGCATTTTGTTTAAAAGGGTTATGTTCTGGAAGGTTGAATACACTTACTAGCTGACAGAGCTCTCCTCCTCAAAATTGTCTATGTCCATGCGTATAAACTGCCTGAATTTTCTCCCTTCTGAATTTGCTTACCACTAAGAAGGCAGCAGCGGCTGAGCAGAATTCAATGTGATTAAGCTCTGACAAAGCTCACTTAGGAAGACCAGGTAGAATCCTGCTTGGATTAGATTTACAACTGTCAGAGCTGCCTGCTCCGAGATGTAATAGTCACTTTTTTCTGTCGAACCAAACAAATAAAATGACCTATTCACAAAGCAATTATACCTGCATGTACTCGTCAATAAAGCTGAAACTATGAAAGTAGAACTTGCCTGCCTGTGACTAGAATGAAGACCTAAATATCTGTGGAGTCTTGAAATCAATGCTTGTAATATCTTGATTTTCTGTTCTCAGCCTCATATGGCATGAGTCTTTTAGACAGTGAGGGAAAGGAAATAACTTCCTTCACTCTGAATTGCTGGATTTTGAGGTGGAAGCTTAGTTTCATTTGCTTTGGCTCTGAAGTACTCATGCAATTTGTATGCTTATAATGAAAATTAAAAACATTTCCACAGAGCTGAGATGTGTCAACATGTGGTGTCATAAGACATAGTTATGTAAACCAGTATGTGTGATGGGTACTCTTGATTACCCACTTGATCACATGAAAGGAAGAAAGAAAGAAAGAAAGCCAGCCAGCCTATGAGATAGGTGAATACCCATGTGGTGGTGGTGGTGGTGGTGGTGGTGTGTGTGTGTGTGTGTGTGTGTGTGTGTGAAAGCATTTCCAGATTGTATTAGCTAAGGGAGGGAGACTTTCTCTTAATGTGTGTGGCAGAACCTCTAGACTGGGGCCCAGATGGAATCAACAGAGGAAAACATGAAAGCCTGTCATTCTCTTTCTGCCTCTTGGCCACCATGAGGTGAGCACTTCCATACTGAAAGTCTGAAGGGATCCCAGACCTTTTCATGGATTGTGTTTTTTTTATTTAAATTTTATTGGGAAATTTAATATCTATTAAAAACTGGCCATATACCCATAAGGGTATCCCATTCTGTGTACTCTTTTCCACCTTCCCTAAGGACCCTCTTCCATGGGGTAGATGAGTTCACTATTAGGTCATGTTTACACCAGTCAGCTCTTGTGGTGGGGGGGGCAATGCCTCAGAGTACACCATCTCACCCGATGGCTCCAACATTCTTTCTGCCCTTTCTTCCCTAAGGTTCTCTGAATTTTAGAGAGGGTGTTAAAAGTCTACTTTTGTGTTGAGCTCTTGACAGCGTTTTATGTTTTGCTTTGATGAGATTTGATGAGATTTAAGTCTCTGAAGATTCTTAGGCTCATAGTGAGGGCTGCACTCATATTTAGTCTGCCTCTTCCTCATAAATGCTTCCTGGGCCCTGACAAGTGCACTAGAGATGACATGTCCTGTGCTAGGCACTTGGCTTCGTCTTTTTGTCATTCTGATGGGTCTTGTGTCTCCCAAATATTCACTGCTATCTGATATGAGCAGATTCTCTAACCAAAAAGAAGAGTAGCATTGATAAATGGGGAAAAACATAAACAATTAGAAGACTTTTTGATGGATATAACCTGTCCGCTTAGCTAGAGAACAATTTAAGTTTCCTTCTGTGATATATGACCTCCTAAGTGCCAGGCATAAATTCCCTCCCATAGAACAGACTTCTTATGTAATAAAGAGCACTTGATTACCCCCATAGCTTATGTGCTGCTATTGAACCAGTGGGTAATTCCTAACTTAATTTTGTAGCTTGCAAGATCCACCGCTGGTTCACACTGTTAGTGACTATCATTTTCCAGCAGCTCATAGAGCATTTTCCAGCACTATGATAGTCAACAGGAAATGGACTTCCATCTCAGTTTCAGTTTGATTTCTCAATTCTAGCAATCACAACCCATGCTGTTTTCTGCACTGAACCTCACCATCTAGTTATGGTGGGTAATCATGTGCTTTGGCAATGGCCTGCAATGTTTTGGGGCCTCACTGGCCTCCCTGACCAATATCTCACCCAGAGGCAGCCTACGGCTTAGGGGTTAAGTAAAAATTCTCCACTGCTAAAGGCTGGTTCTGCACAAACCACCCATCTCTTCCTATCTTACTCTCTTTTTTAAATCAAATTAGCTACCAAAGAGGTAGGATTGTCATACTTAATTCATGCCATCATTAGTTTTGTGTACGTCCTGCTCCCATCCTCCCCTTTTCCCCAGTATCCTTCCACCCCTGTATTCTGTCCCTCCACCTGCTGTGTAGTATCCCCTCCTCTGGTCTCTTCCTGCTTCTTTCTTCTCTCACCAAGCCTCATTCTAGCTTCCTAACCAGTATTGCTGGGGCGTACTGTTACTTTTAAACAGGTCATATTATTCCATTCTTGGTTCCACATATGAGAGAGAACATGTGGCATTTGTATTTCTGATCTTTGTTTACCTCATTTAATATATTTTTTCCAGGCCCATCCATTTTCATCACATTTCATAACTTTATTTTCCTTACTACTGAGTAGAACTTCATTAAAAAACCTCTTCTTGGGCTGGAGAGATGGCTTAGCAGTTAAGCGCTTGCCTGTGAAGCCTAAGGACCCCGGTTCAAGGCTCGGTTCCCCAGGTCCCACATTAGCCAGATGCACAAGGGGCGCACACGTCTGGAGTGCGTTTGCAGAGGCTGGAAGCCCTGGTGCACCCATTCTCTCTCTCTCCCTCTATCTGTCTTTCTCTCTGTGTCTGTCGCTCTCAAATAAATAAATTAAAAAAAAAACCTCTTCTTTATTTTTTATTCATCGATTCCATTTCTTACCTCTTTTGAATGGAACATCAACAAACATGTATCTCTAGCATAAAATACAGGGTCTTTGAATATACCACCAAGAGTTTTATAGCTGGGTCAAATGATAGATCTATTTTTAGACTTTTTTATAAACCTTCCATATTTATTTCCAAAGTGTCTGCATAAACTTATACTCCCACAGACAGTGACACAATTTTCAAAAATGGTACTAGGTAAAATAGAGCACAACATGTGAAAGAATGAATGTAAATTTTCTTCTTTTACCCTGTAGAAAAAAAAAAAAAGTAGAAAGGGAACACAGACCTCAACATATGACTTGAAAAACTATGAAATGCCTGGTGAAAAAGTAGAAGGAACTCTCCAAGATAGAAGCATAGGGAAATAATATCTTTAAAAGACCTCTGTAGCTAAGGAATGAATAAAACACTCAAACTTGGAATCTCAACTAAAAATCCATTGTACAGGGTAAACAAACCCTCAACAGAATCAATAGATAACATATGGGATGGGAGAAATCTTTGTCATGTATATATCTCACAGATGTTTAGTATCTAGAATATACAAAGAACTTAAAAAAAAAACTAAGCAATAAAATATCAATTAACCCACTCAATAAATGAAGCACAAAACTAAGCAGAGAGTTCTCAAAGGAAGAATTACAAATGGCCAATAAACATCTTTTTAAAAAGTTCAACAGCTTTAACTATTAAGGAAATGCAAATTAAAATTGTTTTGAGTGCTGGAGAGATGTCTTAATGATTTAGTCACTTGCCTATGAAGCCTAAGGACCCAGGTTCAGTTTCACAGTACTTACATAAGCCAGATGCACAAGGTGAGGTAGGCATCTGGAATCCATTTGCAGTGACTGGAGGCCCTGGTGTGTCCATTCTCTCTCTCTCTCTCTTTATTTCTCCAAAAAACCAATAAGACATTTAAAAATACTTTGATATTCTATAACACTCTGGTCAGAATGGTTAACATCAAAAAATCAAATGACAACTAAAACTGGTGAGGATGCGGGTATAGGTGTACCTGTTATCCAAAATCTTTTTCTACACCAGCATGATAGTCAAAAATGTTTGGATTCCACACCATTTTGGATTTCAAATGTTGGTTTAGGGATGCTTAATCTCCAACAGAAGGGAATTTTGTAATGCAAAAATAGTGCAGACAGAATTCCACATATAATCACTCTATCTATTTGCATACTCCATTGGTAACAGCAGTGCTTTATCCTCAGATTTTAATTTCCTGTTATGTGTTGCTGTGCTGTTGTTTGACATAATGTTATAAACTAATGCTTCATAAACATGTCTAAAATTTTAGCTGTCTGTCACCAGGTGGTGACAAAGTCACAGTGGTATATAGTTTGAATACTAAGTGGTAAATCACAAATCAAAGTATAATATATTAAAAACACACACATACACACATACATACACACACTTAAATGCAATATCAGGGTTGTTGTTGATTTTTCTAGCTACTTTCTAATGCTAAATTCAGAAAGCACACAAGTATCCAAAATCAGGCTCCTTATCCCTACAAATTGATTTTCCCTGGCTCGGGGCCCCATAAGATGAACAAACCATTCACATGTGTGCCAGATTCTCCAATTCAGTTCTTTTAGAAGCTGGAATGCATAAATAAGATTGGCCTATATTTTCCCTCTGATTTAAAAATGATTGAAATTCACTTTGTCCTATTGTGTTAAAATGTTTCTTTCTCCCTTCTTGAAATATCAGAAAGTGGAAAGACAAAGCAAGAACTTTCCAAATATCAAATAACTTAAAACTACATGACTATTACTTACAAATCAAAAGGAGAAATGTACCTTTTCATAGATTGGACTTCCTCCTTGGTTTCACCTTAACCTTTCAGACTTACCTTCCACACTTCACTTTGCATATAGTGCCAATTAAATGAGCTCTCATCACTGTTTGCTGGGGACATGTCCAGTTTTCCCAGACCCAGTTCTTACATAATCTTATATGCTCCATGCTTTCTCTGCTGTCAGAAACATACCACAATTTCAGTACAGCCCAAATGTTACCAGCACATCAGGTAGATGCTATGCTTATAGTTCTTGACTCTCCCAAACGCATATGTCTAGTCACTCATTTCCTCAGCCCTTACACACTGCCCAACATTATCTTTGTTTGCATAGCTTTCTTTTACTTTTAGGTTAAAACAAGAGCATCTTATTGCATTGCAAACCTTGTTGTCTCTTATGATTTCTAATTTTCAGTAAAAAATACTGCAGTACATTCTTCCTGTCTCTGAAATAGAGCTGAGTTATGATGAACAAAATTTACCATATTACATACAGTATCATTTAACTGTTTGAATCATTTGTTTACTTATTTGCAATCAAAAGCAGAGAGAGAGAGAGATGATATGTGCATCAGGGCCTCCAGCCACTGCAAATGGATTCCAGATACATGCACCACTTTGTGCATCTGGCTTTGTTTGAGTCCTAGGGAATCAAGCCTGGTTCATTAGGCTTTGTAGGCAAGTACCTTAACTGCTGAGCCCTCTCTCCAGATCATCACTTAGTTTTAAAGCTATATTCTATTAACATCATTTTAAAGCAAAAATAAACATTTTATAAAGAAAGACAACATGGCAGAATGAAATAAATCTGGTGTACACACAATTTATCACATAATGTCAATCTGAATCTGTTTACAAAGACATACATGTTTGGATGACTATTTTAACTACTTTTAAAGTATCTGATACTAAGCCAAAAAATAAAAAGAAAAGAAAGAAAACCATAAACATGGAAGAAAATGATTTTATTTTGCAAGTTTGAAAGTATTCAGGACTTTATTAATGTTTACTTGGGTGGAATTTAGAGGACTTTTATGAGAATCAAGATATAGCACAGAGAAAGTGACATGGAAGATATTTGAGAGTAAAAGATGAAAACATTAAAGTGATATACTTGAAATGAAATAGAAGAAAATATTTGGAAAAATAATCAGAGGGGGAAATTGATTACTAATTGTGGGCATAGGCAGCTTAAATTTTATGCATAGCGAAATAGGTTTAAGTAGAATGCTGTAAATAAAAAACATAAATATATGAACCAAATGGTAGAAATGTGGGATTACATTTATTTTTATTTTTTACTTTTATATTTTGATTTTTCAAGGTAAGTTCTTCCTCTAGCCCAGATTAACCTGGAACTCCCTACAGAGTCTCAGGGTTCCTCAGACAAAGATGCTCCTACATCAGCCTCCTGAGTGCTGGAATTAAAGGTATGAGACACTGTGCAACGCATGATTGCATTTTAAATGCAAAGCAATAAAAGCTCAATAAAAGTTTCTTCAGTAGAACAATCACACAGAAAATGTTTTGTTGCAGAATGGAGGGTAAGTTTGGGACCTAGCATCCATCTCAGTAGTTGGACCTTCTCAGAAGAAGGACAAGTGAGAGATACCAAGAGGACATCTGAAATAATCACAAAGGGGCATCATGCAATTCTGAGGACCATAGATTAATGGAACAGTTGAGTACAAACAGCTTTAAACTGAAAAGAGCAATAACACCTGCAAAATAAAATCCAGGGAAGGGTTTTTGAGATAGTTAATATTATACTCATTTCCATTTTGAAAGTACTCCAAAGCCTTTGAGGGGGTACTTACATCAAATACAATTGTCTTATTAAGATTTTACCTTGCTAAAATATATTTTAAAAAATATTTTGTGCTGTGGCGATTGTTCAGTAAATTACTTACCTGAAAAGACTTCCAGCCCAGGTTTGATTTCCCCAATCCCCTTGTAAACCCAGATGTAAAAAATGGCACATGCATCTGTGATTCCTGTGCAGTGGCAAGACACCCTGCTGTGCCCACACTCTCTCACTATTCTGTCTTCCCCCTCTCTCCTTCTCTTCTACAAATAGTTAAGTAAATAAACTATTGTTGAAATTTTATTTTAGAGAGTTGGTTCTGTAGCTTAGTTCATAGAATGCTTGCCTAGTATGCACAAAACCATAGCTTGTATCCCAAGCACTGCATAAATTGGGCATGAATGTCAATTCCTATAACACCACTAAGAAAGGGAAGGCAAAAGGATCAGCAGTTCAAGATCATTCCCAGTTACATAATAAATTCAAGGCTAACATGGGTTCATGAGATTATTTTTCAAAGAAATTTTTAGCAAATTCATTCTTACATCCACACATTGGAGTTCTACTTACCTTTGTTTCAGCCATAGCTCAGACATCATCCATCTTTGTGAATGTGAGCAAACATAGGAATCTTCCTTTTGTTTACTTATTTTCTTTGTTGGCAAAACATGATGACAGACTTGGAGATGGCGAGGTGCTGGGAGGGTGAGGAGAATTGGATGCCATGGGGCAGAAATCCTGTGAAGAACGCCCTTGAGATGCCTCAGAGCACATCATGGAACTTTTTCAATTAAAGCTTTTAACTTATGCTTTGTTAAAAAAAAAAAAAAGGTTTGTGTGAATATTATAAAAATACATAAATTCATAAAATATGCTTCCGTTCAAGGGATTTTTTTATTAATTAGTTTTGTACTCAGTGAATACAGTCAAGTTGGTACCATTGTTAGCCTCCTCCCTGTCCTCCCCCTGACCTCTCCTTGTTGAGATATATGGGTCGAGCATTGTGGAGTTAGCCCTAAGTTATGGATAGCAGGGAATGTCTCTGCATATCATGACCCAACGTGTGGCTCTGACATTCTTTCCCACCCTCTCTCCCGCAAATATCCCTGAGCCATGTTGGGTTCATTTTAGGTCTGCTTCAGTGATGAGGTCTTGGGAGCCTCTGTGTCTCTGGATATCTGATTTGATAGGAGTTGATTGTTCTCTGTGTTGATCTCCTTCACCCTTGTGCTGGTACCAAGTTCACCAAGAAAATAGAACACTTGCTTATTTTTCCAATTATTCTTAGTTTCAGCTGGAGCCCTTTTGAGGTATGATGGGGTGGTTCTCTCCTAAGGATCTGCATCTATCTGAAAAAGAGAAGCAGATTTTCTGATGGAGAGTAAAGTTAGCACCAGATAAATGGAATAACCATTATTTTTTTTTAGAGAGAATTTAATAGGTGTAGGCCCTCTTGTAGCCCACGATTGGTGGCAGCTTGTTTTTTTAAAAAAAAAAATTTCATTTATTTATTTGAGAGTGATACAGAGAGAAAGAGGCAGGTAGAGAGAGAGAGAGAATGGGTGCACAAGGGCCTCTAGCCACTGCAGACAACTCCAGATGCGTGTGCCCCCTTATGCATCTGGATAATGTAGGTCCTGGGGAATTGAGCCTCGAACTGGGATCCTTAGGCTTCACAGGCAAGCACTTAACCACTAAGCCATCTCTCCAGCCCTGGTGGCAGCTTGTTAATGGAGAGTGGGCTCATTTTTGGATCTGGTTCTTACTTGTATCTCCGCTCCAGCTATGGGTTCCATTCCACTGAGGGGATCAGTTAGTCAAATCAAGAGCACTTGGTTTCCCACCATGGCTGTGCACCACTATTGAACTTGTGTGAGCATCACGGCAGGTTATTTGCTATTAAGTAGGTTAGACCATGAGTTGCTTGGACAGATATTCATCATTTTCCCCCAGTTGTTCATGTAGCACCTTCAATGGATGTACTGACTGTCTGGGGACTGACTTCAAGGGATTTTATTCCATGACTTTTGAAATCAGGTCAAGGTCAGAGATTGTGTCTCATAAAAATGTAAAGGCCAAGTTCCTTTAAAAATCATTCTATTTCATGCAAATATTTCTACTCTAATGCTACATTATAAAATCCTCACCTCTTCACCCCCACTATTCCCACTAATTAATCAAGGACTTAGAGAAATATTACTATTAAAAATGGTACAAATGTAATTTAAAAAATCATCTAATATATAAAGTGAATGAACCAAAATGAAACAGAAAAGATCAACCAAGATACTTTTGGCTTTCAGAAACTATGTGTAATATGTTATGCCACAAGAAAGAAATTATATCTGAGATATATATATATAAATATATATATATCTATATAAATATAAAATATGATATATATTAAATAATGTATTTTCATGTTCCATAAAACCTGTGAAAATGCATAGCAAGTAATCAATGCCAAAATGATTTAATACCAAGTTGAATTATAAATATATATATATATATATATATATATATGTATATGTATATATATATATATATATATATATATAGTGTGTATTTTATTTATGTAAGTGCATATATATATTTGAATTCTTCAGAAATCAATAATTACATTATGTAAGTGTTAAGTGCATAAAGCTTCAGTATCTTTCCCTAAGCATGACAGTTCTACCAACAGAGTTGAAATATTCCATAGTTATAGTCATTTCTAGTTAGGCCCAATATACTAAGCCATTACACTTAAATTTGTTTTACATTTGTTGAAACAAACTTACCAGTTGGAATGCCACCTTGTGTGTGTTTTAGTGATTTCAAAATACTCTTTGTTCTTGCCTGAAGTATAATAGATATGGAAGACTATTATAACAGAGATACAAGGAGAACTTAACTTGAAAAATCATTTGAAAGTTATATATTATTTCAAAGAATACAAATAACTTTAATTCAAATGGATTTAACTAATTAAATTCTTTAAACCTTGTTTTTGAGGCAAGGTCTGAAATATAACTCAAGTTGCTTTGAATTTCTTATGTATCCTCCTGCCTCAACCTCCTCAGAGTTGGAATTACCAGTGTGTACCATCATGGTTGGTATTCAATTATTTTGGCATTGATTACAAGAAGAAATCATAGAAATTCAAGCAGTGATCACTCAAATTACAACTACGTCAGAATCCAATACTAACACACATGACCATCCAGCAGAATGACTGGGGGACAAAGCTGAGATACACAGACTCATAAAAAATTAAAGAACATGCCCAGTCTTTCCAAAATCTCTGGAATAAACTCAAGACCAAACATCAGAATACATAGGGTGAGGAAGCTGAAATAATTTGAAAAGAAATTGATCAACTATTAAATGAAATCGTAAGAGAAATCTCCCAAATCTAGAGGAAGAAATTGGCACCTAAATAGCAGAGACCTGTCGAACTCCAAGTAGCCTTGACCAAAGAAAGACCTCTGCGTCATCACAGCCTAGTAACCATGTCAAAAATCCAAATCTAAGAAGCAATACTGGAAGCTGTAAGGAAAAAGCATCAACACACTTACAAAACAAGGAATGTCAGAATAAACTCAAAAATATCATCAGCAATCCCATAAGGCAGAAAAGACTAGAACAATATATTACAAACTCTGAAGATAAGCAACTTTCAAACAAGAATGCTATACCCAGGAAACTTATCTTTCAAAATCAACAGAGAAATAAGGATACCTCAAGTCAAGCACAAACTGATGCAATTTATGGCAACTAAACCAGATCTACAGAAAAGGAACACTCATAGGGAGAAGAAACAGCAAGATGGCCCAATCTGTGAGAATGCAAGGCAGAGTGTACTCCAGTAAAGAAACAGATGAACAAGGGAGAATGGGAAAGATTCAACTATGCCTCAAACAACAAATCAGCAAAATATAAATGGAAAAGGAAATGGAAAGACAGCCCTTCAGCCATACAACAGTATCCCCAGAATATTAAGGAACAACAAACATCTTTCTATGATAACCCTAAATGCAAATGGCCTCAATTCTCCAGTAAAAAGACGCAGATTGAACGACTGGATTAAAAAACAAGACCCAACTGCTTTCTGCCTCCAAGAACCACATGTATCTAACAAAGGCATTCATAACTGAATAGCTAAGGCTAAAACTTGAAGTGCCAAGGAAATGGAAGTTGAAAACATGTAGGAGTGTTGTCTATCCCTATTCCAAAGTAGAATGCAAACCAAAATTAATGAAAAATGACAAAAGGGACATTTCATCTTAGTAAAGTGAACCACCTATAAATATGAAATCATATTGCACACATGTCTGCACCAATGTTGGAATTCCTAACTCCACAAATAAACACTAGAAGACATAAGTCCTGACACGATGATCGTGGGAGGCTTCAGCACCTCATTCTCTTACTGACATAGGTCATCCAGTCTAAAAATCAGCAGAGAAACGTCAGAGGTCAACCACACCACGCAACAACTGGGCCTATCAGATTTGTCCAGAGTATTCCATCCAACAGATAGGGAATGCACATTCTTTTCACCAGCTCATAGACAGAACCTTCTCAAAATTGATCACCTAATAGGCCAAAAAACAAATCTTAACAAATACAAAACCAAACAAACAAACAAAAAACTTGAGGTAATCCTTTCTGTCATATCAGATTACAATGGAACAAAAGTAATGATGACTAAAAAGAAATAATACAGAAACTACACAAATTCTTGGAGCCTGAATAATTTAAGTTATATACATATTATTTTGAGGTATATCCCATCAATCCCAATTTTTTAAAGTTTTTTGTTTATTTTTTATTTAGTTATTTGAGAGTGACTGACACAGAGAGAAAAAGGCAGAGAGAATGGGCTCACCAGGGCCTCCAGCCACTGCACACGAACTCCAGACATGTGCACCTCCTTGTGCATCTGGCTAACGTGGGTCCTGGGGAATAGAGCCTCGAATTGGGATGTTAGGCTTCACAGGCAAACACTTTACTGCTAAGCTATCTCTCTAGCCCTATCCCTTGTGGAGAGTTGAGATTAGGTCTTCTTCCAAAATTTAATAGAATACTTCCATGAATTTCTCTAGTCATAGCTTTGATTTGTAAAGAAACTTTTTATTACATGTCCAGTCTTATTGCTTTTACTTGTAACTGTTTAAGTTATTGATGCAATCCACTTCTAATTTTGGAAGGTTATAAGTGTTTAGAAATCTGTGTGTTTATTCTAGATTTTACATCTTTTGGTATATATATATATATATATATATATATATATATATATATACCCATATATATATATATATATATATATATATATACTGGTTTTTGTTTTTGGTTTTACCTGGGTTTGTTGTAATAATTCCATTTTGGTATAATTTTATCCATTTGGATTTTATGCCTTCTTCATTTTGTTAGCTTGACTAAAGGCTTATCAATCTTATAATTTCACAAATAATCTAGTCTTCATTTGATTCATTCTGGATATTTTCATTAACTTCTGCCCTAACATTTATTATTTCTTTGCAGCTGCTTGGTTTGCAGTAGGCTAGGCTGATTATGTGAGATCATTTATTATATTATTATTATATATTATATTATATTATTATTATATATTATAATACTTTTATATGGGCATTTATACCTATAAACTTTCCTCTTAGAACTGCTATGGCTTTATCCCAGAGGACCTGGTAAGTTACACTTTCTTTTGTTTCTGGGTTTTTTCCCCTCTTGAGTTCCTGAACGACCCATTGCTCACTCAGATGTATGTTCTTAGTACATAGCCAAGACTGTCCTCAAATATGTTGATTTCCCAGCATCTCTCTTGAGTATCAGGCATACAGGTGTCCATCTCCACCCAGGCAGAAATTGGTAATATGTACTTTTATGTGCCAGGTAAAACGCTAAGGAATAGACCTCAAAAATATAGTGAATTACATAAAAAATGACCCTATTATAATTACAATTTCTCAGGTTAAGAAATAAGGCGCAGAAATGGTCAGCAGTGTACCCAAAGCCACATAGATGGTAAATGTCTGCTGGACTTTGCTTCCTATCTTATTATGGGGCCTGTATATCTGGGGTGAGTGGGAGGGAGGCTGTGAGATAGAGTCTCTCTCTAGCTCAGGCTGACCTGGAATTTGCTGTGAAGTCTCAGGCTGGCCTCAAACTCAGAGTTCCTCCTATCTCAGCCTCCTAAGTGCTAGGATTAAAGGTGTATACCACAACACCCAACCAGGAGTCTGTATTTCCAACCCCACTCTCTCTGCCTATCAAACAAAACCCAGTAATATGAGGAAGGTTACAGAAGAAAGAGTATGTGTTTAACCTAGGTCATAATAAGTTTAAACTTTTACATAATGCAGTCATCTGGCTTCTACGTGTAAATAGAACATAAATCACTTGTACCGTTTGCCCTCAATACCATCAGGGGAAGTGTACAAATGCAGTGATTGCACTAACAAGCATGCATTGACAACCTTTTATCTGCTATTGCTGGACCAGGCAGGGGATCCAGAAATGAATTAAACATAATCTTTATCTTTGAAGATTTCACAGTCTACACAAAACCTGACAAATTAAAAAGTATTTTTCTATCTCTTCACTTTTCCAATATCATGACCTTATTTCTATTTTGAATTTATAAACAAAAGGTGATAATAAGAAAAAATACTTTAGTCTTTCCAAACAAATAGAAATAAAATTTGTATGTTTCCTTCCCCCCTCTGGAAGTTGTGATAATTGAATTTTTTCCATATGAGAAGGATTTAGATTGAAGTAAATAAAACATAGGCAGTTAAATATAGATCTTGTGACAATCTTGTCTTATTTTGATCTTTATGGCAAAAAATATCAAGAGTATACATCTGCTCAGAAACCTACACATATGCTAAAATCAACATCCCAAGCTCAACTGTATTACTTGGTCAAAGTTGTAGAATTCATTTTGACAATTATTTCTTATAACAGCACATGGATGGTTAAATATTAGCTACTTTTAAAAATACTGATTCCCTCCCTTTTTTGTTATTTTTTTTAAAGGTAGGGTCTCACTGTAGGCCAGGCTGACCTGGAATTCATTCAGGCCTCAAACTCAGAGCCATCCTTCTAACTCTCTGCCTCCCAAATTCTGGGATTAAAGTCATATGAAACTGTATCTTGCTGATGCCCTTTTTTATACACTTTAATATCAGAGAATATATTATGACAGAAACTATAAAGATGACTTGAGACATGAAGGAAGATATGGAGTATTGCTACTTCTCAAGTCTTATTAGCATCAAAACACATTGAATACTTCCTGAATTTGAAAGACTGAGATTATGTGATTATATGGGTCAACTCTTATACTGGTACATTGTATTTCAGAGAACTCCCTCCCACTATGTAATACTTGAACATACAGCCTAATAGGTAACATTTCCCGAGATGCTCAAATCACATTTTCTTATGGAACTTTAAAATAAGAGATGGGATTTTTTTTTCAGTTTTGTGTTTACAGTTTTGGTTCGGCACTGCATAGAAACTGTAGGCTCTTGATTCTTGATGGAAGAACTTGGGGTTACTACTGGGGGTGGAATATTGCAGATAGATTTTGGAAAATGGGGTTGGGAGAGCTAATTTAACAAACTTTATTCTTTAGAAGGATGGTTTGACAAGCTAAGACACTTAGAAGCTACTGCTTTTAAAAAGAGAAGAATTCGGCTGGAAAGATGGCTTAGTGGTTAAGCACTTGCCTGTGAAGCCTATGGACCCTGGTTCAAGGCTTCATTCCCCAGGACCCATGTTAGCCAGATGTACAAGGGGGAGCATGATCTGGAGTTCGTTTGCAGTGGCTGGAAGCCCTGGCACACCCATTCTCTCTCCCTTCTTCTCTTTCTCTCTCTGTCACTCTTAAAAAAATAAATAAATAGAAGAATAATGAATTTGGAGTAAAAATGTGTAACAGCCATATTAATATCCATACATAAAAGTATTTGTCAATTCAAGAATTCTGTTGATTTTGGACATGGAATGATATTTAAAAATATAATAAGAAATATTTGTCATGTCAGCATTACAATAAGATAGATTTGATTTTACTTTATAGATCCAAAGACAAAGAATGCTGAAATTCATCCTGGATTTTATCATACTGGTGATAAAAATTTTAAAGGAATCATTTTGTTTTCAATACTAGCAAAATTAGTAAACTCTGGGTTCAGTGAGAGATCCTGTCTCAATAAATATGGTGGAGGATAATCAAGGAAGAACCCCAACATAGGCCTCTGGTCTACACCCGCATACACACATGTGTACACACACTTGCATTCACACATGCATGAACACACATCTATGCATGCATACCTCATGCATATTGCCACAAAATAAAATTCCACAGAAGTTTCCAAGGTGAAATTTGGAATACATGTAATAAAGAGATAAATGTTAAACAGAAAATCAACAACTCTCATATCTATCACAAAAAGGCAGGTGAGTACAGTAGTCCCAGCTCTCTGAAAGTAGATGTTTGTGGGAGTTACTGGGAGGACTTAATGGGAGATTGACTCAGTGTTAGAGCCCAGTGATGAGCTATATGGTCGTGGGGAGGGGGATTAAAAAGTGTTAGGAGTCCAGCCTTAGGCAAATATCCACATTTTCATGAAATGTGCCTGGAGAAGCTCATACGGTCATGTGTCAGAATGAAGATTGGAGAAACGTTTCCTCATACCTTTTATTATAGGTCTGGCAAGTCCAAAAACTACAGAGCAATATTCTACATTCTGCTGTTTTTTTGAAAACCTAAAACTGCTCTAGCAATTATAGTCTATAAAAGACATAATAAAATTGCCATACTACAAGATAAAGAATTAAATTTAGCCTCTCATCTTTCTCTCCTACAGGTCAGATAAAAGTTTAATTTTCTATGTAAAGTTTTGGTATATCTCAATAGAAGAATCCTCCTTGTTCTCCTTATTGAAAGAAAATGAGGTGTTAAGTCAGAATTTAAAGCTACATTAGTCACCATAGTACAAAAGTCTTCAGCCATCCTGACTCTGTTAGACATGCTGGTCAGTGTCAGTTCTCTATCCCTGACCTTGGCCCTAGTTGCTCAGTGAGTTATTTTCATATTGCAATCAAATTCTTACCCACCACTTAGTTTATGATGGTCCTGTGTGAATTGCTTAAGATGTATTATTTTGTCTTTACCCTCTTAAAACGTTATGGAATATGATAAACAGAAGAAAATTCAGAATCCTAATTTTATATGTTGATGAATTTTCAGTAAAAGAACATCATCATATTATCATCCCCAAATCCATTTTTGAACAGGTATATAATTCACTTTACCAGGTTCCACCCCCATGCCTTTATGCTCCCCTTTGTTATTTCAGACAGCTTCACTTCTGCACCCATGGCATCTACATAAAACCTAGTATCTATGAGAGAAAGAAAATGTGTTATTTTTTGTCCAATGTACCTCAAGAAGCCATTGTATCTTGAAAAGTACATCAAGAGGCATTTGGAGGCTAGAGAGATGGTTCATCACTTAAAATATTTATCTGCAAAGGATGACAACCCAAGTTGACTTCCCCATTACCTATTTAAAGCCATATGCCCAGTGGTTCATGCACCTGGAGTCTGTTTGCAGTGGATGGAGGCCCTGGCTTTCCCATTCTCCCTCTCTTCTTTCTATCTTTCTCTGTTTGCTTATTGTGTATGTTGATAAGGAACCCCAGTGGCATTTGAGAGAGCTGATATCCAGAAGTAATTAGTTTTGCATCCTGATACTTAGTACCACACACAGTGTACATACCTAGACCCCATTCTGTGATCACATTTGCCTTGTATCTGCATTTGGGACTGGTAATGGGGGATACAAGGTCCTGTTAGGTTAGTATAAGAGACTGGTTTTTCCCATTTTAAATGCCAATATATTGTACACATCTAAGTCGGTATTTTCACATTGAGAGTTCAATTAGAAAGTGTATATTCTTCCAGATGAATTTAGGAAAGAAATAGAATTAGGTTAATCAAGAGGAAAACCTATCCAGGAGAAAAATCAAGTGAAATTACTAAGATAATTGACTGAATAATAGATGCTAAATAAGGAAATTCTCAGATGAGTATGGGTCAGATATGTTCATGACTCTATTTTGAAGTACTGTCAGTGAGCAGTAAGGACCTGGGTGATGGTTAAAGTGCTTTAGAAGCACAATCTCTGGACAACTCCAAGGAATTTCCTAAAAAGACTTTCAAAAAAAAAACCATATTTTAAAAGCTTAAGAATAGAACATTTTTCTTTCTTCAAATTTATTCTAGTATCTCATTTTGGAAATTATACATGTAGCTCTACCCTCTCTGGGTACTTACTAATAATTAGATTACTTTGTATTCTTATCTTAAGCTATTAGGACTATTATAAAAATGTAGCATAGCCTAAGTGGCTTATAAGAAGTAGAAGTCAATTCCTCATAGTTCTTGAGGCTGGAAGTCTATGATTAGGATACCATCATGGTTGGGTTCTGACAAGGATCCTGATCAGGCTTAAAGCTATAACTTCTCAGAATGTGGTCATGTGGTGGAAGGGGCCAAAGTTTCCTTTAGTCTTTTTACAAGGACATAAATTTCATTGTGAGATCTCTATCCTCATGACTAGATCACTTTCCCAAAACCATACCTTCTAACATCAACATTCCGGGCATTAATATTTCACATATAGTTTGAGAGACATAAACATCCAGTCAAAGTCTTCAAATTTTATGTGTCTCTGTGACTGATTCCAGCTTCGCCAGCAGAGGCAGATGGTAGTGCTCCTCTGAGATGTATTAATTTTCATATTCTTCCTTTCATTGTTAAGGAACCTGCTAGGTCAAGTTCTGCTTCATTTATTTTATTATAAAGAGAAACTTTAGAAGACATTATAATAAATAATATAATCATAAACCCAATTATACAGTAGCCTAAGTACAATGAATTTTCTTAATATGTCCAAAGACATAGTACTATTTTAAAATGTAAAATAAGAATATACTGTATGCTAATTTAGGAACTATTTGTATTTTGGAATTTATTACATAACAATACACCAGAAATATGTAGAAGGAAGAGTATCTCACACATATTTACCATCTACAGGAATATGTATAAATAAGCACACAGGAAGTAAAACATAAGTTCAGTGAAGTGAGATATGTCACCTTGTTGGAGACAGTGGAGAAAAAAAAACCTAGTTGTTTGAGCTAGGTGGCCCCCATAAACTCATGCATTTTGAATGTATGGATACCAGCTGATAGCAATTTGGAAGTCAGAGTCTTGAAGGAGGTAGTATGTTGTTGGAAGAAGATTTAGGGGGTAAGCTCCCACTTGCTAAAGTTTATCTTACTCTCATGTTATTGTTTCCAACTTGTGTGGCAGAGTTGATGTCCAGACTCTAATCATGCCTTAGTTTTCCCTGCCATCATGGAACTCCCCCTCAAGACTGTAAGCCAGAGTAAACAACTTTCCTCTGATCAGGTGCTTTTGGCCAGATTGTCTATCCCAGCAACAGGAACAGAATTGGTATCAGCGCCATTGGGTCATTACTGCTACAAACCTGACTATTTGGCATTTGACATTTTGGACCTCATTTTCTAGAGGAATGTGGGAGGATTTGAAATCTTGGTCTAAAATACACTTTGCAGTGCTATAAGTACAGCTTGATGGATTCTTGTCAGAGTTCAAAGGATCAAAATGCAGAAAGAGATGTGAATTGTGTAGTCTTGGCTTATGATGGGAGGAAAAAACATTGTCCAGATTAGGCTATAGACAGTTTGGGTGGAGATTTACCACATTCTCCATATTCCAAGAATTTGTGTAGGGTTGGGTTGTGCAGGAGACAGTATACCTGGTCCAGCAGCAATTTTTTGGGAGATTACTACTATTGATATTGGGACAGCAGAAATAATGTTCTCTTTTGAAAGTAAGGAGCTGGAATGCCAAAGGATTTTTCCTACTCTTCAAAGAAGGCTTTAATCCATTATAGATTAACAAATTTGGTAGCCTACCTGGTATTATGAAATTTAACAAATGCAGGAAAGAAAGGGCTGGATTTTCCACAGTTTGTGATTTAGAGGTGGCCCTGAGGGGCTGTAGAACAGGTTCATAAATAGAGACCATGAGGAACATGGATTGGATAAACTATAGGATGTAGCGAAATCTTTAGGATTTTATTAAGATGCCAGGACTCTAGGATGGCTGCTGAGAAGTGTTGCTGGTTCAGGGTGGATTGCTCCCCAGGCTATGAGCAGCCCAGCTGGAGGGGCAGAATTAGAACTGCAAAGACATTGTCACTGGTTAGAGATGTTGGACTTGGACCTACAGGATTTGATGTTCATCCTGTTTGTTTTTGTTTTGTTCAATCTTTTCTTGCAATGTCATCTTTTATAGTATGAATTTTTACTTTGTACTGTTATGTAATTTTGGTTTTACAGCTCACAGAGAGACCTTGGACTATGGAGGATATTTGAGCAGTATTGGGATTGAAAATAAAACCTATGGGGACTTTTAAAGTTGGACTAAATGCATTGTATTTTACAACATGAAAAATGGTCGTCAGTTTATGGGGGTCAGGGGTGAGATGTGGTTTTGAATTAGGTGTTCCTCATAAGCTTATGTGTTTTGATTGCTTGGATCCCAGCTTATGACCACTTAGGAGGTGGAAGGTCCTAAAGGACATGTGTTATTGTGGATGGGCTTAGTAAAGGTGTTATATCCATCTCCCTTTTGCTAGGGTTCAGATCACTCTCCTGTTGCTGTTACCACCTGCTGTGGGAGAGGTGATTTCCAGCCTCTGCTTTTGCCATGTTTTCCCCTGCTATAATGGAGAATCCCCTTGAGACTATGAACTAAAATAAACAATTTTCTTCCCACCAGATGGTTTTTGTTAGGTGCTTTATAACACAACTCATGGGAAAATAATATTTGTTGTAGTGTTAAAATTTGTGAAGTTTCTTGGAAAGTAGACATGTTGGAGAGTGAAGCTCTCTCAAGTTTCATGAGAGAAAGTTGGATTCTGAGTGAATGAAGTAGGCCATGTTATCAATGTGGAGTCCAGACTATATGCATAGGATGTGGTAGGATAAATAACATGACATTTGGATTAAAAACTGAAATATTATTTGTGCTTTAACATCTCAGTTTCAAGTTGTTCTGTAAGCAACACTATGCATGCATCCTCCAGGAATCCTTCCACTTTGATAGCTATTTTATGGCCTCTACTAGGAATCTGATAATCTTACAAGCTAATGGATTGATATACAAAAATTTGACACAAAAGGCTTCAGAGGGCATATGTAAAGGCACCACACATCATTTGTGAGCACATTTCATCAATCAGAACTTGATGTATGGAACCACCTAGATCCCAGAAAATATCAAAATTTAGTCTTTCTGAAAGTCCTGAAGGAAAATCAAATGGGATATAAAGCATATAATGATATCTCCACCCCAAAGAACAACAAAATCTCACTATAATTAGAAAAAGAGGACATATTGAATTAATAGAAGACCTTGAATGCCAAGTCTGAATTTTCTTGCTAAAATTTTTCTTTCTACAACTCAAGGTACATTATCCCAATCACACAATATTGTTAACAAATCAAATTTCACTGGGTGATAGCAAATTTGCTAAAAAATTAATATAAAAAATAAATAAAAGAAAGAACATATGAAGCATATAAATATTTAAAATTGTCATCTCTCAGCTTGGAAATACAGGTCATCTAATAAAGATGTTTTAGAGCATTTCTTCTTCATCTTAGCTTTTATGGGATTTTGTCTTCTTTTTGTACATCCTAGTAGACATTTGAGGCACAAACAGATTATAGTTAATTTCCCCTCTGTCTTAGAAGTACTATGACAGTAAATATTATTTTAAGATATATACTTTCATAGCCAGTTGTTTTCTTTATCAGTTTTTAAAAATATTTTATTTATTTTTTTGAGCCAGAGAGAGAGAGAGAGAGGGAGGGAGAGAGAGAGAGAGAGAGAGAGAAAGAGAAACAGAGAGAAACAAAGAGAGGCAGAGAGAGACAGAGAGAGAATGGGTACAACAAGGCCTCCAGCCACTGCAGATGAACTCCAGATGCATGCACCACCTTGTGCATCTGGCTTATGTGGATCCTTAGGCTTCTTAGGCAAATGCCTTAACCACTAAACCATCTCTCCAGCCCTCTATTAGTTTTGTTGAAGATAGTTTTTGAAGATAGCATATCCACAATGTTTCTTTAATATAAACAATTTCTAAGTTATCTGCTGTACAGCATCTCTTAAGAGTATGTGATTTTTTATACCACCTTTATGGCAATTACGTAAAGGGTAAAAACAATGTCAAATATACTTAGGTAGCAGTGAATACTTAATATATGTCAGGTACTAAAATTGAGCTTGGAAGTCAAAATTAAATAAGAGATGATTAAAAATCAAACAAAGAATATTGATATAAGTTGGGAAAATGCCTGGTAATCTTAGATCAAAGGTAAAGTAAAAATGTTCCACATACTCAATTTTTATACCTGTATGTGGTGGTATGCATGTGTGCATATGTATTCATTAGGTATGTGGAGGCCAGAGGTTGACATGAACTTTCTTGCTCAGTTGTTCTCTACTTTTATTTACTGAGGCATGGCCCCTCACCTGAACTTAGAACTTGCCAATTTGGCTTGTCTTGCTACCTAGAATTTCCCTGGGATCCTGTGCTTCTGGTCCTGAACTCTGAGATTGCAGGTGGTCTGCTACTGCTTCCTGCTGTGTAATTTACATGGGTGCTGGGGTGCTGAGCTCCCATCCTCACACTTGCATGGCAAGTGCTTCATCCATTAAGCCATCTTCTTCGTCCCTTCTCAGTTTCCTTTTAACCAGCTTTCTGAAGGCACCATAAACTCTTCTGTCCAAATGAGTTAATTGGGTTTTCTTCAGGGTACCATCAGTGCAGATGGAACTTATGGAAGCTTATTACTTCCAGTGAGGAAAATTCATCCATGACTGAGATGTTTGGCCATGTACATGCTGGTAATGACTTAGGAATATTGGAACAGGAACAATAAATGAAAAAGAAAACTCGTGATATAGACATCAACTTCCAGAAATTGAGCAAGGTGGTCTTCAAAACAGATGACATGACACTTTCTATTCTCTTTTTGTTTTCTATCTCATTCTTGATGTTCATTCCAGCTATTTTTTTAATTGGATACAATCTATTTTCTCATAAGGAAATGCTTAGTTTGTTGGCTTAGATAATCAAGTTCATGGCTGCTAATGCTATTATGACTTAACTGGTGATTTACCACCCATGTTGTTATTGCTACTGTGACCTACTAGCTACACATACTCTAGATTGCAGTATGAAGTCACATATCTTTGTACCTCATCAAGTTTGTGGCAATATAAACTGCATTGTTTTCTATGATATTGAAAACATATAACGTCCTCCAGGAAAAAATTAAAATATTTATCTTGCTTAGCTTTTATTACTTGAGGAAAATAGATGTCCTGGGAATATTTACTGATCAAAGAATTCTTTCATGAGAAATTTAGACATATGTAGTTAAGACACTGTGAATCTTTCCAAAAAGTCACCTAATGGACTGGAGAGATGGCTTGGTGACTAAGTTACTTGCTTGCATTTGCCTGTAAAGCCAAAGGCGCAATTCCCCAGAACCCACATAATTCAGATGCACAAGGTTGTGCATGTATCTAGAGTTTATTTTCAGTGGCTGGAGGCCCTGGCACATTCATTCTCTCTATCTGCCTCTTTCTCTCTCTATTTCTCTCAAATAAATAAAAATAAAATCAGAAAATACCTAAAAGAATAGTGTTATGTGAAGAAGGTTGGAGACCAGACCATCTAAGCATTAGGAAGGAACACAGGGAGAATTAACTAGAGGAGAAGGACACTTAGATGGAAAGTGAAACCTTCAACCTAATTGTAAAGTCAAGCCAAAACTCACTTTCAGCAGAGACCCATTGATTTCTCCTACCTTCGGGATACTTAATAATCAGTATCTTAGCTGGACCTGGTAGAACACACTCAGAAGGCAGAAATAGGAAGAGTGTTGTGAGTCTGAGGCTAGGCTGAGACTACATAATAAATTCCAGGTCATCATGGGTTAGAGTGAGACCCGACTCATAAAAGCAAAAAACAAAACTAAACAAAAAAAGAAGCACCCGGAAAATTGAGATAACAATTACTTTTTTGATAGACAGTTTGATAGGTATAGGCCCTCTTGTACCCCATGATTGATGGTAGCTTTATATTGGAGAATGGGCTTATGTTTGGGTATGGTTCTGACTTGTTTCCCAGCTCCAGCTATGAGACATTTATCGTATCAATAACTGTGGACTAACTCCACAATGCACGACCCATTTACATCAACAAGGAGGGTCCAATGGAGGGGGTAGATCATGGATGAGCCTAAACAATGGTACCAAACTGTCTGTATTTGCTGAAAAGAAAACTAATAAATTAAATTTAAAAAAAGAAACAATGTATTCTATTCGAAATATATCTATATCTCTGTATATTCTCATTTCCAAGATATGGCAGTTGCTATCATATCTCAGAGTCACTCAGCATCATCTGAAATGTTGCAGTAGTGCAAACATCACATATTGATATAGTGTCATGGCTTCCTCAAACATATCTCCAAAACCTGATTCTATTTATCAGTCCTTCCACTTAGGAGTCTTAGTAACTCTTTCTTGTCTTTCGTTTTTCTTTTATACTTTCCCTTTTGCTTACTCTTGTTTCCTGAAACTTTAGCCTATAAGTCATTGTGTAATGTAATCAAGGTGAAATATGTGGAGGTGAGAGGGGCACTGAAGATGAGGGACAGAGAAAGGGAACCACATAGTCCTAGTGAAGCTGTTGGGAGGCTAAGCAGGTGAGAACATGGTTTATGACCGAGGACAGCTTGTTGCAGTGTCAGTGTAGGCACTATTAGGAAAGTATCCATAAAATTGTGATAAGGCTAATCATAGTCAGGGTATGGGAGCCAGAGCAATGTGAGAAATGGCCTGGGAAGGGGTGGGTCATAAGACTACCTAATCACAAGTCTATTACACAAAAGCGTATTTAATGATCACCCTGAGGAAGGATATTTATAGTAGAGAAAGAAAGCCTGAGAGAGAGAAATAATTGAAGATTCTTATTAAGGACCTACCTGTCCCTGAGTGTCTAAGCTTGGATAGGGTGAGGACACTTCCAAAATCAGGAATAGAATGCATGATACAAGCATGGTGTAGGAGCCAGATAATAATAATAATAAGAAGAAGAAGAAGAATATAATGCTATCAGAGAAAACAAGATTAATGTTGACAAAATTTATTACCTACAAGAGGTTTAGTGGAATTAATAAAGATAGATGATAGGAATGTTAGCCATGTCAGAAATGATAACTACAGAGAGAGAGAGAAGACAGGAAAGAGCCCTGTGTGGTGATTTGGAAATGCAGATGTTGTTGATCAGGAATAGTGGAAGAAGCATGTAAGTATTATATGTGTGAGAAGAGTACTTACATAATGGTTTTCACAGTGTGTCCCCTGGCATTCCTCAGTACTGTAGTTATGTTCTCAATGCATGGATGAAGCATCTGAAAAAAAACATCATCTGAGAGGAAGATAGGGATTTTGCTACAGTTGTGGTTGTTTTTAGTTTTGACTTATAGTCTTGAGGAGAAGCTTCATGTTGGCAGAGGAAAGCATGACATGAGCAGAGACTAGGTATCACTTCATTGTAGCAGAGAGAAAACAACAGAAAGAGAGTGAGTTAGTCACTGGCAAGGGGAAGGTGACCATAACTTCCATAACCCTGACCTTAGCACCACAGCTCATCCAGCAAGACCCCACCTCTAGAATTGCCAGGGATCAAGCATTCAGAGCATATGAGTTTATGGTGGACATCTGATTCAAACCACCACAACTGAGGTAGCCAAGAAGCAGGGACAGTCCCCCAAAGCAGTGATTGTACTTGTATTTGGGGCTTGGCTGATAAATAGCATTCTTTTAACCCAGAAAAGGTTGTCCATAGGGAAAGTGTAAAATGATCTCATAATATTGTTTCTAAAACTACTAAGTTGTGTTCTCTAAAAATCATGGGAATGACTAAAAGTTCACAGAAGGCAGCTTATAAAAACCATTTGAGTAACAAAATATTGCCAATATATTTTAATTCATTGAATGAAACTGCATAAACTGGGATTCCAGGAAAACATTAAAATTTAACAATGAATAAGAAATAGACATATGTAAAAATATCTTCCTACAAAATAGTTATCATAGGAATATCATAGGAATGAAAAAATACTTTATCTTACAACAGCCTGGCAGGACTAGAAAGATAGCTCAGAGGTTGCAAGGTGCTTGCCTGCAAAGCCTAAGAACCTGGGTTTGATTCCCCAGTACTCACATAAAGTTGGATGCAAAGTGGTGTATGTAACTGACATTTGTTTACAGTGACAAGTATCCCTTGTGCAATTCCCTCTCTCTCTCTTTCTCTCTCCATGCTTCTTCTTTCTATCTTTATCTCTAAAATAAATAAATGAATAAAATAATTTAAAAAATTTTAAATGCTTGCACATCTACCTCAAGCAACTGGTAAAAGTTACTGTCAACAGTGAGGAATGGCTCAAAATTATGTGTGTCACACGATGAGATGAACTGAGAAATGCCTATATCACTTCAATGAAATCCTCAAGAAAGATGCTGTGTCATAAAGACACATTAAGGACCCACTGAGAAAATTCTGGACCCTACTGGCCTCTGCTCTTATAGGTGTAAAACAAATGAAGGAATGATTAAGGTAACTCATGATCCTGACCACATGATGGCAAAATTTGTATGTGGCCAGAGGATTAGAAGTTACTGATATATCAGTGTTAACTTCCTGATTTTTCTAGTTATATTTGCAGAATATTCTTATATGTGGAAAACAGAAGTAAAGTATCCGAAAGTTTACAAAGTGATTATTTCAGAGACTTTAAAGTTATTTTAGGCATGCATATTAATTCAATTTACTTCTTAAAACTTGTTCCGAACATACACTCACACAAGCATGCACACCCCCTTCACCCTATATCATACAAGTAACTTATATTCCTTTATCTTTGCACTTACACTTGCACCTGGCTGACTCAGTTTTTCCATGTATAAAATGCATGCTCATTAAAACTCAAACTCACTCGTTAGGTTGCAATCTACCTTACAAAATGTCACATGAGTCCATAAGGAATTGTTCACCATTTGATCCTTATCATATGCATTACTTCTCCTTGACACATAGTAGATGACCAAAAAATTACATGTAACAATTTGCCTATAACTCTTCTTTATTCCTTAGAATGTAGGTTTTTTCCTAATATACTATTTTTCTAGAACATACTGCCTTTAATATCTGACATGTAGTATATGTTCAAATATCTTCTGAATAAATGAATGACTGTTCTGTGCCAATTTGCATTTCATATGCCAAACCATCAACCCTTCAATCATTGACAGTAATACCTTAATCAGATAAGTATGCAAATATACTGAACCAAAGTATGGATGCTGCAGATTTTTACTATAGATGATAGTTCATAATATTTTGCAATAACTTCTGCTCAGAGACAGCAAGAAATCTATTGTCTGTCACAAGATTTGCTGCCAATATCTGCTCTCTACTGGCTTATTCCTAAATCCCTTTCAGAACTTCAAAAGAAGACCAGTCAGTGACCCTCTCCAGCCACTGTGGGATTGTAGAGGCCTACACACTCAGAATTTGATCATTCTTCAGAATTTTCTAGAGTGGTTGTTAAAACATAAACTTGTTTGTTTTTGCAATAGTATCTGGCTCTGGCTTAGGCAAACCTGGAATTCTCTATGTAGTCTCAGGCTGGCCTCAAACTCACTGCAGTCCTCCTGCCTCTGCCTCCTGAGTGCTGAGATTAAAGCTGTGGGCCATCATCCCTCAAAACATAACTTTTAATCCCCAACTCTAGAATATTTGATTCAGTAGATCGAGGTGTTACCAATCTGTTGATTGTGGTGCTTTTACTTTGCCTCAATAGAAATTAGAGATATGTGAGGAAATACTCTTTCAGTGTTGGTAATCCAGTCCCTTGAGCACGCAAGAACAGGGTCTTCACTTCTGCCTCAGTGCCTCAGGGAGAGGTGAGGCCCTCTGATCTGCCTCAAAGAATAAGCTCCAGCAATTTGCATTTATGACAATTTCATATTTTTCTGCCATGTGTGATATAATATATTTTTTTCTGCCTCAACCTTAACTTTAGGAGTTTTACCTTGTACAATCTCATTTACAATGTTTAACTCCTTCCTATACTTTATAGTTGGCTTCCCCCTATCTAATTCCATCCCTGTAATGAAAAACGGATAGCACTACAATTAATATTGTTAATAATATTCTTAGGATTCATATTCTTTTTATAACTAGTCTTTTTTCCCCTCTATACTTCACATGCAAACTTCCTAAGTCCACTGTATTTAGTCTCACACTTCTTTTCAATCCAAAAAGCTCTGTAATTCACTATAGTCTTCTCTTATCCCATAAGCATAACTTCAGGAAGGTCTTGTTTCCAAGGTTAACATGTGGTATAAGTTAAGGAACATATCTTTCTCTTGCTTTTATAAGTCTCCTTTGCAATTATCTCATTCCTCTCTTGTCCCCTGCCTACAGTTATCCAGGGGAACATATCTTAACATTTCTCTTTGCAGGTAGCCCATTAGTCACCTCACCCATTATATTGCTCTATTGTTTCTATCAAACTTGGGGGGAAAATAACTATGATCTATAATGAAATAGTAGAGAGATTCTCATTCAGGAATGAAAAAGGGAAACAGGTATTTCTAGGTAAATTGAGGTTACCATTTGTAAGTGAATCTCTATAAACTCTTCCAGAGAAAGCAGGAGCATAGTAGTGGCTACCTTATTTGTACAGTCTAACAATTCCTATCACTTAGTGAAACTATTGGAAGTAACTATTGATATGGTTTAGTTTTGTTTTGTTTTTTACCTACTACTGGGCTGTCTGCATTACCCCCAAATTGGTTTATTGAGGCAGCCTTTTTCTTTTCCTTTGGCCTTTCTGGAAGTTAGTTTTTATAATGTATTATTTTTATTATGTTTAGTGAATAATGTAGATTCTAAACAATATGATATTTATTTTAAAACTACTAGAATCTACTTGAAATTAGGAGCCTATCACTTTTTCTTAAAAATAGTACTATTTCAATTATCCCCAATGGTATGTACTATTTGATCATACATTTTACTCCTATTCATGTAAGAGTCCCATGATTAAAAATATGTTATATGTTCTTTTAGTTAGGAGAAAAGGGTTTGCTTTTTTAATATATATGTATGTGTTTGGCATTTAAAGTAGTTTTCTCTTTGTAATACCAAAATTTACCTGTATTATCTTTTTTTTTCTTTTAAAGTGAATAGCATGCTGTAGGTTTTCTTCAAGTGCAGGTCAGATAGGAGCAAGCAATTTTTGATGTTCTCAATCTAAAACTTATTGGTACTGAACTTATATGTGAGTAACACTTGGCTGAGTCAGCAAGCCAGCTCTGTCTCTCCCCTGTGGCCATCCATGGTTTCCTCATGAGTGCCACTCTTTCTTACATTATAACATGCTATCATGCCTTTTCTTCTACTTATATTTCTCAAGATTTTCCTGGGCTTCTGAAATCTATAACAATCAGTTTTTCACCAGTTTTGGAGAAACTCTGATTCATTCTTTTCAACTCTATTTTATTTTCTTATCCTTTTATCATTTAGTTTTTCACATGAGAAACAATGGTATCATATTAATGGGTCTTTTTTATTTTTCTATTATTTATTCACTCATTTCAGGTTCATGGACTGTTGTTTTGTTTCCAACCCAGTCTCAAATCCATTGCCTGTCCACTTTTGTGTTTAAGATACATTTCATTTTAATTCTTAAACATCCATGTTGTCCTTCCTGCTACTTGTTTTTTGCTCCTGTAAGATCCAATCTGTTTATTTGCCATGTGTTTTCCTGAAAGTCTTTGCCTATATTTGAAATAGTTCTCATCAAATTCTTATGCATGAATGCTGACAGGGTTTATGGTATCAGTTGTGTGTGTGTGTTTATGGTGTTTTCCTTCTTGATTATGGGTCCTCATTTTAAGTAGTTCATTATTGTATAATTTTTAATCTATACTGGGAATTGTCATTGAAGATCTGTGCTGTATTTCATTAAAGGGCACTGGTTTTGTGGTTGTTTTCATTGTTCATGTTGGTTTGTTTTTTGGATTTTTTTTTTTGATTTTGTATATGTGTTTCTGTGGGTGCACGTGTGGAAGTGTGTGCATTCACATGTGTGCGTGTACACATAAGAGCTAGAGGACATCCTCAAGAACGGTGGCCACGGTGGGGTGGGGGGGGCTAAGCCAACAACAAATACGTATTTGATACTGGCTTTAAAACCATAAGGAAACATTGGAGCAGAAGGGAGCATTACAGGTTTAATGGATCCAATAATACCAAAGTAGAAATGATTTGGTATGAAGATTAATGAGTTTTACCATTTGCCAAAGAAAGTCAGTAGGCTGATGCCCATCATTTCTCTATGACAGTTCTCCTGTATATCCTGATTTGATATTTACTGATTCAAATTTGCTCTTTAGCGATTCTCATGAACATGCCCCTTTCACTGCTGGAGTCTCCTTCCACATCTGCAGCATGCCGGTCAACTCCTGCTGCACTGCCAGCCAGCCATTCCCTCTTTCTTTTACGTGTTGTCCCTCTGCTTTGCTCTTCTGAGAAGAAAGGTCCTTACTATCTGAGACAACGTAAAATATGAAGGCAAGTTAGAAGCTAAGTGAATGGATATAAGAAGGATAAAAAATATATACCAATCCAATCCCATAAAGCAACAGACACCATAAGGGAAAAATTAAACTTGAGTATGTTTGCCATGGCTACAGTTAATAAGAGCCAAGGCTTAATTTAAGGGAGGTAAAATTTCTAGCTGAAATTACTTAACACATGATCCAATTTGCTTTGCTTGACAATTTCTTCCTTATACTTTAAGCATCACTATTATCAAGCAATCAATTGAGAACAGGATGACACAAAAAGAAACTATAGAACAGACAGTATAAAATGGTCCAACAATACCTTGTCTAACGCTTCACTGTGATGGCTGTTTTGATGTGCCGGCTTGGTTAGGCTAGTTATTCAATCAAACTCTAATACAAGTGTTCCTGTAGATAGAACTAAAACCCCATCCAATTTACTTCAAGTAAGTGACATCATCCTCAATGGTCTGCTGGACCTTTATTTAATCAGTTGAAACATCTTCAAAGCAAGGTCGCAGTTTACCCAAGAAGAAAACTTGCCACTGGATGGCAGCTTCTCTTTGTGCTCATTAGTTCTGGTTTCCACTGAAAGTTCCTTATCCTCTTGTAGACCCTCATACAGACCTTAGCCAATTACAAACAACTGCTCTTTGAGAAAATTTCTTGTTAAAATATGTCCAGTCATGTGGCTCTCTCAATTTCTAACAAAATGGTGGTTTTTATCCAGGACTTGTTGGCTCCGTTGATTTGGGTCTGTAGCAGCACAGAATATCGTACATGATGTATATCATACATGATAGAGAAGATCTATTTAATTCATGTTGAGAAAGAGAGAGAGAGAGAGGGAGGAAGGAAATAGAATGTACAATGTCCTTTGAGGGTATGCCTCAGTGATCCAACCAACCACCAGGTCCCACCACTTAATGATTCCTTCACATCCCCAAAGTACCATGAATTATGAGCCAAGGCTTCTACACATGGGCTTCTAAGACAGTTATCTAGAGCACTACGTAGTCTAGACAGTTTGGTTATTATAAACTTCATTGTATGAGCAACTTGTGTTTTGACCCATTCCCCCCATGTCATCCTTTGATATATATTTGAATTAATTTTGGACATATTTACTATGGATAGATCATCAGCTAGTACCATCCTTTCCCTCATCCCTATTCTTCTTCTGCTGGGGACCCTCCTCAGTGGGGTTTCTGGGATTCCCTATGGAGTTGTGGGTTATGCATTGTGGGAACAGCAGTCAGTTTGGGGGGGAATGCGTAGCTGGAAGAAGGCAATGCTTCTGGGCATGACGTTTCAACATGGGGCTCTTACAATCTTTCTGCCCCTCTGCCACAGGATTCACTGAGCCATGCTGGGTGTGTTTTAAGTCCCCTTCAGTGTTGAGTGCTTAGGAGCCCCTGGATATCACCTTTGGTTGAATATATTAAGCATCTGTGTTCTTCACCATAGCACTGATTGTCAGGCTCGCCATGGTAGCGGCATTCTCACCCAACTCTCCCATCCCTCTGTAGTTTCAGCTGTGGCTTGGCTGAAGTGTTAATGGTGGTTTATATCCACCTATCTTGCTTCCTTCTGAAAAAGAAGAACAGACTCTCCAATGTAGGGTGAAGTCATCACAGGCTAAATGGGATAGGCCTTGTTAGTTTAAGGAGAGTTTGACGGATGGAGCCCCACTTTTATCTTGACATTGGAGAGCATAATCTTTGTCTCCATAGGATTCTGACCTGGATCCCATTTCCAGATGTGAGTTCCTGTTGGCTTAGCAGACCTCTTAGCTAATCAGAAATCTATTGGTTACATACCAAGGCTGTGTGTCACTATTGTACTGGTATGTACATCCTGTCAGGGTGGTTGCTCCTGAGTAGCTTAGATCCCTCGTTGTCAGATCATTGTGGCCACTTTCCCCCAGTTCCGCATGTAGCGCTTTCCAGCACTGAACAAGCTAACTCTATCGGGACTGGCTGCCTTCTGGATTGTGGTCAGGTCTCTCCTGTGCTCTGGGTTGGCAGCATATGGTGTTTTCAACAATAGGGTCTTACCTTTTGTCTCTGGATGGTAATCAGTGCTTTGACAGGAGCTTGTCTTATTTTGGGGACATCATTGGTCTCTCTGATCAATAGCTAATTGTGCATAGCAACCATATCCTGGAAATAGGAATTACAGGCCAGAGCTAAAGAAAAAAGAAAAAAAAAAAGAAAGAAAGAAAGAAATTAAGCTTAGGCTTCATCCACCCTCTCCAGGGCCCTTCTTTTCAAGTACTCCAGCCATGCTCCTGTAGAGGTTTCAATCCTTTAGTTTGTCTTTAGGGATAAAGTTCTCTGTGGTACCAGTTCATTTGGGGTTTAGTTTTGTGTTACCCCTCCTCTCTTCCTCTCCCCCAAAATTCTTCTATCTATGTCATCTGGACCTTAAGTTGCCTATCATGTATGTCTGCAACTCACGCTGATCCATGCCAGGAACCACAGATGAGTGTTATCATTATATCCCCTAGTCCATGTCTGTCATGTATGTGAGCAACTGGAGATGATCCATGTTAGGAATCACAGATGAGTGTTATTCTAGTATCTCCTCGTTGCTGAGGGTCCTCCTGATTGTCATTGTTGACATTCACCTTGGGATTATGAATGCATCATTCAGTTTCTGTGTGTCAGGGGCAGGGGGGAACACATGCTTTGGGATACTCTCTCCCACCCTATGGCTTTTACAGTCTTTCCTCCCCCTAATACATAATGTTCTCTCTGCTTTGACAGCTATGTTACATAACTTCAGAGTCATCATAGACAATATATAATTTAAGATTAACAATTTAATCATTGTTTTAAGTAATTATTTAACTAGTTGTTGATTTGCTAGAATTATTTAAAATAATGCTTATGCCATTGTTTTCTTTTAACGTGAATCCCTTGTTTAATATACAAAAATTATATTCATTTTCAGTCACATGAGAAGATCTTCAGTCACTGGTACTTATTTTTATACATTCAAGATAGCTGCATAAATCAGATCAGGACTTTTGTTTTCTTTCTGAAACTAGCTCTGTTGCCATGCTCTGCCAGCATTATAAGTATATCTTTGCATAGTCTTTCAATGATATGAAAGCAGAATATTTCAGACTGAAAAAATAGTGGAAGCAAGATCAATTAGGAAGGCACCATTGCTTCTTTATTGTGGACACAATATATTTTCCAAAGTCAGCCCTCACTATAAAAGGATTTCTAAATTTTTGTATACTTATTTGGAGAGGCAGCATGGCTCAGTGGTCTGAAATAACAGGCTTGAAGATCAAGGTCTCTGAGCAGTTATTTAAAAAAAATAAGCAAAAGTTTTGCTTAGGCATTTTAGATATCTTTGAAATGTCTACTTCTTTAATCATGAGTTTCATTTATGCTTTCTTATTTTGCTTTTTTTCAGGTGGCTTTGTTCATGTGCATTGCAAACACAAAAGTAAAAGCGAAGGCCCAGTGACTACAGGATGCCCCGGGTGCATGTGGAGTTGGGACTTTCAGATATCGTGGCTTCCTTTGTTGTTTGATTAGCTACTGAAATATTTTGAAAATGTTTTAAAAGTATTGCTTTAATGAAAGGAATGGGATATGAGTAAAACTGAAGGCTCAGGAATCTCTGGCAAATGCAGGGGACTATTGTCAAATTATAATTGAGCAGGTGGTATTTATTTATTACATTTTATAAATGAGATATGACAGTATTCCCTAATGGTAACTAAATTTCTCTTTGAATTTCTCTAAACAGTCAGAATGAGTCAAACCAACATTAAAGACCTTCTTCAGGTCATTTGTGAATTTTAGTGTGCTCCATTGGGTTATGTCTTTGACCATACCTAGTTTTTCTTCAATAATTCATTTGTATTGTCATAATTGTAGTAATATTTTAATATGAATTTTGTAAAATTAAGAGCAAGAAACACTTCAATGTAAGCATAAATTAAAATTGACTGGTAGAAATGATATTAGGTGGTTTCTGATAGATCAGAGTTAAATTAACACTGATATTTAAAGCAGAGCCAGGGCCAGGTGTGGTAGTGAATGCCTTTATTCCCAACACTCGGGAGGTAGAGGTTGGAGGATCACCAGGAGTTCGAGACCAACCTGAGACTAATAGTGTATTCCAGGTCAGCCTGAGCTAGAGTGAAACCCTACCTCAAAAAAACAAACAAAATAAAGGAAAGCAAAGTCAGTGAACTCTACATCAACCAGCAGGGACCACAGGTAAAGGTACATGCTAACATCCTGCAGATACTGGGAACTGTTTACAAAATCAATGTAAAACTTTTCCACCTATGTTTTTAAAAGCCTCTATTTTGAACCTAAAATACTAAATGACAACCACATATATCCATTTTTCACTAATGAATTTTACTTTTAACAACCCACAGTATTATTTCTGATATGATATCAAGAGTTACAATGTAGACAGAGCACATAGTTAATATATATATTGCCAAACCAAACATGGTGGTGTGCATATATAAACCCAGCATTTTGGGAGGAAAATCAGGCAAGAGGCTTCTGTTATCAAGGTCAGCTTGGGCTACATTGTGGGACCCTTTCTGAAAAAACTTTATATAATAATGTATGATATATTATCAAAATAATTATGTATTTCCTAATTATAACATTATGTATTCATAGAGATAAATGTGCATTTATATATAAATATGTTATATTCCTATAGACAGATGATAGATACAAAGATGTAATATATCCTAAAGGAGCTTAATCAATGATAACTGTAATTATATATATCTTATAAAAGTAAACTATTTATACAGATCAGTCTAATTCTGAATTATAAGAGTCATTATTTTATGACTTCAAAAAGATCCACTTTTAATTGGAAATCATTTAGAAACTTCCAAAAGTAGGAAATAGACAAGTCATAGAAATGTAAACACTATAGTTAATATATATGCCTCAGCCTCCTTTGGGACAAAATAAATGGTTTTAATTAAATGATGAATAAGTTCCATTTACTTGATGCCTTATTCAATGAAATCATAATTCACATCAAATTTCTCAGCTTGCATATTTTCAAATGTACTAAATGTTTAAATTTTGATATATTATAACAAGTTACATATTAATTATGAGAATAAATTTGTATATGACTAGTTGTTTAACAGAAAATTCCAGCAGAGCTATAAAATCCTGTCAACATTTTGGCTGCTCTTGATCAGTGAATATCCACTGTAGAACAAGCTATCTAATTCTTTCATGGTTGACTTCTTTTCCAGAAGTCTCACAGTATTAAAGTGTTTTATGAAAACTTTTGACTGCAAACACTTTCATAGTTATAAAACAAATTGCTCAAAAATGTTGAAAGCATGCGTCTTCATATTAAAATTCATAGAAAGTTTATAAAATAGCCAAGTTTGAAATAAATTCTTTCTAATAAGGGAATTTTATTTTGTTTAGGCTGTTACTTCCATATGATAAAAGGTCATTGATGATTCAAAAAAAATTAAAATAGTAAATGTGGTGGTTTGATTCAGGTGTCCCTCTTAAACTTAGGTGGTCTGGATGCTAGGTTCCCCAGCTGATGGAGATTTGGAAATTAACACCTCCTGGTGTCAGTGTATTGCTGGGGGCGGGCTTATAGGTGTTATATCCAGTTTCCCCTTGCCAGTGTTTGGCACACTCCCCTGTTGTTATTGTCTACCTTTATGTTGGCCAGGGCTGATGTCCAACCTATTCTCATGCCATCATTTTCCCCTACCATGATGGAGCTTCTCCCTGAGCCTGTAAGCCAAAATAAACCTATGTTTTTACAGAAGCTGTTCTTGTTTGGGTGATTTCTACCTTCAATGCAAACCTGACTGCAACAGTAAGCACATAACAATTATTAATGTCCACTCAGGCCTGGCAGGAAACTGACTAATCACCATCTAATTCAATAATTTTCCAAATGCATTAATTTTATAGCAAACTATATGTTAGTTATCTTACAAATATAATGGAATCTATTTCAATCTTATTGCAGCACTGGAAAGAAACTGGTGATTATGCCAAGATGGAATACCTAAGAGCTGGTAGAGGTCTAAAGTGTAAATTGTGAAATTAACATTGTAGATTACATTTGCTTAAGATGCTTTATTTTTTATACAAGGAAAGGATTTATTTCAAGCTCACAGATAAGAGCTATTTTTTATTTGGATGTAGTGTCCTTTGTTTAATAAAATACTGAAGGATCCTGATGGAACCAACTAACCAAATGGCACTAATGATGTGCATTTGATATTTATTATATTGTCCTTATCATCATTTGACAAAAAAAAAATGTGTTTGCTCTTGTGCATTTGTCACTCACAGAGACTCTTGCTCACATACAAGCTTCATTGGTTTTCTGAAAGTATGCTTTTTTATTGAAGCTCTGCACTTAAATCCATCACAACTCCTTCCCTGTATGTTCATGCAAGCCCTTTGCCAATCCCTCCGGTTTAATCTTTCTGGAAAAAAATTCTGACCTACTTCTTTCCCAGTGAACATTCCTCAAGATTCTCTCATACATGATATAAAATCCTTTCTGCTAAGACCACCATCTTCTTGTAAGGAAAACTATACACTCTTTGCCTCATCTTTTGAAAGATAAACATTTGTCTGATGCAATGATAATACTGGGTACACACTCAGTATCTGCTACAAGGGAGAAACTTGTCAGATGGTAGGTGTGTCGATGGTAAAATTTTAAGAGGCACATCAGTGCAGCTTTATGCAGCATAATAGGCACTGATTAGACAGCCCTGTGCCATGGCAGCAATATGCTTAGTGCCCACTGTTAGCTGCCAGCATTGAGGTCGCCTTGAGACAGAAAAAACGCGGTGGTGCTGGGGGGATTATAGTGGTGAGACCCCCGTTTATTTTCTGAGGGGATCAGCTACTGCCCTGGGATAGAGTGGGGTGGGGACAATTGTAAATCTCCCCTGAAAGGTTTAACATGCGCCTAGCATCAGCGCTGACAAGAGCCTCAGATTCCTCTGTCTCTTGCATGCCTGCAGCAGCTAAGCACGCACCATGGGGCACGTGCCCGGGGGCCAGTGAAACCAGGAGTCCAGACCCCTGCCCCCAGGGAGGACTACACATGAGTCACCAGAAACGTGTCACACACGGTAAGCGTGGCCATGGGGAGTTGCTGTTACTGCTTCTGCTCATAGACAATGTTCCCTGGCCATCATTGTCACCACGACCCTGTCCATCCTGGAACCAGAGCAGAGAGGACCTCCTCATCTGTCCTTCCATCTGTTCTAAAATGTAATGTTAATATGTCTGTATTCATTTATGTACAGTTTCATATATACAAACATACAAATACACATTAATTATTTTGATTGAATTCAAACACACTACCCTCTCTGGTCCCGATTCCACTTTTGCTGAACCTCTTCTTTAGCCAAACTAATCTTCCTCCTCCTCCTGCTTGCATGGTGTGCGTGTGTGTGTGCACTGGCACATGTGTGTGTGTGTGCATGTATGAGCATGTGTGCGAGTGTGTATGTATATGTGTGCATGTGTGTGTATGTGTGTGTGTGTGTGTGAGTGTCCTACTGAGTTGAAATAAGGTTGCTCACGAGACACGGGTGAGGGCTTATTTCCTAGCACATAAGTAACTTACCAATGACTACATCACTGAAGACAATGACTCTACCCTGCCTCAACCCCCAATGTTGGGTCTTTGTCTTTGCTTTTCTGATTAACTCCTTGCTTGCCACTTGTGAGTTAAGCCCCTGAGCCCTTAAAATAGACCTTGGAAATAACTACAGAACTCACAACTGCCAGAAAAGCTCTTTAAACAACAGATGTTCCACGTGTCCTCTACACTTCAGATGTCCAACAGGGATCCAGTTCTCGTCCTTGTCTACCTCACCACCACCCTGTTCCTGCAGCCCGGCTGTATGTGCAATGTTCTGGCTTCCCTTCACCTGTGCATTTTGCATCTTTATTCTCACTTCTCTATCCCATATGTGGGATGTTCGCATTTAATGTCTGAAAAAGCTACAGCTTGTGCTAGTCAAAATTTACCTACCTTAAAATGTCTTTTCTGAGGGTCATCTCACTCTGATGACAGGTTGAACCCTCTATGATTCTCAATGCTCTGGAGTTAAGTGTGAAGGGGGCTGACCCTAGTGAAAACTACGTCAGAACTTAAGTCCTTTATCTTCATGGGCTATGTTGAGAGAATTTCATATGATAAC
This sequence comes from Jaculus jaculus, assembly GCF_020740685.1. Classification (NCBI taxonomy): domain Eukaryota; kingdom Metazoa; phylum Chordata; class Mammalia; order Rodentia; family Dipodidae; genus Jaculus; species Jaculus jaculus. Next base: position 70,272,174 of record NC_059116.1, on the reverse strand, counting down.
TTTAAAAATACTGACACCAGGATGGCACTCAAGAAATGATGTTCACGAATAATGCTGCTTTCATGGTTTAATGTATTATCTCCTAATTCAAGTGTTTGCAGCACCTCTGTTTATGGGTCATGCTTTATTGTCATTCACTAATAAGCTGCTCACATATGTAGAGTCATTTAAGCCTTGAGCAGCCCAATGACAAGGATCATAAATCTTCATCCTTGGCTTCTCCCTGAGTACCTGCCTTTCCAGATCACTTGTGCTGGGGGTTGAAATTCAATACATGCTACAATCATTTGTCTACCTAACATTAGGAGTTAATGAATGGAAAATCTGTCTCTGTTATATTGTTTGTTAAAGTAATGATACCCCCATACTCATTTCAATATTACCTTATTACCTTCAAATCCCATAAGCAATGATTTAAGGATGTTTTATAAAATTCAAATATTCAACACATTGATAAACCAGGATTGTTTTCACTGTAATCTTCAAATTTTTAAAACTACATCTATAAAATTAAATGTACAGGATTTGTTTGTTTTCTGTTTGTTTTGTTTTGCTTTCATGATAAGTCTCATATCAAGGTAAGTAAATTTGAAAAACTGTAACCTAAGACATTTATGAGTCATAAATCATTAATTGTTTTTTGCATCTTGTTTGCATTATTCTTATTTATTTCATTTAAGTAGTAAATGGCTATATCACAATACTTACTGTGACAAGAGATCCTCTAAAATCGTGTTTCCCTAATCTTGACCATGGAATTTAAATTCCCCCAAGTAGTCACGTAGCTGCTGTTCATGGAAGCTCTTATTTTATGAATGAAAGCATTGCAAATACATTAGTCACTTGTGTTGTCAGGCTCTTCTCTGTGTTCTCTTCCCATACCAAGAATAGACTGGGCATTCCAGCAATTGAGAAACACAAATGTGAAGGATTAAGACCTGATAGGTATCCTGAGACCTGGACAATAGGGGGAGGGCAAGAGTGGGGGAGAACACAGAACTGAACTGGTACCATAGAAACCTACATCCTGGAAGCTAGACTAAAAGGTTGAATGCTCAATATGACCTTAGGGGGAGCACCTGAATCAAAGGGCCCTGGAGTGGGTGAAATGAAGCCCAACTTTAAAATTCTCCTGTTTGTTTTTATTTTTTTCCTTTTTCTTTTCCCTTGTCACTGGCCTGTAACACCCAGTACCAGGATATGGTTAATACCCACAATGAGCTATTGATCAGAGAGACCTACAAGGTCTCCCAAAGCAAGACAGGCTCTGTCAGAGCACTTGATTACCCACCAGAAGTTAATGCTATGACCCTATTGCTATTGGCAAGGAACATGGAGAGAGCTGGCTGGAATCTGGAAGAGAGTCAGTCTGGAAAGTGCTACATGAAGTACCTTGGAAAAGTGGCCAACATCTGTCCAAGCAACTCAAGGTCTAAGTTACTCAGACGCAAACAACCAGACATGATACTCACACAGTACAATAGTGGCACACAGCCATGGTGAGTAACCAATTGCTCTTTTATTAACTAACAGATCCACTCAGTGGAAAGGATCTCATATCTGGAACTGGGAAATGAGTCAGAATTGTATCCAGATAAAGATTCTGCTTTCCAATATCAAACTCCCACTAATCTTGGCCTATAAGAGGGTCTACACCCATTAAGTTATCTCTAAATTAATAATGATTCTCCCATATAACCTGTGCTGACTTCACTCTCCATTAGAAAATCTACTTCTTTTTTTTTTTTTTTTTTCAGATGAGAGTGTGACCTGAGGAGATAAACAATCCACTGTAATCCATCCCAGCCCCAGCTTAAACCACAGAGGAATTGGGGAAATGAGCAAGAGTGCTTTTTCCATGCTGTTCCTGATAATCAGTATCAGGGTGAAAGAGACAGACCCTGAGGATTCCAACACCTACAAAAGCAGAGATCCAGAGGCTCCAAAGAACCCATCAGTGAAGTAGACTTAAAATGCACCCAACATGGCTCAGGGAATTTTGCCACAAAGGGGTCAGAAAGATTGTTAGAGCCACAAGTTGGAACGTTATGCACAGAAACATTGCCTATTCCCCATTGTCTTAGAAGAATTGGGCTTGAATTAATATTTTTGCTTAACATGAAGGTAGTCCCTGGAAGTAAGTAGCTATAGTCCTCAGTGATGTACCTCCCTTGCAGTACAAGATGTGGGCTGTGCATGTCTACAGCCAATACATGCATGCTTTCACTCCATCCCACAAGAGAAAAAAATAGAGAGGTTTTGAAATGCTTATAAGGCATGTCTTTAATGAGTTGTACCACTGAATTTTTATACAGGTGATCTAACCTCAGATCCCATAACAAGTAAAGTAGATATATCAGTAAGGTAGGTAGATCATATATAGTGAAAGACAGAAAGAATGAAGAAGATCCCAAGTTTAAGACCACTCTGGGTATATACATAGTGAGTTGCAGGCCAGTATGAAGCTATGTGTGTCAAAAACAAGCAAACAAATACATAAGCATTAAAAACAAAAAGGGGGCTGAAGAGATGGCTTAGTGGTTAAGCGCTTGCCTGTGAAGCCTAAGGACCCCAGTTCGAGGCTCAGTTCCCCAGGTCCCACGTTAGCCAGATGCACAGGGGGGCACACGCATCTGGAGTTCGTTTGCAGAGGCTGGAGGCCCTGGCGTGCCCATTCCCTCTCTCTCCCTCTATCTGTCTTTCTCTCTGTGTCTGTCACTCTCAAATAAATTAATCAATCAATAAATAAAAATTTAAAAACAAAAAGGCTGAGGATGTGTCTCCAAGAAAGAGTGCTTGACTGTCATGACAAGGCCACAGGTTTGATCCTCAGCACCGAAATTTTACTTACCTATTTTAAAATGCTGCAAATCATTCTTAATTTTCCAATCTCACACGAGATTCTCTATCATCTAATTACCTTTAATACGTTGTGTATAAGCTTCCTATGGTAAATACTCCAAGTTCTCTCAATTATAGCCCCTTTACCCTTAAATGCCTTACTTTTAGACAGATTCCAAAGGTTTTTGTATGTATATAGAAGTAATTTAAAGATATGGGTACAAGGTTGTGATTCTGACTAAGGTCATTGTTATTGAATTATGAGGACCAACTTTTAAAATTTGTGTTAAGGTTATTCCAGAAAATCTCTTGTCTTAGAAATCATATTAATGGGCTGGAGAGATGGTTCAGCAGCTAAGCCACTTGCCTGCAAAGCCTAACAATCCTGGTTTGATTCCCCAGTAAAGCCAGAAGCACTGAGTGGTGCATGCATCTGGAGTTCATGTTCAGTGGCTAGAGGCCTAGAGTACCTATTCATTCTCTCTCTCTCTCTCTCTTTCCCACCCTCTTTTTGGAAATAAATAAATTAAATATTTCTAGGAATTACATTCACATGAGAATGTTCATAATAGACCCTCAATGTTCAAATCTTATCTTCCCCATCACTGCATTAGTGACTCTCCATCATTGTGGAGGAAGGAAGAAGGGTGTACTTTGGCTAATGGTTTTGAGTGGTCCTGTTCATCACAGTGGTGAAGAGAGTGTGTCAGAGCACAGTAGTTCTTTCATCAGGCCACGAGGAACAGAAAGATAGTGCCAGTGCTTGATGGCTAGCTTCCTTCTTTTTCTCATTTCTTTTAGTTTGGGTTCCCACCCCACAGAATGGTTCTACCTATACTCAGGATGGGTCTACTTCCTTCATCTTATCCTCTCTGGAAGCACAAGTAATCCCTAAGGTGTGTGTCTTGCATCTCCTATGTTGCTCTAAACCTAGTCAAGTTGGCAATGAAGATTAAGCACACAATCACTTTTATTCTTCTGGAAATTTTGCAGAGTCAATATGACTATGACCCCTTCAGGGTAGACCTCTTATCTCCTTACTATCACCATAAGTCCTTGAATACTAAGAAGCAACGGAATGAACAGTACACTGAAAATTAGAGAAGAGTGGGGATAGTTTTAGAACTGCCATTTATATGTCATGGAAAAACAAAAGAGTGATTTTTTTTTTTCTTTCTTAGCTCATGTTCCTTTACTGAAAATCCTGCTCCTCTGATTTCACAGAGTTATGATGTGCACAACATGAAAGTGCTTCAAAAACTGCACATCAAGTACCAAAGGCTGGCAATGCTTGCTCTAGTCACAACAGAAGACAACAGATCAAACTTGGTTGAGCTCCCACCTGGCTCAGGTTCTGAACCAGGCACAGTAGAGTGATAAGCATGACTTAGAAGTCAGACGGTAAGTGTTGATGATCAAATAAGATGCCATAAAGCTGTGATAAAAGATGGCAATGCAAAGAAAATATGACAGCAATTCTAAACTAAAACAGTGTGGCAGATATAAGAGGATGCTTGAGATAATATTTTGATCACTATGGATTAGGAGAGCCTTGCTAATCATTTCTGCTACAATCTCTAAGACATACCTTGAGGTAACCAACACTAGCTAATGCTGCCAGTCCCACTTTGGGTTCCTCACATATGTCCCTGAGGTTTCACAAATCAATAAAGTTTATTTAAAAAGTGCATTATGGGGGTCTTCTGGTTAAGATGGTGGTGCAGGTACCATGCCAAAGCAGCCTAGGGGAGGGAAAGAACAAAAAAAAACTCAGCAAAATACACACTTTTACTAAAAGAGGAGGTGTATAGGAAATTAAAATGGCAGCAGAGAAGTAGAAGAGATCCAGAGCATCCAGAGCCCACACAGGCCAGGAAAAAAGGACCCAACAGGTCCGCCGACCATGGCAGCAGTGCACCAGAAAGCCGCCAGGCTCAGCTTGAGCCACAGGAAAAGCTAGGTGAGGGGAGCTTCCACTCACACCAGAGCTCTCCGAAAACTCAAGAAACGTGAAGGGAGAATGGCAGTGAACAACAGAGGAGCAGATCACAAGTAGGAGAACACGTGGAACAGTGAGAGAACTAGAGCAGCATCGGCTCCCTCCCCTCTCACACTGCCTATGCACAGCTCCAGCGAACAGAGCGGCAGTCCAGGACCAGCTATGTCAACTTGAACCAAGAGTGGGACCCAATCAGGAGCAGAGTGCGGCAACATCAGCGGCTCCAGCACCGGCAACAGCAGCCCCAGCAGTGGCATATCCATCAGCTACAGCTTCAGTGGCAGCAGCAGCAGATCCAACAGCAGCAGCTTCAGTGGCAGCAATGGTGTTTCCAGCAGTGGCAGCTTCAGTGGCAGCAGCAGTGGATCCAGCAGTGGCAGCTACAGCAGCAGCAGCAGCAGATCCAGCAGCAACAGCGGCAGCAACAGATCCAGTAGTGGGAGCTTTGGCAGCAGCAGCAGCTTCAGCAGTGGTTCCACCAGTGGGGGTGCCTATCTTCAGAGCCACAGTTGCCAGGCTCAGTTTGCCCTAGAGGAAAAACCAGTGCCCAGCTCCAGAAGTCAGAGCAGCAGCCCAACAACCTAGCCAGCAACTGGACTCAGAAAAAATCATCCAAAAAGATAACTGGGATTGTACCAGGGAAGGGTCTCACTTGGTTACAAGCTGACTTGGATCCCTCAACAGACCAGAAATCCTAACCTCTTTGTTGATAGAGGATCTAGTTGTTACAATACCTACTCTTGCATAAATACTCGGTACTGTTTTTGGTTGAATGTGTACAGTGTTTAGTTAAATTTTAGAATCTACCTGTATTTTGTTCCACTCAACCTACTTGCATACTCCCATAGAAGGCAAACTCAACCCCTAGGAACACCTTTGTAGATAACCTGAGAGTATTAAGAACCACACCTCACACCTTAAGCTCCTACCCTGGAGATATATATTATCAGATCAATTGATACAGCTAAGAATACCCAGCTAGCTAAAAAACCCAAGCATTAACTTAATCCAAGAAGCAAAAATATATACATTATAACACAAGAAACGCTAAAAAGCAAGACAATATAAATCAACCTAAAAGTATTAATGAATCAGAAATGACTGCCAATGAGAACGAGTTAGAGGAAATGCCTGAGAAAGATTTCAAAAGAATGATTGCAAATATGTTCAAAGAAGTCAAAGAACAAATCAAAGGAATCAAAGAGGAAATTAAAGGAATCAAAGAAGACAAAGAACACCAATTTAATGAAATAAAGAAGACACTACAAGACATAAATAAGGAAATAGAAATAATAAAGAAAAAACAGTCAGAATTACTAGAAATGAAGAACACAGTTAATGAAATAAAAAACTCTGTAGAAAATCTTACCAGTACAATGGATGAAGGAGAGGACAGAATGTCTAAGCTAGAAGACCAGGTGGCAGATCTAATACAGTCCAACAAAGAGAGACAAACTAATAGAAAAGTAAGAATGGGAATTTCAAGATATTTGGCACACAATGAAAAGATCAAACATAAGAATTCAGGGCATAGTAGGAGAAAAATTTCACTCCAAAGTCATAGTAGGCATCTTCAACAAAATCACAGAAGGAAACTTCCCCCAAATTCGGAAAGAGGTGCCAATGCACATACAGGAAGCCTTTAGAACCCCAGCCAGACAAAACCTGGAAAGAACCTCTCCTTGCTATATTATATTCAAACTACCAAACACACAAACCAAAGAAAAAATATTGAAAGCAGTTAGAGAGAAAAATCAAGTTACCTAAAAAGGCAAGCCCATCAGGATTAAAGCAGATTATTCAACACAAACTGTAAAAGCCAGAAGGGTTTGGAGTGATGTATTCCAAGTTCTGAAAGATAAAAACTGTCAACCAAGGTTGCTTTATCCTGAAAAGCTATCCATTCAAATAGATGGAGAAATAAGGACATTCCATGATAAAAGCAGGTTAAAGAAGTATTTGAAGACAAAACCAGCTCTACAGAAAATACTTGAAAGAATCCTCCATGCTGAAGAAAAGGAAAAGCATGCATATAAGGAACCTGGGAAAAACAAGCAGTATTAACACAAGAGAGCAAAGGTAGAACCAGAACCACAAAAATAAAATAAAATAAAGGCAAACATAAATACACACCTTTCAATAATATCTCTTAATATAAATGGCCTCAATGCCCCAACCAAAATACATAGGTTTGCAGACTGGGTTATAAAGCAGGATCATACAATTTGTTGTCTCCCAGAAACTCACCTTTCTACAAAGGATAGACATTATCTTAGAGTGAAAGGTTGGAAAACGGTGTTTCAAACAAATGGGCCTAGAAAACAAGCAGGGGTTGCAATCCTGATATCTGACAAAGTAGACTTCAGTCCAATGTTAGTCAAGAAAGATAAGGAAGGACATTTTATATTGATTAAGGGCACAATCCAATAGGAGGACATTATAATCCTAAACATAAATGTACCTAACATAGGGGCTCCCAAATTCATCAAACAAACACTATTAGAAGTAAGGTCACAGATAACACCAAACACAGTGGTGGTGGGTGACTTTAACACCCCACTCTCATCTGACAGGTCATCCCAGGAAAAAATAAACAGAGAGGAATCTGGACTAAATGAGGTCATAAAAGGAATGGACCAAACAGATATATACAGGACATTTCATCCAAATGCTGCAGAATGTACATTCTTTTCAGCAGCATATGGAACATTCTCTAAAATAAACCCTATATTAGGACACAAAGCAAATCTTAACAAATACAGGAAAGTTGAAATAATTCCTTGCATTCTATCTGACCACAATGGAATCAAACTACAAATCAATAGCAAGAAAGGCTATAGAGCATACACAAAATCATGGAAACTAAGCAATACACTGCTAAATGATGAATGGGTCTATGAAGAAATCAAGGAGGAAATCAAAAAAGTCATAGAGTCAAACTATAATGAGAACACAATATACCAAAATCTCTGGGACACAATGAAGGCAGCCCTAAGAGGTAAATTTATAACTTTAAGTGCCTATATAAGAAATTAGAAAGGTCACAAGTAAATGACCTAATGCTTCACCTTAAAGCCTTGGAAAAAGAAGAACAAGGCAAACCAAAAATCAGTATATGGGAAGAAATAATAAAGATTAGTGCAGACATTAATGAAATAAAACAAAACAACAACAACAAAAAAAACAATCCAAAGAATTAATGAAACAAAAAGCTGGATCTTTGAAAGGATAAACAAGATTGATAAACCCTTAGCAAATCTGACCAAAATAAAGAGAGAAGAGATGCAAATTAATAAAATTAGAGATGAAAAGGGTAACATTATAACAGACACCAGAGAAATTTAAAAAATCATAGGGACATACTATAAAAATATATACTTGACTAAGTATGAAAATCTGAAACAAATGGATGATTTCCTTTATTTATATGACCTACTTAATTAAATCAAGATGAGATTAATCACTTAAATAGACCTAAAACAAGCATGGAGATCCAAACACTTATCAATAATCTCCCAACTAAAAAAAGCCCGGGCCTACATGGATTCACTGCTGAATTTTACCAGAACTTCAAGGAACAGGTAAAACCATTGCTTCTTAAGATTTTCCAGGAAATAGAAAAAGAAGGAATTCTACCAAACTCCTTCTATGAAACCAGCATCACTGTATTAGTCAGTGTTCTCTAGAGGAACAGAATTACTAGAATGAATTAATTTATAAAGGGAATTTATTGGATTAGCTTACAGTAGTCCAATAGCAGTTGCAGGCCCAAGAATCACTGAACCTGGTAGCTGCTCAGTCTACTTGGCCAGATGCCTCAGCAGTCCCAAGCCGGCACTGCAGATGGTGCCAGAAAGCCTGGAGGCTTCCTGAGGAGCCACTGGGTTTCGATCCACTTGGGTCTTCAGTTGATGTTGGTCTTTTGTCCGTACTGGTCTTCAATCCACGCTAGAAGGTAGGGAGCAGCTCCGGCAGCCAAGTGGAAGGAAGGAAGGAAAAGGGAACTCTTCTACCCAGAGCTTCCTTATATCAAGTCCCTCTCTGAGCAGGGCCGCCCACTCTGGGGGAAGGGCTCACCCTGGGAGAAAGACCTCCTCCTTTAGTTGATCCTTCCTAGAAGCAGCCTGTGGATTACTAAACAGATCAAGTTGACAACACCTTAACAATAAGAATTACCCTGATATCAAAACCAGGCAAAGATAGAACAAGAAAAGTAAAATTACAGACCAATCTCCCTCATGAACACAGATGCAAAATATTGGCAAACAGAATCCAAGAATATATGAGGAAGATCATTCACGCTGACCAAGTAGGCTTTATCCCAGAGATGCAGGGATGGTCCAACATACGCAAATCTATAAATGTAATACATTATATAAATGGACTGGAGGGCCAAAGCTACATGATCATCTCATTAGATGCAGAGAAAGCATTTGACAACATCCAACATCCCTTTATGATAAAAGTCCAACAGAGACTGGGAAGAGAAGCAACATATCTCAATATAATAAAGGCTATTTATGACAAGCCTACAGCCAACATATTACTAAATGGGGAAAAACTGGAAGCTTTTCCACTAAAATCAGGAACAAGATAAGGGTGTCCACTGTCCCCATTTTTATTTAATACAGTTCTGGATGTCTTAGCCATAGCAATAAGGCAATAGTCACACATAAGAGGGTTACAAATTGTAAAGGAAGTGATCAAGTTATCATTATTTGCAGATGAAATGATACTATATATAAAGGACACTAAAGACTCTACTAGCAAACTGTTATAACTGATGAAAACCTATAGCCATGTAGCAGGATACAAAATAAATACACAGAAATCAGTAGCCTTCAAATATGCTAACAACAAACACACAGAGGATGAAATTAGAGAATCACTCCCATTCACAATTGTATCAAAAAAAAAAAAAAAGTACCTTGGAATAAACCTAACCAAAGAAGTAAAGAATCTTTACAATGAGAACTTTAAAACACTCAAGTGAGAAATTGCAGAAGACACTAGAAAATGGAAAAACATCCCTTGTTCCTGGATTGGAAGAATCAATATTGTGAAATTGGAAATCTTACCAAAAGCAATATACACATTTAATGAAATCCCTATCAAAATTCCAAAGGTATTCTTCATGGAAATAGAAAAAAACAATCCAAAAATTTATTTGGAATCACAAAAACCTCAAATACCTAAAATTATACTGAGAAACAAAAATAAGGCTTGTGGTATCACCATACCTGATTTTAACCTATACTACAGAGCTATAGTAACAAAAACAGCATGGTACTGGCACAAAAGCAGACATGTAGATCAATGGAACAGAATAGAGGTCCCAGATGTAAGTACAGGTAGCTATAGCCACCTGATATTCGATAAAAATTCCAAAAATACTCATTTCAGAAAAGACAGCCTCTTCAGCAAATGGTGTTGGGAAACCTGGATATATATATATATATATATATATATATATATATATATATATATATATATATATATATATATCTGTAGAAGGATGAAAATAGATTCTTCTCTCACTCCATGCACAAGAATTAAGTCAAAATGGATTAAAGACCGTAACATCAGGCCTGAAACTCTGAAACTGCTAGAGGAAAAAATAGGGGACACCCTTCAACATATTGGTCTTGACAAAGACTTTCTGATACAACCCCAATTGCTCAGGAAATAAAACCACAGGTTAATCACTGAGACCTCATGAAATTACAAATATTTTGCACTGCAAAGGACACAGTGAAAAAAGCAAAGAGGCAACCTACAGAATGGGACAAAATCTTCACCAGCTATATATCTGATAGAGGATTAATATCTAGGATATACAAAGAACTCAAAAAGTTAAATAATAAGGAAACAAGCCAATCAAAACATGGGCTATGGGGCTAAATAAAGCATTCTCAAAGGAAGAAATACGAATAGCGTATAAGCATCTAAAAAATGTTCTACGTCACTAGTCATCAGGGAAATGCAGATTAAAACTACATTGAGATTCCATCTCACTCCTGTCAGATTGGCTACCATCATGAAAACAAATAATCATAAATGTTGGCAGGGATGTTGAAAAAGAGGAACCCTTCTACACTGCTGGTGGGAATGCAATCTGGTCCAACCATTGTGGAAATCAGTGTGGAGGTTCCTAAAACAGCTAAAGATTGATCTACCATATGACCCAGCTATAGCACTCCTAGCCATATATCCTAAGGACTCATCTCATTTCCTTAGAAGTACATGCTCAACCCTGTTTATTGCTGCTCAATTTATAATAGCTGGGATTTGGAACCAGCCTAGATGTCCCTCAACTGGTGAGTGGATAATGAAGATATGGCACATTTATACAATAGATTTCTACTCCGTGGTAAGGAAAAATGAAGTTATGAAATTTGCAGAAAAATGGATGGGTCTGGAAAGGATTATACTAATTGAAGTATCCCAGGCCCAGAAAGCTAAGGGCTACATGTTCTCCCTCATATGTGAATCCTAGCTACAGATGATTGGGCTTTTGTGTGAGAAGGAAAATACTTAGTAGCAGAGGCCAGTAAGTTAAAAAGGAGATATAATGGGAAGAGAAGGGAAGGGAGGAGGGTACTTAATAGGTTAGTATTGTATATATGTACGTAGAATGATTGAGATGGTTTGGTAATATGATGGAGAATGGAATTTCAAAGGAGGAAAGTGTGGGGTATTACCATGGGATATTTTTACAATCATAGAAAATGTTAATAAAAATTGTGAAAAGATTAAAAATAAATAAATAAAAACAAATTTTTTAAAAAGTGCACTGTGGTCTGGAGAGATGGCTTAGCGGTCAAGCACTTGCCTGTGAAGCCTAAGGACCTTGGTTCGAGGCTTGATCCTCCAGGAACCACATCAGCCAGATGCACAAGGGGGCACACACATCTGGAGTTCATTTGCAGTGGCTGGAGCCCTGGCGCACCCATTCTCTCTCCCTCTCTCTCTCTCTGCCTCTTTCTCTCTCTGTCTGTTGCTCTCCAATAAATAAATAAAAATTAAAACAAAAAATTAATAAAAAAAAAAACAAAAAAAGTGCATTGTGAGGCCAGTATGACTTGGGTTTAAGGTTGACTTCTACACTACATTTTTTTTTTTTTGCTTCAACTGAAAGTCCATTAATTTAGAGTCATCTGTGTCAAAATTCCCATCTAGTTGAATAATATATATATATATATATATAAAACATTGCACTTGGTGGATATGGCTTGCTTTGTGTATGAGCTATAAGAGTTCACTTGGTTAATAGACTGTATAATAATTTACCTCATAAGCAAATATGAAAACAAGATCGGGGCAGAGGTCATGTCAGGACTAAACAAACAACCACACAGGGTTGGAGGTTGGCTAAGTAAACAGTGCAGCGACTAAGTGATTCCACAGATGGCGGCACACTGTTGAAGGGCAGGAGGCATTGCAGTACAATTAAAACTATTGCCACCTAGTACTTCCTGTGGGCCCACTAGATTTTTCAAGCATACTCAATAGTTTCCATTGTGTAAAAGTATACTGCCAACACAAACCGAAAATCAGTATAGATCGTAGGAGGAATCTATATTGGCTAACATTGAGCAATGTTACTTTTGTTAGATAGAGCTAGTCTAGGTACTGGATCAGTTGAAGTAGAAACATCCATGACTCAATATAAAACAAGCTTCCTTTCATATTGGTGTTTACTGAAAAGCAAAATCACAAAGAGACCATTTCAGGAAGTCATTCTGGTGGGTACCTTGGTTATAAGCACTATCATTTTTTAACATTTAGTTTCCAATGTCACACTGGGAACCAATAGTTAACCAGCTGAGATAGAGAAGGGCTCACACAGGATGCTTTTATGAGTAAGAGTTGGGCTTATTGTCTGTTACTTTCAGCCGTAACTCAGTCAGATGTCTCCTCCACATTGCAAAGGATGCTTTGAACTTTAACAGAGTTGTGAATCCAAAAGAAAAATGAACATCTGAGCGTGAAAAACTAGAGACCCAGGTACATGTAAGTGTGTAGATGTACGGTTCTGAAGTCATTAAATCATAAACATCCCATGAATTACTGCAGTCATCCTTATCTTTGGAAACAGGCCCTGTTTTAAGCCTTTTCTCTATCATTTGAATTGTTGACAGTCACATACCTGCTGGTGATATGGATGCCTGAGACTCAACTCCAAGACTTCTACCTATAAAACTTGGGCTGTTTCTTTAGCCTGTTCCATGAGCTTCTCCATGCCTTATGCTTAATGAGAGAGAGAAAAACGAAAGAAATGGAGTAAATAATGCATCTTGCCTTAATAGTGCTTAGAAGAAAACACACAAAGAAAGAAGCTGAGATGTAGTTAACAAGAAATATGTAGGAAAACACATGCAGCATAACATATTCATAGGCTAAAGCCAATCAGATTTGGTAAGATAATCTATTTACCATTACATAGGTGGAAACCTAAGATTTAGTTTCAGGGTTTCAGGCTGGAGAGATGGCTTAGTGGTGAAGGCATTTGCCTGCAAAGCCTAAGTACCCATGTTCAACTTCCCAGATCCATGTAAGCCTGACACATAAGATGGCACAGCATGCAAGGTCACACATGCACACAAGATGGAGATGCATGCGTTTGGAGCTCAACTGCAGTGGCTGAAGGCCCTAGCACACCAGCTCAATTCAATTAATTTCCCCCTCTCTCTCTCTCTCTCTCTCTCTCTTTATATATATATATAAATATATATATACATATATACACACACACATATATATACACATATATATGTATATATGTACATATATATATATACATATATGTGTGTGTGTGTGTGTGTGTGTGTGTATGTGTGTGCTCTCATAAAATAAAATATTAGTTCTAGGGTTTCAACACACTCTCTTAGAAATAGAGAAGGTCCTAACATAACTCTGGAGACTATTTTTCATCCCCATCCTAAAATGGGTTCCACCAAGTACTGATTCCATCTGTGGGATTTGATCTATTCCAAGCAGTGATTCATGGAGCGTGTTAAACAGAGGACAGTCCTATGGTTAAAGGGGTGGGGGGGAAACAACTTATGATCCTGCTGAGAAAAAAAAAAAAGCTCAATAATATTGGATTCAGTCAGAGCAGTCCAAGCGCCTAACAGAAACTAGACACTGCAGGTGATATTCACACACATTATTTTGTTTGTTCAAATGAAATAAAATTATGTAGGAGCAAATTAGCATTTGTATTATCTGGAGGTAAAAGTTAATCATATTATGCTTGGATCTCTTTATTATGGGCAAATGATATTTGACTCTGGTATCTTTCCCACATTTTTGCAAACTTTTCAAAAGTTTGCTTTATCCTTTAATAAGTCACAGGTCTCAGAGTGGAAAGAGCTGTGAGAAGCCCATCTGCTTTGCCCTCTGCCCTGTGGGCATGGCTATTGCTCACTACACTTCAGCCATGTGGCCATAAGCCTGCCATGTTTCTAAGCCAGAGGACCTGTGCATGATAGACCATTGTCCTAATTAACCTTCTCTGTTTCCTGAGCTGATAGCTAGGAGCATTAATGTGTATTATACTTCTTAACCTTTAAAGCAATAACTATATACCACAGCCTTTTCTATTCATATTTTTAGGGGTGGCATATGAAATGATGAGATTCCTTATGGTCTTTTCTTTTTTTGTTTTGTTTTGTTTATGTTTTATGAGGCAGGGTCTCATTGTAACCTAAGCTGGCCTGAACCCATGCTGGCCTTGAACTCATGGGGATCTTCCTTGGCTTCCCAAGTGTTTGGATTAAAGGCATGCGCCAACATGCCCAGCCATTATGGTATTTCTTCCTTAATATTTTATTTATTTATTTGAGAGACAGTGAAAGAAATAGGTAGAGAGAGAAACAGAGACAGAATGGGCATGCCAGGGCCTCAGGCTCCAGATGTATGTACCACCTTGTGCATCTGGTTTTATGTGGGTACTGGGGAATCAAGCTCTGAGTCATTAGGCTTTGCAGGCAAGTACTTTAACTACTGAGCCATATCTCCAACCCCATTATGGTATCTTCATATACCCATGTCATTATACTTTGTTCTTAATAATACCCACCTCCCACTGCCTTTCTTTCGCTATTCTCCTTCATCCTTCCAAGTAGCTCTCGCTCTTCTGCTTTCAGGTCACATGCATTTCATTCTTTTCTTTTCCTACCTCTGTCTTAAGATTTCGTCATTCCCTTTATGGCTCCTTTACTAATTTTATTACCAACACACACACACACACACACACACACACACATGTTCTTCTAGGTATGAGTAGGAAGATGAGGCATTTGTCTTTCTGAATATGGTTTATTTGCGCTAACATAATAGTTCCCAGTTCCACTCACCTGCCTGAAAATGCCAAGATTTCAGCTTCTTTATGGCTGAAAATTTCATTTGTGTCTGTGTGCCAGATTTTCTTTATGTGTTCATCTATTGATGGACACGTAGTCTGGTTCTGTCTCCTAGTTATAATAAATAGTGCATCACTGAGCATGTATATGCAATATCTCTGTGGTGTGTGGACTTTGGTTGTTTTTCATTACCATAAAGTGAATGACTTGAGTGAGGCTGACATTGTACAAAGAACATAATAAATATTGAAAAGTCAGATACAAGGCTTTGGAGACATAGACTCACCCCAGGACTACCACTCCCTCTCTCTGTCTCTGTCTCTGTCTCTGTCTCTCTCTCTCTCTCTACATATATATATATACACACACATATATATATGAATATACATATATATATGCATATTCATACATATTTATGTATATGTATGTGTGTGGTGTGCTTTTGTGTATGCATATTAATATATGTGGGGCAACTGTATATGCAAAGGAATGTAGTGATCAGGTCAATATCAGGTGCCTTTCTCAATCACTCTCTACCTTATTCTTTGAGGTCAAGTTAGTCACTGAACCTAGATTTAGCTACATTAGCTAGCCTGTGAGCCCCAGGATCCTCCTGTCTCTGTCTTTCATTGCTAGAATTACAGGCACACACCACCATGTACAGCATCAATATATATATATATATGTATGTATATGTATATGTATATATATATACTGTTAATTACATCATATTTATTATTAATTATTATAATATTTATTTATATATATATTTGTTTATTTATTTGCAAATACAGAGAGAGAAAGAAAGAAGTGAGATAGACAGAGATAATAGGTACACAAGGGCCTTCAGCCCCTGCAATCAAACTCCAGAAGCATATGCCACTTTGTGCATCTGGGGATCAAATCCTGGTTCTTAAGCTTTTCATGCAAGTGCTTTAACCACTGAGCAATCTCTCCAGTCCAAGCCCAGCATTTTTATGTGGGTGCCTATGATCTATGCTTGCTGAGCATAATTATTTTGTTCTGTGGGCAAAAGGGGTAGAAGCAACACTCTCTCCTGATACAGGGAGTTGCTGGCTCCGTAAACTATGGCACATGCACCTGAAGTTCATTTCCAGCAGCTGAAGGCCTTGGCATGCCCATTCTCTGTCTGCCCCCCCCCCACCAAATAAATAAATAAAATATCTTTAAAAAATTTTAAAAAACAACCTTTAGAGGTCCCAGTTTATTTCTGTTGGTAAGCACTTAAGCAGAAAAGACACACTAATTAGAAAATTAAATTCCTTTCATCTTTCTTCCCAGTGATTGGTAAACTGGTGCCAATGTGTGTCTGAAGGAGCAAATGCCATGGAGCCATGTTATGAGTTTTGCCCTTTGAAAGGATTGTTCTTTATATGTTTATTGCAGTTAGTGTTCAGGATCTGTGCCTGAGTGTCCACTTTGAGAATTTATTTCATATGCTGGTGAAAATAAGCCAGTCACCATTTGGAACATGGAATCCTGGCTGTACAAAGAGATGCTGGAGGCTTTTTAAATACATGGATGGAAAATCATGTTGGTAAGTGTGCCCAGAATCATTGTGGCATTAAGGGCATTATGATCAATTGAAATAAAAAAGAAATTAACACCTGCTGTGTTTTGCAGTGGGAATGAGGTCAATTACCATTCTCTGGGAAGTCTCTGACTTCTACACATGTAGTTTTCAAGAAGATGGTCGCAGGAACATCAGTGTGCTCATATGCAAATCTCTTAGCAGGCAGAAGGGCAGGAAAAACACGTTAGACATTTAAATACCTCTGCCTGTGCACTCTTTCAAAAAGAATTTGATCTCTACAGGATGCTGTCTGATGGCTAGGCAGAATAATGCTTAGCTCTACTGGATAATTTATCCCTTAGATGTCATATTTCCATCAACTGCAAGAACTACTAGCTCCTTACAGTTGGTAAAATGTTGTAGCTGAGTGTGTTGCCTTAATTAAATTCCAGTGCTACAGTCCCAATTCCTAATATCTTGGCATGTGACTGTATTTCAAGATGGCATTCAAATAGGGTTGTTAAAGTACATTCGACTGCTTTTGTTCATAAGAAAAGGAGATTGGAACCCAACATGTTCAGAGGAAGACCTTGGAGAGAAGGTACTAGAAGGTGTCCAGCTCCAGACCAAGGAGAGAGGCTTTGGAAGAAAGCTATCCTGGAGATACACTGAAACCGGATTTCTGGTAACCAGAACTGTGAAATAACATTAGCAAATAGATAAATAAATACATTAAAAAATGACCCTTTCTGTTGTTTCATTGATCTGGTCTATAAAATCATAAGGGTAGCACAAGCTAATTAATATCGCTGATTTATCAAAAATCACTTTGTCCAAAGCCACAATTATATTCTTTTAAGGAAGTTATTGGCATCATTTGAAAAACTCTTCTGTGTTGGGCTTGATGGGAGGTGCTTGGGGTACACAAGTGAAAAGATACTTCCTGCTACCAGATGTTAGCAGATTGGTAAATTCTACCATGTCCCTGTCAAGGAGGGAAAAGTAAATTAAATAAATGTTGTGAAAGCCCATTACTCAAACACAATTATTATTAAAATGTTTAAATTAGAAAAAAATTGCAAAAACAGAAACTGAGCTGGCATTTCCTTGCCAAACCTGCCAGACTGGGCTGGCCCATGGTCACTTCCCCAGCAATGACATAAACCCAGATGCACAAGTGGCACATGCATCTGAGTTCATGTGAGTCACAAGAGGCCCTGGCATGCCCATTCATTCTGTATTTCTATCATTTTCTCTACTCTTAAATAAATAAAAATGAACAAATTTTTGAGTTATTATTAAAAATGATAAAGTTGTATCAAGTTTATTCATAAAGACTGAATTTTGCAATACGATTAAGAAAACCCCTACAAATGATAATACCTTCAGCTTCTGTTTCTCCATTCTCACAAATGAGCATTGGTTTTACATGTTAGGTAAGTTTAGGTGTGTTAACTATTCTACTATTGTCCACCTTCTAGACTGTAGCATCCCCCTGTAGTTTATAAAAACGCATATTTAGTGAAGTAAAGTTAAAAATAATTCAAAGGAAGATAGGGAAATGGCTCAGTTACAAAGTGCTTATTACCCAAGCATTATGCATTGAATTTTATCTTCAGAATCCATCTATGAATTGCAGGCATGGTGCACCATGCTTGCATTCCCAATACTAGGGAGGAGACAGGCAGATCCCTGGGGCTCACTGACTAGCCAATCAAGGAGAACTGGTGAGCTCCAGGCCAGGGAGCAATGCTCTCTCAGCAGTAACAACAACAAACAAGGTAGCTAGTATTCCTCAGGATAATAACCAAGGTTATCCTGAGGTGTTCACACAGATGCCCACACATATGTATACCCACAAAAAGGAACATGCCCATATACACATGGATATATAGATTTTAATTTTTTTTTAGTTTGAGAATGAGAGAGACAAAGAAAAAAGACTGTGTGTGTGCATGTGTGTGCGCGCGCGCACGCACACACACTAAGGCATCCAAAACATGCAAACAAATTCCAGACACATGTGCCACTTTGTGCAGCTAGCTTTACATGGGTACAGGCGAATTGAACCCAGAACCCAGGCCATCAGTATCAATGTCTTTAACTGTTGAGCTATCTCACCAGCCTGACACATACTTTTTCTTTTTTTTTCTTTTTTTTTTTCTGGTTTTTCGAGGTAGGGTCTCACTCTAGTCTAGGCTAACCTGGAATTCACTATGTAGTCTCAGGGTGGCCTCGGACTCACAGCGATCCTCCCACCTCTGCCTCCCGAGTGCTGGGATTAATGGCATGTGCCACCATGCCCGGATTTGACACATATTCTTTCTTAAAGAACCAGAGTGGGGCTGGAGATATTGCTTAGCAGGTAAAGTGTTTGCCAGCAAGCCTAAGGATCCATGTTTGACTCTCCAGATCCCTCATTATCCAGATGCACAGGGATGAGGCAAGTGCAAGGGAGCACATGCCCACTAGGTGGCAAAAGCATCTGCAGTGGCTCAGATCCTGGTACACCAATTCTCTCTCTCTAAAATATAAATAAATAAATAAATACTTTTAAAAACAAACAGAAGTGGTCGGGGAGATGGACGAGTGGATAAAGTATGATCATCTGAATTCGGATCCCCAGCACAGACATCAGTGATGGTTGATGGATGGGTGTGGTGGCCTACTTGTAACCATAGTGCTCAGAGGCAGAGACAGGGCATGCCCAGGGCTGCTGCTTAGTTAGACTAGCTGAATCCATGAGTCCTTGTCTAAGTGAGAGACCCCTTTTCACTGAATAAACAAGGTGAAGTGTGATCAAAGAAGACGCCTGATATCACCTTTGGTTCTCTCCGGCACCCGCACACACACAAATCTCCCACTCACACATACACAAACACTTGTGAAAAATAAACAAAAGAGAACAGAAACACTACAGAGGGAGAACAAACAGTAGTCAGCTAGAATTTCACTTCATGGAAAAAGTATTTCAGGCTGTTTCTTATGTATGTACATGTGAACTTGTCTGTTTTATATTTTTCATAATGCTATCACAATTGGTCTGTAACCTGATTTTTAATGAATATTATGTTATCCACATTCTCTTCATGGTTCACAGTCTTTTGTGCTACTCACCAAATAAGTCAGCAAATAATTGCTGATTCTGCCTCACCTTCTGAGTGTGTATGTGGGAGGACTGGTCTAAATCGAATCAATCATCGCATTGCCCAGCACACGCTTGAACCCAATCTCCTAATTATCTCAAATAATGAATTAATTCCCCCACAGATATGTAGTCGGAGCCCCAGTCCCCTGTGCCTGATAGAGCATAAATTTAGATTGACCTACAAGTAGAAATAAACTGGGATGCTTTGGGAGAAGAACACTTCGTTATACTTAAATTTTGATTTTACATCCCAGCAAAGCTATTTTCTTTTTGCCATGGAACCAGGAGTGATAAAGATGGCACCTGTTTTGTCTGTGTGTGTATTAATTTATTTTTAACGCTATAAAAATTAACTGCAAGCTGGCTCGTATGCTTATAGTTTTGGAGACAAGAAGTTTAAAATGTCTTACAGGGCTGAAATCAAGATGGTGACAAGGCCAAGTCCCCTCTGATGACCCTACAGGAGACTTTGCTTCTCTGTCTTGTCCAGCATCAAGGGTCACACTCCTTCCAATCCTTGGTGTGTGTTTCCCTCTTTTAGCTTCTAATCCAGGGCTTCTTAAGACTTTTCACTTACAACTCCCTTTCTCCCCAAAAAAATGTTTATGCAACATCATGTATATAGGTATATCAAGCATAAGCATCAAACACACTGCTTAAAATTGGAAAACGATTCTACAGTATACATATGATTTTATCATTTTTCAAAAATCACACCCTGCATAAAATGAGATGGCTGTGTTAATTTGTTTAATATAAAGAAGTAAATGTTAGATGAATATTGGATACTGCAGGACATATGTAGCAACTTCAACATGTTTCAGGAGTGATTGATATTTTTATTTGTAATTGTCATTGCTGAGAATCCTGCTTTGCATAAATACATACAAAATGGCAGAAATATATTTAGGGTCATTTTACAAATTGTTAGAAATACTTGCAATTCCATTTAGGGCTAAGATGGAAAATCAGAGGCTGCTTTCCCATAGAAATATGCTTAACTTGATCATAGCTACAAGCATCATTTTTTGTATAAGGAAACATTAACAGGTTGTACAGATTTTCACTTGGAAACCGTGGGCATCTTTATTCAACTGAACCACGTTCTGCATCACATGTAGAGAAGTGTGCCATATTTCTCATCATACCATCCTGAACATTAGGTGTGAGCACTGTCTTTCTCTATGCTACTAAAAGTAAAGAATTTGTTATTTTTGTTAGCATATCATAATTAAAACATGCTAAGATGGTTATATTTAAAGTTTCTACATTATATTTCAACATCTAAGATGCACATTTTTAATGCTTTCCTACAGTGTAAGGTTTAAATGCATCTTTTTAAAAAGACCTTCATATAATTAAATCGCAGTTTACATAGTAAATATCTGATTGTAGTTTAAATTGTATTTGATATTTCAATTAATAGCCTGATATGTGAGTCATTGAGATATCCCTAATTACCTTCTTACATATACTCTAATGAACTCCTATATATTTGTGTTTGTGTTCTAGTAAAGGCATCCAGGGGCTGCGGAGATACCCCATCACGTATGAGTGCTTACTGCACATACTGTGCAAGCTTGGGGACCTGAGTTCCATTGCCAGCATACACGGAGTGAGCTGGGTATAGTCATTCATGCCTCTAACCACAGCACCAATGAAGGTCACTGCTCAGTCTAACTGAAAAATGGAGAGTTTCAGGTTCAGTGGGAAATAAGGTGGAAGAGCAATAGATAGCTGTTACAGTGAGCTGAGACAAACATCCTACCAGAAGCAGCTTCTGGGAAGAAAGGGTTTATTTCAGGCTCACAGAATCCAGAGAAGACACCATCAATGGTGGAGGGAGCTGGTTCACTTCCGCACCCACAACTGCCAGCAGCAGCACAAGACCAACAGCCAGAGCTCAAGCTTGGCTCTGCTCACACCTAGCAGGCTGCACGGAGATCCACTTGCAGTGTCATGCTTCCTCCAGCAAAGCTGTGCTTGCTCAAGAATGAGGCCCAATCCTTGATAAAAAAAAAAAAAAAATACTGAAAGAAAGACAAACTGAGAGGCAGAGAGGATATAGGGGAGGGTGGATTTGTGAGCAGGAAAGTGGGGAGGGGGAGGGGGAGGGAATTATCATGGTTTATTGTCTATAATTATGGATGCTATCAATAAAAATGTTAACATTAAAAAAAAAAACTAAATAAGGCCAGGCTTGGTGGTGCATACCATGAATCCCAGCACCAGGGAGGCATAAGTGGAAAGATTGCTGTGAGTTTGAAGCCAGCCTGAGAGTGAGTTCCAGGTCTGCCTGGGCTAAACTAAGACTGCCACAAAAAATAAAAAAAATAAAAATAAATAAGCCCTAAGACTATTCAGGATATACATTACATTTGTACTCAAACCACCACAGTACCTAACATCTTTCTCTGGCTTAAACAGACATGCATGTGAGGCCAGTGCATCCTCATGTTTGTGTGTGTGTGTGTGTGTGTGTGTGTGTGTGTGTGCATGTGTGTGTGTGTGTGCGCGCACGCGCATGTGCACACACACACAATAAAAAAAAAAAAAACTTCCAAAATTGTTGCAGAACTGTAGCATTTGATTCATTCCATTGTTTGCAACCCTAACTCTGGGAAAACTTTGGAATTTTTAAAAATTATTTATTTATTTACTTATTAGAGAGGCAGGTAGGTAGAGAGAGTAGAATAGGTATGCCAGGGCCTATAGCCACGCAAACAAACTCCAGACACATGCGCCACCTTGTGCATCTGGCTTATGTTGGTACTAGAGAATCAAACCTGGGTCCTTATGCTTCACAGGCAAGTGTCCTTAACCACTAAGCTATCTATCCCACTCAGATTTTCTTTTTGTTTTTAATTTGAAGATGCTATAAAAGATTAAACTTGGGATACTGAACTAATCAATTCTTTGTAAAGTTTATGAATTATTTAATCTATTATTATAATAAGTTAACTGTTATTTTATGTAGTATAAGCGGTGTTAGTGTTTCAGAAATGTCCTTGAATCCTAAACCCTAGGTCCATGTCTATCCTTAATCAAAGCTATTGAATACAAAAGACGTAGAAGGATAATTCTTAAGTTATCATATTTATTTAGGGAAGTACAGAGCCAAGGAAGGGCACCCATGCGGCTAGAAATCCCACACAGAGGGCCTGGGGAATCCAAGGAGAGAACAGAAAGGAAAGGAAGTTCAAAGAGCTCTTGCCACGTGGGGAGCTGAAGGGGTAAAGAGCTCATGTGGGGAGGAAAGCCTAAGGGGCCTCTCCCCTCAGCTCAGTGGGCTGGGCCTAGGCCTAGCCCAGTGGTAACTCATCAGCAGCTGGAAGTTGAGGAGAGGTCAGGTAGCACAGAGGCCTTGACCTCCCCTTGCAAATGTATTTAGAACCTTACGATGGTGGGCCCTACCTTCTGGCTCAGCTCACCTGAGGACAGCTGATCTGTTTGGGCTAGAGGCTGTCTCAAGGAGTTAATGCCGGGCGTGGTGGCGCACTCCTTTAATCCTAGCACTTAGGAGGCAGAGGTAGGAGGATCGCCATGAGTTCAACCCCACCCTGAGACTCCATAGTGAATTCCAGGTCAGCTTGGACCAGAGTGAGACCCTACCTCGAAAAACCAAAAAAAAAAAAAAAAAGAAGGGGCTAGCCATGTTGCTGAATTCTGGGGGCTGAACTCTGGCCAACCACAGTGTTGGGGCTAGATTAAAATACTAGGAGAGACCTCCTTCCCAGAGCTATCTAAAGGCTTGAGAGATGGCTTAGTTGTTAAGTCACTTGCCTGTGAAGCCTAAGGACCCATATTTAACTCTCCAGATCCAATGTAAGCCAGATGCTCAAAGATGAGGCAAGCACAAGGTCACACATGCCCACTCGGTGGCGCAAGTGTGTGGCATTTGACCGCACGGGCAGAAGTCCTGGGCACCAATCCCCTCCCTCCCCCATCTCCTCCTGTCTTTCTGCGAAAGAAAAATTAAAAGCTACCAACTCCCTGTCAGTAGCACAGTCTCTAACAAGTCTCACCCTCATCCATATCCTCCTATACATTGAAATAAAGTGATGCTTAAAAAAAAAAAGTGAATTCAAAATAAAAATCGCTGAATAAATGGCTTCGTTCTAGGGGAGAGCTGATGGAAAATGAAAGCCGACCTTTGTAGGTAGTGATCACTTTTAGCAGGGTCACTTCTTGATTGCAAGTTGCCACCTAGCTCTCCCTTCTCCTCGCTGTCCACCCTTGCTAGCGCGGCCAGCGCTCTGTGGATCAGGCCGATGAGGTGGGGACTTTCTTAGTAGCCCGTCCATCCTGGAGATGCGGAAACTGACGGGACACCGAGACTCAGCAGGAACGAAGCGCGTCGTCTGCCAGGGCACCTGATCTCTACTCGCCAAGGCTGAGCCCATCCAAGGGCCCCAGAGAGACAGATGTCCAGGGTACACGCTGCCAGGCAGCAAGCAGACATTTCTCCACGAAGTGACTATTTCTATACCTCTTCCTCTCCGCATCCCTGCCATGCTCTCTAGTTCTATTTAGAAGCGTCATTTGAGCCTCTGCCTGTCTGGTTGCCTGTCTCCTTTGTCAGACCTGGTGAACCATTTGGCTGCAAGGCGGCGGCCATCTGTGCTGTTAGAATGAAATTCTTTCCCCATCACTTGCCTTATCTTTCCTAATCCGGAGAGCCTTGGCTTGTGGGATGCCGGTGCTTCGGTTTTCTGGGCTTGTTGCCACTGACTGGGTAGATTTCGTATCTCGGGCCAGCCTCGCAGGTAGGAAAATCTAGGAGGGATTATGTTTCCTTGACAATTTTCTTTCTGTTTCCAGAGCAGGGAAATTCACTTGATGTCCCCACTGGCTGTTCTACGGGGCCCTTCTACTATAAGGCATTTATGCTTTTCCTAAAAGTCCCTTCAGCCAAGGGAAATGATGCTGTACATGATCTGAGAAGCAGGTAATGATGGATGGACTGGTCTCTATTTCTTGAGCAAAAAAATAATGCAAATCCAAATTGAATGAAATTCAAGTCATTGCATAGGGGTTTCCAGGTTTTAAAATACAATTAACAGACACTAACAGAATCTGTGGGAATAAACTCAATTAAATATTTGCTTCTCACAATGTTTTATGTTTCCTCGGGTCACATAAGAACCAAAGCCATTCGCTGTTAGAACAAACACAAGAGGGCCTGATGTATAAAAGTTTACCAGCTAGGAAATATGATCCTCATTTAAAACAGAAATTCTGTGAGTGTAGTCTTTTCATTTATTTTATTTTTTTGTCTGAATATATTGTCAAAGATCAGTACAATTAGTAGCGAAAGTGGACTATATTAAAATCTACAAGCTATTTGTTTGATCAGGAGTGTGGCATGAAGGGAAACTTTGTGGGGAAACGTGAAGCAATTCAGGTCAGCAATGGGATCAATGTCACATTCCTGTCTCAGGAGAGATCTTAGAAGTTACTGAATCTGCTTCTCTCTTCTTTATTTATACTTAAAGTGGGGGAAAGAAAGGTCTCTGTCCTCCCTAGCTCAATGTAATATTGCAAGTAAAAAAGTAATTCGTGGTTATGAAGTCCTTAAAAGCATCATAAAATAAAAATGAAATTGAAATGTTTCCAATTGTAATAAATTCCCAAGCATCCACACACTTTTCATTTAGAAGTTAACGCAATATAAAGAGACATTTCAAAAGTTTACATTATGTCATGTGGGAAGAAGTCTTTGCTAAGCAAATGAGGAGGTAAACAGATATTTTAAAAGAAGGCATATATCAAATACATATAATTATAATCTCTTGAATGATTGCTTATTAGGGAGTATGATATAGTTTGCACTCATCATGATCACAACCATACCTGACAAAATAACCTGTAGAAAATAAGTATTATGCAGAATCCTATTTATTTATTAGGAATTTTTAAATCTCCATTTTTATGTTCATTTAGAAACTTGGCTTACAACATGACCCAAATCTTTCATTTTCACTTATCTTTGATGTGCATAGAAATCTGACCTCAGAGCTTGGTGAGGAAGGCTACCCTACAAACATGAAGTAAATATAAGAGCAACACAACATTGTTATGGTAGTTTGAGAAAATCTAACATGTCTGGCAGGAAGATATTCTAAACAGACACCTCTTTCCTTTTCTTTGGTTACCAGACTACTGAAAAGATGTCCTAGTAATTTCTCCAAGAATCTCATGCTGTGTGGATGAACCAGCTGAAGCCTGGTTCAAAAGGAAAATGATCTCTTCTGGTGTAGAAAACTTGCAGGAGAGACTGATGTCTAAACAGTGATGGGCAAGACCATATCTTTAGCAGGAATTCCTAACTATGTACATCTCTGAGCTACTTAAACTTCATATCAGGATTCAGAAGATGGACTTAGAATGAGGGGGAGTGGAGATGGAGGAAGAAGAGGTCACTGGATCTCTCTCTTCTCTCATTCCAAAGTGGCCAGAAACCATTTCTGATGTTTATAATTAATTGGCTTTTTAAAAGATTTTTATTTATTTATTTATTAAAGGCAGAGAGAGGGAGAGAGAGAGAAAGAGACAGTGAGAATGGGCACGCCAAGCCCTCTAGCCACTGCAAGTGAACTCCAGGTACTTGCGCCACCATGAGTATTTGGCTTACATGGGACGAAGAGAAATGAACCTGGATCCTTAGGCCTCACAGGCAAGCACCTTAACCCCTAAGCCATCTCTCCAGCCCATTAATTGGTTTTTTAAAATTGATATACAGAGGGTGAGCATTAGAACCAGGCTTGGTGCCTAAAGCTCGTGTTCTCACCCTAGTAACAACTCCAGAAACAAAAGGAAGCATTTAGTTTTCACTGACCATTGAGCTGCAATGATATTTGAACTAGGCTTTTGAAACTGAATGCAATAGAAATAGAAAACATCATTTTAGGTAAACCCCATAAAAATAAAGCATACAGGTGCATGGTGCATTTCAAAACTTCCAAATCGTTCTTAATCGGTGATTAATAAATAGTAAAAAATATGAAGTAGCCTTGACATCAACTTCTCTTTGGCTCTCATATTAGACAACTTGAAATTTTATTGAGAATGAAAACATCTTGATATATTTAAGAAGGAAAATGCCGCAACCTGGTATGTGATTATGGAAGAGGCCAACGATACTAAAAAATGACTCCATAGAAAGAGGAATTTAGGTTTTGAGGTCAGCTAAGGGAGATGGCATTTGTTTGATAAAGTTTGAGGCTACATCCAAGAAACCCTAAGCTGAAAGTTGCCTATGAAAATAATGGCATACGTAATGTTTCGTGAGATACTGAGAAGTGAGCAAGACTTTTCCGTGTAGATAAAATGGACTAAAAATAGAACTCATCGTGATAAGACTGAAGTATATTGCTTCAGCCTAAGAACCATGTATAATTGGAAGGGCACAGAACTCAGAATAAAGTTAAAGCTTTTTACAAAAGGCAGGTTTAAAAAAAGAAAGAAAGAAAGAAGGAAAGAGGGAAAGAGGGAAGGAAGGAAGGAAGGAAGGAAGGAAGGAAGGAAGGAAGGAAGGAAGGAAGGAAGGAAGGAAGGAAAGAAAGAAAGAAAGAAAGAAAGAAAGAAAGAAAGAAAGAAAGAAAGAAAGAAAGAAAGAAAGAAAGAAACTTGGGCTGAATAAAACACTTGCCAAGCAAGCATGAATACCTGTGTTTGGATCCCCTGAAGCTATGTAAAGCTCATTCTGTAGTGAAATTATCTGTAATCCCAGAGCACCAAGAGAAGATAGAAGGTGCAGACAGAAGAACTGCCAAGAAGCTCAAGGGCCAGCTAGTCTGTAGAACTCAGCAGTGAGCAACAGACATCGTGTCTCAATCAAGGCGGGAGGCAAAGTGGCACACCAGAGCTGTCTTACCTCTTACCCCCACTCACTCACCATGACACATGTGACTCTGTCCAACCCCCTGGCCCACACAAAAGGCTTTCAGTTAAGAGACCCAAAGAGGAATTACACAGGGAACATTAACACACACAGTCTGGGATGATTTTTGAAGTCAGATAAACAAATAATCCAGGAAAAATGACTTTATTCAAACTTTCAGATGTTATAGAGTCTGAATTAAATGAAATTAAAGACATTATTATTACTTCATACATTTAAATATATTGATTATCCTTGAAAGTAGTGTTTCTGGGAAGAAAATAAGAGGGTAAAACAGCATGGAGCAGACAGATAAGTGCTAGACAGATAAGTAGCACAAAAAAAATAGTCATTTTCCACTTAAACCCAAGTTCAGGAAAAATAGACATTTTGATATATCAAAAAAAAAAATCAGTAGAGAAGACTAAAGATCAAAGTAATTAACAGATCAAATAAATTAGTTTATGAAGACAAATTCTACAAAAAGTGAGAGGAGATGGTTTTACAGACTCTGGTAAAGGTAAACATATTGGAAAGAAAAGTGGTCTCAAATTTATTGGCAATAGGAATAATATATATAGATATAGATATAGATATAGATATAGATATAGATATAGATATAGATATAGATATAGATATATAGATATAGAGATATAGATATAGAGATATAGATATAGATATAGATATATATTAATGCAATTACAGAGTTTTGAGATATTGATTAAAAAAATGAAATATTTCACATCAGCTGCCCGTGAATTTCTTCACTGAGATCCAAGCTCAGCTTGTGAGAAAGTGGGAAGAGTTTAGACTGGGCCTTTTGGAATGATTAAAAGATGCTCTGATGATAGAACAAACTAGAGAATTCATTAGTGGTGAAAGAAATACTGGCAACAATTAGTTGGTACAAATCTGATATTGAATCACATTATTCCATTGTAATTTTATTTTCTTTTTATGATACTAAGAAGTATTCACTGTGAATGTGCGAGAGATTATAACCCAAAGGAGAAAATTGTTAACTACAATACTATCACATAAAGACAAGTGATCCTATGTCCTAACATGTATTTTATTAAATTTATTTTGAGAGAGAGAGAGAGAGAGAATGGATGCGCCAGGTCTTCAGCCACTCCGGATAAACTCCAGAAGTGTGTGCTCCCTGGTGGCACATGTGTGACATTTAGAATCTGTGTCACTGTGTGTGTATATGGCTATGTAGGACCTGGACAGTCAAACATGAGTTCTTAGACTTCACAGGCAAGCACCTTAACTGTGAAGCCATTGCTCCAGTCCCTAATATGTATTTTTATCTATCTGTAACTTTATACATGCATATATATATATATATAAATTTATTATATATAATTATATATACTATATGTATATATATAATTATATATACTATATGTATATATATAATTATATATACTATATGTATATATATAATTTTATATATATATATATATGGCAACTTCATATTAATCAGGATCCTAATAGTAAGATGATGGTCCAACCCACCTTCCAATATGGTCATTGAGAGGAGTGCAATCAGAGCTCCATTTCAGAAGATGTTGGGGGGATAAAGAGGAATTGTGATTCATCAGTGATATATCTGGAGCTTCACAGTTTGCAGTGTGTGGGATGGCTGAGAGTGTAGAAGAAAACATGTATGAAACTATAAGATCCATAGCTTTAAGAAAGGGCTGTTCAGCAGGAATTGTGGACTTTGCGAAACTGAGGCATCTAGTGAATGTGTTCCTCTGATGGGATGAAGATGAGAAAGCAAATGTTATATCTGATCTTTCCTACTTGTAAACTATTACAGGTCCCTTCTATTGTCTGAATGCAGCGAACACGAAGCAGCAAGAGTGACTGTGTGATGCAGTCTGCAGATACCAGTTCCACAGGGAAGAGGGAGATAGACATAACGAGTCTGAAGGGACCAAGAGGAGAGTCAATGCGTCCTCTTTTACGGGATTCAAAGTCAGCATCACTAAAACATGGAAGAAGAAATAGATGGTTGAATTTACCTCATGTTTCTAGTGAGACGGGATAAAGCACATTCCTTTGTTTCCCAGAGGGAGACAACAATATCTCGAGTCTTTTTGAAGATAAACTAGAATAATTCAGTTCAAAGCTCAGTATTATTCAAGAGACAAATAGTCAATTTTAAAAGAACAGCATTTGTTTTTCCTTTAAACTGCAAGGAGTATGGGCAACAACACCCTCCTTGTTCTTTAAACTATTTCCCTGGACTTGGAGACATTCTCAAATGATTTGGAATATAAAGTACAGACAATCTTGTTATGACTTCATTAAAATATCCCAAGTAAAATGAGATTCTGAGTTTTGTTGGAGATACTTTATTTTTTCATATATTTAATTTTCTAATCAAATTTGTTATGGTGGTAATAACTTTCATTGTTCCAAAAACTACTTTTAAAATTATTCTAACTGTACAAAAAGAGTTTAACATAAAGAAAGTATGGTAGTTTAGAATTCATCAAGGAGAAAAACTAAGGAAGGCTGAGGTTGACACGATAATTACTAAAACAAACTTTCAATCAAAATGCTTCTGAATATTCTTCTGACAGGTGCTTATTGATGCAAATTGAATGGAAGATGAAGTAAGCAGATTGCCATTTAAATCATAATTAAATTAAGACTTAACTATCCTTCCAATCTTTGTGAGTTCTCAATAAACAGAAGACAAGACTAAGGAAGAAGAGAAAAAACCTGATGTTGCAGCTTAACCTGTTTTTTAATTTACCATTTACAGCCTAAATGAGAAGATGAGGAACAGGAAATAAAGAATTCCCTAAAGTGTTACTGGTGGCATCTCTGAAATTGCATCAATTACGTTTCTACCATCACCGTCTATGCCTGTATTACCCACAAACCCACAGTGTTCAGGAAAACTTCATATGAATTTTGTCAGAATTGCCAAGAAATATTGTTAAGCAAACTCAATAAAATTGGACATTATTGAATTTGATATATATTTGGAACAGAGACCTTCCTTTGAAGTGTGTTATAGATTATAATCTAGATATCATAATTCTGGCTTATTAAATCATTTTTATCCTGTTCCAAATACTTGGGAAACTAGTTGGTTTTATGGTTGTCTTACATAAAGTTTGTTGTAGTTTAGCCAATTAGATGATTTTTTTTCTCATTGATATTACATAGCTTTAGAAGTTATCTGTAGAACTTTCTAGTACCCAAAATTTAAAAAGGCTTTTGGTTAATAACAAATATTGAGCATAATTTTGAATAGTGTTTTATGCAAAGTACTAGTGTTATAGAAAAAAATGACATGTCTCCCTATCGAAAAGTTACATTCTGTTATTAGAAAAAGTTATATAAGTAAATAAATGCCACACAGTGTAGCACATATTATAATTTCAAACAGAGTTCAAAGTACTCCAGGAGAGAAACAACATGAGAAGTATCTGGCTCTATCTAGGAATAACTGTAAAAGCTTCTTAAATAGGATGACACCATTGAGTTAAGGGATTTGAACCAACTATAGGGTTTTGTCTCTACTTAATTCTAAATTCACGTTGGGCCTGTGCACTGATAAACACTCTCATTCAAAATTTTTAAGTGAACTAGGTCAGAAAAATACTCCAAAATCACTTTTTTATTTTTATTTTTATTTTTTTGAGAACGATAGACAAAGAGGGAGAGAGAGAGAATGGACACACCAGGGCCTCGAGCCACTGAAAACAAATTCCAGATGCATGTGCCACCTTGTGCATCTGGCTTATGTGGGTCCTGGGGAATTGAGCCTCGACCCATGGTGCTTAGGCTTCACAGGCAAGTGCGTAGGCACTAAGCCATCTCTCCAGCCCCCAAAGCACTTTTATATAATTTATCACATCTAGGCACCTATCTATTCATAACAGAAAGTAGATACATGTTGAACAATGTTAAAACTGATGTTGCGGGCTGGAGAGATGGCTTAGCGGTTAAATGCTTGCCTGTGAAGCCTAAGGACCCCGGTTCAAGGCTTGGTTCCCCAGGTCCCACGTTAGCCAGATGCACAAGGGGGCGCACACGTCTGGAGTTCGTTTGCAGAGGCTGGAAGCCCTGGCACGCCCATTCTCTCTCTCCCCCTCTATCTGTCCTTCTCTCTGTGTCTGTCACTCTAAAATAAATAAATAAAAATTTAAAAAAAAAGAACTGATGTTGCATCTGTTCAATTTATTATATAAGATAAAGTTGATATTATTGAAAGTATATTTAGCACCTGAATCAAAAGATTATAGACATAAATCTTATATTAGAATTTATATAGATGACTAGATGATAGATAGTAGGTAGGTAGATAGATAGATAGATAGATAGATAGATAGATAGATAGATAGATAGATAGATAGATTATGGATGATAATGGACAGAAATGCAAAAGCAAAGCCCTTGTTCTAAGGATTTTTACATGTGAACAAGGGGGCTGTACCCTCATAGGAATGGTGTCTGAAATCAAATGTCTGCTCAGACAATCATGTACAATTTAAAAGACCTTCACTCAGGTGATGAAAAGAGTATTCTATCACACAAAGTCTCCAAAGTTTCTTCCAGAAACTAAGAATTCTATTCACATACATAAATTGTTTCCTGAGCCCTTGGGGTAGATTGTTGTGACCTCCTTGAGTCCAGAATCAGCTTTCAAGAACCTCACAATGGATGGTAAAGCTTCCACAGCCATGTGTGTAACCTATAACAAATATAATTTGGACTGTTCTCATGTTGGAAGCAGTATGTCCTTGACCACCATGTCCATGGTCACTCATTAAGTCGTGGTGACCACTGGGAAAAAGAAAATGAAGAAAGAGCTAAAACTATAAGTCATGCAAAATTTGAAAACTGTTGAGACTTCTACTAATAGCCTACAATGACTGACTAGTGGGTGACTATCTATAGGGAAATAGGAATTTTTTTCAAGCTAGTATCAAGTAAAAATGAAAGGGTTGAGATGACTGTATTAACCCACTGTATTAAAGAACGTTGCCTTCAGTTTGTTGCAGGCATAGATGTTCTCCTGTACGTACTTTTGGGGCTGTGCAAGACAAGTGCCATACTCCCACCCTCAGACAACGAGATTGATTAGGCTAAGCACTCAAATCCAAGATGTCATGGCAATTTTAAATCTCAACAGTATCTTCAACTGTAAAATGAATCCAATTGGTCTGTGAATGTCATGGGGCAGATTAAAAATGGCTGAGAAGCATGTATTTTTAAAGCAACAAAAAGAAACTATCAGATAAATGGTAAATAATCCTATTATATTTCTTGACACCAAAATGGCAAATGGCAATAGATAAATGCTCAGTAGAGCCTATTTCATTTGTATTTAACTTCAAGAAAATTTGAAGTCATTCTGTCATTATACATTCTAGTTTCTAAATAACCATAAATCCTGTTTGTGTTTGAGTCTCCATGAAACTCTTGATTCCTGGGTTCTGCTTGGGCAAAGGTAGTGAGAAGATTCTTTAGACTGCAAAACCACAGAAGATGGAGCTGGACGTTTTCTCATGCAAACCTGCCTATTCCCATGAGTGATGACAATGTGTTTTCCTACTAATGTTGGTTGGGGGCTGGTTATATAGCTCAGTGGTCAAGTGTTTGCCTAGGATAAGGTTGTGTTCAGTCCCCATTTCTTAAAAATGACAGAAACAAAAGTGAGTAGGGTAGCTTTAAAATGTTTGGAATGAAAGGATAGTTACTGAGAGTAGAAACTATGATCTACAACTAAACATTGTATATGGGACGAGGTTTACCACAATAAAGACAATGAACATATGATTAATGTGGTTGTGGGAAGACAAAAGAGAGTTGTCAGAACTCTGCAATGACTTTATACAAATTCAGTATATACATTTTTGAAGGAATTAGTACATTTAGTTGGCATATAAAGGTCAGTTGACCTAGGATAAGTCATTTATAACCAGTGCCTGGGTAAAAGAGAAATAACCCTTGGCTATATTTAATCACTGATGTAATGAGCTGTCTGCTGCTATATGATAATTCTGCCTTTACTCACTAATATATCACAACTATACTTCTCCTTAGTAGAAGAAGATGAAATGAACATTTTTAATGACTTAAATAAGATATACAACTTTGTCCATATCTCCTTCAAGAAGCTTTAAATAAGGGAAGAAAAGAGAAACTCTATAAATATCCTCCAATTACTTCTCTCTCATTTCTAGAAATTATGCTTGCTTGCTTTTTAACATTTCTAAAAGAGGTTCCCCATGCATCCTTAAAGCCCAAAATAAAACTTTAAAGTAAGTAGCCTGCCTAAACCCAACCCTCAGGATGACTGTAGGATTCAGGGATGCTGCCTCTCATTGCCATTCTTAAGGACCTTGTGGAATCCTGAAGAATCTTGCCTCCCAGCAGCGGTACAGCTATCACAGGCAACAGTCACCTGTGTTGCCATAACAAAGTCTTCACTTAGCAAAATTCTGGACATGGCTTGATCTTCGCTTTCAGCATTTGAAATTCTTTTTTAAAAATATGTTATTTATTTACTTATCTCTGAAAGAGAGAGATAGAGAGAGAGAGGGAGAGAGAGGGAAAGAATGGGTGTGCCAGGGCATCCAGCCACTGAATTCTATATGCATATGGTGCCACCTTGTGCATCAGGCTTATGTGGGTATTGGGGAATCAAACCTGGATCCTTTGGCTTTGCAGGCAAGCACCTTAACCTCTAGGCCTTATCTCCAGTCCGAAATTTGAAATTCTTAATCATTCACAAAGTAAACACCCTGCATTTTCTATTGAACCATGATCTAAAAATTACATCGCTGGTCCTAATTCAGGACAATCTTTTGTAAGGTCTGGCAATGCACTTCATATGGCCTGGAGAATATGTCAAAACTTTTCCAGAGCTGTTTCTTGCTGTCTATAATTTCTGGCCTTATTTTGACAAGAGGAAGCAAATTAATGACCACTCCATAGAGGTTATTGAATTCTAAGTTTAATATATCGCATATAAAGCCACCCTCTTTGGTGATTTCTACCTAAAAAGAAAAGCACTAAGATGGCCATGTGCTAGGCACAAATAGTTTCCAGGAACCCCACAATTGCATGTCTTTTTGAAGTTCTACACTTAAGTGACCACATTGTAATCCCCCCTTGTTGTGAAATGACAAGCTATCAACTCAGATGCATTTTGCTAGAGGTCACCAGCAACCAGTGGAATTAATTTTAACATAAGAACAATGAATTCAAATGATCACTTAATGAAAAATGAGTTGATACAGGCTTCACTTTTAATATACTGAAAAAATTTAGTATGGTTGTCAACTGTGTGTGAGTTTTTGCTGTGTGGCCTCATATCCATGTATCAAATTATCAGTATGGTGTATGCTAAATAAAGGAGGTCCTGTCAAATGGAACATTGAGTTTCATTTTTTTATTATGTTTATTACCTCACCTCCTTCATCAGCTCATGGCCATAATGCTTTGGATTTACTGTGAGTATTTCGTCTTTCTCACTAGGCACCAGTGTCTCTCTTTTAGTATCTCCAGTACATTGCACAATGTAGTCAATGAGTGAATACTTGATTGGCTGGATGAATCTTTTCTTTGCCAACATAGGAAAACACCAACTACATAACTAGTGAAATAAATCCATGAGATCCTCTCATTGCCTTGCTTCCCCTCACTGATTTTATGTATTTTGCATACATCCATATTTAAAGGATTTGTTGGGCAAAGATGTCAATGTACCTAATACTGCCTAACTATGTATTTAGAAATGGTTATAGCAAAAACTTTCATGTTGTACTTTTGACCACAATTAAAATAACATTATCAGCAATAAAATAAATGATCCCATTAAAACCAGAAAATTGTCTGAGCAGAAGACACTGCAACAAACAAGTTACTCAGATAACAAATAAGTACATGAATAGATGTTAAACAGCATTCTTCATTTCAGAGTTACACACTAAGACAATAATGACTTATCTTCGTAGCATTAGAATTCTAAAATAAAATGATAATTTCTGAAGAGAATTTGGAGCTTTCTGTTGCTGACAAAAACACAAAATGTATCAACTTAGGAAAGCTTAATTTCTTGCAAAGTCATATACAGTCCTACAAATAATCCAACAATAACACTTCTGCTTACCCACCTGTGAGTAGAAGACTCACAGCAAAACATGAAAACAAATGCTTATAACATGGTTACCCCAAAACTAGTTGCAAATGTCTTCTTTCAGTAGGTGAATGGATAAAGTTGAACATATTCATACAATAAAATAATAATTAGCAATAAAATACACTACAAAATACCCAAATTAATTTGAAATACATATCAGAGGGAAGGCGCCACTGGGAAGACTATATGTACTGTATAATTCTAATTATGTGATATTCCAGAAAAGACAAATATTTACAAATATTATTAGATTATTAGTTGCCAGGGAGCTGGAGAAATGATTGATGAGAGGAAAAGTATAGGGGTTTACAGTAATAAAAGACTTCAATATGCTAAAGACAAGGTTAGTTTATTATATTGGACATTATTGACACTTCTAGAACTCTATTACACAAATAGTAAAGCTTAATTTATGCAAATTTTAAAACAAGATAATTGAATTCTCAAGAAGGAATACAGGTGCTGGAGAGATGACTTAGTGGTTAAGACATTTTCTTGTAAAACCTAAGGGCCCAGGCTTAATTCCCTAGTATTCACATTAACCAGATGCACATGGTGGTGCATGTGTCCAGAATTTGTTTGCAGTGGCCAGAAGCCCGAGTGTGCCTATTCTCTCACTCTCTTTCTCTCTCTCTCTCTCTCTCTCTCTCTCTCTCTCTCTCTCTCTCTCTCTCTCTCTCAGAAATAATAAAAAATAAAAATAAACAAGAATAAGTGCAGACTATTAAAAATCTAACTATTTGATGTATGAAACAATTCAAGTCAAGGAAATAAGTCAGGAAATAATTGGGGGATGGTAGGAGCCAGATTACAGTGAGAATTTTTAGATAAGCAATGTGAGAAGTTTGTAATGACATGTTGTAATGGATCAAGGTTGGAACTTAATAATGAATACCTATGGTTACACATAAAACCAGCTATTGATATATGTGATGTGTGTTCATTGATTGATATGTGCACAAATAGTTTGCCCTGTTTACTGAGAAAGCCTAAAAGAAATGTGAAGTGGTCTGACCTTCTGAGATCCAACCATGCTCTCTAAGAACTACATGGATCATTTCACTTAACCACCTTCTACCTAAGGATCCACTATCCATCAATATTACTGCTCTAATGCTTCAGAGATGGCTTAGTGGATAAAGCACTTGCCTGTGAAGCTTAAGGGCCCATGCCCAACTCTCTAGATCCCACATAAGCCAGATGCACAAAGGTAAGGCAAGCACAGGGTCTTACATACCCAGTAGGTGGCACATGCATCTGGAGTTCAATTGCAGTGGCTGAGGCCCTGGCATGCCAATTTTTTTTCTCTGTGTGTGTCTAAAATATAATTAAAATTAAAAATAATAAAAAAGTAAAAATTACTGCTCTAGGGACCAAGCACACATCACATAAACTTTTAGGAAACAAACTATATCCAAACCTCCCTTCCACCGAAACCCTTTTACTTTCCTTCTAGTTTCTCAACTATTTTCATGTGCTTCTAAAAATATACTTTTGATATATATTTATAGTATAGCTAGTGAGGTTGGACATTTTTTATGTTTATTGGACATGTGTATTTCCCCCTTTTAAAAAAGTTTCTGCTCATTTCATTAGCCCATTTATTGATTGATTTATTTGTCCCCTTGTTCAGTTTATTTTTTCGTACTTTGTACATTCTACACATCAATCCTTTGTCAGATATATAGTTAGAAAGATTTAATCACACTCTCTCAGCTGTCTTTTCACTTGATTATCAATTTACTTTACTGTTCAGGAGTTTTTAATTACAGGATGTCTTCTTTATTATTTGTGGCCCTATTTTAACAGAGTTTCTATTCAGAAAGTCATTGCCTATACTTATAATTTAAAGTATTTTCCCTACATGTTCCTCCAACCATTTTAGTGTTTCAGGTCTCATTTTAGGATCTTTGGTCAATTTTGAAATTACTTTTATTCCGGGTGAGAGATAGGTACTACTATTCTTCTGCACATGGATGATTTTCTAAAGGTTACTGGTTTCTTTATGTCTAAAACTATGAAAAGTAAAGACTATTTGAAAAGTTAATATTTAAATTCCACAAATAGAAAATTACAATTATATGTAGTTTGTTTTTTATACTTCAAAGCTGAATTTTTTTCTTTCTTTTTTTCATCCAGATGTTTCTTTCTAATGAGTTCACCATTACTTTCCAAATTTATAAAATGGCCAATAGACCATAGAAAGACATTTCTTTAAGCTCTTACTTGAAGACAACAACTTCAGCAAACTGCTAGCCATGACTCAAGGCCAAATCCTATTTATACTGGCAGTAGAACATACGATGGAAAATGTTGAAGTTTTATAAGCCTGTACAATTTTTTGAATTGTTTTGAAAGGCATGAGTTCTCCTGGAGTTCGTCTCTATGTTTTGAGAAAAAAAAAAATGGTTTTTATAGAAGTAGTTCAACTTCAAAAACACTAAAATTTTCAAAATGCAACCCATAAGTTACTCTTAAAATATCAGAAAAATATTTACCATTTCTCCCTCTACATATCTGATATCTGCCTTTAGTTGATATATATTTTCCAGTTCCTACTTCTAATCTCTCTTCTTTACCAAAGTTACTGAAATCAAGGATTAGTGTTGGAAATCTTTGCACCTAAAACTCTTGGCTATGACCACCACTACACAGAAGCATTTTATGGCACAAGGAAAAGGGGAAACTGCCGCTGTGAAGATGTCATCACCATCGTCCAACAGCGATTCCATTCTGACAGCGGGCATTTACAAGACATCACGTGTGCTTATTGTACTGCCACATTTCAGAATTTATTACTTCAAATTGAAGAGTTTATTAAGTGAATTTGCATATCAACAGGATCAAGACTCAGTCAAAACTGCCCTTTCCCCTAATAGGCCTTTTTTCTCATGTATTGATCACAAAGATTGGTGTGTTGTTTTATTCATAGAATTTCTGCCACTGCTTTTGTGGAAGCTGTGTTTCATTCAGCATTATGACTGTGACTGGATGTCTCCCATTTTCCTAAGTTAATATCTGGTTTTTAAAAGAGAGATATCACTTGTGAGGCTCTGCATATACATAATGATCATATAAAAGACACTTTGCCTAATGTGGAAAGTCAGCTTTCATTTTTTTCACCTCTTTGTAACTTCTTTTCAAATTGACACCACTATTTAGGAAATGAGTTTTATATTCATCTCTTTGGAGACTAATGTAAATTGCATTTTATATCACTCATGTTGTACCCTCTTCTAGGAATTATACTTGGAAGTCAGCCAGGTAACTGGAGAGAAGCATTGAGGTTTAAAGGCAGACCACCTCGACTGGAAGCCTGCCTCTGCCTGTGGCATATGCATGCATGTCTCGCATCTCAGCTTCTTCAGCTATAGAAAGAAAATAAGAATTAAATTCACTGGTTTGGTCTGAGCTTTTACAGTGCTTAGCACATAGATTCTTCATATGTGCATATTATTTTCTTCCACATCACACTTGGGACCACTCTGGTTTTAATAAGTCTCTTATTTAAAGGTTAACAGGAAGGGGGAAATCAAAGTGTCTGTAAGTGCCTATCAGAGAAAAACTAAAATTAATAACACTCGGGGCCTCAATGGAAGTAGTTTTAACTTTTGATAATTGTATATTCAAAACATGATATGGGTATGTGAGAGAGAGAGAGGAACAGAACTTTTATAATTTCCAAGTTATTTGATACAGTCATTTTGAAAATAAATGCTGGAGAACTTGAGCTGTTTAGGTAAATGCAAGAATATATATAAGAAGAACACAAGATAGCACCTCAGGATCAGTACACAGCTAAGGAATGACTAAAATTGAAAGACCAATAATATCAATTCTTAGCAAATTTCTAACACAATTTTATAAATGCAAATTGGTACAAGCCCTTAGTGAAACCCATGGGCAGTTTATGATAAGGTTAAATAGACGCCAATGTTATTGCCCAGCAATTCTACTTCTAGGTCTCTGTACATAAGAGAAATAAGTTCATATGTACAAATATGAAGGGATTCATACCATAAAGTAAGCAAAATCTAGAAGCAAACAAGAGTTGGGGATTATATAATCTTCTGTTAATTAAATAGTTCATCAGTGACCAAGTGATCAAAATATTGATATATTCAGTGTCATGTGCACACTGCCCAGATATCTCAGTCAAAAGGCTTCCAACTTCTTTCCCATTTAAATGAAGTTCAAAACCAGACAAACTGGAGTAGGGAGATAGCTCTGTGGATAAACTGTTTGCCAAACAAGCACGAAGACCTGAGTTTGGATTTCCAGCACCCACATAAATGCTAGAGAGGATGGATGGCCATCTATAGTCAGAGCACAAGGGGGGGTTAAGACAGGGCACCCCCAGGACATGCTTAGTATCTAGACCAGCCAAACAGCACGAGTACTTCAGGGTCCAGGTAAGAGACCCTGCCTCAATTAATAAGGTGAAGAGCAGCAACATCTGGCCTACACACACACACATGTACCAACACACATTTGAAAACATAGATATACACATTGTACACACACATGGAAAATTATAAAACCAGATAAACTCAGTGCATGACAACACAAATCTGAACAGTGATCATTAGTGGAGTGCAATTAATGGGAAAGAGCCTGAAGAAATTCTCCAAGCTGATGACAATGACATCACTCTTATTCCTTTCTACGTATGTTCACAAATTCCTTGAAACTGAAATTTTGAAATTTGTGCAATATCCAACACATAAATTGAACCTCAGGTTTTTTGAAAATCTATAAGGAATAAAGCATTCTTACATCTTAAAGCAAAATGTAAAATTAGCATAGAGCTTAAAGAAGTACTTTAAGCATCAGGCCCCATTCAGTCTCCAGGTGGAACCTTAAGGCTGAACAAAAGTCACAGGTCTTTTATCAAGAACAAAGAATTTCTGGGCTGCAGAGATGGCTTAGCAGTGAAAGCCCTTGCCTGCAAGCCTAAAGAGCCAGGTTCGATTTTTCAAGCCCCACGTAAACCATGCACATGGCAGGTGGCACGTGACACATGCATCTGGAGTTTGTTTGTAGTGGTTAGAGGCACTGGTACTCCCTCTTTCTCCTTCTCTCTCTCTCTCTCTCTCTCTCTCTCTCCCTCTCTCTCTCTCTCTCTCTCTCTCTCTCTCTCTGTCTCTCTGTCTCTCTATCTCTAATAAATTAATGAAAATAAAAACTTTGGAAAAACCAGAACAGAGAATTTCTTCATAGCATGACCAACAATCTG
The DNA here is from genome assembly GCF_020740685.1 of Jaculus jaculus. Classification (NCBI taxonomy): domain Eukaryota; kingdom Metazoa; phylum Chordata; class Mammalia; order Rodentia; family Dipodidae; genus Jaculus; species Jaculus jaculus. The sequence goes on along the minus strand of NC_059116.1, from coordinate 70,230,988 downwards.
GAAGAAACATCATTAAAGGCCACATTTGGTTATGGCCTGAGATTGCGTTACACATAGGCCAAGGAGATATTTCCTGGGTGGACATGGCATTTGTGTGTTAAGATATCAAGGACACATCCCACAGCTCTCTATTTTTCTACGTGCTTTTCTCATATAATAAAAAATAAATTATCTTGATGCTTTCTGTGGTCCCCTTAATGTCATTCCTATTCTAGAGGAAGGATGTATTATAAAGTAAGGAAGACACAAATCAAGCAGTGCTGTTATTATTATTATTACTACTACTATTACTATTATTAACCCCTAAAATACGTTCTTCTATTTTCATCCAATGTCTGCTAAACCAAGTCTCTTTATCTTCTATTTATGCCCTTTATTTATTTATTTATTTAGTTATTTAGTTAGTTAGTTAGTTAGTTAGTTAGTTAGTTAGTTAGATAGTTATTTGGGAGAGACAGACACAGAGAGAAAGACAGATAGAGGGAGAGAGAGAGAATGGGCGCGCCAGGGCTTCCAGCCTCTGCAAACGAACTCCAGACGCGTGCGCCCCCTTGTGCATCTGGCTAACGTGGGACCTGGGGAACTGAGCCTCGAACCAGGGTCCTTAGGCTTCACAGGCAAGTGCTTAACTGCTAAGCCATCTCTCCAGCCCTATTTATGCCCTTTTGACAAAGTCAGATAATGTCAGATACACTAAAATGGCTACTGATACCTCACAATTATCTTTCCAACAATTTAAATTTCCATTCATTTTAGGTGAAGCTTTAAAAAAATGTTCTGTACAAACACAGTGATGGGATATTGTGTCATTTAGTCAAGCACACCCACATGAGAGCTGACATCAAGAAATGGGTACTCACTGCCATTCTTCCCCTTGCCTACCCTGTGTTTTTTTTCACTCACTTCTTCCCTTGTGCTTTAAATCATCTCAGCTATAATTAGCTAGAGGTAAAAACACTAAGCAAAAATCCAACTTAATATTTTAGCACATGGTTGCCTTTGATGACACTATCAAGGATATACTGGAATCACCAAATGCTCAGTTGCCAAATTGGGGAGTAGGCTTTTGGCTTGCCCAGTCACATGCATTTCAATGTGCCCATCATGCTGCCCCACCATGTGACATGATCTGAAATAGCAAAGTTCTTCTTGCATGCTGAAGACTGGAGTTCTGAGAAACTATGTATAATTCTCATACATATTTAACATATTTAAATTTTTGGAGTGTAACTTTACATGTTACTTTTTTGTCAAGAGTTAGGATGCCTTAGGATGGATTTATGGTTTTGCTGATTCAATACAATAAAAATTGGGAGGGACTATAGGTCATGATAACATTCTATTAAAATTAACAAAAGTCAGTGGCACTTATTGCTTCAATTGTTCTCAATTTAGAATATTGAATAAAAGATCAGATTTGGTCTCATTAAGAATATATTCCAGAGAGGTGAAGACTTTACAGAATTAGGAAAGATTAACTCCTTCAAAATGAAACAAAAACACAATTATAACTTCTTCTGGATGCTCTGGAAATTTTTTTAACCCTTTTAAATGTACCATAAGACCTTGCAGTAAAGGTTGTAATCTCCTATTGAAAAGAAGAAAGTTGATTATGAAGACAGCTTGTGAATATTTTCAGACAGTTTCAAAAAAAAAAAAAAAAAGAAGATGAATCTTGAAATGAATGAGGTGATTTTGCCATTTGCCAAGTATGTCTTTTCAGACTACACATTCAAAAATGGAAAATGAAGCTGGATGTGGTGATGTAAACTTGAAATTCCGGAACTCAAGAGACTAAGACTGCAGAGGGGACTCTAAGATGGAGGCCTGATCTATACAGTAAGTGCAAGACTACCCAGGTCCATGTAGCTAGATTGTCTAAAAAATATCCTGACGATAACAAAATAAAGTAAGTGGGAAATTAAAAGCAGGTAAATTTAAATCCACTGGGTATACCCAGCAGCGCAGCATGGACAGAAAATTATTTATCAGCTAACTCCCCTACATCTTCACCTGAAGAGAGTCTTCAGAATGACTCAGTATAGACACTCGGCATCTGGTCTCAGGGACCCCTGGTGCCGCTCCTTCCCTTCCTAGAAGGCACAACCATTCTAGCTAATGACTCCAGTTCCCTTCAATGAAGGGAATGGAGAAAATGGACAAAGCACACTCATGACAACAGCACAGTGTATTTTCTCTAGAAATCCTACAGAGAATACCTCTAGCGTTCTCTAAGAAGTATGATCATTTCCTCACCAAAGAACAGATCTGTGCTCCCATGAAAATAATGTCCTCTCTGACCTCCCATTTCCCATGATGAAGGGATGAATAAATCAGCACACATTACATTTCTACTCAATGTTTTGCATCTCTAAACCTCTAGACTTTTCCTCCACACCATGGCAAGAAAATTCCCCACTTCAGATTCATTTTCTATAGAACAACACTGAATCCAGGCTGTAAACTGTGTAAGCACATTATAAGAACCTTCCATAGGTTCCTAAGACAATAAGAAATTTCGAAGCTCTCCTACAAGTATCCATATTGATATATTTGACCATTCCCAAGTAATTGTTATCTATCTATCTATCTACCTATCTATCTATCTATCTATCTATCTACATATGTATATATTTGGTTTTCCAAAGTAGGGTCTCACTCTAGCCAGGGCTGACCTGGAATTCACTATGTAGTCTCGGTGGCCTCAACTCCCAGTGATCCTCCTACCTCTGTCCCCCGAGTGCTGGGATTAAAGGCATGCGCCACCACACTCAGCTTTTTCATTGTACTCTATATTTTAATTTACCCTCTTTATCATGGGATTTGAACCTGGGTAACTGTGTATTTTGGGTAAGAACTCTGGCATATTCTACAAAGCATCCCCAGCCTTTGTTTATTCACATAGCTCCCACTATTTAGCTCAGGTTGGCCTTGATACATAATCCAAGCTGATCTTCAGCTCATAATTCTCCTGCTTCCACTTCCAGACGACTGGGATTACATGCTGGCACCACCACTCCAAGGCCATATAATGAACCTTGCAGTACAGTTCTCTGGAAGATATACATTAACTCCTCTCAGTTCACACTTAGTACAAGTTTTCCTTAGTGAAGATGGGCCAGACTCTAGTATGAGTTTGGAGACCACACAAAATGATGAGTGTTGATCTTTTGGAAACAAAAATTCCCTTGCAGCATAAAGATATTATTAGAGTGTCCGCAAGGTAGAAGCGAACTTACTCAGAGAAAGAAGCAAAAGAGGCATCTGCCAGTGAGGTGGCAGAGAGAAGATTCTTAGGGAATGCAGGAAATTCACATACCCCTGAATCCACCCAAACCTCTTCATTCCCATTATCAGAAAGTCATTCCTTCCCCTCAGTGGCCTGACAGTCAAATAAACACCAAGCACAAAAAACCGATTTCAGTCATGCTGGGGTTTCAACACAGTATATTCATAGGATTCCTTCCTTTCCTGCCACTCACTCTCGGCTGTGCTTAGTGGGTTTCATCTTCGCACCACTTCTCCGGTGCAATTAAAACATAGCTAGTGGTCTCCACAGCACCAGACGCAGACTTTCCGTCATGTGCTTGGCCAAGTCTTCTCTTTGGTGGGCACATTTAGGGCTTATGACTTAAAAGAAAGTCTCCAGTATGAATGCTACAGTAGATATCAGCAGACAAGTTAAGTCATTTAAGTAAATGCCATTGTTCTATATGTCACCCATACTCAGGAGTAACATATTTCAGAAAGTGGGGTTTTGAAGAAACAAATATTTTGTTAGATACTATGTTGACAGACACTGTGGTCACTGAAACCTCATAAAAATGGAGCTACAGGGTATACTGAGAACAAAACACTAAGCCAGATCTCTATCTTGCCTACCAGGACTCAGGGAGCATCATGGAAGAGGGGGACGGAAGACTTTAAGAGCCTCAGGTTTCCCCAACCCTGCAGAGACGGACTGAGGCCTCTTAGTCTCCACAATGAATAACCTACTGAAGACCTTCTGTAGAATTGGGGCAGGGGTAGCCTTTCTATTAAAACCACCTATAAATTAATGTTTTTAATTAGGAAAAAAATCAGAGATTATTATGAAGCAGCAAACTTCAGTTTGGAAGAGGCTCCACAAAAGTTATGTGACTATGAATGTCTGAGAAAACTAAATTTATTATACACATATTTACATGTGTTAATTAAAATATATATTGTCATTTCAAAAGTAAAGTGAAGCAGCTAAAAAGAGAATTTAAGCAAATACAACTCATATCCTCATTACCATTCTTTGAAGAATATTGGAGATGACGTTAAAATGGCCTCTGCAGCTCTGAGACCTGTGACCTTGTTCTCTCCATGTCAGGTCCTTCCCTTCCTGGCCAGTGTGAGGCTTCAGCAGGCGATAAGCAGTGAATCTTACTGGAAGAGACATTGATTTGCATCCTTGTCACCTCTCATTATCTCCAGAGTCATTCACCACTCATATTTGGCAGTACAAGTAAGACAGGTTTCTTGCTTCTATAACTTTTCTTCTATATTCCATATATGTTTTCTCTCCTTTCATGGTGAGAAAATCACCATTCCCCTAGCTAAAAAACAGACAAATGCACCGTTGTGTCTATAGATTAAATTTCCTCATGGTGGCACTTGGTATCGAGTTCTCTTAGTAAACATCTCAGTCAGGGAGGCCACGCTTCAGCATGCATGATTTTTTTCAATGATACTTTTGTGGATTTCTGAAGAAAATATGACATGCAATCTAATATTTCCAGCTAGTTTTTTCCCCTTTCAACCATATTGTTGTTGAAAGTTAAAACCAGTTTTCTTCCTAATATCTTTTCAACTTGATTAAAGAGTAAAAGAATTTGTAAATAAAGTTGAGTTTTTTCCCCTGATTTGTTTTTAGAAGCTTTATTGAGATATAAATCACCCATCATAAAGTTTACCTATTCAAAGGACAAACTTCAGGGTTCTTCTGCACACTCATACAGTTGCACAATCATCATCACTAAATAAATTTAGGACATTTTTCTTGTTTCCTGTGAGAGTTAATCTTCAATGTCAATGAGACTGACCTCTGGATATGTCTGTGAGGAAGTCTCTGGAGAAATTTGAAGAGAAAAGACCCAATGTGGATGACACTATTCTGTGAACTTGGCAAAGACTGAATAAAAAATGGAAAAGGGGGCTGGAGAGATGGCTGAGTAGTTAAAGCGCTTGCCAACAAAGCCTAAGGACTCATGTTCAACTTCGCAGAACCCTTGTAAGCCAGATGCACAAGCTGGCACATGCATCTGGAGTTCATTTGTAGCAGCTGGAGGCCTTGGCTCACCCATTCTCTCTCTCTCTCTCTCTCTCTCTCTCTCTCTCTCTCTCTCTCATGCACATGCATGTTCTCTCTAATACATGAATAAAAGTTAAAAAAAAAAAAGAATAGTGGACATAATTAAAAAAAAAAAAAAAGATGTGGGGCTGGAGAGATGGCTTAGCAGTTAAGGCTTTTGCCAGCAAAGCCAAAGGATCCTAGTTTAATTCTCCAAGACCCACAAAAGCCATATGCACAAGTGGGTGCATGTGTCTGGAGTTCCTTTACAGTGGCTGTGAAGGCTCTGGCACACCCATTCTCTCCCTCTCTTTGTCTCTCTCTCTCTGCCTCTTTCTCTATCTCAAATAAATAAATAAAATATATTAAAAATAAAAAACAATGTAAAACAAAAGTATGTGTGGGGGAGGAGGAAACCAGCGGGCGTGTGCATTCACTTCTCTGCTTCGGCATGACGGTGTTACTCCACTTGCTGCCTCCATTCCCACCAGCAGAGCTTTGCTGATCCCAGGAGCACACCTCCCCTGCCATTGTGGACTACGGCATGCCCCCACCCACCCAGATCAGCCTTGCAGTGCTTTGGTCAGGTATTTTGTCACTGCATGAAAAAAGCAACTAATATACCCCAAAATTACAAATCCCATATCTCCATCCCTAAGTAACCACTATCCTAACTTAGATATGCCCATTCTGCATATTTTATACAAAATGAATCACACAATTTGTGATCTTTTGTGACTGTATTCTCTTTTTCATTAACAACATGTCAAACTCAAAACAACTTTGAATTAAGAATACACGAAGAAAGCTTTAGGTCAGATTTGATGTATACAAGTATGATTACTAGAATGTTCTCTTGAGATATGAAGGGATGACTTTCAAGATCTCACGATCTAAGATCTGATGGTTTAGGTAAAAAAAAAAAAAAAACTTGTGTAAACTAGTATTGGGCATGATGTCATGAGAGAATCTGGGTAGATTAATAAATACCAATTCTTTAGAAATAAGATGCTGAAAATAAAAACAAAGGTCCCTGTGACCTCATTTGTTGTCCCCATCTTCCAAACCTTCATTAATTTCTAAAATACCTCACAAAGTGTGGTTTAAATGAGCCTAGAATTTTAATGTTTTTCCTACACATTTTGGAAGCTTAGTCAGTATCTTATCGGTTTAAGAGTTGTTTGCATATGGGAACTATGTTATCTCCTTCCAAGTCCAGAGCTGTAAAACTGTCTTTAAACATTTAAATAAAATTTAAGTACTTTAAACATGGCAACCGGAAGAGTATGTCTTTAAGAGCTGTAAGTAATTTAAGAAGCTCAGTGTGGCTTTATCTTGAAGGGCTGCATGCACACATCTGCAGGGGAACACATCTACCAGTGAAACGAGAGATGATGAAATTATGTGTGTATTTATAGAGCCTACATTGTTCCCTCCTCTTTATATAGCCACCTTTCACTCTGGGATTTTCTCTCATGGTGAATGTTGTGATTTTATCTGTTTGCTTGTCTTTTCTTTGGGGACAATTGAGTATTTGGTATCTCCTTTTAAAATCTGTTTAGGGGTGTGCATTTTAACAGCCTTTCTGGGTGCATTATTTGCTTGATTTCATTTCTGTAGCATGTCTTCTTTATAATGCAAACAAAGAAAATAATTTTGGGTTTGGGGATAAGAAAGAGAATCTTGTGATTTAGAAAAAAGAGAAAATGAAACACAACATAAGTTTTAAATGGATTAGATGGGTTTTACCAGAAATTCTTCGTTTTTACAAAATGCACAATAATATTAATGGAACTAAGTTATTACTATTAGAAATTATAGCACATTACAAGTACTTTGAAGAACATACATGTTAATGTATTTTTAAAAGAATTATATACTCATTTATTTAAGAGACAGATATCGATAGAGACAGAGAGAACACAAAGGCTTCTGCCACCTCAAACTCGATTCATGTGTGACATGGTGCACCTGGCTTTACTGGGGAAATTGAACCCAGGCTTTCATGCTTTGCATGCCATCTCCCCTGCTGTTATTTATGCATGCATACATACTGTATTTTTTTAACCTCACATTGTAATAATGTGAAAGACAGGTGTTTCCTTTTTATAATGAAAATTGGGCAAAAGCCACTGCTTTTTCCAAAATCACAAGGTCAGTGAGGTGGTTTGATTTAGGTGCCCTCCATAAACTTAGGTGTTCTGAATGGTAGGTCCGCAGCTAATGGAAATTTGGAAATGAAAGCCTTCTGGAGGCCATGTATTGTTGGGGGTGAGCTTATGGGTGCTATGCCCAAATTCCTCTTGCTAGTGTTTGGCACATTGTTCTGTTTCTGTTGTCCACATTATGTTGGCCAGGAGGTGATGTCCACCCTCTGCTCATTCCATCCGCCCCTCCCACCACCATCATGGAGCTCCTCCTTGAGTCTGTGAGCCAAAATAAATCCCTTTTCTCCCACAAGCTGCTCTTGGTCGGGTCCTTTCTGCCATTAATGTGCACCTGACTGCAATAGTCAGTGTGTCAAAGATCTGAGAAAAGTATATCTAATCTCTAAGGCTGAAAATTCTGTGTAACTAATGACACTCACATCAGAGAACCTTAAATGTAAAGGATAAAGGCAAAGAAAGAAAGAGGCCAAAGCAGTAACATATGATGAGTAATAATTACTATATTATTGCCATTTACAGCCAATTATGGGCAAGGGAACATTATTAACATCACCTAAAATAGATTTTCCCAACTTCCCCAAGAAATAATAGCATTGTTCTCATTATAAAATCAAAAATTAAACTCAGGAAAATTAGGTATGTCATTGACAGCCACATAACTAGTGCATTAGAGATATAGGAGTCTAACTGTGTTCCAGCATCAATACTTAATCTTCTGTCCCTCAGTAAGCTACATTTCTTCTATACTTGGGATTTCCTCCCAGTGAGTCAGCCTCATGGAATACAGGTTTGTTATGCTAGCGTAATGTGACATTTATAGAGCACAATGATCGGAGGTGTCATCATATTTACAAACCCACTCATCCCATTCTTTCATGGTTGGAACAGGCTTTCTGACAGTAGTGAAGAAAGGCTGGGCACAGGTGTGAACACATTCCATATAAGCCAGAAATCTCTTAGCAAATGGCAGTAGTCTCAGTGGATAAGCAGAAGGAGAGAACGTGTGATGTGAGGTCACTAAAACTCTAGAACATGTTTTTTTTTTTTTCTTATCATAAAAAGTAATGGGTTACATGATATCATTTTTATACACATGTGTCACTTTAATTTGTTTTAATTCATCACCTGTCCACATTGCTGTCCTCCTGTGCCATGTCCCTGACTTGTTCGAACCTTGTTTTTTTTTTTTTTTTAGATTTTACATATGTATCTATTGTATTTTCATCATATTCTTCTATTAGTCTCTCTCTCTCTTTGCCCCTCACACTCCTACTAAGTCCCTTCTTCTTCCCAAGTAACCCCTCCTTACTTCAATGCCACCTTGAATGTGCAGCCCAGTGATTTGAGTTAGGATAATGTGCATGAACATGCATGCAGTATTACGTGGTGAAGTATGGGCAACTCACCAGTGACACAACCATGGAAAGAAATGGCTCCTCTTCCTCCATAAACTACTAATTGTCAATAAACTCCTCTATGGTAAAATGTTGATGGGCCCAAGCCTCTGCAGTAAGCCACAGCCGTGGTGTGCTCTTGATTTTAAAGACCACGTCACATCCAAAAGGCGATGGTGCACAGCACTTCTCCCAGTTCTCCAGTTCCGACATCCTCTCGGCCTCCTCTTCTGGAATGCCTGGCTCGTCTTGGGAGGGGATGATGTAGGCATCTCCTTTAGGGCTAAGTACACAAAGGTCACTCACAGAGCTTCCTCCAGCTAAGCATCTCTGCATTAACCACTGCCTACGGCACAAAGAAAAGTCTGTGATTGGGGCTGAGAGCAGCACTTATCTGCAAATGTAAACATGGATATTTAGAAGGCACTTGGACAATGTATCTATTTAGAACAACAATAGTACTAGGTTACCAGCTGGGTCAAGGATCTTCCCAGCCGCCAGGGTGTTGGAGGTTTCTGATGGCACCTGTGGATTTCCTCCTGCGAAGAAGGCCTCAAAATCCACTCAGGAAGCTGGTTGTCACAGACACAACAGTCCTGACGCTGTTGCACCAGCGAGCATGAATCCTGCAGGTTGGTTGTGGGGCACACATGGCCCATCACTGCGCAAGGCTGGTGATGGCTTTTCTCCCCCAGCAACCTGTATCTGTCTTCAGCACAATGAAGGCTAGCCAGCAGGGAGGAAGCTTCCAGCTCAATTCTCACTTGGGTTTTTGTTTCTTTGTTTGTTTGTTTGTTTGTTTGTTTGTTTGTTTTGTCTTGCAACTAAAGTATGTGATATCTTTAGTAACACAGATGCACCATCTAGTTCCGGTGGAATTCAAGAGTAATGGCAATCGCCTGTATTGTTTTAGCAGCCTCTTTGACATCCCTGACCAACCAATTACAGGGCGATACCTCATCCCTGGCATTGGGATTCTGTTTAACAACCTATGGCTTCTGGAAGCTTTATCTACCCATGTAGGGCATCTTCATTTAATCTCTAAGTTATTTATTTATTCATTTTTGTTTCCTCAAGATAGAGTCCCACTCTATGCTAGGCTGACTGAAACAACTCACCGTAGCCCCAGGCTGGCCTCAAACTCACAAATGTTCTCCTGCCTCTCTGCCTTCTGAGTACCTGAGTGCTGGAATTAAAAACATGTACCGGGCTGGAGAGATGGCTTAGCGGTTAAGCGCTTGCCTGTGAAGCCTAAGGACCCCGGTTCGAGGCTCGGTTCCCCAGGTCCCACGTTAGCCAGATGCACAAGGGGGCGCACGCGTCTGGAGTTCGTTTGCAGAGGCTGGAAGCCCTGGCGCGCCCATTCTCTCTCTCTCTCCCTCTATCTGTCTTTCTCTCTGTGTCTGTCAGTCTCAAATAAATAAATAAAAATTTAAAAAAAAAAAAAACATGTACCATCACACCCACCCAAAGCTATTTTATTTTATTTTATTTTATTTTATTTTATTTTATTTTATTTATTTGAGAGAGAGAGAAAGAGGCACAGAGAGAAAGAGAGAGAGAGAGTGAATGAGCATGCCAGGGCCTCTAGCCACTGCAAATGAACTCCAGATGCAGGCATCTCCTTGTGCATCTGGCTTACATGGGTACTGGAGACTCAAACTGGTATCCTTTGGCTTTGCAGACAAACACTTTAACTGCTAAGCCATCTCTCCAACCCCAAAGCTCTTTGTAAATTATACTTTAATTAGCTTACAAAACAGAGAGTTTCTATGTTTTTATTACACTTTAGTTTTAGACAAGCCTTATCCCATTTCTTCCTGTTACCATCCTTGCTTAAAACTCCTCCTGCTCACTTTCTTCATTTACATATCACATGTATTCTATGACCCCTGCCAAAAAAGAGAAAAATCATATAAAGTTTAAAGTGCCTCATTTTTATGATAAGAAAAAGAATGTTCTAGAGTTTTAGTGACCTAACATCACACGTTTTTGCTGAATAGGAAACTAATAAAAAAATAAAAAAAAATAAAGTGCCTCATTTTCAAGTAGGATTTACTACAAGTACTACCATGCAATCTATATCAGTTGATATTTACCCAGAACTACAGATATATCAAGAGTCAAGTTCTGAATAATTAATAATAATAATAATAATAATAACAATAGGCCATTTTTTGTAAAAGCTTTTCTGAAGGTATGGAGAGACTTCCAATGCTTGAATTAAAATTTGTTATTATTTATCTATATAGCTTGTCATTTTGTGTCAATGAAGGAAGTATTTTAGTCTGCTTAGGCTATTATAACCAGACAACATAGACTACAGAGTAAAACAAGAGCCACATACTTATTAAAATTGTACAGGTTGGAAGTCCAAGAATAAAAAATCAGGTTGGTTGGGTTCTGAGCAGAGCTTTCTTACTGCCTTATAGATGGCTAGCTTTTAGCCATGTGCTTCCCCAGCCAGAGAAAATTCAAGCTTTTCTTTGCTTGTACGTATTATACAACATTGCTTCCACATTGGTGAATACAGATTGACACCAATATATAAGGATATGTAATTACATGTTTCACTAAATATGGTTACAAAGATAGCTTTAGTAGAATCATATGTAAAAGTAGAAGTGATAGCAGCACCTTCAAGTTATTACTTACATATAGCATAGAAATTGTTTCTGAAACAGCGGGTAGAAGTGTTGCTTTTTGCTTACTGTGTAACCTTAACTTAGCCTTATGGCATGAGACATTTGTTCCCCATCAGCATTACAGGTAGGCTGACAACAGAAGCTCCTAAAGCCAAGCCTCCTGGATCTCTCGAGGAGGCTGAACATATCACAGAGGATTGTTTCAGATCTTAGACTTGATGTTCGCTAGCCTTTGGAGCAGCAAACCTTTCTGAAATTCACCTGCAATTGATGTACAGAAGTAGGTAGTAATTTTCCTTCCCAGAAGAAGATTTAGGTGTGTGAAATGTGTGTTTCTAGGTTTGACTACCCCATTGTTATGGATATTAGTAAAACGTATGAAGTGTCACATAGGAGGAAATTGCGTCCAACATTTTGACATTGCAACACAACGTTGTCATCAACAAAATTCTCACTCAAGAAACTCACAACTGAGTTACAAGAAAACATTGCCAAAAAAGTCCCATAATGGCCAGTCAGTTCATGATGTTGTGTCGTATCTCATTCACAACTGTCCTTAACAGCATGAATCCTATGGACCACAGGTGGACACATGTGGCTTAAACTATGGTGTAGCCATTTAAGCAAGTACTTTATAATTGTGTCTAAACAACTGGGATGATAGAAATAGAAACAAATATATCAAAGAATGAGAATGGATAAGTAAGCACGCACCTTTAACCTCTGAGTCCTACCTGCAGCCCAAAACAGATAGTGAACTACTTCACTGCCCATCGCAGAAGAAAATTCTGTTTGATTTCAGGTCATTTGAAAAAGTGAAGTTATACCTGAACTAGAAAGCAAACATGTAATAATAATAATATTAATAATAATAAATATTTGGTATATAGATAAAAATGACATCCATAGATTTCTTCAAGAGAATAAAAATTCTGAGGACTTCCTTGGGCATAGAAATGAAATAACATCAAGATCTCAGAGAAGCAGAGTGAAGAAAAGCATGGTGAAAGTCCAGTCAGAAAGAGTTCTTGCTGGCCTTTAGGGAAGCTCCTTGCTCAGCACTAGCCCAGGGGAGAAAAGAACCAAGAGTAAATTCAAAAGCTAAATGAGTTCAAAAGTGATCCATTGACTTATTCAAACTCAAGCTAGTGAACTGAGCAGGGGGCAAAACCTTTACATGCACATGCAAGCAAGCACCAGCTGTGTCTGGTAGGTCACCCCAGCTCCCACCTAGAATGGAGGAGACCGCAAGACCAAGGTTCCTCTTCCATCCCAGTCACCCCATAAGACTCTTAGAGTCAGATCTGAACTCAGCTAAGCCTGATGAGACAAATTCTCACACACAAAGGAAAAATGCAGAACTTAAGAGTGGTAACAAACTGGCAACAGAAGGAACTCTACTTTTACTGCATACTTCAAAATGAGTTTAGCTAATATCCCTCTGAGATCTGTGTGAAAGAGGAAAATTTAAGCGTATTTGCAAAATAAAAATCTCAGTTGAATTGAATTGCTACCAAGCAACATTAATAAAACCAATTAATTATTGAATTTAGATATCAAAGTGTTTTCCTATAATGTAGTACATTTCCTGTAAACAGAAAAAAACTATAAAACTGAAAGGCACACAGGACATATTTAAAAATTCCAACAACCCCTTAGAAACAGAAAATACTAAAAGACAAACTTCATAAAAAGAGAGACTTGTAATATGGTGTTTCAAATTGGAATCTGCAGAAGATACAAGAATAGCTTATAAGAACCAAATGAAACTTTCAATGGTTAAAAAGAAGGTTTCAATTGTTGGATTTAATAAGACAAAACAAATATGCCAAAAGAAATAGTAACTGAAGATTATAGTAACTTAAAAGGAATTAGGGAAAAATAATTGGATAAAAAGCAAGAAAAGTAAAGAAAGGCTGGAAGAAAAGGACTTAATGAATATCTAACCAAATTTCAAATAAAAATTTAAAAGAAAATAGGGACAAAACAATATGAACAAAAATAGAAAAGCTAAGAATTTACCCAGAATTGTTGCTATTCACAAACCTTCAAATTCTGGAAAGTAACCAAGCTCAGGAAAGAGTTAAGAATTAAAATAGGGCTGGAGAGATGGCTTAGCAGTTAAGTGCTTGCCTGCGAAGCCTAAGGACCCCAGTTCGAGGCTCGATTCCCCAGGACCCATGTTAGTCAGATGCCCAAGGGGGTGCATGCATCTGGAGTTCGTTTGCAGTGGCTGGAAGCCCTGGCATGCCCATTCTCTCTCTCTCTCTCTCTTTCTCTCTCTCTCTCCTTCTCCTCTCTGTCTGTCACTCTCAAATAAATATAAATAAAAATTTAAAAAAAGAATTAAAATAAATTTGAGTGCAAATGGTTCCAGAGTGTCGTAGTTATCAAACCTGCTTTAGGAACGCCAGTCCCTGGGTTTGTGCTCCAGCGGCACCATGAGCCCTCCAGCAGAGGATGCAGAGTAAAGCACTTGTCCTGCAAGCATGAGGACCTGAGTTTAGATCACCAGCACCCAACTAACACCAGACTCGAATGGTGTCTCCTATAATTCCAGTGCTAGAGAAGGGAAGAACCCCTGGGACTCGTGGATCTCAAGTTCAGCAAGAGTCCTTGTCTCAAACACCAAGTGTAGAACAATGAGGAAAACACCTAACATAGACATCTGGCCTCCACACGTATGCACATGAGCCCACAAGCAAACAAGAAAAAAAGGAAGAAAAGAAAAAGAAACCACAGGTCTAAGATGTAAAAGACAATGGTGAAGAAAATGTTTGAGAAGTTATAAGGAGATCAAAATATACATTTACCTAGCTGGGCGTGGTGTCTTATGCATTTAATCCCAGCACTCGAGAGGCAGAGGTAGGAGGATAGCCATTGGTTCAAGGCCACCCTGAGACTATGTAGTGAATTCCAGGTTGGCCAGGGCCTGAGTGACACCCTACCTTGAAAAACATGTATATATATATATATATATATATACACATTTATTATATCAAACAGTTGAATTGTGAAGAAAAGAGATAAAACTGAAGTACTAGGAGAGATTACCACACAAATACAGAAGACAGTCAGCTTAGCAAGTGTTTTCACTGGTTAGGAATGAAGCAAAGAGAGCTATAGTAGAATTGCTCACACGTCATAGTCTCGACTTACAAATATGTTAAGGAAGGGGAATTAAAACAGAAGAAAAGTCCTTATAATCACCATAGAAGAAAGGAACTGAAGGAACTGTTACAGAACTATCTTTGGGGTATGACATATCTGTGTCCTCTTAAACATTCAGGAGCTGTGATTACTCACAGGAAACCTGCACAAGATTGGGGCCACTAACTTTAATTCATAGACGGGAGAGGGGGAATCATGAGGCCGTACCCCTCCTCAAGGACCTACAGACGGTTAAGAGCTGCGGGGAGGAGGGGCTCACAAGGCCTCACCCAACACCCAGATTTACACAATCAGAAATTGGTAGGAAAGGGGAGGTCATGTGGCTTGGCCCTGTCCCTAGGATTTACACATAAGCAGTTAAGGGTTGCTACAGGGAGGTGCTGAAGAGGTCTACTTCTCCCCAGGCATTTATTGATAATTAGTGGTTGCTAAGAGAGAGAACATTTTTTCCCCCCAGTGGTGTGACTGTTCATAAGTTTCCCCTGCTCCTATATATAGCCCGTTCACCCATGCCACCGTTTGCAACTCCAGTTAGATTCTGTGGCTCACCATGTTACACTTGGAGGGGAATGTTTGCTTCTGTTGCTGGTGACTTATTTGGGGTGAAAAGACATTTGTTCAAGTCTCCTTAGAAAAAATTCACACAACAGTAAGAAAATAAAGGGTGCGAGAAAGAGACAGGAAGTCAGGTGTGTCTCTACAATGTGAGTACGTGGTTGGAAGGCTGAGACAGCCTTAGGAGGATTGCAAGTTCGGTCTGGGATCTACAGTGAATTTGTTGTTATTTTTATTTATTTATCTGAGAGTGACAGAGACAGAAAGAGGCAGAGACAGAGAGAATATGGGCGCGCCAGGCCCTCCAGCCACTGCAAAAGAACTCCAGATGTGTGCGCCCCCTTGGGCATCTGGCTAACGTGGGATCCTGGGTAATCAAGACTTGAACCGGGGTCCTTAGGCTTCACAGGCAAGTGCTTAATGGCTAAGCCATCTCTCCAGCCCGCTACAATGAATTTGAAGCCAGCTTGAGCTACATAGTGGGGTCCAGTCTCATGAGCAAATACCAAAATGAATGAGAATGTCACTTAATCACAAGTAAATGAAAGACAGGAATATGGAAAAAGGGAAAATTAGAACAGGAACTGTTTAATACAATGTTAGAAATAAGCAGAAATCAAACAAAAGTAAATGGATTGAATGTCCCTGGGAAAAGTCAAAGGTTTTTTGACAAGATTTAGATAGGTAATTATTATGTCCAAATACTCATTGCTAGATTTGCTTTGCTAATATTTATTTATTTGTGATTTTTCTCTGTTGCGATCACAAATGATGGTAAGTGGCTTATAATTTTATTTTTTATACTTTGTTCACCTGATTTTACTAGTTCACAAACTAGCTTTATAGTATGTCATTATGGGGCTTAGGTTGCTTTGCTTTGTTTTGGCTTGTTGGGATTATATATGTTGTTATATTAGTATCTTCTTTAAACTTTTGGTAGGAAATACCTAAAGGATCATATGAGCAATACATGTTTTTATTGATGTTTTTGGGTTGGAGAGATGGTAAATTTACCTGTAACTTCAGCCTCTTTACTTATGAATTTCAATTTTGACTTGTATTTCTGTACTTGTTGGCAAACTCTGTGTTCTTGAAAATGGCCAGTTTTAACTGTTTTAAAATTAACTGCCATAGAACGCTTTCTTGTACTTTTTCCACATGCAACATTTAAACCCTACTGTAGCTTGAACCCTCTACTTCATTTCTAATGTTTGTTATCTGCACTGTCTTCTGATCTTTGATTCCACACAGCTGGATTTTATCTGCTTTATTAGTCTTTTCTCATTGACTCTTTCCATAGTGTCTTTATTTTCAGCGCAATTAATTTTACCTTATATCTTCTAACTCCTTCTCTTTAACTTTTACTGGCTTTACTTTATTCTGTTACTGAGTAGGGAAAAAATAAAACAGTCTATGACAGCACCATCAGGCAGTGGCTTGGCCTGGAAAATCAGATAGTTCTTTTACACCATGTCTGTTTCTTATATGGCAAAGGTGGTCATTCCTAATGGCTTTATCATCAAGTTTAAGAGGAGAGTAAAATATATGCCATGAATTTCTCTAAGCTCTACATTAGTCTGTCTAAAACACTAAGATTAGAAAGCCAATTAAATTTTAAAGCCAATGCAAAGTGTAAATTCACAGCATCAACACACAATGACAAATAATAAACTTTGAAATGCCTGGACCAAACTTAACAGTGCTGAACACAGGAAAACAAAGCGGCCTTTAGTACTAGCTTCAAAACCAATTGTACAAATGATACATTCAAATGTTTTTCTATTGACATGGTAGGGTTATATTGGCTTTATAATGGCATTTTCTGGCAAATCACACAGAGAATGGATAGTCCATTTCCACCCTGTAAAAGAAAATTAAGTGTTTTGTTGGTAAGCACAGTTACTGGATGATGTTTTTACAAATATTTCTTGAAAGACATTTTATTAAAGTACCACACAAATTAAATTCTTAAATTAACATTGATACTCCTTCCTTAAGGGAAGCATATTTAAAATTAAATTTGTGTGTGATTACCTCAAACATAGCCTTATTAACAGCCACCTAGATGTTTGTGGGTTTTCATGCATTAAATTTTTGTTCCAGATTATTCACGGTTTGTTAATTGGTGTGATACTTGATGAATATTGATGGTGCATATTGTGGAAATAATTTCCATATGAAAGGGGGTAAAAGCATTTCCTGCCCAGGCAAAACTCTGGAAATAAAAATAAAAGAATAGTGAAAGCCTGAATTTAGG
The DNA here is from genome assembly GCF_020740685.1 of Jaculus jaculus. Taxonomy (NCBI): domain Eukaryota; kingdom Metazoa; phylum Chordata; class Mammalia; order Rodentia; family Dipodidae; genus Jaculus; species Jaculus jaculus. The sequence goes on along the minus strand of NC_059116.1, from coordinate 70,213,481 downwards.
ATATGAGTTGACTCTTTTATTTATTAAATAGCTAAGTATTCTCTGTAAGCAGGCCTCCCAAATGTATGCATGGCAGATTAGAGTTGAGCACTTTAATGATGTCCAAAACAAATTAAGAAATTAATTTATTCATTAGGATAGTGTTTAAATGCTTAATATGGAGGTTAAATGTTTGCTTTATTTAAATGAGATGTTCGAGCATTAGAAAAGTCTCTGTGATTCAACTTCTACTTCTATAGCAGTGTGTCCTCAGGGTGCTTGTTCTTCTCATTGCTCAGCAGTTACATGTGCCTTGCCAATGCTGCTGCACGGGAGACCCCAGGAAACACAAGCGGCCTCCTCAGGCAACAGGTGATTACCATTTACCAAGAGGACCAAGCCTCACATGACTGTATGCAGAGCAATTTGCTTTGTAAATTTAAAGAAACCAGAACCTATTGAATGTCTTTGTAGTCATAAAGTGAGATCCTAAGGACTCAATAAGTACTTGACTTTAAGAGCCATTTACTATGCAGTCAAAACTACTTGAGCAGTATGGTAGACACCATTTAGACTTCTCATCCCATCTTCACTGGCCTCACCCTGCAACCATCATAAGAATAACAGTACCTGGAGAAAGTTAGCTGACTGCTGTTTTAGTCCCATGCCCTTCGTTTTTTAGAAAACTATGTACTTCTTAGAAGTATGCACAGAAGACAGAACCTGGGAAATTTTCATATGTGGTATCAGTGTGAGGTTATCTTTCAAATTTGTAAGAACAAGGAAGCAAGGAAGTTGGCATGATAGAGGTCCAGAGACCTCTTTACTTGAAATTGGGTGACACTTTATAAGCATAAATATACCACATTTAGTCTTATATTAATTTCATATCCTCAGTTACTCTGTAATACTCAGAAAGGGCTGATAGGAATAATAAAAGACCCAGAGAAGAAAAGAATGCATAATAAAGTGTCTTCTCCAAGTTTTGCAAACACTGTATTAGCAGAATGCCCCTCAACAGAGTTAGGCTTCCTTCATAAATGGTGTGCAATGTCTGTTATTGGTTTGCTTTTCCAATTTTATTTTCTGCCAATTTTTATTGTCTTGTCTCCTTTTCTACCAGACAGATTTGAATCAGTTCAGATATCATCTTTGTCTTTGAATCATATGCCAGTTACATACCATTTCATGCTATTTTTTTCCTTAACCACTGAAAACTAATCCATTTCATAACTCATACCCAAAACAGCTACTAAGCAGGTGGTTCAAGACTCATTCTCCAAGTATAATTTTCAAGAAAAGAGTTTTTCTTGAGACATTAGTTCCTGAAAGTCTAATTGTATGTATGTATTGTTTGCCCTCAGTGTATGTGTGCATGTGACGTATATGCCCCATTTGCATGCATGTGCAGACCAAAGGTGGGAGGGCTTCAGGAATCCTTCTCTATTACTCACCTGCCTAATTCCTTCAGACAGTGCATCAGGAGCTGCTGTTTTTCAGCAAAACTGGCTGACCAGAGAGACCCAGCAATCCTCCTGTCTGATCTACTCCGCACTGCGGTTACAGGTGTGTATGTCTAAACTGTGGTTACATTCATTCATGATGTGCTGGTTTGAATGTATGCCCCCATAGGCTCAAGTGTTTCATTGAAATTTAGCTTATGGGCTGGGGAAATCACTTAGTGGTTAAGGCATTTGCCTGCAAAGCTGAAGGACCCATGTTCTATTCCCCAAACCCATGTAAGCCAGATGCCCAACATGGCACATGCATCTAGAGTTCATTTGCAATAGCTAGGGATCCAAGTGTGCCCATTCTCTCTTTTTCTCTCCCCCTCTCTATCTCTTCTCTCTCTTAAATAAATAAATAAAAATAAAATATATTTTAAAAACATTAGTTTGCAGCTTCAGCTCCTAGCAGACAGACTCCTTGGTACAAGGTGGACGGGGTATCCCAAGGGTCATATGTGAATCCCAGCCTAAAGGTGTGATTAGAGGTCTTTAGCTCTGGCTGTGCTTCCTTGTGGTGCTGGCTGCCTGGTGGCGTCTCTCCGCTTGCATTTACGAATGGGAGCCGGCTTCTTCTACCACTTGGTGGATCATCCCTTAGATCTGTAAGCTTAAAATAAATCTCTTCCTCCCACAAACTGCTTCTGGGTTGGGCGTTCATCACAGCAACATGAAGCTGACTACAACACACGGCTGTGCTGTGGTTACTGGTATATATGGTTAATATGTGAGTGCAGTCATGCCTGGCTACACTGTGGGCACAGGCTGGCAGGTCTGCGCTGTGGTTATAAGTGCGCATGGCGCAGAGACTTTTTGTTTTGTTTTGTTTCTCTTGTGGAAGCTAATGATTGCACTCAGGTCCTCAAGCTTGCACCGCAAGTTCTTTCACCCTCTGAACTGTCTCTCTAGCCTTCATTGTTCTTTGTTTAGAATTCTTTGCATGTGTATATGTGGTGTGTGTGTGTGTGTGTGTGTGTGTGTGTTTCTGAACATGTGTATGTAGGTACATAGGCACAGGTTCATGTGTGTAGAAGCCAAAAGTTGATATCAGGCATCTTCCTCCATTACTATCCACCTTATTTTTCTAAATATTATTTATTATGTTTTGTTTGGTATGTCTGTGCACATTGTGAGTGTGGGTGAGTGTGGGCACACCCATGCCACAGTGTGCATGAGGGTGTCAGAGGGGGATTTTACAGTCTACCTCATTTGTGTTTGTTCCCTTACTGTTTTTTGAAGCAGCATCTCTAATTGGTCTAGTCTTATATTGCTCAGAAGCTTGGATCCTCCTGTTCCCACATCCCCAGCACTGAGATTACAGGCATATGACACCATGACTGGCTGGTTATGTGATTTGGAGCATGTGAACTTAGGCCCACATGCATATGATATAAGCATTTTATCCATTAATCCATCTCCCCAGACTATATGCATTTTTAAAGGAAAAATAATCTTGTTTCTTTCTCTTTATAAAATTAGACTGTTAACATAGGCAAAAGTCTAGTATATTTACACATATCCTGAAACCATATGGATTTGAAATAGCTTAATCACTCTATATAATTTTCTGAAGACCAAACATGTGCTACCACTGGGTAATGCACTGGGTAGCATAAAATCAATTATTTCTTGGAAACCAACCTGTTGCCAGCCTTCCCATCCTTGCCCAATGAGCTCCTAAATTAAGTCATTGTTGTTGTAGGTAAGCTAAGCAAAATGATCTCTTACTCATCAAAGCGTCTAAATAGGGTCCTCTAAGAGTGTCAGCAGCAAAGACCACAAAAGAACTGTCTACAAGGCACTTCATTGGTGGGCTCATTCACCAGCCTCCGGGGCTCAATGTTTACTATGGACAATGTCCATCGCCAAAAGGGAAATCCTTTACTCGAACTAGATTTGTTACTTTCTCTATGGGGATTTACTTTATGTACTGATACATTTTATAAAACAGTCCTCCACGGATTGATAGAATACTTTAATTATTGCATATATTTCTTACTTCTGCCAAGGCAACAGAACTGTGGCTGTGTAAAAATCCACTCCAAATATTAATTATTTAACAAAACAATTATCTTTTACAATTATTGACTCTTCAGTTCAGCTCTTCCTTGTGATGTCATTTGATACCATAGTCATTGGACAGGTCAATGAGGCTTGGACAGATTAATAAGGCTTGGGATATCTATATTTCATGACATTTAAATAATAGTGTTAGTTGGAATTGCTAGATATTGCTTTCTCTGTCTCCTTTTTTAAAAAAAATCTTATCTCATGTCTTATGTCCTCTCATTTCTAAGGCCCTTTCTCCACGATGTAGTTTTAGATTCTATAGTCTACATAGATCCTTCATCAAACCTTTCTACATGGTGCCTTAAGATATATTAGATGACATTTTGAAACTGGGATGGAGAAATGGCTTAGCAGTTAAGTGCTTGCCTGTGAAGCCTAAGGACCCCTGTTCGAGGCTCAATTCCCCAGGACCCACGTTAGCCACAAGGGGGAGCATGTGTCTGGAGTTCGCTCACAGTGGCTGGAGGCCCTGGTATGCCTATTCTCTCTCTCTGTCTGCCTCTTTCTCTCTATGTCTGTTGCTCTCAAATAAACAAAAATAAATAAATGAATAAATAAATAAAAACCACTAAAACAAAACGAGTCCAAGGAGAAGAAGAAAGAAGAGAAGATCATCCAAACAAAATAAGGCAAAACATCAGAACTAATTCAAGTTGTTTAGTTAAGACTATCATGGTTTCAAGAAGAGGAGGAGAATCAGAAAGAAAGAGAGAGAGAGAGTGAGAGAATAGGAGAGGAGAGAGAGGAAGGAAGAAAGCAAGGAAGGAAGGAAGGAAGGAAGGAAGGAAGGAAGGAAGGAAGGAAGGAAGGAAGGAAGGAAGGAAGGAAGGAAGGAAGGAAGGAGGGAAGAAGAGAGGGAGGGGATATAAGGAAGGAGGGAAGGAAGAGAGAAAAAAAAGTAGAAAGGTAAACTGCTTCCAAAGTAAGAGAAAACTGAAAACTGTGGAAACAGACCAGCAAGGAAAAACTAAAGCTATTACAAGGAGAAGGACATCCAGTGTAGAATCAAGAGTGCTTGCCTAGACTCCAAAGGGAAGAACATTGTTCTGGAGACCAGAGTATGGGAGGGAGACCATAGCATAAGATGAAGCTAGCTCAGAAAACCACATTTCCTCCTGGCTTCATTCAGGCTACAGGACTGGATTATGAATGATGTGGAAGGAGGCCATTCAGTGATTTTAGGTAGGAAGATTAAATGAAAAGATTTTTCATTTTTGACAGGTCATGCTGGTTAGAATAGAAAACGGTTTGGCAGGGAGCTGGAATAGAAGCAGAAAGATCATTTAGTAAGCTGCTGTAATAATATGGGAGAGGGGTAATGGTTTATTAGACTAGAGTGAAAACATGGCAATAGGGGAAGTCAGACTGTTTCCAGAGATTTATGAGACAGATTAAGCAGGACTTTATGATTAATTAAATGTGGGTATACCCACCTCGGGCTTGAATCACCAGCTATATGATGGGGATAAGCAGGACAGGAAGCAGGTTGGGAGGAGTGTGATCATTTGCACTGTTTTAACATGCTGAGCTTTGGCTAATGAGAGATACCCGGATGACATTGTTAAGCGGACAGTAAACTCTTTGGGGATGGAACCCAAAAGGGGAGCTGAATGTTATGGAGCTGGTAAATTACGAATTTTGATGGTAGCTGAACAATGGTAGTGAATGCAGCTGTTCCCCATAAGGCAAATACAGGATAAGAAGAAAAGAGGCTTAACAGCATATTCTCTAGAGACCCAAATCATTTACTGTGCCATGCCAATATTAAACCAGTGGGGAAATCTCGCCTGGCAGGTTGGTTGTGGAGCAGTCAAGGTCTACAGATGGGCAAACCATTGATGACTTTCTCCCAGCAGCAGCCTGGATAGCAGTCTGGCCCGATGAGCACTGAGAAGCAGGAAGCAGGCTTCCAACTCTCCCAGCTTCATTTCTCGGATACTTGCACTGAGGAGTGTGGTATCTTCAGTAATCAGGGTCTTACCATCTAGTTTTGGTAGCAAATCAAGAGCAATGGAACTAGCCTGGACTGTTTTGAGGCTCCACCTGACCAATAACGCACAGGAAGATAGCTCACAACTGCACATGTTCCTTATGGATAAACATGCTAAATACTTTTAAAAATATTTATTAGCCATCTTTTATTTCTTCTTTTGCAAACTATTTAGTTCCACATCCCATTTTTTACTGAGTTGTTTATCTTATTGATATTTAGTTTGTTTTTAGTTCTTCCTGTGTTCTAGCTATTAACCCTCTATTAGATATATAGCTGGTAAAGATCTTTTCCCATTCTGTAGGCTGCCTGTTTACTGAAGTTTCCTTTCCTGTAAAAAAAAAAAAAAAAATTAAATTTAACTTTAAACAGTCAATCTTTTACAGAAACATAAAGAGATAAAATCATGCAAATAAAAGAAAACCCGTTGTAATCAGTAGTAAAGAAGACAATCCATGAAAATCAAAAGGGAAGTATTAAAGGGACAGTAGTATCATGAGAGCAGAAGCAGAAGTATAATTATGATGTGGCAAATAATGCTCAGAAGAATAAAAGAACTGCATAGCATGTAAAATTGCATCTAACATGCACATTAACAAGTTCCTCCGCCACGTTCATGAATGCTAACAGAAGACAAGATTTCATAGAGAAATTAGTGTGGTGATCATACTCCAAACGGAATAAACCTTGCAATTCCCACCAGTCCATGAGAGGAAAGTTTGGTAGTACATCAGTCCTAGTGATTTTTGTTACAGGAAAAGAGCCCACAGCTTCTTTTTCACAATAATTTTAAGTTTACAGTAAGCATGGTTTTGCTCTTCACTATGCATGAAACACTACCTTCCAAAAGTACTCAGTGGACAACCATTCTGAAAAATACAGACTAGATAATAGGCCTCTCTTCCCGAAATTTTCAGAATAATAAAAGATCAAGAAAGAATTGTGTCCCAGATCTAGAAGCCCAAGACATTTGTCACTGGCTGATTAAAATGGGATTGATAGCCTTCTGATGCTTTGTAGATATTTGGGATAACAGAATCACCTGATCAGAATATGAGAAATCCCTCCATTTTAAGGTGAACTTGAGTATTTTAGTTCCTGTTTGTCCACCGGTTTGGTGTGATGAAAACAGCAATGGCAATTTAAAAAAAAAAAATTGTTTTATGTTTATTTATTTGAAAGTGACAGACAAAGAAAGAGGCAGAGAGAGAGAGAGGGAGAGAGAGAGGGAGAGAATGGGCACACCAGGGCCTCCAGCAACTGCAAATGAACTCCAGACACGTGTGCCCCCTTGTGCATCTGGCTAACATGGGTCCTGGGGAATCGAGCCTCAAACCAGGGTCCTTACACTTCACAGGCAAGCGCTTAACCACTAAGCCATCTCTTCAGCCCAGCAATGGCAATTTTGTAGAGATGCATACAATTAGAATTTTAATTGTACAATGCAGCGTTTATGCATACAAGTTATAGAGGCAGACTGCAAGGAAACTACCAAGGTATTATACAACACTGAAATTAAGAATTTCTAAGCAATGAAAAGCAATAATAGGTGATGATCTGGCAAAAGAAAACACACAACAAAAACAAACAGTTCTAGTATCTCCCGTGAGAAACAGATCAATAAATTCTACAAAACATCAGCTAGAAGAAATGAACAAGTCACAGAAGTAAGCTTTGATAATACAATTCACATAAAAAGAAAAAAATAGTCCAGAAATATTAAGAGAGATGCTCTACTGGAGTAGTGACAAGGTGCAACCTAAATCAATGAGTTGCCACATTAGTCCAATCGAATAATAATAAAAAATATATTGATAATAGTGAGGACTGGGGGCAACTAGAGTCATAGTGATACAGGGAAATGGATGATGCTGCCTTCTTGAAAGCTATATGCTGTTGATTCAAGAAATGGAGTATTTCTGTTAGCTTTCTATCACTATAACAAAGTACTGTTCAAATTAGAAATACAATTTATTAGCAAGTTGTTATTATTCAACCACAGTGCTTTGGTCTGCAAGGCACCCCATGGTGGAAGCCCATGGCAAAGCCCAATCACCTACATAACAGCCAGGAAACAAAAAAGAGACAGAAAAAGGAACATGTGACAATCCCACAATCTGTTTTATGGGAGCACATCCCATTGCCCTAAAGGTCTCCCACATTATCTTCAAGGTTCCAACACCTCCCAGTAGTACCAATACCAGAGACCCAGCCATTCATGGACAGGCCTTCGAGGGACAATCAAATCACAAATCATGGAATTAAGAACATGGGGAAATTAGAACCACAAGCAGTGTTAATGGGAAAAGAATGATGCAGAGTTTCAGAAAGCCATCTGGTGGTACTTAGGGAAATGAAATATGTTTATGCAAATGCTACAATTTAGAAATTTTTCTTCTTGAGTAGGTACCAGACAGACTCTCCTATGATTTCATAAAGAGATACATGTGAACAAAACTGTTCTAAGTGCATATGGAACTCACAGAAATGTTTTGGAAGAACTGATATGCATATATATCCTAATCAAAAGATTATTAATGATTCAGGGATACATAAATATTATTACCATAGTTAGTGGTGATGGTGTATCAGGACTAAAATACCCATTTTGACTAAGGAATACATGAGCTATTCTTCACATGCCCAGGTATCATTTCTTCTTATTTAGGTATTGTGATTATCTCTCTATGTTCATTAGTATCAAACATGCCATTTCTACTCAGTTTCAAAACTTTTGCAATGTGAAAAAGAAACAGACTCTCATTACTTAATTCTAATATTCTTTAGAAACACCTTTCATTGAAATACACTATCTTGTCTCTACAGTCATCACAGGTCAATAATTAATGTTGGTACTTTTCATGACATTATGTCATCTATTTCATATTCTTCCATACATTAGCACTGCCACCTGATGACTCCTAATGATAATAGCCACAAATGCAATTTTACCCAGATTATACAGGTTATTGATAATAATTTACTCCTTCACGTTAAAGGTAGTATATAATGAGTGTCACGGTGGTAGTTTTAACATAGGTCCTCCACAGAGTCAGGCGTTTTGATAACATTGAGCTCTAAGCCTCAGCTCCTCACAGGCAGACTCCTACAACACGCGGGGGTGCACTGCAGGCAGGTCTGAGTCCCAACCTAAATGCTTGCAGAGGCGTCTTGAGCTCTGGCTGTGCTTGCTTGTGCTGGCTGTTGGGTGGCGTCTCTCTCTGCTTGGATTTATAAACAGGGGCCAGTTTCTTCTGCCATCTAATGGAATGTACCCTGGACCTGTAAGCTTGAGTTAAACCCCTCCCTCCCATATATGGCCTCCTCTGGTTTGGATGTTCATCCTGTAATGGATAAAGCTGGGGTTCCACAACACGTCCTGGAACCCCAAGCCCTGAGTTCATATCTGCAAATTAATTAAAAAATTGATAATCCCAGACTAAAGAAAATGATTTTAAATCACCACAGTTTATATTTTATTCATGTATCACAGGAATGTATGTAAGAGAAAGGGATGAAGGGATGAAGAAGAGATGGTAAAATGGGAGGGAAGGAAAACACACCATGTCCAGGAGCCCATGTAAACAAACATGAATCTTTGATAGTGTGTGTGTGCTTGTGTGTGTGTGTGTGTGTGTGTGTGTGTGAAGGCAAGAAGGAATTTAAAAAAAAATAACGTGCTTCCAAGGAGATTAAAAAGATAACCAATAATAAAAAGTGCCCCTTCCCCACACCAGCATGGCTGCTGGAGTGGGAAAGATAATTGTACCAACAAGGAGACCCCGACATGATGCTGTACCAGGTTGTAAGGGCCCAGAAAAGGTAGACTTTAGAGTTCACACTCAGCATACCTGGACACACCTACACCAGGTATCCCAGCCAATTGGCCTGGGCTCAGAGTAGGAATCCACCTATACCTGAGCAGGGTGCATGCTCAGGAGAGATCCGACTGGGTGAGATGTGAAAACATTGAATCCCACTACTAAAGAGGTGGGGTGAGCTGAGTAAGGGGGGGCATAGGCATGGTAACGGTGTAACTGTGACTGTATGACATGATTGTAAAATTCTCCTTTAATGGTCATGCTGCCTACCTGTGGCTATCACAGCTTCTCACAAGCCCAGTGACATGGAGCTGACTACAACAGACAAGTTGCCTAAACTCATTTCTTTTCTTGACTTTTTTGACCCATGATCCATGGATTTCTAAGATGTACTTTCCTTTTGCACTGACTGTACCATTCTGCTACACAAGATATCAGTGGGAGAAGGCCAGGGCCCCATGGGGTAAGATCCATTATCTCAGTAATGCCCATTCTTCATCTTCCATTGTTTAAGGTCAAGTAGAATTGCAGGATAACAGCATATGGAATCGTCTGAAGTCTTTTTGGTATGACAGGAGGGTCTGTGTGCACATCTAGAAGCAGATTAGCTCAGTTGCAGCTTAGGAGTTAGAGGTTACATACGGAAATTCTCTAAGCAACGTGTGCTGAATGTCAGTAATGAAATATAAGGTGTTACAAGCCAAAATAGTTACAAAATCAGTAGCCTAATGTCTCAGAAACCTCTTAGGTAATACTTCCTAGATTGTTAGCCCCACAAGAACTCCCGTTACTGCTGTGTCAATAACTTTTACACACACTTATGAATCTGCCCATGTGCTACGAGTCAGTTCCTGATGTGGGCCACAGAGAAACCATTGATTCCTTCTCTAGGTTTCTTTCAACCTATGTTAATCAGTGTTGCTAAAACCTCGTCAGCACTACACAGGTACAACCCCAAATTACTGGAGATTTAGTGTCTGGAGGATTAAGGTTGGCTAAGGAAAGATAGAAGCCAGAGTATGAACAAATACTTCCTACTTTCATCCACTCAAAGAAAATCCCAAGATGCTTTACATGCTAAGAATAAGGAGTTGCAGAGGGATCAAAGGTCCATCATGGGTAACAGAGGAACTGAGCTCATACATAGTTAGAGCACATTTGTCTTGTCACTTACACATGCACTCTAGAATCATTCCCAAATAAACTACCTGTCACATGGGCAGTAATCTTTTAAAGCATGATTTTGTCTACCAGGAATAATAAATCCATATGACTTAAATCTATAGCTCAGGGATACTTACAAATTAAAAGTATATGCATTCACCCAAAGAAACTCAATGGTTTTAGATTTTGAAGAAGCCACACACATACAGAGAGAGAGAGAGAGAGAGAGAGAGAGAAACAATAGAGTTGATACTTTTGACAGGGAGATTGGAGGGATGGGAAAGAAAATGAAGGGAAATCCAATGAAGATAACAACCTGAGATCTGAAAAAAATTACTTATTGACCTTGAGGTACAAGGTTTTATGCAAACAGTGATATAGAAATAGTGATATGAAAGGTGGGCATAACCCAAAGAAAGGAAGATAGTTCATGCCAAGGAATAATACTGTAGGTTCTCACTAATGTTTACAATGAGCAATTCACATAAAAAAGAGAGAGAGAGAGAGAGAGAGAGAGAGAAGAGCTATAGGATTTTCTAGATGACTTGTGTAGATGTGCTTCTCCATCTTCTTCCTCTATTCATGGGCATGCTGACTTGACTGGCTTATATATTTTGTTCATCCTTTTTTTATTTATAGTTTATTTTAGAGAGAGAGAGAGAGAGAATTGGCACATCAGGTCTTCAGCCACTGCAATTGAACTCCAGTTGCTTGTACCACCTAGTGGGCATGTGCGAGCTTGCACTTGACTTGACTCACCTTTGTGTGTCTGGCTTATGTGGGATCTGGAGAGTAGAACATGTGTCCTTAGGCTTTGCAGGCAAGTGTTTTAACTGCTAAGCGATCTCCCTAGCCCTGTTTTTATTTTTATTTTTTGGTTATTCAAGTTAGAGTGTCACTCTATCCCAGGCTGACTTGGAATTCATTATGTAGTCATCTCAGGGTGGCCTTGAACTCACGGCAATCCTCCTACCTCTTCCTCCCAAGTGCTGGGATTAAAGGTGTGCACCACCACGCCCTGCATTCAGCCCTATTTTTTCATCTTTGCTTAACCCTGGCTTTATCACAGAGTATTTGGAAACTTACAGTAGGAATATAATAGCCCTTTGAAGTCCATCTTACTTATTGCAGCTATTGGACTTATTTGCTGAAGATGTTGCCTATTGAGATTGCTAGTGTGGATAGAACAAAAAAAAAAAGAGAGAGAGAGAGAGAGACATTCAAATACAAAATTTAGCATTAATACTGCCTTTCTCCTTCATACATAAGAATTCAGAATTTCTAATCGGCCTTCCCGGGTATTTTAAGAACTACTATAATTATTTTGCCAGCATCCTTTTCCACATTTGCATTTGTTCTGCTTTTTCCTTCAGCATGGTTGAATGTTAAAGAAAGAAAAATCAAAAGAATAGGGAACTGAAGGCAATGGTGGTCGGCTTCTTGATCCACTGGTGCTCTGCCTATATCCTCCATGGCCTCAGCTACGTTCCCTCACAGAGAAGGGAAAGCCTAGTGGGTTAGCTGGCATATTTTCTGTCTCAAAGAAAACAAAAAGAAACTTGTTTTGAGCAAGAAAATAGGACTTCCCATCCATGAATGTGGGTACTATGAGGCAACCATAAAAGGAAAATGTAACATTTACACCAACTAGGTTATCTTGTATTTTACTATTGCCCCAACAAACCAAAGCCTTTTCTTGTCTCCCAGAGGAGTGAGGAGGTGCCACGCCAAGCGTGGGTGCAGCCTGTGCACAAGCTGCAGTGACCTGATAGGTGGAAAACAGAATCCTCGTCACAAGTCCTCTGCTGAGGGTGGGCTGCTGTCAAGGGCACAGAGTAATTTGAGAATGATGTCTCCTGCCTATCATTTCTGTCCCTTGTTTCGAAAACCTTATTCTCATTGATAAAATGTGGTGTGTTTAAAAAGATCCTTCAGATTTTATAAAATTAGTATTGCCCTGGCAAAAGGAACATCACAAAATTTCAATAAGTCCACATTAAATATTTCAGACTTGTGTCTTACTATTTTTTTTCCTCCCAAGAAACATGAGATACCTTAAAGGAACAATTGTGAATGGTTGACATTACAAGCATTTGAAGGAACCTATAATTTCATCAGTAGCATCTTACTGCTTAGAAACAACTGAAAGATAAAATAGAGCCCCAACCTTCTCCATGGGGGATGTATTCTAGGAACCCAGCAGATACCTAAAACCATATACAGTTCAGAATTACATCTACAATATGTACTAAGCATGTAATTATGTTATATACAGTAAAAGATGAATGACAATACCAATGAGCAGTCCCTCAATCTTCAAGACCCCAGAAGATGCCTGAAACAGTTGATAGCATATGGCCCAATATATGCTGTGTGTTTGCCATTTCTTCCTTTAGATATTAGTATATATATTATAAAGTTCAAATTATAAAGTATGCATACTTGAGATAAACAGTAGTAACCATGGCATTAAAATATGCTATAATAAAATTTACTGAAACACCATACATATGTGAAAATATATACATATACATAATACATATATTGTAATTTAATTTTACTGTACTTACCTTTTACCTTGTCTTTTGGCATCTGCAACCATGACAAGCAAAACTGTAGTTAAGAGAAATTTAAAAGCCCTGTGTGTTGTCTACATCTACAAAAGTAGTCCATAGCAAAATATCAGGTTCAAAGACAAATATCTAAGCATAACATTTCTTTTTTTTTTCATTACTTTTCTTCCTGGTTCCATATCATGTATTTTAAATCTCCATTTGTATTGGCAGAAAACCCATCTAAACTATTGATGACCTTATTCTTCGTGATATATTTCCTCTTATTATTTAAAAATAAAATCTGTTTTGGGCTGGAGAGATGGTGTAACAGTTAAAGTGATTGCCTGTGAAGCCTAAAGACCCAGGTTTGATTGCCCAGTACCCATGTAAGCCAGATGCAAAAGGTGGCACATGTATCTGGGGTTTGTTTGCAGTGGCTGGAGGGCCTGGCAGGTCCATCCTCACTTCCTCTATCTGCTTGTTCCCTTCCCTCTCCCACTAAGTAAATAAAAAAGGTTGAAAAATCTATGTCCATTAAGTTTTTTAGGAAAATTCAATGAGAATGAATAATCCATGTTAAGAATTTTTAAGTAATTTCAGTTTTTAAAGACCACAGAACTATGAAATTATTTAATGATTATAAAAATTATTCCATAATATACAAATTGAAAGAATACAATTATTCTTTTTCTCCAATAAATTTATTTTTAAATTATGTATTTATTTGAGAGTGACAGAGAGAGGAAGAGGCAGATAGAGAGAAAGAATGGGAGCACCAGGGCCTCCAGCCACTGCAAACAAACTCCATATGCATGTGCCCCCTTGTGCATCTGGCTAACATGGGTCCTGGGTAATCAAGCCTCGAACCAGGGTCCTTAGTCCTCACAGGCAAGCACTTAGCTGTTCAGCCATCTCTCCATCCCCAGCAAATTTAATTCTTAATGGAACTCTAACTAAAAATAGCCTTTCTCTGTCATGTGACTCTATTCTTTCTATTACATGATATAAATGTCCTAGCCTTATATTGCTTAAGTAGACAAAATAGATGCATGTATATGAAGGAGGGAAGGAAAGAGGGAATGTGGAAAGAAAGAAGACTGATTGATGAATGGATAGGTGGATAGGTGGATTATAGAGAGTTGACTGAAAATGTTATAGTGACTGAAGATCCCAGTGATTTGCTTAGTGCAACCCAGGAAAATCAGTAGTATAAGTTAGAATGTCCTGTGAACCAGGAGTCCCCATGGCTTAAGCCCTGGTTTCTCCGCTTAGCTCTCAGGTACAGAAGGAATTCAGCCACCCTCCAACATGTTGGACTTTCTTTTCCCTCAGGCCTTGAGCGCATTGGATGGTTCTCTACCAAGAAGAAACAATTGTCTTTATTCAGTCCACCAACTCAAATGCTGCCACACAGCACCAGTACATAGGAACTCTAAAAATATTGCTTGACCAAATATCTATACATTCTTTGACTCATTCAGGCTAGCACAAAAGTTAACTATCACATCCATGATCCTCTAATGTAACATTTGATGCAAGTTACCACTAAAAAGAGCTCCAGGTTGCCTCCTTAGCTGATTCACAGTTGCCAGCAGAGTAGACTTAGGGGCATACAGGATAAAACATTATAAACATGATCTTTCAAATGCATATATGAGCAAAAGAAAAAAAAATACTTTCTCTGTTCTAGAATAGATGCCTAAGGTCACCTAAAGAATGGCTAAGTTGCTTCCAAATAGAAGACATTTCTAGATGACAAGAATGTCCCAGTGCCCTTAGATGCAATAGCTTACCTAAAACATTTTTTTATACAATTGGTGTGATTTTTTACTCCAATTTTGGCTTGTTTTGCCAGAGTGCCATAGTAGTGTTTTGGTCTAATGTCTGATGAATATGTTCTCTTTTTCTCAATTTTTAAAAAATATTATTTACTTATTATTAACAACTTCCATGATTGTAAACAATATCCCATGGTAATGCCCTCCCTCCTCCCACTTTCAGCTTTGAAACTCCATTCTCCATCATGTCCCCTCCCCCTCTCAATCAGTCTCTCTTTTACTTTGATGTCATGATCTTTTCCTCCTATTATGATGGTCTTGTGTAGGTAGTGTCAGGAACTGTGAAGTCACAGATATCCAGGTTATTTGGAGTCTGGAGGAGTACATTGTAAGGAGTCCTACCATTCCTTTTGCTCTTACATTCTTTCTGCAACCTCTTCCACAATGGACTCTGAGCCTTGGAAGTAGTGATAGAGATGTTTCAGTGCTGAGCACTCCTTTCACTTCTTCTCAGCAACATGATGCCTTCTGAATAATCTCAAGGTCACTGCCATCTGAAAAGAGAAGGTTCTCTTCCAAAAGTGAGAGTAACATTAATATATGGGTATGAACATTAAGAGTAATGCTTCCTGGGCAGTTTGATAAGCATAGTATATACATTTAGCCAGACAGCAGCAGACATTACACCCTGAGGGCTCATGACTACCCTTGTTTTAAGTTTTCAGTATCAGGGATATATTCCCTCCCATGGAGTGGGCCTCTAGTCCAAGTAGTGGGCAGTTGGTTTCCACTATGACAAACATGCCACTATTGCACACCTTGGCTCATTTGGCCTGAATGACAAAATGTAAGGCTTGCAGTTTCCAATGTTGAGTACCTTCACTGATGATTCTCTCTCTCCCATTGAACTGCATGCAGAATGGCTTTTTCCAGCTTTCTTTCAGCTGGTCTACATGGAGGAGGTTTTCAACTCAGCTCCAGAAGGATTTCTTAGTGGCTTTGCAACCCAAGTATGTGCAGTCTTCAGCAATAGGGTCTTGCCATCGATTCCTGGTGGGAAGCCTATGACCTAGACAATGGCCTATAATGTTTTGGGGGCATCAGGGACCTCCCTGGCCAACAACTCACGGGAAGGTATCCCATCCCTGGCAGGGAAAATTTTCTAGCAACAATCTACAGCTCCTGAGTGTTCCATTGTCCAAAAATGTAGGTTTCCATATGATTTATTTATATCCCTTTGATTTTGATTAGCTCTCCCTGCACTTTTCCTTTACTCAGTCTCATTCCCTGACCTCATTTGGGCCTTTTCACCCCCATTAATCTATTTTTATACTTACATATAGATAATACCCCCTCCCTTCTTTTATCTTCCCTTTATATCTTTTTTGCTAGCTTATTGGCCTCTGATACTGAGTTTTCTTCCTACTCACACAGAAGTCCAGTCATCTATAGCTAGGTTCTACATATGAGAGAGAACATATGACATTTGGCTTCCTGGGCCTGGGTTACCTCACTTAGTATAAAAATTTCCAGATCCATCCCTTTTACTGCAAATTTCAAAACTTTGTTTTCCTTATTGCTGAGTAGAACTCCATTGTATTATTGTGCCATATCCTCATTATCCACTTATCAGTTGAGAGACATCTAGGCTGGTTCCATTTCCTAGCTTTTATGAATTGAGCAGCAATAAATATGGTTGATCACATACTTCTAAGGAAATCTGATGAGTCCTTAGGGTATACGCCTAGGAGTTCTATAGCTGGGTCATATGATAGACCTATTTTTAGCTGTCTTAGGAACCTCCACACTGATTTCCTCAATGGATGGACCAGATTGCCTTCCCACTAAGAGTGCAAAAGGGTTCCTATTTTTCCACATCCTCACCATCATTTATTGTCATTTTCTTTCATGATGGTAGCCAATCTGACAGGAGTGACATGGAACCTCAACATAATTTTAATCTGCATTTCCCTGATGATGAGATATGTAGAATATTTTTAGATGCTTAAATGCAATCCATATTTATTCTTTTGAGAACTCTCTATTTAGTTCCATAGCCCATTTTTGAATTGGCTTGTTTGATTTTTTATTATTTAATTTTTTGAATTCTTTGTATATCCTAGATATTAATCCTCTATCAGCTGGCAAACATTTTTCCCATTCTGTAGGTTGCCTCTTTCCTTTATTCACAGTGTCCTTTACCGTACAAATTTTTTGTAATTTCATGAGGACTCAGCAATTAATCTGTGATTTTGTTGCCTGAGCAATTGGGGTTATATTCAGAAAGTCTTTGCCAAAACCAGTATGTTGAAGGGATTCCCCTACTTTTTCCTCTAGGAGTTTCAGAGTTTCAGGTCTCATATTAAGGTCTTCAATCCATTTGGATTTAATTCTTGTGCATGGAGAGAGAAGAATCTATTTTCATCCTTTTACAGATACATATCTAGTTTTCCCAGAACCATTTGCTGAAGAGGCTGTCCCTTCTCCAATGAGTATTTTTGGCATTTTTATCGAATATCAGGTGGCTATAGCTACCTGGACTTACATCTGAGTCCTCTATTCTGTTCCATTCATCCACATGTCTGCCTGTGTGCCAGTACCATGCTGTTTTTGTTACTACGGCTCTGTAGTACAGGTTAAAATCAGTCATGGTGATACCACCAGCCTTTTCTTTTTTTTCTCAGTATTATTTTAGCTATTTGAGATTTTTTGTGCTTCCAAATAAATTTTTGGATTTTTTTTCTATTTCCATGAAGAATTCCAATGGAATTTTGATGGGGACTGCATTAAATGTGCATATTGCTTTTGGTAAGATTGCCATTTTCCCAATATTGATTCTTCTGATCCAAGAACAAGGGGTGTTTTTCCATTTCCCAGTGTCTTCTGCAAATACATGCTTAAGTGTTTTAAAGTTCTCATTGTAGAGCTCCTTCACTACCTTGGTTAGGTTTATTCCAAGGTACTTATTTTTTTTTTTCATGCAGTTATGAATGGTAGTGATTCTCTGATTTCCTCCTCTGTGTGTTTGTTATTAGCATATAGGAAGGCTACTGATTTCTGTGTATTTATTTTGTATCCTGCTACATGGCTGTAGGTTTTTATCAGCTCTAACAGTTTGCCAGTATAGTCTTTAGGGTCCTTTAAGTATAGAATCATGTCATCTGCAAATAATGATAACTTGATCTCTTCCTTTACAATTTGTATCCCTTTTATGTGTGTCTCTTGATTTATTGCTATGGCTAAGACTTCCAGTACTATATTAAATAAAAGTGGGGCCAGTGGACACCATTGTCTTGTTCTTGATTTTAGTGGAAAAGCTTCAAGTTTTTCCCACTTGGTAATATGTTGGCTGTAGGCTTGTCATAAATAGCCTTTATTATACTGAGGTATGTTCCTTCTATTCCAAGTCTCTTTGGGTCTTTTATCATGAAGGGATGTTGGATTTTGTCAAACGCTTTTTCTGCGTCTAATGAGATGATCATGTGGCTTTTGCCCTTCAGTCCATTTATATTATGTATTGCATTTATAAATTTGCATATGTTGAAGCATCCCAGCATCTCTGGGATAAAGCCTACTTGGTCAGGGTGAATGATCTTCCTCATATATTCTTTTATTCTGTTTGTCGATATTTGTTCAAAATTTTTGTTCATGAGGGAGATTGGTCTGTAATTTTATTTTATTGTTTTATCTTTGCCTGGTTTTGGTATCAGGATAATGTTGGCTTCATAGAAGGAGTTTGGTAGGATTCCTTCTTTTTCAATTTTATGGAAAAGCTTAAGAAGCAATGGTGTTAGTTCTTCCCTAAAGGTCTGGTAAAATTCACCAGAGGATTCATCTGGGCCTTTATATTTTTTTAGTTGGGATTTTTTTGATAACTGCTTAGATCTCCATACTTGTTATAGGTCTACTTAAATGATTAATATCATTTTGATTTAATTTAGGTAGGTCATATAAATTAAGGAAATCATCCATTTCTTTCATATTTTCATATTTAGTGGAGTATATGCTCTTATAGTATGTCCCTATGATATTTTGAATGTCTCTGGTATCTGTTGTGATGCTGTCTTTTTCATCTCTAATTTCATTAATTTGTATCTCTTCTGTCTTTCTTTTGGTCAGATTTGCTAAGGGTTTACCAATCTTGTTTATCTATTCAAAGAACCAAATCTTTGTTTCATTGATTCTTTGGATTTTGTTTGTTTGTTTGTTTTTGTTTCTATTTCATTAATTTCTGCCCTAATCTTTATTATTTCTTCCCATCTACTGATTTTCGGTTTGACTTGTTCTTCTTTTTCCAAGGCTTTATGGTGAGGCATTAGTTCGCTTACTTGACAACTTTCTAATTTCTTAATATAGGCACTTAAAGCTATAAATTTTCCTCTTAGGACTGCCTTCATTGTGTCCCAAAGGTTTGGGTGTGTTGTGTTCCATTATCATTTGACTTTATGAATTTTTTCTATTTCTTTCTTGATTTCTTCATTGACCCATTCATCATTTAGTAACGTATTGTTTAGTTTCCATAATTTTGTGTATGCTATATAGCTTTGCTTGCTATTGATTTGTAGTTTTATTCCATTCTTTTTTTTTTCACAAATAGGACCTTTTATTTGTTTTTTTTTTTTAACAAATAGGACCTTTGTTTTCACAAGTAGGACCTTTAATTTGTTTTTTTTTTCACAAATAGGACCTTTTATTTTTTATTTTATTATTTTTTTTTTAGTTTTATTCCATTCTGAGTAGATAGAGTACAAGGAATTATTTCAATTTTCCTGTATTTGTTAAGACTTGCTTTGTGTCCTAATATAGGGTCTATTTTAGAGAATGTTCCATGTGCTGCTGAAAAGAATGTGAATTCTGAAGCATTTGGATGAAATGCCCTGTATAGTCTGTTAGGTCCATTTCTTCAATGACCTCATTTAATTCAGATGCCTCTCTGTTTATTTGTTGCTGGGATGACCTATCAATTGATGAGAGTAAAGTGTTAAAGTCACCCACTACAACGGTATTTGGTGTTATCTGTGACCTTAGTTCTAATAGCATTTGTTTGATGAAGTTGGGAGCCCCCATGTTAGGTGCATATATGTTTAGGATTGTAATTTCCTCCTGTTGGAGTATGCCTTTAATTAATATAAAATGACCTTCTTTATCTTTCCTAACTAATGTTGAACTGAAGTCTACCTTGTCAGATATTAGGATAGTAACCCTTGCTTGTTTTCTAGGCCAGCTTGATGGAAACAACATTTTACAACCTTTCATCCTAAGATAGTATCCATCCTTTGAAGAAAGGGAGGTTTCTTGGAGGCAACAAATTGAAGGATATTGCTGTTTAACCCAGTATGCAAACGTATATCTTTTGGTTGGGGCATTGAGGCCATTGATATTAAGATATATTATTGAAAGATATGTATTCATTTTTGCCATTTTTTTCTATAGTTCTCCAAGTTTTACCTTTGCTCTCTTTTATTAAAGAGTATTTGAGTATGGTTTGTTTTTTCCAGGTTCCTTATATGTGTGCTTTTCCTTCGCTTCAGAATGGAAGATTATTTCAAGTATTTTCTGTAGAGCTAGTTTTGTCTCCAAATATTCCTTTAGCCTGCTTTTGTTGGGAATTGTCCTTATTTCTCCATCTATTTGAATGGATAGCTTTGCAGGATAAAGTAACCTTGGTTTACAGTTGTTATGTTTTGAAACTTTGAATGCAACCCTCCAAGCACTTCTGGCTTTTAAAGTTTGTGTTGAGTAATCTCCTGTGATCCTGATGGGCTTGCCATTGTAGGTAACTTGTAACTTGATTTTTATCTCTAATTGCTTTCAATATTTTTTTCTTTGGTTTGAGTGTTTGGTAATTTAATTATACTATGGCAAGGGAGGTTCTTTCTAGATTTTGTTGGGTTGGTGTTCTAAAGGATTCTGTATCTGCATTGAAACCTCTTTCCCAATTTGGGGGAAGTTTTCTTCTATGATTTTGTTGAAAATGCCTAATATGTCTTTGGAGTGAAATTCTTCTCCTACTATACCCTGAATTCTTATGTTTGATCTTTTCATAGTGTCCCAAATATCTTAAATTTTCCATTCATACTGTCCTACTAGTTTGTATTTGTCTTTGTTGGACTGTATTATATCTGCTACCTGGTCCTCTAGTTTAGATATTCTGTCCTCTCCTTCATCCATTCTATTGGTAAGATTTTCTACAGAGTTTTTTTTTTTTTTTTTAATTTCATTGACTGTGTTCTTCATTGCTAGTAATTCTGACTGCTTTTTATTTATTATTTCTATTTCCTTATTTATGTCTAGTATTTAACTCTGTGTTTCATTCAATTCATATTCTGTGTCTTCTTTGATTCCTTTGATTTTCTCTTTGACTTCTTTGAGCATATTTATAATCATTATTTTGAAATCTTTCTCAAGCATTTCCTCTAACTCATTCTCACAGGAGGTAATTTCTAATGCAGTAATACTTTTGGTGGGTTTATATTGTCTTGATTTTTGGTGTTTCTTGTGTGGTAATATATATATTTTTGCATCTTGGATTAATTTAATGCTTGGATTTTCTAGTTAGCTGCAGTATTATTAGATGCCTCAATCAATCTGATGTTATATATCTTCAGGGTAGGAGCTTAAGGTGCTAGATGTGGATCTTAAGACTTCTGGAGTATCTACAAAAGTTACCCTAGATGTTGGGCTTGCCTGCTATGAGAGTATTGAAGTAGGGTGAGTGGAACAAAATACAGGCAGATTCTAAAATGTAACTAAACATTGTACACCTTCAATGAAAAACAGCACAGAGTATTTGTGCAAGAGTAAGTATTACGACAACCAGATCCTCTAACAAAAGTCACAGTTCCTTAGGGTGTGTGTTGCCCCACACCCTTAATCCTGTCAACTAGGAGGTTAAGATTTTTGCACTGTTGAAGGTTCCAAGACAGCTTGAGACCAAGTGAGACTCTTTGCTAATGAAGAACAGAAGAGGAAACAAAGCTACTATAAATCAAGAAGCAACAATAAGCCCAAAATATAGCTTATTTAAGAATGGCATATCTGGCCATCTATCAGATTTAACATATAATTTATCCTGATATGGAAGGTGCAATTTGTACTTCTGATTCAGGCCTATATACCAGGCTTATCTGGTGGGTACTGACCTGGTATAATCCCAGTAACCTTTTGGGATGATTTTGTTCTCAGTTATTCTGCACTCCTGCTTGGAACCCTCTCTGGTGCACTGTGAGTTCAACGAGGCTGGCTAAGTCTCCGTGTTGCTGCTCTGGTCACCAGTACCGGGTGCTGTGAGCTCCCTTCCGCAGGTCTCTGGAGCTTGCGGCACTTGCGCTGGCAGTGGGGGAGGGGAGGCTGTGGATGGTGGCTCTGGTTCTCCCACTGGTCCATGTGATCTTCTACCTCATGATCTGGTCCTCTGCTATTCACTGTGATCCTACCTTCACGTTTCTGGAGTTTGCAAAGAGCTCCAGTGTGAGTGCAAAATGCCCTCATGTGGCTTTTTCTGTGGCTCAAGCCGAGCCTTGCAGGTGTGGCCCGCGGACCTCGCTGCCGCTGCCGGAGCTGCTTCTGCCGGCCGTGTGGGCTCTGGATGCTCTGGATCTCTCCTACTTCTCTGCTGCCATTGGTAATTTTCATACACCTCACTTTTTAGTAGAAGGGTGTATTTTTCTGTTTTGTTTTTTTTTGGCTTTTTCTTCCCTAGTCTGCTTTGGTGGCCTCTGTGCCACCATGTTGATGAATACGTTTTCAATGACCTACACTATCTGAGTTTGGTTAGGTAGTATTTTGATGTAGGATAAGTCGATGCTCATGCATTGGAATTCAATTATCTAGTAAGTAATTCTTCTTCTAATATTCATTGGTTGTGTGACTTGGAAAATTGTTAAATATATCTATTATTCTGTTTCCTAATCTGTAAAGTGATGGTAATTATAGAATTAACTCCATAGCATTATATGAAGGTCATATGGAGTCATAGATGGAATTTATACAGGTCACGATGATTATGGTGTATTAACTATGGGAGGAATGAACAACTAGGTCATCTGAGCCCTACATAGCAATTTCACAATAAACGGTACCTTCTTCTGTATGTTTTTGTCCTTGATTTCAGACCAGCTTTCCAGAAATAGATATAGTGCTCCTTTAGAATGCAACCTAAAAGTAGTTTGTGGCTTTTCAAAAAATCATGTGTGAAAGAAAGATCTGCTTCCCCCACAAAGGTGCCGTCTGTCACCTGGAAGTGTGAACTTTTATACAATTCCACTTCCAAGGTCATTGGCTCAGTCTTTCCAGACATTTATTTTGTCCCCACGTCTTGATTGGAATGCAACTGAGATCTCATCTTCTAAAAATGAGCCAGGTTTCAGGCTGTCTTGAAACTGTCAAATTTTTCTTACTTCTTAGTTCATAGAAGGAAGGAACTGGGGCTCATTATGTAAATTAAAATAACTTATACACAACCCCAATTACTTTAGGTTATACTAATGAGTTCTAGATAAGAAGGAATGAAAATAAAATTGCATCAGGGGTATTCAGGAATAACTGCCCATCTGAAAGAATAATGAGGTAAATTGTAGCAGGAAGCTATAGAGAGGTATTTAACATAAAATTTCATATCTTCAATCATTTCTGAAATACACTCACCTGCTAACATGTAAGACATCAGAGCTGTGGAGGTAAGAAGCCATCCTAAATACTGCTAAATATTGAGCTTGCCAAGATGTGGTTTTCAATATGAGAATATTTTGCCTCATGAAACACCAACCGTGATGGCCAGAGGTTCTAATTCTAATGCCTAAACCTGACAATTTGGTGACTAGGCATACTAGTGAAGGGATATCTTACTATGTTTCATCAAGATGAAATTACTTAAGCATTGACATTTTCAGCAACATATAACTCTTCACCAAGTCTCTCAGCTGCCCCTGCTGAAAGATGAGAAAGGGGAACTCAACCTACAAGAAAGTATCCTGGACACAAATCAGCAGAATGAACACACATAAGATCTTCAGAGATCACTGAGCTTTTCAGTAAGTGGCTTAAAACTACTTCAGGGAGTAAAGAGACAAGTTCAACATTTGAATTACAGGAACAATTCCTAAAACCACATTGCAGAGCTAAGTGCCAAGAGCAATCACTGCTGAGACCATGACCAGTCAGATGCAGGGTAAGGAAAACTCCATCAAACAAACAAAACTGCCGCAGGTTCCAGACTATACTGTCTTTACCACATATTCCACACTAAATTGATGCCCAAGGCCTTTCTCTTTCATCATTTGGCTTCTTAAACCAGGGCTTCCCAGAGTGGGAACCCAAACAGTAATTCCTAAGGCAGCCCTGGATCCCTTCTGGAAATGAAGTGCCAGACATTCAGGCTGTAGATTAGGATACTATCAAAATGTGCATTGAATGAGCAAGTTCATAGCATTAGCCTAACTGTCATTGGAAATCCCAGTGAGCTTTCATCTCAACAAGTACGATATAAAAAAGGAAACAAAGACATGAAGCCAACATTTCTTGTGATTGGTGTAGAGTAGCAATGGACCTGTCCATGTATGAGGGAAAGGCAGATCTCTAAACCTGATTGGGTGCAGACCCTTGTCTTCCAAACCTGCTTCATAGAAGCCTTCCAGTACAGCCATTCCCAGAAATTGACCTCTTACTCCATTGCGGGTAGCATTTGGGTGTTTATCACTACTGATAAACCACCAATGTCCTTCTTGGTGTGGCACCATAAAGAAAGTGATCATCATAAGGAGTCCTATTTTCAGGAAGGCACATTTGTGTAAAAGAAGGGCTTGATTACAGAATTACCAAGAACCATGACACTTTTACTATTTCTTTGAAACACTAAATAAAACTGGGGTTAGGGAAATGTCTGTGTAGGCAAAGTGCTTGACACACAGCTGAAGGACCTGGAAGCATGCATGTGAAATCTGAGCACTGGGGAGATGGAAATAGAAGATCCCTGGGGTGTGTTGGCTTGTCTAGGAGAATCTGTGAATTACAGGTTTGGTGCCAGGCCCCGTTTTAAAAACGGGATAGAAAGTGAGGAGGACATTTAACATCAACCTCCTGTATGTGCAGCTAAGCTCACGTATTCTCAACACACATAAGAGCATACCCACACATGCGCAGCACAGACGCACACAAGTGCAAATTAGATATTCAATGAAACTAACTGATTTAATGGTGTGCAGAAACATCCAAGGGAGTATCAAATAATTTCAGGGAGTGGAATGAGGCTACTGACATTTGAAAAAAGTACAAGTAGAGAAATATCTTAGTGACAGTTTCACCTAAAGTTAGCATATAAAGTAAGGCATGTGTGTAGTTAAGTTAACCTTGAAATTTTCCAAATCACCCATAAAATCTATCCTAGCATATGTCCTATATGTTTGTATGTAAGCCTGGAGTATAATTCTTATAGAACTGAGACTAAAATTTCACAGCTCTAAAGAACAAAATGGGGTGGAGGGATGGCTTAGTGGTTAAGGTATTTGCCTGCAAAGCCAAAGGACCCAGGTTAAATTCCACAGGACTCATGTTAGCCAGATGCAAAAGGGGTGCACACATCTGGAGTTTGTTTGCAGTGGCTGGAGGCCCTGGTGCACACATTCTGTCTCTCTCTTCCTCTCTCTCCCTCTTTCTCTGTCAAATAAATAAAGAACTAAGTGACCTAAATAAGAAAGAAAAGGAAATTTATACACATATGTCTCAATAGTCATGCTAAGGTATTTTCTTAAAACCCAAAAATATTCTAAACTAGTAGAAATTAAGAAATGTTTAAAATAAATATTCCTCTGTGTGTGTGTGTGTGTGTGTGTGTGTGTGTGTGTGTGTGTACACAGTATGTGCATTCTGTGGTATGTGTGTGATGTGTGCATGCATGTGTATGTGCAGATGCAAATGCCCTGTACAAGTCTATACAGTGGATACAGAACAAGGTAAAGTCTCCTTTTTTATCACTTATCTGTGCACTTCCTTGAGAAGTGCACAACCTGGAGCTCAACCTGGAGCTGCTGTCTGTCAGCAAGGCCAAGCAATGTTCTAGTCTCTGATCCCTGTGGACTGAGGTCACAGATGTTCATAGCCACGGCTACCTTTTAACATGGACTTAGGTAAATTGAAGTAAGTTTCTCTTCCCAGAAGCCCTCACATTTAAGCAAGCACTGTGAAATTCTGAGCCATCTCCTCAGCCCTGATTTCTGTGTTTGAATAACAATAATTGTGATATAGCCAGCCTCTATATGGATTCAAAACAGACTGAAAATAATGAGAATAAGATATATGTGTTATGAAATAGAGACTTTTCCTTATCAATATTCACTAAGCCATAGATTACAACAGATATTTCCAAAGTATTTACATTGTATTATGTATTTTAAGTAGTGTATAAATAATAAAATATAGGGAAGAATTTTTATAGGTTATATGTAAATGATAAACAATTTCATATAAGGTTACATAGGTGTATATAAGAATATTTAAGGACTTTCATACCTATGAGGGCCCCCGGAACCAATCCTCATCTAATTATGAAGGATATATGTTCATTTCTTGTGTGTGTCAGGGGGGTGGGGCTTCAAGGTAGGGTTCTGCTATAGCCCAGGGTGACCTGGAATTCACTATGTATTCACAAGCTGGCCTTGGACGCCTACCTTTATCAACTGAATGTTGGGGTTAAAGCATGTGCCACCATACCTGGCACATAATACTTGTTATTATGTGAACTAATCAATATGACAGGATTAATCTTAGTTGGGGGTACAGAAAATGCTATAATGCTATCCACTTATGAAAAGACAAAAGAAAGAACTATGCAGGCAAAGAGAGGACTTAGTTTTCATGGTAGAACTTATTTGAAGATTTACTTCCTGATTCTATCACTGACAAAAAAATCTTACTTTTTCTTATCTTAATTTTTCTTTCTGAGAAATGTGGTTGAAGGCACAAGAGCATTCTAGACTTCATTCTCACAAGACTTTCTTCCAACTAGCCCTTTCACCACACTCCCTTTATTACTTAGCCCAATACCGACTTCTGCAAGTCAGCTCCCATCTTGGGGCAGACTGTGATGGTCTGTCATAAACTTTGAACTATTTATTCAAACTTATTTGTACTTAGTCAAAAAAGTGCCTTTTGTTATAAGATATTCTTATACATTTAAGAATCATGCTTATATAAATGAGTGGCTAATAAATTTATCCTTCAGGAATTGAAGATGAAGCAATAGAATCTTAGGAATATTCAATGTTGGTCACATTTTAAATTGCTAATGCAGGTTTGGTATTTCTATACAGTAATATATTACACATAATATATAATAAATAAAGTATATAATTTATTATATAGCAGATTATATGTTATATATTATTGTAAAATTGGAATATATATGCCAATCTTTTATAGTAAATAAAATAGAAGCCCATATCGTTATACAAATTTGTACTACCACTGCCTTAAATTTCCTTAAATTTAATGGTTTCTCTGTACAACTTCAAAAAAGATTTATCCATGATTTTATTGAGCATATTTTCTACTGTAGTTAAAATACAACCTAAAAAAAAAAAAAATACAACCTTGTCCTTGACTGCAAGAAGCTCTTAAGCTAATAGAATAAAAGACATGGAGACAAGTAAAAACAGATGATTTTCAAGTATGATACAATTTTAAAAGCACAGGCTATGTTGTCAGTCAAAGGGGGAAGCTATATATTCTAATTCCAAGGTCATACTGAGAGAAGACTAGCATGTCATGGAAAAACCTATGCCAAATATATCAGGAGAAATAAAAATAATAACTTTTCTTACTATATACAAGAGTCTATCATAAGCACTTTATCTTATTAAATTACTTGGTACTGAGGAAACACTTTGAGGCTTGTCCAGGGGCAAAGCCATGTTAAATAGCAGGTCACACAGTGAAGTGGGATTTGTATGGTGGTATTATGGCTCTTAAGTGGGAAGTACTACAAGAAATGATTCTTTCCCCATAGGACTTCATTAAAAGGAATATAAATGAAAATGCATGCATTTTGGTAGTTTCCAAGCAAATGAAAACTAAAAGTAACATATCGAGCTTAATTAAAAATGGATTCTATACGCTGGAACAAGAATATGATGACAGACTTCTCCGAAACTCATAGATGAGCCTTGATGAGGAGAGTAGCCATGATAACATCATCCCCAGTGGAAGACTGTACAGAAGATAAAGTACCAGTCTAGTTGACAGAAAGGGGATCAAGGCTAGAGGCAATCTTTTTAAACATATGCATAAATTTTTTGATTTTTCAGGTGACTGGTGGAGATGCAGTAGGGTATGTATGCATATGCATACCACATGCACATGGAAATGGGTTACACCCACTGTTTCAAAAAGAACGTATCAAATGTTTCATGTTAGTAAACTCATACCTATAAGAAAAACACACACTGTCAAAGGATGGAAGTTAGTAGCAGCAAAGATGCTGGTTTCAAAACAGGGCAAGCACTTCTAGGTAAATGATGGCTAAATCAAATCTGTTTCCTTTTGTGATGCACACACATTATAATAGCAACATTTACATGATGCTATGAAAAGAGAGGCAAGGCAGAATGTATCTGGGGCTGTGCAGGAAACTTATGCCTTTCCCTCATGATGGTCCATCAAGTAATTAATCTCCTCAACCCTTCTAAACCAGCAGAATCATTCTCTTAAATATGTTTATCCTTCATGGACACAATTTCTTAAATTTTCATCACTCTTTTTTTTTAATTTTTTTTGTTCATTTTTATTTATTTGAGAGTGACAGAGAGAGAAAGAGTGAGAGAGAGAGAGAGAAAGAGAATGGGCGCGCCAGGGCTTCCAGCCACTGCAAACAAACTCCAGACGCATGCGCCCCCTTGTACATCTGGCTAATGTGGGTCCTGGGGAATCGAGCCTCGAACCGGGGTCCTTAGGCTTCACAGGCAAGCGTTTAACCACTAAGCCATCTCTCCAGCCCTTCATCACTCTTTTTATAATGCAGTGCAGTCTCTTTTACAATCCTTCCTATCTTTATATTTTCATTATCATGTTTATTTTAACTTTTATTTATTCCAACTTTTCACATTCTCTAACATGTGTATAATGTATTTTTGATGCTATCCACTCCAATTACTCTCTCTTTTTCCCTTTCCTTTAACACCCTTCATCTTCCCCATTAATTTCCAAATGTATTTTTATATTTCTGTATTTTTTAATTTTGTACCTATTGAGTTAATACATCATCTTCGATAAGGAAAGGGTACGTGAGACACTGTGCTTCCCAGAATATCTAATGACACTTCATGGCTGTTAGGAAAGGGGAGTCAGGTTTACCATTGGTGTGGCCACTGCCAAGTTTCCCATTCTCTGGTCAATAACCTTCCATCCATGGTTGGTGGAAGCAACCTTAAGTTATCATGCATTTTATAAACTGACATGTTTAATGTCATCAACATGGGTTATTTAAACATATTTTCTACAATTATTTTTTTTAAGTCCATGAATCCTAATTCCTAAATTTGGCTCATCTTTAGGTCTACTGAATATCTCAGTTTGAAATATCAAAGTGTACGTTATTTAATCTTAGATTCTGTGTTCTAGTATCTTCAAGGAATGAAGAGCCTGGCTCTAATGGACACCTAGAGTTCTGGAACCAGGTGAGCTGAGTGATGCTTGGTCTCAAAATTTGTTGCTAAGTCCACTGCAGTTTTGCCTTAATTCTAGTGCAATTCTGTAATCTTGGGATGAAGTACTTCTAACCTCTTTTGGAATTCAGTGGAAAATCCAATATTAGTTACCTTGCCCCTTTAAATGAATTCCTAATTTGCTCTCCTTTGTGAGGGGTAGCTATGTTCTGATTGTCTCCACTTTAAACCATCCTTTCCTCCTGAGCCCCACTGTGCCTCAGCGCAACTACACACAGTGGTATCTGAAGTGACATCATGGTTTATATGCCAATTTTGCATTTCTCTCATGTGGGTCTATTACCCTCCACCTACCAATTCCCTGTTACTCTGCATATCCAGACTTTATCTCCTCTCTCACAGGGCTTCCTGCTTGCTTTTACATACCTCCGACTGAGAAACTGGGGATCAGCAATCACAGTAACTGGATTTTCCTCACCATAGTTTCTGTTTTTTGTGAGTTGAACCCTCCAATGTCTACATGGTTTGGATCAGGATCCAGTATCTTCAAACAGCTTTATAAATGTAATCAGTGCAAACAAGAAAACTCAGCTCTCAGCTACTGCAATGTACTCTGAAATCTATTTAAAAAAAAGATATGTCCTTGTGTTGATTTGAATATAAAAATGCCCCCCTTCCCAATAGTCTCATGTGTTTATGACAAAGCCTCATGCTTAATCTCCAGCTGGTAGAACCTTTGGGAGGTTGCGGTAGATCATATGGAATAGACCTTGAGGTTTGTTAGTCCAGCCCCAGTAGGTGTTCACAGCGTGCTGCTCCTCCCAGATGATTTCGGAATATGTGATGCCCTTCTTCTATTCCTGCCATGCCTTTCCCACGTCAATGAAACTCATCAAAGTCATAAGCTGAAACTAACCCTTTCCTTCTATAAACTGCTTCTGGTTGGATATTTTGTCTTAGCAATGAGAAGAAACTGCTATAGCTCTTAGATATAATTATTTACAGAAAATAATGAATGCATTTATGATAGAAAATAAGCATAGAATAATAGCTAGACCTGGCACTGCATCATAATCTACTTATGTGATTAGAAGTAAATTGCTCCATCTATAAACTTCATTAGCCTCTTTCCTAAAATGGCCATTTATTTCTAGGAATGGTGTGACTCTCAAAAAAAGAATAATGACCCCTATTTCAGTTTGAATGTGGAAGTTCTTCTGTATGCTCATGTGTTTGAACATGTGGTTCCCAGCTGGTGGTGTTGATTGTGAAAGCTGTTAAGTTTTAAGACATAGACTCACTGGAGAAGATGTATGGCTTCAGATGGGATTTGAGGTTTTATAGCCTAGACAATATTTGTGTTCATCCTCTGCTTTCTGCCTGTGGATGCAATGTGACAGCCCAGCACCCTCTTTCTTCTTCCGTGCCTTTCCTACCAAAATGGAAAGTATTCCCTTGACCTGTAAGATGAAATCAAAGCTTTCTTTCTTTAAGATGTTTGTTATCTGGTAATTTCTCACAGTAATGTGTTAAAGTGAATAACTAATAGAGAATTTGATTACAAAAAGGGCCCCTAGAAAGCATGAAAGGAGAATGCTGCAGAAGGGAATTTTTGCTCAAAAACAACTCCCAAGAGAATGTTTTCTACAGATTCAGCAACCAAGGCACACCAACACTTCTACAACATTAGCTTAAGGGAGGACAGGTTCTGTCCCGAACCGCCAGCAAGCTTGGCAACATCATGCACATGGCACTCATTTTTAAGACAAGAAAGATGCAGTCTCGAGGGGTTAAGTGCTCCTTGCTTCATGGTTCAGAAACCTACTGTGGATGGCTAATGTGAGACAAATTTGGTTTTCCCTTTAAGGAGATTCTGATAGGCTCTGTGTGAATGTGTGAAGGTCAGGCCTAAGTTGTGATGGAGACCCCAGGGTGATAAGATGCCAGGATCGTGGGCTGTCTGCCCAGGAGAGCTATGTGCTCAGAGTGAAGCTAGTGTAAGAGTAGCTTTATGTGCTTCAGACTAAACAGCTGGAGAGGCAACCGTATCTAAGCCCCTAAGGGCTCAGACAATTCTATCATGAGACCCTTGAGACCTTGAACTATAAGCTGAAATAAACGTTAATCTTTTTCAAGCTGTTTTTTGTCAGTGATATCCTATAGACTAGAAGTTGTAGAATGTGTTGTTTGCCCTGCTGCATTCAGTCTTGCTTTGGTCCTAAATTTACTTACTATGCCCTCATTCTTCTATTTTTGAATGGTGAGATATGCATCATTATATGTTGGAAGTATGCAGTTTGCAGTTTGATTTTATGGGAGTGTGTAAGTTAAACGATTGTCCTGGGTCTCAGAAGAAGAGACTTAAATTTGGACTTTTGAATAGTGTTGCAACTATGAGGATTTTAGAAGTGGGGAAAAGTGCATTTTGCATCATAAGGTGTCCATGAGCATAGGCCTATAAGGGATTCAAGGAGAGAACATTGTGGTTTGAATGTAAAATGTCCTCCATAAACTCATACATTTGAGCACTTGGTTTTCAGCTAGAGGTGTTACTTGGGAATCTTATTTAACATTTCAAAATTAGAACCTTACCAATAGGCAGTATGTTCATATATTAACATTCACAATTAAAAAGAAGGGGGAGGAGGAGAAAGAGGAGGAGGAGGAGGAGGAGGAGGAGAAGAAGAAGAAGAAGAAAAGAGAAGATAAGAAGAAGAAAAGAGAAGAGAAGAAGGAAGAGGAGGAGGGGAAGGAGGAGGAGAAAAAGGAGAAGAAGAAGAAAAGAGAAGATAAGAAGAAGGAGAAAAGGAAGAGGAGGAGGAGGAGGAGAAGAAGAAGAAGAAGAAAAGAGAAGAGAAGAAGGAAGAGGAGAAGGAGGAGAAAAAGGAGAAGAAGAAGAAGAAAATAGAAGAGAAGAAGAAAAGAGAATATAAGAAGAAGGAGGAAAAGAAGGAAGAGGAGGAGGGGAAGGAGGAGAATAAGGAGGAGGAGGAGGAGGAAGGAAGAAGGAAGAAGAAAAGAGAAGAGAAGATAAGAAGAAGAAGAAGGAAGAGGAGGAGAGGGAGGAGGAGAAGGAGAAGAAGAAGAAAGAGAAGAAGAAGAGGCAGTCCAGTTAAAACAGAAGGAGGAGGAGGGCCTTACAAAAGGAATGGGTCACTGGATATGAGCTTCGATGATTAATAGACCAGTCCCACTTCCTAGTCTCCCTGTGCTTCCTGGCTGTAGATGTAGTGTGAGCAGCCGACCTCCCACTCCTGCTGCCTGGCCTTCATGTTCGCAATAAAATGTATACCTGTAAGCTGTCAACAAGAAATAAACTATCTCCTTCCTTAAGCTACTTCTTGTTGGGTATTTGCCCACAGCAAAGAGTAAAGTGACCAATACAACCCCCACTGCTCAGGGCAACAGAATACTAAGTACAGCATTTAGTAGCAAGATGAACTCCATTGGGAAGAGGGAAATTGTCTGAGTTAATTTGACTCCCTAGGTTGCTAAAGCAACTTAGGCTGTGCACTGTAAGAATGTGACATCACTCATTTCTCATTACCTGATCTTGGCTTTGCGATGTTCCTGAGAAATGGGAAAGAAAATCAAGACAAAGGCTGTGATGGAGCTGCTGTGCCTTCTCTCACTTCCATTAAGTTCTCCTTGGGAGATAATCTGCAGGAATATAAATCACGGGTGCTTTGGAGAGCAAAAACGATACACATGAAAACAACAGTGAGAGATATGGGAAGGAAAAGCAGATCATTTTTTCTAGTTCAGATATATCTTGGGAAAGGATCATTAAGTTGATGAAGACCATTAACATTGTCTGTTATATGATTCCTGTTTTGCCCAAAAGTTGTGCTTTCCAACCTGTGTCTTGTGTTGCTTTTCAGACCTATGAACTTGTTCAGTTGATTTATCTACATATTGAATAATAATAATATCCAATAAAATTATTGTAAATATTTTGGGAAATGATTTTAATGCTAATGCATAGATGATAGTACCATTTACTATTAGAAGAAAATTATACTTGTGTAATTCTGAGTATTTAAGCTTATAGTCCAGAATTTGGATTTGTGACAAAATTCACATTTGAAACATTTTGAGGTCTCCTAATTCATCATTTTGTATATCTACCTTCACACAAAGAAAGTGTGGCATTTAATTTAAAAAAAGAGTGAGAAATAGTTATACATGTTCCCTCGCCCATATTTAGATGTTGTGCTTACATTGGAAGATGAAAGCACATAAAGGCCCTGTGACAGAAGCCCCGGGCTGATGAGCACTTGCAACATGCTGGAGCAGGAGTCCCCTTCCCACACATGTAAGAGCTGCCCCTCCAGGACCTGTCACATCAGTGGTCATATCTAGCAACTTGCTAAATATTACATAGAAAAGCAAATGATTCATCTAGGATGACTATGCATGGGAGAGAAAGAGGGAATGAAAAGAAACAAGAGACAAAGGGAGAAAAGGAAGGAAGGAGAGGGAAAAAAGAAAGAATGGAGAACAATGAGAATATAAACTCTATAATTTCAGATGAATACATTAATAGTATATCATGGGAAAAGTTTATTCAGGGAAAGAATAGTACTTGCTATCACAAAACTGAATTTTCTCATTGCTGTTTGAGCTATGTCTCATTCTGTATTCCAAAATGGTCTGGAACATTCTTTGTGGCCCAGACTGTCCGAAAACGAATAGTGATCCTCCATTTCGCTTTTGAAATACTGACAGAGCAGATGCAAGTCACCATACTTGGTATGGATTTAAAGCTTCTTTCTGCTAAATTCTTTGCATAGATAGATAAGTTACTTCACTTCTTTGAGTTTTTATCCTCTTAGCTGTAAAAAATGAAGCAATATACAAAGCTGCATATATTTCAACAGGATGATGAAGATTAAATTAGTTAACTGATGTGAAATTATGGGTTGTATTACCATATGGTATTACCTACATAAGTAGAGTGGAGATGAGTAAACCAATTGGTGAACCATGCCCTTGCTTTGTTATAACCTTTGAAAACGTTTTTCTTTTTAGAGAAAAACGAACCTAACAAAAATAGTACAACTTCACAGTCTATACAAAAGAATTTTTTTGTCCAATGTATAATTATTCTAGAAATACACATATATCTCTAAAGTTATTTTAGCATTCTATTCTTATCAAGCATATTAAAATTTATATTTCTAAATTTTAGGGAGAAAGTTGAAAGCCTGCTGTTGAAAAAGATGTGTTTTGAAATTATGGGTTTCAACAACATCTAAAGAGATATCTCAAACCTACTAGTGTTCAAATCCAAATGACATTCCAGGGGGTAAAGGTAATACAATATCTGACCTAATTTATTCAACCACTGCTTTGAGTAATGCAGTGGCAGAATTAGCTACAATGTTCATTTGAACTGACTTCGTATGTCTGTATCTACTTAGTTCATCTATTTTGTAGTTACATCTTACTAAACATTTATTGACCTGAGCTATATTTTCCATATAACCTCCTATCATTCTGACAGTAATCCTTTAAGGGCAGTACAATTGTCTGTCTTTTATACAAAGGAGACTGCTGAGGTTTCCTAAATTTTCTCAAAGCCTTCCAGCCAGCAAGAGCCAAAGCCAGATTCAAAATGGTATCCCTGGCACATCAAAGCTCCATTTTTACATACACACTCCCTAATTAGGTTATGAATTTGTATGATTCCTCCATGGGTGAGGATGTCTTGATAACACACACTTTATTCTAATTGTTCTACCATGTGCCTGTTAAAGTTCTGCATGTCAGAAGTATATATGTGAAATACAAAGGGCATCTTTGAGAATGTAAACCACAAAGTGAAAACCTAAGTAAACAGGTGGGTAAGGTAGTGTGTGTTCATGTGTAAAGCAATAGGGCTTTCATTTTCTTGGCTTCATCCAAATTTATTAATTGCAAGATAATAGTGTTCATATACACATCTCAGGTGTCTTGTTTCTATCACAACAGCTTAATGTTAGTCCCATGGCTCCACGTTCCTCAACTTCCTTTCCCTCATAGGATGCTTTACATATGTTACCAAAGATTTTGAGGCTGTTCCTAGCTTCCCGATAGCATTACCACAATGGTCCTCAAAGCACATAGCTTAAGCCCATTTTTTGAACACATTAATGACAGGAAAGATTTAAACTTATTTACTAAAAGGAGCTTCAGAAAAAAGACTTTTTCTGCAGGGTATTAATGATAAAAAGAATGAATACAAGATTTACCCTGAATGCTCTGAAAAATAATGTCTGTTCAGACGACTATATTATTTATTTTACTCAGTCCTGTGAAGAAATACCTGATAGGTGACAGGAAACAGGGTCCCCTCTGCTTCCAGTTTCCTGGAGCACATTCCCTCATGGTGGTGCAAGCCTGGAGGCCAGCCAGGAGGCTCTCCGCCACACTGCATGCAGTCGGGGCAGGAGCAGCAGCACCAGCTGTGAAGGCTCAGAGCCAGCCCACTTCCTTAGGCCAGCATCCACCTCCTAAAACTTCCCTAACCTTCCCAAACAGTGCCACCATCCTGCTGCTACATGTTAAAACTCATGAGCCTATGAGGGACAAATCACTTTCAAGTCAAAACAATGATTGTCCAGTAGCATGCATCTTATACTAAGCATTTCAGTAGGATTTCCATCAGAAATATTTTGTACCAGCATATATTCTATTACTTGAAAATATGCTATCGTCCAATTTAATTTTGTAAAACCACAGTAATTCTGGGCACTCCCATAAGGATAATTGAAACCAATTAGATAGCCATAAAAGACTTTAGGAATGATGAAACAGGAAACCACCAAAATCCTCACAAGATAACTACTAATACTTCTAGGTAATGATTTAATTTGGTACTGATACAATTTCACTGATTCATGGATCAAAAAATATTTTGTGGATAGGAAATAATAAAATTTGAGAAAGAGAGTGAATGGTTGTACAAGGGCCTTCAGACACTGCAAACTCCACATGCATGTGCCTTCCTGTGCATCTGTCTTTACATGGGTAGTGGGTATCGAACCCCAGTCCTTAGGCTTTGCAGGCAAGCATCTCAACCACTGAGCCATGTCTATAGCCCATCCTTACTTTTTTTAAAAAAAAATGTTGGAGTTCACTCTCAAATAAATAAATAATTTTTAGAGTGAGAATGAACCTGCTAGAGACCAGACCTAAGTGACTCAACTGCACTCATTATCAAGAACATGCAAATGGAAGCCAAAATGAAATACCTCTGTGTGTCTACCAGAATGGTCTAACATGAAATGTTAGTCAAGACAAAGTAATAGAATCCTGATTACTTCTGAGAAGAATGTAATTAAGCTGGAAATGGTGGCTCATGTCTGTAATTCCAGCACTCAGAAGCTAAGGCAGAAGGATCCCACTGTTAAGGGCTTGGGCTATAGAGTGAGCCCCTGATTCCAAAAATGCTCCAAAACCAAAAAGTGCAATAGTTATAACTGCTTTTAAAACTACTGGCAATATTTATTGAATACCTACTGATGCTCTTCTATTTCTAGGTGAATCCCTACAGAAATGTACATATAAGTTGCTAAAACATGTGTTCAAGATGTTCACTACAGCTAAAAAGAAAGAAAAAAAGAAGGCACACACAGATCTACCAAAAATTCATAGTATTGTACATATAATCTATTCATACACAGTGATAGCATAAAACAATCAAGGTGAAAAATATATAACTATTTCTAAAAGAAAATAATAAAACCATACTGTTTTGTCTTCTAATAACAACTAGGATAGGTAAATAGGTAACTATACAGTAGTGGATATGGAAGTGAATGATGCAACATATTTGATGCACATTAAAGAGTCCTGACTCATGAAGGGTAAAGAGAATGACTTTATGAAGACAGTGATTCAAATGAGCTTAAAGAATTAGCAAGAGACTTTTGGATATGAAACTAATGAGAAGAAACCCTGTGAGAAGAAGAGTTCAGTTTCAAACATGCTGTCTGTAAAAGGTCTCAAAAACATGCCAAAAATTGCTACCATTTTGACTAAGTGCACATAATGTGTCAAATGCATTTTTAACATTTTAAGTGTTATCTCTGGTGCTCCCAGCAGCCTGAGGAGATGGGTTTTTTTGATCCTTTTTTCTTAATGAGGTTATAATAAATATTCATACAAGTCATTAGTGCATGAATGTTAGGTGTAAGGTTATCCATTGGTGGTAAAAAATGAAAGAAGAACGTTTACTCAAGACCTCGAAGAGCATCATCAGGTGGGCCCACGAGGAGTGAGTACCTATGCAGAAGGGTAGACAGGACAGGAGCCTGATCATGAAGGAAGCATGCAGTCCCTCTTGTCAGAAAGAAAGCCAGCAGCATAACGGGCATGGAAATGGAAAATGAGAGCCATCTTCTAGGAATAGGAAGAGACAGCAGGAAATAGTAAACTAAAAGCAGTCAGGAGAATAAAATTCATATAAAAAGTAGGCCCAAAGAAGTAGAGAGAGGGGATCCAGGATAAAAGCAGAACCTCGGGTCAAGAGGGTTTGTTGCTTTATAGTCTTATAAAATAATATTGCATGTTATTCTATTATATTAATTATATTATATGTTGGTTTATATTCTTAATGTTTACGAAGAAGAGATCAAAGCATGTATAAGAATAGGTGAATATATATCTATATCTGTATACATACATACATAAATACAGGCAATATTTATGGATATATTAAACAGAGAAAAGGAGAAATGATATATTGAAGGAACCCAAGGGAGCCTTAAGGAATGAAGACTGAAAGCAAGCAGGGCTGAGAGAAGGAATACTTCTCTAAATAGCAAGAAAGCAGAGAAGAAGGCTGTGTGTGGATCTGGGTAGGTGTATGTAGTCTCCAGTACTAAGCATGGGCATTGTCTTGGACTCAATGGGGAAACGCAGTGAACAAAACAAGTCTATCTGAGTGTCATTAGGATTCATGGAGACAATAAACTAAGTATATTCATTTCTTATTTTTTCAGTCACATACCTGTAATATTATTAGCTAATCCATTGTAAAGAACAATTTAAAGCTCAAAAATGAGTGTAATATTAACCTATCCCATCACTTCATTTTTTTTCCTGCAGTTTTGCTAGTCTTTACAAACATCAGGAAGTGTGGTCATGATTTTCCATCCACAGTAACAGGCCAGAACCAGGGAAGAAGGGTGAAGTGTCTTAGGTACAGCTTCGGAACAAACATCTACACCATCTTGGTTCTTGTATCGGAATCCTTTTTGTTCAGCATTGCCACGGAAGTTATTTTCGGAACATCATATGGATTTTTCACTGAAACATCTGTGTTAACTTTTATTATCCCTGGTCTGCTTTGTAATTTTGGAAACAGATATAAAGAACGAGCAACCCAAAGCACTGTAATATAGTGGGAAGCATCCTTCATAAGTCAATTGAGGAATTTAATAATCTCTTTAGAAATAAGCTCTGCAGCTATGAGAAAAATGTGTGGGTTAAAGGCCTTCCAATTAAGAAAGGTTTCTCTGTGGATTTATAGGCTGGTGGTTCACTCTTCCTGTTCGTGTTTCCATAGCAACTGTCAGGTAGATTTTCTGCTACTTGCTAGGAAGTTGGAAATGTTGAGTCTGGTTGAGCCTTTTCAATTCAGTGAAGCTTAAATGAAATTCTTTGCAAGGAACTGGCATTTAGCCTGGGTCATTTATTCATATCTAGAAGAAAAAAAATCAATTATAGTAATCAAATGTGCAAATTTTTATTGGGATTATTTTTGGTACATATTTTTTTGCTATAATCTATTTTTATTGCCAGGGTGCTAAAGGTTTGAAGGTTGCAGCTGGCCTCTTTGCTATCTGATGGCTTGTGACTTTAATTACAGCCCAAGCCATAGGAAGGCATGCCTTTTTCCTGGTCTACTTTTGCAAGCTATAATCACCAGAGTGATATTCAGAAGCAAAGGAGGTTTCAGAAGGCTCATTAGCTTGAGACACCTATACTACACAAAACAGTGTACAATCTATTATTCTTTTTATGTCCCCTGTCCTGTTGGATATCTGGATTAAAGCCTGGGAATATAAATAATGTAGATGCTATTTTTTTAAACTTCTTGGGAGTACAGTATCTTCATCTTACCTTCAGATTAAACCCACTTGGGCGTTGCTCACTGTGCTTAATTTCAACCCACACTGACTGATGCCTGACAGCTCCACGTAGGATGGTCTCTCTTAATCCTTTAAAAATCAAGCATGTAGGAGTGAGTGAATGCCTTATGCAACATACAACATATGCCACACAGGACAGACATCTGAGAGGCATTAGTCAATGCATTCTTTTGTTAGTATCTTTGTTCTCTGGAACAGAAAGAGCATTTCCAGAAAATAATGCACAGTCCTTATTTCACAGGGAGTTGCTAATTTTATCTAACAGCTCCCCTGAGGGCATTTCTTATAAGATGTGTAATTTCCAACCATGGTTTCAAATGTATATATTTCAGTTCCTTTTGTTGTCATTTACACAACACATTTAATCTATCATATTGATGCTTCATATCATGGAAATTGTCTGTTGGAAGAAATACATATAAAATACAGAGAGAAAAAGAGAGAGAGAGAGAGAGAGAGAGAAGAGGGAGAGATCAGAGATTTCTTCTTTAAAAGCCAGAGCAGAAATGCCTTTTACTTACTTCTCTTACCTTGTCTTATTTTTTTTTTTTCCTCTTTGGTCTAGAGACTGTGCTTTCTTCTATTAAGTTAAATAAAAACTTTCTGAGAAGAGCAATTGAAGCTGAAGGAAGCTCACTCTCTTCAGTTGCTATACTAGGAAGTGAAAATGAAGTCACTCAGCTCTGCTCTCAACTTTATTTACTCTAAAAGGTGGGCAATTTTCTCTTAAAATCAATCATATTCGGAGTTGCACGGCTCAGTCAGTGGAAGATGTATCTGTACCTAGGAGCAGTGAGAGGAGAAAAGGCCACATTGAGAAAGATGCTTGTCAAAGTCTGGAGAGTTGAGAAGTGACTGGACTGGCTGTGTTATAGAAACATATAGATTCACAAACAGACAAGTCATTTGGCAATAGAGAAGCATGCTGACATAATGCTTTTGTAAACCGAGGCACTATTGGTGCCTCAGTTTCTTTCTAGAACCAGACTAGAAGCAGCTTATGGAAGGAAGAGTGTTTTGATTTGGCTGACAGTATTGAAGAGAAGCTTTAAGGTGGCAGGGAAGCCCATTTCATACCTCACCAGAGTCAAGAAGCAGTGAATATTTGAACTTGGTGCCAAAGTCCAACCCTAGTGGCACACTTCCTCCAGGAAAGCCTCCAAAACATTCCACCACTTTCCCACAGTGTTACCAGCTGGGAATTAAACATTCAAACACATAAGCCTATGGGGGTATATTGTCAATTCAAACCACTCCCAGGCATGAAATAAAAAAAAAAAAACATGGGCTGGAGAGGTGGCTTAGCGGTTAAGTGCTTGCCTGTGAAGCCTAAGGACCCCAGTTCGAGGCTCGATTCCCCAGGACCCACGTTAGCAAGTTGCACAAGGGGGCGCACGTGTCTGGAGTTCGTTTGCAGTGGCTGAAGGCCCTGGAGTGCCCATTCTCTTTCTCTCTCTCTCTCTTTCTCTCTGCCTTTTTCTCTCTATGTCTGTCGCTCTCAAATAAATAAAAATTTATTTATTTGAGAGCGACAGACACAGAGAGAAAGACAGATAGAGGGAGAGAAAGAGAATGGGCGCGCCAGGGCTTCCAGCCTCTGCAAACGAACTCTAGACGCGTGCGCCCCCTTGTGCATCTGGCCAACGTGGGACCTGGGGAACCGAGCCTCGAACTGGTGTCCTTAGGCTTCACAGGCAAGCGCTTAACCGCTAAGCCATCTCTCCAGCTCCCAAAATTTTTTTTTAAAAGCTGAAACAAGGACGGGAGGAATGGGCTCAGTGGATGAAATGCTTGTCATGCAAGAGTGTGTACCTTACTGAGCATCCCCAAACCCCGTTTAAAATCCAGATGCTGTGGTGGGCATTTGTAATTCTAATGCATCTACACAGGAAGGGAGACAAAGACAGCAAGGACAGAAGAACCTTTAGACTTTGACTGTCCCTGCCCAGGGTGCTGATATAAGGCCCTCCATACTGCGCTGATCACACCTTGGGGGAGAACACTCTGCATCCACGTCCTCCCAAGCAGGCACCTCTCTTATCCCAACCAAGCAGTTACCAGGCCTGGAGTGGAGGACCAGCAGCTGAGGAGGCTGCCTTCCTCCGGCTACCTCTCAGCTGGGTGCCCGTATTAATCCAGCCCATATCCCAGGACCCTTACCTCCCATACCTCAGTGACTAGTCCTGCTGGATGTTTTACCAGCCCCCAGCCTGGCTTAAGCTTTCTTTTCCCAGACTTTTGTTCCTAGGGAAATGGAGATCTTCCCAGAGTGGATGCCAGGTGTTCTTTTGTTCCCCCGGAGGCAGTTTCCCCAGGACTACAGCTCTGCCCAACAGCTCCTGTCTTCCCTGTTGATAAGTCAGGGTCAGAGCCACTGAGCTGAGCCTGTAAATGAGAGGAGCTTGCCTGTTTCCCACCTCCCACCTCTTGCCTTCCCCACCTTCATGTTTTCATCCTAGCTTGATTTTCACGTGTGTGTGTGTGTGTGTGTGTGTGTGTGTGTGTGTGTGTGTGTGTCAGGGGAATATGCACATGTATGCAGATGTGTGTAGGTCATGTGCATATGACAGAGGAAGATGTCCCCTGTCCTCATCTGTTGTTTTTTCTGCTTTTTTCCTTGAGAGGACCTCACTGAACCTGGAGCTCCCTGTTTTTCAGCCACGCTAATTGACTCAGTATGACTATCCCAGCAACCCTATTCTGATTTTTAAATTGTTTTTACTTAAGTCTGTTTTTTTTTTTCCATCCCTGTAACATTATGATAGAGGCTGAATACCAGTGTGTTCCATATAGCCTAGAGAAACCAACTCCTCACTCTGCCAACACATACACATTGATTTTCTGCTGAAATGCCATTTCAAATATTGTTAAGAATTTCTCTTCAGGCTGATAAGTTTCCTTCCAAAGTTTCTCCGTTCATGGCTCTAGTAATCATTAGCAAGTTATTTAAATCCTCTAAGCCTTAGTTTTATATCTTTGAATAATTATGCATAAATTATATTCTTGAAAAGATTAGATGAGTTAGTTGTTGGGGCCACGCATTATGGCACAACTCTGTAGTCCCATCTACCTGAAATGAGGCAGGAAGTGAGCGCAGGGGCTCCAGGCGCGTTTTGACAACATAATGAAACTGTGCCTCCAAACATCAGCACAAATAATTGATAAAATTAGCTGATGCATATGAAAGCTGTAGACAAGTGCCTAGCACTTAGAAAGAGCTTGGTAAATATTCATTTTCATTATTGACTTTGTCATAGTTTTGTTGTTGCAAAGACCTAAGGGTGTAAAACCCTATAGTTACATGCTGAAATCTCTTCTCTACTGATT
The DNA here is from genome assembly GCF_020740685.1 of Jaculus jaculus. Taxonomy (NCBI): domain Eukaryota; kingdom Metazoa; phylum Chordata; class Mammalia; order Rodentia; family Dipodidae; genus Jaculus; species Jaculus jaculus. Next base: position 70,170,499 of record NC_059116.1, on the reverse strand, counting down.
GTTTCCTTGTGGCCTTGAGTAAGCTTTAAAAATTGATGGATCGGGGCTGGAGAGATGGCTTAGCAGTTAAGCACTTGCCTGTGAAGCCTAAGGACCCCGGTTCGAGGCTCGGTTCCCCAGGTCCCACGTTAGCCAGATGCACAAGGGGGCGCACACATCTGGAGTTCGTTTGCAGAGGCTGGAGGCCCTGGCGTGCCCATTCTCTCTCTCTCCCTCTGTCTGTCTTTCTCTCTGTGTTTGTCGCTCTCTAATAAATAAATTTATAAAAATGAACAAAAAATTTTAAAAAAATTGATGGATCCCTTTTCGCATTCAGTACAATTAGGGAAATCATACTGCTCCCAAGAACTGCTAAGGACTTCACCATGTGGGGAGAGTCCTGGCTCTCTGCACATGCCTGCCCTATGTCAGCACTTCCCTCTTCCCTCGCCTGCCCCATTAGCACACTGGGATTTTTGAAACATTGTATTTTTCTTTTTTATCTTTAACTCCACATTGTGTGCCTAAGACATAATTTTCCTCTTTTACCCTCTGTGTTCTATGAAATGTTCTCTTTCTTCATCTGTCCTTGGGGAAAAAAAATAATGTTTCTTTGATATCAGAAATCTCAGAATGCCAACAGAAAAGAAAAGCAACTTCCAGCTCATTCTCCTGAGAAAGCTGGGTGTTTGACTTACAAGAAGTTGCTACGAGCAGAAGAGTGTCCATCTTCACTGGGATAGTCACAAAGCAAGCATGTTGTACCATATCAGGAAGTGGGGTGAAGAGAGGTGTCTTCTGAGCACCCCTAACCCCAAGAGCACTCTTTGCACTCGATTCATGAAGGTATTCTGTTGCAAGGGCATGAAATGCTGACAATAGTCTTTGTCCATTGCCACTTGTCCCAAATTCACATTTTTGCTTCTGTTCCCCAATCCTGGATGTGGTTCTAATTCCTTTATTAAGCATGCAGTCTCTTGCAGTCTCAAACCGTGGAATCATTTGTGTCAAAACTTCATCTTCCAGATTGGCTAACTTGAAGATCAGAGCTTGCTGCAGAAGAAAAGACTTCCTGGCTCAACGTGTCAGCTTCTTTTTATGTAGCTAGATCTTTCAATTTGTAGCATAACCCCTGCAGCACCAAAAAAGAAAAGATGGTACGTCTGAAATGCTGAACTGCGGTCACCCCTGCCTACCATTGTGTTTCTACAGGCATTGCTATAAAGAGCTGCAAAAGCCAGGGGTCTGGGATCTGACACCTGGAATGGCTGCAGTCGTTCAAAGGCACCCCTGTCCCTGTCTCTTGCTGACTTGACCCCATCCCATCTGCCTTTCAACACACAGCCCGCAGCTCTATATTTAGGCCAATGACCAGCAAACATGCAGTTGCCAAACACTTCTCACTCTTCTTCGAATAGCTTCCCCTGTGACTTTGGTGTTAGATTTAGAAGAGCTCTGTTTCTATGTTAGCTGTGCCATTTATTGTATGATATTATACACTTTTCTGAAGCTTCCCAATGTTTTACAGTCTATAAAATAATAAACAACAGTGACAGCTAATCTTACTGAGTTTCTGCCAGGTGTTAGCTATGGTGAGTGTTTGCAGTGTGTGTGTGTGTAGATGTGTGTGTATATAATAATTCCTTTAAATCTCACAACAATCTATTGAATCAGATTTATATTTTAACAGAAGAAATTGAAGAAAGACTTGTGGGTGTTTAATGGGCATTTGGGTTTGAACTCAGAGCCTGTGATAATCTTGATTGGGCTAAAAGATACCCAAGAGATTAAATCTCCTACTATTCCAGGAGATAAGTAAGGTGTACTTCCGGGTGTATCTGTAGGGTGTTTCCGCACATGTGTGGTATATGGGCAACAAGTGAGAAAGAAAGGCTTGCAGTGAGTGTGAGTGTTGCAGCTAGGTTCGTACTGCTGGTAGAAATCACCCAACCAAGAGCAGCTTCTGGGAAGAAAAGGGTTATTTTGGCTTACAGGCTTGAGGGGAAATTCCACGATGGCAGGGGAAATCAATGGCATGAGCATAGGGTGGACATCACCTGCTGGCCAACATAAGGTGGGCAATAACAACAGGAGAGTGTGCCAAACCCTGGCAAGGGAAACTGGCTATAATGGCCATAAGTCTGCCACAACAATACACTGCCTCCAGGAGGTGTTAATTCCCAAATCTCCATCAGCTGGGAAGCTAGCATTCAGAACACTAAGTTTATGGGGGACACTGACTCAGACCTCCACAGTGAGTGACACCACGCAGCAGGCTGAGGCCCGGATGGGACAGATGGGGAAGAACGGGGAACCCCAGCCTTGCTCTGCTGAACTCACTGCCTGACGGCCAGGAGGTGAGCAGCTTTGCTCTATCATGCTGTCCACCATCATTGTCTGTCTTAAAATGGGTCCAGAATTAAAGAGCCAAGTGACGATGGACAGAAACCTCAGAAAACATAAAACCAAACTAAATATTTTTTATTTAAATTATTTCCTATTATTTTTATTTGATGTTTGTATTGACCTGAAACTCACTTAGCGTTCGACACTTAAAATGTGTAGATTTCTGGTAGCTCCCATGTTGCTGAGCACACAAACCTGCTCCACCAGCCCCTGCACACCCTTCTTTTAAATTCTTTCTCTTAGATATTTTTCATAGCAATTAAAAATTTAACTAACACAGAGCCTACAAGGTTAATCATAAGAGACAGTTGTTTCTTGAATGCGCAGTTTGTAATGTATATACCTGTAGCTTGTTACTATGCACAGTAGCTATTGTTTATACAGTAACTGACAACATTGAATTAGCAAATATTGGACTACATGTCGTAGTTACTTTCCCATTGCTGGGACAAATACTTGATCAAAGGCAGCTTCTGGGAGGAAAGGATTTATTTCAGGCTTATAATTTCCAAGGGAAGCTTCTTCATGGTGGAAGAAGCTGGTTCATTTCATCACATGCCCACAGCACAGAAAGAGCAAATGCAGATGACTCTGAACATACCTTAGGACTGGTCTCAAGACCCACACTCAGTGACATCCCTCGTCCAGCAGGACTCCACTATGTGGGGATTTAGTCAGAAACTAAATCAAAAATCACTGAGACTATGGGGGACAAAAATTCTGTACAAACATTTTCAAACACTGGTTAATATATTATAAACTTTCCCAAAGATTTTTGTGTTGAAGGACCCTTATTTGGTAAAGACTTTTGTGTGAAATATCTTCTCAGGAGAGCCAATGAATGCTTACTCCCCAGGCAGAGCACCTGAAACAACTAACGGTTGATTGCATCAAAGCTTTACTGGGCAAATAAATGAATGTGGGGACTTTCTGATCAAGAAAAGGCAAAGAGTTACTCACAGGATTGTGGTAAGTACACTGCATTAAAAGGTCTCATCCCAACATAGATAGAAACCTCCCAATGGCTGAAAAGGTGGTGATTCACTCTTTATCTTCCATCTTCTATACACCCCATCTTCCCCTATGGCCATGAGACTCTGCACTTTTGCATATAACTGACATAGGGAGTAGCTGAGATCTTGCCCATCCCCTTCCATGAGAGAAAACCAGCACACTCACTCAGGAGCATCATTCAATATGTGGCCACAGCTGCTTCTGGTAAGCATGGCAACAGCTGTTTTCCTCAGAGGACAAAGTCATACTACTATTGACTAATTAACAATGAACTTCTAGTCCACTGTACTGAAACTTGTGCCTGAACAAAGTTTATATGACCCATGGATTTTCTCAGTAAGGCACACTACAGCCTCTGCGTACTTGGGAATTCTCAACAGCACTTGTACACTGCGCTTGTCTAAACAACAAAATCACTAACAGGAAACACAAACACATAAAAATACAGCCACAAAATGGACATTTGTTTACAAAATGAGTGGTGAAAGCAGAAGCAGAGAATAGCTTTGTTCTCCCTCAACTAGGAATTGACATTGAGAAACTCCAAATTCTTGCTGTTCTGCATATGTCTGCAAATGACTGTAAAAAAATGGTGACTATGTTTTTGTGAGTTTCCAATACATTGTAGAGAAAGCATGAAATCTGTAAATAATAAGAATCTCCCCTAATTAATAAGGACTAAAAAGTCTCAGTGCGGGCTGGAGAGATTGCATAGTAGTTAGTTCTTGCCTGTGAAGCTTAAGAACCCTGGTTTGAGGCTGGATTTCCCAGGACCCACGTTAGCCAGATGCACAAGAGGGCGCACACATCTGGAGTTCGTTTGCAGTAGCTGGAGGCCCTGGCGTGCCCATTCTGTCTCTTTCTCTATCTATCTGCCTCTTTCTCTGTCTGTTGCTCTCAAATAAGTAAATAAAAATAAATAAATAATTTTAAAAGTCTCAATGAATTTTAAAACAAGTGTACAACTAACTGGCACTCCCCCCGTGCTGCATAAGGCTTGATAATGAAGAGACACTTGTATATCTTTTTTTTTAATAAGTCTCTGTCACTCGCAAAGAGACTCATTTTTTTTAATTAACTAATTTATTTATTTATTTGAGAGCGACAGACACAGAGAGAAAGACAGATAGAGGGAGGGAGAGAGAATGGGCACGCCAGGGCTTCCAGCCTCTGCAAACGAACTCCAGACGCGTGCGCCCCCTTGTGCATCTGGCTAACGTGGGACCTGGGGAACTGAGCCTCGAACCGGGGTCCTTAGGCTTCACAGGCAAGCGCTTAACAGCTAAGCTATCTCTCCAGCCCCACTTGTATATCTTGAGTCCTCATTTTGAATTTTAGAAATACGTTTTCCTTCACAGATATTAAAATTTACAACTTATATTTTCTTTCTCTGCAATGGATAAGTGGCATTTGAGTAATGAAATATGAAAATGCTTTCTTTAGGGAGAAAATAATTGGTGAGATAAAATAGTGGCAATTACCTCATTCTTGCCCCCACTCTCAAACCCAGAGACTTATAACCTGTTAAACAGAGGTGACTGACCTGGTGGTGAGGGCACTGAGTTTCTGTTGTCATTCTTCACAGGTTGCTATTTGAAGGCATCATCGGGTTGCTTATAAAATGGCACATGGGGGCTTGGGTAAGAGCTCACTGGTGAAGCACATGCCACACAAGCCTGGCATGGGCCCCCAAGCCCATGTGAAGCCCGATACCTAGACTGAGGATCTGTAATCCCAGCACATCTGCAGAGGGAAGGGAAGCAGAGGCCAGAGAAGCCTACAGCTCACAAGCCAGCGACTCAGGCAAAGAAGAAAGGCTCTGCTCCAAAGCACGGTAGAAGGGGGAGATTCGCACAAAAGTGTGTCCTCTGCCCTCCACCTGCATCCCGTGGTACATACCTGCCTGCACACACACACACCACTTAAACACACACTATTTAAAGCCCTGAATAAGGTCTGAATCCCCTTGAGACTTGGACGCTTAGGTCTGATGTGCTTTTCGTGTAAGCCAAAGACAGAGAAGGAGAACTTTGCCAAATCACTCACAATTTCAGTCTGTAAATATTTGATGATATCAAACACCTGTTAATTATCTTCTGTCTATGCTCATCACTCACGTTACACCCACTGAATAAAAGCAAAATGTCAGAAGCCTGCAGAAACTATAAAGAACTCTGCTCCTCTGCATGGGGTCACCACTGAGCACCTCATGTACCTCAGAATATTTTTGTGTCTGGTTCTTGTTTGTTTGTTTTGTAATATTTCATTCATTTTTATTCTCATAAGCTGTTCTGTTTCTTACCATGACCAATACCTGGACTGAAAAATGTTCAAGTTTTAAAATTGCACACTAAGCTCTTTTGGTTGGCCACCGACTGTTTGTCCTGTCTTCTAGCCTATTTGTCACATAGTAACTTCGTTTTCTACCCGAGCAGAATATATGTATGAGAATTTAAAATATTTCACATTGCCTTTACTAAAGTTTATGTTTTAAATTTTTGCCTAATATTGAGTCCATGATTCTTTTTTTTTTTTTAATTTAATTTATTAGTTTTCTTTTCAGCAAATACAGGCAGTTTGGTACCATTGTTTAGGCTCATCCATGATCTACCCCCTCCAATGGACCCTCCTTGTTGATGTAAATGGGTCGTGCATTGTGGAATTAGCCCACAGTTATTGGTATGATAAATGTCTCTGCAAATCATGACCCAACATGTGACTCTGACATTCTTTCCGCCCCCTCTTCCACAAAATTTCCCTGAGCCATGTTGGGTTCATTTTTGGTCTGCTTCAGTGCTGAGGTGTTGGGGGCCTCTGAGGTTCTGGCTCTCTGATTTAGTAGGAGTTGATTTTTCTCTGTGTTGTTCTCCTTCCCCTTTGTGCTGGTATCCGGTTCATCAGGAAAACATCACCCTTGCTTGTTTCCCCAATTGTCCTTAGTTTCAGCCGGGCCCCTTTTGAGGTATGTTGGGGCAGCTCTCTCCTTAGGATCTGCATCTATCTGAAAAAGAGAAGCAGATTCTCCAATGGAGAGTAATTTAGCACCCGGGAAATTGAGATAACAATTACTTTTTTGATAGAGAGTTTGATAGGTGTAGGCCCTTTTGTACCCCATGATTGATGGTAGCTTAATATTGGAGAGTGGGCTTATGTTTGGGTATAGTTCTGACTTGTTTCCCAGCTCCAGCTATGGGTCTCGTACCACTGAGGGGATCAGTTAGCCAAATCAAGAGCAGTTGGTTCCCCACCATGGCTGTGTGCCACTATTACACTTGTGTGGGCATCACATCAGGTTATTTGTTGCTAATTAGGTTAGACAATGAGTTGCTTGGACAGATATTGGTCATTTTCCCCATTCGCCCATGTAGCACCTTCTGGCACTAGACACGCTGACTGTCTGGGGACTGACTCTCTCCTGGCTTCCAGCCATGCCATTCCATTGTACATGTCAGCTGCATATGGAGTCTTCAGCAATAGGGTCTTACCACTGGCCTTTGATGGGTCATCAAGTACTCTGACAGAAGTCTGTCATTGTTTTGGGAAACCTTGTAGGTTTCTCTGATCAAAAGCTCATTGTGGATGGTAGCCCCAAGCTGGAAGTGGGGGTTACAGGTCAGTACCCATGAAGAAATTGAGGAAAAACATAACTAATATACAAGAGTTAGAGAGGAGAGAGAGAGAAGAGAGAGGGGGAGAGGGAGGGAGGGAAGATGTAGAAGATATAGGCTAGTCTTGATCCTACCCTCTCCAGTGTCTTGTGGTTCAGGTGTTTCCTGTAAGGGTCTAGTGAAGGTTCAGCCATTTGGTCTGTCTTTTAGGAAGTAGAATTTTATGGTACCATTGCCGTTTGGGTCCAGATAAAGCTAGATTATTATGAAGTTTTGAAAGATTCAGTTAGAATTCTTTATATGTATAGTATATGTACATTGGTTTTTGATGTAGGGTTTCACACTAGCCCAGGCTGACCTAGAATTCACTACATAGTCTCAGGGTGGCCTTGCACTCATGATGTTCCTTCTACCTCTTCCTCCCAAGTGCTGGGATTAAAAGCATGCACCACCATACCCAGTTAACTCATATATTTTAAGCATAATTCCTCTTGCCCAGTTTCTCAATCATTGGAGTAATAGGAAGATAAAAGTTTGTTGCTTGACTCCCCAGAGCCTTTATAAAGATCTGAGGAGGGCTGGACAGATGGCTTAGTAGTTAAGGTGCTTGCCTGCAAAGCCATAGTAACCAGGTTTAATTCCCCAGGACCCACATAAACCATGTACACATGGTGGCACATGGGTCTGGAGTTTGTTTGTGCATCCAGTCTTTCTGTCTCTCTCTCTCCCTCTTCTCTCTCTCAAAACCTAAAGTGTTACTCATATGAATATTATTTTATTCCTGTTACTCACAGGACTAAAATCATATAATACTTATGCTCCTAAAATCAGCAATTTGTTCACATAGTAGAGAATTTGTATGTATTTGTTCATATTCATATAGAAAAAATGTTTGGGTACTCTGAGTACTGCATTTCCAGAGCCCCAGTCTCTTGAATGAGATGTTAAATTTGTAGTCATTGGATGATCAACTGGATGAATGAAACAGATAGCAAGACACCCTAACCTCCTTCTGAAATCTGAGGTCATTTTAATGCAGAAAAAGTGGTTGGCCATTTTTTAATGAAAACCCCTCATTGATATTTAAGGACACATCAAATATCCAGCAAATTTTAAATGCCACATTTCTCAAAGCAGGACTGGTTGTCTTATTCATGTTAGCCATGGGGCTAGAGAGGCAGGTCAATTAGTTACGCACTTGCCTTGGAAACATGACGACCAAAGTTTGATCTCTAGAACCCTTGTAGCAAAGCTGGGCAGAAGTTGTGATGAACATTTGTAAACCCAGCACTGGGAGAAGGAGACAGGGGAGATTCTTGTGGTGTTCTGGCCAGCCGCTCTAGCCTACTTTCTAAGCTTGATGGTACTGAAGAGTCAAAGACGGAAAAAATGCTTTTAACCTTTGGTTCTTTTAATAGTGGGAAGAAAATTTTCACAGGATAATGGGTGCTAACTGGTAACATGTACTATAAAGGCAGAAATAATGAGGTTGTTTTATTAGAGTTTAAGTAATTAGTCATTACTCTGCAGGGTTGAAGCTGCAGAGTCAGACTAGAAAGAAGGAAAGACAGGAAGGGAGGGAAGAAGAAAGGGAGGAAGGAGGAGACAGAAAGAGATGATTGATAGATAGATAGATAGATAGATAGATAGATAGATAGATAGATAGATGACAGACAGATAGAGTAAATAGATGCCATGTAGATAAAGATATAATAGAAGATAGGTAGGTGATAGATGAGAGTAGAGAGAATGATAATATGTGAGTATATAATAGATATGAACATAAGGAATCTACCTCAATGGGATAGAGTGAGACATCACCAAGGATAGAGATAGTCAAGAAAGGGACAAGAAATTAGATTCTCAAAATGATTAGGAGACAAAAATAAAATCATCCTGATTTGGCAGCTTGCTAGAAGGCACAAAGGGGTCATGAAGGAGTTCCCTCAGGAGGCACACATGGCGATCTTGTGTTTCAAGCTGGAGTCCTTGGACAGGCAGTGCTGCTGCCATTTATAGAAACAAGGGCCGCTGGGAATGGCTGAAGATGATTTCTCCACCACAATCTCTATGTCCCCTGTGATGTGCCTCAGGAATTAGAGGAAACCATAGTCTAAAACTCAGAGGAGAAAGCATAGAATACAATGTTAGGACTTCAACAGTGTTGCTTGGTGACTTTTCTAACATATATGAATAATAATAGTGGAGAATGGAATTTCAAAGGGGAAAGTGGAGGGGGGAGGGAGGAAATTACCATGGGATATTTTTTATAATCATAGAAAATGTTAATAAAAATAGAGAAAAAAGAATAAACAATTTTTTTTTAAACTTGAAAAGAAAAATAAAAACAGACTATGTTAAAGAAGAAGAAAATAAAATAAAAATATTTAACAAAAAAAGGAGGGCTGGAGAGATGGCTTAGTGGTTAAGGTGAAAAAAGTTCTTAGGGGTTAGTGGTTAAGGTGCTTGCCTGCAAAGCCAAAGGACCCAGGTAGAATTCCCTAATACCCATGTAAGCCATATGTGCAAGGTGGCACATGCATCTGCAATTTGTTTGCAGTGGCTGGAGACCTTGGTGTGTCTCTTCTCTCTCTTTCTCTCTCTCTAATAAAAAATATTTTTTTAGAAAATAAAAACAATAAAAAATTAAAGAAAAAAATACCATTTTAAAAATTCTGACCTAACCAATATTCTAATACCATGACTATCTGGTCAATAGTTATAATTCTTGTGTTTCCATGATGATTCATCTTCATTTACTTCAAAGATGTCTTGGTCCTTTTTTCTGAGACTATTCCAGAATATCTGAGACTGGCTAATTTATAAAGAGAAGAGATTTACTATGGCTTACAATTCAGGAATGGAGAAAGCCCCAAAACATGGACAAGTCAAAGAAGTCTATTTGACTTCTTATGAGGGTCTCTTTCTGCTTTAAATCATGGCTATGAAAAATGAAGGGCAGCGGGCATGGGAGTGCACACCTTTAATCCCAGCACGCAGGAGGCAGAGGCAGAGGAAGGAGAATTGCCGAGAGATCGAGGTCACCCTGAGACGACATAACGAATTCCAAGTCAGCGGAGCCAGTGTGAGACCCTACCTTGAAAAAAAAAAAAAAAGAAGAAGAAGGGCAAGTTGCACAGGTGGTTGTGGGATTTTCTTTATAACAATATATTAAACTGCATTAAAATGGACTGACCAAAGTAATATCTACTCATTAGAGAAGCGCATTAATCCATCTATGAGGTCACTAGCCCCATGACTTCTCCCACTGAGCCCAATTCCCTAAATTACTGTTCTGAGGTAATTATGTTCCAACTTTTGGAGAACCCACCCAAAACAGAACATAATAACGTTTTCATAATGAGGTGCCTATTTTCATTGATTCCTTATTTGTTTAAAAATGTAAAATAAGCTTGTTTGTTATCATTTATTATGTATAAAAGAAAAATCATTCTGCATTTAAATGATGCTATTCATAATATTCACACACCTACATTTCAGGTGTCATTCCTTTAAATAAATCTGACTTCACACAATATTCAAATAGTAGAAAACAAGATATGATTCTTCCTACATTGGAAGGTTTCATATTATTTGGAAATTTATGTCCCATGATAGATTTTTTTTGAACAGTTCAATGATTATTTTTTTATCAAGAACCTACAATCCTCATTTTAAAGTATTCTTGCAAATGCCTCAGATGATTACCAAAATATTCTTCTAGACATCTATGGAAATTTTTATTGTAAAATATTTCAGCTTCTATTTATTTTTCTTATAATAAAAATAGAATAAGTGAAGCTATACCAGCTGTTGCCTTGGCAACTAAGATATTTATACATTGAGAAAGAACTTGAAAGAAATTTTCTAAATGTATTTTCATCCCTAAGATATATGGGATATATGTTTGTTTATAGACATGACCATATACTTCAAATAACTTTTTGTCCAAGAGGTTCTAGAAGTTTCCTTCTTTGAGACATTCTACACTATGTTACCCCATAAAGGCATGTCAATAGTCCTGGATCTTGGTGCTTAATTAATAATCCTGACCCATACACCATGTGTAAGGAAGAAACTGATCACTTTTATTTATTAAAAAATTAAAAATACTTCTAACAGAACATTTAGCTTCAAGTATTTACTAAATTCAATAAATATTTCATTTTTAAATCATTTAAAACCAGAAATTCCTTGATAACTCACATATTTCCTTGAGTCCTAGGATAGGTGGATGCAAGGATGCATGCACTCAGTCCTGAACAGATAGTTATGACAGATTTATCATCTGTGAAGTGCTAGTACTCTAGAAGCATACGAGATAATTATACGAATCATGTAAAGGGAAACATGTCAAGATGGAAATACAAAGTGGACATCACAGGAATATAGAAAGGTCACCTAATTTAGCCTGAGGCATCTAGAAAGACTGGGAAGGCTAAAGGGGAGAGAACAGAAGGGAGCTGATACCTGAATTAAGTCTTCAAAGAATGAGATTTACCTTAGAGGACATTTTCTCTAAACAAATAAATACTTATGCAGACAACTAAGGAAGAATGAACAAATACAAGAAAAATTTGCATTATGTGCTTATAAAAGCAGTTATTTCATATGGAGAAAAAACAAAGCAGATGCATAATTGGATAATGAAAACTCACTACAACTATACTGTGTTTATTGAAGTTGCATTAGCAGATACGTGCTAGGTTCAAAAGTTTCACCCAAAGGGTTGTATGAAACTTAACTGGCCTTAAAAATAAAAAAAGGGAATTCCAGTTTTGTTCTACAATAAGCATCTTTAAACTACATCTAAGTATCATTGTTCTTGAAATTTTGTGTGATAAAGTTATTTTATGTTAATTTAAATTACAAAAAAATTCAAAATCAAGGAAGGGTAAGAAAAAAAGGCAGAAATTAGAACAATAGATTTTATAGTCATGTGACATAATGTCTATCTTTTGGTTTTCTTTCCTTTTGTTGCTATTGAAGGCACAGAACAAAGCAAGGTGTCAACAGAGGTAAATAAGAAATACAAATGAACCTAAGCACAAAGTAAAAGTATAAAAAAAATCACTGAAACAGAGTTAAAAGAATTTGTAACCATTCCTTTCTCTGCTATGTATTTACATGCATTTTATCTTAGGCAATGTTGTAACCCATGGTATGGTTAGAATACAATACTTGTGTCTCTCCCAAATTCATGCTGAAACCTTATCTCCTGTGTTGTATGTGGTGCTTTTATTCATATGTGCCCCATAAACTCACATGTTTTGAAGGCTTGGTCCCAGCTGCTGACAGTTTGGAAGGCGGAGCCTTGCTGGAGATGGCCTTTTGCTGGGGATGGGGCTTAGGTTTTTTGTTTGTTTGTTTGTTTGTTTTAATTTAATTTATTAGTTTTCTTTTCAGCAAATACAGGCAGTTTGGTACCATTGTTTAGATTCTTCCATGATCTACCCGCTCCCAATGGACCCTCCTTGTTGATATAAATGAATCACCTTTGCCAGGCCTCAGCTCACTCCCTTGCTGCTATCTTCCACATGCTGTGGCAAAAAAAAAAAAAAAAAAAGATGAAGTGAAGTCCAGCCTCTGCTCTACCATCCCATCCCAACCCTGCCCCTCTCTCTATTGGTCAGGTGTTCTGCCACATCAACATGATAGTAACCACAACAGAAAATTGATACCAGAGGAGCGGTATAGTTGTTGCTAGAAACCTGACTGTGTGGGGTTTCCTCTTTTGGAACTTATTTTTGGAAGGAATTAAACCTGTGACCTCAGAGGTTCTTGCAGTGCTGTAAGCAGAACTTGGTAGACTATTCTAGTGAGAGTTAAAAGACTAAAATGCAGAAGGAACTGTGGAAGCTTGACATTTTTCCAGAACTTGGCAGGAGGCAGTTCATATGAGAAGCTGGATATTCTCAAACAAACTCAATTTAAAAAATTAATTTATTTTTTTAAAAAACTCAAGAAAAATTCAATTTAAAAATAATAGACTATTATGCTTTGCAGAAAATAGAGCAGAAACATATGACACCAAAAAGAGTTGAGGGCAAGAAAGAGCAGCCCATTTCCGCTGCATTTGTTAGAGGATTACCACCATTTATATTGGGCCAGCAGTTATACATTAGGGCAATAGAAAGACTGTTTACTCTTCTGGAAAGAAGGTGCCTGAAGGAAGAAAGCTGAAGGTATTTTCTTGCTCTCTAAGGTCAATTTTATCTCCCCCCCACATCAATAACTTTGTTAAAACACTGGGTTCTAGTTTAGCAGGTATGACCCATGTAGGAGAAAGAGGGTAATTGAATTTTCACTACATTTTTTTCTTTTGATATGGCCATTGGGCAATATGAGAGAGGGTTGTAAAGTCTTCGTATGGAGACCATGCAAGGCCATGGCATGGAACTGCAGGTGGTAGTGGAGACCCCAGGACTCTGAAGATCCCAAGACTATGAGATGGCCCCCAAGGAAAGTTCTGGCTGAAGCGGATCTGCCAGAAAGCAATCAGCATAGCCGTAGTGGTGAAATTTAAAGCCTTTTGTAAAGTTCTTCACTGGTTACAGATGCCAGACATGGAGCTGCAGGATTTTATTTCTGTCTTGCCTGTCTTTGATCTTTCATTGGTTCAGTCTTTCTTTGCAATGCATTCATTTTGCAACAGGAATGTTAACTCTGTGCCACTGTGATTATGTAACTTGTGTTTTGATTTGACAGGCACATAGTTAAGAGACTGTTTCAGATAAGGCATTGGACTTTGGACCCTGGACATTGGGATTGATAAAAATTACAAGAACTTTTAGCGATGCATTTTACATCATGAGATGGAGATGAGTTTATGAGAGCCAAGGATGGAATGTGGTGGTTTGAATCAGAGAATCAGATGCTTCCCATAACATCATGTGATCTGAGTGCTTGGTCCCATGATGGTGATAGTTCCGAAAGTAGAGCCTTGCTGGAGGAAATGTTTTCTTGCTCTAGGAGTGGGCATAGGGGTGTTATACCCAGCTTGCCCTTGGCAGTGTTGCTGCTCTCTTCTACCTGCAATGGCGCACATGATGTCTCTACCATCTTGTCCCTACCATTGAGAAGTTTTTCCTTGAAACTAGAAGACAAAATAAACTTGTTCCTCTCATCATTTGTTTGGTCTGGTGTTTTATCCTAGCAATATGAAGGGAATTTTACCATTGTGATTTTAAGGCTAGGGGCTTTAGGGGGCAAGATTAGGTTACAAGGGCAATGCCCTCAGAAATGTGATTAGTACATACAAAAGAGACTTTGTGGAGTCTTGTGTCACTTTCCGTATCTGGGGAACAATGAAGTTTAACAGCAAGGTTCCATCTCCAAAACAGATCCCAAGCCTTCACCAGATATTAATAATTTTAAAATTTACTTTTTCTTCCTAACCATACTTTTTAATCATCTACAGAAACATGTATATATGAAATATTTGCAACAAATATAAACATGACAGAAGTATAGGAACTCATCAGTGGATCAGATAAGAAGGACAAAGATATTTTTATTGTAAGTTAAAAGTAGCATTTCAAATCCATATGGAAACCAAATATTAAATACATACTATTAAACAACTAGACATCCACTTGCTTCAATTAAGTATTTAAATATGAACAAATACAAGGTAATGTAAAAATGTAGTGGGAAAATACATTCTAAGATTACACCTAAGCCAAAAAACAGAAGAAGGAAATGAAGACAATAAATGAGAACTTTAAGTTCATATCACCTCTTCTGCAATATCAATAGGTATAAAATTGAAATGTATTCCACCAACTGAGAAAATAAATTTAAGTATATGCCAGGACAAAATGAATAGTCATAATATTTTGCAATACATACTATTTTGCCTGTAAATTATATAATTTATTTTTCTTGCTGATTTCCAGCTGATTTGCCTGTATACAAACTTTACCACATTAACAGTTATTCACAGATCTCTGGTAATGTATTTATTGTAGATATATCAGCATTTTCTTATTACTACTGTGAAGTTTTAATACAACATTGTTGTCATCAGTAATTGAATAATTGCATATACTGAGAAGGTACTGAGAAGGAGTTACATGATTTTCAACAAAGTGGTATTAGCAAATATGAAAAGAGTGCCATTAACCAAACTGTCCAAAATAGTGCCAAAATAGTGATTGATTCAATAAATTATATTAAACACTGTGCATTTACCATTATGGAATAAGAATTTCATTATATAAACATTGTTATATATTAATTAATATATGACATAATTGGAGCTGGAAAGATAGCTTAGCAGTTAAGCGCTTGCCTGTGAAGCCTAAGGACCCTGGTTCAAGGCTCGATTTCCTTGGACCCACATTAGCCAGATGCACAAGGGGACGCATACATCTGGAGTTCGTTTGCAGTGGCTAGAGGCCCTGGCACGCCCATTCTCTCTATATATATATCAGCCTCTTTCTCTCTCTGTCTGTCACTCTCAATAAAATAAATAACTAAATAAAATGAATAAAATATAAATATATATAATTAATATGTTGATAATATGTACCCTTATGGAAATATTTTTATCAGAATGTTTCAGTGAACAAACCCATAAAGAAAATGAGTAGAATCTGCCTACTTTAGGGAGTTTCCTAAAGATCTGCTCCTCTGAGATGATTACTTACAGGAAAATTTCTTTGCTAATGCACTTAATTTCTAAAACTGAGTTATTAACATTGAGGACAAAACCATGGAGAAGAAAAAGGAAAAGATTTAAATATAAACCTACTAGGAAAAAAAATTAGCCATGGGCCAACATTCCTTTGCAAAAGGAGAAAGTTCTGGGTGCTCGCTAGAGAACAAAGAGAAAATGCAAGACTTGAGAACAAGCAGCTGCTGAAAAATAAGAAACTTGCGCTTGACCTAAAACATGGCAGGAGGAGCTGGAGAGATGGCTTAGCGGTTAAGCACTTGCCTGTGAAGCCTATGGACTCCGGTTTGAGGCTTGATTCCCCAGGAAACCTACATTAGCCAGATGCACAAGGGGGCGCACGCATCTGGAGTTCATTTGCAGTGGCTGGAGGCCCTGGCGGGCCCATTCTGTCTTTCTCTCTGTCTGCCTCTTTCTCTCTCTGTCTGTCCCTCTCAAGTAATTAAATAAATAAATAAATATATTTTTAAAAAAAAAGAAAGATCTAGTGATAAAAAAAATAAAACATGGCAAGAGGAAGTAAAAAACAGGTGTGAGAACAAAGGAAAAGAGAACATTGATCAATAATATAAGGCTATAGTTTTGAAAGTCAGTAATGAGAGAAAAACTAATGAGAGGTACCAAATGGAGTATCAGGAAGAAAGAAACACTTTCTAGGGAGAGAAAACAAAATGTTCTAGTATCCACAGAACAATGTTTGGTAAAATATAGCCTGGTTTTGTTCAACCTATGCTCTAAGAATTATTAAATTAATTAATAAGTATAAAAAGAGTACTATGTCTTTCTGTATAGAATATATATGCAACTCAAGTTCTGGTACCAATAAAGTTTTATTGGCATACTTCCATACACATGATTGTGTGTTTCCATGGTTAATTTAACACAAGATGTCTCTCTAGGAGATTTTCTTATCTTCCTGGGTCAAGATCAAAGGAGTTATTAAAGATGAGTTAAATCTTTAGCAGACAAATTAAGTGAAGCTTGCCTATTTAAAATTAAAGTGTGTGGTCATGGACAAGATACTTGATCTCCTCCAACCTGCTTCCTCAAATGTAAAATAAGCAATAATTATATCTCTTCCCTATGAATGTTTTGAAAAGTAAATGACGTAAAGTCTCAATATAATTTCCTGTGTTACTGTAGCCATTGTTATTAACAGTCTTTCGCATAGGTGCTCTTGTAATGCAATTGTTGGATGCGGACTAGGGCTGGGACTGGGACCGACTGAGGTGATGTGAAAATGAAAGAGAGAGCAATCTCAGAAGCAGTAGATTGCCCTGTCTTCGGAGCAAAGAGCAGTGAAAGGCAGACAGTCTCTCTGCGGGATTAGAGACTGGGCATGCACACACAGCTGAGCCGGGTTCTGATGGGGTCAGAGGCAGCGAAAAGGGAGAACAAAAATGGAAAAGCAATAGAGGACAGGAAGCAGGGAGCAGACCATTCCACCCACTGAGTCTGCGTGTGTTCTTTATGGACTTGGGCAAGGGTTTCTACACCCAAGATGTGCTTATCAGAGAAAACATTTGAGGTAGTTTGCAGCCTAGAGACTTTCTGGGAAGTCTATTGCTCTAAACCTCCCTTGGGGTCAGCTTGCTTGGTCACTCTACCATTTATTAACCCTTCATTCCAGACTCTGAGGACAAGCAAAAGGATGAGGATCGAATAGTCAAATATCAGGGTGCTTCCTGCTGGCTTTAGGGTCAACGCCAGGGGCTTGGGGTCTATCTCCAGGGTCTGGAATGGGCAGAAGTCTTGGCTGAGTTTGAGTTTCCAGGCTCTTCTCAGTGTGGCTTTGGCCTTTGGTTGCTCCTGTGAGAGATACTAAATGGGACAGAAAATCAATAAAAGATTTTAAGGCCTGATTCTTGGTGTGCTGTTGGCAAGGAGGAGTAGTGGGTTCTTAGGTACATTAGCTTGACTGCGCCAATTTATTGTTTGGTAAAATTTAGTAGCCGACTGTTTAGGCAAGGCCCAATCATTAGCCCTAGATGTGAGAATTCTAGAGGACCTGCTAGGCCCATAAGCAGGATAGTTAGCCAGAGATTCCAGTGAATAGCCACTGTCAACAAAGAACTGTCAGCCTCCTGCTCCTTCTGGCATTTTTTATAGGTTTTCTTTCACCTTTTGTAAGGTGTCTCTAATAAGCCCTGATTTGTTGGCATAAAAACAGCAAGTCTTTCCTAGGGCCACGCATAGCCCTCCCTGTGACATGAATGTTAGGTCAAGACCTCGTCCATTTTTATTTTTTGTTCGCTTTGTTTTGTTTATTTTATGTATTTATTTATTTGAGAGTGACAGACAGACAAGGCGAGAAAGAAGCAGATAGATAGAGAATGGGCAGGCCAGGGCCTCCAGCACTGCAAATGAACTCTAGATGTATGCACCACCTTGTGCATCTGGCTTATGTGGGTCATGGGGAAATCCAGCCTCCAACCAGGGTCCTTAGGCTTCACAAGCAAGTGGTTTACAGATAAGCCATCTCCAACCTCATCAGGTTTTAATACCATTTCCTCAAGGGAATCAACATGATTATGGAGCAGACTAATGGACTAAGTATCCAAGATCTGTGTCAAGATCTGTGTGAAACCTTCCAGTTTCACCTTTCACTAAGGTCATATAGTACGTAAGGCTCTGATCCTGCTATGCTAACTCCCTCCAATATGGGCACAGGAAAAGGAGCTGCCCTTTCATTATGGGACCCGAGGCTGGGACTATCCCCCTCACATCCATTGCAGCTATGTGCCTGGGAGAGGACATGGGCTGTGACACACATAGTGGGGTCTTCAATTAGCTCCCTGAGCATGGTACATCTGGTGAGGCCCAAGGGGCGGACCGCCCAGTCCCATTGGGTACACAGAAGGCATTGGACTTAGTCACATTCGTAGTCAAGGTGTTTTTACAGGTTGCCAGGAAAGTGGATCTGCAGAGGTCATAATTAGAAGCTATGAGGTAGGCAAGGTAGTGCATGCCTTTATCTCCAGCACTTGGGAGACATAGGTAGGAGGATTGCTGTGAGTGCATGGGCACCCTAAGACTACGGAGTGAATTCTAGGTTAGCCTGGGCTAGAGTGAGATCCTACCTCAAATAACAACAACAACAACAACAAAAAAATCTTAATTAGAAGTTATTAGATAAGAAGTTAATCTGGTTATATGTCCCAAAGTTTAGGGTTGGTTAAAGGGTGAACAGCTGCTTATGTTGTTGCTTGTAGTAATAGTTTTTTGTTTTTTGTTTTTTTATCACCCAGACCCACAGAGTAGGTTTGGCCGTGAGGCAGAACCAGAAGTCATTGGCCAGTTCTGGTTGCATAACATTAAGCAACTGATGTATATCTTTTAGCAGAGAAAGAGGCTGGGAGGTATTGGGGTCCTGATGGAATGGGAGGAAATGGAGGAGGACTGGGGTGTGCAGGAGGAGTCAAATACTCATGGTTGAGGAACAGGTACTTGAGGTACCCTAGGGGTGTTATTGGGCCAATTGATTTGAGCTCCTTTTTTCTGAGATGGCGAGCCAGGTACCTGGCTCTCTTCAGGTTATCTAGATAGCTGGGGCAGTCTCGAGACAGACTTCTTGGCATTCAGCAAAAATATCTAAATTCCTGCAATGTGCTAATTCCTACATTCCAAATTCTTTAATATGTATGGAATCTAGGAAGAAGAGCTCTGTCTCAGGATCTTGATGGAGTAGGCTTGTTCCTGAAGGAGAGGCAGGGAGGAGCGCAGCAAAGGCCTATCATATTTGGAGGCAGTTCCAGAGTTCCAAGGGAGATACTCAAAGTCTATAAGAAGACAGATAAAAGATTGACTAATGCCATAGGAAAGTGAGAAGTATGTCAAAGGAAATAAGCAAGGTCACAAGATATCATAAATAGGTGCATGTCTATTAGTCCAGAACAATACCAGAAATGTGAAGTTTAGAAAACCATTGAGCCAATTTTTCTTGGTTTAGGGAAAAATCATGTTTGAGCTATAAAATCCCAATCTTAGTGAGGCAGGCATTTTTTTTTCTCATTTTTGCTGTCTTATGTGTTGCTGAGAGAGAGAGAGGCAAAAACAGAAAGGGAGGGAGAGAGAGAGAGAGAGAGAGAGAGAGAGAGAGAGAGAGAGAAAGAGAGAGAGACTATTTGTTTGTTTGTTTTTATCCAGGTGAAAAGGGCTTAGAGTTATCATAAATGAAAGGAGAAAACAGCAGGAAGGGTTACCAAGAAGCTTTACTATAGAGTGCCCCAAGATGGAGCTGGGAGAGCTAGGGCCTGTGTCTTGACAGGATAAAGAAATCTGCATCTGGAAGCTCAGCAGGATAGAAAGGGGCCCATGAAGACAGGGTGGTTATCAAGGACGAAATAACTGAATCTGTTGAACTAGAGGCCAAGAAGAGGCTGGATAGTGGGTGTGAAGGAGCACTGTCATCTAGGGGAATATATGTTAGAGACAGGTATGTTTAGGTTGAAGGGAGCAGAACTGTGCAATTTCTTTTTTAATTTACAGCCATTGCTATCTTAGCTGGTCACAGAGAGATGTCAGGTCATATACAGAAAAATAATAAGTTGGCTATTAAAGAAGCTAGTATAGCCCAAAATATTATTGGCTCTGGGCTGGTAATATTTACTTCTCCCATTTGCTGTAGTACATGTTTAAAGTTCTAGTCACACAGGTCTGGATTAGGGGAGCCTCGGGTTTTGGTTCATTTTCCAAATATCACCTTGCACTTTGTACATATGGCAAGCACACGTGGCTAAGAGACTTTATCTTAGACTCTGTTATTGATGATGTTGAACAGGGAAGGAGACAGGCAGTTCTTTGGGATAGTGATACCTATCCAGAGCCATTATGAAAGAAAGTTCTAGATCAAGTAAAATCTATTTGCAATTATGATCTGGTTGTTATACATTTATTTATGGAGCTTTGGGTGTGACATGACATTTACAACTTATACATGATATTATATATAAGGTTGAAAAAATAACATAGGCAGTAAGTAAGGAGACAATGATGTTGTCTGTAGAACTAAGGAACAGGAGTTAACTGAAATTGCTGGAACTAGGATTTGATTTAGGTAAGGTGGAGATGAAAAGTATAAGAAACTAGTTTAAGTAATATTTGGAATAGGACAGTTAAACATGGTAGAAAGTAACTAATGTTGTCATCAGGTTTAAAAGTTTTTGCAATCTTTATTATAGAAAACTTAGATTTTATTTTACTCAGTCTAGAGATCAAAAGGTCCTAGCTTTAGAAGAACTAATGAGAGCATATTAGGCTGAAAAAGTTTGATTAATGTATGTTGAAAAGTGTTATTATTAGTTGTTTATTTTACAGGCATGATGAAATTTGATATAATTAGTTCCAGTTTTTTTTTCCTATTAGAATAAATTTATAGCAAACAAATAAAGGTTATACCCAATAGGAAAACATGAGCAGAATATTTAAGAAACCTATTATTGTAAACAGATGTTTCTTCAAGCAAAATAAAGGCTTTATCAAAGGGGAAAATGTAAGCTTAGCATTTGTATATAACTTATAAGTTCTAAGTATTTCTTTTAAAATAAAAATTTTTGTTGGTAAGCATTTTATGAGTATTACTAGAGTATTACCTATGAGCTCTCTTGTAAGAGAATCAGTAACTTTGTAAACATTTTGAAAGAAATATATTTAAGAAAATCTGAATTTTGACCATAGAACTTTAACAACATTAATAATAAACTCACATTATCCTTTGTCTAAATTTTTTTTTTAATTTTATTTTTATTTATTGAAAGTGACAGACAGAGAGAGAGAAAGGGGCAGATAGAGAGAGAGAGACAGAATGGGCACGCCAGGGCCTCTGGCCACTGCAAACAAACTCCAGACGCGTGTGTCCCCTTGTGCATCTGGCTAACATGGGTCCTGGAGAATCGAGCCTCGAACTGGGGTCCTTAGGCTTCACAGGCAAGCACTTAACCGCTAAGCCATCTCTCCAGCCCCCTTTGTCTAAATTTTAAATATATACAAATAAGAAATTTAAGAACCTCTTTACAAACTTTTTGATTTATCAGCACATATCATATATTTTATATAACTATTTAGGAGCAGACATCTGGTCAAAAGGCAGTGAGTGGCTTTTTCCTTTCAAACAAACAGACAAAACTAGTTACAATATATCTTAATTTTGTTAATGACTCAGTTTTTATAATAGTCAAAGCTTAACATATAAAGAAACCTATGTATACCTGAATTTCAAACTTTCCATGAGACATAGCACTATATTAATTTTATCCACTTATAAAGACTAAAGCTTGAATTATATAAACAATTAAGGTGAGAGAAAATACAAAAATCATACTTTTATATTAACTCATTTTATCTTAACTGAAAAATACACTTTGTAGTAGTAATTTTGATATCTCCTCTCTGAAATTTTATTATTATCATTGTTATAAAATTTAAATATGGACCTTAAAACCTTGGAAGCTACGGCTTAATAGAAGGTATGTATATGGTAACTTAACAGTTATAAATGTAGGCAAAACATAAATATTTCTGTATTTTGTCAGTAAAATAAAATGAATCACTTTTTTAAAAATTTAAGTCATAATAAATATTTAGAAAGTTTTGTTAAAGCAGAATTAAACGTTGGTATAATAAACCTGTCTCTGGTTGCATTAAGCATGAATTAGCATAACACCAAAAGCACAGAAATAAATTGTTTAAAGACATCATAAAGTTGTTTTTAGTAATTTTTTATCATCTTTAAATATATCTATGAAGATCTGAACACTTACTGTTTATAAGCACTGGAATAATTATCGACCATCATTTAGTTGCATATAAAGACAGACTACATGAAAAATAGAACACATGACGTGACATGACTGGCCAGAAGTAGACATGATGAACATGATACATTATTAGTAAGATATTTCATTTTTTAAAAAAGATTTTAGTTACGGTTAAAATTGGTGCGGACATAGTTCATTTTGTTATTTTAATTTTATAAATACTCGCTCATAAGCCAACATTCCCAAATCAGCAAAATAGACAATATGCTTTTAAAGTCAAATTGCTATCCCAATAATTTTCTTTAAATCATTAGGTAATGCTAAATTTATAACAACAGCTGCTTGTAGTTTGAATTTAAAACGGACACTCCCCCCCCCCCCCCCCCCCCCCCCTTGAGAAGACTACCATGTCAGAGTGGCCTGTCTGCCCTCTGGAGAAGCATGGCATTCACTGGCAGGTCTTGTCAGCTTTAGGTGGCATCATAAAGAACAGTTTGTGTAGCCACTGTTCATGACTGTTGAAGAAGGCCACAGAGGGAAGACAGGGTCCCTAGATTACCATGCGGCAGCAAATGTCAGGAACAGCTGTGACTGATAAGAGAATGGCACGTGTCAAGGTCCGAGGCCAGGGCTGGGGAGCCGGCGGGGAAGGCGCAGCGCAGCCCAGGGCCCAGTCTGAGTCCTGTGGGCTCTGCTGCGGAAGGGCCGCGCTGCGGGGTGTCCGGGGCCACCATGGCAGTGGTGCCAGCACAGGCAGAAAGAGGCAGAGACACAGGGAAAGAGACCCGAGAAGGAGGCAAAGTCAGGGGCAGAGGGAGTGCTGGAGGCGGGTCGGGTGCCGCAGGAGGACCAGGCTCCTGGGGCAGCCTTCACAGAGCGCGGAGGCGCTCGCAAGGAAATGGAAGAACTCTTGGACCTATGGAACTTCGGATCCCTTGCCATGTCCCCTGATTAAATTGTCCAGGTCAGTGAGAACCTGAGTGGAAAGTGTGGCTTGAAGGTCTGTCAGGCCCAGTGGTTTTAGGTTTGGTTTTAGAGCTTCTAAAGGAGTGCCGTTGGGAACAGAGAGCTTGGAGCCCATTTTGTGGATTGGTAAGGCACAGGCTAGACTCTGGCAATAAGTCGCCACTCGGTACCAAAATGAATCTGGAACAGAAGGCTTGACTCTGGTCGTAAAGTCACCATTTAGTACCAAAATGGAGGGGAAAATGGAAATCCCAGGAGTGGGGGAAAGGCTTCCCTGATCTCCACCCTCTGGGATGCTAATAGCCAGAGGTAAGAGAGAGGGGGGATACCTGGGGGCTGGGCCTACGGCAGTCTAGGCTGCCTTCAGACTGTGTCTGGGCCTTATCATATTGATGTCTGGTGAAATGTTGGATGGACAGGAGGGTCCAATGGTAAGGGGGCCTCCATGCTGGAGGCTGGAGAGGATAAGGAAGGAAGGAGGAAGGAACGTTAAAAGACTGGCAAGTGAACCTGGCGTGGTGGTGCACACCTTTAATCCCAGCACTTGGCAGGCAGAGGTAGGAGGATCACCATGAGTTCGAGGCCCCCCTGAGACTATGTAGTGAATTCCAGGTCAGCCTGGGCTAGAGTGAGACCCTACCTCAAAAAAACATAAAAATAAAAATATATACAAGCACATGATGAAAAAATTAAAAACTAATCTAAATAATTACCTAAATGAATAAAAGCAAAAGGGATGGAAGATTGAAAAAAAAAAAACTGGCAAATGAATTTACGAAGTCATCAATAAAATTCCAGCATGAAGTTTATACCACTTTGGAAGACAAACACTGAAAAAGCCAGTGGCTTCAGGTAGGAATGGCCAAGTGCTCAGTCCATTAATAAGCATGGAGGATCCTTGAGCTCTGGATGGGACCCAGTGTGGAAAGGAAAAGGGAAGGTGTGAGAGACTTGGAGGGAAATGTGGCTCTGTGGACTACCCTGAAAAAAGTTGTCAGAGACCTGATTGAACTGAGCAGGGGATTTCAGATGTTCACCAGAGAGTAGCCCTGGCCAGAGCTCTTCAGTCTCCCCAAAGGAGTAGGAGGTCTCATGCAGTCTGATGGGCCAAGAGACACTGGAATTGCTGCCCAGAAAAGAGGGCTGGGGCCCAAGGTTGCCAAAGAACCCTCCCAGGTTTCCCGGCACCACTTTGTTGGACTGGGACTGAGACTGCCAGCAACAGAGGTGATGTGAAGATGAAAAAGAGAGATTGAGAGAAGATGATCTCAACAGCAGTAGCTTGTCCTTTATTCAGAGCAGAGAACAATGAAGAGCAATCTCTCCATGAGATTATAGACTCCACACTCAGACAAAGCAGAGCTAGGTTT
Source organism: Jaculus jaculus (assembly GCF_020740685.1). Lineage (NCBI taxonomy): Eukaryota > Metazoa > Chordata > Mammalia > Rodentia > Dipodidae > Jaculus > Jaculus jaculus. The sequence continues at coordinate 70,145,724 of NC_059116.1, read as the reverse complement.
TCATGAGGATAGAGGCAGGAAAAGGGGGGGGGGGAACAAATGGAAAAGGGATAGAGGAAAGGGGACTAAGCCCATGAGTCTGTCTTTCTTATGGACTTGGAGCAATGGTGTTTGCACAACAGATGTTTCTGAGGGAGAAAGCACTTGAGGTATTTTGCAGCCCAGAGACGTTCTGGGAGATCTACTGTTCTGTACCTCCACAGAGGTCAGCCTGCTCTGTCTTTCTGTGACTTATTAGCCCTTCAGTAATTATGAAGTGTTACCTCAAAATGTGCATGTATTGGGGGCTTGTATGCCAGCCATTGGTGCTATTTTGGGAAAGTCTAGAAATTTTAGGAGATAGGACCCAGCTGGAGGAAGTATGTCACTGGTGTTGAATTCATGGGTATCTTATCACTGATCCCTCTTTTTTCTCTTCTCCTCTTCTCTTCATTCTTCCCTCCATCTCCCTCCCTTCTCCCTTCCTGTCACTTCTGTCTTTCTCACATGAAGTGAAGAATCCTCTATGTCATGTGCTCCTTTCATCATGGTTTCTGTCCACGTGCATGGGGTCATGTACATGATCCTTTGAAACATGACTGAAGAAAACATTTCTTTAATATTTCCAAAACTTAGGTAAGAATATTCTGTCATAGTAAAAAAAAAAATGACTAACACAAGTGCCTAGTTCATATGTTATACCTTTATAGACATAAACAGGAAGGAAGCTAAATGTTTAATCCACAGTCAAATAGTAGTTATTAGTTGAGTGTTGCCTCACTGCTACAGAATATCCTACAGCCAATATACCCTGGTCTGCCTCCACATGGCTTTCTCTGTCCATTCAGAGATGGGATCTTGCCAGAGCACAATACAGATTGCTAACTTCCTTGCTGAACTAAGAGCCTTCCAGATCTATTCTACATTGATGTCATGATCAACAACACCACATTATTTCAAGCCTCGGCAAATTCAATTCCTAATACTAGTCATCTGATACAATCAGCTTGTTTGATTTCAAGTACCAGAAATCCTAATTAGTCCTAACAAAAAGCTAAATTTGTGATAAAGACAGTCAGTGAGTTTAAGGATGTAAAGTCCAACTGGGGATCTCACAGGACTGGAAAGAGCACTGTGTTCTGAGATGCCTATTTTTCCAAACCTGCCTGTCAGGGAACTGTGTCTTCTTTCTTTGCCTGGAACTGTATGCACTTCATGACCCCACTTCCTTACATTTTCATGATTCTGAAACCAGTGCCAGGAGTTCAGGACACAGCTATGCTGTTAATACTTGGAGGAAATAAATTTTAACCTTGAGGGGCAGGTTTCTTCCTTTCAACCACCTCCTTTTAGAAGAGTTTACATTTCTACCATTTAGTCTTTTAGCCTGGCTTCAGGCATTCTTACTTCCATTGTTACAATGTAGAGTAGCTGGGCCATCCTTTTTCTGAATGCTAATATGTTTAACAATAGCAGCTTCAGTAACCTAAAACCAGTCTCTGTATCTGTAATTTTAAACTTGCTTAAATTCTTCCAACTTGAAATCGTATATTTCTCAGTTCTATATCTTCCACCAAGCACAGAAGTCTACACTTTTAAAATTCAACCTTGTTTAAACTCTCTGGATATGGGCATAAGAATGCAGCTAGCTTTTATGCCAATAGCCCAGCTCCAACAAAATTCTCTGTGGTCTTTTCTTTCCCTTTGAAATTTTGTAAACAAAGCCTCCAAATACAATTATCTCTTAATTTAGCATTTTCATAACCTCACCAGAATAGTCCATAAAACTTGGATTACCATTCTGGGAATCATCTTTATTGGCAAGGACCAAGTTCTGCCCCATTCCTCTAGCACAAAAGCTCCAAAAGACCAAAATCCACATGATCAGAATCATTTCAATGATTCCACTTCTTGTTACCAATTTTCTCTTGTTAATAGCTTCATGTAGCTTGGATGAAATTCCAAACATACACAGTTTGTGGGAGGAAAGGGATTTATTTCAGGCTTATAGATCCAGGAGAAGTTCCATACTTAGGAAGAGGCTGGCCCCCTTTCCCAGATCCAAACAGAAAGAAACCACCACTAGGCAGCACACACCCAAAGCAACAAGAAGCTAGAACCCAGGCAGAACTCAAAAACATCTCAGCAGGGCTGGAGAGATGGCTTAGTGGTTAAGTGCTTGCCTGTGAAGCCTAAGGACCCGGCTCGAGGATCGATTCCCCAGGACCCAAGTTAGCCAGAAGCACAAGGGGGCGTACACATCTGGAGTTCATCTGCAGTGGCTGGAGGCCCTAGCATGCCCTCCCCCCCTCTCTCTCCCTCCCTCTCTCCCTCTTTCTCTCTCTGTCTGTCACCCTCAAATAAATAAAGAAAAATAAAAAATAACTTTTAAAAAATCTCAGCATACTTTTGTGCTAGAAATATGATCCACCCCAGTGATGCATTAGGGCTGGATGGCAGGACTCACCAGTGGCGCCTCCTCTAGCCAGGTAGCTGGAGCTAGACAAGTTAATATCTCAAAAAACACCTGAGTTTATTTTGGGGACATACATTCAGACTACCACAATGACATATGTATTCATGTATACATATATAAATATGCTCATTTTATAACTTAGCAGTAATAAAAAAAATAATTTACATGTACTAAAATTTCCCTGTTAGGAACACAAAACTGGCTCAATCATTCAAAATTCAGTTGTCATAATAACAGACTTAAGAAAGACATAATAATCATATCAATAGGTTCCAGGAACATGGATTCATAAGGTTTAAGGAACCCCTTAGCAAACTATGAGTAGAAAAATATAAGATTCATCTGTATAGGCTATTCACATGATATTCATATGCATAAGATTTATGTATGCTGAGTAATTCCCCTAAGATAAGGACCCAGACAAATATCATTTTTAAAAATAAATTTTATAATATCTTTCAGGTATGCAATATGATAGAAATATTTATAATTGCATACACATATTGCACACAATATTATATATTATATACACCTATTATACACTACATATGCATATATATGTGTTTATGATAGTGAAAAAATAAGCACATCCATCGATATACATAGATATGCATCTTCAATTGTGACAAGAGCAGCTACAAGCTTATTTAGCAAAGCTGCTTGAATGCACTACACTACTATGAACTGTTTTCTCATGTCATGCATTAAACCTCTTGAACTCTTCTTCATCCCACATATATGCTACTTTGCATGTCTTTCATATTTTGACCTACATGTTCCAATTCCTTTCCCCACTTGAGCTCTGAGAATCAGTTTGGTTCTCTATCTTCATATATTTTCCATTTATACTGTCATTTGGAATTTCCCACACAAGTTGGATCTTGCAATATTCTTCCTATGTCTGGTATGTTTCGTTAAGTAGAATGTGTTTGAGATCCATCCACATTATAGCAATTGACACATCTCTTTTGTCATTAAGGCCAAATAGCATTTTGTGTGTGTGTGTGTACAGGGGAGGGGGAGTCTTGGATTGGCTTTTCTTTGATTTTGAGCATCTTTGAAAACACTTGTTGGCTATTTTCACATACTGTGTAGAGTAATATCTATTCTGATTCTTCACTTGTTTTTAGTCAGGCCTCAAATTTGGTTGATCTTGAATTGAATTAGTTCTTCAAGGTTACAGATTGAGAGAAAAAATTGTAATCTCTGTGTTGTATATATCAGGAAAGGGGTCAATATCCAAAACTTTCCACTAACACTGGTATTCAGCATCATGCTGAGAGTATTAGATAGTGCGATAACTCATGTGAAAACTTTTCAAAGAATCTGCAAAAGTTTTATCTTAGTGATTTTAGAAAAGTCGTATGCTAGCCAGGACATTTTGCACAAACCAGTATGTCCACAAACTAGTAGTGAAAATTGGAAATCATTTATTATTTATTAACATTTAAAGTAACAACAAACTCCAGCAATACTTAGTAATTAATATTTATAAAATAAATTCCTGACTTATATGCTGCATATATAATATAAATTAAGGAATATCTAATTAATTGAAGATGTATACTTTAAAGAATGGAAGAAACAATATTGTTAATATGTCAGTTTTTCCAGAATTATAAAATAGCTTTAATGCAGTCTAGACAAAATCCAATCTGGCTCTTTAATTTTGAAAGTATCACCAGAAAGTCTAATATTTATAGAGAACAAGAAAAGAAATTGAAATAGTGAAAATAATTTCCAACAAAGAAGTTGTATCCAGAATACATAAAGAACTCTTAATCTCAAGAAAGGGTCAAACAAGAAAAAAAATATATTTTAATGGGCAAACTGTTTTTACAGACACTTCACCAGAGAAGATATGCAGATGGCAAATGAGTACATAACCTGATACTAAAAATCATTAGTCATTAGGGAAATGCAAATTAAAACCAAATGAGATATCATTACATACATATTAAAAGGGCTATTATCAACAATAACACCTCCCAAAAAGCACTCACATTTCCAGATGTTGACAAGATTTGGAGCAAGTACAGCTCTCGCACACTGCTGATCAGATGAAATGGTACAGCAAGTGCAGAAAACAGTTTGGCATGCTAGTATGAAGCTAAACCTAACTTATTGTGTGGTCCATCATTCATACTTCCAGTGTTTCCTCTAGCAAAATGAAGTTATGTTCACACATACACAGAGGCAGAAATTTCTACAGAAGTTTTATTAAGAATTAGTAAGAGCTGGAAATAATTCAAATGTCCTTCAATCAATGAAAAGATTATGAATGTGGTGTAAATGTGACAATGCGTGTAGCAGTAAAAATGAATGAACTATTGATTTGTGCAACAGTATATAAATAAATCTTAAGTATGTTTTGCTAAAATTAAAGTGGCATAACCCAAATACTAGTCTGTAATCTCATGTTCATTATATTATGCGGAACACAAATCTCCTGCATTTGCCAGGATGTGGTGAATGCTATGGTGTAGATGAAGATAATGACCAAGTAGAAGTCATAAAGAAAATTTTAAAGTGATCTATAATTCTCTGTGAATCATAAGTATGAGTACATGACTATGTATCTGGAAATCTCACATAATTTCATGTCAAGAAGAGTGAATTTTACTGTAGATAAGCAAATTCTTGTGATTTTTTTATTACTGGTCAAATAGGCAAAACAGTATAAAGATCATATTAGTAGATAATTGGTCTTATGTAAATATATTTTTCATACATTTGGGTTACTTTTACTGTGATCACCTAATCGATAAATATTTGAATTTGATTAGATAAGATAATGGAAAAAATACATACCCAGAAGTAAATTGATAGGAAAAATATTTGCCTAAAAACATTTCTTAAATATAAATCTGTGAACTTACTTTTAGACTGTATAGTAAAAACACAGTCAATTGGGGATGTCCTCATAATTTAAATAAATATTATTAGCAGAATGAATTTGGGTAAAATTAAAATTGTTCTATCTTTCCCATGTGTTTTATCATAAAATTGTAAGAATTGTTCATTTTATATTCCAAAAACATATTCGGGAACCCAGAGTGAGTTCATTGTTATAGAAATGAGCACTGGTACTGATTGAGACATTTTTGGGTGTGCTATCCACAACACGTTTCACTCTGGAGAGTGTGTGAATGTCCTGAACTCAGGCAGGTTTCTCCAATGCTGGGTATGTTCTACTTTTCAGTGATGCGGGGAAGTTGTTGTGGGGTTGTGCTTTATAGATCATTAGTCTACTTCCTGCATCACGATTAAGGATGGCAACGCTATAAAATGATACCCAGTTGATTTTAGATGTTCAAAACATGTAAAGCTATTAAGGCCATTTTCTTTTCCAGTTGAAAAACTAACTGGGTAGAAATTTTGAAGACTATCCTGTTCCTGGGACTTACTTATTTTTTCTCTCTAATGTTCTCCTCTTTAATGTTAAAACTATGCTCTGCACTGTTTCTGTATTTATAGACCAGACAATTCAACCCCAGGCAGGTGGTTCTATTGAAAGATAAACAAAGTTGTAAGAGACCCCCACTGGTTTCGAAATGGCCAACTGTGCTGACAGGGCAAGCTACAGGTAACTGAGCCCGTCTAGGGATGTTGGTCATTTGCTACAAAGCTGGGGATCCCACAGTGTCTGTGGCCGAGGAACAGCAGGAGCTTGCAGCATTTTTATCTCTCAACAAAAAGTCAAAACCAATGGCCATACAAAGTGGTTAAAACTATCTGCTGGGGATTCATCTGATCTATCAAACTCCAAAATATTCTCCTTGAATTCTTTGCCTAATGTACTTTAGTTCTCTGAGGACCCTATATTTTAGAGGATTTTGTTAAAAAATCTTGGTTTTGAAAATGTGATTTGATCAACTTGAAACAGCCTCAGGCGTCTTAGAGATTCTTGTTCTCTGCTCATCACACCTTTCTCCTCACCAGCAGGGAAGATCTTGCATATCCTTACATAAAAAGAGAGCATAAAGAAAAACAATTATTTCTCTCTTAAGGGTAGATTCCCCATGTCTTTTTCTCAATTTTCTATTCTAATCTGTACTCTCCTTGAATCTTTATACCATCTGGTTAATGAATTCATATGTTGTCTTCTTGCCTCCTAATTAATTAAACATATTATAGAGTGAGGCTGTATTTGTCATCATGACTCTATACTTCATAATTATATTTTGGAAGCCTCTCATCCTGGGCTTCTATCTGGTTTTGCTAAGTATCAAGAAATATCCTAGTAAATTAGCATCTTTCTAAGAAACTACCCAATCCACATGCAAATAATTACTGACCACCAAGGAAATTGAGAAAGAAGAAGAAGAAGGAGAAGAGGAGGAAAGAGAGAGAGAATGGGCATGCCAGGGCCTTCAACCACTGCAAAGGAACTCCAGATACATGGGCCATCTTGTGCACCTGGCTTACATGGGCCCTGGGGAATCCAACCTGGGTCCTTTGGCTTTGCAGGCAAATGCCTTAACTTCTAAACCATTTCTCCAGCCTTCAACTTTTCTTTCAACGTGTCCCCTCAAGGAGAAGGAAGCTGGAGATTGGTGTATCATGATATCTTCTTCCAACTACCAACCTGAGCAAATGGTAGGCTCTGATCCTGTGGCTGGTTCATCCCTTGTGGACTGGAATACACAGTTCACCAATCCTAGGAATCCTTGCAAGCCAAGAGAGGAACTGCTCTGGCTTTGCTGCAGGTTACATACTTTCAAAGATAGTCTCGAATCCCCTCAGTTAAAACACACTAGGAAGCTCAGTAGCTAAGCAGCCTCCCCCACTATCAAGCTGAACTTAAAGGATGGTCGCTTTTGAGCTTTCTGCGCATAAAATTGTTATTTAAAACAAAAAGGCATGTCACTGACTCATACTTGTTTCTGAGACATGGTTATAAAACACTGATTCAGTATGGAAAAAGTGATTTGTTGTCTGTTGTGAAAAGAGATAGTCATCCTCCTAGTTCAGGACCGGGTGGGGAATGTGCACAAATGCTTCCTCACAGAAACGATGCAGAATTCTGGTCCTTCTCACTCGGTCTTCTCTGCTCACTGACGGATCACAGTAGCATTTAACTGGTGAAATATATGGTGACAAAATTGGTTAGATATGGACTGTGAAAGAAATTTTAATACAGAATTTATTGAGTCCAGAACATTTCTTTTTATACATGTAAGTGTAACTTAAACAAATCAATTCTATCTGATTAAACTCACTTTAGAAGCTTAATGTACCATGGACACTCTTTCTACTCTGGCGCCTTTCCCAAAGATCACACGAAGAGCATTTAGATGTTCGTTTTGCATGTCACCCCCTGCACACAAAATCCAATAGATTCAAAAGGAAGCATTACATTAAATTAATTCAGCTTCAAGTTCAAAGACTCATCATGTATGATAAACAAACCCAAGGAAATGATAAAAAGCAGTGTCACATTTCCTCTAATATCCAAATCCACTCACAACATGGCAATATCTAATTCACTGCTTTTTCACTATGCACTTCCTTGGAGGAAGAAAGAGAGCCCTATGAACCCGAAGTGGGGAAATAAAATGTGAAGTTTCAAATGACATCAGCACAGCAGTTCTCAGCCTTGGTTACACTCTCTCACCACCTGGAGAGCTAGTAAAATTCCCAATACTCTGGCCTCACCTGGGACAAATTTGCACAGAATTCCTAGGCTTAATGCCCAGCCAGCAAAGTGTTAGAAGATCTCTAGGTTACTCCTATGCATGGATCTGGTTGACAGCCTTTGGTTTAATGAATGATTCCCAAAGGTTGCTGTGTGTATCTGTGGTAAGCAGGAGGGCCTGAAATTGCCTGAGTTTAATTTCCCAGGAATCACATCAACAGCTGTGTGTCACAACTGTAACCTCAGTTCTGTGGGGAGCAGAGAGATTAAAGAATCACTAGGGCTTATGAAATCCACAATGCTACATTTGGAGAGAGATTCTAGCTCAAGGAAATACGTGGATGAGGCATACAGGAAGAACATCAGATAGTCACCTCTGGCCTCTGAGTGCACATGGGCACATGAATACACACACACACCAAAAAAAAAAAAAAAAAAAACAGAGAGAGAGAGAGCTTGTAAAAACTCAAAATATTGGACCAAACTCCAGATTTCTAAATTAATTCATTAACAATTTTCATTTCAAGCTTTTTGTTTTGTTTTGTTTTGTTTTGTTTTTTCAAGGTAGGGTCTCACTCTAGCCCAGGCAGACCTGGAATTAACTATTCTCAGGGTGGCCTCAAACTCAAAGTAATCCTCCTACCTCTGCCTCACAAGTGCTGGGATTAAAGGCACATGCCACCATGCCCGGCTGTTCAAGCATGTTTCTCTAGGTGACATTGCATTCCTATGGTTGGTCCAGGGACCACAGTTTGATTACAGCGTGACAGAAGAATCCAGTAAACCTCAAATAAGAATTGTCTAGGTGTCTACCAACATGTGAGTGGGAACAAGAAAATGTGCAGTATGTACACAATGGAGTGTTATTCAGCTATAAATAAGAACAAGATTATGCTATTTGCATAAAATTAGATTAATGTGAAATATAATATTAAATAAAATGAGCCAGACTCATAAAACAAGTATCACCATTTATGTCACATATATATGTGTGTGTGTGTGTGTGTGTGTGTGTGTATACATGCCCACCCACACATAATATAGAAAGAGCACAATATGGAGTGAGGACTTAATGAGGAATGAGACTAAAGTACATTATATTCTTGAACAAAAACATCTCTATGAGACCCATCGTACAATGACCATATATTGATAGTTGTCAATGATACAGTTAGTCAATGCAAGACAAAAGATGCCACTTGGTGATTCTATGGAACAAAACACAATAAAATACCTACTACACATGAGTTCTGTGACAGATTAATCTGGTCTAAATAAATCAGTGCCCCAATTACCACAATATGAAGTCCTATATAATGAAAGACTGAACAGGTTTAAGGATCTAAATATATGTGGGGTGCTAAAGACGATAAAATAATATATGTGTGATTTGAAATATTTTCCAAAGCCAGGAATGGTGACACACACCTTTAATCCCAGCAACCAGGAGGCAGAGGTAGGAGGATCACCATGATTTTGAGGCCAACCTGATACTACATAGTGAATTCCAGGTCAGCCTGGACAAGAGTGGGAACCCACCTCAAAAAAACAAAATAAATAAATAAGAAAAAAAGAAACATTAACCCAAATGATTAATCAAGGAAATGCCAAATCTTCATTTGTGTGACAATAGCAGGACTAATTTTACAAGTATTTGATATCAACATTAAGGGAGCAAATCAAATAGAAAATATGTCTCTAATTATGATAGTGATAGTGAGAAGGCATTTGACTGGTCTTAAGATATATTTCATAAGCCATGTTTGTCTACTCATGCTTTCATTTCGTACTAATTTGAAATATTTCATAAAGCATAAGCCACAAACACATGAGGATCTATTTTAATTTCTCTCACACTATGCTGATACCAAGACTGAATGACATCATCAACACAGTGCCTAATGCAGAGTAAGCCCATGGAAAACCATGGGAAGTTTGTTGATGATTACATAGTAAGCTCTGAACAGGAATAACTAGTTCCATCCTAAGCTTTGGTTCTTAGTTGGATAGCTGATTTGCTGGCTGGCAGACTAGTAGATTGGTTGGGTGAGTGGTTGGTTGGTTGTTTGGGTGAATGGATGGATAGATGTATGTATGGATGGATGGATGGATGGATGGATGGATGGATACATGTTTGGTCAGTTACTTGGTTGCTTGGTGAGTTGTCTGGGTGTTGATTGTCTTGGTGGATATGGAGGTGATTGATCAGCTAGTCAGTTGTTTCGTTGTTGATTAGTTGATAGATAAGTTTGTTGGTTAGTTGTTTGGTAGGCAGGTTGGGTGAGTAAATGGATGAATTAGTGGGTAGGTAACTGGTAGTTGATCGTGTGGTTGGTAGTTGGTTGGCTTCTTGGGTAGGTGGGTGGATTGGTGAAGAGATGGCTGCCTGGTTGGTTCTTTGTTTAGTTGGTTTGTTTTTCTAACACATATCATACTTTGATATAACTCTAGGGAAGTCAGAACTTACTCTCCAATGGAAGCTTCTTGAACCACCTGCCTCTGTCACCAGGCCCATGATACTGCCCACGTTACTCAAGAAATCAGGGATTTCAGGGAAGAGTACAGGGCAAAGGCTGGCTGGAGATTTCCAGCCTTGAGTCTAGCACTGCTGTGGAGAGAACAAACTGTCAACCATCAGTGTTCCTGTACTTGGGCACATCTTGGAAACATGACATTGACAACTTCTTGTCAATGAGGCTTGTATATTAAAGAGAGAGAGAGCCCCTTTCCAAGATAGAATACACAATTGTTTGCTGAAAATATAATAAATATAAAGATGACCTGGCAAAATGGCTTACTTACAAAATCTACTGGTACAGGATAAATTTAATACATATGTAGAGCCAAATGTAGAGTTGTGCACACATCTAAGAACCTAGCTCATGCCTACAGCAATAGGAGATGGAGCCAGTATAATCAGAAGCCTATGAGACAAACTTATTTACAGCAGCAAGAGACCCTGTCCCAAAAACAATGCCTTTGACCTCCACACATGTACTATCACAAATAATCAAGATATTTCTCTTTTTCTAATACCCCACCATGCCACACCAACCTAGCATTCTTGGAAAAAGGACGTCCATAAAATGAGAAGAAACATGTAGTTTGCTTAGCTACTATTATTCTGAAGTTGGGGTGCTTCTAGACAGATGCAAACTCTTAAATTTACAATGGCAAAGAATGAGGTGTGTGTCTCAGACCTTGGTCACTCAGAGAATGAAGACATTGGCATCATTATGACATCATCATGACACTAGTTCATGAGCTGAAAAGGAGACAACGCACACTCGGTGGAGATTCCTGAAGTTGTTGCAAGAAAATGCTTACAGAGCACTCATGTTCAGAGAAGATGGCAAGTTGAATTGGAAGGACTCCTGTTGAAGCTGTCCTTCAAAATGTACAAAGTGAATCACACCTCAGTTCAGTAATAAATTACATTTACTTCCTAAAACCCCAGCAAGTTAACACAGAGTAGATGAAACAACCTCCCCGTGTCAGGACATTCAATTAATAGAATCTTAGCAGTTACTTTCCTAGCCTTAGTTTTTCAATTTGAACTTTTTTGAACATCTACTATAGCATTCTAACAAGAATGTACAGAAAATCAATAAACTGAAAAGTTCAATGTAGTATAATATACTCAACTTGGAAATATTGTTCAATATGTTACTACAGTAAAGTAACCCTACTAGATTTTTTTTTCTTACTATAATCCCTTTGAATACATTGTGGACTTTGGGTAATGTACTTTTGTTTTAAGGCAGTCATTTCTGTATAGCAGGAAATGGTCCCTTGAGAAAATTTGATCTCATCTATTTTTGTTCCTTAAAGCAAAATGAATATCAGGAAAAGTATATAAATAACTCTCTAAAGGGGCATAATTTTTCCACTGTAAATCCTTAGCATATAAAATGAGGAGTTAGTGGATATGTATAACCATTACTGTGGCAAGGTTCTTTTCCAATCACTGAACACTGCATAGGTTATTCAAAGGAAATACAAGAGTCATTCGATGCACAGAAATGTATCTGTTTTACACATCTTTAAAGATGAATGATCTGCTCTTACATTTTTGTAGAGAGGGTAACTTTTTTTTCTTTTTTCTTGAATTTGGGAATTGTTGAATTTAACTCACCTCTAAAAATACCATGCTTATGGGCTGGAGAGACGGCTTAGTGGTTAAGCACATGCCTGTGAAACCTAAGGACACTGGTTCAAGGTTCGATTCCCCAGGACCCACGTTAGCCAGATGCACAAGGGGCCACATGTCACTGGAGTTCATTTGCAGTGGCTGCAGGCCCTGGCACTCCCATTCATTCTCTCTCTCTGTTTCTTTCTGCCTCTTTCTCTCTCTCTGTCTGTCACTCTCAAATAAATAAAAATAAACAAAAATAAATGCTTACAAATTTAGCCTATGTTTTCTTCTAAGTGGTTATAAAGGCAAATGGTCTATTAAGTATGATTTTTTAAAATTATGAATTATTGTTTATTTAGGGAGAAATCACAAATTGTGGCATGTATTTAAGGGAGATTAGGATCTAGGAAGGAAACCTAAAATACTCATAAAGATGTGGGATGTAGGAAACATACTCTCATTTGGAAGCACTACATAGTTGATAAGGTTACTTTTAAGGAGTATTGAGGTTTGGGAGAAAAAAAAAAAACTGGAGTAGAGCCACATCTAACAGCTTATGTAGGGAGACTTAGGAAGAAACTATATGACATCTGCCATATGTTTTTAGAGAAGTTAAGAGGACAAGTGGTGAGGCTCAAGGAAAAAAAACAACTGAGAGGGCTGGGTAAGTGAGAAGCTGAACTCAAATGTGTCCCTATGACCAAGCAAAGAGAAGTAAAGCAGACCACCAGTTACCAAAATAAATAAACAAGTAAATAAATAAAAACCAGGCCAGATGTGGTGGTACACGCCTTTAATCCCAGCACTAGGGATGCAGAAGTAGGAGGATTACCATGAGTTCAGGGAGGCAGAGCTGAGCTGAGGTAGGCTGGGTGAAGTGGGGTGGAGTCGCAATTTTATCATTTTTTTATCATATAGCAATATCAGTTCCCAAAATGCTCAGGGAAAAAAAAATAGAGCTTTCCATTCAAAATGTCCATCTGCTTACACGTGAACATATCTAAAATATCTCACATATCTCAAGATCGACCAGAACCACTCAGCACTGTGTCTCGGTATATGATGAGATACAAAGGAGCCGGGCTCTTGCACACCCACTGACTAGGACAGCTTAGGAGCCATGTCAGTGCCGCTTCCCTTAGGAAGTGCTGGTAGGGAAGTCAGCAGGGCAAGGAAGGTATCTGGAAGCTTAGTCCTACCAATAGGAAAGCCAATAGTCATCATGCAATGTGTACACTTATTTAAACCATGATAATTTCTGGAAGCACCAAAAATCATTGCTCGGGTGACTGAAGGCCAGTGGTAGTCTTCAGGGTCTGGAAACTAGAGGTGAAGGCAACAGAGGTGAGGTGTAGGAGACCAAACTTCAGCAAAAACTCAGGGGTAGAATCAGAGATAGATTCACTTCAGCTGAAGTGATGCATGCCGAAGGATTCTGCTCAGAGACTTCAACAGCAATGTGAGTGGGAAACAATGAAATGCTTTAGTAGAAGTGAAATTCTGAGACTTGGGACTTACTGTGGAAACACAGTGAACAGTAAATCCCAAACCAAACAGGAAAACATGGTGAGGAAATCAAGAATGACAGCAGGAAAGAGGAGAACAAGGAGGATAGTTAGAAACAGAGGGGAAATACTTAATTTTTATTCTGTGGAAGAAAAAATTTTGACCTCTTTTTCCTATGATTATTTTACTGAATTCCAAGAATCACACTACTGTGGGTAGTGTGGTGACCCCCAAGGAGACACATCATAGTATAACATAATACCAGACCCTATAAGCACATGATTTGCAAAAATGAAAGTCTTTGGAGAAATACTTAACTTAAGGATCTTTGAGATGTGATTATCTTTGATTAAGGAATGAGTCCTAACTCAATGTAGAGTGACCTTTTGAATGTCACACAGTGGCACTCACAGCAGAGGTGGGTGAGGTATAACCGTGAAGGCAGAAATGTGAGTGATGCAGCCACGAGCACACCCATGGCCACCAGCAGCCAGTAGCAGTACCTGGAGCACAACCTCCCCTGGTGCCTCTGGAGGGAGTGCGCCCATGTCAACACTTGGATTTCTGACTTAGGGCCTCGGGAGCTATGAGAGAATACCCTTCCACTGCTTAAGACCACTAGACCTGTGGTGATTTGTTACAGTACTCCCTGAACACTAATACGCCCATGAAATAGATCCCATCACTACTCACATTTTGCCAATAAGGAAGGGAAACTTCAGGAAGGCTGACAGAGATCCCAGTACCACCTGTCAAGTGGCAGGACAAGGAGTGCCATCCAAATAGTGTGTCTCTAGTCTCCATCCCCGCATGATGTCATCCTTCCCAAAGCCACACAAATTATTCAGTCGACCTCCCAATCACATAAGGAAGGAGCTGATTCCATCAAAGTCACAAAACAGAGGCAGACTGGTACCTGCATGTGGTAGTGACTTTTGCTGTAACACACTTGGAGACTAGGTAAAGAAATGAAGTAGGGGAGAAGTGTTGCAATAAAGAAATGCTCAAACAATAAAACATCTATTAGGTACCCTTAGGTTATTCTATGTGGAAACAAACAGTAAAAGATTAGATCTCCATAAGCATGATTTTAGGAATGTATAAAATTAGAGAATGATGAAAAAATAAATCCAGTAAAAATTTTAACTACATATCTATGAATACATATATATTTAGAAACATATATATATATATATATATATATATATATATATATATACATATAAAGAGATTTATCATTTTCCTTGTCAGAAATATACTTTATCTTAACATTACTGAATAAACTTAGGAAAGGATTAAAATAACTATGTCACTTTGGCATTAAAAATAGAAATGAATAATGGAATCATGATGTTACACAAGAATTGGAACAGGTGAGCTTGGGTTTTTGGAAACCAACAGCACAGACATCAGGCTCAAGATGAAGGATTCAGTATCTATGCAGGGAAATGCAGAGGAAAATCATGAGACCCATGTAACTCAGATCTCATCAGAAGTTATGAAACCACTAGAGATATGGTCCCCATATTTTATTCTCAATAAGCCCAGGGTCTCTACATTAGCTAGTATTATGGTGAGTCTGCTCACATAATTTGTAGAGCCAAGTTAAGAGTGTAAGGATTTATGATGCCTCATGTTTCAGAGGCTATAGTCCATTCTGGCAAAGACCTGATGGCCAGAGTCGGAATGCTCACAGTACAAGGAACATGGAACTAACCAGAAATTAGAAACCTGGGGGCAGAATAAGAAGCATAAGAATCTCTCCATCCCAGAAGTCCACTTCTACTGGTGGATTTACATGTTCCAAAGGTTCCACAGTGTCCTAAAAAGGCACCACCAGCTGGGGACCAAGTGTTCAAAAACATGAGCCCAAGAGACCATTGCCTTTACCTTCTCGTGCTTGGGACAAATCACCCAAAACAAAAGCAGCTGGTTGGAGTACGCTTTTATTGTCTCCTCTGCCACAGCAGGTGGAAAAACAGCAGCAAGAGTGAGGCAAGCTCTGGAAAGGGGGAGCTGTCTGCAGCACCCACAAGCCTGCCCCAGGAGTGCAGCTCCTCCAACTATGCTCCACCTCCCAAATTGACATCAGCCGGGAACAAAGCATTAAAGACATAAGTTTATGGGGAACATCGGATTCAAACCATTCAGGAACTTTCTATAATCAAGCCTAACACCCACCTCTCCTACTTTCTCATCCCTTGAGAGTTGTGTCCATAAGCTGGACCTGGTCTCCTGGTAAATGTGCAATGGCCTGGCTCCCCAAAAACAACAAATAAAATAAAATCCTTATTTGTAGTCTTTGGCAAAGTTCATCTATTATAAATTCAAGCAACAAAATTCCATTACAGGCCCAATATAGAGAGGTGGGCAAATACCACCACTATGCTTTCCTTGCAACATCTAGGCACACTAAGAAACCCCAATCTCAAGAGTATAGTTAACAGTTAACCACAATAAATAGCTAGAAATGACTTCAGTACCTATGTCTTTTAATTAAATATACTTTATTTAATAAGGCTTATAATATTCAATTCTATTGTAATAATAACTTACTTACTAATAAGTTGTACAGATTCCTAAAAATTTAACAATTGAGTATCACTAGTCAGTAAAGGGTACCTTCATCCATCATGTGACTGGAAGTGGACATGCGTTCCTTAACACCTGTCCTTGAATTCCTGTGTCTGCTCAGTGACTGTGTAATTTGGAACAGTCCACTACCCCATGCGTGCGGCCCCTGGGTAACTGAAGACACCCTAGCTTTTTAAAGCCAGAGGTCTTTACAGATCCTTGTAAATTAAGGGGTATTTTGCATTAAGATACTTTACAACCTAAAAGCTAAATAATAGATTAAGTGAACATCCTGAACCTTGAAATAGCTATGTGATCATTTCTAATATCAGCAGCCCTTCAACCTGATTCATAGACCTTTTGTCTCTTCCCTTTCAATCGCCATTAACTTCTAACAAAAACATATTACATAAAGTAGGTGTGTTAGGACTCTTCCCCAGTCTCTGCCCAAATCATGGCCCACTGTGCTCAACACACACCTGGAAGAGTCTATCACAGCTTTTGTTACATTTAGATTTAACTTGCATTTTTAAAGATTTACAGCCTTAGGAAAATTTTGGAGCTACTAGGTAAATTAATATTACTGAAGAGTTCACTGGCAAACAAGGCACATGTCACAGATCGCTTTGGTACAGTTGCTGCCTCAGCATCTATGTCCAGGCCTGATGTAACTTGCTTGAAACTAGAAATACCATGTCACCTTGGGCCTGCTGAAAGTTCCTTTCCTGTGCAATAGTTTCCCAGTGAACCAAAGTGCATCAGTGCCACACAACCGCGGACTATGCTCGAACTCAGCAGCGAACCCGAGTCATACAGAGAAATGCCATTTCATGGCTCTCTTTACAACGGTCAATCCACAGTCACACGGAAAAGCCCGAGGACCTTAGTAAGGGAATAACCTCACCCTCTGTGTCTTTCTAGTGTCACAGTCGCTGAGAGCTCCCTGACGCTTCTATACATATAGCTGTGCCCCAAATCTCTCAGAGATCAGTAATAGCTTCTATTTCATGCTTTTTGTTTGCCACAACTCATTTGTTCATCCCACTAGCAAAAGACTCTACCCAGGACTGCCATACCTATAGCATGGATATGCTGGCTTAGGGCATCTCATCGAGGCCTCCATGCCAAATTAGAATGAAGCCATAATTATTGTAATCACATGACATGAAAATCCTTTATTATCAGAAACTATGACAAGGTAGTCCAATGGGGACCCAGATTAACCCAGGAGAGTTGATTCCCGGTTGAAGATGCTGATGCACAGCTGTGGGGCGTCCTAGTTCATGTTAGTGTCAGGACACACATGTGTTCATTATGTGTCCACACAATGAGCTCAGATCCATAGGTGAGGAACGAGCTACTAAAGGAGAAATGTGCTGTCTTTGAGAACAGAAACGAATTGCCTATCTCTATCTGTTATGTAGGTCTAGAAGGCTGGCTTTATGTCATTATCTTGATCATTTTGCTTATGTATGGATGTGTATGTGTGTACTGTATGAACATATATGTAAGCAGAATGCTGTCATCTGTACCGGCCATAGTGGAACACGGGTGTGTTCTGCTCCATTTCTCTTCCACCTGCTCTTGTTTGATTTCAAGTCTCCTGCTGATCCCAGAGCCTGCTGATACTTTCACAGGATTCTGTGATCCTCAGGTCTCTGCGCCCCTATGGGACTGTGATTGCAGACATACGTGTCCACACCCAGCTGTTAAGGTGGATCCTGAGGATCAAACTTGAGTGGTCTCTCAGGCCTCGCCAGGCCCTCAAGCTTGCACAGGAAGTGCTCTGAATGGCTGAGGCATCTTTCAACATGCATGGCATTATCTTCGTCTCACCACTACTGCTTATTGCAAATTGTAATTTCATAACTCTGAACTTTAACTCGTGGCTGGTGAGGCCGCATGTCACATTTGGAACAGCTGTGCACACCTCCATGGTGCTGAAAAGCCCAGAGCTGGGGTGCTGCTCGGAGCCAGTGGTGAGCCAGCATGCTGGTATGTGCCACTCATGCGGTGAGTTCCATCTCGGCTTCCCTTACAACAACCAATAACTGCACTGGGACATATGATGATACTGTTTCTGATGTCAGCATATGAGGCCCAGAGAAATCCTATACTACATTAAAGAGGTTTGTCATTTCTGTGTTAACCCACATTCCTATTTTCCATATGATAATTTCAACCACACTCATGTCACTGAGATAGCACCAATTTCATATCAAAAGTAAATTAGTTCTTAAGACATGTGCATGCATATTTATATAATCACAAAATATTACTTAACATAAGCATATTATTACCTCACTCCTGTGAAAATAATCCTGTCTTATTGTATTACATCTAAAAGAAGAATATGTTAGTTTAGATGTGTCATAATAGGCATAGTATTTTACAATCTATTTCAAGTAAAAATTCCCATTTTTGTTTGGATATTGGCAGTTCTATAGCATAGTCAAAGTCAAAATTAAAGTTAATTTCTAAGCTATGCACAAATGATACTGTTGCTCATTGGACCTTTTCTTATTTATGTATATAAAGCAGATGCATTCTCCTTTAACATCATTTTTGGTATTGTTATGCCAAGGGGACATATTGTAGATTTTGAAATTGTATCTAATAGCTAAACTCTCTTTGTACTTACCTGTATGGTATCTAATTTCTCTGTGTTTGCTTTCATTTATTATGGCATATTCCTAGTGACATTCACTGTGATTTGCACTCTTAGTAACTAAATATTCTTTTGGAATGTACCCATTATTTGAATGTATTCATCTGAAGCCTGTTTTTGCTATATTTGGCTTTGGCTTGGGAGGTTTCTAAGAGTAGGAATATACCTTACCTTTGTATCAGAGTATAGCAGGGCATTTAATAGTCACTCACAAATATTTATGGATAAACAGGTTTCCAACAGGTGTGCAGAAGACTAAATACCAGAGCTATTTAGTAGCAAACTATAAGAAACAAAAAAAAAAGAAGAAGAAGAAAAAAAAAAAGAAAACAGACTAGCAGCACTGCAAGATCAAAACCACCAGCTGAATGTAAGAATGTTAGGAGAGGAAGGGACAAGGGATAAGCTGTGGGCTTTATCTGGGAACATGGGAGCAGAAGGGCTTCCAAAGGGAGAGATGTTTGAAATATGCTGCTGTCCATAATAGGGGACTGCCAGTAGGCAAATGGGGAGCTCTGGAAGAAACTGCACAATTCTCACTACAGTTTCTGTAACAGTTTTATAATAGCTTTAACATTTCATGTCTCCTGACCTGCAAATAGCATTCTTATACCCTCTAAGTCTTACTCTGCATCTTAGGTACGTAAGTCTCAGCAACCCTTGTTCACTTCCTCCTTCACTTTTCTGACCCAGTGTTCGCCTAACACCACAGTGCTCTTGCATCAGTCAGCGATA
The DNA here is from genome assembly GCF_020740685.1 of Jaculus jaculus. Classification (NCBI taxonomy): domain Eukaryota; kingdom Metazoa; phylum Chordata; class Mammalia; order Rodentia; family Dipodidae; genus Jaculus; species Jaculus jaculus. Next base: position 70,126,013 of record NC_059116.1, on the reverse strand, counting down.
AATTGCACATGGAAATATCAATGACTGAATATAACAGTCTGCAAGACAGATTCCTTTATTAGCAAATACTGGCTCAAAAGCAAGAAGGAAATAAAAAGCAAGTAAAGAGAAAAAGTTTTTTTTTTCTTTATTTCTGCTATAAGACAAGAGTTTAGGGAAAATCTAAGCTAAGCCTTTTAATATATATTACACAAAATTTACATAGATAAATAATGCAGAAAAAGGCACGTTAAAATTATTCTATATTTAATTACCAGGAACTTGTAAACACATTTGTTAAGTAGAACTCCCATTGCATCCTATGGCATATGTCATCACTTTAGAAGTTTGGTGGCATTAATTATCTTTTCTTTGGGCATAATGCTCACAGTTTTGTTCATCAAAATGAAATTGAAAGACAGTTATAGAACAAGTCTAATTAGTAATTATCAAGTATTCTCAAAATCCTGGATGCTTAAGCAGAGAATTTTAAGTTCATGTAGGTATTGTTAACCTTAAATATAAACAAGCATGTTTTAAATCTTTGATTAGGGCTAGAGAGATGGCTTAGCAGTTAAGTGCTTGCCTGTGAAGCCTAAGGACCCCAGTTCAAGGCTCGATTCTCCAGGACCCATGTTAGCCAGATGCACAAGAGGGCACACGCGTCTAGAGTTCGTTTGCAGTGGCTGGAAGCCCTGGCGTGCCCATTCTCTCTCTCTCTCTCTCTCTCTCTCTCTCTCTTTCTCTGCTTCTTTCTCTGTCACTCTCCAATAAATAAATAAATACATAAACAAAAAATGTAAAAAATAAATCTTTGATTATTTAATATTGTTTTAAAATTGCAATTATACGTTATAGATATTGTGGAGTATTTTTTATTTTTAATTATATACCTAAAATTATAGAACATGTAGATTTCCTTGAGAATTAATTTCCTGCTATCTATCACATTCATTCATATTATTTAACTCACTCAGTATACATTTATTCAAGTGCTGTGCTGCAGGAGGTATACTCAGCATTCAAAAGATGAAGGTCAAGTTTTGCCTTGTGTACGACGACGGTCTTTTGCAGAGAAGGGGCCAACCGGGAGACAAAGGATAGAGAAGAGTTTCTGGCTGAAACAGTCAGAAGATGTGTTTGGGGATATAAAGCTGGAGGAACATGGGCAAAATCAAGTGCATACACAAGAAAGAAGGGCCTTGTACAGTATGTTGTGATGCTGTCATTATGGTACCTTTAAAGAGGGAGATCTCTTGTCTACTTTCGTCTTTTTGATTAACTCTGGTGTCTCTGTGGAGTATAAACTGGATGCAGAAAATAAAAAGGAAGCTGAAGTTAACTAGGAAAATCCTGCAGCTATCTCCATTCCTGTAGAGAATTTAGTGTGTATGGAGGGAAAAACCTTGACATGAGTCAAATATATGACAGCAGGAATGGAAAAAGAGGCATGTGTCACTGTGAAAGTGCTGCTTGGGTATATCTTTAAGAACGAACTTTATATTGACCTCAGATGTAGGGTCACATACTCCATCTACTAGCCCCAAACCAGTGACTGAAAATGGTAGCATAAGGACTTAGCCATTCTTCCTGAAGGTGGGATTCTGTCAGGGTCTGAATCCTGAGTTCCCCATGGGTTCACTTAGACTTTGTCAGACCTATCTAGTTGTCTAGAACTTCCTTTCCAATCTGTTTTCTCCTTGCTTCTCAAACATATATCTATAACATGCTCTGAAATCTCTTCTCATCTTATTCTGTGCCTGTCTTCATTTCTTTCCCTGGGTTTCCCTGGATAAATGGCACATACCCATGACTCTGCCAGCCTCTACCTCCAGAAAAGGAGCCTGGCTTTGGGCTATTATGGAAACAATTAGAAGACAGAAATGGCAGACATGCCTATTGGTTGGGTTCACCACAAGCCAGAAGGATGTCTCACAGATGGCTCTGGATTTCTACATGGCTAGTATACCCCCAGACATGGGAGTCTGTAGATGGTAGCTTTTGACTATAATGAAACTGTTTCCTCTGAAGCATGTAACAGATTGATCCTATTCTCAATTATATACAATACATTATATAACATAATTATAATACACTATATAAATATGCTCCAAATCTGTCTCTATCCAGTAATAATCTATACCTTGTATTCATAAGTATTTTGATCACTATCCCTGATTGATTTAGGTTGGCAGTTGTTGAATGTAATTGTTGTCCAATTCTATCATTAGCATAAGTAGTTTTGATAAATATTTTATATTCTGTCACATACTTCTTCTACAGTGAAAGTAAGAATATAATTAGCACAAAGATTGTAAACCTAAACCACAACTCTGCCACTCATTGGATGTAGAAAATGAGGAACCACTTTTTCAACAATAGTACAACAAGGTGACAATATGTCTACATCTTTTATTTAATTTCAATTTGCAAATAGGCTAATTTCAAAGGGTTCCTATAAAAAATTGACTAAACAAATAGGCCTTTCATAAAATCAGCAGTTTTATTTTTCCTTTTCTTTTTTTGTTTACAAGTCCCTGTGATTTATAGTCCATATATAATTTACATTAGTTTGACAATTAGTGGCACATAACTTGAGTGAAAATAAAAAGAAACATTCTCTATATCCACACATATTATAGCCAGAAGAACAAGAATTGCTTGAAAAGGTCAAAGTTTTACCAGGTTTAATTGCCATTCTTGGCCATGTCTGTCCCTGCTTGCTTTGCTAGAAATTCACAGCAAGGAAGGAGGCGGCATGGTAGAAACCTCCCAACCTCTGCCCAGGAATGTTATTGTCATCATCAATCTGTTCACTTTTTCACCCCTTAGAAATGTTGCTGTCATCTCCTTCAACATCCTCTGTAATTTCAGGCTTCAGGGGAAATAAAAAGTTGTACTTTGTCCCTTAATAGACCAAGGGTGATATTCTTGTGTGAGCAATGAGTGAGTCACTGCCAAGTCAGCAAACACCATTTTATGTGATTGTATTTGTCACAATTAGCTAACTGAGCTATATTTGTGTATCTCTGCAAATCAGGACCAACTCTAAAGGCTTAATTTTTACCCTAGGGTCCTTTCTAGGGAACATAATTTGAACACTAAGAAATTTTATGCATTTGCCTCTTTCTCCTTTTCTTACCAATCTGATGCAGTTACTAATCTCAATATTCTATTTGATGGCATTGTAGCACAACTGCAATACAAGCTCTCAGGAGACAAGAGGCCAAAGGACGGCAGGCTTGAGGCTAGCTTGGGCTACATAGCAAGACCCTGTCTTTAACAAAAAAGGTCTAGCTGATAGCAATATTTATGTGTACCTAAAAGTAACCTGCCAAAAGCTCATGAGCATATATATACATACATATATATTGATATGTGGGAGATTTGCTATTTTTGATGTTTGTTAGAATAACAATACCATATAGGCGAATTAAAGCATATCTCAGAAATTCTAGAGTAAATTATTGTCTTAAGTATAGAATTTATTTATTGATAACAGTCTAACAATATTTGCTCCATATTATTATAAATGAACAGACAGCCTGAGTACCAGTTTATAGTTAAGATTCATTTTATCAAAACCCAGGACAGTAGCAGAAAACAATTTTTTTTAATATTGTCAGTACTTCATATTCTCCCCAAAGTCATTCTACATCTATTCATAGATGGGAAACCTGTGCTCATTATTTTTACCATATATATAATTTGCACTAGAACTTAACATTAATCTCTATGTTGCTTTATTTCAGACAGCAGGAGCATTAAAGAGTTCAAACACAAAATTATTAGATATTCTGAGTGAAATATTATATCTGTTTAGCAGTTCAATTTGCTCAGTATTAACTATTGTTACATATTACATTAGAGTCTGCTTCCTTCTGGCACAAAGGCATTGCGTTCATTCCGTATGTAATCTGGGGTCAGCACAGGCTGCTTAATTAGCAGCTAGTTGGATTGCAGAGCAATTTCACTCTGATAGTTTTAACAACTATAATAATGCTTTCTACAAAGTTGGCTCAGAGAAGGAACCGGTAGCATCTGACTCAACCTTGCCACCAAATATCTATTCAGCTCACTTTTACCTGCAGTGACAGGGACCTCACAACCTGAAGAGACTTTACATTTCATGATAGACAGACAGCTCCAGATTTTAGACATAGCATCTAATCAAATTTAATCATATTGTAATGACTTTTTAAAATATTTTATTTACTTATTTGAGAACGAGAGACAAAGAATGGGTGCAACAGGGCCTCTAGCTACTGCAAATGAACTCAAGACACATCTACCACCTTGCACACCTGGCTTAAGGAGGTACTGGGAAATCAAACCTGAGTCCTTAGGCTTCTCAGGCAAGCACATGAACCACTAAGCAATCTCTCCAAACCAAGCATATTTTTGATAATTGTCTATAATGGAAGATTGATAAAGCTACAAATTACCATTATGTTTATATCAATGTATTACTATTCACATGTATTTATATGAGGAGAGGATGGACTGTAGGAACAGAGGTTATGAAAGTACAAGGTATCACTATCACCAGCATTTAAACTAATAAAATACAGCCTTTGGCACTCTTTCAAACATCCATACCTCAATCTCAATACTCCTATTGAGTCTCTAATTTCCTATATTTTTCCTTCAACACACCTGTATAGTTTAGTTTTCTCATCAGTGGGAACAAATCCCTAACCAGGAGCAGCTTAAGGGAAGAAGGACTTATTTTGCCTCATAGTTCCTGGGATACAGAGATACAATCCATCCTGGCCAGGAAAGCATGGAGGGAGAAGCAGGAAAGAACTAGTCATATTATATCCACAACAGGAAGCAGAGAGTGAACAGGTGAAAAGGAAGTGGGGTCAGGGTATAAAACCTCAAGGCTCTCTCTCAGTGACCCACTTCCTCCAGAGAGTACACCTTCTAAAGTTTCCACAGTCTTCCCCTCAGGGCCACCAGCTGGGGAGCAAGTGTTCAAGCACATGATGGCCATTCACATTCAAGCCACAAAATCCACTTGTTATTTTACTGAAAAAAATAAGTAAAATGAAATGGCCTCAGTCCAATGCCAGGAGTTGAAGACATGATCTTCTAGATCGAAGATTAAAATATGCAGTTCTTGGCATTGTTATTTACGCTAGCCTTGATAGGTCCATCACATGGTTCTCCGTGACAGCCTTAAAGACTTTCAGACAACTCATGCAAACAAAATAGTGTGGCTTTAGAAATAGATGGTAACTTTAAAAAATAGCGGATTTGGGGGAAATAAAGAAGAACAGAAAGAAGAGAATTCAGATAGAATTCAAGAGCCATGGCTAGCAATAAATGATACAAGAGAACCCAGGCTTGTCGTTTCTTTAACTTAAATTTGACCTCTTAGCTGGGTATGGTGGCACACAACTTAAATCCCAGCACTTAGGGGGCAGAGGTAGGGGGATCACCATGTCTTCAAGGCCACCCTGAAATGACAGAGTGAATTCCAGGTCAGGCTGAACTAGTGTAAGACCCTACCTTGAAAAACAAAACAAAACAAAACAAAAAAAGTCCTCTTTTCCCTTAAATATTGGAAAGGAATTAATTATGTACAAGAAGATAGTGGTGTCTCTGGAGTGTAAATGTATGCCTCCTGTTAATTAAATGCCCTCAATATTTCTTAGGTAGAATTTCAGTTTCAGAAATAAAGATCAAGCATACACCACTTTCCACCATGTCCCACTGAGGAATGGGTGGCCCTGGAGCAGGTGGGAGGTTCAGGAGATCATTATCGAGCTGCAAGTACTTTAGGAAGAATGTCTGTGGCTGAGATCTAAGGAACTCAAAAATTCAAAGTGTTTGCTTCTCTATTCAGAAATTTTTGACAAATGCTTTAAGGAGCCGAGGCAAAAATTACAAAGATTCCAATTTTCCGCCTCCCTTGCGCTCCCACAGAGCCTCCATCGGTTTCAAAGATGTGTCAGGTTTGGATCACCCTTATGGAGCACCAAACAGGGAAAGGAGGGAGACAAAAGACAGGAAGATTGAAGGACTGAACAAGGAAAAGAAAAGTTCTGTGGAAGAGTTTTCTTACAAAAGGAAAAAGAAAAACGTGCCAGAACTACTTCAGTTAATAGAATGCAAGTAGTATATACCTACAAAACATATTTATTATTACAAAAAGTATGGTCTGGAATGTGCATCTGATTATGTGACATGTACAGAACAAATAAGAAATGTTCCTTTTCCTGTGAAAAATTATACTGAAGGAATCACAGGAGCAAGAGAGGCAACCAGAGAATGTTACTATGAATTTATTAAAGGCTTTATTTTTTTCTAGCCATCCATCACATTATTTTTACATCAGGAGACTATAGTAAGGAATGCTACATTATCTGTGTCTAACTTTAGGTAGAATGAGAACATGGGAAGTTAGAGAACTTTAAAAAAAAAAAAATTATTTATGAGAGAGACAGAGAGAAAGGGCATGCCAGGGCCTCCAACCTCTGCAAATGGACTCAAGATACATGCATCACTTTGTGCATCTGACTTATGGAGGTACTGGAGAATTGAAAATGGGTCTTAAGGTTTGCAGGCAAGTGCCTTAACTGTTCCACTAAGCCATCTCTCCAACCTGAGAAAGAAGTTTTTTTGAGTTAAGAGGTGTTCATGAGAGGACTTGGGAAAATAAGAATATCTCTACTTTTTCTGTATCTCTAACATGCTTTTGCACCTTTTCATCTTTAATCAATATGCAATTTATTCTGTGGGGGACCACATCAGAGGCAGGCAGATAGGGCACTTAAGGGAGGGGTCTTGAAATCCTATGCCACTCCCTTGCCACCCTTACTCTGTCTATCTCAGCTTACTCCTGCCAGCTTCAGGTGTGGGGTTCAACCGCTACACATCTCACCCAATCAGGTCCCTCTGGAGCACACCCTGCCCAGGTGTGGGTGGATTCCTCCTCTGAGCCCACGCCTATTGGCTGGGATACCTGGTGCAGGTGTGCTCAGGTGTGCTGACCACAGACTCTAGATATATGCTTTTGGGCCCACAGGAAGATCCTCTTTATCCTCTCCAGCCCTGAAACTTCACAAAACAACATGTCTGGGTCTTCCATTACCTACTCTGTGCCCCCCCCCAAAAAATATTTTTTAGTGTCTGTGCTCAATACACCTGGGGAATCCTACACCAGGTATCCCAGCCAACTGGCCTGGGCTAAAGGGTGGAATCCACCCACACCTGGGAAGGGTGCACACTCAGGAGAGATCTAATTGGATGAGATGGGCAGGTGTTGAATCCTGCAACCAAAACAGCAGGCAGGGCATGCTGAGATAGGTGGGGTGTAGGTGTGATAAGGATGTGGCAGAAGATTGCAAGATCCCTCCCTTAAGTGTCTGCCTTGAAATGCAGCTGTCTAATCTTGTCCCTCATGATGTCACTGTATACACTTGAGTATGTTTCAGGAATACTCTTAATACCATTTTCCATCTTTCTACTCCTAAGATAATATGAAATAATTATAATTTTGTAAGTATAAAGTAAATGTTGATATGTAGTAATATCTCACACACACAAAAATTACATTTTTCTTCAATCACAGGCTTGTATTTTTGCTGAACAAACTTAGAATCAAATGATCAAATTCTACTATTTTCAATTATACAGTAATACAGGGATTTTCATCTTGATATTATTTAGTTTTTTTTCATATCTGAACATACAACCAAAGGAGAATTTCCAATGATTTTAATCAGTACATCTATGTGCTCAACTCTAAGTGGCTGCCCCATGTGACCTCTGGGCTACTGCACATAACTCTCATGTTTCTATGATAGTTCATGGTGCTATCTGAAGCCAGGTATGGTGGATTGATTCAGGTGGCCCCATTAAATTAGGTGTTCTGAATGCTAGGTTCCCAGCTGATGAATATTTGGGAATTGGCACATCTAGGAAACAGTGTATTGTGGGGGACGGGCTTATGGGTGTTAGAGCCAGTGTTGCCTAGTCAGAGTTTGGCACACTCTCCTATTCCTGTTGCCCACCTACTACTGGCCAGTGGGTGATGTCTACCCTCTGCTTATGTCATCATTTTCTCCTGCTGTGATGGAGCTTCTTCTTTTGTCTGTAAGCCAAAATAAATCCATTTTTTCCCAAAAACTGCTCTTGGTCAGATGGTTTCTGCCAGCAATGCAAACTTGACTGCAACAGCAATGTTGGTACAGAGGAGTGGTGTCACTTGTTGCAAGACACCTGACTGTGAGGCTTTGGCTGTTTGGAGCTGATTTTCAGGTGGAATGTGGAAAGATTGAAACCTTGGCCCAAGAGACTTCTTGCAGTTATGTAAGTACAGCTTGATGGACTGTTCTGGTCAGAGTTGAAAGACCTGAATGCAGTAAAAACTGCGGACTGTGAGGTTTGGCTTATGAGGTTCAAAAAGAAGCTTTGCCTGGACTGGGATAGAAGCAGTTTGTGTGAGAGGCTAGCTGTTGCTATATCCTTGTCCTGAGAACTTGTGCAGGGTTGCAGTGCAGAGGGATATGACACAAAAAGAAATTAGGCCAAAACTGCTGCCTGTTCAGCTGCAATTGTATGAGAGATTACAGCCTTTGAGACTGGGCCAGCTGACCTATACTAGGGCAACTGGAAAAATATACACTCTTTTGAAAGGGCCTGAATGCTCAAGGAGTGTTCTGTTCTTCAAAGTCTGTATTATTCCCCTCTGGTTTAACAAATTGGTACCTTACCTGGAATTGGGGAGTAAAAGAAATGCAGGAAAGAGAGGGTCACTGAATTTGCAACATGGTCGTGTGTTTTGTAAACAGCCATGGGCAATGTGAAGCAAGTTTGCTGGATGCCTGCATAGAGACCGCATGGAGCTGGTGGATGAACTGTAGACTGCAGTGGAGACCCAGTGGAAATGCTTCAACCATGAGATGGCTGCCAAGGACCACTGCCAGCCCCAGTGAAGTTTTCCAGGACTGTGAGTAGCCTAGCTGGAGGGGTAAAATTGGAACTCCAGAGACTTGTTGATGATTAGGATTATCAGACTTGGAGATTTGTCACTGGCTAGAGTTGTTGGACTTGAAGGTACAGAGTTTGATGTTTGCCCTGTTTAAATCTTTTATTGGTTGAATATTCCTTTGCTATATCCAATGCCATATTTTGCAGTGTGAACATTCATTCTGTGCCATTATGGGTTTTGTGAGGAATTTTTTGAACATCATTAGAATTGATAAGAAATATGGGGACTTCCAAAGTTGGACTGAATGCATTGCGTTTTATATCATGGATGGTTATCAGTTTTTGGGATCCAGGGGTGGAATGGAATGGTTTGAGTCTGATGTCCCCCATAAAACATAGGAGCTCTGAATGGTAAGTCTCCAGCTGGTGGAGATTTGGGAATTAATGCCTCCTAGAGGCAGTGTATTGTTGGGGGTGGGCTTATGGGTATTACAGTCAGTTTCCCTTTGCCAGTGTTTGGCACACTCTCCTGTCCTTGTTGTCCACCTGGTGTTGATGAGGAGGTGATGTCCACCCTATGCTAATGCCATCATTTTTCCCTGCCATGGTGGAGCTTCCCCTCGAGTCTGTACTCCAAAATAAACCTTTTCTCCCCACAAGCTTCTCTGGCTGTGTGGTCTCTGTAGCATTGGAACCCAACTGCAGCACCAAGCCCAGGAGTTCTGCACTCTTGAAACCTCTTCCCTTACCAGGTGCGATGCCTAAGCTCAGTTGTCAGCTTCATTGGACAAGAATCACCTAGGAAACAGACCTCTGCATACATAGTTGAGGGAGGTTAACTGAGGTGGGAAGACCCACCTTATTTACGGGCAACACAATTATTCCAGGAGCTGTGGTTCTTAGCCAATTTTTTTTTAAAAAAAAAAAAAGGAGAAAGGAGCTGAACACAGGTATTCATCTCTCTCCTCTCTCCGCTTGCTGACTAACTCCATAATCAATGTGATGGGCTCCTTCATGGACCTTCTGCCTTTCTTCCCAGCCACGATGGGCTGTATTCCCTCGAACTATAAGAGGAATTAAACTCTTTCTTCCTTAAGTTGATTCTATCCAGGGATTTGTCAGAGAAACAATGGAAATACTGACTGTTTTAAGCACACCTTTTAGCTCTTCATCACTTGTTCTTTAATAGCCAATTCATCTTCTCTACCACATTATTCTAACAGTATACAAATACAATGCTTTTGTGGCTTTTTCAAAAGAAAAATGCAACTTTGATATCATTTACTCCTCCATCTATCTCTCCTGTTCCCTATGTCACATGATTTTTCTAAGCATTTGTTCCCCCCGCCCTCCAGCTCCTCTTTGACCTCCCTAAACACTCAAGAGTTCAAAAACAAATAATTAGTTCAAAAATCAAGGATTCTCATGACTGCCATGAAATTGTTTTGTCAATATGACCAATAGGATATTTTCTTTGCCTCATGCATTACCTTAATATGAATTTCTCAATTTCTAATCATAAGGTTGCTTTTTTTTCTATATTTAAACATGATTGTATTCGGGGTCAGAAAACATGCTCTCCCTTATTTAATTCCTTTGAAAATTGTTGAGCTGGCTTTATAACTCAGAATATGATCAAATCTAGTGTATCTTTTATATATACTTAAAAGGGATGTGTATTCTGCAGTTTGGGATGCAGAACTCTGTGTGATGCACCAGATCAAGGTTAATAGTAACGATTCTGTTTTTGGTGTTGGATTGTTTTATCAATTATTAAGAGAGTTATATTAAATCTTCAACTGTGACCATGAATTTCTCTTTTTCCCCATGTACCTTCATCTAATTTTGCTTTATATATTTTGGGTCTATGAGTAGATGCCTATACCTTAAAACTATTTTTGTTGGTAAATTTGACTTTTATATGCTGACCCAATCATTGCTTTTCCAATAATGCTTCTGACTGCAATAGGTTTCCTTTCGAAATAACTTAGTATATCTGCATTTTGAGATGTCTGGTAAGAAGCATGCAGTCAGATTTTAGTCTTTGTTATTATTTTGGCTTTCTGCTAGAACATTCTTTGCTTTCTTTAATTATAGCATCCTTTCCTCTTAGCATTAATGATACCTTTGGATGCATTTGTAGTTTGTATGTTTTGTACCTGCTCAATATTTTTACTTCTTTCTTGTCTTTTATAATGGAACATTTTTCCTTCTTTTTATTTTTGTTTTTAACCTCTTAAAAAAGAATTTTGATACTTTATTTTGAGAGTGTTAACTTTTTTTTTTCATTTGATTCATTGTTATGGGAAGAATTCTATGCTGACCCTCATGACCTCTGCCCTCTACTTGAGTATAGGTAGGCTGTGAAATATAATGGGATATCATCCTAGGATTACATTTTGTATGGCAAATCAGACTAAACAGTGAGCCCTTATAGATGCAGCACCAAAAAAAAAGTAAAAGTCAAAAAAAAAAATGTAAAAGGAGGGCTGTAGAGATTGCTTAGTGGTTAGGCACTTGCCTGTGAAGCCTAAGGAGCCTGGTTCTAGACTTGATTCTCCAGGACCCACATTAGCCAGATGCACAAGGGGGCACACGCATCTGGAGTTAGTTTGCAGTGGCTGGAGGACCTGGCATGCCTATTCTTTATATATATCTGCCTCTTTCTGTATCTGTCACTCTCAAATAAACAAAAAACAAATTTAATAGCTAACTAAATAAATAAAAAGTAAAATCTTAAAGTCAGAAAACCAGTTGACTTTTCATGAGCACGGAAAGCCAGATTCTACCAGATGTATATCTGTAATGTGCTGAAAATCCATGTAAATTTTTATTACAGAACATGAGGACATGATAAAGAAAAAAATATCCTTTTGGGAAAACAAAGATTAAGGTTTTTACCAACAGGATGTGACTAAAAGAAAGAAAACTATTAGACGGTGTGTGTTCCACACGAACAGTACAAGTAGTGTGAGATGAAAGAAGATAGGGTACAGAAATAATGGTAAATGTTTGGGTGAAACTAAAGGAGTATCCACAATATGGACCACCATACCTATAATGTCACAGAGCACCGTAAACCATGGGAGAGACACAGTTTATAGAAAGTTTCAGACATGTTACAGATACCAAGCTGTCCAAGGTGCACTGTCTCATTAAAGCAACAATGTGCTGGTTCATGTTTTTAAAAAAGGATACAATAAGCAATGAATTTTCTAATGCAATTGCTAACTGTATTGGTGTTTTATTCCTGCATAAGAAGTCCACAAACTCATCATAAACTGCTGAGCATTGGGGGCACATGCCTGTCATCTCGGCACGCTGAGCTGAGGCAGGACAGCCTGGGGCTGCACAGCAGGACCCTGTCTCAAAAGTATCCATGTAGTACTGAGGAGACTGCTCGCTCCATGGTTAAAGGCCCTCGCTGACAAATCTTTCTGGCCTGGGTTTGATTCCCCAGTACCCACATAAAGCCAGATGCACAAAGTGGTTAATGCATCTGGAATTTGTAGTAAAATGAGGTAGTGGGACACACATAGGCTCTGTGTATGTGAGTGTGTGTTTCTCTCTCACACACACATTCAAATAACTAATATTAAATAAAGCATTTTAAATATATAGACACAAACTCATATATATATATGTATATATACATATATACACACCCATTTCCTCTCTCTTTTTGTCTGCCTCCATCTCTCTTTTAAAGAAATAAATAAGGATATTTAAAAGTGGCTACAAGCTAGGTATGGTGGCTTGTGCATATAATCTCAGCACTCACGGGGCTGAAATGAAACATTTTCCATGAATGAGAGTGTCAACTGGATTACGGAGTCAGTTTCAGGTCAGCCTAGGCTAGCATGAGACCCTGCCTCACAAAGCAGTAGGAAGGCTACAAATTAAATGTAGAGATAATATTATGACATTAGTGAAATTTGCAAGATTACTTGATAGGAGACCAAATATACAAAATTAATTTTTGTATACTAACAAAAGCAAGCAGTGTTTCTGTTTGTTTTGTTTTGTTTTTTTGAAACAGGATCTCACTATATGGAAGAAGCTGACCTGAAACCCCAAATCTATCTTAGGCTTCCTTGACTTCATGATCATCTCGCCCTAGCCTTATGAGCGCTGGAGTTATCGGTGTAAGTCACCATGCCTGGCTAATATTTTTAAATATAAAATTATAAGAGCTTTAAAAAACAGCAAATCAGCTCACAACATATTCAAGGATTTTTCTTCTAAAATAAGTGGAGAAATTTTAAAAAGGCATAATAAATAAAAACTTTCAGTATACTAAAGGAAAAGCAGGAGCAAAATAGTTCTTTTATTATTACTTTTTTACAGGCAGTCAGACAAGGACAGATACCCAAGGAGAACAAAGAGATGACACCTTGCCTGCCCTGGCAAAACTAGAATTTGTGCCTTGAGTCTCATGCAAGATGGCTACAAGCAATTCCTGAACAATAGCACTTCCTACTTCTTCCTCAGTCTAACACATGTGAGGGTATTGGTCCCTCCTCAGTAAGCCCTTTGAGTCTATAAACCAATCAGGTCTCTTCCTTATACACCTGACTCTAGTGACAAGCTTACCCTAGTGGGGATATCTGACGCATATACATGGGCCTGACAGGTATAGTCTGTTGCCCTTGGCTCTCTTGGCTGCATTCTTCTGGCACCAGACTCTCTTGATTACTGCTTTGGTAAATGCTTCTCTCAGCCTAGCTGGAAAAGGGGAAGGAAATTTCTTCTCAGCTGAGTAATTTCCTGCCTTGGTTTCGTGTGCTTTCTCACTCTACTTCATGTGCGATCTTTCTTTAATCCCAGAGTCCTTAACTATCCAACTGATTAGCTTTCTCCTGTCTGAGGTGAAGCGTATGCACTCCCACACGACTTTTCGTGGTTGCGTGCATGTGTTTTTATCTGAATCCATGCCCTGAGCTCCACGTTTGGCCTTCCACGTACATGCCCTTTCCATTGTCTCTGAAGATTTCCTTGTCTCTCTGTTCTCCTGTCTCACCTTCCAGCCAGACAAAGAGGTAAATTTACTTTTGGTTTGAGTCTTTCTAACCTTCCCCTGGATCCCAATTATCCCTAAAATAAACCTCATAATTCATAGTTGACCCATCTCAGAGTCTGCTTTCTCAATTCAATTCTTTGTTAAAATGGACAAGAATGTACAAGTTGGACATAGATTAACTTATTCTAAAAGTTATGTGGTAACTCAATGGCAGAGAATAGCTATGGCCATTTTGAATAAATACACTGAAAAGTTTTATACTTGTGGTTGTCCTTGTGTATGTTGAAAAGGTAGCCATTAATACAGCTTACTACTGTAATAAGGAGGCATACCTAACAAAAAAGAACATAGATCCACAAGCACACATGTAGTCAGATGATTCATGGCAAAGTTGTCACCACATAGATGTGAGGAAAGGATCATTAGCAATGGGCCCATTGCTAACAACCTGTGAAAAAAATCAGGAGTCCTACTTACATGAGAAAAAAAGTAAATTTCACATAGATGTACTTATAAATATCAAAGGTAAAATGTTACTGCTCTAGAAGAAAATGTAGGAGAATTTCTTCATGGTTGTAATTTGGTGTAGATTAATAGGACACACAGAGCATCAACCAGGAAAGGAAAAAAAAAAAAAAAAGCAAGAAGCTTTTCATCATTGATAGACAATGGTGATTACAGAAAACTACAGAATGAAGTGTAATCCTTGCCATTTTCTTATTAAAATGTGTAGTCTCCAAGTCATCTTTTGCAATCAGTTGTGGTAGTTTGAAGGGATGTCCCCCAATAAATTAAGTTTTATTAAAGCTTCTTGGCTCTCCAGCTGCCTGGCTTGAAGAGGTGTCACGAGGTTTGGGGGGGGGGGATCCTAGGGCACAGCCCTGAGGTGTGTTTAAGGGTGGATCTGGAATTCCAGCCTGAAGATGGACAGAGCGCTTGAGCTCTGCCTGGGGGTCCTGGATGGTGCTGTTTGTGCTGGGGGTGGTTGCTTTTCTCACTGTGTGGACCTGTGAAAGGGGTCCAGCTTCTTCTGCCATTGGGGAACTTCCCCTGGATCTGAAAACTTTCAATGAATTCCTTCCTCCTATCAACTTGTCTGATTTGGAAGTTCATCCCAGCAACATGAAGCTGACTATGATATCAGTCATGGGCACATACAGAGCACCAAAACATTTAACACCACACACACATTTCCAGCACAGGTCAACAGAGGTGATGTTTGATGTTTCGCATTTTCTGTCAACCCTCACTCTGTATTCAAGTGAACTGTTTGCAACATATTTAGTGACTTTGTTCATATTTCTGTTTTCAGTGGTCCCCAAAAGTAAGGCTGTCTGCAATGAAGGCAGCTCTAAGAGGTAAATTTATAGCCTATATTAAGAAATTAGAAAGGTCGCAAGTAAACGACCTAATGCTTAGCCTTAAAGCCTTGGAAAAAGAAGAACAAGGCAAACCAAAAATCAGTAGACGGGAAGAAATAATAAAGATTAGGGCAGAAATTAATGAAATAGAAACAAAAAGAACAATCCAAAGAATTAATGAAACAAAGAGTTGGTTCTTTGAAAGGATAAACAAGATTGATAAACCCTTAGCAAATCTGACCAAAAGAAAGAGAGAAGAGACACAAATTAATAAAATCAGAGATGAACAAGGTAACATCACAACATATTCCAGAGAAATTCAAAAAATCATAGGGACATACTATAAAAGCATATACTCCACAAAGTATGAAAATCTGAAAGAAATGGATGATTTCCTTGATCTATATGACCTACCTAAATTAAATCAAAATGAGATTAATCACTTAAATAGACCTATAACAAACATGGAGATCCGAACAGTTATCAATAATCTCCCAACTAAAAAAAGCCCAGGCCCGGACGGATTCACTGCTGAATTTTACCAGACTTTTAAGGAAGAGCTAACACCATTGCTTCTTAAGCTTTTCCAGGAAATAGAAAAAGAAGGAATTGTACCAAACTCTTTCTATGAGGCCAGCATCACCCTGATACCAAAACCAGGCAAAGATAGAACAAAAAAAGAAAATTACAGACCAATCTCCCTCGTGAACATAGATGCAAAAATTCTCAACAAAATATTGGGAAATAGAATACAAGAGTATATCAAAAAGATCATTCACCCTGACCAAGTAGGCTTTATCCCAGAGATGCAGGGATGGTTCAACATACGCAAATCTATAAATGTAATACATTACATAAATGGGTTGAATGACAAAAATCACATGATCATCTCATTAGACGCAGAGAAAGCATTTGACAAAATCCAACATCCCTTCATGATAAAAGTCCTACAGAGACTGGGAATAGAAGGAACATATCTCAATATAATAAAGGCTATTTATGACAAGCCTACAGCCAACATATTACTAAATGGGGAAAAACTGGAAGCTTTTCCACTAAAATCAGGAACAAGACAAGGGTGTCCACTGTCCCCACTTTTATTTAATATAGTTTTGGAAGTCTTAGCCATAGCAATAAGGCAAGAGACACACATAAAATGGATACAAATTGGACAGGAAGAAATCAAGTTATCATTATTTGCAGATGACATGATTCTATACATAAAGGACCCTAAAGACTCTACTAGCAAGCTGTTAGAGCTGATCAAAACCTACAGCAATGTAGCAGGATACAAAATAAATACACAGAAATCAATAGCCTTCATATATGCTAACAACAAACACACAGAGGATGAAATCAGAGAATCACTCCCATTCACAATTGCATCAAAAAAAAATAAAGTACCTTGGAATAAACCTAACCAAGGAAGTAAAGAATCTATACAATGAGAACTTTAAAACACTCAAGCGAGAAATTGCAGAAGACACTAGAAAGTGGAGAAATGTCCCTTGTTCCTGGATTGGAAGAATCAATATTGTGAAAATGGCAATCTTACCTAAAGCAATCTACGCATTTAATGCAATCCCTATCAAAATTCCAAAGGCTTTCTTCATGGAAATAGAAAAAACAATCCAAAAATTCATTTGGAATCACAAAAAACCTCGAATATCTAAAATAATACTGAGCAACAAAAAAGAGGCTGGTGGTATCACCATACCTGATTTTAACCTATACTACAGAGCCATAGTAACAAAAACAGCATGGTACTGGCACAAAAACAGACATGTAGATCAGTGGAACAGAATAGAGGACCCAGATGTAAGCCCAAGTAGCTATAGCCACCTGATATTCAATAAAAATGCCAAAAATACTCATTGGAGAAGAAACAGCCTCTTCAGCAAATGGTGTTTTGAAAACTGGATAAATATCTGCAGAAGGATGAAAATAGATTCTTCTCTCTCGCCATGCACAAGAATTAAGTACAAATGGATTAAAGACCTTAACATCAGACCGGAAACTCTGAAACTGCTAGAGGAAAAAGTAGGGGAAACCCTTCAACATATTGGTCTTGGCAAAGACTTTCTGAATACAACCCCAATTGCTCAGGCAATAAAATCACAGATTAACCACTGGGACCTAATGAAATTACAAAGATTTTGCACCGCAAAGGACACAGTGAAAAAAGCAAAGAGGCAACCTACAGAATGGGAAAAAATCTTTGCCAGCTATATATCTAATAGAGGATTAATATCCAGGATATACAGAGAACTCAAAAAGTTAAATAATAAGGATCAAACAAGCCAATCAAAAAATGGGCTATGGAGCTAAATAGAGAGTTCTCAAAGGAAGAAATACGAATGGCATATAAGCATCTAAAAAAATATTCTATGTCACTAGTCATCAGGGAAATGCAGATTAAAACTACATTGAGATTCCATCTCACTCCTGTCAGATTGGCCACCATCATGAAAACAAATGATCATAAATGTTGGCGGGGATGTGAAAAAAAAGGAACCCTTCTGCACTGCTGGTGGGAATGCAATCTGGTCCAGCCATTGTGGAAAACAGTGTGGAGGTTCCTAAAACAGCTAGAGATTCATCTACCATATGACCCAGCTATAGCACTCCTAGGCATATATCCAAAGGACTCATCTCATTTCCTTAGAAGTACGTGCTCAACCATGTTTATTGCTGCTCAATTTATAATAGCTGGGAAATGGAACCAGCCTAGATGTCCCTCAACAGATGAGTGGATAATGAAGATGTGGCACATTTATACAATGGAGTTCTACTCAGTGGTAAAGAAAAATGAAGTTATGAAATTTGCAGAAAAATGGATGGACCTGGAAAGTATTATACTAAGTGAGGTAACCCAGGCCCAGAAAGCCAAGTGCCACATGTTCTCTCTCATATGTGGATCCTAGCTACAGATGACTGCGTGAGAATGAAAATACTTAGTAGCAAAGGCCAGTAAGTTAAAAAGGAGACATAAAGGGTAGAGAAAGGAAGGAAGGAAGATACTTAATAGGTTGATATTGTATATATGTAATTACAATGATGGCAATGGGGAGGTAATATGATGGAGAATGGAATTTCAAATGGGAAAGTGTGGGGGTGGGGAGGGAGGGAATTACCATGGGATATATTTTATAATCATGGAAAATGTTAATAAAAATTTAAAAAATAAATAAATAAATAAAAAGTAAGGCTGTCTGATGCTCCCTAAGTTCAAGAAGGCTATGATATGACTGTCCCATTCCTTAATTTTTCTTACAACAAAAATGTTATCTAATGATAGTATTTGTTTAGACATGAACTGTGCTTTTGGTCAAGATTTAAATATTAAGGAATCAACAATTTATGTTTAGAAAGGTACTTTTAAAGATAAAGTATAGTAACATAATTCTATAAAGAGGTTTTTCAATATCCAAAAGGAATTAGGAGAAGCTGCTAATCAGAAACCAAAATCTGAAGATATTCTACTATCTTACATTTAATGATAGAGTATTTACATATAAACTATGCATAACTTTATGTATACTTTGAATCATTTCTGGATTACTCTAATACTTAGTACATGTTAATACTTTGTAAATAGTTGCTATGTTGAATTGCTTAAGTAATAATGATAATAAAATAATATTGTGCAATTTAGCACAGATGAAAATTACTTCAGATATGATTGATTTTCTATTGCTAAAATCCATGAATGAATACCTCATAGATATGAAGGATCAACTGTTGTTCTACATGTCACAATAGATTTGTATTCAGTAATTGAGTATTCAGAATAACTTTATGGATGATAGCTACCACAAACAATAAACAAAGACTTGTCAATGTTAGCACCACAATTACTATCATCAAATTGCTCCAATGCATAGCCATCATGGTAGGGCCTAGTGACAGACTCAGGAACACAGAATAAGGGAAAACACCTCAATTATCTCCTTGGGTCTCCAGATCTGCACTTCCATCTGCCTACCAGGCACTTGCTTCAGATTTTATCCCATAAAAACAAATGAAGAACTTTAAAACTATTCAAAGTGAACTTTCTCTTTTCCCTCCCACAGAGTTGTTTTGCTTCCTCTTTTACTATTTTTTAAGTAGCACTAGCATTCACAGAGGTAGAACTTGCGGATGATTCTGGAAGCCTCTGCACCCCACCCTGAATCTATGATGGTCATTGTATTCACCAAGCGCTGTACTGTGTCACCTAAGTGGTTCGTTATCCCTGCTGACTGACCTCAATCAGCTCTTACTGAATTGACGGCATAAATGCGCTCTCACCTTCTTCCTCCTCCAATCAGTTCTCAAAACTTTCCAGATTCTTCAGTGCTGAGGAATGGCCCCTGAGTAAAGGCCTTGCTGTGAAAGCATGAGAGGCCCAGCACCCACACAAAGCACAAACCCGTGAGCTCAGCACTGAGAAGATGGAGACAGGGCAATGCCTAGAGCTTCCTAACTAGCTACACTAGCTGTGTCAGTGAACTCTAGGTTCCCTAACAGTCTATGTCTTAAAAAAAATAAGGTAGAGGGCTGGAGAAATGGTTAAGGCACTTGCCTGCAAAGCCAAAGGACCAAGATTCGATTCTCCAGGACCCACGTAATCAGATGCACCAAGTGGATTTCACTTATAGCTGCTGGAGGCCCTGGCACGCCCATTCTGTCTCTCCTCTCACTCTCTCTGCCTCTTTCTCTCAAATAAATAAATAAAACAAAACATTTAATAAAGAATTCTGATGCATTCTTATAAAAAAATAAGGTAGAGGGGGCTGTGCATTCCAAGCTGGTGAGGGGCATGGAGTGCTTGGGGACTGTGAACTGGTGAGGGGAGCAGTTTATTTGGGGTTTGTGCACTCAAGGCAGGGGAAGGATGTGGTATGTTTGGGATCTGTATGTCCAATTCATACTGCTAGTGCCCTAGTACGTCCTCTTCCTCAGCCTGTGCCCCTGCCTCAGCAGATATTTGGGGCCAGCGTCACCTCCTCTGATCCTGCCATGCAACACTGCTGGTTGCCTCCTCTCACCAATACCCCTATGCCAGCTAACTCTGCAGACCCAACCCCCGGTCTGGTTCTTGGAGCCAGGTGCTACACACCTCCTCCCCTACCATACTCCCCACAAATTCTGGTATCCGCCTAGCTCTCTCCTTAGGACAGTGCTCAGGCTACAAATGGGGAGCACAGGAATATGAGGCAACCACGCACCAGGGGGAACAAGCGAGTCCTCTACAATCTGCTTAACCAGGTACAGAAGGGGAACAGGACCAAGTGCTACAGTCCCTGGGCCCAGCCAGCAAGGCATAGCTCCCAGCAAGGGCTGAAGAAATTCCAGACCTCTAAGCACACCCACCTGCCCAGAGCTGAAGCCAACTCTACAACCCAGGCATCCGTGGTACGATGAACTCCCACTCAAATCCAGGTCAAACCCAAAATAAAACTCTCACTAACAATCCTACAAAGGAAAATACTTGCTTCCTCCTTGATAAAATAGATGTTCACCCCCAGATGGGTAGACCCCAACACAAGAAAAACAACATGAAACAACAAACTGAGAGATCTACACCAAAGATGCCTAGTCATACAATGTATGTCTCCAGTGAAAACATAGAGGAGAGAAATGAAATTGAATCCCAAAATGGATGCACAATAAGTTTATTTACTCTGATCAAACAAATCACTAAACTGGAAACAAATTATCAAAAAAGTCCCATAAATGAAGTTGAGTAGTATCACCTATTACAGTACACAGCTTTGATCACTAAGTTTAAGTTAATGGAGGAAATCTAGAGAGTTATCATAAGAAATAAACTAATTGAAGGTGAGTCAGCAAATAGACAATCTCAATAACAAGCTGAACAAGCTTAATGAAGATGTAATTAAAATACAAGAATGAATTCCAAGAAGCATCAAGAAAATCAAACCATGACCTGAAATTGGAACTTCACAAAGAGATGGATCAAATACAGAAAAGTGCAAGAGAAAACAAAAATCAGACACAGCTTGTAAAAGCATCCCTAGAAACGCTCACTAACGTAGTTAATAATGAGGACAGAATCTCATATCTGGAAGACAAGGCAGAAAAAATGGCTCAGAAGTACAAAAACATTGATGTTTTTTAAAAAAATCATGCAAAAAGTATATGAGAGAATTGTGGGATACCATAAAATGACCAAGCATCTGAATTATGGATATAGGATATACCAGAAGGAGGAGAAATTCAGGCCAACGTCATGAAGACCAAATTCAACAAAAATTATTGAAGAAAACTTTCCCACTCTCTCCACAGACACCAGAAGCTCACAGAACACTAAACAGACTGGATTATAAAGAAGACAGTCTACAAACCACATCATAATTAAAACTCTAAACAATGAAAACTAAGAGGGAGTGTTAAAAGGAGCAAGGGAGAAACAACTCATAATATACAAAGGCAATTGCATCAGAATTATATCAGATTTGTCAATGGAAACCCTGAAAGCAATAACGGCTTGGAATGGAACACTTTAAATCTAAACAACTAAGGCTTCCAACATGAACTACAGTACCCAATGAAAATATCTCTGATAATAGATGGTGAAACAAAATGTTCCATGATAAAAGCCAGCTCTATGGTTATAAGAACACAAAGACAAACCTACAGAGAATACTTCAGTGAATCCTCCACACAGAGGAGTTGAAAACCAACCTCAAGAGACAACAAGAGGAAGAATGCAATACCCAAAACTAGAGCAGGCCTGAAAACATGCAAAGACCAGGAAAGCACCAAACACATAAAGCCTCCAGCATGGCAGGAGTGAGACTGAACCTCATCATTGCAACATTAAATATTAATGGTCTTAACTCATCCATCAAAAGATAAAAGTTAACAAGGTGGATCAGAAAAATGGACCTTTCCATTTGCTGCCTTCAAGAAACCTACCTCACTGATAAGGGTAGATGCTTCCTCAGGGTGAAAGGTTGGAAAATGATTTTCCAAGCTAATGCAAGTAAAAAATAAGTGGGAGTGGCTTTATTATTATCTGCAAAATATAGACTTCAAACAAAAATTAACCAAAAAGGAAAAAGATGGACACTTTTTACTCATCAACAAAACAATACAACCAGAGGACACCACAATCATAAATTTATATGTATCAAATACATGTGCACCAAAGTTTGCAAAGCACAACCTACTTGACCAAAAAACAGAAATAAATTCCAATGCCATCATATTAAGGTATTTCAATAACCAACTATATCAATAGACAGATCATCAAAACAGAAAATCAACAGGACAATAATATATATTAGCAATACCATAGAACAATTAGACCTAACAGAGAGCTACAGAACATTTCATCACAACTCTACAGAATACACACTCTTCTCAGCAGCCCATAAAACCTTCTTCAAAAATGTATTAAATATGTTAAGGCATAAAGCATACACCATGAATTCAGGAAAATTAATATTACTTCCTGCATCATATTGTACACCAATTCATTAAAGCTAGAATTTAAATACAAGGGAAATGGCAGAAATTACACTAGCTCCTGGAGACTGAAAAACATGCTATTAAATAATGATTGGATCATAGAATAATCAAAACAGAAATTGTAAAATTTTAGAACTGATAATGAAATATATGAATGATAATGAAAGCAAAACATACCAAAACTTATAGAACACAATGAAGGTAGTCCTGAGGGAAAAATTCATGGCACGCAAAGCCTTTATAACAAAGATATAGAGATCTCAAATTAATAAGGTAACTATCCACCGAAAGGTGTTGGGGAAACAAGTAAAATCCAACTCTAACAGTTCCAGACAGAATGACATATTTAAAATCAGAACTGAAATTAATGAATTAGAAACTAAGAAAAACAATTTTAAAAAATTGACTGAATCAAGAGCTGGTTCTTTGAAATAATAAATAGGATTGATAAACACTTGGCCAATTTGAGCAACAGGAGGCAGGGGGGAGAGAGAGAGAGCGACCTGAAATTCAAAAAATTAGAAATGAAACAAAGAGCTCACAATGGACACTGATGAAATTGGAATAATCATCAGGAGACATTTCCAAAAACACTATTATATAAAATTGGATATCCTGGACGAAATCCCTAGACAGATACCACCTACCAAAACTAAACCCAGAACTGACAAGTCTCCTAAGAAATCTTATTATATCAAGGATATTGAAAGTGTAATTAAAAAAAAAACCCTCCCCATAAGGAAAACTCCAGGACCAGGTAGAGTCTCAACCACATTCTACCAAACCTTCATCAAACCAATTTTTCATGAAACCAATTTTTCTCAAGCTTTTTAACACAATCAGAGAACAGGAAATACTCCCCAACTCCTTCTGTGAAGCTACTATCACCATAATACCAAAACCAGATGGATGTACAAAAAGAAACCCATAGACCTATGTCCATGATGAACTTGGATGTAAAGATCTTGAACAAAATCCTCACAAAGTGATTAAACCAAACATCACAAGCCTTATCCACCTTGATCAAGCAAGCATCCTCCCAGGGATACAGAGATGATTCAACATATGGTAATTGATTGACTTACTAAACCACAAAAATAATAGTAATCATAAGAACCAGATGATCACATGAATTGATGCAGGGAAGGCCTTTGACAAAATACAACACTTCAGATCAAAACACTGAAGATAATAGGCAAGGAGTGATTTTATCTCAACATAACAGAGGCTATATACAAAGCACCTTTTGGCCTAATCATACTTAATGGGGAAAGACTCAAGAAGTTCCCCTTAATATCTGGAACAAGACAGGGCTGTCCACTCTCACCCTTCTCTCCAACATAATGTTAGAAGTCTGAGCCTAAGCAACAAGACAGAAGAAACATATGAGTGGGATACAAAAAGGGAAGTAAAAAGACACACTAGCCATATTTGCAGATGACATGATCCTATACAAAACTGATCTGAAAGAACTTACCAAAAAACTGTAACACCCATAAGACCACCCCCAACAATACACCACCTCAAGAAGGATCCAATTTCCAAATTGCCATCATCTAACATCCAGAACACACAAGTAATGGGGGATACCTGAATCAACCTACCCCATTCCAATCCTGGCAATAAACTGATAATCATCCATGCTGTAAAATGCGATACATTAAATGTCAT
The DNA here is from genome assembly GCF_020740685.1 of Jaculus jaculus. Taxonomy (NCBI): domain Eukaryota; kingdom Metazoa; phylum Chordata; class Mammalia; order Rodentia; family Dipodidae; genus Jaculus; species Jaculus jaculus. The sequence continues at coordinate 70,101,563 of NC_059116.1, read as the reverse complement.
GGATTTTAGCAATCCCGATGATATTCAAACATCCCCATAGTCCAAGGTCTTTTGACTGAGCCTTACTAACAACATTAACAACAACAATAACAACAAGCATGATAGCAGAAAATAAACCTTCACACTGCAAAAAGATGGTATTGGGCACACCAAAAAAATTCATCAAATATACGATTTAAAACAACAAAAAGAATCAAACTCTGTAGCTCTAAGTCCAACAAATATAGTCAGTGACAAATCTCCAAGTATAATAATTCTAACAAATATCAAATGTCTAAAGTTCCAATTCCATCCTTCCAACAAGGCTACTCACAGTCTCAGAAAACTTCATCTGGAGCCAGCCGCTCTCTTTGGCAGCCATCCTATAGTCCTAGCCTCTCCACTGGGTTTCCACTGCAACCCACAGTTCATCTTCATGGCCCAACCAGGCCTCCATCAAGGTAATTCAGCAAGATTCACAGTGTCCATGGCCATTTCCAAAATATAAAACAAAGTTCCAGACCTTAAGAGATGGCTTAGTGTTTAAGGTACTTCCCTGCAAAGCCTAAGGACCCAGGACCCATGTAGCCAGATGCAAAATGTGGTACACATGTCTGGAGTTCATTTGCAGTGGCTAGAGGCCCTGGTGTGCTCACCTTCACTCCCCCCTCTCTATCTCTCCTTCTCTCTGCCTCTAATAAATAAATAAAAAATAAAATAAAATAAAATAAATTTTAAAAAATGTGTTTCAAATCCAATGACCCTCTCTTTCCTGCATTTGTTATAGTCCTTATTACCAGGTGCATTAGTAACTTGTTTATCCAAGGGGAAATAAATCCAAGTTTGAAGAGCAGAACACTCCTTCTGCATTCAAGCACCTTACTTCCAAAGAGTCTGCATTCTTCCTGCAGTCCTGATGCATATCAACTGGCCCAATCTCAAACGATTGCAGCTGAAAAGGCAGCAGGTTCAGCCCAAATATTTCATTTCTTTCTGTGCCATATACTTCCACTCATCCCAGTCCATTTCTACTCAATGAAACTCTACACAAGTTCTCAAGACATGGCCAAAACAGCAAGTCTCTCACACAAACTGCTTCTAGCCCAGTCCAGGCACAGCAGTTTCTTGCCCTCATATGCCAAACCTCATAGTCCATTGTTCTTAATGCATTCAGGACTTTCAGTTCTGACCAGAATAGTCCATCAGGCTGTACTACTGCAAGGAGGCTCTTAGGCCAAGGTTTCAAATCTTCTCACATTCCTCCCTCAAATCAGTTCCAAATGACCAAAGCAATGGTCAAGTTCCTAGCAGCAATGACCCCACTTCTCAGTACCAGTTTTACTGTTGTAGTCAACTTCTCATTGTTGGCAGAGAGCACTCAACCAAAAGCAGTTTATGGGAGGAAAGGGTTTATTTTGGCTAGGGGAATCTCCTTGATGGCATGGGAAAACAATGGCATGAGCCAAGGGTGGATATAATCTCCTGGCCAACATAAGGTGGAAAATAGAAACAGGAGAGGATACCAAATACTGGCAAGGGGAAGCTGGTTACAAAACCCATAAGCCTGCCCCCAGTGATACATGGCCTCTAGGAGGCTACAATTCCCAAATTGCCACCAGCTGAAGACCTAGAATTCAGAACACGTAAGTTCATGGGGGACACCTGAATCAAACCACCACACCACCTGACCCAGGTGTCTTTACTGACCATCTACCATAAAGGACCCACTCTTCCTGCAGAGATATTTGCTCAACCATGTTATAGCTGTTCAATTCACAATAGCTAAGAACTGGAATCAAGCCAGATGCTCATTGGCTGAAGACTGATAATGATGATGTACTACACATTCACAGTGGAATTCTACACAGTATTAAGGGAAAATGATATAGAGAAATTTGCAAGAAAATTAATGGACTTGGAACATATGATACTAAGTGATCTCACACAAACCCAGAAAAACAAACACCCATGTTCTCCCTCATCTGTTCCTGAGCTGGAACAGCTTGATTTGCAGGCATATCTGACAAGCAACTCAAGGGCCAAATAAGAGGGATGGAAGGGTTTGCCAGGAGGAGGACAGGATGGTGGAGGGTGCGGGTGATATACACAAAAACAAATCTTTCCTCCTTGATAGCAGATTCAAATATATAATCCCTTGGAGGGATCATCTGACAAGAAAGTCCCTGGAGAAGGTGGTATGAAGCCTAACCCTAAAACATTTGGCTGTGGCTTTTTAGTCCCAGTACCAGACATCAGTCATAACCCACATTGGGCTGTTGATTAGAGACATACGGGGTCCCCAAAACAAGACAGGCTTCTGTCAAAGCACTTGATTAACTGCCTGAAGTGAAAGGCAAGACCCTATTTCTGAAGACACCGCATGCTACCAGAACAAAATATTGAAAAATCTGGATGAGTCTGGAAGGAAGCCAGTTCTGAATGTTTAGCCCATATAGTGCTGAAAAGTACTACATGAGTTGCTGGGGTAAAATGTCTGGCAGCATTGTAACAAAACCGGGAACCCTATTACATGACAACATCCTACTTGACAAGATGTTCACACCTGTGCAACAGTAGCCAAGCATCCACTGGGTAACCAATGGTTCTCTGATGAGCTAAGAGTTCCACTTAATGGAAAGAAACCTATAGCTGAAACTGGAAACAAATTCAGAATCCTGTGAAGACCAATATTCCAATGACAAGTTCCCAATAGTCAAAACTGAGGCTACGCCCATCAGTATCTCTCTAAATTAACAATGTTTATCCCCTTTAACCTATCCTGATCACCATCTCTGTTAGAGAATCTATTTTTCCTTTTCAGAAAGCAGGAAGAACTGAGGACAACCAAACTCCATGAACAAGACAAGAATAGAAAACTGACTCCCTGTGAGAAGATGAAGCACTCCTAGTGCAGCAGCTAGGGCCCAGGGGAAACCACCAAGGAACTGGTGAGAGGAGCAAGAGTGCTGCTTCCATGACAACCTGACCAGGATGATGGAGACAGACACTGAGGATACTCCAAATGCACCAAAGCAGAAATCTGGGAGGTCATGAGAGCTCAACAGTAAAGTAAACATAAAGCACGCCCACCAAGGCTCAGGGAATTTTACAGAAGGGTGGTGGAAAAAAAAAACTTTAAGTATCACAGTGTTGAAGGTAATATTAAGAGACATCCCCCACACACACATGTAATGACTGACTGCTCTCACAACTCATAACCTATAACTCCATGGTGAATTCCAGCAATCCCACTAAGGGGGTTCCTCAGTTGAGCAGGGACAGGGAGGAGGAAAATGATGACAAAAGACATGATGTGTCCATACAAAGTTTCTACTTAATGAAAAAAAAATGTGGAAGGCAGCTGAGAAAACTGATGACAACCTCTGGCCTTCACATGTTCATACATACATGCTCAGACACACACACAGAGAAAGCTGATGTCAGCCTCTGGCCTCCACATTTCCATGCATACATGTGCAAATGCACATAGATACACACTCCTGCATGCACACCATACCAGATACCAAAACAATTCTTTGTTCTAACTTCATACAGGTACTGAACAATTTCCCTTTGACCTTAGGATGAATTCTAAGCCTTTAAATGAAAATACAAATTTGTTAACTCATTTGAGTCTAAACCTCACTTCCTATTGAATGCCACCATCTCAAGCCCTGAGCTACACTGGTGTTGAGCTACATTTATTTCCCAGTGGGTCAAAAATCCCAAGCGCACCTGCTTAGCACCTGCTTTCTTTCTAACTGAGACACAGCTTTGCTTTCCTTTGCTCCTTCCTGAGCCTAGCACAGATGCCACTCCTCTACGGGATATTTCCTGGGTGGAAGCTATTCTACAGCACTTGTGCGGCAGGCCAGCATCCTCATCTGGAAATACCATGCTTTACTACAAACCAGGGACCTTGTCTTGTCTTCTGCTCATCATCAGTACCTCACACAGCCCCTGCCATGCAATAGGTGCAGAATAAATATTTAAAACTGAATGGGGTGGAATTGAGCTGAATTACAATCTGGCTGCTGAGGGAGTACATGCAAATAAAAAGATTCAAATGCAAAGTGCCAAATGAGAGCCGATAGTTGCTCAAAAGAGAGAGCAATTACTCCAGGCTAGGGAGACTTGGATGAGGCAGAACATTTGATAGAATCAGTGTTATATTTCATGGGCTTTTATGTTCATTTCACTCTTCCCAGAGTTACACTAATTGTGGAAGTGGCTGATTTCAAAAGTACCAGGATGGTACCAGAGGCCCCTCTTCTAATGCACAATGTGTCCTTAAAGCCTTTGAAAAGTCTAGCAATCAGTGTGTTCATGTATATTTCCATGTATGGGAAGCAAGAGGAGTCATTCCATTCCCACAATGGTGTAAGGCTAGAAACTACTGAAAATTATTTTCATTCTTTTGGAAAAGCCATTGCTTCATCTGCACCATGTAATAGACTTTTACATGAATCTACAAAACATCCCAGCTCAAGGTATTTTCTTTTAGCATACACTTCCAGTGTTCTTAAAGGTACAGTCAAGGAAGAAAGTATGAGTGAGTATGCCTGTGTGCGCTCTTTGACCACCTTTGACTGACAGAAGCAAATCATGAAAGCAGTGAGTCGGCTCAGGAGATAGCCATCCCATTTTGGGTAAATATTATATTTTCTAGATTTCAAGTTTGTAGGAATGCCATGTTGCACCTTCCTATCATCTTCCTAGTAATCATTTAAGACACAAAAATGTATTTCATATACAAAATGTCTTAAAAGATATATACTTTATAGGTTGACTAACTTGAGCTAATTATCATATATTAGCTGATATTTATCGTTTTGGTTGTGAGAACACTTAAATTTTCTCTCCATAATTTTAAAGAGTATAATGTTACTACTAATTATAGTTACCTGCTATACACCAGATAACTTAAACTTACTCTTCTCTGACACTTTGTATCCTTTGATTAGTCTCTCAGCAGTTCTGCTTCCTCTACCCTCCCTGCAACCCTTGGTAGATAATCATCGTTCTGATTCTATGAATTCAACATTTTTAGACTCTGTAAACAAGACAGATCATGAAGTATTTTTGAGCTGTATCTTGCCCTGTAGCCCAGACTGGCCTCAAACTCACAATCTTTCCTTAGGCTCCCCACTATCAGGATTACAGGTATATGCCAATACACCAAATGATGATTTGATTTTCTACATTGGACTTATTTTGCTCAAAATAATATCCCACTGATTCAGGAATGATGTCACAAATTATAGGACATTTTCTAAGGCTGAATAGTATTCTGTTTTGTGAATAGACCACCTTGCTTTTTTCCATGATTCACTGATGAGTAGAATGTGTCTATGCCTTGGCCGCTTTACATAATGAACCTTGAGAGTACAGATATTTTCAATGTAGTGATTAAACTATTTTTTTCCTTTGGCCTTATACATACTAGTCAAATTTCTGATAGTTCTGATAGTTCAGAATGGCTTCATGACTTTGTATCACAGCAAATGGTATCTAAGGGTTAAAATGTGTTCTTCATCCTCACTAACACGGGTTATTTTTTGTCCTTTTTAAAAAATTTTGTTTATTTTCATTTATTTATTTGAGTGCAACAGACAGAGAGAAAGAGGCAGAGACAGAGAGAGAGAGAGAGAGAGAGAGAAAGAGAGAGAGAGAGAGAATGGGCGCACCAGGGCCTCCAGCCACTGCAAACGAACTCCAGACACGTGCATCTGGGTAATGTGGGTCCTGGAGAATTGAGCCTGGAACTGGGGTCCTTAGTCTTCACAGGCAAGCGCTTAACTGCTAAGCCATCTCTCCAGCCCATTTTTTTGTCCTTTTGATTACAGCCATTGTAACATGTGGAGGGAATATGTCATCCAGCTTTGAATTTGTACTTCCCTGATGACTGGTGATGGAGAGCTTTTTTTTTTTTCAATATTATCTGCTGGAAATTGATTTATATGTCTTCTTTTGAGGAATATGCATTAAAATCTTTGGCCCATCTTAATGAGATTGTTTGTCTCCTTCCTATTGAGATGTTTGGGTTACATATTTCTATGCTAGGCTATTAGCAAATCATGCTGTGTGGATATACTCTGCTCTCCTTCAGTTGTCTCTTCAAGCTGCTGTTTTCCTTGATGTACACAAGTCCCTTGTTTGGTGGGTTTAATTTTTGTACTGATACCCTTGTCTTTGGTGTCAGAGCCAAAAGCATCACCTTCCAGACAAATCTCATGGAGCTTTTACTGGGTACTGGACTGCCTTGTGCCAGTTCTGTCCTCATATACCCACAAGGAGGGCTCACTCAAGGGCTACTTTGAGCTCTCCCTCTCTCTTTTTTAATATCAGATGTTTTCATATTTTCATAGTGTATTTTGTTCACATGCATACCACATAACCCTCTTATTTTCCTCCCACTCCTACTGACCACCTTCTTCTTGCAAACTAGTTTCAATATTATATTTCTTGTCTCTTATATCTTTCTTTATTTTATTTTAGTTTACTTTAGTTTTGTTTTGTTTTGGTGACTGAATGAGTTTTAGGATTGCCTACAGGATCACTGGATCATGGGTGAAGTGTTATTTACAGGGCTCTGAATAATTTACCATTGTCTCTACCACTGAAGAATATGTCTCCTCTCCCCCTCCCCTGGCAATGGTTAACTACTTATAATCCTCCAGGAGAAATATGAGACTACCTCTCTTTAAACACAGGCAGATGTCAATTAGGCCAGGGACCTTTTCCCCATTATCTGCCCCAGGAAACTGGGGCTTCTAAATACTTGTACTCATCCAGTATCCTTCCCACATCTGGTAGAGTAATAACTTTATGTTTGTCGAAAGACCACAGGAACCCTACTTAGTGATTCTTTTTTCACTCAGAACAGGGGCCCTTGCAGTTCCTCCCTACCGTATTCATGCTAAATGACTGAGAAAGGAAACAACCACCAGTATTTAGCCAAATACACCCTATTTCAGTCTTGCTCACTAAACACACACTTACACAAAAAAATCAATAGGAAGAAAAAGTTCTGTACCCTATATTCAAGGAGATCATCAAATAGTTATATAGGATAAGAAATATATAATTTCTATAATCTTTCTTTTTGTACAGATGAATGAGCTGAGTAAGCTTATTGATTCCCAAGCACTAGAAGGGAAGTGGCAGGCACCTAAGCAAAGCATGGAAAAAAAGTGTTCCTTTCTTGGATCCAAAGTAGAATACTCCCAATTTCTCCCCCAGTCCTTCAAGGCTCTTCAGTGTTTTACCAATCAAGATGCAGTTTGCATTGTTTAAAATTTTCTATTCTTCCTTCCACATCAAATTCAGGCTTCACTCCAGAAAGGATGGAGATGATGGTAATGTGAGTTAACCCAAGGATCTGGTGTACCACAGCAAACCTAATGACACCCCAGAGGCAGCTCAACCAGGTCTTCCTTGAGGCAAGAATGTCTCCAGTAGTACCCTCATTCCAGGTTCAAGACAAACACAATGGCAATCTGGTTCCAAGTGGCATTGATTCTTTCTTGGCCTTGCAGTACCTTGATTGAACCACAACATAGCCTTCAGTGGGTTTTCTGTTGTTGTTTGTTTGTTTGTTTGTTTTGATGCCAGGCTGACAGTATATACTCTGATTAGATTATGTTTGTTATACATATGAAATTAGCCACCTATATTCCCATTCCTCTCCCAATAAATTAGGAAAAATATATCTTGGTTATTCTATCACTTTAATATAAAACACCATTGTTTCCTTTTTCTACTGGCATAGCTGAAGAATATACTCAAGGAGTTTTTTTTGGGGGGGTATCACATGTGTGAGTCACAAAGTGAATACTATTTTCATCTGTTAAAAGTCATGTGGGACCGATAGCTTTAGCTAAGTCTCCCACTCAGTGTGGACTACTGGATCCAAAGAGCTACAGACATATGGACAAGCTAATTTAAAAGAGATCATAATAGACTTTCTATAAATTCAGAAATTTCTGTTTCCCAAATGAAAAAGTGGTCTTGATACCAGAAGATCAGGAGGAGTCTTGTCTCTTAACCAGTGAACTTTACAGGTGACAAGGTGTGGGCCAAAGCATAATCTAATGGGAATGAATGTGCTATAATTATTTTCCTTGAAGGACTAAATGCAGAGCAAGAATGAACTAGTTACCTCATCCCCAGAGCACAAACCAAGAAGACTACTTTGAAAAGCAAATGTTGAAATTGAAAAGTACATGGTGAACCTTTTCTAACCTTCAGGCATTCCTTTGAGGAACAGACAGCATGAGCTATATTTTCTCCAAGCTTAAAATCAGGCTTCCAAATTTATAGACACTGCATGGCAGTGAAATGCAGAATCCATGCTTGCAAAAGTTGATCTTTTCATCACAAGAAACATAATTCTACCACAGACTCTGGACAAGAATCTAGTCTTAGAAATGTTCCATGAAATTTTAGCTGACTTCAGATAGACCAATCTCACCATGCATTTCAACTTACTTATTGTCAAGATATTTTATAAGTTGCATGTAATAATTATAAAATTATCCTATCTTTATGAAAGTCAAATCAAGATACCAAAGGACAAGTTACTAAACATTTGAAAACTTTTCCTGGCCCTTAGCTTGTTCCTTGATTTAACGTTCAGTCCTGGAATGCGTTAACATTCCAGGTCTACATCAGAATGGTAGGGATGGGAAGAAGACAATGAGATTTAAAAAATATAGTAAGACTCTTGCCTTGCTGCACAGATGTTGCAACCAAGAAGAGGGAATCAGCATGGAACACTCACAGTATTTCTGAGCAAGGCGGAGACAGTCAGAAGTGTGGATCTACACGAAGTCACATGAACTGGAGAAAATGAGTCGCTCGTGTCTAATGAGTGAAAATATGAAAGACAATGGAGGCTGTAATCTTGGGACTACATCTCACAAAGTAACCTGTCATGTTTGAATTAGTCCTCAAAAGGTAGATACTGAGGAGTTGTGTGGAAAAAAATGTAGCTAATTCAAGAAAGGTAATGGACTTCCATTCTCTAGACTGGGTCCACACTATATGGGACACAAAATTCTTCATGCAGTTTTTCTGTTGGGTGTCTTCCCCAATGCCATCAGAGACTCAGAAGGGATGCAATTTTTAAATATTCAGAAGCTCTTAGGAATGACAAGGAATTACCATTTAATATGCAATGTATATTTTAGTCTACCAATATAAGGTGTCAGATTATCAAACAGCAAACCAAAGAAAGTAAGTTTTCACCCTTTCTAAAATAAGGAAATGGGGATTGAGGAAGTAATGGATATTGGAACTTGGAGTTCATTTCTGAAGAAGCTAATTTTTAAAAGCCTTTCTTGAAAATGTGAACAATGCATTTTATTTATTAGACAGTAAGCAGTTTTTGGTTTTGAATATGGTGAATATACTGATGTTTCTGATATAACTGTGTTGGTTTTGAAATGAGATCTCTAGATTTAAGATCATTTGGAGGGGCTGAAGAGATTGTTCAGTAGGTAAAATTACCTGCTGCACAAATATGATGACCAGAGTTCAGATTGTCCCAATGTGTCTTTTGTGAGACACGTGGCAGAGACAAGAGAATCACCAGAACTTTGTACCCAGCTGGCCTAGTGTAGGCATCAATCAGCAAAAGAGGACCTGCCCCAAACAAGGTGAAAAATGAGGTCCATCTCTCAAGGTTGTCTTTTGATGCTACAGGTGCAGTATGGCATTTGTGTTTCCTTCTCATATACATGCACATAAAAATGATAAAAAAAATCACTTTCACTTTCAATATCTCAAAATCAAAATATAGTCTAAATTAGAATCAGAGAGGAGAAGATGAAAAGAAGATTATAGATTTAAAAAGCTTAATGAAGTTGAAAACCACAGAATGAAACAGATATGTTGAAGTTGTCAAAGACACTTTGTGAATACCAAGAAACAGAATACATATGTAGCTCACAGCAAGCATTGTTCTTAGGATGCAGCTGATATTTGGCTTTGATATGGATAGATTACTAAAATGAATTCTGCCAGCTCCCTTATAAAACTTACAGCTCTCAAGTTAGCCATCAAGAGGAAATAAATATAAATTCAATGGCGATGTCATGCTCAGAGCTGACATGCCTGGTACTGTCTTCCTCTTGCTACAAGGTACAGAGAAGTGTGTGTGTGTGTGTGTGTGTGTGCGTGTGTGTGTCTTTGTGTGTGTGTGTGTGTGTTAATCAGAACAATTCTTGGCTGTGTGTGATAATCAGAATGATTTTAAGGCATCTATGTTTTTAGAAGTATTGATTACTATAATACTTGAATTTGTGGTGCTGACTCTAAGAATTTCATGAGCTGTTATGATAAACATCTGTAAGCATATTTTGAGGTGATGATAAAACATCATGAGGCATTGCTCTGTACTTCAAGTAATTAGCAGTCTAGTAAAGTTGTCAGACACAAACAAAATCACTTCTTTCTCATTGACACTACATTGTTTATCGAAGCCTAAAATGTTAAAGCCTTGTAAAATATGCATATCTCATTTTCTCTTCCCTTAAAAATAGTTTTACTCTGTTAGAAACTGGAAGCAGGCGAGGAGCTGCTGAACATTCTCCACGTGCAGACCTGTTTCTTCAGCCTCTGCAGTTGTTCTGCATGAAGAGAGTAGCCGTTGGCTATCAAATGGAAACATCAAATTTTGGTTTTAGGAGTATATGTTCTGAGTTTGGACCTTAAATAAAAGGAGAATTTTTCAAGCACCTCATTATTCATACATCTATGAAAACACATAAGATATAACAAGCTTATCACTGTTTAACTCTGATTTCTGACCTGCATTAAAGACATATCTCTTCAATATTTTTGAATTACTACTTCATTTTGCATTATTTCTATGCAGACTTGTTCACTTTCCAATACTGTTGGCTATGAAAATTTTACATTCAGTTCCCTTTTTTTAAAATGTCAAAGTGAAAGTAAATGATTCAAAGTGAAAAGATAAAAGAAAAATGTGTATCAATTACTGTTGTCTCTCCTCTCATCCTTTTTGTCCCCTTCAAGCTGTTGGTCTCTCTGAAGAGGTTCCAACCTTTGTTTGAGACCCTAGAGCACTGAGACAGATGCTGGTATATGTCATAATTACTTTAGAGTGAGACTATTCTGAGAGAATGGAGAAATAATGAGATTTGCCTGAAAAAAAAAATATTACTAGAATGTCTTAAAGATTTATACGAAGCTTTACTTATCCTTATTCTAAAGTTTTAAATATACTAATGAGGTGTCCCATAGAAAGAATAGAAGGCTCCTAGCTCGAGTGTGAACTATACAGTAATAGGCGGCTGGGGGGCGGACACCCTAGCTGCAGATATATGCAGTGACATTATGAGTACCCAGTAACAGGGAGCAGGAAGGGCCAGGTCCTGTTGGCGGAAATGAGAATGGGAGAACATGTCTCAGGGGACCAAATCAACGACATATGCATGTAAAAGTATGTAGATGATGGCTGTCTTTCAGCACCCCACCTTAATGAGTTTTTTATGCTCCAATTCTACATGATTGAAGCTGCCTGCCTGCCTGCCATGGTAGCAGCTGAATCCAGGTCAAAACAGAAAAACAAAAAATAATGCTCTGGAGTACAAGAGCTTGAACCTGCATTAACAAACTTCACTCACTCTTTACATGAACTTTAGCATTATTTAACTGATTTAAGCAAGTTGTACTCATCTGTAAAATGGGAGCAGCTCTATGCCATAAGGTTTTTTGTTTGTTTGTTTGTCTTTGGTAAATCGATGTGATACTTCATTTTAAGTCACTTAGCAGAATGTCTGCCACTCAAAAAGCCATTAATAATGTGGTGGGTATACTAGTTATTATTATTTGTTTTTGTTATTGCTATTGCTGCTATTGCTATGACCAAATACCTAATAGAATAAACTTATGGGAGGAAATGATTCTTTTGTTTTCTTATCTGTTTGGGCTCAAAGATACTGTTTTAGTGCATGCCGATGAGGAAAGCAGTCGATGGGAGTGGGATTGTGTGGTTGGTGCTTCTCACATTTTGGGGACCTGGGAAACAAACAGGCTAGTCCATATCCAGTGATGGGCTTTGTTACTCCGGTTCGCATTGCTGGTAGAAATCATCCAATCAAGAGCAGCTTGTGGCGATAAAAGAGGTTTATTTTGTCTTAAGGCTCAAGGGGGAAGCTCCATGATGGCAGGGAAAATGATGGCATGAACAGAGAGTGGACATCACCCCCTGGCCAACATAAGGTGGACAATAGCAACAGGAAAGTGTGCCAAACACTGGCAAGGGGAAACTGTCTATAACACCCATAAGCCTGCCCCCAACAATACACTACCTCCAGGAGGCATTAATTCCCAAATCTCCATCATCTGGGAACCTAAGTTTATGGGGGATATCTCAGAATACCTAAGTGTATGGTGGACACCTGAATCAAACCACCACAGGCTTTAACTCTCAAAGCCATCATCCTAGTAATTGAGGTTTGCAGGCAAAAACTTGTGTCCGAAAGGTTCCATAACCATACAAAACAATGACTCCAGCTGGAACCAAAGAGGGACATTTCAAGCTCAAACCAGAATATTATCTATCCCAAGTTTTTAAGGGTATTCAGCCATCCAATCTTGCAATTTCTTATCTATTAAATCAGCTCAAATAACTATGATCATTCTGCTATAACCGATGTGACTTTAAAAATGAAAGGTTGGGCTAATGAACCTCAAAATCCACCCCCAGCAACATACCTTCTACAGCAAGTCTCCACCTACCAAGTTGCCATTGTCATCAATCATTCGGCGTGCATGAGTTTGTGGCATTCATCTGATTCAAGCTACCCAATTGCAGATTACTGATTGGTTTTTCCTCCACTTCTGAGAGTTGGTTCTATCAATGTTGTCTACATTTGGCATCACCATGTTTATCAGTACATATTCAAGCTTCCCCTTTCCAATAAGGATGGTTCTTTCTCTGTCATTCTCCTCCCTTATTGGATTCAAACCAATGAAGGAAATGCAGTTCGATTTTAAGACATATACTTAGAAAAGAGAATTTTCTCCAAAGACAGTACATAAGTGTATGATCATAATTGCTATGTAGACTTACAATATGAAAATAAAGTAAATATTCTCAATTTCATTAAAAAAATTCAAGTTATGTAAAGGTGGTTTATTTTCTTGAAAGGTAGACTATGGAAATCAGAGATTATTGATCTATAGTGATTCCATCCTGAGAAATTCATAATTTTATAGGAGAAATAAAACAAATTATATATGTAGGGTAGAATGTAAGGTAGAAAAGGATGAAAGAATAAACTGAAGCTCAAAGAACCTACATATTCAAATATGGCTTCACAAGCATTTGTTGAGCAAAGTGGAGAGCTATAATACACTAAGTAACAGGTTTATTCATATTTCACTGCTTACTTCCCTTTTGTCACATGATATAATTCTTTGTTTTTCTTCTTTTAAGTTGATGTATGTGTGTTTGCATGCATGGATTCGCCATGCTATCAATGTGGACATCGGAGGACAACATCAGGATGTTTTGTTTTTGTTTTTGTTTTTTGTTTTGTTTTGTTTTAAGAATTTTTGCAGCCTAGCTGCCCCGTAAGCTTTTGGGCTCTCTTCTTTCCAGCTCTTATTGATGTAGGTGTGTTGGGATCTCAGATATATGAACCACCTTGTATCTGTATTTACCTGTGGGCTTGAGGAACCAAACTTGGGTTGGCAGGTCTAAAACCAAGTTTCTTTAACTGCTAAACAATCTCCCCATGTCTGACTATTTTATTTTCTACTGTTTTCCCAAATAATCCTAAATCATCTCATTTGATAACAGATTGGATGTTTAGTTGCTTTCTTTGGCTTATATAAAAGTCAACAAATATTTTCTTAGGTAATGAGTGTTTGAAGCTTTGAGAGTCACAGGGTCTCTATGACAACCTGTCAACTTTGCGCTGTAGCACCAAAGCAGTCATATATAATATGTACATAATATGGATTCCTCTGTTCCAAAGATCTTTATTTACAGAAAAACAGATGGTGGGCTATATTTGGCTTACAAATGCCATTTTGCCAATCTCTGCTCTATGGTATAGGCTTCCCGCTACAACAACACAAATAAAACATTTTGCTGTCTGATATTCATAGGAATGGTATTATAACAAAGAGAATAACCATCTCTACTAGTGTAAACACCCAACATCAATAGCAACAAGGGATCTTAGATTTTACCCCACTTTCAAGAAAATAAATCAGCCAAAGACATTTCATGGGCAGTGGTAATGATATCTGACTTTTTAGGAAGAGACAAAGTATATTCTATGACCAGCAATAAGCAGTAACTCAGTGGGCAGGAAGTGTTCCAATCCTTTGCTCAGGAGACAGGCATTAGGACTATCTCAAAATTCTGGTCTCCATACAAACATGCTTGAGTAGAAAATCCAGGACAAAGGCATATAGCATTTCTGTCCAGAAGATGTGCATAAATACCTTACGGTCAGAGAACTATGTACCAATCCCAACACCAACAAAATACAGTAATGCATCTTCAGATCTTGAATACGTTGATAAAAATCCAAAATCAAGGTCTGGACAGATGGGTTAGAGATTAAGGCACTTGCCTGTAAAGCCTAAGGAGCCAGGTTTCATTCCCCTGTACCCACATAAGCCAGATACACAAGGTGCCAGGTGGCACATGATTCTGGAATTCACTTGAAGTGGCCAGAGGCACTTGTGTGCCCATTCTCTCTATCTGCCTCTTCCTTTCTCTCTTGCCTCACTCTTTCTCAAATAAATATATAAATAAATAAAATATTTTAAAAAAATGAAATCTAGGATCAAGCCAACTACAACATATTTTCTACTCTCTACATTTTTAAAATACATTTTATTTATTTATTGGAGAGAGAGAATGGATGCACCAGGACATTCAGCCACTGCAAACAAACTCCAGATGCATGGGCCCCCTTGGGCATCTGGCTTATGTGGGTCCTGGATAATTGAACAAGGATCCTTTTGCTTTGCAGGCAAATGCCTTAGCCACTAAGCCATATCTCCAGCCCAACTCTCTACATTTTTAATTCAATATCCTAGATAATTTACAACAAAAATAGATAATGACTATATTTCATTTCCAATCCATGATTCCCATCTATGAGGCCATTCTTTTAAACTAGCCATATTAGAAATGAAAATTTTCAATGTGGCTTATTTACAGCATAGTTGTTTAGAGTTCACACATTTATGTTTACTCACTTCATATGTGTGTATGAATGTATGGAATAATACTTTCAATACTTATCAGAAGCTACAGGGAAAAGAAAGAAAAACTGCTATTGGCTTGCAAAATCATTGTGATACTTCACATTTTAAATTAACTTATGAAAATTTTAGAAGCTGTTAAGAGATTCACCTTCTTAGATTTTTTTTAATTTCGAGTTTCTAAGAATTCCAATTATCTATAATCACAATTATATGTCAAGAGATGCCCCAGACCAGTCCTTCTCTGCAATCCTGAGAAATAGATGAGTGTAGTTTGATTAGGATGAGGTCTCTAGCAAAATGGGCACAAAATCAAGAGTTAAATACCAATTTCTAATCATAAGACTACAGATGGTTATTTCTTAACTAACCTGCTAGTTAAGAAGCTTAAAAGCAAGTCATGATTTACCATGTCACGTTGACTTTGTCAGTTTGACATGGTGAGGGGCTGATGACCTCAATGTAGCACGTGTCTCAGTCCCTGTACTACTGCTCACCGGGACTTCTGGATTCTTACCCAACTCTTTTGGAATTGTACCTGATTTTCCTAAGCTTTGTATTTGGGTTCTCTGGAGAATGCAGTGATTTGCTTTGGTTTCTTATGAAGAAATCACTTGATATTCAAACTCTTGTGAGAAGTCCCAGTGAGGAGTCAACCTCATAAGTCTTGAAGTAAAGGAATAAAGGGAGAGGTCAAGTCAATTCTAATTGACAACTGTGACTAACGGAAATATTTGTAGTGGAACACGTTAATCTTGCTTTTCTAGTTACTTGTTTGCCCTCTATTTGTTGGTACATATTCATCTTATGTTTTGTGGGGAACATAGGATGCAAGATCACAGTTTTTGCAAACAGGCTGTCCCAACACCAGCACACACATGTGTAAGCAGAAAAGGTGAACAGGAGGATACTCTGGACTGTGGTGGAAATTATGATGACTGAGAGTTGAGGGGACGGGGCCTCATGCTACTTCCCTCCTCCCGGGAGCACATTTGTGCCTGATGTGGTCCAGTCATAGGAGAGGGACGAGTGCATGTGTGGTTATTGCAAATTAGTGTATTCCTTTTGAAAAATTATTTCTTTATTTGAGAGCGAGACAGAAACAGAGAAAGAGAAAGAGGAAGAGGCAGTTAGCAAGACAATGGGATTACTAAGACTTCCAGTCACTGCTAAAAAACACCAGACACATAGGCCACCTTGTGCATCTGGCTTACATGCATGATGGGGAATCAAACCTGGGTCCTTAGGCTTTGCAGGAAATCACCTTAACAGCTAAGCCATTCCTCCAGGCCCACAGTATAGTCTTATATCAAAAGAAGTTGCTCTCCTTTTGTCATGTTCAGCCATGTGGAATTATAAACTTTAGTCATTTGTAATTTGGACATTTTTAACTGAAGGCTGTTAAGTGATTTGACAGAGAGTGAAGTTTGTCACTTCCTTGTATAGACATCTTTCCAGTGTTATCATGTTTATATGTACGGGCATGAAAATTTATGGAAGATAATGGATGGGTGCATCTCTCTCATGCCTCAGAGAAATGCTGGAGATTTTCCAGGAAGAATATAAAGCAGTGGTAGGTACCATGTTTTTAAGTACTATTTTCACTATGCTTCTACTTTGTTCCTCTTTTAGAAACAGTGTGATGTCAGTCACACTTAAATTAGATGAAAACCTGAATTTTTCATATTAATTAAAGTTCAATGGATTCCTTATAAAGAATACATGAAAAGATCAGAAGTGATGGGGAAGGGGGAAGTCACATAGAGTGGATTTTCTGCAGATTAACTGTGGCAGGGTTGAACTTCCTCCTGGGTTTTCTGGAATGTTTTAATATTTACAAGAAATTGACAAATAGTATTACTTTATGCCGCATGAATTTTTTTTTTTTCTGTTGGAAAGAGGAGTATAAGTGAAAAGGGATACTTATTGCCAATGAGTAGCAATGTAGATGAGTTTGTGTTCACTCTGATTATCCAATGAAATAACCCAAATTTGTGCAAAAAAATTTAAAAAACGGTCTACAAAGCTATTATTTTGTACCTATCTCTGGCAGCACAAGACTAGGAAGAAAAATTAAAGCCTAACCTCAACAGGGCCTTATTCCAGATGTTACAGGTGTCTGCAACTGGGAGCCTCAGATTTTGACAAAGTGTTCCTGCTTGAGTTCTTAGACAATCACAGTGTGATCTGGTCAATCCATAGAGTTCAATTATTTGTATTTAAGCTCATCAATGGAGATTTTTAAAGTATTACTTAGCAAACAAAGAAAGAAAAATAGCATTACAAAGGCATGAATAGTGTGACTGGAAAGTAAACTTAGACCCTGAGGAAATTTTAAAAAAGGAACTCTCATTTGAGTGCCTGGTAGATACTCTGAGAGTTCAGAGCATCCGTCACTCTAAGGGGCATGGTCTGTGTTCCTGATCTGGTCTCCCTGGGTTGCACCATCCATCCAGTTGTTTTCTTTCCGTAGAGTTTCTAGTAAGACAGTGACTACTGAACATACTCTGTTCTCTGCCTTTAGATGTGCAGGCCTCCTTGTGCCTGCTTTGAGTTTCTGCTATAATCACTATTGCTAATTTATTGCTATTAGCATGCATACTTTATATCTCTTTACTTTTGGGTTGCTGTTTGGCAAATAATTATCTCTTCTCAAGAAAACCTAATATTCTTTAGTCTTTCACACTTTGCACCCTATGCTGTTGGTACAGTGCTCCAGACTAGAATAAGGCCCACCCCCATCTCCATACAAAACACATCTGACTCCATTTAAATCTCTAGCTAAAGGTTTTACATGCTATCTGGTTACCTTGTCTCATCATGGAGTTTAAAATATTTGGTTCTTAGGTTCCAATATATCACCTAATAGTCATTCCTCAACTTCACAGTATCAACTGAGAATAGTATACAGAATGAGACTACGTGCTACAGAGAGTGTACATTACCATTGTCAGGGCATTGATGGAGAACATGGATGTCTTCTTGTTCTAATCTTTTCCTTTCTTGTCAAGTTATGGTAAGAAATTTTTAAACAACCTACAGTGAATAAATCAATTTTTGATCATATTTTATAAGACAAGTGATACAAGCGCTTTGTATTACTCAAAGAGAGTGGTTTTCTTAAAGCAAGATCTATTGTCTATGTGAAAAGAAACAAGGAGAAAAATAAGTTATTGGGGTATAGGAGGAAGAAATATGATATAGGAGGAAGAAATAAGTGACATTTAAATGTTATGAGTATGCAACTTTATGTGGTTATAAAACCTAATTAATCCACCTAATATAAGATCGGGTACTTTGTAAGTAGGGAGGAAGGAGAGGTAGTTTAGCACCAGAGTACTTGCATAATGTGCGTGAGGCCCTGGAGGCCCTGGATACAACCCCCAGCAGAATAATAAATAAAGTAGTCAGATTCATAAAATAATTAGAAAAGTCTATGATTTTAGGACATTTTATCCATGGTACACAGGCTTGACAAAAGTTATTCAGTCACATTTCTATTTTTTCTATCATCATTACATCTAACTTATAAACCATTTTCCTTGGTAGAAATCACTGAAACAGAACTGGAAGACTAAGCCCTTGGAGGAGATTTTGCATGCAAAGCCTGCTAGTCCAGGTTCAATTCCCCAGCATACATGTAGAGTCAACTGCAAAAAGTGGTGTAAGCATTTGGTGTTTGTTTGCAGAAGCAAGGGGCTTTGGTGTGCCTGTGTGTATATGCATGTGTGCACGCACACACACACACACACACACACACAAATCATAGATAAAAGCAATATTTTTTGGTTTTGTTTTGTTTTGCTTTTCTGTTTGTTAAAAAAAAAACAGTCTATGGCAAAAAAAAATAGGGAAATAAACCACTGAAACAGGTAAGTAACAACAAAATCACAGTATTTGTTGTGTTCAGTTCTTCAGAGAAAACATGCTTGCCTATACAGAAGGTGAAAAAGCATATATCCAAAGCAAATAAATTTAACTGAAAAAATTAGAGTGCTTACCATATACCTATCACTATATCACTTACATGAATATATGTATCAGCAAACAAAATGAAAGTTAACTGCTGAGGGAATCATGAAATGACTACATATATAGACTTTTAAACTCATGTTTGCTGGTTTGTGCTGATTTATGTAATAAGAAATAGAATTTTTTTTCAAGATTGTTTTTGAATGCTCTGTGATAAATTTGAATAAATCCAGCTATCATGAGTTTGGAAGACCCACTATGAATCATAGCAAATGAGACCCTCTCTACTTCCTTCCTTTACTTTTATAATGAAAGGCAAGATTCAAATAATTCATTTGATAACAGTTGAAAACCTTGATGTCAAGCTACTGTATTTTCTACATGAGACATTTATATGGAAGGACTGAAACATATTTTAAAACCCATCATTCATAGGTGATTTTCATTCATCAACTTTGAATATATTTTTTATTTTTAACATTGCTTTTCTTCTTGTGAGTAAAAGGAGAGATTAGAAAAGTATTTAGAATTGCATACACATTATTCTACTTTCTGGTTTTTTGATCAAATGAAAGTGTCAGGCTTTCTATGTTTTATACTTTAAGAGAAGGTAAAGAGACTTCTATCTTGTTTCTTTATTAACACTTATGTAGTGATAGAAGGTCACATACACATAATAAACTGAAGAATTCAACTCTTTGGGCAAGGAAAGTATACTATTAAAAGTAAAGCAAGTATGCGGATGATTTTCAGGTGAGAGAACTTATGTTTATGTTGTTGTTGTCTTTTTCAGTGACACAGGTGAAAGCAGACTTTCTTCTCTTCCATTTGCACGGTGGCAACAATGGTGGGCAGTATCACCATGGATTTAGAGACTACGCTGATGAAAACTGGAGGCCAACCGGGTTCCTATTGCAGCAGCACACACTGATGACTGCAGTTTCAGCTCTGCACTGATCCCGTGAACCCAAGATCCATACAGTTCCCTTTAATTCTGCAACTACCTTTCAGGCCAAATTTTATTATCATCCCATTAGAGATGAATCGAATAGCATTCAGAGACATTAAATGCTATGCCCTGGGTAAACAATTAAAAAATTCTAAAACCAGAATTCTAGAGCAAAATCATCTGAAAAGATGAAGATTTTCCATTGTATCACATGACAATCTCATTGGATGAGAATGGGGGTAACTCACCAGAAAAGGATAATGTTCCCAGCATGGGCTTAATCATTTAAAACTAAACCCATTCACTAGAATAAAAACTGAAAGGGAGATGTACTATTAACAAGTTTTCTGAAGCAGGCGCATACGAAGTGCTGGTGTCCTAAGAATTGCTATCAAAAGTTAATCAGGTAATAATAGTGCATCAGAAATGCTTCCATCTAGTTTGCAGCTTTTTTTTTTCCATGATGCAACACCACGACACTGAATATATCATTAACTAAAGTATATGTTGTTAGAAGCCTTTGTCACAAATACAACGGGAATGTTTTGATGGCAGAAATCAGAATACTACCAAATTCTTTGACTGTCACGCTTTATCAATTCATGACAAGTTGCAGACTCAGCATCACTAAACTTTATTTTAACCTTTATTTCTGAAAACATCCTTTGTAGTTAGTGCATATTTTGGGATGGATTTTTCTATTATGCAAATACAAACTATAATAAGCATGTAAAGCAGTTTGAAGAAAGCTTAATGTCGAGGTACAATCAACTTTCTTTGTTTCCGTGTATTTTTGCACCTAAGATGTTCAAAGTCCAGTTCAGAAATAACTCTATGTACATAGCAATCATGGAGTGTACATGTATACTATGAAAAGAGTTATCATTTAATAATTGGTGATAGAGAACAATCTTCTAAATAATTCAAATTCCATTCTTATCAAGATTATTTTTAATAATAAGTCAAATCTCATCTTGCTTTGAAAAGTACTAAATTGCATTTTCTTTCCCACATGTACAAATTAAATTTTATTTTGCAAGTGATATAAGTTACATGTACAAAAAGGGGAACGTTATTTTTAAAGCCTTCTTGTATCATTTGGAATTCAAGAAATATTCTTGGGATCAGAGAGAATAAGGAGAAATGGAATTCTATCTTCATTCTGATATTCTGCTTCTCTGCTCCTGTCTCTCTCCCTCTCTCTCTCTCTTTCTCTCTCTCTCTCTCTCTCTTTTGGCCACCTCCCTCTTTCCTTTGTCTATACAGCAAGACTCACCCACTCTCTTTCTCCTACAGCTGGTTACTTGAAAAACATCACATTGACAGAATCCTAAATAAGCATCTACAGGATCTGAGCTTCAGTCAATGTAAGTCTGACACCTTCTTCCACACCAGTCATCTATGGCTACCAGTGCACCAACTCATGTGTACAAAAGGGATCACAGTTGCACTTACATAGATGAAGATTACAATTCCTCAAATTGGGCATACTTCTGTGAGGAAAATCCTATAAGTGTCATCATTCTGTGAATTTAGGTAATTCTTTCAATGTTTTCTGTAGAGATATCGCCTTCACTTATCTTCTCTGGCCCCTATCACCTGAAGATGAACAGACAGCGCTCCTTGACTCACCACACATCAGCAGTCAGTGTAGAATGAACACTTCTTGGTTCAGTTGTTTTCCAAGCTTGGATTTATGAAGCATTCCAACTGTACTTGGCACAATTTACTACGTACACTTAGGGAAGCTGCCAAAATATGCAGAGTGCCTTTGGCAGAAGAAAAAAAAGCAGATGGTCCCATCAAACAGATCACATTCATGGGCATTAAATTAGATTTGATGTGAAAAGTGATGTCTATCTGAGGGATATGTTTAAAGGGTTAAATAGCTCTGTTGTCACAAGCTTGAACATAAAGCTTCAAGAAGCCCATTATGATTTGAGTATACTGACTATCAACCACATTGAAGATTTTAAAAGAGTGGCAGGAGAAGATGCTCTGTGAAATCACCACAACTGACCGGAAATCCTACAGCAGAGCTGCAGGAACAAGAACGTGATAATAAGTTGACAGATCCCACTGACAGTGAGCCGACGTGGACAGAGGCATACGTTTACATGAGCACAGACAAGGAAAAAGATCTTTGAAGGGTTCACCATAAGCAAGCAATACTCTAGGTTTTCATTCAACTCAGTGGGGAGTTTGGAACATCATAATATTCAGTCTAAATTCTTCACGTTGACAATGCAAAAAGTGGGGTTCACAAAGATGAATATTTAGGACTGGGCCTCTGAATGCTGACCAGAGTGCTCTTCATTCCTCGTTAAACAGGGACATTTGAGTTAACAATCCAAATAGGAAACAACTTGCTGAGAAGAATGACCTTCAAATCAATTCACCCAGGACCACTTAGTCTAATAATACCATTTTTTAAAGCACTTCTTTCTACTTTAGTAATGAATGTAATGAGTATCATTTAAAAGTCACAAATGTATGGAAGTGTTATTGTCAACCCTGGGCTAGGACTTCACCCAAATTGAATTTCTGTCTTAATGAAGTTGGTAAAAATTCATGTGTGAGAAATTAATCTAAAACACTGACCTTAGTCTTAAGAAACATTTCTAATATGTATATCTTATTGCCTAATGACATGTATTCCCGGGTAAGCACAAAGGGAGATTGGTTGGGAGATAATTTGACTGATAGATGGATAAATATATAGCTATACGATAGATGATAGGTTGATAGAGAGAAGTCTGATTTGGGATTGATTAAGAAGGGCTTTTGGAGAAGAGGAGAGCCTGCCAAGATGCATCTATGATGCCAATGCCTGAGGCAACTAGAGCCTGAGCACTCTGACTGTATTAACTTGTTTTTGAGTGCCGGGCTCCTTCAGGGCAGGCAGGTGGTGCTGTGGAAGGACCAGGCCTGCTGGTTCCTCCCAAGGGGTTGAGGAGGAGATGAGCGTACGACGACTCAGAAACCTCTCCTGGCCACCGGAGAAAAAAACCACGCTGAGTGGGGAGTCTTTTTGAAGTAGGAACTCACAGAAAAACTCATTTTATTGCTATGAGCAGTTGCCTATATCATGTTGGGGACAAAGGCGGGGATTTTAGGATGGGGGCAGAGGTAAGGGCCAATAGTAAACGGTAACTATTGAAATGGTAATTACAATAGCCATACGTAAGTGGCAGGCCAGAAGCCATTAGGCCTCTTGCTGAGTCCTAGCTGGCCAGAGACAGGTCGCCAAACTTTAGCTAGGCTCAGGAAGTTCCACTAGGCCTCACGCCTGGGCCTTTCAGGGCCCAACAATTGAGAGATGGTGAAAAGTGTGGACAAGGTCTTCATGGAAGTAGATCACTAGGAGGCATGTCCTTGTGGTTAGATCTTGCCCTCGTTCCTTCCTGCATTTGCTATTCTCCACTCCCTGATTGGCCATGACCAAATTCTGTCCAAGTGCATAGGACCATACAACAGTGGTCCAAACCCTGACTTGATCCTTCTTTTGAGTTGTTCTGTCATATTAACAAGAAAAAGTAACTAATATAGATAGTATTGCTATAGACAGAATCGAGCAATGATGGCTAAAGAAATCAACGCTTTCCTCTCCTGTAATAAGTTACCCTGGAAAGAACTACCATAGGTTCCAGGAATGACATTTCTCAATGGCTCCTGCATGATGATCAGAGTGACAAAAATGGTGATGATTGGAGCACAAAAGGTGAATAAGTGTGTCTTGTCACTGCCTCTCTCCAGTTCTATGGATGAGAGGAAGAAAACCATGAACCAAGACATCAGAGCTACAATGCAAAGGAGTTTAGGTCCTTGCATCATAGTTTGGAGAAAAGTTTTCCACAGCTCCTGAACATACACATTAATTGTTACTTGAGCAAGAAATTAACTTTAGTAAGGTTGAGTTACTGAATTTGGGGAACTATTTACGAAAGCAACAGAAATTACCCCCACTTAATAAAATAGATCATATATTTGTGTAGATGATATGTCTAAACTATATGATAATTATGATCCTAAAGGGATGTGTTTGAATAAAGCAGATGGATTAGAAATTCATAGGCACAGGACTCAAAGGCCTGGACATCTTTCTAGTTACACCAGAATCCTCAGAGCTTCCCAGCTGATGATCTATCTCTTTGCATATCAGAAGACTAAGTTTTACATGAAAATAATGACTTATCCTTTGATTCAAGCCATGGGATCAAATTATACTATTAGATTGAGGTTTCTGAGGAACTCCTGGGGATTATAGATGCTGTTGTTCTGTCATGCTTCCTTAAGTCAGCTCCTGCAGGACCATGGAGGCCTCATTTGTTTGTGCCTACAAGAAAATATCAAAGCAGATGACCAAAGTTCTGAAATAACCCAACAAGGAGAACACATCCTCAAGGGACATTAATATAATAAACGGGGCAGGAAATATTAGATAAGAAGAAAACTAACTATCACGTAATTGTTGAGACCAACTCTTATATTTCACTGTGATAAAATTGTGTGTGTGTGTGTGTGTGTGTGTGTGTGTGTGTGGTTGTATTCATTTTTGTGTAGGCATGGATGAACATGTGTGAACACATGCAGGTGGAGGCCAGAGGTTAAAGTTAGGTTTACTCATCATTCAATTTTCACCTGCTTTTTAACATTTTAACAAGAATTTTAGTACAAGAACATACTTTAATTTACTCATATTCCCATTTTATTACTCTCGTGTTCCTCCTCTCCCACAACTATTCTACTGAGCACGCTCCTGTTTCCACATAGTTCCTTTTCTTTTTTTTGTAACTTTTAGTTTTATTTTTATTTACTTTTTTTTTTCTTTTAGACAAACAGATACATGCACACATACACAGAGACAGAAAGAGAGAATTGGCACACCAGGGCCTGAGCCACTGCAGTTGAACCCCAGGCGCTTGCACCCCCTGTGGGCATGTGCGACCTTGTGCTTGCCTCTGTGTATCTGGCTTCCGTGGGATCTGGAGAGCAGAACAGGGGCCGTTAGGCATCACAGGCAAAAGACTTAACCAGTAAGACATCTCTCCATCCCTCATCTTCTGCTTTGATGTCTCTATTTAAAATTTATATATTTTTTTTTCATTTATTTATTTGAGAGAAAGAGGCAGAGAGAGGGAGAAAAAGAATGGGCATGCCAGGGCCTCCAGCCACTGCAAATGAACTCCAGGTACATGTGCCCCCTTGTGCATCTGGCATACATGGGTCATGGAGAATCAAACCAGGATCCTTTGGCTTTGCAAGCAGATGCCTTAACTGCTAAGGCATCTCTCCAGCCCTTTGATGTCTCTTTTTGTCTGCATCTGTTCTCCATGTCAACATGTTGATGGACTCAGAAATGTGCAGGTCACACTGTGTAACTCCTACTGTGAGGTCATAAATGGCAGTCGCTTTATGACTGGAGGATGTTCCCCCAAGTACTTCTTCCCAACATGTCATTCATACATTTGCTGTGCCCCTCTTATACGATGTTCCCTTTGAGGGTGTTATAGGGTTGTCTAATTTACTACTGAGCAATCCACAGCCTGTTACCCTCTTCTTTGCTGAGTCTGGAGTCCCCCGCTGTCTATCTACATAGGGAAACTGCTCTGGCTAGCAGTGAGAGCAGCACTGCATTCTCTTTATAACAGTTCTGAGACAGGCACTCTCATTTAATCCATAGCTCACTAATTTGGCTGGAATATCTAAACTGCAAGCCCTAGGGATTCTTTTCACTTCGCTTCCCCAGTGCTGGGATATCACCACACCCAGCTTTAAGGTGGGTGCTGGGATCCACACTTAGGTTCTCAAGCCTGTGTAGCAACATTTTATTGATTGAACCATCTCCCCTTCTCTTTGGCTCTTCTTTTCTTAAACGTACTTCAGCTAATAAGTGACTGACAGTTTGTGAGACTCCTGTCTTTTAATCTATGGTGTTTCTCAATAAGGAACTCAGTATTCAGTTTGAGTCCATCATGAGAGTATACTTTATTTAAGTTGTCTCATATTATGCTCCAAACTGTTATCATCTATTAGTTTATGTCTTCGGGACTTAATCACACTCAATAAAGAGAACCTGTCTAAGGATGTGGAATTTATATAGCAAGTTCCTTAGAGTTTTCAAAATGATCACTATATAGGGATGTACAATTGGCCTTGCCATCATATATTCTTATGGATAATAGAAAAACATTATTTTATTAACTGTATTTGCTGAATACAAAACTAATTAATAAAAAAATTTAAATATATTATTGCCAAATAAAAATATGTGTAAGAAAATTTTTTAAAAGAGAATGTCATATATATATATATATGTATATATATGTATATATATATATATATATGATATTATAAGTTATATGACATCTATCTAGTCAAGACAAAAACTCATAGGAATATGGAGAAACTTCTAGATGTTCCTTCTTTAACACTTTCTAGGAAAGATGAGGTGACTGGCTCAAAGGAAGTCTCCAAATATAGTGACTTCCATGTCATCCTGGGCTAGAGTAAAACCCTACCTTCTTGGCTGTACATCCTATGCTTAATTTCTTAGAACTATGTGGGCCTCTGTACACTTGTATTCAAATTAACTATTCAGTACAGTTTATTACACAGGGCTGTTTGAGTATGATAATATTACCTTTCCATTGAGGGCTCAACATTGGTTGAATAAAGTATTTTTTTTCAATATTTACTTTAAGTTTTTCAGTTAATATAAAGGAATAGCCATCAAGTTACTAAAATCATGTTTCAAAAAAAAGTAAGTAATCATACTTATGGTTTTTAAATCACCTTTTAAAAGAAAAAACAAAGAAGCCCTGGTTGTAATATGTTCAAACCAGGAGAATTTTTATTTCTCAAGAATAAAGACCTAAAGTTAATTTTATGCCAGATAATTGACACCCTGTAGACATAAACACATGCAAGGCAGAAATAAATTCCCACATCAGAAAAACACTGGCAAAGAACTGAGAGTGATTGAGAAAAGGAAGTGCTAAAGAAGGAGAGCAGAACTCAACACTGAGAATCAACGAAGAAGAAGTATGTGTGTCCACTTTTTTGTTGGTGGGGAAATGAAAACCTTACAGGCAACAGAAACAATCATGCTTCCCACAGGAGAAGCCAAATTAGTGACAAGAAAGTGAACCTCTGACACACATAGTCCGAGGGAGATAAGGTAGCATTGTATAGCTCTGTGCATACATATAGGTTTCTGTGTTATAGTTCTGCATACAGGCTTAAATGGTGGTTAAGTACTAAAACTCACTAATGTGTCCATCAAGATCATCGCTTTTGGAATCATATATACTGAAAAACACTGTAGTAGAAGTTAGCCTTAAAAAAAGAAAATATTTCCATTTGTACACTGTGGGGTTATATATATAATATATTATATATACAATATATATTATGTATTATATATTGTCATATATATATACATACATATATATATATATATATGTATATATATATATATATTGCTATGGAGTCTTTTCCTCTGGAATTCTTCACCTTACTACCTGGAGATAGCCAGTGAACCCTGGGCAATTACCTTGTCTCCATCATCTGTGCTAGGATGTCTTCCAAAGTTGGTTGTCACCCTAGATTCTAATACCTTATGTGAGTTATGTCTCGATTAAACTTGACAAAATTAAATAATTATTATCTCCATTAGCAACAGAAACAAAAATACTGCAAGTAAATTATCCCCAAATTTACTACCTTAGCAAAGAATTCTCTGCATCCATCAAGTCATCAGCTTGGTTATCACCCTATATTCTAATACCTTATGTGAGTTATGTCTCGATTAAACTTGACAAAATTAAATAATTATTATCTCCATTAGCAACAGAAACAAAAATACTGCAAGTGAATTATCCCCAAATTTACTACCTTAGCAAAGAATTCTCTGCATCCATCAAGTCATCAGCTTGGTGGTACATTTAGTGGCCAGTCATTTTCTTTTCCTTTTTCATTATGATATCACAGTTTATATTAGGAATCAAGAATCATTTTCCCTGAAAAGTCAGGTGGTAATGATATTAGAATTGTTCTTTCAGGCTATTGTAACATAAACTATAATTAAAGATACTATATTCATGCTGCATACATAATACATACAGTGCATATATGACATATAATACATAAACAGTGCATCATGCATTATATGGAGATATATATATATATATATATATATATATATATATATATATGTATGCATACATACATATATATATATGAGCTATGAAAGTAATCAGTTAACAGGTTTTCTCCATGGCCATACTTTTCCTATTTATTTAAGTATACTATTTAAAATATACTATTTAAATATATATATTCATAAGCACCCAAAGCTTAGTGGGTTAATACACACAAAAAAATAGTTTCATTGCTTGCTCATGTGGCCATGGACAACACAGGTTAGATGGAGTCCAGATAGATAGACTTCACATGAGGTCACCCCCAGTCAATACAGTGATAGGATACAACATGACCACTAGCAGCATTGGCTCAGTTACCATGAGGAGTACTTTGTTATTCCCATTTGCCTGCCCAGAGCAATTCAAGTAAGAATCACGTCACTTCAAAAAGTGCTATAAAATGCAATCCTCTTCAGTGTCAAGTGCAATGGTGGATCTAGACTATTCATATAAGCAGGCAGGAAAACTGTAGCCATTGCTTCAACTAGACAGTGGTGAGGTGATACCTTGGGGAACTCCACACTGTGTCTGCTGATTTGACAAGTAGGTCATGGTAGATTTGGGTTTGGCTATGTGGTTCTTGATATAATGAATGGTAGCTGGTATGGTGACTTATTTTTTGTATTCATGAGCAAAGGAGTTAGGAATATTTGCTTTTGCATTGCTACTATAGCACTATAGAAATTACTGTCTTGTCCTCTCTTTCATAACAATTTCTATAAAAACTTTGATCATCTTTTATGCCATCAACTTGATTATAATATTAAAATGCTCTGATGGGCAGGCAGTGTCAGATATACCAGATGCAGCAGTAAGGTACATACAATGCTGGAGGGCACATGTGTGACTATGAAACTCAGGTGTTTGCCACTCGCATATGTTTATTAGATGTCAGTGTTCTGAGTCACTAGGAGGGAAGCATGAACACAGATTAGTGGATTTCTCTGTATTGTGGAGGCAGAACATAGCATATGTGTTTGTAGTGTCCTGATCCTCTTACTTAGTGACTCTAAGGCTGTACGTTCTATGATCACAGACCAAACAAGAACTTACTGACTGGTCCAGACTATGTGACTTGTCAGATCCAATAGAGCTGGAGGCATCCGTGGTATGTATGTATATATATATATATATATATATATATATATATATATATATATATATATATATATATAAAATGATGAGTCACTATACAGCACACTAGAGGTATAAAGCAAGGCACTGTCTGGTATATTTACAGCTACCATTGACATGCTGCCACATACAAGTAAACAGTCTCTAGACATGGCACACAGAGTAGGCTGAATATAGTCAGGCTTATCATGTAAGAATCCATCAATCAGTGAAAAATTAACATCAAGAATTTGTTCCCCATGAGTCTAAATTACCCGTGAAATTATCCAAACAGATACCTCAGGTCCTCATACCTCCATGTGTTGCTTTTACAGATGTCTCTTGACACTCAACTATCACCTCCTGAAAGAAAGCGGGAAGGGGAGAGGAAGCAAAGACTTAGTCAACTATGCTCCGATTAGCTTAGCTCAGTGCCTGTGTAAACAGAGTGGCTTAATGCTATACTTCAACCCTTACCCAGGGGTGACTCTCAAGAGCTAGGGTGGATGTCCATGTTCTGTTTGTTGAATGGAAGATAAAGTAATCTGAAGTTAGAAGGTACATGCACGTGTGGGCAGTTGCAATAACATGACTGGTAAGCATCTGGAAACCACCCTACTTGAAAACTGTCACTGGAGGATGAAAATAGATGTGACAGATGCCTGACTGTGGAAATAATTAATAGCTCTCCGAAAAGGTGCTGAACAACTAGGTGCTGAGATGACTTAGAGACGAGACCAATATTAAGTAGACTCTGTCCTTTGCCTCTGTCACGCATAATAGAGTAGATGTGATGACAGGGGTGGAGGTCATGCAGGAGCCAGGTTGCTCTGGACCCACCGCACCAGCTCCACTACCCGCTGCTGCTCCTCCACTCTCACTGCCGCGCAAAGTAGAGACCGAGCACGAGCTCTTAATAGATACTAGAATGCAATGTGGTCAGTCAGTCACTTGGCAGAAACCCTTTTATGTCAACCTGTCCCAGAGAGGCAGTAATTCATTTACGCCTAAACTAACAGCAGTATATGGACTTGCTCTATACTGGCAATGCCTGCTGAAGCGCCACCCTCAGATGGTTTATAGGATGTTCAATTTACTATCATCAAATCCTACAGAACATAACTGTGAGTGCAATGACTCATTTTATTGCAAACTTGATAACACAAGGGTCACCAGGTTTATGTGTAAATGGTTCTCTTTTAAAAGCAATTTTGTTTTCCTGATCATTTGTTTTATCCCTGGAGGATTACTACAATTCCTAATGCTTAGTACTGTCTTACCTGATTGAGTAGTCCACACACATATATACACCGTAGGATGTTCTTTTATATATATATATATATATATATATATATATATATATATATATATATATATATATATATATATATATATATGACAGCAGATAATGGTCTTTGGGCATTCTGTATAAACTTGAGGAATATAAAGTCCTACCCAGTGTCCTGTATGAATGTTGAAGGATGCATCACTGAGAGTTTGAATCAGAATCAGGGCTGGGGAGATGGCTCAGCATGTACCAAGGACGACGACCTGAGTTCAATCCCCAGTACCCACAAAAAACCTCAGCATGGTCACACATGCCTGTGACCCAGTGCTGATGAAGTGTAGAGACAGGAGGATCGCTGGTGCTACCTGATCAGCCAGTCTAACTAAAACCCAGGGAGCTCGAAATTCAGTGAGACTCTCAGGGAAATGAGCAGAAGAGTGATTGAGGAAGAAACCCAACTCCTTCCTCTGGCTTGAACACTCATGTGCATGGGGTATGCACATCTGGACACACACTTGCATATGCCACATGCAAATATATCACAATCACACACACACACACACACACCCCAAAATAAAGCATGGATCAATTTGAAGAATTAAATATTCGGAATAATGACCCAATTCAAGAATGTGACTTATTTCTATATATTTCAGTTGTTCTGCAAATATTTGTCAATGAAATTGCCTAATTTTCGATATCATTGTAACTGTGATAGATACTTTGTGATCCTTGTTTCCTGCTTGTTCATATATGGAAATGAAATGTTTATATTAATCCCATAAGTAGGTTCATTTCCAAGCATCATAATAATTAACATCCATCTTCATTTTCTTTATAGACAATCACATCTTCTGTGAATAACAGTGCTTCTGAATTCCTAATTATCATAATTCTACATCTCATTTCTTTTCAATTTAAAACTGTAAGGCATCCAATACATAGCTGTAAAGATAGTCATATTGCTACATTAAGCATTTCTTAGGTTTCATTTTATAGCTCCGCTGTTAAAAACTTTTTGTAAGCTACCTTTTAGTAGCTAGAAGTGACCTGTTTTGATTAGCACTTTAAACATAAGCAGATATGAAACTAATTCATTTCACATTAAGATAAACATATAGATTTCAGATCAATGAATAGATATTCCTTACACGAGTGTAATTAGTTTTTAATACAGTGTTGTTAACTGTTTTGAACTTGTGGTAGCAATTGATATCGTTTACACAAAAATTATTTTCATTTTGCCATTTTCTAGGACACCTAGAATAAAATATTTTTCATTAAGGTTTTATATAATTCACTACTAAAATAATTTGGGGTAGGTAACTTTTGTGAAATTATTTTAACATTAATTTAATATTATGCTCCTTGTTCAACTGTTTAAGGTTGGAAAATTATCTTCAGATGCTGAATCATCGAGATATTTCTAAAAGATTATGGGTTTGGTTCAAGATATCTAGTCTATTCACATCAAATTGTTCATAGTTTCTCTAACTTTATTTTGAATCTTTCCTCTATCAACTATGCCCTTTTCATTGTTAGTACTGTTCATATAGGAAAGGATTTTATTATCCAACTTTATGTGTGGTATGTTTACTTTCTATTTCAATGATTTCTAATAATTTGTTGCCTTTTCCTACTTTTTGCTCATTTATCTTCTACAATAAATAGTCATGACTATACACACTTTCTTCTCAACTTACATTGCATTCAACAATTTTTTTTAATTTTTTTTTAATTTATTTATTTGAGAGCGACAAACACAGAGAGAAAGACAGATAGAGGGAGAGAGAGAGAATGGGCGCGCCAGGGCTTCCAGCCTCTGCAAACGAACGCCAGACGCGTGCGCCCCCTTGTGCATCTGGCTAACGTGGGACCTGGGGAACCGAACCTCGAACCGGGGTCCTTAGGCTTCACAGGCAAGCGCTTAACCGCTAAGCCATCTCTCCAGCCCCAACATTCAACAATTTTTATTTGTATTTCATTCTATTTTGCACTAATTTTATGTTATTAATTTGTTCTAATCATTCTCATTTCTGTGAATTTTCACTTAAATATAAATTATATACAAATACACTTAATTTGAGAGCTGGCAAGTTGGCTCAGCAGTTGAAAGCACTTCACTTCCTGTGCAAGCATGAAGGCCTGAGGAGGCCTGAGAACACAAGGGAATTTAAGTTCAGGGAAAACCACAAAAACAGGTGGGTGTGGTCATACACATTTATATGCCTAGTCCATAAGGTGAGCAGAGACCTGTGAATCACTTTACCTCATTAAACAACAACAACAACAAAATGACAAGCTCCAAGATCAGTAAGAGTCTCTGGCTCAAAAAATAAAGGGTGGAAATGTGAAGGCACCCTGAATTTTGGTCTGGCCATGACAGGGGAGTGTGCCCACTGCAGGTACGCTCATGGGGTGTCCCTACACACAGTACATTACACACATACAAAAACACATAGTCAAATATTAGAATATTTAATTTGAAAATAGAAATATGGAAACCATCAATAATATTACATTGGCAAAAGAATTTCTCAACATTATAAAGGAAAAATGAATTGAGTATATCAAAGTTTTAAAATTACTCACAAGTGATATTTTAGTAATTAGAAAACTTGGAACAGAGTTGGAGAGTGACTTAGCTGTTAAGTGCTTGCCTGTGAAGCCAAAGGACCCTGGTTCGAGGTTTGATTCCATAGGACCCATGTTAGCCAGATGCACAAGGGGGTGCACGCGTCTGGAGTTTGTTAGCAGTGGCTGGAGGACCTGGTGCACCCATCCTCTCTCTCTCTCTCTCTCTCTCTCTCTATCTATCTATCTATCTATCTGCCTGCCTCTTTCTCTCTCTGTCACTTTCAAATAAATAATAAAAAAATTAAAAATACTTGGAACAATACTTATATAATATTTTTAATAAGTAAAAGTACATGATGTCAAAAAGCTTATGATTGTCCTCATAGAAGTTTGAGCAAAATAGGAAAACACACACCAAACAATATAGCATAGGTAGCTAATATTAAAGGAAAAATAATTTTATCTATTTGTGAATAAAAATTAAATAAGGGCTGGAAAGATGGCTTAATGGTTAAGACCCAGGTTCAATTCCCCAGAACCCTAATAAGCCAGATGCACAAGGTGGCACACATATCTGGAGCTCATTTGCAGTGGCTAAAGGCCCCACTGTGCCCATTATCTCTTTCTCTCTCTCAAAAAATAGATAAATTATATTTTATTCAAATTAGTAATTTCTTTAAATTGAAAATGTTTAGGTAAAATATTATCATATATGAGATTTGCTATGCAAATATCCTCATAAAGTTAAGTCTTCTGCCCTGTATTTTGACAATCACTATATAAGGATGGACATTATTCATTACTAGACTTCTCCAGTGTATTCAAATCTAAAATTTTCATTTTAGGAAGATACATTATTACCAATCTAGTAGTTTGTAAAATATTTATTTATCTATGTTATAGAGACTTGGAGAAAGAGACAGAGAGAGAGAAAGAAAGAAAGAAAGAAAGAAAGAAAGAAAGAAAGAAAGAAAGAAAGAAAGAAAGAGTAAAGGAGAGAGTGTGGGAATGCCAAGGCCTCCTGTCATTGCAAATGAACTCCAGATGAAAGTACGACTTTGTGCATGTGGCTTTACATGAATGCTGGCAATTTTGAACTCATGCATCAGGCTTTTTAAGCAAGCCTTTTAATTACTGTGCTAATTTCTTAACTATTTGTTTAATTTGTCTCTGAGAAAGAGACAAGATCTCCAACTCTATAAATCTGTCTATTTATCTCTTATCTTTGTCATTGTTGTTTCATATTTTCTTTTTTTCCTTCATATTTTCAAGGCACTTTCATTAGACAAATATACCTTAAGACTTATGATCCCCAATGAATTTGTTCTTTCAGTAGCATAACATTTCTTTGTCTTTGTTGGGACTTCTTATCTTGAAATCTACTTAGTTTCATCTAAATTTATTATTTCACTACTTTTCATATGCTTTATGCCATCCTTTTACTTTAAAGCTAGATGTGTCATTAGATTTTTCAATTAAGCATGTGTTGATTTCATTTTTGTTGGCAGCTATATATTTATAATAATTGATAATATCTGCATTGTAGCATTGTATGTTGTATTCTGGAGTCCTAAAATTCAATAAACTCATCCAGTCTTTGATACATGAGTATTTCTGCTTGCTTCCTGTTTGTCCCATATTTCATTTCTCTTTTGCTATCTCTCCTTTTCAATTAAATAAATACTTTTTTTTTTTTTTTTTTTTTTTTTTTTTTTTTGCCTGTTCTCATGTCTAGAGAGGAAGCAAGAGCACGTGTAAATGTGGATGTGGTAATCAGTAAGTCTAGGTCAATGTCTGTTTCGAAAGAGTGTTGAATTTTGTTTGAACAGAATGTGAATTTACTAACATCTGTACTATATTTTGTTGAGGATTGGTTTTAGATTTTTGTTAAGGAGAGGTGCAAAATTTACTGATTTATCAGTTTAGTGTGCAGGGTCTTAACAAGGGTGTTCCATTCTGATCGGACCAGATGGCAGTGTTCTCAGCATTGTGCAATCTTAGTTCTGTTCTGAAGTGTACAAGGGGCTCTAATGAGCCGAGAAATTCACAATCCCACCAAGGCTTTCAGCAAACAAGTGAAAGGAACTCATACTTTCTCAGAGGTCTCCCATGCTACGTCCTCCTTTCTAACAACTTCTCCGGAAAAATGCCCGCTTTTTCAGTAGCTTCAGCTCTTTGCCTCCCCTTGTCAATTAGAGCCAGGTGCCCTTCTTGGAGACACCCCACTGTGCTGTTTGAGCCCCCCACCCTAGAGAGGACAATGGGAATATGGGACTTCTCTCAGGGATGATGGTTCTGAGCTTCAAAGACCCCAGTGCTTGCACACAGTGGTGTCCAGTCCATGAGACCTAACAACCTCCATGGTCGGTGGCCAAATGTTCCAGAGTTTTCTTCTCATGGCTAAATGTTGAAAACTTCTTTATTTTTTCTTTTGTCTCTATTATGCCTCATTGCAGAGTTTAGACATTTTTTTCCATTTTCTTTGGGGGAATCTATATTTCTTGGTACTGGCTGTGGGTTCATATTTCTTACTAGAAAATAGTTAAGAAACTTTCACATATTCCCCCAAATATATTCTATACCATGGAAACTTAGTATACATTTTAACCAACATATTGTGAATTTAAATTTCCTGAGTTCTAAGTACCATGTTTTGATTGAAATCACTTTGCATTTATAAAACAATTTGAATTGTCTCTGTAATATTATGTAACATTCATATCTTAGATTAAATATTTCAGTATCATTCTACATGTTTTTTTCTAAGAAAATCTTGCCTAACTCTTGTTAGATTCATTGTTCTACACATCAAATCTTTATTCTTAATACAACAAAATTCTTGTTTTCCACTAAATTGCATAGTTATGTCTGAGGTACATAAGTACTCTTGTATTTTATATATTTCTTTTGTATCAGTAACTTGGATAGCTTCCTATTAATCATAAGCTGCTTACATGTAGATTCTTTTAATAAGCACATCAATTAAAATACAAAATACAAATTGTGTTTCTCTTCTTATGACAGTTATGTACAATTTATTTTCACCTCATGTCTCCAAGAAAATGTTGAACAACAAGGATAATCAAAATCACTCCTCTTGTTTCTGGCTTCAGAGGGAATTAAATGTGATGCTTATCATAAAATTCAAGTAAATAACATTACTATGTTAAAATAAGTTTTAATCTTTTGCCGGGCGTGGTGGTGCACGCCTTTAATCCCAGCACTCGGGAGGCAGAGGTAGGAGAATCACTGTGAGTTCAAGGCCACCCTGAGACTACAGAGTTAATTCCAGGTCAGCGTGGACCAGAGTGAGACCCTACCTCGAAAAACCAAAAAAAAAAAAAGAAATGTTTTAATCTTTAAATATTTATTAATACATTATTTTTTCTTTTTAAATATTTTATTTTTATTATTTAATTTATTTATTTGACAGAGAAAGAGGGTGAGAGAGAGAGAGAGAGAGAGAATGGGCATGCCAGGGCCTTCAGCCAGTGTAAAAGAACTCCAGATGCATACACTTCCTTGTGCATCTGGCTAACGTGGGAAGTGGGGAATCAAACCTTGGTCTTTTGTCTTTGCAGGCAAACACCTTGATGGCTAAGATATCCTTACAGACTGACATTATTTTTTTTTTTTTGGACTTGGATTTAAATTTGTTTGGATTCCTTTATTTTAGGCACTGGAGATGTAAATGTTGACTGATGTGAACAAAGTTGTTCTGTCCCTTAGAGCATCACTATTCCATCTACTCCCTTAACATATATATATATGTTTATCAAGG
The DNA here is from genome assembly GCF_020740685.1 of Jaculus jaculus. Lineage (NCBI taxonomy): Eukaryota > Metazoa > Chordata > Mammalia > Rodentia > Dipodidae > Jaculus > Jaculus jaculus. The sequence continues at coordinate 70,064,442 of NC_059116.1, read as the reverse complement.
TAGGGTTTCACTCTAGCTCAGGCTGACCTGGAATCCACTATGTACTCTCAGACTAGCCTCAAACTCACAGTGATCCTCCTACCTCTGCCTCTTGAGTGCCAGGACTAAAGGTGTGTGCCCATGCCCAAATTACTCCCATATTTTGAGCTAGCTCCTTCTTCCTTTAGTTTCTCTTCTCTTGTCAACATGCTTCATAGATACCACTTCCTTTCAGCAGTTATTGCTAATCTACTGGGTCTTAGCTGAGAATACCCTTTGTATTCAGACACAATGCTATACTTTCCAAATCCTGACACTCATTTATTGTTGCAGATGTCTGCAATGTTGTATCTTCTCTTTGCTCCTCTGGTCAGACAACAGGCAACCCGGTGGCAACCCTTGTGTTTTGAACAATTTTGGTGATTAAAGCTGGGTAGTTAATTGCTCTCTATATTTTCTATTTTAGGGGCCAAGATGTATCATTCAATTTTTATTTTTTAAGGCTAACATTTTAACTACTTCAAGCTCTAATATAAGAAATACACGGGAGAGCTCCAGGTAAGATGGCAGCATAGCGACCATGTCAAACCAACCTAGGGAGGGACTTAAGCAAAACCACAGCAAAAGACACTCTTCTTCTGAAAAGTGAAGGAGTATATGTTTTTCTTAGACACAGAAGAGAAGCAGGAGAGAACAGGATCCAACCGAAAGGGGGAATATGGCCAGAATTCCACTTAGGCCCCCATGGCCCACCAATCCATGTGATCTGCCCACCCACCCAGCACTGCCCCACCAGGTGTGCCAAGTGGCGGCAGCAGCAGAGACCAAACAAGGGGATTCTCCAAGCTCATCAGCCTCCTTGCCGAGTCAAGAAATCTAAAGGAAAGAGAGCTGAGACCAACTTAGGAAGTACTGAAAGGGATAGAGGCTGGACTGTGTGAGCAACTCCAGGCTTCTGCACTCTCCCCTCCCCCAACAGTCAGGACCACAAACCTCCGGCATTCCACACCTGGTGGCAGAGCATCCAGCACAGCTGATCAGAACTCCAGCTCCACGGCACAACGCTGAGGGACGGGGGCTGGTACTCAGCAATGGTGAGATTGGAATGCATCCCAAAAGGCAACAAAGCCAACTGACATAAAAACCAGGTACATAGGCCTGCATTGGAAGAGCTGATCTCACTTTCTATGTCAAGGCAGGCTATGGGTTACCTATTCTTGGTTGGCTTTACCATTTTCAAATAAGCTGTATTCGGAGGTTGAATATGGTTGCCTTTGATGCTTTCAGATTTATAGGGCCTTTGTCTTTTGCTTCTGTCATTGTTGGGGGTAGGGTCTGATTCAGATCCAGGCTGACCTTGAACTAGAAGACCAGGTGGCAGTCCTAACACAGTCCAACAAAGAGAAAGACAAACTAATAGCAAGGTATGAGTGGGAATTTCAAGATATCCAGGAAAATATGAAAAGATCAAACAAGAATTCATGGTATAGTTGAATAAGAAGAATTTCAATCCAGAGGTTTAGTAGACATTTTCAACAAAATCACAAAAGAAAAATTTCCCCAAATTGGAAAAGAAATGCCAATGAAGATACAAGGAGCTTTTAGAACACCAGACAGAAAAATGTGGAAAGAACCTCTCCTTGGCATGTTATAATTAAACTACCGAACATGCAAACTAAATAAAATATATTGAAAGCAGTTAAAGATAAAAAGCAAGTCACCTACAAAGACAAGTCCATCAGAATAACAGCAGATTATTCAACACAAACTTTAAAAGCCAGAAGGGCTTGGAATGGTGTATTCCAAGTTCTGAAAGATAACAACTGTCAACCAAGAGTACTTTATCCTGCAAAGCTATCTATCCAAATTGATGGAGAAATGAGAACATTGCACAACAAAAACATGCTAAAGGAGTTTATGACAACTAAATCAGCTCTACAAAAAATACTTGAAAGAATTCTTAATACAAAGGAAACTGTAAATAGAGCAAGGAGACAACATACAGAATAGGAGAAAAATCTTTGCCAGCTATACATTGGTCACAGAGTTAATATCCAGAATATATACAGAACTCAAAAAAACAGAATAGGAAATCAAACAACCCAATTAAAAATGGACTATGGAACTAAATAGAGTTCTCAAAAGAAGAAATAAAGATTGCATATACACACCTAAAAAGTATTCCAGGGAGACTTCCAGTTAAGATGGCAGCATCGGTACCATGCCAAAGCAGCGTAGGTGGTAAAAAGCCCAGCAAAATACACACTTTTACTAAAAAGTGAGGAGTATAGGAAATTGAAGCAGTAGCAGAGAAGTAGGAGAGATCCAGAGCATCCAGAGCCTGCACGGGCCGGCAGAAGCAGCTCTGGTGGGGCCAGACCGCGGCAGCAGCGCTCGGCTTGAGCCGCAGGAAAAGCCAGGCAAGGGGATTTTCCACTCACAACGGAGCTCTCCACACACTCAAACATGAAGGGAGAACAGCGGTGCAAAACAGAGGAGCAGATCACAAGGTAGAACACATGGAACAGCGGGCAAACTAGAGCAGCATTGGCTCCCTCCCCTTCCTAACGGCCAGTGATCAGCCCTCCAGAACAGAGCAGCAGACCAAGGACCCAGGCATGCCTACTTCAACTGACAGAGCACCAAAGAGGAACACAATCAAGAGCGCAGCTGAGACCAAAATCATCCCAAAAGGTAACTGGGATTACACCAGGTCAGTACCCGCCTAATAAACCTGGTATATATGGCTGAATCAGAAGTGCTAATTGCACCTTCCATATCAGGATAAATTATATGTTAATTTGGATGGATGGTCAAATTTGCCATTCTTAAATAAGCTGTATTTTGGGCTTGTTATTTGTTGTTTCTTGAATTATAGTGACTTTGTTTACTCTTCTGTTATACATTAGGGAAGGGTCACACCTGGACACAAGCTGACTTGGAACCCTCTACAGACCAGAAATCTTAACTGCCTTGTTTTCAGGATTAAGGGAGTAGGTGAGGTACCACACAGCCTGAAGGACAGACAGAGGATCTGGTTGTCATATTACCTACTCTTGGATAAATAACTCTGTGCTGTCTTTCCTTGACAGTGTACATTGTTTAGTTAAATTTTAGAATCTGCCTGTATTTACTTCAACTTATCCTAATTGCATATTCTCAAAGCAGGCACACACAACACCTAGAGTCACTTTTGTAGATACTCTGAGTATCTTCAGAGCCACACCTAGCAACTTAAGCTCCTATCCTGAAGATATATAACATCAGATTGATTGATACATCTTATAATACCCAGCTAACTGGAAAATCCAATCATTAAATAATCCAACATGCAAAAATATATACATGATAACACAAGAAACACCAAAAATCACAAAAATATAAATCTACCAAAAAGTATTAATGCATCAGAAATGACCTCCAGTGAGAACAAGTTAGAGGAAATGCCTGAGAAAGATTTCAAAAGAATGATTATAAATATGTTCAAAGAACTCAAAGAAGAAACTGAAGGAAGCAAAGAAGACACAGAACACCAATTTAATGAAATAAAGAGGTCAATACTAGACATAAATAAGGAAATAGAAATAATAAAGAAAAACTAGTTAGAATTACTAGCAATAAAGAAAACAGTTAGTGAAATAAACAACTCTGTAGAAAATCTCACCAGTAGAATGAATGAAGGTCAGGACAGGATATCTAAGCTAGAAGACCAGGTGGCAGATCTAATACAGTCCAACAAAGAGAAAGACAAACATATACAAAAGTTTGAGTGGGAAATTCAGGATATTTGGGACACTATGTAAAGATCAAACATAAGAATTCAAGGCATAGTAGAAGGAGAAGAATTTCACTCCAAAGGCTTAGTTGGCATCTTCAACAAACACATAGAAGAAAACTTCCCCCAAATTGTGAAAGAGGTGCCAATGCAGATACAGGAATACTTTAGAACACCAGCCAGACAAAATCTAGAAAGAAAATCTCCTCACCATATTATAATCAAACTACTAAACATAGAAACCAAAGAAAAAATATTGAAAGCTATCAGAGAGAAAAATCAAGTTACCTATAAAGGCAAGCCCATCAGGATTACAGTAGATTACTCATCACAAATTTCAAAAGCCAGAAGGGCATGGTATGATGTATTCCAAGTTCTAAGAGATAACAACTGTCAACCAAGGTTACTTTATCCTGCAAAGCTATCCATCCAAATAGATGGAGAAATAAGGACATTCCATGACAAAAGCAAGCTAAAGGAGTATTTGAAGACAAAACCAGCTCTACAGAAAATATTTGAAAGAATCCTCCATGCTGAAGAAAAAGAAAAGCACACATACAAGGAACTGGAAAAAAATAAACAATACTCAAATACTAGTTAACACAAGAGAGCAAAGGTAAAACCAGACAAACTACAAAAAAAAAAAAAAAGGCAAAAGTGAATACAAAACTTTCAATAATATCTCTTAATATCCATGGCCTCAATGCCCCAACCAAAAGACATAGGTTTTCAGACTGGGTTAAAAAGCAGGATTCTTCAATTTGTTGCCTCAAAAAAACCCACCTTTCTACAAAGGATGGACACTATCTTAGGATGAAAGGTTGGAAAACAGTTTTTCAAGCAAATGGACCTAGAAAACAAGCAGGGGTTGCTATCCTAGTATCTGGCAAGGTAGACTTCAATCCAACATTAGTTAAGAAAGATAAGGAAGACCACTTTATATTGATTAAAGTCACCCTCCAACAGGAGGACATTACAATCCTAAACATATATGTACCTAACATGGGGGGCCCCAAATTTATCAAACAAATGCTATTAGAACTAAGGTCACAGATAACCCCAAACACAGTGGTAGTGTGTGACTTCAACACCCTACTCTCATCAATTGACAGGTCATCCCAGGAAAAAATAAACAAAAAGACATCTGGACTAAATGAGGCCATAGAAAGAATGGACCTAACAGATATATACAGGACATTTAATCCAAATACTGCAGAATATACGTTCTTTTCAGCAGCACATGGAACATTCTCTAACATAGGGCATATATTAGGACTCAAAGCAAATCTTAACAAATACAGGAAAATTGAAATAATTCCTTGCATTCTATCTGACCACAATGGAATCAAACTACAAATCAATATCAAGAAAGGCTATAGAGCATACACAAAATCATGGAAATTGAACAACACATTACTAAATGATGAATGGGTCAAAGAAGAAATCAAGAGGGAAATCAAAAAAATTTATAGAATCAAACAATAATGAGAATACAACATACCAAAATTTCTGAGACACAATGAAGGCAGTCCAAAGAGGTAAATTTATAGCTTTAAATGCCTATATTAAGAAATTAGAAAGGTCGCAAGTAAATGACATAATGCTTCACCTTAAAGCCATGGAAAAAGAAGAACAAGGCAAATCCAAAATCAGCAGACAGAAAGAAATAATAAGGATTAGGGCAGTAATTAATGAAATAGAAACTAAAAAAAAATCCAAAGAATCAATGAAACAAAGAGTTGCTTCTTTGAAAGGATAAACAAGATTGATAAGCCCTTAACAAATATGACCAAAAGAAAGAGAGAAGAGACAGAAATTAATAAAATTTGAGATGAAAAAGGTAACATCAAAACAGATGCCAGGAAAATTCAAAAAATCATAAGGACATAATATAAAAGCATATACTCCACAAAGTATGAAAATCTGAAAGGAATGGATGATTTCCTTGATTTATGTGACCTACCTAAATTAAATCAAAATGAGATTAATCACGTAAACAGACCTATAACAAGTATGGAGATCTGAACAGTTATCAAAAATCTCCCAACTAAAAAAAGCCCTGGCCCAGATGGATTCACTGCTGAATTTTACCAGACATTCAGGGAAGAGCTGACACCATTGCTTCTTAAGCTTTTCCAGGAAATAGAAAAAGAAGGAATTCTACCAAACTCCTATGAAGCCAGCATTACCCTGATACCAAAACCAGGCAAAAATAGAACAAAAAAAAAAAAGAAAGAAAGAAAGAAAATTACACACCAATCTCCCTCATGAATATAGATACAAAAATTCTCAACCAAATATTGGCAAACAGAATACAAGAATATATCAGAAAGATCATTCACCCTGACCAAAGAGGCTTCATCCCAGAGATGCAGGAATGATTCAATATATGCAAATCGATAAATGTAATACATTATGTAAATGGATTGAAGGATAAAAATCACATGATCATCTTATTAGATACAGAGAAAGCGTTTGACAAAATCCAACATCCCTTCATGATAAACGACCAAAAGAGACTTAGAATAGAAGGAACATATCTCAATATAATAAAGGCTATTTATGACAAGCCTACAGCCAACATATTACTAAATGGAGAAAAACTGGAAGCTTTTCCCCTAAAATCAGGAGCAAGTCAAGATGTCCACTGTCCCCACTTTTATTTAATATAGTTTTGGAAGTCTTAGCCATAGCAATAAGGCAAGAGACACACATAAAAGGGACAAAAATTGGAAATGAAGAGATCAAGTTATCATTACTTGCAGATGACATGATTATATATATAAAGGACCCTAAAGTCTCTACTAGCAAACTATGAGAGCTGATAAAAACCTACACCCATGAGGCAGGATACAAAATAAATACACTGAAATCAGTAGCCTTCATATAGGCTAACAACAAACACACAGAGGTTGAATTCAGAGAATCACTCCCATTGACAATTGCATCAAAGAAAATAAAGTACTTTGGAATAAACCTAACCAAGGAAGTAAAGGATCTCTACAATGAAAGCTTTAAACCACTCAAGCAAGAAATTGCAGAAGACACTAGGAAGTGCAAAAACATCCCTTGTTCCTGGATTGGAAGACCCAATATTGTGAAAATGGCAATCTTACCAAGAGCAATCCACACATTTAATTCAATCCCCATCAAAATTCCAAAGGCATTCTTCACAGAAATAGAAAAAACAATCCAAAAATTCATTTGGAATCACAAAAACCCTTGAATATCTAAAATAATACTGAGCAACAAAAATAAGGCTGGCGGTATCACCATACCTGATTTTAACCTATACTACAGAGCCATAGTAACAAAAACAGCATGGTACTGGCACTAAAACTAGATATGTATCTGTAGAAGAATGAAAATAGATTTTTCTCTCTCTCCATGCACAAAAATTAAGTCCAAATGGATTAAAGACCTTAACCTCAGACCTGAAACTCTGTAACTGCTAGAGGAAAAAGTAGGGGAAACCCTACAACATATTGGTCCTGGCAAAGACTTTCTGAATACAATCCCAATTGCTCAGGCATTAAAACTACACATTAACCACTGGGACCTCATGAAATTACAAACATTTTGTACTGCAAAGGACACTGGGAATAAAGCAAAGAGGCAACCCATAGAATGGAAAAAATCTTTGCCAGCTATATATCTGATAGAGGATTAATATCTAGGATATACAAAGAACCCAAAAAGTTAAATAATAAGAAATCAAACAAGCCACTTAAAAATGGGCTATGGAGCTAAATAGAGAGTTCTTAAAGGAAGAAATACAGATGGCGTATAAGCATCTAAAAAAATGTTCTACGTCCCTAGTCATCAGGGAAATGCAGATTAAAACAATATTGAGATTCCATCTCATACCTGTCAGATTGTCTGCCATCATGAAAACAAATGTTCATAAATCCAGGTTGGGATGTGGAAAAAGAGGAACCCTTCTACACTGCTGGTGGGAATGCAATCTGGTCCAGCCATTGTCGAAATCAGTGTGGAGGTACCTGAAACAACTAAAGATTGATCTACCATATGACCCAGCTATAGCACTCCTAGGCATATATCCTAAGGACTCACCTCATTTCCTTAGAAGTACGTGTTCAACCATGTTTACTGCTGCTCAATTTATAATAGCTGGGAAAAGGAACCAGCCTAGATGTCCTGCAACTGATGAGTGGATAATAAAGATGTGGCACATTTATACAATGGAGTTCTATTCAGCAGTAAAGAAAAATGAAGTTATGAAATTTGTAGAAAAATGGATGGACCTGGAAAGGATTAGACTAAGTGAGGTAACCCAGGCCCAGAAAGCGGAGCACCACATGTTCTCTCTCATATGTGGATCCTAGCTACAGATGACTGGGCTTCTGTGTGAGAATGAAAGGAACTCAGTAGCAGAGGCCAGTAAGCTAAAAAAGAGATACAAAGGGAAGAGAAAGGAAGACAGGAGGGTAGTTAATAGGTTGGTATTGTATATCTGGAAGTAGAAGAATGGATTAACAGGAATGAAAAGGCCCAAAGTGAGGTCAGAGGAGGAGATTGAGTAAAGGAAAGGTGGAGGGAGGGCTAATCCAAATCTAAGAGGATATAAATAAATCATATGGAATCCTCTGGTTATGGACCATGGAACACTCAGGAGTCATAGATTCTTGCTAGAAAATTTTCAGTGTCAGGGTTGGCATACCTTCCAGTGAGTTGTTAGCCAGGGAGGTCCCTGATGTCCCCAAATCATTATAGGCCATTGCTGAGGCCCTTAGATTCCCACCTGGAATCGATGGTAAGACCCTATTGCTGAAGACTGCACATACTTGGGCTGCGAGGCCACTGAGAAATCCTGCTGGAACTGAGCTGATAACTTCCCCTATGTAGACCAGCTGACAGAAAGCTGGAAGAAGCCATTCTACATGCAGTTCAATGGGAGAAAGAGATACCACCAGTGAAGATACTCAACAGTGGACACTGCAAGCCTTATAATTGGCCAGCCAGGCCAAATGAGCCAATGGGTGCAATAGTGGCACATCTGTCATGGTGGAAATTGCACTGGAGGCCCACTCCATGGGAGGGAATTCTTCCTTGATACTGAAAACTTAAAACAGGGTAGTCATGAGCCCTAGGGGTGTAACATCTGCTAATGTCTGGATAATTGTATATACTATGCTTATCAAATTGCCCAGTAAGCACTTCTCTTAATATTCATACCCTTATATTAATGCTACTCTCACTTTGGGTAGAGAATCTTCTCTTTTCAGATGACAGTGACCTTGGGATGACTCAGAAGGTATCATAGTGCTGGAAAGAAGTGACTGGAGTACTGAGTAACATCTCGATCACACCTTCCAAGGCTCAGGGTCTAATTTGGAAGAGGTGGTGGAAAGAATATAAGAGCCATAGGAAGGGCAGGACTCCTTACAATGTGCTCCCTCCAGACATAAAATGGCCTGGATATCCATGACCTCATAGTGCCTGACACTACCTACACAAGACCATCATAAGAGGAGGGAAAGATTATGGCATCAAAATAAAAGAGAGACTTATTGAGATGAGGAGGCGATATGATCGAGAATGGAATTTCAAAGGGGAAAAGTGGGGGAGGGAGGGTATTACCATGGGATATTTTTTATAATCATGTAAAATGTTTTAAAAAATTGAGAAAAAATAAAATAATATAATTTTTTTAAAAAGTATTCTACATTCTTAGCCATCAGGGAAATGCAAATTAAGACTACTTTGAGATCCCATCTCTCTCCTGTCAGAATGGCTATCAAGAAAACAAATGATAAATGTTGGCGGCGATGTGGAAAAACGGGAACACTTCTACACTGTTGGCAGGAATGTAATTTGTTCTAGCCATTGTGGAAATCAGTGTGGAGGTTCTTGAGACAGCTAAAAATAGATTTGCCATATAGCACTCCTAGGCATATATCCTAATGACTCTTCTCACTACCTTATAGATACTTGTATAACCATGTTTATTGCTGCTCTATTCATTATAGCTACAAAATGGAACCAGCTTAGATGTCCCTCCTCAGATGAACAGATAATAAAGATGTGGTACATTTACACAATGGAGTTCTATTCAGTGGAAAATAAAAATGAAATTTGCATGGAAATGGATGGAACTGGAAAGGATTATACTAAGTGAGGTAACTCAAGTCCAGAAAGTCAAACACAGCATGTTCTCTCTCATATGTGGATCCTAGCTACAAATGTATAGATGTGTGTGAGCTGCAACCAAAAATCCATAACAGAGGCCAGTAAGCTATAAAAAGGCTATAAGGGAGGGAAGACAGGGAAGGACTTAAGGGAATGGTATTGTCTATACGTAAACAGAATAACAGATTACAGGGAGGGGAAAGGCTTAAGTGAGGCCAGAGGAAGAGATTTTGTAAAAGGGTGGGAGAGAATTAAAATTCAAGATATTCTGAATCACACAAATGAAAACCTACTTTTTTGAATAATGCCACATCTAGAAGCCATAGAATTTACTAGAAAATTTTCAATGCCAGAGATGAGATACCTTCCAGTGAGTCATTGGCCAGGGAGGTCCCTCCTGCCTCCCAAACCTTACAGACTACTGCCAAGGCCCTTGGTTTCCCTTGAGAAACAGATGATAAGACTCTTTTGCTGAAGACTTCACATGCATGGGTGGCAAAGTCACTGAGGAATCAAGCTGGCACTGAGCAGAAAACCTTCTCCCTGTAAACGAGCCAACTGAAAAAGCTGCACTGTATGCAGCCCTCTGTGAGACAGAAGTGGTGAAAACAGTAGACACTGGGAGCCTAAAGTTTGGCCAGACAGGCCAAATGACTGAACAAGTGCAATAGTGGCATGTCTGCTCTGGGGGAAACCAACAGCTTTCTAATTGGACTGAAGACCCACTCTATGAGATGGAATACATGCCTGGTACTGAAAACCTAATCAAAAGCCTGTGGCAGGGGAGGTCATGAGCCTTAGGGGTATAAAGCCTGCTCTTTTCTGGACAAATGCATATATTATTCTCATCAAATTGCCCTGAAAGCACTGTGCTTGATGTTCATATTCATATATTAATGCTAGTCTCACTTCTGGTTAATGAAGCTTCTTTCTTCAGATGGCAATGACCCCTGGAATGACCCAAAAGGCAACATAGTGCTGAGAAGAAGGGATGGAGGAGTGTCCAGTACTGAAACGTCTCACACCCTCCAAGACATGGGATCCACTGTGGAAGAGGTGGTGGAATAAATATAAGAGCCAAAGGAAGGTTACCGCTCCTTATAATGCAACTGTCCAGACAGAAATTGGCCTAAATATCCAGGAACTTACAGTGCCTAGAAATACCTACCTACAAAAGACTCTCATAATAGAAAAAAAAAAAAAAAGATGATGACATCAAAATAAATGAGGTACTAATGGAGAAAGGGGGAGGATGTGATGGAGAGCAGAGTTATGAAGAGGGAAGGGAATAGGGGAGGGAAATATCATGGTTTCTTATCTGTAAATATGGAAGTTGTCGACAAAATATATGTATTAAAAAAAGAAATATGTGGGCCTACATATTACAACATAGGCCCATTGTGTATACAAAAATATGTTTTTGTTGATAAAATTAATTAGTACACTATTCAGAAACTTCTCATAAGTTCATAATATGTTTCTCTAAATTCTTATATTAATGAGGTGTCCTGTGCTTTGTCTGTATAAATACTTTGCTTTTCCCTTGCATACAATGTGATATGTATAGCTCACCATATTTTATGTTTTCTACTGTTTGGGAAGCTGAGAATCATTACCTTTTATACCAAGTTATATGACATAGTAAATTCATTTTGAATGTTAATGTGATTGTTTGTTTTCTTTTGTCTTTGTACCCTTAAAATTGTATCTTCTCTAAAATATCAAATTCCATTTTATGCTTTTCAATTATGTTACCTTATGAACTACCTTAACTTGTTTATAACCAACCAAGGTAACATATTCACAGTTTGATGTGTTATTGAGGTAATCCTAACCACTTCAATCTATCTTAAATGCTGCTGGAAGTTGTAACTTTCAGCAAGACATAAATAATGATACCATGCCCCGCTTTCAAATACTTCTGTGGCCTTTGAATGCTTCTAGTGTGAAGCCCAGACTTCTCAGAAAATGCGGCTCTTCATAGCATCTTTTCTCAGTTTGGTATTGACATGTTCATTTAAGCCTATCATGTCTACATATTGACTGACTTACTTGTAAAAATAAAAATAAATAAATTTATTTAACAGCATATTGACTTAGCTCTCCACCAAAACTATAGCGTAATATGACTTATTTTCACAATGGCAAGCTGGGGAATAGTCAGCTTTATATTGTTTGCTTTGTTTTTCCCACAGTGGTATATATTGAACTCTATTTGGCAAGGGATGAAAGTGCTAAAAAGTTTTTGTGATGTTATAAATAACAGAGAGAGAAAGAGAGAGAGAAAGAGGAGGTATAAATGTATAACAATTAATTATTTAACTTTTCTAATAACCATTAGCCTCCCATAACCCATGTACAAATTATTGTATGGGCTCCTAACTAAATGGAATGGAGAACTGCACTGTATATCTCCAGTTTATAAAATTTGCCTGTGAAGTCTAAGGACCCCAGTTCAAGGCTTGATTCCCCAGGACCCATGTTAACCAGATGCACAAGAGGGCACACGTGTCTATAGTTCGTTTGCAGTGGCTAGAGGCCTTGACATGCCCGTTCTTTCTCTCTCTCCTTGCTCTGCCTCTTTCTTGCTCTGTCTGTTACTGTCAAAATAAATAAATAAAAATGAGCAAAAAAAATTTAAAAATAACAAAGGAGAATTTCTTGATTGATTTTACAGAATTACAGTAGTCCCTTTACTCATGGGAATCAAGGGACTTAAAGACTCTTAGCAATTCCTGAGCCCACAAAGTACTGAACCATATATGTGTGATGTGTCTGTGTATGTATTTTTAGCTTATTTGTGAGGCACAAAATTAGGTAATAGTTGTGGTAGTAGTAATGTGAAATGTCCTTCATGCAGCCTCATATGTTTATGGCTAAGCCTCATATTCAATCCCAGATCTGACAATTTAAGAGGTGAAGCCTTGATAGAGGAGGCCTGTAGACCACTGGGAAAAACTGTGAGGTTAATTAGCCCAGCTCCAAACCCACTACTGAAACAATTTACACCAGATTATGGGATGTCTGGTTTCTGCTCTGCCATTCTTTACAGACATGAGGAAACTTTCTCTAAAGACTGTAAGCAAACATAAACTCTTTCCTCCCATAAGCTACTTATTGTCAGGTGTTTTGACCCAGCAATAGGAAGGTAACTATTACACCAACTAATAATAAAACATGACAATTATAACAATGTGTCACAGTAAAGGTCATTTAGACATATAAACTGTTCATTTAATACTTTCAGACCACTCCTTACTGTATATTTCTGAAACTCTGAAGAGCTGAACCATGAAGATAAGAGAACTACTGTACGTCAATTATGGTAAGTTTAGAAAATCAAGGCTTGGGGAAAATAATAACTGTGCCCTAAAAAGTACTTTCTTAACAACAGCTTGAAAAGGAATTCTGAGTTTTGGAACAAAATGCTATAATCATTTGCTAAAGCACCAAAATAGCATGTCATTTAATTCAGCCTTACTAACAATATCAAAAAACAGAAGCTCTGTCCATGAGCATTTTGCAGCTCATCTGTGAGATGGCAAGGGAAAACTTCCTTCTAAATCAATTGATGGAGAATCTACTTTGAGATAACACATAAAAAACAATGAAGAGCTCGTGAAACCAGGACAGAATACTTCCACTTGTGGCCCATATCCGTTTCTTCATAGTGTATAATACAGGTAGACATATTATTTTCTGGGGTATTGAAGGTGTGTTTGAGTTTATTTACCTAGTCTTTCACAAGACTCTTCCTCAATCTATGAGAGGTCCCATAATGTTTTGTTTCCTTTGAAATTATATGCATCCACACAGTCTTTACAAACATGATGAATTAATAAAACACAATACTGTCTGATTTGCATGTGCACTCATGGCTGTCTCTGTTGTATAACATTTGGTTTCTTGTCCATATTCCATGCAAAATTTTGTCATCAAGTTTAACCAGGTGGTGAGCATTTCTGAAAAACATATTTTGTTCCCTGTATCTGACTTACAGATTCATTTCTTTTAATTCCATACCTTTGAAATGTTCTCTTCTTATATCTTGTATGTCCAGATATTCATAACATTCCATGACACACTATGCACCACATATATCCTGCCTTGGGAGTTCCAGGGCACAGCATTTATCCATTTAGCTCACTTGCATGGGGTACCTTTTATTTCAGAATTGAATTTGCTCGCAAAGCACAGTTCATTTTTTTGCAGGCTTTACTCTGTCCACAAATGTGGCAGCAAGGTGGCAATGACCTGCAGAAGTCTTTGTTCTATTCTAGGCCAGATATCATTTTCTGTTTTGATTTCTTTATGTCCTAAATAACTCAGTATGAAATTGTCCACAATTCTATTTCTAACTAATTTCAAAGATCTCCTTGGGAAAAGCACCTAAAATCAAGAATTGTTGGTATCTATGTAGGTTGTTTTGAAAAGCTAAATTTGCCTTCCTAAATTTAATTGAATCGCTGGAACTATGAAGACATGACTCCAAAGAAACCAAATCTAGGAGTTCAAATAAAATACTACTTTTGGCCAGGTGTGGTGGTGCACACCTTTAATCCCAGCACTCAGGAGCCTGAGGTAGTAGGATCTTTGTGAGTTCAAGGCCAGCCTGAGGCTACATAGTGAATTCCAGGTCTGCCTGACCTAGAGTGAGACCCTCCTACCCAAAACAACAACAACAAAAGACTGCTTTTAGGATAGGATTGAGGTAAATACTTCCCAGTCATTCAAGTTTGAAGGACTTATGATATCTTATGGTAGAGTGAATGATTTTTCTCAGTCTTATTGAGGTAAGAGGTAATGATACATGGATGACTGCCAATAGTGAGACACTATAGTCACTCTGTATCATGTAAGAGTGGTCTACTGCCCAAAAGGACTAACAGTGAAGTCACACAGGAAATAACAGTACTATTTGTTCACATATCCCATGCTGATACTAAGTTTCTGTGAGCATGAAATTTTAAGTTATGTGCTACTTTAGCAGGATCTCACTATGCACCTGGCTATCCTGGAACTCAGTATGTAGCCAGGTTGGTCTCAAACTCAGGATCCCCACGTTTCATCTTTTGGAGTACTAGAATTACAATGAGGTGCCATCACATTAAGTTTCAAGAAATGCTGTAAAATACATCCAAACCAGTGAAAGTGAAAGAAATCAAACACAATCCCAGAACCTGAGAGGTGGAGGCAATGAGATCAGGAGTTCATGGCCATATGGATCACATAAAAATTTCCAGGCCAGCCTGGACTACATGAAACCCTGTCTCAAAACCACAAAGTAAATATATTTAATAAAATATATTTCCTAAAGTTCATATGGTGGTGCGTACCTACAATCTAATCACTCAGTTGGCTGAGCCAGGATGATAGAGTTCGGGGCAACCTGGACTACTGTTGTTTAGCAGATTCCTCCAAATTGAAAGATTCTTTCCTGAAGAGAAAAAGGGGGCTGTGATTCAGCAAGTCAAAGCTGGGAGACCTGAAGCTTAAAAGTCACGCAACTACTCCCCCACAAGTTAGGGGAATGGTTTCAAGACCCCACCCAAAGGCTACATAAAGGAAAAACAACTGCTTGGCCATATAACTCTCTGACTGAGCTGCCTGCACATCATGCAAGCAGCAGAGCTGCCTGCAGGTGGCGCAGTGGGTTGCAGAGGTGCCGTGTCAGTGAGTCGTCCCCTGTGCTTTGCGGGCTGCTCCGTGAGGCAGCTGCCTGTGAGTGCCCCATGCTCCGATAAGCAACTCCTCGCCATGCTCTGTAAGTAACCCCAATAAACTCATTGGTTCACCAAAACCGGTTTTGCTGGATCATCCTGTGGTCTGCCATATGTGCCCTATCTGTGGTGATGTGTGTTCATATCCCTCCAAGAGCAAAAGGTTTCCTGCGACAGTAACATAGTGAGAGCCTATCTCAAAGAGCCTGTAATAACAGAGAAATTAAAATACATTTCTAATAAGGTTTAGTTTATGTGTCCTTAACACGCATTTCCATGATTAGGAAACCATTTAAATGTGTATGGCTATATATAATTTCAAAATTCAGCAAGTATTCATTTTTAAACTGGGTAGTTTTTCAGCATAGCTATCAATATATAATCAATATATTACTTAATCTTACCACCCACCACATAAGATGAAAACTTTTTCTTTTTTAAAATTTTTATTTATGTATTTATTTATTTGAGAACGTGAGAGGAAGAGGCAGAGAGAAAGAGAATGTGCATACCAAAGCCTCCAGCCACTGCAAACGAACCCCGGACACATGCACCACCTTGTACATCTGGCTAACATGGGTCCTGGGGAATTAAACCTGGGTCCTTTGGCTTTTCAGGCAAACACCTTAACTGCTAAGCCATCTTTCCAGCCCATGAAAACTTTATTTGAAGTGACAGATGAAGTATCTGCCAGAATTGTGTTTTACATATTGTCTGAAATCTCTAAACCTTTATTTAACTAGAGAACTTGCTTCTCTAAAGTTGAACATCAGGATTTTTTGTTTTATTAAGATGAATACTCAGGGATGGAGTGATGCCTTAGCAGTTAAGGCGTTTACCTGCAAAGCCAAAAGGACCCATGTTAGCCAATGCACAAGGGGGTGCATGCGTCTGGAGTTCCTTTGAAGTGGTAGAGGGTCCTGTGGTGCCCATTCTCTGTCTATCTATCCTCCTCTTTCTCTGTCAAAGTAATTAATTAATTAACTAATTAATTAATTGAAAGATGACTAAATTAATTAGAAGATGAATACTCAGATAATTGAACTAAGAAAGAATTGATGACTAGAAATATTCTTCATTTAAACTAAAGATGATCGAGATATAACTAATATGCATTACTATATACATATATGTGTGTCATTTAACACATTCTTCTGTGTGTGTGGGGGGGGGGCATGGATGTTCATAGACATGTAGGTGCACATGTATCTGCAAGTGCATGTTCATGTGTTTGCACTTGCGTGAAGGTCAGAGATCAGTGTCAGGTGTGTTTCTCAATTGTCCTTCACCTTGTTTTTCTTTGAGATTGGGTCTCTCACTGAACCCAGAGCTCACTGATTCAGCTACATAATCTAGCCAGCAAGTCCTAGGGATTGAGCTGTCTCCACCTCCCCGAACATGTTGTAAGTATATAATTCAAAATTTCGTGAAGTAATTAATATTGGCATAGTAGTCATAAACACAATCACAAAGACACAGTGTGTGTGTGTGTCTTTTTGTTTGTGTGTTTGGAGTGCATGCAATAGCAAACTTGTGGAGTTCAGAAGACAGCCTTGGGATGTGGGTCTTCTCCATCCACCTTATTGCGACAGTCTCTCCTTTTGTTTCCTGTGGGAAGGCCAGACTAGCTGCCCCTGAAGCTTTGGTATCCTTCTCACTGTGCCCCACCAGGCCATAGATGCACTGGAATTACAGAGAGGTGGACCACTTTGCACCAGCTTTATGTGGATGCTGGGGATCTGAACTCCAGTTTGGTAGTCTTGGGGAGCAAGCACCTTTCACCACTCAGCCATTTTCTAGGCCCTAGTGCTCCTACTTTAATAAAATATTCAAACTTCCTTAGTTTATATCAGAAAAAAAAAATATATATATATATTCCTCAACTTTTTTCTTGAAAAGTGAATGAAAAACAAAGGATACACCCTTCAAAATACAGAATACTTCAGGAAAATAATATCTTCAATTAAATCTTTTGATAACCTGGATGCATAACACATTCTAAGTCAAGGCAAGAGTTCGTTTTATCACATTTTATGCTGTGACAAAATATCATAATTAGCACATCAGTGTAATTTACCAGGGTTTCATTACAGCTGATTGCCTAACTACTGGGGAAGTTAAGATCGCTTCTTGAGTACTTGACCTGCTCCCTTATGTTTCTGCGCAATAGCTGTTAGTAGGAATTGGGCACAGGCATTCATTGTGAAAAGTTCTAGAAAAAATAATCCTGATAGAGGTCATGAGTCAAAGAAAATATGTCAATTTGTTCCTTGTCAGCTCTGGCTTTTCCATTTGTAACTGCCTTGTTTTGTGGTGGAACGTCAAGAGACAGAGCACGTATCTGATATTCAGCTAAAACTTTATCCATTTAGAAAGACAATTTATGTTTTTATTATTCATACTGCTACTAATAACTCTTTTGAAAGTCTGATTCTGAAAAGTAAAACAGCCTATGCTTAACTTTAAGGACTTCTATGAACAATGAAGAAATAGTGCATTCATTTTAAATGGCTTGAGGTAGGAGTAAAAGGAAAATTACGAATGTGAACATGATCAAGTAAAATTAAACACTATTTGGTCACCAAGAATAAATTTCTATAAAGTCTTCAACCTTATGTAATTGCATTGACTCCTTAATCACTATGTGGTATGACAAAGCAATCCTCATGGAACTTTTTTTTTTTTTCAGACATAGAGAAAAAGGGGGAGAGAGAGAGAGAGAATGGGTGTGCCAGGGCCTCCAGCCACTGCAAACAAATTGCAGAGGTGTACGCCCCCTTGTGCATCTGGCTAACATGGGTCCTGGGGAATCGAGCCTCGAACCAGGGTACTTAAGCCTCACAGGCAAGCGCTTAACCGCTAAGCCATCTCTCCAGCCCCTTCATGGCACTTTTTTGTTTAGAGTAGTAGCAAGATTCAAGACAAGTCCATCCTTTAACAGAAGTACCAGCACTGTACAGAATTAGAGAGAGAACAATAGAGAAAAGAGATGCCTGCCCATGACCCAGACCACATGAAGGTTTACGATATTCAATACCAAAGTAGCTGATAATGCCCTCATCAGAACACAATAGAAACAAATCTTGTGAAGGGTTGGGGAAATGGCTAAGTGGTTAAATGCATTTGTTTGCAAAGCCTGCAGGCCCAGGTTCAATTCTCCAGCACCCACATAAGACAGATGCAAAAAGTGGTATGTGCAAATGTGTGCATTTACAGTGGCAAGAGACCCTGGCATTTTCTACACATACCCACACACATGCAAATAAAAATATATCTTTTAAAAGCTTTCAAAAAGTCCATAAGTAATTTACATGTTCATAGAAGAAGTGTGTGTCTTATTCTTTTCTAATTGCCATGTTACAGCTAACATTAAGGAACAGGCTTTGTATCTTAATTGTCAGCATTTTGCTCTATCATCGCTAGTTACTTGCCCAGTTTGTGACTATTAAGGTAAACCTGTTGGGTTTAGTTATGGAGATTTTTTTAAATATATTTCAGCCTTTTAGAAGTTTCTGTCACTTGAGTTTTTCTCAATATTAGATGCTAAAAAAGAAGCAGTCCAAATGTCCAAGAAGTGAAACCCTTCATAATTTTAATATTTCTATCACTGTATTCCTAGAAGTGCCCATGTTTGTGAGGAAAGGACAGGAAAGAATGTGTTTTGGAGCAAGGAAAAGGATCATAAGGACTATAAAAGATGGCACTAAATAGTAGTAGTAAAGGGTAATTATAATAATGAGAATTACAGTTATAAGAAATAAACATTTTTACAGAGCTAACCCCCAACGATGGTTTTATCAATTCACATGGAAGGGAAT
The DNA here is from genome assembly GCF_020740685.1 of Jaculus jaculus. NCBI lineage: Eukaryota > Metazoa > Chordata > Mammalia > Rodentia > Dipodidae > Jaculus > Jaculus jaculus. The sequence goes on along the minus strand of NC_059116.1, from coordinate 70,045,000 downwards.
GCATGTAAATACCTCAAAGAGATACTGCAGGATACCTTCCAGGGATGATGCCTGGTTGTCAGGACAAGTGAGACCCACGCAGCAGACAGAATGGTCCCCGCTTGCTTGCTGCCTTTTTGTGTTTGCACAGTGGCTGTCAGTCCCAGCCTTGCAGGTAATGGAACCCAGCGGGAAGAAGGGGCGGGGCCCAGCGGTGCAGCCTGAACTGAGAACAAATTTAAATTACTGAGCTTTTTTTTTTTTTTTCCTTTTTTATTTTTCTACTCTGCGACAAACTGAAAAGATTCCAGCACGCTAATTTAACCACCCTGCTTCTTTGCCTTTTTTTTTCTCTCCTGTCTCCCTGCTTCCAGGATAATTAAAAGAGAAACCTGTAAAGGCAACATTCCTGTGAGCGAATTGGTACTGCAACGTGCTGGTAAGAAAATGAATTTAATTTTTAATCTTTTTTTTTTTTTTTGCCTTTTTCTTTTTTTTTTTATTTTAAGAGCTGAAGGCTTTGTGTCTCTAATGCAGTCATAAGCGTGGCTTCCCTGCCGTGAGGGGCTAGCATGTAATGAGAAGGTATAATTGCCTGATAGATGACCTTCGCGCCATACTTATAACGGGTGATAACCGCAACCCCATCTACCCGGACGATGCTTCTCTGCCAACTGACTGTGCGCCCAGTAGCAACGAGGCTAAGGCGCTCGGGCTGAGACAATGAGTTGTGGTGGTTTGGTGTTGGAGTTTCATTGTCCTGTCAGAAAGAATTCCTGACTTTCTTCAAGTTATTGCCTTCTGGGGCTATTATTTTACTTTAATAGGACCCGTATAGAAACAAACTGTTCTCTGTTTACTTCTCAAACAGGAAGTACAAGGCTGAAACTTTTTTTTTTTTTAAGCGATACTGTAATTATTGCAGACTTCTCAAGTCCAGATAATGAAAGACTAAAACAAGTGATGGAGAGTTCTTTTAATCCCTTTCATCTGTGACTGGTCAGGAGTTCATTAGACAGTCATCTGTGAAGAACCTACATCATTTGGGGACCTTGAACTGGAGGTGCTAACTTTACTCTTTCAAAGGACAAATTTTAATTCAACTCAATTAAACTCAACAAGTATATCTATACACTCTGCCTACTATAACCGTGATGGAGAATGCTACTGCTTGTTACTATGTGGTTTGGTATAAATGTTCAACAGCCAGCTTTGCTTAGTATCTTTCAAAACGGTCAGGTCACTAACAACATTTTTGCTAGCTGTGAGATTAAGTTCTTGAGGTTAAATTTCCTCCTATTAGCAATGTACTTTGTCTTCCTTCTGTGCATGTAAAGTGTGCTTATGTTACTTTGTACCTGTGACTGGCCACTGTAAGTTAGATTTGCAGTTTATGTATTATTACTATTATTGCATACCAAACATGTCATTTGAAAATAAGTATTCACACTGCTTATTTGGATCTCACCTGAATTCGAGTGTCCAAAACTGAGAGACACATGGAAGAATGAAACTTGTCAGAATGCTTTTGTATTTGGATCAAGAAACTTAGGAATAAAATTTTTCCATTCCTTTCAATTTTGCCCTTAAAAACCATTTGTTAAGCAAACATAGTTTTTACTAATTCTTGGATTATTTTTAATAGATAAGCAGACATATAATGGGATAAAAGTATTCAGAAACAGAATATTTCTCCAAAGTATTTGCTAAAGAAAACCTATCCTATAGATGTTTGTAGGTTGAATGCCATTTTCATTTGATAGAGCGTGTGGCCTTCCATACGCTCATGGCGTTTGTTCCCAGTTTCTGGCTATGCTATCTAATTGTGTCATTCCTGCCTTTTACAGCTCTGAACTCTGTTCCCGTGGGTCCTCACCAATGCCCCACAGATCGCTTGAAATGTCTAAAAAGACCTCAGAACATTACAAAATGTCAATTGTTCAAAAATATTTTCTGCCTCTTTACAACAAGAGAAAATGCTGTGGATTTTATAGTTCAATTTAAAAATCCGTTCTTATCCACCAGTAACTGTCTATTAGCAACATTTCAGTTATAATTGGAATAAATTGTTGCCCAGTAACAAGCAATGAACTCCACAGTGACTTTCCGTAGAACCAGTTACTAGAAATAGCTACAAAGAGCTGCAAGCAAGTCAAACAACAGCAGTTTTATTTCTCTTAAAAAATCATTTATTCATAACTGAATCATGTTATGTGAATTCGCAAATTTTCAAAATGATTTTCTTCTTTTTGCTAATTTCTAAATGACTGAAATTCTGGATGTGAAGAAGTGAGGGCAGTAGGTCTTTTAAAAATTCTATTTCTGGCTTAAAATAAGAATGTGAGAGGCTGAGTATAACCTCTCCAACTATGAGTGATATGTTCTTACAGAACATAATGTCAAACTAGTTGGTTTAACTGAGTAACTCTGTCATTTGAGCTGGTAATGAATCTGTAATTCTCTAGGTTACTGCAGATGAGGGAAATCTTTCTCCTGTTAATGAAATACTAGGTAACACTGAAGTTGTTTTCTCCCCACCCACTTTTTCCAAGAGATAACCAACCAGTGATAGCCTCAGGTCCTGATACATAAGCATCCATACTGTGAGAATGCCTTTCTTTGTCCCTTGCTGAAATGTTAAAACATGATGGTTTCCAGAGCAAAATTCTTTAATAATATTTCTACAACTGCCATGGGCTTTTTTGTGGTGTTTGGAACAGTCTTCACTTTTTAAATTGCCTAGGTGTTAACATAGAAAATACATGCAAAAAGTGAGTATACATTGTTACTTTTAACAGAAACATACAGACAAAATTATCTCTGATGCCAAAGTAAAATATCAAGGCAAAATGAACTCATAAGAATTGTTTTCTGATAATAAGGCGTGGCATTGCTTGATACATTATAAATGTGTATTGAGTGTCAACTATGCAGCAAGCCATACATCAGAATCTATGGGAAGCAGAGAAAGGAAAAAAAGCCTCATCTTGGTTATCAAGGTAGCAGAAGTTTGGATGGTGGATTAGCAACAGTCATCTGGTTAATTAGCTTATGATAAACTTAACGGTGCGCTAGGATACTAGGATCAGAAAAATGATTACATTGTTTTAACTTTACTTCCAGTGTTTTTAAAGTTACTTTTGCTGTAAAACATATATTTGGCACTAGTTTTCTGCATGCCTGCATTTTTCAAGTATAAAAGAATATAAGCAAGAAACTCTGAGGTAGATGTAAGGAAATCTCTATTCCAGCCATTGATTTTGCTATTCAACCTTATTAGGCACTATCTTTTCATATCTAGAAAGAAGGAAATGATCCCACATAGCAGGATGATTTTGTTAACTTTCATCCCAGATGAACAAAAGTCACTTCCAAACATAAAAGACAGTTATAGTGCACATTACACTCCAATGGTTTAAACACAACATAAAAGAATTGTCAACATACAACTTAAAAATCTTGACCTCCACTTTTGCATAGAATTGGCACAATGATGACCATCTGCTGGTTTCTGCCATCACTGACTTACCTTCTTCTGTCGTCATTGGCATATGAATACCAATAGGACCAGAGAGAAACTCTGCAACAGGACAGGGAGTATGTATAAAGCATGTGGTTCTGGTATCAGCTGGGATGCCTCTGGTGTGTAATCTGAGAGTGAGAATGTATCTCCTTGAATCACACCATATAATCTTATATTTTCTAAAGTAGCACTTGAACAATTTGATAAGTTCTTGTTGATGTATACAACTGTGAAACCATAAGAATCAGGAGGCAGAAAATTTCCATTTGAACAGAAGATTCCTGGTGCCTTGCCATGCCTAGTCTTTAGACAACCACAGTTGCCATGGCTTCTTACACTACTTCACTTCACGGTCTATGCACCGTTAGTCAATGGAATCTTATTGCATATGCTCGCGTGAAGCTAGCTTCTCTCACTTAGCACAATGTCTTTGAGACTTAGATATATTGTAGCATTTACCAGTAGAGTTTTATATTGCTGAACATTTCATTCTATGAATAAAACACATTTTTAAAATCAATTCACCTGTTGATGGACACTTGGATAGTTTCCATGTGTGAACTTTCTTGAAGCAATGTTATGAATATTCAAGTCCAGGTCTTTGTGTGGGTATGGGTTTGCATTTCTCTTAGGGAAATAGCTAGCAATGATAAGGCTGAATTATATGACATATGTGTTATATATACATGGCAGTTCTCCAACATGGTTGTGACATTTTATGCTTCCATCAGTGCTATATGAGAGAGTTCCAGATATTGGACATAATTGCCAACTGCTGGTGGTGCCATTTTTTTTCTTTCAATTTTAGCCATGTAGGCAAGGCTGTGTCTCACTGTGCGGCTCCTCTGCCTTCCCCGAGAGCTGGCGGTGTTGTGCTTTTGCTAGTCTTCATTCCACATTCTCTTGCAGTCTCTGCATTCTCTTAAACTCGGGGAGTTCTTCTTCTATCCTAGATATCTGCACAGAAAATATTTTCTCTAGCATATCATATATAAATGGTACATTTCAAGAAGGATTCTATTGGTATGAATCCAAATTCCCACCATATGACATTGCCAAAAAAAAAATAATTGTTTTATGGCTTGACATTTTGCTATTCTAACAAATTCAGATGACAAAGATGTTTCTCTTAAGTTAGGTAATTTGAGTTTTACCTATAGCTCTAGTGTGTGTTTTGAGTTAACTTTGTGTTTAGTATGAGGGCAAAATCAAGGTTCATTTTTGTGTGTGAATACTCAGCACCATCACTAACAAGAATACTCTTTCCCCAACTTAATTATCTTAGGTCATTGGTGAAGAAACAAATGATAATATATGTGCTGCTCATTTTCAGTGGACTCTCTACTCTGTAGGATTCATTGATGTGTGTTCTTTCAGTAATCGAATATCGTGTTAATTACCCTAGCTTTATGGTAAAGTTTGAGATAGGTAACGTATGTTCTCTAGTGTGCTTTTAGTTTCAAAATTGATTTGGCTTTTTTAAGTTTTCTCATTCCCATATACATTTCAGAATTAGTGTGCAAATGTTTGCCCCAACAAAAATCCTGATGAAGTTCTTGTTAGAGTAATTAGGAATACATAGTAAAGTTTGTAGAACTGACACTTTAACTATATTGAATCTTCCATTCAGAAACAGATTAGTTTTTCTTTGTATATGTAGTTGTTTTACTTCTTTCAAGCAATGGACTGTGGTTGTAAGCAGGCAAGTATTTCACCATTTTTGTTAAATTTATTCCCATACACAAGGAGACTTTTGAGGTTATCTAAATACAATTGTGTTTTATTTCATTTTTCAAATGTTTGTGTCGGTAATATAAAAGCTATTGATATTTTTATAATAACCTTTTGTAGTCTGAAATTGATAAATTAATTAGTTAGTTTTTGTTGGAATGTTCAAATGGATAATTTTTAGGACTTCCTAAATATAACATCATCCCTGTTCCAAAGAAAAACCTCATCCTTTCTAAGGTTTCACTTAACTGGTTGAATTACCTAGAAGTTGCAGTCATATGTTAAATCAAAATTACAAAGGTGAACATCTTTGACATATTACCTGTCTTAAGAACAAGACATTTAGACTCTTAGCACAGAGCAAGAAGAGTGTTTCTACATACCCTTCATCACATAAGGGAAGGCCAAAACCACTTACATTCCTTGTTCAGTAAAGACATTTTTACAATGAGAACTGATGTCTTTTTGTTGAGAATATAATTTGTTAATATTTTATGAAGCAGTTTTTTGTATCTAAGCTCATGAGGGATGATGGTAAGCATCTTTCTTCTGGTGTCTTTTGTGTGATGTAAGACTGATGCTAGTTTATATAACACACTGAGAAGAATTCCCTTCTCTATTGCATAAACTTGTATATGTGTCAGATTAGTTCTTTTATATTTCCCAAGTGTTTGATGGACTTTACCAGTAAGCTTTCTGGTCCCATAATGTGTGTGTGTCTCTTTCTCAGTGTGTGTGTGTGTGTGTGTGTGTGTGTGTGTGTGTGTGTGTGTGTGTGTATGTGTTAAGACTTTTAATTAAAACTTCAATGTAATTAGTAGATATCAAGTTATCAAAGTTTTCTATTTCCTCTCTTGGTAGTTTTAGTTATTTATGTTTTTTTTAATTTATATATGTCATTTGTGTTATCACATCCTTGACCCAGAATGTTCATGATATCCTTTTTTTTACAAAAATTTTATTTTACTTATTTATGAGAGAGGAAGAAAAATAGTGAAAAAGAGAGAATGTCAAACACAGAGAGAATGGGGGCACCAGAGTTGCTAGCTACTGCAAACTCCAGTCACGTGTGCCACCTTGTGCATCTGGTTTATGTGGGGGTACTGGGGAATCAATCCTGAGTCCTTTGGCTTCACAGGCAAACACCTTAACTACTAAGCCATCTCTCTAGCCCTCATAATATTCATATCTCTTGTATATTATGTGTTGTTTCATCATTTTCACTCTCTTGCTCTTTTACTTCATTTTTGGTATGTGTATGTGTGTTTGTGACATGGTCGCATGTATGTATGCATGTTCATATGTGCTTGGGTGAGTATGTGAGGACTTTTTTTTTTTTTTTTTTTTTTTTGGTTTTTCGATGTAGGGTCTCACTCTCTCACTCTATCGCAGGCTGACCTGGAATTCACTCTGTACTCTCAGGGTGGCCTCCTACCTCTGCCTCCTGAGTGGAGTGCTAGGACTGAAGGATTGCACCACCACGCCCGTCCTCAGTCACTCTTTCCCAGCACCTCACACTGACACTCGTGCTTACACATTCAACTTGATGAGCTAGCCAGCAAGTCCTAGGGCTCCTGCTGCCACCGCCACCCCCATGCTGTGAGTACAGGTGTGCGCTGCTGCATCTAGCTCTTTTATGTGGGTCTTGGGTATCCCAACCTAGGTGCTCATGCCTGCAAAGCAAGCATTTTACCCACTGAACATTGTTCCTAGCCCCATCTCATTCTTAATATTAGTTACATTTGTGTTCTCTCTTTTTTATGATAAATCCTTTCACTTTTGGTTTCTGCCATAACAAATTGCCATGAACTTGGTGGCCTACTAATACAAGTCTATGACTTCATCATTGTTTAGGCCAGGAGTCAATAGCAGGCTAAAGTAATGTGACAGCAGACTTGCTTTTCTATCAGGGGACTCTAGGGAAGAAGTGATTTCTTGTAGCTGTAGATGTGCGATCCCTATTGCTTTACTAGTTGCCAGCTGAGGGTGACTCAACTTCTATAGGTGGTGCAAGTACTTGGATCATGGAATTCATCCTCTTCTCAGTCTTCAAAGTCAGCAATGGTGGGTCACCTCTCTCACATTTCAAATTTCTATTGCTTCTTGTCCTGTTCCTATGTCTGTAACTTGTGAGAAGGATTCTCCACCTATAAAAAGAAAAACCCATGTGATCATATGGCCCATCTAGAGATTCTAGACCTTGCCACTTCAGGGTTCAGACCATCATTTACATCTGCATTTTTCTCCATCTTAGATTACATATTTGAAAGTTTTAGGAATTAAAGAATAGATACCTTTTGGAATCCATCTTCTTCTGCTTTCTTTCTAACAAAATCAGTTTTAACACTTTCTTCATTTTAATATATACTAACATTACTTGGTTAAAAACTTTCTGTGTACATAAAAGAATGTGTAATTCATAGTAATTTGTATTACTATAATAAATTTAATATGTATGATTAATAGACTATTCTGTAATTGCTCTTTAGGTTAATGGTATCCTTGTAATCTTCTACGTTCTTATCAGGGTTTTGTCTGTGTTCTATCAGGTCCAAAGCATAGATTAGCATCTCCATTCATGATATAGATTTGGGTTTTTGTCTCTCTAGCTTCTCTCAGATTTTTCCCCATATATTTTGAAGTTCTATTATTAGATGTGTATAAATTTTTATCTGTTACTGATGTATTAACTTTTATTCATTAAAGAGTATCCCTCTTTCCTTTAGTGGTACTCTAATTTCCCATTTTTTCTTTAAATTAATCAAGCATTTTTATTTCATTTACATTTCTTTATTAATTTTCTAGTTATATTTCTATATGACTTTTATGATTGCTTTAGAAATTGTGATAGGCATTTGTACTTAATCTAACTGTTTCAGTTATTAACATTTATTTATCTTTCTATTTATCATTGTTCGTTGGAACTTTTTAATATATATTATGCCTATATATTATAAGAACTTCAATATGTTGTTTTACTTTCTTTCTAACAATCTTTAACTTTTAAAGAATTTGCGATAAATAAATATGTTTTCATAGCATAATAATATACCTTACTTTCCATTGCCTAGGATGCAAGTCTAGTAGTAATAAATTTTGTTGCTTTCTGTTTATTTGAAAATTTTTCTTTTTCATCTTTGTTTTGTTAAGATAACTTCATGGAACAACAAAAAAAGTCATCATTAAAAACTATTTTTATCCATTCGGTACTTTTACTATGCCATTCCAATGGTACTTGAATTCTATAATTTCTTAGAAGTCAGGAGTCAGTTTTAACATTTTCCCCCTTGTAATCAATGCTTATGCTTTCCCGAGTTTAGTTCAAGATTTTGTTTTTTTTATCTCTGGATTTATGCAGTTTAACTATAATGTGCTTAGAAATGGCTTTCTTTCATGCTGCTTGAAGTTCATTAACTTTCCTGGAACTAAGTTGATGTTTGTCACCAAATTTGGGGATAAATTATACCATTAATATATCTGTGATTAAAAGAAATTTGTGATTATTTCTGCATCTCCTTTCTTTGTAAACTTCAATAGCATATAGTATAACCTGACTGATATTCTCTAACAGGCCTCTGAAGTACTATTTATTTGTTTTCAACCTGTTTCTTCTCTGTCCTTCAAATTGGTGATTTGTATTGATGTACCTTTAATCTTGTTGATTCTTTATTATCTCAACTCTATTGTTAAGCTCATCTAGTGAACTTTTGAGGTTTATTTAGGATTACAGTTCTGCTTATTTCCCTGTAGTTTATTTCCCCCTTGAGATCCCTTTCTTCAATTATGGCATCACACTTTCTCTAATCTTTTGAATATATTTATGATTCTAGTACAAAATTATAGCCAGCTCAACCCAGCACCTAGGACCATTAGGAGTCAGTCAGCTTCTACTGAGTGTCTTGGCTGCTGTATTTGGATCATACTTAAGCATGTCTAATGACTGTTGGTTGCAAACTAGATATTAAAGATGACACATAGCTGGACAGTAGCTTCTGTAGTGTTCTAGAGTCTTTAATTTCATTCCATGATTAAGTTAACTTGCCTGGAGTTGACTGATGTGGTCTTCTTCATTGGAGTGTGCAATCACAGATGTCTCTGCTCAGCTCTTAAACTTCCAAATGCTGCTTTCATCAGTAGTTTGGCCTCCTGTAAGTCCTTCCTATAAATATGTAATTTGGTAACCAGAAATATGAAGGAAAATTTGGGTGTTCACCTAATTATGTGTCCATTGTTTCTACTATTTGTTTGGTATATACATATTTCTCATTTCTCCACTGCTCAGCCCAGGGACTTTAGGCCTTCACCATCATGTCTGACACTTCACATGGGTGCTAGAGATTCACACGCATCTTCTCATGCTTGTGATGCAAGCTCTTTAGCAACTGAACCATCTTTATGACCCCCCCCCAAAAAAAACACTTTTAATTTGAACTTTGAACTTCTAACCTCCAAAATTATGATCCTGTCACTCAGTTTGTGGTAGTATTTCTTATGACAGCCTTTTTCTAATTGTCATTGCTAGACATATGCTTAGCAAGTTTGGGCACAAACATGATTTAATTCTGGGATTAAAGAATGCAGGATAATCCAGGTGTGGTGGCACATGCCTTTCATCCCAGTACTCAGGAGGCAGAGGTGGTAGGATTGCCATGAGTTTGAGGCCACCCTGAGACTACATAGTGAATTCCAGGTCAGCCTGAACTACCATTATACCATACCTCAAAAAACAAAAATAATACAAAACAACAACAAAAAGAATGCACAATAAAATCTCACTGAGAATGCAATAAAATGCTTTAAGAACGTTTGGCAATGATGATTTCTACCATAGTATATTGAAGGAAGCTATGGCTATTCTTGTTTAGTCAAATATGTAATGTGATGACAATGCCTATTGTCAATCATATTTACTAAGCAGATCAAATAATCAGTAAGTCATTGAAGGGAAAACTAAAACTACATTTCACTAAATTATTTGCCCAGGGTCATATACTGAGTTCTTGGAAGAACTAGATGAAAGGGAGCCTTGGCGTTTTCTACTCTGGCTTGTTCTCCATAGTACAACAAAGTCATTGAACATTGAATATTAACTATTGGGTTTAGAACACTTATTCTTAACAATTAAAAATTTGTACATCTCACTGGGCATGGTGGTGTACACCTTTAATTCAAACACTCAGGAAGCGTAGGTAGGAGATTCCCTGTGATTTCAAGGCCAGCCTAAGACTACATAGTGGATTCCAGGTCAGTCTGGCCAAAAGCAAGACTCTACATTGAAAAACCAAAATAAATAAATAAATAAATAAAATCAACACCTGAAAGAGAAAGCTTTTGACCTAAAATCAGCAATTGTGTCTTAGAAAGAGATGTGTTGGTTTCTATTCTTACTTTTCTACCAGTCACCTCCACAGTGATCAAGGAAGGCTGCTGTGAGAAAGGTAGCAATTAGAATCCAGAATTATCTTAGGAACAAAGTCATGAGGAGTTCTGAGGAATAGCATCCAGGGGCAAAATAAATCAGCATGCAAAATAGAACAAGCTTACAGAATATGTAATTTGTCATGATTGGAAAATCCTAGTGAGAAAATTGGTAGGAAAGAAGGGCTCCACTTCGTGGTCAGAACGTGACGTACATGACAGAGTGGGGAGGTGACTCCATGGGGAAAGTGCTTGTTGTGCAAACAAGAGGACCTGAGTTTGAATCCCTCGTACTCATGTCAAATCTAGGCAGGGAGGTATACAGCTATAATCCCAGTACTGTGAAGACAGAGACAGAAAAATCATATGGCTTGCTGGTAGCTTGCCAAAGTCATGAGTAAGTAAGTTCACTGCAATACCATGTCTCAAAATAAGCTAGAGAGTGATGGAGGAAAGCATGTAATGTCAACCTCTGGACTCCACACACATGCATTCCTGTGCACATGCAGCCCAGGTATGTATGTACTCACACACACAAGCATGCATAAGCAAACACCCCCCCCACACACACACACACAAAAATACTTCTGCACTTACAAACCCTAGTACCTACACAAAAGAAACTCAGTTCGGGGTATAGCGTGGATGAAAGTAGCCATAGGCAATATGCATCAACTTTTCACTACTGTAACAAATGCCTGGCAGACACAACTTATTAAGAAGAAAGGTTTCTGAGGCTGGATAAATTGCTCAATGGTTAATGGTGCTTGCTTATAAAGCCTGCTGTCCCAGGTTCAATTTTCTAGCCACCCACATAAAGCTAGATGTGCATTAGTTTGCAACAATAAGAGACCTTGGCACCCACAGACACAACTTATTAAGAAGAAAGGTTTCTGAGGCTGGATAAATTGCTCAATGGTTAATGGTGCTTGCTTATAAAGCCTGCTGTCCCAGGTTCAATTTTCTAACCACCCACATAAAGCTAGATGTGCATTAGTTTGCAACAATAAGAGACCTTGGCACCCCCCACCACAACACAGGCATATGCAAATTATGAATAAACAATGATTTTTTTAAAAAAAAAGAGAAAGTGTTTATATTGGCTTGCAGTTTGGAAGCTGCAGGCCATGAACAAGGAGAGCCACACCTTTGAGGCATCTGGTGCTGCTGACATGATGGGAACAACAGGGAGCCTATGCAAACCCATTTGCCTCATGGCCAGGAAATGAAAAAGAGGAAAGGTACTGAGGTCCCACTATTCCTTTTGAGGACATACTGGCACTGAACTGGGAGCTTCTCACTGGACACTACATCTGAAAGATTCCACTACCTCTGCCCAGCACAAGGTTGGGGATGAAGTCTCTACTACAAGAGCCTTTGTGAGATATTGCAGATCAAAATGACAACAAAACATAACGATGTAAACATTACTGAAGGCCAATAAAACATTATTTATGAATATTAACATTTGAAATACATTACATGCATTTTTTTTTTAATTTGGCAACCATTCTTGCCCAGAAAGACAGATAACAATCAGCTTTTTACCCACTGCCATGGAGATTTGTCTGATATGGTGAGAACTTAGATAAAATTCTCTCAATGAAAGAAGGTTGTCAGGAAAGTTTTGAATGGAAAGTTACTGTTTTATTTTTGAAAGAATTCTGTGCCTTCTCTACGTAACACTGACTGCAGAAAAGAAAACCATTGGCAACATGACATAGTTAGGTTTAGTTGTGGTACAAGATAGGGAGGCAGGAAGGACAAAAGTGTTAGCTCTGGAGGGAATGTGAAGAGGCAGCCTTGGGATGTCCTTAGAAGTGATTAAAAGTTCTTGGATATTCTGGTTTCTCTTCAGACCGAATAAATCTTTCGCCTTTTACTAAACAAAACAAAAAAAGTTCTTGATGAATGAAGAATGGTGGTATTGCCAACATAAAAATCAACAGGATGATAGTTTGTTTATGAAAGATTGAGGAAATATTTGAAAAGATTCAAAACTCAGAATATCCAAATTTGTACCCTGAGAAATTTAGATTTTTTTTTTTTTCTAAATGGGAAAGGGGCTTATGAGTCATAGTATGAAACTTTCTCTATCAATTTTCTAGTGTAAAAATGAGAACAAACATGACTTCCCTGTACAATTCTCTTTATCTCTAGCTTTCTCTATGCCTTCTCTTATTTTGATAGGATAGTTGTCATGTGTAAACACTGAACATAAAGCAACAAGGCTTCAAGAAATTAGAACTTTCTCAGGAACTTCCCATATGTTCCTAAGGTTCTGGTCCTGTGATCTCTGTCCTCTTAACTTTGTTCAAAGCTGCCTCTGTCTCATTCATATGGTGTAAGCAGAGGTGTAAGCAGGCAATGATATTGAAATTATAATGCTTCCAGTCAGTTATTAGCAGAACTAGTCACAATCTTATGCTTGGCTACTTAGAGAAAATAAGCAAACAAAATCCCCCAGAAAATTAATTGTGTCTTTCTGCTTCCAGATGAATTTCTCGGGGTAATATCCCTATCTACAGAGAAAGTAAAATGCAATTATAAAATTTAAAAGTCTTTTTTCTGAGGGACAAATGTTGAACCAATCTATGCATTACAAGAACAATGAACACACTGTGTCATAAGTAAAATCTTTTAGTCCCTAACTCAAAGCCTCCATATACATTGTCTTTAAGGTAATTGGAGAATAATGAAAACTAGTTCTTGTTACCAATACTTTGTCGATACCTTCTCTGTAATTTCAATGTCATAATATAATGAGGAGCTGCAAAGGATTGATTCCCCAGGACACACATAAGCCAGATGCACAAAGTGGCACATGCTTCTGGAGCTCATTTGCAGTGTCTAAAGGCCCTATTGTGCTCACACTCTCTCTCTTGCTGTATCTCTCACTCCCTCTGTATCTGTATCTCTTTGCTTGAAAATAAGTAAATAAATTATTTAAGAAATAAATAATGAGCCTGTAAACTGCAAATTTCAAGAAAGTAGGAAGTTGGAATAAATTTTTCTTTGAGGACTAAGACCTTTTCACATTTTCTTCTTTTTATTCCACTTTTACACTGCTTAGCTCTTTGCTTTGTAGTGATTGTTGACAACTCCTTTTTGTTTTGTGCACACCATCATCTCTGAGGCACTTTGGCACTTGGTTCTGTAAAAGTTAACTAGAGAGTCCTGTTTTCCATTACCTAGACAGCTGGGCACAGATCACTAAGACACAGCCGACAACTTGGGAAATTCTCAAACACAAAGACAACCTAGACAAAATAACATAATCTCAACTTATTCTAATGCCATGCCAGTCACATTTATAAGAGAAAGTTACTTATCATTCTATGGCTCCACTTTCTCATTTAATAATAATCAGGCCATGCGCTTCTACTCCTCCCCAAATCCATCCATCATAGGTTATGAATGATTCAAATTTATGTTTACTCTCATGATGCTAGTTTGGTTCAGAAACAAAGAGGCAAGTTGAGTATAAAGGCTGCTTCTCATTATCAGCTTGAGAAATCAGCCTATGGTGTTGTTGTAGATAATATCCAGTGCTGACTGAATGCAGCATTTAGAAGACATGACTCTGGTCATAAAGTGTTTACAGAAAGGATTAAGTGAGGGGGAAGTAATCACCCTGGACATGGTGAAGAGCATTCATGAGGTTATACCAGTTGAGCACAGACTTTCCCTTCTTTCTGCGTCCTCACTACAGTCGTGAACTGATCCATTGTCTCATTCTCCCACCACAACAGAACTACACTTTCTCATGGGTCCCTTGCCGTTACATACTATATTCCCTCAAACTATGGACCAAAATAAATCTTTACTCCCTTAAGTGTACTTCTTATCAGATATTTGGTCAAAGTACCATGAAATGTAACTAATACAAATGTCTATTAGCATCACTTAGATTTGCTCACAATAAAAAAATAGGAAGAGAGATAATCAAAAATAATCCTGTCTAGCCGGGCACTGACACCAGCATTTGGATGTTTACTACATCTTCATCAACTCTTAAACACCTTTAATCCAAAGAATGGTATGGTAAATATGTCTTCACTAACAATGTTTTCTAGAGTGGAAATTTTGAAAAAATAAAATACTTTATTAGATAATCAACATGCTGTTGGAAAACATATAAATTTATTCCTAATTAGTGCATTCACAGATTAAAACATGCTTGGGCTATTTTCATTCCCACCCCTTTACTTTCTTTACTTGTTTCTTATGTATCTGCCTTATGCACTTCTAGCAGGCCTGGGCGCTGTCTGTATCATTCCCATTTTCACCCTTAACACTTAGACTTCTTTAGACAACCTATATTACTACATGGGTTATCACATAAGGATCTTAATTTTCTTATCTTTTCCATACAATTAGTTACCACTTATTTTTTAAAATGTTCTCTTATCAAGCCATTGTAAGAAGTAGTATTATTCCCTCCTACAGAACACACAACAATTTAATAACTGAAGGATGCTGTTTTTAATTTTCATAATAGCCAACTCAAATATCTGACCAACTGCAGAAAAAGTAAGACATTTCAAAATAGTTGACCTAGAGATCATTTATGTAATGATTTTACCTAAAGAGAGATGATGTGCATGAAACCATAGTGCTGAGAACGGTGGCCAGCCATCATTCTGAAGCAGGATCCCCGTTGGAAGTCTCAGCTGCGTTGCTGTGTGCTACTATCTAAGATGGGCAAAGGCCTACATGTACTATATTATAAAACAAGGTTTCTGGGATTCCGAGCAACTGAAAATCCAGTTTTTCCCACTTCTATCTTGCCCTTCCCTTGACTCAGTTCATCTCTGCATGCCTGCTGAGGTACAATGGATGCGCTCAGAAATAGCTCAGTGACCTGTCCATGTCATAGTCACAGCTAAGTAGTGAAAATGGATCACCTGGTGGGCATTATGACACATATTACTGCAGACCAAAACCTATGTATATATAATACAAACCCACCAATCATATTTTCATCCTCACCATGTCCCAACTCTGGATCAGTGTTTGTGGACAGAACTCTGTTCCTACAACATACTTATAGAGCGCAAATAGGACTAAAAGACCCACACCCATTTTTCTATGGCCCTTAAGATAAGAATGCTTTCACATTTTTTAAACTTTTTTTTTATTTTATTTGTTTGAGAGAAAGAGGCAGAGAGTGAGAGAGAGAGAAAAAAAAAAATGGGTGTGCCAGGGCAATCAGCCACTGCAAGTGAACTCCAGACGCATGTGCTACCTTGTGCACCTTGCTTATGTGGGTATTGGGGAATTGAATCTGGGTCCTTTGGCTTTGCAGGCAACTGTCTTAACTGCTAGGCCATCCCTCCAGCCCCCGATTTCACATGTTTAAGAGGAGACAATGAGAGGAAGAATATATTCTAACAATAGAGGCAGAAAGATGAAAGAAAAATATGAGGCAAAAAACATTGAAGAGCTATGTTCTGATCCTTTCTGGAAAGAGGTAATCAACCCCAATGACAGGATTAACAGTATTTTTAAATGTTTTTCTTTTCTTTTCCTATGCATGTGTGTAAGATGTGTGGGCCGTGCTGAGTGTGTGGTATGTAGTATGCAGCGTATGTATGCAGATGTGTGTGCTCCGTGCACATGCGTGTGAAGGCCAGAGGAGAACCCTGGGTGTTCTACTTTATTTCTGGAGGCAGTCTCTCTCTGAACCCAAAGCTACTGTCTTTGGTGCCACGAGCTGACTGGTGAGCTGTAACAATTCTCCTTTCTCTGCCCCCCACAGCACTGGGATGACATGACCGCATGGCTGTACCCCTGTGTTTACATGCGGGCTGAGGATCAGACAAATCAAGCAAATCATGCTTGTATGGCAAGTGTTCTTTCCCAATGACCATCTCCCCATCCCCACAATAATTTAAAGCTTTATAATGAAGGAATCTGCATGTTTCTGGTATTAACTTACTAAAACTATTAATAACACCTCTCCAAAGAAAATAGATCACTCATATACTATGTCAGATTAATTCTGTCATTTCTATACTACAATTTAATGCTGTCAACCTAAGATTCTTTCTGAAGATTTTATGATTCTCTATTCTTACCGGTCATTCCTTAACACCAACTAAAAATGTCATGTACTCCAAATTCCATATTTCCTTGTATGCCTTTCAAGGGAAGTGAAGCTATCAGCTTTTCTATATTTTCTCTAATAGTGAATTATGTTCTGGAACATGAATTGCTTTTGTCAGCATGTATGTCAAGACACAGATGGGAAAAACTATAGATACCAATGCAGTTTAGTTCTCAATTATATTATGAGTTTCTACTCACTAAAAGCTGACATATGGCCAATGATAAGGTGCTTTCATCTACTGACGCCAACCATGTATTCTGTACTTTCACCATAAAGTATTTTACTCATTTTCTATATTTGATTTGTCTCTACTGAGACTTGAACATTTGCCATAGCATTCCTATTTAATAAGGAAGATAAGTAATATACACACATCTCTTTGAAGTCTCAAAGCAGCTGGGACATCATTGCTTCTACAACTAATTTTGATTGGAGAAAACCTACAAAAGATAAAACTCATTCTACACTTTCCCAAGTTTAACATATAGTTATATACTCATTACAGGATATCAGTTTTGTTTTACTTGGACTCATTAATAGATGGTACAGGAGAAAGAAATCTGAATAAATTGTCAAATCAGAATCAAAGAAGCGGCATGCATTTGAAGTCTGTGGCTATAAGAAGGCAGTAATTACTGGACAAAGGTGAACTCAATTTTCTTTGACCCCACACATTTCTGGAAGCCACCCTTCATCATGATTTCAAGCTGGGTAATTTCACCTTTGAAACATTCTCAGTAAACTGCTAATAAGACAGGAAATATCGTGTCTGCGTTGGGAGCATAGACAGGGTAAAAGCACCACAAGCAAGTCAATGGCATCAGTTCTATCAGATACCTCCTGGTTAAACTGGAGTGACTACTTGGTTTGCTAATTCCTTCCTGCTGCTACATTTCTATCTGGTCATGGTAGACTCAGGCAGGATCCCTGTCACAGATACTCTGACGAGGCTAAGCCCCTTATGAAGGGAGTGATGCCTGATACTTTTGGAGAAGACATAATTGGGTTAGCTAGGTAGAAGGAAAACAATATAATTTCCTTGTTTGGAAATCTCAAAAATGTGTGTAATGAATTTTCCTCTTTTAATTAAAAATTGTCAACTCAATTCTGTAGTATGAAGGAAATCATGCAACTGTTGTGCTTCATTTTACTTCCAATAACTCAAAATTATTCACTGGCAGAAACACAGGCTCAGACATACATGAAATAATACAGAATCAGGTCTTATTGCATATGTAGAAAGTCCAATTTAGGCAAAAGTTATTTCTGGCAATGTATGATTCTGAATTTTCAATGCCATGTTTTAGATTTTGTTAAACTGATTAAGTTAAGAATCATTTTCTTTCTAAGCAGATATAGGAGTTAGCATTATAAAAATGTCTCTAAGAAGTTGAACAGTGTTGGTCTGCAAATACACTAGATGTCCGTGAGAAAGGAACACAAATGGTTTGCTTCAAAACTCTCTATGCAAGGCCCGGCATGGTGGCACTCACCTTTAATCCAGCACTTGGGAGACAGAGGTAGGAGGATCGCCATGAGATCAAGGCCACACTGAAACTATATAATGAATTCCAGGTCAGCCTGGGCTAGAGCGAGACCCTACCATGAAAAAACAAACAAACAACAATAATAAAAACTCTGTCTATGCAAAGGATCCCATTAGAAAAGTGTTGATTATATATTCATACTTTTCATTGTGTTGGGAAAGATTGAATTAGAAGGAGAGGTATCCCAAAATATCCCAATATATATAGTACCTTTTTGTTGGAGCATTATAAGTTATCTCTAATACACTAATATATATATTATATATATTATATAATTATATAATATATATATATAATTATATATTATATTATATATATATATATATAATTATATAATACATATATATATATATATGAAATATGTACTGTGGTTAATTTCTTTATTTATTTATTTTTTAAAATATTTTTTGTTCATGTATTTATGTATTTGAGAGTGACAGACACAGAGAGAAAGACAGATAGAGGGAGAGAGATAGAATGGGCGAGCCAGGGCTTCCAGCCACTGCAAACGAAC
This sequence comes from Jaculus jaculus, assembly GCF_020740685.1. Classification (NCBI taxonomy): domain Eukaryota; kingdom Metazoa; phylum Chordata; class Mammalia; order Rodentia; family Dipodidae; genus Jaculus; species Jaculus jaculus. The sequence continues at coordinate 70,026,176 of NC_059116.1, read as the reverse complement.
TCCAGAAGTGTGCACCCCCTTGTGCATCTGTCTAACGTGGGACCTGGGGAACCGAGCCTCAACCTGGGGTCATTAGGCTTCACAGGCAAGCGCTTAACTGCTAAGCCATCTCTCCAGCCCAATTTATTTATTTATTTTTTAAATTTAATTTTATTAACATTTTCCATGATTATAAAATATGTATTGTGGTTAATTTCTAATAGCAGATTTGTTTTTAAGATTTACTCAATTTGAGATATGAAAATGTTGGTTAGGAAGGTATTTAACAAATTGGATTCATAGCATTAATATTCTGCTAAATGTTAATAGGTGTTGGCCACAAGTGGTAAGTTAATATAAGAACTGTAGGTTAAAGAGTATGCAAAGGTTACCTTATTGTAGGATTTCATGCAACCTTAAATAGGCTGAAAGGCATTGTGAATATTCAAGCCACATATACTTTGAAATATTTACCAAACTTACACCAAGACAATTTTCAAACAATTGGGCAAACGTATTTTATTTTCTATAACTTATGTTGGTTTGATATTCTAGAGGGTCTGTTATTCCTGGAAAGATCACTGTGGAAAGATCACCACTCCCAAAGCTAATTTATTTTATTTTATTTTCCAAAGCTAATTTATAACAGTATTAAATAGTAATGTATGCCTCTTTTACAGATACCCTTAAGGGCCAGATAATACTAGAAACATTAGAATTTAGGATTATTAGAATTGTTTAGATAAACCAGTCATAAACTTGCTCAGCTATTTATCCTGCATCACCTCTTCCATCCCCTGGGAAGAATTTTCTCTTTTGCTTCGTACCCAAACCTGGTCTTTGTATGGGCTTGTGTGACATGGTGTATCTCCCTTCCCTTGGAAACCCTAAGTAAAAAAAAAAAAAAAGAATTCCCTCCTTGTAGCATTAACCTGTCATTTTCTGTCAGTCACCTCTATCAGTTAGAAACCCATGAGAACAATCATGAGAGGATGGTGAACAGTTCTCTCAGCAAGGGTGAAAAATGGATAACTATAAGTTATTCCTAGGTTCATATCAAGCTGCTCCGTTTGCTGTGTAAAGTTCCATGATAAGACTTCCTGCAAGCATTTTGAGCATGTAATGAGATGAGACACACTGCTAAGGGTCAGTGCAGTGGGAGAGCTCCTGCCTAGCACACATTTTAGGTCCAACATCTCGTACTGAAACAAAACAAGAAGATACAGGTGCAATACAATCTGTGGCAACCAGAGACAGCTTAAATATACCTGTGTAAGTTCAATGTATATAGAGGAAGGTACAGTACAAACAGTGGGTAAATTTTATGTTAGTCAATTATCATCAAGAGATGAAGAAGTCAGGCTTCTTTGCCTATGTCTAAAATCAACCAAGTTAGTAAAGGCCATTTGATGGTTGCTATCTGGGATTTTGGCTTTCCCTTACCCTAATTTGATAATGAAAGTTAACAAGTGATAATGTGATAACAGATATTTCTATATGATCAACTTGACTCTTGATGCTTCTTATCTGCCAGGCTGGCCTCCAAAAATGCAGCTAGTAAAAGTACCCCAAGTGTTCAATAAAGAAAACAGGTTTCTTTAACTAAAAATCTCAACTTCTGGCAGGCAATAATCTAAAATTGAACATACCAAATAAAATGCTATCATGAGTCATATAATGCCACTTTTGACTAGTATAACTAATAATGAAGCAGGCTTATATCCCCTTGGCTGGATGTGGAGTTTACTTGATTCTGCAGTCCTAAATAGCCATGAAGAAGAAAATATTTTCCCATTGAAAAGTCCCTTTCAAAAGATTTTTTTTCTTTGCAGATAGCTTCTTGAAGAAGTTTTATGAACAACCTGTACTTTACACATCTCTATGCACTCTTCTGATGCTACTAAGGATTTCCCTCTAGGGACATGCTGACATTTCACTGGGGCATTTGTGTAATATTTTTATGTGATCTGCCATGGGGATTGGTCTTACATAAGAGTCAAGTCCTTATTCATTCATTAATAAAAGATTTAATTTCCTGGACTGTCATTTCTGAGCCTCATTATTAACATAAGTTCTCTGTGGTTAAGGTATCATCTTTATTAAAATGTTTAGAGAAAGGATGAGCAATGAATGCCAAAGCCCATCATTTAAAAGAAATAAATGTCCAGAGGTAATGTGTCACCATTTCATTGTGTGGCATGCTTCATCTACTCAAATTAACAGATCCCCACATACATATTTTATATCTTCACATATTAACCTTTTCTGGCTTGCTTTACAGTGGGTAACACTTGCATACATATACATCTCCAAGCTCCAAATACCGCTCTTTCTTCCAAAGAAGCCGTTAGGCCACATGTGTGAGCAATAAGACAAATATGTGCAGGCTGGCATTCACAAAGCAATCTGATACATAATTCCTCTTAAGAAATGTAAGGGGGGGAAGTTGTCATTTCTCATGCAGGGAGAGAAAATAATCTGTGTTCTATTTGTAGCAGTAGCAGCATTAGATGAACAATGTTCCCAGCATATCTACCTCAGGAAATGTTAGGAGGATGAACATGAGCATTTTTTTTTTTTTTTTTTTTTTTTGCAGGATGCTTTGTGTTTCTATAGCATCTCTTCCCAGAATACTCCATGAGTGTCACTGGAGTTGACTGTCCTTGTCCCTTCCACTTTCAAAATTGGCATAAAAGTGCAAAGCAGAGCCCTGTAACCTCATCATAATCAAACTTAGTAGGGATCCTACTTGTATATGGAAGTAAAGCCTGATTATTTCAGTGTGGGAAAGTACAGAAGAGCAAGTGAAATCATCCCTGACACCAGCATGTATGATCAGAATCTTCTGATTCTAAACTTGGAGGTATAAGAAGAAAGAGACAATTTTAAGATGAGTTAACTGAGCCTTTTTAGAAGATGGAACAGAATTATATAATTAGAATAAAATTAAAATCATGGAAACACAGAATAACTGCATCTTGATATTGATGAACTCTTAAAGCCTCTACCGTGTGATCCCACTGGCACTAAGGAAGCAGTCAGAGAGAAAGGCAGGATTGTAGTGAACAGGGTAACAGGAAGTGGGGGTCCTAATTCTATTGCTACTAAATTTGCAATAGACAAAACATAAAGTACAATATTGATTAATTAAAAATAGACAGTGGGGACAGTCTGAGATACTACTTCCTATGATTGATTTTAAATTCCATGATTTAATAATATGCAATCTAACCCAACAATTGCTAAATATCAGACCTCAAATGACTCTTCTCTTAAAAGCTGTAGCCTATTAAATAATCAAACTCACTTAGCACTGGAACTTATGTAATCCTAATTTTTTCTAAGAGCATTGTAAGTAAACTATCCCAACCTTGTTGTCCTGGAGTTTGCATCTTTCTATAAAAACCTGTTGACAGGTGGATAAGATCTAACAATGATGGGAAAGAATCTGTCAGCTAAAGGTCAGTAAATGGGGGAAGAGTGGAATAATAATGATCCCAAACCAACAAGTTGCTATATGTATTGACTTGGCTTCCCTTCCTCATCACATATTCATTCCCTTAATATAAGATTAACCTTTCTTTGACATAGAATATAACTATGGGTGTATTTTGGTTGAATATGGAATATGAAGTCAATTTTAAGTTAAAGACATCAGAACAAATTGAATTTTCAGAAATAGCCATTCTCTTTCTAGACTCTAGTGACACAAATTGCTCTCAGAGAGCAAAGTATAGAGATGCTAAAAGACAGCTCTTCATAGTTTCTGTACTTAACTTTTAATTATACCCAACAAGAGTTACCAATGCTTTGCTTACAACATAAGTATAAAATTTATATACTGGGATGGCCGTGTGACCATACCACAAGTCAGAGCAACATGAAGGCTAAGTACTTTTTTTTCCCAAGGATTTTTGTGATTCTAGACCCCTGGATGTTTTGTTAATCTGGCTCCTGTCTGGGAAAAGAAAAAATGCTTTCTATCTTTCTTTACATCAGATGTTTTATGAAGAGATAAGACATTGAGCTGGGAGGTTAAGGGCATTTGCTTGCAAAGCCTTATGTCATGGTTTATTCCCCACCACTGGCATAATGTTGGATGCACAAAAGTGGCACATGCATCCAGCATTCATTTTCAGTGGTAATAAACCCTAGCATATACACACACACATACATGCAAAATTAAAACATGGCTCACAGCATATTCAAGAAGATATTGAAATAATAATGTACTATTTAATTGGCAAATGATAATGTAATAATTAAGAAATAATATATTCACATTTATACTGAATTATCACATCATGACTAAAGGTCTATAATGAGTACTCAATGAACTGATAATGATGTTCTTTATGTATGAGCCTTTAAATTATACAAGAATATACTTATGTCAATTAGTTCAATGTAAAAATGGGAAACTAAGTTAACTTGTATTTGTAGCATAAATACTATAAAAGTTTGATCATTGTAAGGCTCTATTTTTATAGTTTTTTGTTGTTTTGAAGTAGGGTCTTACTCTAGCCCAAGATAACCTGGAATTCACGATGTAGTCTCAGGGTGGCCTCCAATTCATGATGATCCTCCTACCTCTGCTTCCCAAGCACTGGGATTAAAAGTGTGTGCCATTACACTAAGCTTACTTTGATAAATTTTTGGTGGATTTATTTTATGTAATACTCAAAGCTAGTGTATTATTAAGTAAATTTCAATAAAGTGTAAGAAAACAAAAACCCCAAATTAGGGACACACTTATTATGTATTACCACTATAAGCATTAATTTTTATTTAATTAAGTTAAATTTAGTTAACTTGATTTGTTTTGTATATTAGAAAGTATTTGCTAAACAGCATATCCTCACATTGCCTGTAAGTGCAAGCTAATAAAGTTACTATGAATCAGAGAATTCACACAACACAAATTATAAAACTAGTGAAATATTTGATTTTAAGTCAAGCAAACTAAGTTTCAAATTCTGAAAGAGTTACTATCTCATATCCAGTCAGATTATTTAAATTTGTTATACATTATTTTCCTTCTTTATGAGGAAGGATCTAAAGGTACTCACCTCACAGAAGAACAATCTTCTTTGTAGAGAATGCTCAGTATGGACCTGTATCGATTGCCCATCAGTTATGATGAACTACATACGCTGCATATGAATTTTTTTTTCATATAATTATAACATAGCTACTAATATCATCCCTACTCTGCAGATGAAAAACTGAAGCTTAAAATGATTAATTAATAAGCAGCTATAAAGTTTAACCATCATTTTACTTCTATACTTTTAGTATATGTCCTTTTCCACTACTTGGCAACATTGGCATTTATTTCTATAGAATACAGAAATACAGTCAAAAGAAAGCCAGAAAGGAGGCTGGGGAGATGTGGCCAGTGAACAAAGTGCTATCTCTTCATGCCCTTTTTCCTGAGCTCACTCTCCAGACCCCGCATATAACACTGGCTTCTGTAATCCAAGCACACTGCCAGCAAGGTGGGGTACAGAGACAGCAGAATGTCCCAGAAGCTCTTCACAAGTACATCAAGGAATAACCACAGTGGAACAAGATCCACACAGAGAAACCCTGCCTCAAAAGGAGTGATAGGGCAGGGACCAAATCAAAAAGTGTCCTCTGGCCTCCACATTTTTATTGCAGCACACACATACCACACTCATATAGACATATGCAAATACACATACACAAAAATTTAACATAAAAATGTTTAAAAGTCAACAAAAATATGCTTACAAATAAATAATGTTTGGCAGAAGATACTGCCAGTGATAGAGCACCTGCCTAGTGTGCATGAAGAATGGGGTTCTGTCCCCAAAATGAATGTTAATTTAAAGGAGAAAATAAAAATAGATGTTTGATGATAATGCTCACTATCTGATCTTTCTAGTCTTCTTTAAGACTTAGAAAAAAACAAATGGTAGAGAGAAACTATGCTTGTAAACAAGATCTCTATGTCCACAAACCACACATCTAAACCCTGTCCTCACGTGTAAACCCTCTCCTCCACCAACAGTGACGAGGCTGAGAGCAGGCCAATGTGACAGCCATCTGCCTGGCCTTCTCCAAACCTGGCTGTGGAAGACCTCCCATCAGGTCCCCACCACCAGGGAACACAGTTATGATACGCATCCCATACCCTCAGCCTCGTGAGGTCCCTTCTGGAAGCTCCATGGCATCTCTTGGAGTACCATGAATGGCTCATAAGTTCTCAAACCTTCTCAAGGATCTATTGGTAGTTAATGGTTTCTGTGGGTGCAGAAGACAGTTTCTTCGGTCATGTAGCCACTGATAAGTTGTCTATGCTCCCACAAATAGCTCCCTCCCCAAGCTTGCTCATGTAAACATCATCAACTAACCTCAATTTAAAAACAAAATAAAGACATGAATTTAACAGAAGTGGGAGAGGGAAAAAGAAGGTAATGGGGGTAAATGTGACCAAAACATATTATACACATCATGCAATTGTCAAAAATAGTTAAGGTAACATCAATTTTTTTTTTTTAATTTTTAAGGGCTGGGGAAATGGCTTAGTGGTTAAGGCATTTGCCTGCAAAGCCTAAGGATTCAATTCTCCAGGACCCACATAAGCCAGATGCACAAGGGGGCTATGACTCTCAGGGTCATTTGCAGTGGCTAGAGGCCCTGGCCCACCCATTTTCTCTTTCTCTCTATCTGACCACCCCCTTCACACATACAAAAATAAATATATAAATAAATACAATTTTAAATTATTTATTTATTTATTAGGGAAAGAGAGATGGAGAGAGAGAGAAGGAGAGACTTATGTGCCAGGACCTCCAGCCACTGCAAACAAATTCCAGATGCTTGTGCCATCTTGTGTATCTGGCTTCCATGGGTACTTGGGAATCTAACCTGGGTCCTTAAACTATGTGGGCAAGCACCTTAACTGATAAGCCCTATCTCCAGCCCAGAACTTCTTAAAGTACTAAAACCTTCTGATTTTAAAACATGCAAAGCTGACAACAGCAGAAGTCAGTCCTGCCCATTGTCACTTTCCACCTGCCAATTGTTGTCTCTGACATGATTGTTTGTTGGAAAGTAGGGTTATCATACAGGAAATGGTTAATATTTTTTATTTTATTCAGCCAAACACACTAACTGGTATTTAGTTGGAGTTCAGGTGTAGGCGAACATGTTTGTGATGATTTTAGAGAAAAAAAAAGATGATTTTTAAAGAAATGAAAGCTCCTTCTGCCACCCCAGAAATCATAATTGATCACTTTTCCTGACAGGGCAGGAGCAAATGCACTGTGTGTTAGCCAGCATTCCATTACCATGACAAAATACTCAGGGCAAGCAGCTATAATGAAGACAAGTCCATTCTGGATCACAGTTCAGAGGTTTTAGTCTGTGGTTGGTTGTTGTAGTGTGATGCAACATTGTGGTGGGACGGAGAGCGTAGCCCAGGAAAACTGCTCGCCTCGTGGGGGCTGAGAAACCAAAGATAAAAGGCGAGAATCTTCCTACAAGGTTGCATGAGCTAATGTTTCTTCCACCTCCCAGCGGCACCACAAGCTGGTGACCAAGACTGAGAGTGGTCATTTCTTTCCCATAGCTGAACACTAAGGTAAGTAAAATTGTCACCACATACGTACTGAGGTACAGAAAGCTGACCCAACTTGCCAAGGAATTACTAAACACAGGCTACTTGAGAAGTTGTTTTGTTGTTTTGTAGGTGTGTACATAATGAGTGGAGGGGGGTGTATATGCATGTGCCCATGTGGTATCCCATGCACTCACCTGAAACAATGTACACTCACCAGCAGTGGCCAAAGCTGACCATGAGGTGTCCTGCTCCATTGATCTTCTGCCTATTCCTATTTGCACTGGAGTCTCTTACTTACCTCAGATATTGCAGGGTGTGTGTGTGTGGGTGGGTGTGTGTGGGTGTGTGTTCTGGAAATTCCTGGATCACTGCTCCCCTAAAGGACTAGGGTTATAGGCACATGTGTCCACACCCAGCTGTTAAATATGTGATGTGGAGGTTGGAACTCAGGAAGACTCAGAACCCTTCAGGCTTGCATAGGTAGAACACTTAACTTCTGATCCATCTCTCCAACCCATGAAGATAAATTTTTCATACAAATGAAAATTTTAGAAGGCTCTCCCAATCTGGAAATGAAAAGATCAGATAAAAATGCAGCAGAAGTTGAATATATGGTATAGAACTTTCACAAATAGTGGTCATTGTCCATTCCCCAATGACGATTGTAAATAAAGAAGCAGTATTATTTAAATGTCCATAGGGAATACTCCCAAGAAAAAAGTTTGATCCACAACTAGAAAACTCCTGACTTCTCCTTCTCTGAGGCAGCTCAGCTTCTTCCCAGGTCACAGTTAAAAGAACTTGCTTGGTAAAGAGAACTTCCAGTAGAGCAAACAAATGAGTCTAGGTGCTTCAATCCAGACCCTTTCACTAATATTAAAATATATTTAAGCTAGGTATGGTGGCAAATCCACATATTCAAAAAAACACATATTCAACAGATTTTAGTCAGTGTGTTTCAAAACCTTAATCCAGATACATGTAGAATGGTCTCACACAGAAATTATACTTGTTTGCAGTGCATATCCATTCTAAAATGTGACTGAAAGAGGTTTCCTGCAGTGTCTGCACCAGAAATAGTTTTGAATTCATTTGGTGTTCTCTTATTGTCACTTGTCTGTATCATCAGGAAGATGAGCTTCATTCTCAACACTCTTAGCAGGGCAAACCGATACCCCTGTGTTTCCCTGAATGTAAGTAGCTATGGGTGGCAGTTTAAATCTTAGAACTTTCTCAACTAAACTGTAAAAAGTCCATTGCCCCAAAGTGTTTGTGTTTTTCTTACTTTCGTGGGGGAGTATTTATGAGACATTTTGGAATGTGAATTTCAGTCTCTGGAACAAAACTTCCTATTAAATTCATACACAAACCCAGTAGGATCTTTTTGCTCAGTTAAGTAGGCAATTCAGTTAAGCCACAGTGATTAAAGTCATGAAACAAGCTGGGCTTGTACTAGCAATCTCCTTATTCTTGTTTGAGAAACACTGACATCAATTTCGTCCCTGCTGTGCTCACTCTCCCCCAAGAACATCTAAAGAAAAAAATTTAAATTTGTCTGTCTCATACAAGCACACATGCTTCCTTTTTCACAAGCACGGCACAGAATTGGTTCATCATCTTTCTCATGGCTTGCATAGATCCCCTCTTCCCTCTTTCTCCCTTTTCACTTCTTGCCCTCCTTTGCTTTGCTTCATCCCAAATCCTATGCAAATCTGTTCTCTATTCCTTCCTAAGCAAGTCATTTAATAATTTAGGAGTTTTCTTTAATCTTCCTTCATGGCAGCATTACTAGAAAGACAGGAAGTGGAGAGAATGAGCACAGAACCAGAGCAGATATAACCCTGGGAAAAAAAAAAATACCCCAGTTACCTACTTCTGCCAAGTAGACTCCACCTTCCCAAGGCTTCCAAACCTTCATAACAGTCTTGCAAACTGAAAACCAAGCATTCAAAAAGCCAACCGGTATATACGGTTCAGAGTCAGGTTAAAAAATATGCGCACACTCCTCTCATCCGTTCTCCCAAAACCAGGCAATGCGCTCTATAAAGCAAGCTGATCAGGCTCTTACTACTTAAAACCCTCTGAAAAATCTCACCTCACATAGGAAAGTAAAGAAAGACAGCCGACATAGAAAAGAATGTAGCAGTTCTTCTGAAAATGACACTCATAGAACTCCTATGTGAACCAGAAATTCTAATTCTGGGCATGTATCCATATGAATCAGTAGGTACTTAATGAGGTACTCGTTCATCCAGGCTCATAGTCACATTATTCATAAAAGTAAAGAGATGCAAGCTATCCACATGTCCACTGGCATGTGGATAAACAAAATGAGATGCAGCCATACTGTGGCATATGAGTCAACATTCAAAAGAAAAGCCCCATGCCATAACATAAATGAACCTTGAAGACATGTTAAGTGAAAAAAACTAATTATGAAGACAAATTCTGGAGGTGCTGGAGTCGACAAATTCACGGAGTCAGAAAGTAGATGTTTGCTAGGGAATAGTGTAAGGGAAGAATGGAGAGTTGTTTACTGCATACAGAGGTCAGTTTTGCATGATGTAAAAAGTTCTAGAGATAGATGGCAGGGAAGGTTGAATGATGTGAATGTACACATAGCAATGCTAAAAACACTATGGTGAATGCTCCATGGGTTTTGTCATATAAAATAAACTCTACTTCCTTTAATATAAAGCCCAAATTCTTTTAAATGATATACTGGCTCCTCTATGCCCCATTTCCCCATGCCCTACTTGAGATATTGTTCTGTGTTTGAAAAAAAAAAATTGCTTACTTACCTTTAACCTTTCCCTGGTAGTCCAAAGCAAAATGTACCACTGTCTCCCCAGGGATCCACTGGCCCTTTTCCCTGTGGGCTGTACCGCAAGCATTACCACAGAGGAATCTGAGAGATTATCATATTGACATCCTCAGTGTTTCCAGGTGCTTCCCTACAAACAAACTTCAGAGAGAGATAGAAGACAGACAGACAGAGGGAATGGGCATCCCAGGGCCTCCAGCCACTGCAAACAAACTCCAGATGTATGCGCCCACTTTGTGCAGCTGGCTTTATGTGGGTACTGGGGAATCAATCCTAGGTCGTTAGGCTTTGCAGGCAAGTACCTAAACCACTGAGTAATTTCTCCAGCCCCAGCAATGTATTTTCCCTGTACTATTATGTACACAGTGCGGCAATAGTCAGTAAAACTTCATTTTATCACTTTTCCCTCTCCAAGGAAAAACAAATAAAGGTAAATCCTTTAAGTAAATGTAGTTTGGTTTAGAAAGTTTAGAATACAGAATGCTTTCCTATAAAATTAAATTTCCAATGATCCAATTCCTTTCAGTAAATTTTGTCATTGAGTGCTATAATCTTTGCGTATATGTGTGTGGTGTGTGCATGTGCAGGTATGCTCAAATGTGCTTAGGAACCGTGCACGTGTCAGTATGAGTGCACTGGCACATGTGTGCATGTGTAGGCCAGAGGTTGATGTCAGAAGTCTTCCTCTTTCACTCTCTACTTTATTTACCAAGGCAAGGTTCTTATCCTAAACTGACTCAGCTGGTCTAGCTAGACAGCTCGCTCTGGTGATCCCACCTCCACCTACTAAGCGCTAAGATTGGAAGCAGACCACCACACCTGCCCAGCATTTATGTGGGTGCTAGTGATTCAAGCTCAGCTCCTCATACTTGCATGCCACGAAGTCCACTGAGTCACCTCCCTTGCCACTAATGGTAGAATATTAAGAGCGAGAAACCTATGTGTTTATCAACCAGGCAAAACTATGCAGTTCTTAGATATCCTTAACATATTCTTGGTTTTCTTAATATTGTAGCCAGGAGCTTTTCCAATAAATATTGTATTAATATGGAAATAATAATACATAGAAAATCTGATGGATTTGATCTAATTAAATGGAAAGCAACAGGGGTACCACTGAGATATTTGCTATGTCTTTTAGGGTGTTTTATGTCAATGTTTTATATCAAACATCTAAAATGTGATATTCTTCAGTGAAGTGTTCCTAATATGGAACCAGTCCATGGGGTTTTTTTTGTAGCATCCAACTGAGCTCAAGAAATTAATAATCTAAATGTATAATCATGATCAAAAACAGCTATAAAATCAATAACATAATTAAACTCTGGACTTACGGTATCCTAGCTAAACATTAACAGCGATCTACATGTACAAAAACAGGTAAAAAAAATTAGCTAGCAAACCAATGAAAAAAGCAGGCTAGAGTACATTAACATACTATTTATTCCAATTATTTTAATATTTAGCTTAAATATTTAATTAATATTTAGACAATCAAGAATTGAGTACAACACCTACCTTTTCCCTTAAGAGTTGTTTGTGGACTAGAAAGATTGCTTAGCAGTTAAGGCACTTGTCTGCAAAGCCAAAGAACCCAGGTTCAATTCCCTTGGACCCACGTAAGCCAGATGTACAAGGTGGTACATGTGTCTGGAGTATGTTTGCAGTGGCTAGAGGCCCTGGCACACTCATTCTCTCCTTCTATCTCTATCTCTTTGCCTCTTTCTCTCAAATATGTTACAATTTCAAATATATGTATGTATGTGTGTGTATATATATATATATATATATATATATATATATATATATATATATATATTATGTATATATGTATTGGCTTAGCAATCAAGGCACTTGCCTCCAAAGCCAAAGGACCCAGGATCAATTGCCCAGGACCCACATTTGCCAGATACACAAGGGAGCACATGCATCTATTGCTTGTTTGCAGTCACAGGAAGTCCTTGCATGCCCATTCTCTCATTCTCTCTCAATCTCTCCCTCTCTCTCTCTCTCTCTCTCTCTCTCTCTCTCTCTCTCTCTCTCTCTCATATATATGTGTGTGTGTGTGTGTCAAATAAATATTAAAAAATAAATGTAAAAACCAAAGTTCACATTGTACATAAGAGAGTAAATTGCAATGAGTCATGGCACTCATATGGTTTATGTTGAATGATGTGCTCTGTCCATTTTGCATGTCAAAATACCCCTTTTACTAGGAGATAGCAGAGAACTTAAGGTTTCAGAGGAGGCTCTTCCATGTAAAAGATCCACAAGGTCCGTGAAATTTGCTGCACTGTAGTTCCTATTCTTTGTCCTCAAGCAGGAGCAAGCCGGACAATTCAAACCATTCACTAAGAGCATGCTGCTTCCTCATCTTCCTTTAAAAAATTAAAATTTCCTGCAGAGGAAATAGTTACCTCCTCAGTATCACAATTGAAATGACTCTGAGTGACCTTTCTTCCCAATGTTGGATATAACGTGGACCATCTGTCAGAGAGGCAGACAGGCAGGCAGTTCCATTTGCTGTGCTCTGTAACAATCTCTTCTGTTCCACCAGAGTAAACTCGCTAATTCTTATCCTTGCCTCATTCTGCATAGGCCTTTTCTTCCCATAGGTGTCTAGAAATACTGGCATAATTTAACTGAGATGAAAGTTTCTACTTATTTCTATTTAACTAAGGGATAGCCCAACCTGTCAGCTACATCTACTTGTTACTCTTCAAAACCATAATATTTATTATTTATCAAAATGGAACTGGAACAATTACGCAACGGGCATGGTGCCAGACCCTGTGGTCTCCATTTCATATGGACTGACTCATTTACTTACTTTTTGAATTTTTTTTTATTAATTTTTTTTTATTCACTTATGTTGAGAGTGAAAGAGCGAGTGAGAAAGTGAGAGAGAGAAAGGGCATGCCAGGGCCTTCAGCCACTGCAAATGAACTCCAGACACATGTGCCACCTTGTGCATCTGGCTTATGTGGGTACTGGGGAATCGAAGCTGGGTCCATACCCTTTGTAGGCAGACACCTTAACCACTAAGCCGTCTCTCTAGCCTGCATTTAGTTCTTGAAAGAAACACTAAGAGATAGGTTTTGCCTGCATTCCCATGTTCAGCTAAGGAAGCAAAGCTCAAAAAAGTTAAGTGATTGCCTAAAAATGTGTAGCTCCTAAGAGTCTGAAAGGACTTAAACTTATATCTATATGTAAATCACAGTTCCTCACTTTTTTATTTGTTTTTTGAGGTGGGGTTTCACTCTAGCCCAGGCTGACCTGGAATTCACTATGTAGTCTCAGAGTGGCCTAGAACTCACTGCAATCCTTCTACCTTTGCCTCCTGAGTACTAAGATTAAAGGTGTGTGCCATCACACATGGCTTGTTAAATCTCACATTTTTATCATCACTTCCTGCAAATCAACAAGTCATGTTGTCTGCATTCATTCAGTAAATGCAGCTGTACATAGCCTAGTCAGTCAAAACTATTCTTTATAAGCTTTCTATTAAATATCTTGTATGTCTTCTTTCATTTTCCCTTTCCCTTTTGTGGTACTGAGAACTCAGAACCTCGTACATGGAAAACAATCACTGCAGCCACTGAAATGCCTTCCCAGCCTTTTATGTCAATTCTTATTTTAATCCATATTACCCCTCCTCCAGAAGCTACATTATTTTTGTTATATTATCTGAGTTGTCTCATCACTGTTCTTTTCTAAGAAGTGTCCCTTATGGGAATAACTTAAAAAGTCTTCTGATTCCTCTTAATTTAATCTTCGTTTCTACATGTTTATATTGGCAGAGGCCATGCCTGGGACCAAATATGTAGTGGGGACCCTGCAAATATCTGCTGGTGAAAGCCTAGGGAAACTGATAAATAAAAGGAAGGATGGATGAATATAAATGTGAACAATGTAAAGCTCTCATCTCTAAGAATGTTACTAAAATAGAAAAGATGAGAGCTGGAGTGATGGCTTAGCAGTTAAGCACTTGCCTATGAAGCCTAAGGACCCTGCTTCAAAGATGGATTCTCCAGGGCCCACATTAGCCAGATGCACAAGGGGGCACACGTGTCTGGAGTTCGTTTGCAGTGGCTGGAGACCCTGGCGCACGCCCATTCTCTCTCTCTCTCTCTCTCTCTCTCCCTCCCTCCCTCCTTCCCTCCCTCCCTCTTTCTCTCTCTGTGTTGCTCTCAAATAAATAAATAAAATAAAATAAATATTTTAAGAAAGAGGACATGCACTAACTCTGTACACAATGCAAAACAAAAGATTTAGGATAACTTACACTAAAATTCCATTGGTGTAAATGCTGTCCATTCTTGACCTAAATAATACCTCCACACTACCATCAGAATCTTTGATAACTTAAAACAGTGACTGTTAATCAGAGGCAGAGTAATGACCAGGGAATGGAACTGACAAGGGGAAAGAAAGGAATGAGAAGCGAGTGTGAGGACAAGAGCAGCATGAGGGGAAACTTCTAGGAAGACGGCTACATCACATCACAAACCAGGGGAAAGAAGACTAAAGAGAAGTGAGGAGCGGACAGAGATGAAGAGGCAAGGAGCAAAAGAATTGTGGATTCAGTTTATAGAAAGATGTTTTATGAGTCCATGGCATGCCAAACACTGCGGCGGGGGGGAATCAATAGAACAACAATAAGAGGACTAAAATATCTACCCATTAAATTCACAGCCTAATCAAAGAAAAAGACACCATGACAAGAAGAAAGAAATCTAAGTCAAACATTCACCATGTGGAGGAGTGATGAGTGCTAAAAATAAACAAAAGAAGGTAGAAACGGTGGAGAAGGGGTGTCAGAGCCGAGGGCTTTCACAGTTCACACGGGTGGTCTTTGAAGGTCTCAGATCATGAGAGGCCAGTCATGCCACTGCAAAGGAGTGTTTTGAACTGAAGGAACCAGTGCCAGGTACAAGACCCTGTAGCACGGGTAGGGATGGCATGGTCCTCAGAGCCAGCTGTGTCAGATGAGCCATGCCGAGAGCAGAGCAAGGAACCCAGTGGTGCGAGCCACCTTGAGGACTGGCTTCTGCCTCTGGAGGGTCTTGAGCAGGGAAGAGACATTGGCCAGGTTATTGCTTAGCATCACCTCCTGGCTTCTCTCTTGACAATGAAGACATGAGGGGCCCATTAGTGATTTTTGCCTCACTGTGATCAACATACTGAACAGAAACAAGTGAGGAAAGGCTTCATTTACTCAGGGTTTCTGATGGTCTCCCTGTACCTCAGCAGGAAGGGTACCACAGAGCAGTTCACAGCAGCAGCAGTGCGGGACAGAGGATGTTTGCATCTCGTACAAGGAAGCCAAGAGACGCGCTAGAACCAGAGGGCAGCACATGCTTCAAAGGTGTGCCTGGCTCTGTCTTCCAAGTGTTCTGCAGCCTGACAAACGAATGCGGCCAGCTGGGGAACAAGCACCCAAAACATGAACCTTTGAAGGACATTTCGTATTCAACCTGATGTAACGAGCAAGATCGAAATGAGGGAGGGAAGGAGAAAAACAAGAGGTGGTGGGGATTCTTTCAGTAATGCAGAATGACGAGGATGGAAGTGGTTGGAAGGTTAGAAATGCTGAAATTCTGGAGATATTTGGATCTAAACAAGCTCAGCGTCCTTATGAGTTGAATGTGAAGGACAGATACAGGAGTCAAGCGGATAGTCTGAACAAATAGGAGATGGGAGTACCCATGGCTGGCTGAGGGAGGAGAGCTGGGGAAGGAGCAGATGTGAGGACACTGCTGCATCTCGGCCATGGCGAGTTGAAAATGCCCATGGCTAGCCAAAGGCAGATTATGAATTGGATAATTTGCAGCCACAGATAAAGAAGAATTGAAGACATGGCATCACAAACATAGGGACGCAGGGTTTCACAAATAAAAAAAGTGGATGATCAGGCCAAATGCTTCAGATCACAATTGCACAGTAATGGCAAATTTGGCTAAGCTTCTTGGGTCTGATTGAGAAAGAATAATTTGAACTCAGCTATCTGGGGCAGAACTCAGTCAGTGATTACAAGGGCAGTAAGAGGCAACAAAGGAAGCATAGCCTAGGAGCACTTCAGTTGGATTCGTGGGGCGAGCACCAAACCTTTTAAGTTTGCTAGACAATGCCTTTCCACTGAGTGTTATTCTGCAGGGTGTAGTTAAGCTCCACATTTCTCCACCCTTTTCCCTATCATATAGCTAAGTAGAGGCATGCTGCTAAAAAGCACCATGAAACAAAAGCCAAGCAAGTGAGTGCATTAAATCCATGAAAAATTAGGAGGTAGAGATTTGCAGCTAAAATTTGATTAATTTACTTCATTAAAAAAGGACATTAACACAGAAAATAATGTAGTACAATTAATGATCTCATTAAAATCTTTACTCACAAATTAGGGGAGGACCACAGGGAGGTAGGAAAATGTTGGAGACAGGAAAAAAGAGAGATCAAACATTTTTCTAGCCTTATTTCATTCCCCTTCCCTGAAATCCAGATGGCAGATGTCAATGAGAAACTACATTGTCCCTCCCTTTCTGCTTAACAGCTGTGACCATCTCTTACATATGCGCAACTGCATCTTTCCCAAGCATTCGACCCACAGTCACATGCAGGTACCCCTGACTGATGTACAGTTGTTCAGTTTTTCCACTTTACAATGGTGTGACAGTAATATAAGTTCAACAGAAATCTTCCTTCAAATTCTGGATGTTGGTCTTTTGTCAAGCTAGTTATTCTTTGCATCTAGGACCTATATATGTTGTCTTAGATCTATCACTAAAAGGTTTTTTAATCTCATTCTTGAGAATGGTATTTTTAATTTTGATCTACACATGCTGATTGTCAGTAGCAATGGTTATATTTGACTACATGTGTTTGTATTGTACCTTGAGACTTTGCCAAAATTACCAGGTCTAGGAGTTCTGTGCAGCCTTCTTTGGGTTCTGAACGCAGAGATCATACATCTGTCATGAGAACAGCTTTTCCTCCTCCAGCCTGATCAACATGACTTCATTCCCCTTTCTTAATAAGCTGGTAAAGACTTCCAGCACCGGTGGAAAAGAAGAGACAGCTTTGTCTTGTCCCTGATCTTACAAGGAAACCATTCAGCCTTTCATGATTAACTGTTTGCTACAGGAAGTTGTCATCACAACTTCTTCCTCTTCCTCCTCTTCATCTTCTTCTTATGCGTAGTGTGCTTGCATGTATGTATGCACGTTTGTATGTGTGGGACACACTCATGTGTACATGGGTATACATATACATGTGTTTGAATGCATGTGGAGGCCAGAGGTTCATATAGGGTATCTTTCTCTATTGCTTCTCCACCTTATTTTTGAAACAGGGTCTCTCAGTGAACTATGAACTACTCATCAATTCAGCTAGACACGCTAGCCAGCAAGCTCCAAAGATTGCCTTGTCTTCACTTCTCCAGTGCTGGGATTATATGTGTCAAAGTCACTGCTTCTGAACTTTTATGTGGGTGCTGGAGGTCCTAACTCAGGTCCTTATGTTTGCTCAGCAAGCACTTTGCCCACTCAGCTCTCTCCCCAGCCCCTGCTATGGGCTTCACATTTTGTTTTGTAATGCTTACTATTAGTGAATGAAGTCATCCACTGTTACTGCTTTTTCTAAGTAGTTCAATATCAAGGTTGATAAGTACTTTTCTTGATACCATCATTGCCATTTTGTTTTCCCTTAGTTTCCAGTATGGTGGATTGCATCTACTGGTTTTCAAATCAGTTTATTTGAACTAGCCAAACCAAGTTGGAATCCTTAAAATAAGCCCTACTTGATCTCAGTGCTTAATTCCCATGTGTGTATGTCTGTGAGCATGCAGGTGTGTGTGTGTGTGTGTGTGTGTGTGTGTGTGTGTGTGTGTGTGTTGTGTCCTGTTGAATGAAATGCTCAACGGGTGTGCATTAGCTACTGTGGAGTGAAAGTGTTCTTAAGTTCTATTATACCCATGTGTTTGTGTGTTTGTGGTATTGCTAATTTCTCTTTGCTAGTTTTATTAAGTTATTTTTTTTTATTTTGGACATTTCATATGTTTATGTAATCTATTTTGATCTTATTACCCCAAATTTTGAAATTTATCATTATTAATGTTTTTGTCTGGTTTTCATATTTATAATATCACCAGCTTCATAAACGGAAGTATACTCTCATATTCTTGTGGTTTGGCTTCTTTTTGGAAGGATTTTTTAGAATTGGTGTCAATTTATTACATATTTGGTGTTGTTTTCAGAATCTCAATTTCTCCAAGGAAACTTCATGGACCTGGAAATATCTCTCTCCAAGTCTATCCAAGTTTTTTTTTTTTTAATGTGAATGCTTTTTCATTAATAATTATGGGGCTAGTTCCTTTATATTAGATTAACTGCATTAGTCATATTTTTGTATAGAGTGGTGCATTTCAAACATTAAATATACGTGTGTAAGATTACTCATGTTGTTTCCTTATTACTCTTTTGTTGACTACAGGTCTTTGTTCATATCCCCTATTTTATTTTATTCCCCACATGAGAATTTTGTACATTTTACTTTCTGCCAGTCTTAGTGAATTCCTTTCTGATTCATGTTGCTCTTGTTTAAATCCACATTATTTCTCTACTTGGGATTATCTCAGTCCTGATTTTCCAAAGTTTTAAGAGTAAGACATTAGGTTGCTCATCTGAGGCTTTTCTTCCTTTCTGTCTAGCACAGACATTTTAGAGCTAAAATATTCCTCTCAGAACTGCTTAGCTGTGTCTTACAATGTCAGTATGCTGTTTACTGGTTAGCAGTTCCATGTCATGTTCCTCGCAAATTCACCTTTGCTCCTTGGCTCAGTAGGTCTTGTCTGTTTAGATTCAACAAATTCAGGTAATTTTTCTAATATTTTGAAACTCAGTTTAGTTTGATTATTCTTGAAGGAAATACTATGTATGATTTCATTCCTTTTCAAGTTCATTAAAATTTGTTTGATCCATAAGACATGAACTTTGTTAGAAAATCTTTCATGGGCATTTGGAAAGAATTTGTTTTCAATTCTGTGATATTAAATAGTCTATGAGTGTGCATTAGACACTGTGGGCTGAAAGTGTTCTTAATTTCCTTTATATCCTTGCTAATGTCAGTCTATCATTGAAATGGGGACATTAAAATCTGATTCTAATTGTTGATTTGCCTGCTTTCTCCATTTTATGAGGTTTGTTTTTTTTTTCTTAGAGAGTGTGATACAGAGAGGGCCTCAGCCACTGCAATTGAACACCAGACCCTTGCACCACCTAGTGGGCATGTGCAACCTTGTGCTTGCCTCACCTTTGTGAGTCTGGCATATGTGGGAACTGGAGAGTGATCAAACATGGGTCCATAGGCTTTGAAGAAAAGCACCATAACCACTAAGTAATCTCTCCAGCCCTTATCAGTTTTTATCACATATTTTTGCAACTCTTGTGTTTGATTGCATGTATGTGCCCCACATGCAGCTTTATTTCATTTTCTGTGGTTTAAGTGAGTTTGTTGTATACCATATGCATCAATGTATAATGTAAGCATGGTTTTTACACAAGCAATCTATATTTTAATCAATACAGTTACACTATTTTTTTAATTTTTTGAAAATATTTTATTTATTTATTTGAGAGAGAGCATGAAAGAGGCGGGTGTGTGTGTCAAAGAGAATGGACATGCCATGGCCTACAGCCACTGAAAATTAACTCCAGACTTATGTACCACCTTGTGCATCTGGCTTCATGGATCCTAGGAAAGAGAACCTTGGTCCTTAGGCTTTGCAGGCTAGTGCATTAACTGCTAAGCCATTTCTCTAGCCCTTATTTTTTTTAATTTTATTTATTTGAGAGAGAAAGAGAAAGAAAAAAAAGAGGCAGATAGAGAATGACTAGCCATTGCAAAAAAAAAACTCTAGACATATGTGCCACCTTGTGCATCTGGCTTACATGTGTACTGGAGAATTGAACCTGAGTCCTTAGGCTTCAAAGACAAGCATCTTAACCACTAAGCCATCTCTCTCCAGTTCATCTATAATGTTTTCAGGTGTACCTCTTTGCATAGTATGTTTAATCATTACTTTAAGTTTACATTATGTATGCATACCTTACCATAATGAACTGATACAGCCATTCTATCAATTTGAGTAAATTTGAAAGAAAGAGAATGTCATAATAAACCCCATTTCTTCATAATATCACCTTAAAATATTAATTTAAAATATTAGTGGACTAGGAAGCTGAGACAGTTGTCAAGTATTTTTCCCCACATATATTTAGACAGTCATCATTTCCAGTTCAGTGACCTGACATAATTTAGAAGTCTTAAGATAAGGACAGCCTATTTAATTAACTATATTTTTGCTTACTGTGTTGTTTTTCCTTCTTTCTTAAAAAGTATTTACTAATGAGGAGAGAGAGAGAGAATGAATGTGTCAGGGCCTCTTGCCATTGCAAACAATTTACATGCACTACTTAAAGTATTTTTAGCACCACCCACTTTCTCCTCACCATCTGGTTATTCCAGTTACATGATGGTTAGATCATTTGTTGTAATTCCACATTACCTCAAGCCTCAGTTCTTTGTTCATTCTCTATAATCTGTTATTCCTACTGATTATCAAGATTGAAATACTTCAGTTGATTATTTCCTCCCCCTACCCTTTCTTTTCTACTGTTGAGAACATCGTTTGAGCTACTTATTTTATTCATTATATTTTTCATTTCTAAAATCTGTTTGGTTCTTCTCCATACCAGTTGTTTGTTCACTGGGGCCCTTCTAGTTTTCCATTTGTCTCAGGTGTGCCTGTTGTTGCTATTGAAACATTTTATCATTGATTCTTTTAAATCTTTTGTCAGAGAAAGCTAAGTTCTCTCATCTAGGAATTTCTTCTATTGATCTTTTCTTCACTCAGATCTTTCCAATTTATTTTATAAATATTATTTTTTACTAAAACCTACATATTTTGTCTCATTATGCAGCTCTAAACAATAATTATCTTCTGAATATTAATTAGCCAGCTTCCTCTGGCAACATTCTAGAAAGAGAGTAGCATATGGGTGTTCACTCATTAATGTCAGGTGGAGACAGACGTCTGTGCTCCCCACTCAGCCTCCTTTAACAAGGAAGGGGAAAGGATTCATTTATCAGTGGGTCATGGTAGGAGCTAATAAGTTCCACATGGCTGGCAGCATGGTGAGGGTACCCTCATTGCCACAGCATGAAAGTCCTGGTTCTCTACTGCGCTTGCATGGTTATCACCAATGTAGTTAGAAGGAGGGAGATTCTCACTACTGCAAGGTGGGTTTAGAAGTCTTTGTTCCCCATAGAGGCTAATGGCACAGTGAGGAAGAGGAGCATGGGCCAAGAGCCCTGATGGCTGGCCAATGGGGATTGAAGTTCCGGGTCTGTTTGACTGCTTTTGACATCACCCTGCTACAGCTCTGACACAGATCCCAAGAGCTTTGTGAGGCCTCCGGTCCGGGTTCCTCACTAAACCTCTGCTGAGTAAGAAAAAAATGTCATGGGCCCTTCTGTGATCATGTCTGGAGAAGAACAGATATTATTATTATTGGGGTTTGATGTGGGTTGTTTTTTTTTTGAGTTTTGTTTTTGGTGTGTATGTGTGTGTGCATTTGTGTGTGAATGGATATGCATGTGTGCATGTGAATGCCAGAAGTTGACAATCAGCTTCTTCCTCAATTGTTCTCACTGACTGAGTCAGGGCTTCTCACCAGAGCTCAGAGCTCAGCAATTCAACAAGTCTCACTAGCCATCTTTTGCTAAAGGATTCTCTGTCTACCTAGGAAGTTCTGTGGTTACAGGTGGCCTCCATAATATGGGTACTGGAGATCAAAATCAGGTCTTGACACTTGCATGTCAAAGACTTTATCCACTGAGCCATCTCCTCAGACCTATGTTTTTGTTTTCTTTTCTTTTCTGGTTTTTCAAAGCAGGGTTCCATCTGGAATTCACCATGTAGTTTCTGGCTGGCCTCAAACTCACAGTGATCCTTCTACCTCTGCAGCCTGAGTGCTGAGATTAAAGGTGTGTGCCACCACATCTGGCTTGGTTTTGTTTTCTAATGTGCTGTTAGCATTTCAAGATTACTCACATTTTCAGTTCTCAGTCTGGGCTGTATGAAACAAAGACACAGCCAAGGAAATCATCACATCACTTTCCCCCATCTCATGTCCCTGGATGGCTTGCCTTACATCAGGCCTGCTCATTTCATCATCATTTTAACACTGGTTTCATATGTAATGTCTAGGAATCTCAGTTGTATTTATGAGGAGCAATAAGCAAAGTACATTTACTCTAACTCCTCAGGAGCCAGAGCAAATTCACATTTACTTTTTTTTTTAAATATTTGTAGATCAAGAGGTCTTTTATTTATTTATTTATGTATTTGAGAGTAACAGAGAGAGAAAGAGGCAGATAGAGAGAGAGAAAGAATGGGTGTGCCAGGGCTTCCAGCCACTGCAAATGAACTCCAGATGTGTGCACCCTCTTGTGCATCTGGCCAACGTGGGTTCTGGTGAATCGAGCCTCAAATCGGGGTCCTTAGGCTTCACAGGCAAGCGTTTAACCACTAAGCCATCTCTCCAGCCCCACATTTACTTTTAAAACATAGTTGACTCACCAATTATTACATCTTCTATGAAAGTGATATTGGAAGTAAAAAAGTATAAGAAGAAAAATTTATTTCAGACCACCCTCTATGAAGAAGGGATGAATGGGAACCATTCAAACAACTGGTTGAAAGGTCCACTTTATAGTTGCCAAGGTTAACTTCAACAAGTTTACCCTCAATTTCCACGTGATTTTTGACTTCTCACCTAGCTCTTGTCAAATCCTCAAAATGCTCCTGTTTGTGGCATGCACATATGTGTACATGTGTGATAACTATTTCCAATTCATTCTGAATATTTGTCATCAGCAGATTCAGAGATGAGTGAGGATCTTATAATGCTTAGGATGTGGTGTTTCTCAAACATCCATAAAGCCCTCAGTAGACGATGAATTCCAGAGAGAGCCAGCATGCTCACCTACCTCTCTCCAGTTACTCCTGGGGAATTATTTCACAAAAGTACTTTTCCCTCCAAATACTTTTGCCCTTTGTAAAATAGTAAAACCATTTATTCTGGCTTCTGCTAAAGAAGAAAATATATGCCAGAACTAGAAGAAAATCAACCTTAAGAAGTAAGGGCACGAATCCTGGACTCAGGTAGGATGCATCAACAGCACAGCTGTCACTCAACATGCCAGTCTGTGCCCAGTATAGATTAAACCTGGCTGTGATGGGTGGAACTCGACAAAGCATGTGGTCTGTGGACCAGATGATCGAGATATGGGGTGCTTGGCTGTCATTCAGAAGACTGGCCCAAAGTCAATTCATTTCCTCACCTCAGTCATTCCTCTTCCATATTTCAAGCACTTCAACGTAACATTAAAGGAGCCTTTTCTTTCTTTTTTTTCTCCCCCTCTCCAACAGTCTGGCTGTCATCACTTCCTGCTTCCACAGCATGTTCAGCCAAAACATGAACGTCATCACCTGAGCATGTCTCACAGGAACATATAGAAATGCTTTAGGGAAACATCAATTGTGAGGAGAAAAGCAGCCACCAAGTTTCTACTGATCCTTCTACCAGTTTCACAAAATTATCATTATTATTTTCTTTCCAAACAGCACTGCCCTTAACACAGGGATCCTCCCCCCTGCGCCTCTCACGCCCACCTCTGTGAAGAAGGCATGAGCAGTGCAGTGCGTTATCCGGACCCGCCTCAGAGTGGCCGAGATGAAAGAGAACACACGCGCACTTCATCTTCTCGGATCAATCCTGTCCTTGCCATGACACTATTTTAGAATACATTACAAGAAAGCCAGGGTCTCCTGGCCATTATCTTCAGGAAAATTTAAACTCTTGAGTATAGCTGAAATAAAGTAAATAAAACAAAATGGGGAAAACCAATGAACTTGGGCTGGGGCTCGCCTATGCCTCTCCGAAAAATAAAATGTTTTTGAGTCTCAAGAGGTCAGACATTGATGCAAAAATACACAAAACACCAGGGAGTTGGAAGTTCTCATCATTTAGTAAAAGGACATTGTGTGCCTTGAAATGGTCCCAAGCTTCCTCAATTAGTGAGAAAGGAGACAGAAACTGTCATGTGTGTGTCTTCCAAAATGGTATTAGAAATTGATGATTGCCGAATGACTAGAGTGGGAACACAAGTCTTAGAAAGAAGGAAAATATATAATATAAATACATAACCCTTCCGGATATCTTTGAATTCAAGCTTTTGCCTTCCAAATGAAGGCTGACATTCTAGGAAATATGGTCTTGAATAATTGAGATGCCTTAAATTTATCAGAAGTTTAAAAGTGCAAAGCTTGGTTTCAGTTCTAGCATCTAACTTAGTCTATAGCTTTCTTTTCATTTTTGCAAGTGGCATGTGTGCACGTTAGTATGTGTGTGGATGCCTGTGTACATGCATGCACTCACAAATGCACATTTGTGTCGATGCCAGAGGTAAACATTGA
Source organism: Jaculus jaculus (assembly GCF_020740685.1). NCBI lineage: Eukaryota > Metazoa > Chordata > Mammalia > Rodentia > Dipodidae > Jaculus > Jaculus jaculus. The sequence continues at coordinate 70,001,252 of NC_059116.1, read as the reverse complement.
GTTTACCTGTGTATGTCTTCCTCAATGGCTCTCCACCTTTTTTTAAAAAAAAAAAAAAAAACAAATTCTCTCACTGGAACCACAGACAGCTGGTTTAGCTACCCAGCTTGTCACAGGGACTGGCTTATCTCCAGCAAGCCCTGGGAGTTCAGGTGTGCACTTCCACACCTGGCTTTTACATGGCTTCTGGAATCTGAACTTAGGCTCTTATGCTTACATGACCAGTGCTTCACTGGCAACCGAGATGCTGCTCTAGCCCTAGTTTATAGCTTTCTGATTTAATATAAGATAGGTTCTTAAAGGAAACAGATGAATTAGCTTTCCATAGCATTTACCTTGGGTTGTGTGTGTTACACAAAGGACTACAGGAACTACACTTGCAAAAACAAAAATTAAATTAAATGAACAAGTCCAAACAACCTGGGAATACCATCTAGGTCTTAAACTGATCCAAACCCGGACTCTGAGGAGGTGCCTGTGTTGCCGCATGCAGACAAATTAAAAATGCGTGTGCCTTGCCATAGGAAGCCAAATCGTGCGTCCTGCCTCCAGCAGATAAGCTTTCATGGTTGTACAAGGCTGTCTCGCAGGTAAAAGGAAAGCCACTGACCCTACTGAGCAACGTGCAGTACGACTTAAACTTAAATACCAGATGGATGGAAAGTGACAGGTCTAATGAGCAACTTGCAGAATCTGCATGAACCTAATTGCACAAAATCCATAGTGCAGCCACTTCTGTTGGCGTCCTCACATCTCAAGCCAAACAGCCTAGATCAGAGCATGTCAAATGGACGGTCTGTTCATCTGAACCATGGCTCCAGTCAGAAACTGTAAAGGGGTCTTTCCGATATTCTGCAGTGAAGAATGTCAGCTAAAGGTATTCATTGTGCCTGTGTCTTGTGGCTTATCTTTTTAATATGTCTCTCAAATGTTTAAAAGTAGCAGATGCATTTTCTCAATAAATTAAATAATAATGATCAAATATCTTAAATCCCAAGATAGCCTCTATGACTTGGTAAACCTAGAACATATTTTTACAGAAACATGGAATATCTCACAATTAGACACACTGAAGGATTTTGTGGTTTATTTAACATGATTTTCCACTGTTTTTTTTTTCCCCTGAATGTTTAATTGCTCTGTTACACATAATGGAATGTTCTGGAAGAGTCAGAAGGTAGTTGTACCAAAAAGGAAGGGCTAGATACTGCTCTGTCTTGTTGAGTGAGTTGCCCTCATCCCATCATGCTTCTGGTGACATCTGATGTGGATCACATGCACATGTGTCCCCAGAATAAACACAGAAACCCCAATCCCCAGTGTGATGCTGGGATCTTTGGTAGGTGACATACCATGTGGTAAAATGGTCACAAATGGAATCTGTGGTCTTATAAAAGAGATCCTAAACCGCTCATTTCCCCCCTACTGAAAGGTAAGAGGACGGCCACTTATGAATCAGGAATCAGATCTTTCCCAGACCCCAAATGTGGCAGCATCTGAGTCAGGGCTGTGCAGACACAGGACTGTTAAACATACATTTTGCTTGTCTGCACACCACTCAAGCTATGGTATTTTTATTGTGATGGCAATCCAGGTGGAACAAGATAATTTTAAACTACAGAATAATCCCTGGGCTGCTCTAGAAAAAAAGAATAATAAATAAAATATTTTTAAAATCTTTTTCTCTATGGGATAACCTGAGAACCTGAAACTCTACTTCCGTTCTCTTCATAGAGGCCCTTTGAGATTAGCCACAAGTCCCACAAAGCTATTATAGAAGCTTTGGCACGATTGTGGAAACGTAGACTGAGGAGAGTATCTCTCTTGCAGAAAAACACTGGGATGTCTTGAGAGTGGATTCCTAGATGACTTAAAGAATTTGAGGATGCTTGTAGTTTCCGCATCTCCATCTCCAAGCACAGCCATGAGTTGTGGATGGCAGGAGAACTGCTGGCCCTGAATTAATCTTCCAAATTCACATGACTTGTACAACCGAAGTCTAGTATCTCCAAGGGACTTGTACAGCCAAGCAGGATTCTGACTTCTAAACCTATCTGCTTCCACCTGGGCATTGTACTGCCAACACTGCCCCCTGTCCTGGGAAAGAAAGGAAACTCATCTGGTTTTACTTTGTTGAAGAACATGCACTCTGATTTTTATAGTGGCTGCACCAATTTACATTCTTTCCAGCAGAGCATAGAGGTTCCGCTGTCTCCACATTGTCACCAGCATTTGTTATAATTCATTCCCTTGAGGATGGCCATTCTGATTGAGCTGAGCTCAAATCTCAAAGCAGTTTTAATTCAGTTTTCCACACAGCTAAGGGTTTTAAACAGTTTTTCTAATAGTTATTGGTCATTGGTCTTCCTTCTTTTGAGAAAAAGTTAATTTACTTCTTTGGCCCATTTATTAATATGCAATAACTTTTCCAGCTGCCAAGAAATGGAATCCTAACATTTGTAATAAAATGGATGTAGCTAGAGATTGCTATGTTAGACAAAATAAGCCAGACTCAGAAAGACAAATATCTCATGTTTCTCTCACATGCAGAATATAGATGCATGTGTGTGCACATGCACATGTGTTCACACGCATATGCACATGCGCAGAGGAAGAGATCTTAAGGAAGGGGGCCAGAGAGAAGGTAATAAAATACCTATGAAATAAAAGCAGAAGTGAGAACTATTTGGGCAATGAAGGGGGAAAGTGAAGACAGAAGAAGCCAGTGTGGAGGAGGGCGGTATCCTCACATGAAAATGTCATAATGAAATCCATCACTTTGTACATTAACTTCAAAAACAAATTTAAAGAAGAAATTATACTTTTATGAAGTACAATTGCATATACTGTTAATGTATTACATCTTTTCTGATTGTAGGCTTGCTTTTGATGCAACCCCTCCAGATGTTCATTTCATCATGACTCTCACTTCTCACTCACGAACCTCTAAAGTGCTATTAAGCTGAACGAAGATTAGACGTTCTCAGTGGTGAAAAGTTTCAGATTGTTAATGATTGTTATTGACCCTTACCAAACTATCAACAGTAAAAAACAAATGAAGATTTTATAAATACTTATTTTAGGTTCATGTCTTCTTCATTCAGCCAAAGCATGGAAAGCATGGTGGTGAGGAAAGGGGAGGATAAAACAATATTTTTATGCTAATTTTTGCATCATCAAAGAGTTTATCTTGCCCTAGGTGATATCTCATCAAATACGTTCATTTATCCATTCACTCATTTATCAAATGTGTACTGGCACTGACAATGTGTCAGGCTATATTCTTGTCACTGGGGTTACAGGCAATGAATAAAATGAGTAAACCCTTATTCTCTGGGGGTATGTACTGTACCAGCAGCAATTGAGAACAAGGACATACATAGTAATGAATTGTCTGATAATGCCAAACGTCAAGGAAAATAAAGCGGAGATGGAATGGGGAAGGGCCATGCAGAAGAATGACTGAGACTTGTAGAATAAATCCAAAGAGCTAGTATCTGGGCAGAGACATGAATCAAAAGGATCATGGAGCTGGATCATGAAAATGAATAATGAAAAAAGAATCATGAAAAGAGATCGTGAAAAGGCTTGAAGGGGAGATGAATGAGGAGTGTCCTGAGGTGAGAAAACCAGTGCAGATAAAGGATCAGAAGAGAGTGAGGCTCCCAGACATGGAGGAAGCACAATGTGGGGCCCACAGGCCCACACATGACTTTGTATTAGGTTCTGTCTGAAACAGGAGGCAACATAAATGCTGTGAAGTAGAGAGTCCTATGAGCTATTTCTTTTAAATATTTTTATTTATTTATTTAACAGAGAAAGAGGGAGAGAGAAAAAGAGAAAGAGAGAGAGAGAGGAGAATGGGCATGCCAGGGCCTCCAGCCACTGCCAATGAATTCCAGACGCAAGAGCTACCTTGTGCATCTGGCTGATGTGGGTCCTGGGGAAGTGAACCTGGATCCTTTGGCTTTGCAAGCAAATGACTTAATCACTAAGCCATCCCTCCAGCCCTGTTTTTTTTTAATATACACATTTGTATATGTACATATCCATATTTATGACTCTGCTATTTGTAGAATAAATTGAAACAGAGCAAAGGATTTCTTTTCTTTCGATTTTTTTTAAATAAAGAAACAGGTGGTAATGATGAGGTAACCTGAGCATTTGAAGTGGAGTAGGCAGCATGTGTAACGCACATCAACACTGGCTCTGCAGCAGCTCTAGAACCTGACTTTGGATTGGCCACTTTAGCCCATCAATGTCACAGCTCCCTTGACTAGGAAACAGGAGCAGAATCACCTTCTTCAAAGGCCTTAAGAGTCAGATGAGTAAATCTAAGGAAGCCACCCTAAGTAGTCAATAGCTCACAGTAATAGCCATGAAAGTCTTGCTAACTGTTGTTGCTTTATGGAGGCTCCTGATAGTTTCTCTTTAGAAATTGATGAAAACATTTTGGTATGTAGTTTTCTTCTTCCTAAAGATTCAGCATAAGATTGCACACAGCTAGCCTTGGACTAAATTATTAATAAATTATTAATAATAATAAATAATAATAATAAATAAATTATTATCAAGATCTCAAAATCAGTATATTCCTAAGGACTATGGAAGCCAGGCAAAGTTACTTCCTTTTTTATTTTGGATTTTTCAACTATTCTATAAACTGATCAGTTCCATACTCGAGTGTATAACTGAAGTGAGCAATTTAAGAAGCTTCTGGGATCAAACAGCATGCCTTGTCCTCACCTCTGTGTATAGAAAGGATTCTATAAATATTTGGGCTGCTGATGACATCTATAGCAACTAATTGGAATGCATGATACTGAGCAGCAATTGTTCAATAACTTGACAACAGTAAAAGTATGATTTCTCTCCTAACTCCCAATGCATATTTAATACAAGACCTTGCTTATTTGAAACAAAAATGTCCAATTTGAATATCGTTGGGACCTCTTAACAGGATCAATTAAAGTCATTTCTGTTTCTGCTGTTTGGCAGTTTCTCTCCTCCTGTTAAACCACAGTCATCTCTTTAGTTCCTTTTTAGAATTTCCTTTGGCATTAGAAGATTGAAAGATTAGCTATTAGTCATAGTGGGTGGTCAAGTCAGTACTCTGGCTACCCTCCCAGGTTTAAAAGAAATACCCCTGTGACGAACCTGGCTTACTGCTTCACTAGAAGCCTCCTGTTGCCTGAACTTCTGGCCCTGAAATTCAATGATTCATCTAACATAAAAAAGCTACCAAGGTAGTTATTTACTAGACAGATATAAGGTCATAAAAATTCGAGTTAAGCATTAATACTGAACAAAGTTTTATATCCTGTAAGAACACATAGGACACTGTAGGTTTTTGTCTGGTTGGTTTCAGGGATTCTGTTTAGTTTTCTTTTGAGATATAGATAGATAGATAGATAGATAGATAGATAGAGATAGAGATAGAGATAGAGATAGAGATAGAGATAGAGATAGAGATAGAGATAGAGATATCTTCTTATGAATTTGCTCATATACTTGAGAAGTTATATCACTAAATTAAATCTATTAATCAAAGAGTGAGGGATGTCAGAAGCAAATTGTGCTAACACCTTACCCTCCTGGACTTGGTTGGATAAAAGTACAGCATTTCCATTATCTTGATAGGATCAACTTATTGGATCAGAAGAATTCCTTACTTAATTTTGTATATCAAAGCTTTTAAAAGAGTCCATCAATCTGTAAGAGCAACTACTTTTGTCCAATTAAATAAAAATTCTCTTCCTTTGCCCAGTATAAAGTGTGAAAAAAATATGAACATCAAAAAGTAATAGCAAGATGGAAACTTCATATTATCACATGACAAAGGTTTTTTTTTATCATAGCTGCCCACACAAAATATAAAATTCAAATTATATAACAAAGAGCTAAGATGGCCACATCATTTATCCAAAACAAGTGTCATAAACCTAAGCATCACAAAGTATTGACTTTCTTTCCAGGTTTAATTTATAAAAAGTATGAGCTTTCAGAATCCACTTTACCGAAGACCCCACTACTTCCTACATTGTCTCAAAAGACGAGTCAGAAGCAATGTACATGTGCAAGGCTTAGATTCCTTCTCTCGCCAGCAGCTCCCCTACCAGACATTGCCTATGCAAAATCCCCAGTCATCGTTCCCAGCGGGATGGATTGCTGACAAGTTCATTCATATTCTTTGTCAAGCACACAGAACTCCTGGGGGCTTTAGAAGATGTTATCCCTAGATCTTTAAGGAATATATTTAAAAACAAAGTTCTTAATGTCATATATTCTTGAGCAAGACATGTGACACAGTTCAGAGCAGTGGAAATGGAGAAGTTTTCAGAAACAATTTAACCTTGACTATAGCATGTTTCCCCTGATCTGTTCATGGGTGTGCAAGTCCGAAACAGACTCATTGATTGCACGTGGGTCCAAGGATTGGGCAGACCAGGTATCTCTTTTGATAGGAACCGATCATTGTTGAGGGTCTTCTTCAGGCTCAATATAAAGTGAGGCAGAAAATAAAGAAAAGTGGTAGGCATGGAGCCTGTTCACAGGAACTTAAAAGACTTTTACCACAGGAAGTAACAAACGCAAAGAAAATGTGACCAAGTGTTGGAAATTTCCTGCTAAAGTGAAACTTAGGAGAGAGTAGAGTGTGGCTATGGATTCACCACGCAGGAAAGCTCGGGCATGGTTGGGAATATTCAAAGACACATAGTTGATACATGTTTCTCAGGTCCTCCTTCAAAGAAAACAAATATGTAGGGATCGATTAGTCTGCTACCTAAACAAGGGACCAAGGAATCAAGAACATGAAAGCAAACTACTGACATACTTGGGTCACTATGTGGTGAGATCACGGTGTTGCTCCCAAATCAATCTTACTCTCAATTTCCCCATAGGCAAAAATTGGAATAACCTCTGTGAGCCTTACAAAGCATACCTAATTAACATTTTTGACAAATGAGGAATTATATAACAGGATATGCAAATGCATATTAGCAGCAAGAACCAAACTGCTTAGCCTGTAGCATTTTCTTTTGAAAAGGCATCTGAAAATACAAAAGAAAAAAGAATATACTAGATATGGTAAAAAGCTGCTAAGGACAGTGGGTCCTGAGCAATTGAAAGCCCCTCAGGGCAATCTTTAAGTATGCTGAACTCTACAATGTAATCCTGATCATGTTTTATAAGCTTGGTGAAAAGTTCTCAGAATTAATCCTATATATGTAATGAAGCGACCATACATTATTTCTTCAGACATATGAAATAGTGCAATGATAATCAATGGTAAAACCAGTCATCACCCTCCATTGGGCTATGCCATTTGCTGTGTTAATTGCTTTGATTAAAGGTCATTCATTTAAGATAAATCTCTTCTACTATATAATTTCCAAATACTAATACTTAGTAGTTGAATATTTATATTCAATAATTTAGGATTAAAAAAAAACTTGATTCAATCTGGTTAAAGAAATAAAATGACCTTGAGAAAGCTAACAGGATCAATTGAATCCAAAAGAATCCTTTGTAGCCCCAAGTCCCACTATGATCAGTCACTTACCTATTTCCTCCTATGAAAAATAGAATTATACCTCAAGGATGCTGAGATGCACATTTTGTAGTTGTTGTAGTTATCTCTAAAATGGAGAAGCATCTTAATATATGATGATGTAGCTTCAATGGTAGCATTTTTTCCAGCTCTTAGTTATGCAGCTCTGGCAAGAATATTTGAATATGCTATAGACAGAAAACATGTGTGGGTACATTATTAGCTGAGACTTTTAGAAATTGGCATGTGCTTGGTCTGACAATGGAGGTACTTTTTTCCTGTAATTATAGCATCTAGGAAGCTGAGAGAGAAAACTAAGTAAGATTGAGGCTAGCCTGTGGTACAAAGCAAGAAATTGTCTCTAGAAAATAAATAAGGAAAGAAGGGAGAAAGGGAAAAGAGGATTGGAGAGAGGAAGGAAAGAAGGAACACAGGAATGAAGGAACAAAGGAATGAAGAAATTAAAAAAGTAAAATTCTTGATTAGCCCTAACTTTGGGAAAGCATGACCATTTAATGTGACGACTCTAAAATCCCCAGCTACAAGTGGAGACTATGCATCACTGGGTCAGGGCCAATGAAAGAACCAGAAGTTTCATGAGATGTATCTCTGAAGTCTATTATTTAAATCTGAATTCCATGCTTGCTTGTCATCTTGATTTTTTTGACAACTTTATGTAAGGATTTTTGACACTAAGGAAGTTTCCAATATACTTTTGCTATATAAAAAATAAATGTGAAATATATAACTGTGTTTCTAAATTGCTACTGTTTATTTTAAGAAATAAAACATTCATCATCTTAAAATTCTGCACCTCTAGACACTGATTGCTATGTGCTCGGGGTGAGGGGAGCTGCAAATTATAGTGGATTCAGCAGCATAGATAAACTGCAGCTGTTTTTAGTTCTGCTTCTGTGATATCCATAGTGAAGTGCGGCATTCACTGAGAGCTGGATTTTCTCACTGCACTAGCAAAGGAATTGGGAGCCTAATTATCCTCAGAGGTCCTGTGTAAATTATGTCCATTGATCTAGAGAAAGAAGGTGGCAGAAATAAATACTCAGCATCATTTTTTAGGCAGAAATCACCTTCAGTATTTTGGGTTCTCTAACCGCCCCCCACACACTGACCTCTCTGAAGATTACAAGGAAGACATGCCTATTGCCAGTCCTGCCACACCTGTTCACCTCAGAACCTTCTCTCCCTCAGCCTGGCATGTTCATTCACTCTGATCCAGCAAGTATGGCCCCAAAAGGCTTCCTTACTCTCCCCATCTTCCTCCCAGACTGCCAGCATTTCCATTCAGACAGAACCTAGTGGCCTTCTCCTTTGCCCTTATTCACTGTTGAATGCTTAGGTTCCTGGACGAGCCCATGGGAACCACCATTCATGAACACATTCATTTTCACCTATGAAACAAGGGCCAGTAGTAATCATATCTGGCATTTATTGAGTGTTTGCTCTGTCATTTGTCTCATTTGGACCCCTCGCAATCACTGTTAGGACAGACATTGCTCTTATAAGTACTAACAATTCAGCGACTCCCACCTGTAAAGAACTGAGGTCAAATACGAGGCATCCCAGGCTGAGAGGGAACTGGCCTGAAGTACTAGAAGGTGACAGTAGCTTCTTGCCAGTTTCAGGCTGTCAGTCTAGAGCCCACACTTTTAATCAATTTATCATGTTTGACTTCCATGAGAATTTAGTGCATGAGGTAGGAATAGGAAGAATATTTAAAAAGAAAGAAGTGAAAAGAAAGAAAGGAAGAAAGAGAAAACTGAAAGGGTTGTCACCTTCTACCACCCTGTCTTTGGTCAGCTCATGTAACAGGAAATAGGATATTTGACATGTGACTCTCCCCTGATGTAGAGGCTGACATCCAAACTTGTCTTACACATTTGAAGTCTAGATCCTTTAGTCAAATATACTGAAGATATCAGCCAGAGCTCATGTCGGGCTGCCTTGTGAAATGAGCCCCATTTTCAGACGCCATTTTGCTGGACAGCATTCTAAAGGTACTTGAAGGAAGAGTAGCAACCAGAATCTGGTCTGGCCAGGTGAAGAAAAGCTGCCATGATGTTTGCCCAACAGGAGCTCTGAAGCTTTTCCAGATGTAAGCCCACTATGGCAATTGTGTGGGAGACGTTTGCATTTTGCAAAGACCTAGCAATCCTGCTGAGAAATTATGTGGTTAATGTGCTAGAAAATCCTTTATAAAATGGCATTTCCTTTTTCAGCTTTTTAGCCTCCCACACCTGGAGTTTGCCAGTTTCTCATATGAACACAATAGCCTCACTGGATTTCATTTCCATTGAAAAAATGACAAGCTATGTCATAACCACCCACCTTGTCTTTGAAAGCCTCCTTGCTATTTGTATGCCCCAATAGAGCTTAGCATCTCTTTCATGTCACTGAGAGACCAGGTGGCATTTAAGCAGTGGTACCTAGTCCATCCCCGACTACCCCCATGTAGAGGCCTATCTCCTTAGTCCTTACCTTTCTCTTTGATCTAATGGAGACTTCTGGAAGCAGTTGTGAGAATAGGAACCCCCTCAAGCTTAGCATTCTATCTAAAAATGACATTGAAATAAGCACTGGGCTTTATTCAACCCAACACCCACACAGTTATGTGCTTACATTCTTTATAGCTGACTAGATCTGAAACTGGAACAATAGACAGCATCAGGTTACGTTTTGTCTTCCTGATCTGCCACCTTGTAGTCTTCAACAAAATGCTTAACTCATGAGGATTCTGGGCTCCTCATGGATATTGGGATTCATTTATTCAGTACTATGATTCTGTAGTCTTCAAACACCATAGGGGTAGAAATTCCCTCTTATTATCTTGGGCTGTAAAGCACAAATTGAAATTCAGTAAAATCCTTAATTAAGCACTAAGTGCTGTTGCATAGAATCTGGAAGAAGCTCATGTTCACCAAATATTAGCATTTTATTCTGGTGGACATCAGAGTAGATACAGTATACTACAAAAAAGATGAAGCCAATGACTTTATCTTCAAAACAGATAGGGCCAGTTTCCAAAGGAAGAAAGGAAGGTTGGCTGAAAAGCAATGATCTAAACACTCCATTTATCTCTGGACATGTGGAACCATGTAACTGGAAGGTGGGCATCTGAAGTAGAAAACATTTGTCATGAGTTCAGCACAAAGAATGCATTGAGTATAAGGCAATGAGTAAGAGACATGTTTTAAGGTAAGGGTGGAGCAGAATATTTATTATTATTTTTTATTATCATAGAATGAACCAAGGCATGATGTGAATGCCAATTCAGGGCAACATGGAATAGATGTGTGGGCCTTCACTAAGCACCCAACTAGGAACACACCATAGCAAAATGGGATTGGCTAAGGCATCTGAATCTGTATTATCAATCTATGCCATTATTTTTGGAAAGTTTATTTATGGACATAAAGGAGTGCCTAGCCTGGTCTCTGGGAGCACTTGCTTTCTAAAGGAGTAATCTTAGGAAATCAAATCACAATATGTATGTATGTACATATATACATATATATATACATATATATATATATATATATACATATATATATATATATATGTGTGTGTGTGTGTGTGTGTGTGTATGCAAACACACATACATGTGCGTGTGTATTCAGAAAAAAAATGTTTAGGGAGTAAATAAGTCATAATTTTAAGAAATGAAATAACCCCTGACACTCCTTTTGACAGTCTTTGTTCTGCATGGAAGATGTATCTATATTGTTCCATTAGGATAACATTATAGAAGCTTCGAAACTTCACAAGTCAACAGCAGATTTGACTTCTTAGGGGTAGAAAAATAAAAGAAAAACAGTCCTGACAGATGTATCTCATGAAAGCAAAGTGCTGAAAATTAAAGAATGTTTAAAATGGTCCTGTCAGCTCCCATTCTCCTCAGGAAGGCCTTCTTATAGATGAACAATTTCAGGTTGTTCTGCCTATTAAAAAAATATCTCAGATGTTGAGTTTGGCAAGACTACAAAATTCACCCCAGGTTTAAAAACTAATGAGAATGGTAAGTTGGGCTTCCTTAAGGTTATTCTTACTTGCGTTTACTATTAAATTAGCAAACATAATTCAAGACACACACAAGACAAGGAAGATCATCCAGGGCTATCTGTCCCCCTCGTTACCCGTACAGTGCCAGAGATGGTCCCATAATCCAATGGAAGAAATCTATTGCACTTAGAGGAATCCAGAACTTCTGGCTGGTTCGTGGGGGTCCAGTATGGCTGCCCTTGGGCCCCATCTTTATTTCTAAACAGAAGAACCTACATCACAATTGATAACTGTTGTGTTTTGAATGTGGAATGTTCCTCATAGGCTCATGTGTTTGAATAGTAGGACCCCAGCACAAGGTAAGCTTTCAGATGGGTCAATGAGGTCTCTTAACCTAGCCCAACTTCCTGTCCCTTCTCTTCTTCCTGACTCTAGACCTAGTGTGACCAGTTACCACACACTCTTGCCACCACAGCTTGTGAGCCAAAATAATAACAGAAATATCCTGTTCTTCCTTAAGCTGCTTCTTGATCAGGTATTTGGCCACAGAAATGAGAAAAATAACTGGTGCAATGACTTCTCCCTTCCATACCTCCTAATTGGATCTACTATTTCTTTTCATTATTGCATCTAAGCACACAGTGGACTTCCTTTGGAAAAAAAAAAATGAGGCTTTTCATTTCTGAAATGACATGGCAACATGTGACTATTGCCAGAATAATTTATAAGCATTTGCTTAAAGATATCCAGGGAAATCTGACGTGTCAATCAATTTTTGTGGGAACAGAAACGGACTTGACATGCTGTCCAGTGTCACCGAGTGCCTGGACTACCCAGACCATGACCTGGCATGATGGCACGCTGTCCAGGCTGCTGGGTGGAGGTACGTCGAGGTTTCCAGGAATATGTTGACACATCCTAAATTTTGTGCTAAGCACTAGGTACCGGAAGAGCCAAATATTCCTATTCCCTGAATGCTTAGGAGCACGTCCTCAAGCCTTCACCCAGTTAGCGAGCCTACGCAGGGCAAAGCCCATGCTGAGCTTGACGCTGCCAGGATGAAATGACATGCAAAGGGGAAATGAGGGCATACTGCTGAAGGCAAGGGTAAGAGAACAGGGCATGTGTAATACGGGAACAGCAGCCGGAAAGCCAGAGCACAATATGAGATGCAAGTAGCGAGAGAAACAAAGGGCAGCTAGACAATATTTCACAAATACATTAGGAACAAGACAAAGGAGAATGTAGACCCGCTAATTAGTGGGGAGGGAAAACAAATAGCAGATGCATCAGAAGGCTTGAGCTCTTAATACCTATTATGCTCTAAGCTTCACAAAATAAAATGGTTAGCTATCAGCAGAAGCTGAATATAAACCACAGCAACGAGCACATGGTGGATGGGGGGACGTTTAAATGGAAACCAAACCGATTAGTAAGTAGTTAGTCAAGCTGAATGGTTTCAAATCAGTACCTGACAAAAGTCACAGTGCGAGAGCAACAAAACCTGACTGTTAAAATTTCAAGGTCCTGGTAAAAATACTCTCAAAGGAGTGAGAAGTTTTTGGGGGGCTGCATGGGAGACAACGGCATGGTCAGTAATCGGCAAGAGGAGCTAAGATGTCTAGAAGCAGCACATGGGCTCTTGGGGAAATAGCAAGGGTGCACCTTACTGGGTGGCAGTCAAAGTGAGATGGAGAAGGGAGTCCTCAACCTGAGACCAAAGGCAGATGTCACGAAGTCTCAAACAGCAAGGCCGCAACATGCGGAGCAGGGTTTGGGGTGCGCTCCTCGAGGGGCCCCATTCTGAACGCGAGCCGGGAGGTCTCATTACCAAACGGAAGGCACTTGGTGGGAGAAGGCCGACGCCGGAGCTCGCAGCGCGTTCTGAGAAGGCGCACAGACCGCGAACGTCGTACAGCACAGAGCCAAGGGTCTGGAAACCGAGCGTTCAGATTAATAACTTCCCTTCCCCGTGCTGTTTCATGTAGCATGCCAAATGTGTGGTTTGAATTTTAAGTATGTTTCATTTATTTATTTGAGAGAGAGAAAGAACCCGATAGAGAGAGAATAGGCCAGGCAGGGCCTCTAAGCCACTGCAAACGAACTCCAAATGCACACGCCGCACTTTGTGTATCTGGCTTACGTGGTTATTGGGGGATCGAACCTGGGTCCTTAGGCTTTGCAGGCAAGTACCTTAACCAATAAGCCGTCTCTCCAGCCCATCATGTATATTTAAAATTTTTCTCAATTACATGTCAAGATATATACTATTATTATGTAAAGTTTTTAAGCTCTTAAGACTTCCTTGAACCTTAATTTCTCCATGGAAATGATGTGAACAGACAGGGCCAGCATGATAAGAGAAAGTGGAAAAGTGTATGTATGTACGTATGTATGTATGTATGTATGTATGTATGAATGATGTGTCCTTGCTGTATAGTCCTGCATAGCCTGTTACTCACTATGTATCCCACACATGGCTCATATTTATAACAATTCTCTTGCCTCAGTCTCTACTCATATCTACTCATTTACTAAATCTAAGCTATGAAATCTATGCATCTGCTTTAATTTGTTAATATACTATATTGCATTTTCTTTTACTTTTGACATGTAACTCAAAAAGCTCCATATAACTGAAGGTCATAAGCAGATATAGTCTAAGAATAACACATGTAATATCTACATACTCATCAATCTTTGTCTAACTACCAGATAATAATGAAAGCAAGGTCAGAGTCAGCCAGACACTTTTCTGCAGTGAATGAAGGATGTGACTGTAGTCCATCCAGGGCCTCGCAAAGCAACAGTATCTCAAAGAGGACAGTTTCCTATGGATCAAGGTTGATGAAAATGTGTTGACTCCCTTGCATTTCCTGCTTCCATACAACAGTTTATTTTTACATGCGCCATGCAGGTTCTTTGGGCATTAAGTTTTCTTCTACTGGTTTATTTTTTTTTTTCAGCCTTTTAATTACGGTTATTGACCCTTCAACTGGAAGTCACCCAGTTCCTAGACAAAGATGAGCAAAGGAGATGTTTGGCTGTACTTTTTTTTTTTTAATTTTAATGCCTTCATCTTTAATTCAACAAAGAAAATACTATATATTTTTTATTATTAATTAGTTTTGTATTCAGCAAATGCAGTCTGATACCATTATTAGGCTCATCCATGACCTACCCCCTTCCCCATAAGCCCCTTCTTGTTGAGGTATATGGGTCATGCATTGTGGAGTTAGCCCATAGTTATGGGTAAAATAAATGTCTCTGCATATAATGACCCAACATGTGGCTCTGACATTCTTTCCGCCCCCTCTTCCACAAAATTTCCCTGAGCCATGTTGGGTTCATTTTTGGTCTGCTTCAGTGATGAGGTGTTGGGGGCCTCTGAGGCTCTGGCTCTCTGATTTGGTAGGAGTTGATTTTTCTCTGTGTTGGTCTCCTTCACCCTTGTGCTGGTATCCAGTTCATCAGGAAAACAGCGCCCCTGCTTGTTTCGCCAATTTTTCTTAGTTTCAGCCGGGGTCCTTCTGAGGTATGATGGGGTGGCTCTCTCCTTAGGATCTACACGTATCTGAAAAAGAGAAGCAGATTCTCCAACAGAGAGTAAGTTAGCCCCAGGACAAATGAGATAACCCTTACTTTTTTATAGAGAATTTAATAGGTGTAGGCCCTCTTGTAGCCCATGATTAATGGTAGCTTGATAATGGAGAGTGGGCTAATGTTTGGCTATGGTTCTGACTTGTTTCCCAGCTCCAGCTATGGGTCCCATACCACTGAGGGGATCAGTTAGCCAAATCAAGAGCATCTGGTTCCCCACCATGGCTGTGTGCCACTATTGCACTTGTGTGGGCATCACAACAGGTTATTTGTTGCTAAGTAGGTTAGACCATGAGTTGCTTGGACAGATATTGGTCATTTTCTCCCAGTCACCCATGTAGCGCCTTCTGACACTAGATGCACTGACTGGGGACTGACTCTCTCCTGGCTTCCAGCCATGCCATTCCATTTTATGTGTCAACTGCATATGGTATCTTCAGCAGTAGGGTCTTACCACTAACCTTTGGTGGGTCATAAAGTACTCTGATAGAAATCTGCCTGTCTTTTAGGAAACCTTGTAGGTCTCTCTGATCAAATGCTCATTGTGCATGATAGCCCCATGCTGGTACTGGGAGTTACATGTCAGTGCCCACTAAGAAAATGAGGAAAAAGGTAACTAATATACAAAAGTTAGAGAGAAGAGAGAGAGATAGGGAGAGGGAGGGAGGGAAGATGTAGAATATTAAGGTTAGCCTTGATCCTACCCTCTCCAGTGTCTTGTGGTTCATGTGTTCCCTGTAAGGGCCTAGTGAAGGTTCAACCATTTGGTCTGCTTTTTAGGAAGTAGAATTTTATGGTACCATTGCCATTTGTGTCTAGATTTGTGTTTCCCACCCCTTCAACACCCTCCTCTCCCTCCCCATCCATCCTAGTGTCTAGTCAATGAGATGCTTGCTGAATATGTAAGGTATCTTGGGTAGATTCAGGTTAGGTGCTATAGACAAGTGAGACTATGTGGCGATTTTTCTTCTGTGATTGGGTAAGTTCACTGAGAATGATCTGTTCCAGGTTCAACCATTTTTCCTCAATGAGTGAGAAGTTTTTTGGGGGCTGCATGGGCGACAATGAAATTTTACTGGTTTATTAAATAACTCTGTTTTCAGTGATGTTCTAGATATGACCAGATGTATGTATAAATTTTATATATGTATATACATATATACATATACATACACACATTGATGGATATCTTAGAACATTATGTATTTACCAGAAAGGAATTATAGTATTACTCTATGGAGAAATACCTGACATGAACAACATAGAGTAGGAAGGATTTATTTAGGCTCATGGTTTCAAGGGTCTCCATGCATCACACCAAAACAGAACAGTGCACACTAACGGGCTACGAAACAGGTAAAACAGGTACAGGAATGGGCCAACATAAGTTGTAAGCCTAAGGGTGTACCCACAGTGACACACTCCAGCTACGTTCTACCTTATCTTTCACCATCTTCCAATAATGTCATCATATGATGACTCCATCAAGGGATTAACCCACTCATTAGGCTAATTAGATCTAATTGTCTCTTGAATCTAATTCACAGTTTATTTCACTAATCTTCTAAGCATTTTTAATCTAGTCAAGTTGACAATCAAAATTAATGATCTTCAGTTTTAGAAAATGGCCATTATTATCCATTGTACTTCAACTTTTATTGATATTTTGTTCTTAGACTTTTAAGTCAGAAGGTTGAGTAATGTTAACTACATGTCAATGAGGAGTTTGTGAAACCCTGTGAACTTAATACAAAATAAAAATGGGAGTTTCTGTATCCTCTACCACTAAGACTGAGTTATAAAATCTAAACATAATTCTTTTTTTATTTTTATTTTTTTTACAATCAGAGAGAGATAAAAGAGAGACACAGAGAGAATGGGTGCATCAGGTTCTCCAGCTGTTTCAAATATACTCCAGATGCATGACCGACTTTAAGAACCTGGCTTCACTTGAGTACTGGTTTGTGGAACTCAGTCAGATCATTAGACTCCACTGGCAAGGACCATAGCCACTAAGCCATCTCTCCTGCCCCCATAAGTTGATTCTAGATGGGCTGGGTCCATCAACTTGGTATCCAGGCAGTACACATGGATTTAACAAATAGTAACTAGCCATGTTTTCCATGCACACAGTAAAGGGAGATCAGCTCTGCCATCACAGTGCCAAATGCCTACTTGAGTTGCTATGATGGGCCCACGCAGGAGGAAAGAAGGGTCACCAGTGGTGCAGCCCAGGAGTCACTCCTGGGCACATTCACTGGGAAAATAAGAGACTTAATACACTAAGCTGTATGGCACAAAGGCAAAACAGTAACTTTAGCCCATGGCCAGCAGCATACAGATTCTGACTCAGTCCCCTTAGCCAACAAAGTGTCTACAACCCCAAATGTCTATTGGTAAACTTAGTTGGTAGTTACTAAGGAAAGCTGAGTCTTAGTCATGTACAGACACAGAAATGTAATACACAGAAACATGATATCTTTGTGTTCTTTCTTGGTAGAAATAAATTTCAGTGAGAAAACCTATAAACAGTTGGTACTTAATAAGAGATGTGGAAATATCAAAATAAAATGAAATGGAAAAATAAGGACAGGAGTGGAAAAATGTAGTGGAGACTCTGAAAGCACATTTTCTCAGAGGACAAAGACTTCACAGAACCAGGTATAATAGTTCCCTGCCTAGTAATTGTGAGGCTGAGACAGAAACAACACAACACAGGTTGTGAAGCCAGTTTAATCTACTGAAACCTTGTCTGAGGGAGAAAATGTTTATAATAGAAGTGTGCAAGTTTATGTTCATTCTTAGACTATACACATATGCACCCTACTCTCTGTATGTTTCTGTATCAATTTAATTTAAAAAAATCACCTTAAAGAAGAACAGTGATCTTGAGGCTATGGTCAGTCAGGCCATAACTCATATGAAAATATGATGTACAGATTCCTGACTAATCATACCATCAAGACTGAAAGTTTGAAACTTGGGGACTAAATTCACTTGTATATTCATAGCACTAGTTATTGTCACCAGTGAATGACAATGGATCTTCATAAAAGAAACCTTATTCCATACACGGCTTTTCCCTGGCTACCTTTACAAGTAGCTGCATGGGCAAAACTAAGCTCCAAACTTACCTATAAGAGTCCCTGGGGACCAACCCAAGTGACCAACACTTTTTCAACTTATCTCTGCATCCTTTACTCAAGAAAATGTTCAGGGTTAGGAAGATGTCCCAATCAGTAAAGTAGATGCCTTGTAAGCATGAGGACCTGTGTTTGGCCCTCAGACCCAGGTGAATTAGCCGGGCGTGATGACATGCATCTGTAATTCCAGCACTAGGGCCACAATCAGGCAGATCTCTCAAACTCACAGGCCAGCCAATCTAGCCACCTAGTCAGTGAACTCCAGGCCAATGAAAGACCCTGTCACAAAGGGGTAGCAAAGGGGTAGACAGCTTTCCTGGGGATAACACCAAAAGTTGTCCTCTGTCCACACACATGTGCATGCTGCACCCCTCCACACATACACAAGTGTCAACCTATAAATTAAAAACAACGTTCATTGCAACAAAGGCAACACAGTGACTTGTGGCTATTTAGACAAGATTGCACAACCAGTCAGTGGATATTTTCCACTTACTCTGAGCTCTTAGAGACCAGGCCTTCAGATACTTAACCCATTACAAATTAAGTTTAAACAAAACAACTCTTCACAGGTGCCTCAAATCCTAAAATTTTAAACCCATCCCTTGTTTTTCTTTATTATAAAAAGGAAATATATCAGGAAGGAATAAGTAGATTCTCTAAACTGTCTGGGACTAGATGATGGAAAATGAGAAGACATAAAGAAATGAAACACAGATTACTTGGAGAACATAGGCTGGCAGCCAGTTGCCATTGACAGGGAATGTTATTGCAGAAGGCATCACAGGAAACAAGTGTCAACCTAACAAGAGGAAGCCTAAAGCTTAGGGAACTGATGTTTGAACCTAAGATATTAACATGCAGGTCTTCCCTTCAATATTAGCAGAAGACTCAAGGTAAGAGGTACCATAGCACTCATCTTAGTGAAGAGGATGTTTGTAACACTGTCAGTTTACATGACTTGGATGGATAATATTTGCTTAACATTATTTATCACCAAATAAGTGAAACAAGAATGCAAATAGTTCATTCATGACTCACAGGTTTGAGGGGAACCTAAGGAAAAGAGCATGGTTTTAAATACTGTATTTATTTGAGAAAGAGGGAGAGTAGAAATGCAGGTATATAGAGAAAATGGACACACCAAAGGCCTCTGGCATCTGGCTTATGTGAGCACTGGGGAATTGGACCTGTGTCCTTAGGCTCTGCATAGACAAGAACCTTAACCACTAAGCAATATCTCCATGCCATATTATTTTTATCTTAGCAGAATTTTTGTCCTCAAAAACCTTTATTTTTATGATTATGGTTATTATTATTTGTTAGTTTGATCTTGACACTATCAGAATCTGGAAGAGCTATCATAGTACAGCCAAGTATGGTAACTGAATGAAGAATTGACTTTTATTTCGTCTAACAAAAATCAGCTCTTATTATTTTTACAAATCAGCCATAATTATAATTGTATGAAGAATGTCTTAACAGCCCCAGTGGGACAGAAATAAGCTAGATGTACAATAGCACTTCCGGGTCTATGATTAAAATTTGTATGCACATTAATGGCATTATAAATGAGCATTATAGCAAAATTAATCCTTGCCATTTGGGGCTGAGTCTAATGCTACTGTTGAACATTATGTCTCTGACATTGCAAGCATTTCTGGCCACAGCAGTCATAGGTGCCTGCACAGCAGGCCTTGTATATGTGCTTTAGTAGATCTTGCTAGTCTTACTATACTGATGTTTAGTTCATAAAATATTAAACAACAATCATGTTTTGTTTTTCTGTACAACATTCTTGAAGATGAGTAAACTCTTTGTGACCTGTGTTTTAGAGAACTTTTGTTTTTGCAAACATGTCTTTTATCTACTTTCACATTTGTAGGGTGGTGAATGGATCTGGTAGATGAAATCACTCCTGCCTTAGTCAGAACAGAATAAGGAAGAAGTAGGGACAGAAAGGTACAACACACACCTTGTCTCATAATGGTCATTGCTGACCCTCTCATAAAACATTCATGTTAATAAAACATAATGTAACAACTTTATTTGATTTAACTTGTATACAGCACGGAAGCTCTCAGAAGGAGGACTCAAAGACCAAGGAGAAATGTATCAATTTTCCATCCTTAGAGTTGATGAATAATGGGCAGCCATGTAGAACTGTGATAAAATCATAAGTGTATGAATTAATAGAAATAGGGCAAAGGAGGGAAACTCAGGATGGCCCTTCTATACCATTTATTCTTGACATCTCTGTATGACATTGTCTCTGTATAGCATTCTCTCTGTATGACTTTCTGGCAAGTACAAGGCTGGGCCCCTGTTTGGGACTTATGATCTTCTGTCAGACAAAGTAGGACAGAAGACTTCTTTATGGCCACGTCTGACACAGAAATAGCCATATGCTGAGGCTTTATAACTTGTGTTCAAGAGCATAGGCTTTGTGACTCACCTTGAGAAGAAGTCCTGTGACTCACTTCAGAGGGAAATAAAGGACAGGGACAGGAGGCAAGAGAAAGTCAGAGAGACCCTGGTTCATGGGCTGCTTCTGATGCCTCCCCACGTACCTCAGTTCAAAGTGCTTAGCACGACAAAGTGCCATCCTTTGGAGTATCAGTTTTTGAGCCTCAACACATGACAAAGGCATTCCATATATCCCAGAATTGGTATCACTGTCTTTGAACAGACCCCAGAGCAGCACCAACCTCTTCAAACTGTGGCTTCCCTAGTAATTCATAGCTGTTCTGTTTTCCAGATAGGACGTCAAAGCCTTATAGAAACCAAATGTTTATAGATCTATTCTGATGCCTAGATGGAATGAGGAAGGGCTGTTATTGCTTTTCCTACACACACACACACACACACACACACACACACACACTCACACACACCAGGACAACTCTTTCTTTGGTTATCTGAGGATTTACTTTGATGTACAGACTGAGATTAATGGAAATAAGGGGAGGCACAGGGTCAGGGGACCATTCTCCATTGCAGCACAATGTGTACATATGAATGCCTTGTCACTTACAGGATTGTTTGGAGACCATGAATGCTGAGATCAACTGGCTGGACTGAGTTATGAAAGGTTCCAAAGCAGTCAATGTAGCATACTGCTCACTAATTCTTACTAAAAGCTATTTTCAGTGTTGACTTTGTGCTGTGCTTTTATTCCAGATGCAAAATAGAGCAGTCTCTTTAATGTCAAGTCTTCAAATTACATAGGAGGAAACCAGAGGGTGGACCTACACCCGCAGCTGATGACTGCTCATGGTATTTATAATACAAAATAGCTAATTAAGATGATGGTCAAGCGGTAGTTTTCTGCTGATATTAGCACAGAAAATCATGGTTGTGTCTCTGTGTGCTCTTACCCTGTACAGTATGAGCAAGCTATCAGCAAGCACTTAATTTCAGCATCAGAACTGTTGCAAAATAAGCTAACCACATCATCTAAAATGGAGACATTTAATTGATATTCACAGTGCTCATACATTATCTTAGGTTGAAGTTCTGTAGTGATATTTCTTTTTTTCTTTCTTTTTCATCTTTTTTGGGGTTGTTTTTTTTTTTTCAAGGTATGGTCTCACTCTCACTCAGGCTGACCTGGAATTCACTGTGCAGTCTCAAGGTGGCCTTGAATTCTCTGTGATCCTCCTACTTCTGCCTCTGGAGTGCTGGGACTAAAGGTGTGCACCACCACACCTGTTTTATTTTTGTTGTTGTTATTTGGGTTTTTTTTTTTCTTTTTCTTTTTTTAATGCTGAGGAATGAGCCTGGCGATTTTCACTTGCTAGGCAAGTGCTTTGAGCTAAGTCCCCAAGCCCTGTAGTGATATTCCCTTGACAATCTCTCACCAGAATCAATGGCAGATAACTTTTTAGGATATCAATTCCTTGATTTTAATCTGTATTTACTAACTTAGAAACTGGGAATCCAAATTCTAATACTTTCCCCCAGGTGATTACAACCAAAATTTAAGAGTCCCACTCTAGACCAAGCTAGAATCATGTTGTCGTATCTTTTCTCAAAAACCAAACTGATCAGGCCCTGATATCTGTGCACATGCCTCAGATCTTCCCTCCATCTCTTATCCTGCCCTTTCTGAACCCCAGTCACTCCTGAGTTGACTGAGCTAAGCCAGCTCTGCCACTCCACGCTCTTCTTATGACTCCTCCCTGACAGGTGAGATGCGCCTATGTGCAAGTAGGTCAGGAGTAAGAAGCTACAGCCTGACACCACCCCAAGCTTAATTTCTTTCTCATAAATTTTGCATCAGAATTAATCACCTCCACTATTAATCACATCTAGAAAAGTTTCCTTGTAGCCACAGCTTAATCAGAAAGTCCTTGCTTTCAGAAATAAAACCAAATGTAAATACTGATGATAGTGCTGTTTGGCCTCAAGGACAGTCACAATGACACCAATGACCAGTAAGGTCAGCCAGGAGGCCCCCAGTACATGACGGTGCCCCATCACTCTTCAGGAATTTCTCTTGAATTAACGACTGTATGATGAGGAAAGCAGGTAAGCATGGGGTTGCCTGAGTATTGACAAACCTGGAATGAGAGGGACTGATAGGAAAATACAAAGTAGAGTGTGTGTGTGTGTGTGTGTGTGTGTGGTGTGTCTGTGTGTGATATTGTGAACATGTGTTCTGATGTGTATGGACAAATGTGTGTGTGGGTGTAAATGGGTGAGTGTGCTTGTGAAGAGCAGAGGCCAACCTTGCATGTTACTCCTCAGGAATGACATCTACCTCTTTCTAAGACACAGTTTCTCATTGGCATAGAGCTAACCAATGAGGCTGCATTTGCTGGCCAGCAAGCCTCTTGGCATTCTCTTGGCTTTTGCCTGCCTGGTGCAGGAATGACAAATGTTTGCCAAAGTACCTGAGCTCTTTACCTGGATTCTACGGCTCAATCTTGTTCTCATGCTTACAGGGCAAATAAATTCTTTACCAACTATTTCCCCAGCTCCATGAACATTTTAAATCCTAAGTGCACTGATGTGGTGGTTAGGTCCTTCAAAGACAGGCAATAGACCTGGCTTACCCTTTTTGCTACCACTGGCTCTGGGCAATGGTTTACTGGTCATAGTTTCCCCAGTAACATCTCACTGGCACTACTGTAAAACTCCTTTGCCACAAATTTAGAAAGTCCTGAGTAATCATTTGTCCCAGTGATTCAATTAAAATTTAAGCCACACATCTGCTTGAAAACATATCAATAGAGATGGAGATGCTTGTTCAGGGGACAATGACTGACAGTGGGGAGCAGATTGATTTGGTGTTTGTGTGGAACTCATTAATCTTTTTCAAGTACATTCTGGGGAAACATGGAGTTCTCTCGACAAGATGTTACAAAAACAGCACTTTCATTTTGCACAGTTGGAATTCTGAATGTCTAAAATGGATGTCACAGTTAAGGAGGGGAGTCCTGTTCCACTTTGACAAAGTTTTCTGTGATTACATCATCTAACACTGGGAGTGACACAACCCTAGTAAGAAACATCACAATGTTGCTATAGTTACTAAAGTTTAATGTTTGCTTGGTTGGTTTTGATACAATATCCAGTTATGTAACCAGCTCAAGATGGCTTAGGATTTACAATCCTCCTGCCTCAGCCTTGAGAGTTCTAGAATTACAGGTGTATGCTCTCATACCCAGTTACTATAGTCTTATTATCAAGGTAGGATACACCCAGCTCTGAGTTCATTCTTTGTTAAAATATTTTTTATTTATTTCTTTGTTTATTTGAAAGAGAGCACGAGAAAAAAAAAAAGGCAGATAGACAGAAAAAATGGGCACATGCCAGGGCCTTTAGCCACTGCAAACAAACTCCAGAGGCATTTTCTACTTTGTGCATCTGACTTTACATGGGGTCTGGGGATTCGAACTCCAGTCATCTGGCTTTGCTGTCAAGTGCCTTAACTGCAGAGTCATTTCTCTAATGCTCTGAGTTCATTCTTATGTAGCATGTCAAATGTTCATCCTTACCTGTTTGTGAGTTTTATTTCTCCTTTATCTAGCACATCTTTGTGTTTTAAAACACTCACTAAGAATCTCACAAAAATTAGATGCTGACATGATTCAAGAGGGAAAGCATTATACATGGAGCTATCATTTTCTTGAAGCAAACAAAACATAAATGTGGGTCAGATACTTTCAACCCAACCTCCAAATATCAGCAGGAGATAGGGGACGATGGGAATTTTCATGATCTTAGCATTTTTGGCTTTGTTCTGTCTTTGAATGCTGTCTCTGCAAATTTAAATCCATCTTATTTCAAAATGCTAGGATCGTAACTGAGAAGAAATAGTGCAGATGGCTAAATTATCCTCACTTGTTTGAAACCATGACAACTTACCATAATGTAGCTTTAAACACCTGAAATTAATTAGAGAGAGTGCATTTAAATATGGAGACTGTGGTTTATAGTATGGGCTTAAATACAGAGATGTGTTTTGATTTTAGGTTGTCACTTATTATTTTACCTATAAATGTTGATCAAACAGATTTATTTTGTCTTTTAATAATATTTTCAGGGATAGGAGGAGAAGCCTAGTGCCTAATATTCAAAGCATATAAATTTGGGGGGAACCCACAATGGAATCTCTTACAATCAGGTACAACTTGACTGATGATGATGGGGAGGCAGAAAGGCACACTAATGCTTCGTAAGTACCTGGCAGGTGTTTCAGTAATAGAACTTCCTAAACATAACTACAAATCCTTTAAGAGCTGAAACTAGGTCTTTCTTATCTCTTTACATCAGAGTAACCCAGAAAAGATAACACCCCACTTAATGGAGTGAGACAAACACTGATTTGAATCTTGACTCTATACTTGATTGGGCCAATGGGTGCAGTGAAAGGAATTACAACGAGACCAGAAGGAAAACCAGGGCTGGTGGCACAAAGACCACACCCAGACTAGCAAATTTGTATATCAGGGTCAAGGTAAAGTTAAAGATGAATACTTATAAGATCTGAATTTTTAAAGTAAATGATATCATCAAAGGAGTAAACAAATAATGCTGAGCTGGGGTGATGGCTTAGTGGCTAAGGCACTTGCCTGCAAAGCCAAAGGACCCAGATTCGATTCCCTAGGACCCACATAAGCCAGATGCACAAGGTGGTGCATGTGTCTGGAGTTTATTTGCAGCGGCTGAAGGTCCTGGCACACCCATTCTCTCTGTGTCTCTCCCTCCCTCCCTCTTTCCCTATTATTATAAATAAATAAAAATATTTTTAAAAAGAATAATGCTAAGTGTAACCATGGGAAATTTAAAACTTAGACAATCCGCAATAAAAAATACTGAGGTAAACCAATCTAGAAATAGGAATAAAATAAGATCCTGGCATGGTGTAGTGTTTTGAGGAGAATAAAGGAGATTACAGATTAAATGCTTTAGTTTTGTTTATAAAAAGATCAAGTCTAGAAAAATAAAAGGCTCAGACTACAAGGGAGCACTCAGAAGAAGGGTAGAGACAAGCCACATGTGAGACAGTGAGGAATGAGTGTAAGATGAAAGAGCAGGTTCTAAGGATAGAAACGCTTTAAAGACGCTTGGAGCTTGGGTAGAAGTAAAGGCAAAAGTAGCACAATGATTTGAGGTGTGCAGGGAACTTCGTTTCAAGCTGGGAGACCACATCCTGCTGGTTGATGGGATAAGCAGCTCAGAGAAGAAGAGATTGTTCATGTTTCCATAAACCTGTGAGGAAATAAGGTGAAGAACCCAGAGTTAGGTCAATCTTGGGAAAGAAAATTTTTCTTTGAGTTAGAGGAAGAAAAAAAAAAAAGAACATAGGGAAATGAAGATTTTATGATGGCTCACTAAATTAAAAAAAAGAACACAGGGAAATGAAGATTTTGTGACAGCTCACTAAGTTTAAAAAAAGTGCTTGGGTTCTACTGCAATTTCTGACCCCTTATTTATCTGTACTTAGTTCTGTGCCTGAACCCTGAACTTACCAAATACCGAGTAAAATTCTATTTTGGAGCAAAAAGGAATGCTTTCATTTTTAGCAAATGGTCAACTTTAAGTCAATGAGGTATTCCATAGAAAGAATACCAAGGTCATCCTGATACATCATCATGCTGTGCAGGAACCCCTGCCCTGGACACAGAGAACATAGCTCAATTATGTGTCAAGTAGAAGTAGACATCATGTAAATTGCCTAGTTCTTTAAAAGACCTCTAACCAGAACCAGTTTTAAATATATCTGTTCATATTTGCAAATACAATGGATTTATCCATTTAATACCACAAAACTCCTTGATAAAAACAGAATTCTGGGAAATGGGGGGAAAGATTTTCTTATAATCCATGTTCTGTTTATAGGCAGGAAACTGAAACTCACTGCTTAGGAGTGAATAGGAAGTTTATCTGGTCCCTCTGGTAAGGCAAGCTGTTTTATTCTGGGATCTTCCTCACAGGAGCAGGAAAGAAGCAGAACAGTCAGGATCCTAGAGGATCCTTGAATTGTCTCAGATATCATGACAACCCATGACATTGAGCCTCAGTCTTACACCTTATACCATACTCAGAGCATGAGCAACTCTGTGTAATAACTCTTCATGTTTTAAGATAACTGTGCTGTAATTTGTTATATCATAGGTTTTATATGGTGTCAGAAGAGGAGGGAACTTCAAGGAAAGACTTAGAGTCTTATTGAAGTGATCGATGGTATTACAATTTATGTACTTTTTACTTACATAGCCTAAGGAGGTGGAGAGAAGTCATGATAAATTCTGTACCTCCTCCTTTCTTTGCTGTATTTTAAAATGACATACGATATGGGAGAACATATTCTTTGTCTACGTAAAGTATTTCTCACTCAGGGGAATTTAAGGAATCCCAAGCTGCTGCTTAAATATCATGTCAGGTTTGTGGCTCACAATACCAGAGCTTATAGATTGGTCTTGTTATGACCTTGCAAACAGGATTCCTGCTCTGATTCACATCCCAGACTACCAATCACACTTGCAGCAAGTTACAGATATCATAATCAAACACAGTCATTGAAGAGAGTTACATGAGGGAGGCAGCCCATGCTAGAAGCCTCAGCAGGCTCTGCAAGTCTGCTTGGAGCCATTTTCACAGAGGACTTGGGCTCCATGACACTCAATACTTTGTTTTGTTTCCATCCATATCTAGCCACAAATAAAATGAAACGCCGCTTATTCACAGTGTAGTCAGGTCTCAAAAGAAATATGTTTATTAAAATTTGTTGGGCTGGAGAGATGGCTTAGTGGTTAAGCGCTTGCCTATGAAGCCTAAAGACCCTGGTTCGAGGCTCGGTTCCCCAGGACCCATGTTAGCCAGATGCACAAGGGGGCGCATGCATCTGGAGTTCGTTTGCAGTGGCTGGAAGCCCTGCCGCGCCCATTCTCTCTCTCTCCCTCTGTCTTTCTCTCTGTGTCTGTCACTCTCAAATAAATAAATGAAAAATGAATAAAAACATATTTTTAAAAAATTTGTTATTGAGACTGGGTGAACTTGAAATAATGATGCATTCTGGGTCAGGGAAAAAAGAGATATTATATGGAGGACATCATTATAATGACTTGTCTCTCTCTGCTCTGTGTACCCACACTTGGTATATAAACTGGGCTGGAGAGAGACGGATTAGTGGTTAAGGCACTTGCCTGTAAAGCCTAACAACCCAGGTTTGGTTCCCCAAGACCCACATAAGCCAGATGTACAATGTGGCATATACATCTGGAGGTCCTTTGCAGTGGCTAGAGACCATGGCATGCCCATGCTCGCTCTCGCTCTCGCTCTCTCTCCCTCTCTCTCTCTCTCTCTCTCTCTCTCTCTCTCTCTCTCTCACACACACACACACACACACACACACATAAATAAAAATAAATCAAAATATTAAAAATAAGGAGTTCAGATTCTTATTTATAAAGCAGCTCTGAGTTAAGCAGGATTTCTTTGCCTCTCTCAATTTTATTTTCTCAAATACAAAAAGTAACAGCGCCTCTTTTGGACATGAGAGAAAATAGCAGATGTCACACAATTCTTACCTGGCACCATTGGGGACAAGCATTTTGTTTCTGCATTGGTCCTTCTTATGGGAATTCTCCTTCTGCTTGATTGATCTTAGAGGGAATTTCAGGGGCTTTAAAGTAGCCAGGACCCTCCCTCTCAGCCACTTTGAGAGCTTATTTACCCACTGACAACTCACCCAGCCCTGTCATGTGAAGAAGTTGGGGCAGGTGAGTTCCCGCTCCAGCAGGCAGCGCAAGCAAGGCAGAGGGCATGTTCCCAATGCCCCCAATGCTTGGCCGCTGAGGTAAACAGAGAGTTCTGGAACTCCAGCTCTTAAGAGATTTTCTTTTATTCCTCAGCAGGGTTGCTACTGCTTTTACTCAGCTTGCATCAAGAATGCCTCCAGGTTAGAAATTATACCACCGGGCTTTAGTGCTATGTGCAAAGTCCATCAATGAAAAAGGCTGAGGCATAATAGAACACATTTGAAATAGCCCAGCAAATACACATTCTCAGTTACAGAAGCTTTCAGAGTAAATGACTTGGCTACTTGTAGCAGAATGTAAGAAAATAAGCCAGGCTCCATAAAAGAATCCTTTCTAGATTTTTTTTTATTTCTTTTCCCTTGGGTGTTCAGGAAAGATTGCCAAGTGTAGTTCTACCAAATTCTGGAGTACAGATTGTTACAGTGGAGATGAAGGTAGACTAGACTTTTCTTTTGTGACTTAAATGTAATGTTTGTGGGATGGAGAGATGGCTTAGCAGTGAAGGCCTTTGCCTACAAAGCCAAAGGACCTCAGTTCAATTCCCCAGGACCCACGTAAGCCACATGCACAAGGTGGCACATGCATCTGGAGTTTGTTTGCAGTGGCTAGAGGCCCTGGCGTAAATATTCGCTCTCTCTCTTTCTCTCTCTCTCCCTCTTTCTTTCTCGCTCTCTCAAATAAATAACTTTTTAAAATAATAATTTTTGTTTATGCATAATCCCAACTTTTTCCAAAGAAGGAGAAGAGTTAAAAATGGGCACCTAGTAATTCCTCCTATCCCACTGCCTTGATTGTGAGCTGGTATTAAAGTTTGCAGCTTCTGTTGCTACAGGCAGCATTGCTCCATTGAGTGAGGAGGGACTTAAAGGGGAAGTTTTGATTCTGTGTCACAGTCCAGGTTGTTTTATCACAAAGTCTGTAAGCATGCACATCTACGCACACAGCATTGTACATCTACCCTCCACCCCCCCCCCCACAATCAAATGCCCAAGAATGAATGCAACTTTATGTGAGACAAAGGAAAGCATGGCCCTGGCATTTAGTGCTCACATTATCCTTATCTCTTGAGCACAGTCCTGGGCTAAATAACTCCAAAATGAAGATCCTAAAACTTTCAGGAACTTTTTGCCATGGGGGATGTTCACAATAGCTATGAAGAACAATCTCACAGCTGGCTTATTTTACAACAAAACATCTAAGATGGGTTTGCAATTTGAGAGAGCAAAGAGGCTTTTACAATTTCTAAGAACTGGAAGACTTCACTACCCACATGGTGACTGCTGGCAAAATAAAGGATGGCAGAGCAGTCAGAAGGGAAATGTAGATTCTCCCTATCCAAACTGGTGTGTGGTACTCGTGATAAACTTATCAGGTAACTTTTTGATCAGCAGAAATAGAAAATATGTTCAGACAGAAAGGCGAGCTGTCCTGGGGGAATATTGGTCTTTCACCTGTCACCATTAATTAAAGCATCTGAGGCTCTCAGACTTGAGTCCACTGTAAAAAAACAATGGGTGCAAAATAGTAATAACAATAACAATAAATTAATAATAATAATAATAATAGGATCATGAGGTAAATTGATTTTGGGTGGCAGATGGACCATTTTCACACATCCTTTCCACAAATTATTCACATGTGAAGGTATTTAGGGCACTTGTACTGTGACAGTTCCTTCAGTGCTCATCCTGTGTCTTTTCCCTCTTACCCAAGAAGGCTTAAATCTGACCACATATGTAAGATGCTCACCTACATAGAAAGCTTCCCTCAAATTTGTTGATGTTAAATCTATGAGAATCATCCTAGGATAAGAAATCTTATGTGCTTATTCAAGTTAATTTGTGAGTTCTTTTTATTTGTTTGTTTGTTTTTCAAGGTAGGGTCTCACTCTAGCCCAGGCTGACCTGGAATTCACTATGGAGTCTCAGGCTGGCCTCGAACTCATGGCGATCCTCATACCTCTGCCTCCCGAGCGCTGGGATTAAAGGTGTGCGCCACCATGCCCTGCTTCAGATTTGTGAGTACTTATCAACAACTTCAAGCTCTGCTTGTTCCAGATGTGATTTGTATATTTGGATGACTTACTCTTGATGTAGGTCAAAGGTGTGGGTAATGAGACAGTGAACTTCATTGTAAGAAGGCTGATAACTATGGCTACCATCAAGATGCAGGCGGTACAGTATTCTAAGTGCTTACATAGGTAGCAGTCACCGAAATTTCACAGCTATTACCCCGTTTATGAAAGAGGAAACAAAGAGGGTCAAGTAACTCACCAAAGGCTGCATAGCTAAGGCTCATGGCTGTATTCAAACACAGGCCAACATGGCTCTACAGCCCACATCTTTAACCCCTATGACAACATGGTGAGAAGAAAATCACCATGGCCTGCAGAGATAGATTAAGATCAACTAAATGAAAGCAGACTGAGCCTACTTATTTAAAGCTTGCTAGGAAATCAGCCCCCACCATCTTTTGCATCTGAGCAGAGACTCAAAGGCAGTCAAAGGAGATGAAAGTTTGCTATGGAAAGAAAAGAATGGCTTCAGTTGTGCCCCAGTAGGAGGCTATTGCATAGGAGACTGTAGGCAGCCTACCTAGAAGAGGGATCCCCTGGGTGGTTATACAGAAGTAGACCTTTGACTTTCTCCGGTTCCTGCCTAGATTGAGAATGGAGATGAAAATTAGGGAGGCCGCTCTTTACTGACCATGTCCTGGTCATTTTAGGCAGACTGTTACATAGGCTATTGTTCAGCACCCTGTATTACTGCAAGAGATCGTAGTCTGCATTCCTATAAGGCTGGCTTCTGTAGAGCATGGGTTGGTTTCCAGGGTTTACTGTAAAAAGAGTCTCAGAGTTCTGTTGTCCTATGTGGGCTGTCCTTTATTGGTTTGCATGTTCTGTCTCTCTGACGAAATCACTTAGCTGTCCAAAATCAAGTCTGTGGGTAAGGTTGAAGACCGGGTCTTTGGCAAACCCTTCGTACTGACTCCTTCCATGTCACTCACCGTTTGTCCTGTTCTGGGGATAGTAAAGGAGAGTTGCTATTGGTCTCATTCCTAATCTTGTCCAAGATTGAACTTCAAAGACTGGTCAAGATTATTCGTGGTAACAAAGAAGGGGAGAATATTCTCCTTACATTTGCTCTGTCTCAATTTAAAAACAAGCATTGAAATCACCCTCTAAGTGAGCTGGAAGTTCAAAAGGCCGACTTCAAACTCAGTGGACTGGGGTCCTTTGTAGTAGCCAGTGGAAGCAGAGCCCCCTACCCTTCCTTATAGTACTAATGTTTTAAGAGGGAAAAGTACATCACAGTAAAATTCATATGCAAAATCACACCTAGCCAATAGATATTCCCCCATGATAAACCAATAGACTCCAACCCCCACATGCCTTCGCATGGCCCTACAGTCTTTTGCATGAAAAATCATTTCTCACTGACTTCAAAAAATGATAAACAAATTCAACGTTATACATCCAGTGAATTTTGCCTTGAGAAATACATGAGTCCCTAACGAGATAGGGCTCTCGCTGAGATTTCATTGCCTTGTTCTAACATGGAGTTAATGTGAAAGGACTTGCTTTGGGGGGAACTGAACCAATTATGGACCCACAACAACTATAAATGGAAGTTATAAAGATGTTAAAACATAGAACACTGAATTAAAGAGATACTAGTATTCTTTCTGCTAAACTTCTGGTAGAACAATGCACGCGGTCTAAAATTGGATTCTAATAAAAATAATATAAAAGCAATTTTTCCATTGGTAAAGCAATTGAAACGCATCCTTCAGAGGTCATCGTCCACTTGACTAAAGTCTCAGTCTTGGGATTCCTCATTCACAATAATGAAAATCAATCTGAGCATCACGTCCAGCGGCATTTAGAAAATGATCCCACATGTTGGCATTCTATTAGTAAAAGCATCAGAGAGAGAGAGAGAGAGAGAGAGAGAGAGAGAGAGAGAGGGAGAAAAAGAGAGAAAACTTGAATGAATATCTAAATTTCTATTTTGTTTAGAGTCATTTTTGAGATTCTTCAGCTTGAAGTGTCTGGATTCGTAATCACTGCTGTGCACACATCTCAGTGGGCTTTCTGTTTCTCTTTGATAT
Organism: Jaculus jaculus; assembly: GCF_020740685.1. NCBI lineage: Eukaryota > Metazoa > Chordata > Mammalia > Rodentia > Dipodidae > Jaculus > Jaculus jaculus. Next base: position 69,968,559 of record NC_059116.1, on the reverse strand, counting down.
ACACACAGAACTAAGCAGTCAGCCCACGCAACTTCTCAGCTCTTCTTGCACGCTTGATAAATAAGAAGAGAGATCACAGTAAAACCTGTAAAACCATGCTTTCTATTTTTAATGTAAGAAGGCCATTGCTATCTGAAAGTACTCTTTTGTGACTAAATAGTATGATCTATGGAGATGTTTGTAGGGAGTTGTACATGTGTATAAATAAATGTAATTTTGGTTACAGTAATTTCTTAGGTATAAACATTCCACATAATCTAGCATGACTAGAGATCCCATAAATGGATTGGCTGGATTTCTGCCTACAATTAGAAGAAACCCAGACAAGTCCCACTTCAAAAGAAATAACACCAAGTACAATTTTTAAGCAAGAAAAAATGTCTTCAATGTTTTTTAATAATGAAAACAATGCTATATAATATTAACAAGTTGATTAGCCAGTGCATTATCCTAGAAAATACACAAGACACAGAGACACATATAAAATGAGTCTTTTATTTATTCGTGATTTCTGAACTTATCTCATGCTATCTTACTGGCTTGCTATAAACCTTACTTGACAATATAAATATATTTGTATACTTAATTAGAAAAAATATATATATAGTTAAATATATATATATGTATATATATATATTTAATATATATGGTTAAATAGGTGGTGGATTAAAATTAAAATAGAGCAAAGGACACTTTATAGTGAGAAAAGTAGCAAAGCCACTCTAGGATAATTTTTTCAAGAACTGAGAAAGAATGGCAAGGATGCCTAAGTTCGGCAGATGCTTCTCATTCTCATGAAGAGCTGTCAAAATAAGTTGCATCTATGGTTAAAAGCCCTGAGACATCTGGAAAAAAAAACAGAGGAAACCATGTGTATGCAATTTCAGCCACTTTTCTGGATAAAGTTAACTACCCAAAGTGAGGTTGAGAGAAAAGCCTTGTGCTGAGAAACCCCAAAGGACATAGAACAATACTGATGCCAATCAAGAAAAGGAATCTGATAAGAACTTTTAAAGAATTATTCCTATACAAGGCACCTGGCATCAATAATCCATTTGAAATAGCTTTGGAAGCATTGGAGCTGGTTATCTGTAATAATAAATCCATTCTTACACATAGCCAAGCAGTGGGTGTTATCCTAATTCAAACTGCAGAATAATGTAGCAGTCATTACCCAATAATCTCTATATTGCTAATTAAACCCACAGAATTTCATAAACTATATATAGCTTAACAGATGCTTTTGTTTGAGTTTCAGTGGATATGTTTTTAAAGGCTCACTCTGATTTAGAGTGACTTAGGAAGGTTGGTGCAGAGTGCAAGTGTAGCAGTCGGTGCTTGGTGAGTTTGAGTCTTGGAAAATGAGGTAGAAAAGCCCTGTGCCAGTCATAACACAATGACTGTATTACAAGTAAACCAGTCATATCTGCTGTGGGGAGTAAAGCACAAGCGACCTGTCCTACGCATGACAGAGCAGCATTACTACGGCCAAAACAATGTCAGTCTGAGAATGGATCTGTTTGTTGTGCATAAATTGTTTTCTCAATGTTGGTCATTAAATAATATGTAAAATAGCATTCATTTTTAAAAAGTAAGGAGAAAATAGAGAAACGACCTCATATATATGTTTTCCCTTAATATATTCTAGAATATTCATTTTGGAGGAACTTCTTGTGAATAACTGCTAGGTGATTAATGAATCTTGAGGAGAAACTGCTTTGAATCCCGGACCTTTCCTTGTCTATCAAGAAATAGCCATTACATTACTTCACAGACCTTGCACCCCCCACCCCCAGTGGATGCCATCTGAGCAGCAAAGCTGCCTGTAAAGACATGGTGGTTTGATTCAGGTGTCCCCCATCAACTTAGGGGTTCTGAATGCTAGGTTGCCAGCTGATGGAGATTTGGGAATTAATGCCTCCTGGAGGCAGTATGTTGTTTGGGGCAGACTTATGGGTATCATAGCCAGTGTCCCCATACCAATGTTTGGCACGCTCTCCTGTTGCTGTGGTCCACCTTATGTTGGCCATGGGGTGATGTCCACTCTCTGCTCATGCCATGTTTTCTCTGCCATCATGGAGCTTCCCCCTTGAGCCTGTAAGCCAAAATAAACCTCTCTTCCTCTGACAAGTTGCTCTTGGTCATATGATTTCTACCATCAATGCAAACCTGACTGCAACAATAAAGTGGTACCAGGTGCTGCTAGACACCTGACTGTGTGGCTTTGGCCTTTTGAAGCTTAATTTCAAGCGGAATGTGCAAGGATTTGAAACCTTGGCCTAAGAGATGCCTTGCAGTACTGTAAGTACAGCTTGATGGACTATTCTGGTCAGAGTTGAAAGACCTGAATGCAGTAAGAACTATGGACTGTGAGGTTTGGCTTATGAGGGTGAGAAAGAGCTCTGCCTGGACTGGGCTAGCAGTCTGTGTGAGAAGCTTGCTGTTTGTTATACCTCTGTCCTGAGAAGGTGTGCAGGGTTGCTTCATGTAGAAATGAACTGGTGTGAGCAGCGGCATATGTCACAGAAAAAAAAAAAAAAAAAAAAACAATCTTTGCGTGAACTGCTGTCCACTCAGCTGCAATTGAAAGATTACAACCCTTGAGATTGGGCCAGCTGACCTGCACTGGGGCAACAGGAAGAATATAGACTCTTTTTTTGAAGGGACAAGTGCTCAAGGAGTGTCCTGTTCTTCAAAGTCGGCTTTATTCTCCCCCTGGATTAACAAATTGTCATCCCACCTGTTATTATGAAGTATAAGAAATGCAGAAAAGAGAGGGTCATTGAGTTTGCAACACAGTCTTGCCTTTTGGAAATGGTCATGGGCAGTGTGAAGCAAGTTTGCTGGATGCCTGCATGGACCCCATGGGACCATTAGGATGAACCTTGGATTGCAGTGAAGACCCAGTGGAGATGCCATGACCACTAGGTGTCTGCTAAGGAAAGCTGCTGGCCCCAGATGAAGTTTTCCAGGACTGTGAGTAGCCTAACAGGAGGGGTGGAACTGGAACTCCAGAGACTTATTGCTCATTAGAATTATTGTACTTGGAGACTTGTCACTGGCTAGTGTTATTGGACTTGAAGCTACTTAGTTTGATGTTTTTCCTGGTTGTTTTAAATCTTGTATTGGCTGAAAAAAAAAAAAATATATATATATATATATATATATATATATATATATATGAATGAAATGCCAGTGTGAATGTGTATTTTGTGCATTATGGGTTCTTTGGGGATTTTTTGGTATTATGGCTCCATTAAAAGATCCTGGACTATGGGGATGTATGAACATCATCATAATTGATAAAATCTAAAGGGACTTTTAAAGTTGGATGAATGCACTTGTGATGGTTTGATTTCCCCCCTTCAGTGTTCTGAATGCTAGGTTCTCAGCTGATGGAGGTTTGTGAATTAACACCTCCTGGAGGCAGTGTTATTGTTGGGGGAAGGCTTATGGTTATTATAGCCAGTATCCCCATGCCAGTGTTTGGCACACTCTTCTGTTGCAATGGTCCACCTTACATTCACCAGGGAGTGATGTCTACCCTCTGCACATGCCATCGTTTCCCTTGCCATAATGGAGCTTCCCCCTGGAGCCTGTAAGCCAAAATAAACCTCTTTTTTCTCACAAGTGGCTCTTGGTCAGGTGACTTCTACCAGAAATGCGAACCTGACTGCAACAGAGGTGAACGCAGTAATTACCCTAATTAGTGCTACAACTTTCAGGAGTGCAGTTTGGACAGCAGGGGTGGGGCTTCCACAGAATTTTCCAGCAGCGAGTGAGCAACACATGGATATTGGATTGCCTTCCAAATGGATAACATGGGACATGCAAAAGCAAAAAACAGAAACCAAATTCCCTTAGCCTATATCTCTGCGTCCTTTTAATATGCAGTTTATAATTCTTGTACAGAGCAGTTCACTGCTCTGTCACCAGGGGTCACCTACCAATACGGGGACCACTTGTATCCATGGAAATATCACTGTTGCCCAACTTCTCTCTCACGAAATATCACTGTGTTTGTTCCTAAAACACCAACAAATGCAAGCAGCCTTAGAGTGTAGGGATTCCTTTGTCCTCCTCGGCAAAGAATTGTTTTTCTTTTCTTTATTTTTTTTTCCCTAGGTAAGGCCTTGAACTCATAACAATCTTCCTACCTCTGTGTCCCTCTCCTGAGTACTGGTATTAAAATCAAATGCCACTATGCCATGCTAACCAAGAATCCTTTTAATTTCCATTTCTCTGAAAACCTGATTGATCAAATAAGTAAAAGTTCTGGGATTGTTGTTATTCTCTAAATCTTACTATTCCTTGTGACATGCCATACCTCCCTCTAGCAGTTGATATTTTATTCTGGCACAGAACATGTGCACATGATGCACAGATTAAACCATTCATGCCATACGGAGATGAATACCATCAAGAAAAGGTATGGCTTTTGAGAAAATTGTTTACATATGTACTTTTGTTATTTTATTTAAAAAAATAAATTGTGGGAAAGACCACATATCATAGAGAAAGAACTCGGTATGAGTAGGTAGGGCCACTGATTCAAGTTCCTGATCTAATGCATGCCTGTGGACACATCATTTAATCTTTCTGGGTTGCACTTTCTTCATCTACTAAATGAATGCCACAAACTAAAGAACAGAGACCGAGTCATTCCCTAAGGTCCACCCCCAACCCACTACAGACCTTACATAATCCTAAATCACTCATTGTCAGCCTCCTTACTTATAATACCTGTTGAAAGTGTGCATTTTGTTGTTGGCTTGCTTCCTGCTGGAGGGGATTTATCACAGTCTCACTTTAGATTTTAATCTTACTGTTCTAAGTGCAAAGGTAGCCATTCAGTGTAGTGAATGATGAATGCTGGAGACTGGACCTCCAGGCCATTCTAAGAGAATTCAGTTTTGTTTTAGTTATGAGCATATTCTGATAAATACCCTCATAGTAGAAATCACTTGATATATTTTTAAATTTCGAAGACTCAAATTAATGTGCTTATTATTTTATGGCTATGGGAATTACATTATTCTACAAAATAAAATAAACTTTTATCTTCCAGGGTAAATCAATACTTTTCCCGTTGCTAAGATTAAGTCATGTATTTAGATTTTTTTAAATGCCCCGAGGTTTTCATATTTACTTTGAGCATGGTATTTAGTTATCAGAGTTTTCATAAACAAATGTTCATGTTATATCCCATAATTTTTATATGTATTTGCCTTGAATTTGAGATGAAAATATTCAATAACTAGAGAAAAGGAAAGAGTCTGTGGCTGTTTCCCCTTGAACAACCCCAGTTAAATGAGACTTCTTTCTAGAAAAGAGTTAGAGATATTGAGCACAATTCATGTATTGTATCTGTACTGAGGGTTAATTAAGGCTGCAAGGGGCTGAACAGGTAGCAATACCAGGTTTCACTAGTACCCCTTATAGTAGCAAGATAAAAGCTTTGACTCACAAATGCTTAACCCCCTAGAATATTACCTTAGGCAACATATTTAACCTCTCTGCCTATCAAGTTCTCATTTGCAAAATGGATATGTCCAGTTGACTACATCTTAGACGGAGTATTAACTTGCTGGGAACCCCATGACAAAATACTATAGGCTGTGTGACTTAAACAACAGGATTCATTTTTCTCACAGCAAGGTTAGCTAATCCTTGCCTTCAGGGAGCCATCTTCTCCCTGTATCTTTACATGGTCATCCATCAGTGTGTATCTCTACCCCACTCTCCTTTGCTTAAAATAATACCAGTCCTTTTGGACACAAACCCAAGTGCATCGGGAAGACCTCATTTCTAGGCAACCACCTCTTTAAAAATGTATCTCCAGGGCTGGGGAAATGGCTTAGTGGTTAAGGCATTTGCCTGTGAATCCTAAGGACTCTGGTTCGATTCTCCAGATCCCACATAAGCCAGATGCACAAGGAGGCACATGTGCCTAGAATTCATTTGCAGTGGCTGGAGGCCCTGGTGTGCCCATTCTCTCTTTCTATATGCCCCCCTCTCTCTAATAAATAAATAAACATATCTCCAAATGCAGTCATATCCTGGGGTTCTGGAGATCAGGACCTCAACATATGCACTTGTTAGAGAGGGGCCACATTCCAGCTCATAATAGTAAGTTCCTAGCAATCTGATTCCAAGACAGCTGTTAACATGCAGGATACTTACAACTGGCGAGGAGAGGCTCAAGGATGAAACCAAGGAAGGAACAAGGGAGACAGGATTGGGAAATGAAAGAAGTTGACATAGACTTTTTGAGTCTTTATTTTTGTTTCATTTCATTTGGACAAAGAACTGTCTGTTAGACCAGAGTAGCCTCAAACTCCCTGTGTAGCCCAGGCTGACCTCAATCTCACAATCGTCTTGCCTTAACTTGCCAATTACTGAGATCACAGGTGTGAGCTACCTCATCCAGCTGAAATGAAATATGATTGGAACAAAGTCGCCCACTGATTCCACAAAAGCACTCAGGAGCTAGAACATACTTTTGGCATAGTCCTAGATTAGGCCGGCGGTGGTAGGGGGAGATTATCTATTGACCAGGAAACTTTCTGCACTTGAAAGAGATTCCCAAAGCTTAAGTCTGATGTGAGTCTTCAATCCCATTATCCACTGAAGAAGTGACAGCCAATTTTGTTATTTCAAAGTATTTTTGGTAAGAACTGTCTGAGACAACAAATGGAATAATACTTAGTACATAGCACATAATTGGAGCTTTATTGACTACTGATTTCAATTCCTTTCCGTGGCCCCAGTCTGCATATCTTCACAAGGGTCGTCATTAGAACATTACCTTTCAGCACCGAATGGGATCCTGGCCTTCCCACTAAATTTCCTAAATGCATTTCCCCTGCATAGGGCCAGGGTCCAGCAGATTACCTTTCACATCGTGTCCAGTGTTGATATTTATAGTCCCCAGTCTCTGGTTCCCTTTCTTTAGCCAGGCAGGTCACTTAAATCAGCCCCAGGAAACCATCTGAACCCTTTATTTTATTTAGTTTTCCAAGGTAGGTTCTCACTCTAGCCCAGGCTGACCTGGAATGCACTATGTAGTCTCAGGGTGGCCTCGAACTCACAGTGATCCTCCTGCCTCCGCCTCTGAGTGCTGGGATTAAAGGTGTGCACCACCACACCCTACCCATCTCAACCTGATAGACGCAGCTCTTCAGGTAGCCACCTGCCGCTAGACCTCAAAGGTGTGGGGTCGCCAGGGTAGTTTTCTTTCTTTTCTCCTTCCTTACTCTAAATATCCTACTTTTAAAGCTTCACATCCGCAGGGCCCTGGAGAAGAGTACGTGGAGCACGGCACAGAGTGAGACAGAGCGAGCCCTGGAGATGAACAAAAGAGGAGTGGGTGGTTTCGCACAAAGCACTTGCCTCGTCTCTCTGACACAGGCTCTTGTTGTGGTTGTTTTACAGTGCACATGGAAGTCCATTTGGGAGAGCCACGTGCCTCTCCAGACAGTACAATAATACTTCATGGTGGCGAGCCCTTGGGTTGAGGAACAGCTAGGCAAGGAGGAGGGAGGTTACATGGCAGTCCATTGTTACTGACAACATCACCTAGCAATGAATGGACGGGAGGAAATAAAGAATTTTAAGTCATGTGTGGAAGTGAAAAAAATGCATAGCATCCTCCTTGTCTATAGCTTTTCCTGATGGAAACAAGCAGAAAATAAATAGGGATTTGCTGATTGATTTGTTCTCCCAAGGACAAAACCTTCTACGGTTTGTCCTTCAATAACACATGGGGGGAGGGCAGATCTTATTTCCAAGTGCAAATTTGCACTCACAATGCCAAGAAGGATAAAACTGCAAAATGCTCTGGCCATGTAATGTGACAGTTCATTCTGACCTCCAATGAGCCTTTAGAGTGCATGGGGGGGGGGGGGCACGGCACAGATTTTCACTGGCTGCGGATCAGAAGCAAAGGGGAATGGGATTTTATATCAGAACGCGTCTTGATGGTCTTGAAATTAGATCCCGAGAGAAGATGTGGTTCATTCTGTGCCACTTCCTCTCTGATGTTGGTTATTCCTTAATTCATTTCCAAAAGGAAAAAATAAATTTAAAAAAGTTATTCTTCTTGGTCTACAGGGAGGTTATGCCAGATGGCCGCAGGTTGGGGAATTTGAACAAATGCAATGATTTCTCTCTCTAGAGCTGAGAGCAGGGTTTGGTCAGTGTCCATTCTGGGCAAGAGTTCTCTTTCTGCTTATAGACATTCATTTATGGCTGTGGTCTGCCATGGTGGTGAACGTGAGGGTTATACAGCAACCTTTCTGATGTCTCTTCTTATTAGGACCATTATCCCATCATGAGGCATGCCTCCATCCTCATTCCTTCATCCAAAGCTAATCGTCTTCTGAAAGAACCAGGTCCAAATATCATCACATTGTAGTTATATGACTTTTTTTCTGAGACAGTATCTCATGTACCCAAGCTTGGTCTTGAACTCACAATGTAGTAAAGTACTGGGATTATAGGTGCGCATGACCACACCTGGCTTGTGTGATGCTGGCCATCTTATCCAGGGCTTCATGCATGCTAGGCAAGTATTACTGATGGAGGTAGGTCCACACCCCTCAACATAAGAATTGTAAGGTGATATAACTCAGTACATAGAACCTTCTTGCAAGAAACAGAAAAATCATGGAGATCTGAGCCCAGTTTTTATAGTCAGGATGGAAAAAGGATGACATATTGAGGGAAGTCAGACAGAGCTTGCTTGAGGAAGTGATGACCGATCTGGGAGGGAAATGAAGAGTTACCATCCACTAGGAAAGGACACTGAGAGAGAGAGGTGGTGTTAGCCGAGGCTACACAGCAAGGGAGGAGCATGTCAAGCTCAAGCCTTAAGGAGGTCCTTCTTTTAGGACAGAAAGACTTCACTTTGGACAGTTTTCATTATGGACAGTTTGATGAAGTTAGTAAAGCCAAGTAGGCAGCACCTGGCAGAAGATTATTTTGAGTCTAGAGTGAGAAATTAAGAGCTAGAGAGATGGCTTAGCAGTGAAGGTGCTTTCCTGTGAAGCCTAAGGACCCAGGTTCACTTCCCCAATACCCATGTAAGCCAGGCGCACAAGGTGGCACATGCATCTGGAGTTTGTTTGCAGTGGCTAGAGGCCCTAGTGTGCCCATTTATTCTCTCGCTCATAAATAAACAAATACATATTTTTTTAAAAGAAATTAAGTGGAAACAGCTAAGAGTCACTGAATACTCCAAACAGTAATGGTTCAACAGCGTAAGTTGGAAATATGAGGGTGGAATGAAGATATGTGGGTGGTTTCAAGAGTTATTGAGGATCAAAATCGACAGAGTTTGACAGATACTGGGGACAAAAGGGGAAATTAATAAACTTTGATATACTTGACAGTGACATAAGATTCTACCCTACTCCTGTATGCAAGCCACATTTCAGATTCCACAGCCCTCATTCTTCACAGAGAATTCCCATGTGCTTCCCAATACCAGTGAGCAGGGCTCCTGTGGGCCTGTCTGCTCCTGTGCCCGGCTGTGTTCAGATCACAGAAACTGTACCACAGAGGGGCTGACCCCTGAGGTCCTGTGTCCCTGTCCTCTTCTCGCTACATTCAGACAGAGAGGGACAACAATGAAACAGGGAAGGGAAGCAGGAAACCAGAAGCCAGATCTCCCTTCCGGCATCAGGCAGTGTCCAACAGTGGCTGTGTCCCCTGGGCTTCTCCCCCCCCCCCCCACCCAGGCACATAGGCCTTTGCCTCTGTCTTCTCTCTGATGACCCTGGCTGACGGTTATAGGTACCGTATGTTTCTGGGTTGTCCTTCCCTCCATATCTGAATTATCACATTCCCTAAGCTTCCCAGAGCTTCCATCAGTTAAGAAAATGTTTCTCTCTATTAAGTTTCCTCCGTATGCTTCATCCGACTCTGTCACATACAGTTCTCAGAGTCACTAAGGACAGAAATTCATTCCTTCTAACCGTTTATCAATGCTTAAAACTCATGTGCTTCACTTTCCAATGAAATGTAATGCTTAAGACACAAATCCTAGGGAATTTTTTAATTCAACTATATAAAGATATAACATATTTTCCCTGAATGCAGAATGTTTATTTGTCACAGGAACTGTAAGCCCTAAAAAGAATGGCAAGATAAGGTCAAGTAATGAAGGATTTAAATAAAGAGAGAAACATACTAAAGATTGACTTGCTCCAAAATTTTGCCAAGGGCAAGGCATAGTGTGATGCCCCGGTTTTTACAGATATATGAAGGCATACCATGCAAAGGTTAGGTAAGTTACACCAGTTATTAATGATTAGACATCTAAAAGTATGCTCTCAAGAAGAATTGGTTTGTAGTTGCTTTCCAAAGAGAAACCAGAGAGACCAAAATGTCTATTCTGTTTTGTTTTTGTTTCGTTTTTTTTTTTTTTTTCTACTTACCTATGGTAAAGTTAAAGGGATTTGTCTCCTGAAGTTAATGCCAAGCTATGATTGCTGTTCAGCTTCCATTCCATATTGGATGCTATTTATAAAAATATACTGCCTGTGCAATCTACATAGAATTGGCAAAGTCCTGCCTCTTGCCTAACATACCAGCATAAGAAGCAAGGAAGTTGAACCCACACTTGGTTTAGGGATCCACTTTATGCAAAAGAGGATAAATCCAATGTAAAACATAGTTACATTTGCTCTGTTGTAAATAAAACATAGGCATTAGCAATTTCTGTTGTAAACAACCTAGGTTGTAGCTTTTACCAATAGCCAATATTGTTTGTTATGTAGCATAGCCCACAGCATTAAGCTCATTAAATTCTATATCCCTGCCATCTTCACAGATGCATGCAGACTGTACTCATTCTCAATTCAAGATTTTAAGGTGAAATTCAGTACACTATGAGAACAAGTACATTGCGCATTACAATGAAAGCCTTGCCTGTGTCTCTGGAGTTGCTCAGAAGTTAGTTGTTCCATTTCCAGGCTTCCCTGGATTGATCTAGACTTATGCATTCTCATCAATGGATGGATGGATGGATGGATACATGCGTGGGTGGATGGACAGATGTGTAATGTTACATGTAATTTATGCATTTTACTATATAAACATACAATAATTTAATAAACTCTATTTTAGTTGCTACTTGTAGTGTCAAATGGAAGACTTTCATAAATGATTTTCAAAACCATAAATGTTTTCATGGCTCACATTACTAATCGTGTAAATTTTGATATGCTAATCTTTGTAAGTTTTTATTTTCCTTAACTCATTTATTCTTACAGAACTTATTTACATACCAAATGTTGATGGCGACCCTGCCATGCCATTGAACTAGGGACTGTCTTGACTTTAGGACAAGGTGGTAGACAGTGGCCACGTGTGGAAGCTGAGCACATGATGCGTGGCCTGAGCTTCAAGGGTAAAACGCACACTAGTTCTCCAAGATTTAGGGTGAAAATAATATAAATAAAACGTTCACTAATTATTTGGTATTAATTACATGTTAAAATAGTGCTTCAGATACATTAAATAATTAAATATGCTTTCAAAATTAATTTTACCTCCTTTTGTACTTTTTTAGCATGACTGATAGAAAAGTTCAATATATACCTGTTGCTGACATTTGGAGTTTTCTTTAATTTTTCTGGGTAGGACTTACATAATAATATGCCTCACAATACACTCTAATAGGTAACATGAAATTCAAATCCCTTCTACTCACAATACGCAGCCTGTCTGCCCATGTCATTGATAATTTGAAGACTTCTGCATTTTCTCAGGGAGCCATGTAATGTAGCCAAATAAAATGATGTTTTACCCAGAAAAAAATAGAAAACACGTTTTTTTGTTTTGTTTTCTTTTCTTTTCTCTTCTTTTCTTTTCTTTTTCAAGGTAGGGTCTCACTCTAGCCCAGGCTGACCTGGAATTCACTATGGAGTCTCAGGGTGGCCTTGAACTCATGGCGATCCTCCTAACTCTGCCTCCCAAGTGCTGGGATTAAAGGTGTGCGCCACCACGCCCGGCAAGAAAAAACTTCTTTTAAATCTAGTAAGCACTAACAATGCAGCCATGGACAGGTTGAACTCTCCAAGTCTTCATTCTCTCATTAGTGAAGCACCTTCCCAAAGATGGTAGATAGGCAAAGTGTTTAGCACAGTTTAGGGATATGCATCTCCTCAAAGCATACCGTTTGGTTTGCCATAACTAGGTATGCATAGTGACAAGTAGGTGGGACAACATGGATTTTGCCATTGGTATCCAATTGATTCGATTTCAATTGATTGGTATCCAATCCATATTGATTCAAGCCACATCAGTGTTAAAAATATACAGCACAGACACATGGCTCAAATAGTAGGAAGAGTCTCTCAATACAAATGAGAATGTGCTGTCTGGTCAAGATTCCCTTAATATCTTGTTAGTTGCAAACAGTCAGGTCTCTGTGCCTTGTAAGGGCCCATCTGGGAATTTCACGGCAGCATGTACATGGTTGCTCTATGAGGGGCAAAGCGTGGTCCTGTTGGCTCGTGTGTGGTCTGCGCTCCATTGCTTGCTGCTTCCCACTCACCATGTGAAATGACCCTTCATAAGTAGCTCTGAGTGTAAAATATGTCGCTAAAATAGTTGTTGAATTAAAATTTACCATTTAGTAAAATGGTAGAAGTCTCTCCTCACTCTAAAACATAATTGGAAACTCTGTAACAACAACTTTGGAAAGTTTTATGCCCACTGGCCAATCAACCAGTCGGTGAAAAAAAAAAAAATCTAGAATGAGGACCAAGTGTCATGGAAAACTCAGTCTGATTTGTTTCTATTATGACTGCCTGAACTTCCTCTAGATTCAGACCACCTTCTCAAGAATAGCTGTCACTTGACAGTAGCCTATACCAACTCCAAAAGAGAATGTTATTCAGAATTCATTTTTCCTGGTACGTGTAGTTCTTCTCTTCCTTCCTCTATCCCAAAAGGAAGCATAAATGTAGCATATTAAAACATGGCTTCTGGGCTGGAGAGATGGCATAGCGGTTAAGCGCTTGCCTGTGAAGCCTAAGGACCCCGGTTCGAGGCTCGGTTCCCCAGGTCCCACGTTAGCCAGATGCACAAGGGGGCGCACGCATCTGGAGTTCGTCTGCAGAGGCTGGAAGCCCTGGCGCGCCCATTCTCTCTCTCTCCCTCTATCTGTCTTTCTCTCTGTGTCTGTCGCTCTCAAATAAATAAATAAATAAAAATTTAAAAAATATTTAAAAAAAAAAAAAGTAATTTTCGGCCTCCTCTCTCTATAATCAGACCCATGATTACCCTGTGACTCTCCAACCTAACTCTAAACACCAGTTGAACGGAGTGGTTTATGTTTCAGAGCAATTCCTGGGCTGACATTCACTACACACCTGAGGTCTGTGTGTCACAAAGTTCATAGATATGCTCTGTGATTTTTACTCCAGATAATTCCCTCAACCAGTGTATGCTAAGTGCGTTCTCTACTAGACACAATTCTAGTTGCTGAGACAACAAAGTGAGCAAAACAAACCTCTTTCTTCATTGAATTTACCTTTTAACCTTGAGTGTTGCTCAATAAACAAGATCCCTAATTAGTACATTGAGAATCTCAATTGATGGTAAGCACTAAGAGAAATATAAGGCAGGAATATGGAATGGAGAGTTGAGCTCATTACATGCTAACAGGAAAATCAGGGTAAAGTCTGAGTTCCTGGTCATCCTGCTGCCATCGTCCTCATTTTTTGAGACCTAGTTGAGGTGTGGTGCAATGAGTGATGCAACACCAAGATTGAAGTCTGCAGGGGAAAACATCTAAATGATGTGTCCTAATTCTAGCATTTACCAACCGACTCTAAACACACCAACATGACCAGGCAACACTGCTGCTCCTTGTTCCTTAGAATTCCCTACGAGACTGCCTCAGCTGGAGAAGTTATTAGCAGAACAAGGTTTAAGAATTGCTAGATTTCAAGGTATAATAGCTCTAAAATCACACTAAAACAGCACCTTCACCCTCTGGGATCGCTTTTCTCTCCATCTCCCCTGAATCCCTTGAAGAGAAGAGAGAGTAAATTCCCACTATAAAATTGCAAATTATGACTTTTACAGCTAGATCTGAGTTTTCTGCTCAGTGAAGAACCGAAAAGGTAGTTCTCTGAAATTTGAGATAATTGCGTTCTTGTATGTATCATTTACTGTGTTTCAGGAATTATTTTAGAACATGTTTATGGCTTGCATTATTAACTTTCCCAGTCATTGTTTGGTTACGTTGACTTTTACATACAACAATGCTGAAGCATTAGAAGTTATGTACTTCAAGAAGTGGTAGAGCCAAGACCCCCAGCCGGGCAAGGAGACGCACGTACTTGTGCTAACAACCATGCTCCCAGGGAATACAGCCAGTGCTGATTTAAGGGAGAATTTTATTGGCTAAATGGCTCACACACACCTTAGGCCTCCAGGGTTCCTGTGGCCTTTCCCTTCTTTGTCTCTCTTTCCTCTTCTCTTCCTTTCCTTTCATTTGTGGACCAGGTCTGGACCTCATATTTCTGTCCCACACTCCAATCATGTTCCTTGCAGCTAAGGACAATCTTCTTCGCGTTCTACATATAGCAAGAGCTGCTTCTCTGTGTAGCTAGGAACAAAGATATAGGAATAGACTATAAAGATGTCTTCATTGTATCCCTACTCACCGTCACCTACTTTTAAACTGCAGAGAATGCCAGTTTTATCCAGAAAACCTCCAGGAAGCAGCAGCTTCTATCCCCGGTTCCAGACATGCATGTCATAGAATCTGTGGAGGAAAGAAACTCTAGTGGGGGAGGGTCTCTGGGTCACTGGGAGGAAAAGACTTCCCAACTTACAGTCAGTGTTCCTGGGAGGTGCCCAGCTGGCCTGTGGGGGAGGGTCGGGGCTTGGAATCAGTGATATATGTGTATGAGAAAGGCAGAAGACAGATCTTAAAATCTCACTGCTTGTGAGGTAGAATTCCTACACTTACCAACTATTGCTACTTCTCCCTTCAGGTGTCAGAATACCCTGCTATTGTACATTGTACATGCAGGTCCATTCTAGGGAATGTGTATGCTGTAAACCCAGAATGATGCAAAGATAACAAAACTCAACCCTGACTGCCAAGCATCTCATAATTTAGATGCCTTATGATTAATTTCCTTAAAAATAACATTCTCATTTGTTGATGCTTTGGAGAGGTGAGTTAAGAGTGTTAATTTAAATGGAAATGTATCAAATTTCTACTAGGTTCAGCAGGCAGGGGTATTGTTCAACACTGGGAGCTTTATATACTGTGGATGTGTGTGTGTGTGTTTCATTAAAACATGCAAGCAGAAGTATAACATAATGTTAGCATACCTTATTTGCATTTTAGAAAAAAATCCCTTTCTTCTATCATTTGCCCTCTACCTTTTGCCTCCACTGCCTCTGTGTGAAAGATGAACCAATTCCAAACAAGTTAAACTTGAAGACCTACTTAGTTTCTCAGGCTCATTACCAAGGATTTAAAAGCACTCTATTCATTCGACAACAATGGTTTCCATGGCAATGACTGCAACACATGACATCCCCTGCAGCTCTGCTTAAAAATGCGCCCACAGAAATGGCTGCACATCCCCACATTCTCCAGGAAAAAGCCAGGCGATTCCTCTCCTCTGGTTCTGAGCTTAAGATATTAATAACAAAAATAAAAATAAATCAAGCCATAGTTCTGATTTCTTTATGCAGTATTGATTTTCCCTCTTCTCTTCCAACCCATTTCACCTATGAAGTTATAATTTCTTGTTAAAAATCACTTGAATTGCATTCATATAAAAATGGTCAAGGACAAAGACCCTTTCATTGCTCTTATGCTTTAATTATTAAACCTTTCTATGCATTCTAGTTATAAGACTAGTATTTTTGATAATAGGATATGTAATGTATACATGCACAGATATAGCTATGCACATAACATATATACTTTCTCTATAAAGAATAACATCAGTTCTGACAGAATAGATGCCAAAGTAGAAAGCTGGACAGAGTTATCACCTCCAATGTAAGTGGTGCATGTATGGCACAAATGTGCCCATCTATGCACATACACAAATAAATAATAACAATAAAAATAGTTCCAACAGGAATATCTAGCCAAATGCACACAAAACTACAAAAGTCTCCTTTAATTGAGCAATCTTGAAAAGAGCCAGGCACTCTGGTTAGGCACTGTCCATAAAACATTTCTAAGTCATCCTGTGAGGTCAGAATTTTCACCTTTTTGAAAATTAAGAAATGCATGTTCAGAGTGATGAAAAATATGCCCTTGAACATACAGCCAATTGGATCAGAATTGGATTTTTTTAACCCAAATTGACCTTTCAGCCCTATGACCCATGCTCTTTAATTAATTGATAAAGAGGCTTATTTCATAGTTCAAGTTTGAGAGAAAGCAGAGTAGAGTGAGGTATTCAGTCAAGTGGCCCAGGTTATTATCTGAGCCCTTGAAGTCGCTATATGCTGCCTTGGACAATCCTAAATAGTTCCTCACAGCTTTCCCCTCCCTCATTTTTCCAAGAAATTTGAATAGTAATGTTGCTGTGCTTCTCTGGGCTATGAAACCAGAGAGTGAAAATAAACAATAAATGAGAGCTCTGAAATGCCATCCCATGACTACAGTGTTCATAAACCCATAGGAATAGACCCGTGCAAGGAGGAAGCAGAGAGGGAACAATCAGGACATGATTCTTTCAAATGAATTAGGGAGAGGGGTTCACCCAAAAGAGAATTAATGCGGTAATCCAATTGCCCTCATTCTGTCTGCCCTTCAGCACATGCGTTGGATGAGAAACAGTTCTGATTCTAATTTCTGCAAGACCTGGCAGGAGAGGTACAAACACCCTCCGAACCATGAGAAAATTATCTGGGTCATTCCTGGCTCTTTTGAGCCTAAGAATGCATAAGACCCTGGAAGACTTTATGTATGTACCTTAATTTCTCCTCTAGGAAGAATTTTGGATTTACAGGTTCCCTTTTAATAAGCATGATAGTAATGCAAATATCCGTTATCTATAGCCTGGGAGCCTATTTGTGTAATCATTAAATAAGGAGCTACATTAGCTTCATATTAAGGTAATAGCTATGCTTATCTAATTTTGCATGTACTTTACTTAGGCTCAAGCCTTAATGATGTATTATACCTTTAATTAAGGGTCAGCAATTAATGAGGCAGTTGAGGTCACTGTACTTGACTTTATGGTTTAGTTAGCAGAAATTAAACATGGTTGTAACTTTGCATCATTTGCTCCTTTGCCCACATTTGAGAAGGTATGTAAAAGAGGGCTTTGGCAAGAACAAAGAAGTCTGCCCCAATACAATTTATTTATGTGACAATCATTTATTCAGCACCTAAGGATACCTAACAGAAGCATGCATAGTCTTTGCCATACAGGAACTCAGAGTATAGGCATAACCATATTAGGCTTTAATAAACTTCATTTAAAAAGAAAGCCCAGAGGACAATGTGAGTTATAATCTATACAGATGTGATCAAGATGACGCGCAAAGACTTCAGTATGTTCACGGCTTCCCATTCATTTATATAACAAACACACAACGGGGAATGCACAAAGATGTGTCCCAATTCCCACTGATTTTGCTAGGGTCTTGTAAAGACATTCCATGGCAATACATAGTCGAGGCTCTTGAGGATTTTAAATATTAGAAAAAGAAGATTAAGCAACCACATATTATTATAAACCTTCAGGTTGCCATCTTTTGTCCCTTGCTTACATAAGTAAAGTATAGTTGAATTCTCTGTGAAATCCAAAAAGACTCAAATTTATTTTGAGGCTATTATTTTGGGAAAGTAACATTAAAAAAAAATACTCTTGAAAATTGTTTTAAATTCTTGGTAATAAATGTCTTACCTAAACTAGGTCCTTTCTATAAGTCCCATTTAAATTTTTAGATATTTCTTTGACTATACAATCTAAAACCAATGAACATTCATGGCATTTTGGCTTACAGAGATATGCATACTTAAATATATATATATATATATATATATATATATATATATATATATATATAAACTCATACATAAATATTCATAGTATTATTCACATCTGCTACTAAGATAAAAGTGAAGAGGATCATTATGCATAAAAGGGTAGTGTTCATTTAAGAAAAGAAGTCTTAATGAAAGATGAAAGGGTAAAATTTCTAGATAGATTTATTCTAAAGAAACTAATAGATGCAAATAGATTCAGTGAGTAAACTAAACATTCTCTCTCTTGCTAAGTCAGTTTTAATGATATAAAGAACGGGAGAAGGAAAATAAGGGAAGAAGTTCATTTAAAAAAGGAATTGTGTCTCTTTATAACAAACAGAAGAGAAGAAGTACACTGGCTTTAAAATTCAGTATAAATTTATTTAAATCTTAATTTGCCATTAATATATTACTTAAACCTCAGCAACCATCACAAGTTGAGTTGCCCTGGGAAGATGACCCTAGGGATTGGTCTGTAGAAAGTTTTTCCCAGGGAGTGCTAGGGATCAACACCCAGGAAAGGGAAGGGAAGGAGGGAAGAGGAGCAGGAGGAGGAAAGAAAGAAGTTGAGCTGTAGTGCAGTCTGAATAGCAACTTCAGGGCTGTGGGGGAGCTGAGTGGAGGAGCCCTTGCCTACCATGGACCTGGGTTTTATTCCCCCCATGGCACCCCACCAGGCAGAGACTGAGCAGGCTATCAGGAGCTCTGAAGCAGGAATGTGCTTTAACAGCTGTCCAGAGTTGAGGCCAAGGGACCAGGTCTGTATGACTCCTAGAGTGGTCACCTATTCAGCAAGCCAGGCTTCCTTGTGAAGGCCACAACCATGGGCTATGTGGCCCCTTCAGCATGTGCACTTCTCAGTGAAAGGCATCCTCAGAAACGCACGACTTGGGGGTTCAGAAGACCACCACTCTTTTGAGTCTTAATTTTTAGATTCTTAACCAATTTAACAATGCATTAAGAAAACAGACTCTGAGAAGGAAATTATGAGTTGTGGGATTTATTTAAGGGAGAATTGTTATCCAGGGCAAGGCTGAAAAGGCAGAAGCCAGAAGGGAATTCCCCTTGTTGCCCCACTGGAAATGAGGGAAGGGAGATGGAAAATTTTTCCCTCATGGATAAATTCCATAGGAAAAAGATTCTGGTACACATGCACACATGTGCACACACACGCACACGAGTGCATGGAAGCAAAGCATGAAAGTGTGAGCCCCTCACATATACAAACATAGAAGAAAGATAAGAGATCGGATAGTAAAGGGTCGAAAATCATACATGTAACAAAATGAGAAAGTATCTGAAAACACATATGTGTAGGAAGCAAGCAGGAAAATACCCAGGCAAATAAGAAACACCCCCCCTTTCCCAACCAGGCTGGGAAGGAGTGGAGAGACTTCCACATCCGTGTTCAGGGGAAACCACAGGATGGAGGAGAACAAGATGAGAGAGAGTACTCATGCACATGAGGTAGGCCCACGTATATGGGTGAGACATTCAATTAGGAAAAGCCTTGCCCTCAGACCCGTGTGTGTAAGGGAAGACCTGATTTGTTCATGGACACAGGAGCTGACCCAGGAGGGGCCAGCCCACCCAGAAGTACTGAGCTGAGGAACAAGCACTAAGTTGCTGCTTACAACCATCTTGCCGAGACTAGATCAGATGTGAGTTCTAATCCCTCCAGGGAAGGTCAGATGGTATCTTCTAGTTCATTTTGGGTCTCTGTCCCTGTCTGACCAAATGTAAAAAGATACCTTGCTCCTGTTTCTCCTTCATCATCATCTGGGGAAAGAGACCATGAATCAGTATCTGGGCCCCACAAAACAGCAACTGAAAACCACCTCTTAGATGCTTTCATTCATTTATTTGACCTCTGTTTATGGTACCCCCACAATCTGTAGTTAGGATGCCCTGTGGTCAAACAGTGAACAAAGCCAACCAGGTCCTTGCTCTTCTGAGTAATAGAAAGAAGTTTGCAAACAAATTAACGACAGAGTCAGCAGTATACAGTTAAAAAAAAAAAAAAAAAGGTAGGTAGAGATAAATATGAGAAGCCACTTTCAAAGGAGCCCTTTCAAATAGGATCAACTAAAGAACAAAAAAGACGGCGAGGAAGTGGAAGGAAAGCAAGCAGTACGCAAAGAAACCTTCCCCCTGAAGCAGGAAAGATACAATGTGGAGTAAGCAATGGAAAGAAGCTATCCAAGGCTGTATCTTTTGAAGATGATTGTGAGGCACATAAATAGAGAGAGAAAGAAGATGAGTCAGGAGCAAAAGAATGATTGAAGAACATCCCAAGCCCGTGATCCGGTGGAGTAGGCCCTTCAATCCAACTACCTGTTTAGTTAATGAAAGGTTACTGGCACATTGCCAAGTTTATTTCACTGTTTGTTATCTGTGGGTATTTCTATGTTAGAACAGCACATACGCGTGCTAGGAACAGAAGTCCTTTGTATTTATTATCTGGACCTATATAAAAAAATAAGTTTCCTAGCCACTGGTTTCAAGGAAGTAAAATGAGATAGGATCCAGTGCAGAGCTGCGTACAGTGATTTTGTATAAAGTAGGTAGCCTTCTTGGAAGGGCTAGGAGGCAAGGCAAAGAAGACCCAAACAGAAATAGGCAAGCCTGTATGTTTAGTGATAGTGAAGAAATGAGTTCAATTTTTGTAGCTTTCATCTTCTCCGTGACAAACAAGAGTATAAGGGGAAGGGCTAGAAGTATTAGACATGCTCGACATGGAGAATGGAAAAGCTATTTTCCTGGGGAAGTGTGGTAGAATTAAATGAGGTGGTATTTAACCGCTGTTGGAGCTTGTTATCAAACATGAAATAAACCTAAAATGGACTTAGTAAGATAGCGTAGTAGGCCAGAGAGACGGTTCCAAGCATAAAGGACAAGCCACACAAGCCTGAGGACATGCAGTGGAATCCTGTGCGCCCTTGTGAAAGCCAGCTATGAAGGCTTGCGCCTGCGCCTGCGCCCGCAGCACGGGTGAAGTCGTGACAAGGAGAATCGCTGGAGCGAGCTGGCTACCTTGTCTAACAAATCAGTGAGCACTAGATTCAGAGAAATAATTTGTCTCAAAATAAATAAATAAATAGGTGGAACACAA
This sequence comes from Jaculus jaculus, assembly GCF_020740685.1. Taxonomy (NCBI): domain Eukaryota; kingdom Metazoa; phylum Chordata; class Mammalia; order Rodentia; family Dipodidae; genus Jaculus; species Jaculus jaculus. Next base: position 69,947,413 of record NC_059116.1, on the reverse strand, counting down.
TTGAGAAAGACATTCAAAGCTGGATATAGTGGTTCATGCTTTCATAACCAGCACTCAAGAGGCTGAGGTAGGAGCATTGCCATAAGTTCAAGGCCAGCCTAGGGCTACATAATGAATTCCAGGTCAAACTGGGCTAGAGTGAGATCCTGCCTTGAAAAAAAAGTGAGGGGCTGGAGAGATGGCTTAGCGGTTAAGTGCTTGCCTGTGAAGCCTAAGGACCCCGGTTTGAGGCTCGGTTCCCCAGGTCCCACGTTAGCCAGATGCACAAGGGGGCGCACGCGTCTGGAGTTCGTTTGCAGAGGCTGGAAGCCCTGGCGCGCCCATTCTCTCTCTCTCCCTTTATCTGTCTTTCTCTCTGTGTCTGTCGCTCTCAAATAAATAAATTTTAAAAAAAATTTTAAAAAAGTGAGAAAGAGAGATAGATATCCCATATCAACGTCGTCTGGGCCTCTACACACATGAGTACACACATGTAATTTTATACCACAGCACATTTGCCCACAGGTATGCTCACGTGCATGTATACACATACCTAAAAATTAAAAGATTAATTAAAAATTAAAGATGTCATAAATGTATACCTTTGCCCCAACCTGTGCCAATGAATAGTAACCTACAAAAGAAGAATGATTGGGTTCAGAATGAAAGAAAATCATCATCTCCATGTATCCAAAATAGAGCAGAAAAGTAAAACAATTAAATCTAGAGTGTTGCTGCTATCAGCTCTAGAAATAGGCATCCAGGTCTATGCATTTTTTTATTCTTCAGTGTAAAAGAGAAAATAAGTTTCAATTCAGGGTCAGTCTTGAAGCTAAGGCTAGAGTGAGTCTATCAGTTAGTGTGAACAGAAGAAATGGAAAGCTTTCTTTACATCGCCAGCACTGAGGAATTTTATGGGAAGGATAAGGTGCTTATAGAATCATTGAGCTGAAGAAGCAGGTTATAAGTCAGACTTCTCAAGATTACTTCCAGAGCATCGTAGAACCAAATCATAGGGATTTACAACTTCAAGGGCTTTGGGAGATATGCTGGGCCAGCCTGGAAAGTGCTGTCATAGGTTCACTAATTCTGGACACCAGGAGCATGATCACCAGCATGCTTTCAGGAGAGCCGTGGTGACACTACTCAGCAAAGACCAGAGAGCTTGGGCAAAGTGATCTCTACCTTACTTGCCTCATTAAGAGAATGTAGAATACATGCAGATAGATGATAGATAGATGATAGATAGATAATAGATATAGATATAGATGATATAGACATATAAAGATAGATATGGAGAAAGATATAGATAGATATATAGATATAGATTAGATATAGATAGATATAGATATAGATAAATGCAGAGAAATTATGGCTTCCCAGTATATCCACATCAAGGGAAGAAGATATGGCGGGTGATAAAATCAACTAGAATCTTCTCTGGTGAAATATTACACCATGAAATATTGGCCATATGAAGCTGAGATCTCACAGTATAGAGTTGTGAATTGGTTTGTCTCAGAAATATCTGGATTCAAGTCAGCGAGAAATCCAAGCATCACTGGCAGAAGTAAAGAACCCATTTATTTAAACAATGGGCTGAAGTGATCTCCATGCTCTTGAATGTCTTCTGCCCCAGTTATGATAAGTTTATGTCCCTTTATAGGCTGCTTGATGTCACCTTGAGTTCTTCGCATCAGCAGTGGGTTAACCTTGTAGGCTGTGTGACTATGGACATGAACAGGAAACTTACTTTGGCAGCAGTAATTCCCAGGAGCAGGTGAGCTCTCCTTCAGTCTCCTCGGCTGTTGAACATCTGTTTCCCTTGACTGCTCAGCATTTTGGGGAGAGGGTCTTAGAGAAGCTTTTTTGATTGAGGCCTCCCCACTCTGCAGGTTGAGACAGCAAGGGGAAGGACAGTACACAGTGCCAAGGCCAGAAGCTGAGCCACATCACTCCTTTCTTCAGTGACTGGCTTGGCAAGCTCTGACTCCCTCTCAAGACTTAGCACTTATGTGCATTCAGGAAGCAGACAGGAGGAAGAGCTTGGCTGGAACTGGTGAAAAGATTGAGAAAGAGATGGAGTAGAAGACCTCAACTCAAAATGAACCTAACAACCTACATCAATTTTGAGAAAATTAAAAAATATAAATCAGCAAGCAGAACACAAAGTCACTTCACGTAAAAATCAATTTTATATGCATTTAAGATGCTCAGAGATTAGTGGAAGTATCACATCAATTTTCAGTGACATAAATTTGAAAGAAAATCTGTTTAAAAATAGGTAGATATGAAAGCAATAAACTTAGAATATATGCAATAAAAATGTGGTTACTCAAAAGAAAAACATCAGTGGTTGTCATAATGAGATTGGTAAAGGTAAAGAGGTAATTAGAAAACTAGAAGATTCTGCAAAGAAATTCACATGGATCACCAAGAGAAGTATAAAAATGCTATGGAAAACATAAGATGCTTTAGTCCATGTCTGAATACTGTCAGAAGTAGAGAATGAAGGAAGTACTGATATTTACTTACAAACTTATGAAATTTTTGCAAAAGAAAAAAATTAAGTAGTTTTCTTAAATTGCAAGTACACACTGTGAGGAGTAAGCAGTTTGAGTAAAAATAAACCTGCACTAAAATGAGTGATAATTGAATAAAAGCATGCCCAGGATAATAAAGTCTTCAGATCTCTAGAGAGAAAGGAAAGATGATTTAAAAGAAACAGACAATTGCATTATCGTCAGACTTTTCATCAGCAATAATGCAATAATTCCAGAAGAAAATGTGATCTGAGTACTGGAGGTCTGGGAAAAAAACATAAATGACATCAGGAATTCTATACTTAGAATTACTAGCAGAGTTTTTAGTGACAGAAAAACAAAATGTTCACATCTCCAGTGGTATAGGTACTGAAACTATGTTAAAGAACTTGTGAAGAAAAAGTGAGCATATTCAGTTGGCATGGGATAAAAGGTATAATTGATCAAAATGACAGCAATTATTAGTTATTGACAGTAATAAAATAATTTAACCCAACTGAAGAATGCAGATGACTGAGTTTTCACTTCATGTTTTAAAGGGCAATATAGTGGCATAGTTAACAGGTGTGTTCCAAGCCAGGTATTGTAGTGCACGCCTTTAATCACAGCACTCAGGAAGCAGAGGTAGGAGGACGGCTATGAGTTCGAGGCCACTCTGAGACAACAGCTAATTCCAGGTAATCCTGGACCAGAATGAGACCCTACGTCGAAAAACCAAAAAAAAAAAAAAAAATTTTCAAGTGTGTTCCATGTAGTAACAGGAGTAGACCATAAATTGTAAGTGGAGCTATAAAAAGTGAATGGGCATCTGAGCAATGGCAGATAGTACATAATTGGATGGGTATGAGAGGTTCACAGAGAGAAGCATATTAGGAGGTTTCAGTGAAGTGAAGAACACTGCAGCCTGGATGTTCGTGGGAGATAAACTGTGTCATATTTTTGGTCCTTAGAGTAGATTTCAGGAGAATTATTCTGATAGGGTGAGCATTGGTATGAGTCACGAGGTTAAGCCAAAGGACCTATAGGTGACAGATAGGAAGCAATAGACATGTATCATTGATTGGACTAAATAGGGGGTAGAGAAAGGCAGAACTCAATAAGTGGAGATTGTGGGAACATTGTCTGCGAATGACAGCAATGAGTAGAAGGAGGTCGAATGGCCTACTGGAATTGACCTCACCCAAGTGTACTGTCTTGAAGGTACTTGAGCCAGGTCATAGAAACAACTCTAACAAATGTAATAGCATGTTTCACTTCTCAATAACAGTGAAAAGAACTACAGTGGAAGTTACTTAGACACTCTAATGACCTGCACTGAAGAACAGATCTTTGAGTCTGTACTTATTAGGCTGATTTTTTTTTTCTTGATATCTCTATATAACACAATTTGTATATCTTGTCTGTATAACCATAAAAGTCCATGGTACCCAAGGGTTATATCATATTACATACATTTTTTACAGTAATAATCAGTCCTAAGACAATTTAAGAACCTCAAGGAAACTCTAGTCTAATGAAATAGGAGCAAGAATGAGATATTTTTGAGTACTTACATGTTTTGTTGCTTATATTGTTTATATAATATAATTACAATGAAAATAAGAAAATACTCTAAAATATATACAAAATGCCCATAACCTGCATAATTTTAACTCTTTTTAAATTATTTTTTACTTTTGTAGTCAGTGAGTACATTCAAGTTGGTACAATTATTAGCCTCCTCCCTGCCCCTACTCCACGGGGACCTTCTTTGTTGGGGGCATATGGGTCATGCATTGTGGGGTTAGCCTTTAGTTTTGGGTAGGAGGAAATGTCTCTGTGTGTCGTGACCCAATGTGTGGCTCTAACATTCTTTCCACCTCCTCTTCTGCAAATTTCCCTGAGCCATGTTGGGTTCATATTAGGTGTTCTTCAATGTTGAGATCTTGGGTGCCTCTGTGTCTCTAGATGTCTGGTCTGGTAGGGGTTGACTGTTCGCTGTGTCTATCACCTTCACCATTGTGCTGGTTCCCAGTTTGCCAAGAAAACAGCATTCTTGCATGTTGCCCCAATTATTTTTTGTTTCCTTTGGAGTATCTGCTTCTCTTTTTCAGATAGACGCACATCCTAAGGAGAGAACCACCCCATCATACCTCAAACGGGCCCCAGCTGAAACTAAGAATAATTTTAAGTAAGACTCAGAATAAATAACAAAAGAATACTCAGATTGATCAAGTATTTTAAATTTCATGCTTAAAATGGTTGACACAAAAATATTTGTTGAGCTCCTCAAACATTACTAGTTTTTTTTCCTGTGCCAGTTCTTACCAAGAACCAAAGCCACTGCTTCTAGAACTTGTTTATTCATTTTTACTTATTTGCTGTTATATGTAAGATTTTACAAAAACAATGAATACTAAATACCAAAGAGAAGACTGGTTTTAATTGCTCTAGATATTAAAGTAAGAAATGATCAATAGGGAAATAGCTGAATGATTAAGAGCACTTACTGCTCAAGAATTAGGGCCCTTTGAGCCCGAGACCACCAACTTTGGTTTCTAGACCTCACATAAAATCTGATTATAGTGATATACACCTGTAACCCCAGTCCATGGAGGGGCAGAGACCAGAGAATTGCTGAAGCCTGTGAATAGGCAGTGGCTCGAGGTTGAAGGAGAGACTCTGTATAAAGGAAATGTGCAGATTAATAATAAAATAACACCTGTGTTTTCCTCTGGACTCCATATATGTGCACATGAAGTGTGTGTGCCTTCACACTCATGTACATTCACATACATCACACACACACACCCCCCACACGCACACATCTACACATTTGTACACATAAAAGGTGAATTAAAAAGATGATCAGTATGGTCAGGTATGATAACTGGATCTCAGAGTGATAGAAGTTGGAAAGTTAAAAATGGTTTGAATAAAAATGTAGGATGAATATAGTGCACACACACACATATATACATATAAATGTATACATATATATATTATATGAGATCTTGGGTGCCTCTGTGTCTCCAGATGTCTGGTCTGGTAGGGGTTGACTGTTCGCTGTGTCTATCACCTTCACCATTGTGCTGGTTCCCAGTTTGCCAAGAAAACAGCATTCTTGCATGTTGCCCCAATTATTTTTTGTAAATATATATATTATATTATAATATATATATTTACAACTCTTAACGTTTTTTATTATGGGAAAAATGACAAGTAAATTATAGATGATAACAAGCTCTAAATACCATGGGTTTTATCCAACAGACACCATGGCCACCAGACGGCCCAAACAAGTAAGCAATGAAGCAGTACAGGGCCGACTGCAGGCAAAGTTGAGGGAGGACGCAGACTAGGCACACTGGGAGCAATCCTCTGTGTCGGTGAAGTGAGGCCTGGGCCTGGGACTGATGAAGGCCAACGAGAGTGCCGCATAAAGAGCTGGATGAGAAAGATAGGTGATCTACCAACGGAATGTGTTACTAAGTGTTAGAATTAGCTAACAACTAGGAATAAATCAGGTATTCAAGAAAGTCTAGTAGAGCTGAATATCGTATTCCAGGCCTGTAATCCTTAGGAGCACATAGGAGGTTGAGACAAATGGATTAGGAGTTCAAGGTTCACTACATAGTGAGTTTGAGCCAGATCTGGTAATATGATACACATTCTCAAAAATGTCCAACACGACTCCAATTTAATTCTAAAAAAACATGAAAATGGGGACAAATAGATAAGAAAGCTATTCCATTTCTAACTAAATATTCAAAAAGTAAATATTTGTGAATAGTAATATATGCGAATAACTTCAAAATTAGCTAAGAGCATTGTGTTGATGTTTAAATACAACAAAATGACTGCTTACTGAGTTGGTGTTTTAATATATATATATTTTTTATTTGTATGCAGAGACACAGGAAGAGAGAAAAAGAGACAGTGAAAGGAGAAAAAGGTACACCAAGGCTTCTTGCCACTGCAAATGAATTTCAAATAAATGTGCCACTTTGTGGTCTACCTTTACATGGGTACTATGGATTTGAACCCAGGTCATCTATCTGGCTTTCCAAACAACTGCCTTTAACCACTGTACCATTTCTCCAGCCCAGTGAGTTGGTTGTATAAGAAGAGGTTTTCTTTTTAGTTCTTGACAGTGAAAGTAACTTTAATCCCAGTCATTTGCCACATCAGGTAAAGCATGTCCCTGAGCCAATTGATCTTAATAACGGCAGATAGAGCATCAACAAGCAAACCCAAGAATTCAAGTTAGTTAGCTTCTCGTTCATTTTATTGAATTTAAATTTGTTCTAAGTAAAATATATTAAATTTCATATTTTATTATTTTATATTTGTTGGCATTGGGACTGAACCTAGGGCATTACCCACATTAAGAAACACTTCCTCAGTTGTTACATTAACTCATTTTTGATGGACATTCAGTATTAAGTAAAACATATCAAAAGCCCAATGCAGGGGCTGGAAGATGGCTTAGCAGCCAAGCACTTGCCTGTGAAGCCTAAGGACCCTGGTTCAAGGCTCGATTCCCCAAGATCCATGTAAGCCAGAAGCACAAAGTGGCACATGCATCTGGAGTTTGTTTGCAGTGGCTGAAGGTCCTGGTGTGCCCATTCTCTCTTTCTCTTTCTCTCCCTCTTTCTCTCTTTGGCTGTTGCTCTCAAATAAGTAAAAATAAAAATAAATTTTAAAAAAGCCCAATGCAGAATAAAGTTCAAGTCATGGACAGGTTCTTAGCAAAGCCATATTTTGAGTATATATTATATTGTTACTTTGCTTCATTAATAAAAATTGTTAGCTTGAGGTTTATAATGGTTATGTCTTCTATAAACATGTTTTGAATGCTTGGTCTGCAGTTCATGGCAATTTGGGAGGTGGAGCCTTTGCTGAAGGAGGTGTGTTGTTGGGAGCAGGCTTAGGGGTCTATAGTCAGCCCCCCTTGCCAGAGATGCCCTCATTCTTCCACGTGCTGTGGCAGAGGTGACGTCCAGCCTCTGCTCATGCCATGCTTTCCCCTGCCATCATGAAGCTTCCCCTAGAGACTATAATAAAAACAAATTCTTTCCATCAGCTGCTTTTGGTCAGGTACTTTGTCCCAGAAAAAAGAAAGTAACTAGAAAAAGGTTAATAGATATTTAATATTAGGTCCTAAACAATTTTGCTCCATGTCAAAGATTTATTCTCACAGAAATTTTATTTTCAAAATACCTGACCCAGACAAATCCGTATAAAAAGACTGAGACCATAGCCAGGTGCAGGAGTAAGGAAATTAAAGGATTTTGAAGGACCTGAGGACTGAGTATGGCTAGCTGAAAGAATTCTACCCATGGGCCTGATTTGCAGTTATTAGCTAACAAGAAAGGAGAGGTTACTAAATCACTTTTTAGATTCTTCAGTACAATGCAGAATGAGGAGCAATAGCATCATCTTTCTCAGGTTATTTTGACATCTGATGCACTTATGAAAGAAGAAATCAACCCAAAAAAGGCTTCTGATGTTAATGCATGCTAATGTCAGGAGATGTCCCAGTAGACATGTAAAGGAAGCTATGTGTCGTTAATACAAGGACATAGTCTCTTTGGAGTTAAACCACCTGAGTTTGTAGGTTGGGTCTGTTACTTATGAATATGTGAATTTGAGTAAATTGTCCAAATCCATTCTATTTCTGTAGAATGTACATAGTAATAGTGCTTATTCCCCACAGTTGGGGAAATGCAATTAGTTAACGCATCTCGACCAGTATTTCAGCTAAAACCATTAAGTCATTTTAGGAACCCAATGCAAGCTTGATAGTGTCACAACACTTCTGCACATTTTTGTGAAATGGTCTTCACTGTTCTAGGATGACTTGCAGATTCCAAACATTATATGTTTATTTATACTATTTCTCTTATTTCCAACTTTAACAATCTCAGCATCAAATTATGAACTCTTAGCAAAAAAAAAAAAATGCATTTCTTCAGGAAGTCTCTGAATCACTCAACCCTACCTACTCTATTGTTTCATCCCTCACCCCTTACCATTGCCTTCTGCACCGTGTGATACATTATCCTTACCTAGATAAACAAACTAACATTTGGCCTATTCCTGCCAGTGGGATATTCCGTTGTGTTGTACCAGAATATGATGTAGCCGATGCATATATGGGTGAGCCGTCCCTTTTCTGTTTTGAAACCCAAATAGGAAGAGGCCATTCTATTCACAAAGAGGTTTTCAAATCCGGTCTCCTTTCTTCGGTAAGATGGAGAACACTAATGACACAATGCTGACGCACTATCTGAGCTATTTCTCAACACAACTGAGAAGCTCAGAAGCAGGACTCTGTATTTCAAGCAAGTGTGCAGGTCTTGAAGCAGAAAACAGTCAAGTAATGTAAGAGACGATGTGGGGTAATTCTCAGAGGGGGGAAATTTAGTCAGGGTAGAAAGATGGAAAAGTTATGGGGACATGAGGAGGGAAAGGCACCTCTTGTCTCAAAGACTGGCTGAAGCCTCTCACAGGCAGCTGAGAAACAAGAATTTCAGCATATTTAATAATATTTGATGTGAAGGTTGCAACAAAGACAATATTCTTTTTGTATGCAGATATCTTATGTTGACATAGCACAGAACCTTACTATAGGCCTGATATGTGATCCTCATTCCTTTCCTGCACACATGCTGGAAATCTCAAACACTAACTTTATAGTAAAGATGTTCTACCTGTCTAGATCCTGGTGACCTTATCAATTTCAATCTTGTCAGGTGCCCCTCGGGAACCACCCTGTGATATCAGTTACATTTCTCAGAAAGCCTTTGAAGATAATAGCTGCCCCAACCAAAGTCATATGTATGACTATCATAAATATATGGTAAACAATAAGGTGTGATTTTTACTTAAGAAACCCAAACGCACCCATTCTCTGGCAGTGTGATTTTAGTTCTGAGAACCTCTCTTTCTGTCAATCCCTATGCTTAAACTGCATGTGAACATATCTTTGTAAAACCTCAACTCTACTTTTGAAAAAGTACCCTGAGACTACCATGGGAGCTGAGGAGGAATACCCTTGGGCAAACACTTCCAATGGAAGCATCATGGTGAAGTTGCCTATTCTCAATAGAGGGAAAATCATCTGGTTACCATTTCAAGTGCTTCTTTTAGGTGTGAAAATATGTGTGTTCTTATCATGAAATTCGCCTTCATTTGTTTCCCTGTTTTTTTTTTCTTTTCAAGACAGGGTCTAATTCTAGCTCAGGCTGACCTGGAATTCACTATGTAGTCTCAGGGTGGCCTCAAACTCAAAGCAATCATCCTACCTCTGCCTCCCGAGCGCTGGGATTAAAAGCATGTGCCACCATGCCCAGCTTCACTCACTTGCTCTTTCAAAAAAGGTTTTCATCAACTTTCATGAGACCTGCAGTTATCATATATCTGAGAAATCAACTAATATAAGTATATATTCAGGATTTGTCTCTCAAGACTATTTCATTGGAACATTGATTTCTGAAGCATACAGACTACTATGTAAGCACAGTTCAACCCCAAAATATAATTGTTTGAACCATATATGTATATGTGTATCTATGTATATATGTATATATGTATCTATGGATTTTCTATGTTGATTACATAGGTGCTTTTCAAAAGGATGAGTTCATTGCTCAAGTTTCACATATATTTTTATACTTTGCTGGGCCCAGATGTTCCTTATTTATTTAAACATTGATGTTGGCTCTTCCTATAAACAACTAAAACTAATATTATCCTATACCAATTGTGTCAAAGCTCAATATTTCTCCAGGTTATTAATACTAATGTCTATATTCTTTGGATGTTTATCTTCTGAACCTCTTAGTTCTTCAGCAAAATTAAAATCTCCAGGTTTAGGACTTGGAATACTGTCCCTTACTTTCAAAAGTTTCAAACTGTCTAATGGTTTTCAGTACATAACAAAGATTTTGTTCAAGAAATTGTTGGAAAGCAAATGTATGAAAGAACAAATAAATGTTATAATAAGATAGCAAGGTTCTTCCAGGTTCTATTTTCATGAAACTTTCAAATGTGTACCTAAAAAGATCCAAATCTCAACTAAATACTTCAGGGAGAAAAGTCATAGACTTGAGGGTTTGATGAAGACCAAAATGCAAGCGTGAAACTCATCAAGAAATGTACATTTGAAAGAATTTTATTGTCTTTCAATGTTCTTCAAAGACTTATTCTCTTTCCCATAGAATGCATATCCCACATTATAAAGGGAATGTTGACTCACTTTGACTTGTGCTACTTAGAGCCTCGAGGATTCAATAAGGGTTGTTAAGCCATTACTTGTAGTGGGTTCTTCATGAAGTTGTATTCATTGGCCTCTGCTATTACATAGCTAAGATTAGGGCTTCTTAAATGTTTTTCTACTTGCAACACTCTTTTGTACAAAAAATTCTCATATGACCCCAGATAAGTTGGTGTATAAAATGCTCATGCAAATCAACCTTACTGATGATAAAGTATTTAAAAAATTAAAATAATTATTTGATATGCATATAATTTGACTCTCTAGTAAAGACAAATTCAAATGTGAATATTATTAAGATGGATATGCTTATTTATTTCTACATAAAGAATTAAAATTTGGGGGAATATTGGATGGTCAAGGACATAGCTATCTTCAGTGTTTTCCAGAGTTGACTGATATTTTGATTTTATAATTGTGAATGTTGAAGATGGTACTTCACATAAATATGTAGTACAAAAATGCAGAAGTATGTTTAGGGCTATTTTAGACATTATTGGAAATTCTTCCCTAATCCAAAACTGAAATTTATTTAATAATTTTTATGAAACTCAAGTCAGCAACTCATACAGCAATTTTTAAAAATCAAGCATTCCAACACAATGCAATTCAAAGACACAATACTTCGATATTTACATGCTGAGGAGTGATCAGAGAAAGGTATTACATTATTATGCTTCTATAAGAGCAGGGAAATTTGTAACCATTATAAAGACAGTGCAGTTCATAACATACAATCGCCTCATATCTGGGACAGGATGTTGCAGGCAGCATTCACTGGTGTTATGTGGTGTGATGGGCATGCCAAATGTAGGTTGAGATATGACTTAGCATTAAAATGCTTGCTGCACATGCATGGGACCCTGAATTTGGATCCTCACCACTCAAAAAAAACCTTGGGCATGGCTGTGCACCTGTAATTCCAGCACTGGAGTTGTGCAGACGTGCCATCCCTAGGGCTTTCTGGCTAACTAGTCCAGCAGAACTGCTGGGCTTTATGTTCAGCGAGAGACTTTGCCTTAAGAAAGGTTGAGAGTGACCAAGGACAGCCAATCTCTGGCCTCCACACAAACATGCACACACATATATAAGCACCTGCTCTCACACATACAAATACACAGGCACAGATTACACACATGCAGATGCAAAAACAGCCAAAGTGAGCACAGTTGTGTAAACAGAGCCCAGCCTGCAGTGAAGAGTGAGAGCTACAACATGGATGGATGCCACCAGAACCTTGGGCTCTCTATATGTCAGAGTTTGAAGTAATTTTGGTTAGTGTATGCCTACAAATTCTTACTGTTGTCAAATTTTTCCAAATTCCCACTTGCAGTTTCACATTGTCCCCCACCCCAACGGGGTTGTTTCCCACAGTTTAAGAAGCTGTGGCAGTTGTGGCTGAAGTAAAAAGAAAAAAAAAAAAAAAAACCACACAAGACATGCCATAAAATGAACTCTTGTCTTCACCTTTAAGAGGCAAATTGTTTAAGGTAAACATGGGTCTCTTAATGGAGACATTGTTGCCCTGCATAACAGGAAGTGAGCTATTGATGCTATATTATCCCTTTGAAAGTATATTGAAGGAATGTTTAGTCTTCTCTGGGAAACCTTAACTATTTGATAATAAGATAAAGTCTTTAAAAGTTACAGATATCTTAGGAAGAAACAAAATTGTTTCTGATTGTTAGCTCAGAGAAAAATATATATGCCCAAAACATAATGAGGTGTTGATGGAATGATTTATAAATAGAATGCTGATAGGGAAAAAAGAGAGAGGTTTGAGTTAAAGAACAGATGACAGAGAATGTGAGATATGGATTGACATGTGGGAATTCACAAACATATCCACAAGGTTACCATAAATTATGTTCTCCCTCTACACAATAACAATATTGTTATAGGAGGAAAATGTATTTAAGTAATGTTGCTTTAAAATAATTTGTCTCCAAACATGTTTTCATATGAGCTTGGAAATGCAAGAATGGATTTTCAAGGTCAAACTGTCAGAGAAGTTTATAATTGCTCTTGAAATAAACCTTCGTCCTTTCGCAAAAGAAAGGAAAGGGGGAGAAGGAGCACCTATTATTTTACTAGACTTATTCTAGTACTATTTATTTATTTATTTATTTATTTATTTATTTATTTATTTATTTATTCTTGCACTTTACAAGATTTACTTGTTTGAGTTTTGATGTGAATTTCAAATTGGATCTAGGTCTGAGCACGTGACTCCGTCAATTTAGTTCTTGCCCCAACAAACAGGAAGCCCAGGGTCCAATTCCCAGTATTGCATAAACAAATGGAAGGGGCATGGTGACATATGTATGTAACTCCATTACTGAGGAAGTAGAGGCATGAAGATCAGAAATTCAAGGTCATTTTCTGTTGCAGAGCATGTTCAAGCAAGCCCAGGGCACATGGGGTCCTGTGTCAATAAAGCCATGGCGGATCTAGAGCTATTCGTTAAAAAGCGAACTCCAAAGTCCACTTCTTCCATGGATTCACCCAGGAATAGCTATAGTAAATCCTGTTCTGACCATCAAAGCTTCTATCCCACTCCCAAGGCAAATAACTCACATTCCTTACTGAAATGATGGCATGTTTTATAACAGCAGGGTGCAAGCATTCTGACCCTATCACTAAACACCTGTGTACCTGTGTGATTTGGGGAAAACTTCTTAACTTCTTTTTTTGGAGGGTGTTCCTTAGTTGCTTTATACTTAAGACAACATAATTGAAATAAAATTTTCAAAGTCCCTGACAGTCCTTTGATTCTGAATTTAATGCATTAAGCCATGGCACAGGTCAAAATACCTTTGAGAAAAGAGAAGCTAGACATGGTATTCCTGTTTCACATTTCTTCTGTTGGGATGTCTTTCTCCTGAGAATCTGAGAAAAGGCAAGAAAATAGTTTAACAAACTGTACTCTATTGAATTGGTAAATATTTACCGTATGATGGAGTTAATGGGTAAATTTTTCTCACAGTGATTATATAAACTCTAAAGAAACCAATTGAATATATTATAAATACAATATGAGTACTAGGAAATAATTCCCCTTTATAAAATTTCCTTGTCCACAAAAGCTTACAAATTTAAAGAAACGGATTTATTTGGATCCTAATTATATTTCCATAGTTGTTAATCCTGTCATCTTACTATAGTCATTAGTGTCTGTATGTCAGAGATAATATTATTTTTTTTTAATTTTTTTAATTTATTTATTTGAGAGCGACAGACACAGAGAGAAAGACAGATAGAGGGAGAGAGAGAGAATGGGCGCGCCAGGGCTTCCAGCCTCTGCAAACGAACTCCAGACGCGTGCGCCCCCTTGTGCATCCGGCTAAAGTGGGACCTGGGGAACCAAGCCTCGAACCGGGGTCCATAGGCTTCACAGGCGAGCGCTTAACCGCTAAGCCATCTCTCCAGTCCGATAATATTATTTTTTAATGTGGATGAATTAGATGTGTTTTGAATTTCCTGAAAAATATAAAATATCTATATTTATACATAATAATTGTTGTGCAAGGTAAACACATAGTGTTTACAATGTAACAAACAAGTGAAGAAAACATGTGTCCTGTGTTAGGAAAAGCCAGAAGTGAAAGGAGAGAGGACTCAGCTCAGCGCAGAGAGAGACTTTACTAGAGAGAGCCTGAGAAAGGCTCTGGCCAGGCAGGTCAGAAGCCTCCTCCCTTAAAGACTAGCAGATACTTATGGGGCAGTGGGGTCACTGGAATTCTTTGGCTGAGGGCGGGTCCACCTTTTCTCAGGGCTTGTGCCACCTCAGAGAAGTGATAGACAGGTGGTTTGGGTCATTCCAAGAAAGCGGTAACGGGAAGGCGTGGTTCAGGTCACTGTGAGGAAACAGGACAGAGTGGAAGGACAGTCAGAGTCCAAAATTGATGAGATTCTGGTTCCGACACCCTGTCCATTCAATTGGCTAATAGCTGCTCCTCAGTTGTCAGTTTAAGTACACTCTTCTGCTGTAATTTACGTACTTAAAGCAGTTTTAGAAGTAGCCAATTATTTAACTCAAGAGGCAATCTGAGGAAGCTAAGCTGAAAACAGTGCCAATTTTAATGTACTACTCATCACCCTGTGGTCTCTTTGTGGGGATTGACCACTGCAAATGGGAGATGACAAGCAGAAAGAGAGGTGAAGTGGAGACCTTGGCAAGGGTGGACATCATGTCACTGGTACTCAGAAAAGCTGACATCCTGACACGCATAAAAGGAAAGGAATGATGTCTCCCTTCCACATTCACTGGAACAAGTCACATGAGAAAACAAGATGAACTCTATGAAGCCATCTCTGGAAGCTTGAAAATAGCTGTATTAATCAGTAAGATATACCCACACAATTACATTTTGGATCAAAGATTCACATGTGCCAATAAACCAAAGTAAGATTTCCTTATCCCTGTGAATATCTGCCTGGGGCTCTAAGTAACAACCAAAAGATCCTTTTCTAGTCACATTTAATGTACATTTGACCTAATTTTCTCACTACTACCCTGTACTTGTAAATCTCAGCTTGAATATTAAGGATCTTTGAACTAGCTTGTTTAACCATTTCTGCAGTAAGTCCCATGTAAAATGTTTAATGTCTTGACTCAAAAGGCACCATGGTGCTAACAAGAAGTGACAGAGGAGCGCTCAGAACTGAAACATCCCTATCACACCTTCCAAGGCTCAGGGTCCATTGCAGAGGAGGTGGTAGAAATAATTTAAGAGCCAAAGGAAGGGTAGAACTCCTTACAGAGTGCTCCTCCAGACACAAAATTGCCTGGATATCCATGACCTCACAGTGCCTGGCACTACCTACACAAGACCATCATAACAGGAGGAAAAGGTTATGACTTCAAAATAAAAGAGATACTAATTGAGAGAGGAAGGGGATATGATGGAGAGCGGAGTTTCAAGGGGGAAAGTGGGAGAAGGGAGGGAATGATCATGGAATCATTGTTTACAATCATGGAAATTGTCAATAAAAAAAAATTGAAGCCAGGCATGGTGGCACACACCTTTAATCCCAGCACTCGAGAGGCAGAGGTAGGAGGATCACCATGAGTTCAAGGCCACCCTGAGACTACAGAGTTAATTCCAGGTCAGCCTGAACCAGAGTGAGACCCTAGCTCGAAAAACCACCAAAAAAAAAAAAAAAAAATTGAGGGTATCAATAGAACTCATTTTTGGATCCCATTTGGTTATGAAAGGAACTCCAGGATTTCTAGATAACCAGGCTAAACAGGGATTGTTTGAGCCTAAAATAGTTTCTTCACATTGCATTTTGTTCATAGAAATACATAAACTATGAAAACCCAGGAGACATAAGTGATTCTGGAGTCAAGGACTCTCACTTTACAGAGATGAACAAACAGCATTACCAGTTCTCTTAATGCTTTTCAGCCCCAGCTTACAAATGTCTGGTGCGGCATTTGTTTTGTAACTCGCTAGGTTATGTGTATTTCCGCATAGAATGTTAAGCGCTCAGCAGTGGCTTGTAAGGGACTCCTAATCCGTGAGCTATTCTAGCAGATCTAGAGGCTGCAGCAGCACACTCACGTCATGGTACTTTCCTTTTAGCATGAAAATCTGATTTAAAAACAAGAAAAAAAAAAATCAAAGAAAGATCGGGGTCCACCTGACAACGAGCTTCTCTTATGTTCCTCCAGTCTCTTCCCTCAGTGGAAAGTGGTGAAATTTCAGATTTCCTTGATAGAATGATGGGATTCAGAGAGAAGGAAATGATACCTGTGTTCCGTTCAAGGGTGATCAGTCTCCTTTGGAATACAACATTCTGTCCTGGACTCTTCCATGTAAGAGGAAGTAGACAGGCTAGAATGTGTTTGAAAGATAGTGAACAATTTATTTCAAGACTATGTAGCATGAAGAAAGCCTGAAGAGTAGTATAGTTTTTTTTGTTTTGTTTTGTTTTTACCAAAAGAAGAAAGTCTAATGAAAGCTGTCTTCAAATATTCTAAGGCCTTGCAGTCAGTGCAACCGTGTGAATGAACATGATGAGGGATATGTAATCTGGATGTTTCTAACATTGGTAATTTCAAGTACAAATGAAGTCCCATTAGTACCTGGATTTTTACTTATCGGCCCCTCCTTGCTTTCATCATAACTTCAGGATTTGAACACACTATTGACATTTATCCCCAGTTATAACTGGTTTCCTCAGGGTATTTTTGTTGTTGTTCATACCTCAATTGCCCAAATAAACTGGAAATAGAAAATACTGCATAATTACTAATGCTTCTAGTAAAAACACTCTTTTTCTTTCAAACAGTTGGTCTCTGTCCCAAAAGCTTCAAATGTATTTTATTTTATTTTATTTTTTTTTGTTGTTGTTGTTCATTTTTTATTTATTTATTTGAGAGCAACACACACAGAGAGAAAGACAGATAGAGGGAGAGAGAGAGAATGGGCGTGCCAGGGCTTCCAGCCACTGCAAACGAACTCCAGACGCGTGCGCCCCCTTGTGCATCTGGCTAACGTGGGACCTGGGGAACCGAGCCTCGAACCAGGGTCCATAGGCTTCATAGGCAAACGCTTAACCGCTAAGCCATCTCTCCAGCCCTCAAATGTATTTTAATGGAAAGTGTCTATGGGCCTTTAGGTATACTGCAAGAACTTCAGGTTTGCTCCAGAGGTGTGAGACAATTGCCCTCTCCCGATAATATTAAAAATTTGGGTTTTAGGGCATAAGAAGGAAGAAAAGGACTGGCAAAGCTTGGCGCCATTACTGTCAGAAGCAAGCTCTGAAAACAAAATCCTGATGAGTTGAAGTTACTAAGAGATGCTTCAATATAAGGGAGTAAAATAATTGGGGCTTTTGGCAAACAATGATACTACCTTGAGAAGGATACCCCCACCATGTCTGCTCATGTTCAAGTTAGTACTCCATAGTCATGTGGTTGGGAATTGTATTTGAATATTAATGACAGGACCTATTTAGCAAGTGAATATTTAAAATAGTTAGCTTCAAAAAGACCTTCTGACTCCAAGACTTTAAGAGTCTAAGTCTCTGTACCCACTTTGGAGAATGAACCCAGTGTTCCCAATGCTGGGGACAAATACACTGGCCATAATGACATCGTCAGCAGCACAGACCCAAAACTTGTGGAAAAATGAGGTGCTGGGCTATATTTAACCACTGAGAAATCCCCCCAGCCCAGGACTTGGGATATCTTGAGCTCTTTTTTCTACTGGTAGGTATAGCCATGTTTCTACAAAAATGTGTAGACACACTGCCTGGAAATTCTGTGATAAAGTTATTAAAATTTAGAATCTTAGAATAAGAGTTTAGGAATCACTGTCTTTAAAACAATGGCTGTCCACAAGAATCTTTTCTGATGATAGAAATGTTCCAAGTACATGTTGTCCAGTACACTAGCCACAGCCACAGCCACATGATCCCACTGAGTATGTCAAATGTGGCCAGTATCACTAAGGAACTAGAGTACTAAATACATTTTAAATGTAAATTGCCACATGGTGCTAGAGGCTGCCTTGCTGATGGCTCACAGTTCCAAAGCATTGTTATTATTATTATTATTATTTGAGATAGGGTCTCACTCTAGCTCAGGCTAACCTGGAATGCTCTGTGTAGTCTCAGGGTGGCCTTGAACTCACAGCTATCCTCCTACCTCTGCCTTTCGAGTGCTGGGATTAAAGGTGTGCGCCACCATGCCCGGCTTTCCAAAGCATTAAGAAAGAGGGAGGTTAGAAGTAAATTTGAAGTGCCTCGGATGTACAGTGAGTGACTGAAGTCACAGTATGAGCTTCAAGAAGTAAAAAGAACTATAGCAAGAAGTGACCATAGATATTACATAGTACAATTCTTAACCTCACTGTGGTCCTGAAGCCCCTTGAGGATCTGGATATACTCAGTGATATGTTCGTACTACTTCCTTTGATGAATATGTATGAGATTAGAGGGCAGGAGAGTGATCGAATCCCTAGAGCTCATGTACTTTCCCTTTTCCAAGCCACAAATCCCTGACTGAGAATTCTTGGTAGAGTCAAGCATCCCTGGGTGAATACACAAGGAAGCTGTGCAGTTTCAGAACTGGCCTACAGCCATCCACTTATCATCACACTTGGCTCCCCTCCCCCTGCTGTCTTCTGCATCTTCCTTGACCTTGGGTCATGCAAATTTCATGACTCATGTGCATAGCAGAACTAGCTAAAACTTCTGCAGGAAAGTTGGGGTATCAGCTGCAGATCTTGGCAGGAACACACTTGGGTTTGCTGGCAGCGCAATGTTTTGGCCACACTTAACCTTGTTCTTTTAGGGGATCTAGTTACCGGCAGCGTATTTTAGTGCAGGCAAAACAACAAAGTGCTTTTTACTGATCCTTTGTCTTAAAAATAAATAAATAAAATGTGTTCAAATGAGTCAATAAAGAGGAGTCTGGTCCTTGGTGTTTGATCAGGGGAGACTGCAATCGATTTCCCAAGATCTTAGTCATATTGCAGAAAGACCCTGGTGCATTTCAGGAGTATTAACTGTTAAAAATAGTTCTCGGTTGCTGGGTAAATACCAATTTGCTGCAATTGGGAGGAAACATTTAGCATGTCTGTTTACATACACTGTAGAGAGAACATTAGCATCACCTTAGATAGCTGTTGTCTGCATGTATGCATGAACAGAGAGAAGCAGAGGCCACTGCTTAGTACTACACTTGGAGCTCGCATTTGCTATTGTATATTCATAAATATTAATCTAGGGAGATAATTAGCTCTATAAATTGTACAATTAGCCTTTTGGAAGAGAAGTGGATGCTAATACATAGAAGGCATGTTTTTAAGCTCCTCCACTGTGAATGTTTTCACTCTCTAACTCTGAGGCAGAGCCTGTCTTTGTTTAATCTTTTCCTGAAATAGTCATACTTTACACTTACTCCATTTCTCCCCTGAGACTGTAATATTGCAAGGAAAAATAGGTCTTCTATTGTTAAAATCTGGTGATCATCTATTTTTTAAGCCTCTCCTTTTTTTCTTAAATACCATAAGATACAAAGTAGCCATATAGTTGGCCTCCCAAGAGTATGCTCCAACTCAAGACAAGCGAAATTTATAAATATGCATTGTTCAGATGAAATCAAGATATTCATGTATAGATTTTTAAGTAGTACCTCAGTCTTTAAATCTTCTAAGTCCTACAATTAAATGTCATTTGCAAACTAAGATGTTAACCCATACGATCATGCCAGTGTCCTGTTTGGAACTTGTCACTTTGGAAAGCTCAAGTGAAACTAAATATTATAATGGGGAACATATCAACTAAAAATCAGCAGTGTTAAACTTTAGCCAAATTGATACATGCACCTAAAACTTAATTTTCTTCTCTGAAATTGAAAGCTGTTGTGATCAGCGAATTCCTGAGTGGACTACACATTAGAATTGAGCCCAGCAGGACTAAATTGGAACTTCTAAGGATTTAGGTGCATAAATTCATCTTTGTAGTTCTTGTATAGCCAGAAGAAACTAAATGGATTGCACATGGCATCCAGGGAACTTGATGGTTTCTCCTATTCCTTTCTGTTCTCTGTCTCTAATCTAAATGTGTCAGTGGATCGACACGTGGTACAGGAAGGAGAAACCAGCTGCTATTTTGGGTGATAAATGAAGTACAACATTGTGGGGAGGACTGGAGAGTGGTTGTTGCCTTTCATATCCACTTAAGGTTATTTCTCACCTGTACCATCAAAGTGGGCATAAAACTGGAAGCCTAGAACATTCAAAGAATTAGATAAACCTTTCTTCTCTCAGAGAAGAATTCTGAGTGCCAAATCAAGTGTTGGTGGTATAGTCAATGGTAAAACTATCATATTCACTTTTCTATTCATTGCTGTGAGAAAATAACTGGCAAGAAACAGTGTAAGGAATGAAAGGTCTGTTTCAGCTTATACTTCCAAGTCAGGGACAGCATGATGGTAAGCACATGAAACATAGCTAGTCACATCATTATACTCAGGAAGCAGAGGGCTAAGAGGAAGTGCTATAAAACCTCAAGTCCCTCCCTCAGTGACTCACTTCCTCCAGCAAGGTCCAACCTCTAAAAGGTTATCCATGATCTGCTCAAATAGCACCACCAGCTGGGAACCAAATATGCAAACACAAGTCTGTGGTGGACTTCTGCATTCACGCCACAGCAGCCATGTCAAGTTGTATGGATTTCTGATTCCTTCTGGTAACTTTCTTCAACTGTCCTTGCCATCAGCCCTGAGAAGCCCAAGACTTCTTACTCTCCTTTCAACCACTCTTGCCCCACTCTGAGCCCAACAAAAATGTCTTCCAAGGTAAACTCCAGCCCTATTGTCTCAGCCTTGTGCCAGATCAGATGTACCTGAAAAGTGTTTTGAAAATACCAAACCTGCCATTTTGCTATTTAGTATCATCAAAATAGTCCCAAATTCTTCAGCTGACCCTCTCGTTAAGATGTTTCTGACCTTTCTTTGTTTCTTTTCTTGAATTTTCTAATCAAAACATTCACATCTTTCCCATGCTTTCAAACACTATTCCTTTCTAGAGCAACATGTATCTGTTAAATTGCTATGGTAGACAAATAAAATTGCATATCCTTGCTTATCCCTAATGAACACAAAAGTGGAAATGAATATGGTGAGGTAAGCCTTTTCATTGATCATATAGACAGTATTTTTAATATTTTGTTTCTAGTGTTCAGAAGAGTACTGTAAAAAACCAGTCATCTTACACCACTGAACTGATAGAAGATTTCTCAGTGAGGAGCCTCACTAAGAGTGCAGTAAGACTCAAAGCAGCTCAAAGCCTCTGACCAAGAAATTTTATCTCTACATTGATCCAAAATGATACTGAAAAATCTGTGGATTCATCAATTATGAGGCAATTTATATTTTATTACTTATACTATCCAAACCAATAACTAAAATAAACAACTAATAAAGAAAATCATTTAATAATAATATGCGATATTATTTACAAATATAATGGTCCATACTATGGAATTTACCTAACTTTATTCAACATTATTATTTTTTATTTATTTATATACATGATTTTATATATATATTTATATACATGATTTTATATATATATAAAATATTTTATATATATATATTTTATATATACACACACACATACATACATACATATATATAATGAAATAGAGGAAATATATAAAATACCATGTGGTTATTTTTAGTTATGGTAGTTGTAAATAATTTTTATTTTTTCCCTTGCTTTTCATTATTTTCTAAAAGGTCTAACCCAAATAATGCATTATTTTCATATCAAGAAAAACAAAAAATATTACAATAAAAACTATTGTGGAAGTGTCAGTTTAGGCTGTATCCCTTCCAAAATTACATATTTGCTTTGTCTTAGGAGCCTGACATTTTTAGGATATTGGCTTTCTGTAGGTGGGAGTCCTTGTCAATTCAGGTAAGGAAGAAACATCCTCAGAAAGGGCTTTTCCAGCCAGGAGGCCGCACTGCCAGGACTGGCTGTTTCCAGCAGCCCATGAGCCTGGCTCCCTGTGCACTCTGAGCACAAGGCCTTCCTTGCATCAAGTCAGGCACGTTGTCCCAGCTTCCGGTACACTTGCTACCTGTCTGCGTGTGTTCTTGCACTTAGCCTCTTGTAATTGGATATGTATTTGTTTCATTGAATTCACTCAGTCAGCAGTTTCTGCACTAAACAGTCCCTGAGGCCAAAAGAAGGGGAAAAATCAGTAATCAACATACTACTTTCAAGTACAGAGTACCGACCTATTTATAAAAGGAAATTAAGTAAAAGGGGTAATTATAACTGGCGTACAACCTTTCAACATAGTCAATGAGAAATTCAATTTGCTTAAAATAATGAGATACTCTGGCAAGAACAATCTGTTCATGGGCTTTTCCCAAGAGCCTGGGGATGGAGACGAAGCTGGGCTGACATTTGATACTGTCTGTCTGTGTACCAGCTCTCTCATGGTGAGCTTTATGATTTCACTAGGAGGCATGAGATAGAAAAAGTAAAGAGAAAATCACCACTTATAGGAAACTTATTAGGGAACAATCTCCGTTTCTATGGTGAACATTTGAATGAGTCAAATAATCCACCCCAGACCTCCTTTCATGGGCTTCACGGGCTGGTCTTACCTTCCTCTGTGCCACTGAGTGGGATTTCTAAGACACATGCCTCCTGGGTTCCCACAACTGCCTGTGTGCCCTAGAGGCTGAAGAAGATGGGGAAGACAAAGCACAGAAATTGGGGATCCCTTAACAAAACCCAGATTCTAACGTTTACTCCGAGTGGGAGCATAAACCAGTACACCCATTATAAGAACCTCTCTGCGGGTTTCTCAAAACATTAAAAATAGAGCTAACATGGGCTGGAGAGATGGCGCAACAGCTAAAGGAGCTTGCTTGCAAAGCCTGCTGGCCCAGGTTCAATTCCTCAATGACCCACAAACAAAAAAGGCAAGTTTTGGTTTGCAGCAACAAAAGACCGTGACATACTCACAAACACAAATGTCCAAATAAATAAATAAATAAAACTTAAATAAATAAAAATTAGAGCAACCATATGACCAGGTACACCACACCTGGGCATATAAGCAAATGATTTTATATCCGACTGCAGAGAATCTTGCAATTGTATGTTTAGAGCTGCATTATTCATAATAAACAAAATCATCAGATGAATAGATAATGAAGATATGGTGCATTCACACAATGGGATTATATTCAGCTATAAAGGAAAATTAAATGATGAAATTTTAAGAAAATGGATCTGGAAGTTATTACATTAAGTGAGGTGACCCAGACTGAGAAAGATGAGTGGTGCATTTCTCTCATATCTCATATGAAGAACCTAGTTCTTACTGTGCTATTTTCTGCTATTTTCTACCTTTCTTTGGTGTGTGTAGTACATGGTGTGTGTGTGTGTGTGTGCAAATGCATGCACCCCATGCATATATATGTAGAAGTCAGAGGAGGACACTGGCTGTCACCTGTGTCACTCATCAACCTTACTTCCCCGAGACAGTCTCTCAGTGAACCTGGAGGTCCTTTATTTATTTACTCATTTATTCATTTATTTTCTGTGAGACTGGTTGGCCACTTAGCCCCATTTTCCTGTCTCCACCATCATCAGTGCTGGGGTTACAGGTATGCACATCCAGGATGATATTTTCCATGAATTCTGGCACTGAACTCAGGTCTTCATGTAGGAAATATTCTTATCCACTGAGCCATCTCTCAGCTCGACTTTGAGGGGGGGGGGGCTTGGGGGGCGTGTAGGCTATAAAACTAGAAAGGAGATCACAAGAAAGAAAAGAAGGTACTAAAGAAGGGAAAGGCAATAGAATACCTGTGGCAGGAAAGGGGAAGGAGGCCGCTGTGTGTGGAAGGTCACGGGGCAGCAGGGAAATTGGGAAGGAAGTTGGAAGAAGAATCAACAAAAACAAATTTTGTTTTGAAATGTCATAATCAAAAATAAACTTTGTATAATAATTAAAAATAAATAATATAAACAATATTCCACAAGAATGCACACACATGGAGCCTAAATTCTATTATAGCAGAAGATCCAGGAACAGGCCAGTATAAGACCATTGTAAGGACTGGAGAGATAGCTAAGCAGTTAAGGCACTTGCCTGAAAAGCTAGAATCCCAGGTTCGATTCTCCAGGAACCATGTAAGCCAGATGCTCAAGGTGGACATGTGTCTGGAGTTTGTGTACAGTGGCTGGAGGCCCTGGAACACACATTCTTTCTCTCTGTCTCTCTCTCTCTCTCTCCATTTCTCTCTCTCCATTTCTCTCTCTGCATTTCTCTCTCTATTTCTCTCTCAAATAAAAATAACATATCTTTTAAAAACTTGTTTGATTTTACAGGTCTTAATATCTTAAATTGGTCAAGACTGTGGGGACCTTTGAAACTGAACTGAGTACAATTTACAATGTGTGATGGTTGTAAATCCATTGGGGGCCAGGGGCGGAATGTGGTGGTTTGAATAGATGGCCCCCAATATATTTAGTTTTTTATTTGTTTGCCACCTTGCTGGAGGCAGTGTCACTGGGTTGATCTTAAGGTGTGGTGGTGGTTTCAGATTTCAATCTAAAGATATGCAAAGTGTACCAAGCTGGAGTTCCTGAAGTGTGCTGTCCTGTGTGGCTTTTGACCTTTAGGTTTGTACTTCTCTCTCTGCTTGGTCCTCTGAAGGCAGGCCAGCTTCTTCTGCCATTTATGGAACATTCCCTGGATCTGTAGGCTTCAATAAATATCCATTCCTCCATAAAAAAATAAAAAACACTGTAAGTATAGTAGAAACCCAGGGCATGGGGAATAGTTTGAAGAAAAGTGTCAAAAAAGGAATAGAGACAATATCTAGACACCATGTGAACGAGTGAGTCAAAATGAAGCACTCTGAGAGACAAGGCATTTCAGCTGAGGGCGCAGTATACGGATGGCAGAAGGAGAGGATTCACAGGGCAACAGGAGTGCGATGAAGGTGGGCAGATGCATCAGTTGGTGCATGCTATGTAAGAAATCACCCCAAACACCGTAACTAATCATAACTGCTTTGGTTATTAAAAATTCCATGGATCATTTGGCAGTTCTTTTGATTCAAGTAGTTTGGTCATAGTTAGACAGTATCAGTCAGCCTTTATTTCACATCTGAAGCCTTAGCTAGAATAACTAAAGGAATGCCATGTGGTCTCTCATACAAGGATTACTCTTGGATTCTTTTTGTTTTGTTTTGTTTTTAAAGAGAGAGAGAGAATTGGCATGCCAGGGTCTCAGTCACTGCAATAGACCTCCAGACGTTTGTACCACTGAGTGCACATGTGCAACCATGCACTTGTGTCACCTTTGTGTGTCTGGCTTGCATAGGATCTGGAGAGAGATGGAACATGTGTCCTTAGGCTTTGCAGGCAAGTGCCTTAACTGCTAAGCCATTGCTCTAGTCCTTGGATTCTTCCTAAGAAGAACAAAGCGTTCTCAGGGAGCTGTGAGAAAGAATAACCCTCAAAGTCAGAGCATTTTAAAGTCTTAATTTCATTATAATTTGTTTTTTTGTTGTGTTTTGTTTTTGTGTTTCAAGGTAGGGTCTCACTCTGGTCCAGACTGACCTGGAATTCACTATGTAGTCTCAGGCTGGTCTCGAACTCACAGTGATCCTCCTACCACTCTCTCCTGAGTGCTGGGATTAAAGGCATGCGCCACCACACCCAGCTAATCTTAATTTCTAATACTACCATTATCCACAGCATGTCTCCTGGCCAAGCCCACAGGCAATGTGGGAACAGTCCATCAGGGGAATGGACACAAAGAGGTGTATTACATTGTAGGCCAGAGTTCTAACAATCTACCACAAAAGAGGGACATGGTACAAGGCTTTGAGTGACCCATGAAGGAAATGGAAGTCACTTAAGGCTTTTAAATAAAGGAGCATTTTATTTTACATGGTCTACGCAGGCAACCTAGATTTAGGGAAATCATTGATTCGGTGATGGAGGCTGATTTTCTACAGATAGATGGACCTGGCTTTGAGTCTTGGTCTTACTTAATGTTAAATGTGAAGTTTTGAGAGCCTACCTTAATCTCTGTAAGCCTCAGTTTACCCATCTGTCAATAGAAGGCAATAATACCAAATGCCCACAAAGCTTTTGTGCTAATTTGTCGCAATAAAACGAACACAACAGTGTGCATAGTCTGAAGCTGGTTGTAAGTGTCTACTGAGCGTTAGCCGTCACTGTCCTTCTGGCATCGTTACCATGGAAAGGATTAAAGGACTGGCAGTGAGAAGCCAGATCCGAAGTCCATGCAGGCAATGATGAAGGCCTGAGCAAGAGTTGAGGCAGACAAGGTAGCTATGAGAAATATTTTGATGTTAACGTTAGTAGAACAAAGAAACTGAGGAAGAACCCAGAGAATACTCCACATTTTCAAAATAGTTGACTAGGTAGACTGTTGACTTTTAACTGATACACTTAATACCAGAGCAAATGCTCATTTAGAATGGAAAATAATGATATTCTATATGTGGCAATCGTAAGATGGCTGAGCTCAAGAACATTCTAGGGAGTAAAAAAGGCCACAAGAGTCCCACCAGAGATACAGGAAGACAAGACCCAAAGAAAGACAGACAAGGTTTTTAGTTTCCTACGGGAGGAAGCAAGTACTCCAAACAGAGGTGCTTTAGACTCCAAATCACATGGTGAGAACTACGCATCATGAGGCAGAATGCAAAAATAAATGTGGTTGAATAAGAGCAATACACATGACCAGGAAGTTCTGGGCATCAAGTTGTTCTTGTGGGAATTCTCTTATTCCTTAGTTATCAGGACTCAGGGAAATCAGAAACACTCATCCCTTCCTCCAGAAGATGCCAGAAAGTCTTCTAAGCTGGCAATTCTATTAGAAAATTGGAGAGACTGCTCCCAATCCGCGTAAAAGTGACTGCCACTTCCAGCATTGGGCTCACCGTGAACAGAACTGCTCTCAGGCACTGTGGAGTACTCAGGACAAAGGGTCAGGAAGCATTGCCTCGCCATGTCGTTGCTCTTCAACTGGTATAAGCCAGGCACCATTTTGCCATGAAAAGACAATGCGACATAAAATCATCGATCCAATTGAAAGCTGTGCACAATCCTTGTAAATGCCAACCATGGACACTTCTGGGGGTGTACATCTAAGCATGTGGCTTAGAAAGGTGGAATGAGGATGCTTTACAGTCACCATGTCATTGAATCCTCACTCTGAATGTTGTTCTGCGATCAGGTCAGGGCAAGGGTAAACACAGGCTGCACAATTTAACCATGATGTTCATTGGCATGATTAAAAATTGAATAATTGCCCAAAAAGTAAAAATAAAATAAAAGAGTGTTGCTCTTGCAGCTATCCTGAGAACCTCAGCAAAGAAGATGATGCTAGAAACTGAGGGTACTCAGAACTTATCAAAGCAGAAAATCAGACACCACTGAGAGCTTAGCAACTTTGGGAAGGGCAGGAGAAAAGAATGTCAGAGCCACAGGGTGGGAAGGCATACTGACAGACACTGACTTCCTCACAGGAATTAACTGGTGCCTTCATAGTGAATATGGATATGCTCAGTAATGAGGGCTTTTCGAGGAATGTAGGTGGAGGACACAGGAGGATGACCTAATGAGAATAGGACTACTGTTCAATATGTTCATATTTTTTAAGTCCCAAGGAAAGTATTGCACATATATAAGTGTAGTATTAAATATTTGAATTTGAGAAGGGATCCCAAACCCTGCTGAGGGAAAAACATCCCCAGAAACACCAAATTTGAGCCCGTGTTTTTTGCTTTGACAGACGAATTGAAGAAAATTGCATTTCCCTTTGCAGTGTGCTGGAGAGCCGTTGCCGGGCAGCCCACCCACTCTCCGTATTGTCTCAAAATGGCACAGAAGGCTTCCGCACCTTCAGAGAACGCTGTGTGCACGGGCCCGGGTCTGCTTTGCTGTGGTGGGAGGGCAGCAATCTGTGCAGGAGGAGACCCAGTTCCTACACGGGGAAGCGTAGGTGGCCTCAACGTAGCAGACAGCTCTGGGGCACACAGCAGATTACAAGACAGAAGATGGAATTCTAATTCCTCGGGCCACTTTTTAAGTTAGCTACAAGCTTCCCGGGCACAGACACCTGCTCAGCACCTCCGCGTCTATGTGTGCATCATCTTCTTCTCTTATCAGCTCTCACAGGGAAGTGAAGCCACAGCTTCGGTTGTCTTTTCTGCTTCTCTTGAGCACTTCCCACGTTTTCCTCTCTTGAACTGCAGAATTGTAACTTGTCAGATTACAAAGGGATTTAGAGAATTCATGTTTCTGGCCTTATCTTGAATGGAGATACACCAACCCTTGAGCTTCTCATCTCTTCCCCCGATACTATTGCTTTCTCAGCCCCCCAAAGTCAGTGACCACTCAAAATTCAATCAAGAAAGCCACTTCCAGCATACATCAGTGATTCCCAAAGCATCAGACCTGAGCCTCACGTCTTCTGTGTTAGCTTTCCCATTGCTGTGACAATATACTTGACAAAACCAACTTAAGGAGAAAGGATTTCTTGTGGTTTACAGTTGGGAGGGTTCAGTCTATGGTCACTTGGTCCCAGGAGACTGACATCATGCAATGGTGACAGAGTATATCATGGAGGTCTTTTGACCTCGTGGCGAAGGAAAAGCAACAGTAGAAGCATAGGAGGGTCCCGTGCCTAGTGCTGTAGTTAGCTTCTCATTGTTCCGACGAAACACCTGACCAAAAGTAGCTGATGGGAGGAAAGGTTTTATTTTGGCTGATAGTCTTGAGAGAAGCTTCATGCTGGCAGGCAAAGGTGCTATAACAGAGGCTGGTCATCTCCCTCTACCCCAGCAGGTAGAAAATAGCAACAGGAGAGTGAGCTGAGCTGTAGCAAGGTAGAGCTCCCTGTCCAACAACATACCTCCTCCAGCCAGACACCAATTCCAAAATTTCTACCAAGCATTGCAAACAAATTAAGTTTTTAGGGCCATCTGATTCCCATTTCCACAGAGCCTATGGGGATCATTTCGTTTTCAAATGTAACACCTTCCTGTGGTATAGTAGCCTGTTTGCTTATACCCAAACATCTATTACATCGATTATGAATATCATAACGTCAACCCCTCTTCTACCCTCAACCCAAATAGCATCCATTTTGGGAGAAGATTGATGACTTGGCCTACCTAAAAGAGCAAGGGGGCCAAGGTGTTAGAAAATTCATTTGTGTAAAGTGAGTAAATTGTAATTAGCTACATTAAGCTCTGAATAATGATACATTGAAAATACCCTCCTGATGCTTGGGAACTGGCTCAGTGGGAAACAACACTTGCCATGCAAGCATGAGGACCAGAGAGGGCCTACATTTGATCCCTAACACTCACCAAAAATGTGCCAAACATGAGCATATACACCTGTAACCCTAGTTCTGTGGAGAGGTAGAGAGAGAAGGAACTCTAGGATTATGGGTCAGCCATTCTAACCATTCTGAAAATGGAAGCTCTGTGTTTAATGCAAGAGTCTATTTCAAGGAAACAGCATTCATGAGTGATAGAAGAGGGTTCCTGTTAGTCTATGGTCTCCACACGTGCGCATGGGGAGCAGGCACCCTCATACGCATGCATCCACTACACATGTACATTCCACAGACACTGCAACAGTACACTAAAAAGAAAAATAAACAAATGCCATTTTGAAAAAATGGGAATATTTGGGCCGGAAAGGTGGCTTAATATTTAAGGCATTTTCCTGCAAAGCCAAAGGATCCTGGTTTGATTCTCCAGAACCCACACAAGCCAGATGCACAAGGGGGCAATGCATCTGGAGTTTGTTTTCAGTGGCTGTAGGCTCTGGCATGCCTATCCTCTCTCTCTCTCTGTCTCGCTCTCGCTCTCGCTATTGCTCTCTCTCTCCCTCTCTCTCTCTCTTTCTCCCTCTGCCTCTCTCTCTCTCTCTCAAATAAATAAATAATTTTTAAATGTGAATATTTTTTAAAGTAAGCCTCAACAATGTAATTTATAGTCTTGCATGTCAAAGCTCTTAGACTAAGTTCTCAAGTAGCAAACATTTTAATGTTGTGGAAAGAGTAATTCAATCTATGTATTTATTAAATAATGACAAACCACCCTTCCAAGTCTTTCCAGACACGTACAAATATGTCATAGGAGAAAATCCTCTAAAAACAAGAAGACATTTTGTGTAATAAACATTTGATATCACATGTTAATTATAACTAACATCAAATGACCAGTGTGTGACACATACTCGTCTAAAAATTCTTGCAGTTGTTTCTAAGTTAATGTTAAGGTGGGCAAATGGATGCAGTGAAGTGTGACCACAGAAATGAAGCTTGCATTCTAAATGACATGTTCCTAGGCCTTTTTTGTTGCACAGCCAGTGTTTAACAATCTTTGTTGTCCGATGGACGCACATTCTACTGATAGCAGCACTTTGCTGTAGAGGTAAAGCAGCACATTCATTCAATTAAACATGTTCTCTCAAACATTCCCCAGCAGGTCCCAAAAGGAAATGGTGTCTAGGCTTAACACATAAAAAATTACTTCCCATCAAACCCAGGAATAAGACCTTCATTTTAATGAATCTGCACTAAGAAGACTGCCTTTCTGTAAAATGCTGATTTCATTTATCAGTGCAGTGTTTTCTAGCTTCTAGTTCAATTACTTATTTCCTTGATAAAAAGCCTTATAAGCATTTTTTTTTTAACTGACAACTACATGATGTCTGGAGAGAGTAGGGGTCCTTGAAACCTAGAGTCACTCCCTTTTTAATCCCTGATTTTATTTTTTTAGATTTTGGTATGTGTATATGACAGGCCCGGGCTGGTCTCATGGTCTCAAACTCAAGATTAGCCACCTAGATACTTTGGACAGACTCTGATGTGGTCATAATTTGTGTTCTGGAAGTTCTGATGGGAACGAATATGAGTTGAGCATGTTCTCAAGAAAAGGATTTAATCAAACACTATCATTCATGATTATACAGAGGAACTCTTGTCGAATTTTGCCAGAATTCTCCAGGAACTTGGCAGTGGGTTATTACAATACCAATGGCTCATCTTGAACAGCCAGAATAATCACCATGGAACAGAAAACCAGAGTCACTTTGGCAAACACTTGGCCTAATGCATAGGAGTGTGCTGAGAGGCCTGGGTTCCTGACTTGAAGGTACATTGGTTTGGGCCACTTGTTTCAAGTTATAGAGCCCCAATACTGACATGCATCATCAATAAGTTTTATGAAACTATACCTAACCGGGCAAATTATTGTGAGTGTGTGTGCGTTCAGACAGCACTGTTTATATTTAGCAACTGAAACTAAAGAACTCTACAGGATTCCATCAACTTTTGACAGATCAAAGGGTGATTTTCTAATGTTTGAATAATTCAGCGTTTTGCTTCACTTTCTCCCCTGTGCCCATTTTGGGCCTTGTTTTAAAGCTTATGGTTGTATTGGTGAGAATAACCAAAGAGAATAAATTGCATGGACACTATAAATAAGTTAATAAGAGCTTTTGATGAGATTTAAATAAAAATTTTGGTGTTACCTTATAACCCTGTCATTTCTCTGATATTCAAGTGAAGTTCTTAGGGGATCAGAGAGATGGCTCTGTTATTATAGTGCTTTCTCTGTATGCTTCCCAACCAGATTTCAAATCCTCAGCACCAACGTAAAGCTGGAGGCAAAGTGGCATGCGTGTCTATAATCCAAACACACTAAGACAGTGGAAGGTAAAGTCAAGAGCCTCCAGACGCTCACTGGCCAGCTAGTCAGCACTTCCCAGTGGCCACAAACAGTGAGAGAGAACCTGTCCACACAAGGTGGAAAAAGAGGACCAGAACCCTGAGGTTGTTCTCTGACCTCCACAGGCATGCCCTGGCTACACACACACAAAATAGTAAGAGGTAGGTAAATATACACATAAGCAAGAGATAATAATAGTTTATACCTCCAGGAATACTGAAACTATTAAATGAGATCATGCATTAAAAGCAATCATATAGGCTGGCTGTGGTCGTTCACATATGTAATCCCAGAATTTGGGAGGCACAGGGACATTGATTGAGCTGCTTTGCAGACCCTGTCTTAATGAATCAGTGCAATAGAATGCAATCTCTAAAATGCTTGGATCAGAATAGGTGTGTAATAAGCACTAGTAATGTTTACATGTATCTTCAATAGGCTGTTGTAAATAATTTTTTTGCTTCTGAATTACAATTTTATCATTAAATGTCTCCATTTTAACTGTAAGAATATGGTAAGTTGACAGAGCACATTAGCTTTGAAGGTGGTTTACAAAAGAGAAAATGGAAAATGTGTCTTAAAAGGGTGAAAAGATTATCACTCTGCTCTTTGATGCCAAACCGTCTGTGACATTTTTTTTTTTTTTTTGATTTGGCTGCTGCTGCTGCTGCTGCTGTTTTGTTTAGTCTCTGCCCCTTTCTTTGTCTACCTTAATGCCAACCTTCTGCCCAAATGCACTGTTCCATCTTTGGCAGCAATTACCAGCTAATGTGTTAAGAGCTAAGCAGCACATGCAATACTACCACCAGGAAAATGCAGAGACATTCATGCATCCCAGGAGAGGATGCTAGAAAAGAGGATGTCCTGACTTCCAATTGGACTCTAGAGGTTGTTGCATAGCAGGCTTTCGTTTAAGAGTTATTGTCCTATTTGGGAGTAATAGGGAGTCAATTACCAAAATCTATTTTAAAATGTATTCATAGGTGGCTACTCTATCCTTGAAATGGGTTTAGAGAACATAGGACAGTTTAAAACATGTACAGGTGCAATTCCACTTCCTATTCTTTTAA
This sequence comes from Jaculus jaculus, assembly GCF_020740685.1. Classification (NCBI taxonomy): domain Eukaryota; kingdom Metazoa; phylum Chordata; class Mammalia; order Rodentia; family Dipodidae; genus Jaculus; species Jaculus jaculus. The sequence goes on along the minus strand of NC_059116.1, from coordinate 69,914,278 downwards.
TTGGAATAATTAAATTGATTTTTGTATAGAGTATTTCTTAAAGATGTTACATGAATGAAAACTAAGACAAGGATATTACCCACATGGTGGTGATATTTGTAGCCATGGAAACAAATAAAATTCTAAAGTGGGGAGGATGTAGGAAATCTGAGAGGAAGAATCTAGAAATAGCTTTCTTTCAGATACTGGATGCAGGAAAAGAATGGTCTTACAGTCTGAGAGGACAGAGACATTGTTGCAATTATCTTACTGTTGCCAGGATGAAACATCCAACCAGAAGCAGCTTATGTGAGAAAAGGATTTATTTCAGGTATACAGTTTAGAAGAGAAACTTCCTTATGGCAAAGGGAGCTGGTTCAATCTATCATGCATCCACAGAAGAGGGAAAGAGAAGTCAGTGTGTTGGCGCACGACTTTAATCCTGGAACTTGGGAGGCAGATGCAGGAGGATTGCCAGGAGTTCAAGGCTACCTTGACTACATAGTGAATTCCAGTACAGCCTGAGCTAGAGTGAGACCCTACCTCAGAAAACCGACAGAGAGAGAAAAATCGAGAAAAAACAAACTGGCTCTGAATACAGAGTAGGCTAGACTCCTTAATCCCAAGATCCATCCTCATCAACACAACTCCTCTAGCAATGTTCCACTTCCCCAGTTCTCTACTAGTTATGAATCAAGGAGGTTTAATCACAAATACTTAAGGACATGGGGTACATTGTACATTCAAAACCATCTCTTTCTGCTCCAGCTCCCATAAACTCAAGATCATCTCATGATGCAAAATTCACTCAGTATAACTTTAAAAGTCCCCATAGTCTTTATCAATCCAAACAGTGTTCAAAATCCAAAGTCCTATCTGAGATTTAAGATAGCCTCTTGATTGTGAAGTGAACCCTGTAAAATCCAATCACAAGTTATATACTTCTGACATATAATAGCATACAGTAACCATTCACAATTACAAGCAGAAGGCAAATTGAGAGACTAGACCAATGGAAGAACAGTAGGACAAACATAAAATCAGTAGTGTGTGTCTAGCACCTGTAACCCATGATGCAGTCCTTTGTATGCAAAACGTCCCAGTTCTTTTCCTACACTGTGCTTCTTGCTTTCTGGAAATAACCACCCAAGCCAGAAGGTAAAAATTTCCTTGGTGGCCATCCCATAGTTCTGCATCTTTTCTGGTCACCTTTGCATTGCTGGGACAAAACACCTAATCAAAAGCAGGTGATAAGAGGAAAGCAGGGGAGAGCATGGCATGAGCAGAGACTGGGCATCACCTCTGCCCCAGAAAGTAGAAAATAGTGGCAAGAAAGTGAGCTGAAATCTGGGAAGAGGGAGCTAGGTGGCTGAAGTTAGTTAAACAATTAATTATTTAATTAATAAATAATAAAAGTTTGACTATGTGGCTTTTGATCTTTTGGAACTGATTTGTGGAAGGATTTGAAATCTTGGACATAAGAGATGCCTTACATTAAGTAGAGCATGATATTTTCTGGAGAGAGTTTTAAGACATAAATGCCATAAATTCCTTTAGCCTGTTTTTGTTGTGGAATATCCTTATTTCTCCTTTAATTTGGGTAGATAGCTTTGTGGAGTAAAGTATTCTTGGTTGACAGTAGTTATCTTTCAGAACTTCAAAGATATCTTTCCAAGCGCTTCTGGCTTCTTATGATTATGTTGAGTAATCTACAGTTATTCTGATGGGCTTCTTTCATAGGTAACTTACTTTTTCACTCTAACTGCTTTCAACATATTTTCTTCAGTTTGCATGTTTAGTAGTTGAATTATAACATGGGGGGAGGGGTTCTTTCCTAGTTTTGTTTGCTATTCTAAAAGCTTCTTGTATCTGCATTAGCATTTCTTACCAATTTTGGGAAATTTTTCTTCCATGATTTTGTTGAAAATACCTAATATGCCTTTGATTTCAATTCCTCTCCTTCTCCTATACCTTGAATTCTTATGTTTGATCTTTTCATAGTGTCCCAAATATCTTAAAATTTCCATTCATACCTTCCTATTATCTCATCTTTCTCTTTGTTGGGCTATATTAGATATGCTACCTGGTCTGCTAGTTCAGATAGTGTGTTCTCTCCTTCATCCATTCTACTGGCGAGACTTTCCACTGAGCTTTTTATTTGACTAACCATGTTTTTCGGTGCTAAACTTTCTGCCTGTTTTTTCTTCAGTATTTCTATTTTCTTACTCATGTCTTATAATGATCTCCTTATTTCATTAAGCTGGTTTCCTATGTTCTCTTGGAATTCCTTTAGGAGTTTGTTTTCTTCTTTAATTCCTTTGTTTTCTTCTTTGATTTCTTTGAGTATAGATAAAATCCTTTTATTTTTAAATCTTAGCCAGGCATTTCATATAAAACAGTCACACTGGAGGTCATTTCTGATATATTTGTTTTATTGCCTTGATTCTTTGTTTTTCTTGTATTATAATGTAGCAATTTTTGCATCCTGATTTGATGCTTGGGTTTTCTAATTATCTTCAGCACTCTTAGATTTTGAAATCCAACTTAATGTACCTACAGAGTAGTGAGTATAGCTTTTGTGCTACAATCCAACCACAGAAGTAATCATAAGTGTTGAGTTTGCCTGCTATTCCAGTATTCTAGTGGGTTTGGTGGAACATTTACTGCCAAAATTCTAAAATCCAACTGAGCAATATACATAGTCAATAAAAACCAGCATAGAGTATGCAAATATGGGGATTGAAACAAACAGATAACCTTATAAAGCCAAAAGCACCCAGGCTATGTGTTACTCTACACCCTTAATCCTGTCAACTGTGAGGTTGAGATTGTGGTTCTGAAATGGGTTACAGGTCAGCCTGGGTCTGAATCAGACCCTGCCCCCAATAATGACAGAATAAAAAGACAAAGTCCTTATGAATCTGAAAGGATAAAGGCAATAATAGTCAACCCCCAAATACAGCTTAATTGAGAATGGTAAAGCCAACCAAGAATATGTAACCCATAACCTGCCCTGACATGGAAAGAGAGATTAGCACTTCCAGTGTGGGCGTACCTCAGTTTTTGTCAGTCAGCCTTGTTACCTTTTGGGATGGCTTCCAATCTCACAGATGCTGTGTGCCTACCTCTATCATTCTGTGTTTTGTTGTGGATCTGGTGCTCTGATCAGCTGTGCTAAATTCCCACTGCTAGGGCTGAATGTGTCCTCTGGAGGTTGTGGTTCTGACAGTTCGGGATGGGAGAGCGAGGAAGCCTGGAGTTGTGCCGGAACTGCTCAGCTGCTTCCACCTGTATCCCTTTCAGCAGCTCCTTAGCTGATCTCTGCTATCTCCCCTTCAGGTTTGATGAGGTTGGAAAATACCCTTGTTTGGTTTTCTCTGCTCCAGCTCAGTGCTGGGCCCAGTGGGCACAAAGAGCCGTGCAGATTAGGGCCACACATGCCTCAGCAGGATTCTGGCTGTTTATCTCCTTTCTGGTAGATCTTGGTCTCTCCTGCTTCTCCACAGTGGCAGATAAAAACCTACACACCTTCAATTTATGCAAGAAAAATGTATTTTGCTGTGGTTTTACTTAAATCTTTCCCTAATCTGGTTTGGTTTGGCTCCTATGCATCCATCTTACCCCCAATCCAGTGACCATTTCAAAAAAAGCATCATTGCAAATCAAGTGACCTTTTCCTACATTTTTTTATACTTCTATAAAACTAGGTAGACCTTCAAATTTGTTAATCTTGGGTAGGGATAAAGCCAACATTGAATAGCAAGAAAACTTCAGCATTCTTTCTTTTGTCCTAAAGAAGAACAGTTGTCCTAATCTCAACGGTGGTAATGTATCAAGCAATTATGATTTTAGTGGGATACTGTCTCTTGTCCAAAGCTTTTATTTATTTCTGTCATGTCCTCCTGCTCTATGTTCTGATATTACTTTTAGTTTTGCCTTGCTTAAGTTCTCAGCACATGGGAACAGTACAGCTAGCTTCTCACAGAAATTACCTCTAGTGCATTTCTAGAAGTATTTTCCCTCTCTTAAGCCAAACCTCTATAGTTCTTTCAGCATTTATGTCTTAAAACTCTCTCCAGAAAATATCAAGTTCTACTTACTGTAAGGCATCTCTTATGTCCAAGATTTCAAATACTTCCACAAATCAATTCCAAAAGATCAAAACCCACACAATCAAGCTCATTATTTATTAATTAAATAATTAATTTTTTAATTAACTTCAGCAGACTGAAGAGACAAAGAAAGGGTATAAGCTCACTAGGGGTCTCTTGCCACTACAAATGACCTCCAAATACACATACCACTATATGTACATGACTGTACATGGATACTGGGAAATTTATCCCAGGTTGGAAGGCTATCTAACCAATTGCCTTTAACCACTGAGCAATATCCCCAGGTCTTCAGTCATGTTTCTAACATTAAAACCCCACTTCTGGAACTAACTTTCTATTGTAGTTGTGGAAAATCACCTGACCAGAATCAGCAGAATGAAGGCAACTTTTTTATTTTGACTTATAGTCTCAGGGGAAGCTTCATAATGGCATGGGAATGCATGACCCAAAAAGAAGCTGGACATCACTTCCGCCACAGCAGATGGACAAGTGGCCTGAACATTGGCAAGGGAGTACTGGCTATATCACCCCAATGCTTACTCCCAGAAACATACCTTCTCCAGCAAGGAGTCACCCCCTAAGTTTTCATCAGATGGTGACCAAACAATCAAAGCACATGATTTTATAGGTTGTATCTGATTCAAACTACTGCAACATCTCCAGAGTCCCATGGTTTCCCGTGTAACACGTAGTTCATCTCCACGGCTCCACACAGAGGCCTTACAGCGTTTCTATACATGTAGTTCAACTCTGGTCTTCTCTGCTACACTGAATGACCCTGTTTCCTGAATTTTTCATACTTTCTAATGAATTCCAGGTGGATTTTTGAATCCAAGAGAGAATACAGCTTGACCTTGAGGTTCAGGATACTCCACTACTCTTTCCTCAGGACCCTTCTTTCTTACCAGCTTGAGTATTCAATAGGTTAGGTTTCACCCTCAGGAACTCATTCCCATTGTCCCAAATGCAGAATATTTGGCCCATCTATAATCATGGAAATCTCCTTAACAATTGGAGCTTAAGTGGCCTAATCTGTCTCTTTGTCTACCTCATTCTTGCTTGCTAGAATTTCTTTTGCTAGCAAACTTTACATCTTTCATATATTTCTGTTGTACACTTTCTTCCACCAAACACAACAATCTATTAGTTTGAAATTCACCTTTGCAGCTAGCCTTTCCCTCCAGTAGGCCAGTTCTAACAATGTCCTTTCTTTGTACTCTGAGACCTTCTAAGCCAAGCCTTTATATTCCACACCTTTTTTCTGCCTTTAGATCAAATTCTCACCAGAATTACCCATTAAGCTTTGTTTATAGCACCACAAGACTTCTCTATTCCAAAGTACCAAATCTCAAACAAGTTCCAAAAAACTAAAAGCCATTTTTTTTCTGTTCTAGTTATGTACAAATGCAGCTTATGGAAGGAAAATGTTTATTTCTATCTTACAGTTTTTTATATATTTTTTGTTCGTTTTTATTTATTTATTTGAGAGCAACAGACAGAGCAAGAAAGAGGCAGGTAGCGAGAGAGAGAGAGCGAGAATGGGTGTGCCAGGGCCTCCAGCCACTGCAAATGACTGCAGATGCAAGTGCCCCCTTGTACATCTGGATAACATGGGTCCTGGGGAACCGAGCCTTGAACCAGGGTCCTTAGGCTTCACAGGCAAGCACTTAACCACTAAGCCATCTCTCTAGCCTTCTATCTTACAGTTTTGAAGGGCAGTTTTAAAGGGAAGAAAGAACAAGGCAACCAGCTTCCTCACTTCTTCATCATCAGTTGAGAAAGCAACCTGAATGAGCTACTTCTCAACACCCAGTAAGGCTGTACTAATCACCAATAAGTACCCCCACCACCACCTTTTCCAGAAACAAACCTTTTGCAGCAATGATCCCTCTCCCTAAGGCTCATAAGCTGGGAACCAAGTAGGAAGCTTAATACCAAATCCCTGGGGCTATGGTAGACTTTCACATCCAACATTTAGTTGACATATAACAACACAAGAGGGAGGTCAAAAGTTAAGCAAATGTTTTCCAAAGTTTTAGTCATTGATCTTTCTTCTCCAAGGACATGATGAGCATATCTGTAAAACAGACTGATGACTCACATTTTAAAGAAAACTAAAACAGAGACATGAAGTAACATGCCCCAAAACTTGTAACCAGTAACAGATAGATGCAGTGTTATGCTCCAGAGCTAGAAACCTCTGAGAAGTTGGCAGAGGAGATAAGTCTTGCCAAGGCAGAGAAGCAACCAGACTAGGGTAACAAAAGCAAGAACCATACTTCTTCCACAATTACACTAATTGGCTGACTCCAAAAAGTGCAGCCTATCTTTCAGGTTTTAGAACCCTTTCTTCTTCATTCTTCACAAGCGAATGGATCTATGGTTTTCCTGTTGAGAGTGTGTGAAAAGTAACCCCAATCTCTTCAGAATGCTTCAACCCAAACCTCCAAAAAGTGTTCCATGAGGGAAAAGAGGGAAATGGAGAGAAAGTCACTTAAATCCCATTGTTGCCTTAGCAGAGAGATCAGTGCTGGGGATCATGGACAAGAAGAGATTACAGGAAGATTTTAATGATCTTGAGAAATTGTGGCACATCTCCAGTTGGGATGATAGGATTTAATCAGGCAACATAAAGAACTTTTCATAATACGAAAATGCACAGCACTAAAAAATACATAGTGGAAAATAAATGTCACCCTATATAAACTGGTTCATGGACTGCCATGCTAAAATGAAGTACTTTAAACTACAATTGGTTTCTATTCTAAATCTGTTGGCTTACTACATTATAAATTTAAACAATTATCCACCTGTATTGTATTGCTTCTTACAAACAGAAGTATAAATGTAGGTATTCTATGTGCATCTCCTCAATAGTAGTTTGGTGTGATTTTTTTTTTTTTTTCTGTGACTGGACTCAGAACCCACTGAGGGGTACTGTGTCTGCGGGCCTACACTGAATCTCACAAGCCCTTGCCAAACTTCTATACTTGTACAAAGTCAGGAATACTTTCATTCTATCTGTGTTCCTAAAACACAGGGACTTCCTCGTGTCTCTTCCAAATAAAGGCTCACACTTCATGAACACCATGGGAATTCAATCACTTTATGTAGTATTGAATTGAAGTTCTCAGAGTCATAATATGGTCTAGACAAGCCAACATCAATAGAATTTAACTTGAATACCTTTTTGTTTTAGATTTGTGTTTCACAGATATTTGTTCTTTTTTTGTTGATTTTTTTGTTGTTGTTGTTGTCTACTATATACCAAACTTTAGACTTCATGATAAGACTATAAATATTTGGAGAAGGAAAATGTCTCAGTGGTTAAGAATGACTCCCAGGCAAACATAAAGGCCTCAGTAGGCCAAGTTCACCTGAACCAAATTTTACAACACCCATGTAAAGAGCCATACACTTCTATCACCTCAGTGCTGGGGGATCAGACCGAGGAATTTCTGGAGCTCATGAAAATGGCCAGCTCCAGATTCAGTGATGAACACTGACTGAAGGCAGCATGCATGGCAGTGATGGGTGGGGAACCACGTGTCATTTGGCTTTTGTGTGTGCCCAGGGTGCTTTACACACCACACACACACAGCATACCACCCACATTACGCACATGCACATGCTAAAATAAAAACTCTAAAAAATAATAGATCATTTTATCAGTGAGCCCTATTAGTACTAAAGCTTGAAGGAGCTCTAAGAATTCTTTATTACCTAACACAGTGTTCATTATTAGTAATGTTATTTTCAGAAATAAATCAAGACTTAGTGAGCATATATATGTTTATGAAGAGTAGGTAGGTGCTGTTGAAATGTACCTGGGGCTGAGAAGATCATGGCTTTTGTTTTTACCAACTTGTCACCGCAAAAAAAAAAAAAAAAAAAAAAAAAAAAAAAAACACAAAATGGGGCAGACATGAATGAATAATTCAGATACCTTTTTCTGAATTTTCCTAACTGATATGCTTTGAGGGATTTGGAGTTATTTCCAAAATATGAGGCTATATATATCAAAAGCCTCATAAGGTCCAAGGAGGGAATATATATTTATGTTTTAAAATGTTCTGGATCCCATTTGTGTCTTTGCCAAGCAGTCAGAAAGCTGTCTCCCACTATAAATATAAATCCTCAATGTTATTTTCTGTTATTCCAAACTAAAAGTAGAGGCAGATAAATGTGTGCATGTTGAAACACCTGACAGAGCTTGCAGAGTATGCTGCTGTGCTGGATGGAGAATTAGCAATGCAGTTTTGTAGGGAGGCTTAAATCTGTTTTAAAGCTATGTTAAGTGTACTGGGAAGACCCAAAATAGTTTCCTGCAGCTTGAAAATGAAAAAAATAGCCAAGAGGACAATGAACTGGAAGTAGAATTATTTTCCATATATTTGCAAATGTAGGCAATGCATTCTTCGTTCAAGCTACAACATGAATGAGGAACTGAGGGAGCAGTGAAGATGAAGGCTCCACATGCTTTTACCTTGGGGCCGCTGTCTTTTGCATCTTGGGATGCATTTCATCTTGATTCTCTTCTCATTGGAGAAGGGCACAGAGGGAAAAGGGTTAATTATCACAAAAGTAGACTTCATCACTAATCTCATCACTAAAACTTCACCACTGACATAAAATAAAACTTGGAATATTTTACATTAAAAATTCTATTTCTGTAACTGAGTAAAAGAAGTATAAATTTCATTTTTCTAATAGTCTCCTAATGAGCCTCTGAGTCTTTAGTGGGACAAAAGAAGGTGACCAGTACTCTTATTGCCAAATCATAGAGCAATAAAGAACGATTTTCACACATATACATGCACACACACACACATATTTAATTAATTATAAAATCAAAGTTATTGTTGATTAAAATAATAAATCATAGGGTTAGGATGCTTGAGAAAGAGGTAAAATGCTATTTAGAATCTAAACAAATAGCTAAGTCTCAAAAGGAACACAAATTAACTTAATGATCTACATATTTAAGATTTTTATTCCAGGTTTCTAAGAACAAATATATGAACTATTCTGGTCCAAAAGAATTATGATGGTTTCAAAGCCTTGATGAAAAGAAGAAAAAATATTGAAATTGCTAGATTCAGTGTATTTACATCTTGTAGACAGAATGAAATGACCTCTAGGAATTCTTGCAGTAATAGCAATGATCTTAATGATAGCAATTTACAAAATCATTATATAAGTTATGTATGATGTACACCAAGAAGCCAATAGAAATGCTTAGGAAAAGAACACAGATAGAATTTACTCAACAGTTCTTTCTACAATGAATTAATTCCATAGATTTTGCTGGAATTATCTACGTGTTCTTACTGGCACTAGTCATTTAGCAACACAGAAATCTTGAGGAGATAAGTGGGGGTGGGGGATGTCAAAATCATGTCTAGCTTCTTCATTGTCTATATGAATATTTTGTTCAAATTAAAAATTTCTAATGTTAGGACTGGAAAGATGGCTTTGCAGATAAAGTGCTTTGTACACAAACATGAGGACCTCAGTTCAGAACCACAGGACCCACATAAAACAGCGGGCCACCATTAATCCCAGCTCCAGAAAGGCAAAGACAGGGAACCCCTGGGGCTTGCTGGATAACTAAAATAGCCAAATTAATGAGCCCTAGGTTCAATGAGAAACACAGTCTCATAGAATCAAAATGGAGAGCAAGCAAGAAAGATGCCTGAAATCTACCTCAGGCTTTCACTGGCACACATGTGTCTACATACTCCCAACCACATAGGGAACATCAAACATACAAACACACATAAAAACACATACCATATATATATATATATATATATATATAGTATATATATATATATATATATATATATATATACTATATATATATATTATTATATATATTAATATATAATATTATTATTAATATATATATTATTATTAATATATATATATTAATTATATATATATATACTATATATATATATATATATATTATTACAGTGGATAATTTTTCCCTTATATAATTCTTCACTTGTGCTTATGCAAGCAATGTTAATTTAACTCAGTAGGACACACACACACACACACACACATGAAACATGAATGTATGGAGGGGACTAGTTAAAAAACATGGGTGAGTGTAATGATGATGGAAGAAGGATAAGAAAGGGAAATTATTATGATCAAAATATTGTATATATACATACATACATATATATATACATATATATATATATATATAAAATTTTCAAAAATAAAATAAAATTTAAATTTAAAGAAAAATAAAGTATTTTGTTAGCTATCTTAGAATGTGGATGTTTTACACATATGTTCCATTCATGTCTTCCTAAGAATATTGTTATGACTAAAAACATGTAACCCACGTACAGAATAAATCAACAGACTTTCCATATGTCCATGAAAACCTCTGTCTTTACAGTTGAACCTCCCCTCCCATGATTATTCTGCTGGTTGACTTTCTGGTCAGGTCAGAGAGCCCGGTTGATTCTGTGGTTTTCCACCTAGCTACACTTGAAATCAACACCAAGCACTGGCTGGGCAGTGCCCTAATCAAACTGATACCATTATAAAAATTTGCCTAGGCTGAGAAGAGTCCAGGAAATTAAGACTATTTGGGTTTGCATGAATGTTTGTAACTCTACAAGAATACAAGGCCACATCCTTCATGTGATCAATGGCAACGTCACATACCAACTGGGCGGCACTCTTTTGGAAGGTTTCCATTTCATCAATCCAAAGAACTTACTTGGGAAAATGAATACAGTGAATTATTTGGAACTGTAATAGGGGCCTCAGAAAATAACTAGCCTATATTCATGAGCAAAAAGCATTTGAATCATTTGTCTGAAATGCATGATCTATGCTGAATGTTCTACCAACATTTTCAGGGCTATAAGTCATTTTACAACCCTGAAGTGACTCAGAATGTTGGGAAGTGCTGTTATTTTGTATTCTTCTACCCTTCTTCTCATTCCTTTCAGTCCCAAACCTTCTGTCTCCTTCCTATCAAGTAATTTCAGCCTTGTTTTACAGTGGTAAATAAAGGGTTTCATGGCTGTGTTGGGTTCTGCAGATTGGGATGCATTTAATGTCTTGTCTGTAACACTAAAATACGTGTTTTACTCAAAAACTGTCTCTGAGGAGGACTGGCTAGTTTTGCTTCTCCAGGAGAGCTTAAGAGGATTTAGGTTGCAATGAAAAGTCACTGGACAGAGAATAAAAGACTGAAGTTTTAGTCCCAGCCCTAGAAGAAAAAGAAATTGCATAATTACTTCGAGCATGAATATCCTCCACAAATTAAGAGCTATGCTATCCTCAGTTAGTTGAATGTGAACTTTGAATTGGGAATGATTTAGTCAGCAAGTATACATTAAATAGCAAACATGGCCACTCTTGGGGCCAAGGACATATGTTTTCACAAATTATAGGTATCGCTATGACCATGAAATAGAAAATTAGCCAGCAATGTAGGAAGTTGAAATCAACAAAATTAGGTACTTGTAACATGTTCTATGCAACTGAACACTTGTGAGTCAGTTTTAATGTTGGATTTTAAAATGCCTCGGAGTTGCTAGAACAAATTCAGTATGTTGAAATAACAATTTCCTGTCAGCAGTTGGGATGGGCCAACCATGACAAAGACATTTCTGGAGTTTTTAAAGTGTATGTTAATTCCACAAAGTAATGGGTCGCATTATCACATTTTCATGGGTGCACATTTGTTACTCTGGTCATATCCCCTACATTAGTAAATTCTTCAGGGGACTTGAGGAGTCTCAGTCTGAGTCTATGCAGAAATACATGGTTTTGTGCAAGGATGTCATGATTGGAAGACAACAAATTAGCATTTAGACAGCTATTAAAAATAAATAGTTTAACCTGTAGAAAGATACCCATACCTTTTTCTGACGTTCCTTCTGGACCTGAAATTCCATGCCTATTTTAGTCAAATACAACCAATGAAAAAATAATATAGTGGTCCTTTTCTTTTAAACATCACTAAAGTATCACATGCTTCCCCCATAAATATTCAAAAGCTATTTAATTCTAGATGCTGATCCTTGACAAAAAGCAATTTTATTTCCTTATTCAGTTTATAACCTTAGTAATACCCCTAAACACTAAAATATTCAACAAAGCCTCCATGTCAACCCACCACTTGAAATGAATAATGCAAGTGCTCTTGGGTGCACCCCATCATGGGTTTCTGCTCATGGGTTTTATTTCTCAGTGTTCCATTTTATTTATGTAAAGAGAATGTTAAAAATAGGGAATGGCAGCAAAATGAGCTCTCTGACAGCCTAACAAAATGCCTGCCATAGGAACTGTGACTTCCATTTGTAACTTGTGGGTTCTGACTACAGGTATTGAAATTACAGGGCTATTTTTTTTTCCTGATAAATCTCAAAGCCAAGTGTGTGTAGATTCCCATTCTGAAAAGCAGCAGGTGTTTTTCATTCATCCTAATTTTCTCCAAAGCATTAAGTTATCAAATGAAAAAAAAAAAAAACATTAAAAAGAAAACCTTTTAACTAACTTTTTTCTCTGTGAATTTTAAAGCAATACCACTGGGTTAGTTTTCTTCCTCATGCACAAGAGTTCAGGGGAGAAGCGCATGACCTGAAGAACTTCAAAACTACCGAGTGAATGACTTTCGGTTAGATTGAAGGAGTTGCCCCAAAATAATAACAGATGAGCATCCAGGCAATCGAAGACACTGGGGTTTTGGATAATAATTACAAATATTGTAAATATGAGTTGAGTTGAGGCCATGTCTTTGCCTCATTCTTGGTTTCATCCATGGAATTATGTAGCACATACTTGGTCTGGGGATTTCCAGCCTAAAGTGGCTGCTTGATTTATATGAGAGACAGCATTTTTGTTCACCAGATGTGTTTTATTTAATACAGTGAGATTAATACTAGCCTGGGGACCCAACGCCATTCATTCTTAGTGACTGCCCATTGCTTTAGGCAACATCACATCCTGGACTTAGCACATCTCACAGGATTCTTAATTAGCTCCAAAGACAAAATTAGACACCATGGACGCCTCTGCTGCTTCATCTTAAGGCTTGGGGGGTTGAGTGGGTCTGGGAAGCAGACTGTTTTATCATCTTTAATGGGTGTTTTTAAGAAAAGATTTAAAACTCGGTGAAGGTTGAATTGGAGGTAGGGGAAAAAGATCTGGATAAAATCAAAGCAAATGAGGCACCAAATATAATTCAACAACCATTACATTTCCAGGTCTCTCAGTCTTTCCCCAGCACAAACACTTCCCTCCTGGGTAGGTCCAGTCTCTCACTGGTATGACTTAAAACTGTCTCAAATCTTCAACTCTTCAGAAAATCTCCATCTCTTCTGGCAAACACTTCTTTTATAATTTTATTTTTTTTTTTTTCAAGGAGAGACAGAGAATGAATGAGAATGTGCACACAGGGACCTAGTGGCACCACGATCAAACTCCAGACCACTTTGTGCATCTGGCACAAGGGGTGGTGTGACTGTGGCTCAAGGACAGTGCTAGGAACACTGGTATGAACAGGCCAGGACCCAAAGCTGCCTCCTTACAGACAAAATGTCTCTTGGGCGACACCGTGTTCTCCATGACTTAATTAAACAATTGCAATGGCATGCTTCTGTCATCTTAGTGTCAAGGCAGTCTCATGTTCACTTGGTCTTCTCTCAGTGACTCTGTTCCAAGTAAAAGAGCTAAGTCCAGAGAGGGGAAAGGTTATACAGGTTTGCTAGCCACAGGCCAACCCATAACCCAGTTATTTCACTTCTGATTCAGCAAACATTCCGCTTGGCCACCATCTGCCCTGTCCTGACCAATCTGAGCATCTATCGTGAATGATAGAGGATGCACTCCAAAAAGTTGTAGCAAAGCAGAAATGTGAGAATGATGTAAAAGACTCATTGCTGTGTGTTGGGAATATGGAAAGTGACTAACGACTGTCTCCTTCATCGACCATACAGACCCTTATATCGCCTATACACACAAATTCCTTCCCAAGTGTCCCAGCAAAAAGCTCAGAGTAGCTGAGAATACCCTGCTTATGTAAATAAGAAGATGAGACTGTCATAAAGATTAGAAGTGTAGGGCTGGGGTCTTTCAGCAAAACTTTGCTGGGCTGAGCTCTCACCCTCTTAATAGAATCAATAAATGTTTCTAACAAAAGAACAGATAATTGGCTACCAAAGTCCCTTTTAAAGAACAGATGGGAGGTAGGAGTTGAAATCTCTATTCTGAGATTGTAGTAATCATATTCGATGCTATGGTTTTCGCCAAATCATCCAAGTAGCTTGTGACTCAAGTCTCTCCATCTGCTAGTGTGTTAAAATAATGGCTGTGGCATCTCTGGTACTTCCTTGCTTCAGAGATGTGCTTTGAAGAGCAATATACAAAGCATTGATTCAAAACCACTCAGGACCCAAGGGATGTGATAATCACTATGGTTAAGGGGAAATTAATTTTCACCTTTGTATTTGAGTACCTGTAGCCCTTTCCAAATGTAAATATTATTTTCAAAAGGACAATTGATCAGGAACCTATTTATGTGGATCAATATATTTTGCTGTGCGCCCTATCAATTAGGATAAGTAGTTCAGGCTGAAATACCCTTTGATATTTTGATCAAAACTAAAAGGCAACAACACATGAACAGTGCTGTTCTCTAGTCCATTAAGTTCTACGAATGAATCTGTTGCCAGCTTGATCAAATGGGCCACAGTACCCAGCATTATTAATTAGAGTGATGTCTATAAGTTTGTCACTGTTTTAAAATGAGTATATTCCTCCTGCACATGCGAAGATATATCATCACATTCCCTCTCCTTCAACATTTCTTTAAAATGGTGCCGCTCCCCTTGCCACCAATTGTTTTCATTCTAAATTTTAGAATATGTGTAATATCATTTTATTCTGTAAGTGGCTTTAGAATGTTTATGTAAATTACAATTTGAGCATGGTATTCTCTTTTAGAAGTGATTTTTTGATGGTTTATTTTAAGTGATTATTGCTTTGAGCTGTTTTTCTAATGTGAGAGAACTTAAAAATCTTAAATACTTCTCTAGACAGACTGATCATCTCTTTGAGATGGAAGTTTCAGGGAAGTATTTCTCTTTGATGAATTTCTGGTTAACTTACAGGTTACTATTTTTTCAAGGTTTATGTCTGTATGATGTGAAAAAGAGCAAATAATGGATTCTGAAAATTCATTAAAAATAGTCAAATTTGGGCTGGAGAGATGGCTTAGCAGTTAAGCGCTTGCCTGTGAAGCCTAAGGACCCTGGTTCAAGGCTTGGTTCCCCAGATCCCACGTTAGCCAGATGCACAAGGGGGCGCATGCGTCTGGAGTTCGTTTGCAGAGGCTGGAAGCCCTGGCGCGCCCATTCTCTCTCTCTCTCCCTCTATCTGTCTTTCTTTTCTGTGTCTGTCGCTCTCAAATAAATAAATAAATAATTTTAAAAAAATATTTAAAAAATAATAATAAACTGAAAAGAGCCCCAAAAAAGAGGGTACCAACACATGATGTATCCATAAGAAACATCTTAATAATAATATGAATATGAATAAACATTTAAAAAAAAATAGTCAAATTTATAATTTGGTTGCTATAAGGAAAACAAATTAATTGGTTCAGTTTCTTATTTTCAGACCAGTTTTAGGGGTTGAAAGGAGAGAATGGTAGAATTCTGAGTGGAGAAAAGATAAAGTTGGAACTGGTGATAGCCAAAAACGGAGATTTCTCAGAGTCAGTATTGTCCTTGCAAGTCTGGAAACAAGATGAGCACATGGGAACTTAGAACAGCATTGCTTTGGGTCTTTTAGAAATAAAGAGTTGACATAAAGGTCATGAGTGTAGAAGACATTCTTCAGAGACTGCCATGATCCAAGTAGAATGTGTTTGGAATAAAGAGGTTGAAGAAGTTGCCTGTAATAAGAGGAAGCTCTGCTGCTCTCTTTGTCCCCTGAGCTACTATGTACATAAGAAAGTAACTAATTGATGACATTTAGATATTGTCAGATCCAGGAGGGCAACCAGAGTCCTAGACATCCCTCTGTGACACTCTGACACTATAGTCTGATTAGGAAAGATCTCGGCACTAAGCCCTCTGTGGGATTTAAACGAGAGTTGGACACAGAGATACTAAAAGCACTTGAAACATGCTTACTGGGCTGACTTCAGCTATGAAGCTGCTTTATAAATCTTTGTGTGTCTCTGCATCATCCTATTGGACCTCTGTATTTCTAACTTAAGGAATGGCACTTTTAACAACTTTACTGTGGCATAATGCTAGAAACGTGCCACCATATTGCATTAGTCATGTCTTTGAGAGCCCAAAAGTTACATGGGGAAAGCTCTGACCAAAGAGAACAAAGATACACTTGAATTTGATTTGATGATAAAGCATACTTCAATTATTTTTCTCAACAGCTTTTGTACATTTTGTGTAAGCAACCACTGACCATAGTTTAGATACAAGTATGAGTAGGTCTCCTTACTACTTATAGTAATCCAACAAGTCTTAGAATTCTGATACTCTAAAAAAAAATGATTGTAAGAAAATTTTCATTTTGTCATCTTTAAAAAATTTTATTTATTTATTTTCAAATAAAGAGCGATAGGGACAGAACAAAGGGAGAGAGAGAGAGAGAGAGAGAGAGAGAGAGAGAGAGAGAGAGAGAGATGGGCACACCAGGGCCTCTAGCCACTACAAACAAACTCCAGATGCATGTGCCCCTTGTGCATCTGGCTTACATGTGTCCTTTATGTGAGTCCTGGGGAATCAAACCTGGGTCCTTTAGTTTTGCAGGCAAACACCTTAACCTCTAAGCAATTTCTCCAGCCCTGCCATCTTTTTTTTTATTTGTTTTATGATATCATAATAAGTAAACATAGTTGGTTCTTTTTTTTTCTTTCCCTAAAATTAACTCATCTTAGAGTAAAATAATATATCTTCTTAAATTCATGTTTAATTTTAAAATAATGCCATAGGTGAATATCAAATTCTGGCTTCTTCTTCCTGATAACTATCGTGGGCTAGGCAGTCTTCCTTTGACAAACAGCTTCCCTCAGCTTATTATGAAATGGAAAGATAAAAATTATATTTTATGTATTTATATTTTTCTTTCCATCCATTTAGAGGAGTAGGTGAATGTATATTGGTGTGTTGTATATTTGAGTATTTACATATAATTAACAGATCTCATGTGTCTTTCGTTCCAGTGTAATTAATTAATTTCTAACCAAACCAGGAAATCAAGTTAGACACAGACAGAGATGACACTGGCTTTGTAGGGAAGGTGCTTTTTAATAATGCTGGAGTTTTAAGAATGCCGACAGTAATGGAAAGTCCTCTTAGTTATATGTTTTTGCTTATTACTACTATTTCTTTAGTTCAAGTGAATAGTTAGCTTTTCTATAGATTGTGTAAGGAGTCAGAATCATGAAGTAATACCAGGAAAAAAGCTACACACTTAAATAACTGTGACTTCTTTTTTATTTGTTTTTAAGTGTGTGTGTGTGTGTGTGTGTGTGTTTGATACTACTGCCATTTGTTTTTGTTGTTGTTGTTGTTTTTCTTTTTTTTTTTTTGGTTTTTCCAGGTAGGGTTCTTACTCCAGCCCAGGCTGACCTGCAATTCACTATGTAGTCTCAGGGTAGCCTCAAACTCATGGCAATCATACTACCTCTGCCTCCCGAGTGCTGGGATTAAAGGCATGCGCCACCACGCCCGGCTCCAACTACTGCCATTTGTACATTTGGTTTACATGGGTGGTTTGAGAATTTAACCTAGGCCTGACAGCTTTACAAGCAAGCACCTTTATCAGCTAATCCCTATTCCAAGCCCCATAAATGTGAGTTATAGTCTAAGATCTTTTATTTTTAGTTACTTATTATTAATCCACACACCATAAAATTAAGAATTTTATGTGCCCAATCCCTACTAGATGTACACACATGCACACACAGAGTAAAGGTAGCAGATACATCATGTTGATCAACAGATATGTGGTAGTTTGAATGGATGTTGCTCAATAGATTAAGGAGTTTATTACATCTTCAGCTCTCCAGCGACCTGGCTGGAGGAGGTGTCACTGTGGGCGGATCCTAGGGTCCAGCCCTAAGGTGTGTTTGGGGAAGATCTAGAAGTCCAGCCTGAAGATATACATAGTACTTGAACTCTGCTTGGTGTTCCTAGAGTGTGCTTGCTTATGGTGCTGGCGCGGTATTTCTCTCTGTATGGATCTGTGAAAAAGCAGCATTCCACCATTATGGAATGTCCCCTGGATCTGTAAGCCTGAAAGAAATGGCATTCCTCCTATGTTGGGTCTAGAGGTTCATCTCAGCAATATGATGCTGACTATAGCAGGATTGGCGCCATGAGTGGGGTGTTGCTGTGTGATTTACTTGACAATGTGGAATTTGGTCTTTTGGAACTTTTGTTTAGGAGGAATAGGCATGGGATTGATATTTACAAGTTAAGATGTATTCCAGAGTATTAAGCCAGTTTTATGAACAAATCTGGTGAAAGTTTGAAAATATTACATGCAGAGAGAATAGTATTTGGAGGCTTTGCTCATAAACTTTCTAAGAGGGTGGAAAGATAGCAGAGAATTCTGTTGTAACTGAGCTACTGGAATAAAGGCTGGCTGTGTTCTGCTGCTCATGTCCAGAGAATTTGATCAAGGTTAAATTTGTAATGGTCTGATATGCTTGATTAAAGATATGGAACTGGGAGAAACTTAAGATATAAAATTGGGAAAACTCAAGCAAGTTTCAAATTAGTAGAACTGATACTGGTTGCTGAAGGTGCTATTGTTAATGAGATAGTACCATGATTAAAGACGGCCCAATTGCTTTACATTGAAACAATGGGAAAAATTCCTAATGAAAGACCGACTGAGAGAATGCAAACTTTTTGAAAGGAGTTGACTGAAAGTAAGGATCCTATTGGATCCTCAAGGTCACAATTTATTGCATCCCTGAATTAAGTATGTGGCTGTATCCTGAACACCTAATACTGACTTTGGAAGCATGAGAAATACATGGAATGGGTCATCAAGTGCAAATGGTTCGAGGAGCTGCTGTTGAGACGTGGCACGAGGTAGAGTGTGACGACCTTAACAGACCAGTGGAGCCACTGAAAAATGGATCATGATTTGCATAGAACCCTGAAGATGTTTTAGATATACCAGGACTATGCAGGTACAGTCATGGAGCATGTTGGCTCATGATAGAAGTTGTCCTTGGCTACTCAGTCTTGCTAGAGGACAGAATTCAGAATTTTGGAAACTGTCAGTCACTTGTTATTGTATCAGACTTAAACTGCAGATGTTTGCCTGATGGTTACTGAGTTTGTATTGGTCTAGTCTAACCTTGATATGTCTTTTAGCAATTTGAAATGTTTACTCTGTGTCTTTATATGCTAGAAGGTTGTAACTTGTTTGATTTTACAGGACTCACAGTTAAGAGTCAGGCTTGAATCACAGATGATTCTTGGGACTTTGGAACTATCTTAAGTTGGTAAAGACTTTGGGGATCTTTGAAGTTTAACTGAATTCAGTTTGCAGTGTGAGATGGTTGTGAATCTATTAGGGGATAGGGGCAGAATTTGTCAGTTTGAATGGATGGCTCCCAATAGATTCAGAAGTTTATTAAAGCTTTAGCTCTCCAGGTGCCTGGCTGGAAGAGGTTTCACTGTGGACAGATGCTAGGGTCCAGACCTAAGGTGTGTTTGGGGGTGAATATGGAATTCCAGCCTAAAGACGTTCAGAGTGCTTGAGATCTGCTTAAGGTTTCTAGCGTGTGCATGTTTATGGTGCTGCTGATGGTAATTCTCTCTCATGGACTGGTGAAAAGGAGCCAGATTCTTCCACCATTATGGAATGTCCCCTGAATCTGTAAGGTTGTAATAAATTCCATTCCTGCTATAAACTGTGTTGGGTCTGAAGGGGCAGCCCAGCAACACTAATTTGACTACAATAACAGACAAATGTCTTATAGCATGAGTGATTTACTCTTCCCAAGTGGAGTGCTTGACATGTGCAAAAGAACAGGGGTTCAGGAACAGAAAGTGCTATTAGGAAGGTAAAAGACTGAGTCATGGTAAGTAAGCCTCATAATACCTCTATGTGTTTATCCCAACATAAATAAGACTGTGGGTGTGTGGTGGTTACCCTTCTTCTGCCCAGCCCTGTGATACCTTATTTACGTTCCCTTGGGAACCATGTATTCTCATTTGGGTTGCCATGTGTGAGCAATCCATAGGTACCTTGCGAGTCTAATTCTGAGAACAGAGTAACATGATTACCTAATGAAAAGCTTAGTTTTCTAAATATAGTAAAGATCCTTTTGATGTCTGAATTGAAAGGACAGAATCCCAGAAGTACATTTTAATCCATAGCTAGATGAATGCTATGAATTAAATTATTCAATGAGCATCAAGTTAAAAAATTAAGAAAAAATAAAACTAACATCAGAAGAAGGACAGAAGGGCAATAAAGCTTGTAGTGAACATCCATTAAAGATTATAGCACCAAAAGTCAGAAATCAAGTGTTCTTGCTCATAGATACTTAGCTCAGTAACTTATAAAAACAGACTTCTTGTTAGTATTTTATTTTCCATAGATGATGAGACAAATGTCAAGTGGAATTATAAGGGGTATCCTTTCTCTTGGTGCAAGAAGTGAAGGTGGGCCATATGGGGGTTAGGAATAATACTGTTGCTTGACAACATTATGCTTGGAAAATATCAAAAAGCAAAGAGAGTTCAAAATGGGTGTTTACATATAATATCCATGCATATTTACATTTAATATCATATTGGATTTAATTTTATTGCTTTCCGGAAGGCAATTGGGAGAAAAATAAACACAGTGGAATGTTATCTCATTGGCATGCAGAATCAATATGGTAATCACATGGCTGATATAAACTCATAAGAAAATGCTTCTGACATTTCATCGGAGCTTCTTAATTTAGTATTTACAATGTCTGTGTGAAATGATATAGTAGTCTTATTGTTTAATTATGGAGATGGAAGAATGTAGCAGATTCTTGACTTCTCAACCCTTAATTACTATTAGCTTGCTCTGGAACTGTTGACTGCAGAAGGATGTACATTTGCTCCCTTGTCAGGCTTGCTGTAGCTAATATTCACAATCATTTCTAATCCTCTCTCAAAATGCTTTCAAAGAAAAAGCTTTTCCTCTCAATATGTGGACTTTTATTATGAGCAATAATGTCACACAGTAGTGTAATTGTGGTAAGACAATCACAGTCAAAATAGAAATAATGCTTTGGAAACATGTGCCTTCCCTAAAATGACTTTTCATCTTGCTGATGTCCCTAAGAGATGACGCCTCTGTAAGGTGATGAGCACTTTTGGACATAGTCAGTAGCTATAATTTTCAAATAATATTATTTGGACTAGTATAATGGGTCACAACGATAGGTAAACCAATGTTTTGGACTTTTCTCAACTGGTATAGAATTCATGAGAGTGAGCACTGCCTCAGTGTACCTTTGTTGAGAAGAGTCTAGTCATGTTTCGAGAGTAATTTGGGTTTGAGATTTTAAGGTTGATTGGGTTGACCAGATATCTCTTTTCTTTCTCTTTTTTCCTTTGATAATTTTAACAGGTTTTTTTTTTTAAATGAATTAAACACCAACTGGATATCTCTTGGCATCCCTACTCTGCCATACTTGTAAAATAATCCCCCAACCTTGTTTGCTTCCCAATTCCACTTGTCCGTTAATAAGTAATTTTCTCAGGTCCTGGGACACAGGTTCTGACCACAAGAAAGTCAACTTGAAATGCTAGGCTGTGCCTCTCATGCAGCAGAATTTTCCTAAAGGCAGTCCTTTGCTGGAGTTGTTTTTTCTACCTTTTAAAAGGCAGATCCATCATTTGGCAAATAGCTCCATTTAAACCAAACCAAACAAAAGTTATAAAATTCTACTGTCTTCAGCCCTGATAGTGAATGATTCATGTCCCCACCACTTCACAGACAAGCCACCAGGAACTCAGCAAAGAAGCATTGATTGAGTCACTTATTCAAGAATAAAAATGAACCAGATGCTGGGCCCGTTGACAGGGAGAAAGATGAGGCCAGCCTTATCGTCATGTTATTGCCCTTGCCAGTTGCTATCATGCTATTAAGATAAAGCAGGTTACCTAGGTTTCTAAGCATTGATTGGAAGCTTGATAGTAAATACAGGATTTTCTCTCTACAAGTATTGGCTTGAGCCTAGATAAAGGTGAGTTGGTAAGTGAAAAACCCACTCTTTAGGAAATAGACATAGGGAAAAGTTTGAAGTGCTCTTTCAGGGAGACAGCTTTGTCTATGCACAGTGCTTTTACCATAAAATGTGGGCAGTGGTCAAGGAACAGAACCAAATGAAGAATCAACTCACAAGAGGCTGTGGGCATCCAGAGAATCAATTCAATAAAACTTTGATTTAGACAACCTGGTTCCTATCTTGTTGTTCCTAGGAACTGTCTACTCATCAATAAATGATATCTACTATGCTCTTGTCTCTGTTATATGACTGTATAAACTATTCATCATACTCCATGTTGATTTGTAAAGCTATAAAGTGGCAACACACAACACTTTTAGGAAGATAAGACATAGGAATTTATGGTCAGCTCTCATGATTCATGAAGTCTCTATTTGTTCATTCACTTTTCTAAACTTTCTTTATACCTTCAAAATCCATTATGCCTCCAAAACCAATTCATGATTTTTTTTTCCAAACCCAGGCTTTATGCAGGATAGAAAAAGTCTCTTTCACTGATCTACATTGCTTCCAAGTCTTGCAATGGGCTTGTGCTAACTTTGTGGACATGCACACATACTAAGACTCTTGCACCAGTCAGCACAAATGCCCCCAGATAAGGTTCAACAAGGTAACATGGTGCCTTTTAAGTTATGTTGTCTAAAGTTGTTTATTTATGAGAAAAATGGGCAGAAAGGGAGAAAGATAAAATGGGTGAATGAGCATGCTGTGGGTTCTAGACAATGCAAAGGAACTCCAGACACATGGGCCATCATGTGCATTTGGCTTACATGGGTTCTGGGAAATCAAGCCCAAGCCCTTAGACATTGCAGGATGTGCCTCAACCACTGAGCAATCTCTCCAGCAAGCACAGAAGCACAGTGCCTCCTTTTTTTTTTTTTTTTTTTTTTTTTAGCTCAGCTCTCCTATTGTATGTTGGACTGTTTAGTCTTCCTGGACTGTTTAGTACCATGTTTGCCACTGATTTACAGACATAGTGATAAAATGCTAGCTAATCTTTGCAATATCAAGAAATCTATGCCATTCTTTCTGTGCTACAAATGCATCATTCAAGCATAAATTATTGTGACACTGGCCATATGAGTTCAGTGTTAAAGAGTCACAGATCTATATTAAGCAAGATGTCTCCATTACAGGAACACACATTAAAATGGTTATTGGTCAGTTAGTGAAAATATTGAGAGAGAAAAGGCTTCCAGTAGCCAAACCCTGTATTTTATCAGAGGCAGTGGCTGAGTACTTGCTAACTCAAACTTTGGGGGAACTTATAAACTATAACAACCAGAAAAAAAAATCAATTACATTTTAGGAAATGACCACTTCTATGTAAACTAAAAAGCTTTTTATTTGTTGTTTTTTTTCATTCAATCCTATTACAAAAATTTTAGAGTCTATTGCTTAGAAGAAATGGAAATAGTCTATGATCTTCTGACATATAAATGACTAGCACTGATTTTACGCTGGTTCTTAGCAAGTGTCTCATTCTTTCTGACACAAGTTGGTATGCTAAACATAAGGGTAGTATAAATGCGCATCAATTATTTTCTTGCTGTTGGAACCAAATGCCATACCAGAAGCTGCTTACAGAAAGAAAGAGTTCATTTAAACTTACAGTTTCAGAGAACAGAGTCCATCCTGGTGGGGAAAGAATGGCTGGGGCCAGAAGCTGGCTTGCGTCGTCACACCAGCATGGAGGAAGCAGACAACAGGGGATGCTGGTGCTCATCTGGCCTTCTTGGTTTAAACGGCCCAGAACCCTCAGCTTATGGAATGGTGTTACCCATGCTTAGGGTTGGTCTTGCCAAATCAATTAATCTTATCCAGAAAAATCCCTAAAAGGCAAACCAAGATATTTGTTTCCATGGTATTTTTAAAATATTTATATATTTATTTATATGTTCTTAGAGAAATAGGGAGCAAATGGACACACCAGGGCCCCTAGCCATTACAAACAAACTCCAGAAGCATTTGCCACTGTGTGCATAGAGCTTACATGGGTTCAGGGGAATCAAGCCTGGGTACTTAGGCTTCATAGTCGAGTGCCTTAACATTAAGCCATCTCTCCAGTCCCTCCATAGTAATTCTTTCTTTCTTTCTTTCTTTCTTTTTTTTTTCAGGTAAGGTAGGGTCTCAATCTAGCTCTGGGTGACTTGGAATTTATTATGTCATCTCATGATGGCCTCAAACACAAACTCACTGTGATTCTCCTACCTCTAACTCCCAATTGCTGGGGTATTAAAGGCATGTGCCACCATGCCTGGCCCTCCATGGTAATTCTTGATCCTGTTAACTTGAAAACCAGAGATTAACCATCCTAAAATGTTTCTTCTGGGCTGGAGAGATGACTCAGTGATTAAGACCCTTGCCTATGAAGGCAAAGGACCCAGGTACAATTCCAAAGTACCCATGTAAGGCCAGATGCACATGGTGGCATGTGCTTCTGGAGTTCATTTGCAGTAGCTGAAGGCCCTGGCATGCCCATTCTCTCTCTATCTGCATGTGTTTCTCTCTTTCAAATAAACAAATAATTTAAAAAAAAAAAACCTCTTTCTTCTAAGTACCATATTCTATAGAAAATACTTCATAAATATGTGTTAAATGAATGAATAAATGGAATTTTGTAATGATCCTGCTATGCTGGTGGTATCATTGGTGGCCAAGCCACTTTCCCATTAGACAGAAGAGGCTGTTGTCTATCCAGGTCCATCTAAGAGAATTTGGGTGAAACCTGAATTGCTCTGTAAAGTTATCTTTCTAGATTGACAACTTTCTGGCTTGGCAGATAACAGTTCATGTATATTAAGTAATGTTTCAGACATTTATTAGCTACCTTCCGTAGAAGAATTGATGTTTTACTGGTTGTAGGCTGAGATAACAATGTTGAGACACTGAATTTGAAAACTGAAGATGATGGAAAGTCAGGCTTACATGGAATGCCAAAGCAGTAGCTAGCATGATTTACTTTCTCATTCCTTCTTATTTTGTAGTAATTTTTACTTTTAAAAAATTCTTAATGGGTATTAACTTTGTGGGCTAGATTCAGAAAGCATGAGGCTCAAAAAGGACCCTGAGCATGACTCTGCCATTCTTGTCTTCTCTCATTCCTTTCCCAAACCAAAGTAATCTTGAATTCTTACCAACTCAGCTATTCTAACACTGTGATTCTGCTTGGCTCTCTACACACTGGTCGAGACGTTCCCTTCACTCAAGTTCCTACACCGGACTCTTCCCAATCCATTGTTTATAATCCAGGTTAAAGGAAAATTTTAAGGTATAAGCTTGATGCTGCTTAAAACCAGATATAATGGCTTCCTCATGACCTAGAAATAATCTCATTTGAAGTACATGATGATCCAGGTCTGTTTTATACTCTTGCCTGTCATTCTCCCCCTCATCTGAACACTCTGTGCTTTTCCTGGAAAGAGGGATGTTTCATTTCACCTCAGGGCCTTTGGAATTGTTTGTCCTTCCATGTTCTGTCGCATAAAATGTGTGTGGAGATCAAGATAACCTAGGGATGTTGTTGGTCCTCAATTTGCACCTTTTTTTTTTTGGCATGGTCTTTCTTGATCATTGATGAAAACAACACTCTAGCCTGTCCATGAGCTTTTAGAGTCTCCTAGTTCTGCCTCCCATGACCATGGGCACATTGGGACTAAAACTTTGTGCTACTTGTGTCCAGGTAACATGGTTTCCGGAGATCTTAACTATGGTAGTTACATAACTTACATAAACTGGAGATCTTATCTATGGTAGTTATATAACTTATATAAACATACCTTTTAACTGTTGATCCATCTCCCTAACCCCTCACTTCCTGTTTTACAAATCAAATTTATTAGAGTACAACAGATTTCATAATACAAGGGCATAGTTAAATCAGGTATCAGAAACCACATGGTCCACAAAGCCAAAAATAGTTATCACCTGAGCAAGTACAATAAAACAAACAAATCAAACAAGACAAAACATTGCTGGCTCGACTAGGGAAATATCCACTGAGCAATACCATTTCTTGATACAAAGTCTGAACAGAAGTTTTCAGATCACAAAAGGCTAGAAAACAGTATCATACAGAGTAAAACCTTAGCCTCAATTCTTTGGAAAGACTTGTTTGTTGTTGGATAAGACTTTGTGTAGCACATTAGAATGATTGAGTTCTGCCTATATGTCTGCATCCAGAGAACCGAATTTTGCATCCAGCAGAGCCCAAGAATCAGCTAGAATGCAAAAATCTCTAAGAAGAATTAATTAGACTATAAATTGTGGGGAGGGCTACTAAATCTAAGCATGTCCAATATGCAGGGTACACACACAGAAGTTACCTAGTATAATGCCCACAAATAGAACATATGAGAAACTTGAAGAATTAATATTGCTAGCCCATGTTCACTCTTGGTGGTTGAAAAGATGTTGCAGTTACCTCATCCCTGTTATAAAACAAAAGTATATAATGGCACAGGATAAATATTACACTTCAAAAGACAGCATTGGAAACAGCAAGGAAAGTTTGAACCAATACACAATCTAAAACAAACAGCAAAAACATCAAATACTGTAGCTCCAACTCCAGTATCTGTAACCAGTGACAATATCTCTTGGTTTTCAATTCTACTCCTCTATCTAAGCTACTAACATCCCAGAGAACAATACATCTCACTCTAGCACTCCTTGACTCATTCAGCTCTCCTTGGAATCTCAATAATCCTGGAGTCTCCACTGCAACCCATAGTGAATGCCATGCTCCATTGAGTTTCCACACCAGGAATCCAACAACCCTGATTCTTAACACCTAGTAGTCATTTACATACACACACACACACACACACACACACACACACACACACAGACACACACACACAATTATGCTGCAAATTCAGTGACCCTTTCTTTCTTGCATTTCTTATATTCCTGTAATTACAGATAGGCTACCAAATTTGTTATTCAGTAAAGAATAAACCCAGTTTGACAAGCAGGACAGTCCCTCAGCATTCAGATCCCCTACTTTCAAGACCATCAGCATTCTCTGTGCTATCCCAATGCAGAATAAATGGCCTGATCTCAATGGTAGTAACCTCTCAAACAATTGCAGCTAGAGAGGGCCTATTTCCTGCCCAAAACTTTCATTTTTTCCTATGCTATATCTATCTATTCACACCAGTCCATTTCTTCTAAATCAGTCCTGCTCAATTTTCAGGACACAGGCATAATGTAGCTAAGCCTCTCATACAAACTGACTCTAGCCCAGTCTAGATAAAACTCTAGCCTCATAAGCCAAGCCCATGCAGTCCATAGATCTTTCTGCTTTTATATTTCCAATTCTCAACATAATAGTCCATCTAGCTCTACTAACAGCACTGCAAAGCATCTCTCAGTCCAAGGTTTCAAATCCTGCCATATTCCTCCAGTTAACCAGTTCCCAAAGCCCAAAACCAATGCAATCATGTTTCTTGCAGCAAAGATTCCACTCCACTGTCTTTATCAAATTACTGTTGCAGTTACCTCCTATTACTGGGAAAACGCGCCCAACCAAAAGCAGCTGATGGTAAGTAATACTTTTTATTTAGGCTTACTATTTTGGAGGAAAGATTCATGATGGTTGGGAAAAGAAGGTGAACAAAAGCTGGACATCACCTCCTTTCCAACATCAAGTGCACAACAGCAACAGGAGAATGAGCCTGATTCTAGCAAAGGGGGGCTGTTTATTACAACCCTAAGCCCACTCCCAACAACACATCCCCTCTAGCAAACCTGCAAAATTGTTACCAGATGACAACCAAGTATACAAAACACTCAGGCATATGAAGAGCATCTATAGTACTTTGAATGTACGTTCCCCAATAGACTCAGGTGTTTAAAAATAAAGTTTGTATCCAGCCACCAGACTGGAGGAGGTGTCACTAGGGATGGATCTGATTTCTAGCCTAACGGTATACAGAGTGCTCCAGCTCTGCCTGGGCTTCCTGCTGTTTGTGGCCAAGTGTGCTTGCTCTCGGTGGTGTTGGTAGTGGTCTTCTCTCTGTGCTTGGGTCTGTGAAGGGGGGGGGGGGCTAGCTCTTTCACCATTATAGAACTTCGCCTGGATCTGTAAACTTCAAACAAATCCCTTTCTCCCACAAACTGTGTCTGGTTGGGAAGTTCATCCAAGTAGCATGGAGTTAACTGCAACAGCATCTATTCCAAAGCACCGTAGAAAACTAAGAATTAAAGACAAGAAACACTTTTCCAGGGAACTGATGAGAATTCACAATGGAATCTACCTTCTGTCAACTAGGGATATCAGAATCAAATTTAAAAAATGAAAACTGGGGGATGAAGAGATTTCTTAGTGGTTAAAGCATTTGCCTGCAAAGCCAAAGGATCCTGGTTCTATTCTCCAGGATCCATGTAAGCCAGATGCACAATGGTCACATGCATTTGGAGTTCATTTGCAGTGGCTGGAGGCATGGCATGCCCATTTTCTTCCTCTCTCTTTCTATCTCTCTACCTCTTTCTCTATCTCTCAAATAAACAAATAAATTAAATAAATTTTAAAAACTGAAAACTGAATGGATGTACTTTTAATGGGAGCTACCATGGCTTCTGTGAATAAATCTTATATTTAAGCTTGCTTGGGCCAAGTATAACTAAAACTTTTTTTAAAAATTGCATGAGTCATTCTATTTAGGAGGAAAATGTAAGATAACTATTAAAAAGAATGGTTTCACCAGCATTGAGTTCTAAAAGAATCTTCATATACAGAGCCTTAAGGAGACTTGGAGTGACACAATGGAAAATATGGTGGTTCACAGCCTGGCTTCTCATTTTATTTTATTTTTTGAAAGAAAGTTTCATGTATCTTAGGCTTGTCTCAAACTCACCATGTAGCTGAGAATAACCTTGAACTCCTGATCTTCCTCCCTCTGTCTTCCATGTGGGATTACAGACATGTGCCACCATGAACAATTTTATGCAACGTTAGAAACAGAACCCTCGGCTTCATGCATACTAGGGGCGTGCTCTTACCAACAGCTACACCATAACCCCTGACTTCTACATTTTGAAGGTTTTTTTTAACACTTTATTTTTTATTTATTATTTATTTTTATTTTTTATTAGTTTTCTATTCAGCAAATACAGGCAGTTTGGTACCATTATTAGGCTCATCCTTGACCTACCCCCTCCCCATTGGCCCCTCCTTGTTGAGGTATATGGGTCATGCATTGTGGAGTTAGCCCACAGTTATTGGTATGATAAATGTCTCTGCATATCTTGACCCAACATGTGGCTCTGACATTCTTTCTGCCCCCTCTTCCTCAAAATTTCCCTGAGCCATGTTGGGTTCATTTTTGGTCCACTTCAGTGATGAGGTGTTGGGGGCCTCTGAGGCTCTGGCTCTCTGATTCGGTAGGAGTTGATTCTTCTCTGTGTTGGTCTCCTTCCCCCTTGTTCTGGTATCCAGTTCATCAGGAAAACAGCACCCTTGCTTGTTTCACCAATTTTTCTTAGTTTCAGCCAGGGTCCTTCTGAGGTATGGTGGGGGTTCTCTCCTTAGGATCTACATCTATCTGAAAAAGAGAAGCAGATTCTCCAATGGAGAGTAAGTTAGCTCCAGCACAAATGAGATAACCCTTATTTTCTTTTTAGAGAGAGTTTAATAGGTATAGGCCTCTTGTAAGTCCACAGACTCCTGTTCCTAGAGCCCCTCCTCCACTGCCAGGAAGGTGAAACCCAGGATCCCCATGTCATCCCTACAGCTGATTGTGAAATGTGGCCAGAATTAGGAACCATAAGGATACTGCATCCCATATTTTAGGACCCTCAAGTAGTAGACCTCAAATTTTAATGTTCAGACTTACTTCATGAACAACAGTGAAGGATTAACCATCTGGAAAGTGGAATGATTTTTGCAGAATAGCAAGGTCATTGCCACAGATGGGGGAAAGAACTGAGCATTTTAACATTGGTATAAAGATTGGTAATGGGAAGAAAAGAGTCGCAGGTAGGCAGAATTCATGGGTTTGTACCTCATTTTGTAAGCATATGGAGTAGAGCCTTTTTTGTGACCACAAGCAACCACGTTTTAAAAACCAGGACAATTGAATGAGATGCTGTCACTCAGGAAGGAGATACTGCCTGTGGAATTGAATCCTGGAACTAACACCTGGCAGAATTTGAAATTGTCTGCAGAGAGAACCCAGAAGAGGGTCTCCCTTTCCTCCAGCAGGCAGTGAATCTGTGGAATAAACATGCATCAGATAAGAGCTCTGTATTTTTCTAAAGTAAAAGGTCAGTTTGTGAGTTGATTGCAGAGTGATCATTTAATTTACTCTGAGTTAGCTCCACTAATGCCATCTTCTCATTCAGCAGAAAATCATGTCAGGCTGAC
Organism: Jaculus jaculus; assembly: GCF_020740685.1. Lineage (NCBI taxonomy): Eukaryota > Metazoa > Chordata > Mammalia > Rodentia > Dipodidae > Jaculus > Jaculus jaculus. The sequence goes on along the minus strand of NC_059116.1, from coordinate 69,883,506 downwards.
AGCTTCTTTCCCTTGGGCAACGTGCACTGCCACTCCCTTTCCCCTGGCCACCTTAAGTTAGCTCAAGAAAGGTTGGCATCCCAGTAATAAGAGCTCCTAGTACTTGCAAGAGGGAGCTGGCAAGCCCCCCATCTGTCACTAGGAAGCAGTAGGAAACAAGGTGAAGGGAAAACATGGAGGGGGAAGATACTCTCGAATAATGACAAAGATGAGAATTAAAAGAGAGAATATCTGCTAATTTACCATTCGTGGACTATTCTGTCCACAATATTAAGTATAGCATATAACCTTATCTCAATCTGGAACACAACTCTGTAAGGTTGAGTTTCTTTCTTTTCAGTACTTTTGCATCTCTTCACAATTTTGCATATGTATATAGTCTTTCTTGATATTGCTTACCCTACTACCCTCTCTTATTCCCCTTTCCTCTCCTGCTGGACACTTTATTCTTCCCAGCTTGTCCCCCTCCTATTTTCTTTCTTTTTGAAATATTTATTTGTTTGTTTGAGAGAGAAAATGAAGGAGGGAGGGAGAAGGTTGTGTAGACAGGTGTTCCAGGGACTCTTGCCACTGGAAACAAGCTGCAGATGCATGCACACCCTGTGCATCTGGCCCCATGTGGATATGAGAAATTGGATCAGGCCAGCAGATGTAGCAAGCAAGTGCCTTTAAGTGCTGAGCCATGTCCCCAGTCCCCCACTCCTATGCTCATGTCTTCTTTTTTAATGACCCACAGAGTTTAATTAGGGTTGCCTGCATGAGCAAGGGTAGGGGTATATTTACTGGAATATCAGCAATTTTCCAGTGGCTATGCTACTAAAGAAAATGCCCCCCTGCTCCCTAAGAAACCATTACATTGCCAATAGCCCCTTAGGAGAGACCTTGGTCCCTATGAGCCCCATCCTCATCCATCATGGAAAGTAGGATTTCTTCCATCCAAATTACTGGTTAGTGGGATGAAATGCAAAAGTAAATTTTCCAATGTCAGCAAATGAATTAAGCAGGTCAGCATAGCATGGATCCCAAGGACTGTGAGTGCAGAGCTGGTCTGCAACCCAAACAAAGCAGTGGGGAGCCCTCCCGATCATCTCTGGACTGTCTCTCTGGTCATCTCAGCATCTGCGCTGACTGTCCCGTGTTTCTTTACTATGCATGTGGCATGGAAAGGGGACGATGTCCTGGCCTGGGTGTGCTGGGAATAATATTCCCAAGGGCAACAACAGGTCCTGTCCACATGACATTCGTTCCTTCCTCATTGCCCTCCCCCCCCCCCCCACTGCTCTGGCAGACGACACAGACCATTGCTGAAGTGATGTGCAAAGCACAGTCCCTACCAAGAACCTTCTCCTGGTCAAGGTCTCCAGTCCTCAGCCTCGGGGACTGTCACCACCTTCGGCATCACCATTATTCCAGCACAAATGAGCCAAATTTATGAATCGCAACTATGTTCCTATTGGTGACTGCAGTCACTTTACAGATTTGGTCTGTGTATGTGCAATCAAAATAATTCTGGCATTCCAGGAGTGGGCAGATGGCTGAGTGGGTAAAATGCTTTCCATGTAAACACGAGGACCCGAGTTCAGACCCCTGCGTCCACGTTAAAGCCAAACGTGGCAACAGGCATCTACACTCTGAGCTCTGGGGAGACAGAGACAGAAGGGTCACGAGGGTGTGTTGGCAAGTTAGTCTAGTGGAATGGGTGAGCTCCAGATTCAGTGAGAGATTCCCTCCCGATAAATAAATAAATATAATAAGATGGAAAGCAATTGAGAAAGACCTGTAACATTGACCTCTGGTCTACACACACACACACACACACACACACACACACACGAACACATACACCTTACACATGCACACATGCACACACACACAAATGACTGTTGGCTATAGTAAAATCGTTTAATAAATCTGGCTATCTTAATTAATCCATATCATATTTAGTAATTTGGTCAATCAGTGCATAATGGGTTGTAAAAATGGCCCAAGTAAATGTTATAGCACATTTTCATCACAGAAACCTAGTTCTGTTGCTGTTATATAGGTTGATTGCAGGAAACTCTTGGGGATGAGGTTTCAAATCCCACTAGATCTCAAATCTGTGAATAGCATAGTATTCTCAGCTGTTTGCCTGGAATTGGATAAATGAAGACAATCATTCTGGGCTCTGAGATTTTTTTTTTTTTCAGGGAAATTCTGCACTGCTAAAATAATTCATGGATAATCATCTCCCTCCAGGGAATGGGGGGAGAAAGAGCAGATTTACAGGGACACAAAGAGGCAGATGGCAAGAAGAGAGGAACCAAGGCTGCCACTTTTGTTAACAATAAAATAAGATGTCACATAGGCATGTGTCCCTGCTCTGTCCCTGCCTTTCACAAGCAGTATCATTGCCAAGTGTGACCCAGTGAGAATATTTATTCAGGTTTACAAAAAAAAAAAAAAAAAAACTATAAGAAAAGAAGATACAAGCTACCTAAAACACTCAGTCTTCACACTGCCCTGTTGTGTCTTCTTTTTCTCTTCTAGTCATCCCTGGTTTATTCTCAGTTCAAACAGAGAGCAGATAGTCAAAATGGTGAAGAGGAGAGTACTCACTAACCCCATAGGCATAACACTCCTGGGACATACGATCAGGAAAGCTCTTGCCTCATTTGGACCTCAATCTACTTGCTATGTTTATATTTGTGTTATTTTAATTTCTTACTGGAAATATGGCAATCATGACCATAGGACCTGAACAATCGCAACAGACATTTACTAACCGTGCACTGTGGGAGGCTGTCATTGTGTTACTTCCCTGAATGTTTACAGCAGCCTCTTACGGGGTACCACCGCCCAGATGGTGATGTTAATCCCAGTTCACACTGGACACTACACCATGCACTTCAGAAGCACGGTAATGATGCCTTATGTTCTCACACGACAAAAGCACTGTGTTCTGCTGGATCAGCTGGCAATGTACTGAAGTTTGAAAACTTCAAATCTTGAAGGAAACTTGAGTGGCAAGGTTCTCCCCTTAATGAAAAACCTCAGGGCCGAAATGAAAGCCCCTCACTTGATCATTTATATACCTCAGAGCAGGTTTAGAAAGCACCCACTTAGAGCCAGCTTCCTTGAGTCTCCCTTTCCTCGCTGCAGCCTTGCCCTAGCTCTCCAGTCACCCTCCTTTGCATGCCTTGTTGAGGAAGCAGAGGTGCTGGCGTGCACAGTGTATATCTAAGCCCCCCCAGGGACCGAGGGAAGAAGAGATCCAAGAGTTTGGAGTCTCTGGGAGCTCGTATCATTTTCTCGCTTTCTTTCCACTATTTAGAAGTCTGGTCATTGCATCTACTTATGTGACTAAGAAGTTCCGAGTCATCGGATAAGAAGTGTCACGCTCGTACAATGGGGGGCAGTAGGGCAGCAGCGTGTCTGGTTTCGCCTGCCACTGAGGACTTGCAGGACTGCTTTCATGGACAAAGAGAAGGACATGTGGGGATTGGCTACCAACTCAAACCAAAATAAAAAGATAACATAGGCTTCTTTCTTTGCCTTGAATTTCTTATGCCTATATCTAATGGAAAAGCATGTTTGGTGCTTTACTGATTTATAGTATATTGAAAGTTTGAGGATGTAGAATCTTGCTGGATAGAAAAAGCTTGGGAATTACACCATGGTTTTCATCCACTCAAAAGGAAGGGTTATTTTGAAGTCAAGGCCTCCCTGGGTATTTAAGTTAGAAATGAATTTGTACTAGGAAAATAGGTACAGAATACACGAGATAAGACTGATCTAGGATAATACGTCTACCTGACCTAAGTTAGTTTCAAATGCAGTGAATGTCATGAAAATTTCCTAAGTATGAGTAAAAGCTTCATATATATAAAACCTATAAGTTACCTACAAAGCTTTTACATGAAAAAGGACAAGGTAAAAGAGAAGAGAGAGATTACAAATAGACGGATCTCCTAGAATTTTTCCTCCAGGGATTTTTCTATTGGTAATAGATTTTAATTCTTTCTAATTTTTTTTCTTGTTGAATAGCTTGATATTTAATGCTTTTAAGAGTTCCTATATTATTGAGCTGAGACAGAATAATTCTTCAGCTGGCTGGTTCTGACAGAAGGCTGCAGGATATTTTCTATTTGGTATATGTCATGGTCACCTTATTAGAAGGTGCTTTTTTCTGTATATTAATTTTGGAGTTCATAAATGGTGAAAAGTTGATCCTCGATCACCTGTTTAAAATAGAATTTGAAGATGCTGAGTGCTTTTTGTCGTCAGACTACTGACCACACAGCAAATGCCATAGAACTCAGGAGGGTTTTTATGTTTAGGGTTTTCTGGTTGTCTATTTTCTTCCAGCATTCTTTAGACCCTAGCCACCAGACATGTCATTATTTTGTATGAAGGAACAACAAATTGGAGATTTCTTTCAATCCCAAGTGCAAGTTTTCTGGCCTTTAGAAAGTCATTGCTAGGGCTGAGGCTCCCTGGATAAAGTGCTTGCTGAGCAAGCATAGGTACTGGAGTTTCTACATCTGGCACTCACAGAAATGCCAGGTAAGTTTGGAAGTCCACCAGTAATCCCAACACTTGGAAAACAGAGGTGGGGGCCTCAGAGCAAGTTGGCACAGTGGGTGAAGAGTTTGCTGTGAAGGTATGAGGACCTGAGTTTTGGATTCCCAAGGACATACATAAAATGCTGGGTGTTGTGGCTTCCACCTATAATCACAGTGCTGATGTGGCAGAGAATAGAAATCCTGGGGCTAACTGGCTAGCTAGTTTAACCAAATCAGTGAGGTCTAGGTGAAATAGAGACCTTGTCTCAAAGAATAAAAGTGGTGAATCAGAAAAAGTATCCATGCCAACACAGACTCGGGGGATTAACTTCCAAAGCCCAAGTACTGAGCTCTAATATCTTAGGGGTTTTATAGACAGTATGGCAGCAACTTGGCATCCTCTTGATTGAGGAAGACACTTGACATCAACCTCTGGCCTCCATATGTGTGCATGCATGTACACCTACACATACACACAAACACACACCTCACATCTACACACAAGTTGTGACAACACACATCTGAACATGCATATCTGCATGCGTGCACACCAGACACACATATGCACATTTAAAAATCAATGAAATTCCTTTTCATTTTGTACATGAATATAATCCCCATGAGAGCAGACCTGTGCATATCCAGTGTGTTTATCACTATATTCTGTTACATAATATATTAACACCACCTTGTGGTGACCCCATTGTTACCTCGCTTCTTAGAAATAGCAAACCCCATACAGTCAAAAACTCAAGATCCCTGTGTCTAGAGAACTAAATATTTTATATGATGATATGGGCAAAACTGCTCCTTTTACAAGAAAGGAAACAGGAGGAAGGGAGGGAGAGAAATTACATTCATGGAGTCCTTACCATATTCCAGCTACTCTAATCTATCCTTTCTCTCTGTGTGTCTCAGTAATCAACCAGAGTTAGGGAATGAAGAGCTACATCTCCTTTTGGAGATATCAGTTAAGCCTCTGGAACAATAGGCTGGCTGTGTTGGGTATCTGAGCACAAGTCTGACTTCCCACTTACTCTTCATCAAGCCACACTTAGTAATTTGTGGCTGATGGGGAAATTATCTCCAAAGAAGGATCATGATGATGAGTAAGAAACTCGTGGGCTAGAAGAATAGTTCAGTCAGTAAACTGTACTCACCTTGCAGGCGTTAGGACATGAGTTTGATTCCCCAGAACCTGTTAAACAATGCCAAATGTGGTGGCAAATGCAAGTAATCTCACCACTAGGGAGGCAGAGGCATGTGGATTACTAGAGCTCACTGACTAGGCAGTTCAGCTTAATTGATAAACTCCTCGTCGATGACAGACACTATTTCAATAAAAAAACTGTATATAGGATCTGAAGAATGACAGCCAAGGTTATCCTCTGGCTTCTATATATATGTGTAGACACATATAAACACCACACACACACACACACACACACACACACACACACACACACACACACTGAGGCATCTGTGTACTTACTCATGCCTAAAATAAGAGACATCTTGTAATTCTAAAGCCCCAGATCTTCTGAAGAATAAACAGGATCCATAGTTTAAACAAGCTGAGCTCTTACAAAGACAGGATGTCCTGTCTTCCTTCTAGAGCTAGTAAACACTGAACCCCATGGTTCTTGAACCCTGGGGGAAAATTCTTGTAAAATTACTTAATACCTAAACTTAGGGCTTCTGCCTCAAATCGTTCTTGGTGCTTGCCTCCTCAGACTTCTACCCAGATTCATTTTCCTACTCCATAAAAATTGTTCCTAGTCAATAAGTCCTCCTCACTACCCCATGGTCTAGAAGAAAATCACACTTATTAAAGGTATTCTTAGTCTTGGAAACTAGCTTATGAACTACTGGAGGAATGGATACACATGTTTTTAATTGTTAGAGACTTAGAAAACATAAAAGATTCTAGCTTCTTTTTTTTTAAAATCCCCTCCTTAAATTTAATTAAAGCTCTCTTTGTGTCACCTTGGAAAACTGGTTTACTATCATACTTTCTGCAATATCAACTGTAAAATCAGCATCACTAGAGCTGCATTCTTTGTGGATTGCTTAAATTTAGAAATTTAGGGAATAACATTCTCTCACTGATGAAAGAAACTATGTATTTCAAGTTAGCAGGATTCTCCCCATGAACTGTTCCCCAGTGAGAATGTTGGAGAGTCCTTGTTCTCCAAGAAAACACTGTTTGGAAGTATTTGGTTTAGGAATCTAGATGCATTGTACATGGTTTCCTATTTTATTCTCTAGTTCTTTTTCACATGCATTATTGCAAGACACTAGTGGAGTCAGACAAGCTAAGCTTTTATAAAACTATTACATAGTAACCCTTGGTTGCCTTGCCCATGAAAGAGTGTTACTGATAAGCTTGTACTTACTGTTATTCTATGTTCTTCCATTTCAAAAGTTTAGATACTAAAAGAATAATGGAATAATATCTAGCCCAGCAAGATGCTCCATCTGCTTTTGTTTGTTACTTCTTTCCCAACCCTTCGCCCACTTTCCCCAAATGCTTCCTCTAATGCAATAGTTTTCCTTTAGCACAGACCTACAATTTTCATCAGCCCATCTGTGTGGCTCCATCTGGGGGCAGGGACTGTGGAATCACTGCCTGTTCAATGCACATTTTGAGTGACTTTCTAAAACAGTAAGCAATTGCAAGGGTGGTCTAACATTCCACAATCTTCACCAAAGTTTTTCTTTATTTTCTGTAGGAGTTGTGTAAGATATTAGGCAATAAATTGTGTGCCATCTGGTCAGAGAGATCACCCAGATACATCTGACATCTTGATTGGCATACACTTGGTTCTCCAGTCAATAATGACTAGTTCCCAGTTGTAAAAAGATGGCATCTTTTTTTTTTTTCATTTCAGTGAAAGAACTCAAGTGACTAGTCAAAACCAAGCCCATAGGATAGAGATTGTCACTAGATACTATTAAATGTTTTCTAGCAATTAAACCAGTAAACCACCAATGAGTAAGGTTTAAACAAGCAGAAACATAGAGCCTGCTAATAGCTCCAGAAGTCCATATGGATTGGAGAAGAAATTAAAGGGAATGGGCTAGATGGAATAGGAAAATGAATTAACTGATGTCTGCATAACACTTACAGCAAAGTTGATGCCTTGGAATAACTAGATATGAGCATTGAAGAAAATATAATTGCAAATAGACAACTGCACAGGTGAACATTAAAGCTAAGATTTCATGGAGACAGCTCCCACTCTCCCCATCACTCTCATTCTTCAGTCAGGAAGGAGCTGGGGAGTGCACAAACTACATTTTTATGCCTCATTTGATAAAATGTGATGTCACAGAATGAGAGTTTCCAGGGGAGCTCCAATTTGGAATTGCCAAGGGTATACACCTTAAAATTCTCAGCAGTAAATCTCTTCTCACTGACTTTCTTTAATAAAAAAACACAGCTGTGAACATTCATTCAAATACATACTCATTATGCTTTATCCCTGTGAGTAATCACTTTCAAATTCAGCCTGACATTTGGAACTTTTTTTCCTAAGTGGAAGACTAGAATTAACAAACACCTTTTCTCATTAGAAACAGAGCCAGACTCATGGTAAGTTTGAGCAAAGTAAATGATGAGTAAAAGAATTTGCTAGTTCAGAGCCTGGGTAGGCATGATGAAATTATCCTTTGTGTGTGCACAGAAGTGACCTGAAAGGCTTGGAGCCCCACTTCCATTGGAACCTTGAAACCATACTTCAAAGCTGTCACTAGAGGTCATGACAGTTTGAGGAATGTTCACTTTAGAAAATTTCAGAAGCTCTCCAGAAGCAAGAATAAAGAATATTCCCTGCAACATCAACCATTCTGGTGAAAAGTGACTTCAAACTTGACAATAAAATTACTTAAGATGTTTAAAATAAGAAAGAAAAAATATTTTTGATCTGAAGAAAACTAGGGGAAGCTGTAAATTCCTAGGGTACGAACTCTCCACCAGTCCTTTTCTATCTTTGAAGACTATCCACACCAAACTATCAGGTCCAAACCTAAATTGTGAGCAGGGAAGAATTTTTTTTCAGCCTAGGAGAGATCCTTCCAATGAATAAAGAACAATATTTCAGAAGATGTGATATGGGGAAAATATTAGACAAAAATTCTCGACTGTGATCAAGCCTCTTTAGTATAAATTACAGAGTGAATTGAGAACCTGATTCTCTTCTTAGCAAATGCAGGTCTATGCTTTGTGGGATCTCAGTTCCTTTGAAGCATGAGAAGATACTGACAAAACACACTTTATAGTGTTAAGAGAAACAAGTGAGACTACTGTGAAAGATTTAGCACAATGCCACCAGGTTGATGGTATTCCTGGCTCTTGGCTTTCCCTTACAAACAGACCCTCCTTCCCAACTCTTCTCTTTTTTACTGTCAAGGGCCAAAAATTTCAGGCTAGACCTAAAACGAACCCAAAATGGCTCAGGGAAATTCACGGAAGAGGGGTGGAGAGATTGTTAGAGCCACAGATTGGGACATGATGCACACAGACATTGCCTCTTCCCCATGACTGATGGCTACCCCCACAACGCTCAACCCACATGCCCCAGCAAGGAGTGTCCCTGCAGAGGGATGAGGGCAGGGAGGAAGCTAATGTTGGTACCAACATGGCTGTTTACGCACTGTGTATAGAACTAATAAAGTCCTCCAACTGAAAACACATAGCAGAATTCCTTTCAAGACATAGATCTGAACCAAATTATCCACCCACTGGAGCAAAAGATATGGTACCCCTTTCCAACTTGGAGTTACCCGTGTGAGTAGGGAGGGAGAGTCGGGGCTTGGGGAGAGTTTTACACCCATCGCCTCACCTTGTAAGAAACAACTTACTTTGCTCATCCAGTGTTCACAGTGAATGGTTTCTAGAAGTATCCCATTTTTTAATATGCAGTTATATTGCAATTGGTGCAAGTATATATCCATTCCTACTCCCCATATTGAACATAAAGAATAAGTAAGAGTGTTATGGAAACATAGATAATCTTGACCTAGTGGGAAAGGTAAAAACAGAGGAAAAATCATATTCTGTCTACTGGCAATTAGATCACTGTGAAGAATAAACTTTCAAGTGTTATTTTTCTTTCCCAGTCCTGTAAAAATTATAAAGAATTAGTGAGTCTTCACTTTCTATAAAATCTCTCCCTTTTTTTTACGTCTGTGAATCCTAGTCTTTCTTTTAGAAATATTTGTTATTTTAGTAGGAGATAAAAATACATAACATAAAACTTACAAGGTAGAAAAGTAAGTAATCTTCTGACTCCTGAACTGGCTTTTCTAGTTCCTCTACCTATAGGGAATCATGATCACTAAGGCTATAAGGACATGCTCCCAAAATACAAAGTTTATATTTGCACAGGTCTAAATTCAGCCCAACATCACTTTAATGGAGATACCATTCTGTACCTGGATGTTGACTTTTATACTTAGCCATTAACCTTGCAAGTCATTCCATGTTCATACCTCTAGAGACATTTCATCCTTTGTAAAGGTCATGTGGCATTCCTTTTGTGGGTATGTTCCATACTTTTCTTAATTGTGATCTTTTATTATAGGGAAGGACATTAGTTGTGTTACTATTGCTAGCCCCACTGCATCATCACCATCAATTGTTATTGAAATGTGTTTTTGGATTTATACAGACCTTACTCACTGTACAACCATGTGAGTAAGAAAAGTTAAAGAATTGGTAGTTTGTTGTTAGAGATGGCTCAGGGGTTAAGATGCTTGCCAGTAAGATGGCCTAAGTTCCATTCCTGGTACCCACATGAAGCCAGATGCAGCCGGGTGTGGTGGCGCACACCTTTAATCCCAGCACTCAGGAGGCAGAGATAGGAAGATTGCCATGAGTTCAAGGCCACCCTGACACTACATAGTGAATTCCAGATCAGTCTGAGCTAGAGGGAAACCCTACCTCGAAAAGCCAATAAATAAATAAATAGCCAAATGCATGCATTTGGAATTCTGTTTGTAGCAGCTAGAGGCCTCAGTGTGCCCACTAGCATTCTCTCTCTCTCTCTCTCTGTCTCTGTCTCTGTCTCTCTCTCTCTCTCTCTCTCTTTCACCCGGTGCCATTTGATCTAAAACACCTGTGAAGATGCAGACAAAATGTGATACATCTATTTTTCCCTTCTAAACATGGTCTCCTCAAAAGCTAAAACATCAAAAATGGCATATTCAAGTAGTATATAAATAATTAACAATATTTTAAATATTGGAATATAAGAGGAAGACTGTATGAGCATAAGAAAATTTTTGACACTATTTCAAATTCTATCTAAAAAGAAGGAGTCACTTAAATATTATCCATGTGACCCCAAATCCATTATTCTTAGCATTCAGTGATTATGATTTAATTTCTTTCTTTTTGGTAGGGTGTATAGAGGTTTGTGACATGTCCCAAGCAGCTCAGGCTGGCATCAAATTCCTGTATACCAACTTGTCCCAACTTGTGGCTCTAACAATCTTTTTACCCCCTCTTCCGCAAAATTTCCTGAGCCGCTGGGAGCATTTTAAGTCTACTTCAGTGTTGGGCACTTAGGAGCATCTAGATCTCTTTGGTAGGTGTTGAGTTTCCTCAGTATCTTTCTCCATCACCATTGTGCTGATATCAGCTTAACTAAGAGAGCAGCATTCTTGTTTATTTGCCCAATTCCTCTGTGGTTTCATCTGGGGCCAGGGTGGAGTGCACTGGGTCGTTTATTTCCTCAAGTCCAGCTCCCATCTGAAAAAGGGAATCAGATTCTCCAATGGAGAGTGAAGTCAGAGCCAACAGCTGATGTTTTCTTAAGAGCAACTATTATTTACTTACAAATATATCGACTCTGACCTTGAGCCCATTTTCATCAACCTAAACAAATTACATGTGACAAATAACCATGAAGAAAACTTTTTCACATAAGAGGTGTATCAAAGAACCTAGAGTAACGAATTTTTAACACCACTAAAATACCATTTTAATGGACAATTACCCAAAGATTTTATTTGAATTACTTTCTTTTGATTAATAATAGATGCCCAAGAAAATATGTTTCAAAGAATTCACTGCATGATCAAAACAGTATATACTTGCTACTACTCCCCTTGCATTACTTTGTAATAGAGCAACCATTTGGCTTTTCCACCTGCAATAGACACCTTCTCTATTCTCTTCCAGTTGTGCCATAATTAACATCAGAGAAGCGGAAGCTCAGCTATATATAGCAGATATTTATTTATAACACCTTCCACTGCATATATTAACATTTTTTTTCTTTCTACCTGTTAAAGTAGCCTTGAGTTCAGCAATAAAATCAGATTCACATGTCTGTTATGTTAATAGAACTACGCTAAGCACAAAATGTGTTATTTCAGTAGAAGTCAGTGAGCTAGCACATGATAATTGAGTGTTTCCTGCACTGGACAATTGAAGTGGGAAGACTGTTATGGAAGTACAGTGTTCCCTCTATCTCTAGACCATTGGCAGGTACAAATACAGAAGTCACACCATACCAAGTAGCAATGAGAACTTCCATGGAACCTCCATAGGCAACTTCTCTCTAATATCTGAGAAAATGAAAATCCCCATGAGTAAGTCTTTACCTTAATGTCATGGGATTAATAACTTATCATTTAACTATTTCCACCACCCAAAACACCATCCAGGTGAAGATACTTTGTAAGACAGATTGGGAAGGGGAGCAGATCATAAAATTCTGGAAATAGAGATTCATGAATCATTTGCTGGAGTTGCAATGAAGTTGGTAGGGTAATTAGAAGTGAGATTGATTTCCTTCTAGGGCATACAGTTAAAACACACCCCTTCTTGGATTACATAGATAGAGCACATAAAACAATTCAGCAAACCATGAACACTTCATAGAGGAAAGTCTATAGATAATATAAGAATCGAATATATAAGAGATATTAGGCTCAGAGAAGTACAGCAGTGAAATGGCTCATAGGTAGTTGGCATGGATTAGAAGCCAGTTTCAACATACTGTCCCACTTAAACATATATTTCCCCCATCATACTACATGTATTATCAACCCTGATAAACTATATAGGGAATATATAAATGTTAAAACAAAATCCCTAATCTGTATCCTATTGGGGTTAGCTGTTGTCCTGTGTCCCAGCCTCCCAAGTATAGACACATTCAGATACATCATACCTTTATTCAGTAGCAGGATGAGACCAAGGTCCTACCTCAAGTCACATCCTAGATCACAAGCCAGCGCCATATATTACTACACTCTCATCTTCAGTCATCACAGAAACATATGTGACCACAGTGTTTAAGCTGCTGCTTAACTCAGAGACCTGAAAAGCATTTCATGTCAGTAGGGCTCTTGTAATAGAAAGTAAGGAAGTCTAGTGGTTGTCTCTAAAAATAATAAAGGGGACCCACATTTTCAGGACTCTGATTCACCATCAAAGTGGGGAATAGTTAGCAAATTGCCAGTGGTAAAAACAGTCTTCCTCAGTGTCACAGGACTCCAAAAACCATCGGGAAATTTCCATACTCACCTCTCAGTTAACACTGAGTATAAAAAGATTTGAATGTTTCATAATCTCTGTTCTGCTCTTATTACTCAGAAAGGAACATTTTGGCCCTTTTTCATCCTCTCTACTGAACACTTTCTCAATGTTCAATTCCATATCTGAATAGGGGTTAAGTAGAAATTCTAAGGTCCTTAAAAATGACCATCATATTTATAAACTTCAATAATACTTGAAAATTTGTAATTCTTCAAAAGGAAAATAAATATTACTAAGTTATTATGTAGGGTTTCAACTGATCATAAAAAAAAGGAATCTTAAGAAATCGTTGATTCAATAATAAATAATAAATAAGATACTCTACTTCTTTTGCCATGCCACTAGATGTGACTTTTTGATACTATTAATTACTGAAGGGACCCTGGAAATGGTAGATCAGACCAGTAATAAAAGCACTCAGGAAGTTAAGGCAGGGGGATCTTGATGAGCCTGAGTTAAACAGTAAGACATTGTCTCAGAAAATTTCCAGAATCCAAGCTTATAAAAATTCATGGATAAGTTTGGCTTCTGCATCTCAAGTTCTGCTGTAATGTCTTCTACTGAACGTCCATAGTTAACTATTATCGAGCACTCCATTCATTCACAAGTTTCTACAGTGATCCATTTTGTCATGCACTCATGCATCCACTAATTAATTCTTTCATCCATCCACCCAATTGTCACATTGTTGTGTGTACAGAGCTCAGAATCATGGACTAATCACTGCACCATCTACTAGAAGGCCATAATGATTATGAGTAGGAAGAGTTCTTGATTCTCTATTTGAAGCATTCATGGAACCTACATGAAGAAACATCTGTATGGAGAATAATCATCAGACGCAAGCACTCCAGAGCGCGCATGGTGTTAGCACAGTGTCCTGGAATGGGTGTTCATCCAAGAAGGTGCTGTGAGCAGTGTTCAAGGAACCCAGGCAACAAGCCCCCACAGCTCCATGACGATATCTGCCTCTGGGCAAGGCAAGGTCTATTGGCAAAGGACCAAATTGTGTTATGTGCCCTCATGAATCATTTTCTACAAAATGCAGATTTTTCCTTCAAACTCTTGAATAGCTGTTTCTTAAGTGGATTGAAATGAAATGTCACTTTCCTGTCAAATTTTTCAGCCTCACCCAGCCTTGCAAAGTAGAAATCCCATTATAAAAGTCAGCAAAAACATTGAAGTTAGACAGATGGCTCAGGAGATAAGAGTGCTTCCCATGCAATTATGAGGGCCTGAGGGTCCCTGAGATTGCCTGAGTTTAATTCCCTGGCACCCATGTGAACAGCTGGGAGTGGCCCATACTGATAAAATCTCAGTCCTGTGGAGAGCAAAGATGGGGCAACTTGTGAAGATTGCAAAAGTAGCAAGGCCCAGAATCAGTGAGTCAGTTACAAGGAAACACATGAATGAGTGATAGAAGGGAACACCTGACGTTTTTCTGTGACCCCCCCCATACCCATGACATACTCATCTGCATGTACATGTCCATATACCACAAAACATGCACCATAACAAATCTCTCTCACACACAAACACACCCACCCACGCACACATACGTGTGTGAACATGCATACATGTATGAAAATCTAAAATATCAAAGGATGAGGAGATGGCTCAATAGATAAAGTGCCTATCTTCCATCGATAAACATTTGAGTTTGAATCCTTAGATCTCATGAAAAAGCCAGAAGCTATGATATGGGCAGGCACATATATACCAGATAGATAATAGATAGATAGATAGAGAGAGAGAGAGAACAAAACATATATAGATACAGAAATTTTTTAGCCAACAGAGCAGATCTTCAGTAAACCCACCAGACATGCTGCACTGTTCAGATTTCTTGTTTAATTACAGGCAGAGTTTGGACTTAAACATTCATTTAATTATCATTTTACATTTTCTCCTTATAAGATTCAACTTTGTTTTGTTCTGCTCTTTAAAAAAGATAGATAGATTGATAGATAGATAGATAAATCGATAGATAGATAGATAGATAGATAGATAGATAGATAGATAGATAGATAGACGGCCTTTAATATAAGACTATGGATTGTGAGCATAAGAAAACAATTTAAAATATGTCCTAGAAAAATGTGTAATTGTTATGGTTTGAATAATTGGCATGTATGTGTTGAAATTCCCTCTAAGTAATTGAAGACCTTAAGTGTCTTGAGAATTTTATAGTTAATATTATTGCCAGCTTATGGCTTATGGTGCTATTAATTATGACAAAAAAAATTATTTTTCTATCTCGATTAAACCAGACTGCACTATAGTTCTTGAGATTTCTCTTTGAATGCTAAAGCAGTGATTACTTGATAAATGCTTGGTCCCAATCCAGTCTGCATTTCTGTGAAAATGTCATTGTCTGTCTCATGTGTTCTCACTGTTGGCCTTCTGCCTGGGAGAGCGACTCCTGAGCACTTTGCCCTTCTTTGCCAGCATCAACTTCTCAGGCATCCGAACTCCAAGGAACTTGGGGAGGTTGCTCAGCAGGTAAGAGCTCTTGCCATGCCAGCGTGGGGACCTGAGAAAGCCCAAGATTACCTGAGTTCAGTTCCCCAGAGCCATGTAAACACCTGGACATGGTCATGCATGTCTGCAACTACAGTCCTGTAGAAAATATAGAGAGAGAATCACTGGTGCTCACTGGTCAGCCAGTGTAACACACACAACAGCTCAGGGTCTGGGGACAGACTCTGCATCAAGGAAGTAACTAGAAGAGTGACAGAAGAAGACACCTGATGTTTGCCTCTGGCTTCCACTTGTGTGTACATGGGGTATGCACACACACACACACACACACACACACACATATACCACACGGATCTAGACATCTTCAGTTGTTAAGTTCCTGTAATGAGTCTTCTCCAGTTGTCATTCACCTACCACAAAGTGAAGCTTGGGTCTTTCCTCCACATTTCCACTATCTTCTTCAACCATAGTATGACTCAATGATGGCTTATTTGCCCAGTGATCTTATTCTTCTGTCTAGTGAGATTTTTGAGAAAAGAAGCATTTTATGTGCCTTTTAGTTTCTGTGACCAGCATGGTAGATAATAAACATTTTCTCAATGAAATAATGGATGCTAAATTGAAATTTGACATGTTAATCTGGGTCCCACTTCCATCCCTGTATTATTTGCAAAAAAAAAGAAAGAAGGAAGACAAGAGAGGGGTAAAGATAGAGAGGGAGAAAGAAAGAAGAATAGAAACAAGAGAAAAGAAATTAAAAAAACAAAAAGGAGAGAAAAAAAAACTATTTATGGCAGCTTTTACCAACCATCTGAACCTGTCAATCACTCCAGCAAAGTCCCACAGCCAAACTAGTTAGTGGAAAATTCACATTACTCAACAGACAAAGTGTTGTCTGATGGTCTACATTAAATAACATTGCCATAGCCAGACTGAAGATGTTTTTCCATCAAGGAGCAAGTGGGAACATGAATCATCTAGACAGAGAAAATGTTTATTGAAATGTAAATGAATCTTTTATGTCTGTTCTTTAGCTCTTTTGTAATAGAAAAATCTGTAAGGAAATGGCAGAATTTGTGTTGCACCCATCCCCTCCTTGCTTATTTCGACAATGGGGTAGGCCACTAATAAAATGAAAACATAGGAATTCTGGAGAGGAAATACCTTATTTTAACGAAGCATACCTTCCCTAAAAAGAGCGATAACAATAGTGAAAGTTGCAAGCAGTAAATTAGTGTTGGACCAAGCGCATTTTCCGGTGGGTCTGCTCCCTCCCTGGTCTGCACAGGCAGCAGGTGGCTGGTTGCAGATGAGAGCTGAAGGCTGGCCTGCCACCTGACCCTGGTAGTGCCACTGCACATGGAGCTGCTCTCAGGCAGCCTCTTCTGAGGGAGCGAGGGTGTTCCTCATCTGCATCCCTTGTAAACAGCAGTTGCTAGGAGAATTGGAGCTCTCATGGCCCTTTGAGATGTGCAGATAAGAAAGTTCTCTTTTGAAATGTAAAATGCTTGCAAATGTTTTAACCACCACAGGGTAACATTTGCTGTCATGCTGAACAGGGCTAGGAGAAGACACAGAAACATTTTGATATGCCACTGGAGTGAGCTTTTTGTGGAGCGAGGGTGGGGGGAGGAAGGGTCAGACTTCTAATGGTGAGGAAATACTTGTCAAGGTAAAATTTTTGAGAAGTTGATCCAGAGTTGTAAATTTCTGCCCTGATCTATTCTGTTGTGGGTTGCATGTAGGATGGTCACATAGGCTCATGTGTCAAGGCACTTGCTTCAAGTTTGTTGGTGCTGTTTGTGAAGGTTGTGGAACCTTTAGCAGGTGGAGCCTTGCTGTTGGAAGTAGGTCCCTGAGGGCGGGCCTTGAGGTATGTGGCGAGGGAAGATGCTTCCTTTTTGCCCTCAGCTTCCTATGTGGCAAAGTGACACCAGCTTCCCTGCCATAATGGACTGTCTCTACTGGAACGGTGAGCCAAAATAGGCTCTTTCCTTCCTAAAGTCGCTCTGGTCAGGCCCTCAGCAATGAGAGAGTAACTGGCACATACACCTTAACTGCTTGTCTGACGATCTCTTTTATTAGTCATAGAATAGGGCTGCAATGCTTTGAATCAGATGGCCACCCATAAGCTCATGTGCTCAGAATACGTGGCTCTCAGATGGTGGCAATTTGGAAGATGGAAGCTTGCCAGAGGAGGTATCGGGCTGGTGGCATGCTTAGGGGCGCTGTATATCCAGCTCCCCTCTGCTCTGCTCACTCTCTTCCTGGTGGTGCCCACCTGCTGTGGCAGAGGAGATGCCCAGCCTTTGCTCATGCCCTGCTATCATGAAGCTTCTCTCCAAGACTGTAAATTAAAATAAAACATGTTTTCTTTTCCCCCCTATCCGCTGTGTTTGGTTGGGTGTTTTTCCCCAGCAACAAGAAAGTAACTACAACAAGCACCTAGTGAATGACCTCTACAGAGATCCTCCTAAGAGAGAAGATAACAGGCTCCTTACTGCAAGCAGAGCCATTCTTCTTTTGGCATTGGAAGCATGTATCCCTGTTTACCTTATGTCTTAATGTACCCCTTGAGAATTCTAAATTGCATCTATCTTAAATGGTAATTTCATAACCTCCATTTGCATTTTGAGCCTTTGACACAGTTACAACTTAATGGGTTATAAATGCTATAAATAATGAGCCATAAATCTGAACCTCATATAGTCCAGTCAAAAATCATCTCTCTCCTGTGTTGAAAAGGGTAATTTCTTGGATATTATTTTAACCCTAAGGTAAAAATGCAAGATGATGGACATACTCTTCTCTCAGCTCCACCATACCCCACACCCAAGACTGGACTTTTTTTTTTTTTTTCTACCTGGTGGAAAAAGAAATATACCTCGAGCTAAAAAGAAAACTCAAGCAGCAATATTTTTTTTTAAACAAAACTCTGTCTCCTCCCCCATGATAAATAGAATCTGGACTGCCTGACACTGGTGAACAATGGGTGAAATGGATATTAGAAAAATCTCATTTATCTTCTGCTTTATTTCTTGATAGGGGTCCTTGTCACTTGGACTATTGTGTGACCAGCTCTGAAAAGGGCATCTCATTAGTTTTTCTTATCAAGATAGCAAGGTCCTTTGAAACAGCAAAGCACTTATGTTTTAGATTCAATTAGAGAAACTGCACAGCGTCTGTGTGTGTAGATGTTTGTGTGCTAGCAGATGTTTGCACCCCAGAGCTCTGCTTTGATATACGACAGTGTCAGCCTTCCTGGATCAGTTTGCACCATTTTTGAACTTGACCCTGAACTCCATGTTCAGGCAGCTGAGAGATAAATTCTCATCAGGTCCCTTGATTCTGTCTGAAGCAGGATCCTTCTGGGCAAAGTATGAGGAAAAGTCAGCCTTCTATGGAATGAGGAATGTGTGGATTTCTATTTGGAGGCCATTTGTTTCTAAGCCCATACAAAAGCCCTTGATTTGCTGCGCAAACTTCCAGTGAGGTCCCCTGGTTTCCCTGGCTCCCTCCCACAGAGTTGACGATTCGGATAAGTGCACCATGGAATGATTATAAGTTGCCACATGAACAACTGGAAGAATGTCAACAAATCAGTAATGATTTAAGATATATCAGATGGAATTCATTTTTTACATCATTTCAAAAATCCTAGTGACAGACCCATGAAGTGGGACAACTGCACATCAGGACACTGGACATTTCAGCTGATACATTAAGAGAAAGCTTCTCTCTACCAGCAGCTGTGAAAACAAACTGAAAATGAAAATAACCCCACCACGGTTGTGAATAGTCCCCTGGGGTTACTGGCCTCTTTTAAAAGCACGAGGATGCTTTCAGAACAGTAGGGCGCCATGTAGCTCATTTTGTTCAGTGGTTATAGGATGCTAGTGACCTGCAAGATTGAATTTCTCCTGATGGAATGTTCTCAAATGATCTCCTACTAAATGAATATTTTGGGGAGAAACATGACTTTCTTGGAGGTTTTTGTTGAATTCTTAGAAATTTTGTGCTTCATTTTTTTTTTTTCACATAGGTGAGCCTTAAAAAAGAGGCCCAACTACCAAAATACACCTTTAAGCACTTGTTATAGTTGTGATTTTGAAAGTATTGGCATGGCCATGGAGAACAAGCTGCCAAAGGGCACCTCCCCACAGAGCTCTTGTGTCTAGCAGACACCTGGTGATGAACAGGCACTCAGTGTATTTCTGAATAGACGAATAATTGAAGGCAGGTACAATAACACTATATAAAGCTCTCTGCCCTATAAAGAAGAAATTCCCATTTAAAATTCCAAGAAAGGCTGGGGAGATTGCTCAGTGGTTAAAGTCCCTTGTTCCACAAGCCTGCTAAGAGTTTAGATCCAGTGCCCACATAAAGCTGGGCACAAAGGGATGCACACACCTGTCATCCCAACACATCTACAGCAATGGGAGGCACAGTCAGGGGCATCCAAATTTCACAGGCCAGCTAGCCTGCCCTTCCAATGCACACAACGATGAAACAGTTCCCATCTCTAACAAGGTAGAAGGACGACCGACCCCCCAAGTGGTCCTCTTGCCTCCACACACATGCTGTGAAAATGTGTGTTCATACACACACAAATCACAGACATATAGCCCTATACACAGATATAAAAGAAATTAAAGGATTCCATGAAACTGGCATGGCACTGGGTAACTGTGCTTTGGTTTTATGTCTTGGTGTTTGGGACTAACCCAACCCAGGGTATTAAATTTGTGGGGCTTCAAGATACGAACTAAAATTTTTCCATATGTATGAATCCTAATCCTTTGCATTAGAATCTGATGAATTTAACCTGTAATTCCCTTTGAATATACACATTCATAGATAAGGGATACTGTCTTCTGAACACCCTCTGTGTTGATGGATGCAGCACCACTGTCCTTGTATAGAAGCACTTTTAGATTTGATCCCAGTTGACAAATTAAAGATACAGGTGGTTGCTAACAAGGTTTTAGGCATATGTTGCCAATTTTCAACTTTATGATAATCTGAGGCCCCCAATGTGCTCAAAGCACCTAAAGATGATGGGCCTTGAGGACCAGGGGTATTTATCTCAAGTAAGGACAGAGAATTCGAAAGCCAGAATTCACCTACTCACCATTTTCCTAAGTGCTAGTCAGAAACGTGTGAACAAAGTCAGAGTATGCACCAAGGCAAAATGGAAATTAACAAGGTCATGCCAATGACAGCTACATCGAGTGTTTGTGATCATAATTCTTCCATTCAGCATGGTGAGCCCATGTGCCACACTTAGGCCAGGTTGTTTGGTTCCTTTGGTGTTGTCCCTCTGCCCTTTCATGTGTCCCCTCACTATTTAGCCATGTCTCTTTCCATTGCTACAGCACCTGATAGTGTTAAATATAATCCCAGTCACATCCACCTTCATGCATAATTAAGAACTGGATTAGATGCTTTGAAAGTGAAAATTGCCGCTGTTACTTCTGAGGCTAAAAAAATTATCCAAATCCAGTATTACTTCCTGAGTTTTGTTTCATGGAATATTTATGACAAGCTGTGATAAAATATTGATCCAGGATGTTCTGACTAGAAGCAGGTGCCATGGAGGTGCCGTCATTATGTGGAACTTGAGGGGCTCTTTGTTTGCCGACAGTCTCTCTTTAAGTCTTCAGCTTTGCTCTGCATTAGGGTTGTCACCTCTACTATTTTGTACCAAGTGAACAAGTGGGGACTAGAAGAACAAGTGGCTTGCCCTGTGCTAATGCCAGTGAGCTGTGCAGCTTTCACAACCTCTTCGCTACACTTTTCTAAAAGACCCCTTGTTGCTGCGAGGAATAAAAATTAAGAATATATCACACTGGGAGATGGGAGATAGCCTGGTGGGTAAAGTACTTGCTGCACAATCATGAGGAATGCAGTCGGAATTCCCAACACTCAATACAGAAGCTGAGTGTAATAGTATGCACCTGTAATCCGAGAGTTAGAGAGAATGGACCCTGAGAATTGTTGGTTCGCTAGTCTAGCTGAATCAGTGCAGGACCCTGTACCAAATAACAAGACAGAAAGCAACTACGAAAGACATCAGGCATCAGCCATGTGTCTCCACACGCATGCACACTCGTGCATATGTGCCTACACACACCCATACACACCGTGCATCATGTTTTCTACCATCTGATGATATATCATTTTCTTTAACAAAAGGTTGGAGACATGTGATTCACCTTATATTCAGTACTAATATTTGAGGATGACTATTGGGGTCTAAATTTAACAGCCATTCCATATCTTGCCCGCTAAGTACTTGTTCCTGCCCTTCTGGTTCTTGTTTCATTATTTCCCTTCTAGCCCAATCCTCTTTCCCCATTTTTACTCCAAGCTAAATCTACTTTTTTTTTTTTTTTTTTTTTTTTAGTTTTGGTGAGGTTTCACCCACCCTGTCACAATGGCTCCATAGCCCCCAAAATATTTGAAGCCTCTTTATTTTAAAATTTCATGTGAATTTTGATTTTCCATAATAGACTTGCTCATTTTCAATTTTAAAAGACTTTAACTGATTCACCATCAAGTAAGCGTGTTTAATCCAAAATGACACCATGACTCTATCACACCATTTGCAAGTGCCACTGGGTCATTTCTGCTCATCCCTTTTCCTGCTCTGTAAAGGGGTGGGGCAATTATATTGACAATCTATTGTTTGAGAGAATATTGATCTGCAGTTTGACCACTTCCCTACATTCCAGAAATGGATTATGGGTTAAGGTTCAAAAGCAAATGTGTTTAGCTCTAAATTCTCACTTATAAAATGCTTTGGACCCTTACAAATCTTCAAATTACCTTAGTCTCATGTATATAAAAATATACGTGTCTACACTCAGAACCTCACAGCAATAGAGAGAATGACCCAGTGCCCAGTTCCAGTGGTGCCCCATGTCTATGTTGAAGTATACCGCTTGAAGCCCTGAACCAAGCTCTTAGCCCTGCCCACTTCTGTAGCCACAGCCAGCATCCAGTGTAGAATACCTCAGAACCATAGCTCCCAGAAGCAGCATATTACCATGGCTATCAGGCCTGTCTTTCTGGTGTAGGCTCTACAGGTCATATATAAAACCACCACCTTTTATGCCATGAATATTGTGGTTTCTGTTCTCCATACATACTTGCTAATGGAGCAAACAGATTAACTAGCTTCCTAGTTTTCTGAAACTTGCCAGAGAGGGTTGGAGTGGGTTAAATAAATAAAGGACCATTTCTCCATCAGCCAAAGTCAAAGCTGCAGCAGGGAACACATAACACCACATTGAACCATGCAAGTCTGTACACTTTCTGCCTGCTCCATGTAATGATATACAGTGTTCTGGAAGTAATGATCTGTAGCTTAAATGGGTCAGGTATATATTTTGATTTCCTCTTACTGCTTGTTGAAAAATATTTTATGGCTTTGTAATTTTGCTTTCTGCTATCCAAGATGATTGCCATGCTATCCCATAGCCTGGGGAAAGCCATCTTTAAATGTCATGATTATTTATCTGAAAATATTAGAGCAATCTTATTTGAGATTTGATCTTCTTAAAAGGACTACAAGAGCCACATTCCACTTGGTTCAATGCATGAATTGAAGGCAGGGGACATAGCTCCCGGACTATGGCTTTCCTATTACTTTACATACCTCCCCTTAGAGCTACTGAACTGCAATGTTACATGTGCTTCGCCTTTCCTTATGATACACTGTAACTTCTCAAGGCCAAAGATTTCAATCCTGGATTTTCTGCTGCTAGGCTGAAACTGATTTCCCATCTATTCCCACTGAAAGAGGTACTATGTCTAAAGAAACCATTATCCTTTGATATTTTCACTCTAGTGAAATATGGACTCTCACAGATAGCCCTGCACACATTTATACATTTCTCATAGCCAGGAATGGTGACACTTTCATTTTCCAAATGATCTGATAATAAAAGGCAACTATGTTCTGAATATACTCACCTTTTCTATCTTGTAGTAAAAAAGTGGGTCTCTCTCACACTCTTTTTTTTTCTATTGAGGTTGGAAATCATTGAAAGTTGATGTTACAGAGTGGTTTTTTTTTTTTTTTTTTTTTTTTTTTCATTATATACACTCAGGTCACTATTACCACAATAAAGTCAATAGTGCCAAATACTTTATACTTTCTCTGGTGGATTGCAAGATAGCTCAGCCAGTAAAGCTCTTGATGCATAACAATGAGAACCCAAGTTCAGATCTCGGAACCCATGTAGACACTGGACATGGCATCCTATCTCCATTCCCACAAGCCAGAAAGAGATGGATCTCTGGACCAAAATTGCTACCTAGACTAGCTGCATCAGCAAGCTCTGGGTTCACGGGAAAGACTGATTCAATAAATAGGTGGAGAGGGTTACAGAGAGACACCTAATGTCAACCTCTGACTTCCACACACGCAAACAGACATATGCTTGTGTATCCACGTGCAAGAATGAACACACATGCCCTGACCAGTGAGGAGTTGAACAAGGACTTGAGGAGAAGCTAACCTGGGTGTAAAAAGGCAAACAGATACAAGAAGGAGACCGTGCTAGGTGTTTTTCAAGGCCTCAGAGCCTTTATTTTTTACACAGTGGTTACACAGGGGAAGAAAAGTGGGGGAATAAGCTGGCTGACATGCATTAGGGCTTTGGAATTGTCAGGAAACCTAGAGGGTATGTAATTAGGTGTTCATCTAATCTTGCCTCAATGGCTTAACATCCTGACTGCACAAGGCTTCACATCCTGACCATAAACTGGCCTTTTGCAAAAGATAGGATTCTGTAAGCAGTCTGCTGAACGACATTCCAGAAGTACCTAACAGAAAGCTGGATGGACCAGCTTTCTGAGTAATGAGTCAGCTTATGAGCAGGCCCAGGCAAAATGGAGAGGCTTTTGCTCTATGGCTCCGGACTTCTCCCCCCTTCTTTTATGCAAAAGAGGGGGAGGTCCGCTATTCAGCTGTGGGCTGCAATGCCTTTGTTTCTTCATCAGCATGGGGGAGTATTTAGCCAAGTGTACGATCCCATTGTTTCTGGTAGTTGAATATTAGGTGAGGAAGTAGAAACTTAACTTGCTATATGGCAGTCTTTGTTTCTGGTAGTTGAGTGTTAGGTGAGGAAGTAAAAACTTAACTTGCTATATGTCAGTCTTTGTTTCTGGTAGTTGAGTGTTAGGTGAGGAAGTAAAAACTTGCTATATAGCAGTCTTTGTTTCTGGTAGTTGAGCATTAGGTGAGGAAGTAGAAACTTAACTTGCTGTATGGCAGTCTCTGTTAACATGGCCGAGGTTTGGTTCATAGCTCCCAACACACACACACATACCAACATGCATACACACATTCACACATACCTCAAAAACATATTTCCCATATGCATATGTGTGTATTAACAATCACACCACACATGTATGCACATCCAATACAACAAGTGTAAATATCTCCAAGGTTGTTTTATATTTTGCATCCAGATACATCCTATAGAAAATGAGCTAGCACTACAAATCACATCACTTACTTTAATCAGAATTTCAACACCCAAACATTACCTCTGGATAACATTAGACCTGCCCTGCAGATTGTAAATTGATTCTGGACCCGTGTTGGTTCTCTCATGTCTCTAGAAAACGCAAGCAAATGCACATGACCTCACAACTCCCAGCATTCTGAATGGGCCAAGTATAAGTGGAGACAAACTTGTGTCGTCTTGCCTTTGAGAAGACTCCACTACCCGAGTCGATACTGAGACCTCTGCACTGGGGCCATGCACCTGCTTACCCAGCTACCGCATTGATCTTTACAGGGCAGTGATTTCTGTGGCCATTTAGATCAATCCCCAAGACAGACTAACAAAGATATCCACCCTGCCATAATCCTCTCATTGTGTATGGACATATGATAGACATGGGCTTAGCAACAAGAATGCCAATCACATTGAAGTCTGCAGAAAACTTTGGGACTTGATAAGGCTCCACAAATGCTGTTCTCACATCCAGGGATTAATAAAGAACAATGCAAAGTATAACCTGGTATCCTAGTTGTATTTTATTAAAGCACCAATTTGAATCAATCACAAAGAAATTGGAAAACAAATCATAGAAAAGCAAATAATGTAAAACAGAAGGGGCTCATTGAAAGCATTGTGAGTACTCAGTCAATGCACTGGCTTTGATAGAAATTGTATGCAAAGCCTCAAATATCTTAGTAAAAGACTCAACTTTATTTCATTGAGAACATTTAAACTTTTTCCTTCTATCTTGTGAAATATTAAATCTGCTCATTTTACTTATAATCTTAAATTTTAAAAAACTATATTTTTTCATAAATGGAAGATACATATGCTCTATCTACCACCCAGAAATTATATATATATATATATATATATACATATATATATGTGTGTGTGTGTGTATAATATATATATATTCAACATATATTATATAATATATACATATATATATATATGTATATATATATATATATTCTAAACACACTCATGTACATGAAGAATTTAAAGAACAGAGGGATCTATTATAGTAAATTGTTTTTCCACATGATGAAAAATGACCCAATAATTCATTAAAAAATAAAATGATGCCATAATGAATATATACTATTTCACACTCTAGGATGGCTGTCATCAGAAATATCAGAACACAGGACTCAGTGGTTAAGAGCACTTACTGCTTAAGCATGTGGGTCTCTCAGGCTGCAGACAGCTAAGTTCAACTCCCCAGAACCTCTATAAAAATCTGAGTGTGGCCATATATGTCTGTAACCTCAGTTCATGGTGGACAGAGACCAGACAATTGCTGGGACTGGCTAGCTGGTGGACAGCAGCTCCAGATTGAGGGAATGACCCTGTCTCAAAGAAATATGCAAAGGAATGAAAGATAAAGATTCAATGTGTTCTCTGGCTCCCCACGCACATACATGGGGCATGTGTACTCATGTATGCATACAGCACACATACCATAAACACATTAAGAAAATAATAAATGTCAATAATGTACATACTGCTGGTGGGAACATAGAATGGTGCTGCTACTTTGGAAAACCACTTGGGTACTTCTCAAAACGGGGTACAAAGAGTTACTCTGTGACTCTGAAGTTTTACTCATAGATGTATGTCCCAGAGAAAGAAAAGCCTACGTGTACACACACACAAACATGAAAGATCAAAGGTAGCCTTATTAAGAAGAGTTAAAAGTGGAAAGTGTCCAAATGTCTCTAAAGTGATGATTGGATAAAAAACACATCACATACCAGCCAATGGAGCATGATTCAGCAATAAATGAGAATAAAGTATATGCATATGGTACAGGTTGACTGAACTTTGAAACATAAACTGAAAGGCCAAACATTGTGTAAATTCATTTATTTGAAATGCCTAGGATATATAATATATATGGACAAAATGTTGATTATCTCTGACTTGATGAGAAAGAGGAGAAATGAAAATGGATTACTGGTGGAAAATGAGGTCTTTTGGAAGATGAATAAAAAATGTTCTAAAATCATAGGTCACAATACTACGGTAATTATAAATATATATATACTTTAATGGGTGACTTGAATGATATCTAAATTACCTCTTAACAAAGTTCACATTAAGTTACAATGTGTAAACTTCAGCAGAGACAAAATTATCGTGGTGATTCATTTCTTCATCATAATACTGAAAAAGGGATGTGTGTGATATGATCTAGCTACATAAAATTTGCATGTATACTACAGAGATTTATGCATGTATCAAGGATCCATGCATGCAGTGAAGAAAGAATGCCAAGAGGAGATTGTACTCCAGTGTTGCTCTGCTGAATTGTCTATGTTCACAATACTTCCTTTCCTTGATTCAACTGTGATCCACAATATTTATCATATAATTTTATGTCTTTTCAATTGGTCCTGCTAAATTTTTAGAAAAATAATAATGATTATCAAGATATTCATTCATCCTCAGGAATTTGGGATTTAGAGGGCATGTCTTCCCCAGTTGTTAACTTTCTGCTCCCATTAAGGTTTGCATTAAGCTGTAAAAGATCAAACAAAATCTACATCTTCTATAAGTTTTGTTTCTAACAATAACATCAAACTATAAATCTGAGAGGAAATTGGAGCTGTATTTGTACCATATAAAATACCAGTGCCCAGTGCCCTGGAGAGGGTATGATGAAGCCTAACCTTCGTTTTCTCCTGTTTCTCTCTGTCTCTCTTTTCTTTCCTTTACTTTTATATTACCTATCTTTTTTTCCTTCTTTTCTCCTGGCACTGGCCTGAAACTCCCTATACCAGAATGCAGTAAACATCCACAAAAAGCTGTTGATCAGAGAGACCTACATGGTTTCCCATATGAAGACAGATTTCTGTCAGAGCATTTGATTATCCACCAAAGGTTAATGGTAAGACCCTACTGCTGAAGACACCACATGCTGTTGCTATGGAACATGGAGAGACCTGGCTGGAGTCTGGAAGAGAGTCAGTCCCCAGACAGTTACCCCATCTACTGCTACATGAGCTACTGGGGGGAAATGGCCAACATCTATCAGAGCAACTCAAGGTCTAAGCTACTCAGCAGCGAACAAACTGATGCTCACACAAGTGTAATAGTGGCACACAGCCATGGTGGATAACCAACTGCTCTTGGATTGACTAACAGATCCACTCAGTGGAAAGGAACACATAGGTGGAACTGGGAAGCAAGTCAGGATCATATCCAAATAACGATTTCACTCTCCAATATCAGGCTCCCACCAATCTTGGGCTATACTAGGGCCTACATCCCTTTAAACTAACTCTCTAAGTTCTCTAAACTAACAATGGTT
This sequence comes from Jaculus jaculus, assembly GCF_020740685.1. Taxonomy (NCBI): domain Eukaryota; kingdom Metazoa; phylum Chordata; class Mammalia; order Rodentia; family Dipodidae; genus Jaculus; species Jaculus jaculus. Next base: position 69,855,093 of record NC_059116.1, on the reverse strand, counting down.
AACCCATTTAACCAGTGAGGACCTCACTCTCTGTTGGAGAACCTGCTTCTCTTTTTCAGATGGACACAGAACCTGAGGAGAAAATCAGCCCATCACAGTACACCAGGGTCTCAGCTGAAACCATAAAATAACTGGGGAAATGAGCAAGAGTTCTGTTTTCTTGGTGAACCTGATATCAGAACAAGGGTGAAGGAGATAGACACTCAACTACCAAATCAAAGACCCAGAGACACAGAGGCTCCCAAGAGCTCATCACTGACGTAGACCTAAAACAAACCCAACATGGCTCAGGGAAGTTCATGGAAGAGAGGACAGAAACATTGTTAAAGACAGAAGTTGGGACATTATGCACAGAGACATTGCCTCTTCCCTGTAACTGTCTGCTGCCCCTGTAATGCATGACCCACAATCCCCATGGAGATAACTGGCATTTCCAAACAGGAGGGTCCCTTGGGAGGGTGAGACAGGGATGAGGGTAAGGATGGTACCAACATGTGCTGTTTACATACTGAGCATGTCCATGACCAATAAAAAATAATACAAGTGTCTTTTCCCCTGCTTCAAATGGTCACTTAAATGGTCCTTTCTAGTACTAGCTTATCTAAAACCCAAACATTGACTCTCAATTCAAACCTAATGCATGCTGGGCCTGTGGGTCCCTGGGGTTGTGGTGATACCTTCCTCCTTATTTACTCATCCCAGAATTTTGTCATTTTGGACCTTAAGAGTAGTAAAATGATTGTAGCATCATAGAGTGATAATCACTTAGCCACTTCTCTTTTACTCACATCTGTACATTTTGAAATTATCTTAAATTTAAAATAATAACAGTTTATGAGTATATTATAAGACTATTACACATTAAGCAATATAGTTAGGCTTGTTTTCACATGTGTTTGTGGTGAGTGCATGTGCATATACTTGTTTACATGTGTGTGGGTGCATGTGCACCTCTACATGCACATGTGTGAAGGCTAGGGGATGGCTTCAGGTATTTTTCTTTTGTTGTTTTTTTAAGCAATTTATTTATTTGAGACAAAGAGGTGCGTGGGGGGGGATGATAGTGGGTGCACCAGGGCCTCCAGCCACTGCAAACGAACTCCAGACTCATGCACCACCTTGTGCATCTGGTTTATGTGGGTCCTGGGGAATCAAAGTGGGATCCTGTGGCTTTGCAGGCAAACACCTTAACCACTAAGCCATCTCTACAGCCCGTTTATTTTTAATCTTATTTTATTTTTTCTCAATTTTTTAAAAATAGTTTCCATGATTATAAAAAATAATCCATGGTAATACCTTCCCTCTCCCCCTTTGAAATTCCATTCTCCATCATATCCCCTCCCCATCTCAATAAGACTCTCTTTTATTTTGATGTCGTGATCTTTCCCTCCTGTTACAATGGTCTTGTGTAGGTAGTGTCAGGCACTATGAGGTCATAGATATCGAGGCCATTTTGTGTCTGGAGGGAGCACATTGTAAGGAGTCCTACCCTTCCTTTGGCTCTTACATTCTTTCCACCAACTCTTCCGCATTAGACCCTGAGCCTTGGAAGGTGTGATCAAGATGTTATTCGTTACTCTAGTCACTTCTTTCCAGCACCATGATACCTTCTGAGTTGTCCCAAGGTCACTGAGATTTGAAAAGAGAAGATTCTCTACCCAAAGTGAGAGTAGCATTAATAAGTGTATGAATATTAAGAGAAGTGCTTACTGGGCAATTTAATAAGCCTAGTATATACATTTATCCAAACATCAGCAGATGTTACACCCCTAGGACTCATGACTACCCCTGTTTTAAGTTTTCAGTATCAAGAATGTATCCTCCCCCACCCCCATGGAGTGGGCCTCCAGCCCAATTGGAGGGCAGTTGGTTTCCACCATGACAGAGGTGCACCCGTTGGCTCATTTGGCCTGGCTGGCCAATTATAAGGCTTGCAGTGTCCACTGTTGAGTATCTTCTCTGGTGGTATCTCTTTCACCCATTGAACTGCATGTAGGATGGCTTCTTCCAGCTTTCTGTCAGCTGGTCTACATGGAGGAGGTTATCAGCTCAGTTCCAGCAGGATTTCTCAGTGGCCTTGCAGCTCAAGTATGTGGAGTCTTCAGCAATAGGGTCTTACCATCGATTCCTGGTGGGAAACCAAGGGCAATGGCCTATAATGTTTTGGGGGCATCAGGGACCTCCCTGCCCAACAAGTCACTGGAAGGTATCCCATCCCTGGCACTTAAAATTTTCTGGCAATGATCTATGGCTCATGAGTGTTCCATTGTCCAACATCCAAGGATTCCATATGATTTATTTATATCCTCTTAGATTTTGATTAGCCCTCCCTCCACCTTTCTTTTACTCAACTCCTCCCCTGACCTCACTTTGGGCCTTTTCACCCCCGTTTATCTATTCTTCTACTTCTATATATACAATACCAACCTATTAAGTACCCTCCTCCCTTCCTTTCTCTTCCTTTTGTATCTTTTTTTTAACTTACTGGCTTCTGCTACCTAACCTCTACCTTATTCATTTAACCAGAGCCCACTGGCCCCATAATGTAATGGTTAGCTCCCTGGATTTTTTGGTTTGTTTGTTTTTGAGACAGAAACTCTCATGTGAACCCACAGCCCTCTGATTAGGCTAGTATGTTGTGTTAACTTACTCCAAGGATCTCTGTCTCTGCTCCCCAAGTGCCAGGATGACAGTGAGTCCCGCATGTCCCCAGCCTTCACATGGGTGCTGAGGAGCTGAACTCGGGTCCTCACACTTTCACAGCAAGTGCTTTAATCCACAGAACTATGTCCCCAGACTTAGTCTTAAATTTTTAGATTAAAAAGTGACTCTTTATTATATACTGTAATAAACAAATGTTAGCAGGTAAATAATTAGCATAAACCATGAAAAAATCATTAGTGTCTCAATAAATGACCTGGCATAGGAAAGAAACAAACAGGAAACTTATGAATAAGAATTATGTTGAAAACATCTTCCTACCGGCATTAACAATGATGTCTAAAGTTTGCAAAGAACTAGTGACATTGGTGTTTTCAAATGTTTCCAGTGGAATTTTATTTAGTTTTTAAATTTTATTTTATTTAATGTATATTATGACAGGCTATGGTTTTTTATCCCCCCATCCCTGCTCCCACGCCCCTGGTGGCCCTTGTCAGTGGGGTTGTGAGATTCACAGCATGGTCATGAAGGCCTCTGTCAGTCCCTGTGTGGTAACTGAGGAACAGTGCCTCAGGGTATTCCTTCCCACCCTGTGGCTCTCACAACCGGTCCAGCCTCTCTTCTGCAATGTTTCCTGAGCTCTGGTCAGCCTGCTGAAGTCTTATTTAGTGTTGAGTTCTCTACAGCCACTTTATTTCTGCTTTGCTATGGTTTGATCACTGGGGCTGGTGGTCAGGCTAGTAGTAAGAGTAGTATTCATGCCCCCCCCCCACCTTCCTCTGAAATTTCTCCTGGGCCCTGGCAGATGTGGTTAAAGGTGGCATGTCTTATACTGGGCAGCCATCTATCTTCTTGTCTTACTGATGGATCTTGGCTCTCCTCCATTTTATCTTCGTTCTGTAAAATAAAACATACTCTCCAACCAAGAGTGAGAGCATTTGGGGTTAAAGTTATTTGAGAGACTTTAGGGTATTCAAGCCCACTCTCCTTCAGAGAACATTAGGGGCTTCTCTCTGACATCTATGAGTTCCCCCACCATGGGATTCTGACTTGGTTTCCAGTACCAGATAGGAGTTTTCTCCTGCTGAGTGAGCCTTATGTCCAATTGGAGAACAGATGGTTACCTGCAGATGCTGTGAGCCACTAGTGCATAAGAGTGTACTCTTCTGGCTAGTGAATTTTGTAGTCTGAAGATTCCCTTGTTTATTCATGTTATTGGTGACCCTTACCTTCCAGCAGCTCCCATGGGGCTTTCCTCAGGAGGGAGCTAGTTTTGCTTTAAGTTCCAGCATGGCATTCTGATGTCCTGTAACCACAGCCTGTGGTGCCTTCAGCAATGGGGTCTTATCTTTTAGCGCTGGCAGGTAATCAACTGTTTTGGCAATGGTCTAGATTTTTGGGGGGTTCTCATAGGTTTCCCTGATGAACAGCTCACTGTGGGGGACAACCCAATTCTGGACTGGTGGTTTAGACTTATTTTTATTTAGATAAATTAATAAACATCCAAACTAAGCAACTTTGTATATCATCATCATCAAAGCATCTTAGACTTATTTTTTTGTTTCAAATCTTATGGTGCAGAGAAAAACATACTCAGAGAGAATAACCTTAGAAAACACATTCTCTGTGCCTTGACTTTCCGAATGTGAGTGTATTCTGTACAGATTCTTTTCCCTTTACAAATAATGTATTCACCATGTTAACTAGCTTCATAGAATTTGTTCTTCAGAGAAGCTTCATGGATATTGTGTCTTAAGACTATGGAGATCTTGCCTGGATAATACAGAGAAAAAATGCCAAGGTCTTTTTGAGAATTGCAGAATCTTCAAGTGAGATGAAGTTGTTTCTTCTTTAATTTCAGGAACCTTTGTAGCACATTGCCTAGATTTGAACTCCCAAACTCAGTCTTTATCTCAGCATAGGGTGTTTCATGCACTGAATGTCTACACACCAGAACAATGCTTAAAACTTATCCTTCCCTTCTGTTTTAAAAAAAATTATATTTATTTGCAATCAAAGAGAGAGAGAGAGATGACACAGACAGAGAGAGAGAGAACGGGTGTGCCAGGGTCTCCAGCCACTGGAAATGAACTCTAGCTGCATGTTCTTCTTGTGCATTTGGCTTATGTGGATCCTGGGGAATCGAACCTGAGCCCTTTGGCTTTGCAGACAAATGCCTTAACTGCTAAGTCATTTCTCCAGCCCATCTCTCACTTATTATTATGAGTAAAATCAAATGGCCACCAAACACATATTGGAAAATGTTGTTTAAACCCTTTTATTGAATCTCATATGCCCTCAGTAGCTTGATAATGATGATTTATTTTTGTTCTTTCAATTTTTTTGATACGCCTTATCCCCTGATTCATAAAGAAACAAGATTGTGTTCTATATACAAATAACTTGCCACTGTTCTCATGATGAGGGAAACTTCCACTCAGGTTAGTTAGTGAATTGTTTACTCTTTAATAAAATATTTATGTTGCTAAAACTTAAATGCCATCAGCATTGCAATATTTAAAAGGACTTCAACTTGAGTAATTATAAATGTGCCCTATGCAAGTTATTTAGCCATTAGCTATCCTACCAAAACTCTCTGAAAAGTAGAAATCCATGCTTCCCCTCCCTATCTTTTTCTCTATTCCTTCAAAGCCCCCTTGCCCATTATGTTATTGGATCCTGAATCCAGCAGGACCATCTTGGAGGGTCTGTGAACACTGGGCCCCTTGCAGTGGTTTCCAAGATTTCAGCCTCAGTTCCAGATCCTTGATCTTGGCCCTCACCAGAGTTGAGTGTCACAAATGCAGTTCTCACAAGACTCTGTAATGATGACATGTGAGGCATTTCCCCTTGCCCTGCCCAGCCAACCCCCACTAGATCTCAACAACCTGCTCTTCACGTACACTTATTTGCCAGGTCTCAAGATGACTTGACGTTTTTCCACGGAGGTGAAATCAAATCCCCCTCCTCTACAACATCCACATCAGATGGGATATATATATATATCTCATTGCTGTGAATACCTGAAGGAAGCAACTCTGGAAAGGAGACAGCCTGCTTTGGCTCACAGTTCCAGGGAGTAGCGTCCATCATAGCAGGAAAGGCATAGCAGGCCAGGGCCAGAGCAGAGATGGCCACATTGGACCTGATTCAAGACACCCCTCCCCCCCCCGCCCCACTCAGTGGCAGGCTTCCTCCAGGAAGGCTCCACCTCCTACAGATTCCACAGCCTTCCCAAACAGCACCACCCACTGGGAGCCAAGGGTTCAAACACATGAACTAGGGGACACATTTTACATACAAATTACAACAGGATATATTACCTGACATATCAAATGGAACTTTGCAAGGGTGGTTAGGTAGAACATTTTAAAATTAGGAGATTTTTCTGAAATATCCCACTTGACTTGGTGTGTTATAAAGGGTGCTAATAATAGGGAGGCGTAAGGGTCAGAGGGAGGGAAGATAAAATGATTGGAGCAGGGAGGAAACTGGGGTTTTGAGAATGGAAGCATGGAGAGGAAGGAGGAAAAGGAGAGGATAGGAAAAAGGAAGATAAATTAAGAATTTATCATGGGGGAGGGACCGGAGAGATGGCTCAGCAATTAAGGTGCTTGCTTGCAAAGCCTAAGGATCTGGGTTAATTCCCTAGTACCCAAGGAAAGCCAGATGCATAAAGTAGTGAATGTGTCTGGAGTTTGTTTGCAGTGGCAGAAGAGAAGGCTCGCTTCCTCTCTCTCTCTCTCTCTCTCTCTCTCTCTCTCTCTCTCTCTCTCTCTTTCTCTCTCTCTCTCTCTCTCCTCTCTCTCTACCCCCTCTCTTTCTCTCTCTCTCTCTCTCTCTCTCTCTCTCTCCCCCCCCTCTCTTTCTCTCTCTCTCTCTCTCTCCCATAAATAAATAAAATATTTAAAAAAGAAATTGACATTGATTTAAGGATACTACTTGCTGAGTTTGGAAAATCAATAACCAAGAGATTCAGGAAAACTCTAGAAGTTACACAAGACAAAGAAAGAAAAGATATAATTTTTAACCCTAAATTAAATTTTACCAGTAACCTTTGATTGCTCTTAAGTTGGGCTCCAGATCTGATATAACAAAGTGTTCATGGATAACTAACTTAAATAATATGCCAGTTTACCAAGATAAGAGTAATAGGCATGTCATTGCAGCAACACTTCAAGGTGAGCATATTATGTCAAATTAGAAGTAATAAGATAGAGAGACAAAAGGGCAACCATGTTTATAGCAAAGATCATATTTGCCCTAAATCCCAAGTTTTCATACTTTTCACAGGATGATGCTATCTCCTATAAGGTTTGCGAAGATCCTGGGTGTCTGGTGAAGTCTAATTTAAAAAAAAATTAAATATGAATGTTATACAGGGAGCTGCTCAGTTCTTAAATGTATTTTTCAGTTAGTTTTGATATATGAAAATCAGACATAACATTTCCCTCATTCCAGAAATTCCTTAGTGCTCTCTTCCAGCCATACCCATGTCTTCCACCATAACTGACAATCTGATTTCTTTGACTGGGGCTATTTGGCCTACTCTAGACTTTCAACGGAGCCATAAATCCTCACTTTTGTTGTATCTGACTTTTTACTAAGCATATGTTTTAAAAGAAATCCTTGTGCTGTGGCATGTACTCACAGTTCATTCTTCTAGTCACTTATTTTGATTCTATCTTGTGAATGCCCCATGGTTTATACTTCCATTCTTCTGTTAGTAGACATCTGGGTTGTTTTCCAAAGTTTGGACTTTTATAAGTAAAGCCAGGATGAACACTTTTACCCAAGGCTGTTTGTGGACATATGTTTCCATTTCACTTTGATATATTCCAAGAAGTGGAAATGCTGTGCACATTGTAAATGTACATGTGCTTTTTTAATAGATGAATTATGTATATATAAGTTTTATTATTATGATTATTATTAACAACATATTTCATATGGATACATCATGAGTTGGCACCCTCTTTCCCCCCATACCTGCCCACATTTTGTTGCAGACAAAGTGGGGTTGCAAGTATTGTGGTTTATGTGTTGTGGAAACAGTTATTTTGGGGGGAGGGTAGAGAGGAATGTATCTGGGCATGATATCTCAACCTGTCGCTCTTATAATCTTTCTAAACCTTCTTATACAAAATTCCCTGAGCTGTAGTAGATGATTTTTAAGCCTAACTTCAGTGATGAGCACTTAGGAGCCTCTGGATCTCTGCTTTGGTAGGTGTCGAGTATCCTAAGGGTCTGTCTCCTTCACCCTGGCGCTGATTATCAGGGTCAGTCTGGAAGCAGCGCTCTTGCTCATGTCCCCAATTCCTCTGTGGTTTCAGCTGTGACTTGGCTGAAGTGCGAGGGATAGTTCATCTCCTCCAGTCTTGCTACCTTCTGAAAAAAAAGAATGGATTCTCCAATAGAGAGTGAAGTCAGCATAGTTTAAATGGGATAAGCATTATTAATTTAGGGAGAATTTGATGTAACCAAAGACTAGTGAGAGCTTGACACTGGAGAACATAATTTTTCTCCATAAGATTCTGATCTTGTTTCCAGTTCTAGATATGGATTCCTGCTGAGCTGATCGCTTATCCAGTCAGAAAGCTATTGTTACCCCCTGAGGCTGTGTGCCACCATTGCACTGGTGTGTACAGCCTGTCAAGATGTTTGCTTCTGAGTAGCTTAGACCTCTGGTTACTCAGACTATTGTTGGCCACTTTCTCCCAGTAGCTTATATAGCACTTTCCAGCACTAGACAGACTACCTGTCTGGGGATGGGCTTTCTTCTGAATTCCAGCCAGGTCTCTCCTTGCTCTGTGTCAATATCATATGGTGTCTTCAGCAATAGGGTCTTAGCTTTTGCCTCATGTGAATAATCAAGTGCTTTGACAGAAAACTGTCTTCATTTGGAAACCTCATAGGTTTCTCTGATCAACAGCTCAATGTGGGCAGCAACCAAACTTTAGTACTGGGAGTTAAAGGCCAGAGACAGAAAAATAAATCTTTTAAGCTTAGGCTTCATCCCACGTTCATGAGGGCCCTACTTTTCAGGTGCTCCCCCTTTCTACTTTTGAGCATTATATCTTTTATGCTACCTACAAGAATAAAGGGTTCTCTGGTATCAGCACATTTTGGATTTAATTTTGTGTTTGTTTTTACCCCTCTCCTTCCCCTCCCCCAAACCCTCTCATCCCTATTGTCTGGGCCTTGAGTTGCCTATCAGATATGTCAGCCACTCCAGCAGGTCCAGGTTAGGAACTGCAGATAAGTGACACCATACAACATTTGTCTTTCTGTGATTGTGTGAATTTGCTGAGTATAATCCAAGGCTGTCCATTTTTTTGAAATGTAATTTTTTTCTTACTGCTGAGTAAATTTCCATTGTATAAATGTACCACAACTTCATTATCCATTCATCCAATAATGGGCATCTGGGTTGATTCCAGTTCTTAGCCACAATGAATAGAGTAGCTATAAACATGGTTGAACAAATGTCTCTATATTGATGCATGGAGCATTTAGGATAAATGCCCAGTAAGGGAATAACTGGGTCTGTTGGTAGCTTTTTTTAGCAGTCTCCAAATTGATTTCCATAGGGGTTGTAAAGTTTACATTCCTACCAAAAAATTTAAAAAAAAAAAGATAAGTGTTCCTTTTTCCCCACATCCTTGCCAACATTTGTAGTTGTTATTAATTTTTTTAATGATTGCCATCCTTAATGGAATAAGGTGGAATCTCATGGTTATTTTAGTTTGGATTTCCTAATGAGTAGGAACTTTGAACATTTTCTTAAGTATGTGTAGCCATTTGTAATTCTTCCTCTAAGAAGTCCCTATTCAGTCTCTGCCCCATTTTTGAAGTGGATTGTTTGATTTATTTATTTTTTTTTTGAGTTCTATTGCAGATTCTAGATATTAGACTTCTATCATCAGTATAGTTGGTGAAGAGTTTCTCCCATTCAGTGGGTAATATATTGGCTCTGCTTATGGTATGTTGTCTATGCAAAAGCTCTCTAGCTTCAGGAGATCCAATTGGTTGAGTAATTGTTTAATTTTATGGGCTACTGGGGTTTTGTTCAGGAAGTCTTTCCTCATTACTATTGCTGCAGTCAGGATTGCATCGCTGCTAGAAATCACTCAACCAAGAGCAGCTTATGGGAAAAAAGAGGTATATTTGGGCTTACAGATTTGAGGGTGAAGCTCCATGATGGCAGAGGAAAATGATAGTATGAGCAGAGGGTGAACATCACTTTCTGGCCAACATCAGGTGGACAATAGGAACAGAAGAGTGTGCCAAACACTGGAAAGAGAGAGCCAGCTGTAACACCTAACACCCATAAGCCCGTCCCCAACAACACACTAATAACCAAATCTCCATCAGTTGGGAACTCAGCATTCAGAACACCTAAATTTATGGGGGTCACCAGAATCAAACCAGCACATTCCAACACTGGCTCCCATAAACTGATCACTATGCATGATATAAAATGCAACGCATTCATCCAATTTTAAAACTCCCCATATATTTTATCAGTTCCAGTGATGTTCATATATCCCCATAGTCTACGAACTTTTAACTGAGCCATAATACCAAAACATCCTCCCAAAAAATCCATAATGGCACAGAATAAACATTCACACTTCAAAAGACACCATTGGGGATAGCAAAGAAATATTCAACCAATAGAAGATTTAAACATGGCAAACATAAAACTCTGTAGCTACAAGTCCAACAACTCTAGTCAATGACAAGTCTCCAAGTCCAATAATTCTAACCAGCAATAAATCTCTGGAGTTCCAATTCTGCCCCTCCAGCTAGGCTACTCACAGTCTTGGAAAACTTCATCCAGGGTCAGCAGCAAGCCTGCATCTCTACTGGGCCTCCACTGAAACCCATAGTTCATCCTCACAGCTCCATTGGGTCTCCAAGCAGATATCCATCACACCTGCTTCACACTGACAATGGTCATTTCAAAAATACAAAACCACTTTGCAAACTTAATGACCCTCTCTTTCCTGCATTTCTTATATTCCACAACACCAGGTAGGGTGCCAATTTGTTAACCCAGGGGGGAATACAGTAGACCTTGAAGAACAGAACACTTCTTGAGCATTTGGGCCCCTTCAATACAGTCTACATTTTTCCTGTTGCTCCACTGCAAGTCAGCTAGCCAAATCTCAAAGGTTGTATTCTCTCATATAATTGCAGCTGAATAGGCAGAAGTTTCAGCCCAAAGATTTCATTTCTGGGCTATTTCCCTCTGCTCACACCAGTTCATTTCTAAGCAATGCTACCTTGCACAAATTCTCAGGACACAGCCATAACAGAAAGCTTATCACACAAACTGCTTATACCCCAGTCCAGGAAAAGCTCTTTCTCACCCTCATAAGCCAAACCTCACAGCCCATAGTTATTACTGCATTTTAACTCTGACCAGAATAGTCCATCAAGCTCTACTTACAGAATTTCAAGGTATCTCTTAGAAAAGCTTTCAAATCCTTCCACATTCCTCTTGAAAATCAACTCCAAGGGGTCAAAACCACACAGTCAGGTGTCTAGCAGCCACACCACTCTCGATACCAACTTTACTGTTGCAGGTAGGTTCCCTCTGCTGGGAGGAGCTGGGAAGTGAGGAGATCTCCTAAGGTTTTTTTTTTTTTTTTTTTTTTAATTTATACAGAAGCACAGAGAGATATAAGAGAGAAAGACAGAGAGTGGATACACCAGGGCCTCTAGCCACTGCAAATGAACTCCAGATGCATGCACTACTTTGTGCATTCGGCTTTACATGGGTACTGGGGAATCAGACTCATGTTGTTAGACTTTGCAGGAAATCAGGTTAACTGCTGAGCCATCTCTCCAGTCCACATACATCTAAGTCTTTGAGTACTCAAGCAGTACTCAATTGATCATAACTGTTTGGCCAAGGTCAGTGACTGTCATTTAAGAGCGAGTTCTAAAGAATCTGAGGTGTCACTCCAGTGGAGCAGCAGTTGGAAGGGATTCTTGGGGGAGTGTGCCAGACACTGTCCTGACCATTCAGCGAATGTACCGGGAGGAAAGCAGGGAGGCCAGGGAAGAATCTGAATAAGTAGCTAGTTTCAGCTGAAGTGCTGCCTCCATTTTCATCTCATAGAAAGATCTGGAACATCACAAGCATGGGTAAGAAAGCTGCTCCATGAGCCTAAGCATCAGCCAGTCATTTTGTAGGAAGTGACCCCCTTTACCAAGTGGGATTTGTATTTAGGAAGTAATCTTCATGCTATCTCTGGGGTGAAGTGGCTCTTAATGGGGCCTAGGGGAGTCAAGCCATTAATAGGCAATGCATAGAACCAGACTGATGGAAATGTGCCTCTGGTAATGAGGACTGGAGCAGGGCTATAAAAGTATGTACCCTATCAGTCAGTAACTAGAGGACATAAATTCTCCTTATGAAATGTTGTTCAGGCTGAAACAACCCATTACAAGAAGAAAAGAACTAAGAATGGAAAAGGCTCACCCACCAAGGACCGTATCCAATGGCTCTAGTTACCAGATATTTGACTAGGCTTTCAGTGACCCTAATGCTTGCATGGCTTCTCAGGAAGCAAAAAGCCAGCAATGACCGATTTATTAAACTTCTGTCTGGTGACCTTGTGATGTAGGGGTGGTGTGGCTGTAAGCTGATACTTTTTTTTTTTTTTTATTTTGGTACTGGCCCTATTCCCCATGATGAGTTCTTATCCTGTATCCTGTGGGCCAGGCACTGTGCAACTTGCAGCTTTGGAGACATGGCAGATGAGTTAGTCTGTGTCTGTAACCCAAGAAAAGTTCATGTGCCTCCGAAGTTCTTTTCTCCATGAGCCTAGCCTTTGAGGCAAGTGATACCTTGAGAGGGATATTTTAGCCATAACCTGAGAGAAACCTGCACCTAAAGTATCAACATCAGAGGGAGGGGCTGCAAACCTGAGTCAGATACTCCCAAATGATTGTGTGTGTGTGTGTGTGTGTGTGTGTGTACAGGTATGTGTGTATGCATGTACAGATATGTGTGTGTGCATGTATGCACATGTGTGTAGAGTTCAGAAGTCAACTTTGGATATCTTCTTCAATTGCTGTACACCTTATGTTGTGAGACAGGATCTCTTATTGAACCTTTAGCAACTCAGTTAGACTAGGTGATCTGGCCAGATAGTCCCAACAATCCCTCTGTCTCCATCTTCCCAGCGCTGGAATTATAGGTGTATACCACCATGCCTATCATTTTATATGGATGCGGGGAATCTCAACTCAAGTCCTCAGGCTTGTACCATCTCGCCAGCCCTCAAATGATCTTTTGGCCCTATGGTTTTACATTGTCATGTGTTGAGTTCAGTGCACATTAACCACTTGCTAGAAGTCAGGAGTGTCAGGACAGCTTCACATGCATCCATGGCAACTCAACACCGAGGTGCCTTTCCACAACCCTTGGAGCACTCTGTATGAACACAGCCCCCACTACAGCTCCTCCGTCTGAACCACAGTGTTGTGGAGGGCTCCACTCATTGTACTCTAAGGACCTATTGCTCCACTTCTTAGAAATCACACGGTGCTGGAATTGAGAGCTCTTGTTGCACAGTCATCATACTTGATCATTTCAATCAAGGAAGTGAGGACGTCCTCAGGAAGGCATAACTGAAGCAACAGGGCTGCAAGGTGAACGTGGAAAGCCTTTCGCTGTAAGCATGCAGCAGCCACTGTGGACACTCACCTTGATGCAAGGAAGAGCGTGCCCAGGAACGGCTGTGAGATCAAGCAACATTTGTGAGTCTCTGGTTGTTTCTTTGCGGCTCAATAACAAATGTCCACAAGTCAATATTTAGGACTGTTCTAAGAGACTGGTTTGGTAAGTTAAAATTCCTCTTTCATTTACCCCCCAAAATGAAAGCATAAGAAAGAAATCCCCAGCACTCACATACCAAGAGAGTGAGCTTTGAAGTCACAATGGTTACTCTTAAATCTCAGTCACCATCTGGGAAGCTTCCTTCTACCATCACTCATATCAATGCTGGGCGAGCGTGGTGGTCCCCAGATAATCACAGCGATCTGGCATGGCAAGCTGGCTAACTAATCTAGCACAACAGCTAAGCTCTGAGTTCAAGTGATAAACAAAGTAGAGCGAAATCAAGATTCAAATCTCTGTTCTCCACACCCACACATATGCAAATATGCATAGACATATGTGCAAACACCACAAACAAGCACAAACACCACACACATAAACACAAAAATTTCAGTTGTTCCTACCATTATGACATTGATTTTGACTACTAACATTGTCCAAACCATGTGATAATAGGGACCCAAAGAATATTTGTACCAATTCATGGTAAAATAAATAAATAAATAAATAAATAAATAGGAAGAAATGCCAAAAGATCCTTTTTTCTACCATAATCCCCAGTGGTCAGAAAAGAGAGTACTACTCTTTGTTAATGGGAACCTAGAAAGTTTCCACATCGATGCAATTGAAAAGCATCTAAAGACTTTTTTGTTTGCAATAACTTATTATTGGCATCAGAAACTCAGTCTCTGGCCCTGAAAACCTTCCCTTTCCCTCAGAGGTGGATCATAGCACATGAGGAAAGTGCTATTATATTAATAGCTCAAAAGGAGCACAGATAGGTCCTTCGGCATGCCATCCTCAGCTTACCCCTGATAATTAACCCATTGGAACAGAAGGAATCCATTTTGTTGAAAGTGGCATTTTAAAAGAACTTAGAGCTCCCAGAATGTCAGTTAAAGATATTACTGAAACCACTGAACATTGATGCATATTAAGATCAGTAGGATGAAAGAAAATCCTAGAGTGGGGCATGGTGTTTCATATCTGCAATTCCTGCACTTAGGAGACAGAGGCAGGATGATTGCAATGAGTTGGAGCCCAACATGAGCTAGAGAGTGAGCTTCATTGTCAAAAAAAGCAAAAAATAAATACATAAATTAATAAGTATTAATTTGTTCAAAATCATAGTAAAAGATATATAGCTAAAAGCACACCTGTATAAACCATTTAGGTGCTCCTAACTGATCATAGCTGAAAATAGATTTTTAATATCTAAAAATCATAGGCAAATCAGTATGATGTTAGTGACATTTAACTCTTCTGAATAAGGGGAAAGAGGCAAGGAGTAATAGTGGTGCTCCAGTTTACATGCTCACCGAAACATCCGTTATTGCAACCAGTTTGGATTTCAAGTGCTAAAACATAAATGTAGAAGAATTATGAACGTGGAAATGGGTTGTAGTTCAGTTGCCATGTCAGCATTCTCCGTTAATTCAGCCAGGAGGCTGGGGCAGAAGGATTACCATGAATTCCAGGCCAGCCTTGGTTACAGGGATTGACCTTGTCTCAAAACCAACAAATAAAAAAATCAAAAAAAAAAAAAAAAAAACAAACGCAAAGTGATAGGAAAGAAGCTCTACTTTGAAAGATTAATGGCAGTTGAGTGTCTCAACTTGGAACATGAAGCTAATGATCATCCCCTCCCTTGCAATACCTCTCAGATGCGAGAAGCCAAGTGATAATGACACTACAGGACATGACCTTTTGCAAAAGATCAAACAAAAGACAAAGTGGAAAAGTGAAGTTTGGCCAGAAATGACATGCTTACTCTGACTTTTAACACCAAGGTGGGCTATCAAGCAGGAGAGTAGAATTCTAGAGATCATTAAAGACAGCTAGGTGGAAAACAAACACGGATGGGAGCTGTTTGAACCTCCTGTCCTCTGATCTGCCAGACACCTCATGAAGTGAGGAAGGTTTCAGTGTAACCCCAGGTGTATGCTTCAGGTGACTTTGTCTTCACAGGGCTATCTCACTCCTGCAAGCTTTCTCTCACCAAGACAGAAGTAATTTAAAAAGAACTCTTGAAGTAGTTCAGCAACTTTTTTGTACTGGTACAGATAAATTTGTGCTAACTGAAGTCATCATCATTCCAACAAACCAAACCAAACCATGGAAAATAACAATCCCAACAAATGAAACCAGTGTGAAGCCACTCAGCTCTGTGGTACTGGATTAATTGTGTTGTTCTTTGAGAATTTAAAGCATTTAATCATGTAGAGATGCCTTCTCTGGTTCAAATTCAGGGGTACTTTGCAGGTTTATTTAGACCCCCAGGGCCCCTTCATTGTTTGATAGGTACAATGAAAACCCTGCTAAGAATAAGGAATTAAAATTAATGTCAAAGTGAATAAAGGAGCCAAAAAGGTCAAAATTTATTCCTAGGGACAGAAGAATATGCCTGCCTATGGAAAAAGACCATGGAAATCAACATTAAATATAGAGCTTATGCTCATAAATTTGTTGAAGTGGCGAAACTGTCTGCAAGTTGCATTTCCAATGGTTCTGTATTTCACATAAATGATAAGCATAAAATGTATTGTGGTATACATCAATATGAGTCTAAGCAAGAAATAAATATCTGCTGTTTCTTGCAATTTCGTTTTGAATTATCTCTTTAATTATCTCTTCCCCCACTCAAAAAAAATATTAAAAAAAAACAAGCAGTAGGGCCTCTCAGGAGTTTCATTGTCTGGATAATAGAAGTCACCAACAGATATTAAATTTTGGCACCAAAATGAGTATAATTTTTATAGCTGAAAATAAACTTAATGCTGATATAATAAACAAGATGTGATTCTTTTCAGTTATTTCATCTTAATTTTAATGCATCAGAAATTAATTTTAGGAGTAGAATAATGTTGCCATGTTACAAGTCATTGATTAACAAACAGTAGAATTTAAGATTTCTTTATAAGGTAGGGTTAGATGCATCAAAATCCTTCAAGTTCTTCTTAAATGTTAAGTCCATCAAGAGCTCATTTGGTAGAAGGGTATACACTTCTAAGTAGAAAATGATTTGCAAAAACTACTGCGAAAGTTTACCCAACATTATCAAAGGTCCATAAGAAAGCCAATGGCAAGAAGCCTATAATAGGATTTCTTCCACCCTGCCAGGCCAAGTGATACCTATAGTCTGGCTTTCTTAGTAGGCTTAATCTTTCTCATGGCTCTCAAAGAGGAGAAAATCCTTGGGTTGGCTCTACTCCTGCTTTGGCAAGACTAACAGGCTCCATCTTGCCCTTTGTTCATATTCATTTACAGGGTTTCCAAATCTACTCAATCCAAAGTGCAAATTTCATTATTTTATTTTATTTTTTTTCCATTTTGGGCCTGGGATAATGTTAACCTTTACTTATCTCCAGACAAGCCATTAATTTGGTACCAAGTGTGCCCCATTTATCAGGTCAGTTCCCATTTTAGCTCCTCCTCTCAAGAGGAAATAAGTAAGGGAGGTAGATCACTGGCCATTCCCGCAGCCCACCTATAAGTGATCTCAAGCTCTCTCCGTCCTTTCTGCCCAGTTGAGAAAAAGCAGAGATTAGTCTGAGGTTGGTAATGGGAAGAGAAAATAAGGAAGGAGAAGAACATAAAATGCATCTGTTTCAGAAGTAGCCAAGATTCCCAACATTGGAGGAAGAAATAGAAATGTTTTCTTGATGTTTGCTTTGTTTGGTGAGATTCTGAACATACACACACAATCATACTGATACTCACCATAGTCCCCCTTGACAAACCAAAGGCTCTCAGAGAGAAATCAGATGGGAACACAGCAAAGGATGATTAACAGAAAACTGAATGTGTGTAGTATTAGACCGTCGGACAGGCGACGTGAGATGTGAATGGGTACGTTGACCCACTGCCACTGTAACTGTGGCTGCCACGGCTACTAAAATTCAAACAGATAACTTGTGTTTTTCTTTTGCAACACCATCACAGATCAATAGAATACACAGTTTCTTGGGTCAACTTTCAACATTAGTGTCTTTAGTCAGTGGATGTTGGGAAAATCAACTGAGAATTTGTTTTTGAGGGAAAAGTATAACCTATTGCAAGTACATTTGTGTATGAGAGCTCTCTCCAAAGCAATGAAATACATATATATATATATATATATGCACATATGGACAAGTGTTCACAGGTGGCAACCAGTAAGCACAAAAGGTCATAGAAGAGATATAGACTGAAAGAGAGAGAGAAAGAGTATGGGTGTGCCAAGGCCTCTAGCCACTGCAAAGGAACTCCAGATGAACTTTGTGCATCTGGCTTTATGTGGGTACTGGGGACTGAAAGTTGGGTTGCTAGGCTTTACAGGAAAATACCTTAACTGCCAAGCCATCTCTCTAGCCCACCTTTTTAAAATGTTTATCTGTTAGAGCAGCATTATTCTTCCTGATGTATCTTTTAAATCTTCTTCTTTTGTGGGCTTATGGAAGCTGGAGTTTTCCAGGGCGCTTCCTTGGGTACACATGCATTAGTCTCCACCCACAGGAGCATAGGGAGTGAAAAGCACAACCTGGAATCAGAAGGACAGATGGAAGCAAAATTGAGCCTCTCTGCTCTCAGTGCAGCCTATGCCATTTCTCACCCAAGATTTCTCTGAACAACTCAGAATGGCAGTGCATTCTAGCTTTTTACCTTAAAGAAAAAAAAAAAAAAAACTGAATTTTTTTGTGTCCACCCTTACCATGAGCATACTCTTTTAACTAAATTAACCTTTCAAATTATAGTCCCAGTGAGGTATAGGGTCACACAGGTATAGATTCACACAAGCAATTCTGCTGTCGAAAGGATGAAGTGCGCAATCCAGGCAAAATACCAACCCAAAAGGAGAGACTGAGAGACCCAAAAATTTAGAATAAATGTTTCTCTACTTCCCAGGATTTCTTCTGTGGTTTACTTTTTAGCCAGTTTCATAGCATTGCCATTGACATGCAGTAAACTGCATACCTTTTAAGTGTACAATTCAGTCAGTTTGATCCTGTGTAGTCATCCATGAAGTCATCGCTACAGTCAAAATAACACCCCAATTCTCCTCAGATCGCTTGCACCACTCTCTGAATTCTCCAACCATAAACTACATTTTTTGACAAGGAACTGTTATGGAGACCAAGCAAGATAGTTGTCTTACCAGATGGCCCCACCTCCTGGATTTGCCAGGCTGCCTCTTTGTGATAATGCCAACTGGCTTGTTCCCCTCTCGGGCTTAATCTTTCTCTCTCCCCTCCCTCTGCCTCTTCCTCCTCAGCTCCCTCTGGCCTTGAACTCTCTGCAAATCCTGTTTCAGCCTTTCTATTGAAATCTTTACTATTGGGTAAAAGGAAAGATCCCTAACATCTTTATTTTATTTATTTTTTATTTTAAAATCTCAATATTTTCATGACATGACTCTGATAGATTCATGTTAGCACCTTTGGCTATATATAGCTTCTGGGTTTCAATGTTTTATCACATTAATATCAGGTTGACCCAATTCTTTCTATTCTAGTGTCTCTAATAGATTTTAGTCATTGTTTGTTATTCCTTTTGTTTGTTTGTCTGCTTGCTTGTGATTTTCTTTAATAGTAACATGTAAAAAAAAAAAAACTACTTCAATGTGTATATTAGTTGGATTATTGTTTAGATTGTTTTAATTTGTCTCATTTTTAGAGTGATTTTTATAGCCACCCTATTCACTGCTCATGATGAAGAAGGACAGGCAATGGTTTGGAGACAATACAAGTGGATTTGAATTTGGGTGCTCTGGTTGAAAGCAGTGTGGCCCTGAATGATCTCATTTCCTTCTCTGAGTGTTAATTTCCTTGCTTGCAAAATAGTGATGGAAGTATCATCCCAAAACACCTGGAAAGTTGATTGTGTAAGTCAAAGAGGTAATATATATGTAGATGCCTTATATAAAAAATAAAGTCTTGGGCTGGAGAGATGGCTTAGCAGCTAAGTGCTTGCCTGTGAAGCCTAAGGAAGCCTAAGGACCCAGGTTTGAGGCTAGATTCCCCAGGACCCTCGTTAGCCAGATGCACAAGGGCACATATGTCTGGAGTTCATTTGCAGTGGCTGGAGGCCCTGGCGTGCCTATTCTCCCCCCCCCCCCCCGCCTCTTTCTCTGCATGTCCCTCTCAAATAAATAAAAATGAACAAAAAAAAATTTTTTAAAGAATAAAGTCTTGTTTTTTTTTTTTTGTTTTGTTTTTTGTTTTTTTTCTTTTGCAGACAGTCTTTTGAGACAAGGCGTCATCCTAAGGATTATATTACCCAGAGGGAGGAATTGAGAAAAATAACAAGCAAGTGATTTTATAAACCTGGAAAACAGACCATCATGTGCTTGGCTCCCACCAGTGTCAAAAGCTAAATGGCATTATTTCCAACACAGTCATTTCATGTTCTTCTAAAGAGGATATGCATGTCTTGATCCTAATTTGCAATTAGCTATGTCTCCCTGGGAGCCAGGACCAAACACATAAGAGGATTATAGAGCCTACAGGTCTATCTTCTCCCAAAATATCATCCACATACCACTCAAATTAGCATACTTATTTTTACTATTTATTCCCTTGAATTTTTCATTTATATTTATAAGGTGTTACTTTTGTCCTCCCTAAAATCAGAGTGTTTAATCTGAATTCTACTCCTAAAATTTTGCCTAGAAATACTGCTGCTTGTGCAAGACTGCATGCCTCACACAGGCAGGAACTGAGGCTCAAATAGGCTTCAGATATAGCATGTTCCACATGGATTTGCTATGTAAACTTAACCAAGTTTTAACCCCAGTCTGAGTTTCCACTAATTTTTTAGCCTATTGGATTAGAATTCACTTATGAATCAACAAAGTCTGTTTAAAAATTGACAAAGAATAAAACGGATTTTTAACAGCTCAGCAATTAGACTATTTGCTTCTTTCTTTTTTACTGTGCCTACAGAGATTTAGGTAGCATTCATTCTTGTAGTTTCAAATATAATTTGCCTTAACAATTAGATCATTTCAGACTTCATTTTTATCATAATACTTTTAAGCTCAAGAAATATTGGAGAGGAAGGTATGGAGCTAACCCGTAAACTCTGCCCCAACCTGTGCTTAGCCTTCCGTAGTAGGAATATTCCCAGCCGGAACTGTGTATAAAATGCAGCTGATAAGCTTTCCTCAGTGCATCAGTGTCACCCATACTGAATAATATTCTATGACCTGGATACACACAGTTCACTAATCCATTCCTCCATGGAAGGGAGTCATGGTTGCTTCCAAGTTTGAGTAATTATAAAACTAACATAATAATCTATGGACATTGGAGTTTATCTTATACATCCTGTAGGTTTTGGCACTTTTTTAATGATAAGCACTCAGTGTCAGAGTAGTTTCGTTGCTCTCGAGGTCCCCTGTAGGCTGGAGTAACCATCCAACTCAATTGTCAACTTGATTGGATCTAGAGTCACAGAGGAGACCAATCTCTGATTCTGTCTGTGAGGGAGATTTTGGATTATCTTAATTGAAGTGGGAATTAAGATCCACCTTAATTGTGGGCAGCACCATCCCATGGCCTGGGGTCTGTGAATGAAGGAAACAAAGGGAACGCTCGCATTCATTGTTGGCGGCTTCCTGAGTGCACAGTGAACTCAAGCAGTTGTCTCCCCATCCAGCCCTCTGCGGTCTCCACCATGATGGACTATTATTGCTCAGACTGGAAGCCAAGTAAACACTGACTTCCTTCAGGTGCGTCTTGTTAGGGATTTTGTCACCACATAAGGATAGGTAGCAATGCAGCTGGGGATGCAGCCAAGTTGTAGAGCGCTTGACTCACGTGTGCAAAGCCCTGGATTAGAATCCCACAAAATATACAAGCTAAAAGTCCTGTGCTTTCTACATAATCATCTCAACCTCTCCTTGACAATGACAAATTTTTCAGTTTAAGTTTCTTGGTGTCTCTGCACATCTAGCAGCTTATTTCTCTTTAGTGCTGAGTAATACTCCATTGTCTGAATATATCAGTTTATTAACCCATTCAGCTACTGGAAACATTTTGGTTGCTTCCAAGTTGAAGCAGTTATAAGAAAAGCTACTATAAACATCTGTGTACAAGATTTTGTATGCACATGAGTTTTTCAACTCCTTTGAATGAAAGCCAAGGAACACAACTGCTAAATTTCACAGTATGTATAGTGTTGTACTAACAACTGCCAAGGGTTATAGCATTTTGCATTCCCACCAGCAATGAAAAATAGTGTCCATTCTCCATGTACTCACCAGTATTTGATGTGGTCAGGGTTCTGGATTTTTCCATTCTAGTAGGTGCACGGTGGTATCTCACTGTTGACCTACTTTCATTTCCCTAATGACGTCTAGGTGATGTGGAGCTCCTTTTCCTGTGTTGCTTTGGCAATGGATGTCTTCTTTGATGGGGTGTACTTTAGGGTCTTTGGCCCACTTTTAATATACACATTGTGAAGTAAATTGTTCTTGTTATTTTGAAAAAGATTTTTTTCCTTCACATAATCCTCTCTTGATACTTATCCTTTATTTATACATGTTGCAGTCAAATTTGCATTACTGGCAGAAATCTCCCAACCAAGAGCAACTTGTTGGGGGGGGGGGTTATTTTGGCTTACAGGCAAAAGAGGAAGCTCCATGATGGCAGGGGAAAACAATGGCTTGAGCAGAGGGTGGACATCACCTCCTTGCCTATATCAGGTGGACAACAGCAATAGGGCAGTATACCAAACACTGGCAAGGGAAAACAGGCTATAATACCCATAAGTCAACCCCCAACATTACACTGCCTCCAGGAGGTGCTAATTCCCAAATCTCTGTCAGCTGGAAACCTAGCATTCTGAGCACCTATTTTTATTGGGGACAACTGCAATATTTTGCTTGTTTCTAAAGAAGGTTTTTAAAATATTTCTTTTCAAGACAGGTCTACTAACACAAGGTGTTTTAATTTTTGTCTGTGAAAGTCTTTACTTCTTTACTGTTGAAAGACAACTTCACAGAATAAGGAATTTTAGGCTGGTGATTTGTCTTTGTTTTGTTGTATAGAGATTATTTCGCTCTACATTCTTCTTGCTTGCAAAGTTCCTCAGCAGTCGTCAATGTAAATGTCATCTGTACTTCTCTATGAAGAAGCTGTTATAATTACTCTAGCTTCTTTCAAAGAGGCCTCTTGGTCCCCACAATGAATACCAATAACCCCACTAAAGAAGACCCTCAGCAGAATTGGTGCAAGAATGAGGGGGTCTAAGAGTGCAACATTAAAGTATATAAATAATAAAAATTATGCTGAGCATGGTGA
Source organism: Jaculus jaculus (assembly GCF_020740685.1). Classification (NCBI taxonomy): domain Eukaryota; kingdom Metazoa; phylum Chordata; class Mammalia; order Rodentia; family Dipodidae; genus Jaculus; species Jaculus jaculus. The sequence goes on along the minus strand of NC_059116.1, from coordinate 69,832,296 downwards.
TGCACACCTTTAATCCCAGCACTTGTGAGGCAGAGGTAGGAGGATCTGCGTGAGTTCAGGGCCACCCTGAGACTCCATAGTGAATTCCAGGTCAGCCTGGGCTAGAGAAAGACCCTACCTCAAAAAACAAAACAAAACAAAAAAAAAGAAATAAAATAAAACAAAAATTATAAAGTATCTTTCTCTTCGATTTTCTATAGTTTGAAGTTGATATGCCCAGGACTGGCATCCCTGGCTTTTGTACTGCTTTGTTTTCTGTGAGCACCTGGGACTTGTGGTTTGGTGTTGGACATTTACTCGGGGGATAGTCTCAGTTGTTTTCTTTTATAATTCTCTTCCTTCTCTCTTTCCCCTCCTCCTGCTATTCCTGTTGCACATATTTTATACCTTTTGTAGTTGTTCCAAAGTTACTGAATATCCAGTTCTGTGTTGTTTTTTTTTTTTTTAACATTTGTTTTCTTTGCTATACAGTTTGGGAGGTTTCTAACTTACTGTTTTAAAATTCAGTACTCTTTCCTTAGACAGTTCTAGCCTACTAATAATACCATCAAAGACATGCTCATTTCTGCCATAGAGATTTTTGATCTTTAGTATCCCTGTTGGTCCTTTCTCAGAATTCACATCTCTCCTTTACATTGCCCCTCTTTTCTGGCATAATGTTTGATTTATAATCAAAACATTTAGAACATTGAACATAGTTGTTTTAAGTTTTCTAATAAACCCCTCTTTCCACCATTTCTGGTTAGGATATTTGTTCTTTTTATGCACACTGTGATTTTAGGTTTTAGTCTGCCCTGTGTTCGTTGTTTGTTTTGCTTTGCTTTGTTTGTTTGTTGCTTGTTTGTTTGTTTGTTTGTTTGTTGTAGTCAAAAATGGCATTCTGGGTAAAAAAGAACTGCTGTCAATTGGTCTTCAGTAATACTGCTGCAGTAAGAGAATGGGAAGGGACTGCATTCCATAAATTTATGATTCCGTTTCAGATCTTTGTAAATTTATTTATTTGCAGTGAAGGAGAGAAAGAGAATGACAGGGGCGTGCCAGGGCCCCTTGCTACTGTAAAGGAACTCCAAACACATGCCACTCTGTACTTCTGGGTTTACATGGATACTAGGGGACCAAACCCAGGTCGTCAGTCTTTGCAAACAAGTGTCTTTAATTGCTGAGCCAATTTCTTCAGCCCTCCTCCCCATTTGAGTCCTTTAACAAACATGTGCCTTTGGACTCTGAAGTTCCCAGCTTTGTTCACCCTACCCCACCCCCAAACACACTGTGATGCAAGAATGGCTACAGTGGTCTGTAGTAGAGTGTGCCCTCTCCCATGGGGAAGTTTGAAGCTGGCTGGAATTGTCTATTTCCCTACCCACACATCAGTAAAATGGTGATAGACCCCCTCCAGGTCAGGTTCTGGTCAATTAGTTTTTCCCTAGAGCCAGCAATTAATATAGTACTTGGACATCATTCAACATGGCTCTCTTTTTCCCCTTTTCCTCTAGAGAACCACTGGAGGATTTTCCTCCAGGATTTACTTTGAGAATCTGACTAAGGTCCTTGAGGTAAAATTCAAAAAAGTATAAGAACCCCCCTGTATCAGGACTCCTCTGGAGTTTACAGTTCTCAGATTTGTCCACACTGAGACTCCATCAAATCCACATTTGCAGTTTCTATTCATCCCACACCATCCACGTAAATTTCTCATTCCCATGAGTGCCTCTGATCCACTTTGCTGTGGTTCTCTGTGTCTGCCAATGGTAGCTCTAGTATAGGGGCAACAGATTGCCCTATGGTTCTATTTCTCTTGTGGATTAAAGAAGGGCCGTCAATTAGTTTGTTCTGATAGAGTGAGATGTAGATATGAAAACAAGAGGTGCTCTTAGTCCTTTCTTACAAACAAGAATGTCAATTTTAAATTTGAACAACTTAATTGAACATGTCTTTATAGCCAGTCATTATGCCAAAAGCTAGATGAGCTAAATATTTAACTTTTAATTGCCACCATTTATTAATGACACAAGCCTTTTAATACAGGCCAAAAGAAGCAGACCAGTTCAGCCCAGCTGCACATGGTTTTATTTGACAGATGTTAGATAATAAAGGCCAAAGAGACGTATGGTTCAAGAAAAGAAAACTGCCAAAATGTTCCCTAGAGACATTACAGTATACAGTTACATAATGGTAATAAAATACTTGGGATAGTCACATCATTTACATTCTCAAAATCATATAGAAACATAGCAGTACCATTTTTATGCTGGCAAAAAGTATCTTAGGGCTTATGGACAGAGCCAACAACAGCTAGCTTTCCCACCAGATCATAAAGTATGTGGCTTCAGAAAGGTCCTGACATAATTTCATAAATCCTGTAGTTAAGTAAAAGTCAAGTGCCCCTTTTCAAAACGTGGAAGCAGTTCCATCTAGTTTGGGGCTATAAGGTAAACAAAAAGCTTTGTGTTTCTCTAAGGTTCTCTAAGACCATCAATATCAGAATCACTTAAGGCCTTAATGAAAATCATATTGGTTATTTTTTCTTGTTGCCATGACAGAACACCTCACAGAAACAACTTAACAGGGGAAGGATTTACTTTGGCTCATAGTTTGAGAGGATACCATCCATCACTGCAGCAGGAACACAAGGCAGCACAAAGCTCAGGGAGGAACTGGGCCAGGTTCTAACCCTTATGGCATGTCCCTATGACCCTATGTCTGCCAGCTAAGCTCCACATTCAGAAGGTTCCAGGGCATTCCAAAGTGGTACCACCATCTGGAGACCAAGTATTCAAACACATGAGCTTGTGAGTGCAACATTTCACATCAAAATCATAACAAAAATGCATATCCCCGAGGCCCCAACATAAACTACTTAAACAGTACCTCTGAGATGGGACATCGGAATTAGCTATAATATTGCTGTTTAATGATGGCTAACCCAACATGAGAGTTGAGAACCTTGATTTGCGTGGTCAATATCTATCTCCCTCAAACAATATATGGGAGTGTGACCTGTGGCTTATTCCCTGTAGCCATATTTAGAACATGGATAGCACTTTAAATAGCTCAAATATGGCTGAGTCAGGCTTTGGGGGTAATCCTATTTGTTATCTGCTAAGCAATGAAACAAGTTGCCACAGGGTCAATTTGATTTGAGTTATTCAGTTGACCAGAACAAGCCACCAATCAATGAGTGGCCTGATTATTTAGGGCCTTATGAATAACAGAAGCAGAAGAGCTGGGTAATGCAATGTCCAGGATTGACGTGTAGCAATTAATATGAGTAACTTTGCAAAGACAGTCACCTGAAAATATGACCTGACAAACTGCTATCTTCAGTCTAACTGTGCCCCCTGGGCTGCAAAGACCAGAGAATTTTGTTACAAAACTGCTTCTTTGTCACATTTTGTCAATTCTTTTCAGCTATCAGACATCAACATATTTTCCTTCTTATTGTTCATAATATAGATGTATTTTAACATCCAGAGAGATATTTTGAAACTTAGTTTTTATGTTATATTTTAGGGCGAGAAACCATATCTAATACCTTAAGAAGTTATATAAAAATTAACATTATTTTTATCTTACTCTGATCAAGTTATAATATCTATATTTTAGGGTTTCAGTGAGTTTGTCATTTACTAAGGAATGGAAACTCTTATAGGTCAATAATCTCACTATGAAACATCATGTGATTTTTTTTTAAACTTTTATTTATTTGCACGTGTATATATATGCAGGTGTGGTGTGTGTGTGTGTGTGTGTGTGTGTGTGTGTGTGTGTGTTGACATGAAAAGTTCTCTTGCTTCTGAAAAAGAATGCAAGACACAGTGTTAGTGCTGGGGAATTGAACTCAGGCCAGAAAACTTTGCAAGCAAGTACCTTTAATCACTAAACCATCTCCTCAGCCCTCATATGTTATTTTTAAACTTTTCTTCCCCATGTGGAAGATGACCGTGATGTTCCCAGAAGACTACATTGCATGTTTGTCTAGACATGCAATAATTAGCAAAAGGGCAGAAATTAAGTTTGAGCAGGAGACTGACTAATGTGTCCAAAACCTCCTTGAAATCATACACACTTTATTCTCATAATTGGTGTAGGTGCTAAAATAAGGAGGGAGATCAGAGGACAGCTATGAATGTAACCCCACACATTTGGAGATGGCAACACCATGTAGCAATTCAAAACGTTGCGCTTTCCTGATTACCATAGCCTAGGCCCAGAATTGGCAGACACTCTGGATTCTAACTACTTATCTCTACCATTGCAACACAGAAGCACACACATGCACTATATGGACAAAAATGTGTCACGGAATTCAAATTAGACGCTATGGATGCTAAAATTTGAATTTCCTATAAAAAATTTACATTCCAAGAAATATTCTTCTTGGTTTTATTTTTAAACTACTTAGAAAGGCAAGATGCTTCTTTGCTTGAGAGTCATAAAAATAGAATGCAGGCTGTACTTGGCCTATAGACTCTATCGTTCTCCAACCCCTGCCTTAGAATAATGGAATCAAGGATTCAAGCATTGACCCTAGATGCTCCATTTATAAGAGACTATTCTTAATATCATCTAACAACTATCTGACACCAATAGAGAACAGGAAAATGAACTTTAAATCATCTGAACTATTTTAGAAACAAGTTTTATGCTTGTCATGTGTGTCTGTGTTTGTGTTGAATGGTGAATGGTGAATGGGTTCCAGTAAGGAAATACCCATAGTAATTGGCTAATATTACAGGCAATGACCTCAATAAGACTAAGAAGTTGCTCATAATATTGATTCTCATAAAATTTCTCAGCAGAAGACGGGCATTAATCATTTTTCTTCTCAACAATTAAGTGTAGGTAAAATAAAGTTAGCTATTAAGTATCAACATCCCAAAGGTATAGTAAGCTAATACCAGAAGCATCTCATCTGCAGAGATGTGGCAACTATAAGAAATCATTAATGCAGTGGTATCCTTTTATCCTGATGAAGACTAACAAAATTCTACAACTGAATTTTACGTCCACCTGAACATGAGGTCAGGGAGCTCAATGAACAATTTGCAAGAACAAATAACTCCAAATTAGTCTCACTTGCTTAATTGTCAAACAGCTCCATGCCAATATTTTCTTTGAAAAAGAAAGAAAATGAAAGGGATGTAAGGAAGTGGGGACAAGAGACAGTGATGGGAGGGAATTATGATGGAAATACTTTATGTGTATATATAAAAAGAGTGAATTAATAGCTTAAAGGAAGAAAGTGTAATTTTGAACAAATACAGGATGCACTGAATATATTCCATAAATTAAAAGACTGTTCATTACTTCTGTTTTTTTCATGTTAGGTCTACTCTGCTTGAGAAAAGAGTGACCCAGGCAATCAGGTAAGGGCTGGCTTCTTCTGCAGATTTGAAGTACATTGGTCAGAATTTCTGCTATAAAGGTACTAATGGTGGGTTACTTCCTTTCTGCATTTTACACTTCTTGAGTCATAAATGTCTCTGTTTCTTCTTCAAGAGTATTTTCCTGTGGATTCTGCTTGGTGAAGAAACTGATCCTTTGTGCCTTTGGGTCATATTTGCAAGAAAAAACTGAAGTGTAGTAGAGGTGATTCTGTGATTGGATATCAGCATTACTGTGTGTCTATTTGATTTCACGTTCTTCTACTACTATTGCTCTGGTTTTATGGCAAGATGTTTTATTTCCTCAAAACATCAGTTTCTTCTAAGGTATTTTTTTAAATTTAATTTATTTATTTGAGATAGTGAGAGAGAAAGAGACAGACAGAATGGGTATGCCAGGACCTCCAGCCACTGCAAACGAACCACAGATGCATGCACCCCCTTGTGCATCTGGCTTACATGGGTCCTGGGGAATGAAACAGAGGTCCTTTGGCTTTAAAGGCAAATGCCTTAGCTGCTAAGCCATCTCTCCAACCCTCTCCTAAGGTATTTTCTAAAAGATATTAGAAATATTTTCATATAAATAGTTCTTTGGGTATGCACCTGGGAGTGAAAGTAGTCAATTTTATTTGAACTCCATAACTTCTTTTTTTTTTTTTAATTTTATGAGAGAGAAAGAACTGGTGAGGCAGGGCCTCCAACCACTGCACTCGAACTCCAGACATGCGTGCCATCTTGTGAGCTTGTGTCACCCTGTGCGTCTGGCTTACGTGGGATCTGGAGAGTCAAACATGAGTCCATAGGCTTTGCAGGCAAGTACCTTAACTGTGAAGCCATCTCTCCAGCCTGTCAAGTCCATAACCTCTGAATGGACAAAATGACATGCCACAGCCACAGGGCCACATTAAACCTATCTACACAACCTCAGTAAAATTCTAGGAAAAGAGATTATATTTGTTTTCCATCTGTGTAAAAGTTGTAGTATTAAAATAGGATCCAAATTCAACCAAATAATTATTTCTGTCAAATAATTTATTCTAGAGTTTTCCTTGTTAGTGTGTTTCAATATCTAGACATGTGGCGATGAAATACTTAGAAGCTAACCAGCCATTTTCAAGCCCTATTCACAGGAAGCCTATTTAAAAAGCCTTTCCTCCTCCTCTTAGGATTCGCAGTGTTGTTGCAGTCGAATCGTGAAGACCACGAACTCCGAATCATTGTTACTGATAGACAGTTCTTGTTAACGGCAATTTCATTGATTAGAGCTTTTTTATTTGCTGTGGCTCTGTTTGTTTTCATGGTTGTGTTTTTCATGTTTTCAATACATTCCATTTTTCTGTTTCTTTTCAATGTTTTAATCCAATTACAAGCCCTGTAAATAAGGGCTTGCCACATCTCCAGCGAGTGCACTGAACTGTAGTGGAAGCGGTTTCTGATTAGAGACAGGCTAATGTTCACAGGACAAGAGGAACAACGTGCAGTGAACTGAGCAAAGAATAATGGAAAATACCTTGTTAGGTGACATATGGCACTTATTCAGAGCACAGATGGGAATGGAAAAGTGACTTAACCCTAACATACATCTGCAGTTTCTGATGGTGGTTCTAAGTGGAGTCTAGAAGATCAGCTTGGTTCCGAGAGGAAAATATTTTGTACATTTTCTTGTTCAAGAGTTTCATTAATATTAAGATTACCCTCTCTAACTGAGAGGCTGACAAAAAGAAATTTAGATTCTCTAAATCCCCACAGTTTTGATAACAAGGCCAAAAACCAAAGCCATTAAGCAGGAATGGCTCTGGGATTTTTTTTTTTTAATTTGTCATCCTTTTCTCTCCTTCCTTGTCCCCTTTTACTCTACCCCTTTCTAGAAGTTCTCCCTTCATGGTCTCCTAACCTCACAAAAGAAAAATAAAAGCATATACTTAATGACCTTGAGATAGTTATGCTATAAACATTTCATATGGCCTACAAGATACAACTTGGGAACATGTGCTGATGATGCAGTATTCTGACTCTTCTGGAAGGAGCCAGCAGATGAACAAACATACCGGAAATCACAGCACTTTGACAGATTTCTGAAAGTTTTGGGATCATACACCTCAAGGCCAGTGAGGAAACCAAGGAGTTTGAAGCCCAGTCACTACCAGCATGTGGGTGATAAGCGTGGGGTATAGAAATCCCTTCCCAAGTGTAAAAGCACTGGTAATACACAGCTTTAAAAATCAAACTTAAGGGCTGGAGAGATGGCTTAGCAGTTAAGCGCTTGCCTGTGAAGCCTAAGGACCCCGGTTTGAGGCTCGGTTCCCCAGGTCCCACGTTAGCCAGATGCACAACGGGGTGCACGCGTCTGGAGTTCGTTTGCAAAGGCTGGAAGCCCTGGTGCGCCCATTCTCTCTCTCTCCCTCTATCTGTCTTTCTCTCTGTGTCTGTCACTCTCAAATAAATAAATAAATAAATCAAACATAAAGGGCTGAAGAGATGGCTTAGTGATCAAATGGCTTGCGGTGCAAGCAGGAGGACGTGAGTTCAGCTCACCAGAGCCCATGGGTAAGGCTGGGCATGGTGGCACACGCCTGCGTTACTAGTGTTAGGGAGACAGAGACAGAAGAAACCCCAGGACTTGTCGGCTAGCTATCCTAGCTGGATTACAGTCTTGGGTTCCATGAGTGACCCTGACTTATGAAAAAAATAAGAAGATGGCTCAGTAGTTAAGAGCACTTTCTTGCAAAGCCTTCAGCTTGAGCTCTTCTCCCCATCACCCATGTTAAAGCCACTCCAGAAAAAGTGGTGCATCCTTCTGGCATTGGCTTGTAGTGGCAAGAAACCCTTGTGTGCTCCCCTCTGCACTCACAAGTAAATAAATAAATAAATAAAAGCTTTAAAAATAAGGGTGGAGAGCAATTGAGGATTGATGTTGATCTCTTGCCTTTACTCACACACGCATGCACACATGCACATGTAAACACGTGTGCTCACACACATATGAACAGATATACACATGTGTATGTCAATAAAACATAAGAACAAAAGCTTTATCATATGAGACTAACTTCCATCCACAGAATGAGCACCCCCATTTGAAACTCCAAGATCAAAGAATGGGGGCATAGCTTGCAGAGTCTAGGAAAACCGTCAGGCAGGGATGGACACAACATCGGATGTCATTCAGTCATCTTTGAGCCACTGACAGCCAAGATGTACATATCATGAGGCATTCTCTTTGGTTATAGCAAAAGCCAACAGAGATAGGACATTAAACACAGATGATTACCAAAGACCAAAATATCAGTTTCAAAGGAGTGAGTGATAGAGCTCTTAATGAACTGTCAGGACATGTTGAAGGTAGTGGTGGAAAAACAGGCAAACTCTCAGTGCATAGTGTGTTTTCAATAAGCATGCAGAACAGGAATTCAGGGTTGTAGAGATCAGCTCTGATTCTGGCTCTGCCCTCTCTTCCTCAAGACTAAAGGAAACCCATCGCTCTGCTGGTTCTATGCAGCTTAGCCCTAACATTACTTAGTAATTCAGTACTACACATTTCCTTCAGTTGTTAGACAAATGTTAAATCAAAAATTTCCATAGTATTTAAGAGACATTTAACTGCCAAATGATGAATAAAATGTGTGATTTAAACACTGAAGTCTAAAGTTTAACGTCACTTTTATAATTTTATTGCACTTTATACAATAAAATACAGAACTATAATTTATAATGACACATACCATATATTCTGTACATTCTCTTCCAGTGCTATTAGAATGTCTAAGACAACAGTCTCTCTACAACTCATATATAAGCCTTGTGATTTGGTTTTCAAGCTTTAGATTGTGAGTCAACCGTCAATTTTTCAATCCTCAAGAGATGGTCATTTGAATACAGCTTCATTTGAGGTTTATTCTGTCACCCATTACTTTTGTTGAGAAAATAGGCATTTTGTCTTTGGTGTGGAATTATATGGGTAAAAAAGAGTCTGTTTCCTAAATAAACCCAGAGTCTGTGGAAGCAAAGTAAATAGAATAGCATAAATAAGGCTGTTAGTGATGAAAACGGGCATTTAGATGGAGAATATGCTAGTTTTCTTTTCTATGCTGATCCAAGTTACTGAATAATAGGTTTCCTGTCATTTTCTTTAAATGAAGAGGTCACTTTGTAATGGTAATGGTAAGAAAGGGAGTTGACTGTCCTCTTGGGTCTTGATCATGGCCATCTATGCAACCAACAGCTAATTTTTTACAATGTCACAGCATTATCTGATGGAAAATTTTATTTACATCTCACAAGGTCAATATGGTATTTTTGTATTGTTGAAAAATATCATTAGATTCTTCCAATGTGTTGATAAGATGGGGTGGGAAGGCTACACTTTTTGCAGCCCTCTGCTATTTGCAAATGAGATGGAGAGGTGTTTGAGGTTGTCACCATGGAAGTTTATATCGAAAACGTAATTTCTTAAAAGCCTTAATTGTAATGGGTTTGTTTTTCTTGCTAACTCAGTCTACTGGTCAAATGGGGACAATTCCCGTGTCACCCTGGATGGTTGAGTCCATTATGTTTTTGAGACCGTTTCTTTCTGGAACAGAAAGTCAGCATGTCTGCCTTGGAGAGGCTAATAGAGCTGTGTGGGTGACAGGTGCCAAGCCCATTCAGGATGCTAATCCTGCCCTGAGTTCATATTCTTGACTAACCGTTTTTTATAGTAGTATTCCTGCCTTAAGTTCTGACTTGTGATATCCACATGTTCCTGATCCTTAACATGCACTTCTCACCTATATGTTTTGTGTTCTACATCCATGAAAATGCTCTACACTTAAACTCTAAGGTCCTGTTTCCTTTTCCAGTATTTCATGGGAGAAATCTTTTGTAGCATAACTACACATTTAAGCATATGTGAAAGACTGGATCTGAGTTTTGGGGTTTTTTTTTTTCTATGTCTTTCGAGTTAGAATCTCACTCTAGCCCAGGCTGACCTGGAATTCACTATGGAGTCTCAGGGTGGCCCCAGACTCACGGCGCTCCACCTACCTTGGCCTCCTGAATGCTAGGATTTAAAGGTGTGAGTCACCACATCCTGCCTGAGTTGTGTTTCAATGGATGCCTGTAGTCTACGCCTAAAAAGGATTGTCATAGAAATACCAAAGGTTAACTTTCCTCCACCTCAGATTCGCTACACAGAGCTCACTGGAGAGATGAATGTGCTCTTTAAAAATTTATTTCCTGTGCAGTTTCTCTTCCTGTAAATGGAAACCTGGGACCTCATAAACTGAATTAAAATTATCAAATACTATTGAACCAACCTAATGAAAATTTTAACCAAAAGTCATTGTAAATTAGGTGTGTGATATACTGAGAATACAAGCCTTTGAAAAGTAGATATCCTTCCTAAGTAAACTCATGAATGGAGACTTCCTTGAATAAATTACTCCTTAATAACATCAGAGAGTCATTGGCTGAGTAAATATCTCCCTGGGGGCCCTCACTGAGGTTCCTGAATTTAAATGTTCAATATAACTTCATATTTGTCACCTTTACTAACGAGTTTTTCCTTATGAAATCATTATAAGCATGGAAAAGTAAAAATTTGTATCTAATTTCTAGATTAATGCTGTATAAAAGACCTCAAGGGGGTGACATTTTTCTCGCTGGATTGCAACATTTACATAATTTCTATTGCCCCAACACTTACACTTCCTAACCCACTGCCAATTTGTTACCTGAAGCAGGAGAAAGAAAAATGATCAGAAAGCCAGGATGTCTGGGAGTTTCTGCTAAGAGGAACAATGGGCCTCCTCAAAGGGCCTGATAACAAAATCATTTTTTCTCCTCTGGCTTGTGATTGAGGCATATAGACTTTGACGAGGCTCTTTCTAAGGCCCTTATTCCCAGCAAGGGATTCTGCTGCTGCCACATTTATAATATTCACGAACAAGTTCAGCACAATGGCTGAATGATTCCCAGAGTTGTTATAGCTACAATCTGGAGTTTTGCTTTTGGATATAGGATTTCACTCTCTTTCTTTTCCTTTCAACATTGTAGCAGATGGTCTGAGTCCTCTCTTATTGAGGGCCAGAACTATAGGTCCTGAAATACTAGTTTAGAACTACCAACATATCTGTACAGCAGAACCTTTTAAGGAAGAAGAGAGGCTGATTTATAAACAGACCTTTCCACACGCAAAGAAGCAAGGCAATGCCGGGACACCTGAAGGAATAGCACTTGGTGGCTGTTCTCAGAAAGTAAAATGGAAACAAATTGTCAATCGTGTCCTCCAGGGCTGTCTGCATCTTGCCCAGGCCCCGCTACATGTGGCTGGCTAGACTCACAAATGTACGGGAGTTTCAGTCCCCAGCAGATTGAGCGGGTTAAAGCCAGGAACCTCAGACCATGGCTTGTTTCTTTTGTAAACATGCATGTGTGGCCATGTGTGTATGTATGTTCATTGTATGCAGGTACAAGGTGGATATGCACATGGAGGCCAGTAGCCAATCTTTGGTGTTGTTCTTCAGGAATACAGTCCACACTTTCCTGACACTTTAAAATTTTTATTTATTTATTTTGCAAGGAGAGTGAGAGAGAGAGAGAGAGAGAGAGAGAGAGAGAGAATGTGGGTGCTTTAAGGACTCTAGCCACTGCAAATGAATGAACTGGGGAACCAAACTCAGCTCATTAGCCTTTGCAGACAAGCAACTTAACTGCTGAGTGATCTCTCTAACCCTAGTACACCTATTTTTAGGATGGGATATCTCATTGTTTTGGACATCTCTAATTAGGCTTGACTGGCTGGCCAGTGAGCTACAAGTATCTTCTTGTATCCAATCTCTGCCACCACCCCCCCACTTCCCAGCATGAGGATTACAAGCCTATGCCAACAAATCTTACAGTTTTATGTGGGTATTGGAGATTGACCTCAAGTCCTAATGGTTGAGAGACAAGCACTTTACTGAGTGGCCTCTGTCCCCAGTCCTACATATGGCTTCATTGCATAAAGCCAGTAAGGCATAGTGACACACACATGTAATCTCAACATTTGTGAAGTATAAGCAAGTAGATGCCAGTCCAAGGACAGCATAGACTACATAGTAAGATTCTGCCACAAAAGAATAAAAAGGAATATTAACAGTTATGGACCAATCATGATTATGTAATTGATGATATGAAAATGAATGCTACTTTTTCCTCAATACCATAATTTTTATAACCTTTGCAATATATAAGCCTAAGAAAGCATATTTAACAAAACTGACACATGAAAAATGTAAACTAGTACTTTAATATGCTTAATGCTACTGTGAAAAATTTTAGCACATAGGCTTAATAAAATAAACAGAGATATTCAAGGATGGTTTATGCCAATGATTTTACCCCTAAGCAAACCCCAGAGAAGTTATTTTATATCACCATTGCAGAAAACATGTTTGCTAATTAGCAACCTGTATTAAACCAAAAGATAATTTGGCCCCATATTACACAGCAATTCATTTAAATACATATATGCTAACAAAACCCTATATCCAAACAAAGCATATTTCTACTGAATTTGATCAGGAAATGAAATAAGAAGTCCTGCAGAAAATACTTCCCAGGAAACTTCACTCAAGTCGCATAGCTGGAGAACATTCCCACCATTCCTGAGACCTGCACACAGAAACACGAAGCAGAGATCAGTGCCAATAATTTTGAGGAGGTTGAGATAGTGACGTCTCCGTAGCATGTGAACCATAATGAGCAAGCACACGAACTGAGAGCTGCAGTCTTCAGTAGGAGCTGCTGTATCTCTTTGTACCATTTCCCCCAATTCTGAACTCATTTCCCTTCTTCACTACCTCCTTAGGAGTTTCCTCCTTGCCAGAAGATTCTAGTCTTACATTGGAAGTTCCTGGAACTTTGTTCCTTTACTTATTTGTATTTAAAATATTTTATTTATTTATTTGAGAATGACAAAGAAGGGGATAGATGAATGGATGGATGAATGGATAGATGATAGATAGATCTATAGATCGATAGATCGATAGATAGATAGATAGATAGATCGATAGATCGATAGATAGATAGATAGATAGATAGATAGAGAATGGGTGCATCAGTGTCTCTTGCCTCTGCATACAAACTCCAGATGCTTGAGCCACTTTGTACATCTGGCTTTAAATGGGGAATTGAACCCAGGTTCTTAGACTTTGCAGGCAAGTGCCTTAACTGCTGAGCCATCTCTTCAGCCCCATTTTCTCCTTTGAGAAGCTCATTAGGATGCCTAAATTTCAAGTGGTACTCTTAGGCCAAGACATGATCTAGAGTGTAATAACCTTGTGTTTGAGGTTTGAGTTAGGCCAAACAAACATGTTTTCTAGTCTGTCAACCAATGTGATCAAAATGATCTCCATAGCTTAGTATGAGCTGCTCATACATATGTATATGAAATGTATTATACAATATTATACAGGGTGCACTGGTTTCCCAAAGTAGAAAAATGAATCAAAAATGTCTGCCTGTTCCATCATACATCCCATCCATATACAATGCTTTGCAATAGTTCATGTTTTAATGACAGTTTACTGGATGCAAACTCTTAAATCACTTTAAAACAAGTCTGTTTATCAGCAATGCCCAATACAATTATCATCAGTGTGTATGTGTGTGAGAGAGACAGAGAGTGAGTTTGAGAAGAGAATGTGCATGTGTGTATGCATGCTTTCAGAGGCCCGATGCCATCTTTGTGTGTTGTTGCTCAGGTGCTACCCACTTTGTTTTTTTTTTTTTAATATTTTCACAATTTTTATTAACATTTTCCATGATTATAAAAAATATCCCATGGTAATACCCTCCCTGCCCCCGCACTTTCCCCTTCGAAATTCCATTTTGATTTTTGAGAAAAAGTTTCTCTCATTGGTCTTGAACTTGTGCAGTAGGCTAGACTGGCTGGCTAATGAGCCCCAGGGACCCACCTGTCCTCACTTCCCCAGCATTGTGAGTGTAAGCATGCGTCACCTGTCCTCACTTCCCCAGCACTGAGAGTGTAAGCATGCGTCACCTGTCCTCACTTCCCCAGCATTGAGAGTGTAAGCATGTGTCACCTGTCCTCACTTCCCCAGCATTGAGAGTGCAAGTATGCGTCACCTGTCCTCACTTCCCCAGCATTGAGAGTGTAAGCCTGTGTCACCTGTCCTCACTTCCCCAGCACTGAGAGTGTAAGCTTGTGTCACCTATCCTCACTTCCCCAGCATTGAGAGTGTAAGCATGTGTCACCTGTCCTCACTTCCCCAGCACTGAGAGTGTAAGCCTGCATCACCTGTCCTCACTTCCCCAGCACTGAGAGTGTAAGCATGCGTCACCTGTCCTCACTTCCCCAGCACTGAGAGTGTAAGCATGTGTCACCTGTCCTCACTTCCCCAGCACTGAGAGTGTAAGCCTGCATCACCTGTCCTCACTTCCCCAGCACTGAGAGTGTAAGCATGTGTCACCTGTCCTCACCTCCCCAGCACTGAGAGTGTAAGCATGTGTCACCTGTCCTCACTTCCCCAGCACTGAGAGTATAAGCCTGCATCACCTGTCCTCACTACCCCAGCACTGAGAGTGTAAGCATGTGTCACCTGTCCTCACCTCCCCAGCACTGAGAGTGTAAGCCTGCGTCACCTGTCCTCACTTCCCCAGCACTGAGAGTGTAGGCATGCGTCACCTGTCCTCACCTCCCCAGCACTGAGAGTGTAAGCATGTGTCACCTGTCCTCACCTCCCCAGCACTGAGAGTGTAAGCCTGCGTCACCTGTCCTCACTTCCCCAGCACTGAGAGTGTAAGCCTGTGTCCCCTGTCCTCACTTCCCCAGCACTGAGAGTGTAAGCATGCGTCACCTGTCCTCACTTCCCCAGCACTGAGAGTGTAAGCATGTGTCACCTGTCCTCACTTCCCCAGCATTGAGAGTGCAAGTATGCGTCACCTGTCCTCACTTCCCCAGCATTGAGAGTGTAAGCCTGTGTCACCTGTCCTCACTTCCCCAGCACTGAGAGTGTAAGCATGCGTCACCTGTCCTCACTTCCCCAGCACTGAGAGTGTAAGCCTGTGTCCCCTGTCCTCACTTCCCCAGCACTGAGAGTGTAAGCATGCGTCACCTGTCCTCACTTCCCCAGCATTGAGAGTGTAAGCATGTGTCACCTGTCCTCACTTCCCCAGCATTGAGAGTGCAAGTATGCGTCACCTGTCCTCACTTCCCCAGCATTGAGAGTGTAAGCCTGTGTCACCTGTCCTCACTTCCCCAGCACTGAGAGTGTAAGCATGTGTCACCTGTCCTCACTTCCCCAGCACTGAGAGTGTAAGCCTGCGTCACCTGTCCTCACTTCCCCAGCACTGAGAGTGTAAGCCTGCGTCACCTGTCCTCATCTCCCCAGCACTGAGAGTGTAAGCCTGCATCACCTGTCCTCACTTCCCCAGCACTGAGAGTGTAAGCATGTGTCACCTGTCCTCACCTCCCCAGCATTGAGAGTGTAAGACTGCGTCACCTGTCCTCACTTCCCCAGCACTGAGAGTGTAAGCATGTGTCACCTGTCCTCACTTCCCCAGCATTGTGAGTGTAAGCCTGTGTCCCTGTCCTCATCTCCCCAGCACTGAGAGTGTAAGCCTGCATCACCTGTCCTCACGTCCCCAGCACTGAGAGTGTAAGCATGCGTCACCTGTCCTCACTTCCCCAGCATTGAGAGTGTAAGCATGTGTCACCTGTCCTCACTTCCCCAGCATTGTGAGTGTAAGCCTGTGTCCCTGTCCTCATCTCCCCAGCACTGAGAGTGTAAGCCTGCATCACCTGTCCTCACGTCCCCAGCACTGAGAGTGTAAGCCTGCATCACCTGTCCTCACTTCCCCAGCACTGAGAGTGTAAGCATGTGTCACCTGTCCTCACCTCCCCAGCACTGAGAGTGTAAGCATGTGTCACCTGTCCTCACTTCCCCAGCACTGAGAGTGTAAGCATGTGTCACCTGTCCTCACCTCCCCAGCACTGAGAGTGTAAGCCTGCGTCACCTGTCCTCACTTCCCCAGCACTGAGAGTGTAAGCATGCGTAACCTGTCCTCACTTCCCCAGCACTGAGAGTGTAAGCCTGCATCACCTGTCCTCACTACCCCAGCACTGAGAGTGTAAGCCTGCATCACCTGTCCTCACTACCCCAGCACTGAGAGTGTAAGCCTGCGTCACCTGTCCTCACTTCCCAGGCACTGAGAGTGTAAGCATGCGTCACCTGTCCTCACTTCCCCAGCACTGAGAGTGTAAGCCTGCGTCACCTGTCCTCACTTCCCCAGCACTGAGAGTGGAAGCCTGCGTCACCTGTCCTCACTTCCCCAGCACTGAGAGTGTAAGCCTGCGTCACCTGTCCTCACTTCCCGGCACTGAGAGTGTAAGCATGTGTCACCTGTCCTCACTTCCCCAGCATTGAGAGTGTAAGCCTGTGTCCCCTGTCCTCACTTCCCCAGCACTGAGAGTGTAAGCATGTGTCACCTGTCCTCACTTCCCCAGCACTGAGAGTGTAAGCATGTGTCACCTGTCCTCACTTCCCCAGCATTGAGAGTGTAAGCCTGCGTCACCTGTCCTCATTTCCCCAGCACTGAGAGTGTAAGCCTGTGTCCCCTGTCCTCACTTCCCCAGCATTGAGAGTGTAAGCATGTGTCACCTGTCCTCACTTCCCCAGCACTGAGAGTGTAAGCATGTGTCACCTGTCCTCACTTCCCCAGCATTGAGAGTGTAAGCCTGTGTCCCCTGTCCTCACTTCCCCAGCACTGAGAGTGTAAGCATGTGTCACCTGTCCTCACTTCCCCAGCACTGAGAGTGTAAGCCTGTGTCACCTGTCCTCACTTCCCCAGCACTGAGAGTGTAAGCATGTGTCACCTGTCCTCACTTCCCCAGCACTGAGAGTGTAAGCATGTGTCACCTGTCCTCACTTCCCCAGCATTGAGAGTGTAAGCCTGCGTCACCTGTCCTCACTTCCCCAGCACTGAGAGTGTAAGCATGCGTCACCTGTCCTCACTTCCCCAGCACTGAGAGTGTAAGTATGCGTCACCTGTCCTCACTTCCCCAGCACTGAGAGTGTAAGCCTGTGTCCCCTGTCCTCACTTCCCCAGCACTGAGAGTGGAAGCATGTGTCACCTGTCCTCACTTCCCCAGCACTGAGAGTGTAAGCCTGTGTCACCTGTCCTCACTTCCCCAGCACTGAGAGTGTAAGCCTGTGTCACCTGTCCTCACTTCCCCAGCACTGAGAGTGTAAGCCTGCATCACGTGTCCTCACTTCCCCAGCACTGAGAGTGTAAGCATGTGTCACCTGTCCTCACTTCACCAGCACTGAGAGTGTAAGCCTGTGTCCCCTGTCCTCACTTCCCCAGCACTGAGAGTGTAAGCATGTGTCACCTGTCCTCACTTCCCCAGCACTGAGAGTGTAAGCCTGTGTTCCCTGTCCTCACTTCCCCAGCACTGAGAGTGTAAGCATGTGTCACCTGTCCTCACTTCCCCAGCACTGAGAGTGTAAGCCTGCATCACCTGTCCTCACTACCCCAGCACTGAGAGTGTAAGCCTGCGTCACCTGTCCTCACTTCCCAGGCACTGAGAGTGTAAGCATGCGTCACCTGTCCTCACTTCCCCAGCACTGAGAGTGTAAGCCTGCGTCACCTGTCCTCACTTCCCCAGCACTGAGAGTGGAAGCCTGCGTCACCTGTCCTCACTTCCCCAGCACTGAGAGTGTAAGCCTGCGTCACCTGTCCTCACTTCCCCGGCACTGAGAGTGTAAGCATGTGTCACCTGTCCTCACTTCCCCAGCATTGAGAGTGTAAGCCTGTGTCACCTGTCCTCACTTCCCCAGCATTGAGAGTGTAAGCATGTGTCACCTGTCCTCACTTCCCCAGCATTGAGAGTGTAAGCCTGTGTCCCCTGTCCTCACTTCCCCAGCACTGAGAGTGTAAGCATGTGTCACCTGTCCTCACTTCCCCAGCACTGAGAGTGTAAGCATGTGTCACCTGTCCTCACTTCCCCAGCATTGAGAGTGTAAGCCTGCGTCACCTGTCCTCATTTCCCCAGCACTGAGAGTGTAAGCCTGTGTCCCCTGTCCTCACTTCCCCAGCATTGAGAGTGTAAGCATGTGTCACCTGTCCTCACTTCCCCAGCACTGAGAGTGTAAGCATGTGTCACCTGTCCTCACTTCCCCAGCATTGAGAGTGTAAGCCTGTGTCCCCTGTCCTCACTTCCCCAGCACTGAGAGTGTAAGCATGTGTCACCTGTCCTCACTTCCCCAGCACTGAGAGTGTAAGCCTGTGTCACCTGTCCTCACTTCCCCAGCACTGAGAGTGTAAGCATGTGTCACCTGTCCTCACTTCCCCAGCACTGAGAGTGTAAGCATGTGTCACCTGTCCTCACTTCCCCAGCATTGAGAGTGTAAGCCTGCGTCACCTGTCCTCACTTCCCCAGCACTGAGAGTGTAAGCATGCGTCACCTGTCCTCACTTCCCCAGCACTGAGAGTGTAAGTATGCGTCACCTGTCCTCACTTCCCCAGCACTGAGAGTGTAAGCCTGTGTCCCCTGTCCTCACTTCCCCAGCACTGAGAGTGGAAGCATGTGTCACCTGTCCTCACTTCCCCAGCACTGAGAGTGTAAGCCTGTGTCACCTGTCCTCACTTCCCCAGCACTGAGAGTGTAAGCCTGTGTCACCTGTCCTCACTTCCCCAGCACTGAGAGTGTAAGCCTGCATCACGTGTCCTCACTTCCCCAGCACTGAGAGTGTAAGCATGTGTCACCTGTCCTCACTTCACCAGCACTGAGAGTGTAAGCCTGTGTCCCCTGTCCTCACTTCCCCAGCACTGAGAGTGTAAGCATGTGTCACCTGTCCTCACTTCCCCAGCACTGAGAGTGTAAGCCTGTGTTCCCTGTCCTCACTTCCCCAGCACTGAGAGTGTAAGCATGTGTCACCTGTCCTCACTTCCCCAGCACTGAGAGTGTAAGCCTGTGTCCCCTGTCCTCACTTCCCCAGCACTGAGAGTGTAGGCATGTGTCACCTGTCCTCACTTCCCCAGCACTGAGAGTGTAAGCCTGTGTCCCCTGTCCTCACTTCCCCAGCACTGAGAGTGTAAGCCTGTGTCACCTGTCCTCACCTCCCCAGCACTGAGAGTGTAAGCATGTGTCACCTGTCCTCACTTCCCCAGCACTGAGAGTATAAGCCTGTGTCACCTGTCCTCACTTCCCCAGCACTGAGAGTGTAAGCATGTGTCACCTGTCCTCACCTCCCCAGCACTGAGAGTGTAAGCCTGTGTCCCCTGTCCTCACTTCCCCAGCACTGAGAGTGTAAGCCTGCGTCCCCTGTCCTCACTTCCCCAGCACTGAGAGTGTAAGCCGGCGTCACCCGTCCTCACTTCCCCAGCACTGAGAGTGTAAGCCTGTGTCCCCTGTCCTCACTTCCCCAGCACTGAGAGTGTAAGCCTGCGTCACCTGTCCTCACTTCCCCAGCACTGAGAGTGTAAGCATGTGTCACCTGTCCTCACCTCCCCAGCACTGAGAGTGTAAGCCTGTGTCCCCTGTCCTCACTTCCCCAGCACTGAGAGTGTAAGCCTGCGTCCCCTGTCCTCACTTCCCCAGCACTGAGAGTGTAGGCATGTGTCACCTGTCCTCACTTCCCCAGCACTGAGAGTGTAAGCCTGTGTCCCCTGTCCTCACTTCCCCAGCACTGAGAGTGTAAGCCTGTGTCACCTGTCCTCACTTCCCCAGCACTGAGAGTGTAAGCCTGTGTCCCCTGTCCTCACTTCCCCAGCACTGAGAGTGTAAGCATGTGTCCCCTGTCCTCACTTCCCCAGCACTGAGAGTGTAAGCCTGTGTCCCCTGTCCTCACTTCCCCAGCATTGAGAGTGTAAGCCTGCGTCACCTGTCCTCACTTCCCCAGCACTGAGAGTGTAAGCCTGTGTCCCCTGTCCTCACTTCCCCAGCATTGAGAGTGTAAGCCTGCGTCACCTGTCCTCACTTCCCCAGCACTGAGAGTGGAAGCCTGTGTCCCCTGTCCTCACTTCCCCAGCACTGAGAGTGTAAGCCTGCGTCACCTGTCCTCACTTCCCCAGCACTGAGAGTGTAAGCATGTGTCACCTGTCCTCACCTCCCCAGCACTGAGAGTGTAAGCCTGCGTCACCTGTCCTCACTTCCCCAGCACTGAGAGTGTAAGCCTGTGTCCCCTGTCCTCACTTCCCCAGCACTGAGAGTGTAAGCCTGTGTCCCCTGTCCTCACTTCCCCAGCACTGAGAGTGTAGGCATGTGTCACCTGTCCTCACTTCCCCAGCACTGAGAGTGTAAGCATGTGTCACCTGTCCTCACTTCCCCAGCACTGAGAGTGTAAGCCTGTGTCCCCTGTCCTCACTTCCCCAGCACTGAGAGTGTAAGCCTGCGTCACCTGTCCTCACCTCCCCAGCACTGAGAGTGTAAGCATGCGTCACCTGTCCTCACCTCCCCAGCACTGAGAGTGTAAGCCTGTGTCCCCTGTCCTCACTTCCCCAGCACTGAGAGTGTAAGCCTGCGTCACCTGTCCTCACTTCCCCAGCACTGAGAGTGTAAGCCTGCGTCACCTGTCCTCATTTCCCCAGCACTGAGAGTGTAAGCCTGCGTCACCTGTCCTCACTTCCCCAGCACTGAGAGTGTAAGCATGTGTCACCTGTCCTCACCTCCCCAGCACTGAGAGTGTAAGCCTGTGTCACCTGTCCTCACCTCCCCAGCACTGAGAGTGTAAGCATGTGTCACCTGTCCTCACTTCCCCAGCACTGAGAGTGTAAGCCTGTTCACCTGTCCTCATCTCCCCAGCATTGAGAGTGTAAGCATGTGTCACCTGTCCAGCATTTAGACATGGGTACTGAGGATGGAAAACAGTTCCTCAGTCTTGCACTTTAGCAACTGAGCTATCTCCTTAGCTCTAAGTTACCACAACCTTAGTTGTTAGTCTGGATTACAAAGTTCATGAATGATCATTGTATTTAAAATAAGCCTATGGGTAAGCATAAAACTAGTATATTAACCTATAAGTGTCTGTAGCGACAGTATGGTAAGTAATATGCATAATATATATTGATAAATTGATATACATATAATACAAGTATACATAATATAATATCTATTAATATGCGTGGGGGTCCCTGGTTCCTAAGGAGGCTGTTATGCCCCAACTCCCAGGAGGTATCTAGGCAACTGTGGAGCAGGGTATTGAGGGGCTATGAGTGTGATGGGAAGAAACACCTGGGAAACAGCTTCAGAGAACGATTCATTTATTTGTCAGGGGACTGAGTTTTTATAAGCAGTTGAGAGAGAGAGAGAGAGAGAGGGAGGGAGAGAGAGAGCAGGAGGAGTGTCCTAAGGGGATTGGTAGGCTCAAAGGTTGCTTGCTGATGCTTAGAGACGTTCATTCCCTAAGAGTCAGGTGGTCTATGTAGTGGTGAGAGAGGTACAGGTTGTACGGGATGGGCTGTGTGAAGGCTGCTTGTTGATATCATATAAGGTGTTTCCTAGGCAACTGGCCAAATGTCACAGGCCTATGAAGCCTAAGTGCTATCAGAATGTCCAGGTGTCCCAGGCTTGGAGAGGGAGTGGCTCTACTTCCTACTGATCTTGAGGCCTGAAATTTTTGTCCTTGCGTCCAGGTTCACTGCCACCCCAGAAAATGTGGGGAGGAGCACCCCTGCTGGTCTGGTACCCAAGATGTGTCCAGCGCTTCAGGCTGCTGTGACCTCTGTAGCCTGGGGACCTTAGTTGTATCTGACAGTTTAGGTTTGCTTTAACCCCAGGCCCTGCCTGTGCCTGAAAAATATTTACTCTATGTATAAAAATGAACCCAACGTGGCTCAGGGAAATTTGTAGAAGAGGGGCCAGAAAGAATGTCAGAGCTACATGTTGGGTCATGATACACAGAGACATTTCCTCCTACCCATAACTGATGGCTAACTCCACAATGCACGACCCATATTCCACAACATGGAGGGCCCCTACAGAGGGGGGCACTCAGGGAGGAGGCTAATAATGGTACCAACTTGACTGTATTCACTGAGTACAAAACTAATTAAAAAAATTACAAACACTCAACTCTAACAAACCAGATATCCAGAGACACAGAGGCTCCCAAGGCCTCATCAGTGAAGTAGACCTAAAGTGAAAGTAACGTGGCTCAGGGAAATTCATGGAAGAAGGAAGGAAAGATTGTTAGAGCCACATGTTGGGTCATTATGCAGAGACATTGCCTCTTACCCATAACTGATGGCTACCCCCACAATGCACGACCCACATTCCCAGGGAGAAGGCTAAGGATGGTACCAACGCAGCTGTATACACACTGTGTACATAACTAATAATAATGATGAAATTATAAACATATATGCCATAATTTCATCACAAGAAAAGGCCTTATTTTTCTCACAGAGATGTTTTATGAGTAAATATGGTTGCAGATACAAAATATCGTTGGTAAACTAGGTATTATCCCAATATTACTGTACCTTTTTGTGTGTGTATATTACATACACGGGAATATATATGCATATCAAAGTTACTAAAGAAAATAATACATGATGTTTTCTGTTTATTTTTGTGTGTGTGTGGAGCATTGTTATTGTTTTGAGACACAGTCTCACTAATAGCCCAGACTATTCTTTTCTTAAAATATTTTATTTATTTATTTGAAAAGAGGTGGGGAGAAACAGAGAGGAAGAATGGGCATGCCAGGGCCTCCAAACACTTGCAAAAGGAACTCCAGATGCATGCACCACCTTATGTATGTGGCTTATGTGGGTACTGGGGAATCAAACCTGAGTCCTTAGGCTTTGCGAGCAAATGCCCCAAACACTAAGTCATCTCTCCAGTCCCAGGCTATTCTTGAACTTGTGACAATCTTCCTGACTTAGCCTCCTGAGTGCTGGGACTATAAGCATAAGCCACAATGCCTGGCTTATACCTGTGTATGAAGATGACCTTATTCATGTTATTTTTCACCTGATTCTGAAGTAACTCGCCAGGTGATACTTATTAGCAAGTCCTAGCATTACACGCAAGGCCATCATAGCAGCTTCTTTTTGTACATGCTGTCAGGAACTGTGCAAGAGATGCAGCTATCATTGGTGAGTGTTTCACATGTGGTCTTTGTCCTTGAAGAGAGGGATATTTAGATAACTGACAGATAAGGTCACAAATTGATGAATCACTGCAAATGGTCTCAGGACTATAATTGATAAGAATAAGATTAAAGAGACAACATCCAGTCATCAAAATGCTCCCTGTAGAAGAAAAGTTTGCTATGGGGAATGCTGGGTAGGTAGAATTAGCTAAGTATCTGGAGGCAATGGGAACAGGGAATTAAGCAATGAGAAGTTTCCCCCAGCACAGAAGCCTATGAACACCTCCTGCCTCCGAGGTGGTCATGGCCTGACCACAGAGCAGCTGGTATGCTTGAAGACCCAGAAGGCCAGAGCCCAGGCAGCTCCAGAGGCAGAGGCCAACAAGCCAGCTACAGTCTCTGCAGTCAGGTCATCCTGAGGTTTTCTCTGACTGTAACAGTGGAATGAAGAGATTTCTTTTCTAATCATTCTTTCAAATGGCCTGTTCTGAGGAGCAGAGTAGCTTCCTGCATGTAGTTTCCCAGTTCCACAGCCCTCTACCCCCATCTCAGGAAAGAATGGTCTCACATAGAGAGCAGAAGCCTAACTGTTTAAATGTTGACATTTCAGTAAAAGCCTCACCTCTACTTGAGCTGAGAATAGTAGCTCCACAGAGAAACTGGAATCCCTGAATAAAAGACTGACTCATTTACCTTCAGGCTGAAGAATATAAGAGCTAAAGGAGGGATATGACACCTTACAATGCACTCTTCCAGGCAGAAATGGTCTTGATATCCATGACATCACAGTACCTGAAACTACCTTCATAATAGGAGGAAAGATGATGACATCAAAATAGAAGACTCATTGGAGAGAAGAAGGGATTCAATGGAGGGTGGATTTGAGATCAGGAAAGTGGGGGTTGGAATTATGGTCTTTTGGCCATATGGCTATACTTACAGAAGCTGTCAATGATAACCATTTTTTTTAATCAAGTGAGCACCCTTATTATATTGTATTCCTCTACAATTTCCCCAGACTATTCACCATTAAACTTCTCCATTGAATATTAAAAAAAAAAAAAAAAAAAAAAAAACCTGTTAGCAGTTAGTGTAGAAGCCTATAGATTACACCTCAGTGTGGCTAGTCAGGGAATCATCTCCCAGGAAGAAGTTTCATTCAGGACATTCACAATAAGAGAAAAATCATAGGAAATTTGACCTAGCCTTATGAGCAGTAGGCACCCCCATGAAGATCAGAATTGAGAAAGGACTTGTCTGTGAACACACAGCTTCTAGAACCATTTGTGTCAATCCCACGTGGTATAGGAGGAGTGTGTCTGGAGCTCCCACATAGTACGTTCTGGCTGTATTCTTCCTTTTGGACCACGTTTCAGTGACCTAACCATAGTACTTCCCTTTGTCCTACTCCTAGTATAAAGTCTAAACAAGGCTGGGAATGTAGCTCAGCACCTGGCAAGTGCGAAGTCCTGGATTTGATTCCTAGCAACACAAAAAAAAAAAAAAAAAAATGATGAACCAAGTTAAAAACTCATCACCTTTGTGTAGGGGTTGATCAGGAGCTCTCGGGTGTGGGGACTCCTAGATGCTCTATGTGGCATTTGCATCGACCCAAATAAAAAGGTCAGGTTCCAAGTTTGAAGGCTGAGCAGGAATGGTGTGAGGATGAGGGAGGATAACTTTGGTAAGGCTGCAGCCCAAACCAGTATGGAAAATGCCTTCCATACCTGCTTGGAAGAATTAGATCAACAAAATCCCAATACAAAAAAAAAAAAAAATGCAAATATCCCCAGAAACTGGGACAAGTATGAACCTCAGCTCCAAATGTCAATTACTGGAAGTCTCCAGAGTCTGGTTAAAAATAGAGATGCAGCTTTCTTTGTTTGCCCGTCAGGAAGGGTCATCCTATCAAATCAGTTCCCCATCAACCTCTTATCAACCAAGAACTGAGTTGTCACCCATTTGCAACTGTAAATTTTGGTTACCATGTTGTCACAGGAGCCAAATTAGCATGTACCCTTTCAATTATATCCAAGTCCCACAGTCTCCAGGTTGTCATAGGATGTGCACAAGATGGGGAAACAAATAAACAGCAGTATAAGGACCACTGCAACCTGGCTCTTTTTTTCTTTTTTTCCTAATAGCCTCAATGTGTTTGCATGGAGAGAGTTGGGGGGAGTGGGGACTGGAAACAGTTCCCAAATGGTCAGCAGGCAAATGTGGCTGGCCAACCAGGAGGCAACATGAGCTAAGGATGAAGAAAGTACCAAACGATTTTCAATCTCTGCTGGCATCCTTTAAGAAGTCCCTCATTCTCCCCTTTCTACTTGCCTATATGTAAATGAATGCCCAGCTACCTGCCTTTGTCCAAGAAATACTGTACAAATGAATTAGATTTAGTCTCAAGGACTCATGAACTTTTTCTGCTAAAGGTGCTTAAATGTGTAGTCAGCTCCAAATTAGACGTGGTAATTGAAGAACCCACGGTATAGATATTCTCAAATAGCAGGCCATCTAAAAGTCATTTTGACTTGATTCTTACATGCAGTATTTGATTTTTGGGGGGAGTACGGAATTTGGTTCCCTAATTAGCATGAGTTTAAGCCAGTATTATATTTGTCTTCTATTCCACCAGAGCTGTCTGGCTTGAAACAAAAGGTAGCAGCAGGCTAGGAAAGGTCCAAACTGTGAATTTTGCAACCAGAAATTGAGGGAAAGGGGAAATAGTCCTCAAAATAAATGATTTGCAGAATTTTCAGTAAATCCGTCTTTAACTTCAGAGAGAAAAATGGTGGTGGTGTGCCTAACTTTTTATTTCTAACCAAACATTTCCTTATTGATGGACTGGTCCTTTATCTGCCTTCGCCTGTGTGCCTTTGCTGTTTGATCTTACTAAAGTGTTTTTGTTCTCCCCTTCAATCTAAACCAACCATTGTAGTTGTGTGAATGTTTTGGACAACTTAACAAAGCTTTTGACATTTCTACAGCACTTATTTCCACAAATAAGCAATTTTAATAATTGGTCTTCCCTTTGAAGTGAAATCCAGATCCATTTTTCAGTGAGAAACAAAATTTCATTCAAACTCGGGTATTCTTGGGGTGGGGCCTGTAATATATCTGACAAGGTACTTGCCTAGCTTTCACAAGGCCCTGGGTTCAAATCTCAGCACCTCATGAGCCAAGCATAATGGCTCAGACCCGTAATCCTCACACTTATAGCTAAAGGCAAGAAGATCAAAAGGAAAATATTGGGCCGGAGATGGCTCAGCAGTTAAAGGCAGTAGTTTGCAAAGCCTGATGTCCTTTGTTCAATTCCCTAGTACACACACAAAGCCAGATACACAAAGGTGTGCATATATCTGGAGTTTGCTTACAGTGGAAGGCAACTCTGATGTGCCTATTCTCTCTCTGTCTCTCTTCTGTGAAGACAAAAATAAAAATAAAAAATTAAAAGAGAGGTGAATGCTGTTGTCAACTACACAGGAAGTTCAAGGCTAATCTGGAATTCATGAGACTCTATATTTAAAAATGCTCAGTTGTTTTTATTTTAATTTTGGTTTTGCTTTTGGTTTTGCATTTGTGGCATCAGGGATGGGACGTAGAGTCTCACACATGCTAGACAAGCATTGTCTCACCAAGTTAAATTCTCAGCTCACACTTCTTTTAAATATAAACATTTTTATTTCTCTGGCCCTCTCCTAATGTAAGTGGCCTCTCTCCAAACAGGCATAAAATCAAAGATCCTAAAAAACCAATTCTGTTCAAAATTATCCATAGTGCTTACCCCAAGGGCTCTCCTGTTCTTCTTGCCAGCTCTCAGTTTTGCTATCCTTACAGGCTCTAGCTCGAGCTTTGCAGATTCTGCAGACTCCTCTGCCCCTAACTTATGGACTCTGTAGAAAGGTAAACAACCACCACAGATCTAAACACGTTATGTGCATGATTACTACCATCTTCCTAATCTGCTTGTTCCAAACAAGGGTTCCCAAGTAGGGGAACCTTAATTAATTGCCAAAGTATCACACAGCTAAACAGTAGTGGAGTGAAAAGTTGACCCCAGGCCCATTGATTCCAAAGACACCTACTTTCTTCTCCGTGCTCCCTTTAAGTGGTACGGCCTGATTTAGCCAACAGGGGAAGTGCTCCATTCTTCTTCCCTCCTCCACCATCTGATGTATCCTCCCCACTGTGGCTCCACTGAGGGTACAGAATCTAATACTGAAAACTCAGCACAAAAGCAGAGCTTCCAGCTCTCCATGGCCTCCCATTGGCTCTCAATCATCAACTAAAGTGGGATGTCTCCAAGATGGGAAACGTTTTGAAATAGCTCCCTAGGTGGTTCTATTGTACAGCCTAGGGCTGGAGATCATTCATGGACATTAACAGAAAGCAGAAAAAGGGAAGATAATGTAAAATGATGGGTATTAAAAATCTAGGAGCATAACATTTTGAATCCCAGGATTACTGCTGGGCTTTAATGTCGTTCAGCACACCAGTGTGTGTGTGCCTTTGTCAGGTAAGGGAGAAGTATGTGTGAGTTGGGCCTCCCTCTTTCTAGAAGGGAGACTTATGTAATGTTAGTCAATACAGAAGCTTAGTGGACTCAGTTGAATAAGAGGACATAGATGAGATCTCTTCTACCTGGAGAGATAGATGATTGCAAAGAAAAACTATTACAATAATGCCAAATGGTAAGTATGAGATGGATTAAAATATCCTTTTATAGTATCTGTACCTCACTTTGCTTTTACAGTAGACATTCTATCATTCTTGCTTCAGTACTCTGTAAGCCACATAATTATTTGAAACCCCTGCAGTTCCCAATGCTGTCTCTGAACAGAGGTTTAATGTGTGAGTCCTAGAGTGAGATTTTTGATTACCAAGAGTTCATTATCTTCATGAAACAAGCAACAATACATTTCCTGATATATGGGCAAGTTTTATCATAGACTGCTAAATTTGAACCACCATTGTCAAAGTAAATGGAGAAAGCATATTGTGTGATTTACTTTCCCTGTTTTTGTTTTCTGTCTGTTTGAATACCTACTCATCTGCAAAATTTGGTAATTCACAATGGGTATCTCTGTCATTAGTCTGAATTAGGAAGTTTCTACTGTACTTTAGAAAACAAATTGAAGTCCTCAGGAGGTTGGAATGCTTGAAATTTTCTAAATGATTTTCATTATTGTAGCTCAGATTTTTATTAAACATGTTATTACTTTTCAGAAATAATGAACAATAATATAATAATTAATAATCAAACATACATCAAGGAGCACTTCATCTCTCACTGCAAATTTAAAAGGCTGATCAGCACCCATGACAATGAAATAGTCACCAGTTTCTGCACAGATCTTTAAAATTTACTGTAAACTGGGCACACTGGCTTTCACCTGTTATCCAACACTTAGGAAGCCAATTCCTGTGAGTGTAATTCCATCCTAGGCTATATAATGAGTTTTAGTGTTTTAGTTCAGTTTAGTTTAGTTTCTAGGGAATGTTGCTGTCTCAAATGCACAAAAACACCCATTTTCTTTTTCTTTGTGTGGTGGTACAGATGGAACCCAGGGCCTGTTACCATTGAGCTGCATGTCCCCCTGCCCATGGGCCTTCAGCTGGATTGCTGGGTTTAGTGACTTCTCTAGAACCCACTGCATACTCTTCCACCTCACTATTTGTCCACACTCTTTTATGTATCATGTATATTTCAAGTCAATGCAAGCTCCTAACCATAGCAATGGAATTTTTAATTTTGTCCGTAGCATTTCACAGCAAGAGAAAACCAACATTCTCCTTAGCATGTCCATTCATCCAACCTCCAGATCAGCCAAGAAGGCCTCATGGAACCTTATGTAAAAATGTTTTCCCTCTCTCTCCCCCTCCTACCTATCCAATTGTAGTTCTCTTCAGGAGTCACAAAACACATATATGAAATGCTCACCCTGTGTGAATATAGGAGTACTATTCTCTTCTCTTTTCTCTTATGGATCATAAGACTGCTTTCTTGTGTGGACTGTGCTAGAAAAGCCCAGAGTCAAACTTTTAAGCAATGGAATAATTTGCTGAAGCATTTGCTTTCAGAACATTGTGTTTCCTATTGTGGAACAAAAGGCTGTCTTTGAACATCAAGGACTGGGGGCAAGTAGCGTAATGGCGGAGTGAAGAAACTCTACCTAAATTATGCACAAAGAAATTCTAAAATGGAGCCTGAAACTTCCAACTTAGTGACCTAGCACTTATGAGATCAGAAACGTATAATGAATTGGGGGTCATATGTTCCCCAAGAGGCTCTTGGGATTCATTTTCTCTCATTCCCCCCCTCCCAACATCTTTATTTCTCGCTTCATCTCCTGAAGTAAGGGGTATTTTTTTCTAGTCATTGTTTTCAACTTGTTTATAATAATAACGGGGGGGGGGACATATGTGCCATTACATATAATGTAAGAGACTACCTATAGCATGTTGGGACCAGCCCTCTATAGGTGTTCTCATGCACTGTTGGGTCCTGTACAATTTTAGATGATTCTGCTCTGCAGAAGAGTTATTCATAATTATTCATGGTTGCCCCTGTTCCTCTTACCAGTGTACCAGGTAACCAGTTGGATGGTTATCTTCTACTCTGGTCTCTCATCACTCACCTGTGTCATATTCTTCATTCAGGCCATACTAAATGTTTTAAATGTTCAATCTGCCTATTATACTATGTATTCACTCTGCCTGAAACAGTCCTATCCACTGGCTATTTTAGTCTCACCTTTCAAAGGACAGGACATGTGAGACATCTTTCAGGAGGACAAGCCTGAACTGGAGTCCCTCTGCATCAACTTTTCCCAGTAGTACTTGATAAGCCATGCAATTTTTTTTTATTAGTTATGGACATACTCAGCATGTGAATGGCATATGTTGGTACCATCCTTCCCCTCGTCCCTGTATCCATATAAAGGGACCCTCCTTGTTGGGGATCCCAGTTATCCCCATGGAAATCATGGGGATTAATTTGCATTTTCCTGATGGTTAGGGCTGTTGAACATTTTCTTAAATATGTTTGCCATTTGTATTTCTTCCTCTGAAAACTCCCTGTTCAATTCTCTGCCCTATTTTGTGAATGGGTTGTTTGATTTTATTATTGTTTAGGTTTTTGAGTTCTTTGTAGATTCTAGAAATTAGGGCTCTGTCAGTTGTAAAGCCAGCAACATTTTTCTCCCATTCTGTGGGTAATCTATTGGCTCTGCTTATGTTATGTTTTCTTATGAAAAAAAACAAAAAACAAAAAACAAAAAACCTTTTCAGCTTCATGAGATCCCAGTGGTTGAGTGACTATTTAAGTTCCTGAGCTACTGGGGTTTTGTTAAAGAAGTCTTTCCCACTCCTATATCATAGAACATTCCTCCTATTTTCTTCCAATAGTAGAAGAGTTTTAGGTCTTATACTGAGGTCTTTGATCCATTTGGGTTTGATTTTTGTGCAGGAGAAAATGTATGGGTCTAGTTTCATTTTTCTGCATATGGTTATTCAGTTTGTCCGGGCACCATTTGTTGAAGATGCTGTCTTTTATCCAGTCTACATTATTAAGGACTTTGTTAATGATCAAGTAGCTATAGTAACTTTATCTAACATCCAGATCCTCAATTCTGTTCTACTGGTCTATATTCCTGTTTTTATGCCAGTACCATGCTGTTTTTGTTGCTATGGCTTTGTAATGTAGCTTTGTGGTGATACCTCCAGAGGCGTTTCTTTTGTTGAGGATATGCTTGGATATCTGAGGTCTGCTGCCACTCCATATGAATTCTGAGACCTTTTTTTCTATCTCTGTGAAAAACGATGCTGGAATTTTGATTGGTATTTCATTAAATCTGCATATTGCTTTTGGTGGGATTACCATTTTCACAATGTTAATTCTACCTCTCCAGGAGCATGGGGAGTCTTTCCATCCTCTCAAGTCCTCCTCAGTTTCTTTCTTGAGTGTTTTTATGTTTTAATTATATAGGTCTTTTACATCCTTGGTTAGTGTTATTCCAAGGTATTTTATTTTTGTTGCTATTGAAAATGAGACACTGTTTCTAATTTCTTTCTTTGTATATTTGTCCTTTGCATATATAAAGACTATTGATTTTTATGCATTGACTTTGTATCCTGCTACTTTGCTGAAGGACTTAATCACCTTTAAGATTTTGAAATGGTCACTTATGCATTGGATCATGTCATCTTAAATAGGCCTAACTTGACTTCTTCCATTCCAATTTATATCCCTTTTATTTCTTTCTCTTATCTTATTGCTTGGGCTAGGACTTCCAGTTCTGTGTTGAAGAGCAGAGGTGAGAGTGAGCACCACTGTCTTCTTTCTGATTTCAATGGGAACTCCTTGAGTCTTTTCCCACCAGGTGTGAATTGGAATTTAGGTGCTTTATGTACAGCCTTTGTTATGTTAAGATATAAACCATCCATACCTAGTCTCTCCAAAGTTTTTATCATGAAGTGATGTTGTACTTTGTCAAAGGCCTTTTCTTCATCTATTGAAATGATCATGTGTGGGTTTTGTTGAGATTAAGCTTATTTATGTGGTATAATGCATTGGCATATTTCTGTATGTTGAACCAACCCTGTGTTCCTGGGATAAAGCCTAGTTGATCAAGTTGGATAATCCTTTTGATGTGTTGTTGAATTTGGTTTGTGAGTGTTTTGGTCAGGATCTTTGTGTCTAGGTTCATCAGAGATATAAGCCTATAATTTTATTCTCTTGTATCTCTGTTTGGTCTTGGTATGAGGGTGATACTAGCTTCCTAATATGATTTGGGTAACTTTCTCTGTTCTCTGATTATGTGGAACAGTTTGAGAAAAATTGGTTTCAGTTCTTCCATGAAGATTTGATAGAATTCAGTGGAAGCCATCTGGTCCTGAACTCTTCTTTTGGGGGAGGATTTTACTACCTCTTCAGTCTCAATTGGTATGATAGGTTTGTTTAGGAGATTTATCTGCTCTGACTTTAGTTTTGATAGGTGGTGTGTGTCCAGGAACTTATCCATTTCTTCCAGATTATCCAGTTTTGTAGAGTAGAGGTTGTGGAAGTAAGTCCTGATGATTCTTTTCTAATTTTGTTAATTTGAAGTAACTGTCTCTCTCACTCGTCTTTTTTTTTTTTTTTTTTTTTTTGCTTGACCAAATTGGCCAGGGATTTATCAATCTTGTTTATTTTTTTCAAAGAACCAGCTCTTTGTTTCATCAATTTACATAATTGTTTTCTTAGTTTCCAATTCATTAATTTCTGCTCTGGTCTTGATTACTTTTTTCTGTCTGTAGCTTTTTGGGCTCAAATCTTGTTCTTTCACTGGCTTTAGAGAGATGGCTAGGTTATTGATTTGAAATCTCTCTGTCTTTGTCATGAAGGCATTTAGTGCTATGAATTTTCCCCTAAGGACTGCCTTAATTGTGTCCCATCAGTCTTAGTATGATGAGTTTTTCTTGTCATTTAGTTCTAGAATTTTTGCAATTTCATTTTTATTTCATCCTCTACCCATTTATTGTTTAAAGGTGTGTTGTTTAGTCTGCAGGAACTGATGGGGTTCCTGGTACATTTCTTCTTATTAATTTCTAGCAATAAAGTATTGTGGTCTGATATCATGCAGGAAATTATGTTGATTTTCCTAACTATATGGAGGCAGGCTTTATGGCCTAGTATATTATCTACTGTGGAGAAGGTTCCATGGGCTGTTGGGAAGAATGTGTATTCTGTAGATTTTTGGTAGAATGGTTTGTAGATGTCTGTTAGGTCTAGTTGATCTATGGTGTTGTTGAGCTCTCTCACTTCCCTGTTAGTTTTCTGTTTGGTCTATCTATTGATGATAGTGGAGTATTGAAGTCCTCAACTATGATGGTGTTGGTGTTAATTTTTGTTTTGTTGTCAAGCAGGTTTAGTTTTATTAATTGTGGTGAACCTGTGTTTGGTGCATAAAGATTGATGATTGTGATATCCTCTTATTGGATCATTCCCTTGATGAATAAGAACTGGCCATCTTTGCCTTTTTTTAAATTACTTTTGGTTTGAAGTCTATTTTATCCAATATTACTATAGCAATGACTGCTTGTTTGTTATTTCCATTCACTTGCAATATCATTGTCCACCTTTTCACCCTGAAGAGATAGATGTCTGTCTTTAGGGTGAGGTGGGTTTCTATAAGACAGCAGATTGAGGGGTTCTTTTTTCTGATCCACCTTGTTAACTTGTATCTCCTGATGGGTGAATTAAGGCCACTAATGTTTAGGGTAATAGCTGTGAGGTTTGATTTAATCCCTCCAATATTGTGGTGCTTTCTGGAATTTAATATTTTCTTGGACTTTGTAGTTATTTGAGCCTTCTTTAGGTCTGGTTATTATGGTCTGCTTCTTTTTTAAAATTATTTTTATTTATTTATTTATTTGAGAGCGATAGACAGAGAGAGAAAGAGGGAGAAGGAGAGACAGAGAATGGGCACGCCAGGGCCTCCAGCCACTGCAAACAAGCTCCAGATGCGTGCTCCCCCTTGTGCATCTGGATAACATGGGTCCTGGGGAGTCAAGCCTCGAACCGTGGTCCTCAAGCTTCACAGGCAAGTGTTTAATCATTCAGCCATCTCTCTAGCCCTGTAGTCTGCTTCTTGTTTGACTCTTCTGTGTGGAGAATTCCTTGAAGTACTCTCTGTAGGTTTGGCTTTCTGTTCATATAGTTGTAGCGCTGACTTTTATTTGGAAAGTTTTTCTTTCACAATCTATTATGAGGGATACTTTTGCTGTATATACTCATTTGGGTTAGAAATAATAGGTTCTTAGACTTTACAGTGTTCCATTCCAGGCCCTTCTAGCTTTCAGGGTTTCCACTGAGAAGTCTGAGGTAATTATGATGGGGTTTCCTTTATATGTAATGTGTTGTGTCTCTCTTGCTGGTTTTAGAACTTTCTCTTTGTTATCGATGTCTAGAGTCTTAATGATAACATGACTTGGAGAATATAACCTTTGATCCAGTCTGTTTGGAGTTCTGTTAGCTTCTTTTATCTGGATGGGACTCTGTTTTGAGAAGGTGGGAAAGTTTTCTTAGATAATTTTGTTGAATAACTTCTCCATGCCTTTGGTCTGAATTTCTTCCCCTTATGGTATCCCCATGATTTGAATGTTGAGATGTTTAAGGGTATACCACAGATACCTCATGTTCTGTTCACAAAAATTTTTGAACTTATTCAAGTTTTTGAACATTTGAACTGCTTGTTTTGTTTGGTCTTTCAGTTCTGACATCCACACGACTGATTCTGTTCATGATGGCATCTAGACAGGTTTGGAGTTACTCAATTTGGTTTGTATTTTCTATTGCCTTTTTCTGCATAGTATTCATCAGTATGCTGAGTTCCCTTTTCAGGCCATTTTCTTATTTTTCCGATTTCCTTTATGCTTCTTGGAATTCATCCTTGCATTTATTTGTGTCTTTATTGAGCTTACCCAGCTTATTATTGAGGGCATCTTTTTTTTTTTTTCTTTCTTTCCTGCAGATCTCTTAACTCTCATTCTCTAGGGAAGTCTTTCTGCTTTGTTTGATTTTTTTGTTTGTTTGTTTTTGGGGTTTTGTTTTGTTTTGTTTTGTTTTTCTGTTAGGTCCAACATAGCAAGGACAGTATTCACAGTGTTGATGGTGAGACAGAGGAGAGGAAGAGGAATGGGACCAGGGAAGTAGAGATATTAATGAAATCGGCCCTGAGTAGATCCATAAGAAAAGACAACCATATGATACATCACATATTAAAACTCTCCATTGCCTATGAAATTTTGACACAAATTATCAAATTAATGAACTGCTTATCAGTATCACCTAAAAATACTGCAGCAAAACAATTTTGCTTATAACAATAGACAAATAAGTATCCATGTTTTTAGTCTGTTTGGATTAAAAAGATAAACTCACTTTCCTTCCTCAGTGATCTATATGTTTAACTTGGTCAACCCTCACAACTTTAAAAATGTAGGGAAAACTTTATGAACATCTATGTCTATGCTGAAGTTTGCAAGTGTCCTTAGGGAACATGGCCTAATCCTTGGGAATTCAAACATACTCAAATGACAAAATGGAATTGCTGTGAGCTTAACATTCTCTGCTGTAGATAAGGTCTCCAGGATTTATTATTAATGCATTTTGTAATGGAAGTGTAATGCTTCCACCGTTAGTCGCAGCTGGTACCTCCACATTAATGGAGGCATGGAGAACTGATTTGATACATGTCCATTATGAAAAAACTGAGCATTGGAGGCAAGGAGCAAAGTCAAAAGACATAAACAAACAAACATTAGGATGATTTTTTTTTCAGTTTTATGTTTCATTTTACTAGCTCATTACGTAAGCAAAGAAACACAGGATCATGTTTAGATGCTAACATCAACATGTGTCTTGAATAAATATGTAAGTAAAATCTCAGCACCATTACACAGCCTAGAACCATACCACCTTACTTTGTCAATGAAGAAGTTGGGACCCAAGAAGGTAAATAGCTTGACCGTAGCTCATGAGCGCATCCTAGTGCTGGGAGGCATTGACACTGCTGCTAGTCAAACTAATTAATTAGCATATGCCTGGTGCCTTGGGACTCATGACAAAGACATCCAGGGATACTGAAGAAGTAAAAGAAAACAGGTAACTTGGCACATATAAAATACCTTTA
Organism: Jaculus jaculus; assembly: GCF_020740685.1. NCBI lineage: Eukaryota > Metazoa > Chordata > Mammalia > Rodentia > Dipodidae > Jaculus > Jaculus jaculus. The sequence goes on along the minus strand of NC_059116.1, from coordinate 69,796,158 downwards.
AATTGAGACCTAACCAAAAAAATATCAATGCACAAAACTAACTGGAGACTAGTATTTTAAGGCTTTTTAGTAGGACAACTTTAGAGATTGTTCCATTTTGGAGTTGTTCCTTTCATCTTCTTCATTTTTTATTATATTTCATTATGAGATCTTACCTTGGAGGCAAAGCTATTGCTGTGCTGATGAGATGGCTCCATAGATTAAAGTGTTTCCCAGCCAGCATGAGGACATGAGATCAGATCTCCAGCACTCCCACAAAGTATTAAAAGCTGTATGTGCTGCACACACCTGTAATCCAGAGCAGATGAGGTAGAGAGAGGAGGATTTCCCAAGACTTTCTGGCTAGCAAATCTAGGCAAATCAGAGTCCCAAGTTCAGTGAGAGACCCTGTCTCAAAAAAGTAAGGTTGAAGAGAGATTGAGGAAGACGCCCAATGCCAGCTTCTGGCTTTCACACACACGTGTACTCACATGTGCAGGCACACCTCCACCCCGCCAAGCATACATGCACCCACACACATGCTGCCACACATACACATATGCATGCATACCACACACAAACAATAAATGAAGACATTACCAAATCATGAGTAATTATATATCTATATACATGCATATGTACATATGTGCATGGCTGAAGTAATAGAAGTGAGAATTGAAAATATTTAGATTGAGAAATAGTATTCCTGTTCTCATGTTATTATTCAACATGACCCATCCAACACACACACACACACACACACACACACACACACACACATGCTACATTTTCATCTGAAAATAAAATGAAGTGATCATTACATAAACTATGAAGGCCAGGGCTATTTCTGGCTTGTGGTCTTGAAGCTGCCCGCCCTTGCAAGGTGTTCTGTGTGCAATATGTGCTTCATAAATACTCTTCTATGGGAAGGATGATGATGATAACAACCTTTGCCAAATGCCAATTACAGGACATCCAGTCAAGGCTTCATGGGTCAATACATCAGCAGAAAGGAAGCAGCAAATGGAATTAAAATAATGTATCTGTTTGTTCACTCTTAATGGCTGCTATGAATTTGAATTAGGCCAGTAATTGCTTCCCTGATATGAGAGCAAAATGCCAAGGTAAAGACTGTAATTAACATTCTGAAGGAATGTAACCCTAGAGTGTGGGAACTCCTATGAAAAGAATTCTCTAGTCTCTTTTCTCCTTTTTCCAAACATCTTTCTAATTTCTTAGCAACATTTGATTTCAAAATTCTGTTTATTTTGTTTCGTTCTCTACCTTTTCTCTCCTAACCCTAATCTTAAACGAGTGCTCCTAATTCTGAATATAGCAATTTTCCTGGATTTTACAAATGAAAACTGAGCCATGAAAAGTTAGGGGCTGTGTAGTAACTGCTCAACCAGGATAATGGGAGTCTTCATGAGCAGGCGGGCAAAGGCCTCTGAGTGGTTCAATTCTTAAAATAATGCTAATTGCCCAAGCTATTTTATACCTAAGGGAAAGTAAAAGTATGTCCATTTGCTATTTCTGATCATTGGTTAACTAGAAAAGGGCAAGATAATGACTCAAAGTCTTCAAAGCAGATGAAATCAACTGACTTAGTTATATCCATTAAGAAATAGCAGTAATTTGGTAAATTTTAAAAATGAAGCCTTTGGGGGCTGGAGAGATGGCTTAGCAGTTAGGCGCTTGCCTGTGAAGCCTAAGGATCCCTGTTCAAGGCTCAATTCCCCAGGTCCCATGTTAGCCAGATGCACAAGCGGGCTCATGCATCTGGAGTTCGTTTGCAGTGGCTGGAGGCCCTTGTTTGCCCATTCTCTCTCTCTCTACCTGCCTCTTCCTCTCTCTGTCTGTTGCTCTCAAATAAATAAATAAAAATAAATGAATTTTTTTAAATGAAGCCTTTGGGATTTTTGTATTCCCTCGAGTCTGTGATCTTTTCTTCCTTCCCCTGCTGAGGTAGGTGATTGCTAGGTACACATTAGAGCATCCTCAATTCCTCCACCACGTGCACTGCTATAGAAGAGGCCACCTCCCCAAAAGAAAAGCAATGATGTGGTGGTTGAATGTACACACAGGAATACCTATTTTATCTATTCCTCTCCTGGTGGTTTCACGCTGGCTTCCATGAATGCAGAAAGATGTTTTGAGTAACGGGTCCCCAAAGACTTCATGAAAAACTCAGAGCTCTGAAAACCACTTTGCAAAAATTAAAGGAATGTATATCTTCCTAGCTTTGTCTTGCCTCCCCTTGCATCACTGCCCCTCCCTTCCCTTCCCTTTCTTCCTTCCATCCTTTTTCCTTCCTTACCTCCTTCCATATTTCCTTCCTCCCTCATAACCTCCCTCCCTCCCTCTCTCTTTCTTTCATTTTTCCTTAGCACATATATGTAGGCTTGGTGTCCATGCGTGTATGTATATTCATATGTGTGCATGTGGGAGGTTGCACATGCACATGTGTGCACCTGCCTGCATACAGGCAAAAGGTCAGTGTCAGGTCTCTGCATCAGTTGTTATTTCATGAGACAGGTTCTCTCACTGAACCTAGAGCACATTGATCCTGTTAAGGCAGCTGGCTAGCAAGGCCCAAGACTCTTCCTGCCTCTGCCTCTCTTCACTGGGACGGCACTATTACAGCTTCCACATAGGTGCTGGACAGCCAAATTCTTGATTGGGCCTCAAACCACTGAGCTTTGCAACCAGTCCTCAAGCCCTCCCCATGATTTTTCAGGCAGAGTCTAACTGTGTAGCACAAGCTGGCCTTGAAATCAAGATCCTCCTGTTTCAGCTGAGACAAAGAAAAAGAAAAAACCTGGACTTCCTTGCCTAGCTAAAGATTACTTTAAATAATAAATGTTAAAACAGGTTTCTTCCCTAAGGTGTGAGGCATGTACTTGAAAATAGAGGGAAGAAATGCATTTATCTAATTAAAATTTGCATGTAGGCTATCACAATAATGAAGTCATTATAATCACAAGGTGATGGTAAAAGCATGGATTTGTAATAAAAGGCTTCAACATTTGGGGACAGTTAATCTCTATGCAAAAATTCCCCAAGACTAGGATTTTATATTTCTAAGTGAGAACAACTATAGGGAAACAGGAAATAGGTCAGTCGTTGGGTACTGCTTATGTAAGAAGGATACATTCAAGCATGTGCCCCACGAATGGCAACGTCGTATAAGAACAACCAAGTGGAACAGAACTATGGTTTTGATCTGATGATATGATTAAGGAACAAATTGTTTGGTTGAAAATCAATTGCACTGGGTTCCCAGGACCTGGTGAGCTTAAAATCTGATTGTTTTTTCATTTTTGTTCATCTCTGGGAATGACTTTAAAATGTCAGCTTTTGTCTCAGCAGCAGTGGGGGGTTCCATCCGCACCATCACCGACACGTGGAAACTTCACAAGAAATGCTAAAGCGCCCTAATGGAATCAGTATAAAGCGATGAACATTTTTATGCACTTCTAATGTAATGCCGTTTGCATTTTCTTTTTTCCACAGCGAAACAAATGGCATAAAGCTGAAACATTACTACTGGATGTTTAATCGTATAACAGTCAGGAAAAAAATGAAATAACATGATTGTGTTCTCAACCCTTTTAAGAGTTTGTATGCATGCTGAGAATTAACTAGGCTTCTTCAAGTAATGTATGAGTCTCATCAGCTCAACAGTGCTGATATTTTGGGTGAGAATAGTCTGTTTACGGGGCCTGTCCTGCATTTTGTGGTATATCTGGCAGCATCCTTGACCTCTACTCACAACAGGCAGCAGTAGCCTTCCAGTGTTAAAAGCAAAATCCACTATTGCCTCTAGAAATTGTGCAATGTCCCCAAGGATTCAAAATCACTCCCCTCCACATTGAGAACCACTGCTTTATATGGACGCCTAAGGCACAGAAAATTATGTAGAAAATTATGTGGAAGTGACTGGCCATGAGAGCAAATTTGGAATTTAGTACATCACAGTACTGTGATAAGCTAAACTGAGAAATCACATAGAGTGGAAACTATGATGTTATACCATTTATATTTTTATTGTGGTATCTTTTCTTATTAGCCTCAGAGTTGCCATTCTGTATCATGATCATGCTATACTTACTCAAAGGCTTCTTGAACAAAGATCACCTGGAGTGACTGACCCCACTTACCTGGATGGGGCATTGCCTATAATAATTATGTGCACCATGAAAATAGAGTGGGGTGTGGATGTGTTTACCTCAAACTACTTATCTCTGGACTTTCAGGAAAGAGGCTACAGGAATACAAAGCTCAAACAATCTTCAACTTCTCAAGGCCATCATTTTCTAAGTTATAAAATAGTTTAAGATGCTTTCTTTTACTTGTCTGAAAAGATATTTTAACACATCTATGTAGTTTATTTTATGAAAATGATAGACACCCCCCCCCCAAGAAAATTATAATCTGCCCAGACAGACTTGTCTGAAGGTTTGGTCAGCTCAGGTCTCCATTACAGCTTGGCCACTCAAGTTCATTCAGTAGAGATCCTCCCCTCATAAGACTTCAGAGAGAACTTTAGAGAGCTTCACATCAGAAGGGACATTAGCCATCCTAACTTTCTCATTGGATAGAACTATTGTCAGAAAAGATAGTTCTTTCTGAGCATTTCAGAAGTTCCTGTCATGGTCAACTTCATTCTTTCTCTAGTCATTTTGTTCTCTTGACTTCCATGTTCAACATTTGCCTAGTTTACCAAGTACTTCACAGATCATGGGCCATTTTTCTTCCCAAGCTCTTTTGCTGGATGTTTTCTTCTACAAAAGTTAAATATTGCAGGTTTTATAAAGCCCTGTACTTCACCCTCCTCCCGTTATTGCCTTTCCCCTACACGAGCTCATCCAGTCCCAGGACTTCAAATACAAATTGCCTCTGAGTGCCATTGGACACTGTACTCTGAGCTCCATGGTCACAGATCCAGCTCTTACTTCCTGTCTAAAAAGTCAGTCACTCCACTCTATCATTTCTGCTTCCCACTGCAGTGGTGTTATGCATCCTGAGACCTGCAGATGATCCAAAATCACCCTTCACTGATTTTTAGGTATACATTAGTCAGGTGAACTGTTTAAGACAGGTTCAAATTCCAGAATATATTCATACTTCCATAATTTTTGAGTACTCTTAATACCTAGTGAGTCAGAATTCTTATACAAATTAATCAAGAGCAAGATTAGCCATTGTGAATGAACTGATATTGCAAAATTCTCAAAGAAAATGTGAATATAGATTCTTTTACAGCATGCCTGCTCTCTCTCTCTCCTAAATAAATAAAACAAGGCAACTTTCTGAAGTTCATCTTTCTTTAACTTTTATGCTACTATTGATGTGTTTTGAATTACTTTGTTTAATGAATAGAATCAGTATTATCTTTGGTAAAAGAAGCTTTTGTCCGGAACACTAAAGAAAGTATGTGGTACAATTACTAATATTGACCTGGAATATAAGGCAGGATGGTAGCTGAATTACAACTAATTACAGGGGCCATCAGAATTAGAGAGTTCTACTAGCCAGACACATCCAGCTTCAAGAGGAAAACAGTGTGAACTAGGGGGAAAAATCACAGGCTGTACCTCACATCTTTCCACAGCTTGGCAATTAAATGAGATTCACACCAATTTAGATCAAGGGTGCCCATAGGCTGACACACAAAAAAGAAGTTTATATATGCCCCTATGACATGTTGACAGAATTACAATAATCTCAGTGCTAAGAAAGGCAAGGGATTTTTGATGGATTCCTTGCAAGGGCAATCTTTTAATCATGGGGAAAATACCATCCACAAAATATAAAAGAGGAGATGTTTAAATGCTTCCTTTGTCTTCCATATGCTTACATTTTAACTGACAAACAATTATGTTGGTATATGTACAAGGAACTCTGTCTTCTCATCCCCACCACAACAACATACAGATTGGAGAATCTCTTGTTTTTTTTGTGTTTTTTTTTTAAATTAAAGTCAAATTTATTGGAAATAGATTTTACTGCAAAAGGGTTTTATTTCCACCTTGCAAAAGATCCATCACTGAGTGACTTAATAAAGAGCTCTTCTGTGTGTTTTAAGTGTTTTCTTGGAGATTATTATTGAACGCATATGATAGGAGAAGGAGATTTAAAGTTCAAATTCTACAAGGCATGACCAATTGAAGAGCTATCAGAAAAAAAATAAATAAATAAAGCTTCTCTGGAGCCATTAAGAGAGTCAGTGGGAAAGTAAGTTAACATTTTTGCAAACTTCATGGATCATTTTAAAGAATAAAGCCACAATATAAAACAAGATATTGGTAGTTGATGTAGTTTTCAGATCCTTGGAGGAGAGCAAATGGACTCTGTGTTTGTAGTAACTAGTGGGAAATCAGCCTTGTTTCACTATCTATGCAGAACTTCTAGCAGTTTCGTCTCTGACCATCCATTCACGCAAGGACCAAGTTTTAACCATCACTCTTTCCCTCAGTCCTTTTACTTTCAAGTTGCTTAACCTTTGTTCTTGATTAAAAGCTAGTTTCCATTCTTGCACAAAGGCATCTTTGTCAATACTTACTCTCTGCTACATTTATATTTAGAAGAAAAAGCTTAAATCACATTTCCTTTCATGTCAAGCAATATTGCATGTTCAAATACTATAAGTCACTATAAAATTGTCCGGTGAGGGTATTTACAGAAAGGTTTAGCTGAGCACACAAGATCCATGCTGATGGTGGGCAATGCTAATTCACGGGCTGAGTGAAAAGGAGGAAGTGAGCTGAGCGCCAGCGCGAGTCCCTCTCTGTCTCCTGAGAGCGCTCACCATCTGACCTCCTGCCGCCATGCCTGCCACACCACGGCGGGCTGGACCTCCAAACTGTGAGCCAAAGTAAGCCCTTCCTTCCTGAGGCTACTTTAGTCAAATAGTATACTGTGGCCCATGCACAGGATCATGCATACGCATTATCACACTGTCCATACTCAAGAGTGATTAATCGTCTACTAACAGGTAAAGTCTCATGTCAGATATTTGGATGTTTTAATATGTAACCCACACATGTATTTTAAGAAATTAGGATTGAAACTAATCACTTACCAATCAGTTATTTTTTTTTTTCATTTTTGAAATGTAGGCATAAAATTGAATATATGCTGCTTTGGGTCTATGGTCCTGCTCTGTTCCTTATATTCAACCTCAGGTGCTCACTGTGTGCTAGGATCAAAAACAGGAGTGGTCCATTTCAGCCACGGTGCTGACAAAGATGACCCGTTGTTCTGGCTGCCCTGTTCACTGCGACACTTTCCTTGCTTGCCCTTATCAACATGCCCAAAGTTTGCACCTACATTTCATGACTCAGATGCCTTAATTATGCCCAACACAACTAATCAATATGAGTAAAGCTCTCATAATTTAATAGAGCAGATAAAGCCCAGATGTCTAACAGTTAAGGATAAATCATATGGACCTGTGAATCACAGTTTTTATCAGAGACTCAGTGGGATCATAATGTATTCTTTCAATCTGTACCAAAGACAGTAGCAGGAAACTATTTTATAGATTTCTTGGTAATCTGAGCTGATGTTCTACCTGTTACAAGCCTTTTCCAATAAAATAGAAACACAGCAGGATAAAAAAAAAGATACAAATGGTGATTTTATAACAGTCAATAAAAGCATGACTCTATAGTAATGGGAAATTTGTTCATGAATTGTGAAGTATCCATGGCTCAGTTGGTGTGCTAATAAAATAATTTGTGTCCTGCCATTGGAACATTCTTTAACGTGCTAGCATGTACCTTTAATTTACTAGTTTTATCTTTCTTTTGAGGAGAAGAGTCTCCAAAGGCTATGAAACCTATTAAGAAAATCATATATCTTAGTCAAATACAGACACCTAATCAAAACAACCTCCTGAATGGCTTTTCAAACTACTGCATAGGCCATTTCTTTTATTAGTGTTGGAAAATTTCAGACCATTATGTGAAAAATAAATTTATATTTAGTCTTATCATAGAAATGGAGATGGAATTATTTATGTATAAAATAGTTAACCTCATACCTCCCAGTTGAAGAGACCCAGATTTCTGCTTTCTCTCATGCCATATGTTGGCCTATAGGAAATAAAATACACAAAAACCTTACCATTTTGTGTGATGATTTAAATAAGCAAAAAGAAAACTGTGAAGAAATGAAAGCTGGAGTCATTTGGAGACAGAGAATAAAAGTGATATCATATGATATTCTAAACCAAGCACTTATTGCTTTTGTAAACTTGGGGAGGAGCCTCATGAATCTTACAACTTTCTGAGCTTCCTGCGTTTCATTCATGTCCTGAGCCTTGTCAGTTCCATGAGCTTGCTGAGTTTTATATGTTCCTGCCTCACTTGTACAGGGATTTCTTCAATTTTGAAGAAACGAGTATACAGTAACTAGAGTATTGCTTTTCTTATCATTGTGACCGAATAGTTGACAAAAAGCAATTTAAGAGAGGGGAGATTCACTTTGTCTTGTGGTTTAAGGAGAAACTGTCCACCATGGTGGGCAAGGCATAGCTGTGGTGGCTCTGTGGTGACAGGAGATTCAGCTGAGACCCTCCAGCTCCTCAGGCCTCACCAAAGCAAGAAACAGAGAGGATGAGAAGCAGGGCCTCTCTATAAACCTCAAGACCTGCCTTCCACAAGTCCACTTTATCCAGCAAGGCTCCACCTCTCAAAGGTTCCACCATTTTCCACAACAATATCACGAATTGGAGACCACACATTCACATACATGTTCCTATGAGGGACATTTCAATTCCAAACCAAAGCTTGTAAGTTTGAAAAAAGAATACTTCTGGTTATTTGTCCTTTTGGTGATTCCCCTGAGTATGAGTTCAAGACGTCTTATCAACAATTTCTATGCAATGAAAGAGCTCTGAACACCTTCTTGCACAGATTAGAAAGGTGTTTCCAGATGTGTTGTATAATGTTAATCAATACCACATTCCTACTAGGTTGTTCTTATCTCATCTGTGTTATCAGCATCTCTCCTCATCACATTGGGCTAGCCACAGAGTGCGGTTTGCTGCTCAGACCCAGCCATGCCAAAAAATTAGAACCAATCTCTCCATCCTACATTCTAGAGGTGAGGGCCTCAGGAGTGGACTAGGTGCATCTCTATTCAGCTGTGTTTGCACAGATAACACACTGTTAGTGGACAAACAGAACAGGAGTGTGAGCAGCATGTTGCTCAAGATACACTCATGGTCACATGAGAACTTAATGGCTTCTTGCTCAGGGGAACAAGTTTCTTTGCTTATTATCCCTTGATTAATTTACAGGAAAATAAAAACAGCCATTTGGGAGGTTTGCCAAAATTGTTTTAGTCAGCTTTCTATAGCTGTGTCCAAAATACCTGGGAGGTCAACTTACAACATGGGCTTATTCTTTTGGCTCACAGTGTCAGAGGCTTCAGTCCATGGTGTTGGTAAGTCTATGGCCATGTAGAACACATCATGGCAGATGGGGAGAGAGTCAGCAGCATCAGAGAGGGGGTAAGATCGAGTCCCCACAGGTATTCAGGGACATACGTCCTCTAACCTGGTTTTACCTTTCACAATTCACCTCCTGCAATAGTCTGTTCAGATTTTGACTCTGTCAGTGAATTAAATCACTCATTATGTCAGAGCCCCTGTGACCCAATCTGTAATCATTTCTGGAAACACCTTCACAGACACACCCTCAGATGTGCTTGGCTCGTTTCCTAGCTATTTCTCAATCCAGTGAAGTTGGCAATCAAGATTAACCATCACAGTACTCTCGCTGACAGCTTGTCTGAATCTTAAGCGTCACTCTGGAGTCTCCAGAAGCCAAGGAAAGCTAGGCTCCTTAGGGTCACTCTCCGTGCCCTCCTTGCCACTGCGCCCTCATTGTACCCGGGTGAAGAGTCTGACCAGCAGGTTTCCTGTGACCACTGAGTGAACGAATGTGCCTCCTTCTGATGAAGATCTTGATTGCCCTCTACACACAGACATTTTTTTAAAATTTTTTTTAAATTTATTTATTTGAGAGCGACAGACACAGAGAGAAAGACAGATAGAGGGAGAGAGAGAGAGATGGGCACGCCAGGGCTTCCAGCCTCTGCAAACGAACTCCAGACGCGTGCGCCCCCTTGTGCATCTGGCTAACGTGGGACCTGGAGAACCGAGCCTCGAACCGGGGTCCTTAGGCTTCACAGGCAAGTGCTTAACCGCTAAGCCATCTCTCCAGCCCACACACAGACATTTTAAGAAGCACAAGCAGCATCCATGTTCAAATTACGCCTTCTTCTGTCACGTCTCCTGGGCCCTGGTGGATGTGGCAATGATGACTCACCTGTGCCCGCCAGTCAGCTTCCGTTCCTTGTCACGCTGGATCTTGTGAACCCAACTGATCTTGGTGAGCGATGGTCAGCAGAGGTTGTACGTAACCTGAATAAGCTACTGTGTGAAATTAGATTGAAAACCCAGTTTTGCCCTGCATCCCCCATACGTGAATTCATCATTTAATTCATAATAAGGTAAGCAGAGATTAAGAGAGCCTTTCTGGGAAGAAAGTGCATGAAAATCTTAGAGCTATCATTTAAAACCCCACTGGATGCAAAACAAAACACTCTGCCTGGTAACACAGATTAATAAAAGAATTAAGCCATGTTAGATAGGTAATGTTTTAGTCAACTTGCTGTGGATAAAGCACTCTCTCACATTGCTTGTAGCATCTGCTTAGAGACTATAAACATTTGCATTTTATGAGTTTTTAAAAGCATATCTTATTTTAAATGCAAAACCTTAATGTCACATACCGCTGCACTCGATGAAAAGTTATTTCTGGGACATTGGGAGATATAAGCCAAATGCTGGGTTTAGGCAGAGATTTTGAAGTAGACTGAGGTCAAGCTTTAAAAGTAGCTAAATAGATCTAGTTTAAAATATTAATCATTTATTTACCTATACTTAATGCATTTTACTCCTGTTAATCTACACTGAAATATCACTTGGAATTTAACAGCAATCTATACCCAACCATCAAATATTTAGTATCTGTTTAGAAAAAGTAATTGGTAAAACTCAAATCTACTATTTGTTCTCTTTGATTAATGTTTACCAAGTAGAAGTTTTGGAGGAAAATAATGCATCAGTTTTCAGTGTGCCACTTGGGCCTGCCCTCCTATCAGGACCCACGTACTCTTGTTCTGTTTGCCTCGACGTCAACTCCTGAAAGTGAAATGGAACGAATATTCTCTTGTCTGAAACTTCTGTAGTGAATTTGCATTTGCCCTGGTCCACCAAAGGATTCTTTCTAGATAAATTCCAAGTATACCCATTTCCAAATACACAGCTGCGTTCTCTTGTGAATCTCCGACCACAGTCAGTTATAGCTAAGTGAAGGTCCAAAGAGCAGGATCTTCCCCATCTGTGTCCTTCTGGTTGCCTTCACCTATACAAAGGCTCTGATCTCCAAGGGAACACAGTTCTGAACCTGAGCTCGGAGAGTCTCTGGAGCTCGCTAGCCAGGGTCGAAGGAAAGAATGAGCCTAAAGAGAGGGTTGTGAAGCCTGTCTTCCAGTGGGCTGTCAGTCACTACCAAGTCATAGGACAGGGCTTCAAACCCTGCCCCATTTATGACCCTTCTTCACTAGATAAAGGTTTTCACAGTGGCATAGTACATGCAGTATAAATAAGTGTACAGATAAAACACTTTCTGACAATAATTCATACAGAAGTTTATTTTAAAACAATTCCTTGGTATACAAAGTATTACTTCTTATTAAAGGTGAAGGAAATTTTGCAAACTAATGATGTGGAGGCGCTTGTTTATTTTTACATAAAGAATTAAATCTTGCCTGAATATTTGATACTGTAGGACCCAGAATATCCTCAAAAATTTTAAGAGTGAACCAGTGTTTTTATTTTATAATTTTCAGCACTGAGAATGCTGCTTCATATAAGTAGGTTGTGCAAATGGTACAAGTATTTATTTATTTAATGTTTTCTTAATTGAATCAAGTCAATAACTCAAATAGCAATTTTTAAAATCAAACATTCGAACATAATATAATCCAAAAATATGCTAATTTGATACTTAAAATGTTGAAGAATGAGGGTAGAAAAATACTTAGTCTGTTTTCCATTATTAAATTATGTTTGCATAAGGGCAGAAAACATTGTATGTACAGTAAAAAAAAAAAAACTCACTCACTCAATTCATAACATATAAAAGTCTCAGGGCTAAGGAGATGGCTCAACAAATAAGAATATTTACTATCCCACAAACATGAGTGCATGAGAGGGCCTGATTTTCTCTGAATTTGATTCTTCAAAACTACATGTAAGCAGATGGGAACAGCCACTTACTTTTGTTAACTCCACTCCTGTAGAAAGGAGACACCAGAAAATATTTCGGTAGTTGCAATTCAGTCAGTCTGACAGGGTGTGCGGAGTGCAGAGGACAACGGACAGCAGCTTCCAGTTCAGTGAGACACGGGGTCCCAAGGAAACAAGTAGCTGCTTGATTAAAGAAGGTACCGGATGATCTCCTCCAGATTCCATGTATGTGCACATGGAGACACACACACACACATGCTCATGTACATGTAAAACAATGTAAAAAGAACGAGTCACCAACCTTAAGAAAAGAAGCATGAACTAGTCTTGGATTGGAGATGAGGTGTTTGTTTCATGAAGTGCCTGTTGCATCGAGTAACATGGCAGGCAGCATGCAAAGCACCTAGTGTTCGTGCTACATTTAGAAAGGCTGCACTTAGGTCTTGGGTTGCAACACAAACAGCCACTGCCAGAAACATCTGGGAACCATTACACATTTGATTTTGAATTAATTTTTTCATCCTCGTGCATTCAGAAAACTTTTACTATTGTCAATTATTTCTCAACCCCTGCATTGACTTATGCTACCTACATAGGGTCAAAGCCCACAGTTTAAGAAGCTAAAAGTTCATAATTTTAGCATCTTATGAATAGATAAAATGATGTACAAACATATACCCATTGTATTTTCAAACTTTTGTACATATGAATAAATATTTCAAAACATTTGGGGAGAAGGAGGGGAATAGTTGTAGGTCATAAATTTTCACATACTTTAAATAACCTTATTCTCTAAAATAAATTAGATAAATGCAATCTTCTTATAACTTGAGTTGAAAATGGAAAATGTCATTTTCTTTTCTGTTTCCAACTCCTTGACTCAAAAGCAAAGCATTTATAACAAAAATATTCCTTATAATTAAAAATTCATCTTTTTCAAAGAATAGAATTTTATAGCTTAATACTTAAAAGGTACCAAAATATGAGTATAATCATGGAAAGAGACTGCTGTGTTTGAACCATCAATGTACTTTATGTTATGACCAGCACTAAATGATCATGAGAAAAATTAAGAAAGATATCACAAAAAGAGAAAAAAATCATAATGTTTATATGAAAATAGAAAATCATAATATTTATATTGAATAATAAAAGCATGAGAATAAAAAGAACAATCCAGAGCAAAGAGACCAAGCAGGAAACATGATAAGACTTGGCTTGAAAACATTCTCCCCTGTTCTTTGGATAAAAGGAGAGGTTATGCCCATCAATAAAACTTTGATATGTGTATGTTTAGGCTCTTTGATCAATGCTCTTCTCGCTTTTGGAGGACTTTCCTTTTACAGATGGCAACAAATATTGAGGAGACTCGTGACTCAGCAAAATGAGAAGTGAAAGCCCGGGACGAGTCGTCTCTCTCCCACCCGCCGGGGCTCAGGGACCATGGCAGAGGAGGTGGCCGAGTGCTAGAGGCCTGTCCGCAGGGTTAGTCAGAGAACCCTCTCTGTGGAGATGGTGGCAGAAACTGAGAAGACTCAGTTTAAGCAGAAAATAAGAAGCTGTTGAGAGCTCGTCACTAAATGACATAATCCACCACGCCCTCCAAAACTCGGGGGACATTAGAGAAGAGGGGGTGGAGAGAGCATAAGAGCCATGGGTGGGAAGGAGGACTTTGGGTCACTGTCCTCAAGAGCTACACTCTTTTTAGCCCATCAACATTGTGACATGGAAGAAAAAGGAATGAGACGTCAAAACAAAGAAAGGACTGCCTGGAAAGAGGAGGGTCCTCAGTGGATGAGGAGGACGAAGGAGGACAACAGAACAGAAACACAACCAAATACCAATATGCTCATGTTTTAACGTTCACGATAAAAATATTCTTCAATGGCACGGCGATCGAAACAAAATGATCCTGACACCAAAAGGAACAAGCAAAGGAACAAAGTAGGAAATCCAGAGCTCAGTCTGGACATGTACACTAACTGTTTGACAAAAGTTCTAAGAACGTACTTCCAAGAAAAGACAGTCTCATCAGTAAACAGGGCTGGAACCACCAGTCACATGCAGATCAAAACTAGATTCCTGAGGCTTGAGCTCCCGTGGGCTCATGCGTGTGAATACTTAATGCACACTTGGTGGTACTGTTCAGGAAGGTTGTAGAAACCTTATGAGAGGAACCAAACTGGAGGAAGTATGCCACTGGGGATGGGCCTTGAAATGGAATAGCCCACTCCACTGTTCTTACACTGTGTCTCTTGACTCAAGTACTGTGAGGCTGGTTTCCTGCTCAGGACTCTCACACTTTCCCTGACATGGTGGACTCTACCCTCTAGAACTGTAAGCCAAATTAAAACCTTTCCTTCCGTCAGTCACTTTGGCCTGGTATTTTGGCCCAGCAAGAGTAAAGTAACTTATACAATCCCTATCCCTCGTAATATAGAAAAACAAATTAAAAACAAATCAACCTAAATGTAGGGACTGGATTATAAAACTTCTGAAAAAGAAAAACAATAAGGGAAATAAGGGAGACACTGGTGCAGGCAAAACACCTTTTGGATAAGAACCCAAAACCACAGACGGCAAAATCAGAACTAAACAAATATTCCTTCCCCAGGGAACACTGCAGCAGAGGAGGAAGAAGGATTGCAAGAACCATAGGTGGGAAGGAGTATCCTGAGGCATTGTCCCATGCAAGAAGACTGACTGATGTAATCATGACCCCAAATTGCATACTGATACCTCACTGATAGCCCTCAGGGGTGTGGGGAGAGGGGAGAGGAAACATAAAAGTATAACCTCATGGGAATATAACCAATATGCACCGTGTTAAAAATTAATTTATTAAAAATAGAATATAAAATTGCTAACTTAATTAATATATTTAAAACTAACTTATTTTTGACAAAGGAATGGGCCAGATTATAGAATGCATATAAATAATTCTATTGCTAAAAATGTCAAGATAATATGATTTAAAAATGAGAATAAAACACTTTTCTAAAGAAGATATATAGATACAAAATAAAGCATAAGGGAAAACTTTTCAACATAATATTAAAAATGGTTAGTATCACTAATTTTCAAAATTACTATAAGATTGAATCTTCCTTCAGTTGTTATGTTTGAAAATATTTTTTGTATATTTTTTTGTGAAGTGGAAGAGAGAGTACGGGTGCCCTGAGGCCTTTTGCCACTGCAAATGAACTCCGAACACATGTGCCACTTTGTACATTTGGCTTTACATTGGTGCTGAGGAATGGAAACTGGGCCTACAAGTTTTTGAAACAAGTTCTGTTAACTATTGACCATTTCCTCAGCCCACTAGAATGGTTCTGATTAAAAAGGCAAAAGATGAATAACAATTGTAACACATAAGGGAAACTCTCATATATAAGTGAACCTGTAAACCATTGTGAAAAATCATATAAGGGATCCTCAAAAAACAATGAAAGAAAGAAAAGAAATGCTACTATGTATAGTACCCAGCTATCCTGTTATTGGGTCTGTATTCAAAGGAAATGAAACCTTCATAGCAAAGAGAAACATACACACCTGTGTTTCTTTTTTCCATACTCTTCATAATAGCAAGAAATGAAATCAACAGGTGTCTGCCAACAAATAGGTCAACAATGTAATATATACATATAATATAATTACATGTACTATTACATAATCATGTAGTTATTCAACCACAGAAATATAAAATACTGGGCTGGAGAGATGGGTTAGTGGTTGAGAGGCTTGCCTGTGAAGTCAATGGACTCACATTCAACTCTCCAGGTCCCATGTAAGCCAGATGGATATAGAGTGATGCAAGCGCGTAAGGTTGCACATGCACACAAAACAGTGCACATGTGTGGAGTTTGATTACAGTGTCTAGGGGATCTGACACACTGATAGTCTTTCTCTCTCTCTCAAATAAACAAAACTAAATAAAATATTTAAAATACTGTTGCTTGTGACAATATGAACATAACTTAAAGACAGTATATTAAATGAAAAGCTTGGCAAAGAAAGACAAATATTGCATATTCTCAGTTATTTGTAGAGATAAAAGACATGATACAGAATTTAAAAGAGTTGAGTAGATGTGCTGGGCATAGAAAGATGGAATAGAGGAATAATTGCTACCAAAGTGCAATTATATGAGAGAAAGAATTCCAATGTTTTAAAGCCCACCAGCAAAATTATAGCCTACATCATTTTATTGTACATTTCAAAATACCTTCCAGAGAAGTGTTGGAAGTTTATCAGCACATAGTAATGATACTACTTGAGGAGATGGAAATACTAGATCCCCTAGACTAATCATTACATATTGTTCATATGCATTAAAAAGTAATGTTCTACCCTACAAATAAGTACAAGTATTATGTATCAATTTAAAATCTTTCAAAAGAGAAAGATTATTAATAATATGAGTAAATGAGATTTCTCATATTTCCAGAAGTGGGCTTTAGAATTTTATTTTTATATCATTATCTTGATCACTTCACACTGCGCAAGGTGACAAGCAACACTGAGTCTCAGGGAAGGTCAGGTAAAGAGATGTTAAAGAAAGTCTCCTTTATCGCTCTCTCTCTCTCTTTCACATGACACCTGTTGAGATTAATTAGTTAATCCTAGATTGATTATTCTTCCATGACATGCTAAAATCCTAACAGAAATTAACATCTTCATAAATCTTTATGTAGTATGAGGCTCAACTGTTTTTTTTTTTCCTCCAAACTTAATTCAATGTTATCTATAAAGGAAAATAATTTTTGTTCCAATTATATTCAATACTGAATATCTCTTAAATTTTGATCCAGCTGTAAAATAATGGCATCCCATAATTAATCTTATTTACTGTGGCTGTTACTGCGCTGCCCTGGTTGATGCTGTTGGTGAGGGTTGTTTACTGCAAAGCTTCACACTGTGACCACATAAAAATGAATATTGTTGTCTAGAAAGATAATAATTATTTCTTGACTTTTGCCAAGCTGAAATAGGTCTTTTGGTGTAAATAATTTGGCACAAACAATGTACCAGTGTCCTAGAAGGAAAATTCTCAAGCAGATCCACTAAGACACTGATTTATCGATGACTAACAAAGACTTCTTTGAAAAAAGTTTTCAGCTTCTAGATTTGAATAGCAATTGACTAGCCAAAGATTTTCCCAGAAAGTCCAAATTGTTCACCAATTATCTCTTCATGTGAATTTTATGTTTTTAAAACTTGCCTAAGATTTCTAAGGTACAATTTATACAATCTGTATATACATAAATAACAAGCCACAGTACTTATGTAGGAATGATGCTGATATTCAAGGGGTTAAAGGCATAAAATGCACAGAATTCCTGGAAACATGTTTGGACCATTCTCTGAAAAAGAGAAAGAATTCTAGAAGTAGACATTTAAAGCATAGAGAGAGAAAGAGAGAGAGAGAGAGAGAGAGAGAGAGAGAGGGGGGGGGGGAGGTATGGGAAAGAGTGAAAGCATTTTGGAAATGATTCACAGCAAGATCTATTTAAAATTACATCTCATCAGTAATATTCTTTCTCTTTATCAGATGGGAGTTTTAAATATTATTGTAAGGATAGCAAGAAGATTCCGTATTGCTTTAAAACATGAAACTATAATTATTTGTTCTTTAATGGATCAGTAACATCACACATTATCCTGTTAAAGTTCTTTACAGTCAAGGTATTGACGTATTCAGTGAATTAACATTTAAATCCCTCACATTTACATCTAAAATCCAGCTGACTTTAAGGTAAAGAGAACCATGGCCTGATCTTTGAGCTTTAGGAGGGACATAAATCCCTCATTTCTACATTTTTCATAAAAATTCCATCTTTTATTTTGCGTTAAAAGCAAAAAAAAAAAAAAAAAAAAAAAACTTTTGGATAATGACTAGGATACATTTTTATCCCAGTGCCTTGCCTTCTAAGATGTATAAACTTAACAGATTCTTTGCAATTCTTGGCCTCAGTTTCCTCAATGAGATAGTGAAGAATTCAGGTTGTTTGATCCAACTTATACTTTAAAAGTACAGGCATATACAATAGCTTAGTTAGTTCAGTTCTGTATGTTATACCCTTGAACATGGCAGTCAAACAAAAGGCACTGACTGTTCATTTCTTTAACTCAAATCCTTACGTCCAACAAATATTTGTAACCTATGGAATTCTTTATACATGGCTAAATATGGCTTTATGGAATTGACTTAATGATTGGGTGTTCAAATATTGATAAGTGATTGTGATTATGTTATAAATCAAAAATCTCTGGTGAGAGTATAATTTTGAGTTTAGTACTAAATCTTAAAATATGGCAGCTCAACTTAAACATTCCATCTTGAGTCATATAATCACTTTCAACTCCTGTTTTATGTTGTTTTGAAAACATGTTTTCATGTTAGCACTAATTTTTGTGAATTATTCTTGAATTTACTTTGTTTTACCCAAATTCTAATTCTTAAGCTCCTGTATTGACTGAATTTTTCTCTAAGGGAAGCTTTGTTTCTGTGGTATGGACAAGTCAATTGTTTTTATTTCTGAAAATGAATTGAAAGGCAACTCTAATTAGCTGAGACGATTAGAAGTATTAATAGTAATAAGAACAGCCATATTGGTATTTATATTTATAGCAGATATTCTTTCTATCAAAGGAGGATAGAGCACTTTTCAAGTCTGACAGGGTGATAAATCAACTTAATCCAAGTGATCGATTCTATCACCTGGGTGAAATGTGGGAGCTGTTAAATAATCCAGGTCAGTGCAGGATTGCGGACAGTGAAGAACAAAGAAAAGCAATGTCTTCATTTCTGCCTTATTTAATACAGACCCACTGCAAGTGGTCCCTAGACTGCCAGAGAAAAATCCCAACTTGTATGTAATAAATCTCACCGTTGGGTCTCTCATACTTATGTTTCCAGGTTTGGCACCGCATTAAATTTCTGTATTGAAATGGAACACTTGTTGGCTTAGAGCCAGATGAACCTATTTCTAACACCGATTTCTTGCACGTGGGAACATCCTTATTTAGGCCCACAGAACAAAAAACTTCCGTGAGCAACGTCTTATGGTACACGTGAGATGCGACAATGACTCTTGGTGAGTTGGCACGGTAATGCGATGCTGGGCCACATGCGGGCTCTGTGACGATGCTTCAGCCCCTCACTTGATACTCCACAGTGATTCCCCAGGATCGACATCCAGGACCACAAAAGTGGCTGTGGTTATGTCATGGTGTTTGGTGATATAGGACAATTGTCTCTTTTTTCCACCTGGTTCCTCCTATTCCTGTTCCCTTGTCTAGGGAAAGCAGGGTTTTCATCTGACATTTTGCGCGTGTGTGTGTGTGTGTGTGTGTGTGTGTGTGTGTGTGTGTGTGTGTTTCCTTCAGAGTTTCTGGATTGTTGACATCTGTGGTTCACTAGTGGGGGTAGTTGAGCCAAAAACACCCCACAGACTCACCACAATATTATTCATGAAGTCCTGATGTACCTACCCATTTCACCTATGTCTCCCCAAATGTCAGTATCAACCATGTTTGCTACATATGAACCCAGTCAGAGTGTCTACATTGCTCATGAATTAGAAACTCATAGTCTCTATACTAATGGTTACGGTTGAAAGAGTTTCTACAGTATTATGGGTATCTACATAAAGTACAGTAAATGCAAAGGATGGTGGTGCTGGCTTCAGTAGATGGACCCCAAGTTTAAGACCATCCTGAGATATACACTGAGACCCTTTCTATGTTAAAGAAAAGGTAGTACAATGGAAACTAATTTGGCTGGAGAGATGGTGCAGTGGTTAAAGTCACTTGCTTACAAAGCCTAATGGTAAGATCCAATTCCCCAGTACCTACATGAAGCCAGAGGCACAAAGCGGCACATGCATCTGGAGTTTGTTTGCAGTGGCAAGGAGCCTGCCAGACACATTTTTATGCTCTCTCTGTGTGTGTGTATCTAATAAATAAATACATGTAAAATAGTGTGGTATTTACTGTCATAATTCTGTGAAAGATAGACAGTAAGTTCAGATGCTGTTGGGGACTAGCCTGGACTCTGAGTCAGATCCTAGAAATTCACTTCAGAGAAGTAACAGGTCCCTATAATTGTTTGCTCTGTTTCCATTTTTCTTTGCTCTTTTGTTGTTTGTTGTTGTTGTTTTCATGGCTACCTACCCTAACTTTATTAGAGATTTTTGTAAGCCCTTCCCAGTGTTTCCCACATCATTTCTAAAGCACACTAACTACCTGGTATTGATATTGTGCTAAGCCCTAGCCAGACTCATAAATCAGCAGCAGCAATGGTGCAGAATGCCCGCCCTTGATTGCCGTATAAAGAAAAACAAGCTGCCATCTTGACATTTCCTTTATGGTATACAATAACTTTTGTCACACAGAAAATCTTTTATATTTAATCCAATTCATTTTTATTGAGTACTACAATAAGCCAGGTATGGAGCTACTGGGGACACAAAGATGAATAAGTTCTTCCAGGATGTGGCTAATAGAATAGTGAGAAGCAGGTCACCTACACTAAGGTCAGGTAGAAGTGTTAGGACACAGGCTGTTACACACTCGGAAAGGGGGTGAGGAAGTCTATGCTCTGAGGTAACCTTTGAGCCAAGTCTTGAAATATGAGGAGTGATTTTCTTTCCAGATAAGTACAAAGTAGAAAAGAAAACTCCAGCAAGTGCATAGGGGTATGGGGCACAAAGAGAAGTCTAGTGTTCCTAGCGCAGTGTCTGGTCTTCTGAAAGTTCTTACAGATTATATTTTCAGAGCTGTTGGTTAACTGTGTAAGGTGACTGGGAGAGGGTAGGAGAAATGCATTTCTTCTTGGAAGTTGCTATATTACTGAATGCTTTCACTGCCTTGTTTTGTTTCACCTGCCTATGGTATATAGTCATAATATATGTACTCTGTGAACAACATAGTGAGAATTCACTCTTTTAGGAAACCATACTAAATGTGCTCTCTAGCTCTTTCTCTCTCTCTCTACCTCCCTTCCTCCCTCCCTCTTGGGTACATTAACAGTTAAGTGATTCTACTGCCTCTAAATGTGGACTATAGTTGAGTTCTGGAGGGGAAAAATTGATTGCCATAACAAGGTCTACTGCTAAACTGAACATATGCTACTCATAATGTCACTTTCTAAATCAATGAAATTATCATTATAGAACATGTCGACAAATTAGACATGTAAAATGCCTGCTGTATGTGGGAGAGATGTAATTTGGCTCCATAAAAAGAAAATTAAACAATAAAATATCAATGACAGATGTAGTTAGCTAAAGGTTTTGAGGTTTAAATACCAATTTTCAAGGGGAAAAAATCATGCAGACAAACAGGAGAGCAGATAAAAATACCCGTCTTCACAGGAGATGAAGATTCAGTATTTTGTCCAGATGTTCTGAGATCTTAGCTGTGTTCTTTCTTTAACAGCGAAATCCAGAGACAAGTTCCTCACTGCCTCAAATCCAAGCAAGGAAAATCAGCAGTTATAAAAGAAATACAGTCAATTAAATAATAATGTGTTTTTTCTGTTTGAAAGAATATGGTGGATTAGTTTAGAGTTGGAAAAGCCACCTTATTCCTCTTTGAGATCTGCTTTGAATGGACTTCCTGTTATGTTTCTTTTTTGAGAATTCAACAAGCCAAGACCACAAGTTTCAAGGCATTCCTGGCTGTGGTTAATTTTTCCCCATAACAGAAACATCATGAAATATAGAAAGGACTTCAAGATAAGTATGAAAATATCAAGACAATCATTGATAAATGTATCATTCTTAAAGTAAAAAAATGTATTTCACTTTTTAGAAATTTATTATTTTTTATTAGTTTTCTATTCAGCAAATACAGGCAGTTTGGTACCATTATTAGGCTCATCCATGACCTACCCCCTCCCCAATGGCCCCTCCTTGTTGAGGTGTATGGGTCACGCCTTGTGGGGATAACCCACAGTTATTGGTACAATAAATGTCTTTGTATATCATGACCCAACATGTGGCTCTGACATTCTTTCTGCCCCCTTTTCCACAAAATTTCCCTGAGCCATGTTGGGTTCATTTTTGGTCTGCTTCAGTGATGAGGTATTGGGGGCCTCTGAGGCTCTGGCTCTCTGATTTGGTAGGAGTTGATTTTTCTCTGTGTTGGTCTCCTTCCCTCTTGTGCTGGTATCCGGTTCATCAGAAAAACAGCACCCTTGATTGTTTCGCTAATTTTCCTTAGTTTCAGCCGGGACCCTTTTGAGGTATGATGGGGTTGCTCTCTTCTTGGGATCTGCATCTATCTGAAAAAGAGAAGCAGATTCTCCAACAGAGAGTAAGTTAGTTCCAGGACAAATGAAATAACCCTTACATTTTTTATAGAGAATTTAATAGGTGTAGGCCCTCTTGTAGCCCATGATTGATGGTAGCTTGATATTGGAGAGAGGGTTTGTGTTTGGATATGATTCTGACTTGTTTCCCAGCTCCAGCTATTTGTCCCATACTACGGAGAGGATCAGTTAGCCAAATCAAGAGCATCTGGTTCCCCACCATGGCTGTGTGCCACTATTGCACTTGTGTGGGCACCACAACTGGTTATTTGTTGCTAAGTAGGTTAGACCATGAGAGATATTGGTTATTTCCCCCAGTCACCCATGTAGCACCTTCTGGCACTAGATAGGCTGACTGTCTGGGGACTGACTCTCTCCTGGCTTCCAGCCATGCCGTTCCATTTTATGTGTCAGCTGCATATGGTGTCTTCAGCAATAGGGTCTTACCACTAACCTTTGATGGGTCATCAAGTACTCTGACAGAAATTTGTCATTCTTTTAGGAAACCTTGTAGGCTTCTCTGATCAAAAGCTCATTGTGGATGATAGCCTCATGCTGGTACTGGGAGTCACAGGTCAGTGCCCAATAAGAAAATGAGGAAGAATATAAGTAATATACAAGAGTTAGGGAGGAGAGAGAGAGAGAGAGAGAGAAAGGGAGAGAGAGACGGAGGGAGGGAAGATGTAGAAGGTTTAGGTTAGATTGATCCTACCCTCTCCAGTGTCTTGTGGTTCAGGTGTTTCCTGTAAGGGCCTGGTGAGGGTTCAACCATTTGGTCTGCCTTTTAGGAAATAGAATTTTATGGTACCATGGCCGTTTGGGTCTAAAAGATAGTAAAATAAATGATAATTACCTTTAATCCTCTAATGCCTTAAGCTATTTCTAGTGGCTCTCTGCCATAGAAAATTTGGTGACATAGGAAAGTTCTTGTTGCTGAACAGATCTTTAGCATTATCTAACTACTGATAATGTATTGAGATTTCAGAAGTATTCAGAAATTTCTGTATCAATAAGATTTTATAGAAATTCAAGTGTTGTGATCTTGCCAGTGATCCCCATTACTTGGGAGGTTTATGTAGGAAGATTGCCAAAAGTTTGAGGACATCCTAGTCTATATAGTGAGTACTATACAAGCCTAGGCTAGGGTGTTAGACATCAGCAAGAAAGATGACAGAATAACAAAAAAGAGAGAGGGGGGGAGTGAGGGAATTACCATGGGATATTTTTTATAATCATGGAAAATGTTAATAAAAATTTAAAAATTAAAGAAAAGAGAGAAAGAAGTTGTATTTACTTAAGAGATGTTTTTAATATCGTGTAAATCCTCTGCTTTTTTGTTGTTGTTTTTGCTGTTCACTAGTTATCAATCCTGTAACCCAGAATGGACTTTTAATGATCTATCTCCTAACATTGCACAGAAACCTGCATAGACTAGTAACTAAATAAGAGCAGAAATGAAAGAAGGGGGAAAACATATTGGCCATAAAAATCCATTCACCAGTTCAAAACCTGAATTCCATGTCTGTATTTTCAAGGACAAAGTGGCTGAATGGAGCCATATGAGTGTGACTTCAAGTACTGGGCTATAAAGGTTTGCAAACCACTCCCAGGCTTGGCAATGTGCTGCTGGTGTGAGACGCAGCCGAGTGTGTTTCCATCCTCTCAGCACTCCTGACAGCTGCTCTGTCAGTCCACATATCAAGTTGACTCTGATGAACAGTTTACCTGATCCTGTGGACATAATGCACAAGTGAGAAGTAACCAGTGGTTCTAAATTTCTGAGATGATCGTGGGTGGTAAAATAGGCAGAGGGAGACTGGTTACTAACATTGCCCAGGAAATAATGCTTTGACAATTAAAATGCCACTTAGTAGACACACTTGCGGTTACCATATCCTTCCTCTCAACCATAGCCTCTTCCTGAAGAGGCAGTTAATTAAACATTAATATGGCAACATCTACATCTGAATCATTTCCTCAAGTAGAAAGCAGTTGACAACATGGGTTCATATGCTAAGGAAAGAAAGATGACTGTGCACAGAATTATACATGCATGTTCTCATTCACACCCCTGAATCTTTGTGTTCATTCCCTGCTAACCAACAGAGACAATCAGTCTTCATACATGCAGCTGTACTATCACAGCTATTTGGGTAGAATATTAGTGTCTTCAATCTCCATGCCTCATATTATTGGATTGATGATTCCATTATATTATATTTCACACACATAATTAACATAAAATGATATAATTGCATAAAAGGGGAAAATGAGTATCTAAATTAAATGACATTCCCTTACAAAAGTTGTGCATAGAAAACTTTTCTGGCATCTGCTATGGAAATATGGAAATATATTTTTAAATACAGTGTGAAATATAAAATAAGAGACAAAATGTGATTCATCCACATTTGAGAATCCTCACTTGTCAAAGTAACATTTCCCAAAAGAAAATCACTTAGAAAGGATAGCCCTCAGAATCCTGCTACTAACAGTGCTACTTTCAATAAATCTTTAAGATGTTCAATGCTATAAACCTACCACTAAGACAACCCATTAGAAAGAGAAGGAAGAACACACCACCTCTGGGTTAGAAAGTTCTATAACCTCTGGGCCATGTTAAAAAGTCATGTTCAGGGGCTAGAGAGATTGCTTAGTGGTTAGGGTGCTTGCCTGCCTAGCCTAAGGACTCATACTTGACCCTCTAGGTCCCACATAAGCCAGATACACAGTGACACAGTGCAAAAGATCACATGCACACAAGGGAGTGCACACATTTGGAGTTTGACTGCAGTGGCTAGAGACCCTGGTGTGCCAATTCTCTCTCTCCCCCCACCTCTTTCTCTCTCTCATAAAAAGGCAGTCTTTTGTGGTTGCCTCAAAAAAAAAAAAATTAAAGCCAAGTTCATGAGGCAGGCTAAGATTGAGGAGCCCACCACTAAAATCCCTATGAAGAGAAAGATGGCCATTAACAGCTAATATGGGCTCAGTAAAGAAACACCAAGATTCAGTTATCTCCTGGAGTTAGCTGAAGCATCATTTTCCTTCAGTTTCAAACTTAGCAACAGTGTGTTGTCTACTTATTTAATCAATAATTTGAGACAAGACAACATTCCTCAAGGGGAAGAGAGCTCTAAAGTGAGCTACATCCTCATGCTTTACCTATCCACTGGAGAGATACAGTCATGACTCCTTAAGATCACTGTTCTGCTTTTAAATCTCTGTGAGAAAATTAGAATTCATATTAGTTACTTTGAGGCCATTGTGACCACAATAACTGATATGACTTAAGGGAGGAATTATTTATCTTGGTTCATGGGTCCAGAGGATGTTAGCTTATCATGATAAGGAGTGTGTGTCATGGTCCATGGTGATACAAGTGCATAAGGGGAGGATCCTCAAATGACAATGTGCCAAAAAGCAGAGATTTGTCAGAACCAGAAGTCAGGCATCCCTTTCAAAGACCTGTCTCTAGTGACCTCCTAGGTTCCACAGTCTCCCCCAACAGTGCACCAGTGGGAACGAATGTTAAAAGCTTGGGCCCATGGGAGACATCTCAGATTTACACCATATGATCCCTAATTGTATCTTCATGTAGCCAGCCCATGATCACCTCCATAATTGCCCAATTTTCTTATAATTTTCTCATCTTTTCCCTGTAAAGAGAGATAAACGTTAGCACTGAAGAAATCAAAAAAGAAAGAAAGTGAGGAGCAGGGAGGCGCTCGGCGGATCAAGCGCTTGCCTTGCAAGTGTACGAACCTGAGCTTGGATCGCCAGAGCTGACCTAAAGCTTTCTTTGCTACATGGCCTGCGAGACTTAGAATTTCCTACAGCAGTGCTTCTCGTTCAGTACACTTCACATCCTGCTCCATTTTCACTCAGTGCTGGAGCAGACTGCTTTCAGGACAAATTTGTGTTCTGATTGAACTTCTATCCCTGTCATGAATGTCACAGGGCCACACGAGTGACCTTCCTTAAGTTGTGCTACTAAGGATGAATGGCAGACATCCACAGGTTCACAGAAATAATGGTCAGCCACATAAATATGTCCCACTAAATGTAACTTAAGTTCACCTAAGCTTGAGCCCAGCACTGTGTGAGGCTAGTCTAGTCTAACCTGAGAAGTAAGACGGAGATGGGAGATGTCTCAGCAGTTAAGAGCATTAGACACTTAGGCATGAGGGTCTCTGATGAGAGACCACTGACTTGGACTTCCAGAGCCCATACAAAAGATGGGTGTGGCCACACATGGCTGTAACCCCAAGACAGGGTAGGGGGCAGAGAACCAGAATTGCTGGGGCTCAGTGAGTGACAGCAGCTGTGGGCTGAGGGAGAGACCTCATTCCAAGGAACTAAGTTTTTGTATCATAGGGGACACCCAAAGTTCTCCTCTGACTTAAGCAAAAGGGAAGGAATTGGGAAGGGGAAAAAGCAACACTCTTAAGCAATGGTGGTTGCAAACTCACTTTTTAGTATTTTTTATAAACATATGACCCTTTGTCTTAGGTGGGGTGAGTATCTCAGCTTATCTGGGGTAATTCTAGCTTCAGCACTAAAGTCCTACATTTTGATAAATCTCTAGCTGCCAGGCAAGCTAAGGCAGCTGCTCACTTTCCCTGTAAATGTGAGTCTGAGGCACTGTTTTAGACAGCTTTGCTTTGCTAGGATGAACATCCAAACCAGGCTCAAGTTGTAGGAGGAAGGGGTTTATTTCAAGCTCACAGATGGGGGGAGACAGGGTGCTCCATCAGTGGCAGAAGATGCTGCTCCCATACATCCAAGCAGAGAGAAACCATCACCAGCCAGCAAACACCAAAAATCGATATGCACAACACCAGGAGCAGCAGGAGACCAGAGCTCAAGCTACTCTGAAAACCTCTGGCCAGACATCAGATGCACCCCTGCAACATATCTTAGGCCGGACCCCAGTCCCCACCACCAGTGACACCTCCTCCAGTCTGGTGGCTACAGATGCAGGCTAAGAAGCTTTATTAGAGGCTGGAGAGATGGCTTAGCGGTTAAGCGCTTGCCTGTGAAGCCTAAGGACCCCGGTTCGAGGCTCGGTTCCCCAGGACTCACATTAGCCAGATGCACAAGGGGGCGCATGCATCTGGAGTTCATTTGCAGTGGCTGGAAGCCCTGGCATGCCCATTCTCTCTCTCTCTCTCTCTCTCTCTCTCTCTCTCTCTCTCTCTCTCTCTTTCTCGCTCTTGCTCTCGCTCTCTGCCTCTTTCCCTCTCTGTCTGTTGCTCTTAAACAAATAAATAAAAATATTAAAAAAGAAGCTTTATTAAAACACCTGAGTCTTTGGGGGACACACATTCACACCACCACAGACGCCCACAAGAAGACCTGTAAGTGTGGACGGTCCTAAAGCTCAGACCCCCCTCACCTCATGTCAAATCTCAGTGTGGCTCCAGATCCTATTCTGTATGTTGATGGGACTTGGGTCATTTACTTTGTCTCTTAAGCTTCCTTCCTTTTTAGCAGGTATGCAGGTATAGAGTGGGAATTCAACTCCTAGATGTTATTACAGAGGCTGGGATATATCTCAGCAGTTAAGAGCATTAGACACTTAGGCATGAGGGTCTCTGATGAGAGACCACTGACTTGGACTTCCAGAGCCCATACAAAAGATGGGTGTGGCCACACATGGCTGTAACCCCAAGACAGGGTAGGGGGCAGAGAACAAGAATTGCTGGGGCTCAGTGAGTGACAGCAGCTGTGGGCTGAGGGAGAGACCTCATTCCAAGGAACTAAGTTTTTGAATGATAGAGGACACCCAAAGTTCTCCTCTGACTTAAGCGTGCTCATGCACCTTTGCACACCACACCACACAAAAGCTCACCACACATGCACAAAATGTTCTTACAGATTGCTACTAACATCAGCACACAAATTATTCCAATGGTGCCTTCCTCCAACATTTTAAGTTTATTTTTTAATAAAAGTTTTATTAATTTATTTGCAAGCAGACAGAGAGAAGAGAGATAGAAGAAGAGATTAGGCATGCCAGGATATCCAGCTACTGCAAACAAACTCCAAGTACATGTACCACGTACATCTGGCTTTATGTGGGTACTGGGGAAATGAAACTGGGTCCTTAGGCTTTACAGGCAAGTCCCTAAACTGCTGATCCATCTTTCCAGCCCCTCCCTTCAACATTTTAATGTAAAAATCGTATTAAAAATATAAAAGTTAACTTTAGAATGTAACTCTATTGTCAACTTTCAAGAATCCTACCTATGCCATATTTTATGAGCTATTTCTAAAAGCAGTATGTTATAAAATAAAACTTGATTTAAACATAGGCACTTGGCTAAATTGAATTTTGACTCATTTTATTATAGCAGAGTGAATAAACATAATATAATTTATTTTTAAAAAGATCTTTGGACTTGAAACCATGGAATGAATATGGAACAGGACTTCAAAATGAATAATTTTGAAGAGATTGAAGTCTAACAAATATCTATTGCATTTTACGCTATCCACAAATTCTCCACAATAACTTCAGTATTTAATTACCCTGGCATTATTTGATTGAGTTATATTCTGCAGCAGTATTGTCCCATTGGTGCTTGTTTGACATCAGTAGTGATAAGAATACAATATGTAATATACAAATTCATTATCAGAATATTTCGTGCAGCTGTACAATTATTAACTGTATTTCCTTTTCTAGAGCAAGTTAAACAATCTTTTGTTTTTTGGGCACTTCAAGGAAAAAGCCTGGCAACATGAATGTGAATTTCATGGCAACTTACTTGCCACTAGTCTGCACCTAAAATGCAAAAAGACTCAACTCTCTTGTATCTCAGACTGGTGCTGGGAACTCTGAACTTTCAAGCTGGTCCACAGTCTTTGTTCTAGCTTCTTTCTAGGCAGCCAAAGCAAGATGCAAAGACTTTCTAGTATCTAGTCCAGTATCCTGCCAGGCCTTTCTTTCCCTCTTCCTCTCCTGCCATGTTTTTGTAAGTGTTCAGTGAAGCAACCTGGCTTACTTTTAAAAAGCACTAGGAAGTTGGTGGACTCACTATCTTAGATTATGGGATTTTCTTTTCTTTCTTTTAGCTTAATTTTATGCATTATGTATATATGAGTACCTGCATGCAGAGGTCAGAAGATGTCAGTGACCTTGGATGTCATTCCTCAGTTGCTTGCCACCCTTTTTTGAGACAGAGTCTGTCACTGGCTGGGAGCTCACCAATTTGTCTTGATTGCCTGGCCAGAAAGTCCCAAGAATCCAACATTCTCTGCCTCCTCAGCACTGAGATGACAAGCATGAAACTGCTTGGGCTTTGAGCTGAGGTTCTCATGCATGCCAAGCATTTTACTGACTGGGTAATTTTCTCAGCCTTCTGCCTTTTTTTTTTTTTTTTTTTTTTTGAGGTAGGATTTCACTCTATCCCTGGCTGACCTGGAATTCACTCTGTAGTCTCAGGGTGGCCTTGAACTCACAGTGATCCTCCAACCTCTGCTTCCTGAGTGCTGGGATTAAAGGCATGCACCACCGCACCCTGCTGATTCTGTCCATTTTTGGTTTTACATACATAATTACATCAAGCATGTCACTGTGCCAAAATGTAGAAAGTCTATGAATTGACATCTATTAAAATACTCAACAGTTACTAAAGAATAATATAATTTAAGAGATGCATATAGAGGTTTCTGTTTGTTTGATCTCTTGCTATGTTGCTTTGGCTTACAAAACCATGACTATATGGCAAAATGATTGAGTTAGGATAAGTCAAAGAACAAATCTTGATAGCCAGAGTTTTCAGAATTCATGGTGGCCATGTTAACTGTCAATTTCACAGGGTTTGTATGCTGAGGTATTTAATGACAAGAGAAAAATGAAAATTCCATGAACAATCTACTTAAGAAGCGTCACATGGATATGGATTAATGCGGGGACCATGATGATGAGGGTGTCCTGACAGACCAAGTTTCTCATGCTTTAGGACATGAAACAGTCAATATATGCCTTTCAAATGGCCTAACTTAATCCCAATGAGAAAATTAATCAGGTGGGAAGAGCCGGCCCTATCTGTGTAATTATAAATTAAAAAGAAGGAATTAAAGGTTAATTCTAAATCTTGGTAGGCTCTGTGATCCATGGGCCATTTGGCTGTTTCAGAGTGGTTGAAAGAACCTTGGAACTTATGTGTCTCAATCAATAGCAAGACCTTTCAGAGAGAAAAGGCACAAAAAGTTTGAGCATTTTCTACTTTAATGTTTATATTGGTACCATCTATCCCTTAAATGTTTAAAAACTTATCTGAGGAGTCTGTTTAATGGCTCACATAGTATCTCTATAAGTCTCTTTAATCCTCTTTTTTTGAAAAGCTATAAAGATTTAGGAGTCTCTGGTACTTTTATATCAGCCTTTTGTCATCCCAAGTATGATAAACATCTTGCATGAAGAATTACTAAGTCACAGCAAAAGATAGATCTAGTATCTCACGGATGCTATTATATCAATTATCTCTGAACAGCTCTTTGCTATGCCACCTTAGATTTTCCTTTCCCTGGATAATGTATTTTGTGCCAGGAATCCAAACCAGCAGAACGCTTTGCTGTCTGGGAGTTGTGACTTTCATCGCGCCATCTCTCTGTGTCCCCGCATGGGGCGCTGCATACAGCACACAGGGCTGGCTTTGTTAGTGGGTTATTTGAAAACTCTTTTTTTCCCCATTTTCTGCTCTACTCCACCCCACCACCCAACAGTTTCCCTCTGAATAAATCATCCCCACACTGTTTCTTGTCTTTCCCATCCCACCTTCTGAGGTTCCCTCTGGGTGGCAAGCTAGATTGGCATTAAAAAAAAATGTGGCAGATCATCTGCATTTTGCTTTGATGACCTCTGAGCTAAGGTCACAAAGAACCACCCAGCCTTAATCTACAGGAGCCTTGAAGAAGTGAAAACAGCACAAGTCACACAGAACACATCAGCTCTCTCCTTTGCTAATGAGCTTCCAGAGGCTGCAACGACACTGAGAACAAAAGGCAAACTGTACATCTGCCCTCTGCGCACCACTCCAGCATCACTTTACATGACCCTCATTCACTCCTCCCCAGGGGCACAGAGAGATGGACAGCATGCTCTCAGTGCCCATTGGGAAGACTGCATTGGTGCAGACATGGTGTGCATCCATTGTGCACTGTACACCAGAGCTTTGCTTTGTAGACACTTCGATCCAGCAATTTCATTAGCTTTTTTTTTGTATAAAAAAATAATCAATAATAGAAGATAAGATACATAGACTGGGCCTAGATGTCTGCCAAGCCAGAATCAGTTAAATATATGGTCATGCATTAATACTTCTAGTTTCATTAAAACTAGACTACTTTTTATATTCAGGGTGTGTACAGTAGCTTTCTTCGAAAGAGAACAGTATGAAAAAGACAGGGAGGGAAGTGAATTTACATGAAGCCAGGCAGACATTACCTCAACCTAATGATCAGTGTCATAAATCATCATGGTGGTCACATCCTCTGATATGTGATGAAAATGGCACTTTTCCTCTCTGGTCTTCCTTTTCCAACCCACTACCCTCTTCCATTTCTCCCAGGCTTTCTTGAGGTACACTTGCTGACTTCATTTGAATAGCTTTAAGGTGTACAACATATTTTAACCCATTAACAGTCTCAGAGAAGCACTACATGTTAACATAATACTTGACAATCACTTCTTTAAACTGTAAAGGTCATCAAGAACAAGCAAATCAGGCAGGCATGGTGGCGCACGCCTTTAATCCCAGCACTTGGGAGGCACAGGTAGAAGGATCACTGTGAATTTGAGGCCAGCCTGAGCCTACATAGTGAATTCCAGGTCAGCCTGGGCTAGAGTGAGACCCTACCTCAAAAAACAAATACAAAACAATGACAACAAAACAACAACAACAAAAAAAGAATAAGCAAATCTATGAAGCTGTCACGACCCACATCATTGTATGAGACAGTACCGGTAGATGCAATGGACATACTGGACAAGATTTTTGAATAGCCAGGCATGGTGGCACATACCTTTAATACCAGCACTTAGAAGGCAAGGTTGGAGGATCACCATGAATTTGAGGCCAGCCTAAAACCACATAGAGAATTCAAGGTCTTCCTGGGCTAAAGTGAGGTTCTACCTTGAAAAACAAAACAAAACAAAACAAATAAAAAGATCTTGGACCAGCAAAAGGTTAAAGCCAAGAAAATCTGAACAAAGTAAAGAATTTAGCTGGTATTAATTAGTTGCAATAAATGTGGCATACTGTTGCAGTCCGGTTCACATTGCTGGTAGAAATCACCCAACCAAAAGCAGCTTCTGGGAAAAAGAGATTTATTTTGGCTTACAGGCTCGAGGGGAAGCTCCACGATGGCAGGGGAAAACGATGGCATGAGCACAAGGTGGACATCACCCCCTGGCCAACATAAGGTGGACCACAGCAACAGGAGGGTGTGCCAAACACTAGCATGGGGAAACTGGCTATAAAGCCCATAAGCCCCAAAAATATACTCCCTCCAGGAGGCATTAATTCCCAAATATCCATCAGCTGGGAACCTAGCATTTAGAACACCTAAGTTTATGGGGGACACCTGAATCAAACCACTACACATACTAATGGAAGATATTCATGAAAGGTACCATGGGACATTTAAGCCTCATAAAAGACATGGAGCACATGGGAATTCTCTATTTAAGGTGCACAATTTTTCTGTAAATCTACAACACTTCAAAAATTTCAAGAGTATTTGAAAGGAAAATGAGACCATAGGTACCTATGTGTTGCAAAAATATATCACTAGGGTTTTTTAGGGGGTGTGTATGTGTAGTATTGTGGTGTGTGTGTGGTGCAGACATGTACATATTCACATGCTCATGAGCACACAGGCTGAGTAGACCATTGTGTGTTCTCTACTGCTGATCTGCATGTTTCCTTGAGACAAGAGCCTCTCATTGGTTCTGGAGCTGCCATTTTTGGTCAGACCAGCTGACCAGCAAGATCCAGTGATGACCATGCTCAGCTTTTGACATGGGTGCTGGGCCTTGATCTCGGGCCTTCTCAGACTCCCATGTAATGATAATAATTTGAAAAGGACTTGACACTTACAAAAAGGCCTAATGTGCCCTCATTTGGAGTTTGGTTTCTCCTCATTAGGAGATTATGCATTTGGGCAGAATACCATAGAATGGATTTGCCCTTCTCCATCTATCCCATCAAGTGTTCATAAAGTTAATATATGCCATTACTGGTGAAGTTCACTTTCATCACTGGCCAGTGTCATCTCTGTTTTTAAGATTACTACTTTACCTTTCTATTGAAATTCCTTATTGTAGAGAAGGTCCTTTCAGACTAAGCAAATGTCCGGATTCCTCCTCCTTAGCTTGCCCTCTAATTTTAATATCTATTTAAAGAATTTCATCCACAACAACTGCTGTTACATTTTCAAGTGGTGGTTGTATTCTATTGTATTTTACATGGTTATCAGAATCCTTATGTACTCAATGACAGTATGAACTTATTTCTCTATGGGCATTATCCTATACATCACTTATTTATTACTCAAACTGTTCCCCCTCCTTGCCATGAGGAATTTCTTCTAATTGATTCCTTTATCCTTTTGTCATGACCTCCCTGTTCTTTATGGCTATGATTTTACATTTTGTCTTGTTGCCATACAAAATACTTTAATTTACATAAACAAATGTGTGCGTCTTCTATTACCTCTGAAATTCAAGACAGAAAGCATTTCCTGCATATTTCTCTAAATTGCTATATGGTTCCATTTTTCACATTTAGAGTTCTATCCTGTTGGAGTTTATCCTTATGGATAGACACACACTTCCTTCTTTTCCACCTCTTTATAAAAGCATTGTTTTTACCATGGTGAAATCAACTTGGAGTATATCAGACTAGAGTCAAGATATGACATTGGGTCAGCAATGGTGGGAAGTATATCTTTACTTAAATTTACTATGGCTTATGCCCTCCTTGGTCTTGAAGTGTCTTACTAGCCTCATCTTTCTACAGACAGGACAATGTTCACATGCACAGCCTGGAGCTCACACCCCAATCAGAAATAGGTGTGGAGGCAGAAGTTCTATTCTGTTATTGACCAATAAGGGAAGTGGCAGCCCTATGTGGAGGAAGGCTTCTTGTTCATGTTTACTGGCCTGAAGCTGGGATTCTAACTTTATGGGAAAGCATTCTGAAAGTTGTATAATAGATATTCCTGTCTCTATTGCTATATTCATTTATTCATTGCTATAAACTCTTCTAGTTGCCTACTATGTGCCCAAGGCTTTTACTTCCTAGGTAACTGGCAGAGGAAAAGGTTGCTAGATTCCATAGATTTACCTCCTCATCAAGATGATATTTCTGAAATTCGTATATTTCTATTGTCCCATAGCAGTTTTAAACTTTACATAAAATGCCCTTCTAGTGTTAAAAATCATTCACAAATACCCACTATTATTTGGTGTTTGCAGGCATCTTGTGGTCTGCATTAAAATAATAGGTGGCTTTTAGAAACAAGGCAAGTTTCCTTATTCTGGAAAGCATTGTAGCATTTTTGGTGAAAAACAGAAATGACAAGTTATAGGTGCACATGATACTAAGGGTTTCCTGCAAAGCCACTTGGGCTATGCTGCTAGATAAAGGACTGCCCTTGGAGAAACTGAGAATAGCTATAATCTCTGAATGGCTACATATAGTCGAGCCATTGTCACCCCTGATGTGGAGATGCCATCTGCCATACCCACATTTGATGGCTTCTTCATTGACAAGGAGCTTAAGACTGCAATAATTTTTTTTTTTAATTAGAAAATACTGCTGTTCCAGTTTTTGATTTTCTACTCACTTATTTAATGTATACCTAGAGTCTTTGTCATGATGATGCTGCAGTATTGTTGTCTATTCCTTACCTGAAGTCATAATCCTCTTTCATGATATAGTCACCTGGAAGTGGTTGCTATGGAAATGATTGGACTTTTATATACAAAGAATTGTTACCTTTAGTTGGGTACCATCCAGACCATAAAAATATTTAAGATTAAGGCCAATGTTCCACTGAGAAATCATGGAAAGTGTATTTCTGAAAGCACAAATACACTAATATAAATAGGACAATTCACCTCAGCCACTCCAACCCAGCTTTGTCAGCTCTGTTAATTCCAGGATGTGAACTACAGAGCTGAAATTATTATTAATAACTCCTTTTTCTTCATATTAATTGCTGTTTTACCCAATTTTTATATCATATTGTTTTGCAATTGAACTCTTTTCTCCTCAACTGAGATAAGACTGGTTTTCAATATTCTGAAACTGTGAAAATGATCCAAAGCTGTTTGAAGAAATTTCCAGGTCTCAAGTTCATATGTAGTAGTGAAAGTGATTGGGTATGACAGCACATGCCAGTAACCCTGGGACTTGGGAGATGGAGTTCCAGAGAAAGTACAAGGCTAGCCTGAGACACATGAGACCCAGTCTCAAAATAGAACAATACATGTAAATACAAATGTTACCAGCTCACCCCACCACCTCTACATTGAGAACAGCATTAGAAACCACACTCTCCTCCCTCTCTCTGTACATGTATATTTTTCCTCTCTTGAGTTTAAAACCTATTCAGTGTTATTTTGCATCCTAAATTGTTCAAATGCATATAATTTGAGTCCCTGGAGATGTTAGGTATAATTATTCACATTTTGCAAAAAGCAGAAGAAATCTTCTGGTCATAAATTAGCAGTAATGGTACATGTAATTTAGTACTTATTTGTATTAGTGCATTTCCAAAGTGTTTGAAGTGTGTGTTTATAAATAATTTCCAGTGACACCTAATTGTTCCCAAGTAAAGAGAAGTTGGTACTAGTGATTGTTTCTATGACATGTAGCCACAGGGGGTGGTAATGTCCTCACCCCACCCAGCCAAGCATGCCCTGCCCTCTCTGTCAATTCTCTATGCAATTAGAATGCATTGCTGTTTTTGTCTTGGATATGAATATAGACACTGATTATGCTGGTAAGAGTTATTCTTCTCTTTTATTTTTAGCAAGAATTTACTGAGCACCTGCCTTGAGTGGGGCCCTTTCTGGTCTGATATTTAATTGGTTAATAGTTGTCATTAATTTTGTTTTCCCTTCAGCCTTTGACTATAGGACTAAGATTTGTAAATCAAAGAGATGCAGTCTGTGAGGAGGAGGGATCATTACCTACATAAATCTCCTCCTCACTCAAATTGGAAGCCAATTACCAACTTTTCTGTTTCCATCTTCCCAATTTTTCCCGGTGAATGAGGTTTATTTATCTACAGAGTTCCCAAGGCAGCTCATGCACACCAGCAGTACCAAGCCAGCGCATCACAGCCCAGGAAAGCCAACTTGGAGGCATGAATATTCGTTTATCCCCATGGGAAGAGCTTCTTCTGAAAAAGACCTGAGGAAGAACTTGCACTCAAATCCCTCAGACATACATCATGTAAAGCTGTAGCAGAAGGGGGGCTATGGTAAAGAAGGTGCATTTGCAATAAACCTATTTTTATGCACATGACCCACATGTGACTTTCTCTTTTTCCATCCTCACCCAACAAAGCAGAAAAGTTACAAAACCCTAGTTAGAACTCCTGCACAGTAACGGTTGGTGATAGCCAGAGCTGCATCTTCCTCACCTGTTTTCTTCCTAGATTATCTTTCTTGCATATCTCCCTTTTTATACTTTTCAAAGGCAATTTTCTAGCCCATGTAAATTTGTTCAGTCCCTTCTCCTCTGTCCATATAAACATTTTCACATGTTCATCCAAATTCTTCTCTTCTTCCGCACCCCTGCTGAGCTGTTTTTGAAGTAGAGAGCTTGGCAGAGCCTTGCCAGCAAACCAGCATGCTTCCTCCTTGGGGGTTTCCGTTATGGAGTACATTTAACCTCCTCCTATCTGTCCTGCTGGCAGATAGTTACTGTAATCTTACAGCCTGTTCCATTTCCCTGGAGTTGCACAATCTTTCCCCACAAAAACACCTACCTTTGTTCTGTTTCACTATTTATGAATAGTTTCCTGCCTGTGTTTCTCTAACAGAAAGTGACACCACCCCACCTCCAAAAGACTACTGAACCAGTCATTAATGCTCCCTGTCCTTAACCTTGACATGGGTATCTTTGGGTAAATTATGTGACCCTTAGTAATTTTTGTACTGTAGCAATAATGATCATAGATTCTTTCCATCTGCTTTATAATTTGTGAGGAAAAAGTCTTTTCAATGTCACCTACATCATGTTGACATTATTGCCTACAGGTCATTTGGTTTGAATGGTATACAGAAAGAAGCAGACATTCTAAAATAGCATTATTGGAAAGAATAGGTGGCTTAGAAGTTAAGGCACTTGCTTGCGAAGTCTAGGGATACCGATTTTATTCCTTAGAACACACACAAGCCAGATGCTTATAGTGGCACATGCATCTAGAGTTCTTTTGCAGTGGCTAGAATCCCTGATGCTCCTATTCTCTCGATTCTTTCTCCCTCTCCCCCCCCCTCTCTCTCTCTCTCTCTCTCTCTCTCTCTCCCTCCCTCCCTCCTTCTCTCATAAATAATAAATAAAATATTTTTAAAAATAAAATATAGCACTTGTTTTGCAGTTGTACTTGATTATTAGTATCCCACTCTACTACATTTTTTTTCATGGCTTTTCTCAATTTAGTTAGATAGCCAATCCAGGGCATGAATCCTTACACTGCCCAAATCCTAGCCATCTTAACCATTCATGTAACACAAGTCAGCTGCATTGTCTACATGGCTTTCATTGCTTGCCTTCACTGTCGTTTGCTTTTAAATCTCACAGCAGGACTTAATATGAAAACGGAATCATCTGTGCTCTATAAAGGCAACAAGAAAACTCTGTAGAAAACTGGGGTAGAAGGCAATATGTACAGTATTGACATAGACTTTGAAAGTCAACTGTTTAATATTCAATGATGCACTTGTTTGTCAAAAGGTGTTATAATCATTCTGTCTACTTATGGACAATATAAGAATTACCAGATCTGGATTGACTATCTTATATAGAGAGATCTAATTCAAACATTTCAAAAGTTCAAGCGAATTATTTTAACTTTAACTTCAGAATGAGGCCAGACCTGAAAATTAAGTTCTAATACATGTTGTAAAAAAATTTTTCTCATTATCCTTCTGACCTTTCTCTGCTTAAAACTGAGCAGATGCCAACAATCTTAGAAAAGTAATTTCTTGATTTTTTTTAAACCTGTTACTAATCTCTCAGAGCTTGGAATTAGAGATTTAGATGACATTAGATTTAGAGTTGTTATTATTTATAATTATTTCTAAAATGAAATGGTTATATTCTCAAATTACTAAGTTAGTAATATAAATATATTGAACACATCAAAAATACATCATTACCATGCCATAAGTGGATCATATTACTAAGCAACTTGCAAAGCAAAGCCTTTCTCCCTGGTATAACTGAGGATCAGTCATCATGCTACTTTCTCAGTGAGATCAGAGTGGCATCGGAGTACAGCACTTACATAGGTTCTTGCTACCTTAAAGTAAGTACTTAGAAAATATCACTTAAGTTATTGAACAGTAATCAATCTATTTGGAGGAGGGATAGGATTCTTTCAGAAATCTTTGGGAAAAAATACTAAAATTGGGCCCAGTAATCTCTAGGGAGTAGATAACCCAATTTTTAAAAGCCTACAAGAAGCTGGTGATGAAACTTAGTGGTAGATCATTTGCATAACATGTGTAAAGTCCTGGGTCCCATTCCCAGCAATATGCATTAGCACATGGGTGCACACGCACAAACACACACACACACACACACATTTTTATTAAGATAAAAAAAATGCAGTTCAGTGATAGAACAATTGTCTAGCATCCATCTCTGTAAAACAAGATGAAACAAAATAATTAAAATAGTATGATAGCCCAGAGATGAAGGTTGTTTACAGTTATTATTACGCATCTTGGGTGATGGAATCCAAGGTATACTCCAATAAGCATTTCCCTCAAGGTCTTCTGTGGGCCAAGCAGTATGCCAGGAATAAGGTAAAATACCGTAATCACAGAGAGAATATGTCTCTTGCTCTCATGGACTTTATTTGGTCTGGTATAAAAGACAATAAAGGTATGGTGTCATGTGCTATACATGCATTTTGATCATGTGCAATGGAGCTCAATATTATGAGTGTGCTCAAAAATACATATTGCCTAGTGACACACTAGCCTTTGATATAACATTTGATAATGAAAATTTGTAACTATGTTACTGACTCATATTTTCCATACTTTTAATAATTATTTTAGGGTATAGTTATATTACTTTTATTAAAAATAAAAGATTACCAGAAAACACAATGCCTCATTATGCCAGCAGCAGCTTGACTCACCTTTTGTTCACCACCCCTTAGAAGCATCAAGAAGCTAGATTGCATGGTTTTTCCAGTAACCATCTAGGTTTGTATAATTACACTCTGATTTCACCCACCAAAATCATCTAAGGGCATAATTCTGGGGCTGGAGAGATGGCTCAATGAATATGATGCTTACCTGAAAACTCCAAGGACCCAGGACTGAATTCCCCAGAACCCATGTGATCCAGATCCACAAGGTGGTACATGCATCTGGAGTTCATTTGCAGTGGCTAGAGACCCTGTGTGCCTATTCTCCCTCCCCCCGCTCTCTCTCTCCCTCTCCTCCCCCTCATCTCTCTCTCTGCCTTCTTCTCTCTTTCTCTCAAATAAAAAAATTAATTAAATACAAGTAAAGACATAGTTCTCAGAAGCCATGCTCATAGAGAAGCCACACATGACTGAGTTCCAAACTGTGGAAAAGGCAGTGAAAGCTTCAGGCAGTCACATCAGTAGAACAATGGGGCCTGGAGGAGAAAGTAGCAGATACTTATACTGGAAGTATAAGGGGGATTGAAGCTTGTGAAATGCCTCTGGGTAGACAACCGAGGTCATGAGGGATAGATAACTACACAGAAAAGCCTACATGGATATTCTGAGAATAAAAACACTGACATAGTCACAGGACAGGCAACATGGTGTTTGCCAGGACAAATCCATAACTCTGGATAAGCCATGTGAGTTGATATTTGATTAAAATTGCTAAAGGGGTCTAGAGAGATGGCTTACTGGTTAAGGCACTTGCCTGCGAAGGCTAAAGACCCATGTTCAACTCTCACATAATCCCACATAAGACAGATGCACAAAGGTGAGGCAAGCATAAGATCACACATGGCCACTAGGTGGCGAAAGCATCTGGAGTTTGATTACACTGGCTCAGGCCCTGGGGCCCCAATTCTCTCTTTCTCCTCTCTCTCTCTCTCTCTCTCTCTCTCTGTCTCTCACTCTTTCTAAATTTTTTTTAAGTGATAAGGGCAAAGAGCTCTATTGTTTTCAAGAAAAGATAGATGTAGTCCTTCTTTATGGTAACAAATGGTCTCTCTTGAAGAGAGCCATGGTGATTTTAGAGGCTGGAAGAAGAAAAGCCCACAGGAAATTGATGGAGTCTCACACTAGGTGGAGGCAGAGATGATGAGCAGGAGTGGACTGGCTGTAGGTTCTCTAAAGAAAACTGCAGAACTTGTTATGTTAATGAGGAAGATCACAGTATTCAGTATGATGTTGTGCTAGTGTTTCATCAAATCAGTGTGGTTTGCAGTATAGTAGGGAAAAGGATAACAGATAGGTGATGCTTTTATTTTGCTATATGAGAAATTAATGGCAGTAATGAGAAGTCTAGTACATGGTCATGTCAAACTTAAAGTGCCTATTAGACAACCAAGTGAAAAGAAAAAATCAGCTATTCAGTGTATAATTATTATTTAATATCTACTCTGTGTTGCATTATTACAGAAGACTCATGATTTTGGATTATAGAGGAAGCTTGTGCTGGATATAAAACCACTGTGGTGCTCAGAGTGCTGGCTTCATAAGAAAAGGTGTATTGCCTTGTGTTACCATAGTAACAGGTCACATCATGAGCACTAAATGTTCCCAAAGAATGAACTCAATTATAGCTCTCTGGACTATGCATCAAGTTATGGATTCAATGAAACCTAAGTGATGTCTCAGTCAACAGTTTATTAATAATCAATTATTTATAAGGGCAAAACATTAATATAATCGAGAATGTCTAATGCAAAAGGAAAATTTTAAAAGTACAGATTCACATGTGGAAATGTGAAGCAGCTATTATGAATACATTGTTCAGAAATATGCATAGTAGCATGAAATAAAATTGTGATTAAAAAAGTTAAAAGGCTAGTAAAAAATATTTGTAGCATGATCCCAACTTGATTTTAAACACTGGAAATAATAGATGCAAAGAAAAAAGAGGTTAATAAAAATATTATAGTTATCAATTGATGATAGGGCCTAAAATCATCATTTAAGGTAATTATTTCATCACTAACAGGTATTTTCAAAATGTTGCATAGTTGCACCTCATCACTACAGTTCTAAATTGGAATTTGAAGTAATTATTTGAGAGAAAAGAGCAACATGTTAGGAGTCTTGGAGAAATCAGAACAAGTAGAAAAGATCCCTTAGACGCAAACCTAATGTACAGAATATATTTACAGGAAACAGTGTCATTGATTTCTTGTAAGGAATAGTCTTCCTATTGTTTATGGCCAATGCACATTTGATAAGCAGTCCTGAGGTGGGCATCTCAAAGAGATATATGCTCAAAGAGGAAGGCTGCTGTTTAACTAGCATGCATTGTGCATTTATCACAGGTGAGGTTTCCTTTACATAGTTCACTTTTTAAAAGCCAATTGAGAATGTTAAATTCATACTGGATTAGTCTGTATTAAATACTATCCCTTCCCATTTCAAATACTCTAATGTAAGACAAGTAATTGAATAAAGTTTAATAAACAAATACACAAATGCAAATATGTTCCTGCATATGTGTATCCACCTTCACATAAAGTTAATTAAACAAGAGAAAGTTACATTTTAATTAAAAATTGTGTCACTAGTTCTGGCCCTGGTGATAAGGTAGAGGAATATAATGGTTGTCACCTGTCTATCTGTTTATTTGTCATTAATTAAAGCCCAGCTGGTAAAAGCACCCTTGGCACTTGAGTGGTAAGACGCTACTCACATTTAGTTGCCATGGGTGTAAATTGAGGTCCCTAGAGTCACTAAATCTATTCCATTCTTATTCCATCTAAGACACTAGCATCTATTAAACCCAAATCCCTTTGTTAAAGCTGATATAAAGACCTGCAAAAATAACAAACATTACTTCTCAAAATAATTGTTTCAGGATTTCAAAGATGTTTCAGAGATGTCTAGAAATCCCAGAATATGCCCTGTACTCTTTGTAGAATCCAGGAGGCTTAAGGAGCTCACGTTGTGCTAACAATATCTCATTCTCTGAGAAATATTGGAGTGAGAGCTTGTGGGAAATCTTTCTGTAATCTTGGTTTGGGAGTACACTTATAAATCAGATTTTCTGATGCCCCTCCCCCTGTCCTTTTGATTAAAAATAACTATCCTGTCCTACATGTAATTATACTAAGTGGAGAGGGAGCCTGCTGAGTTACTTGAGGAAAATTGCTTTCAAAAAGGTAGGCTAACTCTAGGCTAGATGTAGAGTAAGGAATGTTCTAGAAAGTCAAAGAATACAGTTCCAGTTCAGATATAACTCCAAATCTGACACAGCATGAAGTGACATCTGAAAACACAGAACTATAATTTCTTAAAGAACAAAATGCAGGGACACTCAATATGCCAGCCACCTTGTAATTCCATCCATGTGATTTCTTTTGCCTTTCTGTGCATAATTCTTTCAATAGATGAGGTGATGCATTTGCATCATGTTCAGTCCAAAGTCAACTAATCATGTTGTCTCCTTTGATGGCCGTAAATTCCATGACTCTGCTTTAAATGCCATCCACTCAAAATACAGGATGAAGGAATAGATGGGTCATTACAAATGTTTCACTGCTCTTGGAAAAAGAAGTTTAACATGCTTCAATGGGTTTAAATTAGGTGTGCTTGTGAAATATATCACATTCCCAATTTGTGTCAATGGAAATTATTTAAATATCGAGTGAGAAATTAAACAAGTGTCTGTTTACCCATGCAGCCTCCTGTTGCATAGTTTTCCTGTCTTTTCTTTCTTTAAATATGAAATATATCACAAATCAAATAGATTTGATAATACCTCCTTGCTAGAAGAAAAAAAAAAAGATATGTTGATTATAACAAATGTAGATTGCTTGGATATTAAACTGACAAAGGCGAATTTCTACCTAAATGCATGAGTTTTCAACCCAAACTCTTCAAATGGAGGCAGAGAAGGGGTGTTCTCCAGAATTTACATCAGGGTATGTGCCAAACCTTATTTCTGGTTCCATTTCACTTGTACTCCGACTGAAGAGAGTCTGATCTGTAGATAGCCCCTACATGCTCCTTGGAGATTTTCCATCCTGATAAGCCATTGCTAATGTTTTCCTCATATAAGGAAATCCTCTCTGTACTCTAAGATGTGACTGGTGGTGGCATAAATAAAGTTGTCTTTTGAAACATGAGCAAGAACTATGGCATGGAAGACCATGGTATTTCCTATATTTCAAGATATGTCCAGAAGGGCTGAGGAGATGGCTCAGTCAATAATGTGCATGCCAGGCAAGCATGATGCCCCGAGTTCAGCTCTCCAGCACCCATGTAAGTGTCCGCCATGTGTTGTGCATCTGTAATGCCAGCACTCAGGAGGCAGGGATAGGTGGAGCTCTGTGCACAAGCTGCTTAGTCATAAGAGAGGAACAGTGACTCTGGATTCAGTGAGGGACCCTGCCTCAATGAACAGGGTGGAGAGTGGTTGAAGAAGACACCTGACATCAAGCTTTGGCATCTACATGCACACACACACACACACACACACACACACACACACACACACACAAACGTGCATACATGCATGCATGCACACCAAAGACATGCAAAAAATATTTTAAAGTGCAGACGCAGGTGGTAGGGGAAAGCTGATAATTAAAGATAAAATCTTCCATATATAAAGTATAATGCTGAGTCTCAGAATGAATCTACAGTTAATCCTTGGTTTAGGAGAACTCTAGTTCCAATATCCACAAGCCAATGTTCTGCTTATTTACATATATTACAGTTGTTAACAAACAT
The DNA here is from genome assembly GCF_020740685.1 of Jaculus jaculus. Lineage (NCBI taxonomy): Eukaryota > Metazoa > Chordata > Mammalia > Rodentia > Dipodidae > Jaculus > Jaculus jaculus. The sequence continues at coordinate 69,751,369 of NC_059116.1, read as the reverse complement.
TGTATAATGTGCCTGAATGCAGTGTGATATGACCCCATAGTGAGTTTTCAAATCAATGCTGGGCATTGCAACTTCTCTACTTTATTTTCAAATGAAAGAATTTCCAAAATCAGCAGTTCTCTGACTGTGCCTGGTATGACAAAGTTAAACATTGCTCAGTAAAATGTTTGCGTTAGTTTGTGTGCATTTTGTGAGCTAGTATCATATGTCATAGTGTGAAGTAAAGTTTGAAGCCGATATCATAGGAATTTCTTCTATCATAGGAATTTTCTTTCCATTTGATATAAAGTATGATTTGTTACATTTTTACTGCAAAGTGAATTTTAATTTCCAAAGGAGTGTGTGCATGCGGAACGAGTGGGTTGCTGGCTCTTGTGCGTGTGTGTGTGTGTGTGTGTGTGTGTGTGTGTGAGAGAGAGAGAGAGAGAGAGAGAGAGAGAGATTTTGGAAGAGGATGCCATTCACAGAAGAATACATATTTGACCTGAGAATTGTAATCTTCTCCTGCATCACTTCCAGTCTTGTCCACTTAGAAAGAGCAAACACCTTCTCTTATTCATTGCTGTGGTAAGGGACTTGAGTGGTGTCTTTTGAAATGTGAATCATTTCCTAGAAGGGACATCATCAAGGACAGAGAAAAATGACATCATATTAGGAGATAGATTACACCTTTCTTCTTGGACAATTGAATAAGTGTAACATCTCTGCTTCGTATATAGACAAAATCACAAGTCAACTGGGCCAATTCATGGAATGAGCAGTGGCCTCTGTTTGATTTTTCTCTTTGACAAGTTCATACATGTATGCACTGTATTTTGATCATATTCATGTCCTTTATATCCATTATCCCCTTCCCATTCCCACTAAACTCTTCTTCCCAGATAGTCTCTTTCATGTCTTCCTCTTCTTCCTCTTCTTTCTGTGACTCACTGAGTTTAATTCGTGTTATTTGCATGAGCATGGGAAGGCTGCTATTTACAGGGGGTGGGGGCAACCTATCAGTGGCTAGGCCACCAAAGAATGCCACTCCCATCCCCCAGCAGCTATTAACTACCAAAGAATTGTTCTGTCCACGATAGAATCTTGATGAGCTCAATCACTTGACTCTTGAAACTGTAAAATTCTTTGTAATATCCTTACTTTGGGAATATAGTCATATGTCCCTGATTTTCGAAATTTCGATGAAATACTCCATAATTATATAAAATAAACCATGATAGTTCACTCCCCCCTCATTCATTGGACTATTCAAAAACATAGCTCCATTCTGAGGTTATACAAATAGCTCGAGAGCAGCATTCATGACATCTAAAACAGACATCCCTGCTTAACACGGAATTTCATTTTGTACTTTCAATGTATGTTATTTTATTGTATATATTTATTTATTTGAAAAATAAAGATAGGGGCTGGAGAGATGGCTTAGCGGTTAAGCACTTGCCTGTGAAGCCTAAGGACCCCAGTTCAAAGCTTGATTCCCCAGGACCCACGTAAACCAGATGCACAAGATGGTGCAAGCATCTGGAATTTATTTGCAGTGGCTGGAGGCCCTGATGCACCAATTCTCTCTCTATCTGCCTCTTTCTCTGTCTGTCACTCTTAAATAAATAAAAATAAACCAAAAAAATTTAAAAAAAGAAAAATAGAGATGGATAGATTGAGAGAGAGAATGGCTATTCCAGGACTTCTTGACACTGCAAACAATCTGCAGTCTGCAGATGATGCACCACTTTGTGCATCTGGCTTTATATAGGTACTGGGGAAATGAAGCTGGGCTGATGGGCTTTGCAAGCAAGCTCCTTTGACCACTGAGAAATCTCTACAGTCTCCAGTGTGTATTTAAAAGTGAGAGTTTGTTAAGAATAGGATTTTCACCATGTAAGATGCATCAATTCAATTAAGTTGCTGCTTATTGAGACATAGTTTATAGCTTTTAATAAAATAAATATAAATCAGGTTGTTTGGAGACATGAATTCTGAAGTATTTGTGCTTTTTTTTAACAGTTTACTGGAATATATTTGAAATTAACCACTTAAATTATGAAGCAAAAGCCCTGTAGTTTGTATTCATTAGGACCCTAGAGGAGAAACTGAGACACTTGTCCAGCTTTAAGAGATAGGAGGAAACATGATCGTAATAAAATACCTTTATTGCAAGGGGATGTAGTTGAGTGGTAAAGGATTTGCCTAGAATGTGGAAATCCCTAGATTCAATTTCAAGTTGTGAAATAAAGAAGAAATATACAAGTAAAGAAGGAAGAAAGGGAGAGAGTGTGGGAAGGAGAACAGAAAGAAGAAAGTAAGGATGAAAGGAAGGAAGAAAGGAAGGAGGGAGGGAGGGAGGGAGGGAGGGAGGGAGGGAGGGAGGGAGGAAGGAAGGAAGGAAGGAAGGAAGGAAGGAAGGAAGGAAGGAAGGAAGGAAGGAAGGAAGGAAGGAAGGAAGGGATTGAGGGAGAGAGAGAGGAAGGGAGGGAGGGAGGGAGGAAGGAAGGAAAGGAATGAGGGAGGGAAAGAAGGAGGAAGGGAGGGAGGAAGGAAGGGCTTCAAAATAAATGCTGCTATTTTAGAACTTGATTTAAGAATGCTTAGTCCCAGGTCTATTTTTTGTTGTTCATCAATTTAAGTTCAAATTTTACATATCTTTCTTAAGAATGAATCAGTTTTGCCAAATTTGAATGCCACTGGTCTCCTGCTTACTCTCCAGTTCTGGTCCTCCTTTATAGATTTGAATTCCATTTGTTTGCTGACATCCAAACTCTAACATGCCAGTTTTACCCAGCTACCAAATCCTTCAATGACAATATCTTGAGTTCCTAGCCATGAACAATCTGCTTTTGGCAATTGATAATACAAGTGTTTTGTAGTTAATGTTAAGTACCATTGTTTTTCAAGACACTTTTTTCTATCCATAGATTATTGTCTTCCTGTGGACAAAGGCAATCTTCATTGGCTAACAAGATGCCTTTAATTGGGACCTTTAAGTATATTCCAATGTCATGTTTACAAAAGAGAGATACCAAGATGAAAAATTTAAAACCAAATGAAGAAAAATATGGGGTGATAGAATGTATGTTTATGGTTTCAAAATGTCATGAAAATCTTCAAATTAAAGATATATAGATATAGATATAGATATAGATATAGATATAGATATAGTTAATGAGTACTAACTTATAATTGATACAACCTTGTTATCATTTTATGCAGGTATCGAGGGATACTTTATAACAATGTTATTTTTTCATATTTTTCTTCTATTGCTACTTCTTTGTTGTATACTAAAATCTGCACGATATTATTCAGGATGGATTTGGTTGCAAGTAAACAAGTAGATTTCAACAATGCAGGCCTAAAGTTCTAGACACTCAAGAGTAGGAGAGATTTTAAATTTGCTTTGACCAACTGAGTCAACTCTATCATCCCATGTTTCTCAGGCTCCTTCCTCCAAGGTCACTGGCTTCCTTCTCTGGTGGTCAAAGCATTAATTCCAGGACACATTCTACAAAGGTAAAGAAAAATGGACACTTTAATAATCTCTCCCAGGACATGCATTTTTCTAAAATGACTCTGCATGTTCTATTCTTAGCCTGTTTTGCCAAGGTTTATCCCATGCCCTTTCCTGTGCACCTGAATAGGCCAATTATACTGGCCTATGAGCTATGGGTTAGTTGTGATTCATTTGAGATACCTGAGCCAAGTAGTAGATAAGTAGTAGAAACGTAAAGAAAATTGCGATCCTCCTGGGGGAAATAATGAGGAGATAGGCACTTAACCACAAGTCCTGCCCCAACTTTCCAAAAGTCTCTTCTTCTCAAGGAAAACCTAAGTTTACCATCCAAACAGATCTCTGTGGCCCAGTGTTTACCATGCATTGGCTTGTATTAACTATAAAATGTTCCCATAGCAGAGAGTAATTTATCCATAGTAATTTCATACATGTATTATTTAGTTTTAGTATTTTGGAAGAATCGATTTCATTAGCAAGAAAAAATTTCTGATATATTTTGCATACCTCAAAAAGTATGTGAAGCTCATGGGATTCACCAAAACTATTAATGCTATTTCTTTCACTCTCTACATATTCTTTTTTGGAAAAAGATGATGCTTTGTAGGGTGTTTAATAATCCAATACAACAGACATATCAAAAGTTCTGTCTTAATTCAGAGTGTCTAAGGAAGATCATTTAAGTGATCACTAATCATGATAAATATCCCTTACTACAGACATGGTAGTGTTTAGAAGTAAGGAAATTTCATCATTATAATTTCACTCTTGGAGATATAATAAGAAAATATTTCTGTCTAAAAGAAATAGCCTCCTAATAGCTCAATAAAAGGTATTTGGAGTACAGTCATCATCTTATCTTTCTTCTGAGGCAGTTTTGCTATGTAGTACAGGCTACCCCAAACTTGCTATTTCACCCATACTCTCATTAAACTCATAATTCTACTGCTTTGGCCTTCCAAGTGCTATGATTATGGCATGTAACATTAGATCCAACCATTTGTTCACATTATTCAGTAGTTCATATTATTTAATATGCAATTGTGTTTTCATCCTCTTGACCATGAAATAAATCCATGGTTTTCACCTAGATGACTTATTTTCACATCTCCCAAAGTAAAATTATACTAAACTTTCACTTATAAAAATCCATGTGACATTCATACAAGTGTTTTTATTTTACTTAATGTCAAGGGCTTCTTTAGTAAAGATAATGTAATCTTACTAAATATGTCTCTGATATGTTCCCTTTTAGTGATTTATTATATTGATTAAATAAATTCTCAATAACAATATTTTATTGTTTCTACATTTTCTTTCCTTAAACTATCACCTTATTACATTAATTCATGATTCGTAATTTTGTAAGAACAGTTGTCCTAGGATGGTGTTAATAGCAATGCTTCAAGCATCAGAATGATATGAAGAATCAATATATTTTTATAATTTCAAGGCAAAAGATCAGTATCTGTAATTTTAACAGACCTCAGTGAAGTCATTGAATTCAGCAACAAAGAATCGCATGTGTGTATATGCATATACAAGCACATGCAATCAAGTTGGCAAATAACTGAGAAAGGAAAAGAAAGAACAGTCACAATGATCATTCATTACGTGTGACACTGTAAGCCACAGAGGCTAGTGGTCTAGTCGTCTAGGTGTGTAGACGGTGCTCTGGCAACAGCAAGATAAAATCACCCAGTGATCCATCGCTCAGAACATACCTCATCTTAAGGCAAACCACGAAACAAACGAAAGATGCTCAAGTCTGAAAAGAACTAGAAATGAAATCAAATATGAGTTATGTATATAAGGTATTAGGAAAAGTTACTTTTCTTTAAATATATGTTCCAGGTGGTCAACTCTTCCCCTGTAATTTACAGCAACCATATCCTATGGCAAATGCTCCTCTTCCTCTGGCAGAGTTCAAAGGTCAAGGAAATAAAAGAAGATACAGCAGCTGCCCATGTCCTTCTGCCACTGAATTTGTTCTAAGATGGCAGCAGTTCATGCAGCTCAACATTTGCCAGGAATGAAGAAGGCAAGCTTCTTCTAATACCAAACTTCTTGTGCCCCCAGGATGTCCTGCCCCTTCATCCATGAGCTCCAATGCCCATGATCTACCCCTAGGAGCCCTAATAAAGTGTTGTTAGCAACTGAGTGATATTGACATAGCTATCAGCAATCTGCAGATTTTCATTTTGAACTGTGGCTTTCTGAAATAAGTTGGAGCAAAAATAATATCCTTCTGTTGAGAGATTTGAAATTCTTTTATTGATAGGTGAAGTACAGGACTAGATATGAGTAAGTGAGGAATGTTTTGAGAGGGCAGAAATAATAACCGGACTCACAAACACGATTGTAGAAGGGAAGCGAGCAAGAAGAGAGGAAGAAGCCAGCTATTCTCCGCCCCAATTGGTATATTAAGCTGCAATTTACCTTGGGCTCTTCCTCTGCTTCTCATTGGGCTTGCCATTTTGCCTTATTCTCTTTGGAGTTCTATAAGGAATTATCAGCTTTAAGCCCTGTGGCAGCTTACTGGGAAACCCTGGGAGGTCAGCAGTGTGAGCAGCATAATGACATCTCCCTGCCTGCTCCAAAGATAGCATTCATCACCATTTAAACAGATACACTATGCTGTTAGACAAAACCTCAGCCATGGATCACATCGACGTCCCATTACAGAGCCAGCACTTTCCCAGTATCCACATGGAATGGAAATCTCAAGGCTGCATAGTAAGAGCCCTGATCCAGCTTCAAGGAAAATTACATGCACTAAATCAGCTGGTTAATTATCTGTGTCATTGACCTTGGAGCCTTGATGGGAAAATATATTTCAGACATTGCATGGCTGTAAACAAAGGATCATAAGAGGAGCGCATCACATAATTGACAGACTGACGTGCATTTAAACAGTGAGCAGTGAGAGGAGCTTCCCAGTTCCTAGCGCAAAGAAAACACCTTGCCTTTGCCATGCCATTCACTTCCTGTTTCTGTGTCTTCCTCACTTTCCCTGACAGCAATTTCTTATGCCTTCTAACTTCATTTGCTTTAAAGTTTTCTTGTTGAAAGAGTGTTTCATGCCTCCTAAGTGTCAAAAAGTCACCTTCCCAAAAGCTGAAGTTCTTAGTTAGTGTAGATATTTTCTCCACAGTAATGGAAAGTATCACTCATGCCAGTTTTATAACATAGTCTTGGGGCTGCAGACTTGGCCCAGTCAGCAACATACTTTCCTAGCATGTGCACAGCCCTGCCTTTCCAACATTCAGTAGGTAAAAGCAGACAGATCACAAGTTCAAGGCTATCCTCAGCTACATAATAAATTCAAGACTAGCCTAAGATACAAGAGACCCTGCCTCAAATATGTGTGTGTGTGTATGCATATATGTATGTATGTAAGAAAAGTGTTTCCATTCATTCTGTGAGCCTAACATTCACATTAATCCCTGCAGCAAATCCAAAGAATATAATCTGTATGAATCTAAGGTGAAAACAGAATACACAGATAGGAATGGCTATCTTACCCTTCACAAGGCCAGCACCAATATATACTAGCCATATTTTTGGGAGATCAATGACTGTTCACTGAATGTTCAAGCATGGCCCACTCTGGTCCGTACCCTCCAAAGGAGCCACATGACCCTAACATCACAGGAAAATCGCCACTGACATAGAAGTCTAAATGCTTATCTTCTTCTCCCTGCTAAGAAATAAAAGATCCAGGGACTAGAGAGATGGCTCAGTACTTAGAGGCACTTGTTTGCAAGGCCTAACAGCCTGGGTTCAACACCTCAGTACCCATATAAAACCATAGTGGCTCATGCATCTGGAGTATTTTTTTTAATGGCAAAAAGTCCTAGACTTTCTCTCTGTCTCTCTTTGTATTTCTTACCTTGCAAGTAAAGGAGTTTTTTTTTTTTTTTTTTTTTTTAAAGAAAGAAAGAAACAGATTACTGAATAATGTATTATCTACGCCTGTGGCAAAATCTTAGAGAAAAGGCAAGTTATAGTCTGGAGAAAGGTGTGCTATTCCTAATAGATATAGTGCTTAAAATAACCTTTCCACCCCTGCTTTGTGTGGGCCTCCTCTACCCCTCCAGTGTTTCCCTTTATTCCTGACATGTGATTCTGGAAGTCCTCTGTTGACACTTAAATGGAAAGAAATTCTGCTATTACTTGGTTAGGTATCTGATCATGTGGGAAGAGTGAGTGATTTTATTGGTTCATTCATTGCATTCATTCACTTATTCGTGACATCATTATTCATTTACCCACTTAACTTACAAGACTCAAACAAGCCAGATAGATAAGACTTGCTGTAGGAGATGGGCACTAATTGTGGCAGTAAGTAAATGTTATCTGTAATTATAGGCAAAAAGGAGGCATATCAAGCTGCAGGGGCACAGACATGGAATCAGAGACTCAGCAAAGCTTCCCCGAGGAACCCACATGTCCACTGAGTCCTGAAGTCTTCATGCAGTGTGTCCGGAGAAAGGATGAAAAGGTCAAGAGTGTTTCAAGCAGAAAGTGCAGCATGTATAAAAGGTGTAGAACTATACTATGGTCTGTCCATACCACTGCTGGGAATACACTCGGTGTAGTCCAGCTCAGCGCACCACAGAGACGCCTCTTTGCTGCAGCACAGTAGCCAGGTTACGGAATCAGCATAGGCATCCATCAGGCAGGTGAACAGATAAGGAAAACGGGTGTGGAAATGCCATGGAGTTTCATTCACCTAAAAGGAAAAATGAAATTATATCATTTGCAGGAAAATGGATTCCATTAAAGGTCATCATATTAAACAAATAAGCCAAGCTCAGCAAAACAAACACTGTGTTTTCTGTATGCTTGAAAGCTTAACTTATATGTAGACATGTACATACACGTGTGCCGTGAGAACAGATATATGTGTGCATGCACACACACGTGACATGCAAGGAGAAGAGACACTGTTCAGAAAAGGAGAAAGGAATGTCTGGAGGGCAAAGTTTACAGGAGATTAACAGGAAAAGGGGGCAGATGGGGATGGGGAGAGTTTATATATACTTCAACATTAAGTGTCATTATGAAACCATCACTTTGTACGACAAGTAGACATAGAAAACTAATAATTTGTAAGTGGTGGAGAAAGGAAGCTCTTGGTACATTGGGGGACTGTAAAACTCCTGACAGGCCTTAGTGAATGAAGAGGACCTGGGAGCTAAAAGCAATGGGTCACCAAGGATTGTGTCATGCAAGACTCTGTAGGGCTTCAGGAGTTTACACTGTGTTTAAAGCAGCGAGGAGATATGAATTCATGTTAAGTTGGGTGGTAAAAAGATCTAGTCCGTATGTCAGAAGATTCCTCGGTGTTTTGTACAGTATTGTCTGTGAGTGGGGATTAGAAAGCTGCAGATTGGTTTGGTCAATAACTCTCACAGGGCTGGGGAGGTGGCTGAGGGGACAAAGTGCCTGCTGCACAAGTGTAAGGGTCTGAGTTTAGATTCCCCAGCACCCACACAAATGCCAGCTGGGCGTGGTGGTCCACCTGTACTCTCAGCACTCAGAGGCAGAGCCAGAGTACCCTTGTCACCAGCTGCCAATCTAGACTAACGGAATCTGGGAGCCTGGGTCAAACGAGAGGCTCTGCCTCAGCAAATGACGTAGAGAGCAACTGGGGACACCCGAGGTCAACTTCTGACCTCCACACACACACGTGCACACATGATTGTGCGACCACACACATATACATCTATGCCCACGTGAACATGCACACACACACACTGCACATACACAAAATTCTGACATAAACATCACAGTGGTCTGCAAAAAAGTACTGATAGAAATGAAAGCAAGTGCATTGCTACAGGAAAGACCTGAGAACCAGAGTCAGTTGGAATTGATGACTTGGAAGAACAGGGGAGTGAAGGGTATAAAAGAAGGAGCTCATGTACATCACTGAGTGGGACCAATTTATAGCTGTTATGAATATTTGAAGAAAGGAGATTAATAAGTTTTGAATAAGTTAAATTGGAGGAATTTAAGGAACATTAAAATAGATCTCATGAATAGAAGTGTAAGTCTCTGAAAAGGTGTGAGGGTTGATTCTGTGACTGAGACATGGGTACCTAGATACTTCGTTAAATATACTGAGCGCCTCTGCAGAGAATGTTGGCATATAGCACTAACATTTGGATCACTGAACTGAGCCAAATAGATTGTTCTTTCCAATGTGAGAGTGGGCCTGATCCAGTCAGTTTGCAGGCTACAAAAAGGCTGATACCATCCTGAGTAAGAAGAAACTTGTTTAGCCTGACTGAGTGAGCTGGCCTGGGATGCAGGTCTTCCCTATCTTCGGGTTGGAACAGAAACATCAGTTCCTCTTGGGCCCTGAGTCTACCAGTATTTTTACTGGACCTAACACCTTAAGCCTTTTCACCACATAGGAGTTTAGACTTGGATTGTGATTCCAACATGTTTACTGGGTTTTTAGCTTATTAACTGCGGATATTGTGACATGAGCCAATTCTTTATAGTAAATCAGATCTCATTTGCATATGTGTGTGTGTGCGCGCGCGCGCACACACACACACACACACACACACACACACACACTGCTGGTTCTGTGTCTAAGGAGAACCAAGACTTATACAGAAAGTATCTGGTGATTGTATTGTAAAATTATGACATGTGTTGTCTTCTGAGATGATCAAAACAAGGGGGAGAAAGAAGGGAGATTTTAAAATTGAGTTTAGAGGCATTGTGACATTAGAGGTGGAATACAGAATGGTGCAATAAAAGAGACAGGAGAGAATACCAGTAATCAGGCAGCAACCTAGAAGGCTGTGGCAGTGTGGAAGAGGAGGATGCCACAGGATGGACACACTTTGATACACACGATGGCAAGAGGAAGGGGAGGAATGGGCAGTACTCACTGGATTGCGTAAAATGTGAGTACATTCTTTTATAGCTCTGCGCCAGCAGATGGTAAGTGGAAGGAGGTAGAAGGGGTTTACAACATGATTTAAAGTTGAGAAAGTGCAGATATGAGTATGCTCTGAAACTTTGTTGTTGTAACAGAGAACAAAGAAGGTGGTTGTGGTGGCGCGTGCTTGTAATCTCTGCACTGAGGATACTCAAGCAAGTTCAATGGCAGTCTGGGCTATCCCAGAAAAAGGAAGGGAGAGGAAGAGAGGGAAGGAAGCAGTCAAAGAGGGAAGGAGGGTAGAAAGAAAGGAAGGGAAGGTGAGCAGATCTAGAACAAGAGGGAAGGGAGGGAGGCAGGGAGGAAAAGAAGGAGGGAAGGAAGGAGAATAGATTATAGAGGCACCTGTGAGGCTGGAAGTTCAGTTTTCCCCATTGCAAAGATCGATTAATTGGCACTCACACCGTGAGACTGAGAAACTATTGGGAATTGGAAGGGGTTAGGTGAAGGAAAGTATGTAACAGCGAGCCAAATGCTGGCTAAATTCAGCTTGTGGAGCCACCGCTTTTCTGTTGAGCAGTTTCAGCATTTGGGGACAGCTCTCAACACCCTTGTTTGCTGCACACAAAATCAGTCTCTTCCTGTAGTGAGCCTTGGAGGTGGCTTGCGAGATGGACTGGGCAACGACATGGAAACCAGAGCTCGTAGGTGCTAATAGATTACAACTACTAAATGGAGGCCCGACAGCACCTACCGCCTGGACAGGCAGCCGAAGTTAGAAAACCCACTCTGCACAGTCAAGTGAATAACCCTCCTGGCACCCCCTTAACATGAAAGAGGGGGTTAACATGTACACAACACCGAAACTGAAACACACAGATTCCCTCCTCTGTATCATGTCCACGATAGAGCAGTTACTGAAAGTGTGGAGTTGTATTAGAATCCAAGGAGGGCCCATATATTTTTCACTAGACAAAAGTAAGAATTCCGTCTAGCAAGAGACTATTGGGACATGAAGAAGGAGGAGGGCGATTAAGAAACGCAAAGCAGGAGGGAACTGTCTCCTGTAATATTTATTTGTGACAGGTAAGGCAGTCCATCAGATCACCTGAACCATGGATAATTGTGTTATTGTATTAATTACTCTCTGTAGTGACTTTCTGAGCTTTGGACTATTTAAATTCCAGGATGAGAAAGTGCTAATGGATATGGTATTGTTGAAGGAGTGAATTAGTCTCTCCCGCTGTGCTGCTGTCTGTGAGAGTCTTAAATGGTAACCCACAGATAGCTCTGCCTCCTGCTTTTAGTGCCCATTCAGCCATTTGTTTCTATTAGTAACAGAGCGACTCTGGGGTCATGTAAAAATTCTAAAAGGAAGGAAAGGAAAGTAGATGTCAGTGGGACACTTCAAAAAGATTAATATGTTTTGCTGTGAGGCTGTTTATGAACCACTTTATTGTGTACATTAACAATAAGCCCCCAGTAGCTCATATTTGAAAGGGAAATCATGTATCTTTAAAATTTCCAAATCAAAGCTCTTTGAATGCTTTTTTTCCTCAAAAAAAAAAAAATCCTTTACATAACAAATTTATTTGGTCCCAGTCCCTCACTATACCTTCATCTCTTAGCCATTTTCATCTATCCAACCTGGGTTTTCGCATTCACAAGGCCTCTGCACAAATATGCTCGTGGGAGGATATCCCAGTGTTCCATGCACCAGCTCATGGGAATCTAATCAAATGACAGAGGGGCCTTGTGAACCGTACATGTTCTTAGAAGAGACAAAGCCGAGGTCTCCAAGAAGAATGAGTCTGGAGGAGAAAGTGCCTGAGCAGGTACTCATTTCAAGAGAACATCTGTTGGAGCGCTGCCCTTTGACCTGTCACTTTGCACAAACTTGCTATGCTCCTCCTTGTAATAGTCCTGGAGATCAGCACACCACTGCCCCACTTCCACAGAGGGAGGAGCACAACCAAGATGAGAAGCTTCTGGACTTGGGACAGGCAGCACCTCACTCCTCCACTGCCTTCCAAGCGTCAGCACAGACCAAATTTCTATGCTTCACATCTTGGCATTTTTGTGTGAATTCTGCCTTGACTAGACTCCCCGGAAAGAAAAGCCTGAGGCAAAAGCTTATGTGTAGTATTTTATTGGGAAGTGCAATTACAGGAAAGCAGGATAGTGGGGGAAAAGGCATGAAACAAGAAGGAGGTGAGAGTCAATACAAGGACAAATTGCTAGTGCCAGGCTGGCTGCTTTTGGGGATGGCGAAAGCCAGGCTCACCAAAGCCTCTACCGTGCATGCACGACTGATGTCCAAAGAGCCATGTGATCAACTGTAACTTCAGACGTGTCCCCGGAGGAAAAGGAAGACATTATCTTCCAGCTCCCATTAGCCATTGGTCAAAGTTCACTCACGGGATAACTGTCCTGAATGTCTGTGAGTTGCACAAGTGTGGCACTGGGCTAGTCCCTGGGCATCACTTGCTTTAGTTCTTACAAAAATAGAAGTCCTAGGGCATGAGGTGAGAGGTGCTAAGTGTAATGACATAAGTAGCTGTTAAATTCTACCCTTGTGGAATTGGCCGGAATCCATGTAGAGCTAGTCACAGAGAAGCAGAGCAAGACAGAGAAAATGGTCCAGGTATGGAAATAGACAAGGCGCAGGGGACCCAAAGACACACCTGCCATGCTTTTCAGTGAGAATGACTCCCCTGCTGCCATCTGGACTTACACCCTGACAACTCTCTGAGGATGAATAGAAAACACAATAGTACCCTTGAAGGCAGCAGCCAATGTCAATGTCAGAACTCTAAGCTCAAAATGTTGATGAAACCAACTACAACTCCGCCTATGCAGTTGATTTGGAGGACGTGACTGTTTGCCAGCTCCACCAGCCAGTCTGCATCCCCTCACACTCACTGAGCACAAGAGCTTGTCTGTGTGTCTTACCTGGCAGACTGACACAGACCTTCATCCCTGAGAGTCTGGCTGGTGTTAACATCTTTGGCTGTGGTTCACGCAGTTGTCCATATGTCATCCTCATCTCTCCATACAGTAGCAACAAGCTACCCTCCTGCGAATCCTCTAGACAGTAGACCTGTCCTCCCTGCTTCGTTACCTAGCAGCCCTTCCTGATCCTCATGAAGTTGTGATCCAGCAAGTAACTTGCAAGAATTGTTCTCGTGACCTATGACAACCTGACCTGAGAAACTAGATGGCCCAATACAAAGATTCCCCACCACAAAATCCTAGAAACTCGACCTTCTAAGTTGTGAAAACGATGCTTGCAAGGGACGGCAACACAAATTTAATTTAGTTAATAGAGCCACCAACCCTACTTCTACCACCTTGGTTCTCGGGCTCTTATCATCTAGCAAGTATTCTCTGTCCCCAAGCTAGGGCCCTAACTTAATCCTTAGAAAGGGCATTCTATTGCCACACGAGGCCAGCTGTTTGTGAGTGAAGGATCACATAGAATAACAAGAGGGCCCTTCTGTAATTTAGACATTGTGCTTTCGTCATCATAAAGTGTCTCTGAAACGTTCTAGTCAGGGGTGGGTAAGCAGGTGACGCTCACGAAAATCAAGGGGAACCATGCATGGAAAATGTAGAGAACCCAAGCAGGACAAGTCACTGCATCCATCAAAGTACAGGAGGGATGGTGGAGCATGATGCCAGTGCCCTGCCAACCTATGTAAGGAGTGGGCCCTGCTGTGGGGAGGTGCTGTATCTAGCAAGAGCCTGGTCATTCATGGTAAGAGCCTGTGCAGTCTAGTTCATGTGTAATCTCCATCCTTGCTCCCTGGCTGCTGTCCATGGGCTTTCTTGGCCTGTGCTGATATTACCAAGGACACAGGCAAGGTGAGTGAGCCAATCTGCCCATCTTGTTATAAAGAGCCTCTGCTGCAATGCGGTCTTTCTGCTTGGCATTCCCCTGAGACACATAGCTTTGCATGATTTGTGCCTACTCACATATGCTCATTAGCACATGACTTCTGCAAACCTGACTTTCCATCCTTCCCTTCTAAGTTCCTGATAGACCCAGCAGTTTATTCCCCACTGTCTATACAGCCACGTCTCAAGCTATTCCTCTATCAACACAATGGAAAGAGCTAAGGGCACTGCTGGAATTTCTTCACAGTGAGGGTATTTCCTTTTATCCTCCTCCTTTAGAGTTAGGCTTTATTATAGCATCAGCTCAATTTTAGCTAACACCAGTCTATAGCATGACAATCTACCTGTGAAGTATCAAACAGTACAAAATCATTCCATTGAACTTAAGTTACCCACTGCTACCACCAACATGACATTGTAGGTGTGAGCTCCAGGACAAGCATCAGCACTCCCGACATTGATGGCAAGGTACAGTGGGCCTCCTACTTTATCCATCACTTCTGGATCTTCTTAGGCAAGATTCCACAGCAAGTAAGTTCCAAATGCCATCCTAAGGGTGAGTTTCCAAGATACTAAACTTTATTGACTCAGAAAGCTAAGACTTGAATTTTAAATATAATTATAAAATAAATAAGCTCCATGTGCTACTCTTTTACTGGGGAATATATTTTAAGAGAAGGGGGTTATTGAAAAGAGGTCATGAAGCAGAGAAGACAAGACATTTCTAAGGTGTGATGTTAAAGTAGATCATGGCTTGCTGCCAAACAGATGGGTTGCTCAGTCTTGAGGGCATGCCTTCCAAGAGGCCATAGGAATAGCTTCTTCAGACAACCCATCTGTAGGAAGCAGAAGTAAGAATATATCTGCCAGTGCTCATATGTCAGAGGTGTGTGACTCAATGTGTCTGAGGTGTGCCCTGTGAGACAGCTGCTCCCTTATCCTGCAGGACTGAGATTACTGGGGTCCTCATAGACATCTCTTTGGCATCTTACATCTCATCACCTAAAGCAAAGACATGAGCAAAATATAAAAGTAAAGTCAGCTGGAGAGATGGCTTAGTGGTTAAGGCACTTTCCTGCAAAGCCAAAGGACCCAGGTTCAACTCCCCAGGACCCACATAAGCCAGATGCACAAGGAGACACACACCCTGGAGTTTGTTTACAGTGGCTAGAGGCCCTGGTGTACCCATTCTCTCTCTTTCTCTTTCAAATAAATAAATAAATATACTTAAAAAAAAAAGATAAAGTATGGCCACATTCACAGTGCTGCAAGTTGAAATTCCATAAACTTGATTGGAACCTATACAGAGGTATTTCCTACTACAGCTGCTCGGCGGGAACAAGTAGCCAGAACTTTGAAAACTAGGTGAAATGAGAATGGTTTGAAGAAAGTGTCTATCAGATACAAGCACTTTCTCCTCTGTCTCTTCCCTTCTCTAGGTCCTCACGTGTGTGTGTGTGTGTGTGTTGCTTTTTGTTTTTGGTTACTAAAGCATGCATCCCCTACTAATAGTTTTATTTATATTGCTAAAATGTCCTTCTCAACATTACTTCCCACCGACCAACTGTACATTCCACTCTAAACAAAATCACAGAAATGTTTCTGAATTTTTGTGAGTGTCTCCCATGGTCTCCATTAGCCTACTATACAAATATGGATTGGATGCTTATCATGAGGTTGGCATTGCGCTGTCAAATAAGGATGTGGAGAGTAAGATGTGGCCCTTGTTCTAAGAGCACAGACCATCAAGAGAGAACATTCAAAATCAGGTACTTCTCTGAACTTGGAAGAATAAAATGAGTTTTATTTATTTATTTATTTTTAGAAGAGATGACTTCTGATCCAAGTCTCAAAGTCTGAGGGGAAGTTGGTGCAGAATGATGAATGGAAACAACCTCTCAAACAGAGAACCTTGAAATCAAGGCCCAGGGTTGGGAGAGCATATGGAGAAAACTTTAATCAGCCCCATAACTCACATTTAAAAAATCCTCAGAAGCCGGGTGTGGTGACACACACCTTTAATCCCCGCACTCAGAAGGCAGAGGTAGGTGGGTCACTGTGAGTTTGAGGCCATCCTGAGACTATGTAGTGAACTTCAGGTCAGCCTTTACTAGAGGGAGACCATACCTCAAAAAACCAAAGTCAGGCTGAAGAAATGGCTTAGCAGTTAAGTGTTTGCCTGTGAAGCCTAAGGACCCTGCTTCAAGGTTCTATTCCTTAGTACCCACATAAGACAGACATATAAGTTGGCACATGCATCTGGAGTTCGTTTCCAATGGCTAGAGGCCATAATATGTCAATTTTCTCTCTGCCTCTTTCTCTCTCTCTCTCTTAAATTAAACAAAAATATTTTTAAAAGCCTCAGAGTGGTGATGGCTCATAGGTCGAATGAAATCTTTCATTGTAAGTCAGGATTAGCTCTTCAGGTAGCAGTTGATATCAAGTACCTACAAAATTCTAACTAAAAACTTGTAGAATTCGCTCTTCTCTGTATTCTTCTGGTTAAAATAATAGACTCACTTTGTAGCTGCAGAAAAACCAACTGTGGAGCTAATGACATTGTGTAAGCAGGGGATGACAATGATTTGAACAAGTAACGTGGCTCGGTAGAGGATGTTATGTTTATGTAAGATATGTCTCCCCCAAAAGCGCATGAGGGCTTGGTCTCAGCTAGTGAAAGGTGATTAGATCAGGAAGGCACTGACTTCATTAGTGTGTTAATCCACTGATGGGCTCATATTAAATAGGCTACTAGGAAGCAGGACCTGGATACAGGAAGTAGGCTGTGAGGAGCTTGTGAATGAAGTATATAGCTTCCTGGACCCTTTCTTTCTTGCTTCCTGGCTCCCATGAAGTGACTGAGCAATTTGGATTTTCCCCCAACTCTTCCATTATTCTTTTTTTTTTTTCTAACCATGATCCAGAAACAACTAAGACAACTGTCCATGCACTAGAACCTTTGAAACTATGAGCCAAAATAAGTTGTTTATGTTGGGTATTTGTCACAGTGAAAAAGGTATCAGTAGGGCAGACTGGGGCTTAGAGAGAAGGAAATAATATACAGATATAATTAAGTGGTAACATTAGCAGAATTTTATAATCATCGAGGTATGGAGATTAAGATAAATGGAGATATATTGAATAACTTACAGGTTTATGACCTGGCTTCTGAAAAGGATATGGCATAATTAGCTAAGATTACAGGTATGATACAGACTTCACAGAAAATGTGATTCAATCATTTCTTGATATGGTAACACTAATGTGCTCATGAAATACTCAACTTGATGGCTAGAAAAAAATAATCCAGGGCTATGTAATACCAGCTGAGATTTACTGGCCTAAAAATATATAAATGTGAGATACCCAGGTAATTATCTAAAGAGAAGAAATGAATGAATCATGAATATATTCTTCGCTGAATCTAAAGCGTAAGGACGAGGCAAAGAGAAACCTTCAGAAAGGAAGCTGTCATCAAGAGAGGATTCAAGGAAAGACAAAGAAGAGTTTTGAAAGTCAGGAAAAAACAAAGGTGCTATCCACATGTGGGAGGAAGGATGTAATTTCCCAAGAATGAAAGGAAAGAGATAAGCAAGGACCTAAGTCTAGATGCAGCCACATTTGATGTAAGAGTTGGAGGATGGGCAGCCCTAATTGTCTCGCTGAAGTAAGGAGTGAGAGATAATGAATGACTATGGGGCCTGACAGGGTGATCTGGTGTGAGGAGGAGGGGTCTCCTAGTCTACGTTGGAAAGAATATGAAGAAGGAATAAGATAAATCAAAAGTTAATAGGCGGATGTGAGGGTCCAGGTGTTACTAGATGCTTTAATTTAGAGATCAGTGTTCAATCCCTCACCAGTGAACAGAGACAAAGAAGGGAAGAGAGCAAACTGTGAGTCTAATCTAGGGCAGAAGTCTGAAAGGGTAGGGACTCTGAAAGAGTAAACACCTGTTTATCCCAGACTATGAGAAATTAATTCTAGCCAGAATGAAGCATCTTAAACCAGAAAGAAGATTGAAGAAAAGCTATAGGGGAGGGTGTCAGAGAGCTATCATAGTACATAGGCTAGAAAATGGAATATGAAATCCAGATGGTTCAAAACTACTCAAGAGACCCACTACAGAGTTGTCTCTTCCCCAGTATGCTCAGCCCCATTAATGCAAGCCCTAACTCCTCATTTGTTTTTCATTAAATTGTGGTTTTCCTATATCTCAGCCTTTTAAAAATGAGACAAGTGAATTAGGTTAACCTGTTGAGCTATCTCATAAGATATTGAGCGACTAATGAACTCTTGATGCATTGTCCATCTCAGAAAATAGACTCCTGATGATAGTGACTTCAAACAGGAGTTCCTTCTGAGGGATATGTCAGAGTACATACAGTGTAATTTAACTACCACACTCCCTTGAGCTCTACCCTAATATATTCTGATTCAGAGGCTCTGTGATCAGGGCTAAACATCTGAATTTTTGCAAATCTCTCCATTAAAAAGGCAGGTTAATAGGAAGAGATGGGAAAGTAGGTGAGCTTTCCAGCTCCTCAAATCAACAACTTCTTTCTGTGAATCATTGTAATTGGTTGTTTCTCTGTAAAGCTTTTCTATCTCCCACTTCCTGGTTTTTTTGTCCACCAGGACCATCTCACAATAACCCTAGACAACCGTGGGGTCCTTTTCCTCTGGACATTAGGACATACAGGAGGAGGCATGACCTAACAAGATCCAGTTGGAAGCTCTTTCTGAGGTTCAGAAATGGATTTGGAAGCCACAGTTTACAGTGATGTTGCCAATATTGTGCAAATTTCAGGCTCTGGTGGTCATCTTTCAAAATACTGGTAAAAGTTTATCTATAAAATGAAGCCAAACCCAAGAAAACAAAACTGATAGTAGTTCCTGATTTTGGTTCTTAAAAGCTCACTCAGTCCTGTGCACTGTTCTAAGATCCTCCCAAGTTTAAGGGGCAATGGAATTGATTTCAATCATTTGCACTGACCAACTCCTGATATATATACAGATATAAATGTAGATATGTCCATAGGTATGAAATAAGTATTATATAGAGTGAAATAGAGATGATGACATAGATATATAGTAAAAACATATATATACATTGATGACAAAATTGTACTGATAAAGATATATCAAGTGATAGGGCTATATGTAGTTATATAGTGATATAAAGGGAGTGATAGAAATATATGGTTATACATGTAGATGAAAGAGATATAGATGTAAAATGATATAGGCATAGATAGAAAGACAGATAGATAGATAGGTAATAAATAATAGATAGAAAGATAGATAGATAATAGATAGATAGATAGATAGATAGATAGATAGATAGATAGATAGATAGATGCTATAGAGATCAGAGATAATGGGCTGGAGAGATGGCTTAGCAGTTAAGACATTTGTATGCAAAGCCTAATGACTCTGGTTTGATTCTATAGTTTCCACATAAAGCCTAATGCATAAAATGGCACATGCCTATGGAGTTCATTTGCAATGACTGGTGCCTCGCTCTCTCTGTGTCTGTCTCTGTCTCTCTGTATGTGAGTGTCTGTGTGTCTCTGCTTGATAATAAATAATAAAAAGATATAGAGCTAATGAGGGATTATATAGTGCATATGGCAAATTCTGCCTAGTATATCACCCTATCATTTCTCTGAATCCCTGCTTTCCTGCTGAAAGGAAACCGTTATATGTCTGCATGGTTTATACTGTGGCAAAATAAAATAGAACCTTACTAATGTGACTGTTGAATAAAAATTAGAGAGAAGTGCTAGATGGTAGCTTGTAGCCTACGAGGAGTATTATATATTCAAGAAAAAGGGCAACTCTAATTAGCATTGAATCTTTCTGAGGTTCTGGGTTTTGTTTACTTTTTTTCTAATTCTGTTTCTTTCCTCTTGTTATAAGGTTAAGGACTGAACTCAGGGCTTTGCACATGGTTAGTGAGTACTCTACCACTCAGCTACATTTGAAACCACTAAGAGTATGTATTGAATGAAATTTGGAAATGTGCTATTGCTTAGAAGTGACCTGAACTAAATTTCTAGCCTTAATTATGCCACTCTCCATCAAGGTATATTAGGTAAATATTGGTCTTCTCCATTCTTGTATTAGCTACAAAACAAACCATGTAATTCTAGATTTCTAAAAACCAGTTATGAATGGTCACATTTATACGGCCATGCCTTTAAGTATTTAAAATGCCCTAAAGTTCATTTGCTCACAGTTGAAATGCCATTTCTTTTTTTTTATAGTTTAAATTTTGTTAAGTAAATTTCTATGTTAAGCATGCTGTGTCCCAATAAGAATGTTTACATGGCAGCTTAAGAATCAGTGAACGTGGGGTGCACCCATATGAACAGGTGGACTTGGAACCACAGAGGGGGAGATGAGAGAAATCCTTATCAAGAGCCAACCAAGTCCACCATTGCTGTTATTCCTCCAGGCAGAGCTGTAGAGGAGATGACTTGATTTCCTCAAATTGTGCCCGTGAGATAATTAAGCATAGATCCTTCACTTCCTCAGAAAGCCCCATATGGGAAAAGGATGCGAAAGACCAAGACAGCATATGTGAAAATGTGTCAAATAAAAAGAAAAACACACTCACTTGAACATTTTTAAAAATCAAGATTAAAAAAGAGAGAACACCCAGGGAGTCATAAAAAAGTTGGCTCTAGGCCACAAAACTGTTGCTTTTAATTTCTATACAGCAGAAGAAAATTCAGTGTCATGAATAATATTTCATTAACATGGTTACCTTTAAAAGTTTTTATTACCAAATTTAGATAATAGAGACAACATAGGGCATTTTAAACTGACACGTGCTGATTTAGCATTTACTCATTAATGGGCCAGTGGAGAAACAAAATATGTAGGACATCTCTAAACATAAAAATTGGACTGATTTCTAAAGAACATAGAGTCAGAAAGTGACAAAATAATCCTCCCACACATTTTATATTCTTCCTCCACTTAGGTAGGTTGGTTGGGTTACATGTGCCTAACAGTGGCTTTCTAAAGATCCCATCACTTCAGGTACTGACACGAATGTAGACAAATAAAAATATGCAGGTAAATGTGTAACGGCTAAAAGTGGAGCATTTTTCTCTTCTTCCCAACAGAAACCCTTCAGCTAAAAGCCTGTTGTATATCATTCCAGCATTACATGTGTGTGGGAAGGGGTTGAGTCAATTTGATTTAATCATGACATTCAAAATTCCTATAGGTAATTGCCCTAGAACTTGAAAAATAAGAAACTCAGTTTGAGGGGGTGGTGGTGGTCAGAGTCTATCTTCTCACTTTCTGCGGTTCTGTGCTGCCTTGACTTTGACCTTGCCCCATGTCTGTGAACACTCTTCTCTTGCTCTCCTTTCCCATGCACCAAGGCCCTGCTGAAGCAGCATCTCCTGCTTTTATCTCCAACAGTTATCCACCCAATATTCACAAAAACCAGCTGCAGCTCTGGTCTGGTTCTGTTCTAATTGTGCAGTCTCTACTCTGTGGAGAGAACTAGTAAAAATTGGGCACTATATAGATTTAATGTCCCAAATCTAAATGAGGGCATTAATGCCTCTTGGTAAGGGTTTTTGTTGTCACTATTTTTTGATTAGTTGGTTGTTTTTGTTTTTAAGATGTGGTCTCATTATATAGCCTAGGCTGGCCTCAGATTCTCAACTGTTCCTGTACCCCAACTTTCAAACGTCTCTTCCTTTATCCTTAATGGCTAGTATGCTGCAGTATTATGTTCATAGCCTTAAGTCTCCTTACTTTACATATCAGCCAGTCCAAGCAGATCTCTTCCACTCTATAGTCTTTAAATATGCTAATAATTTATGCTAATGACTACTCATCTGACAAGGTCATCCCTGTCTCAGAATTGAGCTCTGGGTCTGTGTATATAGTTACTCCTTCTGCATCCCCACATAGATGTCTCAGGTACTACAGATTTAGAAAGCCCCAGACTAAATTCATAAGTAGTTCCTATTTCTGTGCTTCTTATCTTAAAGTATTCTGCCATATAAAATAAGTTGTTCAAGGTAGATACCTATATATAAATCAATCGTACATGTCTCCTTCTCCCTTGTCCTCAACATCATAGCAGTTACTCTATTCAGGTTCATCCTGCATTAATAGCAACTTTCGGCCTGAGCATGTCTTCTCCTCCCACCACAAATGACAAATCCAGATCCCCTTGGACTACTGGGTCTCAGTAGATGCAAGGACACAGGAGCTGAGGAACACTGGGCTCCAGCAGCTGTAAGGAGTCAAGAGGCATGAGACACTGGGTTTCATGGTGCCATAGGAATTCAATACAGAACGGCTAAAATTTGTATGCGGAATCCAAAAAGGCTTCATTGCAGAATAGGCATTTTAAATTGAGGTATGAACATAGACAGGAAGCCTTGATAGTCTGTTGGATACTGCCACAAACCTAGCTAAAGAACTGGCCACCCACTCACAGTATCATCTGAGTGTGACCTTCAATCCCTCTAACACATGCATACAAATACAGACAAGGCAAGACACTGAGGTCCTACTATAAGGTATTTGTTAAGAACCTAGTAGGTAATGTACATTTGAACAAGTGTGAATTCCTTCTTTGGCCATGTTTTCTTTTTACCTCTCCATATGGTGCCATCTCTCTATGTCTTCCATTTGTATAATGGATTACAGTTCCCAAGTGGTATTTACTTAACCCTCACAGGAAGAATATGTCAATGTTTTAGGAAGAGACTCAAAGCTCTCTCTCTCACACACACACACACACACACACACACACACACACACTGCAAGCTAGTGTTGCCTATTTTGCCAAGGTGTTTGCTACATAGTCACTTAAGCAACTCCAACATATAGTTAGTGTGGAGCCAGGAGGGAAATGAAGGTCCTGCACTTCACAAATGCAAAATCCTCACTCAAGCCAGGGTCTGCTTTGGGGAGCCATCCAACTTCTATATTCTTAAGCCCTTTTCTGTCTATTTATGCTAACCTTTCTGTTTCATCTTTGGTACTTTTTATTTCCTTTTCTCCTTATTCTCATTCCCGTCTCCCTCCCTTCTTGTGGCGCAGTGAACCTTGCAGCTCCCCAGCACGGGGTCCGTCCCTACAGGCAGCAAGGTGATGGCTATAACATGCAAGTCAAGGGCTCTCATACTTCAATCCTCAGCTTTTTCATCTAAGAACATTTTTCTTTTAAGTAGATTCTTCATGGCCTCATCTCTAGAGGCTTGAATTCAAATATTCTGGAATGAGGCCCAGGTACTAGTATTTTTTTAATGTTTCCCAGCCAAATCCTAAGATATATTTAGAATTGAGAACCAATATCTAAACATTCTCTCGGTATTATAATTTGTTTATAAAAATGGGCTCATTAGCCTGAAATCTATGTATAAAAACTTTGTTGAGGCTGTAGAGATGGCTTAGTGGTTAAGGTGTTTGCCTGCAAAGCCAAAGGATCCCAGCTCAACTCTCCAGGACCCACTTAAGCCAGATGCACAAGGAGGCATATGTGTCTCAAGTTTGTTTGCAGTGGCTGGAGGCCCTGGTGCACCCATATTATCTCTCTCAATCTCTCTCTCTCTCTCTCTCTCTCTCTCTCTCTCTCTCTCTCTCTCTCTCTCTCCATCCATCCATCCATCCGTCCCTCTTTCTGTCTCTCAGATAAATAAGTAAACTATAATTTTAAAAAACTGTTGAAGTCAGAGCTTCACCCAAGCTGAGCATGTACTGTACAACATAATTGAATCTTCAGCATCACCTTAAGAAAAAACTCTCAAATGTTCCAAGGAATGAAGTCATTTTCAAAGATCCAATCACTGGACACTGGTTTAGTCAGTGATGTTGTGAATCCAGTGGATTCTAATAACTTTGTTCACCAGCATTTCTAGTAGCAGAGGGTTCTGTGTTTGTGCTTTGTTTTGCATTGTTCTTTGCAAGAGGCATAGCCCCTCATTCTTTTGGGAGAAATATATGTTCATTGGTCTTGCCCATGTGTGTATATTTTGTGTATGTATGCATGTTTGCTTATATGTATGAACATGTATGTGGGGTGAATGTGCACATGTGCATGTTTACGTGGAGGTAAACTTTGAGTGTCACCCTCAAATTGCTGTTCATCTCCTTTGAGCAAGGTCACTTGCCAATTGGGGTAGACTGGATGGCCCAGCAAGGTCCAAGGATCTACCTATCTCTGCCTCCTTAAACTGGTACATAACACCACACCCAACAATTTTATGTGGGTCCTGGGATTCAAATCCAAAGGTCTTCATGCTTTCAAGGCAAGCACTTTAGAGCCAAATGATCAGTGGAGCTTTCTAATGTTTCTCGATGTTGTGGTCAGTAATATCTCTCAAGAAGGAGTGACTGCTGCAAGCATGTACCCTGGCCATTTGAAAGAAAAGGAGTGCTGCCCAGTGTGTCTTGGTTTCATGTCGCCAGGGCACTGTTGAGTTCTCAAGATCATTTCCCATCCTGATCTAGGCAGGTGGTTTGCTAACAGTGGTAAATACTTTGAAAGCTGAGGAAATAAAACATCTGTAGCCTCTGGTATTTGCACGGGAGGTGTTTGACACCATTATCTAGATTCCTGCAAAACAAGACAGCTCTAATTAGTTTAACACGTCAGTGGTATTAAGTTGGAGTTGTTACAGACTTTGGCAACTACTTCACTTGGGGCTCAGCAGGTTTCAAAAAGCAACATGCCTATTGATAAAGCATTCTCCTCGTCTTGCGTCATCCCCAGAACACTAAGAAAGCAAGTAATTCTATCAAAGAGAATATTCTGGGAAAATGAAGCCACTCGTTGTCAAAAAAGGTAGTCTTCAGTTTCTGTTTTAGTCAAGGCTCTTGTGAGGAACAGAAAGAGAGAGAGAGTACGTGTACGTGAGAGAGAGAAAAGAAATTTCCCAAGACAAATTGGTTTGTGCAAATATCGAAGCTAGCAAGTCCAAAGGCCTGTTGTGTGCAATTGGAGTCCAGGGACGCTGGTGGAATAAGTCAGTCCAGGTCAAAAGACCGGAGATCCAGGAACAGCGATAGTGTAAATCCAGTCCAAGGTCAGAAGAAAATGCAATGAAATGTCTTCACTCAGTTAGGCAGTAAAAAAAGGAAGCAAAGTCTTTTGTGATATTTAGGTCCTCTATGGGTTGACCAACTCCTGTGTGCACTGGTGAGGTCAATCTGCTGAGGCTACCAATTAAAATGCCAGCCTCACCGGGGACTATTTTCACAAATGCCCCAAGAAGTAAGGCTTTATCTTGCACCCTGGGGCATAATCATATGACACAGAGTTAATCATCACAGTGTCCCCTCTGCCTTGCCAACCAATAGAACTTGTAGGGTGTTCATAAGTGGAAGCATTGTGTATTCCTCTTCCCTCAGCATCCCATCATGAATGTTCTTCTTCCTAAGACCATATATTTACCTTTCTTTGCCTCCTTGCAGCCAGCCTATTCAGGTTCTCTGTGAAGCCAACCCAGTAAATCTGAGGGTTCCCAGCTGTCATATTCCAGATCTCTGATGAGTTCCTGTCAGATTACCAATTCATTTGGAAAAAGTGGTAATTATGAGTGGGTCTGGCTGTCTGAAATTGAACGAAGGAAGGGACTCCTTCCGTATTAGTTACACTGACATTGCTATGACCTAATACCGGACATAGGCAAGAGAGGAAAGAGTTTCAGATGGAGAGCCAGGAAGGCATGGAGGAGCAGCTCCATTGCTGGAAGTGGGAACATTGGCAGTAGCTTGTTCACATGGCAGCAGATAAGAAGTGAGAATGCAGGTCAGAGGTGGCTAAAACATTCAAATGCTTACCCTTAGTGACTTACATCCACCAACCAGATCCCACTTCTTAAAGCACCCTTCACGATAGTACCAACAGCTGGGGATGGAGTAGTCAAAACATGAGCATATTGGGGGTATTTCAGGTTCAATCCGAAACACCCATCTTATTAGTGTTAATTCAGGTGTTTGATTAAACTCTCTGACTTTAAGCTTATTTAGTAAATATAAAGGACCAGTGTGAGTATCATGAGTTAGCGAGACCATAAATGGGTTTTCTAACTTGTGTATGTAGGTGTGTGTGTGTGTGTGGTGTATGTGTTGCAATCAGGTTCACATTGCTGGCAGAAATCACCCTATCAAAAGCAGTTTTGGGGGAAAAGTATTTATTTTGGCTTCTAGTCTCAAGGGGAATCTCCGTGATGCAGGGGAAAAGAATGGCCTGAGCAGAGGGCGGACATCATTCCCTGGCCAACATAAGATGGACACTAACAACAGGAGAGTGTGCCAAACATTAGCAAGGGGACATTGGTTATAACAACCATAAGCCCACCCCCAACAATATACTGCCTCCATGAAGCATTAATTCCCAAATCTCCATCAGCTGGGAACCTAACATTCAGAACACTTAAGTTTATGGGGGACACTTTTATCAAGCCACAACATTCTGCCCTTTGCCTCCCATAAACTGATAACCATCCATGATGTAAAATGCAATGCATTCAGTACAACTTTCCTTTCTATTTTATTTTTTGTTTTTGCATTTAGACTTACTGAAGTTGGAGCTCACTGATTCAACTAGACTAGCTAGCCGGCAAGTCCCAAGGTTCTCCACCTCCCCAGTACTATCATTGCAGGCATATTTCACCATGCCTGGGCTTAACATTAGCATTAGGGATCCAAACTCAGGTCTTCAATGCTTGTGCAACAAGCTCTTTACTGACTGAGCCATCTCTCTGTCCCTAGGTTTCATAACTTTAAAATTTATATATATATCAAAATGTGGTTTTCACATTTTTAAAAAACATTTTATTCATTTATTTGAGAGAAAGAGGGAGGGAGAAAGAGAGAGAGAGAGAATGGGTGCGCCAGGGTATGCAGCCACTGCAGATGAACTCCAGATGCATGCGCACCATTGTGCATCTGACTTACGAGGGTCCTGGAGAATCTAACCAGGATCCTTTAGCTTTTCAGGCAAACACCTTAACCACTAAACCATCTCTTGAACCATTTTCACTTGTATTTTAATAAAAATTAACAAACACCCTTGGTGCTGGGATGTTACCCCTGAGGTTCTAGTTCAGTTATTTAGAGAGAACATCTTAGACATTGTGCTTCTCAAAGCCCTCAACCAAAACAAAACTATACCATAAATGCAATAATTCCCCCGCCTCAGGTCTGTCCAAAAGAATCAAAATCAATGTGTCAGAAATAGCAGCAGTGCTATACTCACCACAACATGGTTCACAACACTTTAGACAAAGAAACACCCTGAGTTCCATCAGCACAATAGCACAGCATTCAGCTCTCAAGAAGGATACCCTGCCACTGGTAACAGCATGGAGAAACCCAAAGGACATTATGTTCAGTGAAATAAGCCAGGCATGGAATGACACATACCATATGATCTCACTTACATATGAGATCTTTAAAAAAGCAATTCCATAGCAGCAGAAAAGAAAGTGTTGGTTACAGGGTGGGGGGGAGGGGGAATTAAAGAGACCATGCTCAAAGGATTCAAAATTTCAATTATCAGGTAGAAAAGTTTAAGAGTACATTTTACAGCATGGTGGTTACAGTTAACACAATATCGTGTGGCAGTAAAGTTATGAAAGATAGTAAATTTAAAAAGTATAGATATGTGAGGTAATGCAAAGTTAATGAGCATAAAAGAGGTTCTGGACCAAGCCTCATGTGTGCTGGAATGGCGGCCTCACAGTTCCTGGGGCTGAGCTCCATCTTCACTTTCTCATCAGTGACGACAAAGCAGCAGCTCACACCTCATGATGCCTGCATGAGCATTGTGAACGTAATTCATGAGGATGGAGAGATGTCCCAGCCTGTAAAGTGCTTGTTTCACAACCATAAAGACCTACGTTTAATCCCCAGAACCCAGGTAAAAATGCCAGGTATGGTGGCACACAAATCACAATTGTAATGCCAGGGTTGAGAGGCAGAGAAAGCCTCACAAAGTAAAGGATCTCTGGGGCTCATTAGCCACGCAGTCTAACCTACTTGGTTTCAGGCCAGAGAGAGAGAGACCCTGTCTTAAACAACGTTTAAGGAACAACAACCAGGGATGTCCTCTTACCTCTACATGTAAGTGCACACATGTACATGTGCACCCCCTGACACACACACAAAACACAGTAGTGTTTGCATGCATAAAAATTGTCCCTGAACTATCTGCCTACATATTTCTAGTCTGAGGTATTTTTGAGAACTCAGTACACATGACCCTGAGCTTGTATGTCAGGAAGACAGTCAGTTGGCCACTAATAACTTAAATCTGCATAAGAAGCCTTCAGTCATTCCTTGTGATCCCTCTGAAGAAAAAAAAAAAACATAAAGAACTAATTCTGGGCTGGAGAGCTGGCTTAGTGGTTAAGGTGCATGCCTGCAAAGTCTAAGGACCCAGGTTCAATTCTCCAGGTCCCACATAAGCTAGATGCACTTGGTGGCACCTGTGTCTAGAGTTCATTTGCAGTGGCTGGAAAACCTGACATGTCCATTCTCACTCTGTCTCTATCTCTCTCTCTCTCTGTCCTCTTCTCTCTCTGTCTCTAATAAATAAATAAACATAAAAAGCTAATTCTTTTTAAAATAATTTGTGTAGCTGAAGCCATCAGGACATACCTATATTTCTCCATCTTCTACTATAAGTTTTCTGTACCCAGTGATTCAACTCTAAGAATGGAAATAAAATCAGCAGAAAACAAATGGCTTCATCTTATCTGTGAGAGATCCCAGAGAAGTAAAGAAAGGGATGTGGAAATATGTTGCCATAGTGACCAGGTGGTCTGTCATCTCCCTAGAGAGGTGCTATAGCAAAATTGTGTTCTAGAGCTAGGCAAAGCAAAAATCAAAGCCTAACGAGCTTAACCACGCTCCACCTTCCTCTGGAGGGGTGTTCACAGTCTACTTGTTTCAGTTTTTATTTGCCTGTAGGGATTAAAGATTTGGAATACGATTTTGATACTTATTTATTTTGAAACAAGGTGTAACTCTGCTATCTAAACTTGTCTGGACCTTGCTATATAGCCCAGGCTGACTCAAACTCATGGTCCCTCTGCCTCAGCTAGGATTGCACGCATGCCCCAATACCCCTTGCTAGGATTAGATTATTAAAACACACACACACTCACAAAGGAAAGCAGTAAATGAAAAGCTTTAGTTGGTCAAACTCTTGCCTTCATAGTGAATTCATCGCCTCAGGAAAAGAAATCATCAAGTTTACCAGCGAATAATTTGAGATCCCTACATATTATAGAGAAAAAGCACAGACAAAATTTAGTACGTGTTAAATATTCAGATATAAAAAGTACCTCCTTGCATTTCTAATTATAAGCTGGCATACTCATTTAAGCATTGTCAACAAGAAATCAGAATTCTCACTTTTTAATGCTTCAGTAGGAAGAAAGCCCTTAAGGTTTGATATCACACACTTTAAAAACATTCTCGTTTTAAAGATTATACCAAACCTTTCTTTGAAAATGAAATAAAATATTTCTTGGATATAATTGTTTATTGTTTAAATGCTATTAATTTTACCAGTTCTCATTTTGTCTTTTTTATTAAATCCTTTTAAAAGCAGAACATGCTTTTTAAAGTAAAGACATTAGAAAACCAATGACTGGTTCTAACAATGAAATCTACATGCTTCTCTCTGTATTCCCAATTCCCATAAAGCACAAGTTTCATTAAGATGATAGAGGTGGTCACACTAGCTTGTTTCTCATGCAGTCTCATGAAGCAATGGGAAGGGAAGGTGTGTCGGGATGATTGTAAATGCTCAGTATGGTTCTGTACTTACTTCTTTTGAGTTTTGTTGTTCACACATGGAAGGCTTTGTAGCTTTTGTAAGCTATTTCAGCACTAACCTATAGTCAGCTGAGCTGCATATACTATTTTTCCTTCCTACACTGAGTTCAGTACTCACCAGCTCGACTCCCTTTTCTTGTTTAATTCTGTGTGTGTGTGTGTGTGTGTGTGTGTGTGTGTGTGTGTGTGTGTGGTGTGTTGGCCAGGAGTAGACAAAGGTGGTCTTCCCCAGTTGCTCTACATTTGTACTATTTGAGACAGGATGCCTCACTGAACATAGAGCTCAGTGATTCAGTTAGACTAGCTGGGCAGTGAGTCCCAAGGATTCTCTGTTTTGACCTCCCCAGTGCTGGGACTATAGGCACATGCCAGGAAACATGGCATGTTAGAGGATTCTTAGGATCCTCATGCTTGCATGGCAAGCACCTTACCCACTGAGCCTCATTTCCAGCCCTTAATTCTTTTTTGTAAGGTGACAATCTGGAAAAGCATGTGTCCAAAAGACAATATGGTCAGGCTGGGCTAAAATTCAAAGCTGTCTTTCCTTTTGAAAAGCCATGCCTGTCCGCATGATTACAGGACGTGCTGCTAGTTTATATTGGGGAACATTTTGGACCGTGCACTACCAAAGTGAAATCATCGTTGCTTAACATGGAAAATTGCTTAATATCACATAGCTATAATTGAGGAGGGAAGATAAGATTTAAAGGAGAAAAGAAACATGCAGCTGAAATAAGGCCAAAAATGTTTAGAGTACAGCATAAGGAAGTCAAAATGATTCAAATCTTTGGAATCCTGTTTCAAATACATGAGCATGGATAAAAATTTAAAACATGAGACCAGAAACAAACTCATAATAGGTTCTGCTTAGTTTGGATGTGGTTTCTCTCCCATGCATTCATGAAATGCTGACCTTCAAAATAAAGCCCAAGCTGGAAAGATGGTTTAGTGGTTAAGGTGTTTGCCTGTAAAGCCAAAGGACCCAGATTCAATTCCGTAGGACCCACATAAGCCAGAGGCATAAATTGATGCACTCATCTGGAATTGATTTGCAATGACCAGAGATCCTGTCATGCCCATTCTCTCTATATATATCTGTTTGACTCTCTCTTTCAAATAAATAAAAAAGTGAAGGCTAATGAGAGGTCCTTAGGGGTGCTGCCTTTGGAAGGATTAAAGTAGTTATTATGGAGCCCTGAGTGAATTTCCATGAGAGTAAGTTGGTAGCTCTTGAGGTTCTGGCTTCCTGTTTCATCTCTTCCTCTTGGATGTGATTATCCAGCTTAATATGCTGCTGCAGACCATGTTCCTCCAAATTTGTGACCTAACAAAACTCCTCATGTTTATAAGTTACCCATCTCCTGGTTTCTTTGTTGTTATAGTATCAGAAAATGGATTAATGGAATAAAACTATTTGTTTTTCCAAAAATGATTCCTGAATACATAGAATAATATGAAAATATGAAGGAAGTGATAGCTTTCTGATTATAAGGAGAAATGAGGGGATGGAGAGATCGTTTAGTAGTTAAGGCACTTGTTTGCAAAACCTAAGGAGCTATGTTTGACTCTCCAAATCCCACGTACACCAGACGCACAAGGTGACACAAGCATGCAAGGTCCCACATGAGCACAAGACAGAGCACTCCATCTGGAGTTCGATTACAGTGGCTGGAGGCCCTGGCATACCAATTTCCTCTCTCATAAAAAAAAAAAAATTAAAAAAGAAATAAAGCAAGAAATGTATATAAAGAACATATAGAAATAATGTAAGTAAAATAAGATCAAATGATGATAATACATTGATTTATGTAATGTGCATATGTGTATACCTCCAGTCCTTTTGTTGTAATTTTTAAGTATTTTTTATTAGCTATGTACATAGTGTGTATATAGCCATGTTGGTACCATCATTAAGTCCTCACCCCTCTGAAGGGTCCCTCTTCGTTGGGGTATGTAGCTCATGCATTGTGGGGGTAGCCATCATTTATAGGGAAAGGCAATGTCTCTGTGTGTAATGTCCCAACTTTTGGCCTTAACAATCTTTCTACCCCCTCTTCTATGAATTTCCCTGAGCCATGTTGGGTTCATTTTAGGTCTACTTCAGTGAAGAGGTCTTAGGAGCCTCTGTGTCTTTGGATATCTGGTTTGATAGGAGTTGAGTGTTCTCTGTGTCTATCTCTTTCACCCTTGTGCTGGTACCAGGTTCACCAAGAAAGCAGCACTCTTGTTCATTTCCCCAATTACTCTATGGTTTCAGCTGGGCCCCTGGTGAGGTGAGATGGGCTGATTCTATCATCAGATTCTGCATCCATCTGAAAAAGAAAAGCAAATTCTCCAACAGAGAGTGAAGTCAGCACCAGATAAGTGGGATTACCATTATTATTATAAAGAGAATGTAATAGGTGTAGGCCCTCTTGTAGCCCACATTGGTGGGAGCTTGTTATTGGACAGTGGACTCGATTTTTGGATATGGTTCTGACTTGTTTCCCAGTTCCAGCTATGAGTTCCGTTCCACTGAGTGGATCCATTAGCCGAATCAAGAGCAGTTGGTTACCTACCATGGCTGTGCGCCACTACCACGGTTGCACTTGGATGATCATCATATCAGGTTGTTTGCTGCTGAGTAACTTAGACCTTGAATTGCTTGAGCAGTTGTTATTCACTTTCCCCCAATCACTCATGTAGCACCTTCTGGCACTAGACAAGCTAACTGTCGGGGGACTGACTCTCTTCCAGATTCTAGCCAGGCCACTTCATGTTCTGTACCAACAGCATATGGTGTCTTCCGCAGTAGGGTCTTGCCATTAACCTTTGGTGGCTCACCAAGTACTCTCACAGAAATCTGTCCTCTTGTAGGTCTCTTTGGTCAACAGCTTATTGTGGGTATTTACCACATGCTGGTACTGGGAGTTACAGGTCAGTGCCAAGGGAAAAGAAGGGGGGGGGAAATGATAGGTAATATAAAAGAGAAAGAGAGAAGAGGGGGAGGGAGAGAGAAAACAGGAGATTAAAGTTAGCCTTCATCATTTTTTAACTTCTTTATTGACTTCCATACGTACATACAATACACAATTATCATAATCCCCATGCTCCACCCGTCTTTAGATACCCCTCCTCCACATCCTCTCCACCAAAGCCTTTCTTCTTTCCAACTAGCCCCTCGTCTATTTTGATGTCAACATTTTTCTCCTATATGCAGGCACATTTGGCATAGGTAGCATCAGCCTTTACTGGTCATTTTACTTTAAATGTCTCTCAAAATTATTGTGTCAAAATGTGGTTTTTATGGCTTCACAATATTCCATTTTACAGATGTAATATTGTGTATGTATGAATAAGAAATGAGATTTGTATATGAAATAGTAGGAATATGGGTTGTTGTTTTTTTTTTTTTAGAAATTTTTGATGCTTAATACCAAAGTACTTTCTGAATGACACTGTCAACAATCACCAGCCATAAAATGTATATCATTACATTGAACCTTATTTTGCATTCCCATATAATCACTTTACCATGTTTACGAACTCAATAGGTAATATACTGTACCTCATTGATTTGTAACCTACATTTCCTTGCTTCTTGTGGAAATAGTTTTTATATGCTCTTTCAATTTCACTTTCTTCTTCCATACATGTTTGGATAGGTTTGTTTCATATTTTTTTATTATTTTATCTGCAGAGCTTTACTCCTTTGGAGATGCATATATTTCTTGTTTTTCATATTTTCATATCATATGTGATAACTTTTAAACATTTTATGAACTTAAACATATAACCTTTTCTTTCAATTTTACTGATTCATTTTGATTTAAAATTCTCTTGGAGAGATGGCTTGGTTAAGGCACTTGTCTGCAAAGCCTAAGGACAGGTTCTATTCTCCAGGTCCCATGTAAGCCAGATGCACAAGGTAGTGCATGTATCTGGAACTCTGGAATTCATTTGCAGTGGCTAAAGGCCCTGGCTCACCCATTCTCTCTATCTCTCTATCTCTCTATCTCTTTCTTTCCTCCTCTGTCTCTAATAAATAAAGAAAAAGAAAAAGAAAATTTTAAGTAAACTTTTCTTTAGGGATGGGAAGATTGCTTACATTTATAGGTGCCTGCATGCAAAGCCTGACAGCCCAGGTTTGATTTCCCAGTGGTAGATACACAAAGTGGCACATGTGTCTGGAGTTCATATACAGTGGCAGGAGGTCCTGTCACACCCATGCTCTCTCTCTTTCTGCCTCTATCTCTCTGTCTCAAATAAATAAATAAACACTTTTCCTTTAGAGGCTTATAGCACACCTTCCAAGGCTCAGGGAATATTGTGGAAGAGAGGGTGGAAAGGCAATATGAACCAGCTACAGGGTGTGAAGGTGGATCCTGAAGCATCTCCCCCACCAACACACACAGAGACTGAATGGTACGTTCATGACCCACAGTGACACCGATGACCCACTGAGGAGGCCTCTCTGTGGAATAGGGGTGGGGCAGAGGAAGCATAGCTTATAACCCAATTAGAATATGGCTAATGTGTAATGTGTTCATAAATAAAGTGTTCAAAAAACCTTTCCTTTTCCTTTATGTTTGATTTTATTAAAATTAGGGCAAGAAATTACCAAAGAATTATTATTCCTATATTTTCCTCTAATTTTCTATGGTCTTATCTATATTTAGCTGCTTATTCTATCTGATACTTATTTTAATTTATAATATGAATTAATGGGCTGATGTTTGTACCTATAGACTGTTCTAACAATTTTTCAATAACATTAAGAGAACTAATTGGAAATGGGGATTTATGGGCTGGAGAGATGGCTTAGTGGTTAAGCGCTTGCCTGTGTAGCCTAAGGACCCTGTTCAAGGCTCAGCTCCCCAGGACCCACGTTAACCAGATGCACAAGGGGGCAAACATGTCTGGAGTTTGTTTGCAGTGGCTGAAGGACCTGGCAAGCCCGTTCTCTTTCTCTCTCTCTTTCTCTCTCTCTGCCTCTTTATCTCTCTGTCTGTCTCTCTTAAATAAATAAATAAAAATAAACAAAAAATTTTAAAAGTGAAAGAAATGGGGACTTACAAACAAAGCATAAAGATGAGCAGGTGGTCATTATGCTTCTCAGAACTAACACCAAGAAACGTAGTTGTCAAAGTAGAGTGGTAAGTCTGTAAATAATAAACTGTTAATAATCTAATAACAAATCTCTGGTTTCTGCCTTCTGGCTTGTTCTATGAATTAAACATGTTCAGGAAAAAGATCTATTTAAATCACATTGCTCATTCATTGAATTGTCCAGTTGAATTACATTATGATTCTAACAATTCTGGGCTTCCTAATTGTCAATAGAATATGCCCTTTATTTAA
The DNA here is from genome assembly GCF_020740685.1 of Jaculus jaculus. NCBI lineage: Eukaryota > Metazoa > Chordata > Mammalia > Rodentia > Dipodidae > Jaculus > Jaculus jaculus. Next base: position 69,715,892 of record NC_059116.1, on the reverse strand, counting down.
TGAATGAGTGTGAACAAAGTCAGACTCCTCTGGCTTCAGACCCATGCCATGTAGCAACTATGATCATCAGTTTGCTTCTCTGTACATTGACAACATGAAGGTTAGCATAGAGTTGACCTTACGGATTTTACAGAACCTAGTTCATTGTAGATCCTAAAACTTTTCTCTAAAAGACTCCTAAATTGTTTCTCCTTCCATCTCCCACAATTCCCCTCGTGTGTGTGTGTGTGTGTGTGTGTGTGTGTGTGTGTGTGTGTGTGTGTATGTATGTATGTGTGGTGCTGGGAACTGGACCTAGGGCCTTACTGATGCTAGACAAACACATTCTCTACCAGTGACCTATAGAGTTCTAGAATTATGAATTGTTCTCTTATTATTGTGGGAAACATTTTATTAGGGCTCCTCAGAGTGGACAAAACAGTCCAGTGCTGGTCTGTGTGTGGATTATTACAGTTATTAAGAGTAAGAATTTTAGGGCTGGAGAGATGGCTTAGAGGTTAAACACTTGCCTGTGAAGCCTGAGGACCCTGGTTCGAGGCTCAATTCCCCAGGACCCACGTTAGCCAGATGCACGTTTGTTTGCAATGGCTGGAGGCCCTGGCGTGCCCATTCTCTCGCTATATCTGCCTCTTTTTCTTTTTGTCTGTCGCTCTCAAGTAAATAAATGAAAATAAACAAAAAAATTTAAAAAAGAGTAAGAGTTTTAAAATGCATACAGATTTGGAAAAATAATTTTATGGTAATTAATTCAATTTTTCTTTTTATTTTTAAAAATTGATTTTATATTATGTATGAATATACTTTGTTGGTAACACAATTTTATTTTATATCACAAAAGTATTGACCTGCAACATCATAAAAAATTTTTTAAAGAAAAGAATAAGGGAAATAGTCTTTTATCACAGTGGGAAGGACTGCCTTACACATGCTAGACAAACATTCTACCAGTGACCTACATAGACAAATGTGGAAATGCAAAAGGAACGGTTAGGAAGATCAACGTTCCAGTTTTGCTCCTTGGCCTGTGATACAGAGGCTGAACACTCCATCTTTCCTTAGGGAATTCCTTTGTCCCTGTCTGGGAGTGCTAACGAAGACAGACCGGATTTTAAAAGAACATTCCAAAGCTTTGAAAATCTCATCTGTCATGGCATTCCAGGAGTTAAATACAGCTCTAATTTTCCCCTGCTCTATGTACTGAATTTGGCCTGTGATTCCTTTGAATGGCATGAAAAGCAGCCGCAGCCGGCTGGGTGTGAGTCTCCTCCACCCCCCTCCCTTCTCACTTTTAAAATATGCCTGGCAAAAACCCAACATTCCCCCTTCTGACTTCACTCTCTTTTGCCCTCCTGTTCAGCTGACCAAGATTTCTAATGAATAGAAAGCATCCATTTCCCAACTGTCCGGAAGGCCTGAGCCCAGTGGAAAATACACTGACATGGATGTGGACCCTGGGTAACATGGTCTTGCACTATTCTAACCAGTCCCAGAGCTGTTTCATTAGAGCGCCTTTTGCGTGGTTGTTTGTTTTGTATTTTAGTTTACAAAGGTCCTATAGCAGCAATTCTCGGGTATTGACGAAGCACCAAGCACGCATCTTTGTTCATAAGCTTTTCATTGCATCAGCTGTTGTGAGCAAAACATGAGCACTTGAAATTCCATTAAAGTTACATTTCTTCATCTAAAAAAGGAAAGAAAATGAAGCTATCTTTGGAAATCTGTCTCTGTAGACATCACTAACATGAGAATATGTACAATACACATTTTATGTAACTGGAGATTAATGGCTAACTATTCATGTGCAGAGTTCCTACGGCAGGAGCTTAGAGGGAAAGCAAGAGAATACAGCAGCTCTGTTAACCGCCGTCTTTTCTGTTTGCGGTTCTCAATTACAAGAGGTCTCCTAGGTTGTCAGGGCTAGCCTCGAGTCCCTGGGCTTGAGATCCTCCTACCTCAGCCTCCCAAGGGGCTGGAACTACAGGTGCATTCCACCATGCCTGGCTTCACTATCATAAAATGCTACAGCATAAGGCTGCATCTGCATTTTACAAAATGCCAGTTTCAATAATTGGCACATCAATATTACAAACAACTAAAAATGTATTCAAGGGCTAGAGAGATGGTTCAGTGGTTTAAGGCACTTGCCTGCAAGGCCTAACCACCCAGGTTCGATTCCTCAGTACCCATGTAGGCCCATATGCATAAACTGTCACTTGAATATGGAGTTCATTTGTAACGGCTGCAGGCCCTGGCATGTTCATTCTTTTTGTATCTCTTCTATCTGTTTCTGCTTCAAAAAAAAAAATATATATATATATATATGTGTGTGTGTGTGTGTGTGTGTGTGTGTGTGTGTGTGTGTGTGTTTGGTTTTTACAGGTAGGGTTTCACTGTAGTCTAAGCTGACCTGGAATTCACTGTATTCTCAGGGTGGCCTCAAACTCATGGTGATCCTCCTACCTCTGCCTCCCAAGTGCTGGGATTTAAAGGCATGCGCCACCATGCCCAGATGAAAATAAGTATATTTTTTAAGGTGCATTCAAGAGAAAGGGAGGTGGTTCAGTGGGTAAAGTGCTCATTGCACGACCTAAGTTTGAATCCCCAGAACCCACATAAAATGAACGTGAGTGCTGCTGGGCATGGTGGCTCATGCCTTTAGTCCCAGCACTCGGGAGGTAGAGGTAGGAGGATCACTGTGAGTTCGAGGCCACCCTGAGACTACATAGTGAATTCCAGGTCAGCCTGGGCTAGAGTGAGACCCTACCTCGAAAAAAAAAGAAAAGTATGTGAGTGTAAACTTGGCACCTGTGAGGCAGAGACAGGAGAATCCCTGGGGCTTACTGGATAGCTAGTCTAACCAAATCAGAGAGCTCCAGGTTCCGTGTATCTCAACTAATGCAGGTGGGGAGGGATGGAAGATGACACCACAGGTCTTCCTCTTGCCCTCATGCACACATGTGTACCACACACAGGCACATGCACACATGTGTACCACACACATGAGTGATTCCCCACATACATACACACCACATACATATCTGCCAAGAAAGCATTCAAATCACCAATCTTAAAACACGAGGTCTGTGGCATTCCATAATTTCCAGTATTTGAAGTTACAGGCCTTGTTCAGTCATATCACCGCTTTCTTCAAAAACAGTCTGGAATGGGACTTTTTGTGTTTGGCTTATAACAACTAATACAATAAAATGCTTTAGGAATGAATCAATAATACCAAGGGTATCTTTGCAGAACTCCATAAGTAAAAATGAGTAAGAGGGTTATGTTGGTATTTATATTTAAAAATCTGTCTGGCACAGGGTCAACGGTTCTGCAAATAAAAACAGAGGACCCATAATTAAAGTTCAATTTTTGATGAAAAGCACAGAAGTTTTTTGTTTTGTTTTGTTTTGCTTTTTGTATAGGTGCAGCTCATATGATATTTGGGGACATACTGATATTGAAATATGACTTATTTCTCTGACATGCAGCTTGAACCACATGTGTTGTGTCTGTCTGGACCCCTGGCCTGTCCCTTGGGAATGCATGGTGGTTTGCTATGAGATCCGTAGAACTGTCTCCCACTTCCAGGGTTGACAAGTGCAGGCATTTCTTAGCTTCTTTCTTTCGCTGACTTTAAAAACTTTGGCACATCCACAAAACCAGGAGACCTTCTTTAACAGCAGCAGAACGTATTTCCACTAGTTATTCCACATGCTCCTGGGCAGAGCTTACCCATGAGGAGAAGGTAAGAATAGAGGAAAAGACTGGGATGGGCAGAACCGGAGAAATCTTTATTGGGAAGTATCAGAACTGGAATAGGGAAGCCGACAACAAGCAAGGGAAGGCTTAGGCGATTTAGATCCCTAGTACAAATTGTAAGTTTACCAGAAGTAGAAAAAAGAACTTTGAAAACAAAGGCAAAAAAATGCTAGAAAAATTTATATGTCTTTCTATGCAAAGAACTTTTAGAAAAATAAATTTCTTACTCCCAGGATCCTGGACACTGGGTAAGTCAGAAGCCTGCTGAGACTCCATCCTTGTCTTTCTGAGGCCTATTGGACAATTAGTGCAACTTACAGACTTAGAGCTGATGACTTGCCCTCACATGTCTCCAGGTGCTCCCTACTTCTCCTAAGTGTTTCGCTTTGAGCTCCAATGATATCATTCCAGCCCTATAAAAAGCCACCTGGGATGCCATACAACCAGGTAATTGATGTGTGCTTGCTGACCTGTAGCATTTCCCAGGTTGTTCTCTGCAGTAGGCAGAAGTACCAACTCCCAGGCTCCCATTGTCTCTTATTGAAACTGTATTTCCATCTGCTTCCCAAATGACTCTAATCCCAGTACATGTGGAAACCACGGACAGAAGCAGAAGCAATAGTGATTTTGCTGTTGTTGTTGTTTAGAATTAGATCAGGGGCTGGAGAGATGGCTTAGCAGTTAAGCGCTTGCCTGTGAAGCCTAAGGACCCCGGTTCGAGGCTCGGTTCTCCAGGTCCCACGTTAGCCAGATGCACAAGGGGGCGCACGTGTCTGGAGTTCGTTAGCAGAGGCTAGAAGCCCTGGCGCGCCCATTCTCTCTCTCCCTCTATCTGTCTTTCTCTCTGTGTCTGTCGCTCTCAAACAAATAAATAAATAAATAGAATTAGATCAGTTGCCTTGTTTTTTTCTGTTGTTTGTTTCGTTGTTGTTGTTGTTAACCAAAGAAAACAAAGGAAGTAAAAAATGTATCCAAAATGTTAGTTGTACAAGGAGAGGAATTGTTTGATTTCTTATTGGTAATAGTACATAGTCATGACTTTACTTTACCTCCATTAAACTGTCTCTTAACAGATAGAAAAATTTCACAGCTGACTCCTGAAAAACAACCAAAAGCAACAATAACCAGGGACGACTGCACAGGCCTGAAATCCCAGAACCCAGTGGGGAGGGGCTGAGGCAGGAAGAGAAGAATTCAAGGACAGCTCCGGCTACAGAGTGAGAATCTTTTTTCAAAAGAAAGCAACAACAAAATAATATTATATGAGGGCCAATTTATCAAAATTGGGAATAAGAAGGAAAGAAAATGAAACTTTATAATTCATGTAGTGATATGAAGAAACTTTGTAGTTTCTGAACTCAAGTTCTCAAGGCTGAAATATTGAGTTCTATGAATAAAAAATGTTATTATTTGCTTGGCTGTGTTCTACACAAGTAGTTGACTCACTTCTGAATAGGGTAACATTTTTTTTTTTTATTCATAGTAAGCACAGTTAGAGCTGAAGATAAATTGATAATTCCGATGGTCAATTTCCTAGTAAAAATATATATCCTCTTGGCTCCTGTACTTAGGAGGGAAAGGTAAAAGGATTACCACATGTTTGAGGCCTTCCTGTGCTTCATAGAAAAAAAAAAAAAAAAAAACTTTCTCAAAAGCAAAACAACCAAACAGAAAATGAATCCATTTAGTTTGAACCATTTGAATCAGGAATGTAATACTTGAGGAAAAGGCAGAAAACACAATAGCAGTATTTAAAAGTATGAAATATGAACTTCTCCTTTTGTCCTTTGACAGAAAGCCAGTCCCTCCCCTTTCTCCCATTAACCCTGAACTTCTACTGTTAAGGAGGACCATTTCCCTGTGGTTCCTGTACCTTGGGCTAATAATGATAAGGATGATGTCATTAGAGTTGCAGAAACTATTTCATTATAATCTTTTGTTTTTCTCTTTCTAAAGGGGAGTATACTTTACTAATTATCTGTCCATTCAGAATCCTTTGGAGATAAACTCTATCTAAAAGCTATTATTTCACATTTGGTAAAGTACTTGGGGATTAAAAGTGTTATGTAAATGTTTACACATGATGATGTCATGGCCCCAGATTCACACTGGGACAACAAAAACAACTCCAGGAAGAAGCCCAAATTCCCAATGAGACAATGATTTTTGCACAAGGTATGACATTCTCTTTTAATTTTAGCAAAAAGACAGTTGCACTTCTGAAGAGTGTCATTCACAGCCATTAACAAAATATATATTACTATTAAACAAAAAAGTAAATCTAAACTGAAGGTTTCTGTCTATTCTAAGGTCAAGGGGATCCATGGAGACCAGAGAAGTCGGGAAGGAATTACAAAGGCTGAGCTATGCATTGGGAATGACTAGAACCTTCTGTCAGTAAAAGCAGCAGCTTCCAAAGTTTTCTCTACATCTTTTCCTCTGGAGTAGGTCAAGAAAGAACCAAGGCAAAGCTTTCTTTTTCTCTCTTTTCTCTTGTCTTCTCTCCCTCTCGAATTCTATTGAAGAGAACATTGGGGCCCTTCTCCACGTTTCTCCAGGCTGGTGAGCTTAAGTAGTAAGGACATTATAGAACATTGCATCATACCGTGTTCTCCTTAAATCTTCATCCTTCCTGTATGTCTCTCACTGGTATCCGTGTGTCTTTAATGCCTCCAAACCCTCTTCATTCACAGAGGGTGCTAGGCTTAAAACCTAGAACCTCGGGCATGCTCTCTCTGAAAGCTGTTCTCTGCGCTCGCAGCCTGTAGACGTTCTTTTCAGCAAACAGAAAGACGGCCAACGTGGGAGCCTCTGCGTGCCCAGGTGCCCTAGGGATCGGTTTCCTCCCTCTTCTCCTTCAGCTGCCTTCTACCAAAGACTTGGTGAAGCTGATTTTCCATTTATGGGAATACTCTAAGGTTTTTCCTTTTAAAATTAGAGTAAGAAAAAGGGATGAAGAAAGGGTGTCAAATCACGCGCAAGTGCCTTGCAGCCGGGCCAGAGCTGTTCCTAGTCCCAGGGCCATGGTCTAGAGAGAGGCCGGAGCCCATGGTTTCAAGGTGCCTGACTCTGGATCCTGTGAGGACAGGCTCAGGCCCTGGAGGTCCTGCTGAGTGCAGGGGAAGATTAACTAGAAAGAGCATCTTTCAGAGAAAACAGAACCCACACTCAGGAGGCAGGGCTTATGAAAGTAGGGAACCTGTGTACTTCCAAAGAACCCACGCCATGCCAGTGCAGAAGATTAACACGTGACCCGCGGACGCAGTAGGAGACAGTGCTGCTCTGTGAGGCTGTAGGGCCCAGTTTCAATGGTTCCTGGGAGGGTGTTTGGTTTCAAGTCAAGGATAAAAGTCACAAGTTGATGTAGGAAAGCTCACACTTTTTAGAGTAATTGTACATTTCATGTTATTTTAAAAGAGAGAGGGGAGCGTGTGTGTGTGTGTGTGTGTGTGTGTGTGTGTAAGACAGAGGAGGGAAGAAGGGGAAAAAAAGGAGAGAACGGTAGAAAGAAGGAGGAAAAATTAACAAAGGAAGGAAAGAAGTACAGGCGAGCTGGAAACACACTGTAGGAAAATCGCAAACACAGTAAATTCTAGCTTGTTAAGCAGCGTGGCTTCAAATTATTTTTAAAAGGCGAATCCTAGCAGTAATGCAGTCAGTCGCAGCCTCCTAGGGAAGCTCTAAGCCGGGGCTCTCTGGACCTCAGCTGGCAAGGAGAGGAAGGAGAGAGCGTACCAGCCTTCCCCAGGAATATGGAGGGACCCCCCCCCCCGGGCAGGAGACCCCCACCCCCACCCCAAGGAGGAGCAGCCCCGCAGCCTGCAGTAATCTGTAAATGATTGCTCCTAAAGTCTGGAGGCTTCGGGCTTGAGCTGTGTTTGTTCCAAAGGAAAGCCAAGGAGGACGGTGTTAATAAAGAGAGATTTAACTGAGAGCTGTGCTTGGAATAAAGTGGGCTACAAAAAAGGTCAAATTTGATCAGTTGGAGCAGATTACAGGGGCTTTGGAGGGTGGTGTGGAGAGCTGGAGCGGGTCTGGGAAGTAATCGAGGCAAGATTGATCTGGGGGGTGGAGAGAAGCCAGGACAGGCGCTTATCAGCGCGGGAGCCGCAGGAGGAGCTGGGCTGCTCCCCGGGCCGGCCCGCCGAGCCGCAAGCCTGCGCGCTGGCTCCCGGTGCGCCGCCCGGCCCTGCGCTGCGCTGCGCTGCGCTGCTCTGCGCTGCGCTCCGCCGCCCCTCGCCGGCCGGCCTGCCCGCCTGCCTGCCTGCCTTCCTCCGCGGCTCCCAGAGGATGGTTTCCCTTATCTCTGACTTGGATCCCCTGAGAGACTGGAAAGTTTTAAGGTAGGCCTGCGTTGCTTGGTCTCCGTCGCAGTTTCAGTTCACCGCCAAGTTCCCCGGGGGGCTCCCCGCCCGCGCCCCAGCCCAGCTCAGCGGAGCTGGGCGCTGCTGCGCGGTGGGCTCGAGTGACCGGCAGACCGGCCCGGGAGCCCGGTTCTGACATCGAAACGATTTCTTTCTTGCAGACAGGAGGGGGAGGCACTGCAAAGTGTATCCTCAAGTTTCACGACGACGCGGGGCGGGGTGGGGAGGGGGTGCGTTCAGCAGCTTGTCTGGGAAGAGGAGCCCCGGTCCTGTTTCAGCGAGGGGAGCCGGCGGGCGGACTCAGAAATGAGTCCTTACATTTAGTGTTACATTTCAAGGGGGTGGGGCATGGAAGGGATTGCCCGCGCTGCAGACAGAAAGGTAAACTTTTCAAAAATAAATAATAATAATAATAATAAATCTATTGCCGCCCAGACCTGAAGAGTTCAAAGGAATTTGTTTTCCTCCCCTCCGTTCCCAGGTCAAATTTGGAATAGGTAATGTACTCACACAAACTCAGCAAATCTAGTAGAATTTATGAAATGAAGTCTTTCTCTGAATGCTCCTGAAAAGCGCCCTCTGGGCCCCGTGGGTACAGAGCCTGTCTGATACGCAGGAAGCCTTGGGTTCCCACAAAACCTAAGAGTAATGCATGCTCCCAATCCTAGCACTTGGAAGTCTGGCAGGGGAAGAGCAGAGTTCAAGGTCAGACTTGGGTACCCAGTGAGTTTGAGGCCAGCTGGGCTACAGGAGACCCTATCTTTAAAAATTGGGGAAAAAATACATTTTATAACTCTGACCACCTTGCCTCTCAGTGACCTAAAATCTAAGGAACTAACAGCTAAAAGCACATCCTTTTGAAGAACCAGTAGTGACTCCGTGGTGTCGCGCTCCTTTAACCCCAGCATTTGGGAGGCAGAGGTAGGAGGGTCTCTGTGAGTTCCAGGCCACCCTGAGCCTACACAGCAAACTCCAGGCCAGCCTGGGCTAGAGTGAGACCCTACTTGGAAAAACAAACAACAGCAAAAACAAAAAGAAAACACCTCTACGAAGTATTTCCTAGTGAAAGCATCTTGGATAGGTTTTTAAAGCATAAAAATATTACATTTAGAGATTTTTATTAAAAGAGGTTCTACACAATTTTGATGTTTTGAAAATTCCTGCCTGCCCCAAAATGTGGTTTCAAGAAGACCAGAATCCAAGTTAGGAATACAAATGAACAGAAGCCTGTAGTTCACTGGGACTGTTTCTCTTGACATTTACCTTGCGTTAATTACCAGATCCTTATTTCCCTTTCATGAGCTCTGCCTGAACGTGTCCTAATTTTATTATTTTAAGGGTAAATAAGAGAAAAAAGAACTAATATATCATTTTTTCAATTATTGCATCTTTCTGTCTAGAACTTTCTGAGTATGCATGCTATATATCATATAATATGTGTTGTTTTAAAATCTCATTTTCCAGTTACCATATTTCCATGGTTTTACCTACCATTAATAACCATAGTTTGTGTTGTTGTTGTTTGGGATTTTTGGGTTTTTTTTCCCTCAGATAGGGTCTCTAACTCTAGCCCAGGCTAGCTCTTCCTAGCTCTGCCTTCTGATGCTGGGATTAAAGGTATGTGCCACCACACCAGGCTGTAATCATGGTTTTAATGGCTACCTAGAACACTATAATGTTGATATACATTGTTTACTAAATTACCCTGTTGAACATTTATATCATTTTCAGACCTTGTTTTGTATTAACAATAGCACCATGGACATTTTTTTTTTTTACTTTCATTAAGTAATTCCCAGTATTTCTCAATTAGAGGGTGCAAATCTCTTTTATGAACGTTTAGGGGAATGTTTATTGACTTGTGGGCTTAAACTTTATTTTTAAATTTTTATTTATTTAGTTAATTATTTGACAGAGAAAGTGAGAAAGAGAATGGGAGTACCAGGGCCTTCAGCCACTGCAAACAAACTCCAGATGCATGCATCGCCTTATGCATCTGACTAATGTGGGACCTGGGGAATTGAACCTGGGTCCTTTGGTTTTGCAGGCAAATGCCTTAACCACTAAGCAATCCCTCCATCCCTTAAACGTTATTTTTAATTTATGCAAATGTTCTTACGGAAGAGTCTCTAGAATAAATTTCATTTGCCTTTTCTGTAGCTGCATTACTAACCTATTTCTAAAATTGACTGATATTGTAAGTGTACTTCCAAAAATTCTCTTGGGAAGATTAACTTGATATTATTATACAAACAGACAAGATGAATCTTGGTTCTAAAAATGTGCGGCTATGATTACAAGTTTTGATAATGTAGTCTTTCAAAAACATCTTAAAATAATAGCCTCAGGTCTTAACCTATATAAGAACTAGGGATAATGTTGTCTTTCCCTTTAAAAATGTATTTCTAATATAAAACTGGGTGTGTTATGTGGCTAGAGTAAGTAAAGCTTCACAGACTTGTGCTGGAGAAACGTGGAAAGAGGAGTGTTTTTACATGGTCTCTTTGGCTACAATGAGTTTGTTCAGTCCACACCTCTTCTTGGCAGTCATCATTCTGTTGCTGTCTTAACTGTGTATAATACTTTCAAAGTAAGGCATCATAGAAGGATAGCATTTATTAATTGCATTTCAAGTTCCCTGTTTACAAAATATCCTTTTGCCTAATTTTAATTCATTGACTTCCTTACTTCCTAACAATAAGAGTCTGTGTATAATCTGCAAAAGAAACAAAGCTACTGCACAAAGGGTAAGTGTTGTAGTTACCTTTATGTTGCTGTGAAAACAAATGCAATTGGTGAGAGGAAAAGGTTTATTTTGGCTTACAATCTTGATGGAAGCTTCATAATGCAGGGGAGAATGTGGCACAAACTGGACATCACTTCTGCCACAGCAGGTAGAAACCAGAAGCAAGAGAGCGAGCTGAGCTCTGGCAAGGGGGAGTTGACTGGCACACCCCTAAACCCACCCCAACAACACACCTCCTCCAGCAAGGCTCCACCTCAACTGCCACCAGCTGGGGAGCAAGCATTCAGAACACATGAATTGATGGGGAGCATCTGATATAAACCACCACAGTAACCTAGCAGGACATAAGGTGTGAACTCTAATTCTGTTGTGATTTGTCTGTGATGGGAGTTTTGTCAACAAAATGTTTAGAAATGCTGAGAAATGGGGTAGAAGACCCCATTCCAGTAAAGAAAAAAAAGCAGGTGTTGCCCTCTGTATGTAATGACTGAATAGAACACGCAACACTTTAAAGCATGTTGAAAGGCAGAAAGGCTTCCATGCCCACCTCACCAGTTGCTTGGTTGGAAAGTGGACTGAAGTTCCTCCAAAACTGTCACCCCTAAAATGTGGTCACAGGCTATAATTTTGTTGTTGTTGTTTTGTTGAGCTAGGATCTCACTGTAGCCCAGGCTGATCTGGAATTCACTATGTAGTCTCAGGCTGGCTTCGAACTCATAGCAATCCTCCTACCTCTGCTTCCCAAGTGCTGGGATTAAAGGCGTGTGCCACCACACCTGGCCACAAGCTATAATTTTTAAATATGTTTATGCCACAATTGGATGCTTGCAGATATGATCTTAAGATGAACAGATCTATTAAGAATTATTTGAGAAACTTTCAGGAGGGGCTAACTAGCATACTGTTTTATTTCAGAATCCAATTCCAGGTCACAAACCTTTTCTAGTCTGTTTGTAATCACTCTATCCTTGGTCCATTTTGTCACATGAGGATAGTGCTATTGCCCGTGTTTTCATTCCTCTCTATCCCAGGAGAGCAAAAGACCCAAGAGACACAGCAATGATTTTCAACCTTTAGGGTCCACTTTTAACCTGTGGAGGAAACACAAAGAGTCAGAATCAGTGCTATTAGGAAAAGGAATTCCTAGTACAAAGAAGATGACAAAAGTGGTTATGTAGAAGTTCCGTGAGTAAAGGAATAAAAGGAAGGTAGCAGCATGATTAGCTGAAAACTTGACATTCATGGATATTACTTAGTTGACGGTGATAGAAATTGAGCAGGGAGCAGAGCACTGGGCACCTGGCCCTCTTCTTTCCTTGCCACAACCTCTGCACCACCTCTATGGGAGAGTCTTAGAGAGTGTACGGCAGGGGGCTTGGGAGACTGCTCAGTGCAGAGTGTTTGCCATGAAGATATGAGGACCTGAGTTCAGATCCTTAGCACCCACATAAAATACCAAGCATTGCAGTCACATGCTTGTAACCCCAACACGGTGGAGGCAGAGACAGGATGCCTGGAGCTTGCTGGCTGTGTGATCTAGCAGAATATGTGAACTTTAGCTTCAGTGAGAAAGCCTGTCTCAAAAAGTAAGGTGGGACTGGAGAGCTGGCTTAGCAGTTAAGGCACTTGCCTGCAAAGCCCAAGGACCCAGATCCAATTATCCATATAAACCAGATGCACAAGGTGATGCATGCATCTCTGGTTTGTTTGCAGTGTCTGGAGGCCCTGGAGTGCCCATTCTCTTTCTCTTTCTCTCTCCCTTTTGCCCTCAAATAAATAAATAAATAAACTTTTTTTTTTTTAAGTAACATGAAGAGTAACTGAATAAGACATCTGATATCTATCTGTGGCCTCCACACACATGCACACCTACACACATGCATGAGCACCCTGACACATATACATATACCACATACATGTACATAGGAAAAAAAAAAAAATCCCTATACCTAGTTTAGTATTCCCATTTCAAGATGAAGAATTTGAGGAGAGGAGGTGTAGGGACTAGAAGAAGTCACCAGCCCATTTGTAGAACAAGTGGACTCCCTTGGTGTACCATATTCATCCTCACACCAGAGGAATTGTGTTCCTCACCTTTTTCCTGTTCGCATGTCTCCTCCACATGATTTAAGACAGATCAGCCCAGGTCTCTTCTCAACAGAGCCTGTTGTCTACTGTCAGAGCTTAGCAGGATCATAACCCTATCTATACTGAACCCCAGCCCCCAAGGACCTTCTTTCTTGATTCTAACAGGCTTATGCATACATTCCCTACCCAGCCAGGTACTCAAATAGGAAAGTGAGTTACCATGCTTAGTCTCTTCTTAATTTACATCCAAGCCACTGCGAACCCCCATGGATCTCCATCCACTCTCCTGTACATTCTATTGCCAGTCTGCTGTTGAGCACTGAATGTGGCACTTCCTCTGGCCTCGTCTCTGTGCGTCAACCATCGCCCTGTTAGTCTTTTGCCTACAAGAGGAAAGCAAGCAGTCTACAGTCACCCATCAGATTGTGTCATTTCCCTACAAGAAACACCACTGTCCTCAGCCTAACTGCGTCTGGCCCTCTCCGCATTCACCTCTCCAGGTGTTTCTCCTTCCTCCTCCTCCACAGCCCTTCTTGCTTCAACCGCATTGATCTTCCTTTTCCCCAGATGCACAGCCCAGCTTATTTGGGCTGTTTCTGCAATAGCTACTCTCTCCCTCTGCCTGGAAGTCTTCTTTTAGCTATTGGCAGAGCAACAGGCTGCTTGTCACTCAAGTTTTAGTTCCAAATGTCATCTCCTCAACAAAGCCTTCCCTGACCTCCCACCACAAAGCCATCCAGAAGTCTCTCTCTAGCTTATCTCCTGAGAAAATTTTTTTAATATTCAACTAATTTTGACTTATAAAAATGTCAGTGTAATATGATTCAACTCATACTCTCATTATGACATTGCTGAGACCTTACTATTTTCTTCTGCATTTTTATTGATCATCTCTCTTCCATTAGAATGTATAATTTGTGGGTTTAACTGGTATATACCCAGTATCCAAAATACTTTCTATATGTTTTCGAACAGACCATGAATGACTGAATGAATAATGAATGAGTGGATAGATGGAAGTTATTCCAAGCTCCCTCATTTCACTATGCTATATACTGGGCCAGAGGCTTTATGTATTTTGCTCATACTGATAATCCCATTTCTTGCCACAGGGCTGACTGGTACTGTGATATTCAGTGAATAAGTTAGTTAATGCATTAATGATTCCCAATTCTCCCCATAGGATTTCTGTGCCAGTCAATACAGTCCTTTAAATATTGTTATTTGTTTGTTTGTTTGTTTGTTTATGAGAGAAAGAGAGGCAGATAGAGAGAGGGAATGGATGTGCCAGGACTTCTAACTACTGCTTATGATCTCCAGATGCATGTGCCACCTTGGGCATCTGGCTTACATGGGTCCTAGGGAATTGAACCTGGGTCCTATAGCTTTGCAGGCAAGTTCCTTAACCACTAAGCTATTTCTCCGGCCCCAATATTCCCCTTTAAGTCAATGGATCAGATTTGTTAACATGGATTTTTTTAAAAATTCTGTTTGAGAATCTAATCTATTTTTTCAAGTAGAATTCATTCTTTCTAGTTAAGAGAATGATCTAGGGCAGAGGTTAATAAACTTCTATAAAAGGTCAGAAAGTAAATACTTGAGGTTTTTCTGGCTGTACAACTTCTGTCATGACTCATGTCTGCCATCCTACCATTCAAAAAGCCACTGGCTCAATGTAAACAAGTATGATTGGCTATGAGCCAATAAAATTTTCCTTGCAAAATCAAACAGTTGGCTGGATCTGGCCCATGGACCTCAGTCTACCTTTCATCCACCTTGGAAATTTAAGATGTGACCAATAAGAAATCAGAAGTGACTTGGGCAGTGTTGGACCGATACTTACAAAGCGAGTATTTTTTTAAAAAATGACTCATTATTAGAAAAGAATATAACAAGGAGACATGGGTGGTATTTCAAAGATCAAGAATGTTTAAAGTGATAAGCACTTGATCTCACAAAGACGATGACAGTCTGGAGAAAATTTGTAATTCACTGCATCGCTTGCATGTTTGGAAAAATCTTAAAGCGGTAACAAAATAAGCTCTCGCCTGTTTCCTTACTGAGCGTGTGAGAACTTCCCTTTAATGCGAACAACACATGTTGGTGGAAAAATATAGACCAGACCATGACATGTTTTGAGTCACTGCTCGGCCTCACTGCTTTCCCTTTCATTGCTTTCTAGCTCATTTACTGTACATTTCCCTTTCACATGCCTGGTAAACCTTCTAAGATGAATTCCAAAGTGATTCAGGAGAGCCTGCTGTGTGTTTTTGAACACATGCTATGAGTAGATAGTTTTTGGTTGCTGTTACATGACAGCTTGAAGATGCGCAGAGAGAGGAGAGGTCGTGGGGACGCTCCATTCATAGTCACGGGGGCTGGGTAATACGTATGTGACCACTCTCTGTGAGGACCTTAGGTCAAGTACTGTATGAGTGCCATCTCCTATTTTTTCCTTCCAGTGGTCCTCAGAAGTGGGTAGTGGCATTATTCCTCTCATGTTGAGGAACATGATACATGGATAATTAAGTAACTGACTCCCAAACACAAAGAGTAATGCTAGAAGCATAACGTGGACTTGGGTCTTGCTAACTGTGGCAAAGCACTTCACAATAGCATAAACCATGCTGGCTACTACTGTTCCTTGATATACCAGTGGACTTGATGAAGGTGTTGTGCTAGATTAACTCTACTTTATGTAGGAAAAAATTTATATCACTTAATTCCCCCTTTTCCCTTAGGATGCTTGAAGAATCATGACTACTGGTAAAAAAAAAAAAAAAAAAAAAAAGATGCAGAGCACTGGAGCAGTGTGAAGGAGGTGGTGGAAATACAGTGACCATGTGTCAAAATTCTCTAGGCATGACAAGTTATCTATTTGTAAAAAATAAGTATAGAGCTGAAGAGGTTGTTCAGTGGCTAATGGTGCTTGCTTGCAAACCTGACAGTCTGGGTTCTATTCCCTAGCACTCACATAAAGCAAGTGGCACATGGGCTGGGATTTTGGTTGTAGTGCAGGAGGCCCTGGTGCACGCAAGCTGTTCTGCATCGTTCTGTCTCTACCTCTCTCTCAAATAAATAAATAAAATATTTTAAAAACCATGACTTCTAAATTAATTCTACTGGAAAATAATCTATTTTTATAGAACACAACTAATGTAATATATTCCACATTTGATATATATATATATATATATATATATATATATATATATATATATATATCATTTATTATATATAACTACATATTCACAATTTTTAGCTCTTGAAAGTGTCTGTTTCTCTAGTGGGCTGAACCAGCAACGTACCTAGACCAAAGCCTAAAATTTCAAACGACTTGAAATCTTTCAGGGGAAACCTAAATTCGCCATATGATTAGATAAGATCTCCTGAAGATCAAAGCTCAGTGAAGGCTTTTTCCACAGTAAAATGGAATCCTGGGTCACTTTTATTCCAGTTTGTGATGACAAAGTAATTAAGCCAGTCAGTAATGAAAATTTAACAATAAATCTTAGGCAATATTCTAATACAGAGAAGTATGAAAGTTCATCTAACATGAACTTAATTTTGTACAGATGTAACTGGGCATTTTTCAAGGGAGACTGAGGGAATTGGGGTGGGGTCGTAAGCAGAGGCTCAGTGCAGAGCAGGAAGTGGAAAATGAGTAAGGGTTGGTCAGGGTGC
Organism: Jaculus jaculus; assembly: GCF_020740685.1. Taxonomy (NCBI): domain Eukaryota; kingdom Metazoa; phylum Chordata; class Mammalia; order Rodentia; family Dipodidae; genus Jaculus; species Jaculus jaculus. The sequence continues at coordinate 69,699,251 of NC_059116.1, read as the reverse complement.
ATGCAGAGGAGGTCAGCGGTGCCTGGGAGTGGGAAGCTCCAGCTACTAGGAGCCCGGTCTCCCACAAAACCTGGGAAACCGCACATTACATTCGAAACATGGCTTTCTAGTCCCCGAGGAAGCTGGCAGTGAGTTGTAGGAGACACAAGCACTTCTTCCTGGAGCAGCACAGGACGCAGCCTGAGCCCTATCTGGTCGCCGCTCTCAGGAAGGTTGTGCCAGTGTTGCCTAGAACACACCGTTGATTCAGAGCAAGCCTTGAGCATGCTCAGGCAGGCGGTTTCAGAGGGCCTAGAGTCTTCCTAGAGATGTGGCCTTGAGCTATTGGAAACTATGCTAGTATGTCTTTAAGGCATTTGGATGTAGGATGAGGTAGACAAAAATCACGTACATTGAGCCTGTGTTTTGATAAGCCAAAGTTAAGGCGAAGTTCAGAAAAAAGCCCAGAGCAACTGGCTGGAGCTTGGTTTGGAAAAAAACTACTTGCCATTTCTGCCTCTTGCTCAAAGAAGGGAGAGATATTCTGCATTCCTTTGAATGGCACAAATACACTACAGCATTTGCTGGCCCCGTGCTCATTAAAGAGCAGCCAAGGTATTTGTGGAGACTTAGCCACTGAGGATATGTGTAGATGCTGCAAGTGGTCAGGAATTTCATGAGTCATAGTCTGAGCCCAGCTGTGAGGGCATTTCCATGAATGTTTAACTGAGGAAGGAAAACCCACTATCAATGTGGGTCACACCAACCCCTGGGCTGGGGTCTTGAACTAAATAATAAGAAGAAAACAAGCTGCGTACTAGCTTTCATCTTTCTCTGCCTCCTGACCGTGGACACCAGTTGACCAGCTCCTTCAAACTCCTGCCTTTCCCATCACAATGGATTCTGCTTTCAAACTGTGAGCCAAAATAAACCCTTCCATCTTTTAGTTGCCACTGTCAGATATTTTGTCACAGAAAGAAGGAAAGAAACTAATACTGATTGCTTAAGAGAAGAAAGGGAATATTTTATATACCTAGAAGAGAAGATTAAAGAGCCAACCATGTCCCAAAAGCCATAAAAACTTAGAGTCAGGCTGAAGATATGGCTTAGCAGATAAGGTGCTTGTCACTGAAGCCTACGGACCCATTCTCAACTCTCCAAGTCCCACATAAGCCAGGCGCACAAAGTGATGCAAGCGCCCAAGGTCATACATGTGCACAGGTGGCACACATGTCTGGAGTTCAATTGCAGTGGCTGGAGGCCCTGGCACACCAATTCTTTCTCCCCCAATCTCTCTCTCTCACATAAAAAAAACCTAGTCTGTTGGGCTTGCCCCCAAAAGAAGGAACATAAAATAAAATATAGTCATCACTTATAATAATAGTTTGAAACTACAACACAGTCTTGTAGGCTATAAGATTCTGCTTTGTTTATTGTTTTCAAGGTTATATTTAGTAAATATGATTGGACTGGATCATTCTATAGTTTGCTCAGTGCACTGGAGTGAATTGTTTTCTTTGACCTTGGGTTAGTAATTTTATGAATGTCATCTTACACAAACTAGAGTTCTGGAAATGTTGGCTTAGTTCAGTGGAAAGATCTCAGAATGTCAAGCAATGTTATCAGCAACTTCTACCTTAGAGTATCTGTGATAGTCCTTGCCATGAGTTCATGAAAAAGAAACCCCAGTTTTTGTTGTGTTGCTTGTTTGCTTTTTGAGACAGGTCTTTTTGTATTGCCCAGGCTAGCCTCAGATAACCAAATGCAACATCTTGTCCCAGCCTCCCAGGAAGCTGAGAATAGAGGCAGGTTCTGTGCCCTACACCAGAGAATCCCGTCTTGGTGAAAACAAAGCAGTTGGCTTTAATTAATTGCAAAAGTTTTCTCAGAAACCAGAACGCAAATATCTGAGATGTTGAAGGCTGTAGTTAAAGATCTGATAATGGCGAATTATGAAAACAATACAGATGGACTTGGGAATTAGCCCAGTGCATGAGTTAAACCCATGTAGGAAGACATGGGTTTGGTTCCTTGGCACCACAAATTTGGTTTTTCTTTGACACATAACATTTTAAGGTAATATAGCTAGAATTAGGATTAAATCCACTTAACCCTAGCTAGCTTAGACTTCTGGGATAAACTGAACTGTGTTCCCCTAAAATTCATAGAGTGAGGTCTTAACACCCTGTGTGAGATAACGCCAGTATCTGAAAATTGATCCTTTGGGAATGAAGTTTAAGTTTAAGGTAGGACTCTTGTAATGAGACCAGTGCCCTTATAAAAGAGCACGCCATGGCTGGAGAGATGGCTCAGCAGTTAAGTGAGCTTCCTACACAAGCATGAAGGCCTGAGAGGGTCCCTGAGACCACCAAACCCCAGATAAACAAGTGGGTGTGGCCATTCATACCCTGCAAGCTCTGCAATCAGTACAAAGAGAAGTGGGTTCAAAACAAAGCTGGGGCAGAAGAGTGACGGGGCATGGAGCTGGACCCCAGCGTCTGCTCAGGCCACCATGGGCCAAACCCCACCTGCAGGCCCGCGTATGGGGAGCCACACCAAACTACACATGCCACACCACACACACAAAAGCAAAAGTAAAATAAATAAAGGGCACACCAGAGAGCTTGCTTCCTAGTGCCCTCCCTCTTTCCCTCTCTCTCTCTCTCTCTCTCTCTCTCTCTCTCTCTGTGTATGTGTGTGTGTGTGTCTATTTGAGTCTGTCTCCCTCCCTCCCTTCTCTCCTTCTCTCTCTCTTCCTTTCTTTCCCTTGCGTTTTGCCATGGGCCTGGCCCTATATTTTACCTACTCTTCATTCTGAACAACCTACATTTCACATCAAGACATTATTCTTTGTCCTTATTAGAAATATACCCTACATTCCTTGCATGCCTTTCATTCAAATTTCTTTTCCTTTGCCCTTTATAATTTCTGTTTCATTTACATATGTTAATTATAATCGTGTTTTTTTTTTTTTTTTTTTTTTTACTTTATCTTTCAGAGAAAACAAGGAAGGGTTTTCACTTTTTTTTTTTTTTTTTGGAAGATTTTCTTTTTCTACCCTGAGGTAGTTGCTCTCCTGAGATCCGCCAGTCCCTTAGCGATGGCCTAAAGCTCTAGCAACTGTTGGAGTTGAGGGGATGAGTGTGACTGAGAGGGTCTGGCAGGGATGATGCAAGGAATGAAGGACATGGGCGCCTGAAAGAAGACATGCCACAGACTTGCTGAAGGTGAGAGAAGACTCCGGGTGATAGGAAGGGAAGGCCCTTCCTCAGGAATCCACTTAGGAAGATCTTACATTTCCCACAGAAGCCATCAAAGCTCCAAATTGCCATGTAAGAAAAGGACAGTTTGTGAAGTCCTGCTAGGACATGCCATCAGCAGGGGTTTGCGAAGGGGAATGTCAGGGGTAAGCAGCATCAGACAGAACAAAGAGGGCTCATGAGGGGACAGGAAGGAAACATCATAATAATTTCAGCTCAGAGGCCAGAGAGCAGCCCCCTGTTTGAAACAAGTGTCCAGGAAGGAAAGCTTTCAGCCCACATTGTTTGTTTTAGAATCAACCTGGGACTGTGACGCAGCTTCAGAGCATGTGAAATCCGTCCTCAGCTCCAAGGAACGTTCAGACGTCTCGTCACCGGAGACGCAGAGGAGCAAGCCCACAGTGATGAGACAGGTCTCTGTCTAAGCTGTAGGTCCCCTTGTCACTTCCAAGGGTCTGACAGTGCCTGATGCAGGTCTGAGTCACTGCACTAAATGACAGTCAAATGACAAACAAAGCCAGACACCAGTCCAGTGGTAAGAACAGTTGTTTTTTTTTTTTAATTAATTAATTTATTTATTTGAGAGCGACAGACAGAGAGAGAAAGACAGATAGAGGGAGAGAGAGAGAATGGGCGCGCCAGGGCTTCCAGCCTCTGCAAACGAACTCCAGACGCGTGCGCCCCCTTGTGCATCTGGCTTACGTGGGACCTAGGGAACCCAGCCTCGAACCGGGGTCCTTAGGCTTCACAGGCAAGCGCTTAACCGCTAAGCCATCTCTCCAGCCCAAGAACAGTTTTTAATCAGCAAAATGTTTTTGTAATAGGGAAGGACTTAACTTTGATTTGTACAGCATTGCCTGAGCTTTTAGAGAGAAAATGATAGGTGGGACCGCAGAGGAGTCAAAGGAGCAGACCATGGCAAAGGGTTGGTCAGTGTGGATGCAGATTAGGCCGCCTGTGGCTGGGAGCTGAGAGCTCTGTCTCCCTCAGAAGCTGAAGAGCAGGTGTCTTCTCTAGTCACTAGACTTTATAAAAATGACTTTCAGGTCCTCAAGAAACATTTTCCTAGGTTGTAGTAGCAGAAATGTACATCTTGCAGGAACAGAGAAAGGCACATAGCTATAAACCCCTGTCAGTTACTGCTTTTAAAAGGGGGGCTTATAGAGACAGCTTACTGGTTAAGCGCTTGCCTGTGAAGCCTAAGGACCCCAGTTCTAAGCTCAATTCCTCAGAACCCACAGTGGCCAGATGCAGAAGGGGGCACACATCTGGAGTTCGTCTGCAGTGGCTGGAGGCCTTGGCACGCCCGTTCTCTCTCACGCGCTTGCTGTCTGCCTCTTTCTCTCTGTCTGTCGCTTTCAAATAAATAAATGAAAAATAAGCAAAAAAGAATTTTTTTAAAGGTGGGCATAAGGCCTAGGGTCAGATGTTGGCTGGAACACAGTCACTTTTTCAGTAGCTTAGAACTTTCTGAGGTTTAATTTAGCAGGACCTGGAGTCATCCTAGAAATTAGGCCTTGAGCCATTAGAAACTATCCTAATATTTCCTTGTATCTTTAAAAAATTTTTTTGTTTATTTTTATTTATTTATTTGAGAGCAACACAGAGAGAGAGAGAGGCAGAGAGAAAGAGAGAAAATGGGCATACTAGGGCCTCCAGCCACTGCAAACAAACTCCAGACATGTGCTCCCCCTTGTGCATCTGGCTAATGTGGGTCCTGGGGAATCGAGCCTCATATCGGGGTCCTTAGGCTTCACAGGCAAGTGCTTAACCACCCTCCAGCCCTATTTCCTTGTATCTTAATAGACGGTATGGGGTGGACAAAATAAATCATGTGCATTAAGTCTGCAGCTCTCCTTGGCCCTGGCAGAGCCCTTGTCGAGAACAGGACTCAGAGCAGCTGCACAGAATTTGGTCAGAAAGGAAGAGGGAGTTATTTTCCCATTGCTGAGATCTACAGTTAGGCTGTAAAACCAAGACACATGTCTGAGCTTCTGTCTGTCCACCTGTGTTTGTCTCCTCTTGATTTGAGTGCAGTTATGTTAGAAGAGTCTGCAAAATCAAGAATCATCCTTCTCAGAATATGTAGGCAAAAAAGCACCCAAATACCACATTCTTCATGAAGATGAAAATCTCTTTGGGGTCATCACTCAGGCCCAGCATTGCCTGTGCCTGTGCCAGACTTGACGTATCCTGATTTGACCATAGAACTTCTTATTAATCAACCTGCCCCAACTAGAGGTAAGATTTTCTTCCCCTGAATTCATCTAGAGCTGAAACCAAACCTTGATCCTCAAATGGACATACATATTTTCTACTTTGTGATATATGTATATATATAAACTGAGTTTATATATGTAAACTGAGTTTAATTGACAGACTATAAAGTCTTGAGATAGGGTCAATGCCTGATTCATCTTAGTGTCCACCTGCATGTTTTGTATTACAGATCCCATGTTTTGCTGAGCCAGCATAAGAAGGGACACCCACATATTCCTCATCTCTGAAAAGAGAAATTGAGGCAGATTGAAACTAACAATCCCCATCTATAAAATTGTGTGATCAATGTAGGGTACACCAGTGAAGTATCTTCCCCTTGGATCATGAATCCCATCTCTGAGTGATCCTTAACACCCCATGCAACGCGATTTCCTACGTGGGCGAGTTTTTCTCGCAGCAAAGCAATTCTCTTTATATCGATCCTCATTTTCTTTCATGACTCTTTTATTCCCAATCCTTCTGTAGAGCTGATGGACTAAACTACAAATGCTCTTTCAGATGTTCTGTCTCTGAACCTCAGCTGTAATGTAAATCAGCTGTTCTAGGGGTGAGTGGTGCTGACACGTACTGGCATTAGTGATCACATGACTCATCCTGAGGGGGGAGATGTGAACATTGCCATCAATCCAGGTAGCAGGTGTTTCGGGTAACCATGGCTATAGAACTCCATTTTGCTTTTTAGCTTGCACTAGTTTTTCATTCTTATAGAGACACAAATGTCTAAGTCAGAAAGAATTGTTAGGGGTCTGTGGAAACAGCACTTTTATCTATTCCATCATGCTTCCCGGTGAGTAAAGTGAAAGATTTTATGAACTAGAAAAATGTTGCTCTTATTTAAGTTGGTTATTTAAAAGCAATGCGTGAGGCTTTCGTTGAGCCTTTGCCCACGGCATTGCTTGCCTGCCCTTATGATGGTCAGTGTTGGCAGGGACTTGCGTCGTTGGGTACCCCGAAGCTGCTCCTCCTTTCTTTCATGTGCATCTGAAAAGTTTGTCCAGACCTGAGTTCTCATATGCAGCTTCCGCTGAGAACTATGGTCACATTGTCTCATTAGAAGATCTCTACTAAAGATGTAGCTTAAATATCTATTGGGAATTTTTTTATATTTGACTTCTCTATTCCTCTGCATTATAGATTAATCCCTAACAGAGCAGAAATTCTGTTCCCCTTTGACGGCTCACTTTGATGAGTATTTTTGCACATTGAAAGGACATAACAAATGTAGTTCTTTTATATGCAGATTATATTACTTTTCACTGTGGGGGAAAACAATGCCAGACAGGAACAATTCAGAAGGAAGAATTATTTATTTTAGCTAATGGTTCCAGAGGGGTTCTCATGGGAAGAGGTCATAAGGCAGAGCAGTCCACACCGGCGAGGACAGTAGTCAGGGAAAACGGTGACAGGCGGGGTCCAGGGACAAGAGACACCAAGTGCCTACCCCCAGCGACTTACTTTTCCCAACTAAGCTCCATCCTCTAAAGTTTCCAGAATTTTCAAGAGCACCACCCTCTGGAGACTTAGGCTTTAAAGCAGAAGGCTATGGTGGACATGATATTCAAACCATACCCAGATACCACAGGGTGCATGGCATTGAATGCTGGTGAATTCTCGGGGAACCTGAAAATATTTGAGTCCAAGTATAAACCACCAATTTCCAAATGGACTATGGATGGAGGAACCAAAACAGAGTCCTTCATCTTTCTTAACTGAAGGTTCTAAAAAAAATTGGCTCAATGCTCTTGGGGGTTGGGGTACTCTACTGTACTTAGACAACTTCCAGTACCGCTTTGCCAGTTCTATACAAATTTGTGATGCTACAGGCCCAAGAGAAACAGCGACACACTGAAGCTAAATAGTATTTTATAACCGATTTAGTTTTTGTCCAGAGTCTTCATTATACATCGCTTAATGAGTTCAACCGAACTGTCTGAAACACCTCATATTTATAAAATAAATAGTTCCAACACTGAAGTTTGTTCTATAAATACTGCAAAGAGAATAATTAGTGAATTCTTGAGAGGAATTAATGAAATTGATCTATTGGGAATGTTTTAGCTTCAAGTTATTAAAGGTGACTATTTTCACTATGTTTTACAATGTTCCAAGATTGGGCAAACATTCTCTGTAAAGTTGTCAACTTTACAGAGCCCTCTGTGTTGAGTAAATATGTTTGGTTTCACTGACTAACCATACAATCTCTGTTGCTACTACTGTTAGGAAATTAACCCCATACCCTTATCTATCAAAACAAAAATGTGTGGATGTTCAAATCCCATCTATAATAATTGCATGTATTAGGCTGGAGAGATGGCTTAACAGTTAAGGCACATGCCAGCAAGGCCTAAGGATCCAGGTTCGATTCCCTGGTCACACGTAAGCCAGATGCACATGATGGCGCCTGTATTTGGAGTTTGTTTGCAGTGGCTGGAAGCCCTGGTATGCTCATTCTCTCTCCATCTCTCTCTCTCTCTGTCTCTCATAAGTATATAAAAATGAAAAAAATTAAAAATGGCATGGATTTATATATAAACTATTATTATCCTTCCATTTACTTTAAATCATCTCTAAATTACATATATTACCTAATATAACATGAATACTGCATAAATAATTGTTCTTTATTTTAAGGAATAATATAAGAAGAAAAAAGTATACATATTCAGTACAGACATACGTTTTCCTGAGTAGCTTGCTGGCGAAATGAGCAGATGAGAATGCTTGGAAATGGACAGTCAACTGTACAGCTTCTGCCACTGTAGCACCAAAACCGCCAGATGATGCGTACTGAAGGACCATGGTCCCTCACCAAGAAAACTGTTTACTAAATCAGACAATGGGCTAAATTTGGAGCCAGGTCATAGCTTGCCAACATCTGGGTTAGCTGATGGACCACATGTGCTCCAGTGAGTTCTAAGACATTTCAGATCTAGGTCAGCCTGGACATCAACAGGGAGATGGAGGTGGTGAGGGAGGGAGAGAGAGAGAGAGAGAAAGAGAAAGAAAGAGAGAGAGTTGTGTGTATAAGAGAGGGAGAGAGAGGTTGGTTTCCCACAGAGCTCTGTGTTGAGCCTAAGCCATTCAGGGCCTTATCTCTGGAGAAAAGACAGTCGACAGGAGTGAGGAAGGGAGAGAAGAGTTTTTGCAGGGCCAGGATCACCTTTCACTGTGGCTACGATGAAGCCCAGAGCACCTTTGGAGGAAGGTCCAGAGATTTCTCTCAACAGAAGGCGTCCTTGGCACTGACGTAGTCCCAACCGTCCATAGCGAGTTTATTCCTTTACAGAACAGATCAAAAATATGGGATCAAGGGAGGGAAGAGAACCCTTGAAATTCTCTCCCTAAAGAAGTTGTGAGAATCTGTAGAAGAAAGGCAGCTGGGATCACTTACTGTTTCCAGCCAACAAACAAACACATGCTTTTGAGCAAATGTAACTGGGCTCTTGGTTCCTTGGGTCTGAATCCAGGGTCACTGCCTTCATTGCCACAAGATTTCTTTCTTTGGGGTGTGGCCACCCACTTTATTTTTGAATGGAAAGAGCTCATTCACAGACGGAATGGTAGTAGAGTGAGCGCATACCTGATCATGGTGAGCAGAGAGCTTTGTCCTCTCAGAGAAGCCAACATTCCCTGCTCATGGATGGTGCCTCTTGGTCACATCCATGGTGGGCCATGCATTATGACCACTATAGAACAGAAATGGTAATTCTGGAAAGATTTACTGCTGAGAGCCAGCCTTAGATCAGATGAGGTAACCTGGCTTCCCTAGTTTTCTCATGCAGTCGAGTTTCTCAGTCAGCTCACTCAGTTTCTTTTCAGCCTAAACCTAAATCAGCATAATGGGACATCAGGGAACTTATATGTTATACTTCTGTCCAGTTATGCACCATGGAATGGGAAGTGGAGATAGAAGAGTTCACAAATGAGAAGTTTGATAAGCCTTTCTGCATCTTCTAAATATCACACGTGCTCTGCGTGCATCTGTATGCATGTGTATACACAGCGTGTGTGCAGGTGTGTATGCCCTTGGGTGGAGACAAGCAGACGACGTCACTTGTCTTCCCCAGTCCTTCTCCAGCTTTTTCTTTTGGGACAGGATTTCACATTGAACCTAGAGCTCACTGAATCATCTAGACTGGAAGGACAGAAAGCCCTGGCTAGCTAAATAAACCATCTTCTCTGGCCCTCAGCACTGGAATTTCAAACATAAGCCGCCAGCCCAGCTTTTACTGATCCTAGAGATCCAAACCAATGTCTTGTGCTCTACAGGAAGCACTCTGCCCACTGGGCCATCTCCCCAGCCCAGACCTCAATTTTTTTGTTGCCTGCCTTAGTGTCTTCACTGTGTGGAAAACCCAAGTCATGCAGGCCAGGGGTGAGGTGAGATTCCTTCTGGTTATGACAGTCCTCTTCACTCTTAGATCTTAATAAATTGCCACTTCACAATAAATTGTTCATAAATGACTAGAATGGAAGTGTCAGTCCACCTTGTACAAGAGCTAGAGTTACATAAGGAGGAGGCTTCAGGATGATCACTGGAGAGGGATGTGGTTTGAGGTACCATTGCTTTCAAAGACATTTAATTTCATATTTGATTGCTCTCCCCAATGGACAGAAAACATGTGGAGCCCACAATGGATTGTTTTCCCTCTCGGCTTGCCGCTTCTACCTCCTCCTTGCCACTGTCTCCCGTGGGACAAGGAGTCAGATTTTATGTGACACAGGGACCTCAGGTGAGGAAGGACAGAAGATGGGCATGAGGGCAGCAGCACTCTGTACACCATTCCTGCAGGATGAGCATGTGTAAGGGAGGTTGCTGCTCAGACTTGGGCCCTGTTTCATTCAAACCTAGTAACTGAATTGGAGAATCAAACCTGTTTGCCTGCTTCCCAGAGCCCCATTTGTTCTGTGGCTGGGGCTCATTACAGAAGGCAGCAAGAAAATGTATTTTTCCATCTATTGAGTGTATCTTGAACAGAACTAGTTTGTTGTACTTTTGAATCTGGCTTTTAAGCCATCTGCAATCAGGCAGAGCTCTCCAGAGGATTAAACTATATTAAGCTTTAATTCTCCAGTTAATTTTTTTGTAGCCATAAAATTAGCATCCTTGTCTTTTGCTTATTTTCTGCAGCTTCACCACTCAGTAAATCAGCAGCCCATGGTTCTCTTTCCCAACCTGTTAGTTAGATGAGGAACAGAGCTAAAAATTTGCTTATAAACTTGCAAGGCCATAAAGTCCAAAATGAGAGCAAAAGAGGATTTGGCGTCCTTGAAAATCAGTATTCCATAACTTGGAGCTTTTGCCCCTTGATGGATTTAATCTCTTTAGGTCGTCATGACTTGCTTTTTGACACACAATATTTGTCTGTCTATAAGTAGTGAGAATGAATTAACTTGTGGTAACACCATGCTCCCACACATATGTTCTACTATCCTTGACCCTGCAACTGTATGCGCTCTAAAGTTCAATTTCCAAATTGTGTAATAAAAGTTCAGATCCCATCTCAAGGCAGTAAGTTTCTGCATTTTGCCATTGGTACATACGGAAGCTTTTGATAATAAGAGTTTAGACCAGAGACAAGTAAGCCTGTGACAGAAGTTCATTCGAGACGTCCTAATGTTCCATCAAGCCTTTGATTTGCATTTGGATTTCTAATTACATCTGATCTCTAAAAAAATAGAGGCAAATTTAGTGAATTTTGTGTTCTAGAGTGATTCTGAGAGCTGCCCTCTGCTTTTGACTTTAAATAAACCTCTTTTTCAAAAACTATTTGCTACAACCCTGGTCTACCTGATTATAGCAATCAAGATGTTTCAGGTATATTGAGTATATTTTGCAAATCCATGGTTTAATTATGACATTCTCTATGTCCCCTCTCCAATAATTATTTTTCTAGGCATTATACACAAACTGAATAGCCAAAGAGCTATCTGTAAGGGGAAAATGAATAAGTGGAAAATTAAATGTCCAGTTAACTAGAGACATGCTTCTGTGCAGATATGAAAACAAGTCATATCTTCAAAATACAGCCCATTCTTCTCAAAGGGCCCTGGAAAAACAAACCTAGAATTATTCAGGCTAATCATTACTAATTTGCTGACTTCCTTTTCCATTAAACTCTCCACGGGTAACTCCATATAACAACTAGGTTTGGCATATTCCAGATTCAGGTAATGGATTAAAGTTAAGCAGATATTCTTTTTAAAAGGCAGCATGTAACCACAGGCTCTACTACAGCTCTCAACAAGAAAGCCTTTAGTAAATGGAAGCCTACAAACACGAATACACACTACTCCGATTCTTCCTTGAGGTGATTGGGTGCTGGGGAGAAAGATCTGTGGGAAAAGTGCTTCCTGCACCACATGAGGATGTGGGTTCAAGTCCCTAGTAACCATGTAAAATGTTGGGTGTAGAGGTATGTACCTGGAATCCCAGTGTTAGGGAGGTGGATGCAGGAGGATCCATGAGGCTCACTACCTATCTAGTCTAGCCAAAATGCTGACTTGAGGTCCAGCAAGAGACCTTGGCTCAAAGAATAAGGGGAAAAGGAATTAAGAAAGATAGTTGACATTGACCTCTTGGCCTTCACACCCATGCACATGCACCCACACATGTACATTTGCCCACATACAGGAACACATGTGTACACACATGCATAACACCTACTTATATTCAAAAGGAGGAAGAGAAAGTTGGGAAAGACATCAAGAGCCAACAAGTCAAAGTTACGTGGTGTCAGTGAGCAGTCCAAGTGGGTGCACTTAGAAAGTGGACCCAGAAATAGCTGGATGGCAAGTTTTAGAGGCCCAGAGACTGTGTGAATGGAAATGATACTACACAGGAAATCAGAGTTAGAAGAGAGGGATGGGCACAGCTGTCTGTGTTGGGTTTTCTTTGTTGTGAAGTTGAGGTCTTGGCACAATTAGATGGTGAAAGTGTAAGATTGTGAATTCTTTCATTGTAGTTTGTTCCTGAGGGTAACAAGTATCAGAAGTTTTTGTATCAAGATCTACCTACCCAAGTTCAAATTCAAGCCTAGCTTGTCGTTTCCTAGCTCTATAAACTTGGGCACTTATTGAATCTCCTTGGCAGCCTTCTTGCGGGGTTGCTATTGTCATGATAGGTAATCTTTATTAAACTCCCTGCGCATCAAACTCTCCCCTCACCAAACGTGCTGGTGTGTTTTTTAGTGGGTAGTATCACCTATTCCTGAAAATGAGCATTTTTAATCAAACATTACATTTTCTTTGAAGTAAACAAAATTGTCTGTATGGCACCAATTTGGCAACTGTATTTTGAATGAATATATATATATTCATTCAAAATACAGTGTATATATATATATATATGCATATATATATATATATTTTTATTTTTCAAGGAAGCATGGCAACTGTATTTTGAATGAATATATATATGTATATATATATATTGTTTTTCAAGGAAGCATCTCACTCTGGCCCACTCTGGCCTGGAATTCACTATGTAGTCTCAGTAGTCTCAGGGTGGCCTCCAACTCATGGTGATCCTCCTACCTCTGCCTCCTGAGTGCCAAGATTAAAGGCATGTACCACCACGTCTGGAAAGAATATAATTTTTTAAAAAAGATTAATCATGTGACATGAGTCAATAAGCATTGGTGAGATTCACGGGAGTGCCTCCCTTGATCACCATGTCAGTCCCTCCAGAACGAGGCAGCCATATGCCTGGCAGGGACATATCATTTGCATAATTCAGAGGCCAAAAGTAAATGACTGAAACAGTAACACTAAAGCAGGATATTCAGAAGAAAAAGTCTCACATTCGAGATGGGGATCCCTTTCTGCTAAAGACATCCTTAGTTATGGATCATAGTTACATGTTACAGAGTTACATGTGCTTATTTATAGGGGAAAATATAATCACCTCATTCTTAGGCACAGAAAAAAAATTCCCAGCTTTGCATAGCTCCAACAAGCACCGTGGATTTTTCCGTGTGGAAGTTGAACTTACAAAGTGCCGTCAGCACACCTGTGTGTGTGGTGGGGTGGGACGCTGGTTGGGTATATCACCAGGTAGCCTGCATAGTGAGAGTCCAGCACAGTCACAAGGGGGGGAGCCCAGATTTGGGGGAATTGTATTCAGTACAATTGCCAGGTTGTTGATCCTGGGTAAAGCCTTAACCTTACTGATTATGCATTCTTATCTAGGAAATGAGGGTGATTCTTATACTGTATATACTTTTGTAAAGCTGTTTGTCATCCAAATTAGGACATATGAAGCAGATAGGAAATTACCCTTGCTTAGATTTCACTCTAGTTATATTTTGAAATTTATTTTCATTTTAAAAATGCATTAGAGAATAATGTGAGATACTTATGTCTATCAAAAGGGAAATTCAGTTCCCAGGGTTAGAAACAGCTCTGTAGTATACCCTATTTGAAAAAGAAGTGGTGAGGGCTGGAGAGATGGCTTAGTGGTTAAGCGCTTGCCTGTGAAGCCTAAGGACCCCGGTTTGAGGCTCAATTCCCCAGGACCCACATTAGCCAGATGTACAAGGGGGCGCACACATCTGGAGTTCATTTGCAGTGGCTGGAGGCCCTGGCGTGCCCATTCTCTCTCTCTTTCTCTCTCTCTCTTCCTCCCTCTCTCTCTCTCTTTCTCTCTCTCTCTCTCTCTCTCTCTCTCTCTGTGTGTGTGTGTGTGTGTATGTGTGTGTGTGTCACTCTCAAATGAATGAAAATAAAAATAAAATTTAAAAAAGAAAAAGAAGTGATGAAATCAAACTTTCTCAAGAGCCAGACACCATGAAATGCTCTGGCTGTTATCGCTGATGGCAAATTCTAACAGTCCTACCCTTGGCGGAATTTTAGCCCTCTTGTTGAATGAGCTGTCAGAGCATTGCCACTGTGGACTCATCCTTTTCTGATAGGAGTCGCCTGTCTGCTATGTCTCTGCTCATTGTTTCACGTCCTCATGGTACTGTTGACTCCTGCTCTGCATACCTGGGACGTTATTTCTGACCTTCTGTGGCTCCATTCTCCAAGATGCCAAACAGCTCTCCAAGAGGGCCAGTGGAACATGGAAGTGTTTTATCTTGATGACAAGATGTTTCCCTTTCCTCTGATGTTGTGTGCCTTGAAACACAACATGCGTTACCCAGATCACCCCTACCACTTGTCTCATGCCTCACCACGTCACGGTGCCCTTACTGAGTCCTCCCTGTCTGGGTGGCTCATATAAGCAAGAGAAATTTCAACCCTTCCTCACACCACCTCCTCCTTCACAATGCAAACTTTCAAGTGCACAGACATAGCAACTCCCCATTTCAACTTTTCTCTTAAAAGTTTTTTTTAAAATATCCCTCTACCTACCAAGAGATTCTAAGGAGTTCTATAAAAATGTTTAAAATTCTCTAACTTGTTTAGCACAGAATTCATCTGAAGCCTAACTCTATTTTCAACTTTGACCAATGACTTTTTTTGTTAATTTCTGTCTTACACATTAAAAAGCAGTCTTATTCATTTAGTGTATTGTTATCCAAATATTTATTGGCCACCTAGTCTGCCAGGCTTTGTCCTAGTGAACTTAGTGGTAGAATTAAAAGACATAGTCCCAGTTTCATAGAGTTCACTAGTCAGAGAGAAAAATATTAATGATAGAACACGAAAATAGATACAAAATCACGACTGTGCTCAAGGCAAGATAGAAAGGCACATAGTGAGTGCTGTGAGAACTATACACAGATTTCTGACCTAGTTAGGGGAGTCCAAGGAGCTCAAGAGACATTGATACTTTAGGCTGGAACGTGATGTAGAAGTTAACTAGGAAGATAGCACAGTCTTAATAAGACACATTCAAGGCCACATGGAGGCCTTTGCTCTCCCAGCTCTAGAACAATGGAATCAACTCATGTTTTTAAACAGGGTCAGAGCGAGATTTTCATTTCAGAAGCTCATTCTGACCATAAGACACTTTCGAAGGAATAAGAGTGAATGTGTAAAGAACATTTGGGAGATCATTACAGAGGTCCAAGCCAAAACCAGAAATGACATAATTTTGCAGAATAACAGTACAACTAGAAATAAGTGGGCAGAGTCAAGTCTTGTTTATGAGTTAGCATCTAAAGATGTGATGTGGGCAGTGAAGCTGACAGCAAAGGAATGCCAAGTGTCCCTTCTAGGTTTCTGGTATGGTTGGTGTGTCCTTTACTCAATTTAAATCGCAGAAGACGAACAGCTTTACAATTGATTTGAGACAGTTAGTGTTTTAGGGACTTGTACTGCACCTAAGAAGACATCCACCAGCCCAGGTGGCTGTCTGGCTCAAGGATTGAGGGACAGTGGTTGGAGAAACGCATGTGTAGCTCGGTCGTGTAGAGGAGCTCTGAAATGCACATATCGACATGGAGCACGTGTATGTGCTTCAGACCACTGAGGACTGGCGTGAAAAGGGAAGGACAGGAAGGACTGAGGCTGTCCAAGGTGCCACCCGCCCACAGTTTACTGCCTCCCCACCGTCCCTCACCACATGTACTTACTTATCACTATTCTCTTTCACCTTCTCCTTGGAAACACCTGGGAGTTAAGGTCCTTCTGGCTTCCTGCCCCTGCACTAATTGTCCCTTTCAAATGCCCTGACAGATTCTAGCAGGACTCATTGCCGCCTCCCTTCCCAGCCACAGGGCTTCCTGAAGTTACTGCTGGGGTGATCCTCAGAAACCAACAAGCATGGTCTTGTTCATGCCCTCCTCCCAAGCATCTGGGCTTCCTGTTGCTGACAGAAGAAAGTGAAAGTCTGACACACCAGACTGCTAACAATGGAATAACTTCTTCCCTTTCTGTTCTCTCACAACACCCTATTTATGGCTTCGTGGCAGGCATCACACTGCAGTGTCGCTGTTTATCCATGAGCTGGTTTCTTTCCCAGCTATAATGTAGGCAGCTGTCCGACCGACGCGCTGGACCTCATCACCTTGACACCCCAGCGCAGCGTCAAAGCAGTTGGTATTTAGGGAACGTGCAGGGAGGGGAACTGCAGAGCTGTTTGACCTTGACAAAATGGTGGTGTGTATGTTGCTCTGCTCCCCTCTGTACAAATGTGGATGTTTGAGTCTCTGCCTCTTACCTACCTATGCAGAAGGGTCCTCCCTTCGTGACAGAAAAGAGTTATAAGAAGAAGAAAGGATAGGTAACACATGCAGGCATGTAGTTTTGAGTCAATAGTCAAAGCTATTCTACTCGTTTAAGCATGATATTATTTTTACAGTAAACAAAATGTCCTCAAAACCACTTTGGATTAAATTCCATTGATTAGTTAAACGCATTCAGTGAGGAAAACTTCAAACTTCTGTTGAAGAATATCAGGGGAAAAGATGTCTGCTTAAGCAATTAACTATCTGTCCTTGCATATACACCTGATTTTACTGTTTTGCTCTAAGGAAAGTTCTTTGCTTATTGTCTCCACATATGAGAGAGATAATACAGGCTGTATTTTTATATAACAGAAGTCTGGCCCTAAAGAATAAAGGAAATTGGATTACTTGCTCATTATAGATTCTTTTCCCTCTTCATCTTGATTGGAAAGTGACTACCTGTCCTAATAGCTTGCTCAGGATTGATGCATTCCAAAGAATTGACTTAAAAAATGAGGACTGGAGAGATGGCTCTGCAGTTAAGGTGATTGTCTGCAAAGCCTAATAGCCCAGGTCTCCAGTACCCATGTAAAGCCAGATGCACAAAATGGTGCATGCATCTGGAGTTTGCAGTGGCTAGAGGCCCTTTCGCATGCGCCCTCTCTCTCTCTCTCTCTCTGTGTGTGTGTGTGTCTCTGTCTCTGTCTCTGTCTCTATCTCTCTCTCTCTCTCTCTCTCTGTGTGTGTGTGTGTCTCTGTCTCTGTCTCTGTGTGTGTGTCTCTCTCTCTCTCTCTGTGTGTGTCTCTGTCTCTGTCTCTGTCTCTGTCTCTATCTCTCTCTCTCCTGACAAACAAGTAAAGAATTATTTTTAACACAGATTTTACTTTAAAAAGTTTTACATGTAAAGTGGTGCTAAGTACAGATTAATTCAAATGGAACTTTAGAGAAGGACTTATTGTTGAGTTTTAAGCAGAGGGTAGTTCTGTTTTCTTTTGAGACAGCCTCACTATAAAGCCCAAGGTGATCCTGAATTTGTAATCCCGGAACCTCAGCTTTCCAAGTGTCAGGACTGTAGACCTGCACGACCACATCCTGCTATTTACTTTACTAAGTGCTGACCTCTATGTGCGTTCTTGAGAATAAAATATTTTTTCTTTGATGGAACAATCTAACCTTTAAAATAGAATGAGTAATTTTTAAAATGTTTTTATTGAAAATGTTTATGCATGTAGATAATATATATAATCATATCTCTTTCCACTACCCTCTTTTATAATTTTTTACATCTATAATTTCCATGGTTAAAAAATCACAATTATATATAATATATAATAATAATAATATATAATATAATATAATATATATATATATATATATATATATATATATATATATATTATACATATGTGTGTGTGTGTGTATAAAATGGTGGCTGGGGTGTAGCTCCATGGTAGACATTTGCCTAGCCTAGCATATATAAGGAACTTTACTACAAAAATAAAATGAATTGTGTGTGTGCACATTTGTGCATGTGTGAGTAAGGCCTGTAGCTTCTAGCATTCTGCGGAGAGTCTATAGTAGAATATTGCACTGTTAAGTAAGCATGCGCTATCTCAACACTATCTCAAAGCACTTTAATTGTGCCTCAACCCTATTTAAAGACCTTCCCCGCAAAGTATGACAGGGCGAGTGAGGAGGAGTAAAGACCTGAGCACAGCAGGCATGGAAACTGGGATCTGTTATAGATAGGGGAGCTGTGACTCATCTTAGGTTGTGACCTTTCAGGCTTAAGGATTACCTCTTCTTTACACTTATACAGTGCTTTTTAAACTGTTGGCGAGAGAATTAAAATAGTGCCTTGCTGTCTATACTGTATGAGTGCATTTGATGCATTTTTATGCCTATAAGAAAATGAAGTGGTTGAGTTATATTCAATAGTTATGTTGAAAAGAAACATCAAACTAATCTCAGCTATTGAAAAGACTAAGTAGATACAGGAGATATAATAGCATTAATAAATCCTTCATAAATACTATTTACCTGCCATTTGAATAATCAGTGTATGCTAAGCCAGTTCTGATTTCTTTTACATCTACCATCTCATTTTATTCCTATAAAGTAGGAACTATTTCCACTTTATAGTCAAGAAAAACAAAGTACAGAGTTTGTACAAATGTGCAAAATTAAGACTTATGTTTATTTAATGTCCTTTAACAAATGAATAATAACTGTTATAAGCAAAAACACTGTATCTGGGGTTCTGGAGATGTCTTGGTCTTGCTTGTGCCACCATTTTCAGATCAACAAAACAAGTCAGGCACAATGGCATGAATCCATAATCCCAGCACAGGGGAGATGGAGCCAAGATGATCACTGGGGCTAGTGTAGCCTAATCAGAGAGCTGAAGGTTCAATGAGAGACCTTATCTCATAAAATAAGATGTAGATCAATTGAGGCAGACATCTGCTACCAACTTCTGGCCTCCACAGGCACATACACATGTATGTACATGCACCCACAAAACATGTGTACACTTATACATATACAAACATTCATACACACATGCACATACAATCTTACAAAATATATTCATATATCTATATGACTAAAAGAATCAAAATACATTCACAGGATAGAAGCTCACTTTTCTTTCTAATTTCATGTGGAATTCGTTCCCACTATGCAAATTATTACTATCAAAGTTATTAAAATTTCAAAGTAAAAGATCTGTTATGTTAAAACATAAGACCCAATAAAAGCCTATTTTTGTTTTCTCATCCAGATCATGTGCTAGGATGTATGGCCTAATAAGACATAAGATGTTATTAATAGTGTTTGATATTTGTTTTTCTGTTGATTCATTTATTTGGCCAACAAACGTAGAATTTACTTGAATTTTACATTTGTCCCACTTCATAGTAGTTCTTGCTTCTAATTTTTACCCACAAAATTTCTCAAACTCAAATGCATATATGTAACATGAAATCTTCAACCAAATCTCGTGGGGAAAGACTGAACTTAAACAAAACTCGAGGATATTTGAAATCCCCATCACACCAAACTTCACTGCACATCTTCACATACTCCGTTTCCTCAGCCTCACGAGGTCTCAGACAATAATTATGCACAGGCTCTGACTGGAGTGTTAACACTCTTAATGTTGAGCCCTCGCTTTAATAAAGAATGCACAGTGTAAACCCTCTCAAAGTGACTACTCTCTTAAGCAATGTAAGAAATGTTGAGTCTCTGGAGCTAAACAGGCTGTGCACAAATTGTAGCCAAAGGAGGCCTGCTCAGATCCGTGCCAGCATGTCCAAGCTGCCACAGCGCACGGGAGCATGTGGACAGCAATGCCTTGGGAGTAGGAAGGGTTAACTCTCAGGCAAAGTCAAATCTCTTGCACTCGCTCACAACTTTTGGTTTAGGGAGAAAACTGGGTACAAGTAGACCTGGAATGAGTCCACCTATTGGACATCTTTCATGAGGCGGTGACCTTCCTGTTTCTCATTGTTTGTCTTCTCCCCTTCCTTGGACATGCTGTTTTAATAAACTTTTGTAATCCGCACAAGCATCTTACTATTGTCCAAGGATACTTGGATACTGGTTAAGCTATTTCACAATTGAAAGTGGGTGTTTCCTTGGAGATGGCTCTGGAAGCATCATTCGCTTCAACTCCCTCAGGGATTCTTTGGTATGAGTCGAATAGGGTTTGTTGAGGAAAGAAATCAATGTGGTTTTTGTTGTTGCTGTTTTGTTTTTGTGGATGTGTGTGATGTGTGTGTATGTATATGTGCATGCATTGTATATGCATGTTCACATGTGTGTGGGGACACTTGAATGTGTGGATGTGGGTATACATGTGTACACATGCAGATGAAAGCCAGAGTTTCATGTCACATGTCTTCCTCAGTTGATTTTCCCCTTAATTTTTAAGACAGGGTCTCTCACTGAATCCAGAGCTTACCAAATTGGGTAGTCCAGATAACTTGCTCCAGGGCCCCAACTGACTTTATCTTCCATATGTTTGGGTTGCAGGCACACACCACCACACCCAGCTGTTATACAGTGCCTGAGGATTTGAACTCAGGTTCTCACTCTTGCATGACAAGCACTTTGCCCAGCAAACCATCTATACATCCCTGAAATCCATGTTTTTCATGCAGGTGCAAGATGTTTATGTTCCCATAGACTTTCATAATTATAATGTTAATACTTGGACATGGTACTATTTTTTTCTTATGGCACTGCTGATTAAAACCAAGAGCAGGGCTTCACATGTGTTAGGCCAGTGATCTACTACTAGAGCTAGAACCCCAGCCCCTGCCCAGCATGTTTGTGTGGATGACATTAGGCTGCTAGGTGTCTAGAATGTTGGTGTACTTCTCTGCCAGGTGCCTAACAGCACAGAACACTGAGAACACCAGTTCATGCATCCACCTCGCAAGAGGACTTTAAGAAAACTAAGTGATCTCTCCAGTTATGTTTCCTTATCTGTAGAATTATAAAATTAGATGACAGCATATCTCAGGCCTGTAACTATGAATATGTAACATACATAAAGCCCTCTTTGAAGCTCTGAGACCACCAGGGGGCTTTTGCAGTATTCAAATGGTTTTATATTCCCATAAATGCAGGATACCTAAGAGTATGCAAAAGCCAAACATTTAAATAATGGGTGACTTAGGGATTTTTTGCCCTTCTTTATTCATTTCATTACATCTAAGAATTATTTCATTACTGGCACTCCAAACTCTTACTCATGTGTCCCTCATGTCTAATATCTTGGCAGTAGAAGCTAAACAACTATAAAAGCATTGCAGCATGAAAAATGTGTTTTTTAAAACATAGCTACACTGGATGGTTTTGTTTTGTTTTTTGTTGCTTGTTTTTGTTTCTGTGACAAAATCCCTGAGAAAATCAGATAAAAGAAGGAAAGGTTTAGGCTGGAGAGATGGCTCAGCAGTTAAGACAGCTGCAAAGCTTAAGAACCAGGTTTGATTCCCCAGTAACAACATAAAGCCAGATGCACAGTGGCACATGTATCTGGAGTTCATTTGTAGCAGCTGGAGGCCTTGGTGTGCCCATTCTCTCTTTTTCTCTCTCTCCCTCTCCTTCCCTCTCTCTTACCTCTCATCTCTCTCTCTCTGCTTACAAATAAAAAGGGAAAGGCTCATTTGAGTTTGTGTTTCAAGGGTTTCATTCCATGGTCATCTGACTCCATTGTCCAGGCAGGACTTCATGGTAGCAAGACCATGTGACAAGGGAAACAGTTTATCACAGGACAATGGTCAAGAACCATGCAGAGAGACAGGAAGAAGCAAGAAACAAGATCAAGATATACCCTTCAAATCCTTGCCCTGAAATTTACTTCCTCCAATCAGGCCCCACCCCCTAGCAGCCCAATCGAGCATAAACTCACCAATGGAATCACCCATTGATGAAGTTAGCTTCCTCATGACCTTGTCACTGTTCAGTGGTGCCCTAGTTAGAGACCGTGCTTTCAACGTGTGAACTTTGAGTCAGGCAAAGGAGGGCTTCATATTCACAGAGCTTACTTCCGACTTTAGTAATTTGTCATATCCTTGACCCCTAGATTCCAAGAATGAGTTAGTTCCTCATCTAGACATGAACAGTATTCATGTTCCTAATGTGTCACAATGAAGCTGGATCATTATTCTTATTCATAGTTATTTCTTAAAACAGTTCTTTAAAAATCTGTGGGGGGTTCATATGTGCGTGCATGTGTGTGTGTGTGTGTGTGTGTCTTTGGCTTCAATTTCCTTCATGGCAGAAATATGGTACAACAAAAATGTATTGCATATGTTTTTGCCTTATTACAGAGATAAAATGGTAAATGCACAGATGTCAATCATGAGTGGATAGGGTATGAGTTGGAAATCTTTTCACTGATCTAAATATCTCTCCAGAATAGGATATATTCTTTCAGTTAAAAAAAAAAAAGGAGAAGAAAAAGATAAGCTAATTTGAATTAGAGAAATTCAGATCAGAGCCACAGTGAGATACACACACACACATTAGGAGTCAAAATCTACCATGCATATCAAAAGGCACAGATGCTGATGTTCCTTCTGTAAAATGCCATAGCACTTGCATAAAGCCCATACAACACCCTCCACTTGACACCATGTCTAGATCCATATTCCAAACACAGGGCAGATGCTTTGCAAATTGTGGTGATACTCTATTGTTTAGAAAAGAATGACAAGAAATAAAATGTGCTCCTGTTCACTACAGATCCAATATTTTAAAACAGTTTTGATCGACTGTGCTTGAATTTGGAGATGCTGAATTCATGAATAGGGAGTGCAAGTTATATATGAGTATTTTTTTAAAATTTTTAATCATCTTATGTAATTCGGGCTTCAGTATCTATGTTCCTTGCCAGAAGTTATTCAAAGCAATTATTCTATCAGTTCTGTAAGCCAAGCAGGCTTTGGAGTACAAAGTGCAAGGATTTCTTCTGGGGAAGACATTTTGAAATACATCTTTATCTCCAGGCCTCAAGACAGCTGGCATCCCCAGAAATAATGCAACATGGATAGGCACGAATGTTTGGGTCACAGCCGGCCTGGCAGAGCTGAATCTGTGGTTCTCAGTCTTTGCCAAGGTCTGTCCCTGTGGTGAATGATGCCCATGTTTCAATGGAGATCCTCCAGATGCCAGTCAGTTGCTTTGTCTTTAGAAGTAATAGCACCCTTATTTTACACCTGCATTTTCTAAGATCCAAGCATGATCAAACTGTAACCTGTGGCCATATTCTGCCTTTCTCCTACCACCATTTCTTTGGTTCTCTCTCATGTTTCCTTCTTTGTCTGTCTTAACATTAGTGTAGAAATGTTATTGAACTATAGCCAGCTGTGCACCAAGATACAGCAATTTCTGTTGAGAAGTTTTATAAGACTCTTTTCTTTAAAATGCCTGGGCGCTGTTCGGTAATGAAAGTCCCCACACTTGGATACATAAAAGCAATTGTTTAGCCTAAGCTCTGAAAAGATCTCCAAAGGGCAAGATAAATTGTGGGCTATTAAATGTCATGGATTAAAAAAAAAAAACAGGAGGATATTGTGGAATTATAGTAATAACCCAAACAGTATTTATAGCAGATTGTTGGAATTTGAGTTGCAATGTAATCATAGCTATTTTATAGCAATAGTCTTTTCTTCAATGCCAGTCTATTTACTGAAAGCTTAAAAAACTGAAGCATAGTTCATATAATATGTCACTTCACAATGAAGCAGAGATTGACTCCTCAGTCTGTGTTATTCTGCTTTATGTCCTTAAAGTATATTTTGTGAAAAATTTAATAGCTTGTAATTCACTCCCTTCTTTTCTTTTTGCGAACTTCCTACTCCTTACACCCTGTGGGAAAGGCAGAGGGAAGAAAATAAAGGGACTTTAGGGGAGAAGTCAGTCAAAAACAAGCCCTTAGTGCTCAAAGGGCTTTAGTTCTTTTATTTACTATTCCTTTACATAGATAGTATTCATATGAAGAAAAGCTTTATAATTACCATAATTTTGCCAGAAGAAGCACACGGTGATATACTTACTGCATGCTAGTCATTTTTGGTTGCCTAGCTGCAAAACACAAATATATTGCAAAACTATTTTTTCCATCACAGTATACACATGTGTCAATGGATTGGCTCCCCCAACTTTTTAAAAAATGTGTCAAAACAATAGACGTCAGCATATCTAATTCCAGATTTCTGGTTACACTAGCCTTGGTTAACACTACATTTGCTTAGACATTAGGCCCACCTAAGACTAGATGAGTGAGAAAAGTCTAAAATACCCAAAAAAAGT